>NW_026047583.1:51728493-54228493 GCF_023864345.2 Schistocerca serialis cubense
TCCGATGCAGTTTCTGTGTTTCGTCGTCTATAAGAAGGTCCAAGGGATACTTTAAACCTGAAGTGAAGCATCGGAATCTAAATCCGGTCTCAGAGGAAAGGTTCAAAGCATAGACAGTAAGGAGAGCCAGTCCTCCTGTACTTGAGTCGGCATTGTGAATTTTGTATTTAATTCCGATGCAATTTCTTTGTTTGATCGTCAATAAGAAGGTCAGAGGGATACAGTACACCTGAATTGAATCATCGGAATCTATAACTGGTGTCATAGGAATGGTTCAAACATAGACAGTAAGAAGAGCCAGTCTTCTTGTACTTGAGTCGACATTGTGCCTTTTGTATTTAATTCCGACGCAATTTCTGTGTTTCATCGTCAATAGGAAGGTCAGAGGGATACAGTAAACCTGTAGTGAAGCATCTGAATCTATAACTAGTGTCACAGGAATGGTTCAAAACATAGACTGTAAGAAGAGCCAGTCTTCTTGTACTTGAGTCGGCACTGAGACTTTTGTATTTAGTTCCGATGCAATTTCTTTGTTTCATCGTCAATAGGAAGGTCAGAGGGATACAGTAAACATGAAGTGAAGCATTGGAATCTAAAACCGGTCTCACTGGAAAGGATCAAAACATTGACAGTAAGAAGAGCCATTCTTCTTGCACTTGAGTCGGCATTGTGCCTTTTGTATTTAATTCCGATGCAATTCCTGTGTCCCATCGTCAATAAGAAGGTCAGAGGGATACAGTGAACCTGAAGTGAAGCATCGGAATCTAAAACCGGTCTCACAGGAAAGGTTCAAAACATAGGCAGTAAGAAGAGCGAGTCTTCTTGTACTTGAGTCGGCATTGTGCCTTTTATATTTAATTCCGATGCAATTTCCGTGTTTCATTGTCAATACGAAGGTCAGAGTGATACAGTAATCCTGAAGTAAAGGATCGGAATCAATAACTAGTGTCACAGGAATAGTTCAAAACATAGACAGTAAGGATGGTCAGTCTTCTAGTACTTAAGTCGGCATTGTGCCTTTTGTTTGTATTCTGATGCAATTTCTGTGTTTCATCGTCATTAAGAAGGTCAGAGGGACACAGTTAACCTGAAGTGTAGCATCGGAATCTGTAACTAGTGTCACAGGAATGGTTCAAAACATAGACAGTAAGAAGAGTCAGTTTTCTTGTTTTTAAGTCGGCTTTGTGCCTTTTCTATTTAATTCCGATGCAGTTTCTGTGTTTCGTCGTCTATAAGAACGTCGAAGGGATACAGTAAACCTGAAGTGAAGCTTCGGAATCTAAATCCGGTCTCTGAGGAAAGGTTCAAAACATAGACAGTAAGGAGAGCCAGTCCTCTTGTACTTGAGTCGGCATTGTGACTTTTGTATTTAATTCCGATGCAATTTCTGTGTTTGATCGTCAATACGAAGGTCAGTGGGATACAATAAATCTGAAGTGAAGCATCGGAATCTATAACTAGTGGCACACTTATGGTTCAAAACATAGGCGGTAAGAAGAGTCAGTCTTCCTGTACTTAAGTCGGCATTGAGCCTTTTGTATTTAACTAAGATGCAATTTCTGTGTTTCATCGTCAATAAGAAGGTCAGAGGGATGCAGTAAACCTGACGTGAAGCATCGGTATCTATAACTAGTGTCACAGGAATGGTTCGAAACATAAACAGTAAGAAGCGACAGTTTTCTTGTACTTAAGTCGGCATTGTGCCTTTTGTATTAAATTCCGATGCAATTTCTGTGTTTCATCGTCAATAAGAAGGTCAGAGGGGTATAGTAAACCTGACGTGGAATATCGGAATCTCTAACTAGTGCCACAGGAATGGTTCAAAACATAGATAGTACGAAGGGTCAGTCTTCTTGTACTTCAGTACAAGTGCCTGAATTGAATCATCGGAATCTACAACTGGTGTCATAGGAATGGTTCAAAACATAGACAGTAAGAAGAGCCAGTCTTCTTGTTCTTGAGACGGCATTGTGCTTTTTGTATTTAACTCCGACGCAATTTCTGTGTTTCATCGTCAATAAGAAGGTCAGAGGGATACAGTAAACCTGTAGTGAGGCATCTGAATCTATAACTAGTGTCACAGGAATGGTACAAAACAAAGGCAGTAAGAAGAGTCAGTTGTCTTGTACTTAAGTTGGCATTGTGCTTTTCTATTTAATTCCGATGCATTTTGTGTGTTTCATCGTCAATAAGAAGGTCAGAGGGAGACAGTAAACCTGAAGTCAAGCATCTGAATCTATAACCAGTGGCACAGGAATGGTTCAAAACATAGACAGTAAGAACAGCCAGTCTTCTTGGACTTGAGTCGGCATTGAGGCTTTTGTATTTAATTCCGATGCAATTTCTGTGTTTCATCGTCAATAAGAAGGTCAGAGGGATACAGTAAACCTGAAGTGAATCATCGGAATCTATAACTAGTGTCACAGGAATGGTTCAAAGCATAGACAGTAAGAAGAGCCAGTCTTCTTGTACTTGAGTCGGCATTGGGCCTTTTGTATTTAATTCCGATGCAATTTCTGTGTTTCATCGTCAATGAGACGGTCAGAGGAATACAGTAAACCAGAAGTGAAGCATTTGAATCTATAACTAGTGTCACAGGAATGGTTTACAACATAGACAGTAAGAAGAGTCAGTTTTCTTGTACGTAAGTCGGCATTGGGACTTTTCTATTTAATTCCGATGCAATTTCTGTGCTTCATCGTCAATAAGAAGGTCAGAGGGATACAGTAAACCTGAAGTGAAGCATCGGAAACTATAACTAGTGTCACAGGAATGGTTCAAAACATAGTCAGTAAGAAGAGGCAGTCTTCTTGTACTTGAGTCGGTATTGAGCCTTTTGTACTTAATTCCGATGCGATTTCTGTGTTTCATCGTCAATAAGAAGGTCAGAGGGATACAGTAAACCTCAAGTGAAGCATCGGAATCTAAAAACGGTCTCACAGGAAAGGTTCAAAACATAGACAGTAAGAAGAGCCAGTCTTCTTGTTCTTGAGTCGGCATTGTGCTTTTTGTGTTTAATTCCGATGCAAGTCCTGTGTTTCATCGTCAATAAGAAGGTCAGCGGGATACAGTTAACCTGAGGTGAAGCATCGGAATCAAAAACCGAACTCACAGGAAAGTCTCAAAACATAGACGGTAAGAAGAGCCAGTTTTCTTTTACTTGAGTCGGCATTGTGCGTTTTGTATTTAATTCCGATGCAATTTTTGTGTTTCATCGTCAATAAGAAGGTCAGAAGGATACAGTAAACCTGAAGTGAAGCATCGGAATCTATAACTAGTGTCACAGGAATCGTTCAAAACATAGACAGTAAGAAAGGTCAGTCTTCTTGTACTTAAGTCGGCATTGTGCTTTTTGTATTTAATTCCGATGCAATATCTGTGTTTCTTCGTCAATAAGAAGATCAGAGGGATACAGTAAACCTGAAGTGAAGCATCGGAAACTATAACTAGTCTCTCAGGAATGGTTCAAAACATAGACACTAAGAAGAGTCAGTTTTCTTGTTGTTAAGTCGGCTTTGAGCCTTTTCTATTTAATTCCGAAGCAATTTCTGTGTTTCGTCGTCAATCAGATGGTCCAAGGGATACAGTAAACCTGAAGTGAAGCATTGGTATGTATAACTAGTGTCACAGGAATGGTCCATAACAAAGGCAGTAAGACGAGTCAGTTTTCTTGTACTTAAGTCGGCATTGTGCTTTTCTATTTAATCCCGATGCAATTTCTGTGTTTCGTCGTCTATAAGAAGGTCCAAGGGATACAGTAAACCTGAAGTGAAGCATCGGAATCTAAATCCGGTCTCAGAGGAAAGGTTCAAAACATAGACAGTAAGGAGAGCCAGTCCTCCTGTACTTGAGTCGGCAATGTGACTTTTGTATTTAATTCCGATGCAATTTCTGTGTATGATCGTCAATAAGAAGGACAGAGGGATACAGTACACCTGAATTGAATCATCGGATTCTATAACTGGTGTCATAGGAATGGTTCAAACATAGACAGTAAGAAGAGCCAGTCTTCTTGTACTTGAGTCGACATTGTGCCTTTTGTATTTAATTCAGACGCAATTTCTGTGTTTCATCGTCAATAGGAAGGTCAGAGGGATACAGTAAACCTGTAGTGAAGCATCTGAATCTATAACTAGAGTCACAGGAATGGTTCAAAACATAGACTGTAAGAAGAGCCAGTCTTCTTGTACTTGAGTCGGCATTGAGACTTTTGTATTTAATTCCGATGCAATTTCTTTGTTTCATCGTCAATAGGAAGGTCAGAGGGATACAGTAAACATGAAGTGAAGCATTGGAATCTAAAACCGGTCTCACTGGAAAGGATCAAAACATTGACAGTAAGAAGAGCCAATCTTCTTGCACTTGAGTCGGCATTGTGCCTTTTGTATTTAATTCCGATGCAATTCGTGTGTCCCATCGTCAATAAGAAGGTCAGAGGGATACAGTGAACCTGAAGTGAAGCATCGGAATCTAAAACCGGTCTCACAGGAAAGGTTCAAAACATAGGCAGTAAGAAGAGCGAGTCTTCTTGTACTTGAGTCGGCATTGTGCCTTTTATATTTAATTGCGATGCAATTTCCGTGTTTCATTGTCAATAAGAAGGTCAGAGTGATACAGTAAACCTGAAGTAAAGGATCGGAATCAATAACTAGTGTCACAGGAATAGTTCAAAACATAGACAGTAAGGATGGTCAGTCTTCTAGTACTTAAGTCGGCATTGTGCCTTTTGTTTGTATTCTGATGCAATTTCTGTGTTTCATCGTCATTAAGAAGGTCAGAGGGACACAGTTAACCTGAAGTGTAGCATCGGAATCTGTAACTAGTGTCACAGGAATGGTTCAAAACATAGACAGTAAGAAGAGTCAGTTTTCTTGTTTTTAAGTCGGCTTTGTGCCTTTTCTATTTATTTCCGATGCAATTTCTGTGTTTCGTCGTCAATAAGAAGGTCCAAGGGATACAGTAAACCTGAAGTCAAGCATCGGAATGTAAATCTGGACCCACAGGAAAGGTTCAAAACATAGACAGTAAGTCGAGCCAGTCTTCTTGTACTTGAGTCAGCATTGTGCCTTTTGTATTTAATTCCGATGCAATTTCTGTGTTTCATCGTCAATAAGAATGTCAGAGGGATACAGTAAACCTGAAGTGAAGCATTGGAATCTATAACTAGTGTCACAGGAATGGTTCAAAGCATAGACAGTAAGAAGTGTCAGTTTTCTTATACTTAAGTCGGCATTGTGGCTTTTGTATTTAATTAAGATGCAATTTCTGTTTTCAGTCATCAATAAGAAGGTCAGAGGGATACAATAAACCTGGAGTGATGCATCGGAATCTATAACTAGTGTCACAGGAATGTTTCAAACATAGACAGTAAGAAGAGTCAGTTTTCTTGTACTTAAGTCGACATTGTGCCTTTTCTATTTAATTCCGATGCAGTTTCTGTGTTTCGTCGTCTATAAGAACGTCGAAGGGATACAGTAAACCTGAAGTGAAGTTTCGGAATCTAAATCCGGTCTCAGAGGAAAGGTTCAAAACATAGACAGTAAGGAGAGCCAGTCCTCTTGTACTTGAGTCGGCATTGTGACTTTTGTATTTAATTCCGATGCAATTTCTGTGTTTGATCGTCAATAAGAAGGTCAGTGGGATACAGTAAATCTGAAGTGAAGTATCGGAATCTATAACTAGTGGCACACTTATGGTTCAAAACATAGGCGGTAAGAAGAGTCAGTCTTCCTGTACTTAAGTCGGCATTGAGCCTTTGTATTTAACTAAGATGCAATTTCTGTGTTTCATCGTCAATAAGAAGGTCAGAGGGATGCAGTAAACCTGACGTGAAGCATCGGTATCTATAACTAGTGTCACAGGAATGGTTCGAAACATAAACAGTAAGAAGCGTCAGTTTTCTGGTACTTAAGTCGGCATTGTGCCTTTTGTATTAAATTCCGATGCAATTTCTGTGTTTCATCGTCAATATGAAGGTCAGAGGGGTATAGTAAACCTGACGTGGAATATCGGAATCTCTAACTAGTGCCACAGGAATGGTTCAAAACATAGATAGTAAGAAGGGTCAGTCTTCTTGTACTTCAGTACAAGTGCCTGAATTGAATCATCGGAATCTACAACTGGTGTCATAGGAATGGTTCAAAACATAGACAGTAAGAAGAGCCAGTCTTCTTGTTCTTGAGTCGGCATTGTGCTTTTTGTATTTAATTCCGACGCAATTTCTGTGTTTCATCGTCAATAACAAGGTCAGAGGGATACAGTAAACCTGTAGTGAGGCATCTGAATCTATAACTAGTGTCACAGGAATGGTACAAATCAAAGGCAGTAAGAAGAGTCAGTTGTCTTGTACTTAAGTTGGCATTGTGCTTTTCTATTTAATTCCGATGCATTTTTTGTGTTTCGTCGTCAATAAGAAGGTCCAAGGGATACAGTAAACCTGAAGTGAAGCATCGGAATCTACATCCGGTCTCACTGGAAAGGTTCAAAACATAGACAGTAAGAAAAGCCGGTCCTCTTGTACTTGAGTCGGCATTGTGCCACTTGTATAAAATTCCGATGCAATGTCTGTGTTTCATCGTCAATATGAAGGTCAGAGGGATACAGTAAACCTAAAGTGAAGCCTCGGAATCTATAACTAGTGTCACAGGAATGGTTCAAAACATAGACAGTAAGAAGAGCCAGTCTTCTTGTACTTGAGTCGCCATTGTGCCTTTTGTATTTAATTCCGACGCAATTTCTGTGTTTCATCGTCAATAAGAAGGTCAGAGGGAGACAGTAAACCTGAAGTCAAGCATCTGAATCTATAACCAGTGACACAGGAATGGTTCAAAACATAGACAGTAAGAAGAGCCAGTCTTCTTGTACTTGAGTCGGCATTGAGACTTTTGTATTTAATTCCGATGCAATTTCTGTGTTTCATCGTCAATAAGAAGGTCAGAGGGATACAGTAAACCTGAAGTGAATCATCGGAATCTATAACTAGTGTCACAGGAATGGTTCAAAGCATAGACAGTAAGAAGAGCCAGTCTTCTTGTACTTGAGTCGGCATTGTGCCTTTTGTATTTAATTCCGATGCAATTTCTGTGTTTCATCGGCAATAAGACGGACAGAGGAATACAGTAAACCAGAAGTGAAGCATTTGAATCTATAACTAGTGTCACAGGAATGGTTCACAACATAGACAGTAACAAGAGTCAGTTTTCTTGTACGTAAGTCGGCATTGGGCCTTTTCTATTTAATTCCAATGCAATTTCTGTGCTTCATCGTCAATAAGAAGGTCAGAGGGATACAGTAAACCTGAAGTGAAGCATCGGAATCTATAACTAGTGTCACAGGAATGGTTCAAAACATAGACAGTAAGAAAGGTCAGTCTTCTTGTACTTAACTCGGCATTGTGCCTTTTGTATTTAATTCCGATGCAATATCTGTGTTTCATCGTCAATAAGAAGATCAGAGAGATACAGTAAACCTGAAGTGAAGCATCTTAAACTATAACTAGTGTCACAGGAATGGTTCAAACATAGTCAGTAAGAAGAGGCAGTCTTCTTGTACTTGAGTCGGTATTGAGCCTTTTGTATTTAATTCCGATGCAATTTCTGTGTTTCATCGTCAATAAGAAGGTCAGAGGGATACAGTAAACCTCAAGTGAAGCATCGGAATCTAAAAACGGTCTCACAGGAAAGGTTCAAAACATAGACAGTAAGAAGAGCCAGTCTTCTTGTTGTTGAGTCGGCATTGTGCCTTTTGTGTTTAATTCCGATGCAAGTCCTGTGTTTCATCGTCAATAAGAAGGTCAGCTAAATACAGTTAACCTGAAGTGAAGCATCGGAATCAAAAACCGAACTCACAGGAAAGGATCAAAACATAGACGGTAAGAAGAGCCAGTTTTCTTTTACTTGAGTCGGCATTGTGCGTTTTGTATTTAATTCCGATGCAATTTTTGTGTTTCATCGTCAATAAGAAGGTCAGAGGGATACAGTAAACCTGAAGTGAAGCATCGGAATCTATAACTAGTGTCACAGGAGTGGTTCAAAACATAGACAGTAAGAAAGGTCAGTCTTCTTGTACTTAACTCGGCATTGTGCCTTTTGTATTTAATTCCGATGCAATATCTGTGTTTCATCGTCAATAAGAAGATCAGAGAGATACAGTAAACCTGAAGTGAAGCATCGGAAACTATAACTAGTGACACAGGAATGGTCCATAACAAAGGCAGTAAGACGAGTCAGTTTTCTTGTACTTAAGTCGGCATTGTGCTTTTCTATTTAATCCCGATGCAATTTCTGTGTTTCGTCGTCTATAAGAAGGTCCAAGGGATACAGTAAACCTGAAGTGAAGCATCGGAATCTAAATCCGGTCTCACAGGAAAGGTTCAAAACATAGACAGTATGAAAAGCCGTTCCTCTTGTACTTGAGTCGGCATTGTGCCACTTGTATATAATTCCGATGCAATTTCTGTGTTTCATCGTCAATAAGAAGGTCAGAGGGATACAGTAAACCTGAAGTGAAGCATCGGAATCTATAACTAGTGTCACAGGAATGGTTCACAACGTAGACAGTAAGAAGAGTCAGTTTCTTGTACTTAAGTCGGCATTGGGCCTTTTGTATTTAATTCCGATGCAATTTCTGTGCTTCGTCGTCAATACGAAGGTCAGAGGGTTACAGTAAACCTGAAGTGAAGCATCGGAATCTATAACTAGTGTCACAGGAATGGTTCAAAACATAGACAGTAAGAAAGGTCAGTCTTCTTGTACTTAAGTCGGCATTGTGCCTTTTGTATTTAATTCCGATGCAATATCTGTGTTTCATCGTCAATGAGAAGATCATAGAGATACAGTAAACCTGAAGTGAAGCATCGGAAACTATAACTAGTATCACAGGAATGGTTCATAACATAGACAGTAAGAAGAGCCAGTCTTCTTGTACATGAGTCGGTATTGAGCCTTTTGTATTTAATTCCGATGCAATTTCTGTGTTTAATCGTCAATAAGAAGGTCAGAGGGATACAGTAAACCTCAAGTGAAGCATCGGAATCTAAAAACGGTCTCACAGGAAAGGTTCAAAACATAGACAGTAAGAAGAGCCAGTCTTCTTGTACTTGAGTCGGCATTGTGCCTTTTGTATTTAATTCCGATGCAATTCCTGTGTTTCATCGTCAATAAGAAGGTGAGAGTGATACAGTAAACCTGATGTACTGGATCGGAATCTATAACCATTGTCACAGGAATAGTTCAAAACATAGACACTAACGATGGTCAGTCATCTAGTACTTAAGTCGGTATTGTGCCTTTTGTATTTAATTCCGATGCAATATCCGTGTTTCATCGTCAATAAGAAGGTCAAAGGGTTACAGTAAACCTGAAGTGAAGCATCGGAATCTATAACTAGTGTCACAGGAATGGTTCAAATCATAGAGAGTAAGAAGAGTCAGTGCTTTTGTACTTAAGTCGGCATTGTGCCTTTCGTATTTAATTCCGATCCAATTTCTGTGTTTCATCGTCAATACGAAGGTCAGAGGGATACAGTAAACCTGAAGTGATGCATCGGAATCCATAACTAGTGTCACAGGAATGGTTCAAAACATAGACAGTAAGAAAGGTCAGTCTTCTTGTACTTAAGTCGGCATTGTGCTTTTTGTATTTAATTGCGATGCAATATCTGTGTTTCTTCGTCAATAAGAAAATCAGAGGGATACAGTAAACCTGAAGTGAAGCATCGGAAACTATAACTAGTGTCTCAGGAATGGTTCAAAACATAGACAGTAAGAAGAGTCAGTTTTCTTGTTGTTAAGTCGGCTTTGAGCCTTTTCTACTTAATTCCGAAGGAATTTCTATGTTTCGTCGTCAATCAGATGGTCCAAGGGATACAGTAAACCTGAAGTCAAGCATCGGAATCTAAAACTGGTCTCACAGGAAAGGTTCTAAGCATAGACAGTAAGAAGAGCCAGTCTTCTTGTACTTGAGTCGGCATTGTGCCTTTTGTATTTAATTCCGATGCAATTTCTGTGTTTCGTCAGCAATAAGAAGGTCAGAGGGATACAATAAACCTGACGTTATGCACGGAATCTATAACTTGTGCCACAGGAATGTTTCATAACATAGACAGTAAGAAGAGTCAGTTTTCTTGTACTTAAGTCGACATTGTGGCTTTTCTATTTAATTCCAATGCAGTTTCTGTGTTTCGTAGTCAATAAGAAGGTCCAAGGGATACAGTAAACCTGAAGACAAGCATCTGAATCTAAAACCGGTCTCACAGGAATGGTTCACAACATAGACAGTAAGAAAGGTCAGTCTTCTTGTACTTAAGTCGGCATTGTGCCTTTTGTATTTAATTCCGATGCAATATCTGTGTTTCATCGTCAATGAGAAGATCATAGAGATACAGTAAACCTGAAGTGATGCATCGGAATCTATAACTAGTGTCACAGGAATGGTTCATAACATAGACAGTAAGAAGAGCCAGTCTGCTTGTACATGAGTCGGCATTGTGCCTTTTTTATTTAATTCCAATGCGATTTCTGTGTTTCATCGTCAATAAGAAGGTCAGAGGGATACAGTAAACCTGAAGTGAAGCATCGGAGTCTGTAACTAGTGTCACAGGAATGGTTCAAAACATAGACGGTAAGAAGAGCCAGTCGACTTATACTTGAGTCGGCATTGAGCCTTTTGTATTTAATTCCGATGCGATTTCTGTGTTTCATCGTCAATAAGAAGGTCAGAGGGATACAGTAATCCTGAAGTGAAGCATCGGAATCTATAACTAGTGTCACAGGAATGGTTCAAAACATAGACAATAAGAGGAGCCAGTCTTCTTGTACTTGAGTCGGCATTGTGCCTCTTGTATGTAATTCCGATGCAATTTCTGTGTTTCATCGTCAATAAGGCGGACAGAGGGATACAGTAAACCAGAAGTGAAGCATCTGAATCTATAACTAGTGTCACAGGAATGGTTCAAAACATAGACAGTAAGAAGAGTCAGTTTTGTTGTACTTAAGCCGGCATTGTGCCCTTTGTATTTAATTACGATGCAATATCTGTGTTTCTTCGTCAATAAGAAAATCAGAGGGACACAGTAAACCTGAAGTGAAGCATCGGAAACTATAACTAGTGTGTCAGGAATGGTTCAAAACATAGACAGTAAGAAGAGTCAGTTTTCTTGTTGTTAAGTCGGCTTTGAGCCTTTTCTATTTAATTCCGAAGCAATTTCTATGTTTCGTCGTCAATCAGATGGTCCAAGGGATACAGTAAAACTGAAGTCAAGTATCTGAATCTAAAACTGGTCTCACAGGAAAGGTTCAAAGCATAGACAGTAAGAAGAGCCAGTCTTCTTGTACTTGAGTCGGCATTGTGCCTTTTGTATTAAATTCCGATGCAATTTCTGTGTTTCGTCATCAATAAGAAGGTCAGAGGGATACAATAAACCAGACGTTATGCACCTAATCTATAACTTGTGTCACAGGAACGTTTCATAACATAGACAGTAAGAAGAGTCAGTTTTCTTGTACTTAAGTCGACATTGTGGCTTTTCTATTTAATTACAATGCAGTTTCTGTGTTTCGTCGTCAATAAGAAGGTCCAAGGGATACAGTAAACCTGAAGACAAGCATCGGAATCTAAAACCGGTCTCACAGGAATGGTTCACAACATAGACAGTAAGAAGAGCCAGTCTTCTTGTACTTGAGTCGGCATTGTGCCTTTTATATTTAATTCCGATGCAATTTCTGTGTTTCATCGTCAATAAGACGGTCAGAGGGATACAGTAAACCTGAAGTGAAGCATCGGTATGTATAACTAGTGTCACAGGAATGGTCCATAACAAAGGCAGTAAGAAGAGTCAGTTTTCTTGTACTTAAATCGGCATTGTGCTTTTCTATTTAATCCCGATGCAATTTTTGTGTTTCGTCGACTATAAGAAGGTCCAAGGGATACAGTAAACCTGAAATGAAGCATCGGAATCTAAATCCGGTCTCACAGGAAAGGTTCGAAACATAGACAGTAAGAAGAGCCAGTCCTCTTGTACTTGAGTCGGCAGTGTGCCTTTTGTATTTAACTCCGACGCATTTTCTGTGTTTGATCGTCAATAAGAAGGTCAGAGGGATAGAGTAAACCTGGAGTGATGCATCGGAATCTGTAACTAGTGTCACAGGAATGGTTAAAACATAGACGGTAACAGGAGTCAGTCTCCCCGTACTTAAGTTGGCATTGAGCCTTTAGTATTTAACTAAGATGCAATTTCTGTGTTTCATCGTCAATAAGAAGGTCAGAGGGATACAGTAAACCTGATGTTAAGTATCGGAATCTATAACTAGTGTCACAGGAATGGTTCAAAACACAGACAATAAGAAGGGTCAGTCTTCTTCTACTTAAGTCGGCATTGTGCCACTTGTATATAATTCCGATGTAATTTCTGTGTTTCATCGTCAATATGAAGGTCAGAGGGATACAGTAAACCTGAAGTGAAGCATCGGAATCTGTAACTAGTGTCACAGGAATGGTTAAAAACATAGATAGTAAGAAGAGCCAGTCTGCTTGTACTTGAGTCGGCATTGTGCCTTTTGTATTTAATTCCGAAACGATTTCTGTGTTTCATCATCAATAAGAAGGTCAGAGGGATACAGTAAACCGGAAGTGAAGCATCGGAGTCTATAACTAGTGTCACAGGAATGGTTCAAAACATAGACGGTAAGAAGAGCCAGTCTTCTTATACTTGAGTCGGCATTGAGCCTTTTGTATTTAATTCCGATGCAATTTCTGTGTTCCATCGTCAATAAGGTCAGAGGGATTCAGTAAACCTAAAGTGAAGCATCGGAATCTATAACTAGTGTCGCAGGAATGGTTCAAAACATAGAGAGTAGGAAGAGTCAGTCTTCTAGTACTTAAGCCGGCATTGTGCCCTTAGTATTTAATTCCGATGCGATTTCTGTGTTTCATCGTCAATAAGAAGGTCAGAGGGATACAGTAATCCTGAAGTGAAGCATCGGAATCTATAACTAGTGTCACAGGAATGGTTCAAAACATAGGCAATAAGAGGAGCCAGTCTTCTTGTACTTGAGTCGGCATTGAGCCTCTTGTATTTAATTCCGATGCAATTTCTGTGTTTCATCGTCAATAAGGCGGACTGAGGGATACAGTAAACCAGAAGTGAAGCATCTGAATCTATAACTAGTGTCACAGGAATGGTTCAAAACATAGACAGTAAGAAGAGTCAGTTTTCTTGTACTTAAGCCGGCATTGTGCCTTTTGTATTTAATGCGATGCAATTTCTGTGCTTCATCGTCAATGAGAAGGTCAGCGGGATACAGTAAAACTGAGGTGAAGCATCGGAACCTAAAACCGATCTCACAGGAAAGGATCAGAGCATAGACAGTAAGAAGAGCCAGTCTTCTCTTACTTGAGTCGGCATTGTGCGTTTTGTATTTAATTCCGATGAAATTTTTGTGTTTCATCGTCAATAAGAAGGTCAGAGTGATACGGTAAACCTGAAGTGCACGATCGGAATCTATAACTAGTGACACAGGAATAGTTCAAAACATAGACAGTAAGGATGGTCAGTCTTTTATTACTTAAGTTGGCATTGTGCCTTTTGTATTTAATTCCGATGCAATATCTGTGTTTCATCGTCAATAAGAAGGTCAGAGGGTTACAGTAAACCTGAAGTGAAGCATCGGAATCTATAACTAGGGTCACAGGAATGGTTCAAATCATAGAGAGTAAGAACAGTCAGTCTTTTTGTACTTCAGTCGGCATTGTGTCTGTTGTATTTAATTACGATGCAATATCTGTGTTTCTTCGTCAATAAGTAAATCAGAGGGATACAGTAAACCTGAAGTGAAGCATCGGAAACTATAACTAGTGTGTCAGGAATGGTTCAAAACATAGACAGTAAGAAGAGTCAGTTTTCTTGTTGTTAAGTCGGCTTTGAGCCTTTTCTATTTAATTCCGAAGCAATTTCTATGTTTCGTCGTCAATCAGATGGTCCAAGGGATACAGTAAAACTGAAGTCAAGCATCGGAACCTAAAACTGGTCTCACAGGAAAGGTTCAAAGCATAGACAGTAAGAAGAGCCAGTCTTCTTGTACTTGAGTCGGCATTGTGCCTTTTGTATTTAATTCCGATGCAATTTCTGTGTTTCGTCATCAATAAGAAGGTCAGAGGGATACAATAAACCTGACGTTATGCACGGAATCTATAACTTGTGTCACAGGAATGTTTCATAACATAGACAGTAAGAAGAGTCAGTTTTCTTGTACTTAAGTCGACATTGTGGCTTTTCTATTTAATTCCAATGCAGTTTCTGTGTTTCGTCGTCAATAAGAAGGTCCAAGGGATACAGTAAACCTGAAGACAAGCATCGGAATCTAAAACCGGTCTCACAGGAATGGTTCACAACATAGACAGTAAGAAGAGCCAGTCTTCTTGTACTTGAGTCGGCATTGTGCCTTTTATATTTAATTCCGATGCAATTTCTGTGTTTCATCGTCAATAAGACGGTCAGAGGGATACAGTAAACCTGAAGTGAAGCATCGGTATGTATAACTAGTGTCACAGGAATGGTCCATAACAAAGGCAGTAAGAAGAGTCAGTTTTCTTGTACTTAAATCGGCATTGTGCTTTTCTATTTAATCCCGATGCAATTTTTGTGTTTCGTCGTCTATAAGAAAGTCCAAGGGATACAGTAAACCTGAAATGAAGCATCGGAATCTAAATCCGGTCTCACAGGAAAGGTTCGAAACATAGACAGTAAGAAGAGCCAGTCCTCTTGTACTTGAGTCGGCAGTGTGCCTTTTGTATTTAATTCCGACGCATTTTCTGTGTTTGATCGTCAATAAGAAGGTCAGAGGGCTAGAGTCAACCTGGAGTGAAGCATCGGAATCTATAACTAGTGTCACAGGAATGGTTCAAAACATAGACGGTAACAGGAGTCAGTCTCCCCGTACTTAAGTTGGCATTGAGCCTTTAGTATTTAACTAAGATGCAATTTCTGTGTTTCATCGTCAATAAGAAGGTCAGAGTTATACAGTAAACCTGATGTGAAGTATCGGAATCTATAACAAGTGTCACAGGAATGGTTCAAAACACAGACAATAAGAAGGGTCAGTCTTCTTCTACTTAAGTCGGCATTGTGCCACTTGTATATAATTCCGATGTAATTTCTGTGTTTCATCGTCAATATGAAGGTCAGAGGGATACAGTAAACCTGAAGTGAAGCATCGGAATCTATAACTAGTGTCACAGGAATGGTTAAAGCATAGATAGTAAGAAGAGCCAGTCTGCTTGTACTTGAGTCGGCATTGTGCCTTTTGTATTTAATTCCGAAACGATTTCTGTGTTTCATCGTCAATAAGAAGGTCAGAGGGATACAGTAAACCGGAAGTGAAGCATCGGAGTCTGTAACTAGTGTCACAGGAATGGTTCAAAACATAGACGGTAAGAAGAGCCAGTCTTCTTATACTTGAGTCGGCATTGAGGCTTTTGTATTTAATTCCGATGCAATTTCTGTGTTCCATCGTCAATAAGAAGGTCAGAGGGATTCAGTAAACCTAAAGTTAAGCATCGGAATCTATAACTAGTGTCACAGGAATCGTTCAAAACATAGAGAGTAGGAAGAGTCAGTCTTCTAGTACTTAATTCGGCATTGTGCCCTTAGTATTTAATTCCGATGCGATTTCTGTGTTTCATCGTCAATAAGAAGGTCAGAGGGATACAGTAATCCTGAAGTGAAGCATCGGAATCTATAACTAGTGTCACAGGAATGGTTCAAAACATAGACAATAAGAGGAGCCAGTCTTCTTGTACTTGAGTCGGCATTGAGCCTCTTGTATTTAATTCCGATGCAATTTCTGTGTTTCATCGTCAATAAGGCGGACTGAGGGATACAGTAAACCAGAAGTGAAGCATCTGAATCTATAACTAGTGTCACAGGAATGGTTCAAAACATAGACAGTAAGAAGAGTCAGTTTTCTTGTACTTAAGCCGGCATTGTGCCTTTTGTATTTAATGCGATGCAATTTCTGTGCTTCATCGTCAATAAGAAGGCCAGCGGGATACAGTAAACCTGAGGTGAAGCATCGGAACCTAAAACCGATCTCACAGGAAAGGATCAAAGCATAGACAGTAAGAAGAGCCAGTCTTCTCTTACTTGAGTCGGCATTGTGCGTTTTGTATTTAATTCCGATGTAATTTTTGTGTTTCATCGTCAATAAGAAGGTCAGAGTGATACGGTAAACCTGAAGTGCACGATCGGAATCTATAACTAGTGACACAGGAATAGTTCAAAACATAGATAGTAAGGATGGTCAGTCTTCTATTACTTGAGTTGGCATTGTGCCTTTTGTATTTAATTCCGATGCAATATCTGTGTTTCATCGTCAATAAGAAGGTCAGAGGGTTACAGTAAACCCGAAGTGAAGCATCGGAATCTATAACTAGGGTCACAGGAATGGTTCAAATCATAGAGAGTAAGAAGAGTCAGTCTTTTTGTACTTAAGTCGGCATTGTGATTTTTGTATTTAATTCCGATGCAATATCTGTGTTTTATCGTCAATACGAAGGTCAGAGGGATACAGTAAACCTGAAGTGAAGCATCGGAATCTATAACTAGTGTCTCAGTAATGGTTCAAATCATAGACAGTAAGAAGAGTCAGTTTTCTTATACTTATGTCGGCATTGTGCCTTTTGTATTTAATTCCGATGCAATTTCTGTGTTTCGTCGTCAATAAGAAAGTCCAAGGGATACAGTAAACCAGAGGTGAAGCATCGGAATCTAAAACCGGTCCCACAGGAATGGTTCAAATCATAGACAGTAAGAAGAGCCAGTCTTCTTGTACTTGAGTCGGCATTGTGCCTTTTGTATTTAATTCCGATGCAATTTCTGTGTTTCATCGTCAATAAGACGGTCAGAGGGATACAGTAAACCTGAAGTGAAGCATCGGTATGTATAACTAGTGTCACAGGAATGGTCCATAACAAAGGCAGTAAGAAGAGTCAGTTTTCTAGTACTTAAGTCGGCATTGTGCTTTTCTATTTAATTCCGATGCAATTTCTGTGTTTCGTCGTCTATAAGAATGTCCAAGGGATACAGTAAACCTGAAGTGAAGCATCGGAATCTAAATCCGGTCTCGCAGGAAAGGTTCGAATCATAGACAGTAAGAAGAGCCAGTCGTCTTGTACTTGGATCGGCATTGTGCCTTTTGTATTTAATTCCGACGCAATTTCTGTGTTTGATCGTCAATATGAAGGTCAGAGGGATACAGTAAACCTGAAGTGAAGCATCGGAATCTATAACTAGTTTCACAGGATTGGTTCAAAACATAGACGGTAAGAAGCGTCAGTCTCCCTGTACTTAAGTCGGCATTGAGTCTTTTGTATTTAACTAAGATGCAATTTCTGTGTTTCATCGTCAATAAGAAGGTCAGAGGGATACAGTAAACCTGAAGTGAAGTATCGGAATCTATAACTAGTGTCACAGGAATGGTTCAAATCGTAGACAATAAGAAGGGTCAATCTTCTTGTACTTAAGTCGGCATTGTGCCGCTTGTATATAATTCCGATGTAATTTCTGTGTTTCATCGCCAATATGAAGGTCAGAGGGATACAGTAAACCTGAAGTGAAGCATCGGAATTCATAACTAGTGTCACAGGAATGGTTCAAAACATAGACAGTAAGAAGAGCCAGTCTGCTTGTACTTGAGTCGGCATTGTGCCTTTTGTATTTAATTCCGATGAAATTTCTGTGTTTCATCGTCAATAAGAAGGTCAGAGGGATACAGTAAACCTGAAGTGAAGCATCGTAATCTATAACTAGTGTAGCAGGAATGTTTCAAAACATAGACGGTAAGAAGAGCCAGTCTTCTTATACTTGAGTCGGCATTGAGCCTTTTGTATTTAATTCCGATGCAATTTCTGTGTTTCATCGTCAATAAGAAGGTCAGAGGGATTCAGTAAACCTGAAGTGAAGCATCGGAATCAATAACTAGTGTCACAGAATGGTTCAAAACATAGGGAGTACGAAGAGTCAGTCTTCTAGTACTTAAGTCGGCATTGTTCCCTTTGTATTCAACTCCGATGCGATTTCTGTGTTTCATCGTCAATAAGAAGGTCAGAGGGATACAGTAATCCTGAAGCGAAGCATCGGAATCTATAACTAGTGTCACAGGAATGGTTCAAAACATAGACAGTAAGAAGATTTAGTCTTCTTCTACTTGAGTCGGCATTGTGCCTCTTCTATTTAATTCCGATGCAATTTCTGTGTTTCATCGTCAATAAGGCGGACAGAGGGATACAGTAAACCTGAAGTGATGCATCAGAATCTATAACTAGTGTTACAGGAATGGTTCAAAACATAGACAGTAAGAAGAGTCAGTTTTCTTGTACTTAAGTCGGCATTGTGCCTTTTGGATTTAATTCCGATGCAATATCTGTGCTTCATCGTCAATAAGAAGGTCAGCGGGATACAGTAGACCTGACGTGAAGCATCGGAACCTAAAACCGATCTCACAGGAAAGGATCAAAACATAGACTGTAAAAAGAGCCAGTCTTCTCTTACTTGAGTCGGCATTGTGTCTTTTGTATTTAATTCCGATGCAATTTTTGTGTTCCATCGTCAATAAGAAGGTCAGAGTGATACAGTAAACCTGAAGTGCAGGATCGGAATCTATAACTAGTGACACAGGAATAGTTCAAAACATAGACAGTAAGGATGGTCAGTCTTCTAGTACTTAAGTCGGCATTGTGCCTTTTGGATTTAATTCCGATGCAATATCTGTGCTTCATCGTCAATAAGAAGGTCAGCGGGATACAGTAGACCTGAGGTGAAGCATCGGAACCTAAAACCGATCTCACAGGAAAGGATCAAAACATAGACTGTAAAAAGAGCCAGTCTTCTCTTACTTGAGTCGGCATTGTGTCTTTTGTATTTAATTCCGATGCAATTTTTGTGTTCCATCGTCAATAAGAAGGTCAGAGTGATACAGTAAACCTGAAGTGCAGGATCGGAATCTATAACTAGTGACACAGGAATAGTTCAAAACATAGACAGTAAGGATGGTCAGTCTTCTAGTACTTAAGTCGGCATTGTGCCTTTTGTATTTAATTCCGATGCAATATCTGCGTTTCATCGACAATAAAAAGGGCAGAGGGTTACAGTAAACCTGAAGTGAAGCATCGGAATCTATAACTAGTGTCACAGTAATGGTTCAAAACATAGACAGTAGGAAGAGTCAGTCTTCTAGTACTTACGTCGGCATTGTGCCCTTTGTATTTAATTCCGATGAAATTTCTGTGTTTCATCGTCAATAAGAAGGTCAGAGGGATACAGTAAACCTGAAGTGAAGCATCGGAATCTATAACTAGTGTCACAGGAATGGTTCAAAGCATAGACAGTAAGAAGAGAAAGTTTTCTTATACTTAAGTCGGCATTGTGCCTTTTGTATTTAATTCCGATGCAATTTCTGTGTTTCGTCATCAATAAGAACGACGGAGGGATACAATAAACCTGAAGTGATGCACGGAATCTATAGCTAGTGTCACAGGAATATTTCAAAACATAGACAGTAAGAAGAGTCAGTTTTCTTGTACTTAAGTCGACATTGTGGCTTTTCTATATAATTCCGATGCAGTGTCTGTGTTTCGTCGTCATAAAGAAGGTCCAAGGGATACAGTAAACCTGAAGTGAAGCATCGGAATCTAAATCCGGTCTCACAGGAAAGGTCCAAAACGTAGACAGTAAGAAGAGCCAGTCCTCTCGTACTTGAGTCGGCATTGTGCCTTTGTATTTAATTCCGATGCCATTTCTGTGTTTGATCGTCAATAAGAAGGTCAGAGGGATACAGTAAACCTGAAGTGAAGCATCGGAATCTATAACTAGTGCCACAGGAATGGTTCAAACATAGACGGTAAGAAGAGTCAGTCTCCCTGTACTTAAGTCGGCATTGAGCCTTTTGTATTTAACTAAGATGCAATTTCTGTGTTTCATCGTCAATAAGAAGGTCAGAGGAATACAGTAAACCTGAAGTGAAGTATCGGAATCTATATCTAGTGTCACAGGAATGGTTCAAATCGTAGACAATAAGTAGGGTCAGTCTTCTTGTACTTAAGTCGGCATTGTGCCACTTGTATATAATTCCGATGTAATTTCTGTGTTTCATCGTCAATATGAAGGTCAGAGGGATACAGTAAACCTGAAGTGAAGCATAGGAACCTATAACTAGTGTCACAGGAATGGTTCAAAATATAGACAGTAAGAAGAGCCAGTCTGCTTGTACTTGAGTCGGCATTGTGCCTTTTGTATTTAATTCCGATGAAATTTCTGTGTTTCATCGTCAATAAGAAGGTCAGAGCGATACAGTAATCCTGAAGTGAAGCATCGGAACCTATAACTAGTG
The DNA here is from genome assembly GCF_023864345.2 of Schistocerca serialis cubense. NCBI lineage: Eukaryota > Metazoa > Arthropoda > Insecta > Orthoptera > Acrididae > Schistocerca > Schistocerca serialis. Next base: position 51,748,874 of record NW_026047583.1, read on the forward strand.
TCACAGGAATGGTTGAAAACATAGACAGTAGGAAGAGTCAATCTTCTAGTACTCACGTCGGCATTGTGACCTTAGTATTTAATTCCGATGCAATTACTGTGTTTCGTCGTCAATAAGAAGGTCAGAGGGATACAGTAATCCTGAAGTGAAGCATCGGAATCTATAACTAGTGTCACAGGTATGGTTCAAAACATAGACAGTAAGAAGAGTCAGTTTTCTTGTACTTAAGTCGGCATTGTGCCTTTTGCATTTATTTCCGATGCAATTTCTGTGCTTCATCGTCAATAAGAAGGTCAGAGGGTTACAGTAAACCTGAAGTGAAGCATCGGTATCTATAACTAGTGTCACAGGAATGGTTCTAAACATAGAGAGTAAGAAGAATCACTCTTTTTGTACTTAAGTCGGCATTGTGCCTTTTATATTTAATTCCGATGCAATATCTGTGTTTCATCGTCTATAAGAAGGTCAGAGGGATACAGTAAACCTGAAGTGATGCATCGGAATCTATAACTGGTGTCACAGGAATGGTTCAAAGTATAGAGAGTAAGAAGGATCAGTCTTTTTGTTCTTAAGTCGGCATTGTGCCTTTTATATTTTATTGCGAAGCAATTTCTGTGTTTCATCGTCAATAAGAAGGTCAGAGGGATACAGTAAACCTGAAGTGAAGCACCGGAATCTATAACTAGTGTCACAGGAATGGTTCGAACATAGACAGTAAGAAGAGCAAGTCTTCTTCTACTTGAGTCGGCATTGAGCCTTTTGTATCTAATTCCGATGCAATTTCTGTGTTTCATCGTCAATAAGAAGGTCAGAGCGATACAGTAATCCTGAAGTGAAGCATCGGAATCTATAACTAGTGTCACAGGAATGGTTCAAAACATAGACAGTAAGAAGAGTCAGTTTTCTTGTACTTAAGTCGGCATTGTGCCTTTTGTATTTAATTCGGATGCAATTTCTGTGTTTCATCGCCAATATGAAGGTCAGAGGGATACAGTAAACCTGAATTGAAGCATCGGAATCTATAACTAGTGGGACAGGAATGTTTCAAAACATAGACAGTACGAAGAGTCAGGTTTCTTGTACTTAAGTCGGCATTGCGCGTTTCGTATTTCATGCCGATGGAATTTCTGTGTTTCATCGTCAATAAGAAGGTCAGAGGGATACAGTAAAACTGAAGTGAGGCATCGGAATCTATAACTAGTGTCACAGGAATAGTTCAAATATAGACAGTAAGAAGAGTCAGTTTTCTTGTACTTATGTCGGCATTGTGCCTTTTGTATTTAATTCCGATGCAATTTCTGTGTTTGATCGTCAATAAGAAGGTCAGAAGGATACTGTATACCTGAAGTGAAGCATCGGAATCTATAACTAGTGTCACAGGAATGGTTCAAAACATAGACAGTAAGAAGAGTCAGTTTTCTTGTACTTAAGTGGGCATTGTGCCTTTTGTATTTAATTCCGATTCAATTTCGGTGTTACATCGTCAATAAGACGGTCGGAGGGATACAGTAAACCTGAAGTGAAGCATCGGAATCTATAGCTAGTGTCACAGGAATAGTTCAAATATAGACAGTAAGAAGAGTCAGTTTTCTTGTACTTATGTCGGCATTGTGCCTTTTGTATTTAATTCCGATGCAATTTCTGTGTTTGATCGTCAATAAGAAGGTCAGAAGGATACTGTATACCTGAAGTGAAGCATCGGAATCTATAACTAGTGTCACAGGAATGGTTCGAAACATAGACATAAGAAGGGTCAGTCTTCTTGTACTTAAGTCGGCATTGTGCCACTTGTATATAATTCCGACGTACTTTCTGTGTTTCATCGTCAATATGAAGGTCAGAGGGATACAGTAAACCTGACGTGAAGCATCAGAATCTATAACTGGTGTCACAGGAATGGTTCTAACATAGACAGTAAGGAGAGCCAGTCTACTTGTACTTGAGTCGGCAATGTGCCTCTTGTATTTAATTCCGATGCAATTTCTGTGTTTCATCGTCAACAAGGCAGACCGAGGGATACAGTAAACCTGAAGTGAAGCATCTGAATCTATGACTAGTGTCACAGGAATGGTTCAAAACATTAACAGTAAGGAGCATCAATTCTCTTGTACTTAAGTCGGCATTGTGCCTTTTGTATTTAAATCCGATGCAATTTCTGTGCTTCATCGAAAAATAAGAAGGTCAGAGGGATACAGTAAACCTGAAGTGAAGCATCTGAATCAATAACTAGTGTCACAGGAATGGTTCAATACATAGACGGTAAGAAGAGCCAGTCTTCTTGTACTTGAGTCGGCATTGAGCCTTTTGTATTTAATTCCGATGCAATTTCTGTGTTTCATCGTCACTAAGAAGGTCAGAGGGATACAGTAAACCTGAAGTGAAGCATCGGAATCTATAACTAGTGTCACAGGAATGGTTCAAAACATGGACAATAAGAAGAGCCTGCCTTCTTGTACTTGAGTCGGCATTGTGCCTCTTGTATTAAATTGCGATGCATTTTCTGTGTTTCATCGTCAATAAGGCGAACAGAAGGATACAGTAAACCTGAAATGAAGCATCTGAATCTATAACTAGTGTCACAGGAATGGTTCAAAACATAGACAGAAAGAAGAGTCAGTTTTCTTGTACTTAAGTCCGCATTGTGCCTTTTGTATTTAATTTCGATGCCATTTCTGTGCTTCATCGTCAATAAGAAGGTCAGAGGGTTACAGTAAACCTGAAGTGAAGCATCGGAATCTATAACTAGTGTCACAGGAATGGTTCAAACATAGACAGTAGAAAGAGTCAGTCTCCTAGTACTGAAGTCGGCATTGTGCCTTTTGTATTTAATTCCGATGCAATTTCTGTAGTTCATCGTCAATAAGAAGGTCACAGGGATACAGTAAACCTGAAGTGAAGCTTCGGAATCTAAATCCGGTCTCACAGGAAAGTTTCAAAACATAGACAAAAAGAAGAGCCAGTCCTCTTGTACTTGAGTCGGTATTGTGCCTTTTGTATTTAATTCCGTAACAATTTCTGTGTTTTATCGTCAATAAGAAGGTCAGAAGGATACAGTAAACCTGAAGTGAAGCATCTGAATCTATGACTAGTGTCACAGGAATGGTTCAAAACATAGACAGTAAGAAGAGTCAGTTTTCTTGTACTTAAGTCGGCATTGTGCCTTTTGTATCTAATTCCGATGCAATTTCTGTGTTTCATCGTCAATAAGAAGGTCAGAGGGTTACAGTAAACCTGAAGTGAAGCATCGGAATCTATAACTATTGTCACCGGAATGGTTCGAAACATAGACAGTAAGAAAAGTCAGTTTTCTTGTACTTAAGTCGGCATTGTGCCTCTTGTATTTAATTCCGATGCAATTTCTGTGTTTCATCGTCAATAAGAGGGTCACAGGGATACAGTAAACCTAAAGTGAAGCATCGGAATCTATAACTAGTGTCACAGGAATGGTTCAAAACATTAACAGTAAGAGGCGTCAGTTTTCTTGTACCTAAGTCGGCATTGGGCCTTTTGTATTTAATTCCGATGCAATTTCTGTGCTTCATCGTCAATAAGAAGGTCAGAGGGATACAGTAAACCTGAAGTGAAGCATCGGAATCTATAACTAGTGTCACAGGAATGGTTCAAAGCATAGACGGTAAGAAGAGTCAATCTTCCTGTACTGAAGTCGGCATTGAGCATTTTGTATTTACCTAAGATGCAATTTCTGTGTTTTTATCGTCAATAAGAATGTCAGAGGGATACAGTAAACCTGAAGTGAAGTATCGGAATCTATAATTAGTGTCACAGGAATGATTCAAACATAGACAATAAGAAGGGTCAGTCTTCTTGTACTTAAGTGGGCATTGTGCCACTTGTGTATAATTCCGATGTAATTTCTGTGTATCATCGTCAATATGAAGGCCAGAGAGATACTGTAAACCTGAAGTGAAGCATCGGAATCTATAACTAGTGTCACAGGAATGGTTCTAACATAGACAGTAAGAAGAGCCAGCCTGCTTGTACTTGAGTCGGCATTGTTGCTTTTGTATTTATTTCTGATGCAATTTCTGTGTTTCATCGTCAAGAAGAAGGTCAGAGGGATACAGTAAACCTGAAGTGAAGCATCTGAATTAATTACTAGTGTCACAGGAATGGTTCAAAACATAGACGGTAAGAAGAGCCAGTCGTCTTGTACTTGAGTCGGCATTGAGCCTTTGGTATTTAATTCCGATACAATTTCTGTGTTTCATCGTCAGTAAGAAGGTCAGAGGGATACAGCAAACCTGAAGTGAAGCATCGGAATCTATAACTAGTGTCATAGGAATGGTTCAAAATATAGACAGTAGGAAGAGTCGGTCTTCTAGTACTTAAGTCGGCATTGTGCCTCTTGTATTAAATTCCGATGCATTTTCTGTGTTTCATCGTCAATAAGGCGGACAGAGGCACACAGTAAACCTGAAGTGAAGCATCGGAATCGATAACTAGTGTCACAGGAATGGTTCAAAACATAGACGATAAGAAGAGCCAGTCTTCTTGTACTTGAGTCTTCATTGTGCCTCTTGTATTAAATTCCGATGCATTTTCTGTGTTTCATCGTCAATAAGGCGGACAGAGGCATACAGTAAACCTGAAGTAAAGCATCTGAATCTATAACTAGTGTCACAGGAATGGTTCAAAACATAGACGGTAAGAAGAGCCAGTCGTCTTGTACTTGAGTCGGCATTGAGCCTTTTGTATTTAATTCCGATGCAATTTCTGTGTTTCATCGTCAGTAAGAAGGTCAGAGGGATACAGTAAACCTGAAGTGAAGCATCGGAATCTATAACTAGTGTCATAGGAATGGTTCAAAATATAGACAATAAGAAGAGCCAGTCTTCTTGTACTTGAGTCGGCATTGTGCCTCTTGTATTAAAATCCGATGCATTTTCTGTGTTTCATCGTCAATAAGGCGGACAGAGGCATACAGTAAACCTGAAGTAAAGCATCTGAATCTATAACTAGTGTCACAGGAATGGTTCAAACCACAGACAATAAGAAGGGTCAGTCTTCTTGTACTTAAGTCGGCATTGTGCCACTTGTATATAATTCCGATGTAATTACTGTGTGTCATCGTCAATATGAAGGTCAGAGGGATACTGTAAACCAGAAGTGAAGCATCGGAATCTATAACTAGTGTCACAGGAATGGTTCAAAATATAGACAGTAGGAATAGTCAGTCTTCTAGTACTTAAGTCGGCATTGTGCCTTTTGTATTTAATTCCGATGCAATTTCTGTGTTTCATCGTCAATAAGAAGGTCAGAGCGATACAGTAATCCTGAAGTGAAGCATCGGAATCGATAACTAGTGTCACAGGAATGGTTCAAAACATAGACGATAAGAAGAGCCAGTCTTCTTGTACTTGAGTCTTCATTGTGCCTCTTGTATTAAATTCCGATGCATTTTCTGTGTTTCATCGTCAATAAGGCGGACAGAGGCATACAGTAAACCTGAAGTAAAGCATCTGAATCTATAACTAGTGTTACGGGAATGGTTCAAAACATAGACAGTAAGAAGAGTCAGTTTTCTTGTACTTAAGTCCACATTGTGCCTTTTGTATTTAATTCCGATGCAATTTCTGTGCTTCATCGTCAATAAGAAGGTCAGAGGGTTGCGGTAAACCTGAAGTGAAGCATCAGAATCTATAAGTAGTGTCACAGGAATGGTTCAAATCATAGTCAGTAGGAAGAGTCAGTCTCCTAGTACTTAAGTCGGCATTGTGCCTTTTGTATTTAATTCCGATGCAATGTCTGTGTTTCATCGTCAATAAAAAGGTGAGAGGGATACAGTAAAACTGAAGTGAATCATCGGAATCTATAACTAGTGTCTCAGGAATGGTTCAAAACATAGACGGTAAGAAGGGTCAATCTTCCTGTACTGAAGTCGGCATTGAGCATTTTGTATTTACCTAAGATGCAATTTCTGTGTTTTTATCGTCAATAAGAATGTCAGAGGGATACAGTAAACCTGAAGTGAAGTATCGGAAACTATAACTAGTGTCACAGGAATGGTTCAAAACACAGACAATAAGAAGGGTCAGTCTTCTTGCACTTAAGTCGGCATTGTGCCACTTGTATATAATTCCGATGCAATTTCTGTGTTTCATCGTCAATAAGAAGGTGAGAGGGATACAGTAAAACTGAAGTGAAGCATCGGAAACTGTAACTAGTGTCACAGGAATGGTTCAGAACATAGACGGTAAGAAGAGTCAATCTTCCTGTACTGAACTCATCATTGAGCCGTTTGTATTTACCTAAGATGCAATTTCTGTGTTTTTATCGTCAATAAGAATGTCAGAGGGAAATAGTAAACCTGAAGTGAAGTATTGGAATCTATAACTAGTGTCACAGGAATGGTTCAAAAAACAGACAATAAGAAGGGTCAGTCTTCTTGTACTTAAGTCGGCATTGTGCCACTTATATATAATTCCGATGTAATTTCTGTGTGTCATCGTCAATATGAAGGTCAGAGGGATACTGTAAACCTGAAGTGAAGCATCGGAATCTATAACTAGTGTCACAGGAATGGTTCCAACATTGACAGTAAGAAGTGCCAGTCTGCATGTACTTGAGTCGGCACTGTGTCTTTTGTATTTAATTCCGATGCAATTTCTGTGTTTCATCGTCAATAAGAAGGTCAGAGGGATACAGTAAACCTGAAGTGAAGCATCTGAATCAATAACTAGTGTCACAGGAATGGTTCAAAACATCGACGGCAAGAAGAGCCAGTCGTCTTGTACTTGAGTCGGCATTGAGCATTTTGTATTTAATTCCGATGCAATTTCTGTGTTTCATCGTCAATAAGAATGTCAGAGGGATACAGTAAACCTGACGTGAAGCATCGGAATCTATAACTAGTGTCACAGGAATGGTTAAAAATGTAGACAGTAGGAAGAGTCAGTCTTCTATTACTTAAGTCGGCAATGTGCCCTTTGTGTTTAATTCCGATGCAATTTCTGTGTTTCATCGTCAATAAGATGGTCAGAGGGATACAGTAAACCTGAAGTGAAGCATCGGAATCTACAACTAGTGTCACAGGAATGGTTCAAAGCATAGACAGTAAGAAGAGTCAGTTTTCTTGTTCTTAAGTCGGCATTGTGCCTTTTGTATTTAATTCCGATGCAATTTCTGTGTTTCATCGTCAATAAGGAGGTCACAGGGATACAGTAAACCTGAAGTGAAGCATCGGAATCTATAACTAGTGTCACAGGAATGGTTCAAAACATAAACAGTAAGAAGCGTCAGTTTTCTTGTACTTAAGTCGGCATTATGCCTTTTGTATTTAATTCCGATGCAATTTCTGTGTGTCATCGTCAATAAGAAGGTCAGAGGGATACAGTAAACCTGAAGAGAAGCATCGGAATCTATAACTAGTGTCACAGGAATGGTTCAAAACATAGACAGTAAGTAGAGTCAGTTTTTTGTACTTAAGTCGGCATTGTGCCTTTTGTATTTAATTCGGATGCAATTTCTGTGTTTCATCGTCCATATGAAGGTCAGAGGGATACAGTAAACCTGTGATGAAGCATCGGAATCTATAACTAGTGTCACAGGAATGGTTCAAAACATAGACAGTAAGAAGACTCGGTTTTCTTGTACTTAAGAGGGGATTATGCCCTTTGTATTTAATTCCGATTCAATTTCGGTGTTACATCGTCAATAAGACGGTCGGAGGGATACAGTAAACCTGAAGTGAAGCATCGGAAAGTATAACTAGTGTCACAGGAATAGTTCAAAACATAGACAGTAAGAAGATTCAGTTTTCTTGTACTTAAGTCGGCATTGTGCATTTGTATTTAATTCCGATGCAATTTCTGTGTCTCATCGTCAAAAAGAAGGTCTCAGGGATATAGGAAACCTGAAGTGAAGCATCCGAATCTATAACTAGTGTCACAGGAATGGTTCAAAACATAAACATTAAGAAGCATCAGTTTTCTTGTACTTAAGACGGCATTGTGCCTTTTGTATTTAATTCCGACGCAATTTCTGTGTTTCATCGTCAATAAGAAGGTCAGAGGGATACAGTAAACCTCAAGTGAAGTATCGGAATCTATAATTAGTGTCACAGCAATGGTTCAAAACATAGACAGTAAGAAGAGTTAGTTTTCTTGTACTTAGGTCGGCATTGTACCATTTGTATTTTATTCCAATGCAATTTCTGTGTTTCATCGTCCATATGAAGGTCAGAGGGATACAGTAAACCTGTGATGAAGCATCGGAATCTATAACTAGTGTCACAGGAATGGTTGAAAACATAGACAGTAACAAGAGTCAGTTATCTTGTACTGAAGTCGGCATTGCGCCTTTTGTATTTTATTCCGATGCAATTTCTGTGTTTCATCGTCAATAAGAAGGTCACAGGGATACAGTAAACATGAAGTGAAGCATCGGAATCTATAACTAGTGTCACAGGAATGGTTCAAAACATAAACAGTAACAAGCGTCAGTTTTCTTGTACTTAAGTCGGCATTGTGCCTTTTGTATTTAATTCCGAAGCAATATCTGTGTTTCATCGTCAATATGAAGGTCAGAGGGATACAGTAAACCTGAAGTGAAGCATCGGAATCTATAACTAGTGTCACAGGAATGGTTCAAAACATAGACAGTAAGAAGAGCCAGTCTGCTTGTACTTGAGTCAGCATTGTGCCTTTTGTATTTAATTCCGATGCAATTTCTGTGTTTCATCGTCAATAAGAAGGTCGATGGGATACAGTAAACCTGAAGTGAAGCATCTGAATCTATAACTAGTGTCACAGGAATGGTTCAAAACATAGACGGTAAGAAGAGCCAGTCTTCTTGTACTTGAGTCGGCATTGTGCCTCTTCTATTTAATTCCGGTGCAATTTCTGTGTGTCATCGTCAATAAGAAGGTCAGAGGGATACAGTAAAACTGAAGTGAAGCATCGGAATCTATAACTAGTGTCACAGGAATGGTTCAAAACATAGACAGTAAGTAGAGTCAGTTTTTTGTACTTAAGTCGGCATTGTGCCTTTTGTATTTAATTCAGATGCAATTTCTGTGTTTCATCGTCCATATGAAGGTCAGAGGGATACAGTAAACCTGTAGTGAAGCATCGGAATCTATAACTAGTGTCACAGGAATGGTTCAAAACATAGACAGTAAGAAGACTCAGTTTTCTTGTACTTAAGTGGGGATTATGCCCTTTGTATTTAAATCCGATTCAATCTCGGTGTTACATCGTCAATAAGACGGTCGGAGGCATACAGTAAACCTGAAGTGAAGCATCGGAAAGTATAACTAGTGTCACAGGAATAGTTCAAAACATAGACAGTAAGAAGATTCAGTTTTCTTGTACTTAAGTCGGCATTGTGCATTTGTATTTAATTCCGATGCAATTTCTGTGTTTCACGTCGATAAGAAGGTCAGAGGAATATGGCAAAACTGGAGTGAAGCATCGGAATCTATAACTAGTGTCACAGGAATGGTTGAAAACATAGACAGTAAGAAGAGTCAGTTATCTTGTACTTAAGTCGGCATTGTGCCTTTTGTATTTAATTCCGATGTAATTTCTGTGTGTCATCGTCAATACGAACGTCAGAGGGATACAGTAAACCCGAAGTGAAGCATCGGAATCTATAAACAGTTTCACAGGAATGGTTCAAAACATAGATAGTAAATAGAGTCAGTTTACTTCTACTTAAGTCGGCATTGTGCCTTTTGTATTTAATTCCGATGCAATTTCTGTGTTTCATCGTCAATAAGACGGTCAGAGGGATACAGTAAACCTGAAGTGAAGCATCGGTATCTGTCACTAGTGTCACAGGAATGGTTCAAATCAAAGGCAGTAAGAAGAGCCAGTCTGCTTGTACTTGAGTCGGCATTGTGCCTTTTGTGTTTAATTCCGATGCAATTTCTGTGTTTCGTCGTCTACAAGAAAGTCCAAGGGATACAGTAAACCTGAAGTGAAGCATCGGAATCTAAATCCTGTCTCACAGGAAAGGTTCAAAACATAGACAGTAAGAAGAGCCAGTCCTCTTGTACTTGACTCGGCATTGTGCCTTTTGTATTTAATTCCGATGCAATTTCTGTGTTAGATCGTCAATAAGAAGGTCAGAGGGATACAGTAAACCTGAAGTGAAGCATCGGAATCTATAACTAGTGTCACAGGAATGGTTCAAAACATAGACGGTAAGAAGAGTCAGTCTTCCTGTACTTATGTCGGCATTGAGCCTTTTGTATTTAACTAAGATGCAATTTCTGTGTTTCATCGTCAATTGAAAGGGCAGAGGGATACAGTAAACCTGAAGTGAAGAATCGGAATCTATAACTAGTGTCACAGGAATGGTTCAAAACTTAGACAATAAGAAGAGTCAGTTTTTTGTACTTAAGTCGGCATTGTGCCTTTTGTATTTAATCCCGATGCAATATCTGTGTTTCATCGTCAGTAAGAAGGTCAGAGGGATACAGTAATCTGAAGTGAAGCATCGAAATCTATAACTAGTGTAACAGGAATGTTTCACAACATAGACACTACGAAGAGTCAGTCTTCTTGTACTTAAGTCGGCATTGTGCCATTTGTATTTCATGCCGATGAAGTTTCTGTGTTTCATCGTCAATAAGAAGGTCAGAGGGATACAGTAAACTTGAAGTGAGGCATCGGAATCTATAACTAGTGTCACAGGAATGGTTAAAACATAGACGGTAAGAAGGGTCAGTTTACTTGTACTTAAGTCGGCATTGTGCCACTTGTATATAATTCCGATGCAATTTCTGTGTTTCATCGTCAACATGAAGGTGAGAGGGATACAGTAAACCTGAAGTGAAGCATCGGAATCTATAACTAGTGTCACAGGAATGGTTCAAAACATAGGCAGTAAGTAGAGTCAGTTTTCTTGTACTTAAGTCGGCATTGTGCCTTTTGTATTTAATTCCGATGCAATTTCTGTGCTTCATCGCCAATAAGAAGATCAGAGGGTTACAGTTAACCTGAAGTGAAGCATCGGAATCTATAACTAGTGTCACAGGAATGGTTCAAAACATAGACAGTAGGAAGAGTCAGTCTTCTAGTACTGAAGTCGGCATTGTGCCTTTTATATTTAATTCCGATGCAATTTCTGTGTTTCATCGTCAATAAGAAGGTCACAGGGATACAGTAAACATGAAGTGAAGCATCTGAATCAATAACTAGTGTCACAGGAATGGTTCAAAACTTAGACAATAAGAAGGGTCAGTCTTCTTGTACTGAAGTCGGCATTGTGCCACTTGTATATAATTCCGATGTAATTTGTGTGTTTCATCGTCTCTATGAAGGTCAGAGGGATACAGTAAACCTGAAGTGAAGCATCGGAATCTATAACTAGTGTCACAGGAATGGTTAAAACATAGACGGTAAGAAGGGTCAGTTTACTTGTACTTAAGTCGGCATTGTGCCACTTGTATATAATTCCGATGCAATTTCTGTGTTTCATCGTCAACATGAAGGTGAGAGGGATACAGTAAACCTGAAGTGAAGCATCGGAATCTATAACTAGTGTCACAGGAATGGTTCAAAACATAGACAGTAAGAAGAGTCAGTTTAATTGTACTTAAGTCGGCATTGTGCCTTTTGTATTTAATTCCGATGCAATTTCTGTGCTTCATCGTCAATAAGAAGGTCAGAGGGTTACAGTAAACCTGAAGTGAAGCATCGGAATCTATAACTAGTGTCACAGGAATGGTTCAAAACATAGACAGTAGGAAGAGTCAGTCTTCTAGTACTGAAGTCGGCATTGTGCCTTTTGTATTTAATTCCGATGCAATTTCTGTGTTTCATCGTCAATAAGAAGGTCACATTGATACAGTAAACATGAAGTGAAGCATCTGAATCAATAACTAGTGTCACAGGAATGGTTCAAAACTTAGACAATAAGAAGGGTCAGTCTTCTTGTTCTTATGTCGGCATTGTGCCTTTTCTATTTAATTCCGATGCAATTTCTGTGCTTCATCGTCAATAAGAAGATCAGAGGGTTACAGTAAACCTGAAGTGAAGCATCGGAATCTATAAGTAGTGTCACAGGAATGTTTCAAAACATAGACAGTAAGAAGAGCCAGTCTGCTTGTACTTGAGTCGGCATTGTGCCTTTTGTATTTAATTCCGATGCAATTTCTGTGTTTTATCGTCAATAAGAAGGTCGGAGGGATACACTAAACCTGAAGTGAAGCATCTGAATCTATAACTAGTGTCACAGGAATGGTTCAAAACATAGACGGTTAGAAGAGCCAGTCTTCTTGTACTTGAGTCGGCATTGAGCCTTTTGTATTTAATTCCGATGCAATTTCTGTGTTTCATCGTCAATAAGAAGGTCAGAGGGATACAGTAAACCTGAAGTGAAGCATCGGAATCTATAACTAGTATCACAGGAATGGTTCAAAACATAGACATTAGGAAGAGTCAGTCTTCTAGTACTTAAGTAGGCATTGTGCCATTTGTATTTAATTCCGATGCAATTTCTGTGTTTCACCGTCAATAAGAAGGTCAGAGGGATACAGTAATCCTGAAGTGAAGCATCGGAATCTATAACTAGTGTCACAGGAACGGTTCAAAACATGGACAATAAGAAGCGCCAGTCTTGTTGTACTTGAGTCGGCATTGTGCCTCTTGTATTTAATTCCGATGCAATTTCTATGTTTCATCGTCAATAAGGCGGACAGAGGGATACAGTAAACCTGAAGTGAAGCATCAGAATCTACAACTAGTGTCACAGGAATGGTTCAAAACATAGACAGTAAGAAGAGTCAGTTTTCTTGTACTTAAGTCGGCATTGTGCCTTTTGTATTTAATTCCGATGTAATTTCTGTGTGTCATCGTCAATACGAACGTCAGAGGGATACAGTAAACCCGAAGTGAAGCATCGGAATCTATAACTAGATTCACAGGAATGGTTCAAATCATAGATAGTGAGAAGAGTCAGTTTTTTGTACTTAAGTCGGCATTGTGCCTTTTGTATTTAATCCCGATGCAATATCTGTGTTTCATCGTCAGTAAGAAGGTCAGAGGGATACAGTAATCTGAAGTGAAGCATTGAAATCTATAACTAGTGTAACAGGAAAGTTTCACAACATAGACAGTACGAAGAGTCAGTCCTCTTGTACTTAAGTCGGCATTGTGCCATTTGTATTTCATGCCGATGAAATTTCTGTGTTTCATCGTCAATGAGAAGGTCAGAGGGATACAGTAAACTTTAAGTGAGGCATCGGAATCTATAACTAGTGTCATAGGAATATTTCATAACATAGACAGTAAGAAGAGTCAGTTTTCTTGTACTTAAGTGGGCATTGTGATTTTTGTATTTAATTGCGATGCAATTTCTGTGTTTCATCGTCAACATGAAGGTGAGAGGGATATAGTAAACCTGAAGTGAAGCATCGGAATCTATAACTAGCGTCACAGGAATGGTTCAAAACATAGGCAGTAAGAAGAGTCAGTTTTCTTGTACTTAAGTCGGCATTGTGCCTTTTGTATTTAATTCCGATGCAATTTCTGTGCTTCATCGTCAATAAGAAGATCAGAGGGTTACAGTTAACATGAAGTGAAGCATCGGAATCTATAACTAGTGTCACAGGAATGGTTAAAACATAGACGGTAAGAAGGGTCAGTTTACTTGTACTTAAGTCGGCATTGTGCCACTTGTATATAATTCCGATGCAATTTCTGTGTTTCATCGTCAATATGAAGGTCAGAGGGATACAGTAAACCTGAAGTGAAGCATCGGAATCTATAACTAGTGTCACAGGAATGGTTAAAACATAGATGGTAAGAAGGGTCAGTTTACTTGTACTTAAGTCGGCATTCTGCCACTTGTATATAATTCCGATGCAATTTCTGTGTTTCATCGTCAGTAAGAAGGTCAGAAGCATACAGTAAACCTGAAGTGAAGCATCGAAACCTATAACTAGTGTAACAGGAATGTTTCACAACATAGTCAGTACGAAGAATCAGTCTTCTTGTACTTAAGTCGGCATTGTGCCATTTGTATTTCATGCCGATGAAATTTCTGTGTTTCATCGTCAATAAGAAGGTCAGAGGGATACAGTAAACCTGAAGTGAGGCATCGGAATCTATAACTAGTGTCACAGGAGTATTTCAAAACATAGACACTAAGAAGAGTCAGTTTTCTTGTACTTAACTGGGCATTGAGCCTTTTGTATTTAATTCCGATTCAATTTCGGTGTTACATCGTCAATAAGACGGTCAGAGGGATACAGTAAACCTGAAGTGAAGCATCGGAATCTATAACTAGTGTCACAGGAATGGTTAAAACATAGATGGTAAGAAGGGTCAGTTTACTTGTACTTAAGTCGGCATTCTGCCACTTGTATATAATTCCGATGCAATTTCTGTGTTTCATCGTCAACACGAAGGTGTGAGGGATACAGTAAACCTGAAGTGAAGCATCGGAATCTATAACTAGTGTCACAGGAATGGTTCAAAACATAGACAGTAAGAAGAGTCAGTTTTCTTATACTTAAGTCGGCATTGTGCCTTTTATATTTAATTCCGATGCAATTTCTGTGTTTCATCGTCAATAAGAAGGTCAGAGGGATACAGTATACCTCAAGTGAAGTATCGGAATCTATAACTAGTGTAACAGGAATGTTTCACAACATAGACAGTACGAAGAATCAGTCTTCTTGTACTTAAGTCGGCATTGTGCCATTTGTATTTCATGCCGATGAAATCTCTGTGTTTCATAGTCAATAAGAAGGTCAGAGGGATACAGTAAACCTGAAGTGAGGCATCGGAATCTATAACTAGTGTCACAGGAGTATTTCAAAACATAGACACTAAGAAGAGTCAGTTTTCTTGTACTTAACTGGGCATTGTGCCTTTTGTATTTAATTCCGATTCAATTTCGGTGTTACATCGTCAATAAGACGGTCAGAGGGATGCAGTAAACCTGAAGTGAAGCATCGGAATCTATAACTAGTGTCACAGGAATGGTTGAAATCATAGACAGTAAGAAGAGTCAGTTATCTTGTACTTAAGTCGGCATTGTGCCTTTTGTATTTAATTCCGATGTAATTTCTGTGTGTCATCGTCAATACGAACGTCAGAGGGATACAGTAAACCCGAAGTGAAGCATCGGAATCTATAAATAGTTTCACAGGAATGGTTCAAAACATAGATAGTAAGTAGAGTCAGTTTACTTCTACTTAAGTCGGCATTGTGCCTTTTGTATTTAATTCCGATGCAATTTCTGTGTTTCATCGTCAATAAGACGGTCAGAGGGATACAGTAAACCTGAAGTGAAGCATCGGTATCTGTAACTAGTGTCACAGGAATGGTTCAAATCAAAGGCAGTAAGAAGAGCCAGTCTGCTTGTACTTGAGTCGGCATTGTGCCTTTTGTATTTAATTCCGATGCAATTTCTGTGTTTCGTCGTCTACAAGAAAGTCCAAGGGATACAGTAAACCTGAAGTGAAGCATCGGAATCTAAATCCTGTCTCACAGGAAAGGTTCAAAACATAGACAGTAAGAAGAGCCAGTCCTCTTATACTTGACTCGGCATTGTGCCTTTTGTATTTAATTCCGATGCAATTTCAGTGTTAGATCGTCAATAAGAAGGTCAGAGGGATACAGTAAACCTGAAGTGTAGCATCGGAATCTATAACTAGTGTCACAGGAAAGGTTCAAAACATAGACAGTAGGAAGAGTCAGTCTTCTAGTACTGAAGTCGGCATTGTGCCTTTTGTATTTCATTCCGATGCAATTTCTGTGTTTCATCGTCAATAAGAAGGTCACATTGATACAGTGACCATGAAGTGAAGCATCTGAATCAATAACTAGTGTCACAGGAATGGTTCAAAACTTAGACAATAAGAAGGGTCTGTCTTCTTGTTCTTAAGTCGGCATTGTGCCTTTTCTATTTAATTCCGATGCAATTTCTGTGCTTCATCGTCAATAAGAAGATCAGAGGGTTACAGTAAACCTGAAGTGAAGCATCGGAATCTATAAGTAGTGTCACAGGAATGTTTCAAAACATAGACAGTAAGAAGAGCCAGTCTGCTTGTACTTGAGTCGGCATTGTGCCTTTTGTATTTAATTCCGATGCAATTTCTGTGTTTTATTGTCAATAAGAAGGTCGGAGGCATACACTAAACCTGAAGTGAAGCATCTGAATCTATAACTATTGTCACAGGAATGGTTCAAAACATAGACGGTAAGAAGAGCCAGTCTTCTTGTACTTGAGTCGGCATTGAGCCTTTTGTATTTAATTCCGATGCAATTTCTGTGTCTCATCGTCAATAAGAAGGTCAGAGGGATACAGTAAACCTGAAGTGAAGCATCGGAATCTATAACTAGTATCACAGGAATGGTTCAAAACATAGACATTAGGAAGAGTCAGTCTTCTAGTACTTAAGTAGGCATTGTGCCTTTTGTATTTAATTCCGATGCAATTTCTGTGTTTCACCGTCAATAAGAAGGTCAGAGGGATACACTAATCCTGAAGTGAAGCATCGGAATCTATAACTAGTGTCACAGGAATGGTTCAAAACATGGACAATAAGAAGCGCCAGTCTTGTTGTACTTGAGTCGGCATTGTGCCTATTGTATTTAATTCCGATGCAATTTCTATGTTTCATCGTCAATAAGGCGGACAGAGGGATACAGTAAACCTGAAGTGAAGCATCTGAATCTACAACTAGTGTCACAGGAATGGTTCAAAACATAGACAGTAAGAAGAATCAGTTTTCTTGTACTTAAGTCGGCATTGTGCCTTTTGTATTTAATTCCGATGTAATTTCTGTGTGTCATCGTCAATACGAACGTCAGAGGGATACAGTAAACCCGAAGTGAAGCATCGGAATCTATAACTAGATTCACAGGAATGGTTCAAATCATAGATAGTGAGAAGAGTCAGTTTTTTGTACTTAAGTCGGCATTGTGCCTTTTGTATTTAATCCCGATGCAATATCTGTGTTTCCGCGTCAGTAAGAAGGTCAGAGGGATACAGTATTCTGAAGTGAAGCATTGAAATCTATAACTAGTGTAACAGGAATGTTTCACAACATAGACAGTACGAAGAGTCAGTCCTCTTGTACTTAAGTCGGCATTGTGCCATTTGTATTTCATGCCGATGAAATTTCTGTGTTTCATCGTCAATAAGAAGGTCAGAGGGATACAGTTAACTTTAAGTGAGGCATCGGAATCTATAACTAGTGTCATAGGAATATTTCATAACATAGACAGTAAGAAGAGTCAGTTTTCTTGTACTTAAGTGGGCATTGTGATTTTTGTATTTAATTCCGATGCAATTTCTGTGTTTCATCGTCAACATGAAGGTGAGAGAGATACAGTAAACCTGAAGTGAAGCATCGGAATCTATAACTAGTGTCACAGGAATGGTTCAAAACATAGGCAGTAAGAAGAGTCAGTTTTCTTGTACTTAAGTCGGCATTGTGTCTTTTGTATTTAATTCCGATGCAATTTCTGTGCTTCATCGTCAATAAGAAGATCAGAGGGTTATAGTTAACATGAAGTGAAGCATCGGAATCTATAACTAGTGTCACAGGAATGGTTAAAACATAGACGGTAAGAAGGGTCAGTTTACTTGTACTTAAGTCGGCATTGTGCCACTTGTATTTAATTCCGATGCAATTTCTGTGTTTCATCGTCAATAAGAAGGTCACATTGATACAGTAATCATGAAGTGAAGCATCTGAATCAATAACTAGTGTCACAGGAATGGTTCAAAACTTAGACAATAAGAAGGGTCAGTCTTCTTGTTCTTAAGTCGGCATTGTGCCTTTTCTATATAATTCCGATGTAATTTCTGTGTTTCATCGTCAATATGAAGGTCAGAGGGATACAGTAAACCTGAAGTGAAGCATCGGAATCTATAACTAGTGGCACAGGAATGGTTCAAAACGTAGACAGTAAGAAGAGCCAGTCTGCCTGTACTTGAGTCGGCATTGTGCCTTTTATATTTAATTCCGATGCAATTTCTGTCTTTCATCGTCAATGAGAAGGTCCGAGGGATACAGTAAGCCTGAAGTGAAGCATCGGAATCTATAACTAGTGTCCTAGGAATGGTTCAAAACATAGACGGTAAGAAGAGCCAGTCTTCTTGTACTTGAGTCGGCATTGAGCCTTTTGAATTTAATTCCGATGCAATTTCTGTGTTTCATCGTCAATAAGAAGGTCAGAGGGATACAGTAAACGTGAAGTGAAGCAACGGAATCTATAACTAGTGTCAAAGGAATGGTTCAAAACATAGACAGTAGGATGAGTCAGTCTTCTAGTACTTAAGTCGGCATTGTGCCTCTTGTATTTAATTCCGATGCAATTTCTGTGTTTTATCGTCAATAAGGCGGACAGAGGGATACAGTAAACCTGAAGTGAAGCATCGGAATCTATAACTAGTGTCACAGGAATGGTTCAAAACATAGACAGTAAGAAGAGTCAGTTTTCTTGTACTTAAGTCGGCATTGTGCCGTTTGTATTTAATTCCGATGCAATTTCTGTGTTTCATCGTCAATAAGAGGGTCAGAGGCATACAGTCAACCTGATGTAAAGCATCAAAATCCATAACTAGTGTCACAGGAACGGTTCAAAACATAGAAAGTAGGAAGAGACAGTTTTCTAGTACTTAAGTCGCCATTGTGATTTTTGTATTTAATTCCGATGCAATTTCTGCGTTTCATCGTCAATATGAAGGTCACAGGGATACAGTAAACCTGAAGTGAAGCATTCGAATCTATAACTGGTGTCACAGGAATGGTTCAAAGCATAAACAGTAAGAAGCGTCAGTTTTCTTGTACTTAAGTCGGCATTGTGCCTTTTGTATTTCATTCCGATGCAATTTCTAGGTTTCATCGTCAATAAGATGGTCAGTGGGATACAGTAAACCTGAAGTGAAGCATCGGAATCTATAACTAGTGTCACAGGAATGGTTCAAAACATAGACAGTAAGAAGAGTCAGTTTTCTTATACTTAAGTCGGCATTGTGCCTTTTATATTTAATTCCGATGCAATTTCTGTGTTTCATCGTCAATAAGAAGGTCAGAGGGATACAGTAAACCTCAAGTGAAGTATCGGAATCTATAACTAGTGTCACAGGAATGGTTCAAAACATAGACAGTAAGAAGAGTCAGTTTTCTTGTACTTAAGTCGGCATTGTGCCTTTTGTATTTAATTCCGATGTAATTTCTGTGTGTCATCGTCAATACGAACTTCAGAGGGATACAGTAAACCTGAAGTGAAGCATCGGAATCTATAACTAGATTCACAGGAATGGTTCAAATCATAGATACTGAGGAGAGTAAGTTTACTTGTACTTAGGCCGGCATTGTGCCTTTTGTATTTAATCCCGATGCAATATCTGTGTTTCATCGTCAGTAAGAAGGTCAGAAGCATACAGTAAACCTGAAGTGAAGCATCGAAATCTATAACTAGTGTAACAGGAATGTTTCACAACATAGACAGTACGAAGAATCAGTCTTCTTGTACTTAAGTCGGCATTGTGCCATTTGTATTTCATGCCGATGAAATTTCTGTGTTTCATCGTCAATAAGAAGGTCAGAGGGATACAGTAAACCTGAAGTGAGGCATCGGAATCTATAACTAGTGTCACATTAGTATTTCAAAACATAGACAGTAGGAAGAGTCAGTCTTCTAGTACTGAAGTCGGCATTGCGCCTTTTGTATTTAATTCCGATGCAATTTCTGTGTTTCATCGTCAATAAGAAGGTCACAGGGATACAGTAAACATGAAGTGAAGCATCGGAGTCTATAACTAGTGTCACAGGAATGGTTCTAAACATAAACAGTAATAAGCGTCAGTTTTCTTGTACTTAAGTCGGCATTGTGCCTTTTGTATTTAATTCCAATGCAATATCTGTGTTTCATCGTCAATATGAAGGTCAGAGGGATACAGTAAACCTGAAGTGAAGCATCGGAATCTATAACTAGTGTCACAGGAATGGTTCAAAACATAGACAGTAAGAAGAGCCAGTCTGCTTGTACTTCAGTCAACATTGTGCCTTTTGTATTTAATTCCGATGCAATTTCTGTGTTTCATCGTCAATAAGAAGGTCGATGGGATACAGTAAACCTGAAGTGAAGCATCTGAATCTTTAACTAGTGTCACAGGAATGGTTCAAAACATAGACGGTAAGAAGAGCAAGTCTTCTTGTACTTGAGTCGGCATTAAGCCTTTTGTATTTAATTCCGATGCAATTTCTGTGTTTCATCGTGAATAAGAAGGTCAGAGGGATACAGTAAACCTGAAGTGAAGCATCGGAATCTACAACTAGTGTCACAGGAATGGTTCAAAACATAGACACTAGGAAGATTCAGTCGTCTAGTACTTAAGTCGGCTTTGTGCCGTTTGTATTTAACTCCGATGCAATTTCTGTGTTTCATCCTCAATAAGAAGGTCAGAGGGATACAGTAATCCTGAAGTGAAGCATCGGAATCTATAACTAGTGTCACAGGAATGGTTCAAAACATAGACAGTAAGAAGAGTCAGTTTTCTTGTACTTAAGTCGGCATTGTTAATTTTGTATTTAATTCCGATGTAATTTCAGTGTGTCATCGTCAATACGAACGTCAGAGGGATACAGTAAACCTGATGTGAAGCATCGGAAACTATAACTAGATTCACAGGAATGGTTCAAATCATAGATAGTGAGGAGAGTCAGTTTACTTGTACTTAGGCCGGCATTGTGCCTTTTGTATTTAATCCCGATGCAATATCTGTGTTTCATCGTCAGTAAGAAGGTCAGAAGCATACAGTAAACCTGAAGTGAAGCATCGAAATCTATAACTAGTGTAACAGGAATGTTTCACAACATAGACAGTACGAAGAATCAGTCTTCTTGTACTTAAGTCGGCATTGTGCCATTTGTATTTCATGCCGATGAAATTTCTGTGTTTCATCGTCAATAAGAAGGTCAGAGGGATACAGTAAACCTGAAGTGAGGCATCGGAATCTATAACTAGTGTCACAGGAGTATTTCAAAACATAGACACTAAGAAGAGTCAGTTTTCTTGTACTTAACTGGGCATTGTGCCTTTTGTATTTAATTCCGATTCAATTTCGGTGTTACATCGTCAATAAGACGGTCAGAGGGATACAGTAAACCTGAAGTGAAGCATCGGAATCTATAACTAGTGTCACAGGAATGGTTAAAACATAGATGGTAAGAAGGGTCAGTTTACTTGTACTTAAGTCGGCATTCTGCCACTTGTATATAATTCCGATGCAATTTCTGTGTTTCATCGTCAACACGAAGGTGAGAGGGATACAGTAAACCTGAAGTGAAGCATCGGAATCTATAACTAGTGTCACAGGAATGGTTCAAAACATAGACAGTAGGAAGAGTCAGTCTTCTAGTACTGAAGTCGGCATTGCGCCTTTTGTATTTAATTCCGATGCAATTTCTGTGTTTCATCGTCAATAAGAAGGTCACAGGGATACAGTAAACATGAAGTGAAGCATCGGAGTCTATAACTAGTGTCACAGGAATGGTTCAAAACATAAACAGTAACAAGCGTCAGTTTTCTTGTACTTAAGTCGGCATTGTGCCTTTTGTATTTAATTCCAATGCAATATCTGTGTTTCATCGTCAATATGAAGGTCAGAGGGATACAGTAAACCTGAAGTGAAGCATCGGAATCTATAACTAGTGTCACAGGAATGGTTCAAAACATAGACAGTAAGAAGAGCCAGTCTGCTTGTACTTGAGTCAGCATTGTGCCTTTTGTATTTAATTCCGATGCAATTTCTGTGTTTCATCGTCAATAAGAAGGTCGATGGGATACAGTAAACCTGAAGTGAAGCATCTGAATCTATAACTAGTGTCACAGGAATGGTTCAAAACATAGACGGTAAGAAGAGCCAGTCTTCTTGTACTTGAGTCGGCATTGAGCCTTTTGTATTTAATTCCGATGCAATTTCTGTGTTTCATCGTGAATAAGAAGGTCAGAGGGATACAGTAAACCTGAAGTGAAGCATCGGAATCTATAACTAGTGTCACAGGAATGGTTCAAAACATAGACAGTAGGAAGAGTCTGTCGTCTAGTACTTAAGTCGGCATTGTGCCGTTTGTATTTAACTCCGATGCAATTTCTGTGTTTCATCGTCAATAAGAAGGTCAGAGGGATACAGTAATCCTGAAGTGAAGCATCGGAATCTATAACTAGTGTCACAGGAATCTTTCAAAACATGGGCAATAAGAAGAGCCAGTCTTCTTGTACTTGAGTCGGCATTGTGCCTCTTGTATTTAATTCCGATGCAATTTCTGCGTTTTATCGTCAATAAGGCGGACAGAGGGATACAGTAAACCTGAAGTGAAGAATCTGAATCTATAACGAGTGTCAGAGGAATGGTTCAAATCATAGACAGTAAGAAGAGTCAGTTTTCCTGTACTTAAGTCGGCATTGTGCCTTTTGCTTTATCGTCAATGCAAAGGTCAGAGGGTTACAGTAAACCTGAAGTGAAGCATCTGAATCTATAACTAGTGTCACAGGAATGGTTCAAAACATAGATAGTAAGAAGAGCCAGTCTTGTTGTACTTGAGTCGGCACTGAGCCTTTTGTATTTAATTCCGATGCAATTTCTGTGTTTCATCGTCAATAAGAAGGTCAGAGGGATACAGTAAACCTGAAGTGAAGCATCGGAATCTATAACTAGTGTCACAGGAATGGTTCAAAACATAGACAGTAAGAAAGGTCAGTCTTCTTGTACTTCAGTCGGCAATGAGCCTTTTGTATTTAATTCCGATGCAATATCTGTGTTTCATCATCAATAAGATGATTAGAGGGACACAGTAAACCCTAAGTGAAGCATTGGAATCTATAACTAGTGTCAATGGAATGGTTCCAACATAGACAGTAAGAAGAGCCAGTCTTCTTGTACTTGAGTTGGCATTGAGCCTTTTGTATTTAATTCCGATGCAATTTCTGTGTTTCATCGTCAATAAGAGGGTCAGAGGGATACAGTAAACCTGATGTGAAGCATCGGAATCTATGACTAGTGTCTCAGGAATGGTTCAAAACATAGACAGTAGGAAGAGTCAGTTTTCTAGTACTTAAGTCGTCATTGTGATTTTTGTATTTAATTCCGATGCAATTTCTGTGTTTCATCGTCAATACGAATATCAGAGGGTTACAGTAAACCTGAAGTGAAGAATCGGAATCTGTAATTAGTGTCACAGGAATGGTTCAAAACATAGACAGTAAGAAAGGTCAGTCTTCTTGTACTTCAGTCGGCAAAGTGCCTTTTAAATTTAATTCCGATGCAATATCTGTGTTTCATCGTCAATAAGAAGATCGGAGGGAAACAGTAAACCTGAAGTGAAGCATCGGAATCTATAACTAGTGTCACAGGAATGGTTCAAACATAGGCAGTAAGAAGAGCCAGTCTTCTTGTACTTGTGTCGGCATTGAGACTTTTGTATTTTATTCCGATGAAATTTCTGTGTTTCATCGTCAATAAGAGGGTCAGAGGGATACAGTAAACCTGATGTGAAGCATCGGAATCTATAACTAGTGTCACAGGAATGGTTCAAAACATAGACAGTAAGAAGGGTCAGTTTACTTGTACTTAAGTCGTCATTCTGCCACTTGTATATAATTCCGATGCAATTTCTGTGTTTCATCGTCAACATGAAGGTGAGAGGGATACAGTAAACCTGAAGTCAAGCATCGGAATCTATAACTAGTGTCACAGGAATGGTTCAAAACATAGACAGTAGGAAGAGTCAGTCTTCTAGTACTGAAGTCGGCATTGCGCCTTTTGTATTTAATTCCGATGCAATTTCTGTGTTTCATCGTCAATAAGAAGGTCACAGGGATACAGTAAACATGAAGTGAAGCATCGGAATCTATAACTAGTGTCACAGGAATGGTTCAAAACATAAACAGTAACAAGCGTCAGTTTTCTTGTACTTAAGTCGGTATTGTGCCTTTTGCATGTAATTCCGATGCAATGTCTGTGTTTCATCGTCAATATGAAGGTCAGAGGGATACAGTAAACCTGAAGTGAAGCATCGCAATCAGTAACTAGTGTCACAGGAATGGTTTAAAACATAGACAGTAAGAAGAGTCAGTTTTCTTGTACTTAAGTCGGCATTGTGCATTTTGTATTTATTTGCTACGCAATTTCTGTGTTTCATCATCAATAATAAGGTCATAGGGATACAGTAAACCTCAAGTGAAGTATCGGAATCTATAACTAGTGTCACAGGAATGGTTCAAAATATAGACAGTAATAAGAGTCAGTTCTCTTGTACTTAAGTCGGCATTGTGCATTTTTTATTTAATTCCGATGTAATTTCTGTGTGTCACAGTCAATACTAACGTCAGAGGGAGACAGTAAACCTGAAGTGAAGCATCGGAATCTATAACTAGTTTCACAGGAATGGTTCAAATCATAGATAGTAAGGAGAGTCAGTTTACTTGTACTTAAGTCGGCATTGTGCCTTTTGTATTTAATCCCGATGTAATATCTGTGTTTCATCGTCAATAAGAAGGTCAGAGGGATACAGTAAACCTGAAGTGAAGCATCGAAATCTATAACTAGTGTAACAGGAATGTTTCAAAACACAGACAGTAAGAAGAGTCAGTTTTCTTGTACTTAAGTCGGCATTGTGCCTTTTGTATTTAATTCCGATGCAATTTCTGAGTTTCATCGTTAATAAGAAGGTCAGAGGGATACAGTAAACCTAAAGTGAAGCATCGGAATCTTTAACTAGTGTCACAGGAATGGTTCCAAACATAAACAGTAAGTAAGCGTCAGTTTTCTTGTACTTATGTCGGCATTGTGCCTTTTGTATTTAATTCCGATGCAATTTCTGTGTCTCATCGTCAATAAGAAGGTCAGAGGGATACAGTAATCCTGAAGTGAAGCATCGGAATCTATAACTAGTGTCACAGGAATGGTTCAAAACATGGACAATAAGAAGAGCCAGTCTTCTTGTATTTGAGTCGGCATTGTGCCTCTTGTATTTAATTCCGATGCAATTTCTATGTTTCATCGTCAATAAGGCGGACAGACGGATACAGTAAACCTGAAGTGAAGCATCTGAATCTATAACTAGTGTCACAGGAAAGGTTCAAAACGTAGACAGTAAGAAGAGTCAGTTGTCTTGTACTTAAGTCGGCATTGTGCCTTTTGTATTTAATTCCGATGCAATTTCTGCGCTTCATCGTCAATAAGAAGGTCAGAGGGTTACTGTAAACCTGAAGTGAAGCATCGGAATCTATAACTTAGTGTCACAGGAATGGTTCAAAGCATAGACAGTAGGAAGAGTCAGTCTTCAAGTACTGAAGTCGGCATTGTGCCTTTGGTATTTAATTCCGATGCAATTTCTGTGTTTCATCGTCAATAAGAAGGTCACAGGGATACAGTAAACCTGTAGTGAAGCATCGGAATCTATAACGAGTGTCACAGGAATGGTTCAAAACATAAACAGTAAGAAGCGTGAGTTTTCTTGTACTTAAGTCGGCATTGTGCCTGTTGTATTTAATTCCGATGCAATATCTGTGTTTCATCGTCAATATGAAGGTCAGAGGGATACAGTAAGCCTGAAGTGAAGCATCGGAATCTATAACTAGTGTCACAGGAATGGTTCAAAACATAGACAGTAAGAAGAGCCAGTCTGCTTGTACTTGAGTCGGCATTGTGCCTTTTGTATTTAACTCCGAATCAATTTCTGTGTTTCATCGTCAATAAGAAGGTCGGAGGGATACAGTAAACCTGAAGTAAAGCATCTGAATCTATACCTAGTGTCACTGGAATGGTTCAAAACATGGACGGTAAGAAGAGCCAGTCTTCTTGTACTTAAGTCGGCATTGTGCCTTTTGTATTTAATTAGGATGCAATTTCTGTGTTTCATCGTCAATAAGAAGGTCAGAGGGATACAGTAATCCTGAAGTGAAGCATCGGAATCTATAACTAGTGTCACAGGAATGGTTCAAAACATGTACAATAAGAAGAGCCAGTCTTCTTGTACTTGAGTCGGCATTGTGCCTCTTGTATTTAATTTCGATGCAATTTCTGTGTTTCATCGTCAATAAGGCGGACAGAGGGATACAGTAAACCTGTAGTAAAGCATCTGAATCTAAAACTAGTGTCACAGGAATGGTTCAAAACATAGACGGTAAGAAGAACCAGTCTTCCTGTACTTAAGTCGGCATTGAGCCTTTTGTATTTAATTCCGATGCAATTTCTGTGATTCATCGTCAATAAGAAGGTCAGAGGGTTACAGTAAACCTGAAGTGAAGCATCGGAATCTATAACTAGTGTCACAGGAATGGTTCAAAACATAGACAGTAGGAAGAGTCAGTCTTCTAGTACTGAATTCGGCATTGTGCCTTTTGTATTTAATTCCGATGCAATTTCTGTGTTTCAATATCAATAACAAGGTCACAGGGATACAGTAAACCTGAAGTGAAGCATCGGAATCTATAACTAGTGTCACAGGAATGGTTCAAACATAAACAGTAAGAAGCGTCAGTTTTCTTGTACTTAAGTCGGCATTGTGTCTTTTGTATTTAATTCCGATGCAATTTCTGTGTTTCATCGTCAATATGACGGTCAGAAAGATACAGTAAACCTGAAGTGAAGCATCGGAATCTATAACTAGTGTCACAAGAATGGTTCAAAATATAGACAGTAAGTAGAGCCAGTCTGCTTGTACTTGAGTCGGCATTGTGCCTTTTGCATTTAATTCCGATGCAATATCTGTGTTTCATCGTCAATAAGAAGGTCGGAGGGATACAGTAAACCTGAACTGAAGCATCTGAATCTATAACTAGTGTCACAGGAATGGTTCAAATCATAGACGGTAAGATGAGCCAGTCTTCTTGTACTTAAGTCGGCATTGAGCCTTTTGTACTTAATTCCGATGCAATTTCTGTGTTTCATCGTCAATAAGAAGGTCAGAGGGATACAGTAAACCTGAAGTGAAGCATCGGAATCTATAACTGGTGTCACAGGAATGGTTCAAAACATAGACAGTAGGAAGAGTCAGCCTTCTAGTACTTAAGTCGACATTGTGCATTTTGTATTTAATTCCGATGCAATTTCTGTGTTTCATCGTCAATAAGAAGGTCACAGGGACACTGTAATCCTGAAGTGAAGCATCGGAATCAATAACTAGTGTCACAGGAATGGTTCAAAACATAGACAGTAGGAAGAGTCAGTCTTCTAGTACTGAAGTCGGCATTGTGCCTTTTGTATTTAATTCCGATGCAATTTCTGTGCTTCATCGTCAATACGAAAATCAGAGGGTTACAGTAAACCTGAAGTGATGCATCGGAATCTATAACTAGTGTCACAGGAATGGTTCAAAACATACATGGTAAGATAGTCAGTCTTTTTGTACTTAGGTCGGCATTGTGCCTTTTGTATTAAAATCCGATGCAATATCTGTGTTTCATCGTCAATACGAACGTCAGAGGGATACAGTAAACCTGAAGTGAAGCATCGGAATCTATAACTAGTTTCACAGGAATGGTTCAAATCATAGATAGTAAGGAGAGTCAGTTTACTTGTACTTAAGTCGGCATTGTGCCTTTTCTATTTAGTTCCGATGCAATTTCTGTGTTTCATCGTCAATAAGGAGGTCAGAGGGATACAGTAAACCTGAAGTGAAGCATCTAAATCTATAACAAGTGTCACAGGACTCGTTAAAACATAGACGTTAAGAAGGGTCAGTCTCCTTGTACTTAAGTAGGCATTGTGCCACTTGTATATAATTCCGATGCAATTTCTGTGTTTCATCGTCAACATGAAGGTGAGAGGGATACAGTAAATCTGAAGTGAAGCATCGGAATCCATAACTAGTGTCTCAGGAATGGTTCGAAGCATAGACAGTAAGAAGAGCCAGTCTGCTTGTACTTGAGTCGGCATTGTGCCTTTTGTATTTAGTTCCGATGCAATTTCTGTGTTTCATCGTCAATAAGAAGGTTAGAGGGATACAGTAAACCTGAAGTGAAGCATCGGAATCTATAACTAGTGTCACAGGTATGGTTCAAAACATAGACAGTAGGTAGAGTCAGTCTTCTAGTACTGAAGACGGCATTGTGCCTTTTGTATTTAATTCCCATGCAATTTCTGTGTTTCAATATCAATAAGAAGGTCACAGGGATACAGTAAACCTGAAGTGAAGCATCGGAATCTATAACTAGTGTGACAGGAATGGTTCAAAACATAAACAGTAAGAAGCGTCAGTTTTCTTGTACTTAAGTCGGCATTGTGCCTTTTGTATTTAATTCCGTTGCAATTTCTATGTTTCATCGTCAATATGAAGGTCAGAGGGATACAGTAAACCTGAATCGAAGCATCGGAATTTATAATTAGTGTCACAGGAATGGTTCAAAACATATGCAGTAAGAAGAGCCAGTCTGCTTGTACTTGAGCCGGCATTGTGCCTTTTGTATTTAATTACGATGCAATATCTGTGTTTCATCGTCAATAAGAAGGTCGGATGGATACAGTAAACCTGAAGTGAAGCATCTGAATCTATAACTAGTGTCACAGGAATGGTTCAAAACATAGAGGGTAAGAAGAGACAGTCTTCTTGTACTTGAGTCGGCATTGAGCCTTTTGTATTTAATTCCGATGCAATTTCTGTGTTTCATCGTCAATAGGAAGATCAGAGGGATACAGGAAACCTGAAGTGAAGCATCGGAATCTATCACTAGTGTCACAGGAATGGTTCAAACCATAGACAGTAAGAAGAGTCAGTTTTCTTGTACTTAAGTCGGCATTGTGCCTTTTGTATTTAATTCCGATGCAATTTCTGTGCTTCATCGTCAATACGAAGGTCAGAGGGTTACAGTAAACCTGATGTGAAGCATCGGAATCTATAACTAGTGTCACAGGAATGGTTCAAAACATACATGGTAAGAAGAGTCAGTCTTTTTGTACTTAGGTCGGCATTGTGCCTTTTGTATTTAAATCCGATGCAATATCTGTGTGTCATCGTCAATACGAACGTCAGAGGGATACAGTAAACCTGAAGTGAAGCATCGGAATCTATAACTAGTTTCACAGGAATGGTTCAAATCATAGATAGTAAGGACAGTCAGTTTACTTGTACTTAAGTCGGCATTGTGCCTTTTCTATTTAGTTCCGATGCAATTTCTGTGTTTCATCGTCAATAAGGAGGTCAGAGGGATACAGTAAACCTGAAGTGAAGCATCTAAATCTATAACAAGTGTCACAGGACTCGTTAAAACATAGACGTTAAGAAGGGTCAGTCTCCTTGTACTTAAGTAGGCATTGTGCCACTTGTATATAATTCCGATGCAATTTCTGTGTTTCATCGTCAACATGAAGGTGAGAGGGATACAGTAAATCTGAAGTGAAGCATCGGAATCCATAACTAGTGTCACAGGAATGGTTCGAAGCATAGGCAGTAAGAAGAGCCAGTCTGCTTGTACTTGAGTCGGCATTGTGCCTTTTGTATTTAGTTCCGATGCAATTTCTGTGTTTCATCGTCAATAAGAAGGTTAGAGGGATACAGTAAACCTGAAGTGAAGCATCGGAATCTATAACTAGTGTCACAGGAATGGTTCAAAACATAGACAGTAGGTAGAGTCAGTCTTCTAGTACTGAAGTCGGCATTTTGCCTTTTGTATTTAATTCCGATGCAATTTCTGTGTTTCAATATTAATAAGAAGGTCACAGGGATACAGTAAACCTGAAGTGAAGCATCGGAATCTATAACTAGTGTGACAGGAATGGTTCAAATCATAATCAGTAAGAAGCGTCAGTTTTCTTGTACTTAAGTCGGCATTGTGCCTTTTGTATTTAATTCCGATGCAATTTCTATGTTTCATCGTCAATATGAAGGTCAGAGTGATACAGTAAACCTGAATCGAAGCATCGGAATTTATAATTAGTGTCACAGGAATGGTTCAAAACATATGCAGTAAGAAGAGCCAGTCTGCTTGTACTTGAGCCGGCATTGTGCCTTTTGTATTTAATTACGATGCAATATCTGTGTTTCATCGTCAATAAGAAGGTCGGATGGATACAGTAAACCTGAAGTGAAGCATCTGAATCTATAACTAGTGTCACAGGAATGGTTCAAAACATAGAGGGTAAGAAGAGACAGTCTTCTTGTACTTGAGTCGGCATTGAGCCTTTTGTATTTAATTCCGATGCAATTTCTGTGTTTCATCGTCAATAGGAAGGTCAGAGGGATACAGTAAACCTGAAGTGAAGCATCGAAATCTATAACTAGTGTAACAGGAATGTTTCACAACATAGACAGTACGAAGAATCAGTCTTCTTGTACTTAAGTCGGCATTGTGCCATTTGTATTTCATGCCGATGAAATTTCTGTGTTTCATCGTCAATAAGAAGGTCAGAGGGATACAGTAAACCTGAAGTGAGGCATCGGAATCTATAACTAGTGTCACAGGAGTATTTCAAAACATAGACAGTAGGAAGAGTCAGTCTTCTAGTACTGAAGTCGGCATTGCGCCTTTTGTATTTAATTCCGATGCAATTTCTGTGTTTCATCGTCAATAAGAAGGTCACAGGGATACAGTAAACATGAAGTGAAGCATCGGAGTCTATAACTAGTGTCACAGGAATGGTTCTAAACATAAACAGTAATAAGCGTCAGTTTTCTTGTACTTAAGTCGGCATTGTGCCTTTTGTATTTAATTCCAATGCAATATCTGTGTTTCATCGTCAATATGAAGGTCAGAGGGATACAGTAAACCTGAAGTGAAGCATCGGAATCTATAACTAGTGTCACAGGAATGGTTCAAAACATAGACAGTAAGAAGAGCCAGTCTGCTTGTACTTCAGTCAACATTGTGCCTTTTGTATTTAATACCGATGCAATTTCTGTGTTTCATCGTCAATAAGAAGGTCGATGGGATACAGTAAACCTGAAGTGAAGCATCTGAATCTATAACTAGTGTCACAGGAATGGTTCAAAACATAGACGGTAAGAAGAGCAAGTCTTCTTGTACTTGAGTCGGCATTAAGCCTTTTGTATTTAATTCCGATGCAATTTCTGTGTTTCATCGTGAATAAGAAGGTCAGAGGGATACAGTAAACCTGAAGTGAAGCATCGGAATCTACAACTAGTGTCACAGGAATGGTTCAAAACATAGACACTAGGAAGATTCAGTCGTCTAGTACTTAAGTCGGCATTGTGCCGTTTGTATTTAACTCCGATGCAATTTCTGTGTTTCATCCTCAATAAGAAGGTCAGAGGGATACAGTAATCCTGAAGTGAAGCATCGGAATCTATAACTAGTGTCACAGGAATGGTTGAAAACATAGACAGTAAGAAGAGTCAGTTTTCTTGTACTTAAGTCGGCATTGTGCCTTTTGTATTTAATTCCGATGTAATTTCAGTGTGTCATCGTCAATACGAACGTCAGAGGGATACAGTAAACCTGAAGTGAAGCATCGGAATCTATAACTAGTGTCACAGGAATGGTTCAAAACATGGACAATAAGAAGAGCCAGTCTTCTTGTATTTGAGTCGGCATTGTGCCTCTTGTATTTAATTCCGATGCAATTTCTATGTTTCATCGTCAATAAGGCGGACAGACGGATACAGTAAACCTGAAGTGAAGCATCTGAATCTATAACTAGTGTCACAGGAAAGGTTCAAAACGTAGACAGTAAGAAGAGTCAGTTGTCTTGTACTTAAGTCGGCATTGTGCCTTTTGTATTTAATTCCGATGCAATTTCTGCGCTTCATCGTCAATAAGAAGGTCAGAGGGTTACTGTAAACCTGAAGTGAAGCATCGGAATCTATAACTTAGTGTCACAGGAATGGTTCAAAGCATAGACAGTAGGAAGAGTCAGTCTTCAAGTACTGAAGTCGGCATTGTGCCTTTGGTATTTAATTCCGATGCAATTTCTGTGTTTCATCGTCAATAAGAAGGTCACAGGGATACAGTAAACCTGTAGTGAAGCATCGGAATCTATAACGAGTGTCACAGGAATGGTTCAAAACATAAACAGTAAGAAGCGTGAGTTTTCTTGTACTTAAGTCGGCATTGTGCCTGTTGTATTTAATTCCGATGCAATATCTGTGTTTCATCGTCAATATGAAGGTCAGAGGGATACAGTAAGCCTGAAGTGAAGCATCGGAATCTATAACTAGTGTCACAGGAATGGTTCAAAACATAGACAGTAAGAAGAGCCAGTCTGCTTGTACTTGAGTCGGCATTGTGCCTTTTGTATTTAACTCCGAATCAATTTCTGTGTTTCATCGTCAATAAGAAGGTCGGAGGGATACAGTAAACCTGAAGTAAAGCATCTGAATCTATACCTAGTGTCACTGGAATGGTTCAAAACATGGACGGTAAGAAGAGCCAGTCTTCTTGTACTTAAGTCGGCATTGTGCCTTTTGTATTTAATTAGGATGCAATTTCTGTGTTTCATCGTCAATAAGAAGGTCAGAGGGATACAGTAATCCTGAAGTGAAGCATCGGAATCTATAACTAGTGTCACAGGAATGGTTCAAAACATGTACAATAAGAAGAGCCAGTCTTCTTGTACTTGAGTCGGCATTGTGCCTCATGTATTTAATTTCGATGCAATTTCTGTGTTTCATCGTCAATAAGGCGGACAGAGGGATACAGTAAACCTGTAGTAAAGCATCTGAATCTAAAACTAGTGTCACAGGAATGGTTCAAAACATAGACGGTAAGAAGAACCAGTCTTCCTGTACTTAAGTCGGCATTGAGCCTTTTGTATTTAATTCCGATGCAATTTCTGTGATTCATCGTCAATAAGAAGGTCAGAGGGTTACAGTAAACCTGAAGTGAAGCATCGGAATCTATAACTAGTGTCACAGGAATGGTTCAAAACATAGACAGTAGGAAGAGTCAGTCTTCTAGTACTGAATTCGGCATTGTGCCTTTTGTATTTAATTCCGATGCAATTTCTGTGTTTCAATATCAATAACAAGGTCACAGGGATACAGTAAACCTGAAGTGAAGCATCGGAATCTATAACTAGTGTCACAGGAATGGTTCAAACATAAACAGTAAGAAGCGTCAGTTTTCTTGTACTTAAGTCGGCATTGTGTCTTTTGTATTTAATTCCGATGCAATTTCTGTGTTTCATCGTCAATATGACGGTCAGAAAGATACAGTAAACCTGAAGTGAAGCATCGGAATCTATAACTAGTGTCACAAGAATGGTTCAAAATATAGACAGTAAGTAGAGCCAGTCTGCTTGTACTTGAGTCGGCATTGTGCCTTTTGCATTTAATTCCGATGCAATATCTGTGTTTCATCGTCAATAAGAAGGTCGGAGGGATACAGTAAACCTGAACTGAAGCATCTGAATCTATAACTAGTGTCACAGGAATGGTTCAAATCATAGACGGTAAGATGAGCCAGTCTTCTTGTACTTAAGTCGGCATTGAGCCTTTTGTACTTAATTCCGATGCAATTTCTGTGTTTCATCGTCAATAAGAAGGTCAGAGGGATACAGTAAACCTGAAGTGAAGCATCGGAATCTATAACTGGTGTCACAGGAATGGTTCAAAACATAGACAGTAGGAAGAGTCAGCCTTCTAGTACTTAAGTCGACATTGTGCATTTTGTATTTAATTCCGATGCAATTTCTGTGTTTCATCGTCAATAAGAAGGTCACAGGGACACTGTAATCCTGAAGTGAAGCATCGGAATCAATAACTAGTGTCACAGGAATGGTTCAAAACATAGACAGTAGGAAGAGTCAGTCTTCTAGTACTGAAGTCGGCATTGTGCCTTTTGTATTTAATTCCGATGCAATTTCTGTGTTTCATCGTCAATAAGAAGGTCACAGGGACACTGTAATCCTGAAGTGAAGCATCGGAATCAATAACTAGTGTCACAGGAATGGTTCAAAACATAGACAGTAGGAAGAGTCAGTCTTCTAGTACTGAAGTCGGCATTGTGCCTTTTGTATTTAATTCCGATGCAATTTCTGTGCTTCATCGTCAATACGAAAATCAGAGGGTTACAGTAAACCTGAAGTGATGCATCGGAATCTATAACTAGTTTCACAGGAATGGTTCAAATCATAGATAGTAAGGAGAGTCAGTTTACTTGTACTTAAGTCGGCATTGTGCCTTTTCTATTTAGTTCCGATGCAATTTCTGTGTTTCATCGTCAATAAGGAGGTCAGAGGGATACAGTAAACCTGAAGTGAAGCATCTAAATCTATAACAAGTGTCACAGGACTCGTTAAAACATAGACGTTAAGAAGGGTCAGTCTCCTTGTACTTAAGTAGGCATTGTGCCACTTGTATATAATTCCGATGCAATTTCTGTGTTTCATCGTCAACATGAAGGTGAGAGGGATACAGTAAATCTGAAGTGAAGCATCGGAATCCATAACTAGTGTCTCAGGAATGGTTCGAAGCATAGACAGTAAGAGGAGCCAGTCTGCTTGTACTTGAGTCGGCATTGTGCCTTTTGTATTTAGTTCCGATGCAATTTCTGTGTTTCATCGTCAATAAGAAGGTTAGAGGGATACAGTAAACCTGAAGTGAAGCATCGGAATCTATAACTAGTGTCACAGGTATGGTTCAAAACATAGACAGTAGGTAGAGTCAGTCTTCTAGTACTGAAGACGGCATTGTGCCTTTTGTATTTAATTCCCATGCAATTTCTGTGTTTCAATATCAATAAGAAGGTCACAGGGATACAGTAAACCTGAAGTGAAGCATCGGAATCTATAACTAGTGTGACAGGAATGGTTCATAACATAAACAGTAAGAAGCGTCAGTTTTCTTGTACTTAAGTCGGCATTGTGCCTTTTGTATTTAATTCCGTTGCAATTTCTATGTTTCATCGTCAATATGAAGGTCAGAGGGATACAGTAAACCTGAATCGAAGCATCGGAATTTATAATTAGTGTCACAGGAATGGTTCAAAACATATGCAGTAAGAAGAGCCAGTCTGCTTGTACTTGAGCCGGCATTGTGCCTTTTGTATTTAATTACGATGCAATATCTGTGTTTCATCGTCAATAAGAAGGTCGGATGGATACAGTAAACCTGAAGTGAAGCATCTGAATCTATAACTAGTGTCACAGGAATGGTTCAAAACATAGAGGGTAAGAAGAGACAGTCTTCTTGTACTTGAGTCGGCATTGAGCCTTTTGTATTTAATTCCGATGCAATTTCTGTGTTTCATCGTCAATAGGAAGATCAGAGGGATACAGGAAACCTGAAGTGAAGCATCGGAATCTATCACTAGTGTCACAGGAATGGTTCAAACCATAGACAGTAAGAAGAGTCAGTTTTCTTGTACTTAAGTCGGCATTGTGCCTTTTGTATTTAATTCCGATGCAATTTCTGTGCTTCATCGTCAATACGAAGGTCAGAGGGTTACAGTAAACCTGATGTGAAGCATCGGAATCTATAACTAGTGTCACAGGAATGGTTCAAAACATACATGGTAAGAAGAGTCAGTCTTTTTGTACTTAGGTCGGCATTGTGCCTTTTGTATTTAAATCCGATGCAATATCTGTGTGTCATCGTCAATACGAACGTCAGAGGGATACAGTAAACCTGAAGTGAAGCATCGGAATCTATAACTAGTTTCACAGGAATGGTTCAAATCATAGATAGTAAGGACAGTCAGTTTACTTGTACTTAAGTCGGCATTGTGCCTTTTCTATTTAGTTCCGATGCAATTTCTGTGTTTCATCGTCAATAAGGAGGTCAGAGGGATACAGTAAACCTGAAGTGAAGCATCTAAATCTATAACAAGTGTCACAGGACTCGTTAAAACATAGACGTTAAGAAGGGTCAGTCTCCTTGTACTTAAGTAGGCATTGTGCCACTTGTATATAATTCCGATGCAATTTCTGTGTTTCATCGTCAACATGAAGGTGAGAGGGATACAGTAAATCTGAAGTGAAGCATCGGAATCCATAACTAGTGTCACAGGAATGGTTCGAAGCATAGGCAGTAAGAAGAGCCAGTCTGCTTGTACTTGAGTCGGCATTGTGCCTTTTGTATTTAGTTCCGATGCAATTTCTGTGTTTCATCGTCAATAAGAAGGTTAGAGGGATACAGTAAACCTGAAGTAAAGCATCGGAATCTATAACTAGTGTCACAGGAATGGTTCAAAACATAGACAGTAGGTAGAGTCAGTCTTCTAGTACTGAAGTCGGCATTTTGCCTTTTGTATTTAATTCCGATGCAATTTCTGTGTTTCAATATTAATAAGAAGGTCACAGGGATACAGTAAACCTGAAGTGAAGCATCGGAATCTATAACTAGTGTGACAGGAATGGTTCAAATCATAATCAGTAAGAAGCGTCAGTTTTCTTGTACTTAAGTCGGCATTGTGCCTTTTGTATTTAATTCCGATGCAATTTCTATGTTTCATCGTCAATATGAAGGTCAGAGTGATACAGTAAACCTGAATCGAAGCATCGGAATTTATAATTAGTGTCACAGGAATGGTTCAAAACATATGCAGTAAGAAGAGCCAGTCTGCTTGTACTTGAGCCGGCATTGTGCCTTTTGTATTTAATTACGATGCAATATCTGTGTTTCATCGTCAATAAGAAGGTCGGATGGATACAGTAAACCTGAAGTGAAGCATCTGAATCTATAACTAGTGTCACAGGAATGGTTCAAAACATAGAGGGTAAGAAGAGACAGTCTTCTTGTACTTGAGTCGGCATTGAGCCTTTTGTATTTAATTCCGATGCAATTTCTGTGTTTCATCGTCAATAGGAAGGTCAGAGGGATACAGTAAATCTGAAGTGAAGCATCGAAATCTATAACTAGTGTAACAGGAATGTTTCACAACATAGACAGTACGAAGAATCAGTCTTCTTGTACTTAGGTCGGCATTGTGCCATTTGTATTTCATGCCGATGAAATTTCTGTGTTTCATCGTCAATAAGAAGGTCAGAGGGATACAGTAAACCTGAAGTGAGGCATCGGAATCTATAACTAGTGTCACAGGAGTATTTCAAAACATAGACAGTAGGAAGAGTCAGTCTTCTAGTACTGAAGTCGGCATTGCGCCTTTTGTATTTAATTCCGATGCAATTTCTGTGTTTCATCGTCAATAAGAAGGTCACAGGGATACAGTAAACATGAAGTGAAGCATCGGAGTCTATAACTAGTGTCACAGGAATGGTTCTAAACATAAACAGTAATAAGCGTCAGTTTTCTTGTACTTAAGTCGGCATTGTGCCTTTTGTATTTAATTCCAATGCAATATCTGTGTTTCATCGTCAATATGAAGGTCAGAGGGATACAGTAAACCTGAAGTGAAGCATCGGAATCTATAACTAGTGTCACAGGAATGGTTCAAAACATAGACAGTAAGAAGAGCCAGTCTGCTTGTACTTCAGTCAACATTGTGCCTTTTGTATTTAATACCGATGCAATTTCTGTGTTTCATCGTCAATAAGAAGGTCGATGGGATACAGTAAACCTGAAGTGAAGCATCTGAATCTATAACTGGTGTCACAGGAATGGTTCAAAACATAGACGGTAAGAAGAGCAAGTCTTCTTGTACTTGAGTCGGCATTAAGCCTTTTGTATTTAATTCCGATGCAATTTCTGTGTTTCATCGTGAATAAGAAGGTCAGAGGGATACAGTAAACCTGAAGTGAAGCATCGGAATCTACAACTAGTGTCACAGGAATGGTTCAAAACATAGACACTAGGAAGATTCAGTCGTCTAGTACTTAAGTCGGCATTGTGCCGTTTGTATTTAACTCCGATGCAATTTCTGTGTTTCATCCTCAATAAGAAGGTCAGAGGGATACAGTAATCCTGAAGTGAAGCATCGGAATCTATAACTAGTGTCACAGGAATGGTTGAAAACATAGACAGTAAGAAGAGTCAGTTTTCTTGTACTTAAGTCGGCATTGTGCCTTTTGTATTTAATTCCGATGTAATTTCAGTGTGTCATCGTCAATACGAACGTCAGAGGGATACAGTAAACCTGAAGTGAAGCATCGGAATCTATAACTAGATTCACAGGAATGGTTCAAATCATAGATAGTGAGGAGAGTCAGTTTACTTGTACTTAGGCCTGCATTGTGCCTTTTGTATTTAATCCCGATGCAATATCTGTGTTTCATCGTCAGTAAGAAGGTCAGAAGCATACAGTAAACCTGAAGTGAAGCATCGAAATCTATAACTAGTGTAACAGGAATGTTTCACAACATAGACAGTACGAAGAATCAGTCTTCTTGTACTTAAGTCGGCATTGTGCCACTTGTATTTCATGCCGATGAAATTTCTGTGTTTCATCGTCAATAAGAAGGTCAGAGGGATACAGTAAACCTGAAGTGAGGCATCGGAATCTATAACTAGTGTCACAGGAGTATTTCAAAACATAGACACTAAGAAGAGTCAGTTTTCTTGTACTTAACTGGGCATTGTGCCTTTTGTATTTAATTCCGATTCAATTTCGGTGTTACATCGTCAATAAGACGGTCAGAGGGATACAGTAAACCTGAAGTGAAGCATCGGAATCTATAACTAGTGTCACAGGAATGGTTAAAACATAGATGGTAAGAAGGGTCAGTTTACTTGTACTTAAGTCGGCATTCTGCCACTTGTATATAATTCCGATGCAATTTCTGTGTTTCATCGTCAACACGAAGGTGAGAGGGATACAGTAAACCTGAAGTGAAGCATCGGAATCTATAACTAGTGTCACAGGAATGGTTCAAAACATAGACAGTAGGAAGAGTCAGTCTTCTAGTACTGAAGTCGGCATTGCGCCTTTTGTATTTAATTCCGATGCAATTTCTGTGTTTCATCGTCAATAAGAAGGTCACAGGGATACAGTAAACATGAAGTGAAGCATCGGAGTCTATAACTAGTGTCACAGGAATGGTTCAAAACATAAACAGTAACAAGCGTCAGTTTTCTTGTACTTAAGTCGGCATTGTGCCTTTTGTATTTAATTCCAATGCAATATCTGTGTTTCATCGTCAATATGAAGGTCAGAGGGATACAGTAAACCTGAAGTGAAGCATCGGAATCTATAACTAGTGTCACAGGAATGGTTCAAAACATAGACAGTAAGAAGAGCCAGTCTGCTTGTACTTGAGTCAGCATTGTGCCTTTTGTATTTAATTCCGATGCAATTTCTGTGTTTCATCGTCAATAAGAAGGTCGATGGGATACAGTAAACCTGAAGTGAAGCATCTGAATCTATAACTAGTGTCACAGGAATGGTTCAAAA
Source organism: Schistocerca serialis cubense (assembly GCF_023864345.2). NCBI lineage: Eukaryota > Metazoa > Arthropoda > Insecta > Orthoptera > Acrididae > Schistocerca > Schistocerca serialis. Next base: position 51,788,053 of record NW_026047583.1, read on the forward strand.
CATAGACGGTAAGAAGAGCCAGTCTTCTTGTACTTGAGTCGGCATTGAGCCTTTTGTATTTAATTCCGATGCAATTTCTGTGTTTCATCGTGAATAAGAAGGTCAGAGGGATACAGTAAACCTGAAGTGAAGCATCGGAATCTATAACTAGTGTCACAGGAATGGTTCAAAACATAGACAGTAGGAAGAGTCAGTCGTCTAGTACTTAAGTCGGCATTGTGCCGTTTGTATTTAACTCCGATGCAATTTCTGTGTTTCATCGTCAATAAGAAGGTCAGAGGGATACAGTAATCCTGAAGTGAAGCATCGGAATCTATAACTAGTGTCACAGGAATCTTTCAAAACATGGGCAATAAGAAGAGCCAGTCTTCTTGTACTTGAGTCGGCATTGTGCCTCTTGTATTTAATTCCGATGCAATTTCTGCGTTTTATCGTCAATAAGGCGGACAGAGGGATACAGTAAACCTGAAGTGAAGAATCTGAATCTATAACGAGTGTCAGAGGAATGGTTCAAAACATAGACAGTAAGAAGAGTCAGTTTTCCTGTACTTAAGTCGGCATTGTGCCTTTTGCTTTATCGTCAATGCAAAGGTCAGAGGGTTACAGTAAACCTGAAGTGAAGCATCTGAATCTATAACTAGTGTCACAGGAATGGTTCAAAACATAGATAGTAAGAAGAGCCAGTCTTGTTGTACTTGATTCGGCATTGAGCCTTTTGTATTTAATTCCGATGCAATTTCTGTGTTTCATCGTCAATAAGAAGGTCAGAGGGATACAGTAAACCTGAAGTGAAGCATCGGAATCTATAACTAGTGTCACAGGAATGGTTCAAAACATAGACAGTAAGAAAGGTCAGTCTTCTTGTACTTCAGTCGGCAATGAGCCTTTTGTATTTAATTCCGATGCAATATCTGTGTTTCATCATCAATAAGATGATTAGAGGGACACAGTAAACCCTAAGTGAAGCATTGGAATCTATAACTAGTGTCAATGGAATGGTTCCAACATAGACAGTAAGAAGAGCCAGTCTTCTTGTACTTGAGTTGGCATTGAGCCTTTTGTATTTAATTCCGATGCAATTTCTGTGTTTCATCGTCAATAAGAGGGTCAGAGGGATACAGTAAACCTGATGTGAAGCATCGGAATCTATGACTAGTGTCTCAGGAATGGTTCAAAACATAGACAGTAGGAAGAGTCAGTTTTCTAGTACTTAAGTCGTCATTGTGATTTTTGTATTTAATTCCGATGCAATTTCTGTGTTTCATCGTCAATACGAATATCAGAGGGTTACAGTAAACCTGAAGTGAAGAATCGGAATCTATAATTAGTGTCACAGGAATGGTTCAAAACATAGACAGTAAGAAAGGTCAGTCTTCTTGTACTTCAGTCTACAAAGTGCCTTTTAAATTTAATTCCGATGCAATATCTGTGTTTCATCGTCAATAAGAAGATCGGAGGGAAACAGTAAACCTGAAGTGAAGCATCGGAATCTATAACTAGTGTCACAGGAATGGTTCAAACATAGGCAGTAAGAAGAGCCAGTCTTCTTGTACTTGTGTCGGCATTGAGACTTTTGTATTTTATTCCGATGAAATTTCTGTGTTTCATCGTCAATAAGAGGGTCAGAGGGATACAGTAAACCTGATGTGAAGCATCGGAATCTATAACTAGTGTCACAGGAATGGTTCAAAACATAGACAGTAAGAAGGGTCAGTTTACTTGTACTTAAGTCGTCATTCTGCCACTTGTATATAATTCCGATGCAATTTCTGTGTTTCATCGTCAACATGAAGGTGAGAGGGATACAGTAAACCTGAAGTCAAGCATCGGAATCTATAACTAGTGTCACAGGAATGGTTCAAAACATAGACAGTAGGAAGAGTCAGTCTTCTAGTACTGAAGTCGGCATTGCGCCTTTTGTATTTAATTCCGATGCAATTTCTGTGTTTCATCGTCAATAAGAAGGTCACAGGGATACAGTAAACATGAAGTGAAGCATCGGAATCCATAACTAGTGTCACAGGAATGGTTCAAAACATAAACAGTAACAAGCGTCAGTTTTCTTGTACTTAAGTCGGCATTGTGCCTTTTGCATGTAATTCCGATGCAATGTCTGTGTTTCATCGTCAATATGAAGGTCAGAGGGATACAGTAAACCTGAAGTGAAGCATCGCAATCTGTAACTAGTGTCACAGGAATGGTTTAAAACATAGACAGTAAGAAGAGTCAGTTTTCTTGTACTTAAGTCGGCATTGTGCATTTTGTATTTATTTGCTACGCAATTTCTGTGTTTCATCATCAATAATAAGGTCATAGGGATACAGTAAACCTCAAGTGAAGTATCGGAATCTATAACTAGTGTCACAGGAATGGTTCAAAATATAGACAGTAATAAGAGTCAGTTCTCTTGTACTTAAGTCGGCATTGTGCATTTTTTATTTAATTCCGATGTAATTTCTGTGTGTCACAGTCAATACTAACGTCAGAGGGAGACAGTAAACCTGAAGTGAAGCATCGGAATCTATAACTAGTTTCACAGGAATGGTTCAAATCATAGATAGTAAGGAGAGTCAGTTTACTTGTACTTAAGTCGGCATTGTGCCTTTTGTATTTAATCCCGATGTAATATCTGTGTTTCATCGTCAATAAGAAGGTCAGAGGGATACAGTAAACCTGAAGTGAAGCATCGAAATCTATAACTAGTGTAACAGGAATGTTTCAAAACACAGACAGTAAGAAGAGTCAGTCTTCTTGTACTTAAGTCGGCATTGTGCCTTTTGTATTTAATTCCGATGCAATTTCTGAGTATCATCGTTAATAAGAAGGTCAGAGGGATACAGTAAACCTAAAGTGAAGCATCGGAATCTTTAACTAGTGTCACAGGAATGGTTCCAAACATAAACAGTAAGTAAGCGTCAGTTTTCTTGTACTTATGTCGGCATTGTGCCTTTTGTATTTAATTCCGATGCAATTTCTGTGTCTCATCGTCAATAAGAAGGTCAGAGGGATACAGTAATCCTGAAGTGAAGCATCGGAATCTATAACTAGTGTCACAGGAATGGTTCAAAACATGGACAATAAGAAGAGCCAGTCTTCTTGTATTTGAGTCGGCATTGTGCCTCTTGTATTTAATTCCGATGCAATTTCTATGTTTCATCGTCAATAAGGCGGACAGACGGATACAGTAAACCTGAAGTGAAGCATCTGAATCTATAACTAGTGTCACAGGAAAGGTTCAAAACGTAGACAGTAAGAAGAGTCAGTTGTCTTGTACTTAAGTCGGCATTGTGCCTTCTGTATTTAATTCCGATGCAATTTCTGCGCTTCATCGTCAATAAGAAGGTCAGAGGGTTACTGTAAACCTGAAGTGAAGCATCGGAATCTATAACTTAGTGTCACAGGAATGGTTCAAAGCATAGACAGTAGGAAGAGTCAGTCTTCAAGTACTGAAGTCGGCATTGTGCCTTTGGTATTTAATTCCGACGCAATTTCTGTGTTTCATCGTCAATAAGAAGGTCACAGGGATACAGTAAACCTGTAGTGAAGCATCGGAATCTATAACGAGTGTCACAGGAATGGTTCAAAACATAAACAGTAAGAAGCGTGAGTTTTCTTGTACTTAAGTCGGCATTGTGCCTGTTGTATTTAATTCCGATGCAATATCTGTGTTTCATCGTCAATATGAAGGTCAGAGGGATACAGTAAGCCTGAAGTGAAGCATCGGAATCTATAACTAGTGTCACAGGAATGGTTCAAAACATAGACAGTAAGAAGAGCCAGTCTGCTTGTACTTGAGTCGGCATTGTGCCTTTTGTATTTAACTCCGAATCAATTTCTGTGTTTCATCGTCAATAAGAAGGTCGGAGGGATACAGTAAACCTGAAGTAAAGCATCTGAATCTATACCTAGTGTCACTGGAATGGTTCAAAACATAGACGGTAAGAAGAGCCAGTCTTCTTGTACTTAAGTCGGCATTGTGCCTTTTGTATTTAATTAGGATGCAATTTCTGTGTTTCATCGTCAATAAGAAGGTCAGAGGGATACAGTAATCCTGAAGTGAAGCATCGGAATCTATAACTAGTGTCACAGGAATGGTTCAAAACATGTACAATAAGAAGAGCCAGTCTTCTTGTACTTGAGTCGGCATTGTGCCTCTTGTATTTAATTTCGATGAAATTTCTGTGTTTCATCGTCAATAAGGCGGACAGAGGGATACAGTAAACCTGTAGTAAAGCATCTGAATCTAAAACTAGTGTCACAGGAATGGTTCAAAACATAGACGGTAGAAGAACCAGTCTTCCTGTACTTAAGTCGGCATTGAGCCTTTTGTATTTAATTCCGATGCAATTTCTGTGATTCATCGTCAATAAGAAGGTCAGAGGGTTACAGTAAACCTGAAGTGAAGCATCGGAATCTATAACTAGTGTCACAGGAATGGTTCAAAACATAGACAGTAGGAAGAGTCAGTCTTCTAGTACTGAATTCGGCATTGTGCCTTTTGTATTTAATTCCGATGCAATTTCTGTGTTTCAATATCAATAACAAGGTCACAGGGATACAGTAAACCTGAAGTGAAGCATCGGAATCTATAACTAGTGTCACAGGAATGGTTCAAACATAAACAGTAAGAAGCGTCAGTTTTCTTGTACTTAAGTCGGCATTGTGTCTTTTGTATTTAATTCCGATGCAATTTCTGTGTTTCATCGTCAATATGACGGTCAGAAAGATACAGTAAACCTGAAGTGAAGCATCGGAATCTATAATTAGTGTCACAAGAATGGTTCAAAATATAGACAGTAAGTAGAGCCAGTCTGCTTGTACTTGAGTCGGCATTGTGCCTTTTGCATTTAATTCCGATGCAATATCTGTGTTTCATCTTCAATAAGAAGGTCGGAGGGATACAGTAAACCTGAACTGAAGCATCTGAATCTATAACTAGTGTCACAGGAATGGTTCAAATCATAGACGGTAAGATGAGCCAGTCTTCTTGTACTTAAGTCGGCATTGAGCCTTTTGTATTTAATTCCGATGCAATTTCTGTGTTTCATCGTCAATAAGAAGGTCAGAGGGATACAGTAAACCTGAAGTGAAGCATCGGAATCTATAACTGGTGTCACAGGAATGGTTCAAAACATAGACAGTAGGAAGAGTCAGCCTTCTAGTACTTAAGTCGACATTGTGCATTTTGTATTTAATTCCGATGCAATTTCTGTGTTTCATCGTCAATAAGAAGGTCACAGGGACACTGTAATCCTGAAGTGAAGCATCGGAATCAATAACTAGTGTCACAGGAATGGTTCAAAACATAGACAGTAGGAAGAGTCAGTCTTCTAGTACTGAAGTCGGCATTGTGCCTTTTGTGTTTAATTCCGATGCAATTTCTGTGCTTCATCGTCAATACGAAAATCAGAGGGTTACAGTAAACCTGAAGTGAAGCATCGGAATCTATAACTAGTGTCACAGGAATGGATCAAAACATACATGGTATGATAGTCAGTCTTTTTGTACTTAAGTCGGCATTGTGCCTTTTGTATTTAAATCCGATGCAATATCTGTGTGTCATCGTCAATACGAACGTCAGAGGGATACAGTAAACCTGAAGTGAAGCATCGGAATCTATAACTAGTTTCACAGGAATGGTTCAAATCATAGATAGTAAGGAGAGTCAGTTTACTTGTACTTAAGTCGGCATTGTGCCTTTTCTATTTAGTTCCGATGCAATTTCTGTGTTTCATCGTCAATAAGGAGGTCAGAGGGATACAGTAAAACTGAAGTGAAGCATCTAAATCTATAACAAGTGTCACAGGACTCGTTAAAACATAGACGTTAAGAAGGGTCAGTCTCCTTGTACTTAAGTAGGCATTGTGCCACTTGTATATAATTCCGATGCAATTTCTGTGTTTCATCGTCAACATGAAGGTGAGAGGGATACAGTAAATCTGAAGTGAAGCATCGGAATCCATAACTAGTGTCTCAGGAATGGTTCGAAGCATAGACAGTAAGAAGAGCCAGTCTGCTTGTACTTGAGTCGGCATTGTGCCTTTTGTATTTAGTTCCGATGCAATTTCTGTGTTTCATCGTCAATAAGAAGGTTAGAGGGATACAGTAAACCTGAAGTGAAGCATCGGAATCTATAACTAGTGTCACAGGTATGGTTCAAAACATAGACAGTAGGTAGAGTCAGTCTTCTAGTACTGAAGACGGCATTGTGCCTTTTGTATTTAATTCCCATGCAATTTCTGTGTTTCAATATCAATAAGAAGGTCACAGGGATACAGTAAACCTGAAGTGAAGCATCGGAATCTATAACTAGTGTGACAGGAATGGTTCAAAACATAAACAGTAAGAAGCGTCAGTTTTCTTGTACTTAAGTCGGCATTGTGCCTTTTGTATTTAATTCCGTTGCAATTTCTATGTTTCATCGTCAATATGAAGGTCAGAGGGATACAGTAAACCTGAATCGAAGCATCGGAATTTATAATTAGTGTCACAGGAATGGTTCAAAACATATGCAGTAAGAAGAGCCAGTCTGCTTGTACTTGAGCCGGCATTGTGCCTTTTGTATTTAATTACGATGCAATATCTGTGTTTCATCGTAAATAAGAAGGTCGGATGGATACAGTAAACCTGAAGTGAAGCATCTGAATCTATAACTAGTGTCACAGGAATGGTTCAAAACATAGAGGGTAAGAAGAGACAGTCTTCTTGTACTTGAGTCGGCATTGAGCCTTTTGTATTTAATTCCGATGCAATTTCTGTGTTTCATCGTCAATAGGAAGATCAGAGGGATACAGGAAACCTGAAGTGAAGCATCGGAATCTATCACTAGTGTCACAGGAATGGTTCAAACCATAGACAGTAAGAAGAGTCAGTTTTCTTGTACTTAAGTCGGCATTGTGCCTTTTGTATTTAATTCCGATGCAATTTCTGTGCTTCATCGTCAATACGAAGTCAGAGGGTTACAGTAAACCTGAAGTGAAGCATCGGAATCTATAACTAGTGTCACAGGAATGGTTCAAAACATACATGGTAAGAAGAGTCAGTCTTTTTGTACTTAGGTCGGCATTGTGCCTTTTGTATTTAAATCCGATGCAATATCTGTGTGTCATCGTCAATACGAACGTCAGAGGGATACAGTAAACCTGAAGTGAAGCATCGGAATCTATAACTAGTTTCACAGGAATGGTTCAAATCATAGATAGTAAGGACAGTCAGTTTACTTGTACTTAAGTCGGCATTGTGCCTTTTCTATTTAGTTCCGATGCAATTTCTGTGTTTCATCGTCAATAAGGAGGTCAGAGGGATACAGTAAACCTGAAGTGAAGCATCTAAATCTATAACAAGTGTCACAGGACTCGTTAAAACATAGACGTTAAGAAGGGTCAGTCTCCTTGTACTCAAGTAGGCATTGTGCCACTTGTATATAATTCCGATGCAATTTCTGTGTTTCATCGTCAACATGAAGGTGAGAGGGATACAGTAAATCTGAAGTGAAGCATCGGAATCCATAACTAGTGTCACAGGAATGGTTCGAAGCATAGGCAGTAAGAAGAGCCAGTCTGCTTGTACTTGAGTCGGCATTGTGCCTTTTGTATTTAGTTCCGATGCAATTTCTGTGTTTCATCGTCAATAAGAAGGTTAGAGGGATACAGTAAACCTGAAGTGAAGCATCGGAATCTATAACTAGTGTCACAGGAATGGTTCAAAACATAGACAGTAGGTAGAGTCAGTCTTCTAGTACTGAAGTCGGCATTTTGCCTTTTGTATTTAATTCCGATGCAATTTCTGTGTTTCAATATTAATAAGAAGGTCACAGGGATACAGTAAACCTGAAGTGAAGCATCGGAATCTATAACTAGTGTGACAGGAATGGTTCAAATCATAATCAGTAAGAAGCGTCAGTTTTCTTGTACTTAAGTCGGCATTGTGCCTTTTGTATTTAATTCCGATGCAATTTCTATGTTTCATCGTCAATATGAAGGTCAGAGTGATACAGTAAACCTGAATCGAAGCATCGGAATTTATAATTAGTGTCACAGGAATGGTTCAAAACATATGCAGTAAGAAGAGCCAGTCTGCTTGTACTTGAGCCGGCATTGTGCCTTTTGTATTTAATTACGATGCAATATCTGTGTTTCATCGTCAATAAGAAGGTCGGATGGATACAGTAAACCTGAAGTGAAGCATCTGAATCTATAACTAGTGTCACAGGAATGGTTCAAAACATAGAGGGTAAGAAGAGACAGTCTTCTTGTACTTGAGTCGGCATTGAGCCTTTTGTATTTAATTCCGATGCAATTTCTGTGTTTCATCGTCAATAGGAAGGTCAGAGGGATACAGTAATCCTGAAGTGAAGCATCGGAATCTATAACTAGTGTCACACGAATGGTTCAAATCATGGACAATAAGAAGAGCCAGTCTTCTTGTACTTGAGTCGGCATTGTGCCCTTTGTATTTAATTCCGATGCAATTTCTGTGTTTCGACGTCAATAAGAAGGTCAGAGGGATACAGTAAACCTGAAGTGAAGCATCGGAATCTATAACTAGTATCACAGGAAAGGTTCAAAACATGGACAGTAAGAAGAGTCAGTTTTCTTGTACTTAAGTCGGCGTTGTGCCTTTTGTATTTAATTCCGATGCAATTTCTGCGCTTCATCGTCAATACGAAGGTCAGAGGGTTACAGTAAACCTGAAGTGAAGCATCGGAATCTATAACTAGTGTCACAGGTATTGTTCAAAACATACATGGTAAGAAGAGTCAGTCTTTTTGTACTTAGGTCGGCATTGTGCCTTTTGTATTTAAATCCGATGCAATATCTGTGTGTCATCGTCAATACGAACGTCAGAGGGATACAGTAAACCTGAAGTGAAGCATCGGAATCTATAACTAGTTTCACAGGAATGGTTCAAATCATAGATAGTACGGAGAGTCAGTTTACTTGTACTTCAGTCGGCATTGTGCCTTTTGCATTTAGTTCCGATGCAATTTCTGTGTTTCATCGTCAATAAGGAGGTCAGAGGGATACAGTAAACCTGAAGTGAAGCATCTAAATCTATAACAAGTGTCACAGGACTCGTTAAAACATAGACGTTAAGAAGGGTCAGTCTCCTTGTACTTAAGTAGGCATTGTGCCACTTGTATATAATTCCGATGCAATTTCTGTGTTTCATCGTCAACATGAAGATGAGAGGGCTACAGTAAATCTGAAGTGAAGCATCGGAATCCATAACTAGTGTCACAGGAATGGTTCGAAGCATAGACAGTAAGAAGAGCCAGTCTGCTTGTACTTGAGTCGGCATTGTGCCTTTTGTATTTAGTTCCGATGCAATTTCTGTGTTTCATCGTCAATAAGAAGGTTAGAGGGATACAGTAAACCTGAAGTGAAGCATCGGAATCTATAACTAGTGTCACAGGAATGGTTCAAAACATAGACAGTAGGTAGAGTCAGTCTTCTAGTACTGAAGTCGGCATTGTGCCTTTTGTATTTAATTCCGATGCAATTTCTGTGTTTCAATATCAATAAGAAGGTCACAGGGATACAGTAAACCTGAAGTGAAGCATCGGAATCTATAACTAGTGTGACGGGAATGGTTCAAAACATAAACAGTAAGAAGCGTCAGTTTTCTTGTATTTAAGTCGGCATTGTGCCTTTTGTATTTAATTCCGATGCAATTTCTATGTTTCATCGTCAATATGAAGGTCAGAGTGATACAGTATACCTGAATCGAAGCATCGGAATTTATAATTAGTGTCACAGGAATGGTTCAAAACATATGCAGTAAGAAGAGCCAGTCTGCTTGTACTTGAGCCGGCATTGTGCCTTTTGTATTTAACTACGATGCAATATCTGTGTTTCATCGTCAATAAGAAGGTCGGATGGATACAGTAAACCTGAAGTGAAGCATCTGAATCTATAACTAGTGTCACAGGAATGGTTCAAAACATAGAGGGTAAGAAGAAATAGTCTTCTTGTACTTGAGTCGGCATTGAGCCTTTTGTATTTAATTCCGATGCAATTTCTGTGTTTCATCGTCAATAGGAAGGTCAGAGGGATACAGTAATCCTGAAGTGAAGCATCGGAATCTATAACTAGTGTCACAGGAATGGTTCAAATCATGGACAATAAGAAGAGCCAGCCTTCTTGTACTTGAGTCGGCATTGTGCCTCTTGTATTTAATTCCGATGCAGTTTCTGTGTTTCATCGTCAATAATGGGGACAGAGGGATACAGTAAACTTGAAGTGAAGCATCTGAATCTGTAACTAGTGTCACAGGAATGGTTCAAAACATAGACAGTAAGAAGAGTCAGTTTTCTTGTGCTTATGTCGGCATTGTGCCTTTTGTATTTCATTCCGATGCAATTTCTGTGCTTCATAGTCAATAAGAAGGTCAGAGAGTTACAGGAAACCTGAAGTGAAGCATCGGAATCTATAACTAGTGTCACAGGAATGGTTCAAAACATAGACAGTAGGAAGAGTCAGTCTTCTAGTACTCAAGTCGGCATTGTGCGTTTTGTATTTAATTCCGATGCAATTTCTGTGTTTCGTCGTCAATAAGAAGGTCAGAGGGATACAGTAAACCTGAAGTGAAGCATCGGAATCTATAACTAGTGTCACAGGAAAGGTTCAAAACATAGACAGTAAGAAGAGTCAGTTTTCTTGTACTTAAGTCGGCATTGTGCCTTTTGTATTTAATTCCGATGCAATTTCTGCGCTTCATCGTCAATACGAAGGTAAGCGGGTTACAGTAAACCTGTAGTGAAGCATCGGAATCTATAACTAGTGTCACAGCAATGGTTCAAAACATACATGGTAAGAAGAGTCATTTTTTTTGTACTTAGGTCGGCATTGTGCCTTTTGTATTTAAATCCGATGCAATATCTGTGTGTCATCGTCAATACGAACGTCAGAGGGATACAGTAAACCTGAAGTGAAGCATCGGGATCTATAACTAGTTTCACAGGAATGGTTCAAATCATAGATAGTAAGGAGAGTCAGTTTACTTGTACTTAAGTCGGCATTGTGCCTTTTGTATTTAGTTCCGATGCAATTTCTGTGTTTCATCGTCAATAAGGAGGTCAGAGGGATACAGTAAACCTGAAGTGAAGCATCTAAATTTATAACAAGTGTCACAGGACTCGTTAAAACATAGACGTTAAGAAGGGTCAGTCTCCTTGTACTTAAGTAGGCATTGTGCCACTTGTATATAATTCCGATGCAATTTCTGTGTTTCATCGTCAACATGAAGGTGAGAGGGATACAGTAAATCTGAAGTGAAGCATCGGAATCCATAACTAGTGTCACAGGAATGGTTCGAAGCATAGACAGTAAGAAGAGCCAGTCTGCTTGTACTTGAGTCGGCATTGTGCCTTTTGTGTTTAGTTCCGATGCAATTTCTATGTTTCATCGTCAATAAGAAGGTTAGAGGGATACAGTAAACCTGAAGTGAAGCATCGGAATCTATAACTTGTGTCACAGGAATGGTTCAAAACATAGACAGTAGGTAGAGTCAGTCTTCTAGTACTGAAGTCGGCATTGTGCCTTTTGTATTTAATTCCGATACAATTTCTGTGTTTCAATATCAATAAGAAGGTCACAGGGATACAGTAAACCTGAAGTGAAGCATCGGAATCTATAACTAGTGTGACAGGAATGGTTCAAAACATAAACAGTAAGAAGCGTCAGTTTTCTTGTACTTAAGTCGGCATTGTGCCTTTTGTATTTAATTCCGATGCAATATCTATGTTTCATCGTCAATATGAAGGTCAGAGGGATACAGTAAACCTGAATCGAAGCATCGGAATCTATAATTAGTGTCACAGGAATGGTTCTAAACATATGCAGTAAGAAGAGCCAGTCTGCTTGTACTTGAGCCGGCATTGTGCCTTTTGTATTTAATTACGATGCAATATCTGTGTTTCATCGTCAATAAGAAGGTCGGATGGATACAGTAAACCTGAAGTGAAGCATCTGAATCTATAACTAGTGTCACAGGAATGGTTCAAAACATAGAGGGTAAGAAGAGACAGTCTTCTTGTACTTGAGTCGGCATTGAGCCTTTTGTATTTAATTCCGATGCAATTTCTGTGTTTCATCGTCAATAGGAAGGTCAGAGGGATACAGTAATCCTGAAGTGAAGCATCGGAATCTATAACTAGTGTCACAGGAATGGTTTAAATCATGGACAATAAGAAGAGCCAGTCTTCTTGTACTTGAGTCGGCATTGCGCCTCTTGTATTTAATTCCGATGTAATTTCTGTGTTTCATCGTCAATAAGAAGGTCACAGGGATACAGTAAACATAAAGTGAAGCATCGGAATCTATAACTAGTGTCACAGGAATGGTTCAAAACATAAACAGTAACAAGCGTCAGTTTTCTTGTACTTAAGTCGGCATTGTGCCTTTTGTATTTAATTCCGATGCAATTTCTGTGTTTCATCGTCAATAAGAAAGTCAGAGGGTTACAGGAAACCTGAAGTGAAGCATCGGAATCTATCACTAGTGTCACAGGAATGGTTCAAAACATAGACAGTAAGAAGAGTCAGTTTTCTTGTACTTAAGTCGGCATTGTGCCTTTTGTATTTAATTCCGATGCAATTTCTGTGCTTCATCGTCAATACGAAGGTCAGAGGGTTACAGTAAACCTGAAGTGAAGCATCGGAATCTATAACTAGTGTCACAGGAATGGTTCAAAACATACATGGTAAGAAGAGTCAGTCTTTTTGTACTTAGGTCGGCATTGTGCCTTTTGTATTTAAATCCGATGCAATATCTCTATGTCATCGTCAATACGAACGTCAGAGGGATACAGTAAACCTGAAGTGAAGCATCGGAATCTATAACTAGTTTCACAGGAATGGTTCAAATCATAGATAGTAAGGAGAGTCAGTTTACTTGTACTTAAGTCGGCATTGTGCCTTTTGTATTTAGTTCCGATGCAATTTCTGTGTTTCATCGTCAATAAGGAGGTCAGAGGATACAGTAAACCTGAAGTGAAGCATCTAAATCTATAACAAGTGTCACAGGACTCGTTAAAACATAGACGTTAAGAAGGGTCAGTCTCCTTGTACTTAAGTAGGCATTGTGCCACTTGTATATAATTCCGATGCAATTTCTGTGTTTCATCGTCAACATGAAGGTGAGAGGGATACAGTAAATCTGAAGTGAAGCATCGGAATCCATAACTAGTGTCACAGGAATGGTTCAAAACATAGACAGTAGGAAGAGTCAGTTTTATTGTACTTAAGTCGGCATTGTGCCTTTTGTATTTAATTCCGATGCAATTTCTGTGCTTCATTGTCAATACGAAGGTCAGAGGATTACAGTAAACCTGAAGTGAAGCACCGGAATCTATAACTAGTGTCACAGGAATGGTTCAAACATACAGGGTAAGAAGAGCCAGTCATTTTGTACTTATGTCAGCATTGTGCCTTTTGTATTTAAATCCGATGCAATTTCTGTGTTTCATCGTCAATAAGAAGGTCAGAGGGATACAGCAAACCTGAAGTGAAGCACCGGAATCTATAACTATTGTCACAGGAATGGCTAAAAGCATAGACAGTAAGAAGAGTCAGTTTTCTTGTACTTAAGTCGGCATTGTGCCATTTGTATTTAATTCCGATGCAATTTCTGTGTTTCATCGTCAATAAGAAAGTCAGAGGGATACAGCAAACCTGAAGTGAAGCACCGGAATCTATAACTAGTGTCACAGGAATGGCTAAAAGCATAGACAGTAAGAAGAGTCAGTTTTCTTGTACTTAAGTCGGCATTGTGCCTTTTGTATTTAATTCCGATGTAATTTCTGTGTGTCATCGTCAATACGAACGTCAGAGGGATACAGTAAACCAGAAGCGAAGCATCGGAATCTATAACTAGTTTCACAGGAATGGTTCAAAACATAGTTAGTAAGGAGAGTCAGTTTACTTTTACTTAAGTCGGCATTGTGCCTTTTGTATTTAATTCCGATGCAATTTCTGTGTTTCATCGTCAATAAGACGGTCAGAGGGATACAGTAAACCTGAAGTGAAGCATCGGAATCTATAACTAGAATCACAGGAATGGTTCAAAACATAGACATTAGGAAGAGTCAGTCTTCTAATACTTAAGTCGGCATTGTGCCTTTTGTATTTAATTCCGATGCAATTTCTGTGTTTCATCGTCAATAAGAAGGTCAGAGGGATACAGTAATCCTAAAGTGAAGCATCGGAATCTATAACTAGTGTCACAGGAATGGTTCAAAACATGGACAATAAGAAGCGCCAGTCTTGTTGTACTTGAGTCGGCATTGTGCCTCTTGTATTTAATTCCGATGCAATTTCTATGTTTCATCGTCAATAAGGCGGACAGAGGGATACAGTAAACCTGAAGTGAAGCATCTGAATCTATAACTAGTGTCACAGGAATGGTTCAAAACATAGACAGTAAGAAGAGTCAGTTTTCTTGTACTTAAGTCGGCATTGTACCTTTTGTATTTAATTCCGATGTAATTTCTGTGTGTCATCGCCAATACGAACGTCAGAGGGATACAGTAAACCTGAAGTGAAGCATCGGAATCTATAACTAGATTCACAGGAATGGTTCAAATCATAGATAGTGAGGAGAGTCAGTTTTTTGTACTTAAGTCGGCATTGTGCCTTTTGTATTTAATCCCGATGCAATATCTGTGTTTCATCGTCAGTAAGAAGGTCAGAGGGATACAGTAATCTGAAGTGAAGCATCGAAATCTATAACTAGTGTAACAGGAATGTTTCACAACATAGACAGTACGAAGAGTCAGTCTTCTTGTACTTAAGTCGGCATTGTGCCATTTGTATTTCATGCCGATGAAATTTCTGTGTTTCATCGTCAATAAGAAGGTCAGAGGGATACAGTAAACTTGAAGTGAGGCATCGGAATCTATAACTAGTGTCACAGGAATGGTTAAAACATAGACGGTAAGAAGGGTCAGTTTACTTAAACTTATGTCGCCATTGTGCCACTTGTATATAATTCCGATGCAATTTCTGTGTTTCATCGTCAACATGAAGGTGGGTGGGATACAGTAAACCTGAAGTGAAGCATCGGAATCTATAACTAGTGTCACAGGAATGGTTCAAAACATAGACAGTAAGAAGAGTCAGTTTTCTTGTACGTAAGTCGGCATTGTGCCTTTTGTATTTAATTCCGATGCAAATTCTGTGCTTCATCGTCAATAAGACGATCAGAGGGTCACAGTGAACCTGAAGTGAAGCATCGGAATCTATAACTAGTGTCACAGGAATGGTTCAAAACATAGACAGTAGGAAGAGTCAGTCTTCTAGTACTGAAGTCGGCATTGTGCCTTTTATATTTAATTCCGATGCAATTTCTGTGTTTCATCGTCAATAAGAAGGTCACAGGGATACAGTAAACATTAAGCGAAGCATCTGAATCAATAACTAGTGTCACAGGAATGGTTCAAAAATTAGACAATAAGAAGGGTCAGTCTTCTTGTACTTAAGTCGGCATTGTGCCACTTGTATGTAATTCCGATGTAATTTCTGTGTTTCATCGTCAATATGAAGGACAGAGGGATACAGTAAACCTGAAGTGAAGCATCGGAATCTATAAGTAGTGTCACAGGAATATTTCATAACATAGACAGTAAGAAGAGTCAGTTTTCTTGAACTTATGTGGGCATTGTGCCTTTTGTATTTAATTCCGATTCAATTACGGTGTTACATCGTCAAAAAGACGGGCAGAGGGATACAGTAAACCTGAAGTGAAGCATCGGAATCTATAACTAGTGTCACAGGAATGGTTAAAACATAGACGGTAAGAAGGGTCAGTTTACTTGTACTTAAGTCGGCATTGTGCCTTTTGTATTCAATTCCGATGCAATTTCTGTGTTTCATCGTCAATAAGAAGGTCAGAGGGTTACAGGAAACCTGAAGTGAAGCATCGGAATCTATAACTAGTGTCACAGGAATGGTTCAAAACATAGACAGTAGGAAGAGTCCGTCTTCTAGTACTGAAGTCGGCATTGTGCCTTTTGTATTTAATTCCGTTGCAATTTCTGTGTTTCTTCATCAATAAGAAGGTCAGAGGGATACAGTACACCTGAATTGAAGCATCGGAATCTATAACTAGTAACACAGGAAAGGTTCAAAACATAGACAGTAAGAAGAGTCAGTTTTATTGTACTTAAGTCGGCATTGTGCCTTTTGTATTTAATTCCGATGCAATTTCTGTGCTTCATCGTCAATACGAAGGTCAGAGGATTACAGTAAACCTGAAGTGAAGCATCGGAATCTATAACTAGTGTCACAGGAATGGTTCAAAACATACATGGTAAGAAGAGTCAGTCATTTTGTACTTAAGTCGGCATTGTGCCTTTTGTACTTAAATCCGATGCAATTTCTGTGTTTCATCGTCAATAAGAAGGTCAGAGGGATACAGCAAACCTGAAGTGAAGCACCGGAATCTATAACTAGTGTCACAGGAAAGGCTAAAAGCATAGACAGTAAGAAGAGTCAGTTTTCTTGTACTTAAGTCGGCATTGTGCCATTTGTATTTAATTCCGATGCAATTTCTTTGTTTCATCGTCAATAAGAAGGTCAGAGGGATACAGCAAACCTGAAGTGAAGCACCGGAATCTATAACTAGTGTCACAGGAATGGCTAAAAGCATAGACAGTAAGAAGAGTCAGTTTTCTTGTACTTAAGTCGGCATTGTGCCTTTTGTATTTAATTCCGATGTAATTTCAGTGTGTCATCGTCAATATGAACGTCAGAGGGATACAGTAAACCTGAAGTGAAGCATCGGAATCTATAAGTAGTGTCACAGGAATGGTTAAAACATAGACAGTAAGAAGCGTCAGTTTTCTTGTACTTAAGTCGGCATTGTGCCTTTTGTATTTAATTCCGAAGTAATTTCTGTGTGTCATCGCCAATACGAACGTCAGAGGGATACAGTAAACCTGAAGTGAAGCATCGGAATCTATAACTAGATTCACAGGAATGGTTCAAATCATAGATAGTGAGGAGAGTCAGTTTTTTGTACTTAAGTCGGCATTGTGCCTTTTGTATTTAATCCCGATGCAATACCTGTGTTTCATCGTCAGTAAGAAGGTCATAGGGATACAGTAATCTGAAGTGAAGCATCGAAATCTATAACTATTGTAACAGGAATGTTTCACAACATAGACAGTACGAAGAGTCAGTGTTCTTGTACTTAAGTCGGCATTGTGCCATTTGTATTTCATGCCGATGAAATTTCTGTGTTTCATCGTCAATAAGAAGGTCAGAGGGATACAGTAAACTTGAAGTGAGGCATCGGAATCTATAACTAGTGTCACAGGATTGGTTCAAATCATAGACAGTAAGAAGAGTCAGTTTTCTTGTACTTAAGTCGGCATTGTGCCTTTTGTATTTAATTCCGATGCAATTTCTGTGCTTCATCGTCAATAAGAAGATCAGAGGGTTACAGTAAACCTGAAGTGAAGCATCGGAATCTGTAACTAGTGTCACAGGAATGGTTCAAAACATAGACAGTAGGGAGAGTCAGTCTTCTAGTACTGAAGTCGGCATTGTGCCTTTTATATTTAATTCCGATGCAATTTCTGTGTTTCATCGTCAATAAGAAGGACACAGGGATACAGTAAACATGAAGTGAAGCATCTGAATCAATAACTAGTGTCACAGGAATGGTTCAAAACTTAGACAATAAGAAGGGTCAGTCTTCTTGTACTTAAGTCGGCATTGTGCCACTTGTATGTAATTCCGATGTAATTTCTGTGTTTCATCGTCAATATGAAAGTCAGAGGGATACAGTAAACCTGAAGTGAAGCATCGGAATCTATAAGTAGTGTCACAGGAATATTTCATAACATAGACAGTAAGAAGAGTCAGTTTTCTTGAACTTAAGTGGGCATTGTGCCTTTTGTATTTAATTCCGATTCAATTTCGGTGTTACATCGTCAATAAGACGGTCAGAGGGATACAGTAAACCTGAAGTGAAGCATCGGAATCTATAACTAGTGTCACAGCAATGGTTAAAACATAGACGGTAAGAAGGTCAGTTTACTTGTACTTAAGTCGGCATTGTGCCACTTGTATATAATTCCGATGCAATTTCTGTGTTTCATCGTCAACATGAAGGTGAGAGGGATACAGTAAACCTGAAGTGAAGCATCGGAAACTATAACTAGTGTCACAGGAATGGTTGAAAACATAGACAGTAAGAAGAGTCAGTTTTCTTGTACTTAAGTCGGCATTGTACCTTTTGTATTTAATTCCGAAGTAATTTCTGTGTGTCATCGCCAATACGAACGTCAGAGGGATACAGTAAACCTGAAGTGAAGCATCGGAATCTATAACTAGATTCACAGGAATGGTTCAAATCATAGATAGTGAGGAGAGTCAGTTTTTTGTACTTAAGTCGGCATTGTGCCTTTTGTATTTAATCCCGATGCAATATCTGTGTTTCATCGTCAGTAAGAAGGTCAGAGGGATACAGTAATCTGAAGTGGAGCATCGAAATCTATAACTAGTGTAACAGGAATGTTTCACAACATAGACAGTACGAAGAGTCAGTCCTCTTGTACTTAAGTCGGCATTGTGCCATTTGTATTTCATGCCGATGAAATTTCTGTGTTTCATCGTCAATAAGAAGGTCAGAGGGATACAGTAAACTTGAAGTGAGGCATCGGAATCTATAACTAGTGCCACAGGAATATTTCATAACATAGACAGTAAGAAGAGTCAGTTTTCTTGTACTTAAGTGGGCATTGTGCCTTTTGTATTTAATTCCGATTCAATTTCGGTGTTACATCGTCAATAAGACGGTCAGAGGGATACAGTAAACCTGAAGTGAAGCATCGGAATCTATAAGTAGTGTCACAGGAATGGTTAAAACATAGACGGTAAGAAGGGTCAGTTTACTTGTACTTAAGTCGGCATTGTGCCACTTGTATATAATTCCGATGCAATTTCTGTGTTTCATCGTCAACATGAAGGTGAGAGGGATACAGTAAACCTGAAGTGAAGCATCGAAATCTATAACTAGTGTCACAGGAATGGTTCAAAACATAGACAGTAGGGAGAGTCAGTCTTCTAGTACTGAGGTCGGCATTGTGCCTTTCATATTTAATCCCGATGCAATTTCTGTGTTTCATCGTCAATAAGAAGGTCACAGGGATACAGTAAACATGAAGAGAAGCATCTGAATCAATAACTAGTGTCACAGGAATGGTTCAAATCTTAGACAATAAGAAGGGTCAGTCTTCTTGTACTTAAGTCGGCATTGTGCCACTTGTATGTAATTCCGATGTAATTTCTGTGTTTCATCGTCAATATGAAAGTCAGAGGGATACAGTAAACCTGAAGTGAAGCATCGGAATCTATAAGTAGTGTCACAGGAATATTTCATAACATAGACAGTAAGAAGAGTCAGTTTTCTTGAACTTAAGTGGGCATTGTGCCTTTTGTATTTAATTCCGATTCAATTTCGGTATTACATCGTCAATAAGACGGTCACATTGATACAGTAAACATGAAGTGAAGCATCTGAATCAATAACTAGTGTCACAGGAATGGTTAAAACATAGACGGCAAGAAGGGTCAGTCTTCTTGTACTTAAGTCGGCATTGTGCCACTTGTATTTAATTCCGAAGCAATTTCTGTGTTTCATCGTCAATAAGGCGGACAGAGGGATACAGTAAACCTGAAGTGAAGCATCTGAATCTATAACTAGTGTCACAGGAATGGTTCAAAACATAGACAGTAAGAAAAGTCAGTTTTCTTGTACTTAAGTCGGCATTGTGCCTTTTCTATTTAATTCCGATGCAATTTCTGTGCTTCATCGTCAATAAGAAGATCAGAGGGTTACAGTAAACCTGAAGTGAAGCATCGGAATCTATAAGTAGTGTCACAGGGATGTTTCAAAACATAGACAGTAAGAAGAGCCAGTCTGCTTGTACTTGAGTCGGCATTGTGCCTTTTGTATTTAATTCCGATGCAATTTCTGTGATTTATCGTCAATAAGAAGGTCAGAGAGATACAGTAAACCTGAAGTGAAGGATCGGAATCTATAACTAGTATCACAGGAATGGTTCAAAACATAGACATTAGGAAGAGTCAGTCTTCTAGTACTTAAGTCGGCATTGTGCCTTTTGTATTTAATTCCGATGCAATTTCTGTGTTTCATCGTCAATAAGGCGGACAGAGGGATACAGTAAACCTGAAGTGAAGCATCTGAATCTATAACTAGTGTCACAGGAATGGTTCAAAACATAGACAGTAAGAAGAGTCAGTTTTCTTGTACTTAAGTACGCATTGTGCCTTTTGTATTTAATTCCGATGTAATTTCTGTGTGTCATCGCCAATACGAACGTCAGAGGGATACAGTAAACCTGAAGTGAAGCATCGGAATCTATAACTAGATTCACAGGAATGGTTCAAATCATAGATAGTGAGGAGAGTCAGTGTTTTGTACTTAAGTCGGCATTGTGCCTTTTGTATTGAATCCCGATGCAATATCTGTGTTTCATCGTCAGTAAGAAGGTCAGAGGGATACAGTAATCTGAAGTGAAGCATCGAAATCTATAACTAGTGTAACAGGAATGTTTCACAACATAGACAGTACGAGGAGTCAGTGTTCTTATACTTAAGTCGGCATTGTGCCATTTGTTTTTCATGCCGATGAAATTTCTGTGTTTCATCGTCAATACGAAGGTCAGAGGGATACAGTAAACTTGAAGTGAGGCATCGGAATCTATAACTAGTGCCACAGGAATATTTCATAACATAGAAAGTAAGAAGAGTCAGTTTTCTTGTACTTAAGTGGGCATTGTGCCTTTTGTATTTAATTCCGATTCAATTTCGGTGTTACATCGTCAATAAGACGGTCAGAGGGATACAGTAAACCTGAAGTGAAGCATCGGAATCTATAAGTAGTGTCACAGGAATGGTTAAAACATAGACGGTAAGAAGGGTCAGTTTACTTGTACTTAAGTCGGCATTGTGCCACTTGTATATAATTCCGATGCAATTTCTGTGTTTCATCGTCAACATCAAGGTGAGAGGGATACAGTAAACCTGAAGTGAAGCATCGAAATCTATAACTAGTGTCACAGGAATGGTTCAAAACATAAAAAAGTAAGAAGAGTCAGTTTTCTTGTACTTAAGTCGGCATTGTGCCTTTTGTATTTAATTCCGATGCAATTTCTGTGCTTCATCGTCAATAAGAAGGTCAGAGGGTTACAGTAAACCTGAAGTGAAGCATCGGAATCTATAAGTAGTGTCACAGGAATGGTTCAAAACATAGACACTAGGAAGAGTCAGTCTTCTAGTACTGAAGTCTTCATTGTGCCTTTTGTATTTAATTCCGATGCAATTTCTGTGTTTCATCGTCAATAAGAAGGTCACATTGATACAGTAAACATGAAGTGAAGCATCTGAATCAATAACTAGTGTCACAGGAATGGTTCAAAACTTAGACAACAAGAAGGGTCAGTCTTCTTGTACTTAAGTCGGCATTGTGCCACTTGTATTTAATTCCGACGCAATTTCTGTGTTTCATCGTCAATAAGGCGGACAGAGGGATACAGTAAACCTGAAGTGAAGCATCTGAATCTATAACTAGTGTCACAGGAATGGTTCAAAACATAGACAGTAAGAAAAGTCAGTTTTCTTGTACTTAAGTCGGCATTGTGCCTTTTCTATTTAATTCCGATGCAATTTCTGTGCTTCATCGTCAATAAGAAGATCAGAGGGTTACAGTAAACCTGAAGTGAAGCATCGGAATCTATAAGTAGTGTCACAGGGATGTTTCAAAACATAGACAGTAAGAAGAGCCAGTCTGCTTGTACTTGAGTCGGCATTGTGCCTTTTGTATTTAATTCCGATGCAATTTCTGTGATTTATCGTCAATAAGAAGGTCAGAGAGATACAGTAAACCTGAAGTGAAGGATCGGAATCTATAACTAGTATCACAGGAATGGTTCAAAACATAGACATTAGGAAGAGTCAGTCTTCTAGTACGTAAGTCGGCATTGTGCCTTTTGTTTTTAATTCCGATGCAATTTCTGTGTTTCATCGTCAATAAGAAGGTCAGAGGGATACAGTAATCCTGAAGTGAAGCATCGGAATCTATAACTAGTGTCACAGGAATGGTTCAAAACATGGACAATAAGAAACGCCAGTCTTGTTGTACTTGAGTCGGCATTGTGCCTCTTGTATTTAATTCCGATGCAATTTCTATGTTTCATCGTCAATAAGGCGGACAGAGGGATACAGTAAACCTGAAGTGAAGCATCTGAATCTATAACTAGTGTCACAGGAATGGTTCAAATCATAGACAGTAAGAAGAGTCAGTTTTCTTGTACTTAATTCGGCATTGTGCCTTTTGTATTTAATTCCGATGTAATTTCTGTGTGTCATCGCCAATACGAACGTCAGAGGGATACAGTAAACCTGAAGTGAAGCATCGGAATCTATAACTAGATTCACAGGAATGGTTCAAATCATAGATAGTGAGGAGAGTCAGTGTTTTGTACTTAAGTCGGCATTGCGCCTATTGTATTTAATCCCGATGCAATATCTGTGTTTCATCGTCAGTAAGAAGGTCAGAGGGATACAGTAATCTGAAGTGAAGCATCGAAATCTATAACTAGTGTAACAGGAATGTTTCACAACATAGACAGTACGAGGAGTCAGTGTTCTTGTACTTAAGTCGGCATTGTGCCATTTGTATTTCATGCCGATGAAATTTCTGTGTTTCATCGTCAATACGAAGGTCAGAGGGATACAGTAAACTTGAAGTGAGGCATCGGAATCTATAACTAGTGCCACAGGAATATTTCATAACATAGACAGTAAGAAGAGTCAGTTTTCTTGTACTTAAGTGGGCATTGTGCCTTTTGTATTTAATTCCGATTCAATTTCGGTGTTACATCGTCAATAAGACGGTCAGAGGGATACAGTAAACCTGAAGTGAAGCATCGGAATCTATAACTAGTGTCACAGGAATGGTTAAAACATAGACGGTAAGAAGGGTCAGTTTACTTGTACTTAAGTCGGCATTGTGCCACTTGTATATAATTCCGATGCAATTTCTGTGTTTCATCGTCAACATGAAGGTGAGAGGGATACAGTAAACCTGAAGTGAAGCATCGAAATCTATAACTAGTGTCACAGGAATGGTTCAAAACATAGACAGTAAGAAGAGTCAGTTTTCATGTACTTAAGTCGGCATTGTGCCTTTTGTATTTAATTCCGATGCAATTTCTGTGCTTCATCGTCAATAAGAGGATCAGAGGGTTACAGTAAACCTGAAGTGAAGCATCGGAATCTATAACTAGTGTCACAGGAATGGTTCATAACATAGTCAGTAGGGAGAGTCAGTCTTCTAGTACTGAAGTCGGCATTGTGCCTTTTATATTTAATTCCGATGCAATTTCTGTGTTTCATCGTCAATAAGAAGGTCACAGGGATACAGTAAACATGAAGTGAAGCATCTGAATCGATAACTAGTGTCACAGGAATGGTTCAAAACTTAGACAATAAGAAGGGTCAGACTTCTTGTACTTAAGTCGGCATTGTGCCACTTGTATGTAATTCCGATGTAATTTCTGTGTTTCATCGTCAATATGAAAGTCAGAGGGATACAGTAAACCTGAAGTGAAGCATCGGAATCTATAATTAATGTCACAGGAATATTTCATAACATAGACAGTAAGAAGAGTCTGTTTTCTTGAACTTAAGTGGGCATTGTGCCTTTTGTATTTAATTCCGATTCAATTTCGGTGTTACATCGTCAATAAGACGGTCAGAGGGATACAGTAAACCTGAAGTGAAGCATCGGAATCTATAACTAGTGTCACAGGAATGGTTAAAACATAGACGGTAAGAAGGGTCAGTTTACTTGTACTTAAGTCGGCATTGTGCCACTTGTATATAATTCCGATGCAATTTCTGTGTTTCATCGTCAACATGAAGGTGAGAGGGATACAGTAAACCTGAAGTGAAGCATCGAAATCTATAACTAGTGTCACAGGAATGGTTCAAAACATAGACAGTAAGAAGAGTCAGTTTTCATGTACTTAAGTCGTCATTGTGCCTTTTGTATTTAATTCCGATGCAATTTCAGTGCTTCATCGTCAATAAGAAGGTCAGAGGGTTACAGTAAACCTGAAGTGAAGCATCAGAATCTATAACTAGTGTCACAGGAACGGTTCAAAACATAGACACTAGGAAGAGTCAGTCTTCTAGTACTGAAGACTTCATTGTGCCTTTTGTATTTAATTCCGATGCAATTTCTGTGTTTCATCGTCAATAAGAAGGTCACATTGATACAGTAAACATGAAGTGAAGCATCTGAATCAATAACTAGTGTCACAGGAATGGTTCAAAACTTAGACAATAAGAAGGGTCAGTTTTCTTGTACTTAAGTCGGCATTGTGCCTTTTCTATTTAATTCCGATGCAATTTCTGTGCTTCATCGTCAATAAGGCGGACAGAGGGATACAGTAAACCTGAAGTGAAGCATCTGAATCTATAACTAGTGTCACAGGAATGGTTCAAAACATAGACAGTAAGAAAAGTCAGTCTTCTAGTACTTAAGTCGGCATTGTGCCTTTTGTATTTAATTCCGATGCAATTTCTGTGTTTCATCGTCAATAAGAAGGTCAGAGGGATACAGTAATCCTGAAGTGAAGCATCGGAATCTATAACTAGTGTCACAGGAATGGTTCAAAACATGGACAATAAGAAGCGCCAGTCTTGTTGTACTTGAGTCGGCATTGTGCCTCTTGTATTTAATTCCGATGCAATTTCTATGTCTCATCGTCAATAAGGCGGACAGAGGGACACAGTAAACCTGGGTTGAAGCATCTGAATCTATAACTAGTGTCACAGGAATGGTTCAAAACATAGACAGTAAGAAGAGTCAGTTTCCTTGTACTTAAGTCGGCATTATGCCTTTTGTATTTAATTCCGATGTAACTTCTGTGTGTCATCGTCAATACGAACGTCAGAGGGATACAGTAAACCTGAAGTGAAGCATCTGAATCAATAACTAGTATCACAGGAATGGTTCAAAACTTAGACAATAAGAAGGGTCAGTCTTCTTGTACTTAAGTCGGCATTGTGCCACTTGTATGTAATTCCGATGTAATTTCTGTGTTTCATCGTCAATATGAAAGTCAGAGGGATACAGTAAACCTGAAGTGAAGCATCGGAATCTATAAGTAGTGTCACAGGAATATTTCATAACATAGACAGTAAGAAGAGTCAGTGTTCTTGAACTTAAGTGGGCATTGTGCCTTTTGAATTTAATTCCGATTCAATTTCGGTATTACATCGTCAATAAAACGGTCAGAGGGATACAGTAAACCTGAAGTGAAGCATCGGAATCTATAACTAGTGTCACAGGAATGGTTAAAACATAGACGGTAAGAAGGGTCAGTTTACTTGTACTTAAGTCGGCATTGTGCCACTTGTATATAATTCCGATGCAATTTCTGTGTTTCATCGTCAACATGAAGGTGAGAGGGATACAGTAAACCTGAAGTGAAGCATCGGAATCTATAACAAGTGTCACAGGAATGGTTGAAAACATAGACAGTAAGAAGAGTCAGTTTTCTTGTACTTAAGTCGGCATTGTGCCTTTTGTATTTAATTCCGATGCAATTTCTGTGCTTCATCGTCAATAAGAAGGTCAGAGGGTTACAGTAAACCTGAAGTGAAGCATCAGAATCTATAACTAGTGTCACAGGAATGGTTCAAAACATAGACACTAGGAAGAGTCAGTCTTCTAGTACTGAAGTCTTCATTGTGCCTTTTGTATTTAATTCCGATGCAATTTCTGTGTTTCATCGTCAATAAGAAGGTCACATTGATACAGTAAACATGAAGTGAAGCATCTGAATCAATAACTAGTGTCACAGGAATGGTTCAAAACTTAGACAACAAGAAGGGTCAGTCTTCTTGTACTTAAGTCGGCATTGTGCCACTTGTATTTAATTCCGACGCAATTTCTGTGTTTCATCGTCAATAAGGCGGACAGAGGGATACAGTAAACCTGAAGTGAAGCATCTGAATCTATAACTAGTGTCACAGGAATGGTTCAAAACATAGACAGTAAGAAAAGTCAGTTTTCTTGTACTTAAGTCGGCATTGTGCCTTTTCTATTTAATTCCGATGCAATTTCTGTGCTTCATCGTCAATAAGAAGATCAGAGGGTTACAGTAAACCTGAAGTGAAGCATCGGAATCTATAAGTAGTGTCACAGGGATGTTTCAAAGCATAGACAGTAAGAAGAGCCAGTCTGCTTGTACTTGAGTCGGCATTGTGCCTTTTGTATTTAATTCCGATTCAATTTCGGTGTTACATCGTCAATAAGACGGTCAGAGGGATACAGTAAACCTGAAGTGAAGCATCGGAATCTATAACTAGTGTCACAGGAATGGTTAAAACATAGACGGTAAGAAGGGTCAGTTTACTTGTACTTAAGTCGGCATTGTGCCACTTGTATATAATTCCGATGCAATTTCTGTGTTTCATCGTCAACATGAAGGTGAGAGGGATACAGTAAACCTGAAGTGAAGCATCGAAATCTATAACTAGTGTCACAGGAATGGTTCAAAACATAGACAGTAAGAAGAGTCAGTTTTCATGTACTTAAGTCGTCATTGTGCCTTTTGTATTTAATTCCGATGCAATTTCAGTGCTTCATCGTCAATAAGAAGGTCAGAGGGTTACAGTAAACCTGAAGTGAAGCATCGGAATCTATAACTAGTGTCACAGGAACGGTTCAAAACATAGACACTAGGAAGAGTCAGTCTTCTAGTACTGAAGACTTCATTGTGCCTTTTGTATTTAATTCCGATGCAATTTCTGTGTTTCATCGTCAATAAGAAGGTCACATTGATACAGTAAACATGAAGTGAAGCATCTGAATCAATAACTAGTGTCACAGGAATGGTTCAAAACTTAGACAATAAGAAGGGTCAGTTTTCTTGTACTTAAGTCGGCATTGTGCCTTTTCTATTTAATTCCGATGCAATTTCTGTGCTTCATCGTCAATAAGGCGGACAGAGGGATACAGTAAACCTGAAGTGAAGCATCTGAATCTATAACTAGTGTCACAGGAATGGTTCAAAACATAGACAGTAAGAAAAGTCAGTCTTCTAGTACTTAAGTCGGCATTGTGCCATTTGTATTTAATTCCGATGCAATTTCTGTGTTTCATCGTCAATAAGAAGGTCAGAGGGATACAGTAATCCTGAAGTGAAGCATCGGAATCTATAACTAGTGTCACAGGAATGGTTCAAAACATGGACAATAAGAAGCGCCAGTCTTGTTGTACTTGAGTCGGCATTGTGCCTCTTGTATTTAATTCCGATGCAATTTCTATGTCTCATCGTCAATAAGGCGGACAGAGGGATACAGTAAACCTGAAGTGAAGCATCTGAATCTATAACTAGTGTCACAGGAATGGTTCAAAACATAGACAGTAAGAAGAGTCAGTTTTCTTGTACTTAAGTCGGCATTATGCCTTTTGTATTTAATTCCGATGTAACTTCTGTGTGTCATCGTCAATACGAACGTCAGAGGGATACAGTAAACCTGAAGTGAAGCATCTGAATCAATAACTAGTATCACAGGAATGGTTCAAAACTTAGACAATAAGAAGGGTCAGTCTTCTTGTACTTAAGTCGGCATTGTGCCACTTGTATGTAATTCCGATGTAATTTCTGTGTTTCATCGTCAATATGAAAGTCAGAGGGATACAGTAAACCTGAAGTGAAGCATCGGAATCTATAAGTAGTGTCACAGGAATATTTCATAACATAGACAGTAAGAAGAGTCAGTGTTCTTGAACTTAAGTGGGCATTGTGCCTTTTGTATTTAATTCCGATTCAATTTCGGTATTACATCGTCAATAAAACGGTCAGAGGGATACAGTAAACCTGAAGTGAAGCATCGGAATCTATAACTAGTGTCACAGGAATGGTTAAAACATAGACGGTAAGAAGGGTCAGTTTACTTGTACTTAAGTCGGCATTGTGCCACTTGTATATAATTCCGATGCAATTTCTGTGTTTCATCGTCAACATGAAGGTGAGAGGGATACAGTAAACCTGAAGTGAAGCATCGGAATCTATAACAAGTGTCACAGGAATGGTTGAAAACATAGACAGTAAGAAGAGTCAGTTTTCTTGTACTTAAGTCGGCATTGTGCCTTTTGTATTTAATTCCGATGCAATTTCTGTGCTTCATCGTCAATAAGAAGGTCAGAGGGTTACAGTAAACCTGAAGTGAAGCATCGGAATCTATAACTAGTGTCACAGGAATGGTTCAAAACATAGACACTAGGAAGAGTCAGTCTTCTAGTACTGAAGTCTTCATTGTGCCTTTTGTATTTAATTCCGATGCAATTTCTGTGTTTCATCGTCAATAAGAAGGTCACATTGATACAGTAAACATGAAGTGAAGCATCTGAATCAATAACTAGTGTCACAGGAATGGTTCAAAACTTAGACAACAAGAAGGGTCAGTCTTCTTGTACTTAAGTCGGCATTGTGCCACTTGTATTTAATTCCGACGCAATTTCTGTGTTTCATCGTCAATAAGGCGGACAGAGGGATACAGTAAACCTGAAGTGAAGCATCTGAATCTATAACTAGTGTCACAGGAATGGTTCAAAACATAGACAGTAAGAAAAGTCAGTTTTCTTGTACTTAAGTCGGCATTGTGCCTTTTCTATTTAATTCCGATGCAATTTCTGTGCTTCATCGTCAATAAGAAGATCAGAGGGTTACAGTAAACCTGAAGTGAAGCATCGGAATCTATAAGTAGTGTCACAGGGATGTTTCAAAGCATAGACAGTAAGAAGAGCCAGTCTGCTTGTACTTGAGTCGGCATTGTGCCTTTTGTATTTAATTCCGATGCAATTTCTGTGATTTATCGTCAATAAGAAGGTCAGAGAGATACAGTAAACCTGAAGTGAAGGATCGGAATCTATAACTAGTATCACAGGAATGGTTCAAAACATAGACATTAGGAAGAGTCAGTCTTCTAGTACTTAAGTCGGCATTGTGCCTTTTGTATTTAATTCCGATGCAATTTCTGTGTTTCATCGTCAATAAGAAGGTCAGAGGGATACAGTAATCCTGAAGTGAAGCATCGGAATCTATAACTAGTGTCACAGGAATGGTTCAAAACATGGACAATAAGAAGCGCCAGTCTTGTTGTACTTGAGTCGGCATTGTGCCTCTTGTATTTAATTCCGATGCAATTTCTATGTTTCATCGTCAATAAGGCGGACAGAGGGATACAGTAAACCTGAAGTGAAGCATCTGAATCTATAACTAGTGTCACAGGAATGGTTCAAATCATAGACAGTAAGAAGAGTCAGTTTTCTTGTACTTAAGTCGGCATTGTGCCTTTTGTATTTAATTCCGATGTAATTTCTGTGTGTCATCGCCAATACGAACGTCAGAGGGATACAGTAAACCTGAAGTGAAGCATCGGAATCTATAACTAGATTTACAGGAATGGTTCAAATCATAGATAGTGAGGAGAGTCAGTGTTTTGTACTTAAGTCGGCATTGTGCCTATTGTATTTAATCCCGATGCAATATCTGTGTTTCATCGTCAGTAAGAAGGTCAGAGGGATACAGTAATCTGAAGTGAAGCATCGAAATCTATAACTAGTGTAACAGGAATGTTTCACAACATAGACAGTACGAGGAGTCAGTGTTCTTGTACTTAAGTCGGCATTGTGCCATTTGTATTTCATGCCGATGAAATTTCTGTGTTTCATCGTCAATACGAAGGTCAGAGGGATACAGTAAACTTGAAGTGAGGCATCGGAATCTATAACTAGTGCCACAGGAATATTTCATAACATAGACAGTAAGAAGAGTCAGTTTTCTTGTACTTAAGTGGGCATTGTGCCTTTTGTATTTAATTCCGATTCAATTTCGGTGTTACATCGTCAATAAGACGGTCAGAGGGATACAGTAAACCTGAAGTGAAGCATCGGAATCTATAACTAGTGTCACAGGAATGGTTAAAACATAGACGGTAAGAAGGGTCAGTTTACTTGTACTTAAGTCGGCATTGTGCCACTTGTATATAATTCCGATGCAATTTCTGTGTTTCATCGTCAACATGAAGGTGAGAGGGATACAGTAAACCTGAAGTGAAGCATCGAAATCTATAACTAGTGTCACAGGAATGGTTCAAAACATAGACAGTAAGAAGAGTCAGTTTTCATGTACTTAAGTCGGCATTGTGCCTTTTGTATTTAATTCCGATGCAATTTCTGTGCTTCATCGTCAATAAGAAGATCAGAGGGTTACAGTAAACCTGAAGTGAAGCATCGGAATCTATAACTAGTGTCACAGGAATGGTTCATAACATAGACAGTAGGGAGAGTCAGTCTTCTAGTACTGAAGTCGGCATTGTGCCTTTTATATTTAATTCCGATGCAATTTCTGTGTTTCATCGTCAATAAGAAGGTCACAGGGATACAGTAAACATGAAGTGAAGCATCTGAATCAATAACTAGTGTCACAGGAATGGTTCAAAACTTAGACAATAAGAAGGGTCAGACTTCTTGTACTTAAGTCGGCATTGTGCCACTTGTATGTAATTCCGATGTAATTTCTGTGTTTCATCGTCAATATGAAAGTCAGAGGGATACAGTAAACCTGAAGTGAAGCATCGGAATCTATAAGTAATGTCACAGGAATATTTCATAACATAGACAGTAAGAAGAGTCTGTTTTCTTGAACTTAAGTGGGCATTGTGCCTTTTGTATTTAATTCCGATTCAATTTCGGTGTTACATCGTCAATAAGACGGTCAGAGGGATACAGTAAACCTGAAGTGAAGCATCGGAATCTATAACTAGTGTCACAGGAATGGTTAAAACATAGACGGTAAGAAGGGTCAGTTTACTTGTACTTAAGTCGGCATTGTGCCTCTTGTATATAATTCCGATGCAATTTCTGTGTTTCATCGTCAACATGAAGGTGAGAGGGATACAGTAAACCTGAAGTGAAGCATCGAAATCTATAACTAGTGTCACAGGAATGGTTCAAAACATAGACAGTAAGAAGAGTCAGTTTTCATGTACTTAAGTCGGCATTGTGCATTTTGTATTTAATTCCGATGCAATTTCAGTGCTTCATCGTCAATAAGAAGGTCAGAGGGTTACAGTAAACCTGAAGTGAATCATCGGAATCTATAACTAGTGTCACAGGAACGGTTCAAAACATAGACACTAGGAAGAGTCAGTCTTCTAGTACTGAAGACTTCATTGTGCCTTTTGTATTTAATTCCGATGCAATTTCTGTGTTTCATCGTCAATAAGAAGGTCACATTGATACAGTAAACATGAAGTGAAGCATCTGAATCAATAACTAGTGTCACAGGAATGGTTCAAAACTTAGACAATAAGAAGGGTCAGTTTTCTTGTACTTAAGTCGGCATTGTGCCTTTTCTATTTAATTCCGATGCAATTTCTGTGCTTCATCGTCAATAAGGCGGACAGAGGGATACAGTAAACCTGAAGTGAAGCATCTGAATCTATAACTAGTGTCACAGGAATGGTTCAAAACATAGACACTAAGAAAAGTCAGTCTTCTAGTACTTAAGTCGGCATTGTGCCTTTTGTATTTAATTCCGATGCAATTTCTGTGTTTCATCGTCAATAAGAAGGTCAGAGGGATACAGTAATCCTGAAGTGAAGCATCGGAATCTATAACTAGTGTCACAGGAATGGTTCAAAACATGGACAATAAGAAGCGCCAGTCTTGTTGTACTTGAGTCGGCATTGTGCCTCTTGTATTTAATTCCGATGCAATTTCTATGTCTCATCGTCAATAAGGCGGACAGAGGGATACAGTAAACCTGAAGTGAAGCATCTGAATCTATAACTAGTGTCACAGGAATGGTTCAAAACATAGACAGTAAGAAGAGTCAGTTTTCTTGTACTTAAGTCGGCATTGTGCCTTTTGTATTTAATTCCGATGTAACTTCTGTGTGTCATCGTCAATACGAACGTCAGAGGGATACAGTAAACCTGAAGTGAAGCATCGGAATCTATAACTAGATTCACAGGAATGGTTCACATCATAGAGAGGGAGGAGAGTCAGTTTTTTGTACATAAGTCGGCATTGTGCCTTTTGTATTTAATCCCGATGCAATATCTGTGTTTCATCGTCAGTAAGAAGGTCAGAGGGATACAGTAATCTGAAGTGAAGCATCGAAATCTATAACTAGTGTAACAGGAATGTTTCACAACATAGACAGTACGAAGAGTCAGTCCTCTTGTACTTAAGTCGGCATTGTGCCATTTGTATTTCATGCCGATGAAATTTCTGTGTTTCATCGTCAATAAGAAGGTCAGAGGGATACAGTAAACTTGAAGTGAGGCATCGGAATCCATAACTAGTGTCACAGGAATATTTCATAACATAGACAGTAAGAAGAGTCAGTTTTCTTGTACTTAAGTGGGCATTGTGCCTTTTGTATTTAATTCCGATGCATTTTCTGTGCTTCATCGTCAATAAGAAGGTCAGAGGGTTACAGTAAACCTGAAGTGAAGCATCGGAATCTATAACTAGTGTCACAGGAATGGTTCAAAACATAGACAGTGGGAAGAGTCAGTCTTCTAGTACTGAAGTCGGCATTGTGCCTTTTGTATTTAATTCTGATGCAATTTCTGAGTTTCATCGTCAATACGAAGGTCACAGGGATACAGTAAACATGAAGTGAAGCATCTGAATCAATAACTAGTGTCACAGGAATGGTTCAAAACTTAGACAATAAGAAGGGTCAGTCTTCTTGTACTTAAGTCGGCATTGTGCCTTTTGTATTTAATTCCGATGCAATTTCTGTGCTTCATCGTCAATACGAAGGTCAGAGGATTACAGTAAACCTGAAGTGAAGCATCGGAATCTATAACTAGTGTCACAGGAATGGTTCAAAGCATACAGGGTAAGAAGAGTCAGTCATTTTGTACTTAAGTCGGCATTGTGCCTTTTGTATTTAAATCCGATGCAATTTCTGTGTTTCATCGTCATTAAGAAGGTCAGAGGGATACAGCAAACCTGAAGTGAAGCACCGGAATCTATAACTAGTGTCACAGGAATGGCTAAAAGCATAGACAGTAAGAAGAGTCAGTTTTCTTGTACTTAAGTCGGCATTGTGCCATTTGTATTTAATTCCGATGCAATTTCTGTGTTTCATCGTCAATAAGAAGGTCAGAGGGATACAGCAAACCTGAAGTGAAGCACCGGAATCTATAACTAGTGTCACAGGAATGGCTAAAAGCATAGACAGTAAGAAGAGTCAGTTTTCTTGTACTTAAGTCGGCATTGTGCCTTTTGTATTTAATTCCGATGTAATTTCTGTGTGTGATCGTCAATATGAACGTCAGAGGGATACAGTAAACCAGAAGCAAAGCATCGGAATCTATAACTAGTTTCACAGGAATGGTTCAAAACATAGTTAGTAAGGAGAGTCAGTTTACTTTTACGTAAATCGGCATTGTGCCTTTTGTATTTTATTCCGATGCAATTTCTGTGTTTCATCGTCAATAAGACGGTCAGAGGGATACAGTAAACCTGAAGTGAAGCATCGGAATCTATAACTAGTATCACAGGAATGGTTCAAAACATAGACATTAAGAAGAGTCAGTCTTCTAGTACTTAAGTCGGCATTGTGCCTTTTGTATTTAATTCCGATGTAATTTCTGTGTGTCATCGTCAATATGAACGTCAGAGGGATACAGTAAACCAGAAGCAAAGCATCGGAATCTATAACTAGTTTCACAGGAATGGTTCAAAACATAGTTAGTAAGGAGAGTCAGTTTACTTTTACTTAAGTCGGCATTGTGCCTTTTGTATTTTATTCCGATGCAATTTCTGTGTTTCATCGTCAATAAGACGGTCAGAGGGATACAGTAAACCTGAAGTGAAGCATCGGAATCTATAACTAGTATCACAGGAATGGTTCAAAACATAGACATTAAGAAGAGTCAGTCTTCTAGTACTTAAGTCGGCACTGTGCCTTTTGTATTTAATGCCGATGCAATTTCTGTGTTTCATCGTCAATAAGTAGGTCAGAGAGATACAGTAATCCTGAAGTGAAGCATCAGAATCTATAACTAGTGTCACAGGAATGGTTCAAAACATGGACAATAAGAAGCGCCAGTCTTGTTGTACTTGAGTCGGCATTGTGCCTCTTGTATTTAATTCCGATGCAATTTCTATGTTTCATCGTCAATAAGGCGGACAGAGGGATACAGTAAACCTGGAGGGAAGCATCTGAATCTATAACTAGTGTCACAGGAATGGTTCAAAACATAGACAGTAAGAAGAGTCAGTTTTCTTGTACTTAAGTCGGCATTGTGCCTTTTGTATTTAATTCCGATGTAATTTCTGTGTGTCATCGCCAATACGAACGTCAGAGGGATACAGTAACCCTGAAGTGAAGCATGGGAATCTATAACTAGATTCACAGGAATGGTTCAAATCATAGATAGTGAGGAGAGTCAGTTTTTTGTACTTAAGTCGGCAATGTGCCTTTTGTATTTAATCCCGATGCAATATCTGTGTTTCATCGTCAGTAAGAAGGTCAGAGGGATACAGTAATCTGAAGTGAAGCATCGAAATCTATAACTAGTGTAACAGGAATGTTTCACAACATAGACAGTACGAAGAGTCAGTGTTCTTGTACTTAAGTCGGCATTGTGCCATTTGTATTTCATGCCGATGAAATTTCTGTGTTTCATCGTCAATAAGAAGGTCAGAGGGATACAGTAAACTTGAAGTGAGGCATCGGAATCTATAACTAGTGCCACAGGAATATTTCATAACATAGACAGTAAGAAGAGTCAGTTTTCTTGTACTTAAGTGGGCACTGTGCCTTTTGTATTTAATTCCGATTAAATTTCGGTGTTACATCGTCAATAAGACGGTCAGAGGGATACAGTTATCCTGAAGTGAAGCATCGGAATCTATAACTAGTGTCACAGGAATGGTTAAAACATAGACAGTAAGAAGGGTCAGTTTACTTGTACTTAAGTCGGCATTGTGCCACTTGTATATAATTCCAATGCAATTTCTGTGTTTCATCGTCAACATGAAGGTAAGAGGGATACAGTAAACCTGAAGTGAAGCATCGAAATCTATAACTAGTGTCACAGGAATGGTTCAAAACATAGACAGTAAGAAGAGTCAGTTTTCTTGTACTTAAGTCGGCATTGTGCCTTTTGTATTTAATTCCGATGCAATTTCTGCGCTTCATCGTCAATAAGAAGATCAGAGGGTTACAGTAAACCTGAAGTGAAGCGTCGGAATCTATAACTAGTGTCACAGGAATGGTTCAAAACATAGACAGTAGGGAGAGTCAGTATTCTAGTACTGAAGTCGGCATTGTGCCTTTTATATTTAATTCCGATGCAATTTCTGTGTTTCATCGTCAATAAGAAGGTCACAGGGATACAGTAAACATGAAGTGAAGCATCTGAATCAATAACTAGTGTCACAGGAATGGTTCAAAACTTAGACAATAAGAAGGGTCAGTCTTCTTGTACTTAAGTCGGCATTGTGCCACTTGTATGTAATTCCGATGTAATTTCTGTGTTTCATCGTCAATATGAAAGTCAGAGGGATACAGTAAACCTGAAGTGAAGCATCTGAATCAATAACTAGTGTCACAGGAATGGTTCAAAACTTAGACAATAAGAAGGGTCAGTCTTCTTGTACTTAAGTCGGCATTGTGCCACTTGTATTTAATTCCGACGCAATTTCTGTGTTTCATCGTCAATAAGGCGGACAGAGGGATACAGTAAACCTGAAGTGAAGCATCTGAATCTATAACTAGTGTCACAGGAATGGTTCAAAATATAGACAGAAAGAAAAGTCAGGTTTCTTGTACTTAAGTCGGCATTGTGCCTTTTCTATTTGATTCCGATGCAATTTCTGTGCTTCATCGTCAATAAGAAGATCAGAGGGTTACAGTAAACCTGAAGTGAAGCATCGGAATCTATAAGTAGTGTCACAGGGATGTTTCAAAACATAGACAGTAAGAAGAGCCAGTCTGCTTGTACTTGAGTCGGCATTGTGCCTTTTGTATTTAATTCCGATGCAATTTCTGTGATTTATCGTCAATAAGAAGGTCGGAGGGAAACACTAAACCTGAAGTGAAGCATCTGAATCTATAACTAGTGTCACAGGAATGGTTCAAAACATAGACGGTAAGAAGAGTCAGTCTTCTTGTACTTGAGTCAATATTGAGCCTTTTGTATTTAATTCCGATGCAATTTCTGTGTTTCATCGTCAATAAGAAGGTCAGAGGGATACAGCAAACCTGAAGTGAAGCACCGGAATCTATAACTAGTGTCACAGGAATGGCTAAAAGCATAGACAGTAAGAAGAGTCAGTTTTCTTGTACTTAAGTCGGCATTGTGCCTTTTGTATTTAATTCCGATGTAATTTCTGTGTGTCATCGTCAATATGAACGTCAGAGAGATACAGTAAACCAGAAGCGAAGCATCGGAATCTATAACTAGTTTCACAGGAATGGTTCAAAACATAGTTAGTAAGGAGAGTCAGTTTACTTTTACTTAAGTCGGCATTGTGCCTTTTGTATTTTATTCCGATGCAATTTCTGTGTTTCATCGTCAATAAGACGGTCAGAGGGATACAGTAAACCTGAAGTGAAGCATCGGAATCTATAACTAGTATCACAGGAATGGTTCAAAACATAGACATTAAGAAGAGTCAGTCTTCTAGTACTTAAGTCGGCATTGTGCCTTTTGTATTTAATTCCGATGCAATTTCTGTGTTTCATCGTCAATAAGTAGGTCAGAGGGATACAGTAATCCTGAAGTGAAGCATCGGAATCTATAACTAGTGTCACAGGAATGGTTCAAAACATGGACAATAAGAAGCGCCAGTCTTGTTGTACTTGAGTCGGCATTGTGCCTCTTGTATTTAATTCCGATGCAATTTCTATGTTTCATCGTCAATAAGGCGGACAGAGGGATACAGTAAACCTGAAGTGAAGCATCTGAATCTATAACTAGTGTCACAGGAATGGTTCAAAACATAGACAGTAAGAAGAGTCATTTTTCTGGTACTTAAGTCGGCATTGTGCCTTTTGTATTTAATTCCGATGTAATTTCTGTGTGTCATCGCCAATACCAACGTCAGAGGGATACAGTAAACCTGAAGTGAAGCATCGGAATCTATAACTAGATTCACAGGAATGGTTCAAATCATAGATAGTGAGGAGAGTCAGTTTTTTGTACTTAAGTCGGCATTGTGCCTTTTGTATTTAATCCCGATGCAATATCTGTGTTTCATCGTCAGTAAGAAGGTCAGAGGGATACAGTAATCTGAAGTGAAGCATCGAAATCTATAACTAGTGTAACAGGAATGTTTCACAACATAGACAGTACGAAGAGTCAGTGTTCTTGTACTTAAGTCGGCATTGTGCCATTTGTATTTCATGCCGATGAAATTTCTGTGTTTCATCGACAATAAGAAGGTCAGAGGGATACAGTAAACTTGAAGTGAGGCATCGGAATCTATAACTAGTGCCACAGGAATATTTCATAACATAGACAGTAAGAAGAGTCAGTTTACTTTTACTTAAGTCGGCATTGTGCCTCTTGTATTTAATTCCGATGCAATTTCTATGTTTCATCGTCAATAAGGCGGACAGAGGGATACAGTAAACCTGAAGTGAAGCATCTGAATCTATAACTAGTGTCACAGGAATGGTTAAAAACATAGACAGTAAGAAAAGTCAGGTTTCTTGTACTTAAGTCGGCATTGTGCCTTTTCTATTTAATTCCGATGCAATTTCTGTGCTTCATCGTCAATAAGGAGATCAGAGGGTTACAGTAAACCTGAAGTGAAGCATCGGAATCTATAAGTAGTGTCACAGGGATGTTTCAAAACATAGACAGTAAGAAGAGCCAGTCTGCTTG
This sequence comes from Schistocerca serialis cubense, assembly GCF_023864345.2. Taxonomy (NCBI): domain Eukaryota; kingdom Metazoa; phylum Arthropoda; class Insecta; order Orthoptera; family Acrididae; genus Schistocerca; species Schistocerca serialis. Next base: position 51,826,025 of record NW_026047583.1, read on the forward strand.
TACTTGAGTCGGCATTGTGCCTTTTGCATTTAATTCCGATGCAATTTCTGTGATTTATCGTCAATAAGAAGGTCGGAGGGATACACTAAACCTGAAGTGAAGCATCTGAATCTATAACTAGTGTCACAGGAATGGTTCAAAACATAGACAGTAAGAAGAGTCAGTTTTCTTGTACTTAAGTTGGCATTGTGCCTTTTGTATTTAATTCGGATTCAATTTCGGTGTCACATCGTCAATAAGACGGTCAGAGGGATACAGTAAACCTGAAGTGAAGCATCGGAATCTATAACTAGTGTCACAGGAATGGTTAAAACATAGACAGTAAGAAGGGTCAGTTTACTTGTACCTAAGTCGGCATTGTGCCACTTGTATATAATTGCGATGCAATTTCTGTGTTTCATCGTCAACATGAAGGTAAGAGGGATACAGTAAACCTGAAGTGAAGCATCGAAATCTATAACTAGTGTCACAGGAATGGTTCAAAACATAGACAGTAAGAAGAGTCAGTTTTCTTGTACTTAAGTCGGCATTGTGCCTTTTGTATTTAATTCCGATGCAATTTCTGTGCTTCATCGTCAATAAGAAGATCAGAGGGTTACAGTAAACCTGAAGTGAAGCATCGGAATCTATATCTAGTGTCACAGGAATGGTTCAAAACATGGACAGTAGGGAGAGTCAGTCTTCTAGTACTGAAGTCGGCATTGTGCCTTTTATATTTATTTCCGATGCAATTTCTGTGTTTCATCGTCAATAAGAAGGTCACAGGGATACAGTAAACATGAAGTGAAGCATCTGAATCAATAACTAGTGTCACAGGAATGGTTCAAAACTTAGACAATAAGAAGGGTCAGTCTTCTTGTACTTAAGTCGGCATTGTGCCACTTGTATGTAATTCCGATGTAATTTCTGTGTTTCATCGTCAATATGAAAGTCAGAGGGATACAGTAAACCTGAAGTGAAGCATCTGAATCAATAACTAGTGTCACAGGAATGGTTCAAAACTTAGACAATAAGAAGGGTCAGTCTTCTTGTACTTAAGTCGGCATTGTGCCACTTGTATTTAATTCCGACGCAATTTCTGTGTTTCGTCGTCAATAAGGCGGACAGAGGGATACAGTAAACCTGAATTAAAGCATCTGAATCTATAACTAGTGACACAGGAATGGTTCAAAGCATAGACAGTAAGAAAAGTCAGGTTTCTTGTACTTAAGTCGGCATTGTGCCTTTTCTATTTAATTCCGATGCAATTACTGTGCTTCATCGTCAATAAGGAGATCAGAGGGTTACAGTAAACCTGGAGTGAAGCATCGGAATCTATAAGTAGTGTCACAGGGATGTTTCAAAACATAGACAGTAAGAAGAGCCAGTCTGCTTGTACTTGAGTCGGCATTGTGCCTTTTGCATTTAATTCCGATGCAATTTCTGTGATTTATCGTCAATAAGAAGGTCGGAGGGATACACTAAACCTGAAGTGAAGCATCTGAATCTATAACTAGTATCACAGGAATGGTTCAAAAAATAGACATTAGGAAGAGTCAGTCTTCTAGTACTTAAGTCGGCATTGTGCCTTTTGTATTTAATTCCGATGCAATTTCTGTGTTTCATCGTCAATAAGAAGGTCAGAGGGATACAGTAATCCTGAAGTGAAGCATCGGAATCTATAAGTAGTGTCACAGGAATGGTTCAAAACATGGACAATAAGAAGCGCCAGTCTTGTTGTACTTGAGTCGGCATTGTGCCTCTTGTATTTAATTCCGATGCAATTTCTATGTTTCATCGTCAATAAGGCGGACAGAGGGATACAGTAAACCTGAAGTGAAGCATCTGAATCTATAACTAGTGTCACAGGAATGGTTCAAAACATAGACAGTAAGAAGAGTCAGTTTTCTTGTACTTAAGTCGGCATTGTGCCTTTTGTATTTAATTCCGATGTAATTTCTGTGTGTCATCGTCAATACGAACGTCAGAGGGATACAGTAAACCTGAAGTGAAGCATCGGAATCTATAACTAGATTCACAGGAATGGTTCAAATCATAGATAGTGAGGAGAGTCAGTTTTTTGTACTTAAGTCGGCATTGTGCCTTTTGTATTTAATCCTGATGCAATATCTGTGTTTCATCGTCAGTAAGAAGGTCAGAGGGATACAGTAATCTGAAGTGAAGCATCGAAATCTATAACTAGTGTAACAGGAATGTTTCACAACATAGACAGTACGAAGAGTCAGTCCTCTTGTACTTCAGTCGGCATTGTGCCATTTGTATTTCATGCCGATGAAATTTCTGTGTTTCATCGTCAATAAGAAGGTCAGAGGTATACAGTAAACTTGAAGTGAGGCATCGGAATCTATAACTAGTGTCACAGGAATATTTCATAACATAGACAGTAAGAAGAGTCAGTTTTCTTGTACTTAAGTGGGCATTGTGCCTTTTGTATTTAATTCCGATGCATTTTCTGTGCTTCATCGTCAATAAGAAGGTCATAGGGTTACAGTAAACCTGAAGTGAAGCATCGGAATCTATAACTAGTGTCACAGGAATGGTTCAAAACATAGACAGTAGGAAGAGTCAGTCTTCTAGTACTGAAGTCGGCATTGTGCCTTTTGTATTTAATTCCGATGCATTTTCTGTGTTTCATCGTCAATACGAAGGTCACAGGGATACAGTAAACATGAAGTGAAGCATCTGAATCAATAACTAGTGTCACAGGAATGGTTCAAAACTTAGACAATAAGAAGGGTCAGTCTTCTTGTACTTAAGTCGGCATTGTGCCACTTGTATATAATTCCGGTGTAATTTCTGTGTTTCATCGTCAATATGAAGGTCAGAGGGATACAGTAAACCTGAAGTGAAGCATCGGAATCCATAACTAGTGTCACAGGAATGGTTCAAAACGTAGACAGTAAGAAGAGCCAGTCTGCCTGTACTTCAGTCGGCATTGTGCCTTTTGTATTTAATCCCGATGCAATTTCTGTGTTTCATTGTCAATGAGAAGGTCGGAGGGATACAGTCAGCCTGAAGTGAAGCATCGGAATCTATAACTAGTGTCACAGGAATGGTTCAAAACATAGACGGTAAGAAGAGCCAGTCTTCTTGTACTTGAGTCGGCATTGAGCCTTTTGAATTTAATTCCGATGCAATTTCTGTGTTTCATCGTCAATAAGAAGGTCAGAGGGATACAGTAAACGTGAAGTGAAGCATCGGAATCTATAACTAGTGTCAAAGGAATGGTTCAAAACATAGACAGTAGGATGAGTCAGTCTTCTAGTACTTAAGTCGGCAATGTGCCTTTTGTATTTAATTCCGATGCAATTTCTGTGTTTCATCGTCAATAAGAAGGTCAGAGGGATACAGTAATCCTGAAGTGAAGCATCGGAATCCATAACTAGTGTCACAGGAATGGTTCAAAACATGGACAATAAGAAGAGCCAGTCTTCTTGTACTTGAGTCGGCATTGTGCCTCTTGTACTTAATTCCGATGCAATTTCTGTGTTTTATGGTCAATAAGGCGGACAGAGGGATACAGTAAACCTGAAGTGAAGAATATGAATCTATAACTAGTGTCACAGGAATGGTTCAAAACATAGACAGTAAGAAGAGTCTGTTTTCTTGTACTTAAGTCGGCATTGTGCCTTTTGTATTTAATTACGATGCAATTTCTGTGTTTCATCGTCAATAAGAGGGTCAGAGGCATACAGTCAACCTGATGTAAACCATCAAAACCTATGACTAGTGTCACAGGAACGGTTCAAAACATAGACAGTAGGAAGAGTCAGTTTTCTAGTACTTAAGTCGTCATTGTGATTTTTGTATTTAATTCCGATGCAATTTCTGCGTTTCATCGTCAATATGAAGGTCACAGGGATACAGTAAACCTGAAGTGAAGCATCGGAATCTATAACTAGTGTCACAGGAATGGTTCAAAGCTTAAACAGTAAGAAGCGTCAGTTTTCTTGTACTTAAGTCGGCATTGTGCCTTTTGTATTTCATTCCGATTCAATTTCTAGGTTTCATCGTCAATAAGATGGTCAGTGGGATACAGTAAACCTGAAGTGAAGCATCGGAATCTATAACTAGTGTCACAGGAATGGTTCAAAACATAGACAGTAAGAAGAGTCAGTTTTCTTATACTTAAGTCGGCATTGTGCCTTTTGTATTTAATTCCGATGCAATTTCTGTGTTTCATTGTCAATAAGAAGGTCAGAGGGATACAGTAAACCTCAAGTGAAGTATCGGAATCTATAACTAGTATCACAGGAATGGTTCAAAACATAGACAGTGAGGAGAGTCAGTTTACTTGTACTTAGGCCGGCATTGTGCCTTTTGTATTTAATCCCGATGCAATATCTGTGTTTCATCGTCAGTAAGAAGGTCAGAGGGATACAGTAAACCTGAAGTGAAGCATCGAAATCTATAACTAGTGTAACAGGAATGTTTCACAACATAGACAGTACGAAGAATCAGTCTTCTTGTACTTAAGTCGGCATTGTGCCATTTGTATTTCATGCCGATGAAATTTCTGTGTTTCATCGTCAATAAGAAGGTCAGAGGGATACAGTAAACCTGAAGTGAGGCATGGGAAACTATAACTAGTGTCACAGGAGTATTTCAAAACATAGACAGTAAGAAGAGTCAGTTTTCTTGTACTTAAGTGGGCATTGCGCCTTTTGTCTTTAATTCCGATTCAATTTCGGTGTTACATCGTCAATAAGACGGTCAGTGGGATACAGTAAACCAGAAGTGAAGCATCGGAATCTGTAACTAGTGTCACAGGAATGGTTAAAACATAGACGGTAAGAAGGGTCAGTTTACTTGTACTTAAGTCGGCATTCTGCCACTTGTATATAATTCCGATGCAATTTCTGTGTTTCATCGTCAACACGAAGGTGAGAGGGATACAGTAAACCTGAAGTGAAGCATCGGAATCTATAACTAGTGTCTCAGGAATGGTTCAAAACATAGACAGTAGGAAGAGTCAGTCTTCTAGTACTGAAGTCGGCATTGCGCCTTTTGTATTTAATTCCGATGCAATTTCTGGGTTTCATCGTCAATAAGAAGGTCACAGGGATACACTGAACATGAAGTGAAGCATCGGAATCTGTAACTAGTGTCACAGGAATGGTTCAAAACATAAACAGTAACAAGCGTCAGTTTTCTTGTACTTAAGTCGGCATTGTGCCTTTTGTATTTAATTCCGATGCAATATCTGTGTTTCATCGTCAATATGAAGGTCAGAGGGATACAGTAAACCTGAAGTGAAGCATCGGAATCTATAACTAGTGTCACAGGAATGGTTCAGAACATAGACAGTAAGAAGAGCCAGTCTGCTTGTACTTGAGTCAGCATTGTGCCTTTTGTATTTAATTCCGATGCAATTTCTCTGTTTCATCGTCAATAAGAAGGTCGATGGGATACAGTAAACCTAAAGTGAAGCATCTGAATCTATAACTAGTGTCACAGGAATGGTTCAAAACATAGACGGTAAGAAGTGCCAGTCTTCTTGTACTTGAGTCGGCATTGAGCTTTTTGTATTTAATTCCGATGCAATTTCTGTGTTTCATCGTGAATAAGAAGGTTAGAGGGATACAGTAAACCTGAAGTGATGCATCGGAATCTATAACTAGTGTCACAGGAATGGTTCAAAACATAGACAGTAGGAAGAGTCAGTCGTCTAGTACTTAAGTCGGCATTGTGCCGTTTGTATTTAACTCCGATGCAATTTCTGTGTTTCATCGTCAATAAGAAGGTCAGAGGGATACAGTAATCCTGAAGTGAAGCATCGGAATCTATAACGAGTGTCACAGGAATGGTTCAACACATAGACAGTAAGAAGAGTCAGTTTTCTTGTACTTAAGTCGGCATTGTGCCTTTTGTATTTAATTCCGATGCAATTTCTGTGCTTCATCGTCAATAAGAAGGTCAGAGGGTTACAGAAAACCTGAAGTGAAGCATCGGAATCTATAACTAGTGGCACAGGAGTGGTTCAAAACATAGACAGTAGGAAGAGTCGGTCTTCTAGTACTGAAGTCGGCATTGTGCCTTTTGTATTTAATTCCGATGCAATTTCTGTGTTTCATCGTCAATAAGAAGTTCACAGGGATACAGTAAACATGAAGTGAAGCATCGGAACCTATAACTAGTGTCACAGGAATGGTTCAAAACATAAACAGTAACAAGCGTCAGTTTTCTTGTACTTAATTCGGCATTGTCCCTTTTGTATTTAATTCCGATGCAATTTCTGTGTTTCATCGCAAATATGAAGGTCGGAGGGATACAGTAAACCTGAAGTGAAGCATCGGAATCTATAAGTAGTGTCACAGGAATGGTTCAAAACATAGAGGGTAAGAAGAGCCAGTCTGCTTGTACTTGAGTCGGCATTGTTCCTTTTGTATTTAATTCCGATGCAATTTCTGTGTTTCATCGTAAATAAGAAGGTTGGAGGGATACACTAAACCTGAAGTGAAGCATTTGAATCTATAACTACTGTCACAGGAATGGTTCAAATCATAGACGGTAAGAAGAGAAAGTCTTCTTGTACTTGAGTCGGCATTGAGCCTCTTGTATTTAATTCCGATGCAATTTCTGTGTTTCATCGTCAATAAGAAGGTCAGAGGGATACAGTAAACCTGAAGTGAAGCATCGGAATCTATAACTAGTGTCACAGGAATGGTTCAAAACATAGACAGTAGGAAGAGACAGTCTTCTAGTACTTAAGTCTTCATTGTGCCTTTTGTTTTTAATTCCGATGCAATGTCTGTGTTTCATCGTCAATAAGAAGGTCAGAGGGATACAGTAATCCTGAAGTGAAGCATCGGAATCTATAACTAGTGTCACAGGAATGGTTCAAAGCATGGGCAATAAGAAGAACCAGTCTTCTTGTACTTGAGTCAGCATTGTGCCTCTTGTATTTAATACCGATGCAATTTCTGTGTTTCATCGCCAATAAGGCGGACAGAGGGATACAGTAATCCTGAAGTGAAGCATCTGAATCTATAACTAGTGTCACAGGAATGGTTCAAAACATAGACAGTAAGAAGAGTCAGTTTTCCTGTACTTAAGTCGGCATTGTGCCTTTTGCTTCATCGTCAAAGCGAAGGTCAGAGGGTTACAGTAAACCTGAAGTGAAGCATCTGAATATATAACTAGTGTCACAGGAATGGTTCAAAACATAAACAGTAACAAGCGTCAGTTTTCTTGTACTTAAGTCGGCATTGTGCCTTTTGTATTTAATTCCGATGCAATATCTCTGTTTCATCGTCAATAAGAAGGTCAGAGGTATACAGTAAACACGAAGTGAAGCATCGGAATCTATAACTAGTGTCACAGGAATGGTTCAAAACATAGACAGTAAGAAAGGTCAGTCTTCTTGTACTTAAGTCGGCAATGTGCCTTTTGTATTTAATTCCGATGCCATATCTGTGTTTCATCGTCAATAAGATGATTAGAGGGACACAGTAAACCTGAAGTGAAGCATCGGAATCTATAACTAGTGTCACAGGAATGGTTCAAACATAGACAGTAAGAAGAGCCAGTCTTCTTGTACTTGAGTTGGCATTGAGCCTTTTGTATTAAATTCCGATGCAATTTCTGTGTTTCATCGTCAATAAGAGGGTCAGAGGGATACAGTAAACCTGAAGTGAAGAATCGGAATCTATAATCAGTGTCACAGGAATGGTTCAAAACATAGACAGTAGGAAAGGTCAGTCTTCTTGTACTTCAGTCGGCAAAGTGCCTTTTAAACTTAATTCCGATGCAATATCTGTGTTTCATCGTCAATAAGAAGATCGGAGGGAAACAGTAAACCTGAAGTGAAGCATCGGAATCTATAACTAGTGTCACAGGAATGGTTCAAACATAGGCAGTAAGAAGAGCCAGTCTTCTTGTACTTGAGTCGGCATTGAGCCTTTTGTATTTAATTCCGATGCAATTTCTGTTTTTCATCGTCAATAAGAAGGTCAGAGGGATACAGTAAACCTGAAGTGAAGCATCGGAATCTATAACTAGTGTCACAGGAATGGTTCAAAACATAGACAGTAGGAAGAGACAGTCTTCTAGTACTTAAGTCTTCATTGTGCCTTTTGTTTTTAATTCCGATGCAATGTCTGTGTTTCATCGTCAATAAGAAGGTCAGAGGGATACAGTAATCCTGAAGTGAAGCATCGGAATCTATAACTAGTGTCACAGGAATGGTTCAAAGCATGGGCAATAAGAAGAACCAGTCTTCTTGTACTTGAGTCAGCATTGTGCCTCTTGTATTTAATACCGATGCAATTTCTGTGTTTCATCGCCAATAAGGCGGACAGAGGGATACAGTAAACCTGAAGTGAAGCATCTGAATCTATAACTAGTGTCACAGGAATGGTTCAAAACATAGACAGTAAGAAGAGTCAGTTTTCCTGTACTTAAGTCGGCATTGTGCCTTTTGCTTCATCGTCAAAGCGAAGGTCAGAGGGTTACAGTAAACCTGAAGTGAAGCATCTGAATATATAACTAGTGTCACAGGAATGGTTCAAAACATAAACAGTAACAAGCGTCAGTTTTCTTGTACTTAAGTCGGCATTGTGCCTTTTGTATTTAATTCCGATGCAATATCTCTGTTTCATCGTCAATAAGAAGGTCAGAGGTATACAGTAAACACGAAGTGAAGCATCGGAATCTATAACTAGTGTCACAGGAATGGTTCAAAACATAGACAGTAAGAAAGGTCAGTCTTCTTGTACTTAAGTCGGCAATGTGCCTTTTGTATTTAATTCCGATGCCATATCTGTGTTTCATCGTCAATAAGATGATTAGAGGGACACAGTAAACCTGAAGTGAAGCATCGGAATCTATAACTAGTGTCACAGGAATGGTTCAAACATAGACAGTAAGAAGAGCCAGTCTTCTTGTACTTGAGTTGGCATTGAGCCTTTTGTATTAAATTCCGATGCAATTTCTGTGTTTCATCGTCAATAAGAGGGTCAGAGGGATACAGTAAACCTGAAGTGAAGAATCGGAATCTATAATCAGTGTCACAGGAATGGTTCAAAACATAGACAGTAGGAAAGGTCAGTCTTCTTGTACTTCAGTCGGCAAAGTGCCTTTTAAACTTAATTCCGATGCAATATCTGTGTTTCATCGTCAATAAGAAGATCGGAGGGAAACAGTAAACCTGAAGTGAAGCATCGGAATCTATAACTAGTGTCACAGGAATGGTTCAAACATAGGCAGTAAGAAGAGCCAGTCTTCTTGTACTTGAGTCGGCATTGAGCCTTTTGTATTTAATTCCGATGCAATTTCTGTGTTTCATCGTCAATAAGAGGGTCGGAGGGATACAGTAAACCTGATGTGAAGCATCGGAATCTATAACTAGTGTCACAGGAATGGTTCAAAACATAGACAGTAAGAAGGGTCAGTTTACTTGTACTTAAGTCGGCATTCTGCCACTTGTATATAATTCCGATGCAATTTCTGTGTTTCATCGTCAACATGAAGGTGAGAGGGATACAGTAAACCTGAAGTGAAGCATCGGAATCTATAACTAGTGTCACAGGAATGGTTCAAAACATAGACAGTAGGAAGAGCCAGTCTTTTAGTACTGAAGTCGGCATTGCGCCTTTTGTATTTAATTCCGATGCAATTTCTGTGTTTCATAGTCAATAAGAAGGTCACAGGGATACAGTAAACATGAGTGAAGCATCGGAATCTATAACTAGTGTCACAGAAATGGTTCAAAACATAAACAGTAACAAGCGTCAGTTTTCTTGTACTTAAGTCGGCATTGTGCCTTTTGTATTTAATTCCGATGCAATATCTGTGTTTTATCGTCAATATGAAGGTCAGAGGGATACAGTAAACCTAAAGTGAAGCATCGGAATGTTTAACTAGTGTCACAGGAATGGTTCCAAACATAAACAGTAAGAAGCGTCAGTTTTCTTGTACTTATGTCGGCATTGTGCCTTTTGTATTTAATTCCGGTGCAATTTCTGTGTCTCATCGTCAATAAGAAGGTCAGAGGGATACAGTAATCCAGAAGTGAAGCATCGGAATCTATAACTAGTGTCACAGGAATGGTTCAAAACATGGACAATAAGAAGAGCCAGTCTTCTTGTACTTGAGTCGGCATTGTGCCTCTTGTATTTAATTCCGATGCAATTTCTGTGTTTCATCGTCAATAAGGCGGACAGACGGATACAGTAAACCTGAAGTGGAGCATCTGAATCTATAACTAGTGTCACAGGAAAGGTTCAAAACGTAGACAGTAAGAAGAGTCACTTTTCTTGTACTTAAGTCGGCATTGTGCCTTTTGTATTTAATTCCGATGCAATTTCTGCGCTTCATCGTCAATAAGAAGGTCAGAGGGTTACTGTAAACCTGAAGCGAAGCATCGGAATCTATAACTTAGTGTCACAGGAATGGTTCAAAACATAGACAGTGGGAAGAGTCAGTCTTCAAGTACTGAAGTCGGCATTGTGAATTTGGTATTTAATTCCGATGCAATTTCTGTGTTTCATCGTCAATAAGAAGGTCACAGGGATACAGTAAACCTGTAGTGAAGCATCGGAATCTATAACAAGTGTCACAGGAATGGTTCAAAACATAAACAGTAAGAAGCGTGAGTTTTCTTGTACTTAAGTCGGCTTTTTGCCTTTTGTATTTAATTCCGATTCAATTTCTGTGTTTCATCGTCAATAAGAAGGTCGGAGGGATACAGTAAACCTGAAGTAAAGCATCTGAATCTATAACTAGTGTCACTGGAATGGTTCAAAACATAGACGGTAAGAAGAGCCAGTCTTCTTGTACTTAAGTCGGCATTGTGCCTTTTGTATTTAATTAGGATGCAATTTCTGTGTTTCATCGTCAATAAGAAGGTCAGAGGGATACATTAATCCTGAAGTGAAGCATCGGAATCTATAACTGATGTCACAGGAATGGTTCAAAACATGTACAATAAGAAGAGCCAGTCTTCTTGTACTTGAGTCGGCATTGTGCCTCTTGTATTTAATTCCGATGCAATATCTGTGTTTCATCGTCAATAAGGCGGACAGAGGGATACAGTAAACCTGTAGTAAAGCATCTGAATCTAAAACTAGTGTCACAGGAATGGTTCAAAACATAGACAGTAAGAAGAGTCAGTTTTCTTGTACTTAAGTCAGCATTGTGCCTTTTGTATTTAATTACGATGCAATTTCTGCGCTTCATCGTCAATAAGAAGGTCAGAGGGTTACAGTAAACCTGAAGTGAAGCATCGGAATCTATAACTAGTGTCACAGGAATGGTTCAAAACATAGACAGTAGGAAGAGTCAGTCTTCTAGTACTGAATTCGGCATTGTGCCTTTTGTATTTTATTCCGATGCAATTTCTGTGTTTCAATATCAATAACAAGGTCACAGGGATACAGTAAACCTGAAGTGAAGCATCGGAATCTATAACTAGTGTCACAGGAATGGTTCAAAGCATAAACAGTAAGAAGCGTCAGTTTTCTTGTACTTAAGTCGGCATTGTGCCTTTTGTATTTAATTCCGATGTAATTTCTGTGTTTCATCGTCAATATGAAGGTCAGAGGGTTACACTAAACCTGAAATGAAGCATCGGAATCTATAATTAGTGTCACAAGAATGGTTCAAAATATAGACAGTAAGAAGAGCCAGTCTGCGTGTACTTGAGTCGGCATTGTGCCTTTTGCATTTAATTCCGATGCAATATCTGTGTATCATCGTCAATAAGAAGGTCGGAGGGATATAGTAAACCCGAAGTGAAGCATCTGAATCTATAACTAGTGTCACAGGAATGGTTCAACACATAGACAGTAAGAAGAGTCAGTTTTCTTGTACTTAAGTCGGCATTGTGCCTTTTGTATTTAATTCCGAAGCAATTTCTGTGCTTCATCGTCAATAAGAAGGTCAGAGGGTTACAGAAAACCTGAAGTGAAGCATCGGAATCTATAACTAGTGGCACAGGAGTGGTTCAAAACATAGACAGTAGGAAGAGTCGGTCTTCTAGTACTGAAGTCGGCATTGTGCCTTTTGTATTTAATTCCGATGCAATTTCTGTGTTTCATCGTCAATAAGAAGTTCACAGGGATACAGTAAACATGAAGTGAAGCATCGGAACCTATAACTAGTGTCACAGGAATGGTTCAAAACATAAACAGTAACAAGCGTCAGTTTTCTTGTACTTAATTCGGCATTGTCCCTTTTGTATTTAATTCCGATGCAATTTCTGTGTTTCATCGCCAATATGAAGGTCGGAGGGATACAGTAAACCTGAAGTGAAGCATCGGAATCTATAAGTAGTGTCACAGGAATGGTTCAAAACATAGACAGTAAGAAGAGCCAGTCTGCTTGTACTTGAGTCGGCATTGTTCCTTTTGTATTTAATTCCGATGCAATTTCTGTGTTTCATCGTAAATAAGAAGGTTGGAGGGATACACTAAACCTGAAGTGAAGCATTTGAATCTATAACTACTGTCACAGGAATGGTTCAAATCATAGACGGTAAGAAGAGCCAGTCTTCTTGTACTTGAGTCGGCATTGAGCCTCTTGTATTTAATTCCGATACAATTTCTGTGTTTCATCGTCAATAAGAAGGTCAGAGGGATACAGTAAACCTGAAGTGAAGCATCGGAATCTATAACTAGTGTCACAGGAATGGTTCAAAACATAGACAGTAGGAAGATACAGTCTTCTAGTACTTAAGTCTTCATTGTGCCTTTTGTTTTTAATTCCGATGCAATGTCTGTGTTTCATCGTCAATAAGAAGGTCAGAGGGATACAGTAATCCTGAAGTGAAGCATCGGAATCTATAACTAGTGTCACAGGAATGGTTCAAAGCATGGGCAATAAGAAGAACCAGTCTTCTTGTACTTGAGTCAGCATTGTGCCTCTTGTATTTAATACCGATGCAATTTCTGTGTTTCATCGCCAATAAGGCGGACAGAGGGATACAGTAAACCTGAAGTGAAGCATCTGAATCTATAACTAGTGTCACAGGAATGGTTCAAAACATAGACAGTAAGAAGAGTCAGTTTTCCTGTACTTAAGTCGGCATTGTGCCTTTTGCTTCATCGTCAATGCGAAGGTCAGAGGGTTACAGTAAACCTGAAGTGAAGCATCTGAATATATAACTAGTGTCACAGGAATGGTTCAAAACATAAACAGTAACAAGCGTCAGTTTTCTTGTACTTAAGTCGGCATTGTGCCTTTTGTATTTAATTCCGATGCAATATCTCTGTTTCATCGTCAATAAGAAGGTCAGAGGTATACAGTAAACACGAAGTGAAGCATCGGAATCTATAACTAGTGTCACAGGAATGGTTCAAAACATAGACAGTAAGAAAGGTCAGTCTTCTTGTACTTAAGTCGGCAATGTGCCTTTTGTATTTAATTCCGATGCCATATCTGTGTTTCATCGTCAATAAGATGATTAGAGGGACACAGTAAACCTGAAGTGAAGCATCGGAATCTATAACTAGTGTCACAGGAATGGTTCAAACATAGACAGTAAGAAGAGCCAGTCTTCTTGTACTTGAGTTGGCATTGAGCCTTTTGTATTAAATTCCGATGCAATTTCTGTGTTTCATCGTCAATAAGAGGGTCAGAGGGATACAGTAAACCTGAAGTGAAGAATCGGAATCTATAATCAGTGTCACAGGAATGGTTCAAAACATAGACAGTAGGAAAGGTCAGTCTTCTTGTACTTCAGTCGGCAAAGTGCCTTTTAAATTTAATTCCGATGCAATATCTGTGTTTCATCGTCAATAAGAAGATCGGAGGGAAACAGTAAACCTGAAGTGAAGCATCGGAATCTATAACTAGTGTCACAGGAATGGTTCAAACATAGGCAGTAAGAAGAGCCAGTCTTCTTGTACTTGAGTCGGCATTGAGCCTTTTGTATTTAATTCCGATGCAATTTCTGTGTTTAATCGTCAATAAGAGGGTCGGAGGGATACAGTAAACCTGATGTGAAGCATCGGAATCTATAACTAGTGTCACAGGAATGGTTCAAAACATAGACAGTAAGAAGGGTCAGTTTACTTGTACTTAAGTCGGCATTCTGCCACTTGTATATAATTCCGATGCATTTCTGTGTTTCATCGTCAACATGAAGGTGAGAGGGATACAGTAAACCTGAAGTGAAGCATCGGAATCTATAACTAGTGTCACAGGAATGGTTCAAAACATAGACAGTAGGAAGAGCCAGTCTTTTAGTACTGAAGTCGGCATTGCGCCTTTTGTATTTCATTCCGATGCAATTTCTGTGTTTCATAGTCAATAAGAAGGTCACAGGGATACAGTAAACATGAGTGAAGCATCGGAATCTATAACTAGTGTCACAGAAATGGTTCATAACATAAACAGTAACAAGCGTCAGTTTTCTTGTACTTAAGTCGGCATTGTGCCTTTTGTATTTAATTCCGATGCAATTTCTGTGTTTCAATATCAATAACAAGGTCACAGGGATACAGTAAACCTGAAGTGAAGCATCGGAATCTATAACTAGTGTCACAGGAATGGTTCAAAGCATAAACAGTAAGAAGCGTCAGTTTTCTTGTACTTAAGTCGGCATTGTGCCTTTTGTATTTAATTCCGATGTAATTTCTGTGTTTCATCGTCAATATGAAGGTCAGAGGGTTACACTAAACCTGAAATGAAGCATCGGAATCTATAATTAGTGTCACAAGAATGGTTCAAAATATAGACAGTAAGAAGAGCCAGTCTGCTTGTACTTGAGTCGGCATTGTGCCTTTTGCATTTAATTCCGATGCAATATCTGTGTATCATCGTCAATAAGAAGGTCGGAGGGATATAGTAAACCCGAAGTGAAGCATCTGAATCTATAACTAGTGTCACAGGAATGGTTCAAAACATAGACGGTAAGAAGAGCCAGTCTTCTTGTACTTGAGTCGGCATTGAGCATTTTGTATTTAATTCCGATGCAATTTCTGTGTTCATCGTCAATAAGAAGGTCAGAGGGATACAGTAAACCTGAAGTGAAGCATCGGAATCTATAACTAATGTCACAGGAATGGTTCAAAACGTAGACAGTAGGAAGAGGCAGCCTTCTAGTACTTATGTCGGCATTGTGCATTTTGTATTTAATTCCGATGCAATTTCTGTGTTTCATCGTCAATAAGAAGGTCACAGGGACACTGTAATCCTGAAGTGAAGCATCGGAATCTAAAACTAGTGTCACAGGAATGGTTCCAATCATGGACAATAAGAAGAGCCAGTCTTCTTGTACTTGAGTCGGCATTGTGCCTCTTGTATTTAATTCCGATGCAATTTCTGTGTTTCATCGTCAATAATGGGAACAGAGGGATACAGTAAACCTGAAGTGAAACATCTGAATCTGTAACTAGTGTCACAGGAATGGTTCAAAACATAGACAGTAAGAAGAGTCTGTTTTCTTGTGCTTATGTCGGGCTTTGTGCCTTTTGTATTTAATTCCGATGCAATTTCTGTGCTTCATAGTCAATAAGAAGGTCAGAGGGTTACAGGAAACCTGAAGTGAAACATCGGAATCTATAACTAGTGTCACAGGAAAGGTTCAAAACATAGACAGTAAGAAGAGTCAGTTTTCTTGTACTTAAGTCGGCGTTGTGCCTTTTGTATTTAATTCCGATGCAATTTCTGTGCTTCATCGTCAATACGAAGGTCAGAGGGTTACAGTAAACCTGAAGTGAAGCATCGGAATCTATAACTAGTGTCACAGGAATGGTTCAAAACATACAGGGTAAGAAGAGTCAGTCTTTTTGTACTTAGGTCGGCATTGTGCCTTTTGTATTTATATCCGATGCAATATCTGTGTGTCATCGTCAATACAAACGTCAGAGGGACACAGTAAACCTGAAGTGAAGCATCGGAATCTATAACTAGTTTCACAGGAATGGTTCAAATCATAGATAGTAAGGAGAGTCAGTTTACTTGTACTTAAGTCGGCATTGTGCCTTTTGTATTTAGTTCCGATGCAATTTCTGTGTTTCATCGTCAATAAGGAGGTCAGAGGGATACAGTAAACCTGAAGTGAAGCATCTAAATCTATAACTAGTGTCACAGGACTCGTTAAAACATAGACGGTAAGAAGGGTCAGTCTCCTTGTACTTAAGTAGGCATTGTGCCACTTGTATATAATTCCGATGCAATTTCTGTGTTTCATCGTCAACATGAAAGTGAGAGGGATACAGTAAATCTGAAGTGAAGCATCGGAATCAATAACTAGTGTCACAGGAATGGTTCAAAGCATAGACAGTAAGAAGAGCCAGTCTGCTTGTACTTGAGTCGGCATTGTGCCTTTTGTATTTAGTTCCGATGCAATTTCTGTGTTTCATCGTCAATAAGAAGGTTAGAGGGATACAGTAAACCTGAAGTGAAGCATCGGAATCTATAACTAGTGTCACAGGAATGGTTCAAATCATAGACAGTAGGAAGAGTCAGCCTTCTAGTACTTATGTCGGCATTGTGCATTTTGCATTTAATTCCGATGCAATTTCTGTGTTTCATCGTCAATAAGAAGGTCACAGGGACACTGTAATCCTGCAGTGAAGCATCGGAATCTATAACTAGTGTCACAGGAATGCTTCCATTCATGGACAATAAGAAGAGCCAGTCTTCTTGTACTTGAGTCGGCATTGGGCCTCTTGTATTTAATTCCGATGCAATTTCTGTGTTTCATCGTCAGTAATGGGGACAGAGGGATACACTAAACCTGAAGTGAAGCATCTGAATCTGTAACTAGTGTCACAGGAATGGTTCAAAACATAGACAGTAAGAAGAGTCAGTTTTCTTGTGCTTATGTCGGCATTGTGCCTTTTGTATTTAATTCAGATGCAATTTCTGTGCTTCATAGTCAATAAGAAGGGCAGAGGGTTACAGGAAACCTGAAGTGAAGCATCGGAATCTATAACTAGTGTCAAAGGAATGGTTCAAAACATAGACAGTAGGAAGAGTCAGTCTTCTAGTACTGAAGTCGGCATTGTGCCTTTTGTATTTAATACAGATGCAATTTCTGTGCTTCATCGTCAATACGAAGGTCAGAGGGTTACAGTAAACCTGAAGTGAAGCATCGGAATCTATAACTAGTGTCACAGGAATGGTTCAAAACATACAGGGTAAGAAGAGTCAGTCTATTTGTACTTAGGTCGGCATTGTGCCTCTTGTATTTAAATCCGATGCAATATCTGTGTGAACCGTCAATACGAACGACAGAGGGATACAGTAAACCTGAAGTGAAGCATCGGAATCTATAACTAGTTTCACAGGAATGGTTCGAATCATAGATAGTAAGGAGAGTCAGTTTACTTGTACTTAAGTCGGCATTGTGCCTTTTGTATTTAGTTCCGATGCAATTTCTGTGTTTCATCGTCAATAAGGAGGTCAGAGGGATACAGTAAACCTGAAGTGAAGCATCTAAATCTATAACTAGTGTCACAGGACTCGTTAAAACATAGACGGTAAGAAGGGTCAGTCTCCTTGTACTTAAGTAGGCATTCTGCCACTTGTATATAATTCCGATGCAATTTCTGTGTTTCATCGACAACATGAAGGTGAGAGGGATACAGTAAATCTGAAGTGAAGCATCGGAATCCATAACTAGTGTCACAGGAATGGTTCAAAGCATAGACAGTAAGAAGAGCCAGTCTGCTTGTACTTGAGTCGGCATTGTGACTTTTGTATTTAGTTCCGATGCAATTTCTGTGTTTCATCGTCAATAAGAAGGTTAGAGGGATACAGTAAACCTGAAGTGAAGCATCGGAATCTATAACTAGTGTCACAGGAATGGTTCAAAACATAGACAGTAGGTAGAGTCAGTCTTCTAGTACTGAAGTCGGCATTGTGCCTTTTGTATTTAATTCCGATGCAATTTCTGTGTTTCAATATCAATAAGAAGGTCACAGGGATACAGTAAACCTGAAGTGAAGCATCGGAATCTATAACTAGTTTCACAGGAATGGTTCAAATCATAGATAGTAAGGAGAGTCAGTTTACTTGCACTTAAGTCGGCATTGTCCCTTTTGTACTTAATCCCGATGCAATATCTGTGTTTCATCGTTAATAAGAAGGTCAGAGGGATACAGTAAACCTGAAGTGAAGCATCGAAATCTATAACTAGTGTAACAGGAATGTTTCAAAACACAGACAGTAAGAAGAGTCAGTCTTCTTGTACTTAAGTCGGCATTGTGCCCTGCTCTATTTAAATCCGATGCAATTTCTGCGCTTCATCGTCAATAAGAAGGTCAGAGGGTTACAATAAACCTGAAGCGAAGCATCGGAATCTATAACTTAGTGTCACAGGAATGGTTCAAAACATAGACAGTAGGAAGAGTCAGTCTTCAAGTACTGAAGTCGGCATTGTGCCTTTGGTATTTAATTCCGATGCAATTTCTGCGTTTCATCGTCAATAAGAAGGTCACAGGGATACAGTAAACCTGTAGTGAAGCATCGGAATCTATAACGAGCGTCACAGGAATGGTTCAAAACATAAACAGTAAGAAGCGTGAGTTTTCTTGTACTTAAGTCGGCATTGTGCCTGTTGTATTTAATTCCGATGCAATATCTGTCTTTCATCGTCAATATGAAGGTCAGAGGGATACAGTATGCCTGAAGTGAAGCATCGGAATCTATAACTAGTACCACAGGAATGGTTCAAAACATAGACAGTAAGAAGAGCCAGTCTGCTTGTACTTGAGTCGGCATTGTGCCATTTGTATTTAATTCCGATTCAATTTCTGTGTTTCATCGTCAATAAGAAGGTCGGAGGGATACAGTAAAACTGATGTAAAGCATCTGAATCTATAACTAGTGTCACTGGAATGGTTCAAAACATAGAGGGTAAGAAGAGCCAGTCTTCTTGTACTTAAGTCGGCATTGTGATTTTTGTATTTAATTAGGATGTAATTTCTGTGTTTCATCGTCAATAAGAAGGTCAGAGGGATACAGTAACCCTGAAGTGAAGCATCGGAATCTGTAACTAGTGTCAAAGGAATTGTTCAAAACATAGACAGTAAGAAGAGTCAGTTTTCTTGTGCTGAAGTCGGCATTGTGCCTTTTGTATTTAATTACGATGCAATTTCTGTGCTTCATCGTCAATAAGAAGGTCAGAGGGTTACAGTAAACCTGAAGTGAAGCATCGGAATCTATAACTAGTGTCATAGGAATGGTTCAGAACATAGACAGTAGGAAGAGTCAGTCTTCTAGCACTGAATTCGGCATTGTGCCTTTTGTATTTAATTCCAATGCAATTTCTGTGTTTCAATATCAATAAGAAGGTCACAGGGATACAGTAAACCTGAAGTGAAGCATCGGAATCTATAACTAGTGTCACAGGAATGGTTCAAAACATAAACAGTAAGAAGCGTCAGTTTTCTTGTACTTAAGTCGGCATTGTGCCTTTTGTATTTAATTCCGATGCAATTTCTGTGTTTCATCGTCAATATGAAGGTCAGAGGGATACAGTAAACCTGAAGTGAAGCATCGGAATCTAAAATTAGTGTCACAAGAATGGTTCGAAGTATAGACAGTAAGAAGAGCCAGTCTGCTTGTACTTGAGTCGGTATTGTGCCTTTTGCATTTAATTCCGATGCAATATCTGTGTTTCATCGTCAATAAGAAGGTCGGAGGTATACAGTAAACTTGAAGTGAAGCATCTGAATCTATAACTAGTGTCACAGGAATGGTTCAAAACATAGACGGTAAGAAGCGCCAGTCTTCTTGTACTTGAGTCGGCATTGAGCCTTTTGTATTTAATTCCGATGCAATTTCCTCGTTTCATCGTCAATAAGATGGTCAGAGGGATACAGTAAACCTGAAGTGAAGCATCGGAATCTATAACTAGTGTCACAGGAATGGTTCAAAACATAGACAGTAGGAAGAGTCAGCCTTCTAGTACTTAAGTCGGCATTGTGCATCTTGTATTTAATTCCGATGCAATTTCTGTATTTCATCGTCAATAAGAAGGTCACAGGGACACTGTAATCCTGAAGTGAAGCATCGGAATCTATAACTAGTGTCACAGGAATGATTCCAATCATGGACAATAAGAAGAGCCAGTCTTCTTGTACTTGAGTCGGCATTGTGCCTCTTGTATTTAATTCCGATGCAATTTCTGTGTTTCATCGTCAATAATGGGGACAGAGGGATACAGTAAACCTGAAGTGAAGCATCTGAATCTGTAACTGGTGTCACAGGAATGGTTCAAAACATAGACAGTAAGAAGAGTCAGTTTTCTTGTGCTTATGTCGGCATTGTGCCTTTTGTATTTAATTCCGATGCAATTTCTGTGCTTCATAGTCAATAAGAAGGTCAGAGGGTTACAGGAAACCTGAAGTGAAGCATCGGAATCTATAACTAGTGTCACAGGAATGGTTTAAAACATAGACACTAGGAAGAGTCAGTCCTCTAGTACTGAAGTCGGCATTGTGCCTTTTGTATTTAATTCCGATGCAATTTCTGTGTTTCGTCGTCAATAAGAAGGTCAGAGGGGCACAGTAAACCTGAAGTGAAGCATCGGAATCTATAACTAGTGTCACAGGAAAGGTTCAAAACATAGACAGTAAGAAGAGTCAGTTTTCTTGTACTTAAGTCGGCATTGTGCCTTTTGTATATAATTCCGATGCAATTTCTGTGCTTCATAGTCAATACGAAGGTCAGAGGGTTACAGTAAACCTGAAGTGAAGCATCGGAATCTATAACTAGTGTCACAGGAATGGTTCAAAACATACAGGGTAAGAAGAGTCAGTCTTTTTGTACTTAGGTCGGCATTGTGCCTTTTGTATTTAAATCCGATGCAATATCTGTGTGTCATCGTCAATACGAACGTCAGAGGGATACAGTAAACCTGAAGTGAAGCATCGGAATCTATAACTAGTTTCACAGGAATTGTTCAAATCATAGATAGTAAGGAGAGTCAGTTTACTTGTACTTAAGTCAGCAATGTGCCTTTTGTATTTAGTTCCGATGCAATTTCTGTGTTTCATCGTCAATGAGGAGGTCAGAGAGATACAGTAAACCTGAAGTGAAGCATCTAAATCTATAACTAGTGTCACAGGACTCGTTAAAACATAGACGGTAAGAAGAGTCAGTCTCCTTGTACTTAAGTAGGCATTGTGCCACTTGTATATAATTCCGATGCAATTTCTGTGCTTCATCGTCAACATGAAGGTGAGAGGGATACAGTAAATCTGAAGTGAAGCATCGGAATCCATAACTAGTGTCACAGGAATGGTTCAAAGCATAGACAGTAAGAAGAGCCAGTCTGCTTGTACTCGAGTCGGCATTGTGCCTTTTGTAATTAGTTCCGATGCAATTTCTGTGTTTCATCGTCAATAAGAAGGTTAGAGGGATACAGTAAACCTGAAGTGAAGCATCGGAATCTATAACTAGTGTCACAGGAATGGTTCAAAACATAGACATTAGGTAGAGTCAGTCTTCTAGTACTGAGGTCGGCATTGTGCCTTTTGTATTTAATTCCGATGCAATTTCTGTGTTTCAATATCAATAAGAAGGTCACAGGGATACAGTGAACCTGAAGTGAAGCATCGGAATCTATAACTAGTGTGACAGGAATGGTTCAAAACATAAACAGTAAGAAGCGTCAGTTTTCTTGTACTTAAGTCGGCATTGTACCTTTTGTATTTAATTCCGATGCAATTTCTGTGTTTCATCGTCAATATGAAGGTCAGAGGGATACAGTAAACCTGAAGTGAAGCATCGGAATTTATAATTAGTGTCACAGGAATGGTTCAAAGCATAGACAGTAAGAAGAGCCAGTCTGCTTGTACTCGAGTCGGCATTGTGCCTTTTGTAATTAGTTCCGATGCAATTTCTGTGTTTCATCGTCAATAAGAAGGTTAGAGGGATACAGTAAACCTGAAGTGAAGCATCGGAATCTATAACTAGTGTCACAGGAATGGTTCAAAACATAGACATTAGGTAGAGTCAGTCTTCTAGTACTGAGGTCGGCATTGTGCCTTTTGTATTTAATTCCGATGCAATTTCTGTGTTTCAATATCAATAAGAAGGTCACAGGGATACAGTGAACCTGAAGTGAAGCATCGGAATCTATAACTAGTGTGACAGGAATGGTTCAAAACATAAACAGTAAGAAGCGTCAGTTTTCTTGTACTTAAGTCGGCATTGTACCTTTTGTATTTAATTCCGATGCAATTTCTGTGTTTCATCGTCAATATGAAGGTCAGAGGGATACAGTAAACCTGAAGTGAAGCATCGGAATTTATAATTAGTGTCACAGGAATGGTTCAAATCATGGACAATAAGAAGAGCCAGTCTTCTTGTACTTGCGTCGGCATTGTGCCTCTTGTATTTAATTCCGATGTAATTTCTGTGTTTCATCGTCAATAAGAAGGTCAGAGGGATACAGCAAACCTGAAGTGAAGCATCGGAATCTATAACTAGTGTCACAGGAATGGTTCAAAACATAGACGGTAAGAAGAGCCAGTCTACTTGTACTTGAGTCGGCATTGAGCCTTTTGTATTTAATTCCGAAGCAATTTCTGTGTTTCATCGTCAATAGGAAGGTCAGAGGGATACAGTAATCAAAAAGTGAAGCATCGGAATCCATAACTAGTGTCACAGGAATGGTTCAAATCATGGACAATAAGAAGAGCCAGTCTTCATGTACTTGCGTCGGCATTGTGCCTCTTGTATTTAATTCCGATGTAATTTCTGTGTTTCATCGTCAATAAGAAGGTCACAGGGATACAGTAAACATAAAGTGAAGTATCGGAATCTATAACTAGTGTCACAGGAATGGTTCAAAACATAAACAGTAACAAGCGTCAGTTTTCTTGTACTTAAGTCGGCATTGTGCCTTTTGTATTTAATTCCGATGCAATTTCTGTGTTTCATCGTCAATAAGAAGGTCAGAGGGTTACAGGAAACCTGAAGTGAAGCATCGGAATCTATAACTAGTGTCACAGGAATGGTTCAAAACATAGACAGTAGGAAGAGTCAGTCTTCTAGTACTGAAGTCGGCATTGTGCCTTTTGTATTTAATTCCGATGCAATTTCTGTGTTTCATCGTCAATAAGAAGGTCAGAGGGTTACAGTACACCTGAATTGAAGCATCGGAATCTATAACTAGTGACACAGGGAAGGTTCAAAACATAGACAGTAAGAAGAGTCAGTTTTATTGTACTTAAGTCGGCATTGTGCCTTTTGTATTTAATTCCGATGCAATTTCTGTGCTTCATCGTCAATACGAAGGTCAGAGGATTACAGTAAACCTGAAGTGAAGCATCGGAATCTATAACTAGTGTCACAGGAATGGTTCAAAACATACAGGGTAAGAAGAGTCAGTCATTTTGTACTTAAGTCGGCATTCTGCCTTTTGTATTTAAATCCGATGCAATTTCTGTGTTTCATCGTCTATAAGAAGGTCAGAGGGATACAGCAAACCTGAAGTGAAGCATCGGAATCTATAACTAGTGTCACAGGAAAGGCTAAAAGCATAGACAGTAAGAAGAGTCAGTTTTCTTGTACTTAAGTCGGCATTGTGCCATTTGTATCTAATTCCGATGCAATTTCTGTGTTTCATCGTCAATAAGAAGGTCAGAGGGATACAGCAAACCTGAAGTGAAGCACCGGAATCTATAACTAGTGTCACTGGAATGGCTAAAAGCATAGACAGTAAGAAGAGTCAGTTTTCTTGTACTTAAGTCGGCATTGTGCCTTTTGTATTTAATTCCGATGTAATTTCTGTGTGTCATCGTCAATACGAACGTCAGAGGGATACAGTAAACCAGAAGCGAAGCATCGGAATCTATAACTAGTATCACAGGAATGGTTCAAAACATAGTTAGTAAGGAGAGTCAGTTTACTTTTACTTAAGTCGGCATTGTGCCTTTTGTATTTAATTCCGTTGCAATTTCTGTGTTTCATCGTCAATAAGACAGTCAGAGGGATACAGTAAACCTGAAGTGAAGCATCGGTATCTATAACTTGTGTCACAGGAATGGTTCATAACAAAGGCAGTAAGAAGAGTCAGTTTTCTTGTACTTGAGTCGGCATTCTGCTTTTCTATTCAATTCCGATGCAATTTCAGTGTTTCGTCGTCTATAAGAAGGTCCAAGGGATACAGTAAACCTGAATTGAAGCATCGGAATCTAAATCCGGTCACACAGGAAAGGTTCAAAAAATAGACAGTAAGAAGGGCCAGTCCTCTTGTACGTGAGTCGGCTTTGTGCCTTTTGTATTTAATTCCGATGCAATTTCTGTGTTTGATCGTCAATAAGAAGGTCAGAGGGACTCAGTAAACCTGAAGTGAAGCATCTGAATCAATAACTAGTGTCACAGGAATGGTTCAAAACATAGACGGTAAGAAGAGCCAGTATTCTTGTACTAGAGTCGGCATTGAGCCTTTTGCATTTAATTCCGATGCAATTTCTGTGTTTCATCGTCAATAAGAAGGTCAGAGGAATACAGTTAACCTGAAGTGAAGCATCGGAATCTATAACTAGTGTCACAGGAATGGTTCAAAACATAGACAGTAGGAAGGGTCAGTCTTCTAGTACTTAAGTCGGCATTGTGCCTTTTGTATTTGATTCCGATACAATTTCTGTGTTTCATTGTCAAAAAGAAGGTCAGAGGGATACAGTAATCCTGAAGTGAAGCATCGGAATCTATAACTAGTGTCACAGGAATGGTTCAAAACAAAGGCAGTAAGAAGAGTCAGTTTTCTTGTACTTAAGTCGGCACTGTGCTTTTCTATTTAATTCCGACGCAATTTCTGTGTTTCGTCGTCTATAAGAAGGTCCAAGGGACACAGTAAACCTGAAGTGAAGCATCGGAATCTAAATCCGGTCTCACAGGAAAGGTTCAAAACATAGACAGTAAGAAGGGCCAGTCCTCTTGTACTTGAGTCGGCATTGTGCCTTTTGTATTTAATTCCGATGCAATTTGTGGGTTTCATCGTCAATAAGAAGGTCAGAGGGATACAGTAAACCTGAAGTAAAGCATCGGAATCTCTAACTAGTGTCACAGGAATGGTTCAAAACATAGACAGTAAGTAAAGTCAGTTTTCTTGTACTTAAGTCGGCATTGTGCCTTTTGTATTTAATTCGGATGCAATTTCTGTGTTTCATCGTCAATATGAAGGTCAGAGGGATACAGTAAACCTGAAGTGAAGCATCGGTATCTATAACTAGTGTCACAGGAATGGTTCAAAACATAGATGGTAAGAGGAGTCAGTCTTCCTGTACCTAAGTCGGCATTGAGACTTTTGTATTTAACTAAGATGCAATTTTTGTGTTTCATCGTCAATAAGAAGGTCAGAGGGATACAATAAACCTGAAGTGAAGTATCGAAATCTATAACTAGTGTCACAGGAATGGTTCAAAACATAGACAATAAGAAGGGTCAGTCTTCTTGTACTTAAGTCGGCATTGTGCCACTTGTATATTATTCCGATGTAATTTCTGTGTTTCATCGTCGATATGAAGGTCAGAGGGATACAGAAAACCTGAAGTGAAGCATCGGAATCTATAACTAGTGTCACAGGAATGGTTCAAAACATAGACAGTAAGAAGAGCCAGTCTGCTTGTACTTGAGTCGGCATTGTGCCTTTTGTATTTAATTCCGATGCAATTTCTATGTTTCATCGTCAATAAGAAGGTCAGAGGGACTCAGTAAACCTGAAGTGAGGCATCTGAATCAATAACTAGTGTCACAGGAATGGTTCAAAACATAGACGGTAAGAAGAGCCAGTCTTATTGTACTAGAGTCGGCATTGAGCCATTTGCATTTAATTCCGATGCAATTTCTGTGTTTCATCGTCAATAAGAAGGTCAGAGGGATACAGTAAACCTGAAGTGGAGCATCGGAATCTGTAACTAGTGTCACAGGAATGGTACAAAACATAGACAGTAGGAAGAGTCAGTGTTCTAGTACTTAAGTCGGCATTGTGCCTTTTGTATTTAATTCCGAAGCAATTTCTGTGTTTCATCGTCAATAAGAAGGTCAGAGGGATACAGTAATCCTGAAGTGAAGCATCGGAATCTATAACTAGTGTCACAGGAATGGTACAAAATATAGACAATAAGACGAGCCAGTTTTTTTGTACTTGAGTCGGCATTGTGCCTCTTGTATTTAATTCCGATGCAATTTCTGTGTTTCATCGTCAATAAGGCGGACGGAGGGATACAGTAAACCTGAAGTGAAGCATCTGAATCTATAACTAGTGTCACAGAAATGGTTCAAAACATAGACAGCAAGAAGAGTCACTTTTCTTGTACTTAAGACGGCATTGTGCCTATTTTATTTTATTCCGATGCTATTTTCAGTGTTTCATCGTCAATAAGAAGGTCACAGAGATACAGCAAACCTGAAGTGAAGCATCGGAATCTATAACTAGTGTCACAGGAATGGTTCAAAACATAGACAGTAAGAAGAGTCAGTTTTCTTGTACTTAAGTCGGCATTGTGCCTTTTGTATTTAATTCCGATGCAATTTCTGTGTTTCGTCGTCAATAAGAAGGTCAGAGGGATACAGTAAACCTGAATTGAAGCATCGGAATCTATAACTAGTGTCACAGGAATGTTTCAAATCATAGACAGTACGAAGAGTCAGTTTTCTTGTACTTAAATCGGCATTGTGCCTTTTGTATTTAATTCCGATGCAATTTCTGGGTTTCATCGTCAATAAGAAGGTCAGAGGGATACAGTAAACCTCAAGTGAAGTATCGGAATCTATAACTAGTGTCACAGGAATGGTTCAAAACATAGACAGTAAGAAGAGTCAGTTGTCTTGTACTTAAGCCGGCATTGTGCCATTTGTATTTAATTCCGATGCAATTTCTGTGTTTCATCGTCAATAAGAAGGTCAGAGGGATACAGTAAACCTCAAGTGAAGTATCGGAATCTATAACTAGTGTCACAGGAATGGTTCAAAACATAGACAGTAAGAAGAGTCAGTTGTCTTGTACTTAAGCCGGCATTGTGCCATTTGTATTTAATTCCGATGCAATTTCTGTGTTTCATCGCCAATAAGAAGGTCAGAGGGATACAGCAAACCTGAAGTGAAGCATCGGAATCTATAACTAGAGTCACAGGAATGGTTCAAAGCATTGACAGTAGAAAGAGTCAGTCTTCTAGTACTTAAGTCGGCATTGTGCCTTTTGTATTTAATTCCGATGCAATTTCTGTGTTTCATCGTCAATAAGAAGGTCAGAGGGATACAGTTATCCTGAAGTGAAGCATCGGAATCCATAACTAGTGTCACAGGAATGGTTCAATACATAGACAATAAGAAGAGCCCGTCTTCTTCTACTTCAGTCGGCATTGTGCCTCTTGTATTTAATTCCGATGCAAATTCTGTGTTTCATCGTCAATAAGGCGGACAGAAGGATACAGTGAACCTGAAGTGAAGCATCTGAATCTATAACTAGTGTCACAGGAATGGTTCAAAATATAGACAGTAAGAAGACTCAGTTTTCTTGTACTTAAGTCGGCATTGTGCCTTTCGTATTGAATTCCGATGAATTTCTGTGCTTCATCGTCAATAAGAAGGTCAGAGGGTTACAGTAAACCTGAAGTGAAGCATCGGAATCTATAAATTGTGTCACAGGAATGGTTCAAAACATAGACAGTAGGAAGAGTAAGTCTTCCAGTACTGAAGTCGGCATTGTGCCTTTTGTATTTCATTCCGATGCAATTTCTGTGTTTCATCGTCAATATGAAGGTCAGCGGGATACAGTAAACCTGAAGTGGAGCATCGGAATCTATAACTAGTGTCACAGGAATGGTTCAAAACATAGGCAGTAAGAAGAGTCAGTCTTCTTGTACTTGAGTCGGCATTGTGCCTCTTGTATTTAATTCCGATGCAATTTCTGTGTTTCATAGTCAATAAGAAGGTCAGAGGGTTACAGGAAACCTGAAGTGAAGCATCGGAATCAATAACTAGTGTCACAGGAATGGTTTAAAACATAGACACTAGGAAGAGTCAGTCCTCTAGTACTGAAGTCGGCATTGTGCCTTTTGTATTTAATTCCGATGCAATTTCTGTGTTTCGTCGTCAATCAGAAGGTCAGAGGGGTACAGTAAACCTGAAGTGAAGCAGCGGAATCTATAACTAGTGTCACAGGAAAGGTTCAAAACATAGACAGCAAGAAGAGTCAGTTTTCTTGTACTTAAGTCGGCATTGTGCCTTTTGTATATAATTCCGATGCAATTTCTGTGCTTCATAGTCAATACGAAGGTCAGAGGGTTACAGTAATCCTGAAGTGAAGCATCGGAATCTATAACTAGTGTCACAGGAATGGTTCAAAACATACAGGGTAAGAAGAGTCAGTCTTTTTGTACTTAGGTCGGCATTGTGCCTTTTGTATTTAAATCCGATGCAATATCTGTGTGTCATCGTCAATACGAACGTCAGAGGGATACAGTAAACCTGAAGTGAAGCATCGGAATCTATAGCTAGTTTCACAGGAATTGTTCAAATCATAGATAGTAAGGAGAGTCAGTTTACTTGTACTTAAGTCAGCAATGTGCCTTTTGTATTTAGTTCCGATGCAATTTCTGTGTTTCATCGTCAATGAGGAGGTCAGAGAGATACAGTAAACCTGAAGTGAAGCATCTAAATCTATAACTAGTGTCACAGGACTCGTTAAAACATAGACGGTAAGAAGAGTCAGTCTCCTTGTACTTAAGTAGGCATTGTGCCACTTGTATATAATTCCGATGCAATTTCTGTGTTTCATCGTCAACATGAAGGTGAGAGGGATACAGTAAATCTGAAGTGAAGCATCGGAATCCATAACTAGTGTCACAGGAATGGTTCAAAGCATAGACAGTAAGAAGAGCCAGTCTGCTTGTACTCGAGTCGGCATTGTGCCTTTTGTAATTAGTTCCGATGCAATTTCTGTGTTTCATCGTCAATAAGAAGGTTAGAGGGATACAGTAAACCTGAAGTGAAGCATCGGAATCTATAACTTGTGTCACAGGAATGGTTCAAAACATAGACATTAGGTAGAGTCAGTCTTCTAGTACTGAAGTCAGCATTGTGCCTTTTGTATTTAATTCCGATGCAATTTCTGTGTTTCAATATCAATAAGAAGGTCACAGGGATACAGTGAACCTGAAGTGAAGCATCGGAATCTATAACTAGTGTGACAGGAATGGTTCAAAACATAAACAGTAAGAAGCGTCAGTTTTCTTGTACTTAAGTCGGCATTGTGCCTTTTGTATTTACTTACGATGCAATATCGGTGTTTCATCGTCAATAAGGAGGTCGGATGGATACAGTAAACCTGAAGTGAAGCATCTGAATCTATAACCAGTGTCACAGGAATGGTTCAAAACATAGACGGTAAGAAGAGCCAGTCTTCTTGTACTTGAGTCGGCATTGAGCCTTTTGTATTTAATTCCGAAGCAATTTCTGTGTTTCATCGTCAATAGGAAGGTCAGAGGGATACAGTAATCAAAAAGTGAAGCATCGGAATCCATAACTAGTGTCACAGGAATGGTTCAAATCATGGACAATAAGAAGAGCCAGTCTTCTTGTACTTGCGTCGGCATTGTGCCTCTTGTATTTAATTCCGATGTAATTTCTGTGTTTCATCGTCAATAAGAAGGTCACAAGGATACAGTAAACATAAAGTGAAGCATCGGAATCTATAACTAGTGTCACAGGAATGGTTCAAAACATAAACAGTAACAAGCGTCAGTTTTCTTGTACTTAAGTCGGCATTGTGCCTTTTGTATTTAATTCCGATGCAATTTCTGTGTTATATCGTCAATAAGAAGGTCAGAGGGTTACAGGAAACCTGAAGTGAAGCATCGGAATCTATAACTAGTGTCACAGGAATGGTTCAAAACATAGACAGTAGGAAGAGTCAGTCTTCTAGTACTGAAGTCGGCATTGTGCCTTTTGTATTTAATTCCGATGCAATTTCTGTGTTTCATCGTCAATAAGAAGGTCAGAGGGATACAGTACACCTGAATTGAAGCATCGGAATCTATAACTAGTGACACAGGGAAGGTTCAAAACATAGACAGTAAGAAGAGTCAGTTTTATTGTACTTAAGTCGGCATTGTGCCTTTTGTATTTAATTCCGATGCAATTTCTGTGCTTCATCGTCAATACGAAGGTCAGAGGATTACAGTAAACCTGCAGTGAAGCATCGGAATCTATAACTAGTGTCACAGGAATGGTTCAAAACATACAGGGTAAGAAGAGTCAGTCATTTTGTACTTAAAACGGCATTGTGCCTTTTGTATTTAAATCCGATGCAATTTCTGTGTTTCATCGTCAATAAGAAGGTCAGAGGGATACAGCAAACCTGAAGTGAAGCACCGGAATCTATAACTAGTGTCACAGGAAAGGCTAAAAGCATAGACAGTAAGAAGAGTCAGTTTTCTTGTACTTAAGTCGGCATTGTGCCATTTGTATTTAATTCCGATGCAATTTCTGTGTTTCATCGTCAATAAGAAGGTCAGAGGGATACAGCAAACCTGAAGTGAAGCACCGGAATCTATAACTAGTGTCACAGGAATGGCTAAAAGCATAGACAGTAAGAAGAGTCAGTTTTCTTGTACTTAAGTCAGCATTGTGCCTTTTGTATTTAATTCCGATGTAATTTCTGTGTGTCATCGTCAATACGAACGTCAGAGGGATACAGTAAACCAGAAGCGAAGCATCGGAATCTATAACTAGTATCAAAGGAATGGTTCAAAACATAGTTAGTAAGGAGAGTCAGTTTACTTTTACTTAAGTCGGCATTGTGCCTTTTGTATTTAATTCCGTTGCAATTTCTGTGTTTCATCGTCAATAAGACGGTCAGAGGGATACAGTAAACCTGAAGTGAAGCATCGGTATCTATAACTAGTGTCACAGGAATGGTTCAAAACAAAGGCAGTAAGAAGAGTCAGTTTTCTTGTACTTAAGTCGGCATTCTGCTTTTCTATTTAATTCCGATGCAATATCAGTGTTTCGTCGTCTATAAGAAGGTCCAAGGGATACAGTAAACCTGAATTGAAGCATCGGAATCTAAATCCGGTCACACAGGAAAGGTTCAAAAAATAGACAGTAAGAAGGGCCAGTCCTCTTGTACGTGAGTCGGCTTTATGCCTTTTGTATTTAATTCCGATGCAATTTCTGTGTTTGATCGTCAATAAGAAGGTCAGAGGGATACAGTAATCAAAAAGTGAAGCATCGGAATCCATAACTAGTGTCACAGGAATGGTTCAAATCATGGACAATAAGAAGAGCATGTCTTCTTGTACTTGCGTCGGCATTGTGCCTCTTGTATTTAATTCCGATGTAATTTCTGTGTTTCATCGTCAATAAGGTCACAGGGATACAGTAAACATAAAGTGAAGCATCGGAATCTATAACTAGTGTCACAGGAATGGTTAAAAACATAGACATTAGGTAGAGTCAGTCTTCTAGTACTGAAGTCGGCATTGTGCCTTTTGTATTTAATTCCGATGCAATTTCTGTGTTTCATCGTCAATAGGAAGGTCAGAGGGATACAGTAATCAAAAAGTGAAGCATCGGAATCCATAACTAGTGTCACAGGAATGGTTCAAATCATGGACAATAAGAAGAGCCAGTCTTCTTGTACTTGCGTCGGCATTGTGCCTCTTGTATTTAATTCCGATGTAATTTCTGTGTTTCATCGTCAATAAGAAGGTCACAGGGATACAGTAAACATAAAGTGAAGCATCGGAATCTATAACTAGTGTCACAGGAATGGTTCAAAACATAAACAGTAACAAGCGTCAGTTTTCTTGTAATTAAGTCGGCATTGTGCCTTTTGTATTTAATTCCGATGCAATTTCTGTGTTTCATCGTCAATAAGAAGGTCAGAGGGTTACAGGAAACCTGAATTGAAGCATCGGAATCTATAACTAGTGTCACTGGAATGGTTCAAAACATAGACAGTAGGAAGAGTCAGTCTTCTAGTACTGAAGTCGGCATTGTGCCTTTTGTATTTAATTCCGATGCAATTTCTGTGTTTCATCGTCAATAAGAAGGTCAGAGGGATACAGTACACCTGAATTGAAGCATCGGAATCTATAACTAGTGACACAGGGAAGGTTCAAAACATAGACAGTAAGAAGAGTCAGTTTTATTGTACTTAAGTCGGCATTGTGCCTTTTGTATTTAATTCCGATGCAATTTCTGTGCTTCATCGTCAATACGAAGGTCAGAGGATTACAGTAAACCTGAAGTGAAGCATCGGAATCTATAACTAGTGTCACAGGAATGGTTCAAAACATACAGGGTAAGAAGAGTCAGTCATTTTGTACTTAAGTCGGCATTGTGCCTTTTGTATTTAAATCCGATGCAATTTCTGTGTTTCATCGTCAGTAAGAAGGTCAGAGGGATACAGCAAACCTGAAGTGAAGCACCGGAATCTATAACTAGTGTCACAGGAAAGGCTAAAAGCATAGACAGTAAGAAGAGTCAGTTTTCTTGTACTTAAGTCGGCATTGTGCCATTTGTATTTAATTCCGATACAATTTCTGTGATTCATCGTCAATAAGAAGGTCAGAGGGATACAGCAAACCTGAAGTGAAGCACCGGAATCTATAACTAGTGTCACAGGAATGGCTAAAAGCATAGACAGTAAGAAGAGTCAGTTTTCTTGTACTTAAGTCGGCATTGTGCCTTTTGTATTTAATTCCGATGTAATTTCTGTGTGTCATCGTCAATACGAACGTCAGAGGGATACAGTAAACCAGAAGCGAAGCATCGGAATCTATAACTAGTATCACAGGAATGGTTCAAAACATAGTTAGTAAGGAGAGTCAGTTTACTTTTACTTAAGTCGGCATTGTGCCTTTTGTATTTAATTCCGTTGCAATTTCTGTGTTTCATCGTCAATAAGACGGTCAGAGGGATACAGTAAACCTGAAGTGAAGCATCGGTATCTATAACTAGTGTCACAGGAATGGTTCAAAACATAGGCAGTAAGAAGAGTCAGTCTTCTTGTACTTGAGTCGGCATTGTGCCTGTTGTATTTAATTCCGATGCAATTTCTGTGTTTCATAGTCAATAAGAAGGTCAGAGGGTTACAGGAAACCTGAAGTGAAGCATCGGAATCTATAACTAGTGTCACAGGAATGGTTTAAAACATAGACACTAGGAAGAGTCAGTCCTCTAGTACTGAAGTCGGCATTGTGCCTTTTGTATTTAATTCCGATGCAATTTCTGTGTTTCGTCGTCAATACGAAGGTCAGAGGGGTACAGTAAACCTGAAGTGAAGCATCGGAATCTATAACTAGTGTCACAGGAAAGGTTCAAAACATAGACAGTAAGAGAGTCAGTTTTCTTGTACTTAAGTCGGCATTGTGCCTTTTGTATATAATTCCGATGCAATTTCTGTGCTTCATAGTCAATACGAAGGTCAGAGGGTTACAGTAAACCTGAAGTGAAGCATCGGAATCTATAACTAGTGTCACAGGAATGGTTCAAAACATACAGGGTAAGAAGAGTCAGTCTTTTTGTACTTAGGTCGGCATTGTGCCTTTTGTATTTAAATCCGATGCAATATCTGTGTGTCATCGTCAATACGAACGTCAGAGGGATACAGTAAACCTGAAGTGAAGCATCGGAATCTATAACTAGTTTCACAGGATTTGTTCAAATCATAGATAGTCAGGAGAGTCAGTTTACTTGTACTTAAGTCAGCAATGTGCCTTTTGTATTTAGTTCCGATGCAATTTCTGTGTTTCATCGTAAATGAGGAGGTCAGAGAGATACAGTAAACCTGAAGTGAAGCATCTAAATCTATAACTAGTGTCACAGGACTCGTTAAAACATAGACGGTAAGAAGAGTCAGTCTCCTTGTACTTAAGTAGGCATTGTGCCACTTGTATATAATTCCGATGCAATTTCTGTGTTTCATCGTCCACATGAAGGTGAGAGGGATACAGTAAATCTGAAGTGAAGCATCGGAATCCGTAACTAGTGTCACAGGAATGGTTCAAAGCATAGACAGTAAGAAGAGCCAGTCTGCTTGTACTCGAGTCGGCATTGTGCCTTTTGTAATTAGTTCCGATGCAATTTCTGTGTTTCATCGTCAATAAGAAGGTTAGAGGGATACAGTAAACCTGAAGTGAAGCATCGGAATCTATAACTAGTGTCACAGGAATGGTTCAAAACATAGACATTAGGTAGAGTCAGTCTTCTAGTACTGAAGTCGGCATTGTGCCTTTTGTATTTAATTCCGATTCAATTTCTGTGTTTCAATATCAATAAGAAGGTCACAGGGATACAGTGAACCTGAAGTGAAGCATCGGAATCTATAACTAGTGTGACAGGAATGGTTCAAAACATAAACAGTAAGAAGCGTCAGTTTTCTTGTACTTAAGTCGGCATTGTGCCTTTTGTATTTAATTCCGATGCAATTTCTGTGTTTCATCGTCAATATGAAGGTCAGAGGGATACAGTAAACCTGAAGTGAAGCATCGGAATTTATAATTAGTGTCACAGGAATATTTCAAAACATATGCAGTAAGAAGAGCCAGTGTGCTTGTACTTGAGCCGGCATTGTGCCTTTTGTATTTACTTACGATGCAATATCGGTGTTTCATCGTCAATAAGGAGGTCGGATGGATACAGTAAACCTGAAGTGAAGCATCTGAATCTATAACTAGTGTCACAGGAATGGTTCAAAACATAGACGGTAAGAAGAGCCAGTTTTCTTGTACTTGAGTCGGCATTGAGCCTTTTGTATTTAATTCCGAAGCAATTTCTGTGTTTCATCGTCAATAGGAAGGTCAGAGGGATACAGTACTCAAAAAGTGAAGCACCGGAATCCATAACTAGTGTCACAGGAATGGTTCAAATCATGGACAATAAGAAGAGCCAGTCTTCTTGTACTTGCGTCGGCATTGTGCCTCTTGTATTTAATTCCGATGTAATTTCTGTGCTTCATCGTCAATAAGAGGGTCACAGGGATACAGTAAACATAAAGTGAAGCATCGGAATCTATAACTAGTGACACAGGGAAGGTTCGAAACATAGACAGTAAGAAGAGTCAGTTTTATTGTACTTAAGTCGGCATTGTGCCTTTTGTATTTAATTCCGATGCAATTTCTGTGCTTCATCGTCAATACGAAGGTCAGAGGATTACAGTAAACCTGAAGTGAAGCATCGGAATCTATAACTAGTGTCACAGGAATGGTTCAAATCATACAGGGTAAGAAGAGTCAGTCATTTTGTACTTAAGTCGGCATTGTGCCTTTTGTATTTAAATCCGATGCAATTTCTGTGTTTCATCGTCAATAAGAAGGTCAGAGGGATACAGCAAACCTGAAGTGAAGCACCGGAATCTATAACTAGTGTCACAGGAAAGGCTAAAAGCATAGACAGTAAGAAGAGTCAGTTTTCTTGTACTTAAGTCGGCATTGTGCCATTTGTATTTAATTCCGATGCAATTTCTGTGTTTCATCGTCAATAAGAAGGTCAGAGGGATACAGCAAACCTGAAGTGAAGCACCGGAATCGATAACTAGTGTCACAGGAATAGCTAAAAGCATAGACAGTAAGAAGAGTCAGTTTTCTTGTACTTAAGTCGGCATTGTGCCTTTTGTATTTAATTCCGATGTAATTTCTGTGTGTCATCGTCAATACGAACGTCAGAGGGATACAGTAAACCAGAAGCGAAGCATCGGAATCTATAACTAGTATCACAGGAATGGTTCAAAACATAGTTAGTAAGGAGAGTCAGTTTACTTTTACTTAAGTCGGCATTGTGCCTTTTGTATTTAATTCCGTTGCAATTTCTGTGTTTCATCGTCAATAAGACGGTCAGAGGGATACAGTAAACCTGAAGTGAAGCATCGGTATCTATAACTAGTGTCACAGGAATGGTTCAAAACAAAGGCAGTAAGAAGAGTCAGTTTTCTTGTACTTAAGACGGCATTCTGCTTTTCTATTTAATTCCGATGCAATTTCAGTGTTTCGTCGTCTATAAGAAGGTCCAAGGGATACAGTAAACCTGAATTGAAGCATCGGAATCTAAATCCGGTCACACAGGAAAGGTTCAAGAAATAGACAGTAAGAAGGGCCAGTCCTCTTGTACGTGAGTCGGCTTTGTGCCTTTTGTATTTAATTCCGATGCAATTTCTGTGTTTGATCGTCAATAAGAAGGTCAGAGGGACTCAGTAAACCTGAAGTGAAGCATCTGAATCAATAACTAGTGTCACAGGAATGGTTCAAAACATAGACGGTAAGAAGAGCCACTATTCTTGTACTAGAGTCGGCATTGAGCCTTTTGCATTTAATTCCGATGCAATTTCTGTGTTTCATCGTCAATAAGAAGGTCAGAGGAATACAGTTAACCTGAAGTGAAGCATCGGAATCTATAACTAGTGTCACAGGAATGGTTTAAAACATAGACAGTAGGAAGGGTCAGTCTTCTAGTACTTAAGTCGGCATTGTGCCTTTTGTATTTGATTCCGATACAATTTCTGTGTTTCATTGTCAAAAAGAAGGTCAGAGGGATACAGTAATCCTGAAGTGAAGCATCGGAATCTATAACTAGTGTCACAGGAATGGTACAAAACATAGACAATAAGACGAGCCAGTCTTCTTGTACTTGGGTCGGCATTGTGCCTCTTGTATTTAATTCCGATGCAATTTCTGTGTTTCATCATCAATAAGGCGGACGGAGGGATACAGTAAACCTGAAGTGAAGCATCTGAATCTATAACTAGTGTCACAGAAATGGTTCAAAACATAGACAGCATGTAGAGTCAGTTTTCTTGTACTTAAGACGGCATTGTGCCTATTTTATTTTATTCCGATGCTATTTCTGTGTTTCATCGTCAATAAGAAGGTCACAATGATACAGTAAACCTGAAGTGAAGCATCGGAATCTATAACTAGTGTCACAGGAATGGTTCAAAGCATCAACAGTAAGAAGCGACAGTTTTCGTGTACTTAAGTCGGAATTGTGCCTATTGTATCTAATTCGGATGCTATTTCTGTGTTTCATCGTTAATAAGAAGGTCAGAGGGATACAGTAAACCTAAAGTAAAGCATCGGTATCTATAACTAGTGTCACAGGAATGGTTCAAAACAAAGGCAGTAAGAAGAGTCAGTTTTCTTGTACTTAAGTCGGCACTGTGCTTTTCTATTTAATTCAGACGCAATTTCTGTGTTTCGTCGTCTATAAGAAGGTCCAAGGCACACAGTAAACCTGAAGTGAAGCATCGGAATCTAAATCCGGTCTCACAGGAAAGGTTCAAAACATAGACAGTAAGAAGGGCCAGTCCTCTTGTACTTGAGTCGGCATTGTGCCTTTTGTATTTAATTCCGATGCAATTTCTGGGTTTCATCGTCAATAAGAAGGTCAGAGGGATACAGTAAACCTGAAGTAAAGCATCGGAATCTCTAACTAGTGTCACAGGAATGGTTCAAAACATAGACAGTAAGTAAAGTTAGTTTTCTTGTACTTAAGTCGGCATTGTGCCTTTTGTATTTAATTCGGATGCAATTTCTGTGTTTCATCGTCAATATGAAGGTCAGAGGGATACAGTAAACCTGAAGTGAAGCATCGGTATCTATAACTAGTGTCACAGGAATGGTTCAAAACATACATGGTAAGAAGAGTCAGTCTTCCTGTACCTAAGTCGGCATTGAGCCTTTTGTATATAACTAAGATGCAATTTCTGTGTTTCATCGTCAATAAGAAGGTCAGAGGGATACAATAAACCTGAAGTGAAGTATCGGAATCTATAACTAGTGTCACAGGAATGGTTCAAAACATAGACAATAAGAAGGGTCAGTCTTCTTGTACTTAAGTCGGCATTGTGCCACTTGTATATTATTCCGATGTAATTTCTGTGTTTCATCGTCGATATGAAGGTCAGAGGGATACAGTAAACCTGAAGTGAAGCATCGGAATCTATAACTAGTGTCACAGGAATGGTTCAAAACATAGACAGTAAGAAGAGCCAGTCTGCTTGTACTTGAGTCGGCATTGTGCCTTTTGTATTTAATTCCGATGCAATTTCTATGTTTCATCGTCAATAAGAAGGTCAGAGGGACTCAGTAAACCTGAAGTGAGGCATCTGAATCAATAACTAGTGTCACAGGAATGGTTCAAAACATAGACGGTAAGAAGAGCCAGTCTTATTGTACTAGAGTCGGCATTGAGCCTTTTGCATTTAATTCCGATGCAATTTCTGTGTTTCATCATCAATAAGGCGGACGGAGGGATACAGTAACCTGAAGTGAAGCATCTGAATCTATAACTAGTGGCACAGAAATGGTTCAAAACATAGACAGCAAGAAGAGTCAGTTTTCTTGTACTTAAGACGGCATTGTGCCTATTTTATTTTATTCCGATGCTATTTTCAGTGTTTCATCGTCAATAAAAAGGTCACAGAGATACAGCAAACCTGAAGTGAAGCATCGGAATCTATAACTAGTGTCACAGGAATGGTTCAAAACATAGACAGTAAGAAGAGTCAGTTTTCTTGTACTTAAGTCGGCATTGTGCCTTTTGTATTTAATTCCGATGCAATTTCTGTGTTTCGTCGTCAATAAGAAGGTCAGAGGGATACAGTAAACCTGAATTGAAGCATCGGAATCTATAACTAGTGTCACAGGAATGTTTCAATTCATAGACAGTACGAAGAGTCAGTTTTCTTGTACTTAAGTCGGCATTGTGCCTTTTGTATTTAATTCCGATGCAATTTCTGGGTTTCATCGTCAATAAGAAGGTCAGAGGGATACAGTAAACCTCAAGTGAAGTATCGGAATCTATAACTAGTGTCACAGGAATGGTTCAAAACATAGACAGTAAGAAGAGTCAGTTGTCTTGTACTTAAGCCGGCATTGTGCCATTTGTATTTAATTCCGATGCAATTTCTGTGTTTCATCGTCAATAAGGAGGTCAGAGGGATACAGCAAACCTGAAGTGAAGCATCGCAATCTATAACTAGTGTCACAGGAATGGTTAAAAACATAGACAGTAGGAAGAGTCAGTTTTTTTGTACTTAAGTCGGCATTGTGCCTTTTATATTTAACTAAGATGCAATTTCGGTGTTTCATCGTCAATAAGAAGGTCAGAGGGATACAGTAAACCTGAAGTGAAGTATCGGAATCTATGACTAGTGTCACAGGAAAGGTTCAAAATATAGACAATAAGAAGGGTCTGTCTTCTTGTACTTGAGTCGGCATTGAGCCTTTTGTATTTAATTCCGATGCATTTTCTGTGTTTCATCGTCAATAAGAAGGTCAGAGGGATACAGTTATCCTGAGGTGAAGCATCGGAATCTATAACTAGTGTCACAGGAATGGTTCAATACATAGACAATAAGAAGAGCCCGTCTTCTTCTACTTGAGTTGGCATTGTGCCTCTTGTATTTAATTCCGATGCAAATTCTGTGTTTCATCGTCAATAAGGCGGACAGAGGGATACAGTAAACCCGAAGTGAAGCATCTGAATCTATAACTAGTGTCACAGGAATGGTTCAAAATATAGACAGTAAGAAGAGTCAGTTTTCTTGTACTTAAGTCGGCATTGTGCCTTTCGTATTGAATTCCGATGAATTTCTGTGCTTCATCGTCAATAAGAAGGTCAGTGGGTTACAGTAAACCTGAAGTGAAGCATCGGAATCTATAACTTGTGTCACAGGAATGGTTCAAAACATAGACAGTAGGAAGAGTAAGTCTTCCAGTACTGAAGTCGGCATTGTGCCTTTTGTATTTAATTCCGATGCAATTTCTGTGTTTCATCGTCAATATGAAGGTCAGCGGGATACAGTAAACCTGAAGCGAAGCATCGGAATCTATAACTAGTGTCACAGGAATGGTTCAAAACATAGGCAGTAAGAAGAGTCAGTCTTCTTAAACTTGAGTCGGCATTGTGCCTCTTGTATTTAATTCCGATGCAATTTCTGTGTTTCATCGTCAATAAGGCGGACGGAGGGATACAGTAAACCTGAAGTGAAGCATCTGAATCTATAACTAGTGTCACAGAAATGGTTCAAAACATAGACAGCAAGAAGAGTCAGTTTTCTTGTACTTAAGACGGCATTGTGCCTATTTTATTTTATTCCGATGCTATTTCTGTGTTTCATCGTCAATAAGAAGGTCACAGGGATACAGTAAACCTGAAGTGAAGCATCGGAATCTATAACTAGTGTCACAGGAATGGTTCAAAACATAAACACTAAGAAGCGTTAGTTTTCGTGTACTTAAGTCGGCATTGCGCCTTTTGTATTTAATTCCGATGCAATTTCTGTGTTTCATCGTTAATAAGAATGTCAGAGGGATACAGTAAACCTAAAGTGAAGCATCGGTATCTATAACTAGTGTCACAGGAATAGTTCAAAGCAAAGGCAGTAAGAAGAGTCAGTTTTCTTGTACTTAAGTCGGCACTGTGCTTTTCTATTTAATTCCGATGCAATTTCTGTGTTTCGACGTCTATAAGAAGGTCCAAGGGACACAGTAAACCTGAAGTGAAGCATCGGAATCTAAATCCGGTCTCACAGGAAAGGTTCAAAACATAGACAGTAAGAAGGGCCAGTCCTCTTGTACTTGAGTCGGCATTGTGCCTTTTGTATTTAATTCCAATGCAATTTCTGTGTTTGATCGTCAATAAGAAGGTCTGAGGGATACAGTAAACCTGAAGTGAAGCATCGGTATCTAGAACTAGTGTCACAGGAATGGTTCAAAACATAGACGGTAAGAAGAATCAGTCTTCCTGTACTTAAGTCGGCATTGAGCCTTTTGTATTTAACTAAGATGCAATTTCTGTGTTTCATCGTCAATAAGAAGGTCAGAGGGATACAGTAAACCTGAAGTGAAGTATCTGAATCTATAACTAGTGTCACAGGAATGGTTCAAACATAGACAGTAAGAAGAAACAGTTTTCTTGTACTTAAGTCGGCATTGTGCCTTTTGTATATCATTCCGATGCAATTTCTGTGTTTCGTCGTCAATAAGAAGGTCAGAGGGATACAGTAAACCTGAATGAAGCATCGGAATCTATAACTAGTGTCACAGGAATGTTTCAAATCATAGACAGTACGAAGAGTCAGTTTTCTTGTACTTAAGTCGGCATTGTGCCTTTTGTATTTAATTCCGATGCAATTTCTGGGTTTCATCGTCAATAAGAAGGTCAGAGGGATACAGTAAACCTGAAGTAAAGCATCGGAATCTATAACTAGTGTCACAGGAAAGGTTCAAAACATAGACAGTAAGTAAAGTCAGTTTTCTTGTACTTAAGTGGGCATTGTGCCTTTTGTATTTAATTCCGATGCAATTTCTGTGTTTCATCGTCAATATGAAGGTCAGAGGGATACAGTAAACCTGAAGTGAAGCATCGCAATCTATAACTAGTGTCACAGGAATGGTTCAAAACATAGTCAGTAAGAAGAGTCAGTTTTCTTGTACTTAAGTCGGCATTGTGCCTTTTGTATTTAATTCCGATGCAATTTCTGTGTTTCATCGCCAATACGAAGGTCAGAGGGATACAGTAAACCTCAAGTGAAGTATCGGAATCTATAACTAGTGTCACAGGAATGGTTCAAAACATAGACAGTAAGAAGAGTCAGTTTTCTTCTACTTAAGCCGGCATTGTGCCATTCGTATTTAATTCCGATGCAATTTCTGTGTTTCATCGTCAATAAGAAGGTCAGAGGGATACAGCAAACCTGAAGTGAAGCATCGGAATCTATAACTAGTGTCACAGGAATGGTTAAAAACATAGACAGTAGGAAGAGTCAGTCTTCCTGTACATAAGTCGGCATTGAGCCTTTTATATTTAACTAAGATGCAATTTCTGTGTTTCATCGTCAATAAGAAGGTCAGAGGGATACAGTAAACCTGAAGTGAAGTATCGGAATCTATGACTAGTGTCACAGGAAAGGTTCAAAATATAGACAATAAGAAGGGTCTGTCTTCTTGTACTTGAGTCGGCATTGTGCCTCTTGTATTTAATTCCGATGCAATTTCTGTGTTTCCTCGTCAATAAGAAGGTCAGAGGGATACAATAAACCTGAAGTGAAGTATCGGAATCTATAACTAGTGTCACAGGAATGGTTCAAAAACATAGGCAGTAAGAAGACCCAGTCTGCATGTACTTGAGTCGGCATTGTGCCTTTTGTATTTAATTCCGATGCAATTTCTGTGTTTCAACGTCAATAAGAAGGTCAGACGGATACAGTAAACCTGAAGTGAAGCATCTGAATCTATAACTAGCGTCACAGGAATGGTTCAAAACATAGACGGTAAGAAGAGCCAGTCTTCTTGTACTTGAGTCGGCACTGAGCCTTTTGCATTTAATTCCGATGCAATTTCTGAGTTTCATCGTCAATAAGAAGGTCAGAGGGATACAGTAAAACTGAAGTGAAGCATCGGAATCTATAACTAGTGTCACAGGAATGGTTCAAAGCATTGACAGTAGGAAGAGTCAGTCTTCTAGTACTTAAGTCGGCATTGTGCCTTTTGTATTTAATTCCGATGCAATTTCTGTGTTTCATCGTCAATAAGAAGGTCAGAGGGATACAGTTATCCTGAAGTGAAGCATCGGAATCTATAACTAGTGTCACAGGAATGGTTCAATACATAGACAATAAGAAGAGCCCGTCTTCTTCTACTTGAGTCGGCATTGTGCCTCTTGTATTTAATTCCGATGCATATTCTGGGTTTCATCGTCAATAAGGCGGACAGAGGGATACAGTAAACCTGAAGTGAAGCATCTGAATCTATAAGTAGTGTCAAAGGAATGGTTCAAAACATAGACAGTAAGAAGAGTCAGTTTTCTTGTACATAAGTCGGCATTGTGCCTTTTGTATTTAATTCCGATGCAATTTCTGTGCTTCATCGTCAATAAGAAGGTCAGAGGGTTACAGTAAACCTGAAGTGAAGCATCGGAATCAATAACTAGTGTCACAGGAATGGTTCGAAACATAGAGAGTAAGAAGAGTCAGTCTTTTTGTACTTAAGTCGGCATTGTGCCTTTTGTATTTAATTCCGATGCAATATCTGTGTTTCATCGTCAATAAGAAGGTCAGAGGGATACAGTAAACCTGAAGTGAAGCATCGGAATCTATAACTAGTGTTACAGGAATGGTTCAAAACCTAGACAGTAAGAAAGGTCAGTCTTCCTATACTAAAGTCGGCAATGTGCCTTTTGTATTTAATTCCGATGCAATATCTGTGTTGCATCGTCAATAAGAAGATCAGAGGGACACAGTAAACCTGAAGGTGAAGCATCGGAATCCTTAACTATTGTCACAGGAATGGTTCAAACACAGACAGTAAGAAGAGCCAGTCTTCTTGTACTTGAGTCGGCATTGAGCCTTTTGTATTTAATTCCGATGAAAATTCTGTGTTTCAACGTCAATAAGAAGGTCAGAGGGCTACAGTAAACCTGAAGTGAAGCATCGGAATCTATAACTAGTGTTACAGGAATGGTTCAAAACATAGACAGTAGGAAGAGTCAGTTTTCTACTACTTAAGTCGGCATTGTGATTTTTGTATTTAATTCCGATGCAATTTCTGTGCTTCATCGTCAATAAGAACGTCAGAGGGATACAGTAAACCTGAAGTGAAGTATCGGAATCTATGACTAGTGTCACAGGAAAGGTTCAAAACATAGACAATAAGAAGGGTCTGTCTTCTTGTACTTAAGTCGGCATTGTGCCACTTGTATATAATTCCGATGTAATTTCTGTGTTTCATCGTCAATATGAAGGTCAGAGGGATACAGTAAACCTGAAGTGAGGCATCGGAATCTGTAACTAGTGTCACAGGAATGGTTCAAAACATAGACAGTAAGAAGAGCCAGTCTGCCTGTACTTGAGTCGTCATGGTGCCTTTTCTATTTAATTCCGATGCAATTTCTGTGTTTCATCGTCAATAAGAAGGTCAGAGGGATACAGTTATCCTGAAGTGAAGCATCGGAATCTATAATTAGTGTCACAGGAATGGTTCGAAGCATAGACAATAAGAAGAGCCAGTCTTCTTGTACTTGAGTCGGCATTGTGCCTCTTGTATTTAACTCCGATGCAATTTCTGTGTTTCATCGTCAATAAGGTGGACAAAGGGATACAGTAAACCAGAAGTGAAGCATCTGAATCTATAACTAGTGTCACAGGAATGGTTCAAAACATAGGCAGTAGGAAGAGGCAGTTTTCCTGTACTTAAGTCGGCATTGTGCCTTTTGTATTTAATTTCGATGCAATTTCTGTGCTTCATCGTCAATACGAAGGTCAGAGGGTTACAGTAAACCTGAGGTGAAGCATCGGAACCTATAACTTGTGTCACAGGAATGGTTTAAAACATAGACAGTAGGGTGAGTCAGTCTTCTAGTACTGAAGTCGGCATTGTGCCTTTTGTATTATATTCCGATGCAATTTCTGTGTTTCATCGTCAATATGAAGGTCAGAGGGATACAGTAAACCTGAAGTGAACCATCGGAATCTATAACTAGTGTTACAGGAATGGTTCAAAACATAGACAGTAGGAAGAGTCAGTTTTCTACTACTTAAGTCGGCATTGTGATTTTTGTATTTAATTCCGATGCAATTTCTGTGCTTCATCGTCAATAAGAAGGTCAGAGGGATACAGTAAACCTCAAGTGAAGTATCGGAATCTATAACTAGTGTCACGGTAATGGTTCAAGACATAGACAGTAAGAAGAGTCCGTTTTTTTGTACTTAAGCCGGCATTGTGCCATTTGTATTTAATTCCGATGCTATTTCTGTGTTTCATCGTCAATATGAAGGTCAGAGGGATACAGAAAACCTGAAGTGAAGCATCGGAATCCATAACTAGTGTCACAGGAATGGTTAAAAACATAGACAGTAGGAAGAGTCAGTTTTCTTGTACTTAAGTCGGCATTGTGCCTTTTGTATATAATTCCGATGTAATTTCTGTGTTTCGTCGTTTATAAGAAGGTCCAAGGGATACAGTAAACCTGAAGTGAAGCATCGGAATGTTAATCCGGTCTCGCAGAAA
Source organism: Schistocerca serialis cubense (assembly GCF_023864345.2). Taxonomy (NCBI): domain Eukaryota; kingdom Metazoa; phylum Arthropoda; class Insecta; order Orthoptera; family Acrididae; genus Schistocerca; species Schistocerca serialis. The sequence continues at coordinate 51,870,943 of NW_026047583.1, forward strand.
AGGTTCAAAACATAGACAGTAAGAAGAGCCAGTCCTCTTGCCTTGAGTCGGCATTGTGACTTTTGTATTTAAATCCGATGCAATTTCTGTGTTTGATCGTCAATAAGAAGGTCAGAGGGATACAGTAAACCTGAAGTGAAGCATCGGAATCTATAAGTAGTGTCACAGGAATGGTTCAAAACATAGACGGTAAGAAGAGTCAGTCTTCCTGTACTTATGCGGTAGCGTACTCGCTTCCCACGCCCGGGTTCCCGGGTTTGATTCCCGGCGGGGTCAGGGATTTTATCTGCCTCGTGATGGCTGGGTGTTGTGTGCTGTCCTTAGGTTAGTTAGGTTTAAGTAGTTCTAAGTTCTAGGGGACTTATGACCACAGCAGTTGAGTCCCATAGTGCTCAGAGCCATTTGAACCATTTTTTTCTTCCTGTACTTAAGTCGGCATTGAGTTTTTTGTATTTAACTAAGATGCAATTTCTGTGTTTCATCGTCAATAAGAAGGTCAGAGGGATACAGTAAACCTGAAGTGAAGTATCGGAATCTATGACTAGTGTCACAGGAAAGGTTCAAAACATAGACAATAACAAGGGTCTGTCTTCTTGTACTTAAGTCGGCATTGTGCCACTTGTATATAATTCCGATGTAATTTCTGTGTTTCATCGTCAATATGAAGGTCAGAGGGATACAGTAAACCTGAAGTGAGGCATCGGAATCTATAACTAGTGTCACAGGAATGGTTCAAAACATAGACAGTAAGAAGAGCCAGTATGCCTGTACTTGAGTCGTCATGGTGCCTTTTCTATTTAATTCCGATGCAATTTCTGTGTTTCAATGTCAATAAGAAGGTCAGACGGATACAGTAAACCTGAAGTGAAGCATCTGAATCCATAACTAGTGTCACAGGAATGGTTCAAATCATAGACGGTAAGAAGAGCCAGTCTTCTATTACTTGAGTCGGCATTGAGCCTTTTGTATTTAATTCCGATGCAATTTCTGTGTTTCATCGTCAATAAGAAGGTCAGAGGGATACAGTAAACCTGAAGTGAAGCATCGGAATCTATAACTAGTGTCACAGGAATGGTTCAAAGCATTGATAGTAGGAAGAGTCAGTCTTCTAGTACTTAAGTCGGCATTGTGCCTTTTGTATTTAATTCCGATGCAATTACTGTGTTTCATCGTCAATAAGAAGGTCAGAGGGATACAGTTATCCTGAAGTGAAGCATCGGAATCTATAATTAGTGTCATAGGAATGGTTCAAAGCATAGACAATAAGAAGAGCCAGTCTTCTTGTACTTGAGTCGGCATTGTGCCTCTTGTATTTAATTCCGATGCAATTTCTGTGTTTCATCGTCAATAAGGTGGACAGAGGGATACAGTAAACCAGAAGTGAAGCATCTGAATCTATAACTAGTGTCACAGGAATGGTTCAAAACATAGGCAGTAGGAAGAGTCAGTTTTCCTGTACTTAAGTCGGCATTGTGCCTTTTGTATTTAATTCCGATGCAATTTCTGTGCTTCATCGTCAATACGAAGGTCAGAGGGTTACAGTAAACCTGAGGTGAAGCATCGGAACCTATAACTTGTGTCACAGGAATGGTTTAAAACATAGACAGTAGGATGAGTCAGTCTCCTAGTACTAAAGTCGGCATTGTGCCTTTTGTATTAAATTCCGATGAAATTTCTGTGTTTCATCGTCAATATGAAGGTCAGAGGGATACAGTAAACCTGAAGTGAACCATCGGAATCTATAACTAGTGGCACAGGAATGGTTCAAAACATAGCCAGTAAGAAGAGTCAGTTTTCTTGTACATAAGTCGGCATTGTGCCTTTTGTATTTAATTCCGATGCAATATCTGTGTTTCATCGTCAATAAGAAGGTCAGAGGGATACAGTAAACCTGAAGTGAAGCATCGGAATCTATAACTAGTGTCACAGGAATGGTTCGAAACATAGACAGTAAAAAAGGTCAGTCTTCTTGTACTTAAGTCGGCAATGTGCCTTTTGTATTAAATTCCGATGCAATATCTGTGTTGCATCGTCAATAAGAAGATCAGAGGGACACAGTAAACCTGAAGGTGAAGCATCGGAATCCATAACTATTGTCACAGGAATGGTTTAAACATAGACAGTAAGAAGAGCCAGTCTTCTTGTGCTTGAGTCGGCATTGAGCCTTTTGTATTTAATTCCGATGAAAACTCTGTAATTCATCGTCAATAAGAAGGTCAGAGGGATACAGTAAACCTGAAGTGAAGCATCGGAATCTATAACTAGTGTTACAGGAATGGATAAAAACGTAAAAGGTAAGAATGGTCTGTTTTCTTGTACTTAAGTCGGCATTGTGCCTTTTGTATTTATTTCTGATGCAATTTCTGTGTTTCATCGTCAATAAGAAGGTCAGAGGGATACAGTAAACCTGAAGTGAAGCATCGGTATCTATAACAAGTGTCACAGGAATGGTTCAAAACATAGACAGTAAGTAGAGTCAGTTTTTTGTACTTAAGTCGGCATTGTGCCTTTTGCATTTAATTCGGATGCAATTTCTGTGTTTCATCGTCAATATGAAGGTCAGAGGAATACAGTAAACCTGAAGTGAAGCATCATGGTCTATAACTAGTGTCACAGGAATGGTTCAATACATAGACAGTAAGAAGAGTCAGTTTTCTTGTACTTAAGACGGCATTGTGCCTTTTGTATTTCATGCCGATGGAATTTCTGTGTTTCGTCGGCAATAAGAAGGTCAGAAGGATACAGTAAACCTGTAGTGAAACATTGGAATCTTTAACTAGTGTCACAGGAATGGTTCAAAACATAGACAGTAAGAAGAGTCAGATTTCTTTTACTGATGTGGGCATTGTGCCTTTCGTATTTAATTCCGATTCAATTTCGGTGATACATCGTCAATAAGACGCTCGGAGAGATACAGTAAACATGAAGTGAAGCATCGGAATCTATAACTAGTGTCACAGGAATTGTTCAAAACATAGACAGTAGGAAGAGTCAGTTTTCTTCTACTTAAGTCGGCATTGTACCTTTTGTATTTAATTCCGATGCAATTTATGTGTTTTATCGTCAATTCGAAGGTCAGAGGGATACAGTAAACCTGAAGTGAACCATCGCAATCTATAACTAGTGTCACAGGAATGGTTCAAAACATGGGCAGTAAGAAGAGCCAGTCTTCTTGTACTTGAGTCGGCATTGTGCTTTTGTATTTAACTCCGATGCAATTTCTGTGTTTCATCGTCAATAAGACGGACAGAGGGATTCAGTAAACCTGAAGTGAAGCATCTGAATCTATAACTAGTGTCACAGGAATGGTTCAAAACATAGACAGTAAGAAGAGTCAGTTTTCTTGTACTTAAGTCGGCATTGTGCATTTTGTATTTAATTCCGATGCAATTTCTGTGCTTCATCGTCAATAAGATGGTCAGTGGGTTACAGTAAACCAGAAGTGAAGCATCGGAATCTATAACTAGTGTCACAGGAATGGTTCAAAGCATAGACAGTAGGAAGAGTCAGTCTTCTAGTACAGAAGTCGGCATTGTGCCTTTTGTATTTAATTCCGATGCAATTTCTGTGTGTCATCGTCAATATGAAGGTCAGAGGGATACAGTAAACCTGAAGTGAAGCATCGGAATCTATAACCAGTGTCACAGGAATGGTTCAGAACATATACAGTAAGAAGAGTCAGTTTTCTTGTACTTAAGTCGGCATTGTGCCTTTTGTATTTAATGCCTATGCAATTTCTGTGCTTCATCGTCAATGAGAAGGTCAGAGGGTTACAGTATTCCTGAAGTGAAGCATCGTAATCTATAACTAGTGTCACAGGATTGGATCAAAAAATAGAGAGTAAGAAGAGTCAGTCGTTTTGTACTTAAGTCGGCATTGTGCCTTTTGTATTTAATTCCGATGTAATATCTGTGTTTCATCGTCAATATGAAGGTCAGAGGGATACAGTAAACCTGAAGTGAAGCATCGGAATCTGTAACTAGTGTCACAGGAATGGTTCAAAACATAGACAGTAAGAAAGGTCAGTCTTCTTGTACTTAAGTCGGCATTGGGCCTTTTGTATTTAATTCCGATGCAATATCTGTCTTTCATCGTCAATAAGAAGATCAGAGGGATACAGTAAACCTGAAGTGAAGCGTCGGAATCTATAACTAGTATCACAGGAATGGTTTAAAACATAGACAGTAAGAAGAGCCAGTCTCCTTGTACTTGAGTCGGCATTGAGCCTTTTGTATTTAATTCCGATGCAATTTCTGTGTTTCGTCGTCAATAAGAAGGTAAGAGGGATACAGTAAACCTGAAGGGAAGCATCGGAATCTATTACTAGATTCACAGGAATGGTTCAAAACATAGACAGTAGGAAGATTCATTTTTTTAGTACTTAAGTCGGCATTGTGCCTTTTGTATTTAATACCGATGCAATATCTGTGTTTCATCGTCAATAAGAAGGTCAGAGGGATACAGTAAACCTGAAGTGAAGCATCGGAATCTATAACTAGTGTCACAGGAATGGTTCAAAACGTAGACAGTAAGAAGAGTCTGTTTTCTTGTACTTAAGTCGGCACTGTGCCACTTGTATTTAATTCTGATGCAATTTCTGTGTTTCATCGTCAATAAGAAGGTCAGAGGGATACAGCAAACCTGAAGTGAAGCATCGGAGTCTACAACTAGTGTCACAGGAATGGTTAAAAACATAGACAGTAAGAAGAGAAACTTTCCTTTTACTTATGTCGGCATTGTGCCTTTTGTATTTAATTCCGATGTAATTTCTGTGTCTCATCGTCAATACGAACGTCAGGGGGATACAGTAAAACTGAAGTGAAGCATCGGAATCTATAACTAGTTTCACAGGAATGGTTCAAATCATAGATAGTAAGAAGAGTCGGTTTACTTGTACTTATGTGGGCATTGTGCCTTTTGTATTTAATTCCGATTCAATTTCGCTATTACATCGTCAATAAGACGGTCAGAGGGATACAGTAAACCTGAAGTGAAGCATCGGAATCTGTAACTAATGTCACAGGAATAGTTCAAACATAGACAGTAAGAAGAGTCAGTTTACTTGTACTTAATTCGGCATTGTGCCTATTGTATTTAATTCCGATGCAATTTCTGTGTTTCATCGTCAATAAGAAGGTCAGAGGGATACAGTAATTTTGAAGTGAAGCATCGGAATCTATAACTAGTGTCACAGGAATAGTTCAAAACATAGACAGTAAGAAGAGTCAGTTTACTTGTACTTAATTCGGCATTGTGCCTTTTGTATTTAATTCCGATGCAATTTCTGTGTTTCATCGTCAATAAGAAGGTCAGAGGGATCCAGTTAACCTGAAGTGAAGCATCGAAATCTATAACTAGTGTCACAGGAATGGTTCAAATCATAGGCAGTAAGAAGAGCCAGTTTCCTTGTACTTGAGTCGGCATTGTGCTTTTGTATTCAATTCCGATGCAATTTCTGTGTTTCATCGTCAATAAGAAGGTCAGAGGGATACAGTAAACCTCAAGTGAAGTATCGGAATCTATAACTAGTGTCACGGTAATGGTTCAAGACATAGACAGTAAGAAGAGTCAGTTTTTTTGTACTTAAGCCGGCATTGTGCCATTTGTATTTAATTCCGATGCTATTTCTGTGTTTCATCGTCAATATGAAGGTCAGAGGGATACAGAAAACCTGAAGTGAAGCATCGGAATCCATAACTAGTGTCACAGGAATGGTTAAAAACATAGACAGTAGGAAGAGTCAGTTTTCTTGTACTTAAGTCGGCATTGTGCCTTTTGTATATAATTCCGATGTAATTTCTGTGTTTCGTCGTCTATAAGAAGGTCCAAGGGATACAGTAAACCTGAAGTGAAGCATCGGAATGTAAATCCGGTCTCGCAGAAAAGGTTCAAGACATAGCCAGTAAGAAGAGCCAGTCCTCTTGTCTTGAGTCGGCATTGTGACTTTTGTATTTAAATCCGATGCAATTTCTGTGTTTGATCGTCAATAAGAAGGTCAGAGGGATGCAGTAAACCTGAAGTGAAGCATCGGAATCTATAAGTAGTGTCACAGGAATGGTTCAAAACATAGACGGTAAGAATAGTCAGTCTTCCTGTACTTATGCGGTAGCGCACTCGCTTCCCACGCCCGGGTTCCCGGGTTTGATTCCCGGCGGGGTCAGGGATTTTCTCTGCCTCGTGATGGCTGGGTGTTGTGTGCTGTCCTTAGGTTAGTTAGGTTTAAGTAGTTCTAAGTTCTTGGGGACTTATGACCACAGCAGTTGAGTCCCATAGTGCTCAGAGCCATTTGAACCATTTTTTTCTTCCTGTACTTAAGTCGGCATTGAGTTTTTTGTATTTAACTAAGATGCAATTTCTGTGTTTCATCGTCAATAAGAAGGTCAGAGGGATACAGTAAACCTGAAGTGAAGTATCGGAATCTATGACTAGTGTCACAGGAAAGGTTCAAAACATAGACATTAAGAAGGGTCTGTCTTCTTGTACTTAAGTTGGCATTGTGCCACTTGTATATAATTCCGATGTAATTTCTGTGTTTCATCGTCAATATGAAGGTCAGAGGGAAACAGTAAACCTGAAGTGAGGCATCGGAATCTATAACTAGTGTCACAGGAATGGTTCAAAACATAGACAGTAAGAAGAGCCAGTCTGCCTGTACTTGAGTCGTCATGGTGCCTTTTCTATTTAATTCCGATGCAATTTCTGTGTTTCAATGTCAATAAGAAGGTCAGACGGATACAGTAAACCTGAAGTGAAGCATCTGAATCCATAACTAGTGTCACAGGAATAATTCAAATCATAGACGGTAAGAAGAGCCAGTCTTCTATTACTTGAGTCGGCATTGAGCCTTTTGTATTTAATTCCGATGCAATTTCTGTGTTTCATCGTCAATAATAAGGTCAGAGGGATACAGTAAACCTGAAGTGAAGCATCGGAATCTATAACTAAAGTCACAGGAATGGTTCAAAGCATTGATAGTAGGAAGAGTCAGTCTTCTAGTACTTAAGTCGGCATTGTGCCTTTTGTATTTAATTCCGATGCAATTTCTGTGTTTCATCGTCAATAAGAAGGTCAGAGGGATACAGTTATCCTGAAGTGAAGCATCGGAATCTATAATTAGTGTCACAGGAATGGTTCAAAGCATAGACAATAAGAAGAGCCAGTCTTCTTGTACTTGAGTCGGCATTGTGCCTCTTGTATTTAATTCCGATGCAATGGCTGTGTTTCATCGTCAATAAGGTGGACAGAGGGATACAGTAAACCAGAAGTGAAGCATCTGAATCTATAACTAGTGTCACAGGAATGGTTCAAAACATAGGCAGTAGGAAGAGTCAGTTTTCCTGTACTTAAGTCGGCATTGTGCCTTTTGTATTTAATTCCGATGCAATTTCTGTGTTTCATCGTCAATAAGAAGGTCAGAGGGATACAGTTATCCTGAAGTGAAGCATCGGAATCTATAATTAGTGTCACAGGAATGGTTCAAAGCATAGACAATAAGAAGAGCCAGTCTCCTAGTACTGAAGTCGGCATTGTGCCTTTTGTATTAAATTCCGATGCAATTTCTGTGTTTCATCGTCAATATGAAGGTCAGAGGGATACAGTAAACCTGAAGTGAACCATCGGAATCTATAACTAGTGGCACAGGAATGGTTCAAAGCATAGACAGTAAGAAGAGTCAGTTTTCTTGTACATAAGTCGGCATTGTGCCTTTTGTATTTAATTCCGATGCAATATCTGTGTTTCATCGTCAATAAGAAGGTCAGAGGGATACAGTAAACCTGAAGTGAAGCATCGGAATCTATAACTAGTGTCACAGGAATGGTTCGAAACATAGACAGTAAGAAAGGTCAGTCTTCTTGTACTTAAGTCGGCAATGTGCCTTTTGTATTAAATTCCGATGCAATATCTGTGTTGCATCGTCAATAAGAAGATCAGAGGGACACAGTAAACATGAAGGTGAAGCATCGGAATCCATAACTATTGTCACAGGAATGGTTTAAACATAGACAGTAAGAAGAGCCAGTCTTCTTGTGCTTGAGTCGGCATTGAGCCTTTTGTATTTAATTCCGATGAAAACTCGGTAATTCATCGTCAATAAGAAGGTCAGAGGGATACAGTAAACCTGAAGTGAAGCATCGGAATCTATAACTAGTGTTACAGGAATGGATAAAAACGTAAAAGGTAAGAATGGTATGTTTTCTTGTACTTAAGTCGGCATTGTGCCTTTTGTATTTATTTCTGATGCAATTTCTGTGTTTCATCGTCAATAAGAAGGTCAGAGGGATACAGTAAACCTGAAGTGAAGCATCGGTATCTATAACTAGTGTCACAGGAATGGTTCAAAACATAGACAGTAAGTAGAGTCAGTTTTTTGTACTTAAGTCGGCATTGTGCCTTTTGCATTTAACTCGGATGCAATTTCTGTGTTTCATCGTCAATATGAAGGTCAGAGGAATACAGTAAACCTGAAGTGAAGCATCATGGTCTATAACTAGTGTCACAGGAATGGTTCAATACATAGACAGTAAGAAGAGTCAGTTTTCTTGTACTTAAGACGGCATTGTGCCTTTTGTATTTCATGCCGATGGAATTTCTGTGTTTCGTCGGCAATAAGAAGGTCAGAAGGATACAGTAAACCTGAAATGAAACATTGGAATCTTTAACTAGTGTCACAGGAATGGTTCAAAACATAGACAGTAAGAAGAGTCAGATTTCTTTTACTGATGTGGGCATTGTGCCTTTCGTATTTAATTCCGATTCAATTTTGGTGATACATCGTCAATAAGACGCTCGGAGAGATACAGTAAACATGAAGTGAAGCATCGGAATCTATAACTAGTGTCACAGGAATAGTTCAAAACATAGACAGTAGAAAGAGTCAGTTTTCTTGTACTTAAGTCGGCATTGTACCTTTTGTATTTAATTCCGATGCAATTTATGTGTTTTATCGTCAATAAGAAGGTCAGAGGGATACAGTAAACCTGAAGTGAACCATCGCAATCTATAACTAGTGTCACAGGAATGGTTCAAAACATGGGCAGTAAGAAGAGCCAGTCTTCTTGTACTTGAGTCGGCATTGTGCTTTTGTATTTAACTCCGATGCAATTTCTGTGTTTCATCGTCAATAAGACGGACAGAGGGATTCAGTAAACCTGAAGTGAAGCATCTGAATCTATAACTAGTGTCACAGGAATGGTTCAAAACATAGACAGTAAGAAGAGTCAGTTTTCTTGTACTTAAGTCGGCATTGTGCATTTTGTATTTAATTCCGATGTAATTTCTGTGCTTCATCGTCAATAAGATGGTCAGTGGGTTACAGTAAACCAGAAGTGAAGCATCGGAATCTATAACTAGTGTCACAGGAATGGTTCAAAACATAGACAGTAGGAAGAGTCAGTCTTCTAGTACAAAAGTCGGCATTGTGCCTTTTGTATTTAATTCCGATGCAATTTCTGTGTGTCATCGTCAATATGAAGGTCAGAGGGATACAGTAAACCTGAAGTGAAGCATCGGAATCTATAACCAGTGTCACAGGAATGGTTCAGAACATATACAGTAAGAAGAGTCAGTTTTCTTGTACTTAAGTCGGCATTGTGCCTTTTGTATTTAATCCCTATGCAATTTCTGTGCTTCATCGTCAATGAGAAGGTCAGAGGGTTACAGTATTCCTGAAGTGAAGCATCGTAATCTATAACTAGTGTCACAGGATTGGATCAAAACATAGAGAGTAAGAAGAGTCAGTCGTTTTGTACTTAAGTCGGCATTGTGCCTTTTGTATTTAATTCCGATGTAATATCTGTGTTTCATCGTCAATATGAAGGTCAGAGGGATACAGTAAACCTGAAGTGAAGCATCGGAATCTGTAACTAGTGTCACAGGAATGGTTCAAAACATAGACAGTAAGAAAGGTCAGTCTTCTTGTACTTAAGTCGGCATTGGGCCTTTTGTATTTAATTCCGATGCAATATCTGTGTTTCATCGTCAATAAGAAGATCAGAGGGATACAGTAAACCTGAAGTGAAGCGTCGGAATCTATAACTAGTATCACAGGAATGGTTTAAAACATAGACAGTAAGAAGAGCCAGTCTTCTTGTACTTGAGTCGGCATTGAGCCTTTTGTATTTAATTCCGATGCAATTTCTGTGTTTCGTCGTCAATAAGAAGGTAAGAGGGATACAGTAAACCTGAAGGGAAGCATCGGAATCTATTACTAGATTCACAGGAATGGTTCAAAACATAGACAGTAGGAAGATTCATTTTTTTAGTACTTAAGTCGGCATTGTGCCTTTTGTATTTAATACCGATGCAATATCTGTGTTTCATCGTCAATAAGAAGGTCAGAGGGATACAGTAAACCTGAAGTGAAGCATCGGAATCTATAACTAGTGTCACAGGAATGGTTCAAAACGTAGACAGTAAGAAGAGTCTGTTTTCTTGTACTTAAGTCGGCACTGTGCCACTTGTATTTAATTCTGATGCAATTTCTGTGTTTCATCGTCAATAAGAAGGTCAGAGGGATACAGCAAACCTGAAGTGAAGCATCGGAGTCTACAACTAGTGTCACAGGAATGGTTAAAAACATAGACAGTAAGAAGAGAAACTTTTCTTTTACTTATGTCGGCATTGTGCCTTTTGTATTTAATTCCGATGTAATTTCTGTGTCTCATCGTCAATACGAACGTCAGGGGGATACAGTAAAACTGAAGTGAAGCATCGGAATCTATAACTAGTTTCACAGGAATGGTTCAAATCATAGATAGTAAGAAGAGTCGGTTTACTTGTACTTATGTGGGCATTGTGCATTTTGTATTTAATTCCGATTCAATTTCGGTATTACATCGTCAATAAGACGGTCAGAGGGATACAGTAAACCTGAAGTGAAGCATCGGAATCTGTAACTAATGTCACAGGAATAGTTCAAACATAGACAGTAAGAAGAGTCAGTTTACTTGTACTTAATTCGGCATTGTGCCTATTGTATTTAATTCCGATGCAATTTCTGTGTTTCATCGTCAATAAGAAGGTCAGAGGGATACAGAAATTTTGAAGTGAAGCATCGGAATCTATAACTAGTGTCACAGGAATAGTTCAAAACATAGACAGTAAGAAGAGTCAGTTTACTTGTACTTAATTCGGCATTGTGCCTTTTGTATTTAATTCCGATGCAATTTCTGTGTTTCATCGTCAATAAGAAGGTCAGAGGGATCCAGTTAACCTGAAGTGAAGCATCGAAATCTATAACTAGTGTCACAGGAATGGTTCAAAACATAGACAGTAAGAAGAGTCAGTTTTCTTGTACTTAAGACGGCATTGTGCCTTTTCTGTTTAATTCCTATGCAATTTCTGTGCTACATCGTCAATAAGAAGGTCAGAGGGATACAGTAAACCTGAAGCGAAGCATCGGAATCTATAACTAGTGTCACAGGATTGGTTCAAAACATAGAGAGTAAGAAGAGTCAGTCTTTTTGTACTTAAGTCGGCATTGTGCCTTTTGTATTTAATTCCGATGCAATTTCTATGTTTCATCGTCCATAAGAAGGTCAGAGGGATACAGTAAACCTGAAGTGAAGCATCGGAATCTATAACTAGTGTCACAGGAATGGTTCAAAACATAGACAGTAGGAAGAGTCAGTTTACTAGTACTAAAGTCGTCATTGTGCCTTTTGTATTTAATTCCGATGCAATTTCTGTGTTTCATCGTCAATAAGAAGGTCAGAGGGATACAGTAAACCTGAAGTGAAGCATCGGAACCTATAACTAGTGTCACAAAAAAGGTTCAAAACAGAGACAGTAAGAAGAGTCAGTTTTGTTGTACTTAAGTCGGCATTGTGCCTTTTGTATTTAATTCCGATGCAATTTCTGTGTTTCATCGTCAATAAGAAGGTCACAGGGATATAGTAAACCTCAAGTGAAGTATCGGAATCTATAACTAGTGTCACAGGAATGGTGCAAATCATAGACTGAAGGAAGAGTCAGTCTTCTTGTACTTAAGTAGGCATTGTGCCATTTGTATTCAATTCCGATGCAATTTCTGTGTTTCATCGTCAATAAGAAGGTCAGAGGGATACAGTAAACCTGAATTGAAGCATCGGAATCTATAACAAGTGTCACAGGAATGGTTAAAATCATAGGCAGTAAGAAGAGTCAGTTTTCTTGTACTTAAGTCGGCATTGTGCCTTTTGTATTTAATTCCGATGAAATTTCTGTGTGTTATCGTCAATACGACGGTCAGAGGGATACAGTAAACCTGAAGTGATGCATCGGAATCTATAACTAGTGTCACAGGAATGGTTCAAAACATAGACAGTAAGAAGAGTCAGTTTACTTGTACTTAATTCGGCAGTGTGCCTTTAGTATTTAATTCCGATGCAGTTTCTGTGTTTCGTCTTCAATAAGAAGGTCAGAGGGATACAGTAAACCTGAAGTGAGGCATCGGAATCCATAGCTAATGTGACAGGAATTTTTCAAATCATAGACATTAAGAAGAGTCAGTTTACTTGTACTTAAGTTGGCATTGTGCGTTTTGTATTTCGTTCCGATGCAATTTTAGTGTTTCATCGTCAATAAGGTCAGAGGGATACAGTAAACCTGAAGTGAAGCATCGGGATCTATAACTAGTGTGACAGGAATGTTTCAAAACATAGACAGTAAGAAGAGTCAGTTTACTTGTACTTAAGTTGGCATTGGGCGTTTTGTATTTCGTTCCGATGGAATTTTAGTGTTTCATCGTCAATAAGGTCAGAGGGATACAGTAACCCTGAAGTGATGCATCGGAATCTATAACTACTATCACAGGAATGGTTCAAAACATAGACTGTAAGAAGGGTCAGTTTACTTGTACTTAAGTCGGCATTGTGCCTTTTCTATTTAATTCCGATGCACTTTCTGTGTTTCGTTGTCAATAAGAAGGGCCAAGGGATACAGTAAACCTGAAGTGAAGCAATGGAATCTAAAACCGGTTTCACAGGATAGGTTCAAATCATAGACAGTAAGAAGAGCCAGTCTTCTTGTATTTGAATCGGCATTGTGCCTTTTGTATTTAATTCCGATGCAATTTCTGTGTTTCATCGTCAATAAGAAGGTCCAAGAGACACAGTAAAACTGAAGTGAAGCATCGGAATCTATAACTAGCGTCACAGGAACGGTTCAAACCATAGACAGTAAGAAGAGTCAGTCTTCTTGTACTTAAGTCGGCATTGTGCCTTTTGTTTGTATACCGATGCAATTTATGTGATTCATCGTCAATAAGACGGTCAGAGGGATACAGTAAACCTGAAGTGACGCATCGGAATCTATAACTAGTGTCCCAGGAATGGTTCAAAACGTAGATAGTAAGAAGAGTCAATTTTCTTGTACTTAAGACGGCATTGTGCATTTTGTATTTAACTCCGATGCAATTTCTGTGTTTCATCGTCAATAAGAAGGTCACAGGGAAACAGTAAACCTGAAGTGAAGCATCGGAATCTATAACTAGTGTCACAGGAGTGGTTCAAAACATAAACAGTAAGAAGCGTCAGTTTATTTGTACTTAAGTCGGCATTGTGCCTTTTGTATTCAATTCCGATGCTATTTCTGTGTTTAATCGTCAATACGAAAGGACAGAGGGATACAGTAAACCTGAAGTGAAGCATCGGAATTCATAACTAGTGTCACAGGAATGGTTCAAAACATCGAAAGTAAGAAACGTCAGTTTTCTTGTACATAAGTCGGCATTGTGCCTTTTGTATTTAATTCCGATGCAATTTCTGTGTTTCACAGTCAATATCAAGGTCAGAGGGATACAGTAAACCTGAAGTGAAGCACCGAAATCTATAACTAGTGTCACAGGAATTGTTCAAAATATAGACAGTAAATAGAGTCAGTTTACTTGAACTTAATTCGGCATTGTGCCTTTTGTATATAATTCCGATGTAATTTCTGTGTTTCATCGTCAATAAGAAGGTCCGAGGTACACAGTAAATCTGTAGTGAAGCATCGGAATCTATAATTAGTGTCACAGGAATGGTTCAAAACATCGACAGTAAGAAGAGTCAGTTTACTTGTACTTAAGTTGGCATTGTGCCTTTTCTATTTAATTCCGATGCACTTTCTGTGTTTCGTCGTCAATAAGAAGGGCCAAGGGATACAGTAAACCTGAAGTGAAGCATCGGAATCTAAAACCGGTTCCACAGGAAAGGTTCAAAACATAGACAGTAAGAAGAGCCAGTCTTCTTGTACTTGAGTCGGCATTGTGCCTTTTGTTTTTAATTCCGATGTAATTTCTGTGTATCATCGTCAATAAGACGATCAGAGGGATACAGCAAACCTGAAGTGAAGCATCGGAATCTATAGCTAGTCTCACAGGAATGGTTCAAAACATAGACAGTATGAAGAGTCAGTTTTCTTGCACTGATGTCAGCATTGTGCCTTTTCTATTTAATTCCGATGCACTTTCTGTGTTTCGTCGTCAATAAGAAGGGTCAAGGGATATAGTAAACCTAAAGTGAAGCATCGGAATCTAAAACCGGTTTCACAGGAAAGGATCATAACATAGACAGTAAGAAGAGCCTGTCTTCTTGTACTTGAATCGGCATTGTGCCTTTTGTATTTAATTCCGATGCAATTTCTGTGTTTCATCGTCCATAAGAAGGTCAGGGGGATACAGGTAACCTGAAGTGAAGCATCGGAATCTATAACTAGTGTCACAGTAATGGTTCTAAACATAGACAGTAAGAAGAATCAGTCTTCTTGTACATAAGTCGTCATTGTGCCTTTTGTTTGTATTCCGATGCAATTTCTGTATTTCATCGCCAATAAGAAGGTCAGAGGGATACAGTAAACCTGAGGTGAACCATCGGGAGCTATAACTAGTGTCACAGGAATGGTTCAAAGCATAGACTGTAAGATGAGTCAGTTTTCTTGTACTTAAGTCGGCATTGTGCCTTTTGTATTTAATTCCGATGCAATTTCTGTGTTTCATCGTCAATTAGAAGGTCACAGAGATACAGTAAACCTGAAGGGAAGCATCGGAATCTATAACTAGTGTCACCGGAGTGGTTCAAAACATAAACAGTAAGAAGCGTCAGTTTTCTTGTACTTAAGTCGGCATTGTGCCTTTTGTATTTATTTCTGATGCAATTTCTGTGTTCGTCGTCAATAAAAAGGTCCAAGAGATACAGTAAATCTGAAGTGAAGCATCGTATTCTAAAACCGGTCTCACAGGAAAGGTTTAAAACATAGACAGTAAGAAGAGCCAGTCTTCTTGTACTTGAGTCGGCATTGTGCCTTTTGTTATTAATTCCGATGCAATTTCTGTGTTTCATCGTCAATAAGACGGTCAGAGGGATACAGCAAACCTGAAGTGAAGCATCGGAATTCATAACTAGTGTCACAGGAATGGTTCAAAGCATAGACAGTAAGAAGAGTCAGTTTTCTTGTGCATAAGTCGGCATTGTGCCTTTTGTATTTAATTTCGATGCAATGTCTGTGTTTCATCGTCAATAAGAAGGGCTAAGGGATACAGAAAACCTGACGTGAAGCATCGGAATCTATAACTAGTGCCACAGGAGTGGTTCAAAACATAAACAGTAAGAAGCGTCAGTTTTCTTCTACTTAAGTCGGCATTGTGCCTTTTGTATTCAATTCCGATGCTATTTCTGTGTTTCATCGTCAATACGAAAGGTCAGAGGGATACAGTAAACCTGAAGTGGAGCATCAGAAGTCATAACTAGTGTCACAGGAATGGTTCAAAACATAGACAGTAAGAAGAGTCAGTTTTCTTGTACATAAGTCGGCATTGTGCCTTTTGTATTTAATTCCGTTGCAATTTCTGTGTTTCTTCGTCAATAAGAAGGTCAGAGGGATACAGTAAACCTGAAGTGAAGCATCGGAATCTATAACTAGTGACACAGGAATGGTTAAAACCATAGAGAGTAAGAAGAGTCAGTTTTCTTGTACTTAAGTCGGCATTGTGCCTTTTGTATTTAATTCCGATGCAATTTCTGTGTTTCATCGTCAATAAGATGGTCAGAGGGATACAGTAAACCTGTAGTGAAGCATCGGAATCTATAACTAGTGTCACAGGAATGGTTCAAAGCATGGACAGTAAGAAGAGTCAGTTAACTTGTACTTAAGTTGGCATTGTGCGTTTTGTGTTTCATTCCGATGCAATTTCTGTGTTTCATCGTCAATAAGAAGGTCAGAGGGTTACAGTGAGCCTTAAGTGAAGCATCGGAATCTATAACTAGTGTCACAGGAATGGTTCAAAAAATCGACAGTAAGAAGAGTCAGTCTTCTTGTACTTAAGTCGGCATTGTGCCTTTTGTATTTAATTGCGATGCAATTTCTGTTTTTCATCGTCAATAAGGCGGTCAGAGTGATACAGCAAACCTGAAGTGAAGAATCGGACTCTATAACTAGTGTCACAAGAATGGATAAGACATAGACAATATGAAAAGTCAGATTTCTTGTACTTAAGTCGGCATTGTGCCTTTTCTATATAATTCCGATGCAATTTCTGTGTTTCGTCGTCAATAAGAAGGGCCAAGGGATACACTAAACCTGAAGTGTAGCATCGGAATCTAAAACCGGTCTCACAGGAAAGGTAAAAAAATAGACAGTAAGAAGAGCCAGTCTTCTGGTACATGAGTCAGCATTGTGCGTTTTGTATTTAATTCCGACGCAATTTCTGTGTTTCATCGTCAATAAGAAGGTCAGAGGGATACAGTAAACCTGAAGTGAAGCATCGGAATCAATAACTAGTGTCACAGGACAGGTCAAAGCATAGACAGTAAGAAGAGTTAGTTTTCTTGTACTTAAGTCGGCATTCTGCCTTTTGTTTTTAATTCCGATGCAATTTCTGTGTTTCATCGGCAATACGAAGGTCAGAGGGATACAGTAAACCTGAAGTGAAGCATCGGAATCTATAACAAATGTCACAGGAATGGTTCAAAACATATACAGTAAGAAGAGACGGTTTTCTTGTACTTAAGTCGGCATTGTGCCTTTTGTAATTAATTCCGATGCAATTCCTGTGCTTAATCGTCAATAGGAAGGTCAGAGGGATACAGTAAACCTGAAGTGAAGCATCGGAATCTATAACTAGTGTCAGAGGAATGGATAAAACCAAAGACAGTAATAAGAGTCAGTTTTCTTGAACTTCAGTCGGCATTGTGCCTTTTCTATTTAGTTCCGATGCAATTTCTGTGTTCCATCGTCAATAAGAAGGTCGGAGGGATACAGTAAACCTGAAGTGAAGTATCGGAATCTATAACTTGTGTCACAGAAATGGTTCAAAACATAGGCAGTAAGAAGAGTCAGTTTTCTTGTACTCAAGTCGGCATTGCGAATTTTGTATTTAATTCCGATGCAATTTATGTGTTCCATCGTCAATATGAAGGTCAGAGGGATACAGTAAACCTGAAGTGAAGCATCGGAATCAATAACTAGTGTTCCAGGAATGGTTGAAAACATAGATAGTAAGAAGAGACAATTTTCTTGTACTTAAGTCGGCATTGTGCATTTTGCATTTAATTCCGATGCAATATCTGTGTTTCATCGTCAATAAGAAGGTCACAGGGAAACAGTAAACCTGAAGTGAAGCATCGGAATCTATAACTAGTGTCACAGGAGTGGTTCAAAACATAAACAGTAAGAAGCGTCAGTTTTATTGTACTTGAGTCGGCATTGTGCCTTTTGTATTCAATTCCGGTGCTGTTTCTGTGTTTAATCGTCAATAAGAAGGTCAGAGGGATACAGTAAACCTGAAGTGAAGCATCGGAATTCATAACTAGCGTCACAGGAATGGTTCAAAACATAGACAGTAAAAAATGTCAGTTTTCTTGTACATAAGTCGGCATTGTGCCTTTTGTATTTAATTTCGATGCAATTTCTGTGTTTCATCGTCAATAAGAAGGTCAGGGGGATACAGTTAACCTGAAGTGAAGCATCGGAATCTTTAACTAGTGTCACAGTAATGGTTCTAAACATAGACAGTAAGAAGAGTTAGTCTTCTTGTACATAAGTCGCCATTCTGCCTTTTGTTTGTATTACGATGCAATTTCTGTGTTTCATCGTCAGTAAGAAGGTCAGAGGGATACTGTAAACTTGAATTGACGCATCGGAATCTAAAACTAGTGTGACAGGAATGGTTCAAAGCATACACAGGAAGGAGAGTCAATTTTCTTGTACTTAAGTCGGCATTGGGCTTTTTTGTATTTAATTCCGAAGCAGTTTCTGTGTTTCATCGTCAATAAGAAGGTCAGAGGGATACAGTAAACCTGAAGTGAAGCATCGGTATCTTAAACTAGTGTCACAGGAATGGTTCAAAACGTCGACAGTAAGAAGAGTCAGTCTTCTTCTACTTAAGTCTGCAGTGTGCCTTTTGTATTCAAATCCGTTGCAATTTCTGTGTTTCATCGTCAATAAGAAGGTCAGAGGGTTACAGTGAACCTGAAGTGAAGCATCGGAATCTATAACTAGTGTCACAGGAATGGTTCAAAAAATCGACAGTAAGAAGAGTCAGTCTTCTTGTACTTAAGTCGGCATTGTGCCTTTTGTATTTAACTCCGATGCAATTTCTGTGTTTCATCGTCAATAAGAAGGTCACAGGGAAACAGTAAACCTGAAGTGAAGCATCGAAATCTATAACTAGTGTCACAGGAGTGGTTCAAAACATAAACAGTAAGAAGCGTCAGTTTTATTGTACTTAAGTCGGCATTGTGCCTTTTGTATTCAATTCCGGTGCTGTTTCTGTGTTTAATCGTCAATACGAAAGGTCAGAGGGATACAGTAAACCTGAAGTGAAGCATCGGAATTCATAACTAGTGTCACAGGAATGGTTCAAAGCATGGACAGTGAGAAGAGTCAGTTTACTTGTACTTAAGCTGGCATTGTGCGATTTGTGTTTCATTCCGATGCAATTTCTGTGTTTCATCGTCAATAAGAAGGTCAGAGGGATACAGTAAACCTGAAGTGAAGCATCGGAATCTATAACTAGTGTCACAGGAAGGGTTCAAACATAGACAGTAAGAAGAGTCAGTCTTCTTGTACATAAGTCGGCATTGTGCCTTTTGTATTCAATTCCGTTGCCATTTCTGTGTTTCATAGTCAATAAGACGGTCCAAGGGATACAGTAAACCTGAAGTGAAGTATCGGAATCTATAACTAGTGTCACAGGAATGGTTCAAAACATAGACAGTAAGAAGAGTTAGTTTTCTTGTACTTAAGTTGGCATTGTGCCTTTTGTATTTAATTCCGTTGCAATTTCTGTGTTTCTTCGTCAATAAGAAGGTCAGAGGGATACAGTAAACCTGAAGTGAAGCATCGGAATCTATAACTAGTGACACAGGAATGGTTAAAAACATAGAGAGTAAGAAGAGTCAGTTTTCTTGTACTTAAGTCGGCATTGTGCCTTTTGTATTTAATTCCGATGCAATTTCTGTGTTTCATCGTCAATAAGATGGTCAGAGGGATACAGTAAACCTGAAGTGAAGTATCGGAATCTATATCTAGTGTCACAGGAATAGTTCAAAGCATAGACAGTAAGTAGAGTCAGTTTACTTGTACTTAAGTTGGCATTGTGCGTTTTGTGTATCATTCCGATGCAATTTCTGTGTTTCATCGTCAGTAAGAAGGTCAGAGGGATACTGTAAACTTGAATTGGCGCATCGGAATCTAAAACTAGTGTGACAGGAATGGTTCAAAGCATACACAGGAAGGAGAGTCAATTTTCTTGTACTTAAGTCGGCATTGGGCTTTTTTGTATTTAATTCCGAAGCAGTTTCTGTGTTTCATCGTCAATAAGAAGGTCAGAGGGATACAGTAAACCTGAAGTGAAGCATCGGTATCTTAAACTAGTGTCACAGGAATGGTTCAAAACGTCGACAGTAAGAAGAGTCAGTCTTCTTGTACTTAAGTCTGCAGTGTGCCTTTTGTATTCAAATCCGTTGCAATTTCTGTGTTTCATCGTCAATAAGAAGGTCAGAGGGTTACAGTGAACCTGAAGTGAAGCATCGGAATCTATAACTAGTGTCTCAGGAATGGTTCAAAAAATCGACAGTAAGAAGAGTCAGTCTTCTTGTACTTAAGTCGGCATTGTGCCTTTTGTATTTAATTCCGATGCAATTTCTGTGTTTCATCGTCAATAAGGCGGTCAGAGTGATACAGCAAACCTGAAGTGAAGAATCGGACTCTATAACTAGTGTCACAGGAATGGATAAGTCATAGACAATATGAAAAGTCAGATTTCTTGTACTTAAGTCGGCATTGTGCCTTTTCTATATAATTCCGATGCAATTTCTGTGTTTCGTCGTCAATAAGAAGGGCCAAGGGATACAGTAAACCTGAAGTGTAGCATCGGAATCTAAAACCGGTCTCACAGGAAAGGTAAAAAAGTAGACAGTAAGAAGAGCCAGTCTTCTGGTACATGAGTCAGCATTGTGCGTTTTGTATTTAATTCCGATGCAATTTCTGTGTTTCATCGTCAATAAGAAGGTCAGAGGGATACAGTAAACCTGAAGTGAAGCATCGGAATCAATAACTAGTGTCACAGGACAGGTCAAAACATAGACAGTAAGAAGAGTTAGTTTTCTTGTACTTAAGTCGGCATTCTGCCTTTTGTTTTTAATTCCGATGCAATTTCTGTGTTTCATCGACAATACGAAGGTCAGAGGGATACAGTAAACCTGAAGTGAAGCATCGGAATCTATAACAAATGTCACAGGAATGGTTCAAAACATATACAGTAAGAAGAGACGGTTTTCTTGTACTTAAGTCGGCATTGTGCCTTTTGTAATTAATTCCGATGCAATTCCTGTGCTTAATCGTCAATAGGAAGGTCAGAGGGATACAGTAAACCTGAAGTGAAGCATCGGAATCTATAACTAGTGTCAGAGGAATGGATAAAACCAAAGACAGTAACAAGAGTCAGTTTTCTTTAACTTCAGTCGGCATTGTGCCTTTTCTATTTAGTTCCGATGCAATTTCTGTGTTCCATCGTCAATAAGAAGGTCGGAATGATACAGTAAACCTGAAGTGAAGTATCGGAATCTATAACTTGTGTCACAGGAATGGTTCAAACATAGGCAGTAAGAAGAGTCAGTTTTCTTGTACTCAAGACGGCATTGCGCCTTTTGTATTTAATTCCGATGCAATTTATGTGTTCCATCGTCAATAAGAAGGTCCAAGGGGTACAGTAAACCTGAAGTCAAGCATCGGAATCTAAAACTGGTCTCACAGGAGAGGTTCAAAACTTAGACAGTAAGAAGAGCCAGTCTTCTTGTACTTGAGTCGTTATTGTGCCTTTTGTTTTTTTATTTCCGATGCAATTTCTGTGTTTCATCGTCAATAAGAACGGCAGAGGGATACAGTAAACCTGAAGTGATGCATAGGTATCTATAACTAGTGTCACAGGAATGGTTCAAAGCATAGACAGTAAGAAGTGTCAGTTTTCTTATAATTAAGTCGGCGTTGTGCCTTTTGTATTTAATTCCGATTTAATTTCTGTGTTTCACCGACAATAAGAAGGTGAGAGGGATACAGTAAACCTAAAGTGAAGCATCGGAATCTATAACTAGTGTTACAGGAATGGTTGAAAACATAGACAGTAAAAAGAGTCAGTTTTCTGTTACTTAAGTCGGCATTGTGCCTTTTCTATTTAATTACGATGCAATTTCTGTGTTTCGTCGTCAATAAGAAGGTCCATGGGATACAGTAAACCTGAAGTGAGTCATCGGAATCTAATACCGGTCTCACAGGAAAGGTTCAAATCATTGACAGTAAGTAGAGCCAGACGTCTTGTACTTGAGTCGGCATTGTGTATTTTGTATTTAATTCCGGTGCAATTTCTGTGTTTCATCGTCAATAAGACGGTCACAGGGATACAGTAAACCTGAAGTGAAGCATCGGAATCTATAACTAGTGTCACAGGACAGCTTCAAAACATAGACAGTAAGAAGAGCCAGTTTACTTGTACTTAAGTCGGCATTGTGCCTTTTGTATTTAATTCCGATGCAACTTCTGTGTTTCATCGTCAATAAGATAGTCAGAGGGATACAGTAACACTGAAGTGATGCATCGGAATATATAACTAGTGTCACAGGAATGGTTCAAAACATAGACAATACGAAAAGTCAGTTTTCTTGTACTTAACCCGGCCATGTGCCTTTTCTATTTAATTCCCGTGCAATTTCTGTGTTTCGTCGTCAATAAGAAGGTCCAAGGGATACAGTAAACCTGAAGGGAAGCATCGGAATCTAAAACCGGTCTCACCGGAAAGGTTCAAATCATAGACAGTAAGAAGTGCCAGTCTTCTTGTACTTGAGTCGGCATTGTGCCTTTTGTATTTAATTCTGATGCAATTTCTGTGTTTCATCGTCAATAAGACGGTCAGAGGGATACAGTAAACCTGAAGTGAAGTATCGGAATCTATAACTAGTGTCACACTAACGGTTCAAAACATAGACAGTAAGAAGAGTCAGTTTTCTTGTACTTAATTTGGCATTGTGCCCTTTGTATTTAATTCCGTTGCAATTTCTGTGTTTCATCGTCAATAAGAAGGTCAGAGGCATACAGTAAACCTGAAGTGAAGCATCGGAATCTATAACTAGTGTCACAGGAATGGTTCAAAACATAGACAGTAAGAAGTGTCAATTTTCTTGTACTTAAGTCGGCATTGTGCCTTTTGTATTTAATTCCGATGCAATATCTGTGTTTCCTCGTCAATAAGAAGGTCAGACGGATACAGTAAACCTGAAGTGAAGCATCGGTATCTATAACTTGTGTCACAGGAATAGTTCAAAACATAGACATTAAGTAGAGTCAGTTTACTTGTATTTAATTCGGCATTGTGCCTATTGTATATAATTTCGATGTAATTTCTGTGTTTCGTCGTCAATAACAAGGGCCAAGGGATACAGTATACCTGAAGTGAAGCATCGGAATCTAAATCTAGTCTCACAATCAAGGTTCAAAACATAGACAGTAAGAAGAGCCAGTCTTCTTGTACTTGAGTCGGCATTGTGCCTTTTGTATTTAATTCCGATGCAATTTCTGTGTTTCATCGTCAAGAAGAAGGTCAGAGGGATACAGTAAACCTGAAGTGAAGCATCGGAATCTATAAGTAGTGTCACAGGAATGGTTCAAAACATAGACAGTAAGAAGAGTCAGTTTACTTGTACTTAATTCGGCATTGTGCCTTTTGTATTTAATTCCGACGCAAGTTCTGTATTTCATCGTCAATATGAAGGTCAGAGAGATACAGTAAACCTGAAGTGAAGCATCGGAATCTATAACTAGTGTCACAGGAATGGTTCAAAACATAGACAGTAAGAAGAGTCAGTTTTCTTGTACTTAAGTCGGCATTGTGCCTTTTCTATTTAATTCCGATGCACTTTCTGTGTTTCGTCGTCAATAAGAAGGGCCAAGGAATACAGTAAACCTGAAGTGAAGCATCGGAATCCATAACTAGTGTCACAGGAATGGTTCAAACCATAGACAGTAAGAAGAGTCAGTTTTCTTGTACTTAAGTCGGCATTGTGCCTTTTGTATTTAATATCGATGCAATTTCTATGTTTCAACGTCAATAAGACGGTCAGAGGGATACAGTAAACCTGAAGTGAAGTATAGGAATCTATAACTAGTGTCACAGGAATGGTTCAAAACATAGACCGTAAGAAGAGTCAGTTTTCTTGTACTTAAGTTGGCATTGAGCCTTTTGTATTTAATTCCGTTGCAATTTCTGCGTTTCATCGTCAATAAGAATGTCAGAGGGATACAGTAAACCTGAAGTGAAGCATCGGAATCTATAACTAGTGACACAGGAGTGGTTAAATACATAGAGAGTAACTAGAGTCAGTTTTCTTGTACTTAAGTCGGCATTGCGCCTTTTGTATTTAATTCCGATGCAATTTCTGTGTGTCATCGTCAATAAGAAGGTCAGAGGGATACGGTATACCTGAAGTGCAGCATCGGAATCTATAACTAGTGTCACAGGAATGGTTCAAAACATAGACAGTAAGAAGAGTTAGATTACTTGTATTTAAGTCGGCTTTGTGCCTTTTGTTATTAATTCCGATGCAATCTCTGTGTTTCATCGTCAATAAGAAGGTCAGAGGGATACAGTAAACCTGAAGTGAAGCATCGGAATCTATAACTAGTGACAGAGGAATGGTTAAAAACATAGAGAGAAACAAGAGTCAGTTTTCTTGTACTTAAGTCGGCATTGTGCCATTTGTATTTAATATCGATGAAATTTCTGTGTTTCAACGTCAATAAGACGGTCAGAGGGATACAGTAAACCTGAAGTGAAGTATCGGAATCTATAACTAGTGTCACAGGAATGGTTCAAAACATAGACAGTAAGAAGAGTCAGTTTTCTCGTACTTAATTTGGCATTGTGCCTTTTGTATTTAATTCCGTTGCAATTTCTGTGTTTCATCGTCAATAAGAATGTCAGAGGGATACAGTAAACCTGAAGTGAAGCATCGGAATCTATAACTAGTGACACAGGAATGGTTCAAAACATAGACAGTAAGAAGAGTCAGATTACTTGTACTTAAGTCGGCATTGTGCCTTTTGTATTTAATTCCGTTGCAATTTCTGTGTTTCATCGTCATTAAGAAGGTCAGAAGGATACAGTAAACCTGAAGTGAAGTATCGGAATCTATAACTAGTGTCACTCGAATGGTTCAAAACATAGACAGTAGGAAGAGTCAGTTTTCTCGTACTTAAGTTGGCATTGTGCCTTTTGTATTTAATTCCGTTGCAATTTCTGTGTTTCATCGTCGATAAGAATGTCAGAGGGATACAGTAAACCTGAAGTGAAGCATCGGAATCTATAACTAGTGTCACCGGAATGGCTCAAATCATAGACAGTAAGAAGAGTCGGTTTACTTGTACTCAAGTTTGCATTGTGCGTTTTGTGTATCATTCCGATGCAATTTCTGTGTTTCATCGTCAATAAGAAGGTACAAGGGATACAGTAAACCTTAAGTGAGGCATCGGAAACTAAAACTGGTCTCACAGGAAACTTCAAGTCATAGAGTGTAAAAAGAGCCAGTCCTCTTGTACTTAAGACGGCATTGTGCATTTTGTATTTAGATCCGATGCAATTTCTGTTTTTCATCGTCAATAAGAATGTCCAAGGGATACAGTAAACCTGAACTAAAGCATCGGAATCTAAAACTGATCACACGGGAAAGATTCAATCATAGACAGTAAGAGGAGTCAGTCTTCATGTTTTTAAGTCGACATTGTGCCTTTTGTATTTAATACCGACGCAATATCTGTGTTTCATCGTCAATATGAAGATCCAAGGGATACAGTAAACCTGAAGTGAAGCATCGTAATCTAAAACTGGTCTCACAGTAAAGATTCAAATATAGATATTAAGAAGAGTCAGTCTTCTTGTACTCAAGTCAGCATTGTTCCTTTTGTATTTAATTCCAATGCAACTTCTGTGGTTCATCGTCAGTCAGAAGGTCCAAGGGATACAGTAAACCTGATGTGAAGCATCGGAAACTAAAACTGGTCACACTGGAAAGGTTCAAAGCATAGAGAGTAAGAAGAGTCAGTCTGCTTGTTTTTAAGTGGGCATTGTGCCTTTTGTATTTAATTCCGACGCAATTTCTGTGTTTCATCCTCAACAAGAAAGGCCTCTTGATACAGTAAACCTAAGTGAAGCATCGGAATCAAAACTGGTCCCACAGGAATGGTTCATAACATACATAGTAACACGAGTCAGTGTTCTTGTACTTGAGTCGGCATTGTGCCATTTGTATGTAATTCCGATGCAATTTCTGTGTTTCGTCGTCAATA
Organism: Schistocerca serialis cubense; assembly: GCF_023864345.2. NCBI lineage: Eukaryota > Metazoa > Arthropoda > Insecta > Orthoptera > Acrididae > Schistocerca > Schistocerca serialis. The sequence goes on from NW_026047583.1 coordinate 51,896,734, forward strand.
TGAGGGTCCAAGGGATACAGTAAACAAAAGTGAAGCATCGGAATAAAAACTGGTCTCACAGGAAAGGTCAAAACATAGACAGTAAGAGGAGTCAGTCTTCTTGTACTAAACACGGCATTGTGCCTCTTGTATTTAATTCCGATGCAATTTCTGTGTCTCATCGTCGATAAGAGGGTACAAGGGATACAGTAAATCTGTTGTGAAGCATCGGAATCAAAACTGGGCTCACAGGAAAGGTTTAAATCATAGACAGTAAGAAGACTTAGTCTCCTCGTACATAGGTCGGCATTGTGCCTATTGTATTTTATTCCGATGCAATTTATGTGTTTCATCGTCAATAAGAAGGTCCAAGGAATACAGTAAACCTGAAGTGAAGCATCGGAATAAAAACTGGTCTCACAGGAAAGGTCAAAACATAGACAGTAAGAAGAGTCAGTTTTCTTGTACTTAAGTCGGCATTGTGCCTTTTGTATTCAATTCCGATGCAATTTCTGCGTTTCATCGTCAATACGAAAGGTCTGAGGGATGCAGTAAAACTAAAGTGAAGCATCGGAATATATAACTAGTGTCACAGGAAAGGTTCAGAACATAGACAGTAAGAAGAGTCAGTTTTCTTGTACATACGTCCTCATTGTGCCTTTTGTATTTAATTCCGATGCAATTTCTGTGTTTCATCGTCAATAAGACGGTCAGAGGGATACAGTAAACCTGAAGTGAAGTATCGGAATCTATAACTAGTGTCACACTAACGGTTCAAAGCATAGACAGTAAGAAGAGTCAGTTTTCTTGTACTTAATTTGGCATTGTGCCCTTTGTATTTAATTCCGTTGCAATTTCTGTGTTTCATCGTCAATAAGAAGGTCAGAGGCATACAGTAAACCTGAAGTGAAGCATCGGAATCTATAACTAGTGTCACAGGAATGGTTCAAAACATAGACAGTGAGAAGTGTCAGTTTTCTTGTACTTAAGTCGGCATTGTGCCTTTTGTATTTAATTCCGATGCAATATCTGTGTTTCCTCGTCAATAAGAAGGTCAGACGGATACAGTAAACCTGAAGTGAAGCATCGGTATCTATAACTTGTGTCACAGGAATAGTTCAAAACATAGACATTAAGTAGAGTCAGTTTACTTGTATTTAATTCGGCATTGTGCCTATTGTATATAATTTCGATGTAATTTCTGTGTTTCGTCGTCAATAACAAGGGCCAAGGGATACAGTATACCTGAAGTGAAGCATCGGAATCTAAATCTAGTCTCACAATCAAGGTTCAAAACATAGACAGTAAGAAGAGCCACTCTTCTTGTACTTGAGTCGGCATTGTGCCTTTTGTATTTATTTCCGATGCAATTTCTGTGTTTCATCGTCAAGAAGAAGGTCAGAGGGATACAGTAAACCTGAAGTGAAGCATCGGAATCTATAAGTAGTGTCACAGGAATGGTTCAAAACATAGACAGTAAGAAGAGTCAGTTTACTTGTACTTAATTCGGCATTGTGCCTTTTGTATTTAATTCCGATGCAAGTTCTGTATTTCATCGTCAATATGAAGGTCAGAGGGATACAGTAAACCTGAAGTGAAGCATCGGAATCTATAACTAGTGTCACAGGAATGGTTCAAAACATAGACAGTAAGAAGAGTCAGTTTTCTTGTACTTAAGTCGGCATTGTGCCTTTTCTATTTAATTCCGATGCACTTTCTGTGTTTCGTCGTCAATAAGAAGGGCCAAGGAATACAGTAAACCTGAAGTGAAGCATCGGAATCCATAACTAGTGTCACAGGAATGGTTCAAACCATAGACAGTAAGAAGAGTCAGTTTTCTTGTACTTAAGTCGGCATTGTGCCTTTTGTATTTAATATCGATGCAATTTCTATGTTTCAACGTCAATAAGACGGTCAGAGGGATACAGTAAACCTGAAGTGAAGCATCGGAATCTATAACTAGTGACACAGGAGTGGTTAAATACATAGAGAGTAACTAGAGTCAGTTTTCTTGTACTTAAGTCGGCATTGCGCCTTTTGTATTTAATTCCGATGCAATTTCTTTGTGTCATCGTCAATAAGAAGGTCGGAGGGATACGGTATACCTGAAGTGCAGCATCGGAATCTATAACTAGTGTCACAGGAATGGTTCAAAACATAGACAGTAAGAAGAGTTAGATTACTTGTATTTAAGTCGGCTTTGTGCCTTTTGTTATTAATTCCGATGCAATCTCTGTGTTTCATCGTCAATAAGAAGGTCAGAGGGATACAGTAAACCTGAAGTGAAGCATCGGAATCTATAACTAGTGACAGAGGAATGGTTAAAAACATAGAGAGAAACAAGAGTCAGTTTTCTTGTACTTAAGTCGGCATTGTGCCTTGTATTTAATATCGATGCAATTTCTGTGTTTCAACGTCAATAAGACGGTCAGAGGGATACAGTAAACCTGAAGTGAAGTATCGGAATCTATAACTAGTGTCACAGGAATGGTTCAAAACATAGACAGTAAGAAGAGTCAGTTTTCTCGTACTTAATTTGGCATTGTGCCTTTTGTATTTAATTCCGTTGCAATTTCTGTGTTTCATCGTCAATAAGAATGTCAGAGGGATACAGTAAACCTGAAGTGAAGCATCGGAATCTATAACTAGTGACACAGGAATGGTTCAAAACATAGACAGTAAGAAGAGTCAGATTACTTGTACTTAAGTCGGCATTGTGCCTTTTGTATTTAATTCCGTTGCAATTTCTGTGTTTCATCGTCATTAAGAAGGTCAGAAGGATACAGTAAACCTGAAGTGAAGTATCGGAATCTATAAGTAGTGTCACTCGAATGGTTCAAAACATAGACAGTAAGAAGAGTCAGTTTTCTCGTACTTAAGTTGGCATTGTGCCTTTTGTATTTAATTCCGTTGCAATTTCTGTGTTTCATCGTCGATAAGAATGTCAGAGGGATACAGTAAACCTGAAGTGAAGCATCGGAATCTATAACTAGTGTCACCGGAATGGCTCAAATCATAGACAGTAAGAAGAGTCGGTTTACTTGTACTTAAGTTTGCATTGTGCGTTTTGTGTATCATTCCGATGCAATTTCTGTTTTTCATCGTCAATAAGAATGTCCAAGGGATACAGTAAACCTGAACTAAAGCATCGGAATCTAAAACTGATCACACGGGAAAGATTCAAACATAGACAGTAAGAGGAGTCAGTCTTCATGTTTTTAAGTCGACATTGTGCCTTTTGTATTTAATACCGACGCAATATTTGTGTTTCATCGTCAATATGAAGATCCAAGGGATACAGTAAACCTGAAGTGAAGCATCGGAATCTAAAACTGGTCTCACAGTAAAGATTCAAATATAGATATTAAGAAGAGTCAGTCTTCTTGTACTCAACTCGGCATTGTTCCTTTTGTATTTAATTCCAATGCAACTTCTGTGGTTCATCGTCAGTCAGAAGGTCCAAGGGATACAGTAAACCTGATGTGAAGCATCGGAAACTAAAACTGGTCACACTGGAAAGGTTCAAAGCATAGAGAGTAAGAAGAGTCAGTCTTCTTGTTTTTAAGTGGGCATTGTGCCTTTTGTATTTAATTCCGACGCAATTTCTGTGTTTCATCCTCAACAAGAAAGGCCTATTGATACAGTAAACCTAAGTGAAGCATCGGAATCAAAACTGGTCCCACAGGAATGGTTCATAACATACATAGTAACACGAGTCAGTGTTCTTCTACTTGAGTCGGCATTGTGTCATTTGTATGTAATTCCGATGCAATTTCTGTGTTTCGTCGTCAATATGAGGGTCCAAGGGATACAGTAAACAAAAGTGAAGCATCGGAATCTAAAACTGTTCTCACGGGAGAGGTTCAAAATATAGACAGTAAGATGAGTCAGTCTTCTTGTACTTAAGTCGGCATTTTGAATTTTTGTATTTAATTCCGTTGCAATTTCTGTGTTTCCTCGTTAATAAGAAGGTCCAAGGGATACAGTTAACCTGAAGTGAAGCATCTGAATCTAAAACTGGTCTCACAGGAAGGGTTCAAAACATAGACAGTAAGAAGAGTCAATTTTTATGTACTTAAGTCGGCATTGTGCCTATTGTATTTAATTCCGATGCAATTTATGTGTTTCATCGTCAATAAGAAGGTCCAAGGAATACAGTAAACCTGAAGTGAAGCATCGGAATAAAAACTGGTCTCACAGGAAAGGTCAAAACATAGACAGTAAGAGGAGTCAGTCTTCTTGTACTAAACTCGGCATTGTGTCTCTTGTATTTAATTCCGATGCAATTTCTGTGTCTCATCGTCAATAAGAGGGTACAAGGGATACAGTAAATCTGTTGTGAAGCATCGGAATCAAAACTGGGCTCACAGGAAAGGTTTAAATCATAGACAGTAAGAAGACTTAGTCTCCTTGTACATAAGTCGGCATTGTGCCTTTTGTATTTTATTCCGATGATGTTTCTGTGTTTCATTGACAATATAAAGGTCCAAGGGATACAGTAAACCAAAGTGACGCATCAGAATCTAAAACTGGTCTCACAGGAAAGATTAAAAATATAGACAGTAAGATCAGTCACTCTTCTTGTACTTAAGTCGGCATTTTGATTTTTGTATGTAATTCCGTTGCAAATTCCGTGTTTCAATGTCAATAAGAACATCCATGGAATACAGTAAACCTGAAGTGAAGCATCGGAATCTAAAACTGGTCTCACAGTAAAGATTCAAATATGGACATTAAGAAGAGTCAGTCTCCTTGTACATAAGTCGGCATTGTGATTTTTGTATTTAATGCCGATGCAATTTCTTTGTTTCATCGTCAATAAAAAGGTCCAAGGGATACAGTAAACCTGAAGTGAAGAATCGGAATCTAAAACTGGTCTCACAGGAAAGGTTCGAATGATAGATTGTAAGAAGAGTCAGTCCTCTTGTACTTAAGTCGGCATTGTGCCTTTTGTATTTACTTCCGATACAGTTTCTGTGCTTCATCGTCAATATGAAGATCTAAGAGATACAGTAAACCTGAAGTGAAGCATCGGAATCAAAACTGGTCTCACAGGAAAGGTTCAAATCGTAGAATGTAAGAAGAGTCAGTCTTCTGGTACCTAAGTCGGCATTGTGCCTTTTGTATTTTACTTCGATGCAATTTCTGTGTTTCATCGTCAATAAGAAGGTCCAAGGGATACAGTAAACCTGAAGTAAAGCATCGGAATCAATAACTGGTCTCACAGGAGAGGTTCAAAACATAGTCAGTAAGAAGAGTCGGTCTTCTTGTTTTTATGTCGGCATCGTGCCTTTTGTATTTAATTCCGACGCAATTTCTGTGTTTCATCGTCAACAAGAAGGTCCAAGGGATACAGTAAACCTGAAGTAAAGCATCGGCATCTAAAACTGGTCTCATAGGAAAGGTTCAAATCATAGACAGTGAGAAGAGTCAGTCTTCTTGTTTCTAAGTGGGCATTACAAAATTTGTATTTAATTCCAACGCAATTTCTGTGTTTCATCGTCAATAAGAAGGTCCAAGGGATACATTAACACTGAAGTGAGGCATCGGAATCTAAAACTGGTCTCACAGTAAAGATTCAATTCATAGAATGTAAGAAGAGTCAGTCCTCTTGTACTTAAGTCGGCATTGTGCCTTTTGTATTTAGTTCCGATGCAATTTCTATGTTCCATCTTCAATAAGAAGGTCCAAGGGATACAGTAAATTTTAAGTAAAGCATCGGCATCTAAAACTGGTCTCACAGGATAGGTTCAAAACATAGACAGTAAGAAGAGTCAGTCTTCTTGTCTTTAAGTGGACATTATGGCATTTGTATTTAATTCCGACGCATTTTCTGTGTTTCATCGTCAATAAGAAAGTCCAAGGGAAACAGTAAACCTGAAGTGAAGCATCGGAATCAAAACTGGTCTCACAGGAGTGGTTCAAATCATAGACAGTAAGAAGAGTCAGTCTTCTTGTACTTAGGTCGGCAATGTGCCTTTTGTATTTCTTTCCGATGCAATTTCTCTGTTTCATCGTCAATAAGAAGGTACAAGGGATACAGTAAACCTGAAATGAAACATCGGATTCTAAAACTGATCACACACGAAAGGTTTAAAACATACACAGTAAGAAGAGTCAGTGTTCTTGTACTTAAGTCGGCATTCTGCCTTTTGTATTTAATTCCGATGCAATTTCTGTGTTTCATCGTCAATAAGAAGGTACAAGGGAAACAGTAAATCTGTTGTGAAGCGTCGGAATCAAAACTGGGCCCACAGGAAAGGTTTAAATCATAGACAGTAAGAAGACTTAGTCTCGTTGTACATAAGTCGGCATTGTGCCTTTTGTATGTAATTCCGATGCAATTTCTGTGTTTCATCGACAATATGAAGGTCCAAGGGATACAGTAAACCAAAGTGAAGCATCGGAATCTAAAACGGGTCTCACAGGAAAGAATCAAAATAAAGACAGTAGGATCGGTCAGTCTTCTTGTCCTTAAGTTGCCATTTTGGCTTTTGTATTTAATTCCGATGCAATTTCTGTGTTTCATCGTCAATAAGAAGGGCCAAGGGATACAGTAAACCTTAAGTGAGGCATCGGAAACTAAAACTGGTCTCACAGGAAACTTCAAGTCATAGAATGTAAGAAGAGCCAGTCCTCTTGTACTTAAGTCGGCATTGTGCATTTTGTATTTGGATCCGATGCAATTTCTGTTTTTCATCGTCGATAAGAATGTCCAAGGGATACAGTAAACCTGAACTAAAGCATCGGAATCTAAAACTGATCACACAGGAAAGATTCAAACATAGACAGTAAGAGGAGTCAGTCTTCATGTTTTTAAGTCGACATTGTGCCTTTTGTATTTAATACCGACGCAATATCTGTGTTTCATCGTCAATATGAAGATCCAAGGGATACAGTAAACCTGAAGTGAAGCATCGGAACCAAAACTGGTCTCACAGGAAAGGTTCAAAACATAGACAGTAAAAAGAGTCAGTCTTCTTGTACTTAAGTCGGCATTGTGCCTTTTGTATTTTATTCCGATGATGTTACTGTGTTTCATTGACAATATAAAGGTCCAAGGGATGCAGTAAACCAAAGTGACGCATCGGAATCTAAAACTGGTCTCACAGGAAAGGTTCAAAATATAGACAGTAAGATGAGTCACTCTTCCTGTACTTAAGTCGGCATTTTGATTTTTGTATGTAATTCCGTTGCAATTTCCGTGTTTCATCGTCAATAAGAAGGTCCAAGGGATACAGTAAACCTGAAGTGAAGCATCGGAATCTAAAACTGGTCTCACAGTAAAGATTCAAATATAGAGATTAAGAAGAGTCAGGCTTCTTGTACTCAAGTCGGCATTGTTCCTTTTGTATTTAATTCCAATGCAACTTCTGTGGTTCATCGTCAGTCAGAAGGTCCAAGGGATACAGTAAACCTGATGTGAAGCATCGGAAACTAAAACTGGTCTCACAGGTAGGTTCAAATAATAGAATGTAAGAAGAGGCAGTCCTCTTGTACTTAAGTCGGCATTGTGCCTTGTGTATTTAAATCCGATGCAATTTCTTGTTTCATCGTCAATAAGAAGGTCCAAGGGATACAGTAAACCTAAACTAAAGCATCGGAATATAAAAATGATCAAAAAGGAAAGGTTCAAATCATAGACAGTAAGAAGAGTCAGTCTTCTTTTACTTAAGTCGGCATTGTGCCTTTTGTATTTACTTCCGATACAGTTTCTGTGCTTCATCGTCAATATGAAGATCTAAGGGATACAGTTAACCTGAAGTGAAGCATCGGAATCAAAACTGGTCTCACAGGAAAGGTTCAAATCGTAGAATGTAAGAAGAGTCAGTCTTCTGGTACCTAAGTCGGCATTGTGCTGTTTGTATTTTACTTCGATGCAATTTCTGTGTTTCATCGTCAATAAGAAGGTCCAAGGGATACAGTAAACCTGAAGTAAAGCATCGGAATCAATAACTGGTCTCACAGGAGAGGTTCAAAACATAGTCAGTAAGAAGAGTCGGTCTTCTTGTTTTTATGTCGGCATCGTGCCTTTTGTATTTAATTCCGACGCAATTTCTGTGTTTCATCGTCAACAAGAAGGTCCAAGGGATACAGTAAACCTGAAGTAAAGCATCGGCATCTAAAACTGGTCTCATAGGAAAGGTTCAAATCATAGACAGTGAGAAGAGTCAGTCTTCTTGTTTCTAAGTGGGCATTACGAAATTTGTATTTAATTCCGACGCAATTTCTGTGTTTCATCGTCAATAAGAAGGTCCAAGGGATACATTAACACTGAAGTGAAGCATCGGAATCTAAAACTGGACTCACAGAAAAGGTTCAATTCATAGAATGTAAGAGGAGTCAGTCCTCTTGTACTTAAGTCGGCATTGTGCCTTTCGTATTTAGTTCCGATGCAATTTCTATGTTCCATCGTCAGTAAGAAGGTCCAAGGGATCAGTAAATTTGAAGTAAAGCATCGGCATCTAAACCTGGTCTCACAGGATAGGTTCAAAACATAGACAGTAAGAAGAGTCAGTCTTCTTGTCTTTAAGTGGACATTATGGCATTTGTATTTAATTCCGACGCATTTTCTGTGTTTCATCGTCAATAAGAAAGTCCAAGGGAAACAGTAAACCTGAAGTGAAGCATCGGAATCAAAACTGGTCTCACAGGAATGGTTCAAATCATAGACAGTAAGAAGAGTCAGTCTTCTTGTACTTAGGTCGGCAATGTGCCTTTTGTATTTCTTTCCGATGCAATTTCTCTGTTTCATCGTCAATAAGAAGGTGCAAGGGATACAGTAAACCTGAAATGAAACATCGGATTCTAAAACTGATCACACACGAAAGGTTTAAAACATACACAGTAAGAAGAGTCAGTGTTCTTGTACTTAAGTCGGCATTCTGCCTTTTGTATTTAATTCCGATGCAATTTCTGTGTTTCATCGTCAATAAGAAGGTACAAGGGAAACAGTAAATCTGTTGTGAAGCATCGGAATCAAAACTGGGCTCACAGGAAAGGTTTAAATCATAGACAGTAAGAAGACTTAGTCTCCTTGTACATAAGTCGGTATTGTGCCTTTTGTATGTAATTCCGATGCAATTTCTGTGTTTCATCGACAATATGAAGGTCCAAGGGATACCGTAAACCAAAGTGAAGCATCGGAATCTAAAACGGGTCTCACAGGAAAGGATCAAAATAAAGACAGTAGGATCGGTCAGTCTTCTTGTCCTTAAGTTGTCATTTTGGCTTTTGTATTTAATTCCGATGCAATTTCTGTGTTTCATCGTCAATAAGAAGGGCCAAGGGATACAGTAAACCTTAAGTGAGGCATCGGAAACTAAAACTGGTCTCACAGGAAACTTCAAGTCATAGAATGTAAGAAGAGCCAGTCCTCTTGTACTTAAGTCGGCATTGTGCATTTTGTATTTGGATCCGATGCAATTTCTGTTTTTCATCGTCAATAAGAATGTCCAAGGGATACAGTAAACCTGAACTAAAGCATCGGAATCTAAAACTGATCACACAGGAAAGATTCAAACATAGACAGTAAGAGGAGTCAGTCTTCATGTTTTTAAGTCGACATTGTGCCTTTTGTATTTAATACCGACGCAATATCTGTGTTTCATCGTCAATATGAAGATCCAAGGGATACAGTAAACCTGAAGTGAAGCATCGGAATCAAAACTGGTCTCACAGGAAAGGTTCAAAACATAGACAGTAAAAAGAGTCAGTCTTCTTGTACTTAAGTCGGCATTGTGCCTTTTGTATTTTATTCCGATGATGTTTCTGTGTTTCATTGACAATATAAAGGTCCAAGGGATGCAGTAAACCAAAGTGACGCATCGGAATCTAAAACTGGTCTCACAGGAAAGGTTCAAAATATAGACAGTAAGATGAGTCACTCTTCCTGTACTTAAGTCGGCATTTTGATTTTTGTATGTAATTCCGTTGCAATTTCCGTGTTTCATCGTCAATAAGAAGGTCCAAGGGATACAGTAAACCTGAAGTGAAGCATCGGAATCTAAAACTGGTCTCACAGTAAAGATTCAAATATAGAGATTAAGAAGAGTCAGTCTTCTTGTACTCAAGTCGGCATTGTTCCTTTTGTATTTAATTCCAATGCAACTTCTGTGGTTCATCGTCAGTCAGAAGGTCCAAGGGATACAGTAAACCTGATGTGAAGCATCGGAAACTAAAACTGGTCTCACAGGTAGGTTCAAATCATAGAATGTAAGAAGAGGCAGTCCTCTTGTACTTAAGTCGGCATTGTGCCTTATGTATTTAAATCCGATGCAATTTCTTGTTTCATCGTCAATAAGAAGGTCCAAGGGATACAGTAAACCTAAACTAAAGCATCGGAATATAAAAATGATCAAACAGGAAAGGTTCAAATCATAGACAGTAAGAAGAGTCAGTCTTCTTTTACTTAAGTCGGCATTGTGCCTTTTGTATTTACTTCCGATACAGTTTCTGTGCTTCATCGTCAATATGAAGATCTAAGGGATACAGTTAACCTGAAGTGAAGCATCGGAATCAAAACTGGTCTCACAGGAAAGGTTCAAATCGTAGAATGTAAGAAGAGTCAGTCTTCTGGTACCTAAGTCGGCATTGTGCTGTTTGTATTTTACTTCGATGCAATTTCTGTGTTTCATCGTCAATAAGAAGGTCCAAGGTATACAGTATACCTGAAGTAAAGCATCGGAATCAATAACTGGTCTCACAGGAGAGGTTCAAAACATAGTCAGTAAGAAGAGTCGGTCTTCTTGTTTTTATGTCGGCATCGTGCCTTTTGTATTTATTTCCGACGCAATTTCTGTGTTTCATCGTCAACAAGAAGGTCCAAGGGATACAGTAAACCTGAAGTAAAGCATCGGCATCTAAAACTGGTCTCATAGGAAAGGTTCAAATCATAGACAGTGAGAAGAGTCAGTCTTCTTGTTTCTAAGTGGGCATTACGAAATTTGTATTTAATTCCGACGCAATTTCTGTGTTTCATCGTCAATAAGAAGGTCCAAGGGATACATTAACACTGAAGTGAAGCATCGGAATCTAAAACTGGTCTCACAGAAAAGGTTCAATTCATAGAATGTAAGAGGAGTCAGTCCTCTTGTACTTAAGTCGGCATTGTGCCTTTTGTATTTAGTTCCGATGCAATTTCTATGTTCCATCGTCAGTAAGAAGGTCCAAGGGATACAGTAAATTTTAAGTAAAGCATCGGCATCTAAAACTGGTCTCACAGGATAGGTTCAAAACATAGACAGTAAGAAGAGTCAGTCTTCTTGTCTTTAAGTGGACATTATGGCATTTGTATTTAATTCCGACGCATTTTCTGTGTTTCATCGTCAATAAGAAAGTCCAAGGGAAACAGTAAACCTGAAGTGAAGCATCGGAATCAAAACTGGTCTCACAGGAATGGTTCAAATCATAGACAGTAAGAAGAGTCAGTCTTCTTGTACTTAGGTCGGCAATGTGCCTTTTGTATTTCTTTCCGATGCAATTTCTCTGTTTCATCGTCAATAAGAAGGTGCAAGGGATACAGTAAACCTGAAATGAAACATCGGATTCTAAAACTGATCACACACGAAAGGTTTAAAACATACACAGTAAGAAGAGTCAGTGTTCTTGTACTTAAGTCGGCATTCTGCCTTTTGTATTTAATTCCGATGCAATTTCTGTGTTTCATCGTCAATAAGAAGGTACAAGGGAAACAGTAAATCTGTTGTGAAGCATCGGAATCAAAACTGGGCTCACAGGAAAGGTTTAAATCATAGACAGTAAGAAGACTTAGTCTCCTTGTACATAAGTCGGCATTGTGCCTTTTGTATGTAATTCCGATGCAATTTCTGTGTTTCATCGACAATATGAAGGTCCAAGGGATACCGTAAACCAAAGTGAAGCATCGGAATCTAAAACGGGTCTCACAGGAAAGGATCAAAATAAAGACAGTAGGATCGGTCAGTCTTCTTGTCCTTAAGTTGCCATTTTGGCTTTTGTATTTAATTCCGATGCAATTTCTGTGTTTCATCGTCAATAAGAAGGGCCAAGGGATACAGTAAACCTTAAGTGAGGCATCGGAAACTAAAACTGGTCTCACAGGAAACTTCAAGTCATAGAATGTAAGAAGAGCCAGTCCTCTTGTACTTAAGTCGGCATTGTGCATTTTGTATTTGGATCCGATGCAATTTCTGTTTTTCATCGTCAATAAGAATGTCCAAGGGATACAGTAAACCTGAACTAAAGCATCGGAATCTAAAACTGATCACACAGGAAAGATTCAAACATAGACAGTAAGAGGAGTCAGTCTTCATGTTTTTAAGTCGACATTGTGCCTTTTGTATTTAATACCGACGCAATATCTGTGTTTCATCGTCAATATGAAGATCCAAGGGATACAGTAAACCTGAAGTGAAGCATCGGAATCAAAACTGGTCTCACAGGAAAGGTTCAAAACATAGACAGTAAAAAGAGTCAGTCTTCTTGTACTTAAGTCGGCATTGTGCCTTTTGTATTTTATTCCGATGATGTTTCTGTGTTTCATTGACAATATAAAGGTCCAAGGGATGCAGTAAACCAAAGTGACGCATCGGAATCTAAAACTGGTCTCACAGGAAAGGTTCAAAATATAGACAGTAAGATGAGTCACTCTTCCTGTACTTAAGTCGGCATTTTGATTTTTGTATGTAATTCCGTTGCAATTTCCGTGTTTCATCGTCAATAAGAAGGTCCAAGGGATACAGTAAACCTGAAGTGAAGCATCGGAATCTAAAAGTGGTCTCACAGTAAAGATTCAAGTATAGACATTAAGAAGAGTCTGTCTTCTTGTACTCAAGTCGGCATTGTTCCTTTTGTATTTAATTCCAATGCAACTTCTGTGGTTCATCGTCAGTCAGAAGGTCCAAGGGATACAGTAAACCTGATGTGAAGCATCGGAAACTAAAACTGGTCTCACAGGTAGGTTCAAATCATAGAATGTAAGAAGAGGCAGTCCTCTTGTACTTAAGTCGGCATTGTGCCTTATGTATTTAACTCCGATGCAATTTCTTGTTTCATCGTCAATAAGAAGGTCCAAGGGATACAGTAAACCTAAACTAAAGCATCGGAATATAAAAATGATCAAACAGGAAAGGTTCAAATCATAGACAGTAAGAAGAGTCAGTCTTCTTTTACTTAAGTCGGCATTGTGCCTTTTGTATTTAATTCCGATGCAATTTCTGTGTTTCATCGTCAATATGGAGGTCCAAGGGATACAGTAAACCTGAAATTAAGCATAGGAATCTAAAACTGGTCTCACAGGAAAGGTTTAAATCATAGACAGTAAGAAGACTCAGTCTTCTTGTACTTAGGTCGGCAATGTGCCTTTTGTATTTCTTTCCGATGCAATTTCTCTGTTTCATCGTCAATAAGAAGGTACAAGGGATGCAGTAAACCTGAAATGAAACATCGGATTCTAAAACTGGTCACACACGAAAGGTTTAAAACATACACAGTAAGAAGAGTCAGTGTTCTTGTACTTAAGTCGGCATTCTGCCTTTTGTATTTAATTCCGATGCAATTTCTGTGTTTCATCGTCAATAAGAAGGTACAAGGGATACAGTAAATCTGTTGTGAAGCATCGGAATCAAAACTGGGCTCACAGGAAAGGTTTAAATCAAAGACAGTAAGAAGACTTAGTCTCCTTGTACATAAGTCGGCATTGTGCCTTTTGTATTTTATTCCGATGATGTTTCTGTGTTTCATTGACAATATAAAGGTCCAAGGGATACAGTAAACCAAAGTGACGCATCAGAATCTAAAACTGGTCTCACAGGAAAGATTAAAAATATAGACAGTAAGATCAGTCACTCTTCTTGTACTTAAGTCGGCATTTTGATTTTTGTATGTAATTCCGTTGCAATTTCCGTGTTTCAATGTCAATACGAACGTCCATGGAATACAGTAAACCTGAAGTGAAGCATCGGAATCTAAAACTGGTCGCACAGTAAAGATTCAAATATAGACATTAAGAAGAGTCAGTCTTCTTGTACATAAGTCGGCATTGTGATTTTTGTATTTAATGCCGATGCAATTTCTTTGTTTCATCGTCAATAAAAAGGTCCAAGGGATACAGTAAACCTGAAGTGAAGCATCGGAATCTAAAACTGGTCTCACAGGAAAGGTTCAAATGATAGATTGTAAGAAGAGTCAGTCCTCTTGTACTTAAGTCGGCATTGTGCCTTTTGTATTTACTTCCGATACAGTTTCTGTGCTTCATCGTCAATATGAAGATCTAAGAGATACAGTAAACCTGAAGTGAAGCATCGGAATCAAAACTGGTCTCACAGGAAAGGTTCAATTCGTAGAATGTAAGAACAGTCAGTCTTCTGGTACCTAAGTCGGCATTGTGCCTTTTGTATTTTACTTCGATGCAATTTCTGTGTTTCATCGTCAATAAGAAGGTCCAAGGGATACAGTAAACCTGAAGTAAAGCATCGGAATCAATATCTGGTCTCACAGGAGAGGTTCAAAACATAGTCAGTAAGAAGAGTCGGTCTTCTTGTTTTTATGTCGGCATCGTGCCTTTCGTATTTAATTCCGACGCAATTTCTGTGTTTCATCGTCAACAAGAAGGTCCAAGGGATACAGTAAACCTGAAGTAAAGCATCGGCATCTAAAACTGGTCTCATAGGAAAGGTTCAAATCATAGACAGTGAGAAGAGTCAGTCTTCTTGTTTCTAAGTGGGCATTACGAAATTTGTATTTAATTCCGACGCAATTTCTGTGTTTCATCGTCAATAAGAAGGTCCAAGGGATACATTAACACTGAAGTGAGGCATCGGAATCTAAAACTGGTCTCACAGTAAAGGTTCAATTCATAGAATGTAAGAAGAGTCAGTCCTCTTGTACTTAAGTCGGCATTGTGCCTTTTGTATTTAGTTCCGATGCAATTTCTATGTTCCATCGTCAATAAGAAGGTCCAAGGGATACAGTAAATTTGAAGTAAAGCATCGGCATCTAAAACTGGTCTCACAGGATAGGTTCAAAACATAGACAGTAAGAAGAGTCAGTCTTCTTGTCTTTAAGTGGACATTATGGCATTTGTATTTAATTCCGACGCATTTTCTGTGTTTCATCGTCAATAAGAAAGTCCAAGGGAAACAGTAAACCTGAAGTGAAGCATCGGAATCAAAACTGGTCTCACAGGAGTGGTTCAAATCATAGACAGTAAGAAGAGTCAGTCTTCTTGTACTTAGGTCGGCAATGTGCCTTTTGTATTTCTTTCCGATGCAATTTCTCTGTTTCATCGTCAATAAGAAGGTACAAGGGATACAGTAAACCTGAAATGAAACATCGGATTCTAAAACTGATCACACACGAAAGGTTTAAAACATACACAGTAAGAAGAGTCAGTGTTCTTGTACTTAAGTCGGCATTCTGCCTTTTGTATTTAATTCCGATGCAATTTCTGTGTTTCATCGTCAATAAGAAGGTACAAGGGAAACAGTAAATCTGTTGTGAAGCATCGGAATCAAAACTGGGCCCACAGGAAAGGTTTAAATCATAGACAGTAAGAAGACTTAGTCTCGTTGTACATAAGTCGGCATTGTGCCTTTTGTATGTAATTCCGATGCAATTTCTGTGTTTCATCGACAATATGAAGGTCCAAGGGATACAGTAAACCAAAGTGAAGCATCGGAATCTAAAACGGGTCTCACAGGAAAGAATCAAAATAAAGACAGTAGGATCGGTCAGTCTTCTTGTCCTTAAGTTGCCATTTTGGCTTCTGTATTTAATTCCGATGCAATTTCTGTGTTTCATCGTCAATAAGAAGGGCCAAGGGATACAGTAAACCTTAAGTGAGGCATCGGAAACTAAAACTGGTCTCACAGGAAACTTCAAGTCATAGAATGTAAGAAGAGCCAGTCCTCTTGTACTTAAGTCGGCATTGTGCACTTTGTATTTGGATCCGATGCAATTTCTGTTTTTCATCGTCAATAAGAATGTCCAAGGGATACAGTAAACCTGAACTAAAGCATCGGAATCTAAAACTGATCACACAGGAAAGATTCAAACATAGACAGTAAGAAGAGTCAGTCTTCATGTTTTTAAGTCGACATTGTGCCTTTTGTATTTAATACCGACGCAATATCTGTGTTTCATCGTCAATATGAAGATCCAAGGGATACAGTAAACCTGAAGTGAAGCATCGGAATCAAAACTGGTCTCACAGGAAAGGTTCAAAACATAGACAGTAAAAAGAGTCACTCTTCTTGTACTTAAGTCGGCATTGTGCCTTTTGTATTTTATTCCGATGATGTTTCTGTGTTTCATTGACAATATAAAGGTCCAAGGGATGCAGTAAACCAAAGTGACGCATCAGAATCTAAAACTGGTCTCACAGGAAAGGTTCAAAATATAGACAGTAAGATGAGTCACTCTTCCTGTACTTAAGTCGGCATTTTGATTTTTGTATGTAATTCCGTTGCAATTTCCGTGTTTCATCGTCAATAAGAAGGTCCAAGGGATACAGTAAACCTGAAGTGAAGCATCGGAATCTAAAACTGGTCTCACATTAAAGATTCATATATAGAGATTAAGAAGAGTCAGTCTTCTTGTACTCAAGTCGGCATTGTTCCTTTTGTATTTAATTCCAATGCAACTTCTGTGGTTCATCGTCAGTCAGAAGGTCCAAGGGATACAGTAAAACTGATGTGAAGCATCGGAAACTAAAACTGGTCTCACAGGTAGGTTCAAATCATAGAATGTAAGAAGAGGCAGTCCTCTTGTACTTAAGTCGGCATTGTGCCTTATGTATTTAAATCCGATGCAATTTCTTGTTTCATCGTCAATAAGAAGGTCCAAGGGATACAGTAAACCTAAACTAAAGCATCGGAATATAAAAATGATCAAACAGGAAAGGTTCAAAACATAGACAGTAAGAAGAGACAGTCTTCTTTTACTTAAGTCGGCATTGTGCCTTTTGTATTTAATTCCGATGCAATTTCTGTGTTTCATCGTCAATAAAAAGGTCCAAGGGATACAGTAAACCTGAAGTGAAGCATCGGAATCTAAAACTGGTCTCACAGGAAAGGTTCAAATGATAGATTGTAAGAAGAGTCAGTCCTCTTGTACTTAAGTCGGCATTGTTCCTTTTGTATTTACTTCCGATACAGTTTCTGTGCTTCATCGTCAATATGAAGATCTAAGGGATACAGTAAACCTGAAGTGAAGCATCGGAATCAAAACTGGTCTCACAGGAAAGGTTCAAATCGTAGAATGTAAGAAGAGTCAGTCTTCTGGTACCTAAGTCGGCATTGTGCCTTTTGTATTTTACTTCGATGCAATTTCTGTGTTTCATCGTCAATAAGAAGGTCCAAGGGATACAGTAAACCTGAAGTAAAGCATCGGAATCAATAACTGGTCTCACAGGAGAGGTTCAAAACATAGTCAGTAAGAAGAGTCGGTCTTCTTGTTTTTATGTCGGCATCGTGCCTTTTGTATTTAATTCCGACGCAATTTCTGTGTTTCATCGTCAACAAGAAGGTCCAAGGGATACAGTAAACCTGAAGTAAAGCATCGGCATCTAAAACTGGTCTCATAGGAAAGGTTCAAATCATAGACAGTGAGAAGAGTCAGTCTTCTTGTTTCTAAGTGGGCATTACGAAATTTGTATTTAATTCCGACGCAATTTCTGTGTTTCATCGTCAATAAGAAGGTCCAAGGGATACATTAACACTGAAGTGAAGCATCGGAATCTAAAACAGGTCTGACAGAAAAGGTTCAATTCATAGAATGTAAGAAGAGTCAGTCCTCTTGTACTTAAGTCGGCATTGTGCCTTTTGTATTTAGTTCCGATGCAATTTCTATGTTCCATCGTCAGTAAGAAGGTCCAAGGGATACAGTAAATTTGAAGTAAAGCATCGGCATCTAAAACTGGTCTCACAGGATAGGTTCAAAACATAGACAGTAAGAAGAGTCAGTCTTCTTGTCTTTAAGTGGACATTATGGCATTTGTATTTAATTCCGACGCATTTTCTGTGTTTCATCGTCAATAAGAAAGTCCAAGGGAAACAGTAAACCTGAAGTGAAGCATCGGAATCAAAACTGGTCTCACAGGAATGGTTCAAATCATAGACAGTAAGAAAAGTCAGTCTTCTTGTACTTAGGTCGGCAATGTGCCTTTTGTATTTCTTTCCGATGCAATTTCTCTGTTTCATCGTCAATAAGAAGGTACAAGGGATACAGTAAACCTGAAATGAAACATCGGATTCTAAAACTGATCACACACGAAAGGTTTAAAACATACACAGTAAGAAGAGTCAGTGTTCTTGAACTTAAGTCGGCATTCTGCCTTTTGTATTTAATTCCGATGCAATTTCTGTGTTTCATCGTCAATAAGAAGGTACAAGGGAAACAGTAAATCTGTTGTGAAGCATCGGAATCAAAACTGGGCTCACAGGAAAGGTTTAAACCATAGACAGTAAGAAGACTTAGTCTCCTTGTACATAAGTCGGCATTGTGCCTTTTGTATGTAATTCCGATGCAATTTCTGTGTTTCATCGACAATATGAAGGTCCAAGGGATACCGTAAACCAAAGTGAAGCATCGGAATCTAAAACGGGTCTCACAGGAAAGGATCAAAATAAAGACAGTAGGATCGGTCAGTCTTCTTGTCCTTAAGTTGCCATTTTGGCTTTTGTATTTAATTCCGATGCGATTTCTGTGTTTCATCGTCAATAAGAAGGGCCAAGGGATACAGTAAACCTGAAGTGAAGCATCGGAATCTAAAACTGGTCTCACAGTAAAGATTCAAATATAGACATTAAGAAGAGTCAGTCTTCTTGTACTCAAGTCGGCATTGTTCCTTTTGTATTTAATTCCAATGCAACTTCTGTGGTTCATCGTCAGTCAGAAGGTCCAAGGGATACAGTAAACCTGATGTGAAGCATCGGAAACTAAAACTGGTCTCACAGGTAGGTTCAAATCATAGAATGTAAGAAGAGGCAGTCCTCTTGTACTTAAGTCGGCATTGTGCCTTATGTATTTAAATCCGATGCAATTTCTTGTTTCATCGTCAATAAGAAGGTCCAAGGGATACAGTAAACCTAAACTAAAGCATCGGAATATAAAAATGATCAAACAGGAAAGGTTCAAAACATAGACAGCAAGAAGAGTCAGTCTTCTTTTACTTAAGTCGGCATTGTGCCTTTTGTATTTAATTCCGATGCAATTTCTGTGTTTCATCGTCAATAAAAAGGTCCAAGGGATACAGTAAACCTGAAGTGAAGCATCGGAATCTAAAACTGGTCTCACAGGAAAGGTTCAAATGATAGATTGTAAGAAGAGTCAGTCCTCTTGTACTTAAGTCGGCATTGTGCCTTTTGTATTTACTTCCGATACAGTTTCTGTGCTTCATCGTCAATATGAAGATCTAAAGGATACAGTAAACCTGACGTGAAGCATCGGAATCAAAACTGGTCTCACAGGAAAGGTTCAAATC
Source organism: Schistocerca serialis cubense (assembly GCF_023864345.2). Classification (NCBI taxonomy): domain Eukaryota; kingdom Metazoa; phylum Arthropoda; class Insecta; order Orthoptera; family Acrididae; genus Schistocerca; species Schistocerca serialis. Next base: position 51,916,175 of record NW_026047583.1, read on the forward strand.
GTAGAATGTAAGAAGAGTCAGTCTTCTGGTACCTAAGTCGGCATTGTGCCTTTTGTATTTTACTTCGATGCAATTTCTGTGTTTCATCGTCAATAAGAAGGTCCAAGGGATACAGTAAACCTGAAGTAAAGCATCGGAATCAATAACTGGTCTCACAGGAGAGGCTCAAAACATAGTCAGTAAGAAGAGTCGGTCTTCTTGTTTTTATGTCGGCATCGTGCCTTTTGTATTTAATTCCGACGCAATTTCTGTGTTTCATCGTCAACAAGAAGGTCCAAGGGATACAGTAAACCTGAAGTAAAGCATCGGCATCTAAAACTGGTCTCATAGGAAAGGTTCAAATCATAGACAGTGAGAAGAGTCAGTCTTCTTGTTTCTAAGTGGGCATTACGAAATTTGTATTTAATTCCGACGCAATTTCTGTGTTTCATCGTCAATAAGAAGGTCCAAGGGATACATTAACACTGAAGTGAAGCATCGGAATCTAAAACAGGTCTCACAGAAAAGGTTCAATTCATAGAATGTAAGAAGAGTCAGTCCTCTTGTACTTAAGTCGGCATTGTGCCTTTTGTATTTAGTTCCGATGCAATTTCTATGTTCCATCGTCAGTAAGGAGGTCCAAGGGATACAGTAAATTTGAAGTAAAGCATCGGCATCTAAAACTGGTCTCACAGGCTAGGTTCAAAACATAGACAGTAAGAAGAGTCAGTCTTCTTGTCTTTAAGTGGACATTATGGCATTTGTATTTAATTCCGACGCATTTTCTGTGTTTCATCGTCAATAAGAAAGTCCAAGGGAAACAGTAAACCTGAAGTGAAGCATCGGAATCAAAACTGGTCTCACAGGAATGGTTCAAATCATAGACAGTAAGAAAAGTCAGTCTTCTTGTACTTAGGTCGGCAATGTGCCTTTTGTATTTCTTTCCGATGCAATTTCTCTGTTTCATCGTCAATAAGAAGGTACAAGGGATACAGTAAACCTGAAATGAAACATCGGATTCTAAAACTGATCACACACGAAAGGTTTAAAACATACACAGTAAGAAGAGTCAGTGTTCTTGAACTTAAGTCGGCATTCTGCCTTTTGTATTTAATTCCGATGCAATTTCTGTGTTTCATCGTCAATAAGAAGGTACAAGGGAAACAGTAAATCTGTTGTGAAGCATCGGAATCAAAACTGGGCTCACAGGAAAGGTTTAAACCATAGACAGTAAGAAGACTTAGTCTCCTTGTACATAAGTCGGCATTGTGCCTTTTGTATGTAATTCCGATGCAATTTCTGTGTTTCATCGACAATATGAAGGTCCAAGGGATACCGTAAACCAAAGTGAAGCATCGGAATCTAAAACGGGTCTCACAGGAAAGGATCAAAATAAAGACAGTAGGATCGGTCAGTCTTCTTGTCCTTAAGTTGCCATTTTGGCTTTTGTATTTAATTCCGATGCGATTTCTGTGTTTCATCGTCAATAAGAAGGGCCAAGGGATACAGTAAACCTGAAGTGAAGCATCGGAATCTAAAACTGGTCTCACAGTAAAGATTCAAATATAGACATTAAGAAGAGTCAGTCTTCTTGTACTCAAGTCGGCATTGTTCCTTTTGTATTTAATTCCAATGCAACTTCTGTGGTTCATCGTCAGTCAGAAGGTCCAAGGGATACAGTAAACCTGATGTGAAGCATCGGAAACTAAAACTGGTCTCACAGGTAGGTTCAAATCATAGAATGTAAGAAGAGGCAGTCCTCTTGTACTTAAGTCGGCATTGTGCCTTATGTATTTAAATCCGATGCAATTTCTTGTTTCATCGTCAATAAGAAGGTCCAAGGGATACAGTAAACCTAAACTAAAGCATCGGAATATAAAAATGATCAAACAGGAAAGGTTCAAAACATAGACAGCAAGAAGAGTCAGTCTTCTTTTACTTAAGTCGGCATTGTGCCTTTTGTATTTAATTCCGATGCAATTTCTGTGTTTCATCGTCAATAAAAAGGTCCAAGGGATACAGTAAACCTGAAGTGAAGCATCGGAATCTAAAACTGGTCTCACAGGAAAGGTTCAAATGATAGATTGTAAGAAGAGTCAGTCCTCTTGTACTTAAGTCGGCATTGTGCCTTTTGTATTTACTTCCGATACAGTTTCTGTGCTTCATCGTCAATATGAAGATCTAAAGGATACAGTAAACCTGACGTGAAGCATCGGAATCAAAACTGGTCTCACAGGAAAGGTTCAAATCGTAGAATGTAAGAAGAGTCAGTCTTCTGGTACCTAAGTCGGCATTGTGCCTTTTGTATTTTACTTCGATGCAATTTCTGTGTTTCATCGTCAATAAGAAGGTCCAAGGGATACAGTAAACCTGAAGTAAAGCATCGGAATCAATAACTGGTCTCACAGGAGAGGCTCAAAACATAGTCAGTAAGAAGAGTCGGTCTTCTTGTTTTTATGTCGGCATCGTGCCTTTTGTATTTAATTCCGACGCAATTTCTGTGTTTCATCGTCAACAAGAAGGTCCAAGGGATACAGTAAACCTGAAGTAAAGCATCGGCATCTAAAACTGGTCTCATAGGAAAGGTTCAAATCATAGACAGTGAGAAGAGTCAGTCTTCTTGTTTCTAAGTGGGCATTACGAAATTTGTATTTAATTCCGACGCAATTTCTGTGTTTCATCGTCAATAAGAAGGTCCAAGGGATACATTAACACTGAAGTGAAGCATCGGAATCTAAAACAGGTCTCACAGAAAAGGTTCAATTCATAGAATGTAAGAAGAGTCAGTCCTCTTGTACTTAAGTCGGCATTGTGCCTTTTGTATTTAGTTCCGATGCAATTTCTATGTTCCATCGTCAGTAAGGAGGTCCAAGGGATACAGTAAATTTGAAGTAAAGCATCGGCATCTAAAACTGGTCTCACAGGCTAGGTTCAAAACATAGACAGTAAGAAGAGTCAGTCTTCTTGTCTTTAAGTGGACATTATGGCATTTGTATTTAATTCCGACGCATTTTCTGTGTTTCATCGTCAATAAGAAAGTCCAAGGGAAACAGTAAACCTGAAGTGAAGCATCGGAATCAAAACTGGTCTCACAGGAATGGTTCAAATCATAGACAGTAAGAAGAGTCAGTCTTCTTGTACTTAGGTCGGCAATGTGCCTTTTGTATTTCTTTCCGATGCAATTTCGCTGTTTCATCGTCAATAAGAAGGTACAAGGGATACAGTAAACCTGAAATGAAACATCGGATTCTAAAACTGATCACACACGAAAGGTTTAAAACATACACAGTAAGAAGAGTCAGTGTTCTTGTACTTAAGTCGGCATTCTGCCTTTTGTATTTAATTCCGATGCAATTTCTGTGTTTCATCGTCAATAAGAAGGTACAAGGGAAACAGTAAATCTGTTGTGAAGCATCGGAATCAAAACTGGGCTCACAGGAAAGGTTTAAACCATAGACAGTAAGAAGACTTAGTCTCCTTGTACGTAAGTCGGCATTGTGCCTTTTGTATGTAATTCCGATGCAATTTCTGTGTTTCATCGACAATATGAAGGTCCGAGGGATACCGTAAACCAAAGTGAAGCATCGGAATCTAAAACGGGTCTCACAGGAAAGGATCAAAATAAAGACAGTAGGATCGGTCAGTCTTCTTGTCCTTAAGTTGCCATTTTGGCTTTTGTATTTAATTCCGATGCGATTTCTGTGTTTCATCGTCAATAAGAAGGGCCAAGGGATACAGTAAACCTGAAGTGAAGCATCGGAATCTAAAACTGGTCTCACAGTAAAGATTCAAATATAGACATTAAGAAGAGTCAGTCTTCTTGTACTCAAGTCGGCATTGTTCCTTTTGTATTTAATTCCAATGCAACTTCTGTGGTTCATCGTCAGTCAGAAGGTCCAAGGGATACAGTAAACCTGATGTGAAGCATCGGAAACTAAAACTGGTCTCACAGGTAGGTTCAAATCATAGAATGTAAGAAGAGGCAGTCCTCTTGTACTTAAGTCGGCATTGTGCCTTATGTATTTAAATCCGATGCAATTTCTTGTTTCATCGTCAATAAGAAGGTCCAAGGGATACAGTAAACCTAAACTAAAGCATCGGAATATAAAAATGATCAAACAGGAAAGGTTCATAACATAGACAGTAAGAAGAGTCAGTCTTCTTTTACTTAAGTCGGCATTGTGCCTTTTGTATTTAATTCCGATGCAATTTCTGTGTTTCATCGTCAATAAAAAGGTGCAAGGGATACAGTAAACCTGAAGTGAAGCATCGGAATCTAAAACTGGTCTTACAGGAAAGGTTCAAATGATAGATTGTAAGAAGAGTCAGTCCTCTTGTACTTAAGTCAGCATTGTGCCTTTTGTATTTACTTCCGATACAGTTTCTGTGCTTCATCGTCAATATGAAGATCTAAGGGATACAGTAAACCTGACGTGAAGCATCGGAATCAAAACTGGTCTCACAGGAAAGGTTCAAATCGTAGAATGTAAGAAGAGTCAGTCTTCTGGTACCTAAGTCGGCATTGTGCCTTTTGTATTTTACTTCGATGCAATTTCTGTGTTTCATCGTCAATAAGAAGGTCCAAGGGATACAGTAAACCTGAAGTAAAGCATCGGAATCAATAACTGGTCTCACAGGAGAGGTTCAAAACATAGTCAGTAAGAAGAGTCGGTCTTCTTGTTTTTATGTCGGCATCGTGCCTTTTGTATTTAATTCCGACGCAATTTCTGTGTTTCATCGTCAACAAGAAGGTCCAAGGGATACAGTAAACCTGAAGTAAAGCATCGGAATCAATAACTGGTCTCACAGGAGAGGTTAAAAACATAGTCAGTAAGGAGAGTCGGTCTTCTTCTTTTTATGTCGGCATCGTGCCTTTTGTATTTAATTCCGACGCAATTTCTGTGTTTCATCGTCAACAAGTAGGTCCAAGGGATACAGTAAACCTGAAGTACAGCATCGGCATCTAAAACTGGTCTCATAGGAAAGGTTCAAATCATAGACAGTAAGAAGAGTCAGTCTTCTTGTACTTAAGGCGGCATTGTGCCTTTTGTTTTTAATTCCAATGCAACTTCTGTGGTTCTTCGTCAGTCAGAAGGTCCAAGGGATACAGTAAACCTGACGTGAAGCATCGGAATCTAAAACTGGTCTCACAGGAAGGGTTCAAATCATAGAATGTAAGAAGAGTCAGTCCTCTTGTACTTAAGTCGGCGTTGTACCTTTTGTATTTAATTCCGATGCAATTTCTGTGATTCATCGTCAATATGAAGATCCAAGGGATACAGTAAACCTGAAGTGAAACATCGGAATCAAAACTGGTCTCACAGGAAAGGTTCAAATCGTAAAACGTAAGAAGAGTCTCTTGTACTTAAGTCGGCATTGTGCCTTTTATATTTATTTCCGATGCAATTTCTGTGTTTCATCGTCAATATGGAGGTCCAAGGGATACAGTAAACCTGAAATTAAGCATAGGAATCTAAAACTGGTCTCACAGGAAAGGTTTAAATCATAGACAGTAAGAAGACTCAGTCTTCTTGTACTTAGGTCGGCAATGTGCCTTTTGTATTTCTTTCCGATGCAATTTCTCTGTTTCATCGTCAATATGAAGGTCCAAGGGATACAGTAATACCAAAGTGAAGCATTGGAATCTAAAACTGGTCTCACAGGAAATGTTCAAAACATAGACAGTAAGAAGAGTCAGTGTTCTTGTACGTAAGTCGGCATTTTGACTTTTGTATTTAATTCCGATGCAATTTCTGTGTTTCATCGTCAATAAGAAGGTCCAAGGGATACATTAACCCTGAAGTGAAGCATCGGAAACTAAAACTGGTCTCACAGGAAAGGTTCAATTCATAGAATGTAAGAAGAGTCAGTCTTCTATTACTTAAGTAGGCATTGTGCCTTTTGTATTTAGTTCCGATGCAATTTCTATGTTCCATCGTCAATAAGATGGTCCAAGGGATACAGTAAACGTGAAGTAAAGCATCGGCATCTAAAACTGGTCTCACAGGATAGGTTCAAAACATAGACAGTAAGAAGAGTCAGTCTTCTTGTACTTAAGTCGGCATTGTGCCTTTTCTATTTAATTCCGATGCAATTTCTGTGTTTGATCGGCATTAAGAAGGTCCAAGGTTCAAATGGTTCTAATGGCTCTGAGCACTATGGGACTCAACTGCTCAGGTCATTAGTCCCCTAGAACATAGAACTAGTTAAACCTAACTAACCTAAGGACATCACAAACAACCAAGCCTAAGGCTGGATTCGAACCTGCGACCATAGCGGTTTAGCGGTTCCAGACTGCAGCGCCTATAACCGCACGGCCACTTCGGCTGGCCAAGGTCCAAGGGATACAGTAAACCTGAAGTGAAGCATCGGTATCAAAACTGGTCTCACAGCAAAGGTTCAAAACATAGACAGTAAGAGGAGTCAGTCTTCTTGTACTTAAGTCGGCATTGTGCCTTTTGTATTTAATTCCGATGCGATTTCTGTGTTTCATCGTCAATAAGAAGGTCCAAGGGATACAGTAAACCTGAAGTGAAACATCGGAATCAAAACTGGTCTCACAGGAAAGGTTCAAATCGTAGAACGTAAGAAGAGTCTCTTGTACTTAAGTCGGCATTGTGCCTTTTGTATTTAATTCCGATGCAATTTCTGTGTTTGATCGTCATTAAGAAGGTCCAGGGTTCAAATGGTTCAAATTGCTCTGAGCACTATGGGACTCAACTGCTGAGGTCATTAGTCCCCTAGAACTTAGAACTAGTTAAACCTAACTAACCTAAGGACATCACAAACATCCATGCCTGAGGCAGGATTCGAACCTGCGACCGTAGCGGTCTAGCGGTCCAGACTGCAGCGCCTATAACCGCACGGCCACTTCGGCTGGCCAAGGTCCAAGGGATACAGTAAACCTGAAATGAAGCATCGGAATCAAAACTGGTCACACAGGAAAGGTTCAAAACCTAGACAGTAAGAGGAGTCAGTCTTTTTGTACTTAAGTCGGCATTGTGCTTTTGGATTTAATTCCGATGCGATTTCTGTGTTTCATCGTCAATAAGATGGTCCAAGGGATACAGTAAACCTGAAGTGAAGCATCGGAATCTAAAACTGGTCTCACAGGAGAGGTTCAAATCATAGAATATAAGAAGAGTCAGTCCTCTTGTACTTAAGTCGGCGTTGGGCCTTTTGTATTTAAATCCGATGCAATTTCTGTGATTCATCGTCAATATGAAGATCCAAGGGATACAGTAAACCTGAAGTGAAACATCGGAATCAAAACTGGTCTCACTGGAAAGATTCAAATCGTAGAACGTAAGAAGTGTCTCTTGTACTTAAGTCAGCATTGTGCCTTTTGTATTTAACTCCGATGCAATTTCTGTGTTTCATCGTCAATAAGAAGGTACCAGGGATACAGTAAACCTGAAATGAAGCATAGGAATCTAAAACTGGTCTCACAGGTAAGTTCAAATCATAGACAGTAAGGAGACTATGTCTTCTTGTACTTAAGTCGGCATTGTGCCTTTTGTATTTAATTCCGATGCAATTTCTGTGTTCCATCGTCAATAAGAAGGTCCAAGGGATACAGTAACCTGAAATGAAGCATAGGAATCTAAAACTGGTTTCACAGGAAAGGTTTAAATCATAGACAGAAAGAAGACTCAGTCTTCTTGTACTTAGGTCGGCAATGTTCCTTTTGTATTTATTTCCGATGCAATTTCTGTGTTTCATCATCAATATGAAGGTGCAATGGATACAGTAAACCAAAGTGAAGCTTCGGAATCTAAAACTGGTCTCACAGGAAAGGTTCAAAGCATAGACTGTAAGAAGAGTAAGTCTTCTTGTAGTTAGGTCGGCATTTTGGCTTTTGTATTTAATTCCGATGCAATTTCTGTGTTTCATAGTCAATAAGAAGGTCCAAGGGATACATTAACACTGAAGTGAAGCATCGGAATCTAAAACTGGTCTCACAGTAAAGGTTCAAAAGCATAGACATCATGAAGAGTCAGTCTTCTTGTACTTAAGTTGGCACTGTGCGTTTTGTATTTAATACCAATTCAATTTCTGTGTTTCATCGTCAATAAGAAGGTTCAAGGGATACAGTAAACCTGAAGTGAAGCACCGTAATCTTAAACAGGTCTCACAGGAAAGGTTCAAATCATAGACAGTAAGAAGAGTCAGTCTTCTTGACTTAAATCGGCATTGTTCATTTTGTATTTAATGCCGATGCAATTTCTGTGTTTCTTCGTCAATAAGAAGGTCCAAGGGATACAGTAAACCTGAAGTGAAGAATCGGAATCAAAACTGGTCTCACAGGAAACTTTCAAAACATAGACAATAAGAACAGTCGGTCTACTTGTTTTTAAGTCGGCATTGTGCCTTTTGTATTTACTTCCGATGCAATTTCTGTGTTTCATCGTCAACAAGAAAGTCTGAGGGATACAGTAAACCTGAAGTGAAGCATCAGAATCAAAACTGGTCTCACAGGAAAGGTTCAAATCATAGTCAGTAAGAAGAGACAGCCTTCTTGTACTTAAGTCGGCATTCTACCTTTTGTATTTAGTTCCTATGCAATTTCTGTGTTTCATCGACAATAAGAAGGTCCAAGGGATACAGTATACCTGAAGTGAAGCATCCGAATCGAAACTGGTCTCACAGCAAAGGTTCAAATCATAGACAAAAAGAAGAGTCAGTCTTCTTGTACTTAAATCGGCATTGTGCCTTTTGTATTTAATTCCAATTCAATTTCTGCGTTTCTTCGTCAATAAGAAGGTCCAAGGGATACAGTAAACCTGAAGTGATGTATCGGAATCTAAAACTGGTCTCACAGGAAAGGTTCAAATCTTAGAATGTAAGAAGAGTCAGTCCTCTGGTTCTTAAGTAGGCATTGTGCCTTTTGTATTTAATTCCGATGCAATTTCTGTGTTTCATCGTCAATAAGAAGATCCAAGGGATACATTAAACCTGAAGTAAAGCATCGGAATGTAAAACTGGTCTCACAGGAATGGTTCAAATCATAGGCAGTGAGAAGAGTCAGTCTTCTTGATTTTAAGTCGGCATTTTGCCTTTTGTATTTAATTCCGATGTAATATCGGTGGCTCATCGTCAATAAGAAGGTCCAAGAGATACAGTAAACTTGTTGTGAAGCATCGTAATCAAAACTGGTCCCACAGGAAATGTTCAAAACATAGAGAGTAAGACGAGTCAGTCGTCTTGTACTTAGGTTGGCATTGTGACTTTTACATTAATTTCCAATAAAATTTCTGTGTTTCATCGTCAATAAGAAGTTCCAAGGGATACAGTAAACCTGAAATGAAGCATAGGAATCAAAAATTGGTCTCACAGGAAAGGTTCAAAATATAGACAGTAAGAGGAGGCAGTCTTCTTGTACCTATGTCGGCATTGTGCGTCTTGTATTTAATTCCGATGCAATTTCTGTGTATCATTGTCAATATGCAGGTCCAAGGGATACAGTGAGCCTGAATTGAAGCATCGGAATCTAAAACTGATCTCACAGGAATGGTTCAATTCATGGAATGCAAGAAGAGTCAGTCCTCTTGTACTTAAGTCGGCATTGTGATTTTTGTATTCAATCCCGATGCAATTACTGTGTTTCATGGTCAATGTGAAGGTCGAAGGAATACAGTAAACCCTCACTGGTGCATCGGAATCTAATACTGGTCTACCAGGAGCAGCTCAATGGACAAACTCTTAGAAGTTTAACTCTTCTTGTCCTTAAGTCGGCATTGTGCCTTTTGCATTCAATCCCAATGCGATTTCTGTGTTTCATGGTCAATGCGAAGATCCAAGGGATACATTAAACCTGCCTGGTGCATCGGAATCTAATATTGGTCTCCCAGGAGCCACACAAAGCACAAATTCTTAGCATATTCTTTCTTCTAGTACTAAAGTCAGCATTGTGCCTTTGGTATTCAATCCCGATGCAGTTTTTGAATTTAATGGTAATTGTGAAGGTCCAAGAGATACAGGAAACCTGCACTGGTGTATTGGAATCTAATACTGGACTCCCAGTAGCCGCTGTAAGCACAAATTCTTCGAAGATTCACTCTTCTTGTACTTAAGGCGGCATTGTGCCTTTTGTATTCAATCCCGATGCAATTTCTGTGTCTCGTGGTCAATGTGAGTGTCCAAGGGATTTACTAAACCTGTACTGGTGCATCGGAATCTAATACTGGTCTCCCAGGAGCCGGTCATAGCACAAGCTCTTAGAAGATTCACTCTTCTTGTACTTAAGTTGGCATTGTCCCTTTTGTATTCAATCCCGATGGAATTTCTGTGTTTCATGGTCAATGTGAAGGTCCAAGGGATACAGTAAACCTGTACTGGTGCATCGGAATCTAATACTGGTTTCACAGGAGCCGCCCAAAGCAGAAACTCCTAGATGATTCTTTCTTCTTGTACTTAAGTCGGCATTGTGCCTTTTGTATTCAATCACAATGCAATTTCTGTGTTTCATGGTCAATGTGAAGGTCCAAGGGATTCACTGAACCTGCACTGGTGCATCGGAATCGAATGCTGGTCTCTCAGGAGCCGCTCAAATCACAAAGTTTTAGAAGATTCACTCTTCTTGTACTTAAGTCGGCATTGTGCCTTTTGTATTCAATCGCCATACAATTTCTGTGTTTCATGGTTAATGTGAAGGTCCATGGTATACAGTAAACCTGCACTGGTGCATCGGAAATAAATACTGGTCTCCCAGGAGCCGCTCAAAGCACAAACTCTTAGATGATTGACTCTTCTTGTACTTAAGTCGGCATTGTGCCTATTGTATTCAATCCCGATGCTTTTTCTGTGTTTCATGGTCAATGTGAAAGTCCATGGGATACAGTAAACCTGCACTGGTGCATCGATATCTAATACTGGTCTCCCAGGTGCCGCTGAAATCAGAAACTCTTAGAAGATTCGTTCTTCTTGTACTTAATTTATTTATTTATTTATTTATTGATTTATTCAACCTGGCAAGATTAGGGCCATCAGGCCCTCTCTTACATCTATCCAGGCATCCTAATTATTTTACATTCATATGTTTAAGTAGGCATGTTAAACTACATTTCTACAAAACGTGAAATAAACAATTAGAAAGGTACACCTGGAAAAATATATACATATAGAGTTTATATTCGAAGATCATAAGTACTGTTATAATTAGACATTATTGAAGAGACAAATTTTAGATAGGAGTGCTGGCAGCAGGGAGTATGAGGGACACTCATTGTGAACGGAGGAGAAGAATACACATGATGAAACATAATTAAGGAATTATAAAGGAAAAGAAGATTGCCTGGCTAATAGAGATAGATGAATGGGAAGGCATCTCAGGAGCAAGATCGGAGACACTAGCTTTGCTATTTGACAGATGAGAGGATTGGCCTGGTACATTAATTTTGTGGAGAACTTTATGAGGATGATAGTACGAAATGCTTCAACTTCTTCTTAAAAGCAGCAGGAGATTGATTTTTGCGCAAGGTAAGGGGCAGTTTGTTCCGGATGCTGACAGCGGCAACTGAGAAGGAGTTTGCAAAAGTTTTTGTTTTGTGAGTTGGCACAGTTAGGATACCAAATAAGAGTGACCTCGTGTTTCGATTATGATGGCACGACAGGTTTTTCATCTCTGAAGCAAGGTACTGGGGTGCTTGCGCGACGAAGAGTTTGTGAAGTAGACATAGAGTGTGGTAGTCACGCAATTTGTCCGGCCGCAGCCACTTTAGCTCGGAGTATGAAGCACTAACATGATCATATCGGCGAATGTTGCAGGTGTAATGCACACAGGCATTCATGGTTATCTCTAGCCGTATTTTCTTTTCACTACCCGTGCCTTGTTGAATCACATCACAATAGTGGAGGTTCGGTAGAAAGAGTGCTTGCACGAGCTGGCGTTTCAAGTCCAGTGGAAATATGTTCTGAAACTTTTTGAGAGCATAGAGACAAGCAGACGTCTTTCGGCACACTGCGACTGTATTCTCCGCCCAGTTGAGATGCTCATCCAAAGTTACACCCAATTTTTCACTGTTTTCTGATATGGTATTGGAGTACCATCGAGCAGAATAGAAGGTAGCCATTCGCAGAGATCTGAACTTATTAATTTCTGATGGGCTATTAAGATTACTTGCGTCTTCTTTGCATTTAGTTTAAGCCCCAGGCTTTTCGCCCATGTCACTACCGAAGACAGATCATCATTCATCTGAGCGTTTGCAGTGTTTACGTTTTCAGGTCTGACGCTTAGGTAGAGCTGGAGGTCGTCGGAATAGAAATGATATTTACAGGACAGAACCGACGAAATATAGTTGACATATAAAGAAAACAAAAGTGGTCCTAAGACTGATCCTTGTGGCAGTCCCGAGGAAAGGTGTTTCCAGGAAGATTTTGCATTTGCGCAGCCAACACATTGCTGTCTGTCTTTTAAGTAGCTTTCAAACCATCTCACTGCACTAACAGAGAAATTAAGCTGTTGCATTTTTTTGAGCTATATGTCAAAGTTACCAGTGTCAAAAGCTTTGCTGAAGTCCAGTAGCGTCAATATTGCTGCCTTTAGATTGTCAATGGCACATTTCAGGTCATCTAATACTTTAATTAGAGCAGTGTTTGTGCTGTGATGTTTACGGAAACCGGATTGAAATTTGTGATATAGGCTGAATTCGTGCAAGTGTTCAGTGATTTGGTCATGAACAATATATTCGAGTGCTTTGGAAACAGCAGGCAGTATGCTAATTGGTTGGTGCCTTTTGTATCCAATCCCGATGCAATTTCTGTGTTTCATGGTCAATGTGAAGGTCCATGGGATACAGTAAACTTGCACTGCTGCATCGGACTCTAATACTGGTGTCCCAGGAGCCGCTCAAATTACAAACTCATAAAATTCACTCTTCTTGTACTTAAGTCGGCATTGTGCCTTTTACATTCAATCCCGATGCATTTTCTGTGTTTCATAGTCAATATGAAAGTCCAAGCGATACAGTAAATCTGCACTGGTGCATTGGAAACTAATACTGGTCTCCCAGGAGCCGCTCAAAACACAAATTCTTAGAAGATTCACTCTTGTTGTACTTAAGTCGGCATTGTGCATGTTGTATTCAATCCCGATGCATTTTCAGTGCTTCATGGTCAATGTGAAGGTCCAAGGTATACAGTAACCTGCACTGGTGCATCGGAATCTAATACTTGACCCACAGGGGCCGCTCAAAGCACAAACTCTTAGAAGATTAACTCTAATTGCAGTTATGTAGGCATTGTGCCTTTGGTATTCAATCGCGATGCAATTTCTGTGTTTCATGCACAATGTGAAGGTCCGAGGGATACAGTAACCCTGCACTGGTGCATCGGAATCTAATACTGGTCTCCCAGCAGCCGCTCAAAGCACAAACTCGTAGAAGATTCACTCTTCTCGTATTTAGGTCGGCATTCAGCTTTTTGTATTCAATCCCGATGCACTATCTGTGTTTCATGGTCAATGTGAAAGTCCAAGGGATACAGTTAACCCACACTGGTGCATCAGAATCTAATACTGGTCTCCCACGAGCCGCTCAAAGCGCAAACTCTTAGAAGATTCACTCTTCTTGTACTTAAGTCGGCATTGAGCCTTTTGTATTCAATTCTGATGCAATTTCGGTACATCATGGGCAATGTGAAGGTCCAAGGGATTCAGTAAACCTGCACTGGTGCATGGGAATCAAATACAGGTCTCCCAGAAGTGTCTCAAAGAAGAAACACTTGGAAGATTCACACTACTTGGACTTAAGTCGGCATTGTGCCTTATGTATTCAATCCCGATGCAATTTCTGTGTTTCATGGTCAACGCGAAAGTCGAATGGATACAGTAAACCAGCACTGGTGCATCGAAATCTAATACTGGTCTGCCAGGAGCCGCTCAAAGCAGAAACTTTTAGAAGTTTCACTCTTCTTGTACTTAAATCGGCTTTGTGCCTTTTGTTTTCAATCCCAATGCATTTTCTGTGTTTCATGGGCACTGTGAAGGTCCAAGGGATACAGTAAATCTGCACTGGTGCATTGGAATCTAATACTGGTCTCCAAGGAGCCGCTCAAAGCACAAACTCTTAGAAGATTCACACTTCTTGTACTTAAGTCGGCATTGTGCATATTGTATTCAATCCCGATTCAATTTCCGTGTTTCATGGTCAATGTGAATGTCCAACGAATGCTTTAAAGCAGCACTTGTGCTTCGGAATTTAGATCGGGTCTCCCAGTAGCAGCTCAAACCACAAACTCTGAGAAGATTCACTCTTCTTGTACATAAGTCGGCATTGTGCCTTTTGTATTCAATCCCGATGCATTTTCAGTGCTTCATGGTTAATGTGAAGGTCCAAGGTATACAGTAAAATGCACTGGTGTATTGGAATCTAATACTTGCCCCCCAGGGGCCGCTCAAAGCACAAACACTTAGAACATTAACTACAATTGTAGATAAGTCGGCATTGTGCCATTGGTATTCAATCGCGATGCAATTTCTGTGTTTCATGCCCAATGTGAAGGTCCAAGACATTCAGTAATCCTGCACTGGTGCATCGGAATCTAATACTGGTCTACCAGGACAAACTCAAAACACAAACTCTTAGACAATTCACTCTTCATGTATTTAAGTCGGCATTGTGCCTTTTGTATTCAATCCTGATGCATTTTCTGTGTTTCATGGTCAATGTGAAGGTCCAAGGTGTACTGTATAGCTGCACAGGTGCATCCGAATCTAATACTTCACCCATCAGGAATCGCTCAAAGCACAAATTCTTAGAAGATTCACTCATCTTGTACATAAGGCGGCATAGAGCCTATTGTATTTAATCCCGATGAAATTTCTGTGTTTCATGGTCAATGTGAAAGTCAAAGGGATACAGTAAACCTGCACTGGTGCATCGGAATTTAATACTGGTCTCCCAGGAGTCGCTTAAAGTAGAAACTCTTTCAAGATTCACTCTTCTTGTACATAAGTCGGCATTGGGCATTTTGTATTCAATCCCGATGTAGTTTCTGTGTCTCATGGTCAATGTGAAGGTCAAAGAGTTACAGTAACCTGCACTAGTGCATCGGAATCTTATACCTGACCCCCAGGGTCCGCTCAAAGCACAAACTCTTAGAAGATTATCTCTAATTGTACTAAAGTCGGCATTGTGCCTTTGGTATTCAATCGCGATGCAATTTCTGTGTTTCATGCACAATGTGAAGGTCCGAGGGATACAGTAAACCTGCATTGGTGCATCGGAATCAAAAACTGGTCTCCCAGGAGCCGCTCAAACCACAAACTCTTAGAAGATTCACTCCTCTTGTACTTAAGTCGGCATTGTGCCTTTTGTATTCAATCCGGATGCATTTTCTGTGTTTCATGGTCAATGTGAAGGTCCAAGGGATTCAGTAAACCTGCACTGGTGCATCGGAATCTAATCCTGGTCTCCCAGGAGCCGCTCAAATCACAAACTCTTAGAAGATTCACTCTTATTGTAATTAATGCGGCATTGTGTCTTTTGTATTCAATCGCGGTGCATTTTCTGTGTTTCATGGTCAATGTGAAAGTCCAAGGGATACAGTAAGCCTGCATTGGTGCATCGGAATCTAATACTGGTCTCCCAGTAGCTGAACATGGCAGAAACTCTTAGAAGATTCACTATTCTTGTACTTAAGTCGGCATTGAGCCTTCTGTATTCAATCCCGATGCATCTTCTGTGCATCATGGTCAATGTGAAGGTCCAAGGGATTCAGTAATTCTGCAACGGTGCATGGGAATCTAAAACTGGTCTCCCAGGAGCCACTCAAAGCACATACACTTGGAAGATTCACACTTCTTGTACTTAAGTCGGCATTGTGCCTTATGTATTCAATCCCGATGCAATTTCTGTGTTTCATGGTAAACGCGAAAGTCGAAGGGATACAGTAAACCAGCACTGGTGCATCGGCATCTAACACTGGTCACCAAGGAGCGGCTCAAAGCACAAACTCTTAGAAGATTCACTCTTCTTGTACTTAAGTCGGCATTGTGCCATTTGTATTCAATCCCGAAGCAAATTCTATGTTTCATGGTCAATGTGAAAGTCCAAGGGATAAAGTAAACCAGCACTGATGCATCGGAAACTAATACTGGTCTCCCAGGAGCCGCACAAAGCACAAACTCTTGAAACATTCACTCTTCTTGCACTTAAGTCGGCATTTTGCCTTTGGAATTCAATCTCGATGCAATTTCTGTGTTTCATGATTAATGTGAAGTTCCAAGGGATACAGTAAACCTCGATTGGTGCATTGGAATTTAATACTGGTCTCCCAGGAGCCGCTCAAAGCACAAACTCTTAGAAGATTCACTCTTCTTGTACTTAAGTCGGCATTGTGCGTTTTGTATTCAATCCCGATGTAATTTATGTGTCTCAACGTCAATGTGAGGGTCCAACGGATTCAGTAAACCTGCACTGGTGCATCGGAATCTAATACTGGTCTCCCAGGAGCCGCTCAAATCACATACTCTTAGAAGATTAACTGTTATTGTAATTAATGCGGCATTGTGTCTTTTGTATTCAATCGCGGTGCAATTTCTGTGTTTCATGGTAAATGTGAAGGTCCAGGGGAGACAGTAAGCCTGCATTGGTGCATCGGAATCTAATACTGGTCTCCCAGCAGCCGTACATGGCAGAGACTCTTAGAAGATTCACTCTTCTCCTACTTAAATCATTGAGCGTTTTGTATTCAATCCCAATGCATCTTCTGTGCATCATGGTCAATGTGAAGGTCCAAGGGATTCAGTAACCCTGCAACGGTGCATGGGAATCTAAAACTGGTCTCCCAGGAGCCACTCAAAGCACATACACTTGGAAGATTCACACTTCTTGTACTTAAGTCGGCATTGTGCCTTATGTATTCAATCCCGATGCAATTTCTGTGTTTCATGGTAAACGCGAAAGTCGAAGGGATACAGTAAACCAGCACTGGTGCATAGGAATCTAATACTGGTCACCAAGGAGCCGCTCAAAGCACAAACTCTTAGAAGATTCACTATACTTGTATTTAAGTCGTCATTGTGACTTTTGTATTCAATCCCGATGCATTTGCAGTGTTTCATGGTCAATGTTAGGGTCCAAGGGATTCACTAAACCTGCACTGGTGCATCGGAATCTAATACTGGACCAAAGGAGATGCTCAAAGCACAAACTCTTAGAAGATTCACTCTCCTTGTACTTAAGTCGGCATTGTGCCTTTTGTTTTCAATCCCGACGCAATTTCTGTGTTTCATGTTCAATTTGGAGGTCCAAGGAATTCAATAAACCTGTACTGGTGCATCGGAATCTAATACTGGTCTCCCAGCAGCTGCTCAAAGCACAAACTCGTAGAAGATTCTATCTTCTTGTACACTCCTGGAGATTGAAATAAGAACACCGTGAATTCATTGTCCCAGGAAGAGGAAACTTTATTGACACATTCCTGGGGTCAGATACATCACATGGTCACACTGACAGAACCACAGGCACATAGACACAGGCAACAGAGCATGCACAATGTCGGCACTAGTACAGTGTATATCCAACTTTCGCAGCAATGCAGGCTGCTATTCTCCCATGGAGACGATCGTAGAGATGCTGGATGTAGTCCTGTGGAACGGCTTGCCATGCCATTTCCACCTGGCGCCTCAGTTGGACCAGCGTTCGTGCTGGACGTGCAGACCGCGTGAGACGACGCTTCATCCAGTCCCAAACATGCTCAATGGGGTACAGATCCGGAGATCTTGCTGGCCAGGGTAGTTGACTTACACCTTCTAGAGCACGTTGGGTGGCACGGGATACATGCGGACGTGCATTGTCCTGTTGGAACAGCAAGTTCCCTTGCCGGTCTAGGAATGGTAGAACGATGGGTTCGATGACGGTTTGGATGTACCGTGCACTATTCAGTGTCCCCTCGACGATCACCAGTGGTGTACGGCCAGTGTAGGAGATCGCTCCCCACACCATGATGCCGGGTGTTGGCCCTGTGTGCCTCGGTCGTATGCAGTCCTGATTGTGGCGCTCACCTGCACGGCGCCAAACACGCATACGACCATCATTGGCACCAAGGCAGAAGCGACTCTCATCGCTGAAGACGACACGTCTCCATTCGTCCCTCCATTCACGCCTGTCGCGACACCCCTGGAGGCGGGCTGCACGATGTTGGGGCGTGAGCGGAAGACGGCCTAACGGTGTGCGGGACCGTAGCCCAGCTTCATGGAGACGGTTGCGAATGGTCCTCGCCGATACCCCAGGAGCAACAGTGTCCCTAATTTGCTGGGAAGTGGCGGTGCGGTCCCCTACGGCACTGCGTAGGATCCTACGGTCTTGGCGTGCATCCGTGCGTCGCTGCGGTCCGGTCCCAGGTCGACGGGCACGTGCACCTTCCGCCGACCACTGGTGACAACATCGATGTACTGTGGAGACCTCACGCCCCACGTGTTGAGCAATTCGGCGGTACGTCCGCCCTGCCTCCCGCATGCCCACTATACGCCCTCGCTCAAAGTCCGTCAACTGCACATACGGTTCACGTCCACGCTGTCGCGGCATGCTACCAGTGTTAAAGACTGCAATGGAGCTCCGTATGCCACGGCAAACTGGCTGACACTGACGGCGGCGGTGCACAAATGCTGCGCAGCTAGCGCCATTCGACGGCCAACACCGCGGTTCCTGGTGTGTCCGCTGTGCCGTGCGTGTGATCATTGCTTGTACAGCCCTTTCGCAGTGTCCGGAGCAAGTATGGTGAGTCTGACACACCGGTGTCAATGTGTTCTTTTTTCCATTTCCAGGAGTGTATTTAAGTCGGCATTCTGCCTTTTGTATTCAATCCCGATGCACTATCTGTGTTTCATGCTCAATGTGAAAGCCCAAGGGATTTAGTTAACCCACACTGGTGCATCAGAATCTAATACTGGTCTCCCACGAGCCGCTCAAAGCAGAAACTCTTAGAAGTTTCAGTATTCTTGTAGTTAAGTCGGCATTGTGCCTTTTGTATTCAATCCTGATCTAATTTCTGTGTTTTTTGGTCAATGTGAAGGTCCAAGGTATACAGAAACATGCACTGGTGCATAGGAATCTAATACTTGACCCCCAGGGGCCGCTCAAAGCACAAACTCTTAGATGATTAACTCTAATTGTACTTAAGGCGGAATTATGCCTTTGGTATTCAATCGCGATGCATTATCTGTGTTTCATGCACAATGTGACCGTCCGAGGGATACAGTAAACCTGCACTGGTGCATCGGAAACTAATACTGGTCTGCCAGGACAAATTCAAAGCACAATCTCTTAGACGATTCACTCTTCATGTACATAAGTCGGAATGGGCCTTTTGTATTCAATCCTGATGCATTTTCTGTGTTTCATGGTCAATGTGAATGTTTAAACGCTACAGTAAATCAGCACTGGTGCAATGGAATCTAATACTCGTCTCCCAGGAGGCGCTCAAAGCACAACCTCTTAGAAGATTCACTATTCTTGTAGTTAAGTCGGCATTGTGCCTTTTGTATTCAATCCTGATCCAATTTCTGTGTTCCTCGGTCAATGTGAAGGTCCAAGGGATACAGTAAACCTGTACTGGTGCATCTGAATCTAATACTGGTCTCCCAGGAGCCGCTCAAAGCACAAACACTTAGAAGATTCACTCTCCTTGTACTTAAGTCGGCATTGTGCAATTTGTATTCAATCCCGAAGCAAATTCTATGTTTCATGGTCAATGCGAAAGTCCAAGGAATAAAGTAAACCAGCACTGATGCATCGGAAACTAATACTGGTCTCCCAGGAGCCGCACAAAGCACAAACTCTTAATACATTCACTCTTCTTGCGCTTAAGTCGGCATTTTGCCTTTTGAATTCAATCTCGATGCAATTTCTGTGATTTATGATCACTGTGAAGTTCCAAGGAATACAGTAAAAATCGATTGGTGCATTGGAATCTAATACTGGTCTCCCAGGAGCCGCTCAAAGCACAAACTCTTAGAAGATTCACTCTTCTTGTACTTACGTCGGCATTGTGCGTTTTGTATTCAATCCCGGTGTAATTTATGTGTCTCAAGGACAATGTAAAGGTCCAAGGGAATCAGTAAACCTGCACTGGTGCATCGGAATCTAATACTGGTCTCCCAGGAGCCGCTCAAATCACAAACTCTTAGAAGTTTCAATCTTCTTGTACTTAAGTCAGCATTGTGCCTATTGTATTCAATCCCGATTCAATTTCTGTGTTTCATGGTCAATGTGAAGGTCCAACGAATGCTATAAACCTGCACTTGTGCATCGGAATTTATATCAGGTCTCCCAGTAGCAGCTCAAAACACAAACTCTGAGTAGACTCACTCTTCTTGTACTGAAGTCGGCATTGTGCCTTTTGTATTCAATACCGATGCATTTTCAGTGCTTCATGGTCAATGTGAAGGTCCAAGGTATACAGTAACATGCACTGGTGCATTGGAATCTAATACTTGCCCCCCCAGGGACCGCTCAAAGCACAAACACTTAGAAGATTAACTACAATTGTAGATAAGTCGGCATTGTGCCATTGGTATTCAATCGTGATGCAATTTCTGTGTTTCATGCCCAATGTGAAGGTCCAAGTCGTTCAGTAAACCTGCACTGGTGCATCGGAATCTAATACTGGTCTACCAGGACAAACTCAAAGCACATACTCTTAGACGATTCACTCTTCATGTCTTTAAATCGGCATTGTGCCTTTTGTATTCAATCCCGATGCATTTTCTGTGTTTCATGGTCAATGTGAGTGTTTAAGCGCTACAGTAAATCAGCACTGGTGCAATGGAATCTAATACTGGTCTCCCAGGAGCCGCTCAAAGCACAAACTCTTAGAAGATTCACTATTCTTGTAGTTAAGTCGGCATTGTGCTTTTTTGTATTCACTCCTGATCCAATTTCTGTGTTTCTTGGTCAATGTGAAGGTCCAAGGGATACAGTAAACCTGTACTGGTGCATCGGAATCTAATACTGGTCTCCCAGGAGCCGCTCAAAGCACAAACACTTAGAAGATTCACTCTTCTTGTACTTAAGTCGGCATTGTGCATTTTGTATTGAATCCCGATGCATTTTCAGTGTCTCATGGTCAATGAGAAGGTCCAAGGAATGCTGCAAACCTGCACTTGTGCATCGGAATTTAATTCTTGTCTCCCAGGAGCAGCTCAAAACACAAGCTCTTAGAAGATTCACTCTTCTTGTACCTAAGTCTGCATTGTGCCTTTTGTATTCAATCCCGATTTTTTTCTGTGTTTCATGGTCAATGTGAAGGTCCAAGGTATACCGTAAACCTGCACTGGCGCATTGGAATCTGACACTGGTCTCCCAAGAGTCGCTTAAAGCAGAAACTCTTAGAAGATTCACTTTTCTTGTACTTAAGTCGGCATTGTGATTTTTGTATTCAATCCCGATGTAGTTTCTGTCTCTCATGGTCAATGTGAAGGTCCAAGGGATTCATTAAACCTGCACTGGTGCATCGGAATCTAATACTGGTCTCCCAGGAGCCGCTCAAATCACAAACTCTTAGAAGATTCACTCTTCTTGTACTTAATACGGCATTGTGTCTTTTGTATCAAATCGCGGTGCAATTTCTGTGTTTCATGGTCAATATGAAGGTCCAAGCGATACTGTAAAGCTAGAATAGTGCATCGGATTCTAATACTGGTCTCCAGGGAGCCGCTCAAAGCACAAAGTCGTAGAAGATTCACTCTTCTTGTACTTAAGTCGGCATTGTGCCTTTAGTATTCAATCCCAATGCAATTTCTGTGCTTCATGGTCAATGTGAGAGTCGGAGGGATACAGCAAACCTGCAGTGGTGCATTGGAATATAATACTGGTCTCCCAGGGAGCGCTCAAACCACAAACTCTTAGAAGATTCACTCTTCTTTTACTTAAGTCGGCATTGTGCCTTTTGTATTTAATCGAGATGCAATTTCTGTGTTTAATGGTCAATAGGAAGGTCCAAAGTATACAGTAAACCTGAACTGGTGCATCCGAATCTAATACTGGTCTCCCAGGAGCCACACAAAGCAGACACTCTTAGAAGCTTCACTCTTCTTGTACTTGAGTCGGCATTGTGCTTTTGTATTCAATCCCGATGTAATTTACGTCTCTCAAGGTCAATGTGAAGGTCCAAGGGATAAAGTAAACCAGCACTGATGCATCGGAAACTAATACTGGTCTCCCAGGAGCCGCACAAAGCACAAACTCTTAAAACATTCTTTCTTCTTGCACTTAAGTCGGCATTTTGCCTTTTGAATTCAATCCCGATGCAATTTCTGTGTTTCATGGTAAACGCAAAAGTCGAAGGGATACAGTAAACCAGCACTGGTGCATAGGAATCTACTACTGGTCACCAAGGAGCCGTTCAAAGCACAAACTATTAGAAGATTTACTATTCTTGTACTTAAGTCGGCATTGTGACTTTTGTATTCAATCCCGATGCATTTTCAGTGTTTCATGGTCAATGTTAGGGTCCAAGGGATTCACTAAACCTGCACTGGTACATCGGAATCTAATACTGTACTCCAGGAGATTCTCAAAGCACAAACTCTTAGAAGATTCACTCTCCTTGTACTTAATTCGGCATTGTGCCTTTTGTTCTCAATCCCGACGCAATTTCTGTGTTTTATGTTCGATTTGAAGGTCCAAGGGATTCAATAAACCTGCACTGGTGCATCGGAATCTAATACTGGTCTCCCAGCAGCCGCTCAAAGCAGAAACTCTTAAAAGCTTCACTCTTCTTGTACTAAAGTCGGCATTTTGCATTTTGTATTCAACCCCGATGCAATTTCTGTGCCTTATGGTCAATGCGAAGGTCCAAGGGATACAGTAAACCTGCATTGGTGCATCGGAATCTAATACTGGTCTCCCAGGAGCCGCTCATGCACAATCTCTTAGAAGATTCACTCTTCTTGCACTTTAGCCGGTATTGTGCCTTTTGTATTCAATCGCGATGCCATTTGCTCAAATTCATGATCAATGTGAGTGTTCAAGGGATACTGTTAGCCTGTACTGGTGCATCGGAAACTAATACTGGTCACCCAGGAGCCGCTCAAAGCACAAACACTTAGAAGATTCACTCTTCTTGTACTTAAGTCGGCATTGTGCATTTTGTATTGAATCCCGATGCATTTTCAGTGTCTCATGGTCAATGAGAAGGTCCAAGGAATGCTGCAAACCTGCACTTGTGCATCGGAATTTAATTCTTGTCTCCCAGGAGCAGCTCAAAACACAAGCTCTTAGAAGATTCACTCTTCTTGTACCTAAGTCTGCATTGTGCCTTTTGTATTCAATCCCGATGTTTTTCTGTGTTTCATGGTCAATGTGAAGGTCCAAGGTATGCCGTAAACCTGCACTGGCGCATTGGAATCTGACACTGGTCTCCCAAGAGTCGCTTAAAGCAGAAACTCTTAGAAGATTCACTTTTCTTGTACTTAAGTCTGCATTGTGATTTTTGTATTCAATCCCGATGTAGTTTCTGTCTCTCATGGTCAATGTGAAGGTCCAAGGGATTCATTAAACCTGCACTGGTGCATCGGAATCTTTACTGGTCTCCCAGGAGCCGCTCAAATCACAAACTCTTAGAAGATTCACTCTTCTTGTACTTAATACGGCATTGTGTCTTTTGTATCAAATCGCGGTGCAATTTCTGTGTTTCATGGTCAATATGAAGGTCCAAGCGATACTGTAAAGCTAGAATAGTGCATCGGATTCTAATACTGGTCTCCAGGGAGCCGCTCAAAGCACAAAATCGTAGAAGATTCACTCTTCTTGTCCTTAAGTCGGCATTGTGCCTTTAGTATTCAATCCCAATGCAATTTCTGTGCTTCATGGTCAATGTGAGAGTCGGAGGGATACAGCAAACCTGCAGTGGTGCATTGGAATATAATACTGGTCTCCCAGGGAGCGCTCAAACCACAAACTCTTAGAAGATTCACTCTTCTTTTACTTAAGTCGGCATTGTGCCTTTTGCATTTAATCGAGATGCAATTTCTGTGTTTCATGGTCAATAGGAAAGTCCAAAGTATACAGTAAACCTGAACTGGTGCATCCGAATCTAATACTGGTCTCCCAGGAGCCGCACAAAGCAGACACTCTTAGAAGCTTCACTCTTCTTGTACTTGAGTTGGCATTGTGCTTTTGTATTCAATCCCGATGTAATTTACGTCTCTCAAGGTCAATGTGAAGGTCCAAGGGATAAAGTAAACCAGCACTGATGCATCGGAAACTAATACTGGTCTCCCAGGAGCCGCACAAAGCACAAACTCTTAAAACATTCTTTCTTCTTGCACTTAAGTCGGCATTTTGCCTTTTGAATTCAATCCCGATGCAATTTCTGTGTTTCATGGTAAACGCAAAAGTCGAAGGGATACAGTAAACCAGCACTGGTGCATAGGAATCTACTACTGGTCACCAAGGAGCCGTTCAAAGCACAAACTATTAGAAGATTTACTATTCTTGTACTTAAGTCGGCATTGTGACTTTTGTATTCAATCCCGATGCATTTTCAGTGTTTCATGGTCAATGTTAGGGTCCAAGGGATTCACTAAACCTGCACTGGTACATCGGAATCTAATACTGGACTCCAGGAGATTCTCAAAGCACAAACTCTTAGAAGATTCACTCTCCTTGTACTTAATTCAGCATTGTGCCTTTTGTTCTCAATCCCGACGCAATTTCTGTGTTTTATGTTCGATTTGAAGGTCCAAGGGATTCAATAAACCTGCACTGGTGCATCGGAATCTAATACTGGTCTCCCAGCAGCCGCTCAAAGCAGAAACTCTTAAAAGCTTCACTCTTCTTGTACTAAAGTCGGCATTTTGCATTTTGTATTCAACCCCGATGCAATTTCTGTGCCTCATGGTCAATGCGAAGGTCCAAGGGATACAGTAAACCTGCATTGGTGCATCGGAATCTAATACTGGTCTCCCAGGAGCCGCTCATGCACAATCTCTTAGAAGATTCACTCTTCTTGCACTTTAGCCGGTATTGTGCCTTTTGTATTCAATCGCGATGCCATTTGCTCAAATTCATGATCAGTGTGAGTGTTCAAGGGATACTGTTAGCCTGAACTGGTGCATCGGAATCTAATACTGGTCTACCAGTTGACGCTCAAAGCTCAAACTCTTAGATGATTCACTCTTCTTGTACTTAAGTCGGCATTGTGCCTTTTGTATTCAATCCCGATGCAATTTCTGTGTCTCATGGTCAATGTGAAGGTCCAAGGGATACAGTAAACCTGCATTGGTGCATCGGAATCTAATACTGGTCTCCAAGGAGCCGCTCATACACAAAATCGTAGAAGAATCACTCTTCTTGTACTTAAGTCGGCATTGTGTGTTTTGTATTCAATCCCGATGTAATTTCTATGTCTCATGATCAATGTGAAAGTCCAAGGGAATCGATAAACCTGCACTGGTGCTTCGGAATTTAATACTGGTCCCCCAGGAGCCGCTCAAATCACAAACTCTTAGAAGATTCTCTCTTCTAGTAGTTAAGTCGTCATTGTTCCATTTGAATTCAATCCCGATGCAATTTCTGTGTTTCATGGTCAATGTGAAAGTCGAAGGGATACAGTAAACCTGCATTGATGCATTGGAATCTAATTCTGGTCTCCCAGGAGCCGCTCAATACTCAAATTCTTAGATGATTCACTCTTGTACTTAAGAGGCATTAAGCCGTTTGTATTCAATAGCGATCCAATTTCTGTGTTACATGGTCAATGTGACAGTCCAAGGGATACAATAAACCTGCATTGGTGCAGCGGAATCTAATACTGGTCTCCCAGGAGACGCTCTAAGCACAACCTCTTAGGAGATTCACTCCTCTTGTACTTAAGTCGGCATTCGGTGTTTTGTATTCAATTATGATGCAATTTCTGTGTTTCATGGTCAATGTTAAAGTCCAAGGGACACAGTAAAACTGCACTGGTGCATCGGGATCCAATACTGGTCTCCCAGTAGTCGCTCAAAACTCATATTCTTAGATGATTCACTCTTCTTGTACTTATGTCGGCATTAAGCCTTTTGTATTCAATCCCGATGCAATTTCTGTGTTTCATGGTCAATGTGAAGGTCCAAGGTATACAGTATACCTGCACTGGAGCATCGGAATCTAATACTTTACCCATTAGGAGTCGCTCAAAGCACAAACTCTTAGAAGATTCACTCATCTTGTACATAAGGCGGCGTAGAGCCTATCGTATTCAATGCAGATGAAATTTCTGTGTTTCGTGGTTAATGTGAAAGTCGAAAGGATACAGTAAACCTGCGCTGGTGCATCGGAATCTAATACTGGTCCCCCATGAGCCGCTCAAATCACAAACTCTTAGAAGATTCATTCTTCTTGTACTTAATTCGGCATTGTGTCTTTTGTATTCAATTGCGGTGCAATTTCTGCGTTTCATGGTCAATATGAAAGTCAAAGGGATACAGTAAACCTGAACTGGTGCATCGGAATGTAATACTGGTCTCCCAGGATACGCTCAAAGCAGAAACGCATGGAAGATACACTCTTCTTGTACTTAAGTCGGCATTGTTCCATTTCAATTCAATCCCGATGCGTTTTCTGTGTATCATGGTCAATGTGAAAGTCGAAGGGATACAGTAAACCTGCATTGATGCATTGGAATCTAATACTGGTCTCCCAGGAGCCGCTCAAAACTCAAATTCTTAGATGATTCACTCTTCTTGTACTTAGGTCGGCATTAAGCCGTTTGTATTCAATCCCGCTCCAATTTCTGTGTTACATGGTCAATGTGACAGTCCAAGGGATAGAGTAAACCTGCATTGGTGCAGCGGAATCTAATACTGGTCTCCCAGGAGACGCTCTAAGCACAACCACTTAGGAGATTCACTCCTCATGTACTTAAGTCGGCATTGGGTGTTTTGTATTCAATCCCGATGCAATTTCTGTGCATCCTGGCCATGTGAAGGTCCAAAGCATTCAGTAAACCTGCACTGGTCCATGGGAATCTAATACACGTATTACAGGAGCCACTCAAAGCACAAACATTTGGAAGATTCACTCCTCTTGTACTTAAGTCGGCATTGTGCCTTTTGTATTCAATCCTGATGCAATATCTGTGTTTCATGCACATTGTGAAGGTCCAAGACATTCAGTAAACCTGCACTGGTGCATCGGAATCTAATACTGGTCTCCCAGGAGCCGTTCAAAGTTCAAAATCTTAGAAGATTCAGTCTTCTTGTACCTAAGTCGGCATTGTGCCTTTTGTATTCAATCCCGATCCAATTTCTGTGTGTCACGGTCAATGAGAAGGTCCAAGGGATACAGGAAACCTGCACTGCTGCATCGGAATCTAATACTGGTCTCCCAGGAGCCGCTCAAAGAACAAACTCTCAGAAGATTCACTCTTCTTGTACTTAAATCGGCATTGTGCCTTTTGTATTCAATCCCGATGCAATTTCTGTGTTTCATGATCAATGTGAGGGTCCAAAGGATTCAGTAAACCTGCACTGGTGAATCGGAGTCTATTACTGGTCTCCCAGGAGACGCCCAAACTACAAACTCATAGACGTTTCACTGTTTCTGTACTTAAGTCGTAAATGTGCCATTAGTATTCAATCCCAATGCAATTTCTGTGTTACACGGTCACTGTGAAAGTCCAAGGGATACAGTAATCCTGCACTGGTGCATAGGAATATAATACTGGTCTGCCACGAGCAGCTCAAACACAAACTCTTAGAAGTTTCACTCTTCTTGTACTTAAGTCGTCATTGTGCCTATTCTATTCAATCCCTATCCAATTTTTGTGTTTCATGGTCAAAGTGAAGGTACAAGGCATACAGTAAACCTGCACTGGTGCAACGGAATCTAATACTTTACCCCCAGGAGTCGCTCAAAGCACAAACTCTTAGAAGATTCACTCTTCTTGTACATAAGTCGGATTAGAGCCAATTGTATTCAATCACGATGGAATTCCGGAGTTTCATGGTCAATGTGAACGTCCAAGGGATTCTGCAGACCTGCACTGGTGCATCGCAATCTAATACTGGTCTTCCATAATCTGTACAAAGCAGAAACTCTTAGAAGATTCACTCTTCTTGTACTTATGCCGGCATTGTGCCTTTTGTATTCAATCCTGATGCATTTCTGTGTCTCATGGTCAATGTGAAGTTCCAAGGGATTCAGCAAACCTGCACTGGTGAAACGGAATCTAATACTGGTCTCCCAGGAACCGCTCAAAGCACAAACTCTTAGAAGATTCACTCTTCTTGTATTTAAGTCGGCATTCTGCCTTTTGTATTCAGCCCCGATGCAATTTATGTGTTCCATGTCAATCTGAAAGTCCAATGGATACAGTAAACCTGCACTGGTGTATCTGAATCTAATACTGGTCTCCCAGGAGCCACTCAAAGCACAAAATCTTAGAAGATTCACTCTTCTTGTACTTAAGTCGTCATAGTGCCTATTCTATTCAATCCCGATCCAATTTCTGTGTTTCACGGTCAATATGAAAGTCCAAGGGATACAGTAAACCTGCACTGGTGCATCGGAATCTAATACTGGTCTACCAGGAGCCGCTGGAAGCACAAACTCTTAGAAGATTCACTCTTCTTGTACTTAACTTGGCATTGTGTGTTTTGTATTCAATCCCGATGCAATCTCTGTTTTTCACGGTCAATGTCCTGCAAAGTAGTGTTCCACGGCCTGCACAATCTAGAGAACATACTTGTCCGCCACTAATCCTGTGAGTGACCCAGGTGCAAGACCTGTCCCACAAATCCACCCACCACCTCCTACAGCAGTCCAGTCGCAGGCATCTCCCACCATATAAAAGGCACGATCATGTGCAAAAGCAACCTGTTAAAAATCAGCTATGCTGCAATTACCATACAATTTTCCATGTAGGGATGACAAGTAACCAACTGTTCACTCGCAGTAATGTCTAGCACCAAACTGTGGCAAACCACAGACTTGACATTGCAGTTGCCAAGAGGCTGTACACCACTTCAACAACTGCTTCACTAGACATACCATTTGGATATTCCCTTCCAGTGCAAGTTTCTCTGAACTACACAGGTGGAAATTGTCTCTCCAGCACATCTAGTGCCATTCACCTGACCTAAACCTCTGCTAATTTGTTTCCCACTGTATCACTTTACCTTTTCCCTTCTCTCTTCTGTACCCACCAATCTTTTCCCATTCAGACCATGTACTGTCTTCTCCAATCACTCTGCCCCCCCACCCCTAGCAGCTACTGCGGGTGTGTACATTTGGCTGTTTGTGTGGTTTCCAAACTAAACCATGTGCATTTTAGATATGTTAGACCCATATACTTTACCTGAAACTAATTCTCTGAGGTACTGAGACTACTGCTTCCTGGCTCAGGGTTTCTATTTTCAGCTAACACAGTAGTATTGTCTACAAACAAAAGTGTATGGGACAGGATATTTACCAGTGAATCATTCACACTGGACACCAAAAAGACTGTTGTGGGGCATGTAGACAACCCCTGAGATGGTGCACCAAGGCTGTGTGACTGCAGGAGCAGACAGCAAAAACTCTACACAAAAGATGGTCTAGCACGTCTCAGAGCTTACAGTCAAAAATTATCAGGCAAGGTGTCCATATTATGCAAATTAACGTAGGATTAACAAGTGACAAATGCAGTTACCAAAGCAAATTAAATGATGAGCATGCCATCAGTATTATAGCTCTAAAGGAAATGCATTTAGGTGATAATTCAGCAGCTACATGCAAGATTACGCAATATAAAGCAATATCAATACTCCTCTCAATTGTTAGGTGCATCCACAATAAATGAAAAAAGAAACAGCTCTTGGATTATGCTGGCTTAAGCTGTCAGAAAATTAGTGATGTAGAAGTAATTAGGATAAAACTCAAAGGCCTGGTTATTACATCAGTCCACAAATCACCTAACGGAAAGTGTCTGACACTAGTCTTACACACAGCAACTAGACAGCACGTATATGTTTAAGATTTTAATTCCAAAACACAACCTGGAGATACATAAATAGAGACAAAAATAGAGAACCATTGTTCGAATGGATCAACACACAAGAAATTATCTAAGTTTGATGCCAAGGAATTTAAAAAGTTTTGGGCAGGCAGATGGAAACTGATACAAAACCTGACCCATCCATCTTTTCCACTGATGAGAACAAATTACCACTGAATCACTCAATAGTAGTACCTAAACATTTTTCAAGGAGTGTACATTGGCTCACAAAAGTTATCATTGGTGCTGAAATATCAGTTACAAAATACATTGATAAACCCTCATGGAAATTTGAAAAAGCTAACTAGATACAATACACCCAGGAAGTGGAGAGCAACCCACACTGGACACCTCAAAAGTCAGAACATTGGGAATTATTGTAGATGTAGCTAAATGGAATATCTGAAGGGAAGTAACAAAATAATGTGTACTAGGATGGGACAAACCTGCCCAAGTCCTCTACAAAGGATACCAAGTGTCTAAATAATGTTTTGATAACATTTTGTATTTAAAAATATGTGTGTGTATAAATTGTTCATGTTGATGTAAATTTGACAATTTAAGAAATGGTCATGCTTAGGAACAATGTAAGAAATAGGTGTTATGTAAAAACCAGTGTGCTTTTGTTTGAAACGAAAATGGCTGTGGCGCACGGAAGAGGTGCGAAAGGCGAATTGGCGTGCTACCTTGAGCAAGTTCGGGAAGTAAGTCACACAGTCTGAAGGCAGCAGTGATTGAGGTAACTCCTTTGTGGAGCAGAAGCTTTGCCTGCAAATTTTCATAAAAATGCCTCGGTTGAAGACTGCAAACAGCTTACAGCATAGCTGCGAGTTGTTGAGCTACTGTATGTAAAACTGAATGAAGCCAAGAAGAGAAATTGAGCCCATACAGCAAGAAACTTGCAGGCCGTAGTGTGGGTAGTGTAGCCATCATAACTGTTCACCACACTCAAGCCTACAGCCACCAGATAAGATTTTTTTCTATTTTTACCTTTGTACAGCATGAACCATTAATTTAAACTGTGTTTTAATAATCATTCTTGAACTTTACGGAAACTGGCTCACCCTGTTATTTCATCCTAATCATACATCTGTATAGGGTTCCTTCCTGGTGTTTGATTAATCCGAGTGTCCTGTTTTACAGACTTATGAAGTGCCAAGTTAATATAAAGAGGCACCATTTAAATTGCTTTAGTGTAAATAATAAAAATGTTTTCTTAACTATTGCAAAGTGTTATGGTTTGCTTACATAAAATTCAATCAGAGTGAAGCCAAGTTACTAGAACCTGTTAGATGGCTACACAGAATTATTTCAAACAATAATAGCTTTTGAAAGTAAATTCCACCAAGAAAGAGGTTTTCTTTAAGTGAAATGTTCAGTTAAAAAGTGTGTGCTTTAGTGTCTAAGTATTTAAGTTTCTTGATTATGGAAAGTGCTTTTCTAAAGGTAGTCCCCCCCACCCCGGCTAATTTTTTTTACCTTCCTTGAAGTTATCTACTGGGCTTTTTCTTTTTTAAAAACATAATGTATAAAGATGCAGCCCAAAATTGTTTAAGTGGGGTAATTTATTTGAAGAGCCAAACTAAACAGTAGCAAGAAAGTAGGCAAAATTCACATTTCTGCTTCTCCAATACTTCACTATTTCATTGCCAGGATAGGTTGGTGACCATTAAGTACATGTTTTAAACCACTAAATGAACTTGGAAATGAGTTTTCCTAGCTTCAGTATATTATTATTCATACTGTGTTCCTATCTTGCCACTGGGTAAGATCTTAGGAAAAGAAGTGAATAGTCCAATTTACTTATCCATTAGACGCAACACACGGTAAATCCTGTAAGAAGGATAACTCTATTGATTATCTTTTCCTGTAAACAGGACTATCCTTCGATAGTGTATTTTATTTTAAAACTAAACTAAATTTTAGTAAGAGGGTTATACGTGGCAACATAGAGACAGGGTTTCTGTTATTTACGTAAAAGCATACTAATATCATAATGGTAGTGTTATAAGGTCCTATTAATGTGTGGTCATGACATTTGTTAAATGTCTCACCACATTCCTATTGAAACTACTTACTCTTCTTGTAAATAACACCTATGACAATTTTATACAAATGTCCACTAAGACTTTGCCCGTCAACTTTCATTTAGGTAACAGCGATCTTTTAGATGTATTTAAATCAGTACTGTTAAGAAATACTGACTAGCTTTATTTTCAAGAATCTCAAGTTTAAGTTATACATACTGTTATCCTCCAATAAGAATCATTGGCCGATTCTTCATCTTTGACAGGTTCATCATGCCTGCAATGCAAAACATTATCTTTTGTATTAACAGATGAAATCCAACTTTTTAAATTTAATAAATGCTTATACAAACATAAAGTTTCTTCAAAAAATGTATTTATGACAACTTCCTGTCACAGATAATTTTCACTGAATGTTGCAACCCAGTTATAATGCTGATGAGAAGCAAATGTTGTTCTTTTCCCTCTCTTCCTTCACCATCTCCTGTTTTGTTCACCTTGACATATTTCTACCAAACAGACTACCCCAATGGATCCACTGCTTATATTTAACACACAGTAAATTCAGTGCAAATATTTCCTTAACACAGGATGTGCATTGACGAGCTTGAATTAATCAGAAAAATATAAACAGATACTAACCGTTCCACAGCTCTTACAAAATACTTGCATTAAGTAATCATCAAAGCTACTTTTTGTACAGCAAGAGGACTAAAAGTCAAAATGGTGCTACATGCTACAGGCAGTGCAATACAATTTATTTTACTCATTGCTACAGCAATAAATGTACTTATAAAAATATTCAGACTTAGACTATAATCAAATACAGAGAGAGAAAATATTCTAACTAAAGAGATATAGCAGCCATAGGCAGAAACAAATAAAAAAACTGATACTAATCTTAGCTTTGAGGACCAAAAGTTTCTTCATCTGGAAAACACAAAAAGAGAAATGAGACTGTTCAAGAATTAAGGATGAAAATTCAGGATCTTGAGTCAAGGAAGATGGACATGATGAAATTCAGTTGCGAAAGAGCAGCAGATGATGTAATTTTAAATGCTGAGAAATAAGATCTCTTCAAGAGGAGCCACCAAAAGGTCAAATAAGTGAAGAACAAGCTGAAAATACCGGTAAATGGGCTAAAATGGCGGCAAATAGATAAAGGAAACAGAAAGAAAGTGCTGAAGAACAGGCAACCAAACAACAACAACAACAACAACAACAATAATAACAGCACATTGTAGCAATATATAATAGCAGTCCCACAACATCTGGAGGAAGATTTTCCACTAACAGAGCAATAAATTCATGAAGCCATCAAATCTTCCAAAACTTCAAAGCAACAAATGAAGACTCCACTACAGCAAAATTATTGAAATAGTCAGAACACACAAATGATCTACAACTGCTGTTTGAGAACATTTGGAAAGCTGAAGAGATTATTGAAAGCATTAATCCACAGCTATGAAAAAAAGGGGACACTCAAAATGTCAACAATGGCAGAGATGCCTCACTTCTGCCAGTGGTATACAAAATATTATCAAAAATTCTCTGGACAGAGTTGTAGAAACTTTAGACAAATAACTGGGAGAATCTCGAGGAGCTCTAGAAAGGGAAGACCCTGTACAGAGCAGATGTTTATTAGAAAATCGATAATCCTCCACAGACTGCTAATCACCAACCCTATAATAGTAACATGTATTGGTTTCAAGAAAACTTTTGATTTGGTAGGCAGAGAAATTATAGGTAAAATCATCAAAGAATTTTGTATTAAAGCAAACATAATCCTCAAAACACTAGCAAATAGGATGACTGAAGCTAAATTTATGGGAGAAGTATCTCAACCATTTGAAATAAAAACTGGTGTTAGACAAGGGGACAGTTTATCACCTTTACTGTAACACTGCATTCTAGAAAAAATAGAAAGTATCTGGAATTTGGAGAAAAAAAAATTACAAAATTGAACCAATAATTTTAGGACGAATAACAAATGGAATTAAGGTAAACTGCCTGGCTTCTGCAGATGATTCTGATATACTTTCAAAAAATCTGACAGACAGTTATTGAAAGAAATCTTTTGGAAGAAATAGCAAAGAGAGCTGGTCCCAAAATTTCAGCCGAAAAAACAACATTGATGACAATTTCAAACAATGCATCAACATTCTTAGAAAAACAAAAATGTAAAATAGCATTAGTAAGTAAATTTAAATATATTGGACAAACTGTACAACAAAATGGACTAGAAGAATTAACAGTAGATGCAAGAGTCAGCAAACTGGAGAGAGCAAATCGTTTTACAAAGGATATTTACAACAAGAAATGTACAACTAAAAAAACAAAACTAAAACACTATCCCACAGTGGTATGACCAGGATGTTTATATGGATGAGGATGCCTAATGATGAACTATAAGCTGGACAGAACAGAGGTTCCTCAAAGGAGCATTATTAGAAAATAATGATTGCAATACAAGCTACAGATGGCTGGAAAATGAGAAGTAATGAGGAGATCTACAAAAATTTTGAGAAAATATCAGAAGTAATGGCTAAAAGAAGATTAATCTTTTTTTAGAGACCTCTACTGAATGAGTAGTACTGGAAGAAGGACTCAATGATAGCATGGATTACAGAAATAAGAAAGAAACAACATCAAACAATCAGAAATAATAGAAAGAAACCTTTTTACAGATAAAATACTGAATTTAAAAGGATCATCACCTCTCCAAGATCAAAATTAATTTCATCCCTCTCAATAAGACCGTGAAAACCGGAAATAAAATTCATAAATATGATATTGCGAAGATCAAAATCAATCAAAACATATTGGAACAATGCCACCAGTAACTGACAGTTGAATCCCATAAATGGGCAGACATTGCCTCCATGATCCAACAAGCAGCTAATACTACAATCCTGACAGCTAAAAAGAGGAATCATACATGGTGGAATGAGGTTTGTGGTGAGGTGGTGGCCTAAACAGCAAGTGCATGGAAAAAGTGGAATTCTACCAGGAGTCCTGATGATTTTGATGTATTCCATGAAGTTCGAAAATATGCAGCCAGAACTCTATGAAGGTCTAAGCAATTGCATGAGAAACAGCAGTTAGAATAGATCGATCAGCGTTTCCAGATAAACAATGTCAGAGACTTCTATCAGACGTTCAAATCGAACTTGAAAGGATACCAAGCCCCTAGTTTTTGTTTTAGAGACGAAAATGGAAAGCTCAGTGTTGTGTACATAGTTCCGCATATTCAGCGCGTACACAAATTTCCCACTAGAGTGCGCCCCGCTAAGCAAAACAGCGCAGGCGCAGCGCTCGTCCATCTCCGCACTATGAGATGGCGCTGCCATAGAGACGGACAAAATTCTGCTTCCGCCGATCCGCGTATTAATATGTAACGCAGCCAATGAGATTGCTGCTAACATAGAACATTTTCTCCTCGCGCATCACACTCGCGCAGTGATACATGAACGTGCGAGGTATTATAACGAGTGTAAAGACCTTCGATCAGTCAGTCTGCATTTGTCTGCACCAGTCTGTATGAGTCTGCATTAGTCTGTACCAGTCTGCATTAGTCTGTACCAGTCCGTCGAGTTCTACAATTGTCTGTACCAGTCCATAGTCAAGATTCAGTCTGCGCCTGATAAGATTACCATATTCCTGTACATAGCCATGAAGATAAATGTATAGACACTTTTGTCAAGTATCTGAGATATATGTGAGAATAAGATTAACGTACCAATCCCAAAGAACTTCAGATTGTCAATTGTAAATAGCATCCAGAACCAAGTTAAGTAATTTTTATATTTGTTATTATTTTAGTAAATGTGTGTGAAAATTAATCAAATTCTGTTTAAAGTTGGTCACCGTCAATCTGCTACTCTAAGCATGCAAGTGGCATTTCTATCATCTGACCGAATGGCAGAAGATAAACACACCATGATAAGACCACGAGACATATTGCTGACACTCGCTTACTTCGTTAGAGCAACAAGTCAAATAATCTGATGGTGTGTGTACTGAAGGTCTTACAGTATGCACACCACACTCGGCCTGACCAACAAAGAAAACTGCAAGATCATGTCTCGTTACTTTGAAAACCTACTTAATTGTGATGAACCGAAAGAAAGATTCCCTGCATGTGCCCCAATCCACAAACTACCCCTAATCTCCATCTAGTAAAGAGGAGACCAAAGAGATCATCAACAACTTTAAGAATAATAAGGCAGCTGGAGAGGATTCAATAGTGGTGGAACTACTGAAGCTGGCAAATAATGAAACTCTAGATATACTAGTCCAACTTTTTGAGGAGATCTGGAGAGCTGGGATGATACCAACTGAATGGCAGTCAGCTTTAATCCATCGTCTACACAAAAAAGGTGATAAATAGAATGTCAATAACTATAGGGGTACCTCATTAGTATCTGTTCCATATAAGATTCTCTCCAAAGTGATACAGAATAGAATAGAAGGTCATTGTAACCAACTGATTGGGGACTATCAAGCTGGTTTCCGAAAGGGCGATTCTTGCGCAGAACAGATCTTTAGCCTGAAGAACATCATCAGGTCCAAAAAACTGGAAGAAATAACTATGTGGTCATGTTTGTTGATTTTCAAAAAGTATATGACTCCATCGACTGACAGGCATTAATGAATATTTTGGAAAAGTTTGGGATGGATAATACCTCAAGAAAGCTGATCAAACAAACTCTTACTAACACAGCGTCAAAATTTAAATTTATGGGTGAGGTATCTAAACCCTTTACAATCAGAACGGACATAAGACGAGGAGATGGACTATCCCTCTCCTTTTCAATTGTGTCTTGGAAAAGGTCACTCGAGAGTGGAGAAAGTTATTAGCCCAAGAAGAAACAAATGAAGAGTGGTTCAGACTTGGTCCTAAGAACAAAGGGGTGTGCATTGACTGCTTAGATTTTGCGGCTGACCTGGCCATTTTTGCTAACAACATAGAGTCAGCAGTCAACAAGATAAATAGGCTGTCAGAAATTGCTGAAAAAAGTTAGACTCCAGATCTCTATTCAAAAGACAAAATATATGACGAACATCTGTGATGGACCTGAATGGATGATAACCAACCTGGGAAAAAATCGGATGAGTTAAGAATTTCAGGTATCTCGGTGAAGTCATCCACCAGGAGAATGGATTAAAAGAAGAAGCAATTGCCAGGATGAGGAAGTTAGACCAAGCATACCAACTGACAAAGAATACTTATAACAAAAAGTCTATGAGTATGTGGGCCAAGTTCCAACATTATAATACAGTTGTAAAACCTGAGGGCTTATAAGCATCCAAAACTTTGACCACGAATAGACAAGGTCAAGCTGAGCGGCTGGAAAAGTGTGAGTGTAGGATATTAAGGAAAATCCTAAGGTAATATATGGGTCGATGGACAATGGCGAATGAGAGCAAATGAGGAATCGTGCAGCAAGACAGAACCTATCACAGCATCCATTACAAAGAAATGATTGTTATTTTATGGTCATCTCATGAAAATGGACGGTGATCGACTATCAAAAAGAATACAGAGTTTCATCCCATCTAAGAAAACGAGGCCGAGATGGTTCAAAGAATGTGAAAAAGATCTTAAGCAGATTGGTATCTCAGAGAGAAATTCCTGAAAGGAACAAATTTAGAAGATTGGTGACCAACTACCAAGGTTTTAACATGGCATCAACATCCGAAAGACAGTGAGGACCCTTATCTGAAGGGCATAAAAAGGTACTTCTTGGAGGGGCTCAGAAGATACTGGCAGGAAGTCAAAGCTGGAGGAAGAACAAGACCTGGACACTACAGTGAAGTCGGTTGTTACCACGCAGTCCGTAGAGACTCACCTCAATAAAAAAAAATAAGTAAATAAAAATAAAAGGCTTTCAATGCAGAAGAAATAGGGGATTGAGAACAACACGAATAGAATAAAGGGGGAAAAACATGAGGAGGAGATGGACGAGTACTGGAAAAACAGGAGACGACAAGGGAAGAAGAAGAAGTGAAGTTATTACATGATGAGAGATGGTGATTGGATTTGATTTGATTCAGTTTTCATTACATACACCAAAAAAATGAGATGATTCTCGAGGGTGTGGAACATGTCAGAATGTATAACACAAAACATTTTAATATAATGAATACTACCCTGATCATTTGTCATGAGATTGTCAAAATAGGTGAATACAATACAATAAACTGGAAAAGCTAATATTTACAGAATTAATACGCTGTCAGAATGAAACATTGTTATGCACTATTAATAAATTTATCATACACAAAATACTTAATATTGACTGTTGCAACCAAGTGCTGTCAAAACTTATATCTAACATATTTTTACTTAAGCTGGCCTAACAGTCTCTGTTAGGATATTCATCTATAGAGTAGAAGGCATTGCCTATCAAAAAGTCATTCAAACTCTGTTTAAACTGTGCTTTATCTGAAACCAAGTTTTTAATGGTTGCTGGTAATTTATTGAAAATGTGTGTTCCTGAATATTGGACCCCCTTTTGGACCAACATAAGTGATTTTAGGTCTTTATGTAGATTTTTCTTATTCCTAGTATTGATAATATGTATTGAGCTACTTGTTGGAAATATAGATATATAACTTGCAACAAATTTCATTAAGGAGTAAGTATACTGAGAAGCAATGGTTGGAATTCAAAGTTCCTCGAATAGGTTCTACACGATGTTCTTCAAAGACTGGTCCCAGATACTCCATTGCACCATTCACCGAACCTGATAACCCCGAGCCGTCAGTAACAAAAATTAAGTCTTGCTTAAGAGATTTACAACACTACATGCTCTTGTTACCAAAGTCTCATTTACTTTTAGAGCTATCTGTTCCACTTCCTTTTTGGCCCCACTTCTCTCTGTCTTCACTATATCTGAAACAGTTCTTATTTTGTTGCCCGATACAATTATCATTTTCTCTTAATAAAGCTACTTCGATTTCTGGATTACTTGATTCAATATTTTGCAGTATTCTTTGTAATGCATTACAATTCTAATATCAGAAACGTTCCTAGATAGTAGATACAGTCTCCTTTTTGCCCCACATGATATCTTTATTCCTTGTATAATCCATGGTTTATCTTTTGACTTCTGTGTGATCTGAGTTACCTTTAGGGGAAAACAATTTTCAAAAGAGGAGGTAACTTTATTAGTAAATGCTTTGCATTTTCCATTTGAGTCAGGTAAACATCTCTCCAGTTCATGTCTTTGAGCAATTTCCTGAATTCCTCAATTTCTGGCTTATTTATTATCCTCCTGTACTCAGATTTAATATTTTTTTATCCTGACAAGTTTCAACATTTAACACAAGATGCTGCACGTCGTGATCAGATAGTCCATTTACTATTGGTTTTGTGATATGACGTCTTTCCCCTAGATTTGTTCATAAAGATATTATCAATAGCAGTCTCAGAGCATTTACATATCCTAGCTGCAAAGTTCACAATAGGAACTAAATTGAATGATAATGTTAAAAACACCAGCAACCACTATTTCCCCTTCTTTTGTTTTTTACACAAGCTATTCCTTTCGCTTTGTGAAACGAAGCACTGCCTAGTTCCAAAACACAGGACTACTATGACAAGGTGAAATGTTCTCAGAGTGCTACATGTATGATAGTAAATGTAATCAGCACTATAGTTGTTTTCTGAGTAGTTATGCTGTGTGTGTTTCATTCAATCAGATGAAATGGAATAAAATCATCAATTTATTTATTTGGGCTCTTTGTCACCAAGATACATTCAATGTTGGTTGAGGTTTATCTTTTGAATTCACTCCAGTGTAGATTGTCAAAATTTTATCAGTTGTCAATGTACTTGTAACACAGTTTCCGAATTTACTGCCATCCAGGAAAGTATCGCACTCAAATTATTCTCAGAGACTGAGAGATGGCTGAAACCGAGAGCAGAAAGCTCTGACATATTTAGTGATTAATGGAATATATATCAGAAAGGCAGGTTAGACACTGTAGGAGAGGGAGTGTCCATTGTCTCTATTGAGGTCAAAGCTGATTGTGACAGTGAAGTTATCTGGTTGCGTATAACAAGTCTAGGTGAAATCACGTTAATTAATGGATAATCAGCCACCCAGTTCTGCTATGACAGTTTTGGAGCCATTCACAGAAAGTCTATAGACAGTAGCACGTAAATACCTAGATCATGCAATACTAGTTGGAGGTGAATTTAGTCTACTGAGTATAGATGGTAGCCTATGGCTTCATTGCAGGGGGTGCAGTCAATCTTGTGAAGCACTTTTGAATGTGGTTTTCGAAAATTGTCTTGAGCACCTAGTTTGCCATGCCACATGCAATGGAAATATCTTAGACCTTGTAGTTACAAACAGGCCAGATATCATCAATGACTTCAGCATAGAGATGGGGATTAATAATCATGATAACATCATAATAACTAAGGTTACAAAAA
Organism: Schistocerca serialis cubense; assembly: GCF_023864345.2. Classification (NCBI taxonomy): domain Eukaryota; kingdom Metazoa; phylum Arthropoda; class Insecta; order Orthoptera; family Acrididae; genus Schistocerca; species Schistocerca serialis. Next base: position 51,956,588 of record NW_026047583.1, read on the forward strand.
TTAATAAATCAGTCAAGAAGGCTAGGAAAACGTTCATGCCAGAAAGAGCAGATAAGCAGATGTTAGCATCTCACTTAGACAGAACTGACATCACTTAGTTCCATTAAGAGGACGTAGAGAGATTATGGTCAAAGCTTAAACAGATCGTGAATTGCACTCTCAACAAGTCTGTACCTAGTAAACGAATTAAGGATGCAAAAGAGCCACTGTGGTTTAACAATGAAATTCGGAAAATACTGAGGAAGGAAAAGCTACTGCACTCTTGGTTCAAAAGAGAATGCCAAATGGCAACAAGGAAAGGTTACTACCACTGTCATACCTCAGCAAAAGATCTGGCTGAGAAGCAGGGGAAATTATTGTCCTGTGTAAAATCACTAAGTGAGTCAAAGGTTTCCATCATGTCACTTGACCAGTCTGATGTGGCAGTAGGAGATAAATGTTTTAAATTTTACATTTAAGAAATAATTCATGCAAGAGAATCATATAAACATACCGTCATTTGACAATAGCACAAAGACACCTAACAACAATCACCACAAGAGGCCAGCACTAGCACAAGTTGTTCACATGATATTCATTGGACTGTTGCCTGTAAACCCGTCCCATGTCAGTGCTCTTGGAAGAGAGCTGTGGCAGTGACACGGCTCTGTTGTTGTTCCTGTGCAGTGATCTGCAAAGACGCGACGGTACGGGACGGGGGGTCGGGTCGAGATTCAAGCAGTGATTAAATACTTCATAAAGAAAGGTATGAAAGTGAAGGACATTCATGCCGATTTCCAGAAAACACCAGGGGACTCTGCTCCTTTGTCTTCAACTGTTGCCAAGTGGATAAATGAATTTCAATTTGGTCAGGAGAGCTTAGATGATGATCATCCATGAATAGGTCAGCCAAAACGTGTCACTACTCTAGAAATCATTGCAAAAGTCCGCATAATGATCAAGGAGGATCACCAATTTAGAGTGCATGAAATTGCTCATGCTTGCCAGATGTCATCTGAAAGGTATTCACAAGATGGGTGCCGCGACTCTTGACGCTGTGTCAAAAACGCATGAGAATGGACATATCACAACAATGTTTGGCCTGTTTTAGGAGAAACAAACAAGATCTTTTGTGCTGGTTTGTGACCACGAGGAAACTTTGGTTTACTACTATACCCCAGAGACAAAGCAACAATCAAGGCAGTGGAAACATGCTGAATCTCCGCCGCCAAACTCCTTCAGCGGGGAAGGACATGGCGTCAGTGTTCTGGGATGCGCCACCAAATTCCTTCAGCGGGGAAGGGCATGGCATCAGTGTTCTGGGATGAGAAGGGGATTCTGTTTGTACATTATCTCCCCACTGGGCAAACAATTACTGGAGAATACTATGCTAACCTTCTGGACAAATTGCAACAAATGATATGCGAAAAAGGCCAGGTTTAATAAGGAAGAAAGTCGTCTAGCATCAAGCAAATGCACGCTCGCATGCATGTACCATCGCCATGGTAAAATTACACAAACTAAGGTATGAATTGTTGCCACACGTGCCTCTTCCCTAAACTTAAAATTTTTCTTTGTGGATGAAGATTCACTTAAATGAAGAATTGATAGCCTGAGTTGACAACTATTTTATAGGCCTGGAGGAAAATCATTGTCGAGATGGGATCGAGGTATTGGAACACTGTTGGACCAAGTGAATTAATCTACAAGCAGGGTACATTGAAAAATAAAAAATTTTCAGTGACATAAGTACATTTTTTCTATTCTGTTTCAAGAACTTTTCAAACCACCCTCGTAAGCATCCCCGACGCCTGAAATAATTAAAAACAAATTAGTCGCCAGTTGCAGATGGAATCTCAATTTGGTTTTACAAAGAGTGCTATATGGCACTGGACCCTTACTTAGCTTGTATTTATTGTGAATCTCTCACCCAGCAGAAAGACCTAGCAACTGGGGAAAAAAATACAGAGGCGTCTCCTGTATATACGAAGGGCGAAAGAACAGACCCGCGAAATTACAGCCCAATACCCGTAACATCAGTTTGCTGCAGAATTCTTGAACATATTCTGGGTTTGAATCTAATCAGTTTCATAGAGACCAATAAGTTTATGTCCACAAATCAGTACAAAGCATCGCTCATGGGCAACTCAGCATGCCCTTTTGTCATACGACGTCTGTTCAAAAAATTCCAAAACTTTGTCCACAAAATTTTCTATGCTTATCTTTTAATTACTATGGATTGTCTCCTTCGAAATACTCTCCTCCACAATTGATACACTGCTCCCAATATCATTTCCACTTCCAGGAGCAGTCTTGACACACCTCTAACTGGGTCGCATAAAGTGCCGTCTGCGAATTTTCTTTTATCTCATCTACCATTGCAAAACTTCATCCTTTTCAACTTTGGAAATAAAAAGAAGTCTGCAGGGGTCATACTATTCTCGCAAGGAACATCTCATTCTCATTTGTGAGATCCAAAAGTTTTTTTGGTCTTGACTCATGAGCCGTGGAATGAACTTGGCGGCAACACAATGCATTCCAAGATGCTGTGTCATTTCATAACATGATCCAATTGAAATGTTACATTCTACTACAATCTCTCAGACAGTGTATCTTCGACTGCCACACACAATTTCTTTGACGTTCCTGACACAAGCAACATCAGGGGACATCTAAGAGCGTCCTGAACAAGGATTATTTTTGACTTTTGTAAAGCCATTTTTAAAACGTGTGAATAATACGTAACACCGAGTATGGCTTAAGCACTCATCGCTATAGGCTCCCTGCATCATTTGGTGTGTCTCTGTAAAGGTTTTCTTGAGTTTCACACAAAATTTAATGCAGATGCATTGCTCCTCTAACTTTGCCATCACAAAATTCACAAACCCAGATTCCATATTTCTTGATTTCCGAGAAGCATTTGACATAGTGCCTCACTGCAGACTTTTAACAAAGGTACAAGCACATGGAATAGGTTCCCAGACATGTGAGTGGCTCAAAGACTTCTGAAGTAATAGAACCCACTACATTATCCCGACGGTGAGTGTCCATCAGTGACTAGGGTATCATTAGGATCGTTCCAGGGATGTGTGCTAGGAGCGCTATTACTCATATTTTCTATGTGCATAACTGATCTGATGGACAAAGTGGACAGTAATCTATGGTTGTTTGCTGATGATGATGTGGTGTATGGAAGGTGTCATTGTTGAGTGATTTAGGAGGATAAAAGATGACTTGGACAAAGTTCCCAGTTGGTGCAATAAATGACAGCTAACCCTAAATGTAGAAAAGTATAAGTTACTGCAAATGAGTTGGAAAAACAAATCCATAATGCCAGAATCCTGCATTAGTAGTGTCATGAATGAAGAAGTCATATTGTTTCAATATCTGGACATAACTTTGCAATGTGATATGAAATGGAACAAACTTGTGAGGGTCATGGTAGGGAAGGTGAATAATCATCTTTCGTTTGTTGGGTGGATTTTACTAGTGTGGCTCAGCTGTGATGGACATCACATATAGGGTGCTAGTGTGATCTCTTCTTGAGTACAGTTTGAGTGTCTGGGATCCATAAGGGGTCAAATTAAAGCAGACATTGAGGTATTTCAGAGGCAGGATACTAGATTTGTTAACAGTAGGTTGAAACAACAACATACAAGTATTATGGAGATGTTTCTGGAACTCAAATGGGAATCCCTGGAGGGATTTTGAGGAACACTGTGCTGACTGCAGAACAATTCTGCTTGCACCAACATACATTACGCATAGGGACCACGAAGATAAGAGATGACAAATTAGGACTCATAGAGAGGCATATAGACATTCACTTTTTCCCCACTCGATTGGCAGATGGAACGGGAAAGGAACTGACTACAGTCGAATTAAAATTACTTGATAGTTGGCACTTCAAACGCCAATAAGAGTTGTCAGCGTCACACTTGAACTGTCTGCTGTTGCCAAACTCCACCAAAATTGTCCAGTCACTTCCAATTCCTGGTACAGCATTCTTTCTTGATGTATTTGTATCCCGAATTATGAGCCCGACACTTTTATTATGTATTTCATGACACATGATAACTGCACCAAAAACAACACACATTAACAATGCTAATGAAAGACACATATTTCATTCATAGCACTAACCAAACACTACTGAATAAATCAGCACAAGGTGTAATTCAGTATCATACTTATAGTTATCATATTCACAGAGATCATCTTACATTAGATAAGCTTTTCACTATACTGCGTGAAACTGAAATTTTTAAGGTTGCAATTCATAGTTGGAACTGGGTCACTACATTCACATATATAAATACTTCATGCAGTGCTGTGGCATAGCACAATGGTTGGCAGATTAATCTAATGTGTAGCATGTCGTAGGTTTGAATCTCATCAATGTAGCAAAATTTTTAATTCTAAATCTAACCAAATGAGTGTGATTATTATTTTCATTCAATTAATTGGTTTAAATGTATTTTTTTATTTTTAATACTTCGCTGCATCATTTTTCATCATTGTTTTGACTGTTCTATTTGGTCTTATTTTTCATCTTGTCATTATTTCTTCATTTGGAATCTGTCTCAGTCATCTATAATCCACGACTAAGGGTCCACACGGACTGTTCACTGGTTTCAAACATGGCAGCATGTGCAGCTAGTTTAAGGATAGTTACAGGTAACAAATGACACGGAGAAATTTCAATTTGCTTTCAGCCCTGAAATTGAGTTTTTGTTGTCTTGAGTTTACCCTTAAGGGTTAGCTTTAATCGCCATGAACAAAGCGATAATGATATTAGTACTGCTGCAGACTGTTGACCACAATTTTCTCAGCTGGGTTAGGACACAAGTTTACAGTCAGGGATACAAAACGCGTTGTCTGCCCCAGTTCAGTCACTGGTCACTTTAAATCAATAGTCAACAGAGTATCCAACATTTCTGACATACCTTGCACCAGCCACTAGAAAAATTGCTCTGTGTTAAACATTTAACATAATTTGTGAAGTGAGCCGCTTGTTTGTTGTCACCTGTAACCAAACGGTAGCTGGTAGCCAATATGGCAACATTGTTGCAGCAAGTGATTGATGTCAACTATCAAGCAATTTTATTCAGACTATTGTAGTGAGACAGGGTACCTTCAGCCATGCACCATATGGTGGCTAGTGGAGTATGTATGTAGATGTGGAATCACATCCCATCTGGAAAGTCTCCCCTGATCTGCAGTTCTGGGTAACTTTCTCAAAATCTAACCTTTTTCCTAGACCTATCCTTCACCCCTCTTCCTTCCACTTCAACCCTTCTGCCTGAAGAATGAGCTACTGGCTCTGAAAGCTCGCCTAATTATAATCTTCTTTTATGTGTGTGTTCTGCCGCCACTTAGCGAGTAGATTGTTTATCTATCCAATTCAATTATCATGTAATCAAAAGCTGCATTTAACACGCCAAGTCTCTTTTACCAATCATTTTTAATATGTCCTACAGAATGTGCTGTCTACCCTGTCCTTTTTTGAGATTACTGTTTTGCTGTACTTTTCTACAGGCATCATCTTACTTATTAGGAGTCAGTTCATTCATGTTGTTGTTGTTGTGGTCTTCAGTCCTGAGACTGGTTTGATGCAGCTCTCCATGCTACTCTATCCTGTGCAAGCTTCTTCATCTCCCAGTACCTCCTGCAACCTACATCCTTCTAAATCTGCTTAGTGTATTCATCTCTTGGTCTCCCTCTACGATTTTCACCCTCCATGCTGCCTTCCAATGCTAAATTTGTGATGCCTTGATGCCTCAAAACATGTCCTACCAACCGATCTCTTCTTCTAGTCTAGTTGTAGAGCTGCATGTCCTCGGGAAAAATTATGGCTGTAGTTTCCCCTTGCTTTCAGCCGTTCGCAGTACCAGCGCAGCAAGGCCATTTTGGTTAATGTTACAAAGCCAGATCAGTCAATCATCCAGACTGTTGCCCCTGCAACTACTGAAAAGGCTGCTGCCCCTCTTCAGGAACCACATGTTTGTCTGGCCTCTCAACGGATACCCCTCCATTGTGGTTGCACCTACGGTACGGCCATCTGTATCGCTGAGGCACGCAAGCCTCCCCACCAACGGTAAGGTCCATGGTTCATGAGGGGAGTTCCTTCATAGTCAACAGTTAAGGAATGGGTGGCTGAATTCATATGTGGCATATGTCTGTAAGATGACTCATGAACAATTTCCTAGAATTACAATCAAATATGAAAATGCTGAGAAAGAACACAGTGTGATATTGCAAGATCAGTAATTAAAAAGATGTGCAAAACAGTTGATGCCGTGGCTGTACCAGAAAGTGAGTGGCATATCTGTTGAAGCCTCACTACAACCTAATGTGAAAAACAATTTGGGACAATCTGACACACAACTGATTCTATGCACCAATCTGTTCCCGTGGATGAGAGATGACCGAAATGAAACAGCAGTTGCACAAAAATAGCCAAGGTGACTTCATCAGAGAGAAAGAGTGGTCATTGTTTTCTAGGATGCAAAAGGGATTTGTATTTTAGATTAGCTTGCAAGACTGAAACAATACCTCACAAATACTATGCAAGTATTCTGACTCAACTGGATGAAAAAATATGGAGCCAAGACCCAGGGGGAAAAAAAAAGTTTATCGTCAGTGAAATGCATATGGTCACAAAGGCACTTTCACAATAGGAAAACTGGGAGTTTCAAGTGTGAAGTCTTCAAATATCTATTCCATTCTCCAATTTTTTCACATTCTGACTTTAGCTTCTTCTTCTTTTCTTTTTGTATGAATGATTCACTTAAGACTATATGCGTCACAGCTCAAAACCATTTTGTGAGTCAACAACTGGATATGTTTTCACTGCTCTGTCTCTTGTAACTCCGTTGGACATGGAGGTAGCAAATGAGGATGTAGGATGTTCATGACATACTGCTGTGCTGTCAGAGTGACCTGAAGTCATATCCGATGCTGCCCCACACGCCCTCTCCCTATGTCGTTGTCATACTGACTGACAACTGCAATCGCGGGTCTTGCAGAATGTGACTCACTGCTGATCACATGACAGGTGCAGGTGTGAAAGGGTTACAATGTGCTCAGTGTACATTACAGCGATTCTCCCATGGGCTCGTCAGACACGGTCAACTGGAAGCTTGCTGACAAGCACGCTGCCCTTACGTTCCCAAGCAGTCCAACATGGGGCCACTACCACATCTGAATGTCTCACAAATCTGCATATTGCATAATTCAATCAGCCTGGCAAATGGAGACACACAATTAGGCCCCTTCAAATTTTGTTACATGCTGATAATGCTGACTCACAGAAGTACAGGGCATCTGTGTCCTTCACAGGGATCACTCAACATCTTACACTCTTCACATCTCTTATAGCTCCTACCATTCATGGTAACAATCCAAGACACAAACAAAGCTAATGCAATCTGGTGGCCTTTGTATCCATTTCAGAGAGTTACGACTCTCATAATTTACCACTGGTATGCACACTCGTGAAACTACGTTGCTTCAGGGAGCTTCCCTTTTTTTTCTTCAAGCAGTTTAGTTCTTTGAATCCATTTTTCTTGTAGCTCAGAATAATTATTTTATTGTGTAGCAAACTTACAGACTAGCATTCTGCTCTGAGCTGTCGGAGTTGGCGGTCATGTGTGTGTGAGGTGTGCTTGCTTGTGTGAATGAATGGTGTGTATTTCTATTTCTTTTTCTGATGAAGGTTGTGGCCAAAAGCTTATGTGTAAGTGTCTTAACTGTGCCTGTCTGCATTTTAACGTGCCATCTTTATGGTAATTAGCACTCTATCTTTTCCTACACTGCTGATATTCCAACCTGGAGTTTCCATTGTTTGAACTTACGGTCTACTGTTTTATTTTGCAGTGCACTTCTACAAGTGTAATACACAAATGTTGCCTTAGGAAAGAGTCACAATAACATCCATGTCTACCGTTTGCTATTTTTTACTAAATAGCATGTCACACTCGAAATTTAACTTAGCCAATGAAATAAGTTTGAAGATTTATTGTGTGTAAAAGACACTATGGCCCACTGTGTGGGAAATGTGGGAAGTTCTGTGCAGAGACGGAGTTATCCACAGACGTGGTAAGTCTGGGGAGCTATACGGGTGTTAAAACATCGCCACCTGCTGGGATGAGGGGCCACTTACTCTGTGGTGGCGCTGTGCCAGCAACGAGCTCGACCCATTGATTAGCACCACACATGACAATGACCAACCAGCTGCTTCTCTGTGCAGAGATATAAAATTTATCGATTTTGGACATCGGGTGACAATCTGTCACATGGAGAACAATGTTTACTCTGGCAATTTTAACACTAATCTAGTGTTCTGCAACATATTAATGTGAAATGTTGTCTATGATGTTGAAGCGTGTAAGTTAAACTGATATCTGAGAATTTGTTGTTTTTGTGGCACTATCTGCAAAATGACCTCTCTTGCAGCTCCAAGCATAAATGTCAAGTGAAGAAGAATAATTAGCACAGCACACTGGAACTGAGTAGGGATCCGGTTTACTGCTCGGCCACTAAATTAGCATATTGTGAGTACACCAGAATAGACGCTGTACACACTTGCATATACTACATACACAAGTACAAGCATGGATCAAGCTACTGTGAAACTGCACTCTGTGTGACTCATCACTACATCAGAATACTGTAAATGTAGTGATTCCAATTTCTTAAGGTCTCTTCCTGTTTGTTTTCATCAGTTGGATCTTATTTTTCAAGTATGTGGGAATCCAATGAGCTTCCTGTTTGGACACATTCTTTCTGTATGTCCCACAAGTTGGATTCTTTGGAGACACATTGTAACAAGAGTTTTTAGGAATTTGATGGAGATTTCACGCTGGGTTCTGTGTGATGTGTTCCATCTTTTATTCTTGGGCCTAAGATTTTTACTACAATTTTACATTCTTCTAATTCAGTTTGCTGTTTTCATGTCTTGTGTTGGACAAAGAGTCTCTCTCATGCATAAAGAAATTCTAATTTGATCACTGTTGTACAATGTTAGATTTTAAAGTTCCAGGAAAAATACTTTTAGTTAACTGAGAGACAGTTTGTATTTTCTGAAGTCTGTATTCTATGGCCTTCTTTTCATTATGATGTTCAGTGGTCTTTTTCACCTAATTATTTAAACTCTTTAACACCAAATACTATGTTGTTGCCTATATAAGTTCAACTAGTGCCATTTTGGTATCAGCCAAGAATTTTTTCTCCAGGTGAAATTAGTAGTCCAATTTTCCTAGCTTGCTCCCTTAATATTTCAAATTGCTTTAGCACATCAGTAATGTTTTTGTCAATTAGTATTATGTCATCGGTATAGGTTACACAATATAATTCTATCTTTAAGTTTACGTTCTAGTCAGTGTAATAGTGCACCTGCTCTTCTCCATTACCTTACCATTTTCTTAGGGGCATAGTTGAATAGCAATGTGATATGCCATCCCATTTTCATATTCTTATGTCTGTCTTAAATTACACTGCTTGAAAAAAAGTGAGACACTCAGAAGGTGGGGAGAAAACAAATTGAAACATAGCGAATTTAGAGGATATGTGATGTTATTTCAGTGATAACAAAACAGAGTCAAATTTACACAGAACTTATCAGTTTGAGCCCACTTATCAATACAGCAATGCACCCTGTCTGGCCTGGACAGTGCGGGAGGATGTCGTAAAGCTGCTGCATACCCTCCTGAGAAAGGTGATCCACAACTGTTGTAACTGGACATTGCAATCATGGATACAGGCAGTGGGACGGAGTTGACGTCCATGTTGGTCCCATAATGTTCTATCGGGGACAGATATGGGGATTTTGCTGGCCACAGCAGTATATCAACATCACACAGACAATTTAAAGAGACACATACTACATGTGGACAAGCACTGGCCTGTTGAAAAATAGCACCACAATACTATTACACACTGCTGTACCATCAGAGTTCCCTCGGCCATTACAAGCCGTGACTTGAAGTCATACCCAATGGCTCCCCACACCATGGGACTCCTTTGTGACCCCCCCCCCCCAAAAATGTGGAAGAATGGGACCTCTCCCAATCTCCCTGGGTCACTGTCAAACTTCTCCACGATAGTCATTTGGAGCAGTGCAGGACTGGGACTCATTAGTGAACATAATGTGACACCATTCATTAGCAGTCCATACTTCTCGATCATGGCACCACTTCGCATGCAGTCATTTGCTTGAGTGTTAATGGCAGCCTATGTGCAGGATGGCAATGCCATAGTCTGGCTGCTCCTAGCTGTATGACACAGCATGTTGCAAGGAGTCTATTACAGTGAACTCCTGTTTATCTGAAATGATCAGGACGGTGGCCGGTTCCGATAACGAAAATTTCAGATAAATCAAAGTCCCCCTGTTTTCACATGTGAACACTACAAATTGTGTCAATATTGCGAAATACGATCGTAAAACGTGCGTAGGGTATGTAAAACGTTTCTGATACGGTTGCAAATAACCCTGTACTTTTTTACTGAAAAAATTGTGTTGACATGTTAAAAAGGCACCAAACTATGATTGAAAACTCAAAGTTTTTAAATGCTGTATAACAAAGCTCGTTTATTTTGCATTCTTACAGAAAAAAATCTCCCTTATTTGGCAGCAGGAAAAAACAGGAGTTTTAATTTTATTACCTGCTCTTTTGAATAAAAAATAAACTACTGAACAAAATTGTGAAACAAATCTAGAGATTACTCAAAGGAACGAAAAGTCTGTCTAGAGGAACTTTCAAGAAAATTAAAAAAAAGAAACCTTTTAAGTTATGGACATAGAAGTTCTAGGATGCTTCATTAGAGTTTATTTTTTGGTAACGAAGTCACGAATGTCTTTTTTTTTTGTTTTTTTGCTTGAGAAACTATTGCTGCAACAATACATCTCCAACATTGAAATCAAACTATTTCAGGATAAATAGTCTCCTCCTGTTGGCTGATGTACTCCAGGGCAGTTTGGATCACTTCGTAACAGAATGTGTGAGGAATATTTTTCTCTGATTCATCATCAGAAACATAGTCTTCTAACGCTTTATGATCGGTCACAATTTGGACGATTTCATCCTCAGTCACATGAAAAAATGCCATTTTCCATCCACTCTTCAATGTCTTCGAAGTGTGTGTCTTTACAACCAGCTTCTCCAGTAAATTCACCAAAATTATGTCAGCTTGAGTTTCGGTGTTGCCTCCTCCTTCCCACCACTTAGGTTGCCTTACGATCTAAGAGTTTTTTCCAAGACCTAACAAGAGGAACTGGAGGAATTAGATTCCAAGCTTCAGCAATCAATGAATGACACTTAAAACATCGATTTTTTTAAGAGCTTCCACAAAATCATCTGCAGCATCAATCACACCTATTAAGTATTCCAGCATCTTGCGTCTGTAATGTTTTTCTATCGCCTCAAGAATACCTTGGTCCATCGGTTGACATAGAGATGTGACATTTTGTGGGAGAAATACAACTTTGATATCCCCATCTTGCAGATCACCTGGGTGATAAGGAGCATTATCCACAAGAAGTAGCACTTTTCAAGGAAGTCCTTTTCCTTCCATGTAATTTACTACAGCTGGAACAAACTCTGCCTGGAACCACTCTCTGAAGATGGCACTGTTCATACATGCCTTAAGACTGATTCGTGTACCTCAGTGGCAAAGCTGGTTGGTTGGTGTCTAAATGCTCTTGGTGTTTTGGATTTGCCAATTAAAGTAAGACACAGTTTATGATTGCCAGTGGCATTACTGCAAGTGAGGACAGTAAATCTTTCTTTGATTTTTTTGTACCCGGAAGCCATTTCTTCTTCTTTAGAGGCAAGGGTTTTCGTTGGCAGCATTTTGTAATTCAACTCAGTCTCATCACATTTGTAAAGTTGATTGCCAGTATAACCTCCTTTGTCAATGATTGTGTGCAGTTTCTTCTTAAAATCAGCGTAGCAGCTTCATCCCCAGATAATGATTTGGCACTGATGGCAATTTCATGAATGCCATGCCGCTTCTTGAAACAATCCTGCCGGCCATTACTTCCGAGGAATTCTTGCTTCTTTCCTTCAATCAGCTCATCAGCTCATTTTGACAAAGTAGAGGACGTGAAACTGACACATCTTTGGCTCTTATTTATTCGTGCCACAAAAATAATGCCTCTTCTAACTGAGGATGTGCACCTTTTCTCATTGTTTTTCAAGATTTCACTGCGCTGCCCAATGCTTGGATGGAACAAAATTTTTCAATTCCTGATCGATTTGTCTTCCGATCAGTAATTGTACTCCTACTCTGCAGCAACTTTTGTGGGTGGCTCACCAGCATCAATTCTCTGCAAAGTGTGAAGCTCTTTTTCCAACAAGATCACATTCGTTTTATGTTTTGTGCCCGTAGTCACGTTCAGTGTTCTTTTTACAGACACTCGACTGAGTCCTTTATGGTTTTTGGCCCCTTTTATCTCTGGACACTTTAAGGCACATAGTGGGAGCACAAAACCTCAAATCAGAAACACACAGATGCAAAACTTGACAACACTCGAGATGCACTAGACAAACTTTTGATTTTTGAAACCAGGCTGTGGCAGCCATCAAATGAAAGCATTCGATACATCTATGCCATTTCCTCTGTTCTACCCAAGCCCACGTGGCAACACAACAGGGTGTTGTACGTTCACTGTTAAACACTCAGCTTTGGTGTACCGACAACAAGTGGAAAGTGTTAGGCGGCGCACTCTAATTGTCGGTTTCGACAGGGCTACGTTGCGCTGCATAGAACAATACTGTATGTACTGTACTTCCAAGGAGTTCCAATAGATGGCAGTGGCATACGAATAAGAAACACACTAGAGCTTCAACCAACACACGCACGAATTGATGATACTTGGACTTTTGACACGCACCAGTGCACTGATTAGCAGTAGATTGCCAAAAAACACTAGCAAATGCTTGGCTCCAGGTGCATGCAAATTGAAACTTGTCAAGCGTCAATCTAGCTAGCCAAAAGTGTAGCTGCACGAGAGTTTACTGTACTTGTTCTCAGATGGCAGTCACAGACATGAACAGATTACAATGTACTCAGTACACTACACAGTGATGCTCCCTTGTAGCGGTCTGATGTAGTCAACTGGAAGATTGATGATGAGTATGCCCTTACTTTCCAACATCAGGCCACTGTCAGATCCAAATACTCCAAAAATACAGATGTTGCAAGGTTTAACCAGGCGACCAAATGGACATCCACAATGAGGTTTCTTTCAAACTCTCATCAGATAATGCTGTCTCACACCAATATGCAGCACCTTCATATCCTCCAGAGTGATGATTCAACATCTGACGCTATTCACATCCCTTATGTACCACACGATGCTTGCTAAACAGCAATAAAAACAAAGAACACTAATGAATAATGAAGGAAAAGACAGACTGTTACTTACCATAAAGAAGATACCTTAGGCTGCAGATGGGCAGAATTAAAAGAAACTTACACAAAGCTTTCAGCCACAGCCTTCATCAGTAAGTAGTAATCTGTCTTTTCCAACATTGTTGATATTCCTACTGGAGTTTCCATTGTTTCAAGGACACTGACGCTTTTCTGTGAGTGTTTCCTTTATGATGTTTTCTGCATTTTAGCTATTTTTAAAAAAAGAAAAAAAAAAAGAAAGAAAGAAAAAAAAAAGATTTGTTGCTGGAAAACTTCTGAAGTCCAATAAAGGAGTTACAACAGCCATATATGGTTATCTGGTGGACCTTGCAGAACCAAATTCTAGGGCTGAAATGTACTGTTGACCAATGGGCATTAATCAGAATGAATACTAAATAAAAAATTAAATCCAATTTTACACAAAAAACTCAGGTTCTATCACTGTTGTTTTTCGTTCTGTTTTGCTCTTATGTTTGCTATGACTTGTTAAGCAGAAATTTTCTTTCTATCTATAGAGTTACATTTGCTGTAATGTATCTTACCTGCATGTTGTTTCTTCTTTCTTCTCACTGCTGCCCCAATCATGGCAAGCAAGTCATCCTCACTGCATTTGCTTCGTATTGCATCTCTGAAACAACAGTTAAAACACCTGTTAAACAGTACCAGGCCAACACCACACAGTGAAATGTTGGTACACTAAAAAGGAAGAAAAACTTTGCAGAAATCTTCAACAGTAATCTTGTAGTCTGCAGTAGGCAACAGCAGGATAACAAACCCACTGGACAAAAATGGGAAAGTCATGATAGAAGTTACTTTTATTTTTATAAATAAACAGGTATCTTACACAAATGCTCAAGAGTATACATAGGATCTCGGGCTGAAGAGGTGGAGCAGAAACTGACATTAGTTTTGTTGAAGAGGGAGTAGTGGAACACAGCACAATTTCTTGCAAAATGAAGCCAAATTTATTGATAAACTGTTAATTAATTGCGAAGCTCACTAATGTGACCATTTTACAATAGGTACTTACTGCTTGGAGTATATGTGACTTTTCAGGCTTGCCTGATAGATCTGTTGCAAAACCACTTTGGGTTCCCCACCAGATAACATTATGCAAGTCCCTCCCTCAATATTTCAGTGACACAACGTTTTGGCATCTTCAGGTGATGGTGATTTCCACCATCACTGCTGCAAGATGGAACTGGCAATTTCCACATGACAGCTTTGAAATTTATCATGTGGATGACTATGACCATCATATTTAGAATTCAGAGGATTTCATAGAATACCTGAAAATGCTTAAACTAGAACTTTCAGATCTTTTAGTTAGCTCAAATGTTATATCATTACTTACAAAAGTGCCCTGCAGCCCTCATTAGAGGTTATTAGCAGCAAGTTTGAGAAAGAAATTGTGGTGCTGTTTAAAAATGTGCATACCTCATCCTATTTCTTATGTAACACCAACTACTTTAATCAAGTGGACAGTGTTCCCATGGGAGATCCTCTATTTCCCTTAGTAAATATCCAACATTCCTCCTTCTGGCAGAATGCTGAAGAGACATTTGTGGTGTGGCCCACATAATACAGACACTACCTATGTTCCTGCAGCATTTGCACTCGGTCCATCTAAATATTCAGTTCACTGTGGAAGTACAAAAAGATAGCAGCTTACCATTCCTGGATGTCACGGTTAGAAGAAAAGCTGACAGAACACTGGGGCTTAGTCTCTACTGCAAACTGATACACGCAGAGTTATATTTGCGGTCCAAAAGTTGCCGTCACCCTGCACAATGTGGTGGTGTCTTACACTCCCTGGCACATAGAGCACACGTGATCTCAGATACCGACAGTCTGCCTGGTGAACTGTAACACCTAAGAACAGTGTTCCAGCAGAATGTTTATTCTTGTAAACAGATTTGCAATGTGTTCTGAGCAAAGCAAGTTCAGTGTAGGGATGTAAATGAAGTTACTTAGACAAGCACTGCAAATGGCTTTCCTACCATATTTCAGTGGCATGTTTTCAAAAATAGAAAGAATCACTAAGAGAAACAGAATCAAGTGTGTTTTTTGTCTACCAGCAAAACTAAGGAATTGTTTGTGTTCAGTTAAAGACAATCTTGACCTTAGAAAACACAGATCATATATAAGATCTGATGCCATTATGGGAAATCTTATATAGGGCAGACACCTCACATTGTGCAAGAACACTGTGTTCAACAGTGCTGACAAAAATGCCACCCAGTGAATTAGTGGTAGCAGAGCACTGCCTGAATACAGGGCACCACATGTTTCCCAAGAGGACTGAAATTTTATTCTCAGGATCATCACTCTAGGATTGTGTTTTTAAGAATGAGGCATGTATCCATATGGTGGGCAATCTTACCAACAGGAATATGGAATTTTGACTAAGCACTGCCCAGAATCCAGCACTGACTGCCATGAAATTAAAACAGTAGAAACCAGATCCTCCGATGTATGACCTGATGCAGCACCTTGCACAGAGTTAATTCAGCGTTTAACCACACGAGTGTCCAGAAGTGCAGTCATTGCCCACAACACATAAGCAGAAGGCTACTATGAATGGCATTTCCATCCAACTGGGAGTGCCTTCGTACTCCTGCTTCTAGCCTGACAAATTTCAGTTCTGCTGTGCAAATATCACCAGTCACATCTTGCAGCAGTGATGACAGGACCCACCACTACCTGAAGATGACGAACAGTTGTGTTGCTGAAATATTGTGAGGCTTGCACAAAGTTATTCAGTGGAAAATCTGAGAAGATTCGTATACATTATTTTTCTGTGACGCAGGTAATGTGCAGCCAAATGTGATAATTTTCTGCATTTGCCTTTTTGTACATTTCAAAATACCCCAAAAATTGGCGAGGAACACTGAACATATGACATAACCAGATGACATACCCCACAGCATGTGCAGCAGTCGGGGTTGAGTGTAAAGGAATGATTGAGCAGTGCAATACTTTCATTTGAGCAAACAGAGCAAATTTCGAAAACATTTTGTAAATATGATCTGTTGTAAATGTAGATGTTACAAAATTACTGTCCCTGCTGTAATCAAGCAAAAGCAGTTCTGATTTTGTGTTTTTTGCTTCTGTCCTCTTTTTGTTTACAGACATTAGTTAGTAAAGAAAACATAGGTCATTTAATGGCAATGATGCTATTCTGAAGTTTATACTCATCTACTTTTTATGCAATACGGTAGGTTTTGATTTGTACTGTACTTTGCAAGAAATCAAGGAAACTGCAAGATCGGTAAATAAAATAATAAACTTCAATATAAATACATAATTGTTAAACACAATGAAAAAATACTGCCTGCCAGATGCAAGACTCAAATCCTGAACGCCATCACTAAAGTCGCACATGTGTGTCCGTAGCCACAATGATATGAATACTTGACTTGGGTTGGGATGATCAAGTGTGACAGACCGAGAGGCTCTACCACTGCAAGCATGACAAGGTACATCATCTGGTGACATTTATCATTCACTTTTGACACATTTCCCAACATTTGTATCGTATCCAACATTTGTGATCCCATGTGTCTTGTATTAAATTACTTGTCTCAGGGTCATATACAGTGCTTTGGAGGTTTTTAAATGTTAATACGCATCACCCTGTCTGTCTGTGTGTGTGTGTGTGTGTGTGTGTGTGTGTGTGTGTGTTTATATATATGAAACAAATACTAACAAAGAGATAGAGGGCCTGGCCAGTACTTACCTCAGCTCAGTACAGCCGATACATACACAAAACAGAACAGAAAATTGACGTATCCTAGCTTTCGGAACTTCGTTCCTTCATCAGGGAGGAGAGAGGGGAAAAAAGGGGAAGAAGGGAAAGTGGATTCAGGTTTTGCATCGGGGTCGGTTACAGGGGTAGGAACCACTGGGTAGAGAAGGTGGTCTGGGAATATTGTAGGGTTTGACAAGGATGATACGGAGGTTAGGGGGTTGGCAAAAGGCAACTCTGGGTGGTGTGGGGAGAATATTGTCAAGGGATGATCTCATTTCAGGGCTTGACTTGAGAAAGTCATATCCCTGGCGGAGTAATTAGTTGATGTATTCGAGGCCAGGATAATATTGGGTGACAAGGGGGATGCTTCTGTGTGGTCTGGGGGTAGTACCATTGTTGTTGGGTGGGGAGGAATGTATTGCTTGGGAGATCTGTTTGTGGACGAGGTCTGCAGGATAGTTGTGGGAGAGGAAAGCACTGATATATAATATAATACAGGGAAACATTCCAAATGGGAAAAATATATCTAAAAACAAAGATGATGTAACTTACCAAACGAAAGCATTGGTATGTTGATAGACACACAAACAAACACACACACAAAATTCAAGCTTTCGCAACCCACAGTTGCTTCATCAGCAAAGAGGGAAGGAGAGGGAAAGACGAAAGGATGTGGGTTTTAAGGGAGAGGGTAAGGAGTCATTCCAATCCTGGGAGTGGAAAGACTTACCTTAGGGGGGAAAAAGGACAGGTATACACTCGCACACACACACACATATATCCATCCGCACATATACAGACACAAGCAGGGTATATGTGTGGATGGATATGTGTGTGTGTGTGTGTGTGTGTGTGTGTGTGTGTGTGTGTGTGTGTGTGTGTGTGTGTGTGTGTGTGTGGCATACTGATCTGATCTGAACTATGCAGCCTTAAAATGGAAGTTTTTTGATCACTCCTTATTTTGCTCCCTGCCACCTTGGCAATATGTACCGCAAATCATCAGACAGACGACCTTCCTGCATGCTTCATGTTGTGTCTAGACAAGACAGCCTAGACACAATGAGAGGAAGCCGAAAGGCATGCTCTAAGTTAAAAAAGGAGGGCGTGAGGTCTGAAACAGGATACGTAATGAATGCTATAAAGAAAAGTACGTAGCTTCTGGAATACTTAACTTTAATCCATCCTTTTGGTACATCTGGAGATTGTGGTGATACAAGTGAGACTCTTTATATACATGCAATGTTACTAATGGCGCCTTGCTAGGTCGTAGCCATTGACTTAGCTGAAGGCTATTCTAACTATCAGCTCGGCTAATGAGCAATGCTTCGTCCATGTAGTCGCTGGCAAAGTCGTCCGTACAACTGGGGTGAGTGCTAGTCCGTATCTCGAGACCTGCCTTGTGGTGGCGCTCGGTCTGCAATCACACAGTGGCGACACGCGGGTCCGACATGTACTAATGGACCCTGGCCAATTTAAAGCTACCACCTAGCAAGTGTGGTGTCTGGTGGTGACACCACATTCCTCCCCTGCAAATCGGCGAATGGTCGTGTTATAAGGCTTCCGCCCGCCGTGGGGAGAACCCCATGTTGACGTATGCGATGAGGTGGGGAGCCTAACAACAGGCGAGGCTGTGCCACCCGCACGCGGCCATTCGGTCCAAGGGGAGCTAGGAAACACCTGAAAACCTAGTCCAGGGTGCACGTCAACATGCGGTGTATGTGCCCGTAAAGAGACAGGAGGGGCCGAAGGGTCGACCTCCATTGCGTCGGGGTACCCGACGCGCGAAGACTCCATGTGGTCCGTAGCGGGCAAGAGTTCCATGGCGGAGGACAGCTGGTCACGGGAAGCGATCGGCGGCGTGTGACCCAGGGAGGCGCTTGGTGGCTGCAGCGAAGCGTCCACTGCGGGCGGCACCAGCTGGACAGGCGGCGGAGGCGGCAGCGGCGCGTCACCATGGGGCAAAATGGAAGGCATCGTTGGTAACACCTGGGGATGAGGCGAGCCAGTAGATGGGTCCCCAGGGCGCTGACCGGATGGCACCGTCGCTGAAAGCAGACGGGGAGCGGCAGAACCCGTGCGACGACAGAGGTGCAGCTGATTGAGATGCCGACGCACCTCACCAGAGGCCCCCAAAACCAAATACATCACGCGGCCGAGGCAGCAAAGAATGTGCACTGCGAGCCAACGCCGTGAACCTCGATAGTTGCGATAAAATACAACGTCGCCTGGAGCAAAAGCAGAAGTCTGCCGCTGCACAGGAACCTGATGCGGCGGGTGCAGCAAAGACATCAAGGTTCGATGAGGACGACTGTGGAGCAACTCAGCTGGCGAGCGACCATCTCGGGGCTGAGAGCGATACAAAGACAAAATGAGCAACAACGCGTCCTCCCGAGAATGCGACTCTTTCAACTTCAACATCTGTGACTTGAAAGTCCGGACCAATCGTTCAGCGGCACCGTTTGACTGAGGCGAAAACGGCGCGGATGTCAGATGTTGAATACCATTGGCCTGGCAGAATGACTGAAATTCTGCGGACATGAATTGTGAGCCATTGTCGGAAACAATAGTCTGCGGAAGACCTTCAATGCAAAAGATGCAGACAACCCTTGGATGGTGGCAGTTGATGTCGTGGAAGACATCCGGACAACAAAAGGAAAATTACTGAAGGCATCTACCAGAACAAACCACCGAGCATACCAGAATGGACCAGCAAAATCGATGTGCAAGCGTTGCCAAGGGGAAGTGGCTCTTGGCCATGCAAAGACTTTCCGCGGCAGTGCGGATTGTTCTTTGGCACACGCCACGCAAGAAGAACACATATTCGTAATCTGCAGCATCGATTCCGAACCAAGTACAGTGCTGACGAGGAAGTTGTTTCGTTTGCACTATACCCCAATGTCCTCGGTGAAGAAGCCGTAAAACAGAGGACTGTAACGAACGTGGGACCACGATTCTGGACTGATCATTATCAGAACGCAACAACAAAACACCGCGTCGAACAAAAAGTCTCTCCTTGTGAGCAAAAAATCAGCAAACCAACGGATCCTCGATCCGAGACTTTGACAAAGGCCATTGCGTAGCAACAAAATGCAAAACGGTAGCAAGGACCGGGTCAGCAGCTGTGGCTGTAGCTACACGACGAAAATCAATCGGAAACGAGTCGACCACGTCATCGGTTTCCGAATCAATGAACATGCAAGCAAGTTCAGAAGAATCGAATGCTCTATCCTCAGCAACAGGCAAACGGGACAACGCATCGGAGTTTCCGTGCTTAGCAGTGGACCGATACAAGATATCGTAGCGGTACTGCGAGAGGAAAATAGACCAGCGAATGAATTTCTGCGCTGTACGCGGAGGTACAGGCTTGTTCGGATGAAAAAGCGACATCAAAGGTTTGTGGTCTGTGATGATGGTAAAGTGACGACCATACAAGAAATCATGGAACTTAGTAACACCAAACACGAGAGCCAAAGCTTCTTTCGCTATCTGTGAATAATTTCTTTGCGCAGACGAGAGCAATTTGGATGCAAAGGCAATAGGGCGATCATGCGACCCATCTTTGTGCGCAAGCACAGCACCGATCCCGAAATCCGATGCATCTACCATCAACAAAAGGGGTTTCTGGGGATTGAATGGCGTAAGGCAAGTATTAGAAAGCAACGCCGATTTCAACTGGCGAAAGGCGCGTTCGCATTCCGTCGTCCAGACGAACGGAACACCCTTACGGCGTAAGCTATGAATCGTAGCTGAAATGGAAGAGGCATTGCGCAGAAAGCGATGATAATAGTTAATTTTACCCAACACACTCTGTAGCTGCTTCAAATTCTGCGGCAAAGGCAAGTCTTGTATGGCACGGAGGTGCTCTGGACTCGGATGTATGCCTTGGGCATTGATGACATGTCCCAGGTATGGTAAGTCACGAGCAAAAAACACACATTTGTCCTTCCGCAAGCGAAGACCATTTTGTCGCAATACCTGAAATAATGTTCGTAGGTGTGCTAAATGCTCGTCTGCTGTCTTTCCGGAGATCACAATATCGTCCAGATAGTTCGCAGCAGTTGGGACTGATGCACAAACAGTTTGTAAATATTGCTGAAACAATGCAGGGGCGGATGCACACCCGAATGGCAGTCTTTTGAATCGGTACAAACCAAGATGCGTGTTAACCACCAAGACGCGCTGGGATTCTTCGTCCACTGGTATTTGGAAGTACGCATCTGTGACGTCCAACTTTGAAAAATATTTACCCGGGCACAGTTTGTCAAAAAGATCTTCCAGGCGGGGTAATGGAAAAGTTGCAAACACTAGTTGTGGATTCACAGTGGCCTTGAAGTCCACACAAAGTCTCAGTTTTCCGGAAGGTTTGGGCAAAATTACTAATGGTGAGGCCCAGAGAGAAGCCTGCACACGTTCAATTACACCTTGTGATTCTAAATTGTGTAATGTTCTTGCAACCTCATCATGCAATGCGTGAGGAACATTGCACGCTCTGAAAAATTTCGGTTGCCCGTTGACTTTCAGTTCCAAATGTGCTTCATAGTTTTTAGCGCAACCTAAGCCCGGCGCAAAAATGTCTGCAAATTCTTCACACAGACGAGAAACACTGTCTGAAGGCACAGTCTGATTCACTGATAGGACCTGATTTACTATAGACATGTTAAACAACTGAAATAAATCGAAACCAAACAAGTTCACTGCAGTAGAAGAACGAAGAACGTAAAATGAGACAATTTTTGTTTGTCCCTTGTATGTTGCAAGAAGGCTGCACTGTCCTAACACAGGGGATATTCTGACCTGAATAACTATTTAACTTAACATTTGCGGCACGCAACGGAGGTTTGCCCAGTTGTTTGTACGTGTCGTGATTGAGCAACGAAACTGCAGCTCCGGTATTGAGCTGGAATGGTATGACCATTCCATTAAAATCCAAATCTACAAAAAGTTTATTGTCCTGCTGACGACAAGAGCAACTGTCTCGTGCAATTTGAACTGATACAGGTACAGCATCACTTGCTAATTGACGTGATTTCCGGCGACGACGACGCACACTTTGTGTGGGACGAACACTGTCACTGTTTGAGAAAGTGGCACTGGACGGGGTGGAATTCACTACATGAATGTCCATGGGCGAAGGTCCACGAGCCTGAGTGTCCTTGGTTCGATTCCGGCGCGAAGCAAAAGGCCTGGAATGGTTGTGATTGTCTGATCTGAGCTTTTTCTGGCAAACACTTTGAACATGTCCTTTCTTATTACAGAAAAAGCAAATAGCTTGGCGTGACGGGCAATTTTCACACGAATGTCTAGTAGCACACCGCGGGCATGATTTTACTGCAGTTGTATGCTGTCGCGGCACACCTGGTTTAGAGCGTAGTGGCAGCTGCGTGGACGTGCGCGAGGGCAGTTTACCGGGCCGTGCAGCGCGCCCGGCGGGCTGGTTAATGTTACACACGGCTGGCGAAGTTGCAAATGATTCCTGAGCAAAGTGAAGTGTGTCTTGTCTATCTAATATGTCTATCACTTGCTGAAGGGAGGGATTAACTAGTTTCAAAATCTGTTCCCATATACGAACATCAGAAACGTTCTGTGCAATTGCATCACGGACCATTGTATCTGAATAAGGGAGTCCACATTCACACTCAAAAGCACAATCCCTTGTAGGCCTTGCAATGTTGCAACCCACTCCCTATTAGTTTGACCGGCCGTACGTTTTGTACGAAAGAACGTATACCTTTTTGCAACTACATTAACTGTTTCCTTGAAATAGGCATCTAAAGCAGACAAAAGTTCTTCGTAGGACAGAGTTGCTACGTCGCATTGGGGAAATAATTTCACTATCACACGGTACGTTTGCACCCCTACACATGCCAATAAATGAGGCTGCCGCTCGTTACCTTGAATTCTGTAGGCGGCGAGATGAAATCCAAACTGGCGTGACCACTCCGTCCATGTTTCCTTAGCTGGGTCAAACGGCCTAAAAGTCAGTGCAACTGCGAGTTGTGGCTGCGGTAGTAGTAGAGCGGTGGCTGCCGCATCGTTGTGCAGTTCACGTTGACCCTGGACGAGCCGTCCAAGGGCATCCAATAACGCCTGCGTCTGCTGATTCTGCAAGTGATAAAATTCGGACAGTACATCTGGCGAAGCCATGACACAAGTAAATGTAAGCAATTTGAAAGAACAAGACCCTTTCCGTTGACTTGTCGCCAAAAATTGTTGTGTCTAGACAAGACAGCCTAGACACAATGAGAGGAAGCCGAAAGGCACGCGCTAAGTTAAAAAAGGAGGGCGTGAGGTCTGAAACAGGATACGTAATGATTGCTTGTGTGTTGTGCCTGGTGCAACTTTGTTTTCTTTATGGTAAATAGTGATCTATCTTTCCCTGCACACACACAGAGAAAAAAAACTGCCAAGTCCAGCAGCTAGGGGCAAGCTGCTGGAGTTGGCAGTCATATGTGTGTGACATGTGCTTGCCTGTGTGTATGAATGTGTGTGTTTCTCTGTATCTCTTTTGCTGATGAAGGCTGTGGCCGAAAGCTTTGTGTAAGTGCCTTTTTAATTGTGCCTGTCTACAATGTAACATGTCTCCTTTGCAGTAAGCAGCAATCTATGTTTTCCTATATTTTTCATTTACACAGATGTAATTAACAAATCAGAGTCTATTTATTCCAGAGAAGTGACAGTTTGTTCATGACAGTTCAGCACAAATCTGATTTTTTATATACAGCAAGGCTACCTATAAATTATTCTGTGTGCCAGTGTTCATGATGACTATAGGGATTCACACTGATCATGTGTAATTTGACACCTGGTCCTGTAAAGTTACTTCTGCTCAACGTGAAAAATTCTCCAATTCACATTTTGTAATTAACCTTAACATATCAAATAATGCACCCTTCGATATAACTGCTTATTGTCCACTTCCCATCACTCTATTCCAAATGTCAACCTAGCTGACCTCTACTTCTAATCCAAAAACCATGGTTGACTCAATGTTTGCTATTGCAAGCTATTGCTATTGCAACACAAAAGTGCCAGAGGCACCAGTAATGATATACAATTAAAAATACTAGAAAGTAAGGCACACCGGTTAGTACATGCTAAGACAAACACTACAAGTGTCTAAGACACTGCGCTCTCACACAACAAGTACGAGGTCTGAATACATTACAGTTATGATACACTAAACTGTTTCATTCACAGTGGCTATATACATACTCTCTCCCCAATAAACAGAATAGCTATAACTCAATTGTTCACAAGTGTATATTATGACTCTTGCCACAGCCACACAGTCAGTATGCCACAGGCGTGCCATAGAAAGCGATCAGGTTCAATTCCTTGTAGAGCCGGGAAATTCTGCTCGGTGGACAGACTGGAATAGGGTACACTCTGCTTGTAGTTCCAGCTGAGGAGATACTCAAGTGAGAAGTAGTGTCTTCAACTTCTGGAAGTTGATAACAGCCTGGAGAGTTGTATACTGACCCCCTAACTCTCCATAGATTTATAGTAGAGGACATCTCTCGAAGAGCATTGCGTGGTCTTCTGGGCCCAATGCAGAGTTCCTTTATCTATGTATATTGTATATCACCACTTGTACACACTCATCAGCACAGTATCATATTGTCTCTTCACATGGCAAATTTTTATTCCCTTGTTTCCAGATCAAGACTTTTCCTCTTCCTCTTCTTCGTTTTTTTTTTTTTTTTTTTTTTTTTTTTTTTTACTATTACTTGTACCACACATATTCCACACGGTTTATGCTCACTCCTTCAATGATACTTCCCATCCTCCTCTAGTGTGCGAGTTGTCCCTGCTTTCCTGCGTGTTTCTTGGTTTAAACACCCTTGTTTCAAAAGAGAGTGACAGCTTAGATACAGTTTTGTCAACATTTTGTAATTTTATTTAGCAATTATTGTTTGAGCCTTATAGGCGAATGTCACAAGATATTGTCAACCACTGGATTCACTAGATTGGAATGGGGTTCATGGTAACTTATCAATTCATTTTTTAAGTTGCTGTTATCTTTTTCATCCTATCTTGGACTAGCTTTTCCATACTCCCACTCTATTTTACGTAGCCAAACAGTTATCTGCCCTTGCAAACTTGCTCCTTTACTACCAAGTTAACTAATACTGGGCAGCCTAACAGAAGTTCCAATATCCAGTCTTTCACCACAATTCACCTACACACACTTTTCACTCATTGATTTTCTTTTTTCAATGTCATAAATATTTTGCTTTCACAGACTGCTGTGCTTTGAACATAAAATTGTAGGAACATCTGCCTCACATGTCACTTTTTTTTTTTTTTTATTAAAGAATATGTTCCTTGCTTATTCCTATTTGCTTCTGATACATTTCCATTCTCACTTTTATTTTCTTTTGATCCATTTCTTTTTTGTTTGATAGACAAGTCAAACAACAATGGCAATATGTTGCAGCCCCCTGTGTTTCACCCTACTTACTACGAACTTACTTTTCTTAGCTTCCAATTTTATTAGTCATTTGGTTTTTAAGATACTTAAATTAATTGTTTGACCCTGTATTTTTATATCTTATTTTACCTTCGGTTGATAAAGGATTTCTGGTATGCTCACAAAGAGAGAGCTGATTTTCCCACCCCTCACCCCCCTTACCTTGTCCTGAAACAAACTTATCGCCAAGTATCTTGCAGTTTTTTTCCTATTATTAATCTCTTAGTCTAGTCATCAATTTAAAAGTGTCAGTTGTTGGTCCCATTGTCTAATAATTTGTACATTTATACACATGAAGTTCCAATTTTTATTTGGAACATATAGACTCTGATAATCATGAATCACAGTTCAAATGGCTCTGGGCACTATGGGACTTAACATCTGAGCCAAGGCAGGATTCAAACCTGCGACCGTAGCAGTCGCGCAGTTCTGGACTGAAGCGCCTAGAACCGCTCGGCAACGGTGGCTGGCGAATCATAGTTACCATCACACGGACAGAAATACTGTGTTAACTTTAATACAACATAGGGACATAGCTAAAAATGTCTTTACATAATTTCCAGTTCTGATTACTTTCCTTTAATTTAATCTAACAAATAGGTTAGTGTAACATGATGTTGACAGAGGCAAATTATATATACTCACAAATTATTTAGCTAGAGGTATCTGGTTTGTATGTCTGGGAGGGAGGAGGGTGCAAGCTGAAAACTTCAAGAAAAGATTACTCATTTCATACCTGCTGGATTTAACTGCAGTTTATCTCTTCCATATACCAACCACATACCTAATGTGCATGGCAAACAGCTTGAAAGTATTATTCTATACTCAGCATTTGGAACTATCAGTTCCTTCATGAGAGAGGAAAGAGGGATAAGTTTCTGAAGGTCTGGAAGGTCACTCGGACTCCACAACTAATGTGAGGACAAGAGGAACAAATGTGTCTATAAGAAGTTTTGGAATTTCACCTCCTGAAGGTAAAATACTGATCAGTCTGTCAGTCTTCTAGTAATTTTATGGTTTCCTCGCATGAATTTTCACTTGGACATGATTATTCTATGTTTCATCACTCACCTGAGAGATATCTCTGAATTCCCAAAGAGACACACCTTCAAATTGCCATCAGCTGTTATCGGTAAACGGTTGCACGTGCCACAGAAGTGTTCACTCATTGAGGTAATAAATCCCACACGTCCCTTGAAGCCCGGGACATGGTATGCCTGCAAAAAGAAATTGTAAGAAAATAGGTACTGCTGTTGTGAAAATACTATAAATGTGTTGCTCACCAAGTGGAGGAAGGAGAAAATGTGCATTAAGGGGAGTTTGAACGCCCTATCCTGACAATGTTACATTTAGTGACTTAACTTTCCTGTACTTCAGGAACAACTGTAGCCATTGACAAGAAACTTTTACAGGACATTAAACTATATGTTCTGAGTCTTACAATAATTGCATTTCAGCCACTGCTTTTGGAAATACAATTTTTTAATTACACAGTTAAAATTTTGTGTACCTTTTTGTATGTTATTCTAAATAATTTTATTTATACATAACATTATGTTTTTCTTTTAGTTCAGAAGACTCAGGATACATATGTCATTACTCCCTGAAAATTTGAATTTGCTACTTGCCGTAGTTTCGGAGATTTAGGGAAAAATGCAAGAGAAAATGTAAATTTTCAGGAAGAGTTTTTAAAGTTTCAATAGACTGTAACTCAATACATGCTTAACATTTTATTTTTAGTCACTCAGAAGCACCCTGCACCATACTGTATATCATCCTCTTGATCTTTTTTAAGTTTTTTTTGTTTTCTTCTTTCTGGACTCCGTAGTGGCCAACTGTGCTGCATACTCTGCTTTACCAGTGCAAACCTTGTCCATCCCTTCAAATTCTCTGATGCAGTTTGCTCCAGAATTAATTCCCATATGTTGTAGCACTTTCACTCTACCAATGTTGCCATCATTAAAAGCAATAACAGCATGACTGACCCCCACTTTAGTGTCTTCATTACAAGAAAAACATTTTTTGGTCTACATCTACATCTACATCCATACTCCTCAAGCCACCTGATGGTGTAGGCTACCTTGAGTACCTCTATTGGTTCTCCCTTCTATTCCAGTCTCGTATTGTTCGTGGAAAGAAGGATTGTCGGTATGCCTCTGTGCGGGCTCTAATCTCTCTCATTTTATCCTCATGGTCTCTTCGTGAGATATACGTAGGAGGGAGAAATATACTGCTTGACTCCTCAGTGAAGGTATGTTCTCGAAACTTCAACAAAAGCCCATACCGAGCTACTGAGCGTCTCTCCCGCAGAGTCTTCCACTGGAGTTTATCTAACATCTCCGTAATGCTTTCATGATTACTAAATGATCCTATAACGAAGCATGCTGCTCTCTGTTGGATCTTCTCTATCTCTTCTATCAACCCTATCTGGTACAGATCCCACACTGCTGAGCAGTATTCAAACATTGGGGGAACAAGTGTACTGTAACCTAATTCCTTTGTTTTTGGATTGCATTTCCTTAGGATTCTTCCAATGAATCTCAGTCTGGCATCTGATTTACCGATGATCAACTTTATATGATCATTCCATTTTAAATCACTCCTAATGCATACTCCCAGATAATTTATGGAATTAACTGCTTCCAATTGCTGACCTGCTATATTGTAGCTAAATGATATGGGATCTTTCTTTCTATGTATTCGCAGCACATTACACTTGTCTACATTGAGATTCGATTGCCATTCCCTGCACCATGCATCAATTCGCTGCAGATCATCCTGCATTTCAGTGCAATTTTCCATTGTTGCAACCTCTCGATATACCACAGCATCATCTGCAAAAAGCCTCAGTGAACTTCTGATGTCATTCACAAGGTCATTTATGTGTATTGTGAATAGCAACGGTCCTACGACACTCCCCTGCAGCACACCTGAAATCACTCTTACTTTGGAAGACTTCTCTCCATTGAGAATGACAGGCTGCGTTCTGTTATCTAGCAACTCTTCAATCCAATCACATAATTGGTCTGATAGCCCATATGCTCTTACTTTGTTCATTAAATGATTGCGGGGAACTGTATCGAACACCTTGCGGAAGTCAAGAAACACAGCATCTACCTGGGAACCCGTGTCTATGGCCCTCTGAGTCTCGTGGACGAATAGTGCGAGCTGGGTTTCACACGATCGTCTTTTTCGAAACCCATGCTGATTCCTACAGAGTAGATTTCTAGTTTACAGAAAAATCATAATACTCGAACATAATACATGTTCTGAAATTCTACAACTGATCGACATTAGAGATATAGGTCTATAGTTCTGCACATCTGTTCGACGTCCCTTCTTGAAAACGGGGATGACCTGCGCCCTTTTCCAATTCTTTGGAATGCTACGCTCTTGTAGAGACCTACGGTACACTGCTGCAAGAAGGGGTGTAAGTTCCTTCGCATACTCTGTGTAAAATTGAACTGGTATCCCATCAGGTCAGCGGCCTTCCCTCTTTTGAGTGATTTTAATTGTTTCTCTATCCCTCTGTCATCTATTTCAATATCTACCATTTTGTCATCTGTGCGACAATCTAGAGAAGGAACTACAGTGCAATCTTCCTCTGTGAAACAGCTTTGGAAAAAGACATTTAGTATTTCAGCCTTCAGTCCATCATCCTCTGTTTCAGTACCTTTTTGGTCACAGAGTGTCTGGACATTTTGTTTTGATCCACCTACCGCTTTGACATAAGAGCAAAATTTCTTAGGATTTTCTGCCAAGTCAGTACATAGAACTTTACTTTCGAATTCATTTAACGCCTCTCGCATGGCCCTCCTCATATTACATTTCACTTCACGTAATTTTTGTTTGTCTGCAAGGTGTTGGCTACGTTTATGTTTGCTGTGAAGTTCCCTTTGCTTCCGCAGCAGTTTTCTAACTCGGTTGTTGTACCAAGCTGGCTCTTTTCCATCTCTTACGATCTTGCTTGGCACATACTCATCTAACGCATATTGTACGATGGTTTTGAACTTTGTCCACTGATCCTCAACACTATCTGTACTTAAAACAAAACTTTTGTGTTGAGGCATTAGGTACTCTGATATCTGATTTTTGTCACTTTTGCTAACCAGAAAAATCTTCGTACCTTTTTTTAATATTTCTATTTACGGCTGAAATCATCGCTGCAGTAACCGCTTTATGATCGCTGATTCCCTGTTCTGCGTTAATTGTATCAAATAGTTCGGGTCTGTTTGTCACTAGAAGGTCTAATATGTTATCGCCACGAGTCAGTTCTCTGTTTAACTGCTCAAGGTAGTTATCAGATAAAGCTCTTAAAAAATTTCACTGGATTCTTTGTCCCTGCCACCCATTATGAAAGTTTGAGTCTCCCAGTCTATATCCGGCAAATTAAAATCTCCACCCAGAACTATAACATGGTGGGCAGATCTACTCGAAATATTTTCCAAATTATCCTTCAGGTGCTCAGCCACAACAGCTGCTGAGCCAGGGGGCCTATAGAGACATCCAATTACCATGTCTGAGCCTGCTTTAACCATGACCTTCACCCAAATTATTTCACATTTCGGATCTCCATCAATTTCCTTCGATACTATTGCACTTCTTATCGCATTAAACATGCCTCCCCCTTCACTGTCCAGCCTGTCTCTGCGGTATACATTCCAATCTGAGTTTAGAATTTCATTACTGTTTACATCTGGTTTCAGCCTACTTTCTGTCCCTAGTACTATGTGGGCATTGTGACCGTTTATTAATGAGAGCAGTTCTGGGACCTTTCTATAGACGCTCCTGCAGTTTACTATTAGCACATTAATATTGTTATTCCCTGCTGCATTTTGTCTACTCCTACCTTGCCGCATCTCAGGAGGTGTCTTGTCGGGCCTAGGGAGGGAGTTCTCTAACTTAAAAAACCCACATGTGCACTCCACACATACTCCGCTACCCTTGTAGCCGCTTCCTGCATGTAGTGCACGCGTGACCTATTCCGGGGGACCCTACATTTCTGCACCCGATAGCGGAGGTCAAGAAATTTGCACCCCAGATCTCCGCAGAATCGTCTGAGCCCCTGGTTTAAGCCTTCCACTCGGCTCCAAACCAGAGGACCACTATCGGTTCTGGGAACGATACAACAAGTAGCTAGCTCAGATTCCACCCCGCGAGGCTTTCCGCCTACACCAACTCCGCTAACTGCCTGTACGAACTGAGGATGACCTCTGAACCCAGACGGCAGGAGTCATTGGTGCCGACATGAGCAACAATTTGCAGTCGGGTGCACCCAGTGCTCTCTATCACTGCCAGCACGGCCTCCTCCACATCTCGGATGAGACCCCCGGCAAGCAGACAGAGTGAACACTGACCTTCTTCCCCGACCTTTCCGCTATTTCCCTAAGGGGCTCCATCACCCGCCTAACGTTGGAGCTCCCAATAACTAATATACCCCTCCCCCCATGTGCCTCCTCGGACCTTGCTGAAGGAGTGGCCACATGTCCACTCACAGGCAGAACGGGCGATGCCACACGGCCAGCCTCCACACTGACCCTCCGCCTCATGCGCCGCGAATGCCGCTGAACCCGCCACTCCCCTTGGGAAGAGGGTGGCCCAACCGTGCCCGGTAGCCGCAAAGATGTCTTGACAGCAGGGTCAGTGGGTGAAGCATGTAATGTAACACCTGGTGTGTACCATGCAAAGCACCAGACTCCCCACTGCCGCTACACTCTGAGGCAGCAGCCTGAAGATGGCTAACCGCGGCTTCAACACATTCAGCTGTTTGCGAACAGTGGCCAGCTCCTCCTGTGTCCGTACACAGCAGTCACACATCCTATCCATCATAAGAAATCAATTTACTGTAGAGAGTTAATCAACTTATAACTAGACTGCTAATTCACTAAAGGCGGCTGATAGTTGACTAAACTGTGGTTACTAGACACTTCCTGTAGAAAACAATGAAAATAGCACTACCTGTCTCTGGACTGTATTGAAAACAAACACTAGCACTACTGGCACTATGGCTGACTAAACGGACTCTCTCTGACTGTATTCAAAACAAACACGAAATCTATGGAACACTATTACTAGCACCCGACAATTAAAGCTTCCTAAAAGCAAAAACACACGGAAAAGGAAGTGACAAGTAAGAAAAATAGAGTTAATACTTCAATTAGCATAGCTCGCTGCACAGCAGACGTGACGCAGATGGCAGTTACAACGACACTGACACAATAAGATTATTGAACGACTCACTGGGATTTTGAGTCTGACAATGCAGACACTTCTTCAATAATTCAGGATTGCCAGGTCTCTGTAAACAGGTTTTATGATATCCACAACTGCTGCTGGGATAGAATGTTTATGGCTGTATGACCTGTTTGAGTACTGGGCATTGCGGTAATTGCACCATGAACCAGATCTAGGAGGGCAAAGATGGTGTACTGGTTTATCATCAGCTGACAGTCTCTGGAAGAAGGTAGCCCATACTGCCTGCTTCATTTTCAACAAATCCTCAGTATTATTTCTAATGGCAATCTCATAATACTGTTGTAGTTCATCAATCATGTTGTCTGTCAGCCTGCTTCTTATGGTCTTACCACCTGAAAGTTTC
Source organism: Schistocerca serialis cubense (assembly GCF_023864345.2). NCBI lineage: Eukaryota > Metazoa > Arthropoda > Insecta > Orthoptera > Acrididae > Schistocerca > Schistocerca serialis. The sequence goes on from NW_026047583.1 coordinate 51,988,802, forward strand.
TTGTCTCTCAAACTTTGTTTCAACTTCCTCAATCTGGTATCCATCCTCTTCTGGACATGAGCAACACATTCCAGTTCTGTGATAAGCTTCTCACCATAAGGCTGAGTGGCTACTACACTGTTATATGCATTTGAGTCTGCATAACCTAAGAACTTAGTGTAACACACTCCCCTTTAGTTTACAGATCGATTATAAATTTCAACAGCTGCACAGGCCTCCGTACGACTAGTTGTCCTTCATAATTTCTGTCACAGATATGCCCTTCTTCATTCCCTGATTTATACTTATAACAATGTTTGGTTAAAATCTGGAAATCTATTAGCTTTCCAGTATCAACACTGGTCACTGTAGCAACAGAATTCTTAGAACTGCAGCTGCGCTTCTACCAAGTGCCCCAAAAGCTACTGATATGACAATCATACCATCGTTTATTTCAGCAGCTTCATTTGTAGCACCCTTAATTGACTCACATGCAGTGGATTTCACAGCAGCTCCAATAAATCCTGCATACTTGTCCATTTTACAAAGTGGGCGTGGCATATACATCACGACACACATTGTTTCTGCTGCAGTGTGTCCTTTGCCAATAGCTCTCAATCCATAAAACCACCTAACATTTACGTCAAAATAATTATCTTTACACTTATCAGAATTCCAAAATGAATGAGTGTATTTACAAATGGCAGAATTAATGGTAAGTTTCCTGGCTAGTCCATTTGATACCTCAATGTCTTCATGTAAACTAACTGGCCCTCCACATACATACAGCACACACATTCACATAACACCCCTGTTAGGATGTGTAAATGTATCAGAATATAACCTAACCTACCGTTTACATGAGTTTTGTTTTGAGATAACTGTGTTATCACTATGTTTTATTTTAATCTTCGAAGCACTAATGGGTGTTTCGCTAGATACTCATGAGTTTGCCAGTATTTCATTGTCTGCAACTTCACACACCACATGCTGAACACAATGTTTCTCTTTATTCAAAAATTTATTACCATGAAACCCACATTTCTTAAAAACACTTCATTTTGGAGTCATACTTTTTGAGAGATTTACCAGTCTATTCATCACTTCTCCTCGGAAAAACGTTAGCACTTTGATATACAAAGCATGTTTATACTATGAAAAGATACGATACTATTTTTGACAGTGCTACCAATGCAAACACATAATTTAACCTTTATAACACAGCAATCCACAGCTTTCTACAGGGTAGTCCATTGATAGTGACCGGGCCAAATATCTCACGAAATAAGCATGAAATGAAAAAACTACAAAGAACGAAATTCGTCTAGCTTGAAGGGAGAAACCAGATGGCGCTATGGTTGGCCTGCTAAATGGCACTGCCATAGGTCAAACTCATATCAACTGCATTTTTTAAAAATAGGAGCCCCCATTTTTTATTACATATTCATGTAGTACGTAAAGAAATGTGAATGTTTTAGCTGGACCCCTTTTTCACTTTGGGATAGATGAAGCTGTAATAGTCAAAAATGGTTCAAATGGCTCTGAGCACTATGGGACTTAACTTCTGAGGTCATCAGTCCCCTAGAACTTAAAACTACTTAAACCCAACTAACCTAAGGACATTACACACATCCATGCCCAAGGCAGGATTCGAACCTGCGACCGCAGCGGTCGTGCGTTTCCAGACTGTAGCGCCTAGCACCGCTCGGCCACTTCGGCCAGCTGCTGTAATAGTCACAAACATATAAGTATGTAGTATCACATAACTTTCCGCCAGTGCGGACGGTATTTGCTTCGTGATACATTACCCGTGTTAAAATGGACCGTTTACCAATTGCGGAAAAGGTCGGTATCGTGTTGATGTATGGCTATTGTGATCAAAATGCCCAAGGGGCGTGTGCTATGTATGCTGCTCGGTATCCTGGACAACATCATTGAAGTGTCGGGACCATTCGCCGGATAGTTACATTATTTAAGGAAACAGGAAGTGTCCAGCCACATGTGGAACACCAACCACAACCTGCAACAAATGATGATGCCCTAGTAGATGTCTTAGCTGCTGGGGCAGCTAATCCTCACATCAGTAGCAGACAAATTGCGCGAGAATTGGGAATCTCAAAAACGTCGGTGTTGAGAATGCTACATCAACATTGATTGCACCCGTACCATATTTCAATGCACCAGGAATTGCATGCCAATGACTTTGAATGTCATGAACAGTTCTGCCACTGGGCACAAGAGAAATTACGAGACGATGAAAGATTTTTTGCATGTGTTCTATTTAGCGATGAAGCATCATTCACCAACAGCGGTAACCTAAACCGCCATAATATGCACTATTGGACAACGGAAAATCTACGATGGCAGCGACAAGTGGAACAGCAGCGACCTTGGCAAGTTAATGTATGGTGTGGCATTAAGGGAGGAAGGTTAATTGGCCCCCATTTTATCCATGGCAATCTAAATGGTGCAATGTATGCAGATTTCCTGCGTAATGTTCTACCAATGTTACTACAAGATGTTTCACTGCATGACAGAATGGCGATGTACTTCCAACATGATGGATGTCCGGCACATAGTTTGCGTGCGGTTGAAGCAGTATTGAATAGCACATTTCATGACAGGTGGATTGGTCGTCAAAGCACCATACCATGGCCCGCACGTTCACCGGATCTGACGTCCCCGGATTTCTTTCTGTGGGGAAAGTTGAAGGATATTTGCTATCGTGATCCACCGACAATGCCTGACAACATGTGTCAGTACATTATCAATGCATGTGCGAACATTACGGAAGGCAAACTACTCACTGTTGAGAGGAATGTCATTACACGTATTGCCAAAGGCATTGAGGTTGACAGACATCATTTTGAGCATTTATTGCATTAATGTGGTATTCACAGGTAATCACGCCGTAACAGCATGCGTTCTCACAAATGATAAGTTCACAAAGGTACATGTATCACATTGGAACAACCGAAATAAAATGTTCAAATGTACCTAGGTTCTGTATTTTAATTTAAAAAACCTACCTGTTACCAACTGTTCGTCTAAAATTATGAGACATATGTTTGTGACTATTACAGTGCCATCTATCACAAACTGAAAAAAGTGGTCCAACTAAAACATTCATATTTCTTTATGTATTACACGAATATGTAATAAAAAATGGGGTTCCTATTTTAAAAAACACAGTTGATATCAGTTTGAGCTATGGCAGCGCCTTATAGCAGGCCAACCATTGCGCCAGCTGGTTTCCCCCTTCGAGCTAGACAAATTTCGTTCTTTGTAGTTTTTTCGTTTGACACTTATTTCGTGAGATATTTGGCCCGGTCACGATCAATGGACTACCCTGTATATAAAAAATTACCGATTTTATTAGGTCTTGAAGTAATGCATGTAAAAATTTTAACATTTTCAACTGGTGTATATTATATTTTAGAAAATAAAATGAAATACTTCTCACACAAGTTTATAAGTAATATACATATCATTTTATTTGGAAAATGGCAAATTTTATAATCAGATAAAAACCCGAAAAAGTGAAAAAGAATGTTTTCCCCTTCTAACTCCCCTTAAAGTTATGGAAATGTGTAAGCTTTCGGAGCCAGTGGCTTCTTCTTCTGGCAGAAACAATAAGGGGAAGGAAAAGGGAAGAAAGAAAAGGATTGTCAAGGTTTAGGAAATGGGGAGAGTTGCAGAAAAGCTGCAGAGAAACCCAGGCCAGGACAGACTTACTGAATGGGATGAGAAATATGTAACTAAACCAGTCTATCTCTCATACCACCAGCAGATGTCAAGTATTCTTGTGATTGGTAGTAAGTCATAAACATTAAATTATTTTCAATGTATGTTCATACGTAATACTGCACGTACCTTTGAGGTATCATTGGGCCCATTGGGAAGAGGATCAAAATTAGGCCACTGCTTTCTAATTATTTGGAGCATTTCACAAAATGAGACCATCTTCCCATCATTCCATTTGTTGCCGCTGAAAGGCATGTACTCGATAAATCTTACATCAACATTTTTCTCTTTTGTTAACTCCACAAAACTGCACACTTCATCTTCATTAAAACTTCGCATTACAACACAATTTATCTGTGGAAGAAAGACACCATTAAAAACTTGGTATCAGATAAAGCATGGTTTAAACAGAGTTTGAAAGACTTTTTGATAGATAACTCATCCTACTCGATAGATGAATATCTTAACAGTGGCTGTTAGGCCAGCTTAAATAAGAATGTCTGTTAGATTTCAGTTCTGAGAGCACTTTGCCATAACAGTCAAGATTATGTACTTTTTGTTTGATAAATTTATTAATAGTGCATAACAATGTTTCAGTCTGACAGCGTATCAATTCTGAAAATATTAGCTGTTCCAGTTTGTATTGTATTCACCTAGTTTGACAATCTCCTGACAAATGATCAGGGTATTCAAATGTTTTATATTTTTTATGTTATACTTTCTGGCATGTTACTCACCCATGAGAATCGTCTCATGTTTTGGGTCTTGGAACAAAAGCTGAATCTAATCTAATCTAACCTACAAAATAATGGTTCTACAAGTCTGTTGTTATATTTGTATACCTCACTGATTCTGTTAAATTAATCTTTTTCTCTCTTTTTAGAGAATGTCTGAATTTATCTTAGCATGCCAAGCTGTTAACCTTCTTAACAATTTATGAAAATTAAACTACATACATCTTCAATCTTTTTCCCCACTCCAATGCACACATCTTTTGCTGAAGGTATTATTTTAACTATTACATGAAATTAAGAAGCTTTCTTGAAACTGTGCTGCCATTTGTGAAACAAAGTTAAAAGTGTTCTCAAGATAAAAGGTCTTCACAAAAGGAGCATTTAGTATCTGTGCAGGTGGTAATACTGACAGCCATCATATAAACAAGCCCAAATGGTAGAACATCCTGCTTTACACATACACGCAATGGCAGAAAAAAGGAAAAGAGCACACCTTTCATTCAAGCATTGAATATATAAACTGATGAGACAAAACACTATGACCTCATGTTTGATAATGTGTTTGTCCACTGTTGGAACACAATACAGCAGTGATTTTGTGTGGGACAAGTTCAACAAATTTCAGGTATGTTCCCAGCATTATGTGAGGTATGTTCCCAGCATTATGCAGCACCGCATGTCTAAGCACAGGTCATGTAATTCCCATAAATTGCAGATCAGTGGTTTCTGGGTGCAGAACTGGTATCTGATAGCATTGCAGATGTATTCCATCAGATTCAGAAGGGGTGAATTTGATTCTGGCCTCGTGACACTGAAAGTCATATTGTTGAAACATGTCACCTTCATTAGGGACAGGGTGCGGACAGTGCACAATAATGTTCACACAGAACAAAGCTGTTATGGAGCCTTCAGTTACTACCACAGGACCCATAGAAGACCAGGTGAATGTCCTCCATAGCATAATATTGCTCCCACTGGCCTAAGTCTGTAGCAAAGTGCACCTTTCAAGCACCAATTCACTCTGTTGACAGTGTATGTGCACAAAACCGTCACGCAGGTGTAATGCGAAACTCGAATGATTCAACCAGATGACACATTTCTATTGATTCACTGCCCAATCTCAATGCTCCTGAGCCACAGAAATTGTAATTCAACTGTGTTGTCAACATGGGAACATACAGGGGTTGTCTGCAGCAGAGCCCTATGTTTAACAATGTGCAATGGATGGTGTGCTCTGAAATACTCGTGCTTCCACCAGCACTGTGTAGCTTCCTCAGCTGAATGTCATCTTTTTCAAAGGAACCATCCCAGAACTTGTCTTAAATCATTTAGGGAAATCAAGGAAAACCCAAATTTTGGTGGCCCGGTGGGACTCGGGTCCTCTCGAAGGCAAGTCCACTGTTTGACCACTGTGGTGGCATGACCTAGTCTTAATTAAGCCAGAAAATCTTGGGAAATGCTGACAGATTTAAGATATAACAATTTAAAACAATCCTTTCATGAATTTCACTACAATTTTCTGCTCTTTTGAAAAACAATTTCTTTTGACTGTTTTGATGTTGTTTAGTATGTTTAAATAATGATGGCAGGCTCTATAAAAGGGCAGTTCGGCTTTTAAGTTTAGTTATACTGTTTTAAACTACATCCTTCATCTATTTGTCCACCCAGAAGTGCTATAGGATGTAACTTGAAGACTATGGTGAGGTGGTGGGGGACAGTCATGTGTTGAGGAGGAGGTGCTGCCAGAAATGAAGTGTGTGAGGTGACGTTATTGACACTGCATACAGGGAGAATAAAAATACTCTATTCCATATTCATTCACAATCTACGTCTGCCCCCATATGGTTTTACTTTTCTCCAATAAGAAAAAAGAAATTGTCAGTAACTGTCTCTATAAGGTCTTAAAAGGAAACAAACAATAGAAAATCTAGGCTGGAATAATGACCATATTATAAAAAAGATCCATTGCTATTCACTGTACACAGGAAATGTTAGGTCACAGACAAGCACAACAAAAAGACTACTAAACACGTAAGCATTCGATCAGAAAGTCTTCTTCGTAAGTGGACAAAACACACATACACACACACACACACACACACACACACACACACACACACACACATATGACTGTTGTTTCTCCCATGATGCGCAGTTGCTCCCAGTCTGGCCCTAGCAGCCAGAGACCGTGGTCATGTATGTGTGATCTGCATTTGCGCGCATGTGTGTGTGTGTGTGTGTGTGTGTGTGTGTGTGTGTGTGTGTGTGTGTGTGTGTGTGTGTGCGTGTGTGTGTGGGAAAGGGGGGGGGGGGGGAGGTTTGCACCAAAAGCTTACGTGTTTAATGGGTGGTGTATTTTTTTTTTTTTTCCCCTGCCTGCAACACAACATCTACACTATACAGTGAGTGCCAATCTATCCTTTTCATAATACTGTCGTTACCACCTTGCCAAGAGGCATATTGTGGAGTAATCCGAAGGGCTCTACTAATTTGTACAAGAGGAAGGAGAGCACAATCTCAATGTAAGTTTTTAGAAAACTGGTATGTGCATTACTTCTGCAAACCTTTCAGAAAGGACACAGTATGCACTTCATCCAGCAAGATGAGTAATAAACAATATTAGCAATACTGCATCAAACTTGTTCACTTTCATCTTTGGATTAAACATTCGATTTCAGAGAGTACAGAATTTGGCAGAATCAAATTTTGGGGATATGTGGAACTGGGACAACGGCATATTTTTTACCCATTCACAAACTAAGCACTGCTGATTGCTACTTTTATTGTGTCTGCTGCTGCAATGCATATATGAAACTGTAAGTGCAGCATCTATGATGGAATAAAATGTTATACAAATGAAACAAACAGGCACAGTGAAATAGAGTAGTATGGCTCATCATTTCGGTCTCACAGATTAGCAGGTGTTGACTTGAAAGATAATACTTAAGAAGTTGAATCCAAAGGAGAGGATGTACCGTATTTACTCAAATGTAAGCACCATTTTTTCTGGTTTTTGTAATCCAAAAAACCGCCTGCGGCTTAGAATCGAGTGCAAAGCAAGTGGAAGTTCTGAAAAATGTCGGTAGGTGCTGCCACAACTAACTTTTGCCGTCGAATATATGTAGCGCAACACAGGCATGCTTCGTAGGCACAAAGATAAATACTTGCGCCAAAACCTCTGCGTCAGTAAATAAATTAAAAAAAAAAGGTGGAAGACGATTTTCACACATTATCCAACGAAGTAAATATAAATTCCGTATTGTTCATCTTCGAATGTAGCAGAACTTCAATGTATTACGAAAATCCGACTGGCAAGACTGTTTCAGATGTTTGTCAATATGGCCAACTCTACGTTCTGAATTTTTTCCTACCTGTGAGAAGAGATGGTTGCTTATAGGAACCTGATGAAATGTGAATCACATGCAGTATTCTCTTCATCATAAGAGTAATACGAATATAAACATGTTGCCACGTATTCTTTCGTGTTTGCTGCTATCTTATTTAAATCCTGTCTGCCTAATAAACTACGAAACTAGAGTGAGACAACAGCAAATGTGGAAGAATATACGTATGGTGTCATGTTTATATTCGTATTATTCTTATGCCTAATAGTGATACAGTCAGAACTGAAGCACGGCAACTGACTAGATTTTTAAATCTAAGATGACTCTAATTTCTGTGCAGAATTTGATGTACTAAAGAAGCGGCCGCAAAGATTTTCAAACGGAGATAAATTTTCGCCTAACTCTCGTTCAGAACATGTTCTATCATACGCAGTCTATTATTTGGTTCTTGTTGATCATTATCAAAGAAAGCAGCAGTGTAAGTAACAACAAATAGTCTCTTGCCATTGTTTCGCTAATGAGATGATTTCTCTCTCTTTTTTTTTTTTTTTTTTTTTAATTGTAGGCGGTGGTAGCGTGCATAAAAGCAAGCCATGCCGCGAGTGACGACAGGCCGCAAACACGCACTATCAGAATGCGACAAACAATGCATGACACAGTACAGTAATGTATTTTCAGCTTAGAGTGACATAAACGCCTATAACAAGGAAAACGGCACTTATCAGATCAAAGCAAAATAAGCAATTGATTCAAACCAGACGAAGCACGTGAAAAAGGAAGGGTACCAGTATAAATACGGACGAAGGGCCTGACGCACAGCAAAGGCTACCTGGTAAAGCTTAAGTGCTAAGCTTACGACTCGAACCAAACTACTGTAGCTGTATCGTCATTCATTCGACCTAAATTGTGTCTCATATTACAATGGACCGACTTTGTTTCGATTTGGAGGTGCAGCCTAAAACTTTTCTCTCCCCTTGAACTTCGAGTCTCAAATTTCAGGTGCGGCTTAGATTCGGGAATTTTTTTTTTCCTTCCTTTATTTCGAGTCTCATTTTTCAGGTTTGAGTGCAGCTTAGATTTGAGTAAATACGGTAGGTGGTATTTCACCTAATTCTGACTATGAAATAAAACAAAGTACGGCAGGGAGCTCTGACGAATCAAAGAGCAGCGATGAAGATTCTGGTGAATAGTAAAGTATGAGTTAAGAAATAAGCTGCTACTGAGATCGTAAATTTTTGTTGTGTTGATGAATCTGTTAACAAACATATTCAAAAATGCACTGAAACATTGGCACATGTAGTGTTGGGAGGTGATAAACTGTCATTACGGTTAGAGGAGCTACGTATTTCTTGCTGTTCTACTCCTACATGACACTGTATCTGAAGGTACAGAATGAATCTTCACTGGCTAGAGAAATGGGTAACACAATTTTACAAGTCTCTGCTGTCATGTAATCTCTTCAGGGAAATCATGACTGTACTAAGATTCGGTTTGTGGTTGACAAGGTCAGAGTCATTAAGAAATGCAAGGCAGCTACCATGTCAGTCCTAGAAGAGAGAGACGTAGCAAACTGTCAAAGCATGTACATTCCCGGTCCATATGTTTGTGGTGATGTAATAACCAAGTAATACTGAAGTGTGATCCATGTCGCACAAATATGGCTTTAATAATAACCTCCGAACAATATGCCTCTAAGGACTCAACAAGACACAGAACACTGATGTGCACATTACAAACTAGAATCACACAGAGAATCAGTCAGCACTGTTCCACACTAATATATGTGCGAGTCACCAGCAGATGGCATGGCAGCGACCGCGCCACACGCTTGGCTCCCAGAGACAGAATCCAGCAGCCAGCCTGCAATGATCAGTGGGTGACCAATTTAAAGACGCATGTACGGCAACACCACTCTCGGTGCACTCACACTGACATGTACTAGTAGCACGATACAGCAGTGATGAGCAGTAGTACCCCTCCTGTCTTGCGCGCCTTTTATCTGGCTCTACAATTTACTTTCCTAGACCCACACAAATGCCTGATCCTCCTAATTCAATTTGCTCTGCAGACTATTTAAAATTCACAAAGAAAAAGGAGCCAAAATTGCACTTTGTGTGCCAGTTACTTTCCAATACATTGCCACCAGCTGATCTTATTTAAGAATACTCAACTTTCGTAGCCATACTTACAGCACATCCTTTGCTTCCTGGCCTAAATCCAAGTTAACTACCAGCCCCCTCCCCCCCCCCCCCCCACACACACACACACGCCCCTGCCCCCCCTCCCCCCCCCTCTCCCCCCTTCCCAATCAGCTAGTTGTGTGCTGTTATCTCATGTCACACCCTAGTCTATATGAGTGCCCAGCTGTCTGTCGCCTGACCCCTCTACCTGCACCCCTAGCTAACCCACAGATGGCTCCCCACTCTCCCACGAGCCACTAAATGCTGCCCTCCAAACCCCTCCCATCTCTCTCCATCCCTCACATTGCCTCAACCCACCCCATCCTACCCCACTCTAAAGCCCTACCTCACTCCAGAACACTCACCATGGGCCAGTAAAGAGCTGGCAGTTGAGCGACCACAGCATAAGGAGACATGCATGTGCATGTGAGTGAGTGTGTGTGTGTGTGTGTGTGTGTGTGTGTGTGTGTGTGTGCACGCGCGCGCATGTTTTCCCTACAGCTAGAAAAAGAAAGTGCATTCTGGAAGCTCGCCAAGCAACGTACCTTTTAGCTTGGAAGGTAGAAGACGAGGTACTGGTGGAAGTAAAGCTGTGAGTACGGGTCGTGAGTCATGCATGGATAGCTAAGATGGTAGAGCACTTGCCCACAAAAGGCAAAGGTCCCAAGTTTGACTCTTAGTCCGGCACACACTTTTAATCTGCCACGAAGTTTCATATCAGTGCACACTCCACTGCACAGTGAAAATCTCATTCTACAAACCTTTTGTTCGTGTGCCTATCAATGAGACAGTGCTTCTGAATTTTGGGGAGCCATCTGCTTTATTCCTAAATAATTCGTAATTTTCAACAGAAACTTTCCGTACGTTATTATTGCATCCTACATTACAATATGCAATTTCCACAATATGTGGTCATCTGTGAATATAATGGGGGTAACAACTGTAGGAGACCAAAAACTGACTGCAGTAAGCAAGTTCAAGTTATTATACGCTGTAGTAGTTACGCAGAGGTGAAGAGGGTCACACAGGATAGGCTAGCATGGGCAACTCCATGAAACCAATCTTCAGATGGAAGATCACAACAATAAAAACATTTGATTCAGCATACACCAGACTCCAAACAGCGTACACAACCTGTATGCTCAGAAACACAGAAAATCATATTGGTTCCATCAGCAGGAAACTTCAACCCGTAATTGTTGTGGAACACTGTGGCGATTTTGTTCATTAATAAAACCCAAAACTGGGGAGTAATAAGAAAGTATTGTTGTAACTTCTTATCAACCTCATTACCAAAATACATATTAAGAAGACTGGTAAATTTTTATTTTAAAGGGGTCACTCCAAAGCGCCACGAAAGTATTTGAGCAATGTATAAAATTAGAGAATAGGTGCACAATATTGAAAGCCTATCTACATTATCTATATCTGCATGACTAGTCTGTAATTCACAATTGAATGCTGGCAGAGGGTTCAGAGAACCACCCTCAACCTATTTATCTACCATTCCACTCCCCTACAGCATTTGAGGAAAAACAAACACTTCAATATTTCCGTACAAGCTCTGATTTCTCTTATTTCATTACAATGATCATTTCTCCCTATGTAAGAGGGCTCTAACAAAATATTTTCACATTCGGAGGAGAAATTTGATGATTGAAATTTTAAGAACCTGCTCCAGCAAAATGCTTTTCCTTTAATGACTGCCACCCCAATTCACATGTGATATCTGTGGCATGCACTTTCCTGTTTCCCAATAATACAAAATGAGCTGCCTTTCTTTGAACTTTTAAATGATGTCCTCTGTCAGTCCAATCTGGTAAGGATCCCACACCATGCAGAATACTCCAAAAGAGGACAGACAAGTATAGTTGTAGATAGTCTCTTTAGTAATCCTAATCTTCTAAATGTTTTACTATTAAATCACAGTCTTTTGTTTGCTTTGCCACCGCATTATCTATGTGAGCATTCCAATTTAAGTTATTTGTAAATGTAATTCCTAAGTATTCAGTAGACTTCACAGCCTTTAGATCTGTGTGAATTATCATGTAAACAAAATTTAGTAGATGCCTTTTACTACTCGTGCAGATGACATAAAAATTTTTATTATTTAAGGTCAGTTACCACTTTTTGCATCATATGGATAGGTAGCCTAAATCATTTTGCAGTTCATTTTGATCATCTGATCACTTTACAAGACAGTAAATGATTTGCGAGACTGTAAATGATAGCATCATCTAAGAGGACTGCTCAGATTCTCTCTTAAATTGTTAATGTAGATCGGCAACAGCAGGTGGTCTATAACACTTCCTTGAGGAATGTCAGATATCACTTCTGTTTTACTTGACGATTTTCCATCAATTGCTATGAACTGTGACCTTTCTGACAGGAAACCACACATCCAGTTGTACAACTCAGACAATACTCCATAGGCACACAATATGATTAGAAAATGCTTGTGAGGAACTGTTTCAAAAAGTCTTCTGGAAATCTACAAATATGGAATCAATTTGAGATCCCCAGTCGACAGCACTTATTACTTTGTGTGACTAAAGAGCTAGCTGTGTTTTAAAAGGTCGATATTTCTGAATCTATCTTAGCTATTTATCAATGAATCATTACCTTTGAGATAATTCAAAATATTCAAACACAATATATGTTCCAAAATCCTAATGCAAAACAACATTAGTGATATGAGTCTGTTATTTAGTAGATTACTCCTCTTTTCTTTCTTGAGCATTGGTGTGACCTGAGCAACTTTTCAGTCTCTAGGTACGGATCTTTATCAAATGAGCGGCTATATATGATTTCTAATGGAGCTATTGTATCAACATTCTCTGAAAGAAACATAAATGGTTTATGACACTGAGGAGAGCTACTACTAAGTTACTCACAGTTGCAGTTGTTCTTGATTTGAATACTGCAATATTTACTTTGTTGTCTTTGGTGAAGAAATTTCAGAAATCCGTGTTTAGTAACTCTACTTTAGTAGCACTGTCATCAGTAACATTACCACAGCTATTGCGCAGTGAAGGTATTGGTTGTGTCTTGCCATTGGTGAACTATACATTCAACCAGAACCTCTTTGGATTTTCTTCCAGATTTCAAAACGAAGTTTCACTATGGGAATTATTAAACACATCTTCCACTGAAACCCACCCTAAGTTTCGAGCTTCAGTAAAACATCGCTAATCTTGGAGATTTTGCATTCTTTTAAATTTTGACATGCTTTTTTTCATTGCTCCTGCAGCTGAGTTTTGACATATTTTGTGCACCACCCTTTTAATTTATTTGGTATCCATTCAATTTATTTGGTATATATCTCTTAATTGATGTCGATACTATTTCTCTGAATTTAAACCATCTCTGGTCTACACTTACATAGTCAGACTTGAAGGAGTAGAGACTTAGTAGAGACCGTCACCTTGGAAGGCATCAAGTTAATTTTTATCTGCTTTCTCATTAAATGCCCTATTGTGTACGGCTGAAAATTAATAGAGATAAGGCAAACAGAATGTGCAAAGTAAGTGGAAATTACTCGTCTCTTCCCCGATTACAGTGCAATAGAAGATACTACAAGATGTTGACAGATTGCCATATCTCGGTAGCTTTATATGTAATAATGAGGTCACAGATGCAGAAATCACCAGCAGAACTGGAAAATCAGTCCATATGGCAATTAGGTCTGTAATATGTCAACAAAGCTTTGCCTGTACTCCTTTATTGTTTATATTTGTGAGACTTGGAAAATGTCAGTAAAATCAGCACACAGTCTCCATATTTTTCACCAACAATGCTAGAGATGAATTCTGAAGATGTTAACCCGACCAAGTTACAAACGATGTAGTGCTGAGAATACGAGGTCTACACAGCCTGCACAAAATTATTGTTGAAAGAAGACTGAAGATTGCAGGTTATGTTCTACACATGTAAGGTGGAAGAATCCCAAAATCAACACTGTTGTGGAAATCAATGGACAGATACAGATGTACAGGAAGACCTTTTAACACCTGGAACTTTTGCAATGAATCTTCAATGCATGGACACAAACTTGGAGGAAGGTGAGAACTTGGCAGCTGATCGAGTGAACTCTGTGAAACCAGTTCTTTGTATGGTACACAGCAAATCTGAGTAAGTTAGTAAGTAAGTAAGTAAAGTAAGTACAACTGGGGATTTTGCAAAACTGTTGGATGATCGATATTATTGTCTAGATTTGACACTGTTGGACTTCTACCTTTTCCTTGATGTGTATTCTTCAAATTGTGAGTTTTATGAGAAAGCTGATAGGTACTTACCAATCAACCTTCCCTCACATGAACTGACATTGTCTCTTTATAAATTCTACTGTGCTAACAATTATCTACTGAGAATCCTCGACTAGGTCTCCACAGCTCAAATGAGCCAGTTTCTTTTAAATTTCTGTCTTTGGCTATAATTGTCTTCCAAGTATGGTGACACAACATCCTGTCATGAAACTTTTGCCTTTACATTTGTTTACTTTTCTGGACACTGCCTTTTTCTGCACTGTGCACCAAATACACTATGTGAGTAACGCCCAAGCTCCAACAACCAATCGTGAGCTGTAAACAGTTGTACACTCTACCAGGGCACATAACAAACAATTAACATTTGTTTTTTAGTGTTCTAAGCTGTGAGGTCATCAGCGGACAAATAATTTAGTACCTATTCCTAGGCAGCCGGAGTGGCCGTGCGGTTCTAGGCGCTACAGTCTGGAACCGAGTGACCGCTACGTTCGCAGGTTCGAATCCTGCCTCGGGCATGGATGTGTGTGATGTCCTTAGGTTAGTTAGGTTTAATTAGTTCTAAGTTCTAGGCGACTGATGACCTCAGAAGTTAAGTCGCATAGTGCTCAGAGCCATTTGAACCTATTCCTGACGTGCAGTTGTTTGGAACAACGACTGACATGATCCAAAATATTACTTTCTTTTATTATAGCTTCACTTTTATTTTGTCTAATGATTACTAATTTCAGTATCAAATTCCATCATCAAGCCACTATATGATCAGAAAGCATAGTGTATCATTAAAATATTGTTTAATAAACAGATTACCATTATATCATCATTCCTTAAAGTAATGTCCAAACTGGAAGGACAGATGATTAATTTTGAGTATATACAAAAGTCAGAGTACTGAACCGGATATGAAAGAAGGAAAACCAGAAGGGCAGTGAGAGACGGGTGCCTTCTATCACCTTACTTCCTTAATATGTTCATCAAGGAAGTAATAACAACAACAAAGAAAAGATGACAAGAATCAAAAGGTAATTTCTGGAATACTCCAAGGAAATGTGATAGGGCCATTACATTTACAATGTATATAAATGATCCAGTAGAAAGTGTCAGAGGCTCCTTAATATTGTTCACAGGTATTACACTTGTCCATAAGAAAGTGTCAACAACAGAAGACAGTATCAATTTGCACAATGACCTGCAAAGGATTGGTGAATGATGCAGGCTCTGGCAGTTGACCCTGCACATAAATAAATGTAACATATCACACACACACACACACACACACACACACACAGGAAAAGAAATCCAATACTGTACAACTACACTATTAATGACAAATTGCTGGAAACAGAATCTACCACAAAATATCTAGAAGTAACTATTCAGAGCAACCTTAAAGCGGAATGATCACACAAAACAGCAATAGAAAAGCAGATGCCAGACTAACATCCACAGGAAGAATCTTAAGTGAATGTAAATTACCCCTGTGTCCTTACCCTGTACGACTGACAGAAGAGAGAAAGAAGATCCAATGAAGTGCGGAGTGTTTTGTCACAGACTCATTTAGTCACTGTGAGATCATTACAGAGATGCTCAGCAACTCCAGTGGTAGATGCCATAAGAGAGCAGTTGTGCATCACGGAAAGATTTACTACCCATGTTTCGAGAGAGTAGTTTCTGAGAAGAGTCTGACAACATAATAGTTTCTCTCATATACAATTCACGAAATGATCACGAGAAGAAAATTTGAGAAGTTAGAGATAATACAGAAGGGTACTGACAGTCATTCTTCCCAAACACTGTTCACAAGTGGAACAAGGCAGAGGGGGTCAGTTGGTGGCATGAGACGTACCCCCTGTCACACACAGTTAGGTGGTTTTTGGAGCATGATGTCGATATGGAGACTTAATTGCATGCATATACACTGCAGACTGACGACATCACAATAGTAAATCAGAGTAGGAACTAAATAAAATGTTTCAGGCCTTAAATCAAGAAATGGTAAAACTAAAGCTAAAAATGAATACAAAGAAGACAAAATTTATGGCTACAGACAAGAAAGGAGGTGGAGGCAGGACTGACGCAAGAACAGGCAATGAGCAACTCAAGAAAGGAACTGAAATTCACTATCTCAGTAGCATTTTGCAAGAAAACAATCAATATTTCAAGGCATTCAAGAAAAGAATAGCACAGGTGAAGAGTTCCTTCCAAAATAAGAAGAAGCTGCAACTGAATAAACATATCAGCTCCCACATTAAGAAAATATTTGTAAAGACCTTTGTGTGGAGTGTTCTGACACACAGATGCAAAATCTGTACATTAGAAAAGCCAAAGGAAGCTCACCTCAAACCTGCTGAAATGTGGTTCTGGAGGAGAAGTACAAGAACTAGCTGCATTGACAGAAAAATTAAAGGAAATAGGAGAGAAGAAGGAACCACTGAAAGTTATAGGCCAGAGCAAAGCAAAATACACTGGACACTTAACTGGAGATGGTAATCTTTTAAAAAACATTTCTGAAGGCAAGATCATAGGTAAGAAAACAAGGGGATGACTGAGAACATCCTACTTAAACAATACGATCAATGAATGGGATTTTCTTCACACATGGAGATGAAAACAACTGCTGAAGAGAGGAAGCTGTGGCTGCAGAGACAAGGTTTAACCTTTTGGAAGAGTAAGGACAAACTAATACAAAATATGATTCTGCATGGCAGCTACATATGGAATAAATGACAACTTCTTGTGTGCATTCATCAAGTCACTTACCCCAGTAGGTGTCTTATCTACTAAAAGTAAAGGTCACTGTTGTGCTTTCAATAGATGTGAACTGCACCCTGAAAATGGTATGTCTAGTTTGCAGTTGTACAGAAGCTTTTTATTTTGCAAAATGGTTCAAATGGCTCTAAGCACTATGGGACTTAACATCTGAGGTCATCAGTCCCCCAGACTTAGAAGTACTTAAACCTAACTAACCTAAGGACATCCCTGCCTGAGGCAGGATTCGAACCTGCGACCGTAGCAGCAGCATGGTTCCGGACTGAAGTGCCTAGAACCGCTCGGCCACAGTGGTCAGCTTTTATTTTGCAAAGAAATTTTTGATAATAAGATGAACTGATGCTGGTACTCGCTACTGAAACCAGTAGTACTTAGACACAACAAAAGTGTGACTACATAATTAAGAATAATTTTTCCAAACAATTGAGTATTTTTTTCAAAACAACACCACAATAGAGGAAACTTATTTTAAACTAAAGACACAAAAGAAAAAAAGAGAAACTGTAAAGATCTTGAGTCTCATAAGACTCTCTTGGGAGGAAAATATAAGATATTTAATAGGTAAACTTGCAAGGCATACTTTTTTATGTTGTATAAACTACGAAACTGTTAGCATCTTCAGCTAAAATTTACTTCTTCTGTCTTAATATACCTTCCTTCACTTTCAGCTGCAGTGTGGAGACAGGGGTGAGGGTGGGAGCGGGGATGGAGTCGAGGGTGGGGGCGTACTGCTTTAAAATGGTGATTCTTGTATTGATATTCTTAACAACAGATTTATATCTCTTGCTTATGAAAGTCTGCATGCGATGACAGCTGCACTAGTAATACCTTCACAGGGTCGTATTCAAGTTGCAAGGCTAGATCTATGCCAGCCATGGCACGCTCCCAGCCTTTCCTCCTCGTGATCTGGTTGTAGCATTGGGACTGCAGGGTGTCTAAGCAGATGTTCAGACCGTCAAGCCCTGCCCTCTGCAAGGCAACCAGCTGTCTTGTCAATATGAGGCCATCGGTTGTCATTAAGACACTTTCGCGATCTTTTATTTTTTTCAGGGCACCTGTGAAACAGCAAAACTGAAACAAATAATTTGTAACATTTCTGCTGCATATGAAACAAAACTCCAGTTGATAAATTGAAAATACAAATTCCTTAAAAGTTAACTGTACATTTGCCCTAATACAAAGAGATAAGAAGGGTTAATAAACTGAATTGAAGAATGCAAGTTAAGATAGCAATGAAAAAATAATTAGAGGCATAAGATCACCTACTGAAACAGAGAAATGGGAATCAATATGAACCATTACCACTACTGTCAACTGATTCCATGTCTCCATGCACACTGTATAAACCACTGTGGGTTTGTCCGACAAAGTACATTGTTGTACCACACATTATGGTTTTTCCCCATTCAGTGCTCATGTGGAGTGTGGGAAGAATGATTCTTTAAATGGTTCTGTGCATGCTGTAATTAATCTTGCCTTCATGGTCCCTATAGGAGTGATACATATGCGGTTATTGTATAATCCCTAAATTTCATAAGTTGGGTTTTGTCATATATTTGGCGTCTATCTTCACTTGTCTGGCATTTGTAATTTTTAGTAGCTTCTTGATGCTCTCCCATGCATCAAATAAATCTATGATCAATCATGCTACACTATTTTGTATACATTCAATGTCTGTCATTAGCCTTATTTGTTATGGGTCATACTTAAGCAATATTCTAGAATGGGCCACACAAGTATTCTGTAAGCAATGTCCTCTATTGACTGATTGCATTTTCCAGTATCTTACCAACGAATTGAAGTCTGCATTCTGCTTTGCCTACAAGTGAGTCTATGTCACCATTTCATTTCATCCAGATATTTGTATGAGTTGACCAATTAAAACTGTGATTATTTGATAATGTAGTCATACAATTCTGTCTTTTATTTGTTTTGTGATGTGCTCCAATTTACATTTCTGAAAACTTAAACTCAGTTGCCCATCTTTGGACCAATTTGAAATGTTATGATCTGACTCAAATTTGTACAGATCTTTTTCAGGCAATAATTCATTATAGACAACTCTATCATCCAGGAAAAGTATGAGGTTCCTTATAATATCGTCTCCCAGAACATTAAGGTACAACATTAATGTAATGGTATAAATTACTATAACTGTATAAATAAGTTTATAAGTGTGTAAAATACATTGAACTATTTGTTACAACAAAACATTGTACTGGTATACTCAGCAAGATGTTAAATCAGCAGATAGCTATATTTTATGTTCAACATTTTGTGTACAGCATATATGCTGGAAAGGATTTATACCCAAATTAAATAAATCTGAAGAAATGGTAGTGTGTCTCTGGAAAAAAAATCCATAAAAACTCATACAGTCCAATTTGCTATTATGTCACTGTTACTGAAATATAATACAAAGTAACTGAATTCGATGAACATTCTCAGAGTGCAATATGCCTCAGAGTGAAATGCACAGTAATGTCAACATTATTTTTCAAGGCTATGTTTGTGAAAATGGATGACAGCAAACCGCACATTTTGTTCTCAATCTGAGGAAGCATTATGCACTGTAAAACACTGTACTGCTGTTCTACATAAAAGCTGTCTCATTGCCAACATCTTTCCCCTGCTGGCTGTTCTACACTTCTCATCACTGATTCAACATGTTGTAAGGTATTTTATGCTGTATGACACCACAGTCCAATCTGGTAAGGATAGCATAAAAATAATATATGAATTTCAGTATTGAAACTGGAACAGCAGAACAGCTCTCATCACACTGGATATCAAATCGAGGTTGGATTACAGCCATGGGTACATTAATTCATGCTACTCAACTGTATGTCATATGTCAGAGTTCATCAACTGTAGTGGTTGGCGACTGGTGGCTGGCGACTGGTGGCATACCCATCTCTTGGCATCCTGTGAACAGATGTTCTCCACAGGTGACAGATTTGAAGAAAATGCTGGATATGGCAACAGTGGAACACTCTCTGTATCGAGGTAGCTCAGTACAGCTCAGGTGATGTGTAGTCTTGCATTATCTTGTTAAAAGATAACATCATGGAGCCCTTGAAAATACGGCACAGCGATAGGCCTTAACAAAACACAAATGCAATGGCTGCTGTCCAAATTACTGGCTATGTGAACCACAGGTTGTGACATGTATCCAGTTGCACCCCATACCATCACATCACATGCTGGACCCGCATGGGAATGACAGGTACAATCTGGCCAGGTCTGTTGGCATCAGAGCCTCCACACACAAGTACATCAATTGTGACGATGTTACAGAACCGAGACTCATCTGGTACAATGACACAGTGCCATTCCTGTGTCTGGCATTGTTGTTAGTTGCACCGCTGTCAGTTCACCTCTCTCTAGAGCTGCATTAAGGGGTTGACAGTCTGTGCTGCTCCAGATGCCATCACATTGTCTGTGTGGATACTTGTCTCACTGTATACAAGCCCACTTCCTGACTAAATGTACACAACTTCACTGCAGGATCACGTACGCATGAGCAAACACTTGTCTGCCCTCTCAGGCGCTAGTTGGGTGGCACTACTGAGGCCCTGCAAGGCATTTAGCATTGCCCTCCTGAACCTACCAATTCTATGTTCGCACAAAATGAGATTCTGAGCAATGCAAGCAGCAATATAGTGAAACAATAAACCAGAGTCTCAGCAGACCATGAGCCTGCCACTGCCAAATCTGGAATGCTGATAAACATTTCTCCTTCTTCCATTATGCTTAACACGGTCTTCGTGTAAACAATCAACACCGAAATAGAATTTCTGAATGAGAAACCTGCTCCATAAGCTTATCTTGCATACAGAATATGCATGGGAGTGCTGAAAAGTAATGCCTCTGAATTTTTTATTCTGTTCTCAATATCGGTCGAGGTATGACACGTCACACATATTACTTGGTCAGCTTTCCCACTTCACTGACTCGTGGCACACCCCCCTCCCGCAAACAGATGGAGTCACAATAGGCAGCCCACTCTGACCAGAGATTGTGGATATATTTACGGTGCACTTCGAGGAAGAGGCCCTGATGTCATCCAAATGGAAATCCTTCTTCTTCTTCTTCTTCTTCTTCTTCTGTTATGTGGATAACACACTTGTCATCTGGCCTCATGGAAGAGACAAACTTCTTGACTTCTTTGTACATCTGAACTCCACACGCCACAAAATCAAATTCACTATGGAGACCAAAGAAGAAGGAAGACTACCATTCCTGCACATCATAGTCAGGAGAATAACGGACAGCACCCTGCGCCACAGCGTGTATCTGACTCTACAAAACACATAAACTCAGTTCTCCCTATGGCACTGTGAATAATTTCAATAACAAAAAGTGTGATGAATGTTGCAGCGTACATTTAATTTCCACTTAGGCTTTGCATTCAAGATCAGTCTTACCTGAGAGTGCAACATTACATCTTTGGTTAATTTAATTATATGTTCATTAGATTTTGGTTATAAGGCACGTTTTGGTGCCTAATGTTTCATCTCCAAATGCTGGAAACAATCCATGGAGGAAGAGGAGTATGTAAGACATTGGTGGACCAGGCTGGAAGAATCTGTGAATTTCAATACTCTGTAGAAGAGCTCAATCATTTGAAAATAACTTTCAGACCTTGTGGCTATTCCAACAGATATACATAAGGCACTACATTCTAAAATATTTGCATCTTTCACTGAAAAACAAGCAACTAGAGGAAAAGTTCTCTTGCCATTTGTAAAAACAGTCGCAGATCGTGACCTCCGAGTGCTATGAAGAGAAGGTATTGACGCAGTGCTTAAACCAAACTGAAGACCACAACAGCAGCCATACTCAAGTAAATTGCTATGCAGTAGTTTCAGTGAATTTGACAATGATGTGGCTGCTTTCATGGTGGCCCAGTCATGTTGTGGGGATAGGGAATGCCAGTGACAGGGCTGGAATTGTAGGTGACAAATTGATTTTTGGCAAAGCCTTGTATCAATACCTCCTTAATTATTGAGCTGAAAAACTGTAAAAAACATTCATACAGTAAAATCACACAAAAAAATTTCCTATTTCTGCAGGTATTGTGCCTTCTGTTTCCTTTTCATTACAAAAACATATTGATTCAAATTTATAAAGTCACAACTATGTCGCTGTGATTTGTGTAACACACATTCTGGAACATGTTCCAGGAATGTCATGAAACAGACAGCTTTAAATACTTACTCTAGCTCATCTTTCAAGACTTGCATGCCAACAACAACACCATCTATCCAATCTGTTTTTATTTCTCTTTCATGTAAAGATTTCTCCACAAAGGATATCATCTGCCATGTAGGCAGTGCAAGAGGAAATTCCACACTCGCATTTGGGTAATCAAGTACAGTCTGTGTCTTGTCAGAACCAAGTACAATCAACCCAATTTCATCTTTCCCACTGGTAAATATCTGGAAACATATTAAATGGTAAAAATAAGTTTTGTTTATAACAAGTTGTATACCAATAAAAACATGACACACAGAGACTCTTTATAAAATTATTTAATTGGATAGATAAAAAATCTACTCGCCAAGCAGTGGCAGAACACACACATAAAAGACTGTTGTGATAGGCAAGCGTTTGGAGCCAGTGACTCCTTCTTCAGGCTAAAGGGTTGCAGGGGAAGCAAGAAGGGTGAAGGAAAAGGACTGGAGAGGTCTAAGAAAAGGGGGAGATTTTGGGAAAGTTACCCAGAACCGTGGGTCATGGGTGACTTACCGTACAGGATGAGAAGGAAAGACTAATTGTTGGGGACTGCATCGGGCAAGATTCGGAAACCTGAGAGCTTAAAGGTGGAAGACAGGGTAATATGCAAGACAGAGATTACTACTAAAACTGTACATGAGTTAATAAGAGTGAGAAGCTAAGCGTATTGTATACAACAGCTGCGGGAGGGGGTAGTGAAAATAGACGGGAAAGACAATGAAAGATGTAGAAAGCTAAAACGGAGTGAAGCAAAGAGTAATTACAGTGAAGAAAGGCTGAGACAGCAGAAATTAACGTAAACTAAAGCGAGGTGGGTGGTGAGAACCAAGGACACGTTGTAGTGCTAGTTCCCACCTGCGGAGTTCTGAGAAACTGGTGTATGGCGGAAAAATCCAGGTGGCATGTGTGGTGAAACAAGTGTCGAGGTCACGTATGCCATGTTGTAGAGCATGCCCTGCAACAGGATATTGTGAGTTTCCAGTATATACACTATGCCTATGCCCATTTATCGTAACTAATAATTTGGTGGTAGTCATGCAGATGTAGAAAGCTGAACAGTGTTTACATAATAGCTGGTATATGACATGTGTCATTTCTATTTTTCGCCTGATCCGCAGTTCTGGGTGACTTTCCCAAAATCTACACCTTTTCCTGGAACTCTCCAGGCCTTTTCCTTTACCCTTCTTTCTTCCCCTTCAATGCTTCTGTCTGGAGGAGCCACTGGCTCCGAAAGCTTGCCAATCATAACAGTCTTTTATGTGTATGTTCTGCTGCCACTTGGTGAGTAGATTTTTTATCTATTCAATTAAATAATTTTATCAATAATATATTGTTTTTGTTGTTATAGTCACTCTTTATAACCTACTTAAAATACATCACGTACCCTCCTCTCCACAATTCTTCGAACACATAGTTTTGCCTTTTGTAAAAAATCACTGCGTTTCTGTATAACATACTTGGAATCAACGTGTCCAACATCTATTACAATCATAAACAGAAGAAAGAAAGTCATTGTATTTATTGGCAGTATTACGCAATCAAATATTTTGAAAGAGTTCCAGTGGTATAAATTTACAAAATCTTACAAATAAATATATACGTTTATTCTTTAAATCAATTCTTAGCAATAACATAATAGTATAAATTGCAGAATCAATATAGCCAATTTTAATGTAATCACTGCAATACAAATACAAAATAACAGCGGTAAGTTATAACAAATGAGAGAGAGAGAGAGAGAGAGAGAGAGAGAGAGAGAGAGAGAGAGGCATTTAGACAATGTTTCATTACAGTGTGAAACTTATTAGAATTAAAATGAAGCCATAGTGAATTATTACATTCCAAAAATAATAGTTATTGTGCTCTTTCACCCCAAAATACTACCTTCATTAGGTAATATATACTTTTAATTTCAGAAATTTTTACAACAGCTCTGGACTTCACTGCCTCGATGAATTTATTACATGTGTCAATGAATGAGGGTTGATAACACTGCTTTAGTCATTCCATTGTTCATCATGTGATATTCACAATGTTCTTAATAACTTCTTATGTAAAGTTCTATCATGAAAAAGATAATCTACGTAAGTTTTAAAAGTCGCGAATCTTTAAACAACAACTTGATAATGGGTATATCAGTATTTTGTATACATTCTAGCATTGCTAGATTTACTTTTAAATTTTAAAGTATATGAGCAGATTGGCAACTTTCCATCCAGAAAATTTGCTGTTGGCAAGACCTCACTACAAAGAAAAATGATCTTTCCAGAGTCAAATGCTAAAGAATTCATAAATACCAGCAGTGTAAGTGATACAAACAGGTATTAAGCAACGGTCATAAATATCGTTCTGCTAGACGAGAAAAAAAGTAGGTAGATGAAAGAGTAAATTGGGTGCAAGGATTGAACATAAACTCACCCAAATTACAAAGGATCTTTCTCTTTTTTTTAAAAAAAAAAAAAAAAAAAAGTGTCACTGCTCAAGAATTGAGAACTGCCCCCACCCCCCTTTCTTTTACAGGCTTGCTTTCACTTCTCAGATGAGACCATGTCCCCCATATAAGAAGAAAATAGCCAATATGTAAAGAGAATTACAGTTAAAGAGTTTTCTAGAATGAGACTTTCACTCTGCAGCATAGCGTGCACTGATATGAAACTTCCTGGCAGATTAAAACTGTGTGCTGGACCAAGGCTCAAACTTGGTGATCGTAACCCCAGACCTGTGTTGCCATTTTCGGAGGTAAATCTCGTATCTGGAAAGAGGAGATGACAGGTAGGGTACTATGGGCGAGCAGCTGCCATCAATTTTTGATGGTGCAGAACCCACAATAGTGGAACTGCTGCCTAGTCCAAAGGCACCTGTTACCAGTCTTACCCCACAATAGTGTATCGAATCCAGGCGTAATGTCGTAGCTGATAAAAAGTCATATGAGAGATTCCTGTAATCTAGGTGTGACTGCACCAATGCTGCATACAGCCATATCAAAGTAGAGTGGACCACACCGCTGAGGCATAGAAGAGCATTCAGGTGCGACCTACATGTCTGCTTTAGTTGACAAAGACGGGGAAGCCATGTCAACTAGGCATAAAAGACCGGTCCTAAAAAACACAATGGCAGAAATGCATAACGTAGGTCATGGCAGCCAAAAAATGGATGCTATGAGTGAAAGCGCAGGATTGTGCTTAGTGTATTGCTCCCTGCATTCTGCCTCCAGCAATAGCCGTCGTGGATGAACAAAAAAGATGGGGACACCATATGTCATGCAGCTGCCGCCAGATCATTGATAGCCACATAAAAGAGAGCGGCACTCAAAACAGAACCTTGTGCAAGCCCCGTCTCCTGCAGGGGGGGATGCTACAGGAGGCACCAACCTGTACCCAAAAAGTGTGACATGGAAGAAAGTTCTGGATAAAAATCATGAGTGGACCATGGAGGCCCCACTCCTTTAAGGTGGCAAGGACGTTATGGCACCATGTGGTATCATAAGATATATATGCAGATCAATGAAAACTGCAACAAGGAACTGATGCTGAGCAAAAGCTGTTCAGATAACACACTTCAAGTGGACTAAATTATCTTCAGTAGAGCGCCCTTGGCGAAAAGCACACTGGATCGAAGCCAAAAGACCCGGGGATTCAAGGACACAATACAGCCTTCGACTAACCATATGTTCAAGTAACTTGCAGGACACTGAGTAAACAATCTGGACGACAGCTGTCCGTTTGAAGAGGCAATTTATCTGATTTCAAAATTGGAATAACAGCATTTTCTCGCTACTGGGAAGAAAATTCTGCATTGCACCAGGGATGGTTAAAGAAAGGCCAGGTACACTGACGGAAAAATTTGCAACACCAAAAAATAATTAATGTAGAGTAATGAAATACCAGGAATATATTTGTTGAGACAACATATGTAAAGTGATTAATGTTGCAGGATCAGGGATCAATGTAAGTGTGAGATAAGCCACAGCAAATGTAAATGTAAATTCTGGTACGCTGTAGTACACGTGTCATGTGTCAGTTTGTGGAATGGAGTTCCATGCCTGTTGCACTTTGTTGGCCAATGTAAGGACAGTTAATGATGTTTGTGGATGCGTTGAAGCTGTCATCAGATGATGTCCAATATGTGCTCGATTGGAGGTAGAGCTGGTTATCGAGCAAGCCAAGGCAATATGTTGACACACTATAGCATGTTGGCTTACAACAGCAGTACGTGAGCAAGATTATCCTGTAGGAAAACACCTCCAGGAATGCTGTTTGCGAATGGCAGCACAACAGGTCAAATAACCAGACGGACATACAAATTTGCAGTCAGCGTTCGTGGGATTCTACAAATGTATTGTTTAGCTTGCCAAGGCAAGTGTAATTGTGTACTTTGACCAGTGGGAAGCCAGTCGGTGTAGTGTTCTGCGTAGCGGCTGGGGTAGTGTTGTGTAGTTGAGGTGCTGCAGAATTGTTTGTATGGTCCCTCATATTACCGATGCTCGGAACTGGTGTTGGTAAAAGCACGCTGCATTTGCCGTGTGAGTCAGTAGGCTCAGTTGTTCGTGTATGTTGCTGCTGATTGCATTTTGGACCCACCAGCTTCCAAGGTCCATCTTTGTTCCACGGAGCTCACACTTCCAGCTCGAGGACTACTGCGGTGATATTGAGGGCCTCTCTAGTATATTCACTGGTGGTGTGACTGGTGTTGGTGTTGCTGTTGCTGTTGTGTTGCTTCCACCCATCAGTTGGACAATGAGCTCATGCTGTCTCCGAGCCATTGCTTCTTGATTTGTGGCAGCAAAGTCCAGATTTAGCTGGTTCATCACTTACTGATAGGTGGCAAAGCAAGACAGAAACGTCGAAGGGAACAGATGGCACTCCTGCCTCTTGTGCTGCAGTCTTGCTACGGGGGGAGTGACGATTTGTTATTGTTTCCACCCTACCTCGCCCAGCTTCCCTCAAAAATGCAACTCGCTAGCAACCTCGCTGTTAGCATACGACAGACATCTACAATTTTAATAACAATAATAAACACACAAAAATATATTAAATTATTCAATATAATAGTAACAATACAAATAGGTGGATCAAAGAAGGAAGAAAACATAGAACAAACAAAAGAACTTCAGAAAGTGTACAAACTGACATGGACACACTATAATAAAAGAAACATTTCAGTACAAGGCAAACACATGCACTACAATACAGTTATAGTATCAGAAGCACTCTTCGCATCAGAAATGACCACAATCTGAGGACCAGGCACCACAAAGCAGAAAGAATACAATGCAAAATCCTCAGAAAATTTTTAGGAGCAGTGCACAGAGATGGTATATGAATGAAGAGATCAACCAGAGAATTATATGAACACAGAGGCAGACTCAGTCACAATCAGAAAACACCGACTAACATTCTGTGGACACATACACACAATGAATAGCGACAGATTCACAAAGGGATTTAGGATGTAGTAAATGCCTTAATCAAAAAAACCAGTTGGTTTCAAGAAATAGAAGAAGGCTACAAACAAGCAGGAATCAGAATGGAAATGATGAATGAAAGAGACAAATTCAGAAACAAAATTATGAACATAAAACTTGAAGTAAAGGAAAGGAAGAAAACAGAGAAAATATGTACATATCAAAGGAAACAAGAACACAGTCAAAGAATGAAAAGATTTTGGGAAGAGAAAAGGGAGGAGGAAAGAAGGAAAAAGCTGAACAATCACGTAACAACCAAGTTGAACTCTGTCAAAGTGTGTGCTCACCATCATTATTTCAATAAACATTATGACTGAACAGAGGTCTGCAAACACATGTGAATGAGGGGAATACTGTTTCTATCAGTGATTTCCAACTGTGTTCAGGAAGTCATTCTTTCTGTTGTTGTTGTATCGGATCTGTTGTTGACAGCTGGTATGTTCAACCCAGTGGTGTGCAGCTTTACCCAGCTGGAATGTTGTCAATCAGACCAAAAGCATGTCCTTGTGGGCAGACCCTAGCACGAGCAACTGAAAAGTGTCCTTTATTACATGTAGCTTGTCATTGCTGGAAGAACTTGGCATTTTTGACACACTTCTGTTTCCACGCTACCTCCTTCTCCAAAAGTTATGTGTGCATTTGGAAATTGGTGAAGTAAAAAATATAAAGACATCGTGTCATTCTGCCACATCTGTCTGTAGTGTGCATTTTGCAGTGCGTGTACGATACAAGGCATTTAGGTATGGTGAGGTTACTTAGCCATTAGTGTTCACAATGGCTGGCATAAAGGAAACATGACAAGTATTACATTAGAAAGCAACAGCGATAGCTTTCCGACCGCATAAATTCTACTAGGCAGAGTCAGAAGCAGACACAGTGGCCTGTGCCAGATACGAGGGTTGGAAGTGGCTGAAATGTGAGTTGTGGGACAGAGAGAAAGAGAGAGAGAGAGAGAGAGAGAGAGAGAGAGAGAGAGAGAGAGAGAACACACAGACAGCACCATAAAACATTCCCCATCTCTTTCTGCACAGAATGCACCACACTGCTGCCTTCTTAAGGGCACCCCAGTATAATATGTTGTTTGGGAAGTGTTTGGTAGTTATCATCATTGCTATGACCTCCACTTGTATCCACTCCTGCAAGATTGTGAAATCTACAGCCACTGAGGAGATTTATGTGAGATGTTCCTATCAACTTTATGTAATATTCATATTGCACACTTCTGCAGACAAAACAGATTTTCGACCTTAGCTTAGGAAAGAAAAGAATCATCACAGATCATTAAGGTTCAAAGAACTTGTCTTGAACACTGTAAGGGATCCGTGATCCCACAAACATAGATGCTAGTATCTGATGCCCAGGTCGATAGCGGACAGGAGTCGATTGTCGAGCGCTGCAGTAGGCAGTGAGACTAGTGCTGAGTGCGCAGTAGTATGGTAGAGTGTCGAGTGAGAAGTAGAGTGGGAAAGACGGCCAAGAATGGTGGTCGAGTGAGTTGTAAACGGTAAAATTCACTGGAGTATGACGAGTGAGCACGTCCCCCTGATCGTCGTGGGGTTGACTCTCACTAATGCCGATTCGCGAGTGATAAGAAACAGAAAGTGACAAGTGCCGAATTACGTGTTTCACGTCAACCGCGTCGGCCAGCAACAACCATGGATTGCAGTGAGGATTGTTGTGAATGTTAACCATCAGCATTGCGTGTGACAAAGTACTGAAAATCAGCAATCAGTAAAAAGAGATAACCGCAATTAGACGTGTAAGGCAAAGGTAACAACTGCCTCAGAATTTGTGTGTTAGTAGGAAATATATATCAGTTGTACATCGCAACCTTTGTGATACTTAATAATAGACAAACTTTCAATCATTAGCTATTCTGTCTCAGAACAGCCGCATTTGCAGAACAACCAATAGCCTTTCATCCATTAAGCACACGGTCATATATCATAATAATTAACTGTTTGGTGGCTTCGGTAAATTACCCAAAATCCAGTAAAGGAATTAATCGGGGGTGTTTCAACACAAATGCTTAAAAATTCTTTTGTAGTTAACCTATTTTCAGATTATGAAGAGTTCTTTGTTACAGCTTGTATTTTTGTTCCAGGTGGCACTGAACTTGATGGCTGTAGTGATGTCATGAAGGCACAGAGTTGGAAGTTGTTAAACCTTCAGAAACAAGATTTTCAAAAGTACTTCTTCTCAGACACCAACATTTCGCCCCTGTTTGTGTTGGATACACAGATGTCTCAGTTGTTGTCACATAATTTGAGTGTAGTGACTGAATCTAGAAAACAGTTTCTTTTGCTTCCCTGTACCCCAAGCATTATGTGCAATGCAGGACTCCTAACAAGACAAACACACAGAGCACAGCCCTCTGTCTTCTCTTGCCGTTTCTGCAGTTTGGGAGCACAGTCTGGAAGTCTGACTCATGTTGACCGGACCGGCAGGGCGAAAATGGTCGACATGGGTTTGAAGCTGGTGACAGAACGGACTGCTACAGCATGAGCAAAGGTTTTTGTGGGACCCGAACTGATGAAACTCGTACGAGAAAATGGCCTGAAGAAAGGTGACGTACTTAGCGTTGCTCGCCTGGCGGGAATTGTGGGGTCCAAGCAGACGTCCAGTTTTATCCCTCTGTGTCATAATATATCTTTCTCCTCTGTGGCTGTGGACATTGAACTGGACTCTGCTCTCAACTGTGTGATTATAACTGGCACAGCAAAGTGTAGAGGGCAGACAGGCGTGGAGATGGAAGCTCTCACTACTGTATCGGTGTCTGCCTTAACAGTGTACGATATGTGCAAAGCTGTGAGTCATGACATTGTGATATCTGAAATAATGCTTCTGACCAAAAGTGGGGGAACTAGAGGAGACTTCCACCGGACATGAGCATCTGTGTGGGTCAGTGAAATAAGTTAAGTATACCTGGTGTGACGTAGGCAAATTTCAAAGTCTGTTCGTAGTTATCATAAATTATACACACATCGAATTGGCCTGAATATAAGTTGCACCTTTAATTTCGAAAAAGAGAGAAACTTAATTAAAAATAATTTGTCAAGTTGCCCATTTACAAAAGCTTTTCAAAATGTAATTTACCCTTAACCACTTTTTTTTGTAGTACACTGTAGATAAATTACACACCAAAACAAAGCTTTCAGTTGCAGTTTTCATGTAAGACACTCTTAACTTCACTAACATTCATTGTTTTGTCACTGTCAGTATTTTTGTCACTCTCCTCCCAAAGTACAGTGCCGTCGCTACAATCCCGGGCATTGCATGTGCAGCATTTCTTGAACCGTACCTTTAAAAAGCACATCTGTTAGATGAATAACTGTGAGTTTGAAATTTGCAACGTAACTGTACGGAATTCCAAAATTTTCTCTCAATGTTGTGCTTCATTGGTGAAGAATAAATTATATTCTTTAGTTAGAGAAAAACTGTGCCTGTCCCATTGTCTAAAATAGTGAAACTGTGAGAATGGTAATACAGAGGGGTCCAGAAAAATGTAGACTCTCTTTGATAGTCAATATTGATGGAACAAAATGGCATAGTGTCAAAATTCTTGCATGGGAGGAAGATCATTTTGTGTGTTCAAAGTGACACCTGTTAGCAGCCAAGCAACATCAATGTTGCTGAATTGTTGACTGAAGTACAGCTGTCAGTGTTGCCAGTGTGGTAGCTGCACAGAATGTCTTGATGGTTTCTCATATCTCATTCAGTGTAGCTGGGTTCTGTTGGTAAACTTTGTTTGTCGAGGTCCCCCATTGGTAGAAGTCGAGAATTGTAAGGTCCCGTGACCTTGGTGGGCACTTCACAGCTCCTCTTCGACTTATCCGTCACCCACGTAGATTTTCATCTAAGTAGAATCTGATATCTCTGTGGTGGTGAGGCGGAGTATAGTCTTGTAGGTAAAAATCTTTTGTTTCCAAACACCTCTTGGATGGCTAATAAAATCAATGTTTGCAGCATATGATACACCTCACCAGTTATGTACCTTCAAAGAAGAATGGGTCAGAGAAACAATACTATGACGGACTGCACCACACATTAACACCATGTGAAGTAACATGTTTGTCCATGTGAACATGAGGATTTTCAGCAGCCCAATACATGCAGCTATGACAGTTTACATTACCATTCAGGTTGAATTGTGCCTCATTAGGCCAGATAACCTTCCCTGCAAACCATCATCTTCGTGAAGCATGCCTTCAGACCACTCGTAGTGCTCCATCCTTCGATTCGGGTTGTCCTCATTCATAGTGTGAAATAATCTTGGAATGTACACTTTCCACTTTGCAGTCTTCAGAATTTATCATGCACTTGATCAGCTTACCCCACTTCCCCATAGATCCTGCTTCATAGATTTTTGAGATGATCTAGAAAAATGTTGCAATACAGCAGTGCTGGAACCTGGAGGTTGATGTTCTTGTTCGGAGGACCTTTCCTTGTGCACATTTTAAACAGTATTGTCTGCTTAAAATTTATACCAAATACAATAAATTGTTGTTTCAGTACATCCTTGCATTGCTCAAACAATAGTTGTATTTCATTCAGTGCTGCATTGTCATCTGCTGGAAACCCACACGACAAGATCTGTTGGGAAAACAGTGGTTTATGCTACCACTCAAAATTGCAGCCATATAACACTTTGTTCCAAAGGTAATAACAATCAGAAAATGTCTACACTTCTCTGGATCCCTCTGTAGTCACTACCTAAATGGGATAGCAACAAAGAGAATGTTTGCATTGCTACCTCATACACAACAATTGATTTACAAACTGTAGTGATATTTTTGTTTCATTTCAAACTTAAGAAAAAGCACTACAGTTGAGGTTTCTATGATTCATAAAAGTCCCAGTTTTTATGGGAGATTTTTTGTAGAAATGGTGTATCTTATATACAGGCCAGTATGGTACCCGTTTCCATCCTGTTTTAAGTCTTAATTCAAAATATTTATCTTTCTTTTTCCAATACCTGATCAGTTTGAGAGAGATATTTAAAACAAAAAATAAGCACTAGCAAGTACGTTAATTTGCTATTGTTAAAAACTTTTTCTCGTGCATGTTCTCTACAATTTTGATATGACACCACCTGCACTCTTATCTTGTTGCCAGTAAAAAGTGAGTAAGTAGGTCATTAAACTCTCTCTCTCTCTCTGTGCCCTCCCCCAGCTGTGTGGTAGTGTCCTCTGTGTTGCTCTATTGTTTCAATTTTTGATGGTCCCGTGCTGTGAAAAGTTGAGGTGAAGTGTTCATTCTTAAATAAATAGTGTGTATCAGCTCTTTTCTCCTACGATCAGGTTGTCATTGCTGTGTTTATTGATGTAAAATGACACTTTTTTAACAGTTCCTAAAAGGTGCACCACTTCATTGACATTTTTGCTCAGGTGTAGAGCATATTGGCCAGACCAATTTACATGTTTCAGCTTTACACTGTATGGTATCCTCTTTTTTAAAGGCCTATTATCTTTCTTGTGTGTGACTTGTCCAGAGATTGAAAATGTTTTATTTTGTAAGTTACCAATCCAGAACAGGTTTCTGTCAATTTAATTCTTCAGGTTTTTCCAGAAGTTTGCTGAAATTCCTGAGTTGTCCTTTGCACAGTCGGACATCATTGTCTTCCTCGCATATTTCGGTGACATTAGTTGTTGCTTTTACAAAGTGCTACTTGAGACTGACCGTCAGATGGAGCAGGTCTGTAATTTGTTCCCTCTGCCTTCGTGCTTCATCTGCAATCTGCTCTGACAGACACCATCCTCGGGTATCCGTGTTGCGTGATATTCCGAGTGTCATCTACACTCACGGGCACGATTCTTGTGTGTTATGTTTTCAGTCCAAGCTGGTTGGTAAAATTCTGTTTGCGGGCTGTCCCCGTTTGGGGACAAGGATCGGCAGGGCATGAAACCCTAATCTTTCATCTTTCAGTTAACTCAAATGTCGAGTGTCACTTTTTTCATGTACTGCGGTTACAAATATAAGAAAATACAAAATGAAAATTTCTCAACATAGTCATGTTTCTTTTCAGTATGTTTCTCAGATCAGTACACTGCAATGTAAATATTCCATTAAAAGAATATATTTTTGATTGTTTCTTCAGTCAAAGATGCATTGCCTTTTTGACTTAACAATCAATGTCAAATCATTGTCCCTCAAACAATCCTGCAGGGGTTTGACAACGTGAGACCATGGCTTTATGGAGGATCACCTAGAATTAGCTGCCGTCTTTTCTGACATCATTTTAAATCAATGCTATCATCACTGTTTCTTTTGCTTAGGGTTTTGAGTCTAGGAATGATGCAAACAATCAGCAGTTTATTTCTTTGTTATGTGATCTTTTTTCTCCTCCCTAGCCCCCTTTCTTCCTTCATTTGGTAGCCTTGAGCAAATTGAATATTCCTGCTTTTGTTTGTATTTATTAATCTGTTTGTGCCTCTAATTCTTAAAAGACTTCATTATGACACTAATAATCTGAAGCAGCAAATTTGGGGAAAAAGAGCTGCATTCATTTATGCTGTTGTAAAATGGAGGAATTGGTTGTAGTTGGAAAAAAATCTGCCTTTTACAGCTGCTGATTTTTGTCATTTATTTTACATAGCCCACCCATGATCTACAATCAGGTCTTCCTTTTTATGTTGTATTTTTTATAAGAATGTTGAAACATAGATGATTGTTATGCATCTTTGCAGCACCTAAACTTGAATATTGTACTTAAAATGTTATTTGTTGTCTTTTTTAAATTAAATTGTTATGTTTAAGAAGTGAATTAAATAATTGTTACCTGTGACATAATTTTGTAGCAGCTAAACTTAGATGCTGGTCTTCAATATTTTAATTTTTATAGTTTGGGGTATGATTGTTGTAATTAGAAAATGAATGTGTGCTTTGTGCACTATGATGTGACAGTAATTTGGAGTTTATTTTGTACATCATCTGGTGTAAATTATAAGAATTTAAGCAAAAACTTCTGTCTCTCAACAGCTTTCTTAATAACACTATTCCAGTAACTGGATATGCATATTGAAATATCTGTGTTGTATATTAGATTCTATGACCTGTACCAAGGCAATATTTTGCGGTTGCAAATTTTCTTGACTATTATTAAGTGTGTGTGTGTGTGTGTGTGTGTGTGTGTGTGTGTGTGTGTGTGTTGCTTATGTCCTACATACGAGTCCTCCAAGCTACTGATGATCTGACCAATGTACGACATGCCAAAATGCTACGGCTGCATGGGGAGATACAATTAAATCCCACCCCCCCCCCCCCCCCTCTCTCTCTCTCTCTCTCTCTCTCTCACTCTCTCTCTCTCTCTCTCTCAAAGATCAGCAGGTTCAGGAATCTAACACAGAAAGAATTTAATCACGGTTTCTTTTTCATCTCTATCATACAGTGTAGTCCAATTTTTTGCTAATACAGAAATAACATTTTGTGATTTATGTAGTGTACTCTTCAAAAGATCTAATGATGTCCTCATTCCTTTCTTATAAACAAAACAAGAAGAAACTGACAATAATTGTCATTAAAATAAAACACAGAACAGTGTCTCCATAGCATCAATGAGCACATCCTTACAAGGTTGTAGCTTATTCCTAGAGTCGTCTTTTGGTAAGCATACTTTCTTAGGATAGTGTACATCTTATCCTGAAGCGTCTGCCAATTCAGTTATTTCAGCATCTCTGTGACACTCTCCCTTGGGTCAAACAAACCTGTGACCATTTGATCTGCCCTTCTCTGCATGCGTTCAATTCCCCATTAATCCATTTTGATACAGGTCCCACACATTTGAGCAACATTCTAGGATGGATCATACAAACGATTTGTAGAATGACTGCATTTCTATGGTATTCTACAAAAAAAAATCTCACTCTTTCGCCTGCCTTACCCCTGAGTAGGCCCATATGACTGTTCATTTCATATCCCTACAAAGTGCTTCACCCAGGTAATTGTACGAATAGACTTAATCCAAGCAAGACACCCTGATACTGTAGTCATACCACACTGCGTTTTCTTCACTTTGCAAAATGCACGATTTTACATGTCTGAACATTTAAAAGAAAGTTTGAAATTATCAAGATCTGACGAATGTTTGTACAATTTCTTTCAGACTGCACTTTATTCTAGATAAATGCACTATTTGTGAAAAGAGTGCTTTACTATTAATATTGTCTGCAAAGTCATTAATGTACATGAACATGAACAGCAATGGTCACAACATACCTCTCTATGACACATCTGAGGTTACTTCTACATCAGATGATGACTCCCCAGCCAAGATAACATGTAAGTCATTCCTACCAAAATATACTCAATTACAGTGACAAATTTCACTCGATACCCCTCACGGTAGCAATTTTGATAATAAGCATCAATCTGGCACTAAGTCAAAAGCTGTTCAGAAATCGAGAAATACTGCCTGCACCTGTCGAGTCAGGAAGACGAAAGTTTGAAGGTCAGGTTGACAAAACAGATTTTTAATACTCTTGGAAAGAACCCTAAAGTTTCTGACATAGTTCAGGGGAATGACAAAGGGATCTTTGACAGGCTGGATTAAATCTAGGCGGCATCTCAGACCGACCAGAGTTACAACTTTAAAGGCTTCTACGCTGAGCAAATACAACGGGCTGTTGGAGGAAGAATGCAAAGCCAGCTTCTAGTAATGTGCAATTGCTATTCTGCGTGGTCTTTAATGGCCATTATCAAATTTTAAAAAATTAAGAATAACAATAACAGTACACAACAGGAAGGGTACAGCGGACTTTTCCTGATTGTTCCTTACATTACCTTTCCTTGATTTTTTTTTTAATGATAATGTTTCTAAGTCTTTCCTGGTTTCCATTGAAAGCTTTGGATTGTTTCAAAGATTAATTTACACATTTTTTAATATTTTAATGTATTCTAGGACAGGAACTCAAAGAGCACAAGTATAAAAAAACTGCATGTAGGACATTCATGTAAAGCTTCCCATTTTTAACTGCAAGGTAATGGCAGTCTATTTTGTTACAAGAAAATGAATCGGGACTTAGTTCTCCAGAGCTGATACTATTATAAGGAGTTGTGATGGAAGAACATGAGTTCCAAACAATGGATGCCTTGGATCTGTTTGCTGCTGCTTCTTTTTAATCTCTGCTGCTAATCCCATGAGTGAAAGATCTCTACCAATGAAAAAGTAGATTTGAATGACATCAAGTTTCTTCTCTTGTCAATAGTTGTTTCTACTGAAGAGAAATGAGTCTGGTCATCTTTGTCCATTTGCAGTAATTCAAAGGTGTCGTGGCACCTGACATGTATGCTTGAAAATAACAAACGATCAATATTGTAATTAAGAAAAGTATTGACAGCAGTAAGCTGTATTTATCACATCCAAAAAGTTTGTAAAAGCTGTGGACCCTTGTTTTATCATGTCAATCCATTTGTGCCAATGGCTAACAGAGTACCATTCACCATCATGTCAAGTGGCAATAACAGTTTGCTTGCATCATAAATATTGAGTGTCAAAAGTTAATTCCAACAATATGAAATAGGACAGATTGCTACTAACCAGTTAGAGCAGGCAATGGGCAGCAGACAAGCATACTGAAAAAAAAAACTGTCAGATACTATATACTCAAAACACAAAAACAAAAAAAACACTTAGGTACTGAAGGAATTATCCAAATACCAAATAGGGCTGAAATCAGTAAATGTGACATACATGTGAAGACAGAAAAATAATTACAGTTTCAGAAAAAACTGGATGATTTATTCAAGAGAAAGAGCATCACAAATTGGATGAGATGGTCCACCTCTGGCCCTTATACAAGCTTGGCTCTGGCTGATAGAGTTGTTGGATGTCCAACAGAGGGACATCATGCCAAATTCTATTCAAATGTCACGGTAGATAGTCAAAATCCCGAGGTGGTCTAATGGCCCTGCCCATAATGCTCCTTACATTCTCAATTGGGGAGAGATCCAGCAACTTTGCTGGCCAAGCTAGGGTTTGGCAAGCATGAGGACAAGCTGTGTGCGGACAGGCATTATCTTGCTGAAATGTAAGCAATGTATGGCTTGCCAAGAAGGGAAACAAAATAGGATGTACAGTATTGTCAACAGACGACTATGCTGTAGGGGGGGGGCATCCATGTCACCCCTACAGCATAGTCGTCTGTTGACCAAAAGGGATCTGTTAGGAAAAGAAATCGCACCCCAGATCATCAGTCCTGGTAGTTGGACCATATGGGATGTGACATTCACGGTGGCATCCCACCGTCTGGGGCGTCTTCAGACACATCTGTGCTGATCATTTGGGCTCAGTTCATAGTGGGATTCATCACTGAAGCCAATTATATTCCAGTCAATGCAATTCCAGACCAGGGACGTGCCTGGGGGCACACCAGATAGCAGTGCGATACCAACCTGGCTGCTGGCTGCCATACAGCCAAACGAGGACTGATGGTCTACTGTGCCATTTCTTTTCATAACAGGACCCCTTTGGTTGTCATCTGTGTCACCATTACAACACAGACATCTGTTGACGATATTATAAACCCCATTTTGTTTCTCTTCATGACAAGCCATCATTTGCTTACATTTCAGCAAGATAATGCCTGCCCACACACAATTCGTCTTCATACTTGCCACACCTTATCTTTGCCAGCAAGGTCACGGGATCTCTCCCCAACTGAGTATGTCTGGGGCATTATGGGCAGGGCCACCCAACCAGCTCATGATTTAGACAATACAATGCGCCACTTGGATAGAATTTGGCTTGATGTCCCTCAGTAGGACATCCAACAAATCTATCAATGCCAAGCTTGCTCAAGAGTCAGAGGTGAACCAACTTGCTCAATTTGTGAAGCTCTTTATCTTGAATTAATCAATCAATTTTTCTGACATTGTAATTTTTTGTCTGTGCACGTACATCACATCTACATATTTCCATCCCACACAGATAATTCTTTCATGCTGCATAATGTTTATTTTTATCTTACGAGTGTAATCTAATGGACAGAGCCCACCTCAGCATAGGGAGTCTCTGCTGGTTGGGAGTGTGGAGGTGGACAGACAGAGAGAAGTGTACTAGGGGGACAGTAACAGTGTGTGAGATTGGAATGGGAGCAGGGGAGGGCATTGAGGTGTGGGGCCACAGGAACGAAACCTAGAAACTTTAGCTGCGGCATATTCTTCACTCCTGTAAACCCCGTTATGTAAACCTTTGCTAGTCTCTCTGTCTCACCTGTCCTTTACCTGCTCCCACCCCAGCCTCACACCACCACACCTGCTTGATGAGGGCTGTCCCATACTTTCTAATATCTAAAAATCTTCCTTCAATGTGCCAGTCTGCCACTCAGTGTCTTCTCTAGGTGGGGAGCAGAAAGCTATCCTATTTCATATTATTGTTATTCCATCCCAGATTTCCCAATGTTTAAAAATTAATTTTACGCTTGCCGTAAAGTATTACACAAACACTAAGTGGTGAGTGAAAATCTCATTCTGGAAACTAAGTGGTTATTTTTTCTGATATTCAAATTATATTTTACTCTCATTTTTGTCCCTTTACCTAATCAACTTTGCAGTGTGACATTTCTGACGAAAGTACGAGTTATTCAGAAAGTAGGTAAAAAGTAGTGAATTCTTCCTTTGAATCACTCTCACTTTGTCTCAGGCGTGAGCAAATGTGTGTACCCGTATATGCATTTAGCTGTATCAAATTATCTTCCCCAACACACAAAATGGGGGTCATTATTCAATTTATCTTGAAAGTATGTGTGAAACGCACTTTCCACAAAAAGGCTCAGATGTATAACTCTCAAAATATGTGTTTGCACAATAGGTCTGGAATTTTTAAAGACAAGGCGAAGAAACCATTGGATTGTATAATTTTTTTATTAATCACAAAGAACCAACATGATTCAAAGACATCAACAACAGCAATGGACGTTCAAGTAAAAATGGAAATGTCGTGTGGCTAGGGCCTCCCGTCGGGTAGACCGTTCGCCTGGTGCAGGTCTTTCGATTTGACGCCACTTCGGTGACCTGCGCGTCGAGACGTTCAAGTGAATTGTCTGCCTCCAATTCTGATCACAGAGAAACACTCCAATAGGAGAGAGGGCACAACATCCTGCTCCATTTTCAAAAGCTGCAATGTCAAATATTACAACCTGTAACAAAAAAAGGTCATGTGATAATTATTGTTTACATACCGATTACAGTAACAGAGGCATATATGATCTAATAGGAAGGGGGAACAGAAGGGCAGGACATGGGGAACAATGAACAGATGAGATGTGAAACCATGGTAAGTTAATAGTGGCGATAATGCCAGTTAATTACATGTGTGGGAAAAGCAACCACTCTTGCAACTCAGAGCTACTCTTGTTTCTGCAACTGATCTTCCGTTCTTTCACTGTTCCTATTTTTCTCATATTAATAATTCTAGTTATAGAAGGTTTTCTAACTAAAAGCTTATTAGCATTTTGTAATGAAACCGATAAACAATACAGTCTCATTCTCTAATGGAAGAACACAGTACAT
The DNA here is from genome assembly GCF_023864345.2 of Schistocerca serialis cubense. Classification (NCBI taxonomy): domain Eukaryota; kingdom Metazoa; phylum Arthropoda; class Insecta; order Orthoptera; family Acrididae; genus Schistocerca; species Schistocerca serialis. The sequence continues at coordinate 52,029,023 of NW_026047583.1, forward strand.
CGCGTTCGTAAATAACTTGATCCAACAAAACTTTTTATATGAGTATCTGCACATTCATTACATGACATTTAATTTTAAGTATCAATACAAACACTTACATAAAACATTATTTACACTCAAAACCCATTATTCAAAACTGATGTCCATATGTGTAACTGTTTACAGCAGCAATTATTAATATAGTTACTATTGCTAGCTTTAATATGGATTGTTAAAAAGTTTAGAAATGTTAACTAAAAAATGAACTGTAAGCAAAATCTTTTCTGTTAAAAAGTTAATGTTGAAACCACTGGAGAAACATTATAATGTATTATTGTAGTCATCATGTACACTGCAAAAAAAAAAATTTGCAACACCAAAAAGTAATTAACGTAGAGTAATGAAATTTCAGGAACATATATGTCTAAGTAACTTATTTAAGTGATTAATGTTGCAAGATCACAGGATAATATAAGTGCGAGATACACCATTGCAAATGTGATACACTAATACATTGAAATCCAGTGTAACTGCCCAAATGTAAGCATGCAAACATGCATGCATTGTGCTGGATATGAGTTTGTGGGATGAAGTTCCATGCCTGTTTCACATTGTCATCGAAACAGGGATGGTTAATGCTGTTTTTGGGAGACACTGGAGTTGTTCGATGATGTCCCGTGTGCACTGAATTGGAGCCAGACCTGGTGATCAAACAGGTCAAGGCAACATGTTGACATACTGTAGAGTATACACCCATGCCTCCATCTTTGCTACCCTCCCTGTTTACCTCTACCCTGTTGCTTCATAACCTGGGTTGTGAGTAACTGAATCCACTTTCTCTTCTTCCCCTTCTTTCCCCTCTCTCCTCCCTGATGAAGGAACAAAGTTCCAAAAGCTACGATACGTAAATTTTCTGTTATGTTTTGTGTATCTATTGGCTGTTCTGGCCAGCCCCTCTATCTCTTTGTTAGTATTTGTTTCACGTCTTTATATGAGACTTTCCATCATCACAATAATGTTAGTTTATAATTTATGGACAGCCTAATCCATTATTTCCTGTCAAGGTTTGAAACTTTAGTAAATCATAATTTTTGTCTTGGTAAAATAAAGGTGATTAGATGTTTCCCTCATGCACATGTAAGAGACTGTCAGTTCACATCTACGTTTGTAATCTGCAATCCACCAGGAGGTGCATGGTACAGGGTAAGTCCCATTGTACCAGTTATCAGGGTTTCTTGCTGTTTCATTCATGTATGGAGCGTGGAAGAATGATTGTCTGAATTTGTCTGAATGCCTCTGTGTGAGCAGTAATCATCCTAATCTTATCTTCACGACCCCTGTGAGAGCAATATGTGGGGGGGGGGGGGGGGGGGGGGGGGGGGGGGTTGTGGTATATCCCTAGAGTAATCATTTAAAGACAGTTCTTGAAACTTTGCTAATACACTTTCTTGGGATAGTTTACACCTGTCTTCAACAGTCTGCCATTTCAGTTCCTTCAGTATCTCTGTGACACTCTCCCATGGATTAAGCAAACCTGTGACCATGCTGCCTTTCTTTGTATACATTCAATGTCTCCTGCTAGTCTTATCTGGTACAAGTCCCACACACTGTAGCAATAGTCTAGGGCAAGGTCTACAACCTGCTTTACCCACAACTGAACCTATGTGATCATGCCATTTCATATTCCTACAAAGTGTTACACACAGGTATTTGTACGAGTTGGCAGATTCCGACAGTGACTCACCAATATTATGGTCACAGGATACTAAGTTTATACATTTCTAAACATTCAGAGCAAGTTGCCAATCACTGCACTATGTTGAAATCTCATCAAGATCTGACTGAATATTTATGCAGCTTCTCTGAAATAGCACTTCATTACAGATAACTGCATCATCTGCAAAAATCCTGATTTACAGCAAGGTCATTAATGGACAAGAACTGCAAGGGCCCCAACACACTTCCCTGGGGCACACCTGAAGTTACTTCTACATCTGATGATGACTCTCCATCCAAGGTAACATGCTGTGTCCTTCTTATCAAAAAGTCCTCAATCCAGTCACGTATTTCACTTGATACCCCATATGATCGTACTTTTCACAGTAAGTGTAGGTGTGGAACAGAATCAAAAACTGTTAGGAAATCAAGAAACACAATCTACCTGTTGCCTTGATCCAACGCTTTCAGCAAGTTATGTGAGAAAAGTGAGAGTTGGATTTCATATCATCTATGTTTTTGAAAACCATGCTGGTTGATATTGAGAAGGTAGTTCCGTTCGAGATACCTCATTATGTTTGAGCTCAAAATATTTTCTAAGAATCTACAACAAATCGATGTCAAGGCTACTGGATGGTAGTTTTGTCACTCCTACAACCCTTCTTGTAGACGGGTGTGATCTGTAACTTTTTCCAAAAACTGGGTAAGGTTTTTTGGATAGATTACAGTGAGAAGAGAGGATAGCTCAGCCACAAATTCAATATAGAATCTGACTGCGATTCCATCGGGGTCTGGAGCTTTGTTTAATGATTTCAACTGTTTCTCAACACAACTGACACTAATACCTATTTCGTTCATTTTTTCAGTGTACGAGGATTGAATTGGAGCAGTTCTCCTGGGTTTTTATTTGCAAAGGAACATTTGAAAATCGAGTTCAGAATTTCAGCTTTTACTTTGCTACCCTCAATTTCAGTTCCTGTCTCACTTGCTAGGGACTGGACACTAACTTTTGTGCCACTAACAGCCCTTACATACGACCAGAATTTATTTGGATTTTGTGAAATGTCATTTGACAATATTCTGCTACAGTAGCCATTGAAGGCTTCATGCATTGCTCTCTTGACAGCCAAACATGTTTCATCCAGCGTCTCTCAATCTATAATCCTACACTTTGTTTTACACCTATTATGCAGTAATCTCTGTTCCTTTAGACGTTTTCTTTACAGTGACTGTATACCATGGAGGTTCCATCCCATTATGAACTGTTCTACTAGGAACCTATCTACTCAGTGTGTGGTCAACTGTTCTTTTCAAGTAGAGGAAGAGCACCTCTACATGCTCCTGACCTGTCCTGAAAGTTTCAAGTTCCTCACTGAGATAAGATATTACTAATTTCTACTTAGTTAACTGAACGCATAATAAGAGGATCCTCACGACACAGTAAATAACTGTGCGTCAGTCGGGTGTGGCCAATGTGGAGCCGACAAACGACGACTGAGTCCCTGCGGGTGGCTCGCAGGGATGACCGCCAAACAGTCGTCATCTCCTTGATACGACGGAGTTTGTTTGGCACGGGCAGGTTGCGCCATTCAGTGTCCCAGAATTCGAAAACTTTGCGGCGTAATAGTGCCCGCGAATCAGTCGCCGCGAGGCCAATCTCCAGAGGTGGTTTACTGATGGCCTCTTTCACCAGGCGGTCAACATTCTCATTGCCGGGGATCCCAACATGGCCTGGGGTCCACACAAAGACCACAGAGCGGCCGTTACGTGCAAGAGTATGCAGGGACTCATGGACAGCCATCACCAGACGAGAACGAGGGAAATACTGGTCGAGAGCTCGTAAACTGCTCAGGGAATTGCTACAGATAACAAAGGACTCACCTGAGCAGAAGCGGATATACTCTAGGGCACAAAAGATGGCGACCAGCTCAGCTGTGTAAACGCTGCAGCCATCCAGCAAGGAACGTTGTTCAGAATGGTCCCCTAGAGTAAGCGCATATCCGACACGACCAGCAACCATTGAACCGTCAGTGTATACAATGCCAGAGCCCTGATACGTGGTCAAGATGGAATAAAAACGGCAGCGGAAGGCCTCTGGAGGGACGGAGTCCTTCGGGCCCTGTGCCATGTCGAGCCGAAGGCAAGGGTGAGGAACACACAATGGGGGTGTCCGCAAAGTGGCCCGGAAAGGAGGTGGAACTGTAAAAACCGTAAGCCCAGAGAGAAGCTCTTTGACGCGGACCGCGATCGTACAACCTGACCGAGGCCGACGTTCAGGAAGATGGACGACCGATTGTGGGAACAGGAGACGATAGTTTGGATGACCAGGCAGGCTAAAAACATGGGCAGCATAAGCGGCCAGTAAATGTTGGAGCCTCAATCGCAGTGGAGGTACACCTGCCTCCACAAGTATGCTGTCCACAGGGCTGGTGCGGAATGCTCCTGTCACCTGTCGAACCCCACAGTGGTGAACGGGGTGCAGCAGTTGCAATGCTGAGGGCGACGCTGAGCCATACGCCACACTCCCATAATCAAGCCGGGACAGCACAAGGGCTTTGTAGAGCTGCAGCAGCGTATTACGATTGGCACCCAAGTTGTGTTGCTGAGGCAGCGAAGGGCATTCAGATGCTGCCAGCACTGACGCTTGAGCTGATGAATATGTCGAAGCCAAGTAAGCCGGGCATCGAACAGCAATCCCAGAAAACGGTAAGTGTCAACAACCTTGAGAATGGCATCCTGAAGATAGAGCTCAGGGTGGGGATGGACAGTTCGGCACCGACAAAAGTGCATAAAAAAAGTCTTTGCAGGATAAAATTGAAACCCATGAGATAGGGCCCATGCCTGCGCCTTGCGTATGGCTCCCTGCAACCCACGTTCTGCAACACTAATGGTGGAGGAGCTGAACAAGATGCAGAAATCGTCAGCATATAACGTGGGTGAGACAGACGACCCAACTGCTGCTGCAAGGCCATTTATGGCCACAAGGAAAAGGGGCACACTCAATACTGAGCCCTGTGGAACGCCATTCTCCTGGATATGAAGTGATCTATGGGATGTCCCAATTAAAACGCGGAATGTCCGAACAGATAAAAAATTCTGAATAAAAATGGGGAGAGAGCCCCGGAGACCCCATCCGTGCAACGTGGCGAGTATATGGTGCCGCCACGTCGTGTCATATGCTCTGGAGAGGTTGAAAAAGAGGGAGACAAGGTGTTGGCGCCTGGAAAAAGCAGTGCGGATTGCAGACTCAAGAAAGACCAAAGTATAGGCGGTGGAACGGCCCTGACGGAAGCCGCTCTGGCACTGAGCCAGAAGACCCCGAGACTCGAGCAGCCAACACAGCCGTCGACTCACCATACGTTCCAGTAGCTTGCACAGAGTATTTATCAAGCTGATGGGTCGATAGCTATCCACAGTAAGCGGGTCCTTACCAGGCTTCAGCACCGGAATGATGGTACTTTCTCGCCACTGCGACGGAAAGACACCATCACCCCATATGTGGTTGAAGACGGCAAGAACACATCGCTGACAGACCGGGGACAGGTGTTTGAGCATCTGATTGTTGATGCCATCTGGCCCAGAGGCCGTATCGGGGCACTGTGCCAGGGCGCTTTGGAGTTCCCACAAACTAAATGGGGCGTTATACGTCTCAGGGTGGCGAGAAGCAAAAGAAAGCCGTTTGCCTTCCTCCTGGCGTTTAAGCGCGCGAATCGCAGGCGGGTAATTCCCCGACGCAGAGGCCCGAACATACTGCTGTGCGAAATGCTTGGCGATTGCATCAGCATCGGTGGATACCGCCCCGTTGATGGTAAGCCCTGGGACACCTGTAGAGTGCTGCACTCCAAAGATGCGCCGAATCTTCATCCACACCTGGGAGGGTGAAGTACGGGAACCAATGGTGGAAACGTACCTCTCCCAGCGCTCCTGTTTCCGACTCTTGATGAGCCGCCGTGCCTGAGCACGGAGACATTTGAAGAAAATGAGGTTCTCCAAAGACGGGTGCCACTTATGTCGCTGAAGAGCCCGCCGACGTTCTTTAATGGATTCAGCGACCTCCGGAGACCACCAAGGCACTGCCTTTCGCCGGGGGCACCCTAACGAACGAGGAATGGTACGTTCTGCAGCGGAAACAATCGCTGCAGTCAGTGTCTCAACCACCACATCGATGGTACTGTGGGGGAGAGATGCAACAGTGGCAGCAGAGGAGAATGTTTCCCAGTTTGCCTTGCTAAATGCCCACCTAGGCAGGCGTTCATGGGATCGACGCTGGGGTAGTGAAAGGAAGATGGGAAAATGGTCACTACCACACAAGTCATCATGCGACGCTGGGGTAGTGAAAGGAAGATGGGAAAATGGTCACTACCACACAAGTCATCATGGACTCTCCAGTGGACCGATGGTAAAAGCCCTGGGCTGCACAACAACAGATCTATGGCCGAGAACGTGCCATGCGCCACACTGAAATGCGTGGCAGCGCCAGTGTTTAAGAGGCAGAGATCAAGTTGGGAGATGAGATTCTCGCCATCTCTGTCTTGGTCAGTAATCTTCGATCCACCCCACAGGGGATTGTGGGCGTTAAAATCCCCAAGGAGAAGAAAAGGCGTGGCAAGTTGGGCGACAAGTGCAGCCAATTCGGTCAGGGAGACTGTACCACCTGGAGGGAGATAGACACTGCAGACGTTTATGTCCTGGGTAGTCCTTACGCGGACAGCCACAGCTTCCAAAGATGTTTGAAGGGTCACAGGAGCACTATATACAGAGGTAAGGACATACACGCAGGCTCCACCTGACACACTATTGTAAGTGCTTCGGTTGCAGTAATAACCCCTGTATCCACGGAGGACAGGGGTCCGCATTGCCGGGAACCAGGTTTCCTGGAGAGCAATGCATAAAGCAGGTGTCAAGCTTACAAGCTGACGCAGCTCAGGTAGATGGCTAAAATAACCGCCACAATTCCACTGGAGGATTGTACAAAGCGTGTCCTGTAGAGGCATTCAGGCACTGAAAAGGCAAATTACTGGGCAGGGTCACATGCTGCCACCGACTGAGTGACGGACATCGCTACGGCCATCGTTTCTGAGGAGACGGCGAGATCCAGGTCATCAGGGGACGCAAAGAGCTCGACCTCATCCTCAGAGGCTGAGCTGACAGGAAGCGTTGGTGCGGGAACCACTGGGTCCTTATCCTTCTTGGAGAGCTTCCTCTTCTCTCTCTTGTCTTTCGGAGGAGGGTTGGCATGCTGGGAGGGCTTTCCTGACGCATTATCAGGAACAGAGGAAGAGCGTGAAGCCCTTCGACCAGCAGCTGGTGGCTTCTTCAGCCACTGGCTAGTGTCTTGTGAGACACTGGGGAAGTCCTTGGAAGGGACTCCCCCAAGGGATCCCTTCCGAACAAGTGAGGCCAGAGGAGGCTGTTGCGTCTCCGGCTGAGCAGCCGGAGAGAGCTGTCGCTTCCCCGGCTGAGGAGCCAGAGAGGGCTGTCGCCGCTCCGGCTGAGAGGTGGGGACCGACGTCCTCGGTTGCTTGGGGTGCACTGCTCCCGAACTGTGTGTTTTGGGAGCAGTGGAAGAGAGAGTGGCCCCCACCGGTGGTGGGGCAGGCGAAACATGACTGTTCGGTGGGCCAACTGTCAAAGGAGTCTTTGCAGGAACTGGTGGCTGCAGTGTTACAGCAGCATAACTCCTCAACATAGGTGTGGGGTTGAGCCATTCTAATTTCTTCCTCGCCTCTTGGTAAGTTAAACGGTCCAGGGTCTTAATTACTTGTATCTTCCGCTCTCGTTGGTAGACTGCACAATCTGGCGAGCAGGGAGAATGATGCTCCCCACAGTTAACGCAGGTGGGAGGTGGAGCACACGGAGCATTTGGATGCGAAGGTCGTCCACAATCGCGACATGTGGGGCTGGCAGTGCATCTGGAGGACACGTGCCCGAATTTCCAGCACTGGAAGCATCGCATAGGGGGTGGGACATAGGGCTTGAAATCGCACCGGTAGATCATGACCTTGACCTTCTCAGGCAAGCAGTTGCCCTCAAAGGCCAGGATGAAAGCACCGGAAGCGATCCTATTATCCTTGGGTCCCCTAAAGACACGACGAACGAAGTGTGCACCTCGTCGTGCCAGGTTCTCCCGTAGCTCGTCATCAGACGGTAGCAGAAGATCTTTATGAAAGATAATCCCCTGGACCAAATTTAGTGACTTATGGGGAGTGACGTTAACAGGTATGTCACCAAGCTTCTCACAGGCGAGCAACGCCCTTGACTGTGCAGAGGAAGGTGCTTGTATCAAAATGGCCCCGCTCCGCATTTTGGAAAGAGGGGCCACTTCCCCGAACTTATATTCAAGATGGGTCACAAAGAACAGAGGCTTAGTCCCCAAAAATGAATCCCCATCAGTTCTGCTGCACACAAGATATCGCGGTGAATATGGCTCCTGTCTGTCCGCAGCCCTGCGTCCCTCCCAGGGCGTGGCTAGGGAAGGGGACGATTTGGGGTTATATGCCACAGCGTTAAAGTCTACTTTATTGCGCTTAGAGACGTTGGTGGTCGTGCGACCGCCGGATTGAGATTGTACCCATTTCATTGCGGGGTATCCGCCCCGATGCCACCCACTCCGACCAGGGGCTCTCCCCACGGGTGGCACCCAGCCACAGCAAAGGCCACCTAGCAGGATGGCCGTTGCCGGGAGTCCTGATGCCCCGGAGAGACGGGCATCTACTCCTAGGCTTACGTGGGGAGGCGGCAGTTCAGGCATCGGCAGTACGATCCCTGTGTTGTCAGGGGGCTACAACCTAGAGGGTACATGACGACCCCACCACAACGGGCTGGCTACCGTGCTGGATTTTGGGTGCCATGGGTAGTCCATAGTGATCGTGGGTGCAGATGATGATGCACTAAGGGCGTAACTTACACAATCCATCAGGTGTGTATGCCCAAAATGAGGGATGGAGGGTGCAGTTACGACACCCAGACGATAAAGAGTGCCAAGGTCTTAGGGCACAGAGGACTGATGGTGCACCACGTAAGGGGTCCTTCCCCAAAAGGCTCTTACTTCTGTTGAATTTGGAAAAATGGAGGTCAAACCCTAATGGGGACCATCACATTAAAGGCCGAAACAGTTGAGACTCCTATTAGTCGCCTCTTACGACAGGCAGGAATACCGCGGGCCTATTCTAACCCCCGAACCCGCAGGGGGGAAATGGACACAGGCAGACAGTGTTTGTTGGTAATGAGGATCACCCTGTGGCTAAACTTGCCTTGGTGCATGGCCAGCACATCTTGGCACAGTGTTACACCGTCCGGGTTATCTGGATACTTCCCACTAACACCAACCTGTCAGAACTCCGGAGATGGGAACTTGCCCTTCAGTATATCCTCTCTTCTCGTTATCCGCCAGGCCTCAACCTCCGCTAATTTCAAGTTGCCGCCACTCGTACCTCACCTGTCTTTCAACATCATTTTTGCCTCTGTACTTCTGCCTTGACTGACATCTCTGCCGAATCTCTTTGCCTTTACAAATGTCTGCTTGTGTCTGTGTATGTGTGGTTGGATATGGGTGTGTGTGCAAGTGTATACCTGTTCTTTTTTCCCCCTAAGGTAAGTCTTTCCGCTCCGGGGATTGGAATGACTCCTTACCCTCTCCCTTAAAACGCACATCCTTTCGTGTGTGTGTGTGTGTGTCTGTATATATATATATATATATATATATATATATATATATATATAATATATATATATATATATATATATATATATATATATATATATATATATATATATATATATATATATATATATATATAAAAAATCATTTATTTATTGTTGATGTGCCCTATTCTTGTATACACATAATATACAGAGAAGAATTGCATTTTATGTTCTTTATATCTGCTTTTTTCATATTCTATTCGAATTTTACGATTCCAACAGGACAAAAACATGCCACGTGAACTTACATTTGAAGAAATTCTAGCAGAACTAGAGAACCTTCAAGAGAGTGACGATGAAGATGATATACAGAATTGGCAATTATTCCACCCAATGCAGATGTAATAACAGATGAAGAAGACACTGACGAAAATGTACTGTTGTACAAGATGACGCCGGTACTTTAGAGCTCACAACCAGCTGAGATGAAGTTAATGCTACAGTTGTACATCCAGAAGCCAAAAGAAGGAAAGCGTTGGGAGGTGGAGGAGAAAGTGGTATGTTATCTACAAAAAAATATATATGTAAGTGGTATAAATGTCAACCAACGTACACAAACAATAGTGAACCAGGGAAGAGCAACAAACATTATGATGCGGAATGTCTAGCAAATAACACAGTGCCCCAGGTGTTTGAGGATTTCTTTTTCTAAGAAACTAATGGATACTATTATTGAACAAAGCGAAATTTATGCTTGCCAACATAACAGAATAAATTTTCTGCTAACCAAAGAAGAACTAAAATTATTTATTGGCGTACTACTTCTGAGTGGTTATCATAAGCTTCCCCACAAGAATAAGTACTGGGAACAGGCTCCTGACGTCGGTGTTCCTTTAGTCTTCAACTCCGTGTCAAGAAATAGGTTTTGGGAAATAAAGAGATTCATTCATCTCAATGACAACTCCAAAATAGACAGAAACGACAAGATGTACAAACTGAGGTTATAATTTGAAATGCTGAAATAGGAATTTGGTAAATTTGGCGTATTTCATTCAGAACTCTCAACTGATGAAATAATGGTACATTATTATGGCAAACATTCAGCTAAAATGTTTCTGAGGGAAAAGCCTATCAAATTTGGATATAAAATTTGGTGTCTTACAAGTTCCAATGGCTTTCTTTATAATTTTTCACCATACTGTAGCAAGACTGACAACAAACAGGAGCCTTTAGGTGCAAGGGTAATAAATGAACTAAAAACCATTATTCCAGAATCAGAGTATCCGAATTATAAGCTTTTCTTTGACAACTTTTTCACCAGTGTTGACACACTGATCACACTCGGAAAGAGTAAAATGAAAGCTGCAGGAACAATAACAGAGATCCGAACTAATGCATGTCCTTTGATTGACTCGAAAAGAATGGCAAAAGGAAGGAACGAGGATTCTATGACTACATATTTGACAAAGAGAATGAAGTTCTGGTTGTGAAATGGAGTGACAACAAACCAGTATGTGTAGTGACAAATAACAGTACTATTATTCCTTGAGTTCTACTAAAATATATTCACGGGCAAAAAAAAGGAAATATCTGTTACACTGCCACATATCATTGAAGAATACAATGCCCACATGGGTGCCATATATCTACTGGACAAGCAGATATCACTTTATAGGACGAGGATAAGGTCAAAGAAATGGTGGTGGCCATTATTCACACAGATGATATATATCTGCATAGTAAACACATGGCGTGCATACCAAATTGCTAACTCTAATGAGAAGCTCTTACTTTTGGATGTCCGACAGAGAATAGTGATGTTTTTTCTATCAAAGGAAAAAGGATCAGTACCAAAACAAAGAGGAGCACAAGGAAGCAAATTGATGGGAGGATGGGTGAGCACAGATGTACGACTAGATCCAGGAAATCATTTCTTTGTGCCAAGTAAAACACAGAAGAAATGTGCTTACTGCAAGAAAAAAACAACAAAAATTTGTGATAGGTGCAATGTTGGTGGACATGACAAGTGTTTTGCTTCATTTCATACTGAATATTGTAATGTAATTAACTGTCAGAGATAAAGTTTATCTCATGCGAAAAGTACGATGCCCACAGTAGAGAGTTAAGGTAACTTCATTATGTTGCCATACAATGTGTTTAATTTATTTATTTATGAATATTTTCTTTTATGATAAATAATGGATTTGTTTGAGATGATAAATGTGGTATATTTATAGGTATTTATTTATATGTGTCTTTGGAGTGTATTAAGGTCAGAAGACCAAAGAATCTGGAATGCAGGAATGTCTGCAACTTCCGGGCACATGTTGGCTTGCACGCCACTTCTTTGTCGGTATTGGAGGGAGATGGACGTGTTTAAGTGACCAGTACAGTATAATGCATTTTTAGGGTATCAATGTTCGAAGAGAATATATTGTAGTTACTAAACAAAGAGTACGAATAAATATTATTTTTAGCCGAAAGTAATTCGAACCCGGTAGTGTTTATTTCAAACAAGAAGAAAACCCAGGCCAGGCTTGTTAGAGTAATGTTTTGCAGACAAAACCCCTAGACAAACGAGATCTGCAGTGTGTAATCTATCGGCAGCTACTAATAAATAAGCCTTGCTGAAATTGTGCTGGAACTACTCGTATTATTATCAATTACAAACACGTTGTGCGAAAGTGGTCCTACCACAATATACCGCGTAAGATTCCACATCATTCAGTTATCAAGAAACGAGATAGGTAACAACCAGTACAATATGGTGGCGTCGTCCGGGATTATTGAAAATGTTACCGAAATGAACTACCACCGAGATTGCGAAGAAAACGACAGAATTCGTACATCCTGGCTGAAAATGTTAAAGGAAGTCAAATGCTGATACCTTCAAGACAAAGGAAGTCGAATGCTGATACCTTCAAGACAACGGGATGCAGTTACTGGAGCAAAAATAACGGCGCAATAAGTCACGAAAGAAGAAAAAAGTGTAAAGTGTTGTGCAACCAAAAAAGCAATATTCATATAAGTGTAGTGTTTCAGTGTTGTGAATTCCATCACGCACCAATCAACAAAGAAGACCTTATAAGAAAATAAGTAAACTGTGAGTAAAATAGTTTAGTTTCCTTTAGAAAAGATAAATTTGTTGTGTTTTGTTTATTCCTGTGTAAAAAGATGACTATTGTAAAAGAGGAAGGTATTGACGACGGTGTCGCCAACGCTAGTACAGATGTGAATTTATCATACGAAAGTGAATGCAACAGTAATAGTCCGAATCCTGTAGACAAAGTTGAAACTCATACGGAAAGACAGAATGAAGTTAAAGACATGCTATCAAAAATAATGAATTATATGGAGGGAAAATTTAAGGCAATTGATGACACTAACAGACAAAACGGACAGTGGTTAGGAAATATTAAAGACAGACTCGATGCTAATGAGATTCGTTTGGATCAAATGGAGCAAAACAATGCTGCTCAGTTAGACCAGACTCTCAAGCTCATGAGTGATAAATTTGAAAAACAATTCAAAGAATATGAAAAGAAAAATGACAATCACTTTCAAAAAGTAGAAGCAAAAATTTCCAGTTTGAGTCGTAATATGGTTAAGATCACGGGTAAGGTCAATTATGTCGGGAGAAAAGTTAAAAATGTAGATGCAAAAGTAAAAAATCTGAAAACTGAAGCAAGTACAGGTAGAGAGAAAATCCATAATGCGTTTAAAGTTGTGCATTCAGATATCAAACATGTAGAAGAAACAGTATCTGAGCGTATTTCTCTTGTAGACGATAAAATTGTTAAAGTAGAAAGCAAATTTGAACAAAAGATAGGAATTATTACTGAAAAAATAGATGTAAATAATCAGATAAACAAAAATGAAGTCAAGAGTTTAGAAAGTAGTATTAATGACATCACTAAGAAACTTGCAAGTGTTAGTAGCAATATGGTCAGCAATAGTTTGCCGAACAATATTGGCACTTTGTGGTACAATATTCCAGTACAAAACTTTTCAGATGAGAGCAGTATGCATCCGGTAGATTTCCCGCAGCATTGCAAGGATATCTTTTTTCCAAATATGAATGATAATTTGAAAATTAAATTTGTGAAAAGATTTCTAGAAGGTGAAGCATTGTCATGGACTAATCATTATTGTACTGAGGGAATGTCTTTTGCAGAGTTCGAGGAGAGGTTCTTAAGTAAATTCTGGTCAGAGACAGAACAGGCAAGAATAAAAAGCGAATTCTTGAATGGACCTGTTTATAAACATGAATTTCGTAGCATGAAGCAATTTTGCAGAAATCAGTTAAGGAAACTCACTCGCCTAAGCAAACCTTTTGATGAACTCACTCAAATTGATGCACTCAAAAGGAGGCTACCATGCGAACTACAGTGGGAGTTAGCTTATGGTCCAGATGACACAATAGATCAGTTTTTGAAATATGTTGACAAACTAGACAGAATTATTGAGAAAACGGGTAAACCACCACACCATAGTCAAAACCATTTTCAAAGGACAGGGCATACAAATTGGGGAAACACACAACATGATAAAAAGGAAACACACAATTTTGGAAGTAGTGATTCTCATCAGAGAAATCACCAGTACAACTTCAAGGGATCACAAGGACACAATTTCCATTACAAAGGTCAGTATGGAAATAATCATAACCAATCTGGTAACAGACACTTTGGAAATAAACCAAAGGAGTGGAATAGTCATAATGGTATGGGGAGAACTGAACAGGAGTTAAAAAACTGAATGAGGCTCCATTGGCGGTCCGCAAGGTAGGAGCTACTTATACACAAATGGAAAGGGCCAACCCAAACTGTCTAACTAAACAGAAAGATACCTGTGACATAATGAGTAATTATTTCAAAGAGGAGTGTTATCCCATTAATGTAGTATCTGTTACAAATAATATATGACATACAAATAAACCAGAAACAAAAGGTAAGTTATTTAAAGACACTGATTGCTTAGAAAACTGTGAAGACTTAAACTTAGATTCATTCTATGAGTGGGCTGAGAGGAGCACCTTGCTGGAAAATAGTTGTTCAAATGATCAAAGTGTATTAGGAATTAGAGAACTTATGGAAGAGTCTGGTGGGCTAGGAATGAAAAGAGCACCTAGTAAGGATGATTTAAATGTGTATCTGCATACTGAAGGTAAGAGTGCAGAGGATAAAGATGATAATTTTTGTGATGTTGATTGGGAAGAAAAGGAAATTGAGGATAGTAGTGAAGATAGATGTTTTATTGGTGTAAGTGAGGAGTTGGAAGCTTTAGGGATTACTAATATAAAAGAGGATAGTAATGAAATTAGCGAGGTACACATGAACACAGTTGACAATTTCAATGATAAGGATGCCAGAATTTCAGCCAATGAGTTATTTGATCTTAATACATGGAAGAAAAATGAGAAGGAATTGACAGCAGGTAATCTTAACAGCATTAGGGGAGTAGATGATGAAATGTCAGATAGTGAGCAATTTTTGTTTAACTTATGGGTTAACAGTAGTGCCATTAAGGATGATGAAAATTTCAGAAAGGTAACACTTGATATATGTGAAACTTTGTATCCAGACTGGTGGCATAGAATTAAGTATCACATTGCACAAATGTTAAGACAGAAATATAAAGGAGAGACACACAATAGCACAAATGAATGTAGTTGGCTTAATGAAATATTCAGAAATAGTAATCAGGCCAAAGAAAATGCAATTAGGGTAATAACAGCATATAACTCTGGTAGTAATGATACAGGTAAGGATACTGGAAAGGGATATGGATTCAGTGAAATTGAAGATGACTTATTACATGAGAATATTAACAAAAAATTTGACTTTGATGTAAGCAGTCCGTTTATTGATGTGCAGATAGGATCATGGAAAGGAAAGTGTTTAGTAGACACAGGAAGTCAAGTATCTGGGATATCAGAATCATTAAGTAAAAAACTGAAAACTAATAAGGATTATGTCGAGTTACCTGTGGTAGGAATTAAAATAAGAGGTGCTACCGGGAAGCACAGTAAATCAATAAGGAGTCAGGCTTTTATTACTTTTGAAATTGAAGGAGTATCATGGTCACATGGGTGTCTCGTCATTCCTGATCTCACAGAGGATTTTATCCTAGGCATGTCTTGGATAACAAAAGTAAGTGCAGCATTTGATTGGGCAGGGCAGAAATTAATGATGACTCTACCAAGTGGTGAAGTCATCACTACGAAACTTCTTCAATCAAATGTGTTTTGTATGAATAAGACTGTGAACAGTATTGAATTTACAAAAGAAGGTGAGTACATTGAAAGCCATGTCACAGATTTCGATACAGATGAGATAGAGTTTGAAAAGTTAGTAAATGAAAAAGTAGTCGAGGCTAGAGAACTAACTGAGAACCAAAAACAAGATTTGAAATTATTTTTGTGGGAATATAGTGATGTATTTAGCAATATACCAGGTAAAGCAATTGGATACCAATGTACTTTACAGTTGAAGCCACATGAACCTTTCTTTACAAAACCATACAGTATTCCAATCTCGAAAAGGGTAGCAGTGGAGAAAGAATTGCAAAAGATGGAAGTGTGTGAAATCATTGAGAGGAGTATAAGCCCTTATAATAATCCCTTAGTCACTGTAAATAAACCTAATGGACAAGTCAGATTAGTACTAGATTCCAGACAGTTAAACAAATGTTTATACAGAGAAACTGACCACCCAGAGAACATCGATGAGTTGTTATATAAATTTAAAAATATCCAAATTATGTCAAGCCTTGACCTAACTTCAGGTTTTCATCAAGTACCTCTTGCAATTAGTTCTAGAAAGTACACTGCTTTCTTATACAGTGGGAGATGTTACCAGTATTGTGTAGTGCCTTTCGGATTAAACTCATCAGTCGCCGAATTTATAAGGGCACTAGACTATGTACTTGGCCAAGAAGTTGTGTCAGAATTAACAATTTATGTAGACGATATATTAGTTTCAAATCAAAGTTGGGAGGATCATTTGAAGTTATTGAAGAAGGTGTGTGAGAAACTCAGAAGAGGTGGTATGACATTAAAACTGGAAAAATGTAAATTTGGTGTGTCAGAACTAAAATTTTTAGGTCATGTCATTACTAAGGAAGGGATAAGTGCAGATCCGGAGAAAATAAAATCTATCGTAAACTTTCCATCTCCTAGAAACCGGAAACAATTAAAGTCTTTCTACGGACTCTGTGGATTCTATCGAAAATATGTAAATGGACAATGCCTTAATGTAACATGTTTAAGCAACTTACTTAGAAAAAATACTCCATGGAATTGGTCTGAAGAGTGCCAGAAAGCATTTGATAAAATTAAGAATGAACTTTGTAAGAACAGTCTTTTACACAGACCAGATTTTAGTTTGCCATTTTGTCTTCACACTGACAGTAGTGATTATGGACTAGGAGCAGAACTATTTCAGGAGAAAATTGTGAATGAAAAAAATCTTCATTGTACAATTGCATTTGCCAGCAGAATGTTACTTAAACATGAGAGAACGTACACTGTCACAGAAAAAGAATTACTCGCAGTACACTGGGCGTTTACAAAATTTAAAACATACCTGTTAGGACACAAGATAAAAGTCTATTCAGACCACAAAGCTTTAAGTTACTTGCAGGAGTGTAGACTATATCACAGTAGATTAACCAGGTGGGCAATGTTCATGCAACAGTTTGATTACGAAATTGTGTATATTAAGGGATCAGAAAACGTAGTAGCTGATGCTTTATCCAGGTTACCAGTAGGAGGAGATCAGGAAATGTTTGATCAAGAGGAAGAAAAGGAATTTAAAATAAGATACATGAAGGGAATCCAGGATGAAAAGCTCATAAAGACACTTTGCAATAACATCAGGAGGGGACAGAATAACGATCCTAATTGGAAATTGGTTAAGGACTGTTTAGGCAAAAGAGGGTATGATAAACTTGACAAGTACTATAAGGTCTTTAAGGGAACACTCTTTAGAAGAACAGATGTGGACTCTGACAATTGGAAGCTACGTTGGCCAGAGTGTGAGGCAGACAAATTAATGAAGTACACCCATGAGAGTTATGGTCGCTGTGGAATACAGAAATGTGTAAAAAAAGTTACAAGAAAATATCTACTTTTATAACATGGTAAAGAAGGTGAGGAACGAAATATCAACATGTGACAAATGTCAAAGAGTAAAAGTAAGCAACAGAACATGTCAGGGAGAAATGCAGAACATCATTCCAGATAAACCATTAGATTTAGTAGCTGTAGACTTTTATGGACCTTTACCTAAAAGCAAAGGTGGCCATTGTTTTATATTCGTCATGGTTGATGTATTTTCCAAACTAATTAAACTTTATTCTGTGCAAAAAGCTACAAGTAAAGAGATCATTGCAAAAATTGAGAGAGATTACTTCAAGAGTGTAGGGAAACCTAAAGCTATACTATCTGATAATGGTTCACAATTTGTTTCAAAAAACTGGAAAGCATTCATGGAAAAAAACTAACACAAAACATATCTTGATATCCGTGTACAACCCATCTTCAAACCCAGCAGAAAGGTACATGAGAGAAATAGGGAGACTTTGTAGGACATATTGTAGTCACAAACATCCTAGTTGGTCCGACCATGTAAACAACTTCGAGGATATCATGAACAGCTTGCAGCATAGCTCTACTGGGTTTTCACCATATGAAATTATGTTTCACCTCAGACCAGCAAATCTTATTTCTGAATTAATAGACTTTCCACAATGTAGCTTAATATCAATGAAAGAACGTGAAGAGATTGTAAAGAAAACCATGAAGAAACTAGGTGAAGCTAGGAAAAACAGACGTAATAGGAAAATAAAGGCTACCACATTCAGAGTAGGTGACCATGTCTTAGTGAAATCCCACAAACGATCAAAGTTACTAACAGCAGAACTCAAGAAGTTCTTTGACATTTACATTGGGCCATTTGAGATTATTGAGAACCCCATCCAAATGCGTACCGATTAGTATATCCCAAGTCGAGAAAGCTGTTTGGTCTTAGGAATGTTGTTTCTTTGAAGCTGTATATTGAGAAAAGAGCAAACTGAGCCTAAAAACATGCCTTTATCCGGAAAGAATTTTACTGGAAGTAAAGAAAGAAAGAAAAAAAATGCAGTCACCATACTATGCCATGTAACACATCTCATGCAAAACGATGTTGTATCTAGACTGATTGTCACGTAATTATATTATAAGATTAGATTTCATGATTCCTATGTGTTTTTTAAAGTAATTTTACAGTATTTAATGAATTGCAAAATATGTATACTTGATAAATAAGGGATTTTATTTTATTGATGATGCTAGGAGACAAGACATGTCACCCACCCTCACAGTTTGAGAATAGCAAATCTCATAAATTTTGATATTTGTTCATTCACTTAAATGGACCATAATACTAAAAAAAAAAGAAAAAATAAATAAATAAATAAAAAAAAATAATTGTATAGTTAATAGAATATATTTTCTTGTATATGCAAGTGTGCCTTTGTTTTACATCATGCTCACCATAACTGGTTTTATTCAGCTCTGTTTATAACCCCATAAAGATACTTTGTTGGCTTATTTTGCCTCTTAATTTTGATATAACATAATTCACAAGGCTCATGAGAGAATAGTGTTGTTGAATTGAAATACTTTTGCAAACTCACTGATGATATAGGAGTTAGTACTATGTTTGTTCTAATATGAGAAAATGTTTTAACTTTAGTATTATTTTATAGTAAATTTCTGGGCAACAAATCGACATATGTATTTATGTTGTGAGACAAAGGAGGAAGTCAATGGTTGATGAAAGAATAAACAGTTTACTACAGTTGTGATAAAAAGTT
Organism: Schistocerca serialis cubense; assembly: GCF_023864345.2. NCBI lineage: Eukaryota > Metazoa > Arthropoda > Insecta > Orthoptera > Acrididae > Schistocerca > Schistocerca serialis. The sequence continues at coordinate 52,048,223 of NW_026047583.1, forward strand.
GTATACAAGCCAAGACAATGATGCAATTTCTGTATCGGACTGACAAGTGGACCAAGGTACACTTGCAAGTCCTGGTGGGCAATTGTAATGTAATTAACTGTCAGAGATAAAGTTTATCTCATGCGAAAAGTACGATGCCCACAGTAGAGAGTTAAGGTAACTTCATTATGTTGCCATACAATGTGTTTAATTTATTTATTTATGAATATTTTCTTTTATGATAAATAATGGATTTGTTTGAGATGATAAATGTGGTATATTTATATGTATTTATTTATATGTGTCTTTGGAGTGTATTAAGGTCAGAAGACCAAAGAATCTGGAATGCAGGAATGTCTGCAACTTCCGGGCACATGTTGGCTTGCACGCCAATTCTTTGTCGGTATTGGAGGGAGATGGACGTGTTTAAGTGACCAGTACAGTATAATGCATTTTTAGGGTATCAATGTTCGAAGTGAAAATATTGTAGTTACTAAACAAAGAGTACGAATAAATATTATTTTTAGCCGAAAGTAATTCGAACCCGGTAGTGTTTATTTCAAACAAGAAGAAAACCCAGGCCAGGCTTGTTAGAGTAATGTTTTGCAGACAAAACCCCTAGACAAACGAGATCTGCAGTGTGTAATCTTTCGGCAGCTACTAATAAATAAGCCTTGCTGAAATTGTGCTGGAACTACTCATATTATTATCAATTACAAACACGTGGTGCGAATGTGGTCCTACCACAATATACCGCGTAAGATTCCACATCATTCAGTTATCAAGAAACGAGATAGGTAACAACCAGTACAATATACATTCCATAACATTACAATATTCTTTATTTAATGTTTGTGTTGCTTCTTACAATATTATGCATGGAGAATAAGATTGTGAATTTGGATAGCGCATTTGGCCAATGTCCCAAAAATGAGGACTTCTGTAGTTTTTGTTCTAATAAACTGAAACTTTTCAAAACAACTTTTTATTCAATTTATCACTCAATGTAACATATTTATGTATAAAAGTTTGCAAAAAAAAAGATCCAATAGAGTTTTGGCCAGTAAAGGGTTAAGGGAAAACCAGATGTAACACAAAATGTCTGGCAGAAAATCTGCTACAGGAACTACATCACAAACCCCGACTGCTCACAGATTATGCAAAGGACAATGGTAACTTCCGAAAATTCTCAAAAATACACATTTATTTGCATTGATATACAATGAAATTCAGGGGTGATGTATACTTTGGCTGAGCTGTGAACCACAAAGCATTGATTTGCTACGTAAATTACGTATACAAAACACTGGTAGCACTAACTTACAAAGTATAGTTTTGCAGGCATCTCAAAATTCTGAAACTAAACTATTTCTCACATAATTGGACAACAAAATAAGAGACAGAATATTTTGAATGAGGATGATAGGCATACTGTTCTAAAAATTTTTGAAAGAACACAGTTTAGTTTAAGCCTACAATTGACGGTAATAGTACTGGTTTATCACGGGATTCCCAAATGTTTGAAATTTCACAACATATCAGAATTCAAACAAGTATCGATACAATCAATGAAAAATTACGCAGAAGTGACATGAACAGCAAAATATACAAATATAGAACTTCAAACAGACACATTATCTAGTACAAACAGTCCCCACATAAGGGAAAATTCCTAAGTCAGCTTTATTTAAATGGGCAAATAAAATAAATAACAAAACTGGAAATTGTCCCTCCTCTTGCAATGAATTGCTACTGGACAACTGCTTTTGTACATTAAATGGAGAGTACAGTACACATCTAATTAACACCAATGGATTTCTGTTCACAGAATAACAATCTTTGGATACTGTACTGCATAGTGTGGGAATTCTGAGACATTCTGGGTTGCTGCAGAGTGATTCATTTTTTAAAATAGACAATGTGTAGTGGTGTACACTGTTAACACACTAGGCATATTACACGGGCCACTTGTTCACTCCTTTTGTACACACATCAGTTAGACTGAGGTAGCAATGGAGTTTAAAAGCAGACATTCATACATGGCACTGAATTTAAGATAGAAGTGAATTTAAAGCAGTATTTGGAATCTCTTCATGCAATAAACCAACAGTCTGCTGCTGATTTAATGATTTCTGAGACACACTCTTGAAGACTGAAGTCAATAATGACAGCCACTACTGAAAGAAACTAGCTTCACCTCTGGATAATGATGACTGAAGAGTACAGCTCCCCACTGTCTCTACCAACAAAATGAATGCAGTCTTTGAATCAGATCAGAACTAGTTTGTTGAGTTCCTGCATGGCAATCTTCAGATCAGAAAAATAGTTGTGAAGATCAGAAAAATAGTTGTTAGATACAACACCTTTTAACACTTGAGTAAAAAAACTTGCTGCTAAATCCTGATATTAAACAGTTGAAAAATTTGATTCTCAGTGGTCAAAAGCAGCATACAATAACTAATGACAGAAAACAACTGTACCAATCTTAGAAACAAACATGTGATAGACCTTCTCAGAACACACCCATATGGCAAAAGTGAAAAAGAGGACACAAAAATTATTAATGTCACTGGATGAAAATGATATTTTTCAGCTTAAGATAATAGAGTTACTGAAAATATTTTTAATTAAGCAACTAGTTTCAGCTCGAAAAGCCATTTTTCGGTTTACACACATAGCGAGGTCCCACAGAAATAAAAAGGCAGCAAACTCACACTATGTGCTACTGTTCATCATGGCTTACAAATTACAGTAGAAATGCTACTGTTTGTTGTACTTTAAAAACATTTAAAATGGATTTTTGGGCCAGAACTAACTGTACAGGGTGATTCAAAAAGAATACCACAACTTTAAAAATGTGTATTTAATGAAAGAAACATAATATAACCTTCTGTTATACATCATTACAAAGAGTATTTAAAAAGGTTTTTTTCACTCAAAAACAAGTTCAGAGATGTTCAATATGGCCCCCTCCAGACACTCGAGCAATATCAACCCGATACTCCAACTCGTTCCACACTCTCTGTAGCATATCAGGCGTAACAGTTTGGATAGCTGCTGTTATTTCTCATTTCAAATCATCAATGGTGGCTGGGAGAGGTGGCCGAAACACCATATCCTTAACATACCCCCATAAGAAAAAATCGCAGGGGGTAAGATCAGGGCTTCTTGGAGGCCAGTGACGAAATGCTCTGTCACGGGCTGCCTGGCGGCCGATCCATCGCCTGGGGTAGTTGACGTTCAGGTAGTTACAGACAGATAAGTGCCAATGTGGTGGCGCTCCATCCTGCTGAAATACGAATTATTGTGCTTCTTGTTCAAGCTGAGGGAACAGCCAATTCTCTAAGATCTCCAGATACTGTAGTCCAGTTACAGTAGCACCTTCGAACAAAAAGGGACCAAAATCTTTATTGGCTGAAATGGCACAGAAAACGTTCACCTTAGGCGAGTCATGTTCATACTGAGTTGTTTCCCGCGGATTCTCAGTGCCCCATACACAGACATTGTGACAGTTGACTTTCCCGTTAGTGTGGAAAGTTGCTTCATCACTAAACACAATCTTTGAAATGAAAGATTCATATGTTTCCATTTGAGCAAGGATAAAATCACAGAAATCGATTCTTTTAATCTTAAGCTGTTGATATTTTTTTTTATGATGCAACCAGTTTTGGTCAAAGACCATTTTTGAGGACCTGTTGTACCCACAGCATGGAAACAGGAAAAATTCAGGCAAAATGGATACTTCAAAATTGTAGTAACAATACATACAATGCTTGTGGATATTTAATTTATATTTCTGACATTGTATTCTTTTGATATATATAGTTTTTGCTGGTAATCAAATTCTGTAAGTGTTGCTTGTATTGTTACTATAATTTTCAAACATTCTTTTCATCCCAAATTTTCCCGTATCCACGATGTATATACAACAGGTGCCTGAAAATGGTCTTCAACTGAAACCAGTCACACAGTAAAAAATGAAGTTGAATAACAGCTCAAGATGACACATACTGTCATTTCTACAACTCACTGCTTTTGGTATCACCTGTGAGTAGCTGTACGCTTTGATGACGTTGGCACTGGGGTCGTGCTGTATTCTACCACCACCAGTGCACTCGGTATCAACGCCGAGGCCTTTCACCCTGTCCATCGTCTCATCGTAGACGTCCGAATGGAAGCCAACTCACTTGTATCCTCGCACCTAGTAGCAGGAACCATAGTCAAACTTTCAACAAAATGTATCAAGAGTACTAAGCAAGAAGAAAACACAAAAGTAGCAACGTGAGTGGAAATTGTGGCATCAAAAATAATCTGAAAACATAACTTAAAGGAGCTGTTGTTATATCCACTATCTATAGGAAACACAAACAGGGGCTTCTGTTTTTTTTTTTTTTTTTTTTTTTTTTATTTTTATTCCATACCTACTGCAAATGCAAACGAAAGCTTTTGTATATTCGGACATGTGTTCTCTCGGAAAACACTGAACATAACGTAAATCATCTAGCTGACAAGGTAGTTGGCAACATCAGCACATGGCTTTTGGAGAACGGATTAATACTTCACTGCCAACAACTGAACTCTTGTAAAATAGAAATAGTCTTGTCCTGAGCTGGTCGAACAGACATTTTAAATTCTTAAGACTGAAGATAGATGAAAAGCTCTCTCAGAAGTATCATGTTCAACACCTTAAGCAGAAAATGAACACTTCTGTCTTCACTATACTATGTCTTGGACACAAACACAAAAGCTTGTTTACTTTTGCTCTGTTATCTCATATGGTGTTATAGTTTGGGGCAATTCTGTGCACTTGGCAAGAATATTCTCATCCCTGAAAAATGCAGTCAGCAAGGTCTGCAGTGCCAGCTTGTGAACATTCAGGGTTGCCGCAAGTTTCCCCAAGTGACGTTCCCTGATTTCCAGCAAGTTTTAGCATTTTTCCCTGACAAATTTCGAGGTCTCAAGGGCAAGTAAAGACATAAGTTCACAAAAAAAATGTAAGGACTTCTGTCTTTCTTCCCCTCATGAGCAAAAATCTTAAGTACTAATGTCAGCATCTTTTGTAATGAACAGTTTTTAGATGGAGAAAGAAAGACAATGGTATATAATATTCCATGAAGAGCACTGATGTTATTTTATTTCAATAAAACTAAACATATTTGGTGACACAAATACGCATTTCCTTGGAGTCGCAAGACAGATTTAAAATACCTACACTGATTTCAGAAATAACCTCAGAAAAAAGTAGGCCTATTGAAAGTAGTATATAAGGCAGGCCAAAATATACAGGTACATAGCATACAAACCGCCTGTGACTGCCACAAGTTGTTCTTCCTATCGCTCATACTTTCTAATATACAGGGTGTACATTACATCTGGGAACACTTTCAATTATTTATTGCACAAGAACCAAACATAGCACAGATATCACACATATGTCTTTTTGAAGGAAACCCTGAAAGTTCTTTTTCATGTATACCACCGCAGCATACTTTGGTGATTTGCCGATAACACCAGTCATAAACATTGCAAGTTCAGGTGCGGAGCGAGCTTTCTGCGTGTTGGAGTTCGACAAACAAAGTGTTTGCTACAGCTGTTCAATGGATGTTTAGAACAAAGTACGGTAAGAAACCACCAATAAGGAAGGCACAACAAATTTATTATGACGGGTTGCTTGTGCCCAGCACAGAGAAGCAGACATCCCAGTGTGAGTGAAGTGAATTTGGATTGCATATGAGAGACATTCATAAGGAGTCCAAAGAAATTGGTGCGTCGTGCATCCCATGAACTCGAAATGGCTCCACTGACTGTGGCAAGTCATGCGACAGAAGTTGTCTATGAAACCATTCAGATTGGAGCTAGGGTAGAAGGTCAATAACAACGACAAAGACAAGTGTTTTGAGTTTTGTTCACAGTTGCAACAATTGAATAAGGACGGGGATGGAATTTTTGATCGCTTAAGTTTTAGCAATGAAGCCACTTTTCACACTAATGGGAAAGTGTACAGGCATAATTGTCGAATCTGGGGTGCAAAGCATCCACACGAATGTATTGAATTTGGGTGTGATTCGCTAAATGTAAATGTTTTTTGTGCTTTGTTGTGTCGAAAACTGTACGGGCCATTCTTCTTCGCCAAGAGAACTGTCACTGGATATTCCTACTCGGATTTGTTGCAGCAATGGCTGATGCTTCAGATGCAATTGGGCTCTCCGTTCATCTTTCAGCAGGATGGGGCTCCCCCCCATTTTCATCGTGAAGTTTGCGGGTACCTGAATACGGAGCTGCCGCATCGATGAACTGGCCGTGCTACAGAAGGGAACAGCTGTTTCATGAAATGGCCTCCCTGATCACCAGACCTCACTCCGTGTGACTTTTTTTCTGTGGGGACACATTTAAGATCCGGTGTATGTATGGTCTCTACCACGTGATGTAGCGGAGCTCCGGGAGAGAATACGAGAAACAAATATCACAATCGATGATGCCATGCTGGGACAGGTATGGCACGAATTCGATTATTGTATTGATGTCTGCCGGGTCACTCATGATTCGCGTACTGAATGTTTGTAAAAAAAAAAAAAAAAAAAAGATATGTACATCCTGTATAAATTATTTTCTAAGCCCCAAAATGTACTAGAATAAATAAAATGTTTATAAAACAATGTACCGCACACTGTACTTGCAGTGAGAAAGTCACAATTCCTGAACTCCATCGCCCGTGGCCTCTGGCCTGCCGAGGAGCACCACAGTCCTGAGTCCTCATATAAATCACGAAAACCCACTGCATTATACCACACACAAACAGAGCCGGCCTGGGAGCAGATCGGCGAGACTAGATCCGATGGGCAGGGCTTGCACATTATTGGGAAACGATGGGCTTCAAATCGGCAGACCCAATCCGTTAGAGAGACCCACAGAAATGGCCTGTGGTGTTGGCCCATCATGGAAGTCCATTCATGTGGCCAGCTTTACACAAGTCACTGACATTATGTTGACGAAATGAGATGGTGGTGATAAATCCATCAATTTGTGCAAATACTCTGAGAATTAATGCTAATGAAGATAGGTAGCAACTCAACGTAAAGATGATCGCTGAACCATGGACAGACACGTAGAAAAGACAATCACACTCTCACAACTAAATTTTTGGCCATAACCTTTCTTGGAAAATAACACACACACACACATATTCACACAATCACTCAGACACAACTCGTGCACATATGACCGTTGTCTCCAGCCACTGGGTCAACAATCTCCAAGAATCATATCAAAACAAACCACCCCTCACGCCACCCATCGGCAGCTACTAGGCTAGTGGCAAGAAGTGGTGGCAGCACTGACTGCAAGCTGAGGGGAGTGGTAGGAAGTGGAGAAGCAGTAAGAATGAGGGAGTAGGGAAGCGGTGCATGTATTAAGCTGCACCCAGCCAGCGACGATGCAGGAAATCCCAGTAAACAAACTGTTTCATCTACTGAGACAAAAAACAAGATTTCTCCAGGGTTTGTTTTCCAAATTTCCCAGCAGGGCAGAAAAAAAGAATGATACACCTAAGTATTCAAATCCACACACAAAGGTTACCTTGTGGTATGCTAGAATTCCACACAGGAGACCCTCACAATACATGAGAACTTCTCTATGCAACATGTAATTTATCCTAATTTCTCTTAATTTCATATTTTATTAATTCTGTAATTTTTTGTTTATAAATTATATATTCAGCTTTCTGTAAACTAGGTACCACCTCATCCCATGAGCTTTGGCTCAAAGTCTCAAGATACGCGATAAAAAAATAAATGTCAATCCCAAAACCTCACACGCCAATATAATGATCTGCATGCAATCATTCTGTTGATAATGGCACATTAAATTTGGAAAAAAAAAAAAAAATGCATTCAGCCCCCTCACATCATTACATCATCAGTGGAAACCAGACGATATTTCTCGTGTAAATCTACACAGCTATCTGGCAGTTCACACTTAAGGATACACGGCATTTTTCCAGCTCAATATTATGTAAAAATCAACACCTATTTCTTTCAGGCACTGTTTATAATGTATATGTTTTAAGATTTTTTTGTTGATATCAGGTAATAGATCACACTTTCTAAACAAATTAGAAGTATTTTGAATATTTTTGAACCTGCTTAGAGTTATTTAAAAAAAGTAACAAGGAAATTCTTCCTCAAACTGAGGTACCATTTGATCCAATGTTATACATTTGAAGGAGACCAAATTTTTACCAGACATGCATGACATGGCTGAGGTACTAGACCTATTTAATTCCACCTATTACGTATATTACAAGGATAAAAAAGTATCACATCTTACATTTAATATTTATAATTTTTTCCTAATAAAAATGTTATTTTTTCTATGATTTAGCTGATTCTGCAATAAAGCTTAGGTCTACTACATAAGTATGGACTACCGAAAGTTACAGAAAAAATGAGAGCAATGCTTTATAAACTTTAGGAAATATTTGTACCTGAATTCTGAAGAAAACAACTAGCGGGAAATTGCGAATGAACATGTGAGTCCAATTAAACTGTGCCTCAGAACATTCCTGAAGCATAGTCTACATCCTGCAGCCTTTCTTCATCTTCAAGCTTCCTCTTGGCATTCCTTTTAGCACTTCTTGCTTCTTTGGTAACTTGAAGAGCGAATCTCTCAGCTTCATGCACCCGTTGTCTGTCACACAGAAGAAATTGATCTTTCATATTAGAGCCACATTTTATGCCTAAATTTCTCAGGACTTCCTACCTTCCTATCACTCCATCATTGAAACATAGCACACCATCTAGTACACCAACTATTAATGTATTTATTCCTACAAAAACATTCTTGAGTAATCTTTCCCGTATGGAATGGTTGAAACTTTCATTTGTATTCTGAGTGCCCCCATGAAGACATTTACCGTATTTACTCGAATCTGAGCCGCACTTCTTTTCCAGTTTTTGTAATCCAAAAAACCGCCTGCAGCTTAGAATTGAGTGCAAAGTAAGCGGAAGTTCTGGAAAATGTTGGTAGGTGCCGCCACAACTAACTTCTGCTGTCGAATATATGTAGCGCTACACAGGCATGCTTTGCAGGCACAAAGATAAATACTGGCGCCAAACCCTCTGCATGAGTGTATTAAAAAAAAAAAAAGAAAAAGAAAAGGGGGTGGCAGACAAGTTTTTCCTCCGCCTCGAGTTTCGACCACTGCATTTTCATACATTATCCAACGAAGTAAATACAAATTCCGTATTGTGCACCTTTGAATGTAGCAGCATTTCAATGCACTACGAAAATCCGACTGGCAAGACTGTTTGGGATGTTTGTCAATATGGCCAACTCTACGTTCTGAATTTTTTCCTAACTGTGAGAAGAGATGGTTCCTTATAGGAACTTTTATGAATTGTGAATAGCATGCAGTATTCTCTTCACATAAGAATAATTAGAATATAAACATTTTGCCATGTATTCTTTCGTGTTTGCTGCTAACTCATTTAAATCCTGTCTGCCTAATAAACTACGAAACTAGAGTGAGACAACAGCAAACACGGAAAAATATAGATATCATCCCATATTTATATTTGTATTATTCTTATGCCTAATAGTGATACAGTCAGAAATGAAGCACGGCAATTGACTAGATTTTTAAATCGAAGATGACTAATTTCAGTGCAGAATGTAATGTACTAACGAGGTGCCTGCAAAGATTTTCAAACGGAGAAAAATTTTCGCTAAACTCCCGTTCAGAATATCTTCTATCGTACGCTGTCTATTATTTGGTTCTTGTTGATCATTCTCCAAGAAAGCAGGAGTGTAGGTAACAGTAAATAGCAGTCTCTTGCCATTGTTTCGCTAACGAAGTACGCGAAACAGGAAGGGTACCCGTATAATACGGACGGAGCGCCTGACGCATAGTAATGGCTACCTGGTAAAGCTTAACTACTGAGCTTACGACTCGAACCAAACTACTGTAGCTGTATCGTCATTCATTTGACCTAAATTGTGTCTCATACTACAATGGACCAACTTTGTTTCGATTTGGAGGTGCGGCCTAAAACTTTTCTCTCCCCTTGAATTTCAAGTCTCAAATTTCAGGTGCGGCTTAGATTCGGGAAAATTTTTTTTCCTGGATTTCGAGTCTCATTTTTCAGGTGCGTCTTAGATTCTAGTAAATGTGGTACTAAGCAAAACAGGGTCCACTCAGGTCTCTAAAAATTGGTTTTATTTCATTCATAACAGGCTCAAGAAGATAATGCTTATGATATTTTGATAGTATATTTGACCACTTTCTTTTGCTTTTTGGTAAGCACACCTAAGAATCTACTCCTTTAGGGCAAAGTCCATGAACAGTGTGGTCATCTGTGGACAACTTATGAAAGTAGGTGGCCCATACAGCTTTCCTCATTGCTGTATCATCATTCAGAGGTGCAGTTTGTCTAATGGCCAGTCCTTAATACCTCTGAAGGAGGTCTATTTCAGTTTTTGTCAATCTGTCTCAGCCAGACAGAGATTTTCCATCAGATAGCAATTTTCCTTTCATTTCTCTTCTTAGCTTCCTCAATCTAGCACCCATCCTCTTTTGCACATGTCCACAACACTCCAGTTTTGTTACGAAGCTATCACCATAAACATTGAACTCATTAATTTGATTGAAAGCTTTAGATTCCCCATCACCTAGGTACTTTGTATATCTAAGGTTATGAACGGGCACTGACCTCTGAAATAATTTTAGAGCTCCATCACTCTCCATACCTCTACTGTAACCATCATAATTATTATAACACTGATGTTCAATATGTCCTTCAGTGTTACTATGGCAGGTGTGGCAATAATTAGATAAGCACTCAACATCAAAAACTTTTCCATTCTCCACAGAAGTAGCACTTAAAACACCATTCAAGGAACGATGTCCTCGATGTTGCCATGTCCCATCAAGTGCAACAGCAATGTCCCTTGTTTCACTAATATTAACAGTTTTTTCTACTGCACATTTCATAGATGCTTTAGACACAACCGTCAAGGCACCTAAAAGTATTCTTATGTACTTGCTGAACCTACCGGGAGGAGGAAGATCAATCAAATGACAGAACGTTTGTGCAGCCTTTTTTTCCTTTTCCTATTGCACGCATTGCGTACACTAACTTCAAATTCACATCATATGAATTATGCACAATGTTCGAAGTCATTTTCGAGGTAGATTTATTACAGGATCTACACAGACCAACTAATTTTGGCGCTAAACCCTTCCTGCTACTTTGTTGTTCAGTTAGTTCCAGACAGCCTACACCATCACATTGTTTACATTTTTCCACTTCCTTTATCAAAGAAGATAAGATACCCACACCAACAACAACAAATCCACTACAAACAGCGTCATTTTTAACACAAAAATTTGAATCACCAGGAGGCGTGCCACATGTGAATTTCTTCACTGAAGAACTGACACGTAGGTTACTTTCAACAGTGTGGCTTGTTTTGTTTGTCAACTGGTTACCACAGAATTTCCTTTTATTGAATTTCTTGATGTGTGGCACACTAAAAAATATGTATTTCCACAAATATATGTAGCACTTGGGAAACAAACGTTTATTAACATGTGAACAAACTGCTTCAGAACACAAAAGTAAATACTTGCAAAGATAATCATTTACAGACGCTAGAAACCTGCACTGTTACCAACATATACAATGTATCATACATATAATCGCTGGAAACAGAAAGAAAGTGCACAGTTCTTTTCAAAATAATACTGGTTTCTGTAACAGAAATAAAGGGGGCATGGCAGTATACAAGGTGCGAATGTAAAGTAATGACACTGATGTGAAAAAAAATGTTGCTTACAGTTTTAGTCAATTTTCGTGTTGTCTCCTTCAAAGTTCCCTTCTGATTGCACACACTTTCTTTAGCACTTCTGCCATTGATGGTAACATTTCTGGAACTAATCTTCTGTAATATCCTCCAAGACCTTCGTCACAGCTCTTGGGACATCTTGTGTTATTTGAAAATGGTGTCCTTGACCGCCATTTTGACTCTTTCACAGAGAAAAAAGTTGCACGGAGCAATATTTGGTGAATAAGGTGGCTCTGGTAGTACTGAAATTTGTGTTGAGGTTAGAAATTACTGTACTGACAGAGCAGTATGGGATAGTGCATTATCGTGATGCAGAATCCAATTATCAGCAATGTTATTATTAGACGAACCGTTCCTCGATTGATGTGCAGTTCACCTGCAATCATTTTCATGGATAAACTTCTATCAGATTTAACGAGTTCATGCACCCATCCGTGAGGTTGACAGTCGTCCACTGCAGTCTTCATCTTCAACATTTGTTCTGCCTTCACTAAACATTTTATGCCAATCAGAAACTTGAGCTTTTGACATAACCTCCTCTCCAAAAGCCTTCTTAAGCTTACCGTAAGTTGTCGTCGCGTTTTCACTCAATTTAACGCAAAAAGAAATGGCATACTGTTGCGCAATATTATGCAGTTCCATTTCTGTGATGGGAGACACTAACACGTGTTAACTTATTACAGCACAACTCGTGACTGAGCAGTTGCTTCAACATGCCGCTTGGACTAGAAGCGGCTTATAGACCAAGGTCACAGATATTGTGCCTACGCAAGCCTGCAGGGGTGCCACACCTTGCAAAGAAAATCAGTCTCATTACTTTATTGTCGCACCTCGTACATGACCGTAACTTTAAAATTTGGTATGTATAGGTCTTTTTTCATTTCAAACCCTACAGTGTATATATCAATGTAATCAGGAAAGACTATAGAATTTAATAAAGTCATTTAAAAAAATTTTGATTTTTCCACCATTTATAAGTATCCTGTATCCTTAAGTGTTCGGCAGAGGATTCATCGAAAAGCCTTCAGACTATTTCTGTAACATTCCACTCTTCAACAGCACTGGGGAAAAATATCATTTAAATCTTTCTGTGGGAGCTCTGATTTCTCTTACTTTATCACGATAATAATTTCTCCCTATGTAGGTGGGTGCCAACAAAATATTTTGCCATTCAGAGGAAATTTCCTGAAAACATCTCATCATAACAAAAAACACCTTTGTTTTAATGACTGTCACCCCAACTTGTATATCACGTCAGGGTATACGCGGACAAGGAAAAAAAATTCCCAGTTTTCTCAGTCAAAAATACACTTTCTCCCAAGTGAAAACATACTTTTTCCCTGTTAACTGACGGTATATTTTCTCTTGGAACTGTATAACTTATAAGTCCTTTGATTATGGTTTTATACACGGGCGTAGAATGTCCTGGCGCTTTAGGGAAAAAAATAAAAAAAACACGCATTTTGGAAAGATCTTTGATGTGCAGCAACATGTATGCTGCATATTTTTGTATTAGGAAAGTATGAACTCGAATTCCACCAAACACCGCATGTTACTTTCCAAAGCATTGATATTGAGATTGGGATGCGCTTTTGTAAGTTAGTCATAGCTCATTTCATGCGATTTCGCCAGCCGATCACAGCAGGTATTCAGAGCTTAGGACACGTGATGTAGTCAACCAACAGCAACATCACTGTTAAGTAGCGCGAACACACAAGCAGAAAAAGTTAATGGTTCAAATTAATGTAAATAGTGTTGCTAAACGAAACGCAAAGCCTTCACATATAATATTGGTCTATCAGATTAATACGCTGCAAGAGAAGCTAAGCTTTCACATAAAATGTTGGTCTTTTATGCGCGTATTACAGTTTAAGATGTATCACACAAAGGTGCCAGTAAAATTTTTAATAACGACATAAATGTCTGATCTTCCAGGCTCAAAATTCATCTAAATGGCTCATCATCAAAGAGTTGATTTTTAAATGAGAGTCAAACACTTTGTGATTTAAGAAATTCATCGTATATTATCTCACATAGTTCTGGTGTAACTGCTAGAATGGTACTTTGATGGTAACGATTTTCAACCCACCATTCGAAATATTTTCCCACGACCTGTTAGAAATAGGTTCGTTTCTGCAGTTGCCAGAGAGCGCCAGATGACAGGCATCACTGCGCAAGCGCAGCTACGATGTCGTAGGGAGCCCGCATGTTCGTACGTGCGAAACAATAAAAGATATTACATTATGTAAGAAACAAGACATCAGAGGATACTCCAAGAGAATCAGAATTTCATGACCCACACTAAAATGTTCACATTTAAAGTGCAAATTTGTATGTCCAGAATCCCACGACCTGTTATTAAGCTTTTCTATGTGGTTTTTGGGATGTAAATTTTCTTGGAGTACCAGTACTGTCCTGTCTCATATTTGGTTCTTTATTATGGCGTAACGCCAAATAAGCTAGAAGTTGAAAATGTGCACTTGAAATGCAGCAAACACAGTGTGTGGAATTAAACACTTTGTCTCAATTATATTGTCTGCCTTAGTGGAAAAGATCAATGAAAGAAAATAACTTTGGCAAACCAACAAAAATAACTTCATTGTTCTAAAAGGCAATTAACGCTTGACTGTCAGAAAGATGGAAATAAAATAAAATCTGCTACTAATAACACAGTTTAGCCTTCCATAATTATGTGAATGTATTTTAATTCACTTGATAGCTCCCGGCCACAGAAATCTGTTTTGTCTTCATTTGACGTGGGAACAGTAAATGAAGAGGAAACAGCAAAAACACTAAATGTAAAAATGGGTCACGTGGAGACTACACACTTCCCAACTGTAATTCAGACTGTTCTGCGCATCGGTCCCGGATCTCTAATATTTCCGAACCGGGGCAATACCCCGCCATCCCCTCGAGCGTTTGAGATAGGACGTTAAAAAAAATTATATATATATCCCGGGAGTGGAAAGACTTACCTCAGGGGGAAAAAAGGACGGGTATACACTCGCGCACACACACATATCCATCCACACATATACAGACACAAGCAGACATATTTAAAGACCACATATACAGACACAAGCAGACATATTTAAAGACCATTTTTTTGTGGGGGTGTTGTGAGGGTGACATGGTATTAGAAGGTGGAAAGTGTAACATGAGGTTGAAATGAAAATGAAAGATAAAAAAATATGGGGAGAGATAAAGGTGAACTAGAAACTTAAAGTAGCTGCTAGCTGTGGACTGTACAACTCGCCCTTACTAGTATAGCGATCTGCCCAAAAATTTTTTGTCAAAATTTCATTTTCTTGTATACACCGAGAACGTAATACGTAATCATTCTTACCTGTTATTCGTTTATTTCCACTCCTGTAATCTGAATCTATGGATTCCGCTAGTAATTACAACAACGCTCATCATTCGCAAACACAATCAACCACACAATCAGACAGCGGTTGGCATTCATCCGTTCAGCCTTACTTCGCTCAGCTCTGTCAGATTCCACTGACAGAGGAAACATGTACACTACACACGCATTCACAAATCAACTTACGATTCATTCAAAATCAACTTAGAATGTGTTAAAAATGTTCAAAAACCGACAGGGATGAGTTTCAACGTAATATGAATAATCGATAAACTAACAAACTAACGTGCGCTGGATGCGAGTCGCTTTGTGAAACAAGGTTTCCTCCCCCCCCCTCAAGAATATGAATTTGCCCCCCCTCCCTAGATTTGGACCTCCTGCGCATGTATAAATCTGGCAGCTTGGGCGCTCCAGTAAAATTTTTCCCAGTAGCATCTAGCTGCTTGCTGCGACTGCTTACACAGCCAACAATTTCTGTAGCCAGAAGCGGGAGAAGGTACTACTCAACTGTGCATGTGCATGATCGAGCTCGTAACTGTTAAAATGAATTTAATGTAAACAGTTGTGACGTCACGCTCAGCAGAGGCAATTTGCTGTTACAAAGCATTGCACAGTCTTCCTAAGGCCTTTGACGCATTTTACTGTTGGCGGACACTTGTATGAGCACCGTTTTGTTGCTGTATATGGTGCATTTCCCTTGAAATTTAAGTTTTATTTTCGTTTTTTCTCTTGTTCATGTTTTATTGCTGCAGTATTGAGACACAGAAATATCCTTTGTTAGAGTATTGGTTCTTACCAATCAAAATTACACAAATTTAACTGAAAACAAAAACAATGAAAAATTTCCCGGGTTTTTCCCCGGCTCTTCCGGGTCGTACACACCCTGCATGTCCATGGCGCACTCCCCCTTCTTAGCAATAAAACAACATAAGTTGCTCTTCTTTGAATGCTTTTCCATGTCCTCTGTCAACACTATCTGACAAAGATACCGTAGCACACAGGGCCATAACTGTAGATCAACAGTGTTTCAGTGAAAATTTTTTGTGTGTTTTCAGTTGTATCACCATCCACCATCTCCCTTCCAATTTAACAGTAAACACTGAAACACTATGTTATGCAGATAACAACCAACCTTAGGCTACAATTCCCCATTGGAAGTCACCGACATCAAAAGAAAAATTCAACTGAGAAAATTGAAAAATGATGCTAACGACTGTCTCTCAAATAATAATGTATCACAAAGTTGACCAAATATTAGTTTACCAGTTACTGACCACTAATTTGCTCGGTTCTTTGCCATCAGGACCCTCTGAACCAAAGACACCTATTAGAACATACTTAAATGTTCCTTCTGGGTCGATATCCACATCAGGAACAGCGGCAAGCTTCTCCGCTGCTGTCATTAGTGTCCTGTTAAACAGGTGATAAAATTATTCCAGAAATATTTATATACAACAGGTGAGAGAAGAGTAGTGCTGCAGTCACAATGTAAACAATACAATTCTGCCTCTAGGATTTATACTGGAAAAAATGTTTCCTTCAGAGAAATAATGATCTAATATTTGGATTTTGAAACGTGTGCCTATTAAGTAAATACAAGCATTCTGTGGAAGATCGTACACCATCCAAACCATAAAACTATCAATTAATTGTATCCAAAGGGAAACATACTTGAGAAAGCAATAAAATTACAAAGAGAGACAACTGCATTCGCGTAGAAAGAATTCGCTGGGTGAATTCCTTCATGTTTGGTGGACTCAAAAATATTTTTTAAAAACATTTATTGGTTATCGTTTAGAAAGAGCAGCCATTTTTGTTTCAGGCTGCAAACATTCTTACACTTTTATAAGCGTCTGTGGTTTTTTAAATTATTCGGTAATGGATTGCGCCAGACCTTTCATATAAGAGGTATTTATTTCAGCAGACACTGGACCATAAATTAAAACCATGATCACCCTGCTGAATGTATTAGGGAATACACTTTTAATGTCTCAAAGTTGTTGGTTGTAAATTTAAAAAACCCATTTTTAATACTATCTTTCCAAAGAGTAGTTTCTTAGCCTTACTACATTTTGTGGTATTACACTACTCAGTATAGATACCTTTTTTTTTTTTTTTTTTTTTTAGAGAAACAATTATGACAAGCTTATACTTAAAAACACTTTAAAAACAAATGTTTTGAATTTTTTCATTCTTTGGTCTGCAAATCTTTGTTAATGGACCAGATATAAATCTGAAAATTACACATTTAATAGACCTTTATGATATCAAACTTCTGTATAAATTTCAACCTTGAGATTCCATGGACAAAAAAATTTCAAATACGAGTCAAAAATATGTTTCTTACTGTTTGCAATATCTGGGCTGATGGAAACAGTGTATAAATTACATAATTTAAAAATATCTAGGATAACTCTTTAAAAAATGAGACAATTCATTACATTATCCCGTTCTCAACTTATTTGTTTTTACTATGTTGTTTATTGAATAACAGAGATATTTCTTCACTCATGTTGGGCACAGGGTTAAATGTTCGCCTAGTCACAGTCATAAATTCCAGGGGAGAAGACAACTCCTTTAATGATTTTTAACGGGCCTCTCGAATTGATCCTTTTCAAATTTTTTAAACGGGGTTCTTGGTGCTGGTAAAATGTAACATCCACATCTTGGTTTTGACGAGCAATGTTACCAACTTTGGCAATCCACCACTGTTCGTCATAGACACAAGCCACTATGTCCTTACTTTGAAGTGTCAGTGGTACAAGTTTTCCACAGTGATGACGTTCACTATCAGAGGATGTTGATGTGAACTTACAGTAGAGCAAGTTGTATGACTAAGGTATAAAACAATGAAAAGATCAGGTGCCTTTAACCTTCTGACAAGTTTTGAATCTTTCCTCCAAGACATTGGCATAGAGTTCTCGTATTTCCTCACATTTAATGAAACATACGTAATCCCTTTTACCTATTCTTTATACAGAATGTGAACATTTCTTGACGTGTCCAGATTTGGTTCTCATAGGTCCGTTGCAGACTAGCTTTTGTGACAGCTCACTTTGTTGTACCCTTTATGCCATCACACTCACTCTTCCCAGGGCATGATGCAAAAAAGTGCTATTCTGCACCAAGCCAACGGTCTTTTTTTCTTGGAGAAAGGAGATATTAATATTTGTTTGCTTTTATATTGGCTTGCAGCACCATCAGAGAAGTTCATCAGTTTGTTTATGGAACTGTCGTGCTGTTTTACGTAGTTTGTTAACTGCAGGTGAAAAGCATGCACTGCTGTAGCTTTGTGCTCAAAGTAATCATTTGCAACACAAAAACTATGACTCTAGTTTATCTGGATCTTTATAACAGAACATAAATGGACAAACTGTGGCCTGTTTGTTTACCCAGTGGTGCCCTTGTATTTCACTTGAACAACAAAGGAATAGTTTTCAGAAAAGTCAGCAAGAACTATACATTCATCAACTGCCAAGGTTTGCTTTTGTCCTTCAGAAATTTATCCTGACTTTGGCAATTAAATGACACACTATTGAGTTTTCAAGGTTAGTAACCAACACTTAGAAAAACTATTCTCATTATTTTGAGACTCGATTGTTCAACTGCACACTTCAAGGGCTCATTATTAACTAAGTGTGAGTGAACAGATGTTGGTGGAAGGGGGATGACAACACACAGATTTGTACAGGCTTGTCTACATCTACATGGATACTCTGCAAATCACATTTAAGTGCCTAGCAGAGGGTTCATCGAACCACCTTCGAAGTTCTCTATTATTCCAATCTCGTATAGAGCGCAGAAAGAAGGAACACCTATATCTTTCCGTTCGAGCTCTGATTTCCCTTATTCTATCGTGGTGATCGTTTCTTCCTATGTAGGTCAGTGTCAACAAAATATTTTCACATTCAGAGGAGAAAGTTGGTGATTGGAATTTTATGAGAAGATTCTGTTGCAACAAAAAATGCCTTTCTTTTAATTATGTCCAGCCCAAATCCATTATCATTTCTGTGACACTCTCTCTCATATTTCACAATAATACAAAATGTGCTGCCCTTCTTTGAACTTTTTCAATGTACTCTGTCAGTCCTATGTGGCAAGGATCCCACACCGCGCAGCAGAATTCTAAAAGAGGACGGACAAGCGTAGTGTAGGCAATCTCCTTCGTACTGCCAATAAATTGCAGTCTTTGATTACACTTCCCCACAATATTTTCTGTTTGTTACTTCCAATTTAAGTTTGATATCATGAAGATCCATTAAGTGTGTAATTTTCAGACTTTTATCTGCTCTCCTTACAAAGATATTGTAGGTCAAAGAATGAAAAAATTCAAAAAATCAATTTTTTAAAATAGTGTACATTTTGTGTAAGCTTCTCACTATAAGAAGTAGTTATACTGTATAGTGAAATAGCACAATAAATATTAAGGCTGAGAAATTACTCTTACTTTGGAAAAATACAATTAGGGTAGATAAAAAATCTACTCACCAAGTGGCAGCAGAACTCGCACATAAAAGACGGAAGAGGGGTGAAGGAAGAGAACTGGAGACGTCTAGGAAAATTGGTAGATATCGGGAAAGTCACCCAGAACAGCGGGTCAGAGGAGACTTGCCGTAAGTAATGTCTTTCCTTCTCATCCCGTACGGTAAGTCTCCTCTGACCCGCGGTTCTGGGTGACTTAACCAATATCTACCCCTTTTCCTAGACCTCTCCAGTCTTTCTCCTTCACTCGATTACTTCCCCTTCCACCCTTCTGCCTGAAGAAGGAGCCACTGGCTCCAAAAGATTGCTAATTACAGCTGTCTTTTATGTATGTGTTCTGCCGCTGCTTGACGAGTAGAATTTTTATCTATTCAATTAAATAGTTTAAAGAATGAGCTTTTTTAGCTTGCAATCAACAAGTTTGAGCCATTAAAAGTAGGGCCTATATTAAGGAATACATTCAGCATGGTTATCATGGTTTTTAATTTATAGTCCAGTTAATGATTCTTATTTGAAATTTTTGGGGCAACTCAGTACTGAATAATTTATATAAAAACAGATGCCTGTAAAAGCAAAAAATAGCCACTGTTTCTAAATGTTGAGAATAAATTTTTTTTAAAAATGTCTTTAAACCCATTAAACATTCGGGAATTCATCCAGCAAATATCAATTTTTTTCTGAAATGACCGAGCGACTGGTTACTTTTTTCCCTGGCCCACTAGTCCTAGCTTACATAACAGAAATTTTGATTTTTATCAATACCAACTGTCTGCTTTCACCTATCACATCATCAAAATGCTGGACATAAATCACTCATCGAAATCAGCCACACACTGCAACGACAAGTAGCCCAAGTTACCTATGGTGTTGTAAGTTGCCACAAATCAGAAACTGCTGTGTTTCCAGTAGCAAAACATACTGTTGCAAAATTGGCAGCAAATGGGTAGCATCACGTTGTGGCACAGCAACCATAAAGCTTTGCTTTGTCTCAACGTCATAACCACCAAAGACCCATTGCTCTCGCACCTATGACTTCGATGGTGCTGACGAAGCAGCTCTCGTCTATTTCAACAGTATGGCCAGGGCCGCCCAAAACTATTGGCTCAATTAAGAAATATTCATGGCAGATATCTCTACAAAATTGGCACCAATCGAACACAGTGTGCTCACTGCCAATTTTGAGCTCCCTTATTAAAAACTTTTGCCTACTGAATTCGAAAACCCACATGTAAGACAGTTGCACAATTTTAGAAATGTATAAATGACTGCCAGCAAAAAATGACATTTTCCTGACTGAACATTTCTTTCTACAGTCCCTGCCAATGGAGCAGCTCCAAATTTCGCCATCTTTCCCTGTAGTTTTCTCCAGCTTCATCTCGTTGTATCCAACACAATACCTATTTTCACACACCATATCGTTCTTCATAAGACCTTGTTGCCTAGCCCATTGTATTGAGCTTCGGGTGTTCTCCATAACATGGTATAAATCTTCCATTACCAAATTGCTCAAATCTGGAAAATTTCTCGCCATTTTGGCACACGCAGTAATATACGATACTTCAAAACGGACAGCCTCAACAGAAAAATATAGGTTGTTGGGCGCACTGATCAAGATGCATAACTGTGAGCAACAGGGACAAATACCATATGCAACAATATGCAAAGCCAACAATAGCTATCATGGTAAGGATGTATGAAACTGTCAGCATTACCTATGGCTAAAGAACTCTGTGAAGAAATATATTAAAATGTCTGCAGCATATTGGCATAGCAACATGAATAAGCTGGGGAAAGCAGACAGTTAATTAATCTTCCCCCCCCCCCCCCCCCCACCATATGAAAATAAGTACTTTTTTGGTATTCTGTGCATATATATGCTTATATCTTAAGAATATGTGTTTGCTTCAAAAATAGGTATTTTTCTCATGATCAGTGCATGTACCCCCTAAACTGCGTAAGTGCCATTTTCGTTATTGCAGATGTTCGTTTTTTGGTATTGTGGGCTTGGTTTGAGCTATATAGGTCGAGTGAACTGTACGATTCCTGCTGGCTTTGTGGCTGTAGCATTATGTCGTAGGGTGAGACTTTTTTTAGGGGTGATGTGATGTGATGTTTTGTATTGTTAAAATTAGGTTGTCCTTGCGCTAGACCCCCTATTTCCCGCGGTTGTTCTGTAGTTTCATTTTATCATTGAAGTAAGATTACTTTCACTGTTTCTATTTTCTCGATCCCTTTACAAACGCAACCACAAATCACATGGAGTCAGTCTGGCAAAAAGCTAAAGAAAAAAATCCTATAAGGCCTTTCAGAACTCACTGTGCTATGCTGAATAACTACCTGGCGGAATTTCTCTGGTGTCAACGTTTTGGGGAAAACCCATTCCACAATTTTGTTATTAATTCCACCTTTCTAGAAGAGCGAGAGAGAGAGAGAGAGAGAGAGAGAGAGAGAGAGAGAGAGAGAGAGAGAGAGAGAGAGAGAGAAAAAAAAAAAAAAATTAAATTCCGTGCATACATATGCAATATGTCATTTTTGATACAAAAAAATTTTTTGAGACAGTTAACTGATTTTTTTCTTTGCATCCAAATGAAAAATAAGTACTTTTTTGGTGAAGAGCGCGTCAGATATGACTGTAACACTCAAGTTTTGAAATAAAAAAATTTTTGGCATTCAGCGCATATATATGCTTATATCTTCAGAAATACGTGTTTCCTTCAAAAATAGGTACTTTTCTCATGATCAGCGCATGTACTCCCTAGACTGCCTAAGTGCCACGAAAAGCAGAATCAGATGTTTCCCTCGACCTCTACAGCTGAAAGGAAGCCCAGATAGCAAGGAACCAATACAGCTGAAAGGAAGCCCAGATACCAAGGAACCAATAGCTACAACCTGAAGAGTGGAATCAGACATTTCCCTTGACCTATGTAGCTCAAATGCAGCTCTCAATACCTACCAGCAATAATAATAATAATAATAATAATAATGAAAACAATGTAAACTTCACACACCAACATAACTCAAAAAACACCACAAAAACCAAAACCTTCAACAACTCGAAAACGCAAAAACCTGTATATACACCAGATCAATTAAAACCAACCAAAGTACGATAAATGTAAAACAGACAGAACATCAGAATTACTACAGATTAAAACCAAAATAAAAGTTTATTACCAACAAAAGCATGCAACAAAATCACCTAGGTTGACCGCCGCTACCAGTACACACACACACACACACACACACACACACACACACACACACACACACAAAACTAATCAAACCTAACAAAATGCCACACACATAAAAAACCATCACTGAAAAATGAAGATTTCCAAACCCACATTGCAGCACTGGCTACCCAGACTCAAATAAACCCATGTTACCATAGTGATAATGAACCCAATATCACATGTTAAACTCAACAAACACAAACCAATTCAAAAACACACACACAACACCATTATGTCATGGGTCAAAGGAGACAGGTGGAATAGAACACTTCCAATGGCCCCTTAACTTAGTTCCTACCTCACGCAGACAGACAGGATGTGAGGACAAGAATGAATAGTTCTGAAAAATAAGATTAGTGTTTCACTTTTAAAAGTGTTAATCAGCAGTAGGGCCTCCTGGGATCTTGCTTACTTGACTATCAGTAGTGACCAGCCATACTGTTTCTTTATAAAACAATTCCTTAATAACTTTATTGTTTAATATTTGGATTCTTGCACTGATGTCACCTCACGTGTAAGATTGTTCCCCCTATTGTTATCTAGACAACAAACTTGAACTCTAAGACATGATATCACAGTACATAAAATGATTTTTACATGTTAGTCTGAGAACGTGGACAGTGACCAAGAAGGCTTACCCTAAAATTGCACTTACTTTAAGTTTTCAAAATGTCACAACCCCTTTCTTCTGTCATTTATCACTCTTTAACCTCTGGCAACAATCTGTTAATATAAAAACTGCACTGTTTTTAGGGTTCATGTTAAACCACAGACCTCTCTATAACTGACTGGTTGGAGAAAGGCAAGACAAAGAACTGGTTATGAACTGTTGTGTCCAAATCAATCTTTGAAATGCCAAAAACAGGATTAGTTAAAAATGTGATACCAAGCTTATGAACGACAACACCCTTAACGTGGTGGAGATATAAGACACAGAACTGATCAACTGCTCACCTAACTAATAACACGTAAATGTTAGCGAAATAAAATGCTAGGGACTAACAGGATCTCTGTGAGAAAAGGTAGTTTTGGGCCCAGGATGTTCTTTCTATTAGTCCTTCAAATATATTAAAAACTTGAAAATACCAGACCCCAATTCGAAAATGGAGCCTCACATAGGTACTTAAATGTATCTATGGAATGACCTACCAACCCAACCTATCCTAGATATATGTTTACACCAGTCTACAGATCAGCCTGTCAATGTAAATGAACACATATATACATCTTGTATGTCACAAGCATTCCCCCAGTCGAACACAATCTCCAGTAGGCCTAGACTTAAAGTACACCTAGCAAACAATACAGTCTAAGCTACCAGCCACAAAAAATAAACTTCATATTATGATCAAAACACACACTCAAAATATTTCACTGAAACAAACGAAATATCCTAGATGCCATATCACATCACATTTCATATAGGCTACCTATGGCTCATGTTGTTCACTGGACTCCAAACACGTTTATTTTTTCACACACAAGCATTTATTGCTTAGTCCAGTTTCTTGAATAAGTATCATGAGGCTATCGTGGTTAAGTTTGTCAAATTAACTCCCAAAAACATCTTTTTGATAGCAATATTCTTGAATACTGGTTGTTTCTCAGATTCCACACCCCCTTCGGAATACCAGCTTGGTGCTTTCTGGGGTTTAGATATTAGCTACACAGTCATAGTTATGCTACCAAGACCTTGTAATGGATCTGGGAGATGTTATTTTTTTACCGTATTTGTCGATACCGAATTGTAAATGTTTTCTTATATTTTTGTCAGAATTTATTATAATTTGTCTTATTATATGTTAATTTACTTCTGTTTTTGAGAGTAAAAGCATATTGATTACTATTAGAAAATGTATCCACAGTCTAATATAACAGTCGCGACACTCACTGCTGTAAAAATTGTTGCCGTTTGACAGATGGAGCGACACTAGCGCTCCAAGTGGCAGGTAAGGTGAACGTCAGACGCGTCGTAAGCATAATGTTTGTTTGCATCCATTTCCTTCTTCATTTCCGAATTATTTGAGTTATTTTCTTGGCTCCAAGGGTTTGTGTGGTACCAGAAGGCATATATGTTACTAAAAATGATTCTAAAAAAAGCGCAAGTAAGGACAAAAATCATGAATAGAGTGGCAAGCTACAACACATTCGTGAAGAAACACTTTTGACATTGGACAGAATTGCAGCTTACCACGTTGATATCAAAAGATTATAAACACACAGATTCACATGTAGGAAGCACATACATGTACCTCTACATGCAAAAACGACCGACAGCTCGTTTATCGTACTGTAGGCCTACTGCGTTTGTCATTTTCGCCCGTTGCCACAAGTACGACCTTCATCTTTATATTATTCTAAGTGACACAAGCAACTGCAAAATAGTGGGAGAAATATGCTAAAAACATTATAATGAGCTGATTACACTACATTTCAAGAAAAACCAAATATTTGAATAATTTTCAATCAATCAGTCAGTGCACAAGGTGCTGACAAAATAATGTCATCACACGAAAGAAGCAAGGAAAATTAGGTGACTAACAACAGAAGTGAACGAAATACATACCAAAGAAATCAGCAGCCCAAATGAGCCAACTACTTCAGTTTCTTATTTGCTTTCTTGTTGTTAGAAACTAAGTCTTGATTCCAATATTTGAGCCGGTAAACAAGTCTCACTTTAACAAATATCTTGATTAACAGCAGCTTAGTTTCTTCACAACATCCAGGGGGAAAACTTGGGACAGCCAGCAACAAGTTTACATATAATTCACCACAGTTTTTCTTGTGAGAATGTTCATCAAAAACTGATGCCATCTGATTTTCACAATCCCTCAAAAATAAACAAATATTTTCACTGCAAATAACCAAGCTTCAAAATTGTCTTCGTAACTTTTGAAATGGCAATAAAATTTGTCATTTGCATCTAAGTCCTGGCTGTTGTCTACAAGTAGATTCCTGCACTTGACACAATTATGTAAAGAAAAAAGTTTCTTCAACATGTAACCAAACACATATCTCATACTGTTTTGTTCTTCAAGGTCTGCTGGAACTTCCACATTTGGTAGCTTTGTTGCAGAACGTGTATCACTACTGCATAACAACTGAGAGACCTTTAATGTTTGAGCAGATTTCATGTCCAGTATTGCCTGACCCCAGTCAATTCCTTCACAATTACTGCTTGCCACATTAGAGGAATTTATCAGTTTGCTTAGTGTACAGTTGTTAAATGCAGCACAAAACTGCCTTGGAAATGGGTTGCTGCAAAAACCACCTCTCTGCCTCATAGTTGAAAAAAAGTTTTCCAATGTGTCTTGGTTAATTTTACGTGAGAATAAGTACAATTTTGTTCCAGTCAGTACCTCGGCAGCAAGCATTTCCAAAGCACATATATTGCTTAGAAGCCCCTTTACACATTTTATCCTCAGGGAGTAATCTTTTCCATCAGAGCCTACAAATTTCCAAGAGTGAATCCATGGCTTCATCACATGTAGAACATCCAGATGCTCTGAATCACTCCTAATACAGTTTCTTAGATGCACAGGCCCTTTCACACTGTATGTATTAAAGAAATCAAAAATGTCATTAACTTTCTGACAAAAGTCTGAAGTGCCAGTTGCAGATAATGGCATACTACCACAAAATACAAGTGTGTCAATACCAGCTGCCACAGTGTGGCTTAACACACGAACTGCAGTACCCACTTTCATTTTTGAAAAAGCTGGCAGTTTGACAGCTTTTTTAGTCAGCTTCGGAGCTAACTTGTATTTCCTGTGCAAGTCATTTGAATAGAGCTGAGAAATGTCCTTCCAAGAAGCAGTACCAACCAAACCATCATTTGATGTATGAATTATGCCATACCTAAATAGGTTGTTTCTGATGCTCTTAAACAAACGTGGGGTATCATAGAAGAAATAGATCTTCTGCTCCTCATATACCAAACTTGGATTGTCTTGTGTAATTCCCAGTCTCTTTCTACAGCCCACAAAATTTGAACCGTGATCAGTCACACAGGTCTTTACAACCAAGCCAATTTCCTTAAGTCTCTTGAGTACTTCATAAAATATAGCAGTCAAATGCATAGCTCCCACTGTTCCTTTACAAAAACAGTACAGCAATGGTTGTTTGAAACATGAAAAAATGCCACTAATCATTATCACCAACACACTGTTCGCAATTTTAGCTGTGCCTCATATGTCAAATTTGCCATTAGAGACATTTCATCCAATGACATATTCACAAGTTTATCAATATAAGAAAAATGTTGCACCTTTTGCTTTAAAAGATGGAATATATAGTCACTTATCCCACATTTTATTTGTATGCCTTCCACATACCTTTGTAATGTACGCACTGATGGAAGCATAAAACATTCTGACAAAAACCTGTATGCCTGAGTGCTGTAATATAATAAATTTAAGAGGAAACAGATTATTTTCGTCTTTCCATCTTGCAGCACGTTTTTCTCTCAATGGCATGGTAATCTGGCTTACCAACAAGTCAAGGGCACTTTTTTTAAATATCGGGGTCCTACAGTCTTTAACATTCGTTTGTCCTTGTTCACTTGCTCCTTCTGATACAGTTTCTGTCGCTGTCTGTAGGCACTTTCCTTGTCCCGTAATAGTTTCGCTCAAAGTCTAGCGATTTGCACATTCTGACACTTCACACGCTTTTGTAAGACACGAACAGCTGCACATAATCTAACCACTTCATCGTCAAAGCAAGTCCGTGTTGACGATTCACACGAATCTGGCACTGATACATGCAGAGTTGAACCGGCTGCTTCTGTGTCATAGGACTGTTTTATTGCTTTAGATTGACTGTCGAATCTTTGTGGCAGTTTCCTCTTCATCGTCAGCTGAGGTGGCTTATTTGGAATGTCAAACAGTGTGGGTACTGCATTCCACACGAGTCTGTTGTTGTCTGCGTTCATGAACTGGTTTTGTTCGAAATGTGGCGAACAAAACCTAATATTATTATACAGGTACACTGGTTCTTTCTTAATGAGGCCTTCTCGCCTGCTATTAACAAGCCATTTTCTGCTCCTAAAACGAAACATTCATCATTTATACACATATAGTTTGCAAGTGAATCCTGACGATACAGTTTAGTAACATGATGGTATATACCTCTCAGGATCCTTAGGAAACCTAAAAAAAGACAGCTGTGGTGTCTTCTTCCTGTTGTTAGTGCAATTTATTGCGCTACAAACGCTCCCGCCAGTAAAAGCCATTGTATAAATCGAAATAAACAACCACTATTCTCTTTTCATGATCGCGGCGAATTCACAGTGTAACGCAGCAGCCTCTTAGGGCGCTGCTGGCGCTGTAAGCAACAAAATCGAGGCGAAGTGTCGCTACTGTTATGATGTATCGAAGAATAGCAAAGAGACTGATTACGAGTGGAAACTTGTGAATTGTGTAAAATATCTTTGACGTTGGAGTCGTCTTTGACTATTGTTTTGGTGTGTGTTGACGGAAGAACAATGGGAAGGTCGCCGTCATAAATAATTTTGAATTATGTTACTATTATTTTTGTATCAACTAAAAAGAAGAAACTACATTTGAAGAAACTGTATTTGAAACACCAAAATGAGAGAAACACGTTGAACCACGTCTTTTCTGCAGCCGACAACGATGCATTGTGGAATCATACTTAGACAACTGAAGCCTAGACTAATATCGCCTTGCAAACGTCTAACGGAAAAGGTACTGTCACGAAATATGGCAAATTTAAGTAAATAAAAAATAGTGATCATATTTTCAACTTGTGTCTTAGCCGGGATGCCATATTTCAACTGGGGACTGTAGCCGGGATATTGTGTTCACGAGATTTTGAACAGTGCTACGAGGAAGAACAGTTTTGTGTGTTAATACCTGTTTCTTCAGAATGTGTGTTACAGTGTTTGTGTTCATCGGGAAGTAAAAGTTTTGGAGAAGAAATGTTTCGGCAAAAAATATAATTTTCGACAGAAGAAAATACTTCAAGAATTTTGGTCAACAATCACATGGATGGAAAACGTGGTTTTGCAACAGTAGAAGAGTGTTCCAGATAAGTCAGGAAAACCTCGTATTTTGATAATACAATATTTTTATCTTGTTTTATATTGTTGTGTATAAATTTTTGTTCTTCACAATGACTTACGAGTTTTTCGAGAGTATTGTGCCTAAAGTAGAAAGTAGTAATTTAATAGACTTCGAACATCAGGACAGGTCAAATCAAAGAGAAAGAACCGATCAATTTGATTTAAAAAGTTTTCTTGTAAATTTCACGAAAGAAATTAAACAATCAGTTGACGACAATAAGACTTACCGGGATGAAAAAATTGATAACATTTTGTTGCAAGTCCAAGCAGTCAATAGCCAAGTGGGTGAGCTTTCGAACAGAGTTGGCAGTGTTGAGGAAAAAATTGAATCTGTGGAAGCAAAAGTAAATGAAATTGATGCTAAATTGAGCGGTGAAATTAATACTGTAAAAAATGACTTACTGGTAGATAGGGAACGAAATTTAATGTATTTTAATGAGATAAAAGGGGATATAAAAAATTTGGATGAGAATACAAAAAGTTTGACAATCGTTTGGTTACTCTAGAAGAAAAAGTAGAATGCAATGATTTAGAAAACAAAAAATCTGTCAAAGAACTTAGCGAAAAAATTGAAAGTTTTAACATTGAATTTCAAAGCAAAAATTACAATGTCAACACATGTAATCTTGTATCTAATATTCCACTGAAGCACTTTTCGGTAGATGGACCCTTACATCCTGTTGATTTTATGCTGTATTGTAAGGATTGTTTTTTACCTCACTCACCAGATGAAATAAAAATTAAATTTGTGAAAAAATTCTTAGAAGGGGAAGCTTTGACTTGGGCAAACCAGATTGTAACTCTGGAAAAATTTTGGGATGATCTTAAACAAACTAGAATCAAAAGTGAATTTTTGAATGGGCGAAACTATAGAGAATCAGATGGGAGCATGAAACAATTTTGCAAAAGTGAACTTCAAAAACTTATTCATTTAACAAAACCTTTGAATGACTTGATCAAAATTGATACCTTAAAGAGAAGATTGCCATCAGCAATGCAGTTGAGTTTAGTTCATTGTCCTGATGGGTTTACTCAGAAAGGTAAAGGTCAAAATTGGGGAAATGACAACTTTCAAAAAAGGGAACAAAACAATTATCATGGCGTCAGTCAAAATTCAGGGGGATATAACAATTTTGAAAAGAAGGACCATAGATTTTATCCAAAACAAGAACAACATTTTCACATTAATAATCAACAAAATAGAGAACACTTTAGGGATCAAAATCACAGAAATTTTGATAGAGGTCCGTACAATAGGAACTACCAACAATCAGGTAATGTTTGGCATAGGAATGGGATCAGAAATGTTGAACCGAGCGAGGTGGCGCAGTGGTTAGACACTGGACTCGCATTCGGGAGGACGACGGTTCAATCCCGCGTCCGGCCATCCTGATTTAGGTTTTCCGTGATTTCCCTAAATCACTCCAGGCAAATGCCGGAATGGTTCCTCTGAAAGGGCACGGCCGAATTCCTTCCCCATCCTTCCCTAATCCGATGAGACCGTTGACCTCGCTGGCTGGTTCCCTTCCCCGAAACCAACCAACCAGAAATGTTGATCAGAGACATTGGCAGAACCACAATCACCAGTTCATACAGGAACCGGAAATAAAAAACGAGTAGACGCCCCCTTGAAGGTCCGCAAGGTTGAGGCAGAAGGTGAGCATGATGAAAGGACCAATGGATGTGACTATCATAAACCCAAACATGACAGTTCCAAACCTAAGCTATCACATGAGGTTATTAGTTGTTACTTATTGAAAAAATTTCAAGAGGAAAATAATATTGATAAAGATAAAATTTTCAGTACACAAGAACATACAGTAGATAAAAGTAATTGTGATTCATTTAATTTAACAGAGTTTTACACTCGGGCAGAAAAGAACAACACTTTGTCAGATGATGTAATTTGTAGTAGTTCAGAGATGTGTGTGAATGAAAGAGAGAATGCATGCTGTGAGAATGAAAATGTTGGTGAAAGGGATCTGGTAACTTTAGAAAGGGGAAATAATATTTTGGGGAATAATTTGAATGTGTATGACCTGAATATGTGTAATGATAATGATGTTGTTGATAAAGTTGATAATGATGGTAATGGTATTGATGATGATGTTGAGGAAAGGTATTTCATTAGTTTAAATAGGGAATTGGGTATATACATGGTTGAAAATGGATTAAATAGTGAGAATATTATAGAAATTCCCAGGGATGTTACCAGGATGAATAAAGCTCACAAGCTGGATGTATGTGAAAGTGTGAATTTTGATGTTGTTGATAAAGAATCTGACTACACAAATGACAATGACACATGTATAACTTTAACCTAAGTGAAACTTTTACAGATACTAATGATACACACACATTTCTTATGAATATATGGCTCAACAGTGAAACTATTTCTTTTGACAAGAACTTTAGAAAGATGCTTATTAATGTATGTGAAACTGTATGTCCTGAGTGGTGGAAAAAGATGAGATATTTTATTTTTGAAAAGCTGAAGGATAAGTACTTCAATAGTATACAATGTGATTTGGATGAAAATTCTTGGCTATTTGAGATAATAGAGAGTACTCATGACAATTTTGTGTCTTGTGCAAATTTTATAACTGTGACAAATAATACATGTAATGATATGCCATATGATTCTGATAAGTATAGGTTTGGGGAAATTGAAAGTGATTTATTACATGAGGATACAGGTTCTGAGAAAAGTGATCAATTTTGCAGTCCCTATATAAAAGTTCAAATTGGGTCATGGATTGGTAAATGTTTAATTGATACAGGAAGTGAGATCTTGGGAATATCTGAAAGGTTAAGCAAGAAATTGAAAGTGGGGAAAGATTATGTTGAAATGCCAGTTGTTGGGGTAAAGATAAAAGGTGCTACTGGGAAGAGCAGTAAATTGGTAAAAAGCCAGGCTTTAGTGACATTTTTAATTGGAGGCAAGTTGTTCACACATGGATGTTTCGTAATTCAGGAATTTAATGAGGATTTTCTTTTGGGTATGAATTGGATAGTAGAAGCAAATACAGCATTTGATTGGGTTGGAAAAAAACTTTTGTAGAAACTAGTGAAAGGGAGTACATTCAGACAAATTTTGCGAACACACTTGGTGATCAGAGTAATGGAAATTTTGACAGTATCAATTTACTAAAAGAAAAAAGATTGGAGAATATTGAAACTCATAGATTTGATACCAATGAAGTTGAATTTGGGAATTTAGTAAATTTGAAAATTTCAGAAACACAAAATTTATCTGGGGAGCGAAAACAACAGTTAGAAAATCTGCTGTGGGAATACAGTGATGTTTTCAGTGACATACCTGGAAGGGTAAAGGGTTGTCAGTGTGAGCTTCAGGTAAAACCTCATGAACCATTTTTCATAAAACCATACAGTATTGCAATATCAAAAAGACCTGGTGTTGAGAAAGAGCTGAAAAAGATGGAAGGATGTAACATAATAGAAAGGAGTATCAGTGCATATAATAATCCTCTAGTAGTAGTTTCGAAAAAAGATGGTGGAGTAACATTGGTTTTGGACTCTACACACTTAAACAAAATTTTGTTCAGACAGATAGACCATCCTGAAAATATTGATGAGTTACTCTATAAATTTACGGATTTAAAATATATGTCAAGTTTGGATCTAACTTCGGGTTTTCATCAGGTACCACTTTCGGTTAATCCTAGAAAATATACTGCTTTCTTGTACAATGGTAAGAGTTACCGTTACCAATATTGTGTTGTGCCATTTGGGTTAAATTCTTCTGTTTCTGAATTTATAAGAGCTTTGGATCATGTACTGGGGCAAGAACTTGCGTCTAAACTGATAATTTATGTAGATGACATTTTGGTTACAGGGCAAAATTGGGAGGAAAATTTTTTGATTTTGAAGTCAGTTTGTGAAAAACTTAGAAAAGGGGGGATGACATTGAAATTAGAGAAATGTAAATTTGCAGTTTCTGAATTGAAATTTTTGGGTCATGTTGTCACAGACAAGGGAATTTTGGCAGATCCAGAAAAAATTAAAGCAATTTCAGAAATTCCTATTCGTAAGACTAAAAAACAATTAAAGTCGTTCTTTGGGTTATGCGGTTATTACCGAAAACATATAAGTGATCAGAGTCTGAATGCACCATGTTTAAGCCAATTACTTAAGAAAAACACTGTTTGGGTTTGGGATAAAAGTTGTCAGGAAGAGTTTGATAAAATTAACCAAGAGTTGAGAAAGCAACACTTATTACACAGACCTGATTTTAGTTTTCCATTTTGTTTGAACACGGATAGCAGTAATTATGGGCTTGGAGCAGAGTTATTTCAAGAAAGAGTAGAGAATGGAGTTAAGATACATTGTACCATAGCATTTTCAAGCAGAATGTTGCTCAAGCATGAGAAAAATTATACAGTCACAGAGAAGGAACTTTTGGCAATTCATTGGGCTTTTACAAAATTTAGAATTTACCTTGTTGGACATAAAACCATAGTATTTTCGGATCACAAAGCTTTGAGTTACTTAAAGAGTGCAAATTATACCACAGTAGATTGACCAGATGGGCAATTTTACTGCAACAGTTTGACTTTGAAATCAAACACATAAAAGGTTCTGAGAATGTAGTAGCTGATTCACTTTCAAGTTTACCAATTGGGGGAGAAAAGGAGATTTTTGAACAAGAGGAGGAAAAGCAATTTAAAATTAGATACTTGAAAGGGGTGGAAAATGAAAAAACAATTAGAGCTATGTGTAACAAAATTAGAAAAAATCAAAATTTAGATCAGAGTTGGAAATTAATCAAAGAATGTTTAGGCAAGAAGGGGTATGAGAAACTTGATAAATTTTACAAATTGCATAAGGGGATTTTGTTTCGGAGAACAGATGTAGATTCTGATAATTGGAAACTGTGTTGGTCAGAGGCAGATGCTGATAAGCTGATCATTTACATACATGAAAGTTTCGGTCATTGTGGGATACAGAAGTCTATTCAAAAGATACAAGAAAATGTTTATTTTTACAATATTGGAAAGAAGGTAAGAAAAGAATTGGCAACCTGTGACAAATGGCAGAGAGTTAAAGTGAGCAATCAAAGATGTGGTGGAGAGTTGCAAAACATTATTCCGGAAAAACCTTTAGATCTTATCGCAGTGGACGTATATGGAATGTTACCAAAGAGTAAAGGTGGTTACTGTTACATATTTGTTATGGTAGATGTATTTTCAAAATTAATTAAACTATATCCAGTGAAAAAAGCTACTAGCCATGAAATTATAATAAAAATTGAAAGAGATTATTTCGAACAGGTGGGTAAACCAAAAGCTATATTATCAGATAATGGTTCACAGTTCACCTCTAAAATTTGGAAAAAGTTTATTGAAAGATAAAAATTGAAGCATATACTTATATCTGTTTATTCTCCGTCCACCAATCCTGCAGAAAGATATATGAGGGAAATTGGGAGACTTTGTAGAAACTATTGTAGCCATAAGCATCCAACCCGGTTTGAGCACATTCGAAATTTTGAAGATATTATGAATAGCCTACAACATAGTTCCACAGGATTTTCACCATATGAGATTATGTTTAATATTTGACCTCCAAATCTTATGTCAGAACTTATTGAATTTCCTAAATGTACACCTTTAACTATGCAAGAGAGAGAAGATATTGTCAGGGAAACTATGAGGAAACAAGGGGAAAAGAGGAATAAAAGATATAACAATAGGGTAAGATTAACCACTTTTAAAATTGGGGATCTTGTTCTGGTCAAATCTCATGAAAAATCAAAAATGTTAACTTCAGAAATTAAAAAATTCGTTGATATCTATACTGGGCCTGTTGAAGTCATAGAAAATCCACACCCTAATGCTTATCTTTTGGTGTATCCGAAGTCAAAGAAATTATTTGGTCTCAGGAATGTTGTCTCTTAAAAACTGTATAAACAGAAATCATAATTTCAAAATTTAAATAACCTATTATCATCTAAAACAAAAGTTCTCCACTGCAATACGCTTGTTAGAACAAAACTGCCTGTACAACGAAGTGTGTATATTTGCATGTATAAATTAATAATTTGAAGTCACATATTAATTGAAACTGATGAAAAACACTGTTCTAACAAAGAATGAGAGAAAGATTTATTTTTACTTTTTTACAAAAAAAAGTCTCCATAGTGAGCATTTCTGAATTTTTCTAATTTTTGGAAGCTAAGTCTTCCCTGTGGGTGAAGGCATGCATGTGAGGACATGCATGCAAAGGTATAAGTTTCAAAACCAATTTTAGATAAAGCCTCATGATATATGAGCAGTTTATTGTTGTTTATACTGATGTTGTGGGGAGCAAAAGTACTCTTCACAAGAATGTGACTTGTAGTAATATTGTAGTAGAGAGGAAAGTGTACATAAATAATTGCAAAAAATTTAGATAATACTGATGTATCTTTAGCTGTACTAAAAGAAGAAAATCATAAAAAAATACAAAATAAAAAAAACCTAAGTAAAAAAATTTAAAAAGAAAATCATAAGCAAAAAAATATACAAAAAACAAAAAATCCATGACTAATAAAAAAATATAAAAATTAAAAAAAAATCAGATGTTAAAAAATATATATATATAAAAGGCAAATATAGAGAAAAACACATTACACTATATATGTCCAATATCATTTTTACTGTACAATATGTAAGCATAATGAAATTAACATTAATATTTAAAAAAAAATTAAAACCTATTCTAGGAAATGAGTTTTACCTTTCTATTATTTTCAATCTGCATGCTGTATGTTAGAATATTTCTCATGTATGTTTTATACCATGTATATTTGTCATGTTAAATAATTTCTTTACTTGAAAATTTTGTGTATGGTATTGATGGGGAAGTATCATTGCAACAACAGCCAGTAATAAGTCCACAGATTCAAAGAGTCCAAATTTGGAAGAGGCTATCAGACTGCATCATTAATGTACTAATTGTGTAATACAGATCCATCACTGAGTGTTGTCGGGATTTTGTTGTATATGTCCATAACAACAAAAGCCCTGGGGAGCAGTTTAATGGATCTGGGAGATGTTATTTTTTTACCGTATTTGTCGATACCGAATTGTAAATGTTTTCTTATATTTTTGTCAGAATTTATTATAATTTGTCTTATTATATGTTAATTTACTTCTGTTTTTGAGAGTAAAAGCATATTGATTACTATTAGAAAATGTATCGAAGAATAGCAAAGAGACTGATTACAAGTGGAAACTTGTGAATTGTGTAAAATATCTTTGACATTGGAGTCGTCTTTGACTATAGTTAGTCGGCAGCTAACTCTTGGTGTATGTTGACGGAAGAACAATGTGAAGGTCGCCATCATAAATAATTTTGAATTATGTTACTATTATTTTTGTATTAACTAAAAAGAAGAAACTACATTTGAAGAAACTGTATTTGAAACACCAAAATGAGAGAAACACGTTGAACCACGTCTTTTCTGCAGCCGACAATGATGCATTGTAGAATCATACTTAGACAACTGAAGCCAAGACTAATTTCGCCTTGCAAATGTCTAACGGAAAAGGCACTGTCACGAAATATGGCAAATTTAAGTAAATAAAAAATAGTGATCATATTTTCAACTTGTGTCTTAGCCGGGATGCCATATTTCAACCTTACCAATGATTTACGCTACAATTAAAACAAAACTTATTCACAATTCCAATTACAATAGCTACACATTTCATGTACCGGTTTTCGTAAATACAGATCTTTACGTACTTGGTTTAGGTGAAATAATGCCAATGCGTCACAATTATTTCGATGTGAGCAATGAAACTTCACGTAAAACATGACTGCGATAAAATGCGTAATAAAATAAATATACCGAGGTCTAGAAATAAGCATGATTACACATAAAAGGGATGATTAATACAGTTCAATATTAAAAATGTGTATTCAACAAAACCGTAGTCCTACAGAACTGGAGGGGTGTGACGGTAACGGTTTTATTTTATCAGTGAAATTACATACCGGTACTGGATGTTACTAATGGACCTGAAACCATCAAATAAATGATTACAAACTTAATTTACCGGTTTTTCTCCCCCGGAATCCAAAACATCAGACAGTATATATAATAATAGTATGAGACAATGAAGGGAGATTATTTGAGGATGTATTTTCATCAATTTTGAGACGTTATGACTCGTAATAGCCCTGGAGACGTCTTTTACAACAATCGAATAATTTGTAGCAGTACACCGATAAAAATAACTGCTTGCAACTAGCAAGTAATTGCGCAACCAAACTTCGAACACACAAATAACTTCTTAACACGATACGATTACATGACAATGGACACCATACGCATACTCAAAATAACAAACCTAGATTAACACAGCACCGGTTTTCGTACGCCTCCAAACAAACTGCTTTTCAGAGATTGTATTTTAATAAATGAAGACATACCGGAGCAGTGGATTTTAATAATACCGACAACCAAAGACAACAAAGCAACTGAACTACGCACTAGAACAAGCCAGTTTATTTGATTAATTTAAAATGTTTTGTTATTTGCTGACATGAATCCATGGCTTTTTAGATTAAAGTACTGACTTCGAAAGTGGGGGCATTTGATGACAGAATTAAAAATCATTATTGACAAAGCCAATCCAATCCAATAGAGACCGTAGATCTTACACTAATAACTAAACAAGAAATTTCCAGAAACTTACCTCCGCTTATAAAAATGTCCACAGTGTGCGTTAGAAAAATGTGTAGAAGAATGAAACTCAAGGAGAAAATACGAATTGCTTTGGAAGTAAAGGATACTTATTATAAATGTCACTATCTTTATCGTAAGTTTTGCATATGATTTTTACGGCTTAATGCTTTGGTTGCTATTATTGGCTCGTTGTAATACGAGAGTTTCTTATTTAAATTTGAACGAAACCATTAAACAGAGGCACATTTTCGAAGTGTTGTTTGACTGATTTAGTCACTCAGTACAAAACACCTTCCTATACTCTTTACTAGTTTAAAAAAATGGTTCAAAAGGCTCTGAGCACTATGGGACTTAACTTCTGAGGTCATCAGTTCCCTAGAACTACTTAAACCTATTTAACCTAAGGACATCACACACACCCGTGCTCGAGGCAGGATTCGAACCTGCGACAATAGCGGTGGTCTGATCCCTGAAAATGTTACTGCAACTTTTCTGAAGTGTATAATCCTTGACTCATTTGCCAGATTTATGCATTCTGTAATCTCACTAAATAACTCAAGGAAAATAACAGAGACAGTTCTATCCTTCTCCAATCCGTGCATGTATCATGTCTTCAGTGAATTCGGCACCAACAGGACATTACGAATTTGACTTTTTTAAATGTCCAACCACACATGCATATTTCCTTGTCCAGCAGTTCATTCGGTTGGGCAGTCTCCAGTATATGTTTCCTTCTGTGTTTTGTTTGTACAGACATACCGGAGCAATGATCATTCACATAGATTTTAACTTATTTTTTGCCAGTGCACTGTTAGTATGTGCGAAAACAAAAACTGCTGCACAAGCTCTGCAAACAACAAATGTGATCTTACAAAACATCAAACAATGGTTCTTCGACAATAAAATGAAAACGAATGAAGAAATAACACAACAAAATCTTACATGCAGCCTTACAAATGTGGCATACCCCAATAATATGGAGGCTATCAAACTGCTGGGATTCCTGATTGACAGCAAATTAATAATGAATGAACAAACAGTGTATGTGTGCTCCCAGCTCTCCGATGTACTGTCTGCAGAAAGTAAGTTGACA
The DNA here is from genome assembly GCF_023864345.2 of Schistocerca serialis cubense. Lineage (NCBI taxonomy): Eukaryota > Metazoa > Arthropoda > Insecta > Orthoptera > Acrididae > Schistocerca > Schistocerca serialis. The sequence continues at coordinate 52,086,995 of NW_026047583.1, forward strand.
CTCGGCGCCGTGGCTTATGGGAATGACTGTAAATGGGAGATGCCTCCACTGTCACTCGCTTCAGCCACCGCGCCGAGTGTCAACTTAGTTTGTGTGTACAGTAATATACCTTCTGAGGAGAACAGAAGGTGTATTAGCTGACCCATACCTTATAACAGTGCATTATGCAATATTTAATAGCCACATCAATCATGGCCTACTGTTATGGGGATATTCTGAAGGCTGCAAGTATGTGGCAGTGCTACATAAAAAAAGCAGTCAGAATCTTTGCATCAAGCTAAAGACTGCAGCACTGCAAGCCTATGTTCACGCAATTCGACCTGGTGGAGGCTCTGTAATGGTTTGGGACGTGTGCAGTTGGAATTAAATGGGACCCCTTATACTTCTAGATACGATTCTGACAGGTGACACACATGTAAACATCATGTCTACCTGCCTTCATTCATGTCCATTGTGCATTCCGACAGACTTGGAAAAATCCAGCAGGTCAATCCAACACCCCACACGTCCAGCACTTCCGCTGGCCTCCATCTCTCCAGACATGAACATGTTTGGGCATACCTGGGATGCCTTGCAACAAGCTGTTCAGTACAGATTCGACCCCCTTCTACTCTAGCAGATTGATGGGCAGCACTGCAGGATTCCTTCCATGACTACTTTAGACATTAGTTGAGTCCATGCCACGTCATGCTGCAAAACTTCTGCATACTCGCGGGGGCCCTACCCGATATTAGGCAGGTGTACCAGTTTCTTTGGCTCTTCAGTGTGTGTATCATATATATTTCCTTATATATATGAAAAATGATAAATAACTCTTGCATATTTAATCTTCACACAGTCTGTCCAATCATGACTGGTAAACGACACAGATCCAGAAATTAAAAACATCAAGTTACTGGTATTTCTATAGATACGTTAACTTTGCACACCTTATGTTATGGAAGTAAGAGCTCTGGAAACCAAGGGGCTGTTAGTTCTGTTTTGCATATATATCTACTTGATTAGTTCTCATTAGTTGGAAAATAATATTGTGGCAATATAAAATCTACCACCCCAAGAAACGACAGTGAGAAAATGGATGTCATGTAAAAATAACCAAACACTGCAGAAAGTGCTAGATTCCCAATTTCTGGAATAGACAGGAAGATTTATGGGTCTCTACGTCAGCCGAACATAACGAATAGAATAGTTTGGTAAATACCATAAATGGATATAAGTCTGCCACAGCAGCCTGTATTCGAGATGACTGTAACTGCAAAATTATCTGAAAGGAAAAAAGATCAAGGTCAATTACAAATACACACTTTCTATCTAATCAAGTGCTTCAGATGAAGGATGTTTCATTTATTTATTATACACCTTTAAAAATGCAACCAACATAATCTTTTGTGTACACAGACGTAGCAATACAATTACATAAATAACACGCACAGACTAAAAAATATTTTACGTAATTACTGTTCGACATTAAATTGTCCATCATACTGCGCATGATGTATTATGTAGAATCACATACATAAGTTTAATGTAATGAAACTATATTACTGTCTGAGATAATTTTTAAAGCCTATTTCGAACTCTTCTATTGTATAAAATGCTTTTTCTCTCAAAGCCACAACTGTGCGACGTCTTTAAACATATTGGTGACACATTGTGTACCTGTAGTGACAACATATTAAACTGTTTTACCCTCATGTATTTGTAACTGTCTAGAGTTTCCTTAAGTCTAGCGACTGTGATGTCTGTCTTCTGTTTTAGGTGTGTATTATATTGACGGGCCACGAGGCTACACCACCGCGGGGTCGAGGCACCTTGTCACAGTTCCTGCTGAGCTCCGCCCCCCCCCCCCCCCCCGCGCCCCCCCCCCCTCCCCCCCCCCCGCCATCAGAGGTTCGGATCCTCCCTCGGGCGTGGATGGGTGTGTTATCCTTAGCGTGAGATAGTTTTAGATTAAGTAGTGTGTAAACCAATGACCTCATGACCTCAGCAGTTTGTCCCAATAGGAACGTACCACAAATTTCCAAAATAACATCAATGGATAGAGTGTTTTAGTTTGTAATAATGCTAGTTTTCTTTTGTATGTATTAGACAACTTAATATGAAGAGGAATGTAGCTGTGGGTATTTTTATTTATTTATATATATATATATATTTTTTTAAATAGGGTTCCCAAGACATTATTTATAGCCCCACAGATGCATCTGAACTCCTTATTTTTGCCAAATGTGATCTTTTTTTGCTCCAGGGAAATTCCTCAATAACACAATGGCATGTCAATTGTGCTTGGAAAAAGGTATAGTATGCATTTAGCAATAGCTTATCACTAACACATGACCTTAGTTTACCTAACAAATATGTAGCACATACTAAGTTAGTAGAGATATATTTGGTATAATTCTTCCATGTTAATTTCGTGTGAAGACAGAAGTCAAGAAGTTTAGCTGAAGCAGTTATTGCCATCCTCTTTAATTGATAAGGTAAAGAGAATATTTACAGTTTGTCAGTATTAATACAAAATTCAGTGAGATGGAACCACTTACTGGCTGCTCTGAAATGATCCCTACTTTACTGCTTTAATGCTCCTCAATTTTTACCAGCTGGAACAAAAGTGGTACCATCATAACATAAATTTTCACATACTAATCACTGGTTATGACATAACGTATTGTGAGTCACTAAAATTAGGAAGTATTATGTTATGTGGCTGGCATTTGGCTGAAATCAGAAATTAGTGGCTAGTGTTTGGTTGAAATCAGAAATCGGTCATGTGACATTCCTCACTCACTAATTTTGAGACACAGTATTGTATCCATCATATTTCGTTGTTTCCGTGTTATAACTTTGATTTTTTGACAGTATGCAATTTGAAGGCAATGTCAAATAGAAGATTTATCACAAACACATCACTCTATATACAATTTGTTATAATTAAATATCTCTTAGACACATCAGTCCTTAAGAGATTTCAAGATGAAATGCATTCACTGTGGTTAGAGACGTAGTGTTACAGAACTGAAAGAAGTAGGATAATATCCTAGAACACACTAATACCTTTTCTCTCCAGCTTTGCTTTTGTAACACATTCTGGGTCTTCTTATTTATGTAATAGAAGCATGTCCCACAATATTCGATGTTATTTACATGAAATGAGTTTCTTCTCTTTCATGGCTTCAAGCTTAAAAAATGAACGATGAAACTGCTGCTAGTGAAACAAGCAGTAAAGACATTTACATCATATGAAATTTACATTTTTTCTTATCACAAATAATTGACTTTTTTTTAATATGTCATGATTCCTGAGGGTGTGGTTAGGTGGGAACCTACAAGTAAAGCTTAAGTTACTGCGAGTGAAACGAGCAGCAATCATATGTATATTCTTGCTTGTTACCAATGCTTTGTGATTTCTTTGAAATAAGCCACGATTTTTGAGAGTGTGGTTATACACAAACCTAAGAGCACAGCTTAAATTGGTGCAAATGAAATGAGCAGCAATCATATTTGTAGTTTTGCTTGTCATAAATGCTGCGTGGGATTAGCCGAGTGGTCTAAGGCACTGCAGTCAAGGACTGTGCGGCTGATCCTGGCGGAGGTTCGAGTCCTCCCTCGGGCATGGGTGTGTGTGTGTTTGTCCTTAGGATAATTTAAGTTAAGTAGTGTGTAAGCTTAGGGACTGATGACCTTAGCAGTTAAGTCCCATAAGATTTCACATATATTTGAATGTTTTGTCATAAATATTTAGTTATGATCGAATCTTTAGCAGCGCTTTCATAAATGTGGTAGTCAAGACAAAGAGCACATTACACTGGGAGAAAGACATCATGTCACAGTCTGATTTCATGCAAATGCCAGTCACACACTGTGGTACTTCCTGATTTCAGTCACTCATAGCATAAGAAACAGTCCCTAATACAACATAAAAATGCTATCAGTTATTGTGTCTTTTCATATAAATCTTTTCACTTATATCTACTTTATCAGCTTTCACTTTGTAATTTAAGTTTTCTTATTTAGAAACTATCATCAGCATTACTAACACTTAGTGGATATCAGAACCACCCACAGTAACATTATGTGTGTGGAGGATGGCTTCTATGGACTAATCCCACTAACTCTGATACGAAAGTGTGTTTCACTTTGCTTTTTGGTACTTTCGTTAAATATAGTTTTTAAGCATATGAGATAGATTGATCAAACTGTGAGGTCAAAATGCCGTGATGGAAGTGATCTGATTAATCTAAAAGAAGATGTTTTAGTCATTATTAATTAACTAAAGCAGAAATAAGGATGTAGCAGCAAATTTCGAGATAACTCAACCTTACAAAATCCGACGCCTAATACGTAATGTGCTAATCAGATACAGTCTTTTAATATACCAATTAAATTATGTACAATTTTGATTTTGTAGTAATTATTGTTTTTGTAACTTTTAGCCCTTCTGTCCCCACACCAAACCAGTTTAGTCAATATATTACAAACACGATTTGCCTCGAAACAACAGAGACAGAGTGTAAGGATACCTGAACATCATTTTGGTTGTCTTTGAAATTGTTTAAACGATAATTCGATTGAAAAGTCATTGTGTAATTCTAACCTGACACCATAAGAACGACATTACACATCACCATTGTAAAATTAGCTGTTATAGGCAGTTATCTACTAACCAACTAATAAGGGACACATTTGTTTGGATTGACAGCTTCAGATGACAGTGTGTATTTTCTTTTCTGAGCTATGATATGGTGCAAACATTGATGGCAGCCATATTTAAATGCAGCAAACGTGGATGTTTGCAGAAATTTATTCAGGAGTGGTCAAGGTTTTAAAATTTTTGTATTTGATATGGTCCTCAGCAGACAATTATACCCTAAGAATAAATTGTAACATGGTATTATCAGTTTTATTGTATCTCAAAGCATTGGTAGTTGACTCAGTATATTTTGAAGAACACACTACTTTCATAACCCAAAAGCCAAGCATATTTCATAAATAAATGCAAAGTAAATCTTTTTGTACTAGTAATAATGAATATGGATACATTCTTTTCAATTAAACGATCAAAAATGACATCTGCATATGATTCAACAAATCGGGAAATTATGGCAGACAATATTCACTAAAGATATTTTCATTCATATAGTTATAATGTTTAGATTGTCACTGAATACTGCAATAGAACGAAAAAGTCAGACAGGCTACATAAACCTTGTTGAATATCACAAAACTAACAATAAAAAGTGACTGATTAAAATAGTAACTTTGAAGTCATCTGGCTTACAAAATGTAAAGTCTGATCATGTGAATGGATTTATTAGATTATTTTCACACCATCCAGTGTTTAGGGCTGACCTGCATAATTAAAGTAAAATGAAGCTTCTTTTTTGGTTTGTTTGGATAATGTGCAACCCACAGTCAGCATTCTAAGCTCCCAAATCGAAGAGCATGAAACATAAATTTAAACGTAATTTTAAATCTTCGTTATATTTTTTCTCCCTTACATGGTTAGTGTCAAATATTTAACACCTTACCTCATTCTCGTATTTATCAGACGTTTGAAGGTGTTTCATACATATGAGTTTGAATCTTTAAAGAATTGGGTGATGGGTTTACTGATGAGGCACTTAAAAGTTTTAGTTGATTTTTGCTGTTTTGACAGCAAAGTAACTGAGGATGGCGGGAGCAGAGAGGATATAAAATGCAGACTGGTTGTAGCTAGAAACACATTTCTCAAGAAGCAGAATTTGTTAACATCTAATACAAATTTCAGTGTCAGGATGTGTTCTCTGAAGCTATTTGTGTGGAGTGTAGCCTTCTACAGAAATGAAATGTGGATTACAAGCAGTTCAAATAAGAAGAGAATAGAAGTTTTCCAAATGTGGTACTACAGAATAATGCTGAACATTAGATAGGTAGATCGAGTATCTAATGAGGTGGTACTGAATCTAATTGGGGAGAAAAGAAATTTATAGAAGAATTTGACTAGAAGAAGGGACCATTTGGTACTACATGTCCTAAGGCATGAAGGTAGCGGTAGTTTGATAGTAGAGGGAAGTGTGCGGAGTAAAAATTGTAGAGGGAGGCCAAGCGATGAATACAGTTAAGCAGATTCAAATAGAGGTTGCTGTATTTAGCGAACATGAGGAGGCTTGCACAGGATACAGTAAAGTGGAGAGCTGCACAAACCAGTCTTTCATTCAAGACCACATCAACAACTACATCACGTTTTATTGGTAGCATTATTATTATTATATTTTCCTTATTACTATGCTTGAGACGCTGGAAACAAAGGGAATGGATACTGCTACTAGCTTCACAGTTGTGTTAGGCTTTAACCATAAAGATTGCACTGTCTGAGAGGCTAATTTTGCATTTTTGAATTGATGTGTTAATCGGAGAATGTTATTAAAATTGTGTTTAGAGAAATACAATATCACTCTTTCCAACAATCTGTGTGCTGAGATGATGTGGATGCGACCACACCCTGCTCTGTACTGCTATGAGAGTATCACGCCACTTCAAGGCAGCCAATCCCGTGTCAGCACGTCGCCACGTGACCGACGGAATGACGGCAGCCTACGGGACTTTGTCCTTCCTGTTTCTTTTGCGCAATACTCTTGCCATACAACTGGGCAAGCTGACACATTGGTTAGCTCACTGTACTCGCATTTGGGAGGACGACGGTTTAAACCCACGTTCGGCCTTCCTGATTGAAGTTTCTGTGATCTCCCTAAATCGCTTCAGGCAAATGCCGGGGTGACAGCTTTGAAAGGGCACGGCCGACTACCTTCCCCGTCCTTCCCTAATCCGATGCGACCACCGATGATCTCGCTATTTGGTCCCCTCACCCCAAATCAACTCAAACCCTCTTACCAAATGAGGCAACATAAAAGAAATCTATTGCTTCTATTAGTGAAAACACGATTTCTCGAAAGTTTTTTAAAAAAATGTTAATCATGACAAATAACAACCATCCTGTGGTTTTCCACACTCATGCAGCATATTTGTTTGCAGAACCATTATAGCCGTGGTTACGGCATGAGTGAAGAAACACAAAGTATGAAGAAAAAATTACGACTAATCGTGGTAATTTAGAAATCTGATAATTTCCGGTATGAAAAACTGTCATCATACCCACTCCTGTGTGTGAGTTTCGTCTGAGGCGAAACGACGGGAAACTCAAAGCAGACACAAGTCAGTGTAGTGCGATTTAGGTTTAACAATAAGTTGTAAAACGAAGGACAGCAGCGATCGAGTATTCGCTGCTGCATGGTGGTCTTACGTAGCAGTGGCGTGCGAGACGAAAGTGGAGGAGGCTGGCAAAGAAGGCGTGGCCAATATCTTACTCACAATCTCTCGACGTCAGCTTTTATCGACTGATCGAGAAAAAGAAGTAGTCCATCTTTAGGCAAAGCCTTTACAAACTATTTCATTATGCCTAACTTTATATGTAGAGGTGGCAGGAGGACGTTATTTGGATCTACTAGGTTTTGTGTAGAATGTTCTTCTCACCAGGTTTTAAAGACTTCCTCACAGACGAGTTCTTTCTGTACCAGTGTTCATCCCTAGCCCTACTGTCCCATTCACACAAGAAACATGGAAATTTGGTAAAGCCACCTTGCTGACCAAGGAGCATCCATGTTACTTTTAGATCGCCACATTTCATCCAACCATGAGCAGAATAGCCTATTTCATTTAACATTATTTCTAGATTTTCATAGCTTTTTTTCATGTGTACAGAATGTCCAACAGGTATAGATGCATACATGTTACAATTGTCTAATAAAACAGCCTTAAAACTAGTTTTGGATGAATCAATAAACATCCTCCAGTCTTCCTTGTTGTATTCAGTACCAAACTCATTCATCAGACCTGGAATGTCTGAGCAGTGCACTAAATAACCTTCTTGTTGAAAAAAGTTGGAAAATTGCTGCTCACTCTTTCTATGCACGTATATGCTGGTTTCAACTGCCAATAAGTTCTTTTCTTTTAATCTAAAGCCAAGCAATTCAACTTTTTCTTTCATTAAGCCCAGATCCCTAACCAAATCGTTAATCTCGGTCTCAGTAAACAATTTGGGCTCTAGACTTTCTGTATTACATTGGAATTCATCATCGTCTGGTTCATCTAAATCACATTGTGCATCAGAAAATACTTCTGTTAGAACAGAATTTAAATCATCTGGTGGGTCAGGAAACAGCAAATCTACACCATGCCTTACTGGTCGGATGGCAGATGAAAGGTTAGAGTAGCTTATTACCTTTTTTGTTTTCCGCATAATGACCAGTAATATCAACACTGCAAAAGTAGCAATCATCGGAATGATTTCTTGGCTTCCTCCATATCATGGGAACAGCAAATCTAAAGGCTTTTCTCTCCTTTTTCAACCATTTTCTCAGGTCTCCAACACACACACAATATACCTTGTGTGGCGCCTAAAATTTATCTTGATGATCAAGTTTAGATCGAAAGTATGATAAATAAACCTTTTTCAAAAAGTCAACAATGTTTCTTTGGTGTTTTTAATCACAAATTCAACACAAATATAACAAAAACTGTCAGCAGAGTTTTTACAACCATGATTAAACACTGTATTGAGCACATGTACAGGAAACGAGAAAGTGAAGTTAGATTGACAGTATACAAACCACCATCTGTTAACACAAAAATAGAATTGACCTTTTGTGCCAGCAAATGTTTCTCATCTACATTTATTACACCTCATTTTAAATTATTTTAACTATACAAAAACTGTTAAATTCTTTAAAAAATCACTTACTTTAATAAATTTAACTGTAAAGTGTGAAGAAATGGTGGGTGATACAGTTTTTGAAGTATCATATTTAGATTTCCCACCCTAACAATAAAAAGAATAAGGTATTTTCACCAAAAAGTTTTCCATTGTTGGTCTGTGTAATTATTTGTTAATATGGATTTCTCTTCACTGTAACTTTTCTGGTGCTGTAAGCTGTATATTTTTCTCAAATTAGTAACTTTCTGCTAATTAGGAAATAGCATTTCTTTGGAAGTACAATTGTACTGACCATTCATATATGATGCAAAAACACTTCATAAAGGTTTGTTTTCAAATATGAGCTGTAATGTTACATGCATTCTGCTTAACCTTAATGAAAGTTATCTTAATCCATTTTGACGTATAAAAAATGTTTGTTTTGTTTTTTTCTCTGCATGCAATAATTCATATTGTCACAGAGTATGCAGTTTCATGGCAAGTCACATCTCCGATGGAATAAACAGCCGAACCAGCAAGTACCACAAAAGTATAGTAAAGCAGCTGCCGTCATTCCACCTTCCAGACATGTGGCGCCCATCCTTACCCATGTACATGCACAGACAGTCATAAACTTCCAAACAACATGCTATTCTAGAACAACAAACTTATAAAAAACCGGTATGCTCACTATGATACTCATCATTTGTCGGCCTGGTAGACATTGTGCAACACATTGCCTTACCCAAGTGGTATGTTATACTGTATGTCACCTTTTTGTGTATGTAAATGATGTCATCACAACCACAGGACGTAGAGAAATAAATAATACTGCTAGTTCAGATTGTACATTTGTCTTCAGAAACGAAAATTGTTAAAACTTTGTAAAATAAAAACCCTTTACTTATGGTATTTGAACTAAGTAATATTTCATATAATTCCATTTCAAAACATCTTTACTCATGACATAGCCCTAACGTTACTTAATGATTACTTGTGGATTACTTACAAAGACTCAGTAAAAATTTATCATTTCAATGTATCTGATCTCAAATACTTTGCTTGAGGTCGGATAAACACTGGTGCAAAGTAACCATTCTTCAATAGGAATTTGAATTCTTGAAGTAAGTTATAGTCTTAAAATGTTATGACCATATATTATTTTTTCATTGTCTCTATTTCTCTATGTATGTGGACCAGCCACAATGGTGGCTGGTAAACCAGCTGTACCTCTGTTTTAATTATCAATGGTCTATTCAGACACAGGGAGTATTCGTAGCCTAATCATGCTGACTGGACATGGAGTAATTATTAATTCCTATTATGAATTGATCATAGTTGTATCTTCATCTGGATTACCAACTAAACTTGTGAGGAAACATAGGCTTAGGAGCCTCATTTCTTATTTCCTCTACACATCCTTCAAGTAGGATAAGGTAAGCAGGCAGTTAACCTACTTATTCTAAGTTAAGCTAACATTCCCTAAAAATGTGTATAAACTAAATCATGTGATTTAACCATCGAAAATAAGTAAAAATTCCCCTCGTAAAAAGCTCCTAGCAAACAAAGGTACTGCTAACCATGAGAAAAGTACAAAAAATTCTAAGGAATAGTTGTGAAACATGCAAACATCCCAAGTCGTTGGATGTATCCATTCAGTTCTGACAGCAAATTATAGTTTTCCATAGACACTTCGAGCTTTTCGGAGTTTATATATTAATCTGTCAATTTCAAACAATCAAATGTAATAAATGTTGAGAACAACTAGTGTAGTGAACTTGTTAACTTCCTACTTTCTGTGTTAAGAGCTGTTACTTTTCCTTCTTTAAACAACTACTCAAGAATAGGTCTCAACCATGTGAGGATTACTGTCTTCTCTGAATGAGGGCCTACTATTCTATTATTAGTTTGGCATGGATCTTAGTGTCAAATCTTTTTCCGGAACTTTAGGGTGAATTTTACAGCAATTCATCCACAAAGCTTTAATGTAGCAAAAATTATGTTTATATCTTTCTTAGTAATAGGTCAAATTTTGGACAACTTTTTCCATAATGAATCATATTTCGACCAAATTTTTTTCCAGAAATCCAAATGTTTGTCGTTTTTTTTTGAAGTACACAAGAATATAAACACGAAAATTTTACTCACATGACAATGTTTGAGGTAATGTTGTCACAATTAAACACAATTACTACAAAGATTTATTTATCGGGTTTATAGTAGACAAGCAGTGTAACACATTATGTAGTCCGTTCACTGATATAAAGATTGTTGCACAGAGTCTACAAAACATTCTCGAAGCCAACAAGGGTGGCTTCTGGTGCAATAAACATAGCACAAGTAGTCGCCCCATTCAGTTTGAATACAAAATTAGTCCTATTCGACGAAACCAGGGGAGAAATTCTTCAGCAATGACAAGGAAATATTATTTTATAAACTATATGAAGTTAAGGTTAATGGGGGAAATGGCTTTAACGTGTAAAAACACTGCAACACCTCCAAACACAGTAGCTGCACGAAGATAAGTGCTGAGAAGGACAGCAGACGAACGCTGTTATTTGAGTAGACATGTCCATCTTCAGAGGTGCAAGAACTTGTTTAAGATGGTGGTGTCTTGCAATGTCCTATTGGAGAAGCTGAAGAATCCCCGCTTCAGACAGTTCTTGAAGTACAAAATAAATCCAGTTCCAGATGAAGCTACGCTGAGAAACGACTATTTATCTGTGTGCTACGAGGAAGTGCTCGACAAAATACGAACTAAAGTTGTTGACCAAGAGATTAGGGCGTCTATCGGAAATCACCAATTTGGATAGGGGTTAAATTGTAAATACTTTTGTTGGTGTCCTTAAAGTTGACGGACCTGGAGAAATGTTTCTCCTAAGGGTGTGAAGCTCTCAGCAGAATAAACAGCTCGACAACTGCCTTTGCGTTTGACAACTCAATGAAGCTACTGTCACTGTTGGTGTGAATAGAGACCAATAAATGGTGCTTCATACATGGCTGTAGCAGCCTACAGACTTCAGAGTCTCTATCCCAGTGTGGCACACATCACTTGCCTTGCACACGCATTGTACAGAGCTGTAGAAGAGGTGAAATTAAATTGCACTGATGTGAGCCAACCGATCTCCTCTAGCAAGAAAATCTATGTGAAAGCTCCACTAAGAGTACAAAAATTAAAGAACAGGGAGCTTCCCTCCATTTCCCCCTCAGCTTGTACTTACACAATGAGGTTCTTGGGTTAATGTTGTTGAGTATTACTGTACCTATTACACCAAAACAAGACGATCTTTTCTGAGCCTGATAGTGATTAATAAAGTGCTATCAGAACTGCCAAAGAGTTCTTTACAGATACGTTGTCTCTAAACTTGACATACATCAACGCACTGTGTCATCCGAACAAGACACAGGTGCAAAGATGCGAGCTGGTGCCAGTGCCATAGAGACTCTCCACTTGCGCAAGTTCCACCTGCGCCACTGTCGGCGCTGAGCATGGAGGTAAGAATAGAGGGAGACGCCGTGATGTCACAGCTGTGAAGTTATGTGAAGCCGAGGGTAGTCATCTCAATCCGACCAAAACATTGCTGCTGTAAACTTGTGTGCATAGGCTTGTCGCTCACTTTTGGAAGGATTTTGCGCTATTATGGTGACTTGTGTGGTGTTCGGATGTACGAATCTTTCTGATTGTGATGCGAAATCGAAGGGAATAACATTTCATGTGTAAGTTGTCTCGTTAAGTGTGATTTTACAACTTCATTGTGAATGAACGTGTGCTACATCGGTACTTGTACTATAGCGTGTTTTTCTCCTGTAGATTTCCTAAAAATGAAAGTCGGAAAGCTCTGTGGGAGAATGCCGTGAGGAGGAAGAATTGGTGTGCGTCGAAATGGAGCACTATATGTTCTCAGCATTTCCGAGAAGAGGACATAGACCGAACTTCCGTTTCAACAGTAAGGCTCCGAGAAAATGCTGTACCATCAGTTTTCCCTACACACCCAAAACATTTGCAAAAGGTATGTTAATTCAAAGAATTAAATTCTTAGTTTTCAAGTTCACATTTCAGTATAATACGTACGTATCGTCGATAATCAAAGTGTTGAGTAACTCACTTTGTCTTCATGATGTACCAAATTAAAAGCTAACACTACATTAACTGTCCTAAACAGGACACTGTGTAGATTTGCCATTCTATGTACCTCATTTCAGTAAATATTGGTGGTAATGAAGAGTGTTTCCCAGTAGTGTAACGTAACTGAAATGTCCCAGCATGTATTACAAACAAGATGTATTTATGGGTCTTTGGAGGGAGGGTATAGCTAACTTAGTTTTCAGTTTCTATTATTTAGTTTGTGATACACGTTTATTACTGAATTAACAACATTGTATCGTTTACATTGAAGGCTAGCTGTTCGTAATATTACATTAAAAACTATTTTTAATCAGAAGAAATGCGGAATTTCGCCTTTACGAGATTTTATTTTAAACAAAAACTTTGAAACAACCAATCTGATGACGTTACATGCGTATATGGTGCAATTAGCGACTGTAATACACGCAGCGCTATAGCACACTGACAATGTTTTGGTCAGAGTGTCATGGCAGTGAGCCACGCCCCCATGGCTTCAAAACGTAGTACGGCTGGGATACGTAGCGCCATCTCCCCTTATTCTTACCTCCATGGTGCTGAGGGTAAAGATATCGACCTCGCCTCAGCCAATTGCTGACCGATTACCGTCCGCCAATGACCAGACGACAACGGAAAGAAGCCCGCTCGGACGATAGAAGAGCAGCTCTCGCCCACTTGTTTATAGATCATCGTCCAGGGCTGACGTGGACAGGGAACGTCATTTAGTGTACTCTTAAAAGTGAACAGACAGTTCTTGTAAAAATTTCATTTGCTATGTACTGTGAAGTTTACCTTCAATCATTTGCACTTAGCCATTGAGGGCCTCTTTTGTCTTATATTACATGCAGTATTGCAGACTTAATCATTCAACAAGTCACAAAGACAAGTAAACCTTTTTAACTCATTTGTGTGACTTTGTTGCTAATTTGTTGGAGTGTTGTTGAACCTTCATTCACCTATCCTGTCACCTGACCCTGGGGCACAGTTGTGTAATAGTGGCAGGGACAAATTGTCTTAGCGGTGTACTGCACCAGAAGCCATTCCACAAACTCTCAAACTCGGCCTGCCGTAACACGGTGGCAACTCGGCCTCCACAACAGTATCGACGAGCCCTTTACAAAACTGGTGATGTGAGTTTGCAAAACAACGCCAACTTTCCAGTGGTATCAAAAGGCATCACATGACTGTAAGCTGATGGTACTCAACTGTGTGATGCCCTGTCTATTGTGCAACACAAGCAAAGTGAGTTGCATTGAGCTCGTGTTCATCTGATCAATAAAGTGAACAACAAACTGCAAGGTGTTCTCCAGTCAATCAGCATATTAGTACTTACATTACTGTTCACACAACAATTTGACACTCGGCACGGTGGCTGATGGGAGCGACAGCTGCTGGAGATACCTTCACATCAGCCACCACACTAAGTGTCAACCTAGTTCCTGATGATGTTGTTTACATTACTAGAATGAATTGTCTATGCCTCGTTACTTCCTTGATTATTTCTCCTATTATTATTCCACATCCTTACTTCACAATACTTCGTATTACTTTTTCATTAAAATGTGTGTGGATACCTTTCTCTTCATTATTGTCTGGTTGGCAGTTGTCACCTTGTGCGTAGTCTCCTCATTCTTTGTTCAGTATATCAATACCTTTGATAAATGTCAATAAACAGTTTGCCGTCATCTGCTAAAATATTATATATCTTTCTTGACATAGTAAGGTATCCTCTGCACCAACACTTTAGTTACAGGCTGTCCTCTATAGGATTGTCCACGTATTTTGAGCTTTTTAGCTACCACTCAATATACAGGGTGTCCCAAAATAATGTATACGCTCTTTGAAACAGAGAATATCGTTAATTACAGGAGACAGAAGTACAATTTTTATGGGTAATAATTAAGAAGGCGGTGAAAAACATAACAATGATTTCTTCTGTTTCAGGATTGTCAGCGAACATGGCGTTATCGTTTGAACAAAGGAAATGGATGCTATAGTGTTACTGGAAAACAGAGAATGTGAGTGTCGTATGCTGACATGTTGTTGTTGTTGTTGTGGTCTTCAGTCCTGAGACTGGTTTGATGCAGCTCTCCATGCTACTCTATCCTGTGCAAGCTTCTTCATCTCCCAGTACCTACTGCAACCTACATCCTTCTGAATCTGCCTAACGTATTCATCTCTTGGTCTCCCTCTACGATTTTTACCCTCCACACTGCCATCCAATGCTAAATTTGTGATCCCTTCATGCCTCAAAACATGTCCTACCAACCGATCCCTTCTTCTAGTCAAGTTGTGCCACAAACTTCTCTTCTCCCCAATCTTATTCAATACCTCCTCATTAGTTACGTGATCTACCCACCTTATCTTTAGCATTCTTCTGTAGCACCACATTTCGAAAGCTTCTATTCTCTTCTTGTCCAAACTAGATATTGTCCATGTCTCACTTCCATACATGGCTATACTCCATACAAATACTTTCAGAAATGACTTCCTGACACTTAAATCTATACTCGACGTTAACAAATTTCTCTTCTTCAGAAACGATTTCCTTGCCATTGCCAGTCTACATTTTATATCCTCTCTACTTTGACCATCATCAGTTATTTTACTCCCCAAATAGCAAAACTCCTTTACTACTTTAAGTGTCTTATTTCCTAATCTAATTCCCTCAGCATCACCCGATTTAATTTGACTACATTCCATTATCCTCGTTTTGCTTTTGTTGATGTTCATCTTATATCCTCCTTTCAAGACACTGTCCATTCCGTTCAACTGCTCTTCCAAGTCCTTTGCTGTCTCTGACAGAATTACAATGTCATCGGCGAACCTCAAAGTTTTTACTTCTTCTCCATGAATTTTAATACCTTCCCCGAATTTTTCTTTTGTTTCCTTTACTGCTTGCTCAATATACAGATTGAATAACATTGGGGAGAGGCTACAACCCTGTCTCACTCCTTTCCCAACCACTGCTTCCCTTTCATGCCCCTCGACTCTTATAACTGCCATCTGGTTTCTGTACAAATTGTAAATAGCCCTTCGCTCCCTGTATTTGACCCCTGCCACCTTCAGAATTTGAAAGAGAGTATTCCCGTTAACATTGTCAAAAGCCTTCTCTAAGTCTACAAATGCTAGAAATGTAGGTTTTCCTTTTCTTAATCTTTCTTCTAAGATAAGTCGTAAGGTTAGTATTGCCTCGTGTGTTCCAACGTTTCTACGGAATCCAAACTGATCTTCCCCGAGGTCTGCTTCTACCAGTTTTTCCATTCGTCTGTAAAGAATTCGCATTAGTATTTTGCAGCTGTGACTTATTAAACTGATAGTTCGGTAATTTTCACATCTGTCAACACCTGCTTTCTTTGGGATTGGAATTATTATATTCTTCTTGAAGTCTGAGGGTATTTTGCCTGTCTCATACATCTTGCTCACCAGATGGTAGAGTTTTGTCAGGACTGGCTCTCCCAAGGTTGTCAGTAGTTCTAATGGAATGTTGTCTACACCGGGGTCCTTGTTTCGACTCAGGTCTTTCAGTGCTCTGTCAAACTCTTCACGCAAAATCATATCTCCCATTTCATCATCATGTACATCCTCTTCCATTTCCATAGTATTGTCCTCAAGTACATCGCCCTTGTATAAACCCTCTATATACTCCTTCCACTTTTCTGCCTTCCCTTCTTTACTTAGAACTGGGTTGACATCTGAGCTCTTGATATTCATACAAGTGGTTCTCTTCTCTCCAAAGGTCTCTTGAATTTTCCTGTAGGCAGTATCTATCTTACCCCTAGTGAGACAAGCCTCTACATCCTTACATTTGTCCTCTAGCCATCCCTGCTTAGCCATTTTGCACTTCCTGTCGATCTCATTTTTGAGACGTTTGTATTCCTTTTTGCCTGCTTGATTTACTGCATTTTTATATTTTCTCCTTTCATCAATTAAATTCAATATTTCTTCTGTTACCCAAGGATTTCTATTAGCCCTCGTCTTTTTACCTACTTGATCGTCTGCTGCCTTCACTACTTCATCCCTCAGAGCTACCCATTCTTCTTCTACTGTATTTCTTTCCCCCATTCCTGTCAATTGTTCCCTTATGCTCTGAAACTCTGTACAACCTCTGGTTCTTTCAGTTTATCCAGGTCCCATCTCCTTAAATTCCCACCTTTTTGCAGTTTCTTCAGTTTCAATCTGCAGTTCATAACCAATAGATTGTGCTCAGAATCCACATCTGCCCCTGGAAATGTCTTACAATTTAAAACCAGGTTCCTAAATCTCTGTCTTACCATTATATAATCTATCTGATACCTTTTAGTATCTCCGCGATTCTTCCAGGTATGCAACCTTCTTATATGGTTCTTGAACCAAGTGTTGGCTATGATTAAGTCATGCTCTGTGCAAAATTCTACAAGGCGGCTTCCTCTTTCATTTCTTCCCCCCAATCCATATTCACCTACTATGTTTCCTTCTCTCCCTTTTCCTACTGACGAGTTCCAGTCACCCATGACTATTAAATTTTCGTATCCCTTCACTACCTGAATAATTTCTTTTATCTCGTCATACGTTTCATCTATTTCTTCATCATCTGCAGAGCTAGTTGGCGTATAAACTTGTACTACTGTAGTAGGCATGGGCTTTGTGTCTATCTTGGCGACAATAATGCGTTCACTATGCTGTTTGTAGTAGCTAATCCACATTCCTATTTTTTTATTCATTATTAAACCTACTCCTGCATTACCCCTATTTGATTTTGCATTTATAACCCTGTAATCACCTGACCAAAAGTCTTGTTCCTCCTGCCACCGAACTTCACTAATTCCCACTATATCTAACTTTAACCTATCCATTTCCCTTTTTAAATTTTCTAACCTACCTGCCCGATTAAGGGATCTGACATTCCACGCTCCGATCCGTAGAACGCCAGTTTTCTTTCTCCTGATAACGACATCCTCTTGAGTAGTCCCCACCTGGAGATCTGAATGGGGGACTATTTTACCTCCGGTATATTTTACCCAAGAGGACGCCATCATCATTTAATCATACAGTAAAGCTGCATGTCCTCGGGAAAAATTGGAGACATTGGAGAGCTGAATTTGGAATACCACCACCAACAAGAGTAACAATTCTAATAATCAGAGATAAGTTTGAAATCGAAGAAACAGTGCAGAATGAGAAGAAGAGAAATAGCGGACGAAAGAGAAGTTCAACAGACAACGAGGGTTTTGATGCAGTAATCCAGGCATACACACGATCCCCGAAGAAATATGTGAGGCAATGCTCTCATGGGACTGGGATCTGCAGAAGCAGGGGTCATACAATTTTGCCATCTCAGAACTTTAAGCCTTACATTCCAAGACTTCTCCATGCTCTTAACGAGGATGATCCTGATAGGCGAAGCGAATTTTGTGAGTGGCACATTAACAGATGTGAAGAAGAGCAATGTTTCCAAGATCGAATTATTTGGTCAGATGATGCGACGTTTGAACTTGATGGAGCAATTAACAACCATAATTGCGTGTACTGGGCCAGGGAGAATCCATACGTAACTGAGCAAAGGCATGTTAATCTACTAGGAGTAACAGTCTGGTGTGGTCTGTCTTCTAGAGTGTTAATCAGGCTGTACTTCTTCAACAACACTGTCACGGGTGACTCGTACTTGGAAATGTTGTAAATGATAACTCCTGGTCTTAGCGTTGTGTCTGGAATGGAAGATTATTACTTTCAACAGGATGGGGCGCCACCTCACTTTCACCTGGATGTGAAGACATTTCTCAATCATACATTCCGTACCAGATGGATAGGACGAAGATGGAGTGTGGAGTATCCCACTCAATCTCCAGATTTAACTCCTCTAGACTTCTTTCTTTGGGGTACTCTCAAGAATACAGTTTACACTGTGAGACCACACACACTGGATGACCTTAGAGAGCAAATTAAACAAGTCTGTGCTGCTATTCCGTTGGAAACAATAACATTGGCATGTCGCTCAGTTGTAAGTCTTTGTCGATAGTGTATTGCGATGGACAGACACCACTTTGAACATTTACCATCTTAAGTCGGGCCATGAGGCACCTAGTACCACTAAAATTGTATTTCTAACCCCTTTCATTAAAGAGATGTTCAGTTTCAAAGAATGTATACATTATTTTGGGACATTCTGTATTTCTTATAACTACCAGGATGCCAACTATTACTATAATATTTTGGGCCAAATAACTCTAGCATTAACTTTTCCTGTGTGCTGGACAACCAGTACTTCTTAAACATTTCCTGAAAATCATTCCAAGAAGGGAATTCTTCGAATGACCAGTTCCTCATTTAGCATCATCCTCTTCCAAATAACTCAGGGAAAAATCAGTTTTTTGGATTCATCACAACACTTAAGCAGGGACTTATAAAATATCTTTAAAAACATGTAGAATGTACATCTGCCTCTGGGTTTAACTTAATACCTCCAGTTTCAATATTTGCATAAGTAGTATCCAATTTATTATTAAAGTAAGATTTTAATTCTGCAAAAATCTTGAATAGCTCTTCCATCTCATATTGGCATATGGTAAAACCATAACGAGTTTGCACCTAATATTCTACTGCTGCTAACTTGAGGCTAAACAAGTGCTGTATCGTTATAAGAGGCATAGGGGAAAGCTAGTGTGCAGGGGTTTACTCCAATTCACTACTACCAATGTCACATCATCATAACATCTGTGCTTAACATACAAAGGATTACACCATAATATAATTGTGACATTAAATCTAAAATAAATGCTCCAAACTTGATCAGTGTAGGCTTAAGTATATTATTTTTAACATTTTAAGGTCTCAGAATGATCAAATGAATATGAAGGGCTTATTTCAATAGTCGTACAAGTACATTTTTGTTCATTCTGAGATGCAGAGTCCTAAAATTAAATGAGCGCTGAAAAATCTGCAGTTGAGATACCAGAAACATTCAATTATACTATTGAAATAAGCCCTTCATATGTCAGGCAAAATATACGACCTTAAGAAAAAATAGTGGCACTAAATAATAGAACTAGAGAGCTAAAAACTGGTCATAATATACAAATGCACATCATGTACATCACAATCAAAAGTTCTTTGGGTTTTTATGAAAAATTAAAGGCTCTAAATACTAGACTTAGAAACATCCTCAGTAAGATGTAAACTTCTTCTATATGTAGCACCAATATGTTACCTCTTTTGGTTTTCAAATTATTTACTAAAAACCAAATTTGAAATGAAGTCCTTACTCATAATTGATTATCATTTGTATTTGTAATAGAAAGTTGTACTTACAGTACGCGATTGCAATAGTGCAGTAATACAGCTATAGCAAGTTTCGGGACAGTTCATAAATAACTATGAGAACAAGGAATCTTAAAAAGGCAGTTCAGAGGTCATGTTCTACTGTCGATTCCGCTTTAAAAAATTGTAGCCAGCTAAAACATTTTAATAACTAAACCAAACTTAATTCTATTTATATACAAATTGAGAAGATTACAAATTGTTAAACAATTATTATTAATTAATACGTGTCCGAGAAATGGGCCTTTTAGATTCTGACCCTGTCCCTAGGACGACTGATAGCAGATGTTCCCTTTGGTGGTCCACTGTGGCCATATATAAATATGGCCTGAGAGGCAGTTAGGAGAGACACTTTGAACCAGGATATCAATATGTTCATGTCAGTCAAATGCCTGCTTGCCTGGTGTCTTGGACGACGTCAGAGCTTGGCAGAGTTGAATGCGATTTTCCATAAAAGCTGGAAGTGAACCTGTGAAGATATTCCACTATCCTGGTTCCCTTAAATTTCACAGAAGTAACTGTGTGTCGCCCACAATGCTGACAAAACCACGTGGCAAGTGAGGAAGTTATTTTTCCGCTATATTGGCAAGGAAGTAACTTTTGGTGATTAGAAATCAGGATGATATACCATTTTACTTGGAAGTTCCCACAGTGGTCATCTCTGCACTGTTAATAGTGCTGTTTCTGAAACGATTATTATTATTATTATTATTATTATTTCCTTCACTTTCTCAGACGTTAAGTCCGGTTAAAAATGGAGTGACGCGGACCTTGATCGAGCGTCACTTCCTTTTAACTGTACGGTATGTGTTATATTGCATTTAGGAACTTTCGGGTAATTGAACATGTATCAATAATTACGGATTTCTGTAGTTGTATATATATGTTTGGATGTAGCTGTATTGCATTGATGTACTGGTGGATATTGTGTGGTATGACTCGTGTAGTTGATAGTATAATTGGTATGATGTCAACTTTATCCTGATGCCACATGTCTTTGACTTCCTCAGCCAGTTGGATGTATTTTTCAATTTTTTCTCCTGTTTTCTTTTGTATATTTGTTGTATTGGGTATGGATATTTCGATTAGTTGTGTTAATTTCTTCTTTTTATTGGTGAGTATGATGTCAGGTTTGTTATGTGGCGTTGTTTTATTTGTTATAATGGTTCTGTTCCAGTATAATTTGTATTCATCATTCTCCAGTACATTTTGTGGTGTATACTTGTATGTAGGAACGTGTTGTTTTAAAAGTTTATGTTGTAAGGCAAGCTGTTGATGTATTATTTTTGTGACATTGTCATGTCTTCTGGGGTATTCTGTATTTGCTAGTATTGTACATCCACTTGTGATGTGATCTACTGTTTCTATTTGTTGTTTACAAAGTCTGCATTTATCCGTTGTGGTATTGGGATCTTCAATAATATGCTTGCTGTAATACCTGGTGTTTATTGTTTGATCCTGTATTGCAATCATGAATCCTTCTGTCTCACTGTATATATTGCCTTTTCTTAGCCATGTGTTGGATGCGTCTTGATCAATGTGTGGCTGTGTTAGATGATACGGGTGCTTGCCATGAAGTGTTTTCTTTTTCCAATTTACTTTCTTCGTATCTGTTGATGTTATGTGATCTAAAGGGTTGTAGAAGTGGTTATGAAATTGCAGTGGTGTAGCCGATGTATTTATATGAGTGATTGCCTTGTGTATTTTGCTAGTTTCTGCTCGTTCTTGAAAGAAATTTCTTAAATTGTCTACCTGTCCATAATGTAGGTTTTTTATGTCGATAAATCCCCTTCCTTCTTCCTTTCTGCTTAATGTGAATCTTTCTGTTGCTGAATGTATATGATGTATTCTATATTTGTGGCATTGTGATCGTGTAAATGTATTGAGTGCTTCTAGGTCTGTGTTACTCCATTTCACTACTCCAAATGAGTAGGTCAATATTGGTATGGCATAAGTATTTATAGCTTTTGTCTTGTTTCTTGCTGTCAATTCTGTTTTCAGTATTTTTGTTAGTCTTTGTCTATATTTTTCTTTTAGTTCTTCTTTAATATTTGTATTATCTATTCCTATTTTTTGTCTGTATCCTAGATATTTATAGGCATCTGTTTTTTCCATCGCTTCTATGCAGTCGCTGTGGTTATCCAATATGTAATCTTCTTGTTTAGTGTGTTTTCCCTTGACTATGCTATTTTTCTTACATTTGTCTGTTCCAAAAGCCATACTTATATCATTGCTGAATCCTTCTGTTATCTTTAGTAATTGATTGAGTTGTTGATTTGTTGCTGCCAGTAGTTTTAGATCACCCATGTATAGCAAATGTGTGATTTTGTGTGGGTATGTTCCAGTAATATTGTATCCATAATTTGTATTATTTAGCATGTTGGATAGTGGGTTTAGAGCAAGGCAGAACCAGAAAGGACTTAATGAGTCTCCTTGGTATATTCCACGCTTAATCTGTATTGGCTGTGATGTGATATTATTTGAATTTGTTTGGATATTAAGTGTGGTTTTCCAATTTTTCATTACCATGTTTAGGAACTGTATCAATTTAGGATCTACTTTGTATAGTTCCAATATTTGTGGTAACCATGAGTGGGGTACACTATCAAAAGCTTTTTGGTAAACAATGTATGCGTAGTGTAGCGACCTTTGTTTAGTTTTAGCTTGATATGTCACCTCTGCATCTATTATCAGTTGCTCTTTACACCCTCATGCTCCTTTGCAACAGCCTTTTTGTTCTTCATTTATAATTTAGTTCTGTGTTGTATGTGTCATTAATTTCTGTTTAATGACTGAAGTTAATATTTTGTATATTGTTGGTAGGCATGTTATGGGCCGATATTTAGCTGGGTTCGCTGTGTCTGCTTGATCTTTAGGTTTCAGATATGTTATTCCGTGTGTAAGTGTATCAGGGAATGTGTATGGGTCTGCAATGTAATGGTTAAATAATTTAGTTAGATGTGAATGAATTGAGGTGAACTTCTTTAACCAGAAATTTGCTATTTTATCATTTCCAGGGGCTTTCCAATTGTGAGTAGAATTAATTGCTTGGGTGACTTCATGTTGCAAAATTATCACTTCAGGCATTTGTGGTATCATTTTGTATGTGTATGTTTCTGCTTGTATCCATCGTGCATGCCTGTTATGTTGTACCGGGTTTGACCATATGTTGCTCCAGAAGTGTTCCATGTCTGTTATGTTTGGTGGATTGTTTATTTTAATGTGTGTGTTAACTATTGTCTGGTAAAATTTCTTTTGGTTTGTGTTGAATGTTTGGTTTTGTTTCCTTCTATTTTCACTTTTTTTGTATCTTCTGAGTCATTTGGCTAATGCTTGTAATTTCTGCTTCTTTTCGTCTAATTGCTCTGTCGCTTCTTGTTGTGAGATTTTACCCAACCTTTTTTGTTTTCTTTCCGAGATTTCATTTCTTATAAATTGTGTTAGCTGTCCGATGTCTTTTCTCAGTTTTTCTATTTTGATCTGTAGCCTGTGTTGCCATGCTGGTTTTGTGGGTTTCTTCTGTGTGTTTGTTGGTTCTGATCTCTGCCTAGTGTGTATATTTAGTGTAGTGAGTGCTCCTATATAAACCAGTAGTTGTAACTCTTCCATAGTTGTGTTTTCATTTATTTTGTTGTGTATGATTGTGTTGATAGTTTTTATTGTTGTTTCGATTTGTGGGTTATTTGGTGGTCTATGCAAGAATGGTCTAATGTCTGTATTTGTGTCTTTGTATTCTATATATGTTAGCTGAAATTTTTCTTCTATATCTAACATCTGTGTCACTTCGTGTTCTATTTGTGCTCGTTCTGTTGGCTGTCTTAAGATTTCGTTTTCCTCTAATTGGTTAATTGGTGCGTGTTGTTCTTTGTTTGTTTGCTCTGGGATGTTTGAGTCCATTACTGTATTTTCTTCTTCTTCTTCTGATTGCACATTATTTTGTTCCAGTATTTGTTGTACTTGTTGTTTGATGTTTTCTAATTCTGACTGGGGTATCCTGTTATTTTTTATTATTACACAGATCTGATCAGCTAGTCGTTGTTCTGTTAAAAATTTTAATTCTGGGTATCTGGTAATAAATGTTGTGTATACTTGTGATCTGTATCCAGTTGTGTTGGTTCCTAGGTTTGTTGCTTGGTAATAACAGAACATGAGGTGTCGATTAACTTCATCTGACCATCTCATCCTCTGTCTTTGTTTTCCTTCTAGGGTGGTTGCAGGAAGCATATCCTGCAAAACACCTCTATTTGGATTTAAATCATTTTCCAGTTGGCTAGCAGTGTCGTTACCATTATTATTATTATTATTATTATTATTATCAGGGATATTATTATATTTTGTACATGTGAACTTTTACAGAATATAGCAATCAGTTAAAACTCAAAAGTTTTACTAATAATCGTAGTTCCTGATCCTGCTGAGTAAACAGCAAAGAGGCACATTTTCTTTCAGTGAGCATAAAGAGGAATCTGGACTTGCAGACTGGAAATTATGCTCAGTATGTTCTCCACTACTTTCTGCCAGACTGCAAAAGTAGTTTCCAGGCTCTTGTAAATATCAAAGGAAGGTGTAAAGCATGCACACAAAATTTAAGTGCTTATTCATAACTACATAACAAAAGAAATGACCATTTGAATATTTACCCGCGACCCCATGAACTGTCAAGCTGGCGTATATATATTTCGTTCAACGTCTCTGTTTTTGGATGTAGACACTTTTAAATTATTTCACAGTAGGTACTACTGTCACAAAAAAGTAGTATGAATTAAGTACAGCTCACCACAGTTGCTGTGCAGCATGGTGTGTAGCGGACACTGATGGCGAGCTGGATCACTGTGCCAGGTGGACTCCATTGCTTCTCAATTCTATGACATAGTTGTGGAACCAATGAAACAGTTTTAGTCCTTAGAAATTGTGATTGACGGTCTTCCCACTCATTCTTCAACAGCAGAGTTGATGGCTTTAATAATTACCCATCAACCAAGCAGGTATTCTAAAGTTTCTTTATTGAATTGCTGGTAATGGCTCGTGTGCTACTATAATCTCAACTATTGGTCACATAGTTAAGAACAACAACAATATTTTTCGATGAAACCCCCTTCAAAATCGTTATTTTTTCCTGGGTTTCTGTTTATTTTTCTTATTCAGATTTACAGCACAGAAGTAGTCTGGGCTCTTCAATGAGTTGTCAGGATGAAGTGTTTTCCCTTTTGTGAGACAGTATGTTTAGATTACGGCCATTATTTCAATTTCTGATCTACTTCTTTATTGAGTGTTCTGACAATCATGTAATTCTTCTTTAATGTGGACTAATTCCCCACTGCACCTCCTCAGGTGGTGGAAGCTGTAAACTTTGTTAATTAATTATTAATTAAGATCAACCGCTACACAATTCTCATATTCTTCAAGTTTAAGATAGACCTTCTCTTTCAGCCACTTTAGTGAGACCTGTGGTACCTATGAAGGTAATATACTAAAACGTCTTGTAACTAGACACTTGTAACTACACTGCGTTTTCTCTAGTTGTTTGTGTATCTGTTTTTAATATTTGATAAGTATTATGTTTGTGCACAGGCTGCCTTAGGCTATACTGGTGGTGGTTTTCTTTTAAAGCAAAGGGACAACTCTGTATGAAGAGACATGTAACTATTAATACAATTTACTGTTTGGAATTAGGCCCACAAGATGTTTCAGTTATGGAAACAGCTAATGCTCTACTTCTGCTACATTTTTTTTCTCCAGGAGAATCACCCCACCCAACAAAACCAAATCTTATATAAAAGTGAAAGAATGCACAATATGAACAAAGGTACAGTTTTTCAGAAAGACATTTATGTAGTTTACTCAACAGATAAAATCTGCATCCATATACATGCCAAGTAGTTTACCAGATATTCATTGGCATTAAACCAAGTATTTGATAACTTGAAGGACTCACCGTTTTGTAGTTTCAGTTTGTTCACATCTTTTCCAGAATTTGCAGTCATTGTGTCATCTGCATCATGTACAGATATACATGACAAATTACTCTGAAGATCATTAACAAACATTGCAAATGACAGTGACTGAAGAATTGATCCTTAGGCAAAGGTTCCAAGTCGTGGATGCCATAATGCCTTGGTATCTCCAGTTTACTAAATCAAATACATTAATCAGATCAGCTAGAGTGCCTTCAGTAGATGTTTTTGATTCAAAAGAAGCTTGCACGAAAGAAATAACATTTTCACATCTTTGAATATGAACCATTGGGGCCTGAAACCACACTGAGACCTAGTGAATTATAAACAGTGTGTATAAAAACAATCATCTGATTTCGCACATCAACATTTCTGAAACTAAAAATAAAATATACAATGAACTTTGTTTTTTGATGAATGGGATACTCAAAAAGTTTTTTCAACTTAAAAGGTCATATTTTTTTTATTAAAGTTGGGTATGGGAGTGAACATCTTGTAGCAATCACTTGGGAACATCCAGTATGCTAATGAGGAAGTTATTTGCTTGAGACAGCATTCATTTTAAAATCATTTTTGAATGAGTAACATCTATTTTGAAATCCTTTTTGAGCTATATTTGTGGCTCTGTAGCAAGATCTAGTACACGTATGCAAGCTGTCATGCCACCTCACATTAAATTAGAAGTAACACTGACACATCTGGCAAACTGATGTCACTGCAATATTTGTATATGTTTGTTTCGCTGGTGCAGCACTTATTTTGTAATCAGAATTTATAAAGCTGTGGAGAAAAGTAATCACTCAGTAACAGCGCCAATATGAACACTGTCACATTTGCATAGGATTTTAATGATGGACAAGAGTAGTTTTAATTCTCTAAAGTTAAAAATAAACTTCTATTTCGCCATAATACTTACACTCAATGACTAAAGCAAGACCTTATTATCACTATACTGAAATAAAAAATACCTTTACAGTATTGAGTGTTCTGCTGTAATATGAACTTCGACAAGTCCATTCTGCCAGTAACGATACTGTTTAATCATTTCGTCGCTTTGAAAGATGATATGTTACTCTGATACAAATAAATGATTATAAAGAGTTGTTGAATGTTAAAAAGATGTCCCTGTCACATAGTTTAAGAATATTTTGTCACTTTAGAAGGTATTCATTAACTTAGTTGAAGAACAAGCACATTATTTTGGTATGATACTAACTTTTCACGTAAATAAACAAACAATTCTAGATCTGTGCTGTTGAATGAATCAGAGTAGAATGAGAGCAGATCCACTAATCATAGTTGCTGAAACTTGTAGATGATGGTGGAGGAGGTAGAACGCCACTTAACTTTCAAAAGTTAGGTGTAAGTTGGTATAACAACATGCAAATTGCATGTTTCCACACGTATGTTGAATTATGGGAGTGGTAGCAGGGGATCTACTTGTAAGAAATTCATGCCAGTAGAAACCCAGCTTTAGAGCCAGGTATGGACTTCTGATTACCAAGAGCAGGGGAACTGGCCTTTGTAGCATTGTGACAACAAAATGAAAGATTAAATTTGTGTTAAGTAACATTAACATCATAGATAGCTTTTTCACGCTTTCTGCTTCTACCTAATTTTGTGTTAATGATAATCCAAGGTGATGGGATAGAGACCATGATGTGGAATATGAACTAGAAATAATTAAAAATACAGAAACATTATAATTAAAGTTCAACTTTCAAACCACTGTAGAAATAACACCACTGGTCAGAATAACTTCAAATTGATATGGAATATTATCGGAGAAGGGGGAAAACTTATGGCAGAAGAAAAACAAATAGTTACAAAATGTAGCAAAAGAGGGCGCTGTAAGCATCATGATTTAATAGTGGTCAACTAAAAATGAAGAATGAATCATACAACGATACCTAAGGTGTATGTTTGACTTTAAACAAACTGTACTACTCAGTGTGCATGGGTGTACAGTTGTGATACTGTTAGTTAAGTAAGCCCATCCACCATGGCAAGGTCATATCTCATAAGATGGGAAAAATCTATTTTTAATGTCCTGAGGTCAAAACCGCATAAAAAGCATCACTTACATGGGTTTTTAATTGTTCTGAGGCATAAAACCACATAAAAAGTATCAGTCACATCGGTTTTTAATTGTCCTGAAGCCAAAAACCGCATAAAAAGGATCAATCACATCGGTTTTTAATTGTCCAGAAGCAAAAAAGCACATAAAAAGCATCAATAAAAATCAAATCGTATTATTAATTTCCATGTGACTGGCGCAAAACACGTGCAGTATGCTGTCCACCGTTTTCCACAACACTATGCCTATTGACACACAGTCAACATGGGTTCAGAAAACATCGTTCCTGTGAAACACAACTAGCTCTTTATTCACCTGAGCAGCAATGTAGCAGGGCATGTATACACACCCACAGCAGCGAAAGGCAAGATGATGATAATCTGCATAACTTGTCATGAAAAAGACACTTCCACTTTCACATGGATGCTGGTTGTCATCTAACTTGGGAACACCCAGCTTATGGTGTGCATGTAGATATACTGCTGCCATGATGTAATATCATCTGCACACTCAGACAGAGAAAATACAGTAGCCTTGGTCTGTCTATTTATGTTTTAATTGTTGTTGACAATGATGATGATTTGATGAAGATGATGTATCTTCAGACTGGTTTGATGTAGCTCTCCACATGGACCACCTTGTGCAAGCCTCTTCATCTTTGCATTACCACTGCAACCTATATCCACTTTAATCTGCTTACTGTATACAAGCCTTGTTCTCCCTCTACAGTTAGTGCATTACATTTTACTGGGTGCATTCTGTTTTCAGACAACAGACAAGGGAATTGTGATAAACGGAGATCACATCTTTTCTTTCTTTCCTTTCTTTCTTTCTTTATTTTTCTTTCTTTCTTTCTTTATATTTTTCTTTTTTTTTATGGTTGATGCAGCTGCTGTGGATCTCTTTTTAAAACTGTATTTTGCCTGATTGATTTCTCAGTCTTTCAAAGCTGATGCTTTAATGTTTTTCAGTGTGCTTAGCTCATCTCTGTTTTGTCTGATGTTCATTGCCACACATACAAATGTATACAGGTTGGAATTCTAAATTAGGGTGTTTTTGCTAAAAATGAGAATGTATTTGCAGGACATGCTGTAGGGATAAAAGAGTGAGACCTTGTGACTCCGAGAGATTTGTAAAGAAATAAGAACTGTTTCTTCTCATTGACATCGGGGACTTATAACATGGTGGATGTTTATAGGGACCCATTATTGCACTCATTATTTTTGCTCACTTAAGGCTCCAATTGTTTCAAAAAATAATCCTAACTTCACAATCAGCAGCAACAAAAGTTATGAAGTATAAGAAAAAACAAATAGGCCATTGGACCTAGTAGGTAGAATATGGACACCATGATGAAGGCAATCAAGAATTTACAAGACAGAGAGAGAGAGAGTTTCATGCAATGCTAAGCTTTTTCTTTTTATCGTGATCTTTACATCCTGGCGTATTTGTTTATTTTAATCATTTTAACATCTAGCTTATCAAAATATTTTATCATTATCAGTGAAGACAATGTTGTGTGCTGTGTAAACTCGTGATTTCCTTCAACATTATGTCCATATCTTACTTACAAGGCCAGATACCTTGTTTGTTTTATGTTACACTTTGTAACTTTTGCAGCTGCTCCTAATTGTCAAGTTGGAATTTTCTTGAAACAGTGGGGAGCCTTATACATGAGCAAAAATAATAGCTGTAACAATATAAATCCCCAATGTTACAGAGAAGAAACATTTCGTATTTGTTTACATAGCTCTGTGTGTCACATGATCCTGCCCTTGTATCACTATTAGCAAGTTCTGTAAATATGGTTTTATTTTCAGCAAATGTATCCTCATTTAAAGCTCCATTCTGTTTAGGCACATCTGCTTCTCTATTATTGTACAAAATTGTGACATATTTCAGAATGAAGATAACAACAACAACAAGAACAACAGCTAAAATATCTAATTGAGAAGTCATAATTTATTCTTCAAACAGTTGGAACCTTATATAAGCAAAAATAATAGATGTTATAATAGTTCCTTATAAATGTGCACCTCGTTATAAATCTCAGATGTTACAGAGAAGAAACAATTCTTATTTGTTTACGTCTCTCTCTAGGTCTTGTGGTCTCACTGTTTTATTACCATAACATCTCCAGTACATGCTTTCATTTTAACCAAAAACATCTTTATTTATAACTCCAATCATTTTAGGCATATTTGCTTCTCATCTATTATCCAACAAGTATAACATGTTCAACAAGTAAGATGTAGTGTAAGTTCACATACTCCATATCATGTAACACAGATATGATAACAGTTTGAAATTCTGTTTACAGTACAGAGTTGGAAGGGCACGATATAATGAAATCAATTGCCTATCAATGTATGTGTCAATGTCTCACTGCAATATTGTGAAGAAAGACAAAGGATTATACATAATAGATGGTGGGGTAAGTTATGTAATGTAGAGACTCGAAGTTAAAATAAACTGATTACTTCCTTGTAAACATTTGAGTATGAGTGTTTTATTTAATACACATTTTATTATTTAAACTGCTGCATGTAACTTTAAATGTCATATTGGCTCGAGGAATAGGCTCAAACCCTTTTTAATGTGTACTTGCTAGATCTAAACAACAGTATAATATAAGAGAAACCAGTGGAGTGAGGTGTGGCATATAGAAACATGCAGTAGAAAACAGTATTCATATTAGCTTTTGAGCTCTTACGCTTTCTCTAGAAAAAGTACACATATTTAGGCAGACAGACACCCAACCACATTCCTGCAGTGAGACTGGCTGTTGATTATCACTTATTGAGAGCACTTGCCTGCGCAGATGGTGGTGGGGAGGGAGGAGAGAAGAATGCACTAGAACTGAGGGGTTAGTAGGATAGTGTGAAGGAGGTCTTTCGACAGATGACTCAGTGTCTGCACAACAAGACAAAAGAAATTCAGAGGGTAGAGTTTGTAAGAGATAGAGAAAGGAAGTGGGGTTGAAAGGGATGGGAGGAAGGGAGAGGAAGGTAGAGATGAAGAGGGAGACAGGAAGGAAGGAGGAAGGATGGAAAAGGGTAGAAGGGAGGGGGGGGGGGAGAGAGAGAGAGAATGCATGCCACCTCTGGGGGTGGGGGGAGAGTGCTGGGAGAAGACAGTACATGATCTGGAGTGAAAAGGAGTGGTGAGGACAGAAGAGAGAAGGGAAAAGGTAATGAGGAACTGATTAACGGAGGTTTAGATCAGAGGAATTGCGTGAGTGCAGGATGTGTTGGAGAGGGAAGTCCCGCCTATGTAGTTCAGAGAAACTATTCTGGTAGGGGAATCCATTTGCGCAGTTACTGAAGCAGCTGTTGAAGTCATTTGTGCTGTGGTACACAGCATGTTCGGGAACTGGATGATCAAGTTTGCAGACTGCCACAGTTTGACGATGGCCACTCATGCAAGTAGACAATTGGTTACTTGTCATGCCCACATAGCATGCTGCAGAGTAATTGCAGCATAGCTGATGTAAACTTTTCGGATTTTACACATGACCTTGCCTTTTATTGGGTAGGAAATTCTCTGTCTGGATGGGCCCTGGGGGGCCCAAATGGTATCAAGTGATTGCCACAGCAGGTTATAGGCGTCACGGGATGTGGTTGTGGAGGGGCATGTGGTCAGCCCACTGCTGTTCTGGCCATTGTTAGTTTTTGTGACCGTAACTACTACTTCTCAATGAAGTAGCTCCTTACGTGGTTGTCTCAACGGCTGAGTGCATCCCGCTTACCAACATCCCAAGTGCTAGCCAAGCCTGACAGCACTTAACTTCAGTCATCTGATGGGAACCAGTATTATCAGTGTGGCAAGGCCATTGGCCATTGGAAAGGAAATGCTGTCATATATTAACAACTTATTGAATCATTCACTGTTAAGCTTGAGACTGTTGAGAGTCAGCAAGAGTGCTCCGAGGCAAGAAACCAGAGACACACTGTAGGTACAGGCGTAAATCGTAGCTTTTAGGTTACTCTAGGGAAATAGTAATGGAGGAAACTTACGAACTGCAAATGCTTGGACAGCTGTCCCAGGGTATAAGTCATGATAAAGAGAACTAATTAGTATCTCCACAACCATCTACATGTTGTTGTAAGTAGGCGATAATCATAAACAGGCATTTCTTAGCACATGCAGCAAGAATGACCATTACACCTAAGAATAGCCGCATCAGTAGTTTCACAGAAGTTAGATTGAGAGGGAAAATGAAGAAAACTGCTGAAGTAGAGGCCTCTGCTCATGAGATAGAAGCCTGCGTCTGCAGGGTGAAGCATGGCGATGTAAAACACTGTTGTTCCTTACCGTAGTAAGAAGGGCAGTGATGTTTAGCTTTCAGCTGGATGCTGTTGCTACCAAATGTACAGCTTGTTAGTCTGAATGCTAGAAGCAGTCATCCAGCAGAGAAGAAGAAGGGGAAGGATGCAAAATGGAGTTGGTTGGAGGCACCATGAAGGAGAAAAGCCCCATGTTAGACTGGCAAATGACTGTGACATTCCAGTAGTGTTAGTGGGGTGGCTGCAGAAACATTGTGCTGTCAGAATACTTTCTAAAGCCTCAGGTTTTCGTATTCCAAGTATTTGTCAGTCAGAGTGTTGGGATTACGTGTTGCTCAACACCAACCTTGGGTAATGTCCAATTTAAGTCTGTTTTCTCACTTTTAATGTTGCTCTCAAATGTTTGTACTTAATGAAGCACTGGGTGATTCTTCTTCTGTTCTCTCTCATCTATGTTTATAAATGGTCTTCAGTGTAGTAGTTAAGTTGGAATAAAGTAATTGATTGTTATGAAACTCTAGAATTCCTTGAGTCTCCTATAATATTGTGAAAGGATAGTTGCTACTCACCATATAGTGGAGATGCCGAGTCAGATAGGCACAACAAAAAGACTGTCGCAAAGTTGTTTTGTTGTCCACATCTTTGACCCAGCATCATTGCTATATGGTGAGTAGCAATTATCCTTTTCATAATATTGTCTTCATTCCATCCTGACTTTTCGATTGTTTGAATCTCCTACAAGTATCCTCCAAGAGTCGCAAAATCCACACCACTTGTAGGTGCTCCCTGTGACAGTGTTTGGTGCTGACCCAAGGAGCTACCTGCTATCACTGGATGTTTGTCTTTCGGCATTTGCTCCTGACTGCTCGAAAACTACGTCTCACCTGAAACTCCCCTAAAGTTCTCATACACTTCATCTAGCCTATATCAGAACATTACAATGCATATGACTTGACTGCAGTACGAGGTGGTGGATGGTGGGTTGGTGTATGGAAGTGTCTTGCTCCTGTGTTGACCAGAAGGAAATGACCCATGGGGTGCAGGATTGGGAGCTGTATGGCAAGGATATTCTGTTGGTCTGGTGCTTGGCAAACCACTACTTTGGTTGATGTGGGTATGATTTAAGGTACAATGTCCCTCATCTCAGGGTGTAATGAGAGGTAGTTGAAAACCTGGTGAAGGGTGTGGTTGAGCTTTTTGTTGATCTTTTCAAGGCCAAGGTGATACTAGCAGATCAGAGGAGTGCTGGTCGGTGGCTGGTTAACAGGTTTACTGGTGTTTCAGGAGATGACACAGCAGATCTGTCTGTGGACTAGCTCGATAAAACCTTATTGACAGACAGTATCCTGTTCACATCGTGCAGTGTTCTACTGCCCACGCAGTTTACAGAGTATACTTATCCGTCCCTATTCCAAACCTACTCCGAATGCACCCCATGGGTCATTCCCTTGTGGTTAACTATAGTGCAAAATATGTCCCACACACCTAACCATCTCCTATCACAGTCCACTCACTGGCATTTCTTAGCCAATAAAAGGCAGGGCCACATTTAAAAGCAACCATGTTTTGTGTCAGCTATGCTGCAGTTACTACCCAGTGTTCTATGTGGGCATGACAAGTAATCAACCATCTACTCGCATGAATAGTTACCTCCAAACTATGGCAAACTGCAAATATGACCAACCAGTTGCCGAACATTTTGTGCACCACAACACAGGTGACTCCCACAACTATTTCACTAAGGGAGCCATTTGGATACTCCCTGGCAGCACTAGTTTCTTATAACTACACAGGTGGGAATTGTCTCTCCACCATATCCTGCACTTGTACAATCCCCTTGGCCTAAACCTCCATTTAACTGTCTACCACTGCCTCACCTGACCTTTTCCCTTCTCTCATCTGTCTACAGCATTCGTTTCCTGCCCAGATTATGTCCTGCTGCTCCCTCCCCCCCTCCTCCTGCCTCGTGTCGTGTCAAGTGGGCTCTCTCTCTCCCCCTCCCTCCCCCCTCTCTTTTTCCCTCTCCCCTCCCTCCCTCCCCTTTTTCTCTCCCCTCCCCTCTCCCCCCTCTTCTCTCCCCTCCCCCTCTCTTCCCCTCCCCTTCTCTCACTCCCACCTCTCCCTCCCCCTCCTCCTCTCCCTCCCCCTCTCCCTCCCCCTCCCCCTCTCCCTCCCCCTCTCCTCCCAGTCTACCTCCCCCCATCTGCCACCTCCCCTCCCCTCCTCTTACCCGCACCCTCTCCACTTCCCTCCTCACTCCCCTTCCCCTCCCCACTCCTCTCTCCCCCCCTTCCCCTCCCACCCCCTCCCTCTCTTGCCCCTATCCCTCTTCTCTCACTCCCTCCCCCTCCTATATCCTCCCCTCTCTCACCCCTCCCCATCTTCCCACTTCACCCCTCTCTCTCACCCCTGTCCCCCTTTCCTTTCCCCTCTATCTTCTGCACTACTTTTGTCTTGGTGTGCAGCCACTGAGTCATCTGTCGAAAGATCTTCCCCACATTAATCCCACTATCCCTCCTTGCCTTGTGTGTCCTTCTCTACATCCTCAGCACCTGCAGCTGTGCAGGCAACTGCTCTCAATAATCAATAATCATTAGTCAACCTTTCTATAGTTGTGGGAGAGTGTGCTTGGGAGTTTGTGTGGTTGTGTGTGTGAATATGTGCATTTTTGCTGGAGGAAGGTAAAGAGCTCAAAAACTAGTGTGAATAATGTTTTCTGTTGCGTGTTTACATGTGTGATACATCAGTCCTCTACAGTCCTTATTTTATGTTTTAGTTCATCCAGAAATTTCCCTTGTTGTTATATGGCAATATGGCAGGCAGTGGGTTATAAATTCCTCTTATTGTTTCAATGTGAAAACAAATTGACTTTTTCAACTTTAACTGCCATGCATGCCTTAATCTATATTAGATCCTGCCAAATATATAACTGAAGCTGATTCCTTGTACTGATCTCCTCCTATAGCAGACCGTAGCAGAGTGAGTGGATTATTGACATTTTTTATAAAACTGTGCTTGAGTTCACTCTCATCTCGAGTATTGAATAATTTCTGTGATTCAAAAGTCCTTAACGTTAAAGGCAGATTTCAAAAGAAATGTCCGGAATGTCTATTCCAGTGCCGAACTGTAAATGAAATTCATGAATTTATTAAGTAGCGAACAGACCCAAATCTGAATACAAGAATGTTTTTATTCTGTCTGTATGTTTCTGCAAAATAGAGTACCTTCACTTAAATTTTTAAAAACAATAAAAACTCATAAAAGATGTGTATTCACTATATTTCTGTCTTAAATTACACAATTTTTCGATTTTTTTATGCTTCTTAAATAGCTGTTAAGTATTTTTGCAGAAACTATAGCCCATGTAGGAAGGTGTTATCACACAGTGAAGTGGAGCAGTAGAGAAGTGTGGAGGGGACAAGATTTACATAAGAAAGGCAGTAGAGAGTGGGCAGACAAAGTCTGCATTGCAAGACCTTGTTGCTGTGGGCAACAATCAGTTTCATTTGTTTTGGTTATGTGTTCCATTGATCATTCTCACAGTAACCATTATGATGTGGAATGTGTCAAGTGCATAATAAATGCATACATGAATCAATTTTTTTATGCTTAAAATTTTTATCATGTACCCCATATTATTAAATGGCACAAAACTCATATATTATACCTATAAATTTATTTATTCCTATTCAAGAATTCATGTATGGTCTGTCAAACATTTTATTTCATCTGGTAATTTATCAAAAAGTTTTACAGCAGCATATTTTACCCCTTCCTGTGCCAAATATAGGTAAAGAAGAGGAGAGTGTAAGTCTTTCTTCCTTCTAGTATCATAATCATGAATGTCACTGTTGTTTTTAAAATGGTCCATGTCATTGAGAACAAATTTCATTAGTGAGTAAATGTACTATGAGGCTGTTGTAAGAATTCCTAACCTTTTAAACAGATGCCTAGATGTGCGACTATGAGTCCCACAAATTATTCTAACCTCTTTCTTCTGAACAGTGAATACATTTGCCCAAGTGTTGAGTTACCCCAAAATATAATTCCGTATGACATCAGAGAGTGAAATTGTGCTAAGTATGTTAGCTTACTAATTTCTATATTCTCAGAATTGGCAATTATTCTGATTGCAAAGTTCCTGAACCTAGTCGCTTTAGGAGATCCAAAATATGAATTTTTCCAATTAAGAATCTCATCTATATGTCCACCTACAAACTTAGTATGCTCTACCCTGTCTACTGACTTCTGTTGATGTGTTATTTTTATTGAAGGAACTGTACTCCTTGTGGCAGAAAATTGGATGTACTGTGTTTTTTTTTTTTTTTTTTTTTTTAAGTTCAGAGCAAGCCCATTTGCAGAAAAGCAATGAACAACTTTTGCAAATTCATTAGTTGTATCATTTTCTATTGGAGTTTCTTTTACTGGATAAATAATGATGCTTGCATAATCAGCAAATAGTGTCAGGTTAGCTTCTTGTTTCAGAGAAGGTAGGAAGACCATTCATTTATATCAAGAACAGAAGGAGACCCGGGATCAAACCCTGTGGAACACCTAATGTAATTTCACTCCAGTTACATGAAGTGGCAAACTTCCTTAAATCATCTAAACCATAGAAAGAAACTTTTTTGTTTCCTCTTTTGTAGATATGGCTTAAACCATTCATATGCTGTTCCATTTATACTGTAGAGTTGCAACTTCTGTAATATAATGTCATGGTTCACACAATCAGATGCTTAGGATAAGTCACAGAAAATTCCTATTGGCGATATTTTACTATTTAAAGACTCTATTACATGGACAGTGAAATTGTATATAGCTGTCTGAGTAGAACAGCATTTTTGAAATCCGAACTGTGATTTACTAAGTATCCCATTACTGTTGAGATGGCTAACCATTCTTGAGTACATTACATTCTTGGTGATTTTTGAAAATGCTGTAAGCAAGGATACTGACCGGTAATTATTGACATATGTGGTGTCCCATTTTTCCTAGAGAGGCTATGACAATGACATATTTTAAACTGTCTGGGAAAATACCTTGAGTTAGTGATGCATTACATATGTGACTCAGAACATCAGTTGTAAATTCTCCACATTGTTTTAATATCTTGTTAGAGATGTCATCTACTCCAACTGAACATTTATTTTTCAAAGATTTAATGATTTTCCTTATTTCATAAGAGGTTGTTAGGTGAAAATTAATTTAAGATTTCTCCAAACTGACTCTTCCACGTGCTGCTTGTTTTTTTTTCTTGAGCTGTTCTCACCAAGTTTTTTACCTACACTTAAGAAATGGTTGTTAAATACATTAGCGGCTTGTGTAGTTGTTAAATACATTAACTGCTTGTGTACTGTTGGTTAAAATAGTCTCATTCCCCTTAATAGTAATACTACATACCCCCGTGGTTACTTTTCCTGTCTCCCTTCTAACAACATTCCATATTGATTTGATTTTATTGCCCGAGTTGTTAATTTCATCTCTAACATATGTATCTCTTTATTTTCTGACAACTTCTTTCACTATGTTACAATAACTTTATAGTGTAAAATTACTCCTGGGTCTATACTAATTCTTGCTATCTCATACAGTTTTCTTTTTCTTTCTGGAGACATTTTAATACTTTTAGCAATCCAAGGTTTCTTTGAAAAATGGTGTTACATTTAGTAATTTTTTTGGGCAACAATGTTCAGAAGGGGATATAAACCTATCAAGATATATGTTGCATTTATCATTAGCATTTGGCTCATTATATAGGTACATCTCCCCAATTAACATTTCTTAAACTTTCTTTGAAGTGCTCTATAGGTACTGGACTGAGCAACCTTACACTGTTACTTAATGGTTTCTGAACTGTACACCCTGCTAGGTTTTGTAAGTTAATCAATTGTGCATCATGGTCTGATAATCCATTTGTCACAGGGAAAGCATGTGTTAGTTCTGCATCCTCTTGCTTTACAAATACATTATCTATTAGAGTGCTACTGTCTTGAGCTATATGTGTAGGGAAATTGATCATTGATTCTAAGTTACATGTCATTAATAACACTTCTTGTTCACTTTTCCTATCAGAGTTGCTTAGAAAGTTTATATTGAAATCACCACAGATTAATAACTTCTTCTTTCTGTCTGACGGACAGCATAATAGGAAGTCAAACGTTTTTTATGAATAGCTCCCATTCTCCTAATGGGGACCTGTGCACTGTTGCTAATATCAACATACACTAGCTAGCTGTAGTTCACATGCACAAACTTCAGAGTGCTGATCAACACAAAATTTGCTTACTTCTACAGTTCTGTATTTGTACCCTTGTTTTGTGTAAATGGCAATTCCTCCTTTATCCATGCTAGATCTGCAAGTGTAAGATGCTGAATTATACCCATTTGTACTGACACTTTCCATCCCCACAGTTACATGGTGTTCAGACAGACAAAGTATATCAATCACATTCTTATTTTTGAGATCATCTAAACACACTAATAGCTCATCTACTTTATTTTTTGTTTCCCTGATATTTTGGTGAAGTAAGTTGATAGTACCCATAGCTTTATCTCTATTTGCTGTACATATGGCTTCATTTGTACTATTTTTCTTGATTGATGTCTGTCTGGACTTTGGCTTTAATCTAAAGAACCTGTTTGCCTGGTCCCATTAACCACAGCGATCGTCCCATGTGTAACTGTGGCCCTCCTTACAATATCTACTAATAGAGAAGCGACCTTGTCTTTCCCCTTCATATTTAGGTGCAGGTGTATTCCCACTTACCAATAGCATCAACTGGAACAACACTTACATGAGATTTTGCCGGTGTCTGGGGCATCCTGTCCAGTCGTGCCTTATAGCAGTGTTTATCCAGAGCCGATCATGGCATAGAAAGAGCTCCACAAACCCCACATTTGTGTGCCCATTTTCTGCTCCTGTTTTATCCAGGTCACTCCTAATGATTTATCTTGGATTCATAGCCAGGCTGTCTCCTGCTCCTCCAATTATAATAACCTGATGTTCCTTCTCAGAGTTCCTGCATAACTGACCTAAGTTTGCTGTCACCTGGCTAAGGCTAGCACATGGTTTCACAAAACTTGTGACCTATTACCCTGCGCCTAATTCGTCCTGAAGCCGCTGGCCTACACCCCTCCCATGACTGCTACCTAGAAGCAGAATTCTTCTTTTCCTATTCTAATTTAATCCCAACCTGTTTTTTCCTTTAAGCTAATATTCTGCTTCAACCTACATTCATCTACATCTGGGTGAGACCCTTCCTACATTGCCTCAGATAGCAAGTAAAACTGATGATGTGTTCAAATATGTGAGTGGAACAACAAATTTTAAAATCTGATTTGATTTGATTTGATTTTTTATTGGTCCAGTTTTGTCATACAGCACAAATTGTACAATTGATATTGGACAGGTCAAATATAAGTTACAATAATACATAGTATAAGCAAAATAGTAGGCAAATTAAAAATAGGTACCTATTACAATTAATTTTGTTACGTATTCAGAAATTCTCTGGCAGAATAGAAACAGTGCTTTATTAGAAATGCCTTTAGTTTAGCTTTAAATATTGGATGAGTAGCATTTTTTATTTCCTCTGTTATCTTATTATGTAGTATTACACCAATGTTAATTATGCTCCTCTAATAGGTGGTTGTTCTGTGATATTTTTGATGTATATTTGATTTCCCTCTGGTACCATAGTTGTGTACATTTTTGTTCTGTAGCAGTTTGCTTGTTTTCAGGAGGTAGTCCCTAGTGAACAAGACAGTTTCATAAATGAATAAACTTGGAACATTTAGAACACTAAGCTCAGTAAAATGGGATTTACAGGAGTCCATCTTTTTAAGGCCACAAATTATTCTTAGAGCCCTTGTTGCATTCTAAAAACCTTTATACTATCCCCAGAAAACGATCCCATATTGGACTAGTGAGTGGAACTGTGCATAGTATGCCTGCAGTACTGTTGTTTTGCTTGTTGTAGCCTTTAAAATTCTTAGGCCATAGCACACAGATTATAGTTTTCTAGACAAGTTATTTATATGTGTGCCCCACTTTAAGTCCTGCTGAACCAATAGACCCAAAAATTTTGTGACACTTACATTTTCTAGGGTATCATTTTTTAATTGTGCTTGAATAGACATTTGATTAGTTGGAGGAATTAAGTGAAAATCGACACACACAGTTTTTTCTGTATTTATAATGAGTTTGTTTTTTTGTGAACCACTCAGAAAGTCTTTCCATAGAACTTTTTGCTGTGGACTGCAAAGTTTCTGGATTGGATCCAGTGAGCAATATGCTGGTGTCATCGGCAAAGAGGATGGTTTTTGTGGGACTCGTATATTCAACTAAGCCATCCACATAAATCAAGAAGAGTAATGGACCTAAGATTGAGCCCTGCAGTACACCAAGTTTTATTGTTAATTCGCTAGAAAGTAAGGAGTTGTTTCTTATTTTATTAATTTTGTTGAATTCATACTGAAGTGATACTTTCTGCCTGCAGTTTTTTAGGTATGAAAACAACCAGCTATGTGCTACACCTCTTACTCCTCGTCTTTCTAATTTTTCGAGCAGAATGTTATGGTCCAGGATATCAAAGGCTTTTGATAGATCTAGAAAAATACCTGCAGCTAATTTATGTTGATCAAGGGATTTTAAAATGCAGTCTAAGAATTCGAAAATTGGTGTCTGTGTAGATTTAGACTTTCTAAAACCGTGTTGTTGTACTGTAAGTGGTGCATATTTATTTATGAAACTTAGAAGCCTGTCATAGAAGAGTTTTTCTAGAATTTTTAAGTAGAAACTTAACAGTGACACGGGTCGGTAGTTTGATATTTTTTTCCGAAGACCCTTTTTTTTAGCATTGGTGTAACTTTTGCTATTTTAAAAACATCTGGAAATACACCAGTTTTTAAAGAGAGGTTGAAAATTTTTGCCAAGGGGTTTTCTATGTGGTGAGCACATGTTTTTAATATGAAATCAGGTACTTCATCAAGACCACTTGACATTTTATTGCTTAATGATTTAATTTTACTTATAATTTCATTGGGGTTTGTTTCATAAACATACATAGAAGCAGTCAAGATCACTGACTTGCTGGAGAAACTTGGGACTGGTCCTTGACAGTGTACTTGAATGAGGTCTTCAGCCAGTGAAGTGAAGTATTCACTGAATTTTTCCACTATCAAATTTGGGTCTGTGACTTTTGAGTCTTCTAGTGTTAATGATACATTCTTTTTCTTTGGAGCTGAACTACAAGTTTCTTTCTTTATAACTCTCCACGTGGATCTCATTTTGTTAGATGAGTTTCTTATCAAATTGTCATTCCACATAATTTTTGCCTCTTTGACTACTCTACCATAGATTCTTTTGTAGGCTTTTGAATAATCAGTAATAATGATCAATCGGGTCAATATAACTTTTACTGACATCACAGAACTTTATTTGTTTTTTCACAAAGATAGCAGAGCCACCATGTTTGGAAAACTCTCGGCTAAAATGACTTGCTAATCTATATCCTGAGATTGAGGTTAATTTTACTTCGGCATTTCATAGCCAGTGTTCAGTAATGCAAATTGTATCTACATTTAGTGCATAGTGGAGTAGTGCTTCCAACATGGAAATTTTATTTGTGAGTGACTGAACATTATGGTGTACGATAGCAAACCCTGGGTATTTAGTAACTTTAGTGGAAATGGTTTCTGATTCTTTATCCAATGGCATTTCTAATACAGCACTTACCCTAAAAATTTTCAGTACCTTTCTTGTGTATGGCTTCTGTTTTCTGGTGGCAATCAG
The DNA here is from genome assembly GCF_023864345.2 of Schistocerca serialis cubense. Lineage (NCBI taxonomy): Eukaryota > Metazoa > Arthropoda > Insecta > Orthoptera > Acrididae > Schistocerca > Schistocerca serialis. Next base: position 52,129,249 of record NW_026047583.1, read on the forward strand.
TAGGTTAGTTAACTTCTGGAGCTTGTATAAGTTTTGCTTCATCCACATCTGACCTCTTCAGTTTAAACCATTTCGTAATTTTCGTTTGGCTGATGACTTGATTGTTTGTTTCTCACCTAATCGGTTTAAACCACACTGTTTGGCAGATGGCACAGCTTGTAACTTGTCTAAAGCACTTCTTAATCTCCGTTTGTTTGTCACTTATACTTTTTTCTTCACTCTTCTTTGAGATGCGAGTACATATTTTTTCGGCTAGTAATTTCTTTCCATTAGTCGTCTACACGAGACATGAGCTGACTATGTCGTGTATGTTGCTCCACAGCTATAACCTCTGTGACGGCAGAAGGTGAAAACAGCTGATGCGGCTTTGTGAAGACTTTTTAAGTACAATTTTTCTCAAAAAAATGATCGTCTAACGATACAATCATCAAAATTGGTTACAGTGTTTATCATTTTAGTAAAAACTGAACAATATTATTAGTAAAAAATGTAGTAACAACCAGATTAACTTCAAGCAGAAACCAAAATTGCTATACTTGATTGACAACTGCTTCTACTACATAGAATTTAAAAAAAAATGTAAGTTTATATTTTGTGTGTGTGTGTGTGTGTGTGTGTGTGTGTGTGTGTGTGTGTGTTTTACTGTAGTTGAATGTAAATCACTGTGTGTAAAAAAGAATTACTTATCACAATTCTTTAAAATTATAGTGGTTGGGGGGGAGAGATGATGTGAATTGTCCAGATCTGAAGTAATTATCATTTAGCCGCAGCAAAACTTGTCCATAAATGCGCACAGGTATAGATGCGTACACGTTAAGAACATTGTGGCATTGAATAAATGTTAATTCCTGTTAGTTTGGGTGCGCGTCGTGGTATTTACCTTTTCTCCCCAACGATGTACAACAACATGGCTGCGGCGGCTATTCTCTCTTCAGGTTGACTTCATCTCCAAAAAGGTCCATTTAAAAATGCAAGCCCTTGTCACATTGGGAAGTAGAAAATAAGGTGTAGCTAGGTACGAGAATGAAAACTTGTGTCTTCTGCATATTGTAACTTTTAATTAAAAGAATACTGGTAGAGTGCAATTACATACGTCTTTATTGCACCAGCTCAAAAGACCAACAAGACACCGAGATATATATACGAGGGCGGTTCAGAAAGTAACCTCCGATTGGTCACAGTGTGGGTTGTGGGGGGAGTAGCGACGCCATCTGTGCGTTCACGCACTCAACAGGTCAGTCGGCATCAAGCCGTGGTCGAGTGAACGCCGTACCTGGGCTAGTTTAGTTTTTGTGGCAGTTTGAAATGTGTGCTGCAATAGAAAACCCCGCGAAATGTGAAGTGCGTGCTGTCATAAGGTTTTTTACAGCCAAAGGATATTCTGCAGCAGCTATTCATCGTGAGCTTTGTGCCATGTACGGACCAAGAGTTATGAGTGAAGGAGTTGTCCGTGAATGGGTACGTTTATTTAAAAGTGGACGAGAAAACGTTCATGATGAAGGGAGGAGTGGTTGACCATCATTGGTGACTGACGAACTCGTTCAGACAGTTGATGCAAAAGTTCGTGAAAATCGACGTTTCTCAATGTCGGAGTTGTCTACTGGTTTTCCACAGATTTCTAAGACTCTCTTGTACGAGATAGTGACAGCAAGATTGGGTTACCGTAAGTTCTGTGCACGATGGGTGCCCAAAATTCTTACCGACCACCACAAAACTCAAAGAATGGCCTCTGCATTAGACTTTCTGTCACGTTATGAGGACGAAGGAGAACCATTGTTAAACAGAATCGTGACCGGTGACGAAACCTGGATTAAGTACGTGAACCCTGAGACAAAAGAACAATCAAAGATGTGGGCACATTCAAATTCACCTACCAAACCAAGAAAAGCCTCGCAAGATTTTTTCTGCCAGAAAACTGATGGCAACGGTGTTTTGGGATGCCAAAGGGGTGTTGTTGGTTGAATTCATGGAACGTGGTACGACCATTAATCAAGACGTGTACTGTGAAACAATAAAAAAGTTACGACGGGCTATACAGAACAAACGCCGTGGTATGCTGACTTCCGGTATCGTTTTTTTGCACGATAACGCCCGTCCTCACTCTGCTCGCAGAACAACGGCCCTTCTTGAGTCCTTCAAGTGGGACGTTATCAACCATCCATCTTACAGCCCAGACCTGGTGCCAAGTGATTATCACCTCTTCATGCATTTGAAGAAATGGCTCGGGTCACAGCGGTTTGATGACGACGAAGAGCTCAAAGATGCGGTGACAGGCAGGCTCCAGGCACAAGCAGGTGATTTTTATGCAGAAGGAATTTCAAAGCTTGTGAAGAGATACGATAAGTGCCTCAATCGCTATGGAGACTATGTAGAAAAATAGTGCAAAGATGTAGTTGTAAGATGTATATATTAAAATATTTTTGTTTAACTTGGTGTATTTTTTTAAATCAACCGGAGGTTACTTTCTGAACGGCCCTCGTATATATATAAACAAAGATGATGTAACTTACCAAACGAAAGTGTTGGTATGTTGATAGACACACTAACAAACACACACACAAAATTCAAGCTTTTGCAACCCACAGTTGCTTCATCAGGAAGGAGGGAAGGAGAGGGAAAGACAAAAGGATGTCGGTTTTAAGGGAGAGGGTAAGGAGTCATTCCAATCCCGGGAGCGGAAAGACTTACCTTAGGGGGAGAAAGAGACAGGTATACACTCGCACACACACATATCCATCCGCACATATACAGACACAAGCAGACATATATACATAAAGAGGTACATAAAAATCGATAGTTTTGTTTTTAAATTTTCTGTCAACGTAGATGTAATCATACCTCCCTATGATATCTCTGCCACGTGGGGATGGTGCGACTTTTTATTGATATGTGTAGGTCATTTAAAGAACCTACACAATTGCAACCTCCCCCCCTCCCTTGCCACCCCTTACCCCTTACCCCTCCCCATTTATTGTATACTGGAGTGATCCATATCACTGGTCGCTGGATGTCAGTATGCAGTGGTGGTGCATTAACACCATTTAACTTTTCTGTGCTTTAAACTCTTGGCCTGCCATTGTACTGAGACCTTCATTTGTGCCCAAGTTTACCTCATGTACTCTCAGAACATGCCATTACATAATGTTTGTATCTAATTTTGTTTAATGTACACTTTACACATTATTACTACCGCTATTTACAAAATAATAAATGAATAAATAAAGGTTGCATCAACAGGCACATTTGAATTCAGAGTCTGTAGTTTGATTATTGGAATTTAACTGCTGCTATTGCGGCATCGTCCAGAGTGCTCACCTCACATGAAATATGGTGCAGGCGCACTTGAGTTTGTTAATGCTGCTGTTAAGTTGAACTGTCCATGAATGTGCTACAGTTTCACTTGTTTACCAAAGTCAATAAAAGTGTTCATCCCTTTGCGGGAACATGGTGTGCTGAGGCTTGTGCATAGTGGAACCATTGATACTGTGGTGAGGAGGTTCATCATTTATGGCCCAGGCATTTGTTCCTCTCATAATCCACATGTTTCAGTGGTTGAACCAAGCTCACGCTGTCAGCATTCTGAGGCAATTGAATGGATTCAACGTAAGTCTCCAATGCCCTTATTCTTTTCCATACCACGTCTGTGGTAGAATGCTTTGTCGATACTCAAGTCCACTGATGATACTAATGTTTGATACTCTTCAGCACTGGCACACGGTTTTTACAGGAACACACCATTGAATTGCGAGTTTCAAACCTTCATAAAATGTTCGTTGCATATTTGGTGTTATATTCAGCTCTACATTACATCACAGGCTGCCACGTAATCGTGACTTATTTAGTTTCATAATCGAAAGCAGTCTTTCATGCATTTATGTTGATCAAAACATTGTTATCACGTTTGCAATCTCATTATATGGACGTGGAATGTCGAGCTTCGGGACAGTTTCAACACAGATGGATTTGGCTTATAAACGGGAAATACGTTGCAGATCGATAAGCTCCATCTGCAGTTGCCCAGGGGCGCTTTAAAATGAAATGCAAAACGGTCTCTAAAAGAGATCACAAGGAAATTTAGAACTGGCAGTGCGCTCAAATGTTTGGAAAACTATTTCTGTAATTCTTTTAACGAGACAGAAGTTTGTTCAAATTCATGTTTTCTTTAACACCAGTGAGTTTAGGGAAATGGACGGTGTTTTTTTTTTCATAATTTATCACCCGCACAATGCTATTTTTTTAAACATATCCCCGTCATATCCAAAATAGATTATTTCTCACCTTGCAACATCTTACTGTGGGCAGTGTGCAGTCAAATCCACGTAAAATGCAAAGTCTTCAGCCCATCCTGGGTGTTCCAATTTTCTTTCCTCCTTTCATTTTTCTTTCATAAATTTAACAATAGCGGGTTTCAATTTGAAAAATCGTTTCAGGCATGCCCCTTGACTTAACCAACGTACTTTGAAATAATATAGTCCAGTTACAAAAGACCTGACACCCCTTTAATTTCCTGAACGGTTACAGATATCGAAACGAGGTTTCGTGCAATTGATAGTACCCTAAGGGGCACTGTTTTGTATGGATAATGCCCTGATATCAGGCATCAACCAAGATGTTGATACAAGTATGATTTTTTTTTAATGGAAATGTATACTTTTCATAACTATATTCAGTAGGTCTTGGAAAGGCAGTTACGATGATATAGCGCTTTTATTACTGACACTGAAGCCTTTCGCAAGAGAATCCGAGAAATGCACTAAAACTGGGAAGCAATGAGGCGAGAGTAGGCCATTGCTGTGAAATAACACCAAGCTGTCAGACCAGACTCAGCCGTTATATGCCGATGCAGCAAGGCACGCCTTCGCTACTAAAATAAAACCTCATTTTGTATACGACCTAGAAACACCTACGATTTTTTTTGTGAGACTATGGCATATGCTAGTTTCTGGCGTATCAGATGGGACTAAGGAAAGCTGTTTCAATTGTACGTACTTTTCCAGGTTTTTGTTGGAACAACTACAGTTTTTCGAGCAGTTTTTCATTACTATTTTCACAGAATTTTCTTGACATTCGTCTCATAATAGCGTGTCTAACTTTTGCACATTGGTGTACATGTCAGCATGCAAGAAATTATGAATCATAAATGATCTGCTGACAGACAACACAGTTTTGTTAGTTCTGGGGCACAGAGAAGTAAACAGTCGAAAAGCTTAATACAACGATGTAGACTGGCATGACCATGTTTACAATGTAATATCTGATTCCGGATGACTCAGTTTTAGAATATTTCTCTCATTCTTTTGCAAGGAATTTCTACTACAAAATTAACAAGCATTGTATCACTGCAGTCGTCTTCTCATGCACTTTCGGATGCCGTTAAGAAAGTATATCATTCTCTTTAAAAAATTATACTTGCCTCATAATCACGATCGATACAAAAGTGAAGATTCTGTATTACACACCAAATTACGTGTCCCTTAGCGTGCTATCATTGGCCCAAAACCTAGCTTCGGTATCTAAAATCATTCACGAAATAAAAGGGGTATTACGTCGTGCATGACTCATCCTGAATATACTCCCTTTGTCAGAAATGTTACAGGACAGATTAAAAAAAATATAGAAAATTGTACTTCAGTTACCAACGTTTCTGGAGGTCTTGAAAGAAAGCAGGGAAATTTTCAACTTCTATGCTTGTAAGCTCATTTGTCACAGGCTGTCGTATGTATGTGATATCTTGATGGAGTTTTCTTTCAGTTGCATTCTTGAAAGGGCCTCGCTGCAGTTGCTTAATCATCGTCCACATTTCACTAGGGTTTTCCCAGCTTAACGCATATCTTATTTTTCACTCTTTGCTCAGAATCAGCATCGATTGTGTCACCAAAACTAATGCGCCAAGAATCCAGACAGGGTGTTGCTAAGCACAGCCTTGCCACATAGTGAGTTTCACGGAAACACGTGCAAGGTCATTTAGAGGACACACACATTAACATGAAAGCAACATTTGTTCCCTTTTGGTATTGCAAGCTCAGAAACAAAAAAAAGCCTGTCCTGGAACTTTTTCTGCGAAATGGATTAGTCTCCATACTCTTCGTACAGTTTCACTGAAACAGTTATACCTGACGGCATAGTAATGTATTCTACTTCCGAATATTTGCTACTTGAACCATCAATGTCATCACGTCAGCTACGTCTGCTAATTTAAAACAAAGTGCTTTTTGATGTACAGAACACAGAATCTCGTCTGATAATCTTTGTAATTTCTGGTTCTTTCCTCGTCAACTAAAAAAATGGTTCAAATGGCTGTGAGCACTATGGGACTTAACTTCTGAGGCCATCAGTCCCCTAGAACTTAGAACTACTTAAACCTAACTAACCTAAGGACATCACACACATCCATGCCTGAGGCAGGATTCGAACCTGCGACCGTAGCGGTCCCGCGGTTCCGGACTGTAGTGCCTAGAACCGCTCGACCACCCCGGCCAGCCCGTCAACTAAATCTTTAAATTCTATCTGAGTGGTGTGTAATGTTCCATAGGAAATTTCTGCTACTCATATATTACTGCGACTGCATAATGGATATGGAGAATTTCAACCTTCTGTTCTCGTTCCCATCCACATCTTGTGACGATAGATCACTAGACTGCCTGTTTTTGTGCGAATAACCACTGGACCAACTTCCTTTATACCACGAACAAATAGCGAAGGATAAACAGTGCTTACACCAAGACCCTGGCGAGCTGAAGAAAGCCGTGTCGATCAAAAGAAGCCTCATCAAATGCTGGAAGGAAGTGTCGCATCGCTCTGCTGTATGAAATGTGGCGCTATACCGAGAGGGACCGAGCAAAGGCGAGACGTACCAAACAGTGACGAGACAGACCGAACCTCGGAGCGCTTGGAAGCAGCACATTGTGCAAAAGTGAAATTTTGCACGACTTGGTCGACCATGGTGTATAACAACTGACGCTCGGAAAACCGATATTTGATCGGAATAGCAGAGCCGAATTAGACAACGTGTGAATATGATAGTGAAAATGGGCCTCCGGTATCTGGCGAGCTATGCGGGCGCGCGCGGGCCGCTTAGCGCTTACCTCCTCGCGGGACAGCGTCTCGTGTGGCCAGCGCGCGTCCAGGTCCTGCAGCAGGCGCAGCAGGATGCAAGTGTCCAGCGGCGAAGACAGCGCCTGCCGGCAGTAGGACGTCCAGCGCACAGCGGCCAGCTGCAGCTCCGTCACATCGCCCTGGATCGCGTGTTGGTGCTGGATCGTCTACGCCACATGCGGCAGCTCGCCGCTCCACTCCCACGTCGGGCCCTGCGGGCACATCGCCGGCACCCGTCACTACAGACAATCTCACAGGACAAAATATCAGCCACTCCCTCAAAAAAGCTCAACTCGTCGCTTTGGAGCTCTGAAGGTGGCAGGGGTAAAATACAGGGAGCGAAAGGCTATTTACAATTTGTACAGAAAGCAGATGACACTTATAAGAGTCGAGGGGTATGAAAGAGAAGCAGTGGTTGGGAAGTGAGTGAAACAGGGTTGTAGCCTATCCCCGATGTTATTCAATCTGTATACAGAGCAAGAAATAAAGGAAACAAAGGAAAAGTTCGGAGTAGGTATTAAAATCCATGGAGAAGAAATAAAAACTTTGAGGTTCGCCGATATTGTTGTAATTCTGTCAGAGACAGCAAAGGACCTGGAAGAGCAGTTGAACGGAATGGACAGTATCTTGAAAGGAGGGTATAAGATGAACATCAACAAAAGCAAAACGAGGATAATGGAATGTAGTCGAATTAAGTCGGGTGATGCTGAGGGAATTGGATTAGGAAATGAGACACTTAAAGTAGTAAAGGAGTTTTGCTATTTGGGGAGCAAAATAACTGATGATGGTCGAAGTATAGAGGATATAAAATGTAGACTGGCAATGGCAAGGAAATCGTTTCTGAAGAAGAGAAATTTGTTAACATCAAGTATAGATTTAAATGTCAGGAAATCGTTTCTGAAAGTATTTGTATGGAGTGTAGCCATGTGTGGAAGTGAAACGTGGACAATAAATAGTTTAGACAAGAAGAGAATATAAGCTTTCGAAATGTGGTGCTACAGAAAAATGCTGAAGATTAGATGGGTAGATCACATAACTAATGAGGAGGTTTTGAATAGAATTGGGGAGAAGAGAAGTTTGTGGCACAACTTGACTAGAAGAAGGGATCGGTTGGACATGTTCTGAGGCATCGAGGGATCACCAATCTAGCATTGGAGGGCAGCGTGGAGGGTAAAAATCGTAGAGGGAGACCAAGAGATGAATACACTAAGCAGATTCAGAAGGATGTAGGTTGCAGTAGGTATTGGGAGATGAAGAAGCTTGCACAGGATAGAGTAACATGGAGAGCTGTATCAAACCAGTCTCAGGACTGGAGACCACAACAACAACAACCTGTGTAGGACTTCTGCCAAGCTGTCACGTTACCCTCCACCGCTCTGAAGTATGTCATGCCGGCCAAGTGGTGGGTACACCTTCTGATCAAAAGTGTCCAGCATCTAGTAATGGACATAAAGGGCACTGCGCACACACACCAACCGACCGACCAATTTCCTGTACAGCCTACACACTTTACGACCTACTTTACTGAGTGACTACAGGGACAAAAGATGAACTTCTGTTGGTCGGCTGGCAGGGCAGCGCTACACATAACATAATTTTTTGGGTGGAGTGATTGGGGGAGGGAGGGGTTGGGTGAAATTGTGACGGAGATCATGCGAAGGGCTGGTGGGTCGGCTGTTGGCTGTGTGTGTGTGTGTGTGTGTGTGTGTGTGTGTGTGTGTGTGTGTCCCTTTATTACTCATGGGATATGACCACCCTTTAATTTATGATAGCTGGAATTCTGCTGGGGACATTTCCAGTGAGGTGCATGAATGTCAGTGAGGGAATGACAGTCTGTTCTTCTTCAAGTGCTGAAACCAGAGGTGGTAGTGATGTTGGATTCTGGAGCGAAGTCGATCTTTTAACACTTCCCAAATGAGTTTCATTGGGTTCAGGTCGGGACACTGGGCAGCATAGTCCATTTCAGGAATATTGTTATTCACAAACCACAGATACTGCCGCACAACAGGGTTTACTATCACGCTGAAACAATTATAGTCTCCGAAAACGTCCTGTGCTGAATGCAGCCTAAAGCTCATGTACATGTGTTAAGACATTAGGCAGTAACTTGGATGGTACTAGAGGGAGCTGTAGAAGGTAAAAACTGTAGGTGAAAACAGAGATTGGAATATATGCACCAAATAATTGAGGACATTGTTCTTCTGAGATGAAGAACTTGATTGGTGTATCATTGCGGATTGTCTACAAGGAATGGTGGACCACTCACAGTCATGTAACACATGTTAAGAGCAGCCATTGTTAAAACACCCTAACCGACAGTGACTAGTGACGGATGTCACACCTCGCCAATGACTATATTTTTCCAACCCGACAGAAATTGCTGCAGTCATTCAATGCGGACACGGATCCACAGTAGGATCCTAATGGGGGGGGGGGGGCTCTCAGTTTCTTACTTTCTCACCTCTCCCACCTGATGGATCCAGGACTGAAAGAATGCAACAAGTTTCCAGCGAACCAACGTTGCGAATGGAACTGCATGCCATGGACTTTCGAAACGAGGTACTTCGCAAAAGGTCATTGCTCTCAGCGGCATGTGGAGTTGGACGTCTTTAATTGGACAAACAACACAGTATCTGGGCAGTAGTTGACTGGAGTGCAATCATGCCATACTGAAGAGTGGAAGTTGTGGATCAGGCCGGAGGTGGTTCTGTGATGTTTTGGGGCAGTTTTCGCACCGTGACTTGCGACCATTCATTGCCATGAAAATAAACCACGATGTTCATCTCTGCATTATCTGTAATTAAGCATTACCCCTCTACATTTTGATATGGATATGCTGTGGACCCTCCCGTCTTCCAGGATGACAGCAGCCATTTTCACAGGGTTGTATTCTTATGTTCCTGGTATGACAAACACTCTCACTCCTCTCTGCAGATGACAGCTCTTGCAGGGGTGGATTCGTCAAGTGGATGTGGCATACCTGAAGAAAGTTCTGGAGCATATCATTGTGTGGAACTGAAATATATACCAAGCGAAAATTTGAGAAGTATAAATTAGAAGGACCGAAGATTTGGCTTCCTTTCAGCATCATCATGACTAGAGACTGTGCATAAACTGAGATGTGTGAAGGGTGTGAAGGGAAATCGGCGTATGCTTTTCAAAGGATCTATCCATGCAGTGACCTGAAGTGGTTCAGGGAAGCCACGAAAATCTGATCTCAGTGTGGGGCGAGTATTTGAATCCACCGTCCTCCCCAGTACGAGACCCTTATCTTCATCACTACGCCACTTCAAACGATCAGAAGTTGGGGAGAATTTGATCCTTTCAGATGAGGTACTATCGAAGAAGGTAGTAAAGTAGAGAGACGGGATACGAAACAAGGAGGTACTGAAAAAACAGCCCGCCGCAGTGGCCGAGCGGTTCTAGGCGCTACAGTCGGGAACCGCGCGACCGCTACAGTCGCAGGTTCGAATCCTGCCTCGGGCATGGATGTGTGTGATGTCCTTAGGTTAGTTAGGTTTAAGTAGTTCTAAGTTCTAGGGGACTGATGACCTCAGATGTTAAGGCGCATAGTGCTCAGAGCCATTTGAACCATTTTGAAAAAACAAATAGGCCCTATATTAAATCTATGGGAAAGCCTTACCAGTAGAATGGTCACGTTAATGGAACATTTGCCACGCAGGCCGCTAAAATTAATTTTGCGCTGGAAGGAATTAGAAATGGAAAAAAGTAATGTAGGTGTAGACAGATACTAGAACACGCGTCCTAGTACAAAGAAATTATAAACTTGGTGTTCTAGATACGTTGAAACAGACTTCGAGGGGTTGTAGATGGTATCTTGAGGAATACGTTGCGGGTAGAAACCCGTGTTGGGGAACGTCGTTCAACGACGCTAGAGCGCGCCGATGTTATAGGCGCTGGCAGCAAACGTGACTTTGCACGCTGAAGGACGGTAGGCAGAAAGTCTCTTAATGTTGTTTGTTTATTCACTGATCGACTGATTACCGCGACCTTCAGTGGAGAAGGTGGAGCTAGCTGCTGCTTAGAACGGCTTTGTTTCCTATGAATACGATGCTCTGGTGCTTCGGTTGGTGGCGGTTTCTGACACGAGTATCCACCCGCAGTTTATTTTTCTCCTGGAACCCTCTAAAATACAGGAGAAAAATAAACTACAGATGGAAACCCGTGTCCGAAACAGTCATCCACCAAGGCAACAGAACATCGCATTCATTGGAGACAAGGCCTGTCTACGCAGCAGCTAGCTCCATCCTCTCCAATGGCGATCATGGCAATCAGTTGCGATCACTGAATAAGAAATAACATTGCGAGGCGTTCCTCTTACATTTCGTCAGTGTACAATGTGAATTTGCTGCCGAAGGGGTGCCCTAGTGGCAGACATAGGCTTCTATGACTTCGATGTTCTGTACCTTCGTTGGATGAAATTTCTAGACACGTACTCCTATCCTCCATTTGTTCCTCAAGACACCCTCTACAACTCCTTGAATTTTGTCGCAACATTTCGGGGACACCCTGTAGAGATGAAAAGTAGTGCAGAAGATAGGAAGCGATGTAGGACTCCAAACCAGTCGAAAGACAGATGAATTAAAAAAACAGACAGTACTTTGGATACACAGCTGTACACCAGGATAAACTGAAGCAATACCACGTGGGAAGACTGTGGCTAAGGTCCTAAATTCTAAGCTTGTATATGTATTGTCAAGCAACGTACAACTGGTTCATGAATCAGTACTGACAATGTTTCGTGTCAATTGTTAAATGTGTGATATAATAACCAGAACATGTTTCGGGACTACGTTATTACGTTATAAAGTGGTATAAAGTAAGGAAGCAAATCGAAGATCGCAATACTACATACACTGAAAACCATGTAATTATATTGTCCTGCATTATACCATACCCTGATTGAGCCGTGCGCGGCTCGTGTTAGTGCCGTTTATTGCTTAACATCTTGTCTTTGCGGTACTGCCGTCCTGTTTCTTATTAGATTTACTGGCGTCACTAAGTTGCTGGCTTGCCTGCCCGTGAGTGGCACCAGCGGCGCTTATCGATAAGAGGACTGTCGTACTATCTTTAGAGCGACCGCTAGTATTTCCGGGTCGTCGTGTGTTGGGACGGAGCAGCAGTGAGGTCCGGACAGCCATGTACCTGTTATTGGAACACAGCATTCTGGACAGCTCAGGAGCATATTTAGATAGTTGCATGTATTCTCTGTGGTTACCAAGATTAGTGGTGAACCATCTTTTTTTTCTGATTCAGTGCTGGCAGACAGTAATAAACTTAGTTTCATGTAAGTACTGTGTGAATTATGAAATTTTTCCACCACACAGTGCTGCCTGCATATTACTGGATGTTCTGTGAGTAAATTTTCCACTGTAACTGCGAGAAATGCGTTCGATTTTCCCAAGATAGTAGCATAGCTATATTGTTAAAACACTTTCCCCGGTTTTCAGAAAGCATGGGTGGTTTTTCAGGAATTCCATTTCTAATCTGTGCAATCGCATTTGAGCAAACTTTTTTATATCCTATTTTGAAATTTAATTCATAGTGTCGCACTTCGTAGATTTATACTTAGTCATAGGCTACAGAAGTGGGGGGGGGGGGGGAGGGAGGAGGGGGACGTCAGGGGACAGACAGCAAGGAGTTGCACTTGCCACCAACCCCCCCCCCTCCCTCCCCACCATGAGCGTCTGTGATAAACTTCATCCATTTAAGAATTCTCACTAATTTCTGGATGTGTCCCGCATGTAATTCGTGACAGACTAAATATTGAGTGTCCTGTCAGTTATTTGTGCAATGTTTCATTCGTTATAATAAATACATCATTTGCCTGTCGTTTCGGAACACTGCTGAAACAAAGTACCTTGTGTTGCTTCTTTCGCCCCCTCATACAGCTGGAAATTAGTTGCGGTAATGGACAGTTCCGACTTAGCACCGTGTATACCTGTCTGACAACTGTCCGAAATTTTAAGAACAGCCCTTTCGTTTCTGGACATCGTGACCTTAACAAAATGTCTGAACTTTACCTGTTAAGGCTTGCTGAGACTTTAACAGCAGACAACTGGATTTCATATCCAAAGATTTATTTCATTTGCAGTATGGACAACATAACATCCTATACTATGTGTTTCTTTACTTTTGGTTTATCTGAGGGCAAACAATAATCCTAGGCTAAACACGATGGAAAATTGTGAATATTGAGGTTGAAATGGTGTTTGGATCTTTCTCAACTGCATGGTTGAGAATTTATACGCTGTATGACCCTGTCTCACTTCTAGTCACATAACTTGTGTACTCGAGTTCACGCATGTACACATGATCACTCCAAACCGAAGAGACGAAGACCATTTTGTTTGCATCATTGGCCTTTGATACGTGATTATGGGTATTCATGTCGGCTCTCCAGCCAGATCAGATGATGTTTTGAATCTGGAGCCCCGACATGAATACAACCAATTATTACGCCGGCAGAGATTACGGAATCACATGAAGATCCTCTACGGTGAGGGGACGTTTCAACTTTCAAGGGTATTTCATGAACTTCGTAAGAAGGGGAAATTACTGAGCAACCTCGCTTTTTGGCTGAGATGCTGGAATGAAGTTTTAGTACCTAAATTTGCCAGAATTGTTGATTACATTGAGACAAGAATGGCCAACACCATTAAGAAGCGTGCTGGTTTTGCCTTACTAAGGGAGCGCAATAGTTTTATACGCGCACAACTGGATTTCATATCCAAAGATTTATTTTATCTGCATTTGGCAGTTTCAGCGCTGCTTCCGCTGCATCCTGGAATTGGGTCGACAGTTCGTCCTGGGCAATATCAGACTGGGTGTAGGCAAACGCCGTCAGTAGGAAATCTTCGAAAATTCAACGGTTTTCTTCGCAGTCTACACTGATAACACCCGTCGACATGTGATCAGTCTCACAACGAAAGAGTGAACGATGCTATGCCTGCAGTATTGGAACAGGAATTCAATTTTACCCATACACCCAGTGATGTTCCAATTACGGAATACATTTCTGCCGTTGAACAAGTCGTGTCCAGGTTTCCCGACCATCTAGCTGATGAGGTTAGGTAAGAGGTGTCTCAGCTGTGTCAGGTGCCACCCCCGCGAGGTAACATCTCGCTTTAAAGAGCCGCAATCCGGTCCTTCAGAGAAGATTTCGTAATTCCTCCAGCGGACAAGGCCAGTTCAACGGTTCTTCTTTTGCGGGACAATTATGTGCTTAAAATTTATCTCTCTCTTGCACACTTGGCATACCAAAGATTGCAGAACTATCCAACTCACCGTATAAAACCCAAGACTCTCAAGACTCTTCCAGTCATTAAAAGAGACTTCATTATCTGATGAAGTTCTGGGAAAAACGTCGACCTGGTTCTGCAGTCCAGCCGAGATTATACGGTTTGCCTAAGGTAGACAGGAAGTACTTTCTCTTCGGCTTTTTGTTAGAAATTTGGGCACTCCTACTTATAAGTTGGCTAAGTATCTAGCGTCCATGCTCAGTCCCCCTGTCGGAAATTGCTATAATCTTATTTCCAATTCTCTGGTTTTTATTCAACATATGACTTCTGAGTCTCAATCCCAAGAATTGGCTCTTTAGTTTTGATGTTGCGTCTCTGTTTTCCAAAGTTCCTCTTGAGGATTCTTTGCAGTTAATTTGTGAAAAATTGGACGAAGAAACAACAAGCTTTGTCGCCATGTGTTGACGTTGACGTATTTTTTTACTTAATGACAAAAGTTTTAAACAAACTGAGTGGCTATTGGGAGTCCATTATCCCCCGTGGTCGCCAATTTGTGGAAGATTGAGGACATTGCAACATGGTTCTTTAAACCAACTTGTTCATGGAGATACGTCGACCATACGTTTATGGGATGGCCATTTGGGAGGGATGTTCTGGATCGTTTTCTGTATCATTTTAATTGTGTGCATCCCAATATTGAGTTCATTATGGAAGTCAAAGAGGACGGCGAACATCCGTTTTTAGGTGTCTTGGTCCACAGGAGGGGTGATGGGACATTAGGACAGTTTATCTGAAGCACACGCATACGAACAGATATCTTTATCCATCAGGCAGTTATCAATCCTACCAACGCAATGGGGTCCTACTTACATTGGTGAAAAGGGTTTACGCAATCTGAGATGCAGACAGTTTGACGCAAGAACTGGAGACTGGACATTCGCGGGAACTAACAGAAGATACAAGCAAATCTGCGGAATTCCTACATTTTGCGGGGAGCATATCTTCAGAAACAGGAAAAAGTTTAAAGAAGTTTGATATTAAAAGTATTTTCCGTCCACCGCCTGAGACCACAGCTCTGCTGGGCTTAGTGAAGGATAACTTTGGTTCGAGAAAGCCCGGGATCTACACAATTCCCGCAGTTGCGGGAAAGCCTGTATTGGACGAACTATTTGTACGCTCCAGTATCGTTGCGTGAAGCACGATCGGCACGCACATTTAATTCAGCCAGAAAAATCTGAGTGTCTGAACATTGTCTTACTGAAAAATATGAAATGTTGTACGATGAGACAAGTGGTTGACCCTGCGTCGCTGTATTGGGACTGTGTAGTGGAAGAAGCCATTGGAATGCCGCTATCTAACAATACTCTGAATTGAGATAAGAGGTACCCTTTAACTAACAATTAGAACCTTGTTCTGTTTGATGTTAAGAAACACAATGGTCCCTGTTTCGGTCATCAGAAACTGTCAGTTTTTTATATCTATTGTTCCCACGAGCTTTCACCACCTGTGCACTGTTGTGCCTGTCACTAGATGGCAGTTGTGTTCGCGCACGCGCGGTGGACCCACGGTCGATGGATATTTGTGTTCCGGCTGATAGTGCGACGGCTCACAGCCATAGTATTGTGACCAGATGACGATGTGTTCCACCTGGAGACCTGACATGAAAACAACCAATGGGGACGTTTACGGAACCTCAAATGGTGATTCTGCTGACCAATTCTATAGTTGTTTTTAACTATTATTCTATGTTCACATTCACATCAAGCATGTCAGAAGATGTACTGCTGATATACTCATGAGGTACGCTTACTTTCAAGGTACAGCTGCCATCTACATTTGAATAATGTTCGCTGTGTAGCTGTCAAGCGTTTGAGACAGGATAGGCTGTGTGTACTTCATGTGAAACTTATTTCTGCTGCCAAGGGTATTTAACTCCGCTGGACGCTCTTTGTTGCTTCCGTACAAGGTAAAACAAAATTAACCACTCTGGAGCAACCCATACTCTAGCTACGCTACATATAAATCTGACCACAACCAACATTTCATTGGGGAGTTGGCAGTATTTCTAACTAGTCAAAATCAGCCTCTGATTATCACAAGAAGCAACTGCATGGAAAAAAGCGGGAATTTCAGAACATCCTTTAGTTACATGATTTGGCCTCACCAAACACCTGTAATACTTTACTCGGAAGAAACACAGCAGTATGATGAATCTCACAGGATACTGAGCTACAAGCATGTGAATTGGGCATTGTTCAAGGAAATGCTTGAAAAGTCGTATCCCACAAATTCCCAAAATTACACAAAGCAGGAAACTTGTTGAAGCTGTCAAAGCCCTTACCACCACAGTTCAGGATGCAATAGCAGGTACCATTACAGTACTTATACCACAAGAATGCTCAATGGCCCTGCTCCCAGAAATACAGGGGCCGATGTCAATGAGAGATCATCTCGGGAGATATTGGCTGTACAAACAGAATATTAGCAGGCTCCAGGGGATCATACGGGCTAAATTAAAACTTTTAAAACCACAAACTGGGACAATACACTCGCAGGGCTGCACACCACATGACCTGGAGTGTGGCAAATAGCTGTCCACTCCACCAAGAAGAAATACTACACACCAAGTTTACAAATACCTTACAGACCAGCATACTACATGGAGGAGAAGCATGAGCTGATGACCAGAACACTAGCAACATCATTCACACTGAATCTGGCTCCTTCCAATCCAGCACTGCTACTTGAAATGGACCAGGAGGTTACATGGCTTGTAACCCAGCCCAAGTGCAGTGTAACAATACATACTGCTACACATGAAATTACACAGGTTATTAAGCACAAAACAGCTAGAAAAGCTCCTGGTCCCAATCACTTTCAAAACCGTGTCACCCAGGAGTTCATGAATAAAGCTATAGAGCATCTCACACATATGACGAATACCATTCTACAACATCAACACTTCCCTGTCCTGATGTTCAGGAAGCCAGGGAAATACCACTCCCTACCACAAAATTACGGAGCCATCAGCCTGCTGAGCTCCCTAAATAAGATTGTTGAGAAGATGATTCTCAAACATCTTACTATGCACTGCAACACCAATGACTCGCTGAGACTGGAGCAATTTGGATTCAGCAATCACCACTCCACAACACAACAACTCCTCCGCGTAGTAGAACATATTACACACACCCCCAACACCAACAAAGCTACAGGAGCGCTGTTCCCGGTCTTCAGTCATCTACAGCACAATCGTCTCATTCGCAAACTCTGCACTGCTAGTGTCTCCGACGAGCTCATACATCTTACACACTCATATCTCACCCACAGAAGCTTCAACACCGACGTTCAGGGCAAACAGTCAACACAACACAGTATACAAGTGGGAGTACCCCAAGGCAGCATCCAAGGGCCCCTCTTGTTTAATCTCTACGTCAATGACTTTCCAACTGAACAAAACACAATGGCAACCATCTACGCAGATGACACTACCATCCTACTGCAAGACTGGAAACCATCAGGCATAATTCGCAACTGCAAGCAAAACTGCCTAGCTGGAATGACAGTGTGTTAAAGCAAATGCTGACAAGTGTGAAGCAGTTCTGTTCATTGACAAGCCATAACAACTGCACAAACATTAAGTGTTCTGGCATACCCACAAGCTCTGGAATGAAAATTAAGATCGCAAGAGCAAAGAAGGCAGCCAATAGCCCATTGGCAAGGACCACACCACGACGGGAGCAGGCCCCTAGACCAAGAGAATATAAGTGCTGCTCCTGCCAGCCTCGGCCACTCAGTATTTAGACAGGATTAGGACAGTATACGGACAGGCCTAGCGCAGAATGGTACAATAACAGTTATTAGTGATCCACAAACTGTGTGTCAAACTTGCACGAACATTGTATATAGCAAAGGACTCTGATTTATACTGCATGTCGCCTATTGCTTGCGACACCATTGTAAATTCCAGGTTAAGCGTTGTCAAACTTCTTATTTGTAATAAAAACTATTAATGTTGTTTGCTTGAATTGTTGTATAGCATTTTGAGAATGCAGCATCCTTTAGGCACCCTATACGAGATGAGTGGGCAGGACCCCACATTAAGACTGCAGACGAATAACACTACACACACGCCCGATACGTTTCAGTATGAAAGTCAAACACTTCAGTGACAGGCCAACTGAGCAAATGCAAGGCTCAAACAGTGTTACTCTAAGCTCAGCAGTAAAGCACACTGAATATGAGGGTATCGAGGTCCGTGTAGATGATACTGATTAGACCCATGATGATACATGCAGCTGCAGTCTGGGGTTACGTGGCTCTGACCGCCTGTGCTGCCTACAGGTGATACAGAACGAAGTGCACCACAGTCCACACACACACTGTCGACCTTCACAGAGAATACTGCCTTGAGACTCACACACAGATATTCAAAAAACTCACCACACGACTGTACAGGAACTTGAGACACTCTGACAATCACTTCATTCTTAACCTGGGGAAAACTACAACCACAACCATGGGTGAAAACACAACTGCTGAAAAACCTTCTATCTAGGGACAATTAATCACCTGTGGACAGCACAAGCTCACAGACAAAATAAACACTGGTGAATCCCTGCATTACAGCAAAACTAAATGGCATTGCCAGCTGCAAATATCTAGCTGGACCACTGGCAATACGGGAAAGCAGTATTGCACACTAAACATAAACTATCCAACCAAACCTCTTTATGGCCAATTGACCACTTGTATAATGACCTTGGCATGTTACAAGTACAGATGCTGCAGGTGGCCCAGGAGACACTCAGGTGCACAGCCCAGGAGTACCCCTCCTCAATAGGACTGACACTCGTAAGAGTGTTTTAAGCTGCGACAGTGGTATTGAGCATCGCACGATACCCAAAACTAATGACAACCTCACCCTTGCAGACAGAAAGAAACTGCTACTGCTCTTACTATCCTGTCCAGACTATTGCAGAAGTTCTTTTCCTTTGGTGCTTGCCTCGGCACTTTTCTCCCTCTGCCCTTAAAACTGCTACGTTCTGCTCACTTCTTGACCACTTCTATCGCCTCAAAGTACCTGTATTAGTGGGTAATCCTACGGACAACATCATGACCCCACATCCTGTGCACTTCTCAATTGTAACGAAGCAAACGGAGGTGATGGTAGAACTTTGGTGATGGTCACCATGTCAGTGTGGGTGTGGGAGTAGCTTCGCCCTTTAAAGAAAAAGGCATTACCATGAATTGGACCTGGGTCCTCCCACATAGCAGCAAGATATGCTGACCTCTGAGCTGCTCAAATGGACAAGAGAGAATTTAGCATTAATTGCAAAGTTTGCAACCATAACAATCACAATATAAATAATTTCCATAGAGAATATGCATTGAAGCTTAGGGTTGAGAAAACTGTTTTTATATTCAGGTGCAACACCCTTTTAACATCCTGCCAGCCGACATTAGGAGCAATCTGGAAATCCCCAAATATTCAAAATTAAAGTAAAAAATGTTTTATTAGCCAGTCCACCAATAATTTACCTGGATATGTGAATTTACCTACCTGTCCCACCTCAGATACACAACGCACAAACACTTTCTAACAGAAACCATATTTAGCCATGCAACATATTCTCTAGGAGCAGACAGGAATGGCAGATGGTGTTACTCCACAGAGGGAAGCTGGCAGCAGCTTTGGAATGCCTTTTGAAGTGGTGATTCCACCTTAATAATAGCCTATGTGCAGGTACGGTTGGTTCTCCACGGAACAGAAACTACTGTACTGGTCCCAACGTGGCATTGACAGCATAAAGGGCAGCAGCCCTGTAAAGTTAATTGTTTTGGTATCATTTTAGAAGTGTCAACTACATTTCATTTTTGATTATTTTATTTTTGTGATTTAGGAGCAGAAAACTATAGTGGTAAGTATACTTCCCACTGTCTTTAGTAAGCTGTTATGAGTTTTATTTGACTATCTATTTTACAATCCTAGAAACTTCATTCAACACTACGTAAAGAAACAAGCTGAGACAAGTCACAATAGCATATATTGCAGAATGAAACAATGTGTTCTGTTGTAACAAGTGACAAAAGCACTGATGTCATGACAAACAGACACCAGTTGTTTAGCATATTACCACAAAAGGTCAACCACATCCAGAGGAGGTACAACATTTTCCCAAGAGCATAGTAAAACAACTAAATTAGTGGGTAGTATGGTCAGTTGGTGGTAAGTATCCTTTCTGCTGTCCAAAAAAGAAATTAATTTTGTGGTAAGTATATTCCCCTTGTATCATGGAAAAATTACTTTGGTAGTAAGCATACTTCCCAGTGGCCTTCAGAACAACATTATTTGGTGGCACATATAGTTGCAACTGCTTCTGAAAGGAACAAGTGACATTTAATGACAATTAAAAGCTACATTTCATAACAGACAGAGAGTTCAGCTGGTGCAGCAAACTAACATCAGGTGCCAGGTGCATACAGAGCTCGTATGATGTGTTCTCAGGAATACAGTAAAGAAATACAGTTGATGGTAAGTACACTTCCCACATCCTGTGAAATGGTTAAATCAGGAACTTCTCTCACAATATATCGAGCGAGGTGGCACAGTGGTGAGCTCACTGGACTCACATTCAGGGCGACTAACAGTTAAAGTCCATGCATTACTCTCCTGTGGCAACCTGTTCATCTCAGAGTAGCCCTTTCGACCTACAGCCTCAATTATCTGCTGGATGTATTCCAGTCTCTGTTTTCCTCTACAGTTTTTGCTCTCTACAGCTCCATCTAGTCCACCCAGACTTGGGTTTCCTGAGCTTTCTCTAAATCAGTATAGGCAAATGCCGAGATGGTTTCTTGAAAGGGCACAATAAATAGCCTTCCCATCCTTGAAACAATCAGAGTTTGTGCTCAGACACTAAAGACCTCAATGTTTATGGGACATTAAACACTTATCTTCCTTCATTTCTCCTTTCTCAATATTCTTTTGTCTACCAGAAATCACTAAGTACAACTGACTGTGTAATGTAGGTGAAAGCGAACCTGCACTCTCATTTACCTTAGCAGAGTGCACTGTGTCTCCATTCGTTAATGGGACAGTGTGACTCACGTGGGCCGTACAGTCTGTCGACCTGCTGCAAAGAGTCACTAAGGCTTTTTACTGGTCATGAGAGATATACTTAGCAGTAGCTGTGTTTCTTTAATGCATTTATGGGAATACATTACCACTCTGCATGCTCCTGGCATCCAGTGATAGTCCGCTGCACCAGTTTACTTTCTTTTTGTTATGAAACATAGCTTTTAGGGCTGTGAGAAGTATACAGCCACCAAATAACAGTGTTTTAATGGCTCTTGGAAAATATGCTTTCCATCAAAATAGTTTCTCAAAATGGTTTGGGAAGTACACTTACTGTATTTACCCGAATCTAAGCCGCACTCGAATCTAAGCCGCACCTGAAAAATGAGACTCGAAATCAAGGAAAAAAAATTTCTTGAATCTAAGCCGCACTTGAATTTGTGCCTCGAAATTCAAGGGGGAGAAACGTTTTAGACCACATCTCCAAACCGAAACAAAGTTGGTCCATTGTAATATGAGACAATTTAGGTCGAATGAATGATGATACAGCTACAGTAGTTTGGTGCGTGTGGTAAACTTAGCAGTTAAGCCTTTACCACGTAGTCATTGCTATGTGTCAGGCTCTCTGTCCGAATTTATACTAGAGAGCCTTTTTCACGTGCTTCGTCTAGTTTGAATTGATTGCTTGTTTTTCTTTGATCTGATAAGTGCCGTTCTCTCTGTTATAGGTGTTTCCGTCAGTCTAAGCTCAAAATGCATTATCATACTGTGCCATGCATTGTTTGTCGCATTCTGATTATGCGTGTTTACAGCCTGTCACCGCTCGCGGGATGGCTTGCTTTTGCGCACGCTACCGCCGCTTACAATTAAAAAAAAAAAAAAAAAAGAGAGGAATCGTCTCATCAGCAAAACAATGGGAAGAGACTGCTATTTGTTGTTACTTACACTGCCACTTTCTTTGATAATGATCACAAGACCATATAATAGACTGCATATGATAGATGTTCCAAACGAAAGTTTAGCGAAAAATTTTCTCCGTTTGAAAATTTTTGCAGACGCCTCTTTAGTGCATTACATTCTGCACAGAAATTAGATCCATCTTAGGTTTAAAAATCTAGTCAGTTGCCATGCTTCATTTCCGACTGTATCACTATTCAGCATAGGAATAATACGAATATAAACATGACATGATATATTTATTCTTCCGCGTTTGCTGTTGTCTCTCTCTAGTTTTGTAGTTTATTAGGAAGACAGGATTTAAATGAGATAGCAGGAAACACGTAGGAATACATGGCAAAATGTTTACATTCGAATTATTCTTATGGTGAAGAGAATTACTGCATGTGATTCACAATTCATAAAAGTTGCTATTAACAACCATCTCTTGTCACAGGTGGGACAAAAATTCAGAACGTAGACTTGGCCATATTGACAAACATCCCAAACACTCTTCCAGTTGGATTATCGTAGTACATTGAAAGGCTGCAACATTCGGAGATGAAGAATACGGAATTTGTAATTTACTTCATTGGATAAAGTATGAAAATGGCAGTGGTCGAAACTTGGGGCAGAGAAAAAAAGCTCGTCTTCACCCCCCCGACCCCCGTTTTTTTTTTAATTTGTTTACTGACGCAGAGGTTTGGTGCCAGTATTTATCTTTGTGCCTGCAAAGTATGCCTGTGTAGTGCTACAAATATTCGATGGCAGAAGTTAGTTGTGGTGGCACCTACCAACATTTTTCAGAACTTCCGCTTACTTTGCACTTGATTCTAAGCCACAGGCGGTGTTTTGGATTACAAAAACCAGAAAAAAGTGCAGCTTAGATTCGAGTAAACACGGTATTACACAATTATGTCTTTTGTGAATCTTGGGGAAGCATACTTGCCAACCACTTAGTGGTTTTACAAAGCTTTTGGGAATATATATTACCATCTGTAGATGTACCTGGTATCTTGTGATAGTACACTGTACCAGGTGCATAAAAATTGCTACAACAAATAGTTTTTGTTTGTTGTCTGATCACTACTATCGTCACCTGTGTAGTTGGAAAAAAAATTGCCTCATTTTCACAGTGGGAAATAGCAGCTCACAAAAGGGCTTTAGGAGAAATACACTACCACTACAGTTTTTGTCCTAAACCACAAAATAAAATTACAAAAATAAATAAATAAACAAACTGATCACATGTCCAATATAACATCAAAAAATTTGACTTTGCAAAGGGATTAAAGCGTTAACGCTTAAAGACTGCCCAAGCATTGTTACTTTACAGTAAGAATGTTTGTCAGCATGGAAAGTTACCACACAATTGGCAAACGCTACAGCGACATCAAATGAACATTCCACAGCCTTTGCAGTAACAAAATGTTAAAAATCAGCACTACATTGATTGCTCAGAGCCAACAACAACTGATGACTGCTAACTTCAAATTATAGCTGACAGGTAGTACCTCGGGAAATTAATGTAACTGCACTGTGACTTTTTTTGCAGCTAATGGGGAGAGCTGTGTTGACTCACACGGTACACAACCATCTCAACCCATTCAGTGGGGTCTCTAGGTGTCCATTATGTACTACAGTACAAACCCCCGGGCAATGTAGTGCACAAAGAATCGTGGTGTACATGGAAACTGATGGATGGAAAGCGACATTCTTTTTAAGGACCACTAGTGAGAAAATTTAGAGAAATGGCTGTTGACGCTGACTGCAGAACAATCTACTGCGACTAATGTACATTCCATGTAAGGGCCATGAAGACAAGTTTAGTGAGATTAGGGCTCATTCAGAGGCATATAGACAAGTCATTTTGCCCTCACTCTGTTTGTGGTACAACAGGAAAGGAAATTACTAGTGGTGATACAGGGTGTCCTCCAGCGGAACTTGGATCAGTGGTATTGTATTCCTTTCACAATAAGTGAAGCATTTCTTTGATACCTGATGATCCTTGTAGAAGGGTGCGGAAATGACCAGGTACCAATGCATGTCTGAAGTGTGAAGACCCACAGATTCAGCACATAGTTGAGTCAGCCTGGTTTTGGTCTGGTGTCACCTATGGATATCAAATGCCTCTAATAACTAGTAAGTATAATTTGAGAGCTGTGCAGTATCAGAACTGAATCCTCCAGCCTACTGTCTAGCCAACATAATGTCAAAATTTCAGCAATGGGTCTCTCGACAAATAGTGCACTATGGCATAGGTCCTGTTCTTAGCATGCATTTATTGTAATTTCCTGCTTAATACAAAGTCCTAAGCAATTGGAAAAAGCACGGTAATTCCTGTATATAAGAAGAGTAAAAAAATGGACCCACAACATTACAAACCAATATCCTTAACATTGGTTTGCTGCAGAATTCTTGAATGTATTTTCACTTTGATTTCCACGAGACAGAAAAGCTTCTGTTCACAAATCAGCACAGATTTAGAAATCATCGTTCGTGTGAAACTTGACTTGCCCCTTTCTCACAAGATATCCTGCAAATCACGGATGAAGGGAACAGGCAGATTCCACATTGTTATTTCCAGAAAGTGTTTGCCACAGTGCGCCACTGCAGACTGTTGATGAAGGTCTGAAATTACAGATTAGGTTTCAAGATATGTGAATGGCTCGAGATGGCTTCTTGTGTAGTAGAAGCCAGAATGTCGTCCTTGATGGTGAGTGTTCATCAGAGGCAGGGGTATTGGGGTTATTCTCAGGAGTGCCCCGGGGAAGTATGATAGGACCACTCTCATTCCCTATACAGGGTGTTACAAAAAGGTACGGCCAAACTTTCAGGAAACATTCCTCACACACAAATAAAGAAAATACGTTATGTGGACATGTGTCCAGAAATGCTTAATTTCCATGTTAGAGCTCATTTTAGTTTCGTCAGTATGTACTATACTTCCTCGATTCACCGCCAGTTGGCCCAATTGAAGGAAGGTAACGTTTACTTCGGTGCTTGTGTTGACATGCGACCCATTGCTCTACAGTAATAGCATCAAGCACATCAGTACGCAGCATCAACAGGTTAGTGTTTGTCAGGAACATGGTTTTGCAGTCGGTGCAATGTTTACAAATGCAGAGTTGGCAGATGCCCATTTGATGTATGGATTAGCACGGGGCAATAGCCATGGCGTGGTACGTTTGTATCGTGACAAATTTCCAGAACGAAGGTGTCCCGACAGCAAGACGTTCGAAGACGGCTAAGCGACTGGGGAAGACCTAGAACGACGAGGACACCTGCAATGGACGAGGCAATTCTTCGTGCAGTTGACGATAACCCTGATGTCAGCATCAGAGAAGTTGCTGCTGTACAAGGTAACGTAGACCACGTCACTGTATGGAGAGTGCTACGGGAGAACCAGTTGTTTCCGTACCATGTACAGCGTGTGCAGGCACTATCAGCAGCTGATTGGCCTCCACGGGTACACTTCTGCGAATGGTTCTCCAACATTGTGTCAATCCTCATTACAGTGCAAATGTTCTCTTTACAGATGAGGCTTCATTCCAACGTGATCAAATTGTAAATTTTCACAGTCAACATGAATGAGCTGACGAGAATCCGCACGCAATTGTGCAATCACGTTATCGACACATATTTTCTGTGAACGTTTGGGCAGGCATTGTTGGTGATGTGTTGATTGGTCCCCATGTTCTTCCACCTACGCTCTATGGAGCTTGTTATCATGATTTCATACCTGTGCAGCTAGAACATGTGCCTTTACAAGTACAACACAACATGTGGTTCATGCACGATGGGTCTCCTGCACATTTCAGTCGAAGTGTTCGTATGCTTCTCAACAACAGATTTGGTGACCGATGGATTGGTAGAGGCATACCAATTCCATGGCCTCCACACTCTCCCGACCTCAACCCTCTTGACTTTCATTTATGGGGGCATTTGAATGCTCTTGTCTACGCAACCCCGGTACCAAATGTGGAGACTCTTCGTGCTCATATTGTGGACGGCTGTGATACAATACGCCATTCTCCAGGGCTGCATCAGCGCATCAGGGATTCCATGCGATGGAGGGTGGATGCATGTATCCTCGCTAACGGAGGACATTTTGAACATTTCCTGTAACAAAGTGTTTGAAGTCATGCTGGTACATTCTGTTGCTGTGTGTTTCCGTTCCATGATTAATGTGATTTGAAGAAAAGTAATAAAATACGCTCTAACATGGAAAGTAAGCGTTTTCGGACACATCCACATAACATATTTTCTTTCTTTGCGTGTGAGGAATGTTTCCTGAAAGTTTGGCCGTACCTTTTTGTAACATCCTGTATAGACTGGTGGTCCAAGATATTATGACCTGCTTAATAGCTTGTTTGTCCATCTTTGGGACAAAATACATCACTGATTTTGCGTATGAGGGATCAGACGGCTTGTTGTTAGGTTTGAGGAGGTATGAAACATTAGATGTCTGCACACAGGTCTTGTAATTCACGTAAATAACATTTCACTGATTTGCATACGTGGTAATGATGCTCAATAGCGATCCAGATGGGTTCTTTAGGTTTACATCAGGCAAATTTGGCCACCAAGACATCAATGTGACGTCACTATAATGCTTTTCAAACCTCTGTAGCATGATTCTGGCTCTGAGACACAGACATTTACACTGCTGAAAGATGACATCGCTGTCGGGGAAGACATCAAGCATGAAGGGACATAGGTGATTCACAGCTGTCGGCATGTCTTCGATTACTACATGCAAGTGCAGGAGAATGTCTCCCAAGCATAATGCTGCTCCCACCAGCCGGCATCCATGGTGTGCTGCACATTTGGAGCCGCCATTCTCCTCAATGATGGTTTTTGTGGAGACACCTATCAACCTGGTGTAGCAAAGAGCCAACAATTCCATTGATTGATGGTTTAATCCGAATGGTCCTGTGCCCACTGCAATCACAACTGATGATGTTGTTGGGTAGACATGTGAACATGTAGGAGTGGTCTGCTGTGGAGCTCCGTGTTCCAGAATTTACAATGAACAGTGTGCTATGGAACACTTGTGCGTGCACCAGCATTGTGCTCTTTCAGCAGAGTTGCTACAAATCACCGTCTATCCTACATTGCAGACAGACATGCCCTCAAACCCCAAGTACTGTGAAGCGTCATGGATGTCTAACCATTTAGCACCTAGTGATAGATAGCACATGAACATTTGACCAGCATTGCTGCTTTTGAGATGTGTGTCACAGGCTCAGCATAATAATAATCTGCCATTTATCATAATCACTTATCTCAACTGATTTCCCCATTTGCAGCCCATATCTTCCCTAAAGTGAGCCCCCATCTGTGTCTGCTCTATTTACATATTTTTGTTACCGCATCACATGCCCGCAATGCCACCAGGCAGCATCCAACTCGCAGTGGGCAGTGGTCATAATGTTTTGGCTAATAAGTGTACATTAAGGATCTGACAGCCAACGTGGCCAGCACTATGAGGCTGTTTGCTGATGACGCTATTGTGTATGAGCAAATGTCGCCATTGAGTGACTATAGGAGGATATAAGATGAATATAATGGAAGGAAACATTCCACGTGGGAAAAATTATATATAAAAACAAAGATGAGGTGACTTACCGAACAAAAGCGCTGGCAGGTCGATAGACACACAAACAAACACAAACACACACACAAAATTCAAGCTTTCGCAACAAACTGTTGCCTCATCAGGAAAGAGGGAAGGAGAGGGGAAGACAAAAGGAAGTGGGTTTTAAGGGAGAGGGTAAGGAGTCATTCCAATCCTGGGAGCGGAAAGACTTACCTTAGGGGGAAAAAAGGACAGGTATACACACGCACATATCCATCCACACATACAGACATGGATATGTGCGTGTGTGCGAGTGTATGCCTGTCCTTTTTTCCCCCTAAGGTAAGTCTTTCCGCTCCCGGGATTGGAATGACTCCTTACCCTCTCCCTTAAAACCCACTTCCTTTCGTCTTCCCCTCTCCTTCCCTCTTTCCTGATGAGGCAACAGTTTGTTGCGAAAGCTTGAATTTTGTGTGTGTGTTTGTGTTTGTTTGTGTGTCTATCGACCTGCCAGCGCTTTTGTTCGGTAAGTCACCTCATCTTTGTTTTTATATATAAGGATATAAGATGAATATATCTAAAAAGAAAGATGATGAAACTTACCAAACAAAAGCGCTGGCAGGTCGATAGACACACAAACAAACACAAACATACACACAAAATTCTAGCTTTCGCAACCAATGGTTGCCTCGTCAGGAAAGAGGGAAGGAGAAGGAAAGACAAAAGGATATGGGTTTTAAGGGAGAGGGTAAGGAGTCATTCCAATCCCGGGAGCGGAAAGACTTACCTTAGGGGGAAAAAAGGACAGGTATACACTCGCACACACACACACATATCCATCCACACATACACAGACACAAGCAGACATTTGTAAAGCAGACAAATGTCTGCTTGTGTCTGTGTATGTGTGGATGGATATGTGTGTGTGTGTGTGCGAGTGTATACCTGTCCTTTTTTCCCCCTAAGGTAAGTCCTTCCGCTCCCGGGATTGGAATGACTCCTTACCCTCTCCCTTAAAACCCATATCCTTTTGTCTTTCCTTCTCCTTCCCTCTTTCCTGACGAGGCAACCATTGGTTGCGAAAGCTAGAATTTTGTGTGTATGTTTGTGTTTGTTTGTGTGTCTATCGACCTGCCAGCGCTTTGGTTTGGTAAGTTTCATCATCTTTCTTTTTAGATATATTTTTCCCACGTGGAATGTTTCCCTCTATTATATTCATAGGATATAAGATGACTTAGACAAAATTTGTGATTGGTGAGATGAATGGAAGCTTATTGTAATTATAAAAAAAAAATGTAGCTTAATGCAGATGAGAAGGAAAAAAAATCCCATGATGTTTGAATACAGCATCAGTAGTATGCTGCTTGACAGTCATGTCAATTAAATACCTAGGCATAATGTTGCAAAGCAGTAAGACGTGAAACAAGCAAATTTGGTTGTAGGGAAGGCAAATGGCCAAACTGGTTTATTGCAAGAATTTTAGGAAAGTGTAGCTTATCTGTAAAGGACACAACACTAGTGTGACCCATTCTTTAGCATTGCTTGAGTGTTTGGGATCTGCATGACATTGGATTAAAGGAAGACATTGAACCAATTCAGAGATTTATCACCAGTAAGTTTGACCAGCACATAAGTATTATAGAGATGCTTCATGAACTCAAATAGTAACCCCTGGAGGGAAGATGATATTCTTTTCACAAAACACTATTAAACTATTTAGGTACCTCGTACTTGAAGCTGACTGCAGGACGATCCTACAGCCACCAATTTACAATT
The DNA here is from genome assembly GCF_023864345.2 of Schistocerca serialis cubense. Classification (NCBI taxonomy): domain Eukaryota; kingdom Metazoa; phylum Arthropoda; class Insecta; order Orthoptera; family Acrididae; genus Schistocerca; species Schistocerca serialis. The sequence continues at coordinate 52,158,974 of NW_026047583.1, forward strand.
CATTTAAAGGCCACAAAGACAAGAGAAATTAGGGCTTGTACAGAGGCATATAGACTGTCGTTTTTCCTAGCACTATTTGTCAGTGGAACAGGACAAGAAATTACTAAGGTGGCTTGTGGGGTATGTACGTAATTTTAATCAGCACGATAGATACATTTTTGTACATGTTTACTTTCAAGGAACTTTGTTGTGCTGTTCTTTTTTAATAAAAACAAATACAAAGCTCGTGTGGGGTATGTACATAATTTTAATCAGCATGATAGATACATTTTTGTACATGTTTACTTTCAAGGAACTTTGTTGTGCTGTTCTTTTTTAATAAAAACAAATACGAAGCTCGTGCTTATTCACTCCATTCCTGGCTGATGAAAGTGTCTATTGTAATTATCATCTTTCTCATGTTCCCAGTACCTCGGAAGCTCTCTGTCAATTGTATTTCTTTTTATTTGGCATTTATGGTGTAGACATCTTGGAATTCACGAGCATCTATTCTGTTATCAGAAACATTACATTCTCTTCAGACCATTATGCTGCTCAAAGATCTTGAGTTGAAGACAAAAGTTCGCTGATGAAACACCAGAATTTAGCTCTTTCTCTCCTGCTCTCACCAATGCAGAGATAATGGAGACTTCATTTGACAGTTCATCGAAAGACTGATAATGGGCAGAACACGAGTGAACACCTGTGAATGCTAACCAAATGCAACAGAATGGTGTCTGCTTGTGCTCAGCTACTGTTCAGAGCCACAGAGAATTCTTGTTCATTTGTGTCCGCTCCAGTGAAAAATGAGTTTCAGACCTGCAGTCCAGTCTTTTAAGTTTAGCAGGCAGATGGATCGGTCATATTTTGGGCCAGTATGGTATACAGATGTCTGACACATCTCATTTCGAATGAGGCTATTTGAGGGCTGTGCAATGTGATGATAGGATCCTCGAACCTACTGTCCTGTCATATAGTCGACGTTTGGATGATCATTGGTTGTGTTACAAGATGACAATGCACAAGTACACCATGGGATACGAATGATGGAGGAAATCAAAGTCAAAATGAGGGCAGCTCAGTCTGTATTATTGTAAAATATTAGGAGAGAGAGAGTCACGGACATGATATGCAAGTTGAGATGGTAATCACAATAAGAAATACTTTTTTGCTGTGGCAAGATGTTTTCACAAAATTCCAGTCTCCAACCTCATCCTCCAAATGCAAAAACATTTTCATTTTCATAGCACTCACCTTCATAGGGAAATATGATTGTTATAATAAAACACAACAAATCAGAGATCACACAGAGCAATTAAAGTGTTCCTTTTCCCCACACATTGTTCAAGAGTGGAACGGTGGAGAAAAAGTATGAAAGTGGTTTGATAAATCCTCTGTCAGGCACTGAGCTGTGAAATGCAGAGTAGTCATATAGATGCAGACATTTCATATCCCATAAGCACGGTGGTTGTGGTGGTCTAGTGGGTAGCGCACTAGACTCCAATCAGGGGGTCCTGGGCTCAATTCCCAATAAAACATAAAAGGTGGGGATTTTTCCTTGTTCCAGTGACTGCAGGGTGGCCCCAGGTGACGCCAACCTGTTATCAGATGACTCCTGGGGATATTTCCCAGGGGTAAAAGGAAGCTGGGGTGATAGGCCATAACCCTCTCCCTCCTAGTGCCACGGTGAACAAAGGCTGCACCCTACCTGCTGTCAGGACAACAGCCCAGTCACTGCCTGCCATCATAGACCTTACTTTAACTTCTATGTTGTATGCATCTGAACAATTACTTTAACACAGAACAAATACGGAATGAACAAGACCAGAATAATTAACATATTCTGTTGGATTTTCTGTTGCGGCTATATCATAAATTAAACAACAACAGAAAGACATCTTCAATCAATTTTCTAAAATTCATGACATAAAAGTATTGTATAAATCATTAAAATTCTACTGTACTCTATCGAAATTGTAATACTCCTGGGTAGATGCCAACGTTAGCATGCAGCTAGAGCCAGTGTGGACATAGTTTTTAGGCTGTTGTCCACATCCGACTAGATGAATAGCAGACTGGTATGCACACCCCACATCAGTTACATGATCCTCAAACATTTTGAAAACATTCTCACACTTTCACACACGATAATATTAGATACATACAGATACAGGGTACATAACTTTCATCCTGGTGTGGGTTGGAAGGGGGGGGGGGGGGGGTGGGGAGGTGGCACGGAAAGGGCATCTGGCCACAATTTACCACTAATACTACCAAATCCACATTAACATGCTGAGACTGTGATAGCAGGGGATAAAGACTAAGAAAAAGAAAAAGTAAAATGTATCAAAGTTGTGAGGTAAAAGTCTGTGCCCACTGCCAGAAGAAAATTCACTCCAGATTTAATGTTGTAACAGTGCATATGGAGTACATGAAATGATCACATTTACAGATCAATACTGCAAATGCTTCTCAGCTAGCATGTATCGACCCGTGCTAAAACACACACATTAGTATGTGGTGTAGCCCTCACTGGTGACAATGCAGGCACTGACTGTGGCATGCAGTCGATAGTACAGATGGCAAATACTGTCCTGAGATAAATTATGTCACACATGCTCAATCTGTTCACATAGTTATGTAAGAGTTGTTGGTTGACAAGTTGCACGAGTCACTTCTCATCCCATGTTCCCACATGTGCTCGGTTGGAGACAAACTCGTAGAACATGCTGGCCCAGGAAGTCACTGCTCATCTTTCGGAGAACACTGAGATTCGTGATCAGCGTGTGGGTCAGCACTGTACTGTTGGAACAGTACATTACCTTCCAGTTGCAAGAATGCAAAAATAACGGGTGTAACATCATTCTGCATGTACCAAGTGCAGAAACACAACAGACGAATGAGAGTTGTAGTTTATCGCACCCCAGACCATAAGGCCTGGGGTGGGGCCACTGTATCTTGGACGAATGCACTCTACAAGAGAGTGCTCACCAGATTTATGTCATTTGCTGATACGACCATCACTTGTGTGGGAGCAGAATCTGCTGTCATCACTTACGACCATGGCGTGCCATGGCATCCTCAGAGAGATTCTCTGATGGCACCACTCGAGCCATGCATGTCAGTGCTGAGGCACGATTGGAAGACGGGATAGATGTGTGCACGTCCGTAACGCAACTGGCAATAACTGCTTCGCAACAGTTTGTGTTGACACATCTGGGGCTCACAAGACCTTTTATCTGTGCTGTGGTAGCCGTACGATCTGCAACTGCTGCCCTTTCAGTACAACAATCCTAGTGAGCATCTGTGCTGTGTGGATGTCCAGAACCTCGACTACGTGTGTGAGAATGTTCACGTGACTACTGATACTAGCAATGTTGCATAACTGACGCAGCACATCCAACTTGTGTGGCAATTCCCCCGAAAGGACCATCCTGCCACTCGGAAGCCCACAATTTGACCCCTTTTTAAACTCACTCGTTGGCTATAAGAATCACAAGTGTGCCTTCCTGGCATGGTTGCCTGCTTGCTTCACATGTCTGCATCACACTGGCTGTGAGCATTTCCTATTAAAGGGTAGACACATATAGCACTCTGATAGCTATGCCATTACACTATCTGTTGGCGGATGACACTGAAACCATTGCCAGTACATCTACTATTCCCAGGTGACATGTGTTGTCATCAGAACAAAATTGACATTGTATTGCCAGGTGTACAATATAAGCTGTATCAGCAGAAACATGTGACTAAAAAGATGCTAGCCTTACATTATTCTTGCAGATTATCATTATCTTTGATGTTAATATGACAAGAAACATGATAAATGCAATATCGAAAGTGAAGTTCATGGGAGAGATCTATGAACCGTTCAAAGTAAAGACAGGAGTGAGGCATGAGGAGAAAATAATCAGGACATGGGACAAAAGAGACGGATGGGTGAAGACTGAACCGTCGCCCTCCGAGTGCCGTGCCAAACAAAGACTGCACTCTACGTGTAGTCAGATCATGTCACACACCACACCATGGCTTGCGGAATATATATGCACATGTAGATAAAATGTCTGGCCTTTGCTGATGATATAGCCATCATAACAAATAACAGAAAAGAAGACAAAAAAGCTCTACAAACTATTTATCAAATCTCAGTCAAAACGCGACTACAAATCTTACATGAAAAAAACTTGTACATTGACACAATGTGAAGAGACAGACACCCACTAGTAACAAAGTATGGAACGATATCACATGAAGAAAGTTTCCAGTGCCTGGAAGAGATTACACAGAAAATGGGACTGAACTCAACATCCAATGAAAAAAGAATCACAAAACTACATAAGGTATTCAGACTTATATGGAACAATTATAACAAAAGAAGTTTTTCCATCAATGCCAAATTAAGACACTGTAGTACAGTAGTTACCACAGGCCTTGTACACCTCAGAACAACAGCCATGAAGGGAAGAACAAAAATCAAAGAGATGGAAAAACAGAAGGAAAGATCTACAGGCCAGTTCAGAGAGAGGGGATCTGGATAGACATATTGACAAAAGAACTGTACAAATACAAACAGAGGATTAAAAACAACACCAGGTAAAGAAGGACAAAGTTCTAGAGACACATACAAATTATGCACAAAAACAGACTTACCAAGAATATTTTTAATATAGTTATGACTAATAAAGTGAAAACCAACTGGGTATAGGAAACCGTGGAGGACCTCAAGAAACTAAACATCTCCGCAGAAGACATCACAGACAGGAAAAAATACAGAGTAAATAACTGGAAAACAGAAATTTCAGCAGATATTGAAAGAAGGAAACGGGGAAGAATGGTACAGAAGAGAGGAAGAAGAATCACAATGAATATATGAGAAGTTTTTGAAAGACAAATGAAAGAGACAGAAAAAAACCTTGAAAATTGATGGTGCTTTACTGCTCTCCTAAAGGGGGTATTAATTAACAATAATTCAATATAATAATAATAATATTTGTTGTACTTTAGAAAACATCAAACAACAAGTACAAAAAATACTGGAACAAAATAATGTGCAATCAGAAGAAGAAGAAAATACAGTAATGGACTCAAACATCCCAGAGCAAACAAACAAAGAACAACACGCATCAATTAAACAATCAGAGGAAAACGAAATCTTAAGACAGCCAACAGAACAAGCACAAATAGAACATGAAGTGACACACATGTTAGATATAGAAGAAAAATTTCAGCTGACATATATAGAATACAAAGACACAAATACAGACATTAGACCATTCTTGCAAAGACCGCCAAATAACCTACAAGTCGAAACAACGTTAAAAACTATCAACACAATCATACACAACAAAATAAATGAAAACACAACTATGGAAGAGTTACAACTACTGGTTTATACAGGAGCACTCACTACACTAAATATACACACTAGGCAGAGATCAGAACCAACCAACACACACAAGAAACCCACAAAACCAGCATGGCAACACAGGCTACAGATCAAAATAGAAAAACTGAGAAAAGACATCGGACAGCTAACACAATTTTTAAGAAATGAAATCTCGGAAAGAAAATGAAAAAGGTTGGGTAAAATCTCACAACAAGAAGCGACAGAGCAATTAGACGAAAAGAAGCAGAAATTACAAGCATTAGCCAAATGACTCAGAAGATACAAAAAAAGTGAAAATAGAAGGAAACAAAACCAAACATTCAACACAAACCAAAAGAAATTTTACCAGACAATAGATAACAAACACACTAAAATAGACAATCCACCAAACATAACAGACATGGAACACTTCTGGAGCAACATATGGTCAAACCCGGTACAACATAACAGGCATGCACGGTGGATACAAGCAGAAACAGACACATACAAGATGATACCACAAATGCCTGAAGTGATAATTTTGCAACATGAAGTCACCCAAGCAATTAATTCTACTCACAATTGGAAAGCCCCTGGAAATGATAAAATAGCAAATTTCTGGCTAAAGAAGTTCACCTCAACACATTCACATCTAACTAAATTATTTAACAGTGACATTGCAGACCCATACACATTCCCTGATACACTTACACGTGGAATAACTTGTCTGAAACCTAAAGATCAAGCAAACACAGCAAAATATCGCCCCATAACATGCCTACCAACAATATACAAAATATTAACTTCAGTCATTACACAGAAATTAATGACACATACAACACAGAACAAACTTATAAATGAAGAACAAAAAGGCTGTTGCAAAGGAGCACGAGGATGTAAAGAGCAACTGATAATAGATGCAGAGGTGACATATCAAGCTAAAACTAAACAAAGGTCGCTACACTACGCATACATTGATTACCAAAAAGCTTTTGATAGTGTACCCCACTCATGGTTACTACAAATATTGGAAATATACAAAGTAGATCCTAAATTGATACAGTTCCTGAACATAGTAATGGAAAATTGGAAAACCACACTTAATATCCAAACAAATTCAAATAATATCACATCACAGCCAATATAGATTAAGCGTGGAATATACCAAGGAGACTCATTAAGTCCTTTCTGGTTCTGCCTTGCCCTGAACCCACTATCCAACATCCTAAATAATACAAATTGTGGATACAATATTACTGGAACATACCCACACAAAATCACACATTTGCTATACATGGATGATCTAAAACTACTGGCAGCAACAAATCAAGAACTCAACCAATTACTAAAGATTACAGAAGTATTCAGCAATGATATAAATATGGCTTTTGGAACAGACAAATGTAAGAAAAATAGCATAGTCAAGGGAAAACACACTAAACAAGAAGATTACATACTGCATAACCACAGCGACTGCATAGAAGCGATGGAAAAAACAGATGCCTATAAATATCTAGGATACAGACAAAAAATAGGAATAGATAATACAAATATTAAAGAAGAACTAAAAGAAAAATATAGACAAAGACTAACAAAAATACTGAAAACAGAATTGACAGCAAGAAACAAGACAAAAGATATAAATACTTATGCTATACCAATATTGACCTAGTCATTTGGAGTAGTGAAATGGAGTAACACAGACCTAGAAGCGCTCAATACACTTACACGATCACAATGCCACAAATATAGAATACATCACATACATTCAGCAACAGAAAGATTCACATTAAGCAGAAAGGAAGGAGGAAGGGGATTTATCGACATAAAAAACCTGCATTATGGACAGGTAGACAATTTAAGAAAATTCTTTATAGAACGAGCAGAAACTAGCAAAATACACAAAGTAATCACTCATATAAATACATCGGCTACACCATTGCAATTTCATAACCACTTCTACAACCCCTTAGATCACATAACATCAACAGACACGAAGAAAATAAATTGGAAAAAGAAAACACTACATGGCAAGCACCCGTATCATTTAACACAGCCACACATCGATCAAGACGCATCCAACACATGGCTAAGAAAAGGCAATATATACAGTGAGATGGAAGGATTCGAGATTGCAATACAGGATCAAACAAAAAACACCAGATATTACAGCAAGCATATTATTAAAGATCCCAATACCACAACAGATAAATGCAGACTTTGCAAACAACAAATAGAAACATTAGATCACATCTCAAGCAGATGTACAATACTAGCAAATACAGAATACCCCAGAAGACATGACACTGTAGCAAAAATAATACATCAACAGCTTGCCTTACAACATAAAGTTATAAAACAACACAGTCCCACATACAAGTATGCACCACAAAATGTACTGGAGAACGATGAATACAAATTATACTGGAACAGAACCATTATAACAGATAAAACAACACCACATAACAAACCTGACATCATACTCACCAATAAAAAGAAGAAATTAACACAACTAATCGAAATATCCATATCCAATACAACAAATATACAGAAGAAAACAGGAGAAAAATTGAAAAATACATCCAACTGGCTGAGGAAGTCAAGGATATGTGGCATCAGGATAAAGTTGACATTATACCAATTATACTATCAACTACAGGAGTCATACCACACAATATCCACCAGTACATCAATGCAATACAGCTACATCCAAACATATATATACAACTACAGAAATCAGTAATTATTGATACATGTTCAATTACCCGAAAGTTCCAAAATGCAATATAACACATACCATACAGTTGAAAGGAAGTGACGCTTTATCAAGGTCCACGTCACTTTCCATTTTTAACCAGACTTAACGTCTGAGGAAGTAAAGAATAACAATAATAATAATGACACTGTCTCTGTCTCAAGAAATTGATCTTCGAAGATCAGCTGAAGTTATCTCCCATGTCTTACTCTGCCTCTGTCCATGTGAATAACAGTAAAATTTAGGCTTATTTGGGAAAACAGCATCAAAGAAATTGTTTATTACAAATGGAACAACAGTATTATAGATTGCACATGACAAAGATTTATTGTCACAAATTGATGTTATCACCACTCTTGATAAATCCTATTAATACAGTCCAATAAAAAATAACAACACCCGATAAATCTCTGTACACACGCCACATTACCACAAGTGAAAACTACATGGAGTGGAAACAGAGGGAGATACTACGACGCAAAATTGTTTCCATCTTATGACCTTCTTGTTGTTGCTGTGGTAGTCTGAAGATTGGTTTGCTGTAGCTCTCAATACTAATCTATCCTGTGCAAGCCTCATCACCTCCACCTCTACGTATCTATTACAACACCCACCCATTTAAACCTGCTAGTTGTCGTGAAGTCTTGATCTATTTCTACAGTTTTTATACCCCTTCCCTTCCAACACACACACACACACACACACACACACATACAAGCCACCAAGGAAGAGCCTACAGCTTTGATTCAACCTCCCCCCAGTCATACCCTCATACCTTCCTAACTATGCTTTGTTCATTACTCCATCTTCCACAATCACTATGAATTCCTCCATCCTCCACGAGATATATACATCCTAAGCACCAATCCTGTAAAACTGTTGTCAACCTTTCTGCCACAACTCTTAGCCCTGCAGAAGTCTTGGTACTTTCTAAAGGCCTCACCTTTAGCCCAAAACCTAAATTCAAGTGTGCTGGACTTGTAAAGGACCTTCTTTCCTTACCTAATCTCTGCAGCTGAAATTTCTTCAATGTGCATTAGAGAGGTATGAGGGTATGACTGGAAGAGGGGGGGGGGGGGGTGAATCAAAGCTGTAGGCTCTTCCTTGGTGGCTAGTGTGTGTGTGTTGGAAGGGAAGGGGTATAAAAACTGTTGAAATAGATCAAGACTATGCTCCAGACTGAACGCGGAAAGGCATAATCAGTCTTAAATGATGATGATGATGCATCCCACTAATAACAGCCAACAAAAACCTCACATAGAACCTTGCTTAAAACAGTTCCAGCCTCCCTCCCATCCTGAACCTCCCATTCCAGCCAGTCATCTCTTGGTTATCTTTCAGGAATTCGTCACTTCTAACCCGGCCTTACTTTCCTTTCCTAAATTCTCCCTAGTGAGACCAACATCACTCCTATGTAACACACACCTACCCATATCCTGAAAATCAATCCGTGCCTTATCATCTTCCCTACAGATAAAAGCTTCATCACAGTGTTCATGAATCATAGTGACTATGTGGCTGAGAGTCTTCACCAACTTTCTAACACCTCTGCATACAAACCTTACAACCATGATCACATCCTTGAATTCCAACAAGACTCCAGCAGCTCTCCAAGACCTTATGTCCATCCCATAACCTGACTCCTGGATCTATCTCCCTCCTCACACCACTCCTTCCTTTTTACCTATTCGCCAAACTACACAAACCCAACTACACAGGTCTCTCCACTTGTCCAACTGTGGCTGGGTACAATCCTCCCACTGAACATCACATGCAAACCATTGTCTGTAACCTCCCATCCTACAGTGAAGACAATGCTCACTTCCTTCACCGCCTTTCTGCATTTCCTGTTTTGCTACCACATGACTCCTTGCTGGTTACTATGGATGCAACATCATTTTACAACATCCCCCATGCCCATAGCCTCACTTTCCAAACATCCTCCTGATACCAAACCCACCACCTCTTTCCTAATCCCCCTACCCAATCTCATCCTGACCCACAATTATTTCACTTTTGAAGACCAAGTCACAGGGTGAAATGCCTAAAGCTCGCACCACAAGTATGAAGTGCTATTGATTTGCAGCTTTGACAGAATGGATTGGTTGTCAGGGACTCATTATTGTTACCCAATTAACAGATTGTAAAAATTCTTTCTTGTGCAGATGTACACTTTTTAAATGAAACTGTGCTTACTGACATTAACAAACTAAAAATATGGTAAATCAGAATGTCAGTGGGGTTTGTTGCAGGATTCTAGTACAAGTTGTCAATGAGATACAATATTTTTAAAAGTTTCCACACCAATACTAGTTTGTGCCACTCAATCTGGGTAGTTGCTAGGTATGATGTTATCAACCTCTTCAACCAGTTATGTGGAAGTCATAGCCTAACTCTTAGCAACATAACAGATGAAACAAGTAGTTGATCCACATGTTACCTCTTGCACAATCGCATGTGGAAATGGCATTAATCGGGCAAGTGTCCTATGCATTCTCCATTGATATAGGTTTATCCCTTTCTATAAAGAGCTGCATGGAATTGATCAAAAGAATTGTGTTAACTTCCATACATGGCCATTAAGACAGGATACTCCAGATGTATCATGTATCTTGTTTAGTGGTGAAGGAAATTTTAACAATCGTGGCCTGGTAAAATGCTGAAATAAGCACAATTGGTCTGTTAAAAATTCTCTTTGGCTGTGACAGGTGGAATGTCAGCATCCTTGGAGTGTAAACGTGTGGTGTGGGGCAGTGAACCATCAGCTCATAGGCCCGTTTTTCTTAGAAAGAACACTGGATGCGCACAAGTATCACAGCCTCCTAACAAATCATCTTCCACGGATGCTAGAAGAGATTCCTCTGCAGACTAGGAGCAACTTGTGGTACCAATACGATGGCTGTACAACCCACAGTGCATGAAGTACAACATGGCTTCACAAACTGTTTACAAATCATTAGATTGGATGTAGAGTACCTGTATCTCGATTGATCCATTCGCCAAATTTCATGCCTGCAGACTTTTTTTCTATGGGGAAAGCTGAAAGACTGTCTACAAGGGCATACCAACTACATCTGATGATATGCAATGATGTATTACTGCAGCCTGTCGGATTGTCCCTGCTGAAATACTGGTTTGTGTGCAGCAGTCTTTCCATACCAGAATGGGAGCATATACTGGTGCTGCCAGTGGTCGTTTTGAACACAGCCTGTGATGGTCAATTGTCTCATTACTGGTCACAATCCACATAACTAGTGTATGGACTTGGACTGTTCTTTGGTGTGTGCTACCGCAGTACATTGTTGTACCACACATTATGGTTTTTCCCCATTCAATGCTCATGTGGAGTGTGGGAAGAATGATTCTTTAAATGGTTCTGTGCATGCTGTAATTAATCTTGCCTTCATGGTCCCTATAGGAGTGATACATATGCGGTTATTGTATAATCCCTAAATACCTCACTTAATACAGGTTCCTGAAATTTCATAAGTTAGGTTTTGTCATATATTTGGCGTCTATCTTCACTTGTCTGGCATTTCCAATTTTTAGTAGCTTCTTGATGCTCTCCCATGCATCAAATAAATCTATGATCAATCATGCTACACTATTTTGTATACATTCAATGTCTGCCATTAGCCTTATTTGTTATGGGTCATACTTAAGCAATATTCTAGAATGGGCCACACAAGTATTTTGTAAGCAATGTCCTCTATAGACTGATTGCATTTTCCAGTATCTTACCAATGAATTGAAGTCTGCATTCTGCTTAGCCTACAAGTGAGTCTATGTCACCATTTCATTTCATCCTGATATTTGAATGAGTTGACCAATTAAAACTGTGATTATTTGATAATGTAGTCATACAATACTGTCTTTTATTTGTTTTGTGATGTGCTCCAATTTACATATCTTTGGATGTTATGATCTGACTCAAATTTGTGCAGATATTTTTTGGGTAATAATTCATTATAGACAACTCTATCATCCAGGAAAAGTATGAGGTTCCTTATAATATCGTCTTCCAGAACATTAAGGTACAACATTAATGTAATGGTATAAATTACTATAACTGTATAAATAAGTTTATAAGTGTGTAAAATACATTGAACTATTTGTTACAACAAAATATTGTACCGGTATACTCAGCAAGATGTTAAATCAGCAGATAGCTACATTTTATGTTCAACATTTTGTGTACAGCATATATGCTGGAAAGGATTTATACCCAAATTAAATAAATCTGAAGAAATGGTAGTGTGTATCTGGAAAAAAAATCCGTAAAAACCCATACAGTCCAATTTGCTATTATGTCACTGTTACTGAAATATAATACAAAGTAACTGAATTCGATGAACATTCTCAGAGTGCAATATGCCTCAGAGTGAAATGCACAGTAATGTCAACATTGTTTTTCAAGGCTATGTTTGTGAAAATGGATGAAAGCAAACCACACATTTTGTTCTCAATCTGCGGAAGCATTATGCACTGTGAAACACTGTACTGCTGTTATACATAAAAGCTGTCTCATTGCCAACATCTTTCCCCTGCTGGCTGTTCTACACTTCTCATCACTGATTCAACACATTGTAAGATATTTTATGCTGTATGACACCACAGTCCAATCTGGTTAGGATAGCATAAAAATAATATATGAATTTCAGTATTGAAACTGGAACAGCAGAACAGCTCTCATCACACTGGATATCAAATCGAGGTTGGATTACAGCCATGGGTACATCATTTCATGCTACTCAACTGTATGTCATATGTCAGAGTTCATCAACTGTAGTGGCTGGCGACTGGTGGCATACCCATCTCTTGGCATCCTGTGAACAGACGTTCTCCACAGGTGACAGATTTGAAGAAAATGCTGGATACGGCAACAGTGGAACACTCTCTGTATCGAGGTAGCTCAGGTGATGTGTAGTCTTGCATTATCTTGTTAAAAGATAACATCACGGAGCCCTTGAAAATAGGGCACAGCGATAGGCCTTAACAAAACACAAATGCAATGGCTGCTGTCCAAATTACTGGCTATGTGAACCAGAGGTTGTGACATGAATCCAGTTGCACCCCATACCATCACATCACGTGCTGGACTCACATGAGAATGACAGATACAATCTGGCCAGGTCTGTTGGCATCAGAGCCTACACACACATGTACATCAATTGTGACGATGTTGCAGAACCGAGACTCATCCGATACGATGACACAGTGCCATTCCTGTGCCTGGCATTGTTGTCAGTTGCACCGCTGTCAGTTCACCTCTCTCTAGAGCTCCATTAAGGGCTTGACAGTCTGTGCTGCTCCAGATGCCATCACATTGTCTGTGTGGATACTTGTCTCACTGTATACAAGCCCACTTCCTGACTAAATGTACACAACTTCACTGCAGGATCACGTACGCATGAGCGAACACTTGTCTGCCCTCTCAGGTGCTAGTTGGGTGGCACTACTGAGGCCCTGCAAGGCATTTAGCATGGCCCTCCTGAACCTACCAATTCTATGTTCGCACAAAATGAGATTCTGAGCAATGCAAGCAGCAATATAGTGAAACAATAAACCAGATTCTCAGCAGACAATGAGCCTGCCACTGCCAAATCTGGAATGCTGATAAACATTTCTCCTTCTTCCATTATGCTTAACATGGTCTTCGTGTAAACAACCAACACTGAAATAGAATTTCTGAATGAGAAACCTGCTCCATATGCTTTTCTTGCATACAGAATATGCATGGGAGTGCTGAAAAGTAATGCCTCTGAATTTTTTATTCTGTTCTCAATATCGGTCGAGGTATGACACGTCACACATATTACTTGGTCAGCTTTTCCACTTCACTGACTCGTGGCACACCCCCCTCCCGCAAACAGATGGTGTCGCAATAGGCAGCCCACTCTGACCAGAGATTGTGAATATGTTTACGGTGCACTTCGAGGAAGAGGCCCTGATGTCATCCAAATGGAAATCCATCTTCTTCTTCTTCTTCTTCTTCTTCTTCTGTTATGTGGATAACACACTTGTCATCTGGCCTCATGGAAGAGACAAACTTCTTGACTTCTTTGTACATCTGAACTCCACACGCCACAAAATCAAATTCACTATGGAGACCAAAGAAGAAGGAAGACTACCATTCCTGGACATCATAGTCAGGAGAATAACGGACAGCACCCTGTGCCACAGCGTGTATCTGACTCTATAAAACACATAAACTCAGTTCTCCCTATGGCACTGTGAATAATTTCAATAACAAAAAGTGAGATGAATGTTGCAGCGGATATTTAATTTCCTCTGTGGCTTTGCATTCAAGATCAGTCTTACCTGAGAGTGCAACATTACATCTTTGGTTAATTTAATTATATGTTCATTAGATTTTGGTTATAAGGCATGTTTTGCTTCCTAATGTTTCATCTCCAAATGCTGGAAACAATCCATGGAGGAAGAGGAGTATGTAAGACATTGGTGGACCAGGTTGGAAGAATCTGTGAATTTCAATACTCTGTAGAAGAGCTCAATCATTTGAAAATAACTTTCAGACCTTGTGGCTATTCTAACAGATATACATAAGGCACTACATTCTAAAATATTTGCATCTGTCACTGAAAAACAAGCATCTAGAGGAAAAGTTCTCTTGCCATTTGTAAAAACTGTCGCAGATCATGACCTCCGAGTGCTATGAAGAGAAGGTATTGACGCAGTGCTTAAACCAAACTGAAGACCACAACAGCAGCCATACTCAAGTAAATTGCTATGCAGTAGTTTCAGTGAATTTGACAATGATGTGGCTGCTTTCATGGTGGCCCAGTCATATTGTGGGGTAGGGAATGCCAGTGACAGGGCTGGAATTGTAGGTGACAGATGGATTTTTGGCAAAGCCTTGTATCAATACCTCCTTAATTATTGAGCTGAAAAACTGTAAAAAACATTCATACAGTAAAATCACACAAAAAAATTTCCTATTTCTGCAGGTATTGTGCCTTCTGGTTCTTTTTCATTACAAAAACATATTGATTCATGTTTATAAAGTCACAACTATGTCACTGTGATTTGTGTAACACACATTCTAGAACATGTTCCAGGAATGTCATGAAACAGACAGCTTTAAATAATTACTCTAGCTCATCTTTCAAGACTTGCATGCCAACAACAACACCATCTATCCAATCTGTTTTTATTTTACTTTCATGTAAAGATTTCTCCACAAAGGATATCATCTGCCATGTAGGCAGTGCAAGAGGAAATTCCACACTAACATTTGGGTAATCAAGTGGATTCTGTGTCTTGTCAGAACCAAGTACAATCAACCCAATTTCATCTTTACCACTGGTAAATATCTGGAAACATATTAAATGGTAAAAATAAGTTTTGTTTATAACAAGTTGTATACCAATAAAAACATCACACACAGATACTCTTTATAAAATTATTTAATTGGATAGATAAAAAATCTACTCACCAAGCAGTGGCAGAATACACACATAAAAGACTGTTGTGATAGGCATGCGTTTGGAGCCAGTGACTCCTTCTTCTGGCTGAAGGGTTGCAGGGGAAGCAAGAAGGGTGAAGGAAAAGGACTGGAGAGGTCTAAGAAAAGGGGTAGATTTTGAGAAAGTTACCCAGAACCGTGAACCGTGGGTCATGGGTGACTTACCGTACAGGATGAGAAGGAAAGACTAATTGTTAGGGACTGCATCGGGCAAGATTCGGAAACCTGAGAGCTTAAAGGTGGAAGACAGGGTAATATGCAAGACAGAGATTACTACTAAAACTGTACATGAGTTCATAAGAGTGAGAAGCTAAGTGTATTGTATGCAATAGCTGTGGGAGGGGGCAGTGAAAATAGACGATAAAGACAATGACATATGTAAAAAGCTAAAACGGAGTGAAGCAAAGAGTAATTACAGTGAAGAAAAGCTGAGACAGGAGAAATTAACGTAAATTAAGGCGAGGTGGGTGGTGAGAACCAAGGACACGTTGTAGTGCTAGTTCCCAGATGCGGAGTTCTGAGAAACTGGTGTCTGGCGGAAGAATCCAGGTGGCATGTGTGGTGAAACAAGTGCCGAGGTCACGTATGCCATGTTGTAGAGCATGCTCTGCAACAGGATATTGCGAGTTTCCAGTATATACACTATGCCTATGCCCATTTATCCTAACTGATAATTTGGTGGTAGTCATGCAGATGTAGAAAGCTGAACAGTGTTTACATAATAGCTGGTATATGACATGTGTCATTTCTATTTTTCGCCTGATCCGCAGTTCTGGGTGACTTTTCCAAAATCTACACCTTTTCCTGGAACTCTCCAGGCCTTTTCCTTTACCCTTCTTCCTTCCCCTTCAACGCTTCTGTCTGGAGGAGCCATTGGCTCCGAAAGCTTGCCAATCACAACAGTCTTTTATGTGTATGTTCTGCTGCCGCTTGGTGAGTAGATTTTTTATCTATTCAATTAAATAATTTTATCAATAATTTATTGTTTTTGTAAAAAACAAAGATGAGGTGACTTACCGAACAAAAGCGCTGGCAGGTCGATAGACACACAAACAAACACAAACATACACACAAAATTCAAGCTTTCGCAACAAACTGTTGCCTCGTCAGGAAAGAGGGAAGGAGAGGGGAAGACGAAAGGAAGTGGGTTTTAAGGGAGAGGGTAAGGAGTCATTCGAATCCCGGGAGCGGAAAGACTTACCTTAGGGGGAAAAAAGGACAGGTATACACTCGCACACACGCACATATCCATCCACACATACAGACACAAGCAGATATATATATGTCTGCTTGTGTCTTTATGTGTGGATGGGTATGTGCATGTGTGCGAGTGTATACCTGTCCTTTTTTCCCCCTAAGGTAAGTCTTTCCGCTCCCGGGATTGGAATGACTCCTTACCCTCTCCCTTAAAACCCACTTCCTTTCGTCTTCCCCTCTCCTTCCCTCTTTCCTGACGAGGCAACAGTTTGTCACGAAAGCTTGAATTTTGTGTGTATGTTTGTGTTTGTTTGTGTGTCTATTGACCTGCCAGCGCTTTTGTTCGGTAAGTCACCTCATCTTTGTTTTTTACATATAATTTTTCCCACGTGGAATGTTTCCTTCCATTATATTTATTGTTTTTGTTGTTATAGTTACTCATTATAACCTACTTAAAGTACATCACGTACCCTCCTCTCCACAATTCTTCGAACACATAGTTTTGCCTTTTGCAAAAAATCACTGCGTTTCTATATAACATACTTGGAGTCAAAGTGTCCAACATCTATTACAATTATAAACAGAAGAAAGAAAGTCATTGTATTTATTGGCAGTATTATGCAATCAAATATTTTGAAAGAGTTCCAGTGGTATAAATTTACAAAATCTTACAAATAAATATATACGTTTATTCTTTAAATCAATTCTTAGCAATAACATAATAGTATAAATTGCAGAATCAATATAGCCAATTTTAATGTAATGAATGCAATACATATACAATATAACAGTGGTAAGTTATAACAAATGAGAGAGAGAGAGAGAGAGAGAGAGAGAGAGAGAGAGAGAGAGGCATTTAGACAATGTTTCATTACAGTGTGAAACTTATTAGAATTAAAATGAAGCCATAGTGAATTATTACATTCCAAAAATAATAATTATTGTGTTCTTTCACCCCAAAATAATACATTCATTAGGTAATATATACTTTTAATTTCAGAAATTTTTACAGCTCTGAACTTCACTGCTTCGATGAATTTATTACATGTGTCAATGAATGAGGGTTGATAACACTGCTTTAGTCATTCAATTGTTCGTCATGTGATATTCGCAATGTTCTTAATAACTTCTTATGTAAAGTTCTATCATCAAAAAGATAATCTACATAAGTTTTAAAAGTTGCGAATCTTTAAACAACAACTTGAAAATGGGTGTATCAGTATTTTGTATACATTCTAGCATTGCTAGATTTACTTTTAAATTTTAAAGTATATGAGCAGATTGAGCGACTTTCCATCCAGAAAATTTACTGTTGGCAAGACCTCACTACAAAGAAAAATGGCCTTTCCGGAGTCAAATGCTAAAAAATTCATAAATACCAGCATTGAAGGTGATACAAACAGGTATTAAGCAATGGGCATAAATATCGTTCTGCTTGATGAGAAAAAAAGTAGGTACATGAAAGAGTAAATTGGGTGCAAGGATTGAACATAAACTGCAAAGGTTAAAAAAAAAAAAAAAAAAAAAGAGGGTCACTGCTCAAGAATTGAGAACTGTCCCCCCCCTCCCCCACCCCTTCCTTTTACAGGCTTACTTTCACTTTTCAGATGAGACCATGTCCCCCATATGTGAAGAAAATAGCCAATATGTAAAGAGAATTACAGATAAAGAGTTTTCTAGAATGAGATTTTCCCTCTGCAGCATAGTGTGCACTGATATGAAACTTCCTGGCAGATTAAAACTGTGTGCTGGACCAAGACTCAAACTTGGTGATCGTAACCCCAGACCTGTGTTGCCGTTTTGGGAGGTAGATCTTGTATCTGGAAAGAGGAGATGACAGTTAGGATACTATGGGCGAGCAGCTGCCATCAGTTTTTGATGGTGCAGAACCCACAATAGTGGAACTGCTGCCCAGTCCAAAGGCACCTATTACCAGTCTTACCCCACAATAGTGTATCGAATCCAGAAGTAATGTCGAAGCTGATAAAAAGTCATATGAGAGATTCCTGTAATCTAGGTGTGACTGCACCAATGCTGCATACAGCCATATCAAAGTAGAGTGGACCACACCGCTGAGGCATAGAAGAGCATTCAGGTGCGACCTACATGTCTGCTTTAGTTGACAAAGACGGGGAAGCCATGTCAACTAGGCATCAAAGACCAGTCCTAAAAAACACAATGACAGAAATGCATAACGTAGGTCATGGCAGCCAAAAAATGGATGCTATGTGTGAAAGCCCAGGATTGTGCTTGGTGTATTGCTCCCTGCATTCTGCCTCCAGCAATAGCCGTCACGGATGAACAAAAACGATGGGGACACCATATGTCATGCAGCTGCCGCCAGATCATTGATAGCCACAAAAAGGAGAGTGACACTCAAAACAGAACCTTGTGCAAGCCCCTTCTCCTGCAGGGGGAGATGCTACAGGAGGCACCAACCTGTACCCAAAAAGTGTGACATGGAAGAAAGTTCTGGATAAAAATCAGGAGTGGGCCATGGAGGCCCCACTCCTTTAAGGTGGCAAGGACGTTATGGCACCATGTGGTATCATAAGATATACACGCAGATCAATGAAAACTGCAACAAGGAACTGACGCTGAGCAAAAGCTGTTCAGATAGCACACTTCAAGTGGACTAAATTATCTTCAGTAGAGCGCCCTTGGCGAAAAGCACCCTGGATCGAAGCCAAAAGATCCGGGGATTCAAGGACACAATACAGCCTTCGACTAACCATATGTTCAAGTAACTTGCAGAACACTGAGTAAACAAGCTGGACGACAGCTGTCCGTTTGAAGAGGCAATTTATCTGATTTCAAAATTGGAATAACAGCATTTTCTCGCTACTGGGAAGAGAATTCTGCATTGCACCAGGGATGGTTAAAGAAAGGCCAGGTACACTGATGGAAAAATTTGCAACACCAAAAAGTAATTAATGTAGAGTAATGAAATACCAGGAATATATTTGTTGAGACAACGTATGTAAAGTGATTAATGTTGCAGGATCAATGTGAGTGTGAGATAAGCCACTGCAAGACATTGCTGAAGATGCCACTAAGTGAGACAAGTTCATAGAGAATTGCAATAGAAGGCAAAATCGTCAAAAAAAAGGGAGCCGGAGATGCCCAGTGGGAGACAGGCCATTATAGGGTTTATGGTGATAGCAAAGAGAATGACACTCAGAATGGAACCCTGAGACACACCATTTTCCTGGATAAAGGTGTCCGACAAGGCAGACCCTTCATGCACCTGGAAAACTCGGTCTTTTAAAAATGTCTGAAGGAAACAGGGTAGGTGGCCACGGAAGCTCCACATGTGAAGAGTATGGAGGGTACTAGCTCTCTAGCAGGTGTCATAGGCCTTTTCCAAATCGAAAAACACAGCGACAATCTGGAATTTCTGCAGAAAACCATTCATGACATGGGTGGGCAAAATAATGAGACGGTCCACTGCAGAATGCCCTGTTGAAGGCCACACTGTGCATTCATCAAAAATTGTGAGACTCGAGCCACCATATCATCCGGACATGAATCATATGTCCCATCACCTTGCGAACACACTGGTAAGAGAGATGGAGTGGTAGCTAGTAGGAAGAGTGTGTGTGTGTGTGTGTTTTTGTGTGTGTGTGTGTGTGTGTGTGTGTGTGTGTGTGTGTGTGTGCGTGTGTCAGAGAGAGAGAGAGAGCTAATTTCAGCAAGAGCTGGATTTCCATCAATAAACTGAGTTGAAGTCTGCTGTTGTGGTCTTCATCCAACTACTGCTTTGGTGCATCTCACCAGCCTATTCCAGCCTTTGTAAGCCTCTTCATCTCTGCATAGTATTTCAACCTAAATCCACTTAGAATGGTGAACCACCATTCAGAGAATAACTTTTTAACAACACAGTTTGACTTCTGTAAAGGCTTCTATACTGAGAATCCAACATAATGTCTCACAAATTCAATTCCAGTAGAATTAAATAGTGGAAATTATCCCCTCTGTCATCTTGCCAAAGCCTTTGACTGTTTAGAAATCAAAAATTCTGTGACGGGGAGCAAAAAAAGTATGGCATTAAAAGTCTTCCCCTTGCATGGATTGAGTTGTACTTTAACTACAGAAAATGGAAGGTCACATTAACAAATGATAAGACAGGAATAAGATTAAACTCAAAAAAGGAGAACATAAAATATGGTGTGGCACACAGTGTTTGCTGCCAAGTCCACAAAAATGATTTACTTGGGGCACTGGAGGGCTTTGGAAAAACTCTAATGTTTTGCAGTGTCACAAACTTATTGATGCAAGATCTAAACTCATCCATACCAGAAACATCCAGGAGAATAACAGAACAGGCTTGTACTGATCAACAGATACCAGCTTAATGCCTAAAAACTTGTATTGTGCAGTTCTAAAGAAATAAAAGTGACTTACAGATACGAATATCAAAAGTAGGGATAAATGGGTAACTAGGCTCCCGTGTTCTAAGTTCCTGGAAATGCAGATACCACTCACATGTGAGACCAGCATGTGAGTCAGTTAACCGAGAAGCTCAGTTCTGCCCATTTTGTGCTTAGAAATCTCTTACTGTATCAAACTGGACAAAGGATTGCTAACACACTTTCACTCAGTTTACTCATATGGCATAATCTTCTGAGGTACTTCAGCTAAGCGGAAAAAAATATTTATTCTACATCTTGAAAAAGCTTCTTCAGGGACCCATGGATTCTCACACTTACATGCCTATAGAAGTTATATTCCCTAATGGTATATGTGATTAATAACAAGATTTAGTTTAAGATGAACTCAGCAATTCAGAACTGCAATACTAGAAGCAAAAATAATTTCCATATATAAAAACCTAAAATCAGGTTTGCCACAAGTTTCTCCAATTGAAATTCCCTGATATTTCTCTGATTCCACAGACACGTTTTAGAATTTTTCCCCGACAAATTTTGAGGTCTCAAGGGGAGGTAAAGACATAAGTCGACAAAAGAATGTATTTGTGATTAATAACAAGAGTAATTTTTAGATGAACTCAGCAATTCAGAACTGCAATACTAGAAAGAAAAATAATTTCCATATATAAAAACCTAAAATCAGGGTTGCCACAAGTTTCTCCAAGTGAAATTCCCTGATATTTCTCTGATTCCACAGACACGTTTTAGAATTTTTCCCCGACAAATTTTGAGGTCTCAAAGGGAGGTAAAGACATAAGTCGACAAAAGAATGTAAGGGCTTTGTATTTCTCCCCCATTTTGTTTTAGGGCGCAAAAACAACTAGGGTCATATGTGTCCATGCCAAAACTGTGAAACACAAAGATGAAATGAGGAGTTAAAAATGATTACATGTCAATGTTTAATGACAGAAGATAGGACAGCTACAAACAGGGACGTGGAGAAAGCTCTATGAAGTACGCAATAGGGAAATGGAGGCCCAGAACTAAATATTAAATGTCCTTCACTATATTGCTACAACTGATAAAAAGTAAAACACGGTCGACAGCCCACGGATTGTTCACTAAAATGGCCAATAACTCAGATGGCAAACCCAAACGGGAATGTAAACGGTAAAAAAAAAAGGGCATCCCTTCAGGAAACGGCAGACAGTTAAAAGTTGGGTGCAATGTGCACAAAGTAGTAGGGGAGCACCACTTAACAAATGGTGATGGCTAAAAAAGCAGTGCCCAATATGCAACCTAGTTAAAATGACCTCCTTGCCGCAGGAGGACTGAGAGGAGGTTGTCCAAGCCACTGGGAGAGGCATAATAACCCAGAGCTTATTCCTATGAATGGAGGACCAGTGGCGATGCCAAAGTGACACCACCTCCTGACAGAAAGCAACAAGAGATCATCAGAGGGAATGCAAGAATTATTGGGCTGAAGTACAAGGAATGCAGCTTTGGCAGCAGTGTCAGCAACCTCTTGGACCGATATGACCTCGAACCCACATAAACATCACAGTGGCTCCATAAAAAGTGAGCAAGTGGAAGCTTTCCTGGAACGGGTGCACTAAGGGATGGCCATGTCATAGGCTTTCTCCAAATTGAAAAACACAGCCAGTCTGGGATTTCCACAGAAAACCGTTCATGACATGGGTAAACAAAGTGGGTGATAGCCAGAAGGAAGTTGTTTGTCCTTACCGGGCTTTGGTGTGGGTATGACAGTGGCTTCACGACAGTGGCTGGGAAACATGCCCTCTGCCCAGATCTGGTTGTACGTATTAAGCAAAAAGTGTTTGCCCACAAGAGAAAGGTGCTGCAACTTTTGAAAGTTAACAGTGTCTGGTCCAGGGCGGAGGATTGAGATGAAGTGAGAGCATGATCTAGCTTCCTCATAGTAAAGGCAGCACAGTAACACTCACGATTCTGAGAAGAGAAAGGCATTGTTCGAGTCTTCTCTGCTCATTTCCAATAGAGGTAGGCAGGACGATAGTGGGAGGATCTCAAAATTTCTGCAAAATGGCGACCGAAGGTGTTGGAGATAGCAATAGGGTACACGATGATAGTGTCTGCTACTGTCAGGTCGAAAATTGGGGAATGTATCTTGCACCCAGAGAACCGTCGGAGGTTGGTGCACACGATGGAAGAGGGGGGTGTAACTGTTAAAAGAACTAGTGAATGAAGTTCAGCTGCCTTTTTGGTTATCCCGAAGAATGCGAATTGCATTGCAGCTGGCTTCAGTCCACCAAAGGACTGGGACACAGCATGGTAAAGAGGAAGTGTGAGGAATGGAATGTTCTGTGATGGTAAGAATAATGTTTGTAAGAAATTCCACCTGGTCATGACAACTGCGGAAATCGTGTTCGTTGAAGGTCACCAGGGAGGAGTAAAGTCTCCAGTCAGCCTTAGTGAGCTGCCATTTCGATGTGCACGGAGGTGGGGTAGGAGTTAGCAAATGGATAGCACACAGTAAATGGTCGCTCGAGTAGGTGTCAGAAAGAACGGACCGTTCAAGATGATGTGCAGGACGGGCAGTGAAGAAGGAAAGGTCCAAATGGGAATAGGTGTGTGACGAGTCTGAAAGCAACATGGGTGCTTCTGTGCTAAAGAAGAAAAAGTTAAGTTGATTAAGAATGGCAGCGAAGAGGGCACCTCTCGGATAGGTTCTGGAAGAGCCCCAAATGTGATGGTGTGCATTAAAGTCCCCAAGCAGCAGAAATCGGCAAGGAAGCTGTCCAATAAGCTGGAGGAAGTCGAACCTGGTGACATCGAATGACGGAGGGATGTAAATGGTAGAAGGGGAAAAGCTCAAGTGAGGAAGGAAAAGACAAACTGCAACAGCTTGATGACAGGTAGTCAGGGAGATGGATGGGTTGACTATGAATGTCATCCCATAAGAGCAGCATGACTCCCCCATGAGACAGAATGCCAACCTCGAGCGGAAGGTCAAAACAGACTAGGAAGAAATGTGAAAGCTCAAAGCAGTCATGAGGATGAATTTTGTTTCCTGAAGACAGAGTACAAATAGAAGCTGCGATTCTAAAAGCAGTCATAAATACTCTTTGTTGGATCAAAGGCTGCAAAAGTTCCATTGGAGGACAGTCACGATGAGGACAATAGGAAGGGGTGTCACCTCGGCAGCTGCCGAGTGCCAGTCTGCGAAAACTCGCTGCTACAGGGCACAGAGGCAAGAGGATCCTGCTCCATGTGGTCCTACAGAAGTGTCGGCTTTCTTCTGCTGTCGACATGAGGAATCCAGGGCATGTTGTCTGTAGTTCAACAATGCCTAGATGATCAATACTGCAGTTCGATTACATCTGCATTATTACACTGTGCCAAGAAGGGCTCTCAACAAGGGTAGTGTCCAGGCATCGTGGAGTGAACCATGGCAATGTTGTTCAGACATGGAGGAGAAACAGAGAGACAGGAACTGTCAGTGACATACCTTGCTCAGGCCACCCGAGGGCTACTACTGCAGTGGGTGACGCTACCAACGGATTATGGCTCTGAGGAATCCTGACGGCAATGCCGCTGTGTCGAATAATGCTTTTCGTGCAGCCACCTTACATCACATTACGACTCAAACTGTGTGCAATGGGCTGCATTATGTGCAGTTTCACTCCACACATCCATGGCTAGGTCCATCTTTGCAACTGCAACACCGTGCAGCACGGTACAGATGAACCCAATAACAAGCTGAATTGGACTGTTCAGGATTGGCATCACGTTCTCTGCACCAATGAGTGTCACATATGCCTTCCGACGACTGTCAGAGATGTGTTTGGAGGCAACCCGGTCACGTTGAACTCTTAGACACACTGTCAAATGAGTGAAGCAAGGTGGAGGTTCCCTGCTGTTTTGGGTGGGATTATGGGGGGCTGATGCACACTGTTGGTGGTCATGGTAGGCACCATGACAGCTGTGCTATAAGTGAATACCATCCTTATATTAGAACAAATAAGCCCTCGGTCACAAATATTAAGTCAAAATTGACCAGGTTTCGATGCTACTATGAGCGTCGTCTTCAGAATTACACTAACTGTTCTAGAACATATTATGTATATAATACATTAATAAAATTAAAGTTTGTACTGACTGGAAAAGATGAAGTACAAACTTTAATTTTATGAATGTATTATATACCTAATATGTTTTAGAACAGTCAGGCTAATTCTGAAGACGACGCTCATAGTAGCATCGAAACCTGGTCAATTTTGACTTAATATTTGTGACCGAGGGCTTATTTGTTCTAATATAATTCTGACACGGGCACTGAACCTTAGCAGCTATGTTCAAAGTTTTATGAATGCCATCCTCCGACCAATAGTGCAGTCATATTGGCAACATATTGGCGAGGCATTCGTCTTTGTGGATGACATTTCGCATCCCCATTGTGCACATCTTGTGAATGACTTCCTTCAAGATAATTACATCACTCGACTAGAGTGGCCAGCATGTTCTCCAGACATGAACCCTATCGACCATGCCTGGGATAGATTGAAAAGGGCTGTTTATGGGCACGTGACTTGCCAACCACTCTGAGGGATCTACGCCAAATCGCCGTTGAGGAGTGGGACAATCAGGACTGACAGTGCCTTGATGAACTTGTGGATAGTATGGCACGACGAACACAGGCATGCATCAATCCATGAGGACGTGCTACTGGGTATCAGAGGTACCCGTGTGTACAGCAGTCTGGACCAACACCTCTGAGAGTCTCGCTGTATGGTGGTACAACATGCACTGTGTGGTTTTCATGATCAATAGAAAGGGCGGAAATGATGTTGATCTCTATTGCAAATTTCTGCACAGGTTCAGGAACCGAGGGGATGCAAAACGTTTTTTGATGTGTGTATGTATGTATGTATGTATGTATGGGATGGGCATCAGTTGTTTGGTAAGTGGTGCTTAGGTGTGTGTGTGTGTGTGTGTGTGTGTGTGTGTGTGTGAGAGAGAGAGAGAGAGAGAGAGAGAGAGAGAGAGAGAGAGAGAGTGGAGGGGGGGAAACTGTGGTTGGTAAGACCTTTTTCCTTTTTGTAATGTAGTGGATTTGTTTACGGTTCATTGAGGTAATTTATGTTTGATTAATTTGGTATTATTTTTTGGGGGTATTTATTTGCTTATATCGGTGGGTTTTATGGAGTGTGGTCTGGTGTTGTTGATTTGTGGCAGTTGGTAGTATTGTGCACCTTGGTTGAGCTATATAGGTCAAGTGAAATTTGCAGTACCAGGTTTTTGTGTCTGGTTTCATGGTATCTCTGGCTATGTTTGAGCCGTATAGACCAAGTGAAAGTTTCAGTGTATGTGTGGGTTTCTAGTATCACTGTCTTCATTGGAGCTGTTTAGTTCAGGCAAAATGTATGATACCAATAGCTGTTATTCGCAGTTTTGGGGTGGGATGATTGTTGAGGGTTTGTTGAGGATTTTGTGTGCATAATTTTTGGTTTGATATTTATTTTGGAATGGTGTCATCATCCTTATTGTTGTGTGTGGTGATTGACACTGCCCAAAACCCCTACTTTGAGCGGTTCCCCCATTAGTTTCACTTTATTTCTGGTGTTAAATATTCCACTTGTTAGGGCCTGTTTATGTTTGTTCATGGGTGTAGTGATAGATGTCGTGGTCTCCATATTGAAAACGCTTGAAATAGGACTGTCACCATCTTGAAGATGCCACGGGTTAAAGCAAATAAGAGAACAAGAACTTTTGGTAATCCCCTGCTGCCTATGTCTGTAAAATATGCTAACAACAAATTATGGCTAGTGCTACTCTGCTCGAATTGATAATTATGAAATTACTTGTAGATTTGTTATGTCAGGGGTAAAACAGCGATTTTGAAAATATCCACTGCTCGTCCTATACTATTTAGCTGCTATTTTTATATAATACTTCAAACAAAACATTCATGTAATGGGACGCAGACTACTGTCAGCTCTCTATATATGGGTAAAGTCAGGATCTATATAATAGTATTAGTATGCAGAATTTACGTTCTGGAGCCCAGGTATTCTTATAAATTATGGACACCTTGTCTCATGGGGTATTTTTTTACTTCATTTTTAAGGATTTGGGGATTTTTGTTTGCCTGTCCGTCTCTTGTCATGCTGTTACACTTTTCTAGCAGAATATAAAGCTGTAATCTGAACCGTACGGAGAGGTGCACAGTCTACATGGAAATATGCCATTGGTACTTGAGGGAACATAGATATATTAATGCTTAAATTCACATCATTGATTTTCCACAATAGTATTTGTTTTATAGTCAGTTATAAACCAGCTTTTGGCATTCTGTGTCATCCTCAGACAATTTCTGATGATGTCCAAAAAAGCCAAAATCTGATTCATAACGAACTGTAAAATAAATGACTTTGATCATGCTGAGCACCACAGCTGAGACCAATATTAATGATTATATGTGTTATTACATATTTATCATGTTGCAGTTGGTTTCATTGATTGAACATCTTCAAATTGCCCATTTGTGTCATGACTTTACACATGTAGGCCACCTGAATATGTTTAGTGAACAAATCTGGTCATAACACAATAAATGTGTAATAATACAGCTTAGATGGTTATTAATATGAAATAAATATTATTATGGCACATCAATCATGTGTATTTCCAGGGTTGCCACATGTTCTGGAAATCAGGGAATTTCAAATGTATCAGGGAATTTTGAAAAGAGCACTGGAAAAATCTTGTTTTTGTCTCAGTAGATGAAATGGTTTGTTTACTGAGATGTCATGTGTCATCACTGGCTGGGTGCAGCTGAGTACGTGCGTAACTTCCGTACTCCCTTATTCTTACTGCTTCTCCCCTTTATACCACTCCCCTCGAATTGCAATCAGTACCACCACCACTTCTTGCCACTAGCCTAGCAGCTATCGACAAGAGACAGGGAGGCAGGAGGAGTGGTTATTTGAATCTGATTCTCAGAGATTGTTGACGCAGCAGCCAGAGGTGGTGATCACGTATACACGAGTTGTGTCTGGGTGACTGTCTGAATATCTGTGTGCTCTTGTTTTCTGACAAAGGGTATGGCGGAAGTTTAGTTGTGAGAATGTTATTGTCTTTTTTACATGCCTGGATGTGGCTCAGCAATCATCTTTACCGTGAGTTGCTACTATCCTCATTAGCGTTGATTCTCAGAGTATTTGTGCAACTCACCAGCTACACAACCGGCAGGCCGGAAAGGACAGAAGGAAGAGTCCCTTGAAGACTTGCTACATCCCTCCAGCCAATCAACACATGAGTCTCCCTCTGCCAACTGGAAAGGCTCGAAAAAGTCCACCAAAGGCAAATGGTCTTCTGTTTCGCTGACCCAAAGATCCTCTTTGACGGTGTCGCCATGTGATACCTTCACCTGGCCGGCCACCATTTCGCCAGTGTGCCCCACCAACCTTTCTTGTGCCCTGGATTCCTCATGTCGACAGCAGAAGAAAGCCGACACTTCTGTAGGACCACATGGAGCAGGATCCTCTTGCCTCTGTGCCCTGTAGCAGTGAGTTTTCGCAGACTGGCACTCGGCAGCTGCCGAGGTGACACCCCTTCCTATTGTCCTCATCGTGACTGTCCTCCAATGGAACTTTTGCAGTTAGAATCGCAGCTTCTATTTGTACTCTGCCTTCAGGAAACAAAATTCATCCTCACGACTGCTTTGAGCTTTCACATTTCTTCCTGGTCTGTTTTGACCTTCCGCTCGAGGTTGGCATTCTGTCTCATGGGGGAGTCATGCTGCTCTTATGGGATGACATTCATAGTCAACCCATCCATCTCCCTGACTACCTGTCATCAAGCTGTTGCAGTTTGTCTATTCCTTCCTCACTTGAGCTTTTCCCTTTCTACCATTTACATCCCTCCGTCATTCGATGTCACCAGGTTCGACTTCCTCCAGCTTATTGGACAGCTTCCTTGCTGATTTCTGCTGCTTGGGGACTTTAATGCACACCATCCCATTTGGGGCTCTTCCAGAACCTATCTGAGAGGTGCCCTCTTCGCTGCCATTCTTAATCAACTTAACCTTTTCTTCTTTAGCACAGAAGCACCCATGTTGCTTTCAGACTCGTCACACACCTATTCCCATTTGGACCTTTCCTTCTTCACTGCCTGTCCTGCACATCATCTTGAACGGTCCGTTCTTTCTGACACCTACTCGAGCGACCATTTCCTGTGTGCTATCCATTTGCTAACTCCTACCCCACCTCCGTGCACATCGAAATGGCAGCTCACTAAGGCTGACTGGAGACTTTACTCCTCCCTGGCGACCTTCAACGAACACGATTTCCGCAGTTGTCATGACCAGGTGGAATTTCTTACAAACATTATCCTTACCGTCAGAACATTCCATTCCTCACACTTCCTCTTTACCATGCTGTGTCCCAGTCCTTTGGTGGACTGAAGCCTGCTGTGATGTAATTCGCATTCTTTGGGATAACCAAACAGGCAGCTGAACTTCATTCACTAGTTCTTTTAACAGTTTCACCCCCCTCTTCCATCGTGTGCACCAACCTCCGACGGTTCTCTGGGAGCAAGATCCATTCCCCAATTTTCACACTGACAGTAGCAGACAATATCATCGTGTACCCTATTGCTATCTCCAACACCTTGGGTCGCCATTTTGCAGAAATTTTGAGCTCCTCCCACTATCATCCTGCCTACCTCTATAGGAGATGAGCAGAGAAGACTCGGGCAATAACATCTCTTCTCAGAATCCTGAGTGTTACTGTGCTGCCTTTACTATGAGGATGCTAGACCACGCTCTCACTTCATCTCAATCCTCCGCCCTGGACCAGACACTGTTAACTTTCAAGTGTTGCAGCACCTTTCTCTTGTGGGCAAGCACTTTTTGCTTAATACATACAACCGGACCTGGGCAGAGGGCATGTTTTCCAGCCACTGTTGTGAAGGCACTGTCATACCCACACCTAAGCCCGGTAAGGACAAACAACTTCCTTCTGGCTATCACCCACTTTGTTTACCCATGTCATGAATGGTTTTCTGTGGAAATCCCAGACTGGCTTTGTTTTTCAATTTGGAGAAAGCCTACGACATTTGTTGGAGGACTGGTATCGTTTGTACTCTCTACACATGTGGCCAACTGCGCCATCTCCTTGAGGAATTTTTAAAAGACGAGTTTTCTATGTACGTATGGGGTCTGCCTCCTCGGACACCTTTATCCAGGAAAATGGTGTACCTCAGGGTTCTGTCCTGAGTGTCGTCGTCTTTGCTGTCACCATTAACCCTACAATGGCCTGTCTCCTGCCGGGCATCTCCGGCTCTCTTTTTGTTGATAATTTTGCCATCTACTGCTGCTCTTCATGAACCTGTCTCATTGAGTGGTGTCTTCAGCAATGTCTTGATCGTCTTTACTTATGGAGCATGGACAGTGGCTTAAGTTTTTCTACTGACAAAAACATTTGTATGAATTTCTGGTAGCACAGCTGGTTTCTCCCACCATTTTTACATCTTGGGCCTGTTGCTCTTCCATTCATTGAAACTACAAAATTCCTGAGGCTCCTGCTTTATACAAAACTATCTTGGTCCTCCCACTTCATGCTCCCTGCAGCTTTTTCGATGGGTGTGAACCCTTCACCATCTTGGCTTCGTGCGGCAGCCCATCTTCACCTTGACCTTCATTCACTTTCTAAAGACACTGCACCAGGCTCGGTCTATTGCCTTCAGTTTCACGACCTATGCATGGAATTTTGCAGTAGTATCTTTGTGTACACTGATGGCTCTTGGACTGACCATGGTGTCAGGTGTGCCTTCAACGTCAACCAACATTTTTTGGTACTGACGTCCGGCACATTGCTCAGTATTTACAGCAGAGCTCTTCACCCTGTATCAGATCATCGAGTACATCTGCTGACATACTCTTTTCACTGTGTCACTGCTCAGACTCTCTTGGCACCCTTCAAAGCCTCTGTGCAGTGTAGACTGTCCATCCCTTAGTGCACCGGTTCCAGGAAAGCTTCCACTTGCTCACTTTTTATGGAGCCACTGTGATGTTTATGTGTGTTCCAGGTCATATCGGTCCAAGAGGTTGCTGACACTGCTGCCAAAGCTGCATTCCTTGTACTTCAGCCCAATAATTCTTGCATTCCCTCTGATGATCTCTTGTTACTTTCTGTCAGGAGGTGGTGTCACTTTGGCATCGCCACTGGTCCTCCATTCATAGGAATAAGCTCTGGGTTATTATGCCTCTCCCAGTGGCTTGGACAACCTCCTCTCAGTCCTCCTGTGGTGAGGAGGTCATTTTAACTAGGTTGCATATTGGGCACTGCCTTTTTAGCCATCACCATTTGTTAAGTGGTGCTCCCCTACTAATTTGTGCACATTGCACCCAACTTTTAACTGTCTGCCGTTTCCTGAGGGGATGCCCTTTTTTTTTTTTTAGAGTTTACATTCCCTTTTGGGTTTGCCATCTGAGTTATTGGCCATTTTAGTGAACAATGCGTGGGCTGTCGACTCTGTTTTACTTTTTATCAGTTGTAGCAATATAGTGAAGGCCATTTAATTTTTAGTTCTGGGCCTCCATTTCACTATTGCGTACTTCATAGACCTTTCTCCACGTCCCTGTTTCTAGCTGTCCTATCTTCCGTCATTAAACGTTGACATGTAATCATTTTTAACTCCTCTCTTCATCTTTGTGTTTCACAGTTTTGGCATGGACACATATGACCCTAGTTGTTTTTGCACCCTAAAACAAAATGGGGGAGAAATACAAAGCCCTTACATTCTTTTGTCGACTTATGTCTTTACCTCCCCTTGAGACCTCAAAATTTGTCGGGGAAAAATTCTAAAACGTGTCTGTGGAATCAGAGAAATATCAGGGAATTTCACTTGGAGAAACTTGTGGCAAACCTGATTTTAGGTTTTTATATATGGAAATTATTTTTGCTTCTAGTATTGCAGTTCTGAATTGCTGAGTTCATCTTAAACTAAATCTTGTTATTAATCACATATACCATTAGGGAATATAACTTCTATAGGCATGTAAGTGTGAGAATCCATGGGTCCCTGAAGAAGCTTTTTCAAGATGTAGAATAAATAATTTTTTCCGCTTAGCTGAAGTACCTCAGAAGATTAAGCCATATGAGTAAACTGAGTGAAAGTGTGTTAGCAATCCTTTGTCCAGTTTGATACAGTAAGAGATTTCTAAGCACAAAATGGGCGGAACTGAGCTTCTCGGTTAACTGACTCACATGCTGGTCTCACATGTGAGTGGTATCTGCATTTCCAGGAACTTAGAACACGGGAGCCTAGTTACCCATTTATCCCTACTTTTGATATTCGTATCTGTAAGTCACTTTTATTTCTTTAGAACTGCACAATACAAGTTTTTAGGCATTAAGCTGGTACCTGTGGATCTATACAAGCCTGTTCTGTTATTATCCTGGATGTTTCTGGTATGGATGAGTTTAGATCTTGCATCAATAAGTTTGTGACACTGCAAACATTAGAGTTTTTCCAAAGCCCTCCAGTGCCCCAAGTAAATCATTTTTGCGGACTTGGCAGCAAACACTGTGTGCCACACCATATTTTATGTTCTCCCTTTTTGAGTTTAATCTTATTCCTGTCTTATCATTTGTTAATGTGACCTTCCATTTTCTGTAGTTAAAGTACAACTCAATCCATGCAAGGGGAAGACTTTTAATGCCATACTATTTTAGCTTCCCCTCTCAGAATTTTTTAATCTAAACAGTCAAAGGCTTTGGCAAGATGACAGAGGGGATAATTTCCACTATTTAATTCTACTGGAATTGAATTTGTGAGATATTATGTTGGATTCTCAGTATAGAAGCCTTTACAGAAGTCAAACTGTGTTGTTAAAAAGTTATTCTCTGAATGGTGGTTCACCATTCTAAGTGGATTTAGGTTGAAATACTATGCAGAGATGAAGAGGCTTACAAAGGCAGGAATAGGCTGGTGAGTTGCACCAAAGCAGTAGTTGGATGATGACCACAACAGCAGCTTCAACTCAGTTTATTGATGAAAATCTAGCTCTTGCCGAAATTAGCTCTCTCTCTCTCTCTCTCTCTCTCTCTCTCTCTCTCTGACACACACACACACACACACACTCTTCCTTCTAGCTACCACTCCATCTCTCTTACCAGTGTGTTCTCAAGGTGATGGGACATATGATTCATGCCCGGATGATATGGTGGCTCGAGTCTCACAACTTTTTATGAATGCACAGTGTGGCTTTCAACACGGCATTCTGCAGTGGACCATCTCATTATTTTGCCCACCCATGTCATGAATGGTTTTCTGCAGAAATCCCAGATTGTCGCTGTGTTTTTTGATTTGGAAAAGGCCTATGACACCTGCTAGAGAGCTAGTAACGTCCATACTCTTCACATGTGGGGCTTCCGTGGCCACCTACCCTGTTTCCTTCAGACATTTTTAAAAGACCGAGTTTTCGAGATGCATGAAGGGTCTGCCTTGTCGGACACCTTTATCCAGGAAAATGGTGTGTCTCAGGGTTCCATTCTGAGTGTCATTCTCTTTGCTATCACCATAAACCCTATAATGGCCTGTCTCCCACTGGGCATCTCCGGCTCTCTTTTTTTTTGACGATTTTGCCTTCTATTGCAATTCTTTATGAACCTGTCTCACTTAGTGGCATCTTCAGCAATGTCTTGATTGTCTTTACTCGTGGAGCATCAACAATGGCTTTCGCTTTTCCACTGACAAAACTGTCTGTATGAATCCCACGAACGCTGACTGCAAATTTGTATGTCCGTCTGGTTATTTGACCTGTTGTGCTGCCATTCACAAACAGCATTCCAGGAGGTGTTTTCCTACAGGATAACACTTGCTCACATACTGCTGTTGTAAGCCAACATGCTATAGTGTGTCAACATATTGCCTTGGCTTGCTCGATAACCAGCTCTACCTCCCATCGAGCACGTATTGGACAACATCTGATGACAGCTTCAACCCATCCACAAACATCATTAACTGTCCTTATATTGGCCAACCAAGTGCAACAGGCATGGAACTCCATCCCACAAACTGACACATGACACGTGTACAATAGCGTACCAGCATTTGCATTTACATTTGCAGTGGCTTGTCTCACACTCCCATTGATCCTGCAACGTTAATCACTTTACATACGTTGTCTCAACAAATATATTCCTGGTATTTCATTACTCTACATTAATTATTTTTTGGTGTTGCAAATTTTTCCATCAGTGTACCTGGCCTTTCTTTAACCATCCCTGGGGCAATGCAGAATTCTCTTCCCAGTAGCGAGAAAATGCCGTTATTCCAATTTTGAAATCACATAAATTGCCTCTTCAAACGGACAGCTGTCGTCCAGATTGTTTACTCAGTGTCCTGCAAGTTACTTGAACATATGGTTAGTTGAAGGCTGTATTGTGTCCTTGAATCCCCGGATCTTTTGGCTTCGATCCAGGGTGCTTTTCGCCAAGGGCGCTCTACTGAAGATAATTTAGTCCACTTGAAGTGTGCTATCTGAACAGCTTTTGCTCAGCATCAGTTCCTTGTTGCAGTTTTCATTGATCTGCGTGTATATCTTATGATACCACATGGTGCCATAACGTCCTTGCCACCTTAAAGAAGTGGGGCCTCCATGGCCCACTCCTGATTTTTATCCAGAACTTTCTTCCATGTCACACTTTTTGGGTACAGGTTGGTGCCTCCTGTAGCATCCCCCCCCTGCAGGAGAAGGGGCTTGCACAAGGTTCTGTTTTGAGTGTCACTCTCCTTTTTGTGGCTATCAATGATCTGGCGGCAGCTGCATGACATATTTTGTCCCCATCATTTTTGTTCGTCCGCGACGGCTATTGCTGGAGGCAGAATGCAGGGAGCAATACACCAAGCACAATCCTGGGCTTTCACTCATAGCATCCATTTTTTGGCTGCCATGACCTACGTTATGCATTTCTGTCATCGTGTTTTTTAGGTCCGGTCTTTGATGCCTAGTTGACATGGCTTCCCCGTCTTTGCCAACTAAAGCAGACATGTAGGTCGCACCTGAATGCTCTTCTATGCCTCAGCGGTGTGGTCCACTCTACTTTGATATGGCTGTATGCAGCATTGGTGCAGTCACACCTAGATTACAGGAATCTCTCATATGACTTTTTATCAGCTTCGACATTACGTCTGGATTCGATACACTATTGTGGGGTAAGACTGGTAACAGGTGCCTTTGGACTAGGCAGCAGTTCCACTATTGTGGGTTCTGCACCATCAAAAATTGATGGCAGCTGCTCACCCATAGTACCCTAACTGTCATCTCCTCTTTCCAGATATGAGATCTACCTCCCAAAACGGCAACACAGGTCTGGGGCTACGATCACCAAGTTTGAGTCTTGGTCAAGCACACAGTTTTAATCTGCCAGGAAGTTTCATATCAGTGCACACTATGCTGCAGAGTGAAAATCTCATTCTAGAAAACTCTTTATCTGTAATTCTCTTTACATATTGGCTATTTTCTTCACATATGGGGGACATGGTCTCATCTGAAAAGTGAAAGTAAGCCTGTAAAAGGAAGGGTCGGGGGAGGGGGGGGGGGCAGTGCTCAATTCTTGACCAGTGACCCTCATGTTTTTTTTTTTTGTGCAATTTGGGTTAGTTTATGTTCAATCCTTGCACCCAATTTACTCTTTCATCTACCTACTTTTTTTCTCGTCAAGCAGAATGATATTTATGCCCGGTGCTTAATACCTGTTTGTATCACTTACAATGCTGGTATTTATGAATTTTTTAGCATTTGACTCCGGAAAGGCCATTTTTCTTTGTAGTGAGGTCTTGCCAACAGCAAATTTTCTGGATGGAAAGTCGCTCAATCTGCTCATATACTTTAAAATTTAAAAGTAAATCTAGCAATGCTAGAATGTATACAAAATACTGATATA
The DNA here is from genome assembly GCF_023864345.2 of Schistocerca serialis cubense. Lineage (NCBI taxonomy): Eukaryota > Metazoa > Arthropoda > Insecta > Orthoptera > Acrididae > Schistocerca > Schistocerca serialis. The sequence goes on from NW_026047583.1 coordinate 52,195,059, forward strand.
CCCATTTTCAAGTTGTTGTTTAAAGATTCGCGACTTTTAAAACTTACGTAGATTATCTTTTTGATGATAGAACTTTACATAAGAAGTTATTAAGAACATTGCGAATATCACATGACGAACAATTGAATGACTAAAGCAGTGTTATCAACCCTCATTCATTGACACATGTAATAAATTCATCGAAGCAGTGAAGTTCAGAGCTGTAAAAATTTCTGAAATTAAAAGTATACATTGCCTAATGAATGTATTATTTTGGGGTGAAAGAACACAATAATTGTTAGTTTTGGAATGTAATAATTCACTATGGCTTCATTTTAATTCTAATAAGTTTCACACTGTAATGAATCATTGTCTAAATGCCTCTCTCTCTCTCTCTCTCTCTCTCTCTCTCTCTCTCTCTCTCTCTCATTTGTTATAACTTACCGCTGTTATATTGTATTTGTATTGCAGTCATTACATTAAAATTGGCTATATTGATTCTGCAATTTATACTATTATGTTATTGCTAAGAATTGATTTAAAGAATAAACGTATATATTTATTTGTAAGATTTTGTAAATTTATACCACTGGAACTCTTTCAAAATATTTGATTGCGTAATACTGCCAATAAATACAATGACTTTCTTTCTTCTGTTTATAATTGTAATAGATGTTGGACACTTTGACTCCAAGTATGTTATACAGAAACGCAGTGATTTTTTGCAAAAGGCAGAACTATGTGTTCGAAGAATTGTGGAGAGGAAGGTACGTGATGTATTTTAAGTAGGTTATAAAGAGTAACTATAACAACAAAAACAATAAATTATTTGTGATTGGCAAGCTTTCGGAGCCAATGGCTCCTCCAGACAGAAGCGTTGAAGGGGAAGGAAGAAGGGTAAAGGAAAAGGCCTGTAGAGTTCCAGGAAAAGGTGTAGATTTTGGAAAAGTCACCCAGAATTTCGGATTAGGCGAAAAATAGAAACGACACATGTCATATACCAGCTATTATGTAAACACTGTTCAGCTTTCTACATCTGCATGACTACCACCAAATTATCAGTTAGGATAAGTGGGCATAGGCATAGTGTATATACTGGAAACTCACAATATCCTGTTGCAGAGCATGCTCTACAACATGGCATACGTGACCTCGGCACTTGTTTCACCACACATGCCACCTGGATTCTTCCGCCAGACACCAGTTTCTCAGAACTCCGCATCTGGGAACTAGCACTACAACGTGTCCTTGGTTCTCACCACCCACCTCGCCTTAATTTACGTTAATTTCTCCTGTCTCAGCTTTTCTTCACTGTAATTACTCTTTGCTTCACTCCGTTTTAGCTTTCTACATCTTTCATTGTCTTTCCCGTCTATTTTCACTGCCCCCTCCCACAACTGTTGCATACAATACACTTACCTTCTCACTCTTATTAACCATATACAGTTTTAGTAGTAATCTCTGTCTTGCATATTACCCTGTCTTCCACCTTTAAGCTCTCAGGTTTCCGAATCTTGCCCGATGCAGTCCCCAACAATTAGTCTTTCCTTCTCATCCTGTACCGTAAGTCACCCATGACCCATGGTTCTGGGTGACTTTCCCAAAATCTACCCCTTTTCTTAGACCTCTCCAGTCCTTTTCCTTCATCCTTCTTGCTTCCCCTGCAACCCTTCAGCCTGAAGAAGGAGTCACTGGCTCCAAACGCTTGCCTATCACAACAGTCATTTATGTGTGTGTTCTGCCACTGCTTGGTGAGTAGATTTTTTATCTATCCAATTAAATAATATTATAAAGAGTATCTGTGTGTGATGTTTTTATTGGTATACAACTTGTTATAAACAAAACTTATTTTTACCATTTAATATGTTTCCAGATATTTACCAGTGGTAAAGATGAAATTGGGTTGATTGTACTTGGTTCTGACAAGACACAGAATCCACTTGATTACCCAAATGTTAGTGTGGAATTTCCTCTTGCACTACCTACATGGCAGATGATATCCTTTGTGGAGAAATCTTTTCATGAAAGTGAAATAAAAAGAGATTGGATAGATGGTGTTGTTGTTGGCATGCAAGTCTTGAAAGATGAGCTAGAGTAATTATTTAAAGCTGTCTGTTTCATGACATTCCTGGAACATGTTCCAGAATGTGTGTTACACAAATCACAGTGACATAGTTGTGACTTTATAAACTTGAATCAATATGTTTTTGTAATGAAAAAGAAACAGAAGGCACAATACCTGCAGAAATAGGAAATTTTTTTGTGTGATTTTACTGCATGAATGTTTTTTACAGTTTTTCAGCTCAATAATTAAGGAGGTATTGATACAAGGCTTTGCCAAAAACCCATCTGTCACCTACAATTCCAGCCCTGTCACTGGCATTCCGTACCCCACAATATGACTGGGCCACTATGAGAGCAGCCACATCATTGTCAAATTCACTGAAACTACTGCATAGCAATTTGCTTGAGTATGGCTGCAGTTGTGGTCTTCTGTTTGGTTTAAGCACTGCGTCAATACCTTCTCTTTATAGCACTCAGAGGTCGCGATCTGCGACTGTTTTTACAAGTGGCAAGAGAACTTTTCCTCTAGTTGCTTGTTTTTCACTGAAAGATGCAAATATTTTAGAATGTAGTGCCCTATGTATATCTGTTAGAATAGCCACAAGGTCTGAAAGTTATTTTCAAATGATTGAGCTCTTCTACAGAGTATTGAAATTCACAGATTCTTCCAACCTGGTCCAACAATGTCTTACATACTCCTCTTCTTCCATGGATTGTTTCCAGTGTTTGGAGACAAAACATTAGGCAGCAAAACGTGCCTTATAACCAAAATCTAATGAACATATAATTAAATTAACTAAAGATGTAATGTTGCACTCTCAGGTAAGACTGATCTTGAATACAAAGCCAAAGTGGAAATTAATTGTAAGCTGCAACATTCATCTCACTTTTTGGTATTGAAATTATTCACAGTGCCATAGGGAGAACTGAGTTTGTGTTTTATAGAGTCAGATACACGCTGTGGCACAGGGTGCTGTCCATTATTCTCCTGACTATGATGTCCAGCTATGGTAGTCTTCCTTCTTCTTTGGTCTCCATAGTGAATTTGATTTTGTGGCGTGTGGAGTTCAGATGTACAAAGAAGTCAAGAAGTTTGTCTCTTCCATGAGGCCAGATGACAAGTGTGTTATCCACACAACAGAAGAAGAAGAAGAAGAAGAAGAAGAAAAGAAGAAGATGGATTTCCATTTGGTTGACATCAGGGCCTCTTCCTCGAAGTGCACCGTAAACATATTCACAATCTCTGGTCAGAGTGGGCTGCCTATGCCGACTCCATCTGTTTGCGGGAGGTGGGTGTGCCATGAGTCAGTGAAGTGGGAAAGTTGACCAAGTAATATGCGTGCCGTGTCATACCTCGACCGATATTGAGAACAGAATAAAAAATTCAGAGGCATTACTTTTCAGCACTCCCATGCATATTCTGCATGCAAGAAAAGCTTATGGAGCGGGTTTCTCATTCAGAAATTCTATTTCAGTGTTGGTTGTTTACACGAAGACCGTGTTAAGCATAATGGAAGAAGGAGAAATGTTTATCAGCATTCCAGATTTGGCGGTGGCAGGCTCATGGTCTGCTGAGACTCTGGTTTATTGTTTCACTATATTGCTGCTTGCATTGCTCAGAATCTCATTTTGTGCCAACATAGAATTGGTAGGTTCAGGAGGGCCATGCTAAATGCCTTGCAGGGCCTCAGTAGTGCCACCCAACTAGCACCTGAGAGGGCAGACAAGTGTTCGCTCATGCGTACGTGATCCTGCAGTGAAGTTGTGTACATTTAGTCAGGAAGTGGGCTTGTATACAGTGAGACAGATATCCACACAGACAATGTGATGGCATCTGGAGCAGCACAGACTGTCAAGCCCTTATTGCAGCTCTAGAGAGAGGTGAACTGACAGCGGTGCAACTGACAACAATGCCAGACACAGGAATGGCACTGTGTCATCATGTCAGACGAGTCTCGGTTCTGCAACATTGTCACAATTGATGTACTTGTGTTTGGAGGCTCTGATGCCAACAGACCTGGCCAGATTGTACCTGTCATTCTCATGCGGGTCCAGCATGTGATGTGATGGTATGGGGTGCAACTGGATACATGTCACAACTTCTGGTTCACATATCCAGTAATTTGGACATCAGTCATTGCATTTGTGTTTTGTTAAGGCCTATCGCTGTGCCCTATTTTCAAGGGCTCCGTGATTGTAGATTGTATTTTATTGGTCCTGTTGTCTACATAGCAGCTTATGCATAAGACATTGGACAAGTCAAGTTATAAATATACAGGCTGAAAGTAATTTCAAAGCATACATATTTAAGCTTACAATAATACACTTTACACACAAGTATTTATATAACACATTTCATAAATTTAAATATTCTTCAATGGAATAAAAGCAGTGATGCTGTAAATATGACTTTAGAGATTTTCCAAATGTATTGACCTCAGTGATAGCTTTTATGTTTTCAGGAAGTTTGTTATAAAGCTTAACTCCCATGTGAAAAGTACCTTTTTGGCACAGTGCTATGCTGATTTGAGTCATATGTAAGTTCCTGTTTTGTCTGGTAAAGTGCTCATGTATATCACAGTTTTTTTTAGCCTCTGGTCCTTGCCTATTACATTTAATTTAAAGAACAAAAGGGTTTCCATAATGTATACACACGGTAATGGGAGAATACCAGATTTCTTAAACAGGGGTTTACAAGAGTCTCTAGGCTTGCACCCAAACAAGATTCTAATGGCCCTTTTTTTGTAGTTTAAAAGTGCTATTAGCTATTTTAGAGTTTCCCCAGAAGGTGACCCCATATCTAAGACGAGAATGAAAGTACGCATGATATGCATTCAATACTGTTTTCTCACTACAGCATGATTTTAATGAACAAAGAAGATAACGTGTTTTGGTCAGTTCTGCATTGAGACATTCAATATGCTTGTTCCATCTGATGTCACTCTGCAGCCAAAGTCCTAAGAATTTGGTTTCAGTACTGTTACCAACTGGTTCGTCATTGATAGAGACTGATGGGATAAACATGTCCTTGTTAGGAACATTGTGGAATTTAAGAGCAACGGTTTTCTTACTGTTTATTACAAGCCGATTACTCTGTGCCCAGCTGCTAAGTTGTTTCGTGACTGTGTTTACTGTCTGCTGTAACTGTTCATCATCATCTCCTTTTAGTAGAATCGTGGTGTCATCTGCAAATATGATTGATTTGTGTGCATCAATATTTAAGCTTAGATCATTTATGTACAGAAGAAACAGAAGGGGTCCCAATACGGATCCTTGGGGTACACCACATTTTATTTGTTTATAGTCAGATAAGTGATTAGATACAGTTTTTAGTTCAATATTTGTGTGCTTGACGCACACTGCCTGCATACGATTTGTCAGGAAGGAACTGATCCACTTGTTGGACAGACCTCGAATACCATATCTTTCTAGCTTTGATAGCAGAATTTTATGGTCCACCATGTCAAAAGCTTTTGACAAGTCAATAAAGACTCCTATTGTTTCCTGTTTTTTGTCCATCAGGTTTAGGATGAAATTGATGCACTCATAGACAGCAGTTGTCGTTGACCTCTTATTTCTGAATCCATGTTGTTCATTACATAGGATGCTGTTTTTATTTATAAATTTCATAAGTTTCTCATACATAACTTTTTCCAGTACTTTAGAGATGCAGGAGGAAATTGTGATGGGTCTGTAGTTATTTACATTGTCTTTATCCCCTTTTTTATATACAGGAATAACTTTTGATGTTTTTAACACATCAGGGAAAGTGCCTGCCTGAAGTGAGCAGTCGCATAAATGTGTGAGTACTTCAGTTAGGTTTGATGCGCTCTTCTTTAACACTGTTGCAGGTATACCATCAATACCTGCCGATTTGGAATTTTTTAGTCCTTTTATTGCTTTAGCTACTTCATCTTGTGAAACAGAACCGATGTACATTGATCCTCTACATGTACTTATTTTATATTCATTTGCCTGGATGCTCTTAAAGTTTGATTGTAACATATTTTCAGCAACACCTGTGAAAAAGTTGTTAAATGTGTTAGCTACTTCTAAGGGGTTTGTTACTTTTTTATTTTTATGTGATAGTGTTATATTTTTCCAAGGTTGTTTGTATTCTCCACATTCTTTTTTTATAACACTCCACATAGCCTTTGATTTATTAGCTGAATTATAAATGATTTCATCATTATGCATTATTTTTGCTGCTTTTATTACTTTTCTTAATATTTTGGAGTATTTTTTATAGTATGCGCGTACTACAGGTGAGGAATTTTTCGAGTTACATATTTCATGAAGTAGTCTTCTCTTCTGGCATGAAACCCTTATTCCCTTTGTGATCCAGCTGTTTGTTCTAGAGTTTCCCCGTATGGTTAATGTTTTCAGTGGGAATGCAAGTTCAAAGAAATGGGTTAATGTATCAATGAAAGTGTCGAATTTTTCATTAATATCATTCATTTTGTACACTCCTAGCCATTTTTCTTTGTGTAATAAGTTGTTGAAGTAGTTCACATTATGCTGATTATAGCTTCGATATGCTGTTCTAAAAGACATGTTGTTAATAATACTGCCTTGTACTTTTATGCTTAATATTTGAGCAAGATGATCACTAAAACCTGCATTGAAAATTTTTAGTGAGGTGTTGTGTAAACTCTTATTTACTAGAAACTGATCAAGAGCTGTTTGACAAGTTTCTGATACTCGGGTAGCTGCTTTTACTTCAGCCTTTAAATTGAAGGACGTTGCAAGGTTCAAAATGGTCTCCCTATTTCCACTATTCATGAGGAAGTCAATATTGAAGTCACCACAGATTATAAATTCACAATCCATTTTATTTACTTTATTTAGCAATGACTCCATTTTGTTTAAGAAAAGTTCAAAATTCCCAGACGGTGATCGGTAAACTGTAGCAATAACCAGGTTGAACTGAGTAATTTTTATAGCTGCAATTTCATAATCCTTTTCGACATTTGCCCTAGTTAAGTCAGGTAGTGTAATAAAATCTACATTATCCTTTGTGTAAATTGCTACCCCACACTGTTTGCTGTTTTTCCTGCAGTAGTAAGCAGCCAAGACAAATTTGTTTATTTTAGTATTCTGGATTAATTCTGGGTTAAGCCAGTGCTCAGAAATGCATAACACTGAGATATCATTAAGTTCATGTGTTAATAGAACGTTAATTTCATCGATCTTATTACGCAGGGATTGCACATTATGGTGATAAATTTTTAAATCGGGCGTATTCACAATTTGGTAATTGGGAATCATATTTACAGCATCACATACCTCTAGTTTAAATTAGGAATGTCAGCAGCGTTGTATTTTTGTTCTTCTTTCTTGTTTATTTTGTTTTCCTCGCTGTTGGAAGGATGTTCAGGAAGCTGATAAATTGTTCTATCCCTTACAAGTCTTTCTTTGATGTTATCTTTTAACAAGATAATGCAAGACTACACATCACCTGAGCTGTACTGAGCTACCTCGATACAGAGAGTGTTCCACTGTTGCCGTATCCAGCATTTTCTTCAAATCTGTCACCTGTGGAGAACGTCTGTTCACAGGATGCCAAGAGATGGGTATGCCACCAGCCGCCAGCCACCAGTCGCCAGCCACTACAGTTGAAGAACTCTGACATATGACATTCAGTTGAGTAGCATGAAATGATGTACCCATGGCTGTAATCCAACCTCGATTTGATATCCAGTGTGATGAGAGCTGTTCTGCTTTTCCAGTTTCAATACTGAAATTCATATATTATTTTTATGCTATCCTAGCCAGATTGGACTGTGGTGTCATACAGCATAAAATATCTTACAACGTGTTGAATTAGTTATGAGAAGTGTAGAACAGCCAGCAGGGGAAAGATGTTGGCAATGAGACAGCTTTTATGTATAACAGCAGTACAGTGTTTCACAGTGCATAATGCTTCCGCAGATTGAGAACAAAATGTGTGGTTTGCTTTCATCCATTTTCACAAACATAGCCTAAAAAATAATGTTGACATTACTGTGCATTTCACTCTGAGGCATATTGCACTCTGAGAATGTTCATCGAATTCAGTTACTTTGTATTATATTTCAGTAACAGTGACATAATAGCAAATTGGACTGTATGAGTTTTTACGGATTTTTTTTCCAGACACACACTACCATTTCTTCAGATTTATTTAATTTGGGTATAATTCCTTTCCAGCATATATGCTGTACACAAAATGTTGAACATAAAATGTAGCTATCTGCTGATTTAACATCTTGCTGAGTATACCGGTACAATATTTTGTTGTAACAAATAGTTCAATGTATTTTACACACTTATAAACTTATTTATACAGTTATAGTAATTTATACCATTACATTAATGTTGTACCTTAATGTTCTGGAAGACGATATTATAAGGAACCTCATACTTTTCCTGGATGATTATGAATTATTGCCTGAAAAAAATCTGCACAAATTTGAGTCAGATCATAACATTTCAATTTGGTCCAAAGATAGGCAACTGAGTTTAAGTTTTCAGAAATGTAAATTGGAGCACATCACAAAACAAAAAAAGACAGTATTGTATGACTACATTATCAAATAATCACAGTTTTAATTGGTCAACTCATACAAATATCTGGATGAAATGAAATGGTGACATAGACTCACTTGTAGGCAAAGCAGAATGCAGACTTCAATTCATTGGTAAGATACTGGAAAATGCAATCAGTCTATAGAGGACATTGCTTACAAAATACTTGTGTGGCCCATTCTAGAATATTGCTTAAGTATGACCCATAACAAATAAGGCTAATGGCAGACATTGAATGTATACAAAATAGTGTAGCATGATTGATCATAGATTTATTTGATGCATGGGAGAGCATCAAGAAGCTACTAAAAATTGGAAATGCCAGACAAGTGAAGATAGACGCCAAATATATGACAAAACCTAACTTATGAAATTTCAGGAACCTGTATTAAGTGAGGTATTTAGGGATTATACAATAACCGCATATGTATCACTCCTATAGGGACCATGAAGGCAAGATTAATTACAGCATGCACAGAACCATTTAAAGAATCATTCTTCCCACACTCCACATGAGCATTGAATGGGGAAAAACCATAATGTGTGGTACAACAATGTACTTTGTCGGACAAACCCACAGTGGTTTATACAGTGTGCATGGAGACATGGAATCAGTTGACAGTAGCTGGGTAATGGTTCATATTGATTCCCATTTCCCTGTTGCAGTAGGTGATCTTATGCCTCTAATTATTTTTTCATTGCTATCTTAACTTGCATTCTTCAATTCAGTTTATTAACCCTTCTTATCTCTTTGTATTAGGGCAAATGTACAGTTAACTTTTGAGGAATTTGTATTTTCAATTTATCAACTGGAGTTTTGTTTCATATGCAGCAGCAATGTTACAAATTATTTGTTTCAGTTTCTTTAGAATAATTTGCTGTTTCACGGGTGCTTTGAAGGAAATAAAAGATCTCGAAAGTGTCTTAATGACAACCGATGGCCTCATGTTGACAAGACAGCTGGTTGCCTTGCAGAGGGCAGGGCTTGACGGTCTGAACATCAGCTTAGACACCCTGCAGTCCCAACGCTACAACCAGATCACGAGGAGGAAAGGCTGGGAGCGTGTCATGGTTGGCATAGATCTAGCCTTGCAACTTGAATACGACCCTGTGAAGGTATTACTAGTGCAGCTGTCATCGCATGCAGACTTTCATAAACAAAAGATATAAATCTGTTGTTAAGAATATCAATACAAGAATCACCATTTTAAAGCAGTATGCCCACACCCTCGCCCCCATCCCCGCTCCCACCCTCACCGCTGTCTCCACACTGCAGCTGTAAGTGAAGGAAGGTATATTAAGACAGAAGAAGTAAATTTTAGCTGACGATGCTAACAGTTTCGTAGTTTATACAACATAAAAAGGATGCCTTGCAAGTTTACCAATTAAAAATCTTATATTTTCCTCCCAAGAGAGTCTTATGAGACTCAAGATCTTTACAGTTTCTCTTTTTTTCTTTTGTGTCTTTAGTTTAAAATAAGTTTCCACTATTGTGGTGTTGTTTTGGTAAAAATACTCGATTGTTTGGAAAAATTATTCTTAATTCTGTAGTCACATTTTTGTTGTGTCTAAGTACTACTGGTTTCAGTAGCAAGTGCCAGCATCAGTTCATCTTATTATCAAACATTTCTGTGCAAAATAAAAGCTGACCACTGTGGCCGAGCAGTTCTAGGCACTTCAGTCCAGAACCGTGCTGCTGCTATGGTCGCGGGTTCGAATCCTGCCTCAGGCAGGGATGTCCTTAGGTTAGTTAGGTTTAAGTAGTTCTAAGTCTGGGGGACTGATGACCTCAGATGTTAAGTCCCATAGTGCTTAGAGCCATTTGAACCATTTTGCAAAATAAAAAGCTTCTGTACAACTGCAAACTAGACATACCATTTTCAGGGTGCAGTTCACATCTATTGAAAGCACAACAGTGACCTTTACTTTTAGTAGATAAGACACCTACTGAGGTAAGTGACTTGATGACTGCACACAAGAAGTTGTCATTTATTCCATATGTAGCTACCATGCAGACTCATATTTTGTATTAGTTTGTCCTTACTCTTCCAAAAGGTTAAACCTTGTCTCTGCAGCCACAGCTTCCTCTCTTCAGCAGTTGTCTTCATCTCCATGTGTGAAGAAAATCCCATTCATTGATCATATTGTTTAAGTAGGATGTTCTCAGTCATCCCCTTGTTTTCTTACCTATGATCTTGCCTTCAGAAATGTTTTTTAAAAGATTATCGTCTCCAGTTTAGTGTCCAGTGTATTTTGCTTTGCCCTGGCCTATAACTTTCAGTGGTTCTTTCTTCTCTCCTATTTCCTTTAATTTTTCTGTCAATGCAGATAGTTCTTGTACTTCTCCTCCAGAACCACATTTCAGCAGGTCTGAGGCGAGCTTCCTTTGGCTATTCTAACGTACAGATTTTGCATCTGTGTGTCAGAACACTCCACACAAAGGTCTTTACAAATATTTTCTTAATGTGGAAGCTGATATGTTTATTCAGTTGCAGCTTCTTCTTATTTTGGAAGGAACTCTTCACCTGTGCTATTCTTTTCTTGAATGCCTTGAAATATTGATTGTTTTCTTGCAAAATGCTACTGAGATATTGAATTTCAGTTCCTTTCTTGAGTTGCTCATTGCCTGTTCTTGTGTCAGTCCTACCTCCTCCTCCTTTCTTGTCTGTAGCCATAACTTTTGTCTTCTTTGTATTCATTTTTAGCTTTAGTTTTACCACTTCTTGATTTAAGGCCTGAAACATTTTATTTAGTTCCTACTCTGATTTACTATTGTGATGTCATCAATCTGCAGTGTATATGCATGCAATTAAGTTTCCATATCGACATCATGCTCCAAAAACCACCTAACTGTGTGTGGCAGGGGGTACGTCTCATGCCACCAACTGATCCCCTCTGCCTTGTTCCACTTGTGAACAGTGCTTGGGAAGAATGACTGTCAGTACACTTCTGTATTATCTCTAACTTCTCAAATTTTCTTCTCGTGATCATTTCGTGAATTGTATATGAGAGAAACTATTATGTTGTCAGACTCTTCTCGGAAACTACTCTCTCGAAATTTGGGTAGTAAATCTTTCCGTGATGCACAACTGCTCTCTTATGGCATCTACCACTGGAGTTGCTGAGCATCTCTGTAATGATCTCACAGCGACTAAATGATCCTGTGACAAAACACTCCGCACTTCATTGGATCTTCTTTCTCTCTTCTGTCAGTCTTACTGGGTAAGGACACAGGGGTAATTTACATTCACTTAAGATTCTTCCTGTGAATCTTAGTCTGGCATCTGCTTTTCTATTGCTGTTTTATGTGGTCATTCCACTTTAAGGTTGCTCTGGATAGTTACTTCTAGATATTTTATGGTAGATTCTGTTTCCAGCAATTTGTCATTAATAGTGTAGTTGTACAGTATTGGATTTCTTTTCCTGTGTGTGTGTGTGTGTGTGTGTGTGTGTGATATGTTACATTTATTTATGTGCAGGGTCAACTGCCAGAGCCTACATCATTCACCAATCCTCTGCAGGTCATTGTGCAAATTGATACTGTCTTCTGTTATTGCTACTTTCTGATGGACAAGTGTAGTACCTGTGAACAATATTAAGGAGCCTCTGACACTTTCTACTGGATCATTTATATACATTGTAAATGTAATGGTCCTATCACATTTCCATGGCGTATTCCAGAAATTACCTTTTGATTCTGGTCATCTTTTCTTTGTTGTTGTTATTACTTCCTTGATGAACATATTAAGGAAGTAAGGTGATAGAAGGCACCCGTCTCTCACTGCCCTTCTGGTTTTCCTTCTTTCATATCCGGTTCAGTACTCTGACTTTAGTATATACTCAAAATTAATCATCTGTCCTTCCACTTTGGACATTACTTTAAGGAATGATGATATAATGGTAATCTGTTTATTAAACAATATTTTAACGATACACTATGCTTTCTGATCATATAGTGGCTTGATGATGGAATTTGATACTGAAATTAGTAATCATTAGACAAAATAAAAGTGAAGCTATAATAAAAGAAAGTAATATTTTGGATCATGTCAGTTGTTGTTCCAAACAACAGCACGTCAGGAATAGGTTCAAATGGCTCTGAGCACTATGCGACTTAACTTCTGAGGTCATCAGTCGCCTAGAACTTAGAACTAATTAAACCTAACTAACCTAAGGACATCACACACATCCATGCCCGAGGCAGGATTAGAACCTGCGAACGTAGCGGTCATTCGGTTCCAGACTGTAGCGCCTGGAACCACATGGCCACTCTGGCTGTCCAGGAATAGGTACTAAATTATTTGTCCGCTGATGACCTCACAGCCTAGAACACTAAAACACAAATGTTAATTGTTTGTTATGTGCCCTGGTAGAGTTTACAGCTGTTTACAGTTCACGATTGGTTGTTGGAGATTGGACATTACTCACATAGTGTATTTAGTGCACAGTGCAGAAAAAGGCAGTGTCCAGAAAAGTAAACAAGTGTAAAGGCAAAAGTTTCATGACAGGATGTTGTGTCACCATACTTGGAAGACAATTATAGCCAAAGACAGAAATTTAAAAGAAACTGGCTCATTTGAGCTGCGGAGACCTAGTCGAGGATTCTCAGTAGATAATTGTTAGCACAGTAGAATTTATAAAGAGACAATGTCAGTTCGTGTCAGGGAAGGTTGATTGGTAAGTATCTATCAGCTTTCTCGTAAAACTCACAATTTGAAGAATACACATCAAGGAAAAGGTAGAAGTCCAACAGTGTCAAATCTAGACAATAATATCGATCATCCAACAGTTTTGCAAAATCCCCAGTTGTACTTTACTTACTTACTTACTTACTAACTTACTCAGATTTGCTGTGTACCATACAAGGAACTGGTTTCCACTAGTTGACTTGATCAGCTGCCAAGTTCTCACCTTCCTCCAAGTTTGTGTCCATGGATTGAAGATTCATTGCAAAAGTTCCAGGTGTTAAAAGGTCTTCCTGTACATCTGTATCTGTCCATTGATTTCAACAACAGTGTTGATTTTGGGATTCTTCCACCTTACATGCGTAGAACATAACCTGCAATCCTCAGTCTTCTTTCAACAATAATTTTGTGCAGGCTGTGTAGACCTCTTATTCTCAGCACTTCATCGTTTGTAACTTGGTTGGGTTAACATCTTCAGAATTCATCTCTAGCATTGTTGGTGAAAAACATGGAGACTGTGTGCTGATTTTACTGACATTTTCCAAGTCTCACACATATAAACGATAAAGGAGTGTAGTCAAAGCTTTGTTGGCATATTACAGACCTAATTGCCATATGGACTGATTTTCCAGTTCTGCTGGTGATTTCTGCATCTGTGACCTCATTATTACATATAAAGCTACCGAGATATGGCAATCTGTCAACATCTTGTATTATCTTCTATTGCACTGTAATCGGGGAAGAGACGAGTAATTTCCACTTACTTTGCACATTCTGTTTACCTTATCCCTATTAATTTTCAGCCCTACACAATAGGGCATTTAATGAGAAAGCATATAAAAATTAACTTAATGCCTTCCAAGGAGACGGTCTCTACTTAGTCTCTACTCCTTCAAGCCTGACTTTGTAAGTGTAGACCAGACATGGCTTAAATTCAGAGAAATAGTATCGACAACAATTAAGAGATATATACCAAATAAATTGAAAGGATACCAAATAAATTAAAAGGGTGGTGCACAAAATATGTCAAAACTCAGCTGCAGAAGCAATGAAAAAAAGCATGTCAAAATTTAAAAGAATGCAAAATCTCCAAGATTAGCGATGTTTTACTGAAGCTCGAAACTTAGGGTGGGTTTCAGTGCAAGATGTGTTTAATAGTTCCCATAGTGAAACTTCGTTTTGAAATCTGGAAGAAAATCCAAAGAGGTTCTGGTTGCATGTGTAGTACACCAATGGCAAGACACAACCAATACCTTCACTGCGCAATAGCTGTGGTAATATTACTGATGACAGTGCTACTAAAGCAGGGTTACTAAACACGGATTTCTGAAATTTCTTCACCAAAGACAACAAAGTTATTATTGCAGTATTCAAATCAAGAACAACTGCAACTGTGAGTAACTTAGTAGTAGCTCTCCTCAGTGTCATAAAGCAGTTATGTTTCTTTCAGAGAATGCTGATACAATAGCTCCATTAGAAATCATATATAGCCCTGGAGATTCTAAAAGGTATCAGATAGATTATATAATGGTAAGACAGAGATTTAGGAACCAGGTTTTAAATTGTAAGACATTTCCAGGGGCAGATGTGGACTCTGACCACAATCTATTGGTTATGACCTGTAGATTAAAACTGAAGAAACTGCAAAAAGGTGGGAATTTAAGGAGATGGGACCTGGATAAACTGAAAGAATCAGAGGTTGTACAGAGCTTCAGGGAGAGCATAAGGGAACAATTGACAGGAATGGGGGAAAGAAATGCAGTAGAAGAATAATGGGTAGCTTTGATGGATGAAGTAGTGAAGGCAGCAGAGGATCAAGTAGGTAAAAAGACGAGGGCTAGTAGAAATCCTTGGGTAACAGAAGAAATATTGAATTTAATTGATGAAAGGAGAAAATATAAAAATGCAGTAAATGAAGCAGGCAAAAAGGAATACAAATGTCTCAAAAATGAGATCGACAGGAAGTGCAAAATGGCTAAGCAGGGAGGGCTAGAGTACAAATGTAGGGATGTAGAGGCTTATCTCACTAGGGGTAAGATAGGTACTGCCTACAGGAAAATTAGAGAGACCTTTGGAGATAAGAGAACCACTTGCATGAACATCAAGAGCTCAGATGGAAACCCAGTTCTAAGCAAAGAAGGGAAAGCAGAAAGGTGGAAGGAGTATATAGAGGGTCTATACAAGGGCGATACACTTGAGGACAATATTATGGAAATGGAAGAGGATGTAGATGAAGATGAAATGGGAGATACAATACTGCGTGAAGAGTTTGACAGAGCACTGAAAGACCTGAGTCGAAACAAGGCCCCTGGAGTAGACAACATTCCATTGGAACTACTGACGGCCTTGGGAGAGCCAGTCCAGACAAAACTCTACCATCTGGTGAGCAAGATGTATGAAACAGGCGAAATACCATCAGACTTCAAGAAGAATATAATAATTCCAATCCCAAAGAAAGCAGGTGTTGACAGATGTGAAAATTACCGAACAATCAGTTTAATAAGCCACAGCTGCAAAATACTAACACGAATTCTTTACAGACGAATGGAAAAACTAGTAGAAGCCGACCTCAGGGAAGATCAGTTTGGATTCTGTAGAAATACTGGAACATGTGAGGCATTACTGACCCTACGACTTATCTTGGAAGAAAGATTAAGGAAAGGCAAACCTACGTTTCTAGCATTTGTAGACTTAGGGAAATCTTTTAACAATGTTGACTGGAATACTCTCTTTCAAATTCTAAGGGTGGCAGGGGTAAAATACAGGGAGCGAAAGGCTATTTACAATTTGTACAGAAACCAGATGGCAGTTATAAGAGTCGAGGGACATGAAAGGGAAGCAGTGGTTGGGAAGGGAGTAAGACAGGGTTATAGCCTCTCCCCGATGATATTCAATCTGTATATTGAGCAAGCAGTAAAAGAAATAAAAGAAAAATTCGGAGTAGGTATTAAAATCCATGGAGAAGAAATAAAAACGTTGAGGTTCGCCGATGACATTGTAATTCTGTCAGAGACAGCAAAGGACTTGGAAGAGCAGTTGAACGGAATGGATGGTGTCTTGAAGGGAGGATATAAGATGAACATCAACAAAAGCAAAACAAGTGTAATGGAATGTAGTCGAATGAAGTAAGGTGATGCTGAGGGAATTAGGTTAGGAAATGAGACACTTAAAGTAGTAAAGGAGTTTTGCTATTTGGGGAGCAAAATAACTGATGTTGGTTGAAGTAGAGAGGATATAAAATGTAGACTGGCAATGGCAAGGAAAGCGTTTCTGAAGAAGAGAAATTTGTTAACATCGAGCATAGATGTAAGTGTCAGGAAGTCATTTCTGAAAGTATTTGTATGGAGTGTAGCCATGTATGGAAGTGAAACATGGATGGTAAATAGTTTGGACAAGAAGAGAATAGAAGCTTTCGAAATGTGGTGCTACAGAAGAATGCTAAAGATTAGATGGGTAGATCACATAACTAATGAGGAAGTATTGAATAGGATTGGGGAGAAAAGAAGTTTGTGGCACAACTTGACCAGAAGAAGGGATCGGTTGGTAGGACATGTTCTGAGGCATCAAGGGATCACCAATTTAGTATTGGAGGGCAGCGTGGAGGGTAAAAATAGTAGGGGGAGACCAAGAGATGAATACACTAAGCAGATTCAGAAGGATGTAGGTTGCAGTAGGTACTGGGAGATGAAGAAGCTTGCACTGGATAGAGTAGCATGGAGAGCTGCATCAAACCAGTCTCAGGACTGAAGACCACAACAACAACATATAGCCACTCATTTGATAAAGATCCATACCTAGAGACTGAAAAGTTGCTCAGGTCACACCAATGCTCAAGAAAGAAAAGAGGAGTAATCTGCTAAATAACAGACTCATATCACTAATGTTGATTTGCATTAGGATTTTGGAACATATATTGTGTTTGAATATTATGAATTATCTCAAAGATAATGATTCATTGATAAATAGCCAAGATAGATTCAGAAATATTGACCTTTTAAAACACAGCTAGCTCTTTAGTCACGCAAAGTAATAAGTACTGCCGACTGGGGCTCTCAAATTGATTCCATATTTGTAGATTTCCAGAAGACTTTTTGAAACAGTTCCTCACAAGTATTTTCTAATCATATTGTGTGCCTATGGTGTATTGTCTCTGTTGTGCAACTGGATGTGTGGTTTCCTGTCAGAAAGGTCACAGTTTATAGTAATTGATGGAAAATCGTCAAGTAAAACAAAAGTGATATCTGACATTCCTCAAGGAAGTGTTATAGACCACCTGCTGTTGCCGATCTACATTAACAATTTAAGAAAGAATCTGAGCAGTCCTCTTAGATGATGCTATCATTTACAGTCTTGCATATCATTTACTGTCTTGTAAAGTGATCAGATGATCAAAACGAACTGCAAAATGATTTAGGCTACCTATCCATATGATGCAAAAAGTGGTAACTGACCTTAAATAATAAAAATTGTTATGTCATCCGCATGAGTAGTAGAAGGCATCTACTAAATTTTGGTTACATGATAATTCACGCAGGTCTAAAGGCTGTGAAGTCTATTGAATACTTAGGAATTACATTTACAAATAACTTAAATTGGAATGCTCACATAGATAACGCGGTGGGAAAGCAAACAAAGGACTGTGATTTAATAGTAAAACATTTAGAAGATTAGGATTACTAAAGAGACTATCTACAACTATACTTGTCTGTCCTCTTTTGGAGTATTCTGCATGGTGTGAGATCCTTACCAGATAGGACTGACAAAGGACATCATTTAAAAGTTCAAAGAAGGGCAGCTCATTTTGTATTATTGGGAAACAGGAAAGTGCATGCCACAGATATCGCATGTGAATTGGGGTGGCAGTCATTAAAGCAAAAGCATTTTGCTGGAGCAGGTTCTTAAAATTTCAATCATCAATTTTCTCCTCCGAATGTGAAAATATTTTGTTAGAGCCCTCTTACATAGGGAGAAATGATCATTGTAATAAAATAAGAGAAATCAGAGCTTGTACGGAAATATTGAAGTGTTTGGTTTTCCTCAAATGCTGTAGGGGAGTGGAATGGTAGATAAATAGGTTGAGGGTGGTTCTCTGAACCCTCTGCCAGCAATTAATTGTGAATTACAGACTAGTCATGCAGATATAGATAATGTAGATAGGCTTTCAATATTGTGCACTGATTCTCTAATTTTATACATTGCTCAAATACTTTCGTGGCGCTTTGGAGTGACCCCTTCAAAATAACACTTTACCAGTGTTCTTAATATGTATTTTGGTAACCAGGTTGATAAGAAGTTACAACAATACTCTCTTATTACTCCCCAGTTTTGGGTTTTATTAATGAACAAAATCGCCGCAGTGTTCCATAACAATTACGGGCTGAAGTTTCCTGCTGATGGAACCAATATGATTTTCTGTGTTTCTGAGCACACAGGTTGTGTATGCTGTTTGGAGCCTGTTGTATGCTGAATCAAATGTTTTTATTGTTGTGATCTTCCATCTGAAGATTGGTTTCATGGAGTTGCCCATGCTAGCTTATTCTCTGTGACCCTCTTCACCTCTGGGTAACTACTGCAGCGTACAATAACTTGAACTTGCTTACTGCAGTCAGTTTTTGGTCTCCTACAGTTGTTACCCCCATTATATTCACAGATGACCACATATTGTGGAAATTGCATATTGTAATGTAGGATGCAACAATAAGGTACAGAAAGTTTCTGTTGAAAATTACGAATTATTTAGGAATAAAGGAGATGGCTCACCAAAAGGCAGAAGCACTGTCTCATCGATAGGCACACGAACAAAAGGTATGTAGAATGAGATTTTCACCATGCAGTGGAGTGTGCACTGATATGAAACTTCCTGGCAGATTAAAACTGTGTGCCGGACCAAGAGTCAAACTTGGGACCTTTGCCTTTCGTGGCCAAGTGCTGAGCTATCCTTGCACGACTCACGACCCGTCCTCACAGCTTTACTTCCACCAGTACCTCGTCTTCTACCTTCCAAACTAAAAGGTACGTTACTTGGTGAGCTTCCAGAATGCACTTTCTTTTTCTAGCTGTAGGGAAAACATGTGCGCGCGCCCACACACACGCACACACACACACACACACACACACACACACACACACACACACACTCTCTCACATGCGCATGCATGTCTCCTTATGCTGTGGTCGCTCAACTGCCAGCTCTTTACTGGCCCATGGTGAGTGTTCTGGAGTGAGGTGGGGCTTTAGAGTGGGGTAGGATGGGGTGGGTTGAGGCAATGTGAGAGATGGAGAGAGATGGGAGGGGTTTGGAGGGAAGCATTTAGTGGCTCGTGGGAGAGTGGGGAGCCATCTGTGGGCTAGCTAGGGGTGCAGGTAGGGGGGTCAGGTGCCAGACAGCTGGGCACTCATAGACTAGGGTGTGACGTGAGATAACACCACACAACTAGCTGATTTGCGAGGGGGGGAGAGAGGGGTGTGTGTGTGTGGGGGGGGGGGGGGGGCTGGGAGTTAACTTGGATTTAGGCCAGGAAGCAAAGGATGTGCTGTAAGTATGGCTACGAAAGTTGAGTATTCTTAAATAAGATCAGCTGGTGCCAATGTATTGGAAAGTAACTGGCACACAAAGTGCAATTGTGGCTCCTTTTTCTTCAAAAGTTTTAAATAGTCTGCAGAGCAAATTGAATTAGGAGGGTCTAGGAAAGTAAATTGTAGAGCCAGATAAAAGGCGCACAAGACAGGAGGGGTACTACTACTCATCACTGCTGTATCGTGCTACTAGTACATGTCAGTGTGAGTGCACCGAGAGTGGTGTTGCCGTACATGCGTCTTTAAATTGGTCACCGACTGATCATTGCAGGCTGGCTGCTGGAGGCCGTCTCTGGGAGCCAAGCGTGCTGTGCGGTCCCTGCCGTGCCATCTGCTGGTGACTCGCACATATATTAGTGTGGAACAGTGCTGACTGACTCTCTGTGTGATTCTAGTTTGTAATGTGCACATCAGTGTTCTGTGTCTTGTTGAGTCCTTAGAGGCATATTGTTCGGAGGTTATTATTAAAGCCATATTTGTGCGACTTGGATCACACTTCAGTATTTATTTATTTATTTATTTCTTGTTCCATAGATCCAGTTAGTGAGTCAATCACAAGGATATGGAACGTGTCAAATTGTACAGGTTTCAATTTAAACTATACAAGGGCAATTCAATGGCAAATTGTACATAGTTTAAGTAAGACATACTATAAATACGGTAACAGATACAATATCAGCTAGATAACATAACAACCATTTGACAGAAAAAGGAGTTTCAAATAAAGGTTAAAGGCAAGAGCACAAAGTTAAATCAGATATTAGGCCTACAAGAGTAAATACATGTACAGCCAATCTGTTGTTACAAAAAGTGAGCTAATTCCCAAATGCACAATTAAATCAATTGAACTACTTCTAGACACAATAAGTTTAGTGATGGTATACATTTTCTTTCAGGTATTCATCCACAGTATAATAAGATTTCTCTGTCAGGTAATCTTTGAGAACTCGTTTAAATTTTGGCAGTTCTGTATGAACACATTTGATATGTAGTGGTAGAGCATTGAACAGCTTAATGCTGGAGTAGTAAACTCCTTTTTGTACCAGAGTGAGACGTTTCATTTCTAAATGTAGATTGTTTTTGTTTCTGGTGTTATAACCATGGAATTTACTGTTGTCTTGGTAGATGGAATAATTTTTGCACACAAAGGTCAGCAAGGAAAAAATATACTGTGAGGCAGTTGTTAGGATACCTGCAAGAGTGTCTTTGATTAACCCCACACGTTATTCTGATTGCTTTTTTTTTGGATGGTGAAAACTTGTTTTGCAAGCGGTTGGTTCCCCCAGAATATGATAGCATATGACATCAATGAGTGGAAGTAGCGAAAGTAGGCAACCTTAATAGTGTCAACTTCAGCCACTGAAGAAATTACCCGTAGTGAAAATGTTGCCGAGCTAAGTTTTTTACATAGATGAAGAATGTGAACTGACCAATTACATTTACTGTCTATGTAAGCACCCAGGAATTTTGTTTCTTCAACTTTCTGTATTGGTTGATCTCTACATTTTATGTCAATTTCATTGGGATTACTTTGTGATGTATGGAACCTCATATAATGAGTTTTATCTGCATTGAGTGAGAGACCATTTGAGGAGAAACAATTTAAGATGTCATTAAAAACAGTAGTTGTAGTTTTTTCAAGATCATGATCAGTCAAATCGTCAATTAGAATTGTGGTATCATCGGCAAACAGGGTAAATTTGCTGTTTGTCTCAGAACAAAGAGGAAGATCATTAATAAAGATGAGGAAAATCAGTGGGCCCAAAACGGAGCCTTGAGGCACACCACACGTTATCATGCCCCATTCAGACGAGGCAATTTCTCCAGAAGAGCCATTTAGCATTACAGTCTGCTTCTGATCCTGTAGATATGATTGTAGCCACAAGCCAACAGTACCACCTAAACCATAGTATTCTGCCTTTTTCCAAAGAATTTGGTGGTTTACACAGTCAAAGGCTTTCGTAAGATCGCAAAAAATACCCACTGGAGACATTTTTTTGTTAATGGCTTCCAAAACTTGGTTGCTGAAAGAGAATATTGCCTGTTCAGTACAAAGACCGGCACGAAAACCAAACTGATTTTTGCTTAAGATACTATGGAATTTGCGATGGTCTACAATCCTCCTGTGCATGAGTTTTTCTAGAATTTTCGAGAAGGTAGTTAATAGGGATATTGGGCGATAGTTTGTAACAATGCTTTTATCCCCTTTTTTAAAGAGAGGAATCACTACAGCCAACTTAAGTCTGTCAGGGACAATCCCATCTTGTAGGGATGCATTGTATATGTTGCATAAGGCGGGACTAACAAATTTATAACAGTGTTTCAGTATTTTACTAGAAATATTGTCCACACCAGCAGAATTTTTGTTTTTTAATGATCTAATTACTCTTATGACTTCGCTTACAGTAAATGGAGATAAGGATAACTGTGGGATTCTGTTGCTAATAGCTTTCTGTAGGAGGGACAATGATTCTTCCATAGAACCATTACAGCTTGTCTTCTCTGCTGCTCTCAAAAAGTGGTTATTAAATATTTCTGCAACCAACTCAGGTTTCTTTATGATACTGTCCCCTGTTTTAATCTCTACCTGAGACATGTTCCCTGTTGTCCTGCCAGTTTCCCTCTTTATTACATTCCTTATAGTTTTAATTTTATTTTCTGAGCTTTCAATTTCTGATTTTATGCACATACTTTTAGATTTATTTATAACCTTCTTGAGAATGCTACAGTAAAGTTTGTAGTGTTGTCATTTCTTTGGATCATTACAAGTCCTGAGAGAACTGTATAACATCCTTTTTGTTCTACAAGATGTTGTTATCCCTGTAGTGATCCAAGACTTCTTGGCATTGCCTATATGACTATTTCTAACTACTTTTTTTGGGAAAGATGGACTCAAATACAGACATGAATTCATTTAAAAATGAATTGTACTTTTTGTTTACATCTGTTTCCCTATCAACTCGGCTCCAGTCTATCTCTTTTAGGCTATCACTGAATTTTTTAAGGCCCTGTTCATTTATTATCCTAAAAGATTTCCAAGAATGCTCGGAACTGTTGCACACACTGATGTAATTGAGCCTAAGCAAGTGACCACCATGATCAGAAAGGCCAAGGATTGGATGTACAGTGATCTCATTCCATGTAGACTTATCTATAAATATATTATCTATCAGACTTTTACTGTTAACAGCAACCCTAGTTGGGAAATCTACTATTGTCATCAGATTATAAGACTCCATTAAATGTACTAAATCAGCTTTACTATTGCTCTCATTTAGGAAATCAACATTAAAGTCACCAGTAATTATCAAGTTCTTGGACTTTGAGTACAGTATGGATAATAAAGAATCTAAGTGCTTAAGAAATACATTCAAATTCCCTGAGGGAGATCTATACAGTGCTAACACTACAGCCGTGAAGTCATTTACAGTAATCTCAACACCACATACTTCAATTTGTTGCTCTATACAATGGCTCTTTAAATCTAATGCATTGTAAAATATGTTGTTTTTTACATAAATTACCACTCCACCTTTTTCCATGATGGTTCTTGAGTAATGCGCTGCCTGACACACAGTATTACTTGGTTAGTACATCACCACAAACATATGGACCGGGACTGTACATGCTTTGACAGTTTGCTACGTCTCTCTCTTCTAGGACTGACATGGTAGCTGCCTTGCATTTCTTAATGACTCTGACCTTGTCAACCACAAACCGAATCTTAGTACAGTCATGATTTCCCTGAAGAGATTACATGACAGCAGAGACTTGTAAAATTGTGTTACCCATTTCTCTAGCCAGTGAAGATTCATTCTATACCTTCAGATACAGTGTCATTTAGGAGTAGAACAGCAAGAAATACGTAGCTCCTCTAACAGTAATGACAGTTTATCACCTCCCAACACTACATGTGCCAATGTTTCAGTGCATTTTTGAATATGTTTGTTAACAGATTCATCAACACAACAAAAATTTACGATCTCAGTAGCATCTTATTTTTTAACTCATACTTTACTATTCATCAGAATCTTCATCGCTGCTCTTTGATTTGTCAGAGCTCCCTGCTGTACTTTGTTTTATTTCATAGTCAGAATTAGTTGAAATACCACCTACCGTATTTACCCAAATCTAAGCCGCACTCAAACCTGAAAAATGAGACTCGAAATAAAGGAAAGAAAAAAAAAAAAATTCTCGAATCTAAGCCACACCTGAAATTTGAGACTCGAAGTTCAAGGGGAGAGAAAAGTTTTAGGCCGCACCTCCAAATCGAAACAAAGTCGGTCCATTGTAATATGAGACACAATTTAGGTCGAATGAATGACGATACAGCTACAGTAGTTTGGTTCGAGTCGTAAGCTTAGCAGTTAAGCTTTACCAGGTAGCCTTTGCTATGCGTCAGGCGCTCCATCCGTATTTATACTGGTACCCTTCCTTTTTCATGTGCTTCATCTGGTTTGAATCAATCGCTTATTTTGCTTTGATCTGATAAGTGCCGTTTTCCTTGTTATAGGCGTTTATGTCACTCTAAGCTGAAAATGCATTACTGTACTGTGTCATGCATTGTTTGTCGCATTCTGATAGTGCGTGTTTGCGGCCTGTCATCACTCGTGGCATGGCTTGCTTTTGTGCACGCTACCGCTGCCTACAATTTAAAAAAAAAAAAAAAAAAAAAAAGAAGAGAGAGAAATCATCTCATTAGCAAAACAATGGCAAGAGACTACTATTTGTTGTTCCTTACACTGCTGCTTTCTTTGATAACGATCAACAAGAACCAAATAATAGACTGCGTATGATAGAACATGTTCTGAACGAGAGTTAGGTGAAAATTTTTCTCCATTTGAAAATCTTTGCGGCCGCTTCTTTAGTACATCAAATTCTGCACAGAAATTAGAGTCATCTTGGATATAAAAATCTAGTCAGTTGCCGTGCTTCATTTCTGACTGTATCACTATTAGGCATAAGAATAATATGAATATAAACATGACACGATACGTATATTCTTCCGCGTTTGCTGTTGTCTCACTCTAGTTTCGTAGTTTATTAGGCAGACAGGATTTAAATAAGATAGCAGCAAACACGAAAGAATACGTGGCAAAATGTTTATATTCGTATTACTCTTATGATGAAGAGAATACTGCATGTGATTCACATTTCATCAGGTTCCTATTAGCAACCGTCTCTTCTCACAGGTAGGAAAAAATTCAGAACATTGAGTTGGCCATATTGACAAACATCCCAAACAGTCTTGCCGGTCGGATTTTCGTAATACATTGAAGTTCTGCTACATTCGAAGATGAACAATACGGAATTTGTATTTACTTCGTTGGATAATGTATGAAAATTGTCTTCCACCTTTTTTTTTTTAATTTATTTACTGACGCAGAGGTTTTGGCGCCAGTATTTATTTTTGTGCCTACGAAGCATGCCTGTGTAGCGCTACATATATTCCACGGCAGAAATTAGTTGTTTCAGCACCTACTGACATTTTTCAGAACTTCCACTTGCTTTGCACTCGATTCCAAGCCGCATGCGGTTTTTTGGATTACAAAAACCAGAAAAAAAGTGCGGCTTAGATTTGAGTAAATACGGTACATCCTCTCCTTTGGATTCAACTTCTTAAGTATTATATTTCAAGTCAACACCTGCTAATCTGTGAGACCGAAATGATGAGCCATACTACTCTATTTCACTGTACCTGTATGTTTCATTTGTATAACATTTTATTCCATCATAGATGCTGCACTTATAGTTTCATATATGCATTGCAGCAGCAGACACAATAAAAGTAGCAATCAGCAGTGCTTAGTTTGTTGAATGGGTAACAAATATGCCATTGTCCCAGTTCCACATATCCCCAAAATTTGATTCTGCCAAATTCTGTACTCTCTGAAATCGAATGTTTAATCCAAAGATGAAAGTGAACAAGTTTGATGCAGTATTGCTAATATTGTTTATTACTCATCTTGCTGAATGAAGTGCATACCGTATCCTTTCTGAAAGGTTTGGAGAAGTAATGCACATACCAGTTTTCTAAAAACTTACATTGAGATTGTGCTCTCCTTCCTCTTGTACAAATTAGTAGAGCCCTTCAGATTACTCCACAATATGCCTCTTGGCAAGGTGGTAACGACAGTATTATGAAAAGGATAGATTGGCACTCACTGTATAGTGTAGATGTGTTGCTGGCAGGGGGGGTTGGGGGGGGGGGGGGGGGGGGAAAGGAACACCACCTATTATTAAACACGTAAGCTTTTGGTGCAAACCCCCCCCCCTTTCCCTCACACACACACACACACACACACACACACACACACGCACACGCACACACATGTGCGCAAATGCAGATCACACATACATGACCACTGTCTCCGGCTGCTAGGGCCAGACTGGGAGCAACTGTGCATCATGGGAGAAACAACGGTCGGGTGTGTGTGTGTGTGTGTGTGTGTGTGTGTGTGTGAGTGTGTGTGTGTGTTTTTTGTCCACTTTGGAAGAAGACTTTCTGATGGAAAGCTTACGTGTTTAGTAGTCTTTTTGTTGTGCTTGTCTGTGACCTAACATCTCCTGTATACAGTGAATAGCAATGTATCTTTTTTATAATATGGTCATTACTCCAGCCTAGATTTCTATTGTTTGTTTCCTTTTAAGACCTTATAAAGACAGTTACTGACAATTTCTTTTTTCTTATTGGAGAAAAGTAAAACCATATGGGGGCCAGACGTAGATTGTAAATGAATATGGAATAGAGTATTTTTATTCTCCCTGTATGCAGTGTCAATAACGTCACCTCACACACTTCATTTCTGGCAGCACCTCCTTCTCAACACATGACTGTCCCCCGCCACCTCACCATAGTCTTCAAGTTATATCCTATAGCACTTCTGGGTGGACAAATAGATGAAGGATGTAGTTTAAAACAGTATAACTAAACTTAAAAGTCAAACTGCCCTTTTATAGAGACTGCCATCATTATTTAAACATACTAAACAACATCAAAACAGTCAAAAGAAATTTTTTTTCAAAAGAGCGGAAAATTGTAGTGAAATTCATGAGAGGATTGTTTTAAATTGTTATATCTTAAATCAATAAGTATGTCAGCATTTCCCAGGATTTTCTGGCTTAATTAAGACTAGGTCATGCCACCACAGTGGTCAGACAGTGGACTTGACTTCCAGAGGACAACGGACCCGAATCCCATCGGGCCATCAAAATTTGGGTTTTCCTTGATTTCCCTAAATGATTTAAGACAAATGCTGGGATGGTTCCTTTGAAAAAGATGACATTCGGCTGAGGAAGCTAATTTCTGTGGCATGTCTGATGACACAGTGCTGGTGGAAGCACGAGTATTTCAGAGCACACCATTCATTGCACATTGTTAAACATAGGGCTCTGCTGCAGACAACCCCTGTATGTTCCCATGTTGACAACACAGTTGAATTACAATTTCTGTGGCTCAGGAGCATTGAGATTGGGCAGTGAATCAATAGAAATGTGTCATCTGGTTGAATCATTCGAGTTTCGCATTACACCTACTTGACGGTTTTGTGCACATACACTGTCAACAGAGTGAATTGGTGCTTGCAAGGTGCACTTTGCTACAGACTTAGGCCAGTGGGAGCAATATTATGCTATGGAGGACATTCACCTGGTCTTCTATGGGTCCTGTGGTAGTAACTGAAGGCTCCATAACAGCTTTGTTCTGTGTGAACGTTATTGTGCACTGTCCGCACCCTGTCCCTAATGAAGGTGACATGTTTCAACAATATGACTTTCAGTGTCACGAGGCCAGAATCAAATTCACCCCTTCTGAATCTGATGGAATACATCTGCGATGCTATCAGATACCAGTTCTGCACCCAGAAACCACTGATCTCCAATTTATGGGAATTACATGACCTGTGCTTAGACATGCGGTGCTGCATAATGCTGGGAACATACCTCACATAATGCTGGGAACATACCTGAAATTTGTTGAACTTGTCCCACACAAAATCACTGCTGTATTGTGTTCCAACAGTGGACAAACACATTATCAAACAGGAGGTCATAGTGTTTTGTCTCATCAGTTTATATATTCAATGCTTGAATGAAAGGTGTGCTCTTTTCCTTTTTTCTGCCATTGCGTGTATGTGTAAAGCAGGATGTTCTACCATTTGGGCTTGTTTATATGATGGCTGTCAGTATTACCACCTGCAGAGATACTAAATGCTCCTTTTGTGAAGACCTTTTATCTTGAGAACACTTTCAACTTTGTTTCACAAATGGCAGCACAGTTTCATGTAATTGTTAAAATAATACTTTCAGCAAAAGATGTGTGCGTTGGAGTGGGGAAAAAGATTGGAGATGTATGTAGTTTAATTTTCATAAATTGTTAAGAAGGTTAACAGCTTGGCATGCTAAGATAAATTCAGACATTCTCTAAAAAGAGAGAAAAAGATTAATATAACAGAATCAGTGAGGTATACAAATATAACAACAGACTTGTAGAACCATTATTTTGTAGGTTAGATTAGATTAGATTCAGCTTTTGTTCCAAGACCCAAAACATGAGACGATTCTCATGGGTGAGTAACATGCCAGAAAGTATAACATAAAAAATATAAAAAATTTGAATACCCTGATCATTTGTCAGGAGATTGTCAAACTAGGTGAATACAATACAAACTGGAACAGCTAATATTTTCAGAATTGATACGCTGTCAGACTGAAACATTGTTATGCACTATTAATAAATTTATCAAACAAAAAGTACATAATCTTGACTGTTATGACAAAGTGCTCTCAGAACTGAAATCTAACAGACATTCTTATTTAAGCTGGCCTAACAGCCACTGTTAAGATATTCATCTATTGAGTAGGATGAGTTACCTATCAAAAAGTCTTTCAAACTCTGTTTAAACCATGCTTTATCTGATACCAAGTTTTTAATGGTGTCTTTCTTCAACAGATAAATTGTGTTGTAATGCGAGGTTTTAATGAAGATGAAGTGCGCAGTTTTGTGGAGTTAACAAAAGAGAAAAATGTTGATGTAAGATTTATCGAGTACATGCCTTTCAGCGGCAACAAATGGAATGATGGGAAGATGGTCTCATTTAGTGAAATGGTCCAAATAATTAGAAAGCAGTGGCCTAATTTTGATCCTCTGCCCAATGGGCCCAATGATACCTCAAAGGTACGTGCAGTATTACATATGAACATACATTGAAAATAATTTAATGTTTATGACTTACTACCAATCACAATAATACTTCACATCTGCTGGTGGTATGAGAGATGGACTGGTTTAGTTACATATTTCTCATCCCATTCAGTAAGTCTGTCCTGGCCTGGGTTTCTCTGCAGCTTTTCTACAACTCTTCCCATTTCCTAAACCTTGACAATCCTTTTCTTTCTTCCCTTTTCCATCCCCTTATTGTTTCTGCCAGAAGAAGAAGCCACTGGCTCCGAAAGCTTGCACATTTCCATAACTTTAAGGGGAGTTAGAAGCGGAAAACATTCTTTTTCACTTTTTCGGGTTTTTACCTGATTATAAAATTTGCAATTTTCCAAATAAAATGATATGTATATTACTTATAAACTTGCGTGGGAAGTATTTTATTTTATTTTCTAAAATATAATCTACACTAGTTGAAAATGTTAAAATTTTTACACGCATTACTTCAAGACCTAATAAAATCTGTAATTTTTTATATACAGGGTAGTCCATTGATTGTGACCGGGCCAAATATCTCACGAAATAAGTGTCAAACGAAAAAACTACAAAGAACGAAATTTGTCTAGCTCGAAGGGGGAAACCAGCTGGCGCAATGGTTGGCCTGCTATAAGGCGCTGCCATAGCTCAAACTGATATCAACTGTGTTTTTTTAAATAGGAACCCCATTTTTTATTGCATATTCATGTAATACGTAAAGAAATGTGAATGTTTTAGTTGGACCACTTTTTTCGCTTTGTGATAGATGGCGCTGTAATAGTCACAAACATATGTCTCATAATTTTAGACGAACAGTTGGTAACAGGAAGGTTTTTTAAATTAAAATACAGAACGTAGGTACATTTGAACATTTTATTTTGGTTGTTCCATATGTGATACATGTACCTTTGTGAACTTATCATTTCTGAGAACGCATGCTGTTACGGCGTGATTACCTGTGAATACCACATTAATGCAATAAATGCTCAAAATGATGTCTGTCAACCTCAATGCCTTTGGCAATACGTGTAACGACATTCCTCTCAACAGTGAGTAGTTCGCCTTCCGTAATGTTCGCACATGCATTGACAATGCACTGACGCATGTTGTTAGGCATTGTCGGTGGATCACGATAGCAAATATCCTTCAACTTTCCCCACAGAAAGAAATCCGGGGACGTCGGATCCGGTGAACGTGCGGGCCATGGTATGGTGCTTTGACAACCAATCCACCTGTCATGAAATATGCTATTCAATACTGCTTCAACCGCACGCAAACTATTTGCCGGACATCCATCATGTTGGAAGTACATCGCCATTCTGTCATGCAGTGAAACATCTAGTAGTAACATTGGTAGAACATTATGCAGGAAATCAGCATACATTGCACCATTTAGATTGCCATCGATAAAATGGGGGCCAATTATCCTTCCTCCCTTAATGCCACACCATACATTAACCTGCCTAGGTCGCTGCTGTTCCACTTGTTGCTGCCATCATAGATTTTCCGTTGCCCAATAGTGCATATTATGGCGGTTTAGGTTACCGCTGTTGGTGAATGATGCCTCATCGCTAAATAGAATGCATGCAAAAAATCTTTCATCGTCCTGTAATTTCTCTTGTGCCCAGTGGCAGAACTGTACATGACGTTTAAAGTCATCGCCATGCAATTCCTGGTGCATAGAAATATGGTACGGGTGCAATCGATGTTGATGTAGCATTCTAAACACCGACGTTTTTGAGATTCCCAATTCTCACGCTTTTTGTCTGCTACTGATGTGTGGATTAGCTGCCCCAGCAGCTAAAACACCTACTAGGGCATCATCATTTGTTGCAGGTCGTGGTTGATGTTTCACATGTGGCTGGACACTTCCTGTTTCCTTAAATAATGTAACTATCCGGCGAATGGTCTGGACACTTCAATGATATCGTCCAGGATACCAAGCAGCATACATAGCACACGCCCCTTGGGCATTTTGATCACAATAGCCATACATCAACACGATATCGACCTTTCCCGCAATTGGTAAATGGTCCATTTTAACACAGGTAATGTATCACGAAGCAAATACCGTCCGCACTGGCGGAATGTTATGTGATACCACATACTTATATGTTTGTGACTATTACAGCAGCTGGCTGGAGTGGCCGAGCAGTGCTAGGCGCTACAGTCTGGAAACGCGCGACCGCTACGGTCGCAGGTTCGATCCTGCCTCGGGCATGGATGTGTGTGATGTCCTTAGGTTAGTTAGATTTAAGTAGTTCTAAGTTCTAGGGGACTGATGACCTCAGAAGTTAAGTCCCATAGTGCTCAGAGCCATTTGAACCATTTTTGACTATTACAGCCCCATCTATCACAAAGCGAAAAAAGTGGTCCAGCTAAAACATTCATATTTCTTTATGTACTACATGAATATGTAATAAAAATGGGGGTTCCTATTTTAAAAAAATGCAGTTGATATGAGTTTGACCCATGGCAGTGCCATCTACCAGGCCAACCATAGCGCCATCTGGTTTCTCCCTTCAAGCTAGACGAATTTCGTTCTTTGTAGTTTTTTCATTTGATGCTTATTATGTGAGATATTTGGCCCGGTCACTATCAATGGACCACCCTGTAGAAAGCTGTGGATTGCTGTGTTATAAAGGTTAAATTATGTGTTTGTATTGGTAGCACTGTCAAAAATAGTATCGTATCTTTTCATAGTATAAACATGCTTTGTACATCGAAGTGTTAACATTTTTCTGAGGAATAGTGACGAATAGACTGGTAAATCTCTCAAAAAGTATGACTCCAAAATGAAGTGTTTTTAAGAAATGTGGGTTTCATGGTAATAAATTTTTGAATAAAGAGAAACATTGTGTTCAGCATGTGGTGTGTGAAGTTACAGACAATGAAATACTCGCAAACTCATGAGTATCTAGAGAAACACCCATTAGTGCTTCGAAGATTAAAATAAAACATAGTGATAACACAGTTATCTCAAAACAAAACTCATGTAAATGGTAGGTTAGGTTATATTCTGATACATCTACACATCGTAACAGGGGTGTTATGTGATTGTGTGTGCTGTATGTATGTGGAGGGCCAGTTAGTTTACATGAAGACATTGAGGTATCAAATGGACTAGCCAGGAAACTTATCATTAATTCTGCCAGTTGTAAATATACTCATTCATTTTGGAGTTCTGATAAGTGTAAAGATAATTATTTTGAAATAAATGTTAGGTGGTTTTATGGATTGAGAGCTATTGGCAAAGGACACACTGCAGCAGAAACAATGTGTGTCGTGATGTATATGCCACGCCCACT
This sequence comes from Schistocerca serialis cubense, assembly GCF_023864345.2. Lineage (NCBI taxonomy): Eukaryota > Metazoa > Arthropoda > Insecta > Orthoptera > Acrididae > Schistocerca > Schistocerca serialis. The sequence continues at coordinate 52,227,431 of NW_026047583.1, forward strand.
TTGTAAAATGGACAAGTATGCAGGATTTATTGGAGCTGCTGTGAAATCCACTGCATGTGAGTCAATTAAGGGTGCTGCAAATGAAGCTGCTGAAATAAACGATGGTATGATTGACATATCAGTAGCTTTTGGGGCACTTGGTAGAAGCGCAGCTGAAGTTCTAAGAATTCTGTTGCTACAGTGACCAGTGGTGGATACTGGAAAGCTAATAGATTTCCAGATTTTAACCAAACATTCTTATAAGTATAAATCAGGGAATGAAGAAGGGCATATCTGTGACAGAAATTATGAAGGACAACTAGTCGTACGGAGGCCTGTGCAGCTGTTGAAATTTATAATCGATCTGTAAACTAAAGGGGAGTGTGTTACACTAAGTTCTTAGGTTGTGCAGACTCAAATGCATATAACAGTGTAGTAGCCACTCAGCCTTATGGTGAGAAGCTTATCACAGAACTGGAATGTGTTGGTCATGCCCTCCTGGATCTGGTTCATGGTGCAATTACCGCAATGCCCAGTACTCAAACAGGTCATACAGCCATAAACATTATATCCCAGCAGCAGTTGTGGATATCATAAAACCTGTTTACAGAGACCTGGCAATCCTGAATTATTGAAGAAGTGTCTGCATTGTCAGACTCAAAATCCCAATGAGTCGTTCAATAATCTTATAGCGTCAGTGTCGTCGTAACTGCTGTCTGCGTCACGTCTGCTGTGCAGCGAACTATGCTGATTTAAGTATTAACTCTATTTTTCTTACTTGTAACTTCTTCTTCCGTGTGTTTTTGCTTTTAGGAAGCTTTAATTGTCGAGTGCTAGTAATAGTGTTCCATAGATTTTGTGTTTGTTTTGAATACAGTCAGAGAAAGTCCGTTTAGTCAGCCATAGTACCAGTAGTGCTAGTGTTTGTTTTCAATACAGTCCAGAGACAGGTAGTGCTATTTTCATTGTTTTCTACAGGAAGTGTCTAGTAACCACAGTTTAGTCAACTATCAGCCGCCTTTAGTGAATTAGCAGTCTAGTTATAAGTTGATTAACTCTCTACAGTAAATTGATTTCTTAAGATGGATAGGATGTGAGACTGCTGTGTACGGACACAGGAGGAGCTGGCCACTGTTCGCAAACAGCTGAACGTGTTGATGGCCGCGGTTAGCCGTCTTCAGGCAGAGGTGAGTCTGGTGCGTTGCATGGTACACCCCAGGTGTTACATGCTTCACCCACTGACCCTGCTGTCGACACATCTTTGCGGATACCGGGCGCGGTTGTGCCACCCTCTTCCCAAGGGGAGTGGCGGGTTCAGCGGCATTCGCGGCGCACAAGGTGGAGGGTCAGTGTGGAGGCTGGCCGTGTGGCATCGCCCGTTCTGCCTGTGAGTGGACATGTGGCCACTCCTTCAGCAAGGTCCGAGCAGGCACATGGGGGGAGGGGTTTATTAGTTATTGGGAGCTCCAACGTTAGGCGGGTGATGGAGCCGCTTAGGGAAATGGCGGAAAGGTCGGGGAAGAAGGTCAGTGTTCACTCTGTCTGCTTGCCGGGGGTCTCATCCGAGATGTGGAGGAGACCGCGCCGGCAGTGATAGAGAGCACTGGGTGCACCCGACTGCAAATTGTTGCTCATGTCGGCACCAATGACTCCTGCCGTCTGGGTTCAGAGGTCATCCTCAGTTCGTTCAGGCGGTTAGCGGAGTTGGTGAAGGCGGAAAGCCTCGCGGGGTGGAATCTGAGCTAGCTATTTGTAGTATCGTTCCCAGAACCGATAGTGATCCTCTGGTTTGGAGCCGAGTGGAAGGCTTAAACCAGGGACTCAGACGATTCTACGGAGATCTGGGGTGCAAATTTCTCGACCTCCGCTATCGGGTGGAGAAATGTAGGGTCCCCCTGAATAGGTCATGCATGCACTACATGCAGGAAGTGGCTACAAGGGTAGCGGAGTATATGTGGAGTGCACATGTGGGTTTTTTAGGTTAGAGAATTCCCTCCCTAGGCCCGACAAGACACCTCCTGAGATGCGGCAAGGTAAGAGTAGACAAAATGCAACAGGGAATAACAATATTAATGTGCTAATAGTAAACTGCAGGAGCGTCTATAGAAAGGTCCCAGAACTGCTCTCATTAATAAGCGGTCACAATGCCCACATAGTACTAGGGACAGAAAGTTGGCTGAAACCAGATGTAAACAGTAATGAAATTCTAAACTCAGATTGGAGTGTATACCGCAGAGACAGGCTGGACAGTGAAGGGGGAGGCATGTTTAAAGCAATAAGAAGTGCAATAGTATCGAAGGAAATTGACGGAGATCCGAAATGTGAAATAATTTGGGTGAAGGTCACGGTTAAAGCAGGCTCAGACATGGTAATGGGATGTCTCTATAGGCCCCCTGGCTCAGCAGCTGTTGTGGCTGAGCACCTGAAGGATAATTTGGAAAATATTTCGAGTAGATTTGCCCAACATGTTATAGTTCTGGGTGGAGATTTTAATTTGCCAGATATAGACTGGGAGACTCAAACTTTCATAACGGGTGGCAGGGACAAAGAATCCAGTGAAATTTTTTAAGAGCTTTATCTGAAAACTACCTTGAGCAGTTAAACAGAGAACCGACTCGTGGCGATAACATATTAGACCTTCTAGTGACAAACAGACCTGAACTATTTGAAACAGTTAACGCAGAACAGGGAATCAGTGATCATAAAACGGTTACTGCATCGATGATTTCAGCCGTAAATAGAAATATTAAAAAAGGTACGAAGATTTTTCTGGTTAGCAAAAGTGACAAAAATCAGATTTCAGAGTACCTGACGGCTCAACACAAAAGTTTTGTTTTAAGTACAGATAGTGTTGAGGATCAGTGGACAAAGTTCAAAACCATCGTACAATATGCGTCAGATGAGTATGTGCCAAGCAAGATCGTAAGAGATGGAAAAGAGCCAGCGTGGTACAACAACCAAGTTAGAAAACTGCTGCGGAAGCAAAGGGAACTTCACAGCAAACATAAACATAGCCAACACCTTGCAGACAAACAAAAATTACGCGAAGCGAAATGTAATGTGAGGAGGGCCATGCGAGAGGCGTTAAATGAATTCGAAAGTAAAGTTCTATGTACTGACTTGGCAGAAAATCCTAAGAAATTTTGCTCCTATGTCAAAGCGGTAGGTGAATCAGAACAAAATGTCCAGACACTCTGTGACCAAAAAGGTACTGAAACAGAGGATGATGGACTAAAGGCCGAAATACTAAATGTCTTTTTCCAAAGCTGTTTCACAGAGGAAGACTGCACTGTAGTTCCTTCTCTAGATTGTCGCACAGATGACAAAATGGTAGATATTGAAATAGATGACAGAGGGATAGAGAAACAATTAAAATCACTCAAAAGAGGAAAGGCCGCTGGACCTGATGGGATACCAGTTCAATATTACACAGAGTATGCGAAGGAACTTGCCCCCATTATTGCAGCAGTGTACCGTAGGCCTCTACAAGATCGTAGCGTTCCAAAGAATTGGAAAAGGGCACAGGTCATCCCCGTTTTCAAGAAGGGATGTCGAACATATGTGCAGAACTATAGACCTATATCTCTAACGTCGATCAGTTGTAGAATTTTAGAACATGTATTATGTTCGAGTATTATGACTTTTCTGTAAACTAGAAATCTACTCTGTAGGAATCAGCATGGGTTTCGAAAAAGACGATCGTGTGAAACCCAGCTCGCGCTATTCGTCCACGAGACTCAGAGGGCCTTAGACACGGGTTCCCAGGTAGATGCTGTGTTTCTTGACTTCCGCAAGGCATTCGATACAGTTCCCCACAATCGTTTAATGAACAATTTAAGAGCATATGGACTGTCAGACCAATTATGTGATTGGATTGAAGAGTTGCTAGATAACAGAATGCAGCATGTCATTCTCAATGGAGAGAAGTCTTCCGAAGTAAGAGTAATTTCAGGTGTACTGCAGGGGAGTGTCGTAGGACTGTTGCTATTCACAATATACATAAATGACGTTGTGAATGAAATCGGAAGTTCACTGAGGCTTTTTGCGGATGATGCTGTGGTATATCAAGAGGTTGCAACAATGGTAAATTGTACTGAAATGCAGGATGATCTGCAGCGAATTGATGCATGGTGCAGGGAATGGCAATTGAATCTCAATGTAGACAAGTGTAATGTGCTGCGAATACATAGAAAGAAAGATCCCATATCATTTAGCTACAATATAACAGGTCAGCAATTGGAAGCAGTTAATTCCATAAATTATCTGGGAGTATGCATTAGGAGTGATTTAAAATGGAATGATCATATAAAGTTGATCGTCGGTAAATCAGATGCCAGACTGAGGTTCATTGGAAGAATCCTAAGGAAATGCAATCCGAAAACAAAGGAATTAGGTTACAGTACACTTGTTCGCTCACTGTTTGAATACTGCTCAGCAGTGTGGGATCCGTACCAGATAGGGTTGATAGAAGAGATAGAGAAGATCCAACAAGGAGCAGCATGCTTCGTTATAGGATCATTTAGTAATCATGAAAGCATTACGGAGATGTTAGATAAACTCCAGTGGAAGACTCTGCGGGAGAGACGCTCAGTAGCTCTGTACGGGCTTTTGTTGAAGTTTCGAGAACATACCTTCACCGAGGAGTCAAGCAGTATATTGCTCCCTCCTACGTATATCTCGCGAAGAGACGATGAGAATAAAATGAGAGAGATTAGAGCCCGCACATAGGCATACCAACAATCCTTCTTTCCACGAACAATACGAGACTGGAATAGAAGGGAGAACTAATAGAGGTACTCAAGGTAGCCTACACCGTCAGGTGGCTTGAGGAGTATGGATGTAAATGTAGATGTAGACCAAAAAATGTTTTTCTTGTAATGAAGACACTAAAGTGGGGGTCAGTCATGCTGTTATTGCTTTTAATGATGGCAACATTGGTAGCGTGAAAGTGCTACAACATATGGGAATTAATTCTGGAGCAAACTGCATCAGAGAATTTGAATGGATGGACAAGGTTTGCAATGGTAAAGCACTGTATGCAGCACAGTTGGCCACTACGGAGTCCAGAAAGAAGAAAACAAGAAAAAACTTAAAAAAGGTCAAGAGGATGATATACAGTATGGTGCAGGGTGCTTCTGAGTGACTAAAAATAAAATGTTAAGCATATATTGAGTTACAGTCTATTAAAACTTTAAAAACTCTTCTTGAAAATTTAGATTTTCTCTTGCATTTTCCCTAAATCTCAGAAACTACTTCGAGTAGCGAATTAAAATTTTCAGGGAGTAATAACATACGTATTCTGAGTCTTCTGAACTAAAAGAAGAACATAATATTATGCATAAATAAAATTATTTAGAATAACATACAAAAAAGTACACAAAATTTTAACTGTGTAATTAAAAAATTGCATTTCCAAAAGCAGTGGCTGAAATGCAATTATTGTAAGACTCAGAACATATAGTTTAATGTCCTGTAAAAGTTTCTTGTCAATGGCTACAGTTGTTCCTGAAATACGGGGAAGTTAAGTCACCAAATTTAACATTGTCAGGATAGGGCGTTCAAACTCCCCTTAATGCACATTTTCTCCTTCCTCCACTTGGTGAGCAACACATTTATAGTATTTACACAACAGCAGTAGCTATTTTCTTCCAATTTCTTTTTGCAGGCATACCATGTCCCGGGCTTCAAGGGACGTGTGGGATTTATAACCTCAATGAGTGAACACTTCTGTGGCACGTGCAACCGTTTACAGATAACAGCTGATGGCAATTTGGAGGTGTGTCTCTTTGGGTATTCAGAGATATCTCTCAGGTGAGTGATGAAACATAGAATAATCATGTCCAAGTGAAAATTCATGCGAGGAAACCATAAAATTACTAGAAGACTGACAGAGTGATCAGTATTTTACCTTCAGGAGGTGAAATTCCAAAACTTCTTATAGACACATTCGTTCCTCTTGTCCTCACATTAGTCACGGAGTCCGAGTGACCTTTGAGACCTTCAGAAACTTATCCCTCTTTCCTCTCTCATGAAGGAACTGATATTTCCAAATGCTGAGTATAGAATAATACTTTCAAACTGTTTGGCATGCACATTAGGTATGTGGTTGGTATATGGAAGAGATAAACTGCAGTTAAATCCAGCAGGTATGAAATGAGTAATCTTTTCTTGAAGTTTTCAGCTTGCACCCTCCTCCCTCCCAGACATACAAACCAGATACCTCTAGCTAAATAATTTGTGAGTATATATAATTTGCCTCTGTCAGCATCATGTTACACTAACCTATTTGTGAGATTAAATTAAAGGAAAGTAATCAGAACTGGAAATTATGTAAAGACATTTTTGGCTATGTCCCTGTGTTGTATTAAAGTTAACACAGTATTTCTGTCCATGTGATGGTAACTATGATTCGCCAGCCACCGTTGCCGAGCGGTTCTAGGTGCTTCAGTCCAGAACTGCGCGACTGCTACGGTCGCAGGTTTGAATCCTGCCTTGGCTCAGATGTTAAGTCCCATAGTGCCCAGAGCCATTTCAACTGTGATTCATGATTATCAGAGTCTATATGTTCCAAATAAAAATTGGAACTTCATGTGTATAAATGTACAAATTATTAGACAATGGGACCAACAACTGACACTTTTAAATTGATGACTAGACTAAGACTTGGCGATAAGTTTGTTTCAGGACATGGTAAGGGGGGTGAGGGGTGGGAAGAATCAGCTCTCTCTTTGTGAGCATACCAGAAATCCTTTATCAACTGAAGGTAAAATAAGATATAAAAATACAGGGTCAAACAATTAATTTAAGTATCTTAAAAACCAAATGACTAATAAAATTGGAAGCTAAGAAAAGTAAGTTCATAGTAAGTAGGGTGAAACACAGGGGGCTGCAACATATTGCCATTGTTGTTTGACTTGTCTATCAAAGAAAAAAGAAATGGATCAAAACAAAATAAAAGTGAGAATGGAAATGTATCAGAAGCAAATAGGAGTAAGCAAGGAACATATTCTTTAATTAAAAAAAAAAAAAAGACATGTGAGGCAGATGTTCCTACAATTTTATGTTCAAAGCACAGCAGCCTGTGAAAGCAAAATATTTATGACATTGAAAAAAGAAAATCAGTGAGTGAAAAGTGTGTGTAGGTGAATTGTGGTGAAAGACTGGATATTGGAACTTCTGTTATGCTGCCCAGTATTAGTTGACTTGGTAGTAAAGGAGCAAGTTTGCAAGGGCGGATAACTGTTTGGCTACGTAAAATAGAGTGGGAGTATGGAAAAGCTAGTCCAAGATAGGATGAAAAAGATAACAGCAACTTAAAAAATGAACCCCATGAACCCCATTCCCATCTAGTGAATGCAGTGGTTGACAATATCTTGTGACATTCACCTATAAGGCTCAAACAATAATTGCTAAATAAAAATACAAAATGTTGACAAGACTGTATCTAAGCTGTCACTCTCTTTTGAAACAAGGGTGTTTAAACCAACAAACACGCAGGAAAGCAGGGACAACTCACACACTAGAGAAGGATGGGCAGTATCATTGAAGGAGTGAGCATGAACCGTGTGGAATATGTGTGGTACAAGTAAAAAAAAAAAAAAAAAAAAAAAAAAAAAAAAAAAAAAAAAAAAAAAAAAAAAAAGTAATGATAGTAAAATTCCAATCCCGGGAGCGGAAAGACTTACCTTAGGGGGAAAAAGGACAGGTATACACTCGCACACACGCACATATCCATCCACACATACAGACACAAGCAGATATATATATGTCTGCTTGTGTCTTTATGTGTGGATGGGTATGTGCGTGTGTGCGAGTGTATACCTGTCCTTTTTTCCCCTTAAGGTAAGTCTTTCCACTCCCGGGATTGGAATGACTCCTTACCCTCTCCCTTAAAACCCACTTCCTTTCGTCTTCCCCTCTCCTTCCCTCTTTCCTGATGAGGCAACAGTTTGTTGCGAAAGCTTGAATTTTGTGTGTATGTTTGTGTTTGTTTGTGTGTCTATCGACCTGCCAGCGCTTTCGTTCGGTAAGTCACCTCATCTTTATTTTTATATATAGAAGTTTATTATTTTATTTACCGGTCTTGCAGTTTCCTTGATTTCTTGCAAAGTACAGTACAATGAAAACCTACCATATTGCATAACAAGTAGATGAGTATAAACTTCAGAATAGCATCATCGCCATTAAATGACCTATGTTTTCTTTACTAACAAGAGAAGGGACAGAAGCAATAAACACAAAATCAGAACTGCTTTTGCTTGATTACAGCAGGGACAATAATTTTTAACATCTACATTTACAACAGATCATATTTACAAAATGTTTTCGAAATTTGCTCTGTTTACTCAAATGAAAGTATTGCACTGCTCAATCATTCATTTACACTCAACCCCGACTGCTGCACATGCTGTGGGGTGTGTCATCTGGTTATGTCATATGTTCAGTGTTTCTCACCAATTTTTGGGGTATTTTGAAATGTACAAAAAGGAAAATGCAGAAAGTTATCACATTTTGCTGCACATTACCTGCGTCACAGAAAAATAGTGTATACAAATCTTCTCAGATTTGCCACTGAATAACTTTGTCCAAGCCTCACAATATTTCACCAACACAACTGTTCGTCATCTTCAGGTAGTGGTGGGTCCTGTCATCACTGCTGCAAGATGTGGCTGGTGATATTCGCACAGCAGAATTGAAATTTGTCAGGCTAGAAGCAGGAGTACGAATGTGTGGACAGGCACTCCCAGTTGGATGGAAATGCCATTCATAGTAGCCTTCTGCTTATGTGTTGTGGGCAATGACTGCACTTCTGGACACTCGTGTGGTTAAGAGCTGAATTAACTCTCTGCAAGGTACTGCATCAGGTCATACATCGGAGGATCTGGTTTCTACTGTTTTAATTTCATGGCAGTCAGTGCTGGATTCTGGGCAGTGCTTAGTCAAAATTCCATATTCCTGTTGGTAAGATTGCCCACCGTATGGATACATGCCTCATTCTTAAAAACACAGTCCTAGAGTGATGATGCTGAGGATACAATTTCAGTCCTCTTGGGAAACGTGTGGTGCCCTGTATTCAGGCAGTGCTCTGCTACCATTAATTTACTGGGTGGCATTTTTGTCAGCGCTGTTGAACACAGTGTTCTTGCACAATGTGAGGTGTCTGCCCTATATAAGGTTTCCCATAATGGCATCAGATCTTATATATGATCTGTGTTTTCTAAGGTCAAAATTGTCTTTAACTGAACACAAACGATTCCTTAGTTTTGCTGGTAGACGAAAAACACACTTGATTCTGTTTCTCTTAGCGATTCTTTTAATTTTGAAAACATGCCACTGAAATATGGCAAGAAAGCCATTTGCAGTGCTTGTCTAAGTATCTTCATTTACATCCCTACACTGAACTTGCTTTGCTCAGAACACATTGCAAATCTGTTTACAAGAATAAACATTCTGCTGGAACACTGTTCTTAGGTGTTACAGTTCACCAGGCAGACTGTCGGTATCTGAAATCACGTGTGCTCTATGTGCCAGGGAGTGTAAGACACTACCACATTGTGCAGGGTGACGGCAACTTTTGGACCTCAAATATAACTCTGCGTGTATCAGTTTGCAGTAGAGACTAAGCCCCAGTGCTATGTCAGCTTTTCTTCTAACCGTGACATCCAGGAATGGTAAGCTGCTATCTTTTTGTACTTCCACAGTGAACTGAATATTCAGATGGAGCGAGTGCAAATGCTGCAGGGACATAGGTAGTGTCTGTATTATGTGGGCCACACCACAAATGTCTCTTCAGCATTCTGCCAGAAGGAGGAATGTTGGATATTTACTAAGGGAAATAGAGGATCTCCCATGGGAACACTGTCCACTTGATTAAAGTAGTTGGTGTTACATAAGAAATAGGATGAGGTATGCACATGTTTAAACAGCATCACAATTTCTTTCTCAAACTTGCTGCTAATAACCTCTAATGAGGGCTGCAGGGGCACTTTTGTAAGTAATGATATAACATTTGAGCTAACTAAAAGATCTGAAAGTTCTAGTTTAAGCATCTTCAGGTATTCTATGAAATCCTCTGAATTCTAAATATGATGGTCATAGTCATCCACATGATAAATTTCAAAGCTGTCATGTGGAAATTGCCAGTTGCATCTTGCAGCAGTGATGGTGGAAATCACCACCACCTGTAGATGCCAAAACGTTGTGTCACTGAAATATTGAGGGAGGGACTTGCATAATGTTATCTGGTGGGGAACCCAAAGTGTTTTTGCAACAGATCTATCAGGCAAGCCTGAAAAGTCACATATACTCCAAGCAGTAAGTACCTGTCGTAAAATGATCACATTAGTGAGCTTGGCAATTAATTAAGAGTTTATCAATAAATTTGGCTTCATTTTGCAAGAAATTGTGCTGTGTTCCAGTACTCCCTCTTCAACAAAACTAATGTCAGTTTCTGCTCCACCTCTTCAGCCCGAGATCCTATGTATACTCTTGAGCATTTGTGTAAGATACCTGTTTATTTATAAAAATAAAAGTAACTTCTATCATGACTTTCCCATTCTTGTCCAGTGGGTTTGTTATCCTGCTGTTGCCTACTGCAGACTACAAGATTACTGTTGAAGATTTCTGCAAAGTTTTTCTTCCTTTTTAGTGTACCAACATTTCACTGTGTGGTAATTGCCTGGTACTGTTTAACGGGTGTTTTAACTGTTGTTTCAGAGATGCAATACGAAGCAAATGCAGTGAGGATGACTTGCTTTCCATGATTGGGGCAGCAGTGAGAAGAAAGAAGAAACAACATGGAGGTAAGATACATTACAGCAAATGTAACTCTGTAGATAGAAAGAAAATTTCTGCTTAACAAGTCATAGCAAACATAAGAGCAAAATAGAATGAAAAGCAACAGTGATAGAACCTGTGTTTTTTGTGTAAACTTGAATTTAATTTTTTATTTAGTATTCATTCTGATTAATGCCCATTGGTCAACAGTATATTTCAGCCCTAGAATTTGGTTCTGCAAGGTCCACCAGATAGCCATATATGGCTGTTGTAACTCCTTTATTGGACTTCAGAAGTTTTCCAGCAACAAATCTTTTTTTTTTTTTCTTTCTTTCTTTTTTTTTCTTTTTTAAAAAAAAGCTAAAATGCAGAAAACATCATAAAGCAAACACTCACAGAAAAGCATCAGTGTCCTTGAAACAATGGAAACTCCAGTAGGAATATCAACAATGTTGGAAAAGACAGATTACTACTTACTGATGAAGGCTGTGGCTGAAAGCTTTATGTAAGTGTCTTTTAATTCTTCCCATCTGCAGCCTAAGGTATCTTCTTTATGGTAAGTAACAGTCTGTCTTTTCCTTCATTATTCATTAGTGTTCTTTTTTTTTATTGCTGTTTAGCAAGCATCGTGTGGTATATAAGGGATGTGAATAGCGTCAGATGTTGAATCATCACTCTGGAGGATATGAAGGTGCTGCATATTGGTGTGAGACAGCATTATCTGATGAGAGTTTGAAAGAAACCTCATTGTGGATGTCCATTTGGTCCCCTGGTTAAACCTTGCAACATCTGTATTTTTGGAGTATTTGGATCTGACAGTGGCCTGATGTTGGAAAGTAAGGGCTTACTCATCATCAATGTTCCAGTTGACTACATCAGACCACTACAAGGGAGCATCACTGTGTAGTGTACTGAGTACATTGTAACCTGTTCACGTCTGTGACTGCCATCTGAGAACAAGTACAGTAAACTCTTGTGCAGCTACACTTTTGGCTAGCTAGATTGACACTTGACAAGTTTCAATTTGCGTGCACCTGGAGCCAAGCATTTGCTGGTGTTTTTTGGCAATCTACTGCTAATCAGTGCACTGGTGCGTGTCAAAAGTCCAAGTATCGTCAATTTGTGCGTGTGTTGGTTGAAGCTCTAGTGCGTTTCTTATTCGTATTGCATGGTTTCATGCCACTGCCATCTATTGGAACTCCTTGGAAGTACAGTACATACAGTATTGTTCTATGGAGCGCAACGTAGGCCTGTCGAAACTGACAATTAGAGTGCGCCGCCTAACTCTTTCCACTTGTTGTCGGTACATCAAAGCTGAGTGTTTAACAGTGAACGTACAACACCCTGTTGTGTTGCCACGTGGGCTTGGGTAGAACAGAGGAAATGGCATAGATGTATCGAATGCTTTCATTTGATGGCTGCCACAGCCTGGTTTCAAAAATCAAAAGTTTGTCTAGGGCATCTCGAGTGTTGTCAAGTTGTGCATTTGTGTGTGTCTGATTTGAGGTTTTGTGCTCCCACTATGTGCCTTAAAGTGTCCAGAGATAAAAGGGGCCAAAAACCATAAAGGACTCAGTCGAGTGTCTGTAAAAAGAACACTGAACGTGACTAAGGGCACATAACATAAAATGAATGTGATCTTGTTGGAAAAAGAGCATCACACTTTGCAGAGAATTGATGCTGGTGAGCCACCCACAAAAGTTGCTGCAGAGTAGGAGTACAATTACTGATCGGAAGACAAATCGATCAGGAATTGAAAAATTTTTGTTCCATCCAAGCATTGGGCAGCGCAGTGAAATCTTGAAAAACAATGAGAAAAGGTGCACATCCTCAGTTAGAAGAGGCATTATTTTTGTGGCACGAATAAATAAGAGCCAAAGGTGTGTCAGTTTCAGGTCCTCTAATTTGTCAAAATGAGCTAATGAGCTGATAGAAGGAAAGAAGCAAGAATTCCTCGGAAGTAATGGCTGGCAGGATCATTTCAAGAAGCAGCATGGCATCCATGAAATTGCCATCAGTGCCAAATCATTATCTGGGGATGAAGCTGCTATGCTGATTTTAAGAAGAAACTGCACACAATCATTGACAAAGGAGGTTATACTGACAATCAACTTTACAAATGTGATGAAACTGGGTTGAATTACAAAATGCTGCCAACGAAAACCCTTGCCTCTAAAGAAGAAGAAATGGCTTCCAGATACAAAAAAATCAAAGAAAGATTTACTGTCCTCGCTTGCAGTAATGCCACTGGCAATCATAAACTGTGTCTTACTTTAATTGGCAAATCCAAAACACCAAGAGCATTTAGACACCAACCAACCAGCTTTCCCACTGAGGTACACGAATCAGTCTTAAGGCATGTATGAACAGTGCCGTGCCATCTTCAGAGAGTGGTTCCAGGCAGAGTTTGTTTCAGCTGTAGTAAATTACATGGAAGGAAAAGGACTTCCTTGAAAAGCGCTACTTCTTGTGGACAATGCTCCTTCTCACCCAGGTGATCTGCAAGATGGGGATATCAAAGTTGTATTTCTTCCACAAAATGTCACATCTCTATGTCAACCGATGGACCAAGGTATTCTTGAGGCGATGGAAAAACATTACAGACACAAGATGCTGGAATACTTAATAGGTGTGATTGATGCTGCAGATGATTTTGTGGAAGCTCTTAAAAAAATTGATGTTTTAAGTGTCATTCATTGATTGCTGAAGCTTGGAATCTAATTCCTCCAGTTCCTCTTGTTAGGTCTTGGAAAAACTCTTAGATCGTAAGGCAACCTAAGTGGTGGGAAGGAGGAGACAACACCGAAACTCAAGCTGACATAATTTTGGTGAATTTACTGGAGAAGCTGGTTGTAAAGACACACACTTCGAAGACATTGAAGAGTGGATGGAAAATGGCATTTTTTCATGTGACTGAGGATGAAATCGTCCAAATTGTGACCGATCATAAAGCGTTAGAAGACTATGTTTCTGATGATGAATCAGAGAAAAATATTCCTCACACATTCTGTTACGAAGTGATCCAAACTGCCCTGGAGTACATCAGCCAACAGGAGGAGACGATTTATCCTGAAATAGTTTGATTTCAACGTTGGAGATGTATTGTTGCAGCAATAGTTTCTCAAGCAAAAAAAAAAAAGAAAAAAAGGCATTCGTGACTTCGTTACCAAAAAATAAACTCTAATGAAGCATCCTAGAACTTCTATGTCCATAACTTAAAAAGTTTTTTTTTTTTTTTTTTTTTTTTTTTTTACTTTTCTTGAAAGTTCCTCTGGACAGACTTTTCGTTCCTTTGAGTAATCTCTAGATTTGTTTCATAATTTTGTTCAGTAGTTTATTTTTTATTCAAAAGAGTAGGTAATAAAATTAAAACTCCTGTTTTTTCCTGCTGCCAAATAAGGGAGATTTTTTCTGTAAGAATGCAAAATAAACGAGCTTTGTTATACAGTATTTAAAAACTTTGAGTTTTCAATCATAGTTTGGTGCCTTTTTAACATGTCAACACAATTTTTTCAGTAAAAAAGTGTAGGGTTATTTGCAACCATATCAGTAATGTTTTACATACCCTACGCACGTTTTACGATCGTATTTCGCAATATTGACGCAATTTGGAGTGTTCACATGTGAAAACAGGGGGACTTTGATTTATCTGGAATTTTCGTTATCGGAACTGACCACCGTCCTGATCATTTCGGATAAACAGGAGTTCACTGTAATAGTCTCCTTGCAACATGCTGTGTCATACAGCTAGGAGCAGCCAGACTATGGAATTGCCGTCCTGCGCATAGGCTGCCATTAACACCCAAGCAAATGACTGCATGTGAAGTGGTGCCATGATCAAGAAGTACGGACTGCTAATGAATGGCGTCACATTATGTTCACTGATGAGTCCCAGTCCTGCACTGCTCCAAATGACTATCGTGGAGAAGTTTGACAGTGACCCGGGGAGATGGGGAGAGGTCCCATTCTTCCACATTTTGGGGGGGGTGGGTCACAAAGGAATCCCATGGTGTGGGGAGCCATTGGGTATGACTTCAGGTCACGGCTTGTAATGGCCGTGGGAACTCTGATGGTACAGCAGTGTGTAATAGTATTGTGGTGCTATTTTTCAACAGGCCGGTGCTTGTCCACATGTAGTATGTGTCTCTTTAAATTGTCTGTGTGATGTTGATATACTCCTGTGGCCAGCAAAATCCCCATATCTGTCCCTGATATAATATTATGGGACCAACATGGACGTCAACTCCATCCCACTGCCTGTATCCATGATTGCAATGTCCAGTTACAACAGTTGTGGATCACCTTTCTCAGGAGGGTATGCAGCAGCTTTACGACATCCTCCCGCACTGTCCAGGCCAGACAGGGTGCATTGCTGTATTGATAAGTGGGCTCAAACTGATAAGTTCTGTGTAAATTTGACTCTGTTTTGTTATCACTGAAATAACATCACATACCCTCTAAATTAGCTATGTTTCAATTTGTTTTCTCCCCACCTTCTGAGTGTCTCACTTTTTTTCAAGCAGTGTAATTTAAGACAGACATAAGAATATGAAAATGGGATGGCATATCACATTGCTATTCAACTATGCCCCTAAGAAAATTGTAAGATAATGGAGAAGAGCAGGTGCACTATTACACTGACTAGAACGTAAACTTAAAGATAGAATTATATTGTGTAACCTATACTGATGACATAATACTAATTGACAAAGACATCACTGATATGCTAAAGCAATTTGAAATATTAAGGGAGCAAGCTAGGAAAATTGGACTACTAATTTCACCTGGAGAAAAAATTCTTGGCTGATACCAAAATGGCACTGGGTGAACTTATATAGGCAATGACATAGTATTCGGTGTTAAATAGTTTAAATAATTTGGTGAAAAAGACCACTGAACATCATAATGAAAAGAAGGCCATAGAATCCAGACTTCGGAAAGTACAAACTGTCTCTCAGTTAACTAAAAGTATTTTTCCTGGAACTCTAAAATCTAACATTGTACAACAGTGATCAAATTAGAATTTCTTTATGCATGAGAGAGACTCTTTGTCCAGCACAAGACATGAAAACAGCAAACTGAATTAGAAGAATGTAAAATTGTAGTAAAAATCTTAGGTCCAAGAATAAAGGATGGGATACATCACACAGAACCCAGTGTGAAATCTCCAGGCAAATTCCTAAAAGCTCTTGTTACAATGTGTCTCCAAGGAATCCAACTTGTGGGACATACAGAAAGAATGTATCCAAACAGGCAGCTCATTGGATTCCCACATACTTGAAAAATAAGATCCTACTGATGAAAACAAACAGGAAGAGACCTTAAGAAATTGGAATCACCACATTTACAGTATTCTGATGTAGTGATGAGTCACACAGAGTGCAGTTTCGCAGTAGCTTGATCGATGCTTGTACTTGTGTATGTAGTATATGCAAGTGTGTACAGCGTCTCTTCTGGTGTACTCACGATATGCTAATTTAGTGGCCGAGCAGTAAACCGGATCCCTACTCGGTTCCAGTGTGCTGTGCTAATCATTCTTCTTCACTTGACATTTATGCTTGGAGCTGCAAGAGAGGCCATTTTCCAGATAATGCCACAAAAACAACAAATTCTCAGATATCAGTTTAACTTACACGCTTCAACATCATAGACAACATTTCACATTAATATGTTGCAGAACACTAGATTAGTGTTAAAATTGCCAGAGTAAACATTGTTCTCCATGTGACAGATTGTCAAAAGATGTCCAAAATCGATAAATTTTATATCTCTGCACAGAGAAGCAGCTGGTTGCTCATTGTCATCTGTGGTGCTAATCAATGGGTTGAGCTCGTTGCTGGCACAGCGCCACCTCAGAGTAAGTGGCCCCTCATCCCAGCAGGTGTCGATGTTTAAACACCCGTATAGCTCCCAAGACTTACTGCGTCTGTGGATAACTCCATCTCTGCACAGAACTTCCCACATTTCCCACACAGTGGGCCCTCGTGTCTCTTACACACAATAAATCTTCAAACTTATTTCATTGGCTAAGTTAAATTTCGAGTGTGATGTGCTATTTCGTAAAAAATAGCAAACGGTAGACATGGATGTTATTGTGACTCTTTCCTAAGGCAACATTTGTGTATTACACTTGTAGAAGTGCACTGCAACATAAAACAGTAGACCGTAAGTTCAAACAATGGAAACTCCAGGTTGGAATATCAGCAGTGTAGGAAAAGATAGAGTGCTAATTACCATAAAGATGGCACGTTAAAATGCAGACAGGCACAGTTAAGACACTTACACATAAGCTTTTGGCCACAACCTTCATCAGAAAAAGAAATAGAAATACACACCATTCATTCACACAAGCAAGCACACTGTAGGGAAGCAGCCTACTCACGCTGTAGTAAATTCACATCAGTTTCCATTGAGTGTCAGCTAGTCTGCTGTAACTAGCTCTGACGTCATAAATGTTGCGCAATACCTTAAAAATCAAGCAAATGAACTAAAACTTTTCTAGCATGTCAGAAATAATATTAAATTAATGTGTGTTAAATATCAGTTCGATAACTTCAGCCATTTCCGAGATTCGGACGTTTTTCTGGAAAAATCATTGGCGCAACAGAACAGAGCTAGAGACTTCAAAATTTATATTTAGATTCATCTTTCATAATTATTTAATAAAAACAGTACTTTGGATTTCACATATTAAGATTTTAGTGGAAATTCATGATTTTCTGGTTTTCGTCTCAAAACTGAAGGAAGCGAGATAGATTAAGTAGGTTAATAAATAAGGCTAGGTTGTTTAGATTTAAATAGGTTGGAGGTCCGCTATGATTATGAAGATGTGTAAAGTTTCTTTTTAATACCTATAAAATTATAGCGATAGCGGATCTCAACAGGGCCAGTTCAGAGCTCATCTAGTGCGTGCAGGGCAATTAAATTAATTCTCTCGCCTAAAGTATTTAACTTAGCCACGTCAAAATTTTATTATCAATACTTACCTGCGTGCTGAATGCGCGTTTAAATTAAGAGCTTCTTCGGCCATCAGCCAAAGAAGCTATAAATTATTATGTAACTTGAAGTGGTGCGTTACTAGCCCAGCGGCTAGTCGGGATAGCGGATTTGATCAGGCGTTCCCTCAGCCGTCCGCACCGCGGCTTTATATATAAGAACACTGCGCGAGGAAGCAAGGCCCCAGTTCTCTCCAGACGCTGAATGACACGCCATCTGTGTCGGTAGTTGCGTCGCATCAGTGTATCTGCTACAAACAGCCTCGGGTGCCGTATTAAGTTACTAGAGATACGCGGAACCATGAGAACATTTCATGTGAAGTGTTAATTCTGGAATGATTTTCATTAACTAGCTTCAGTTTGCGTATTGTCGTATTTTCACGTGCCGTCGCGGGACAGACATTCTACCAAATATTTAGCGTGGCGTTTGATGAAATATTTTCATCAAATTATGGCGAGCATTCTTTTAACATTTAATTCGGACATTTATAGTTGCATCAGCGCATTAGACTCTGAACTGCTCTGTTAGTTAGGTTGTAGGGATACTTGTGGTTTTTATTAGTGAATTTCAGAATATACTCAAATATTTTGGAAAACCGTTTTTGATTAGAAATCCCGGACAATCTCCTAATTCCTCAGAGCTATAAGCTGCAGCTATAAGAACATTCTCAGGCAAAGTGGGCACTAGGATATCTATTTACTGGCTCCAAGTTTTATTAAATCACTTTCTGGGGGTCACGGAGTAAATAGAGAGCCAGTGTTGAGAACGGCAAAAGACAGCAATAACAACATTCTAAAAGCTAGAAACTGATTCAACACGCAAGCATATATCCAGCAATCAGATTTTTTATTATTGTTACAAACTTATACATCCGCCGCCCCACATATGGTGCATCGGCCGGGAAACAACTAAGTGAAAGTGATTTTTAACTATTCGGATTCGCGAGTGAAATGCGACACGCAACTGAGTATAGAACAGTGAATGTGTTACGTGTGCATGTGGACGACGCAATTGGATTAACAACGCATCTGGATTGACGGAGCTGGCACTGAGTCTAGCGGTGCTGCCGGCATCGCGAGAAGCCAGTCTCGCCGCACCGCAGTCGTCCGCTGGAGCAGCCGACGCAGAGCCTGCAATTGCGGGCCACGCTAACACACAACAGCCGTCGGAGAGCCGTCTGCAGTTTAACGTGCCACGTCGCATCAGGAATCCTGGTACGCCGCGCCGGCAACGCCATACGTCGTGCAGAAGGAACTAAGTTAAGTGAAAAACTGTTAAAAATTTTACTAACCTGCACTAAAAGACTGTCGGCGATGGAACCGTCAAAAGAAACTGAGGTTAAACTTAAATCAGAACCTATGTCTGTTGAGGGAACTGTAAATCCAGACAACGGTTCGAGTGTAAATATGCATGAAAGTAGTAATGTTAAGGTGAAATATGAAGTATTGTCTCCTGGCAGTAGTGTGGGAAGGGGCAATGATTCAATAATAGAGACTCCTGTAGTAAAGCGGAAAGTAGAAATGATAAATTTAGTGGATGATAGTTTCTCTGATGAATTAAAAATGAAACAGTCATCAGAGATGGTAGAGTTTAAGAAGGAGAAGTTAGATATGACTAATCAATCAGAAGTTTCAGTTAGTTTTGATAATTCTGGTGTTGGAGCTAGTTTTTCGTCACCTGAGTGTGATAAAAAGCCAGCTCGTGAGCAACCCAAAGATGCTGGGGCTGTTGATTTAAATGTTATATTACAAGCAATAGCTGCCAGCAATGCTGAATTAAAGTCTGAAATGGTGGCCAGTCAAACAAATTTTAATAAACGGTTTGAGGCAATGGACAATAAATTAGAATCCAATAATGCTGAATTAAAGTATGAAATTGTGGCCAGCCAAACTAGTTTTAATAAACGATTGGAGGTAATGGACGATACCTTCAAGGCTGGTTGCAATAAGTTGAAAAGGATCTTGACAGTTTGAATTGTAAAATTGATTGCAATCATGAGGATATTAAGAAAAAGGTTGCTCAACAGTTTTCTGAAATGTATAAAACAGTTAAATCCGAAGTTGCTGAGGTTCGCAAAGACTTCCAAATGGAAGATGCGAAGCTGGAGCACAAGTTAACAGAAAAGATCGAGGCAGAATCTGAACTGTGCTCAGATAGATTTAAAGATGTTAATATAAAAGTAAACATATGTCAAGCAGAAGTAGAAGCAATCAAAACTGACACTACTCATATTGTACAAAGAGTAGATAATGTTGAAATGAAAGTAGAAAATATCAGTACTAACATTGCTAACATTGAAAGTAAAGTAGCTTCAGTAACTTCTGGTAATGGTAGTGTACAACAAGTTGTAGCTGCAAACGCTGCTTTTATCGGGTGTCGGCAGTTCTTGCAGTTCGATCCAGATAAAAATATCCACCCGCTAGATTTCTGGAACGATTTTGAAGATGTGATTCCACCAACTTGGTCTGAGCGAGAGAAAATCTCATTTATTAGAAGCCATTTAGCAGGTGACGCCATGCGTTGGTCAGCTGATGTTATGTTGAAATGTAAAACTTTAGCGGAATTTAAAACAGCTTTTATTAATGAATATTGGTCTAGCAATAAGCAAAATGAAGTGTTGAGAGAATTTTGGAGTGGAAAACGCTTCAATGCAGGCAAGGAATCTATTAAAGAGTTTGCTAGGTCATGGATTTCACGTTTGTCACATTTGGCGGAAAAGCTAAAACCAGAAATGATTATACTAGGTCTGGAAACCAAACTGCCATGGTACTGGCAAACTAGAATTATATCAGCCCCTAGAGACAATCTGGATCGTTTCATTGAATATTTGGAACGTGTAGAACGTGTTGCTGCCAATGAGGAGCAAGCACGTAATAACCGTAATGCCAATAATAATAATAGTAATTTTAGGAACGAGCAAAATGGCAATGTAAACATCAGAACAGTAGGTGTTCGTCATCCTAAGAGAGATAGGAATTGGGGAAATAATTATCAGAACCAACAATGGCGTCCAAGGGATAATAATTTTGTTCCAAACAGAAATATGCATGTAAACAACAGTACGGAAAGTAAGGCTATGCCAGCTAACTATAATGAAAATAAAGGAAACAGTAGTAGACCTAGGCAGGAAAACTAGTTCCCGTCTATGAGGACACTGGCGCTCACCAGGCGGTTACTTTTCCTAAGCCAGTAGTTAAGGGAATGGGTAAGACAGATCAGAATACTCAAACTGAACAGATGGATGAAATGTCGGTAGCACCTAAGGATACAACAGAAATATTAGATCACTCACAGTATTTGATAGATACCGTGTTAGAAACGCTTTCTAAGTGGGAAGAGAAAGAGAAGGCGCAGCAGTGTAACAGTAGGGATGAGCTACAAAATACTGAATTGACGGGTGAAGAAGCAGAAGAAATTCATGCTTATATTTACGATGAGGATGATGTGCTCTTATCTAAAGTGCCTGTGCAGGATGTTGATAATGTACTAATAGATTTAGGACAGGAGATAAGTAGGAATGTAGAGGGTAGGCTGTTTGGGGTCAATGAACCCAGTAGCTGTGACCAGTTGTCACTTGAGAAGGAAACCGACGATAATGGTGAAAGTGGTTTAGCTGTAACTAATGTTATGCCCGGTCTGGAGGCGCAGAATCGCTCAGACTATAGTAATTTGGGTCATGTTCAGCAAACTAAATGTAATGAAGTCGTGCGGTGTTTCGATTTAAAATTAATAGACAGACTGGAAAAGGCAGCTGAAAATGTAATTCAGGAAACCCCTACACACTGTGACCTAAATGTAATGAAGACAGATGTTGATCACTTTAGTTGGAGACAAATCCAAAAGGAACTACTAGATGAATGTGAGGAACCACCTGTACAACCTAGAATAAGCCACCCTATAATAATAGTGAATATGTTGGGTATCAATGTACGTTGTCTCTTAGACAGTGGAAGTGAGGTGAGTGCAATATCTCAGTCCTTCTTTGATGCATTACCTGGTAAAGACAAACTTACTGTAATGAGGGTATCAGGACTAAGAATAATTGGTGCTACTGGCAAGGTGTCAAAAACAGTAAAGCAAGAAGCTTTGCTACCCTTTAACATAAATGGTAATGTAATTGATCATCCATGTTTAATTGTAAACAATCTCAGTATTGAGGTTTTAATTGGCATAGATTTCTTGTCGAAATATCAGAGTGTTGTTGACTTTGAAAGAAGCCAGTTAAAAATGGTCTTGCCAATAACCGGAGTAATTATAGTACCTTTTAGTGATAAACATGTAGTAACTGATCATGAAACTTGGGAGCTGCCTATACGAGTTCTGAAAAACAGGAGGTATTTGGACGAGGATGTTAATCTTAATAACAATAAGTTGAACACAGAAGAAGAAGAAGAAGCAGTTATTTTAGACAAAATAGAAGCTAAATTGCAGGAAATCGATAGGATTTCAGGCAATCAAAAGGAAGAACTGAGACAGGTTCTAAAAAGGCATCATAAAGTATTTTCAGATCGACCTGGCAGATTCATAGGTAGCCAATGAATGCTGTAGGGAGGAGGTTGTTCTGTAACCTCTACACAGTGTGGCAACTGTGCAGTCCCCGCTGTGTGAGATCTTTCCCTTTCAGGTCTCACTCACTCTTCATCTTTTCTATCCACCTAAAATTTCTAACTCTTCTTTACAGCATTAAACTAATGAATGCTGTAGGGAGGAGGTTGTTCTGTAACCTCTACACAGTGTGGCAGCTGTGCAGTCCCAGCTGTGTGAGATCTTCTTTCCCTTTCAGGTCTCACTCATTCTTCATCTTTCCTATCCTCAAAAATTTCGACATTTTCTTTCCAAATACTAAATTTTCCAGTATAATTATCAATACAGCATTAAGCTAATGAATGCTGTAGGGAGGAGGTTGTTCTGTAACCTCTACACAGTGTGGCAGCTGTGCAGTCCCAGCTGTGTGAGATCTTCTTTCCCTTTCAGGTCTCACTCATTCTTCCTCTTTCCTATCCACTAAAATTTTCGACCTTTTCTTTCCAGACATGAAAATTTTCTGTCATGGCTATCAAGCCATGAGTTATGCAACCATTCTATCTACCGATTAGTGAAGAAAAATACCTAATGTGACAAACCTAATAGTGACAAACAATAGGGAAGTATGACGTAATTAAGATACAAATGTATTTGAGTAACAATTATGTATAGTACCCTGGTAATATAGTAACTACAAAGTGTTCTTTTATTGGAAATGGTCCACCAACAGTAATTTAAAAAGATGTATGAATTCATGTACAAGCAGGATCTGAAGTGTCAATGAGACCTAGTGTATGCTTTAGAGCTGACTAATAAATAGTAAAAGAGATTGCTTAGTGGTATGAAATATATGCAGATAAGTTGTAAGGATAAACTCACCTTGTGTAGCAAGGAAAGGCAGTATAATAGAATTGAACAGTGTTTGTGGTTGAGACGTGAAGGACACGTCCCTGAAGTATTTATAAGGTTGGAGCTGGCCATTATTTTAGTGTAGTGTGTGACAGGATACACCTACACGTATTGAGGTTATGAGTTGGAGGCGTGAATGCGACCATAGGTACCCTTATGTTAAATGAGACAGAGCAGCTCATGGTGTCCTATAGGTTTAAGGAATATAGCATTACGCTCGTCCATAATTATTTGATGCAGTTTAGTGGTAGGTCTGAAAGAGACTACCTGTGGTTTCAGCGTCCGATTGAGTGGAAATGGATTGCCACGTGAGCAAACTAATCAGCTGCAATACACTATGAATATGAAATACATGTGCTATCCTATGCTTTAAATATTAATAGAGTGAGTGTTAAATAAGTACATACACTAGCAAAATAAATAAATAACATACTGACAGACGTGAAACATTATTTTAGCTCAGCATAAATACACTTCAAAGTAAGTAAGTACCTAATTGCAGATGTGGAACTGACAACAGCAGAGGACCAATAAGTGGATTTTGTAGTCAACTAAACGTAGTGTGTTTTGAACACTCAAAACTGTACTATTACCAAAAGTTACTCACATGTACAAAGAAGCTGAGAAAACAACCACTAATCATACTCATACTATCTCTAAGAATAAAGTAATCAAAGATGAGTCAGTTAAGTGCTTAAAATGCAAATGTATCAAGGATGTACCGAGCATTGGTTCAGTGTTCCGGCCCAGAAATAATAAATTCAGATTAAATATGATTCATCACTGTATGCCTTGAGCATAGATTTTCTCTAGTACATGACTAAAGGCGTTTTGAGCCATTTGTTTAACGATTTTATGACAGTTAAGTAACCACGAGAGTAAAATTGAAAAGGTTCTGTTAACTTTGTTCCAGAAAAATGTTGAAGGATAAAATGTATATATCCCCATTTCATTGTGACCCACCCACAGATATTAAGTGAACAGAGTCTGAGGCACTCTTTTTGTTTGTTCTACAGGACAAACCAGATAATGGCAGCCTGGTAGCTGCGTGAAAGCGTGGAGTGACTTGGACACAACTCACAGTGACCCCTCCCCTTTCCCCATGTAATTTAGAGAGAACGTGAAGGACGCACACCATAGCAACTTCCCCTCCTCTACCCTTGTGAATGGAAGTGTAGGACGCCAGCCAAAGCGGCTACAACCACGTGTGTAAAAATTATTTGTGAACTTTTTCTTTCAGGTTTAAAAAAGACTGCTAAGAGATAATCATCTGTTTATGTGTCATGTTATTTTCTTTGAATTTGTGTATGTAAAGATGTATTTAATGTATTTAATGGATCTAAGATTTTCATAATTTTTCAATTTGTATGTGTTTGTTTGTCTAAGGCAATATGTATGCCAAAATATTTCATGACTTTGCTTTAAAAATTTGAGTAATGACATTGTTTAAAAGGCAGTGAACATGCCTACAATTTAAATAATTAATTTAGGTAATCAGTTTTCTTTAATGTTTCTACAGGTTTATATTTCAATTTTGAATTTTCATAGGGAGTTAAACTGTACTCTTGCTTCCCTTTTTGTAATTAAATTTTTTTTCATTCATTAACATTCATAAGCAAAAAATTTAAGTAGAGGGTGATGTAGGGAAGCAGCCTACTCACGCTGTAGTAAATTCACATCAGTTTCCATTGAGTGTCAGCCAGTCTGCTGTAACTAGCTCTGACGTCATAAATGTTGCGCAATACCTTAAAAATCAAGCAAATGAACTAAAACTTTTCTAGCATGTCAGAAATAATATTAAATTAATGTGTGTTAAATATCAGTTCGATAACTTCAGCCATTTCCGAGATTTGGACGTTTTTCTGGAAAAATCATTGGCGCAACAGAACAGAGCTAGAGACTTCAAAATTTATATTTAGATTCATCTTTCATAATGATTTAATAAAAACAGTACTTTGGATTTCACATATTAAGATTTTAGTGGAAATTCATGATTATCTGGTTTTCGTCTCAAAACTGAAGGAAGCGAGATAGATTAAGTAGGTTAATAAATAAGGCTAGGTTGTTTAGATTTAAATAGGTTGGAGGTCCGCTATGATTATGAAGATGTGTAAAGTTTCTTTTTAATACCTATAAAATTATAGCGATAGCGGATCTCAACAGGGCCAGTTCAGAGCTCATCTAGTGCGTGCAGGGCAATTAAATTAATTCTCTCGCCTAAAGTATTTAACTTAGCCACGTCAAAATTTTATTATCAATACTTACCTGCGTGCTGAATGCACGTTTAAATTAAGAGCTTCTTCGGCCATCAGCCAAAGAAGCTATAAATTATTATGTAACTTGAAGTGGTGCGTTACTACCCCAGCGGCTAGTCGGGATAGCGGATTTGATCAGGCGTTCCCTCAGCCGTCCGCACCGCGGCTTTATATATAAGAACACTGCGCGAGGAAGCAAGGCCCCAGTTCTCTCCAGACGCTGAATGACACGCCATCTGTGTCGGTAGTCGCGTCGCATCAGTGTATCTGCTACAAACAGCCTCGGGTGCCGTATTAAGTTACTAGAGATACGCGGAACCATGAGAACATTTCATGTGAAGTGTTAATTCTGGAATGATTTTCATTAACTAGCTTCAGTTTGCGTATTGTCGTATTTTCACGTGCCGTCGCGGGACAGACATTCTACCAAATATTTAGCGTGGCGTTTGATGAAATATTTTCATCAAATTATGGCGAGCATTCTTTTAACATTTAATTTGGACATTTATAGTTGCATCAGCGCATTAGACTCTGAACTGCTCTGTTAGTTAGGTTGTAGGGATACTTGTGGTTTTTATTAGTGAATTTCATAATATACTCAAATATTTTGGAAAACCGTTTTTGATTAGAAATCCCGGACAATCTCCTAATTCCTCAGAGCTATAAGCTGCAGCTATAAGAACATTCTCAGGCAAAGTGGGCACTAGGATATCTATTTACTGGCTCCAAGTTTTATTAAATCACTTTCTGGGGGTCACGGAGTAAATAGAGAGCCAGTGTTGAGAACGGCAAAAGACAGCAATAACAACATTCTAAAAGCTAGAAACTGATTCAACACGCAAGCATATATCCAGCAATCAGATTTTTTATTATTGTTACAAACTTATACATCCGCCGCCCCACAACACCTCACACACACATGACCGCCAACTCCGACAGCTCAGACCAGAATGCTAGTCTGTAAGTTTGCTACACAATAAAATAATTATTCTGAGCTACAAGAAAAATGGATTCAAAGAACTAAACAGCTTGAAGAAAAAAAAGGGAAGCTCCCTGAAGCAACGTAGTTTCACGAGTGTGCATACCAGTGGTAAATTATGAGAGTCGCAACTCTCTGAAATGGATACAAAGGCCACCAGATTGCATTAGCTTTGTTTGTGTCTCGGATTGTTACCAAGAATGGTAGGAGCTATAAGAGATGTGAAGAGTGTAAGATGTTGAGTGATCCCTGTGAAGGACACAGATGCCCTGTACTTCTGTGAGTCAGCATTATCAGCACGCAACAAAATTTGAAGGGGCCTAATTGGGTGTCTCCATTTGCCAGGCTGATTGAATTATGCAATATGCAGATTTGTGAGTCATTCAGATGTGGTAGTGGCCCCATGTTGGACTGCTTGGGAACGTAAGGGTGGTGTGCTTGTCAGCAAGCTTCCGGTTTACCATGTCTGACGAGCCCATGGGAGAATTGCTGTAATGTACGCCGAGCACATAGTAACCCCTTCACACCTGCACCTGTCATGTGACCAGCAGTGAGACATTCTGCAAGACCCGCGATGACAGTTGTCAGTGAGTATGACAACGACATAGGGAGAGGGCGTGTGGGGCAGCATCGGATATGACTTCAGGTCACTCTGACAGCACAGCAGTATGTCATGGACATCCTACATCCTCATTTGCTACCTCCATGTCCAACGGAGTTACAAGAGACAGACCAGTGAAAACATATCCAGTTGTTGACTCACAAAACGGTTTTGAGCTGTGACGCATGTAGTCTTAAGTGAATCATTCATACAAAAAGAAAAGAAGAAGAAGCTAAAGTCAGAATGTGAAAAAATTGGAGAATGGAATAGATATTTGAAGACTTCACACTTGAAACTCCCAGTTTTCCTATTGTGAAAGTGCCTTTGTGACCATATGCATTTCACTGACAATAAACTTTTTTTTTCCCCCTGGGTCTTGGCTCCATATTTTTTCATCCAGTTGAGTCAGAATACTTGCATTGTATTTGTGAGGTATTGTTTCAGTCTTGCAAGCTAATCTAAAATAGAAATCCCTTTTGCATCCTAGAAAACAATGACCACTCTTTCTCTCCGATTAAGTCACCTTGGCTATTTTTGTGCAACTGCTGTTTCATTTCATCCACGGGAACAGATTGGTGCATAGAATCAGTTGTGTGTCAGATTGTCCCAAATTGTTTTTCACATTAGGTTGTAGTCAGGCTTCAACAGACATGCCACTCACTTTCTGGTATGGCCACGGCATCAAATGTTTTGCACATCTTTTTAATTACTGATCTTGCAATATCACACTGTGTTCTTTCTCAGCATTTTCATATTTGATTGTAATTCTAGGAAGTTGTTCATGAGTCATCTTACAGAGACATATGCTACATATGAATTCAGCCACCCATTCCTTAACTGTTGACTATGAAGGAACTCCCCCCATGAACCATGGACCTTGCCATTGGTGGGGAGGCTTGCATGCCTCAGCGAGACAGATGGCCGTACCGTAGGTGCAACCACAACGGAGGGGTATCTGTTGAGAGGCCAGACAAACATGTGGTTCCTGAAGAGGGGCAGCAGCCTTTTCAGTAGTTGCAGGGGCAACAGTCTGGATGATTGACTGATCTGGCCTTGTAACATTAACCAAAATGGCCTTGCTGTGCTGGTACTGCGAACGGCTGAAAGCAAGGGGAAACTACAGCCGTAATTTTTCCCGAGTACATGCAGCTCTACAACTTGACTAGAAGAAGAGATCGGTTGGTAGGACATGTTTTGAGGCATCAAGGGATCACAAATTTAGCATTGGAGGGCAGCGTGGAGGGTAAAAATTGTAGAGGGAGTCCAAGAGATGAATACACTAAGCAGATTCAGAAGGATGTAGGTTGCAGTAGGTACTGGGAGATGAAGAAGCTTGCACAGGATAGAGTAGCATGGAGAGCTGCATCAAACCAGTCTCAGGACTGAAGACCACAACAACAACAACATGAAGGAACTGACTCCTAATAAGTAAGATGATGCCTGTAGAAAAGTACAACAAAACAGTAATCTCAAAAAAGGACAGGATAGACAGTACATTCTGTAGTACATATTAAAAGTGATTGGTAAAAGAGACTTGGCATGTTAAATGCAGCTTTTGATTACATGATAATTGAATTGGATAGATAAACAATCTACTTGCTAAGTGGCGGCAGAACACACACATAAAAGAAGATTATAATTAGGCAAGCTTTC
The DNA here is from genome assembly GCF_023864345.2 of Schistocerca serialis cubense. Classification (NCBI taxonomy): domain Eukaryota; kingdom Metazoa; phylum Arthropoda; class Insecta; order Orthoptera; family Acrididae; genus Schistocerca; species Schistocerca serialis. The sequence continues at coordinate 52,256,103 of NW_026047583.1, forward strand.
AGAGCCAGTAGCTCATTCTTCAGGCAGAAGGGTTGAAGTGGAAGGAAGAGGGGTGAAGGATAGGTCTAGGAAAAATTGTAGATTTTGAGAAAGTTACCCAGAACTGCAGATCAGGGGAGACTTTCCAGATGGGATGAGAAGGAAAGACTGATTCCACATCTACATACATACTCCACTAGCCACCATATGGTGCATGGCAGAAGGTACCCTGTCTCACTACAATAGTCTGAATAAAATTACTTGATAGTTGACATCAATCACTTGCCGCAACAATGTTGCCACATTGGCTACCAGCTACCGTTTGGTTACAGTTGACAACAAACAAGCGGCTCACTTCACAAATTATGTTAAACGTTTAACACAGAGCAATTTTTCTAGTGACTGGTGCAAGGTATGTCAGAAATGTTGGATACTCTGTCGACTATTGATTTAAAGTGACCAGTGACTGAACTGGGGAAGACGACCCGTTTTGTATCTCTGACTGTAAACTTGTGTCCTAACCCAGCCGAGAAAATTGTGGTCAGCAGTCTGCAGCAGTACTAATATCATGATCGCTTTGTTCATGGCGATTAAAGCTAACGCTTAAGGGTAAACTCAAGACAACAAAAACTCAATTTCAGGGCTGAAAGCAAATTAAAATTTCTCCGTTTCATTTGTTACCTGTAACTATCCTTACTCTAGCTGCACATGCTGCCATGTTAGAAACCAGTGAACAGTCCATGTGGGCACTTGTTCGTGGATTATAGATGACTGAGGCAGATTCCAAATGAAGAAATAGTGACAGGAAGAAAAATAAGACCAAATAGAACAGTCAAAACAATGATGAAAAATGATGCAGCAAAGTATTAAAAATAAAAAAATACATTTAAACCAATTAATTGAATGAAAATAATAATCACACTCTTTTGGTTAGATTTAGAAATAAAAATTTTGCTACATTGATGAGATTCAAACCTACGACATGCTACACATTAGATTAATCTGCCAACCATTGTGCTATGCCACAGCACTGCATGAAGTATTTATATATGTGAATGTAGTGACCCAGTTGCAACTATGAACTGCAACCTTAAAAATTTCAGTTTCACACAATGTAGTGAAAAGCTTATCTAATGTAAGATGATCTCTGTGAATATGATAACTATATGTATGATACTGAATCACACCTTGTGCTGAGTTATTCAGTAGTGTTTGGTTAGTGCTATGAATGAAATGTGTGTCTTTCATTAGCATTGTTAATGTGTGTTGTTTTTGGTGTAGCTATCGCGTGTCATGAAATACATAATAAAAGTGTCGGGCTCGTAATTCGGGATACAAATACATCAAGAAAGAATGCTGAACCAGGAATTGGAAGTGACTGGCCAATTTTGGTGGAGTTTGGCAACAGCAGACAGTTCAAGTGTGACGCTGACTACTCTTATTGGCGTTTGAAGTGCCAACTATCAAGTAATTTTATTTCAACTGTAGTCAGTTCCTTTTCCGTTCCATCTGCCAATCGATTGAGGAAAAAGTGAATGTCTATATGCCTCTCTATGAGTCCTAATTTGTCGTCTCTTATCTTCGTGGTCCTTACGCATAATGTATGTTGGTGCAATCAGAATTGTTCTGCAGTCAGCACAGTGTTCCTCAAAATCCCTCCAGGGATTCCCATTTGAGTTCCAGAAACATCTCCATAATACTTGTATGTTGTTGTTTCGACCTACTGTTAACAAATCTAGTATCCTGCCTCTGAATTACCCCAATGTCTGCTTTAATTCGACCCCTTGTGGATCCCAGACACTAGCATCCTATATGTGATGTCCATCACAGCTGAGCCACACTGTAGTAAAATCCACCCAACAAACGAAAGATGATTATTCGCCCTCCCTACCATGACCCTCACAAGTTTGTTCCATTTCATATCACATTGCAACGTTATGTCCAGATATTGAAACAATGTGACTTCATTCATGACACTACTAATGCTGGATTCTGGCATTATGGATTAGTTTTTCCAACTCATCTGCAGTAACTTATATTTTTCTACATTTAGGGTTAGCTGTCATTTATCACACCAACTGGGAACTTTGCCCAAGTCATCTTTTATCCTCCTAAATCACTCAACGATGACACCTTCCATACACCACAACATCATCAGCAAACAACCACAGATTACTGTCCACTTTGTCCATCAGATCAGTTATGCACATAGAAAATATGAGTAATAGCGCTCCTATCACACATCCCTGGAATGATCCTAATGATACCCTAGTCACTGATGGACACTCACCGTCGGGATAATGTAGTGGGTTCTATTACTTCAGAAGTCTTTGAGCCACTCACATGTCTGGGAACCTATTCCATGTGCTTGTACCTTTGTTAAAAGTCTGCAGTGAGGCACTATGTCAAATGCTTCTCGGAAATCAAGAAATATGGAATCTGGGTTTGTGAATTTTGTGATGGCAAAGTTAGAGGAGCAATGCATCTGCATTAAATTTTGCGTGAAACTCAAGAAAACCTTTACACAGACACACCAAATGATGCTGGGAGCCTATAGCGATGAGTGCTTAAGCCATACTTGGTCTTATGTATTATTCACACGTTTTAAAATGGCTTTACAAAAGTCAAAAATAATCCTTGTTCAGGACGCTCTTAGATGTCCCCTGATGACGCTTGTGTCAGGAACGTCAAAGAAATTGTGTGTGGCAGTCGAAGATACACTGTCTGAGAGATTGTAGAAGTATGTAACATTTCAATTGGATCATGTTATGAAATGACACAGCATCTTGGAATGCATTGTGTTGCCGCCAAGTTCATTCCACGGCTCATGAGTCAAGACCAAAAAAACTTTTGGATCTCACAAATGAGAATGAGATGTTCCTTGCGAGAATAGTATGACCCCTGCAGACTTCTTTTTATTTCCAAAGTTGAAAAGGATGAAGTTCTGCAATGGTAGATGAGATAAAAGAAAATTCGCAGACGGCACTTTATGCGACCCAGCAAGAGGTGTGTCAAGACTGCTCCTGGAAGTGGAAATGATATTGGGAGCAGTGTATCAATTGTGGAGGAGAGTAATTCGAAGGAGACAATCCATAGTAATTAAAAGATAAGCATAGAAAATTTTATGGACAAAGTTTTGGAATTTTTTGAACAGACGTCGTATGACAAAAGGGCATGCTGAGTTGCCCATGAGCGATGCTTTGTACTGATTTGTGGACATAAACTTACTGGTCTCTATGAAACTGATTAGATTCAAACCCAGAATATGTTCAAGAATTCTGCAGCAAACTGATGTTACGGGTATTGGTCTGTAATTTCGCGGGTCTGTTCTTTCGCCCTTCGTATATACAGGAGACGCCTCTGTATTTTTTTCCCCAGTTGCTAGGTCTTTCTGCTGGGTGAGAGATTCACAATAAATACAAGCTAAGTAAGGGTCCAGTGCCATATAGCACTCTTTGTAAAACCAAATTGAGATTCCATCTGCAACTGGCGACTTATTTGTTTTTAATTATTTCAGGCGTCGGGGATGCTTACGAGGGTGGTTTGAAAAGTTCTTGAAACAGAATAGAAAAAATGTACTTATGTCACTGAAACTTTTTTGTTTTTCAATGTACCCTGCTTGTAGATTAATTCACTTGGTCCAACAGTGTTCCAATACCTCGATCCCATCTCGACAATGATTTTCCTCCAGGCCTATAAAATAGTTGTCAACTCAGGCTATCAATTCTTCATTTAAGTGAATCTTCATCCACAAAGAAAAATTTTAAGTTTAGGGAAGAGGCACGTGTGGCAACAATTCATACCTTAATTTGTGTAATTTTACCATGGCGATGGTACATGCATGCGAGCGTGCATTTGCTTGATGCTAGACGACTTTCTTCCTTATTAAACCTGGCCTTTTTCGCATATCATTTGTTGCAATTTGTCCAGAAGGTTAGCATAGTATTCTCCAGTAATTGTTTGCCCAGTGGGGAGATAATGTACAAACAGAATCCCCTTCTCATCCCAGAACACTGATGCCATGCCCTTCCCCGCTGAAGGAATTTGGTGGCGCATCCCAGAACACTGACGCCATGTCCTTCCCCGCTGAAGGAGTTTGGCGGCGGAGATTCAGCATTATTTCTACTGCCTTGATTATTGCTTTGTCTCTGGGGTATAGTAGTAAACCAAAGTTTCCTCGTGGTCACAAACCAGGACAAAAGATCTTGTTTGTTTCTCCTAAAACAGGCCAAACATCGTTGTGATATGTCCATTCTCATGCGTTTTTGACACAGCGTCAAGAGTCGCGGCACCCATCTTGTGAATACCTTTCAGATGACATCTGGCAAGCGTGAGCAATTTCATGCACTCTAAATTGGTGATCCTCCTTGATCATTATGCGGACTTTTGCAATGATTTCTAGAGTAGTGACACGTTTTGGCTGACCTATTCATGGATGATCATCATCTAAGCTCTCCTGACCAAATTGAAATTCATTTATCCACTTAGCAACAGTTGAAGACAAAGGAGCAGAGTCCCCTGGTGTTTTCTGGAAATCGGCATGAATGTCCTTCACTTTCATACCTTTCTTTATGAAGTATTTAATCACTGCTTGAATCTCGACCCGACCCCCCGTCCCGTACCGTCGCGTCTTTGCAGATCACTGCACAGGAACAACAACAGAGCCGTGTCACTGCCACAGCTCTCTTCCAAGAGCACTGACATGGGACGGGTTTACAGGCAACAGTCCAACGAATATCATGTGAACAACTTGTGCTAGTGCTGGCCTCTTGTGGTGATTGTTGTTAGGTGTCTTTGTGCTATTGTCAAATGACGGTATGTTTATATGATTCTCTTGCATGAATGATTTCTTAAATGCAAAATTTAAAACATTTATCTCCTACTGCCACACCAGACTGGTCAAGTGACTTGATGGAATTCTTTGACTCACTTAGTGATTTTACATAGGACAATAAATTCCCCTGCTTCTCAGCCAGATCTTTTGCTGAGGTATGACAGTGGTAGTAACCTTTCCTTGTTGCCATTTGGCATTCTCTTTTGAACCAAGAGTGCAGTAGCTTTTCCTTCCTCAGTATTTTCCAAATTTCATTGTTAAACCGCAGTGGCTCTTTTGCATCCTTAATTCGTTTACTAGGTACAGACTTGTTGAGAGTGCAATTCACGATCTGTTTAAGCTTTGACCATAATCTCTCTACGTCCATCTTAATGGAACTAAGTGATGTCAGTTCTGTCTAAGTAAGATGCTAACATCTGCTTATCTGCTCTTTCTGGCATGAACATTTTCCTAGCCTTCTTGACTGATTTATTAATTTTTGTAACCTTAGTTGTTATGATGTTATCATGATTATTAATCCCCATCTCTATGCTGAAGTCATTGATGATATCTGGCCTGTTTGTAACTACAAGGTCTAAGATATTTCCATTGCATGTGGCATGGCAAACTAGGTGCTCAAGACAATTTTCGAAAACCACATTCAAAAGTGCTTCACAAGATTGACTGCACCCCCTGCAATGAAGCCATAGGCTACCATCTATACTCAGTAGACTAAATTCACCTCCAACTAGTATTGCATGATCTAGGTATTTACGTGCTACTGTCTGTAGACTTTCTGTGAATGGCTCCAAAACTGTCATAGCAGAACTGGGTGGCTGATTATCCATTAATTAACGTGATTTCACCTAGACTTGTTATACGCAACCAGATAACTTCACTGTCACAATCAGCTTTGACCTCAATAGAGACAATGGACACTCCCTCTCCTACAGTGTCTAACCTGCCTTTCTGATATATATTCCATTAATCACTAAATATGTCAGAGCTTTCTGCTCTCGGTTTCAGCCATCTCTCAGTCTCTGAGAATAATTTGAGTGCGATACTTTCCTGGATGGCAGTAAATTCGGAAACTGTGTTACAAGTACATTGACAACTGATAAAATTTTGACAATCTACACTGGAGTGAATTCAAAAGATAAACCTCAACCAACATTGAATGTATCTTGGTGATAAAGAGCCCAAATAAATAAATTGATGATTTTATTCCATTTCATCTGATTGAATGAAACACACACAGCATAACTACTCAGAAAACAACTATAGTGCTGATTACATTTACTATCATACATGTAGCACTCTGAGAACATTTCACCTTGTCATAGTAGTCCTGTGTTTTGGAACTAGGCAGTGCTTCATTTCACAAAGCGAAAGGAATAGCTTGTGTAAAAAACAAAAGAAGGGGAAATAGTGGTTGCTGGTGTTTTTAACATTATCATTCAATTTAGTTCCTATTGTGAACTTTGCAGCTAGGATATGTAAATGCTCTGAGACTGCTATTGATAATATCTTTATGAACAAATCTAGGGGAAAGACGTTATATCACAAAACCAATAGTAAATGGACTATCTGATCACGACGTGCAGCATCTTGTGTTAAATGTTGAAACTTGTCAGGATAAAAAAATATTAAATCTGAGTACAGGAGGATAATAAATAAGCCAGAAATTGAGGAATTCAGGAAATTGCTCAAAGACATGAACTGGAGAGATGTTTACCTGACTCAAATGGAAAATGCAAAGCATTTATTAATAAAGTTACCTCCTCTTTTGAAAATTGTTTTCCCCTAAAGGTAACTCAGATCACACAGAAGTCAAAAGATAAACCATGGATTATACAAGGAATAAAGATATCATGTGGGGCAAAAAGGAGACTGTATCTACTATCTAGGAACGTTTCTGATATTAGAATTGTAATGCATTACAAAGAATACTGCAAAATATTGAATCAAGTAATCCAGAAATCGAAGTAGCTTTATTAAGAGAAAATGATAATTGTATCGGGCAACAAAATAAGAACTGTTTCAGATATAGTGAAGACAGAGAGAAGTGGGGCCAAAAAGGAAGTGGAACAGATAGCTCTAAAAGTAAATGAGACTTTGGTAACAAGTGCATGTAGTGTTGTAAATCTCTTAAGCAAGACTTAATTTTTGTTACTGACGGCTCGGGGTTATCAGGTTCGGTGAATGGTGCAATGGAGTATCTGGGACCAGTCTTTGAAGAACATCGTGTAGAACCTATTCGAGGAACTTTGAATTCCAACCATTGCTTCTCAGTATACTTACTCCTTAATGAAATTTGTTGCAAGTTATATATCTATATTTCCAACAAGTAGCTCAATACATATTATCAATACTAGGAATAAGAAAAATCTACATAAAGACCTAAAATCACTTATGTTGGTCCAAAAGGGGGTCCAATATTCAGGAACACACATTTTCAATAAATTACCAGCAACCATTAAAAACTTGGTTTCAGATAAAGCACAGTTTAAACAGAGTTTGAATGACTTTTTGATAGGCAATGCCTTCTACTCTATAGATGAATATCCTAACAGAGACTGTTAGGCCAGCTTAAGTAAAAATATGTTAGATATAAGTTTTGACAGCACTTGGTTGCAACAGTCAATATTAAGTATTTTGTGTATGATAAATTTATTAATAGTGCATAACAATGTTTCATTCTGACAGCGTATTAATTCTGTAAATATTAGCTTTTCCAGTTTATTGTATTGTATTCACCTATTTTGACAATCTCATGACAAATGATCAGGGTAGTATTCATTATATTAAAATGTTTTGTGTTATACATTCTGACATGTTCCACACCCTCGAGAATCATCTCATTTTTTCGGTGTATGTAATGAAAACTGAATCAAATCAAATCCAATCACCATCTCTCATCATGTAATAACTTCACTTCTTCTTCTTCCCTTGTCGTCTCCTGTTTTTCCAGTACTCGTCCATCTCCTCCTCATGTTTTTCCCCCTTTATTCTATTCGTGTTGTTCTCAATCCCCTATTTCTTCTGCATTGAAAGCCTTTTATTTTTATTTACTTATTTTTTTTATTGAGGTGAGTCTCTACGGACTGCGTGGTAACAACCGACTTCACTCTAGTGTCCAGGTCTTGTTCTTGCTCCAGCTTTGACTTCCTGCCAGTATCTTCTGAGCCCCTGCAAGAAGTGCCTTTTTATGCTCTTCAGATAATGGTCCTCACTGTCTTTCGGATGTTGATGCCATGTTAAAACCTTGGTAGTTGGTCACCAATCTTCTAAATTTGTTCCTTTCAGGAATTTCTCTCTGAGATACCAATCTGCTTAAGATCTTTTTCACATTCTTTGAACCATCTCGGCCTCGTTTTCTTAGATGGGATGAAACTCCATATTCTTTTTGTTAGTCGATCACCGTCCATTTTCATGAGATACCATAAAATAACAATCATTTCTTCGTAATGGATGCTGTGATAGGTTCTGTCTTGCTGCACGAGTCCTCATTTGCTCTCATTCGCCATTGTCCATCGACCCATCTATTACCTTAGGATTTTCCTTAATATCCTACACTCACGCTTTTCCAGCCGCTCAGCTTACCTTGTCTATTCGTGGTCAAAGATTTGGATGCTTATAAGCCCTCAGGTTTTACAACTGTATTATAATGTTGGAACTTGGCCCATATACTCATAGACTTTTTGTTATAAGTATTCTTTGTCAGTTGGTATGCTTGGTCTAACTTCCTCATCCCGACAATTGCTTCTTCTTTTAATCCATTCTCCAGGTGGATGACTTCACCGAGATACCTGAAATTCTTAACTCATCCAATTTTTTCCCAGGTTGGTTATCATCCATTCAGGTCCATCACAGATGTTCGTCATATGTTTTGTCTTTTGAATAGAGATCTGGAGTCTAACTTTTTTCAGCAATTTCTGACAGCCTATTTATCTTGTTGACTGCTGACTCTATGTTGTTAGCAAAAATGGCTAGGTCAGCCGCAAAATCTAAGCAGCCAATGCACACCCCTTTGTTCTTAGGACGAAGTCTGAACCACTCTTCATTTGTTTCTCCTTGGGCTAATAACTTTCTCCACTCTTGAATGACCTTTTCCAAGACACAATTGAAAAGGTTCAGGTACCTCACCCATAAATTTAATTTTTGACACTGTGTTAGTAAGAGTTTGTTTGATCAGCTTTCTTGATGTATTATCCACCCCAAACTTTTCCAAAATATTCATTACTGCCTGTCAGTCGATGGAGTCATATACTTTCTGAAAATCAACAAATATGACCACATAGTTATTTTTCCAATTTTTTTTGTACCTGATCATGTTCTTCAAGTTAAAGATCTGTTCTGCGCAAGAATCGCCCTTTCGGAAACCAGCTTGATAGTCCCCAATCAGTTGGTTACAATGATCTTCTATTCTATTCTGTATCACTTTGGAGAGAATCTTATATGGAACAGATACTAATGAGGTACCCTTATAGTTATTGACATTCTATTTATCACCTTTTTTGTGTATACGATGGATTAAAGCTGACTGCCATTCAGTTGGTATCATCCCAGCTCTCCAGATCTCCTCAAAAAGTTGGACTAGTATATCTAGAGTTTCATTATTTGCCAGCTTCAGTAGTTCCACCACTATTGAATCCTCTCCAGCTGCCTTATTATTCTTAAAGTTGTTGATGATCTCTTTGGTCTCCTCTTTACTAGATGGAGATGAGGGGTAGTTTGTGGATTGGGGCACATACAGGGAATCTTTCTTTCGGTTCATCACAATTAAGTAGGTTTTCAAAGTAACGAGACATTATCTTGCAGTTCTCTTTGTTGGTCAGGCCGAGTGTGGTGTGCGTACTGTAAGACCTTCAGTACACACACCATCAGATTATTTGACTTGTTGCTCTAACGAAGTAAGCGAGTGTCAGCAATATGTCTCGTGGTCTTATCATGGCATGTTTATCTTCTGCCATTAGGTCAGACGATAGAAATGCCACTTGCACACTTAGAGTAGCAGATTGATGGTGACCAACTTTAAATAGAACTTGATTAATTTTCACACACATTTATTAAAATAATAACAAATATAAAAATTATTTAACTTGGTTCTGGATGCTATTTACAATTGACAATCTGAAGTTCCTTTGGTATTGGTACGTTAATCTTATTCTTACATATATCTCGGATACTTGACAAAAGTGTCTATACATTTATCTTCATGGCTATGTACAGGAATATGGTAATCTTATTAGGCGCAGACTGGATCTTGACTATGGACTGGCACAGACAATTGTAGAACTCGTACAGACTGGTACAGACTAATGCAGACTGGTACAGACTAATGCAGACTGGTGCAGACAAATGCAGACTGACTGATCGAAGATCTTTACACCCGTTATAATACCTCGCACGTTCATGTATCACTGCGTGTGTGTGATGCGCGAGGAGAAAGTGTTCTATGTTAGCAGCAATCTCATTGGCTGCGTTACATATTAATACGCGGATCGGCGGAAGCAGAATTTGGTCCGTCTCTATGGCAGCGCCATCTCGTAGTGGGGAGATGGACGAGTGCTGCGCCTGCGCTGTTGTGCTTAGCGGGGCGCACTCTAGTGGGAAATTTGTGTACGCCCTGAATACGCGGAACTATGTACACAACACTGAGCTTTCCATTTTCGTCTCTAAAACAAAAACTAGGGGCTTGGTATCCTTTCAAATTCGATTTGAACGTCTGATAGAAGTCTCTGACATTGTTTATCTGGAAACGCTGATCGATCTGTTCTAACTGCTGTTTCTCATGCAGTAGAGTTCTGGCTGCATATTTTTGAACTTCATGGAATACATCAAAATCATCAGGTCTCCTGGTAGAGTTCCACTATTTCCATGCACTTGCTGTTTGGGCCACCACCTCACCACAAACCTCATTCCACCATGTATGATTCCTCTTTTTAGCTGTCAGGATTGTAGTATTAGCTGCTTGTTGGATCATGGAGGCAATGTCTGCCCATTTATGGGATTCAACTGTCAGTTACTGGTGGCATTGTTCCATTACGTTTTGATTGATTTTGAGCTTCGCAGTATCATATTTATGAAATTTATTTCCGGTTTTCACAGTCTTATTGAGAGGGATGAAATTAATTTTGATCTTGGAGAGGTGATGATCCTTTTACATTCAGTATGTTATCTGTAAAAAGGTTTCTTTCTATTATTTCTGATTGTTTGATGTTGTTTCTTTCTTATTTCTGTAATCCATGCTATCATTGATTCCTTCTTCCAGAACTACTCATTCAGTAGAGGTCTCTAAAAAAAGATTAATCTTCTTTTAGCCATTACTTCTGATATTTTCTCAAAATTTTTGTATATCTCCTCATTACTTCTCATTTTCCAGCCATCTGTAGCTTGTATTGCAACCATTATTTTCTAATAATGCTCCTTTGTGGAACCTCTGTTCTGTCCAGCTTATAGTTCATCATTAGGCATCCTCATCCATGTAAACATCCTGGTCATACCACTGTGGGATAGTGTTTAAATTTGTTTTTTTTAGTTGTACATTTCTTGTTGTAAATATCCTTTGTCAAACGATTTGCTCTCTCCAGTTTGCTGACTCTTGCATCTACTGTTAATTCTTCTAGTCCATTTTGTTGTACAGTTTGTCCAATATATTTAAATTTACTTACTAATGCTATTTTACATTTTTGTTTTTCTAAGAATGTTGATGCATTGTTTGAAATTGTCATCAATGTTGTTTTTTTGGCTGAAATTTTGGGACCAGCTCTCTTTGCTATTTCTTCCAAAAGATTTGTTTTAATAACTGTCTGTCAGATTTTTTGAAAGTATATCAGAATCATCTGCAGAAGTCAGGCAGTTTACCTTAATTCCATTTGTTTTTCGTCCTAAAACTATTGGTTCAATTTTGTGATTTTTTTCTCCAAATTCCAATAACTTTCTATTTTTTCTAGAATGTAGTGTTACAGTAAAGGTGATAAACTGTCCCCTTGTCTAACACCAGTTTTTATTTCAAATGGTTGAGATACTTCTCCCATAAATTTAGCTTCAGTCACCCTATTTGCTAGTGTTTTGAGGATTATGTTTGCTTTAACACAAAATTCTTTGATGATTTTACCCATAATTTCTCTGCCTACCAAATCAAATGTTTTCTTGAAACCAATATGTGATACTATTATTGGTTTGGTGATTAACAGTCTGTGGAGAATTATCAATTTTCTAATAAACATCTGTTCTGTGCAGGGTCTTCCCTTTCTAGAGCTCCTTGAGATTCTCCCAGTTATTTGTCTAAAGTTTCTACAACTCTGTCCAGAGAATTTTTGATAATATTTTGTATACCACTGGCAGAAGTCAGGCATCTCTGCAATTGTTGACATTTTGTGTGTCCCCTTTTTTTCATAGCTGTGGATTAATGCTTTCAATAATCTCTTCAGCTTTCCAAATGTTCTCAAACAGCAGTTGTAGATCATTTGTGTGTTCTGACTATTTCAATAATTTTGCTGTAGTGGAGTCTTCATTTGTTGCTTTGAAGTTTTGGAATGATTTGATGGCTTCATGAATTTATTGTTCTGTTAGTGGAAAATCGTCCTCCAGATGTTGTGGGACTGCTATTATATATTGCTACAATGTGCTGTTATTGTTATTGTTGTTGTTGTTGTTGTTGTTTGGTTGCCTGTTCTTCAGCACTATCTTTCTGTTTCGTTTATCTATTTGCCGCCATTTTAGCCCATTTACCGGTATTTTCAGCTTGTTCTTCACTTATTTGACCTTTTGGTGGCTCCTCTTGAAGAGATCTTATTTCTCAGCATTTAAAATTACGTCATCTGCTGCTCTTTCGCATCTGAATTTCATCATGTCCAGTCTAGTTTTTTCATTCATTTAACCATCCATCTTCCATGACTCAAGATCCTAAATTATCATCCTTATTTCTTGAACAGTCTCATTTCTCTTTTTACATTTTCCAGATGAAGAAACTTTTGGTCCTCAAAGCTAAGATTAGTATCAGTTTTTTTATTTGTTTCTGCCTATGGCTGCTATATCTCTTTAGTTAGAATATTTTCTCTCTCTGTATTTGATATAGTCTAAGTCTGAATATTTTTATAAGTACATTTATTGCTGTAGCAATGAGTAAAATAAATTGTATTGCACTGCCTGTAGCATGTAGCACCATTTTGACTGTTAGTTCTCTTGCTGTACAAAAAGTAGCTTTGATGATTACTTAATGCAAGTATTTTGTAAGAGCTGTGGAATGGTTAGTATCTGTTTATATTTTTCTGATTAATTCAAGCTCATCAATGCACATCCTGTGTTAAGGAAATATTTGCACTGAATTTACTGTGTGTTAAATATAAGCAGTGGATCCATTGGGGTAGTCTGTTTGGTAGAAATATGTCAAGGTGAACAAAACAGGAGATGGTGAAGGAAGAGAGGGAAAAGATCAACATTTGCTTCTCATCAGCAATATAACTGGGTTGAAACATTCAGTGAAAATTATCTGTGACAGGAAGTTGTCAGAAATACATTTTTTGAAGAAACTTTATGTTTGTATAAGCATTTATTAAATTTAAAAATTGGATTTCATGTGTTAATACAAAAGGTAATGTTTCGCATTGCAGGCATGCTGAACCTGTCAAAGATGAAGAATCGGCCAATGATTCTTATTGGAGGATAACAGTATGTATAACTTAAACTTGAGATTCTTGAAAATAAAGCTAGTCAGTATTTCTTAACAGTACTGATTTAAATACATCTAAAAGATCGCTGTTACCTAAATGAAAGTTGACGAGCAAAGTCTTAGTGGACATTTGTATAAATTTGTCATAGGTGTTATTTACAAGAAGAGTAAATAGTTTCAATAGGAATGTGGTGAGACATTTAACAAATGTGATGACCACACATTAATAGGACCTTGTAACATTACCATTATGATATTAGTAAGCTTTTATGTAAATAACAGAAACCCTGTCTCTATGTTGCCACGTATAACCCTCTTACTAAAATTTTGTTTAGTTTCCAAATAAAATACACTGTGGACGGATAGTCCTGTTTATAGGAAAAGATAATCAATAGAGTTATCCTTCTTACAGGATTTACCGTGTGTTGCGTCTAATGGATAAGTAAATTGGACTATTCACTTCTTTTCCTAAGATCTTACCCAGTGGCTAGATAGAAACACAGTATGAATAATAATATACTGAAGCTAGGACAACTCATTTCCAAGTTCATTTAGTGGTTTAAAACATGTACTTAATGGTCACCAACCTATCCTGGCAATGAAATAGTGAAGTATTGGAGAAGCAGAAATGTGAATTTTGCCTACTTTCTTGCTACTGTTTAGTTTGGCTCTTCGAATAAATTACCCCACTTAAACAATTTTGGGCTACATCTTTATACATTATGATTTAAAAAAAGAAAAAGCCCAGTAGATAACTTCAAGGAAGGTAAAAAAAATTAGCCGGGGATGGGGGGAACAACCTTTAGAAAAGCACTTTCCATAATCAAGAAACTTAAATACTTAGACACTAAAGCACACACTTTTTAACTGAACATTTCACTTAAAGAAAACCTCTTTCTTGGTGGAATTTACTTTCAAAAGCTATTATTCTTTGAACTAATTCTGTATAGCCATCTAACAGGTTCTAGTAACTTGGCTTCACTCTGATTGAATTTTATGTAAGCAAACTATAACACTTTGCAATAGTTAAGAAAACATTTTTATTATTTACACTAAAGCAATTTAAATGGTGCCTCTTTATATTAACTTGGCACTTCACTCTGATTGAATTTTATGTAAGCAAACTATAACACTTTGCAATAGTTAAGAAAACATTTTTATTATTTACACTAAAGCAATTTAAATGGTTCCTCTTTATATTAACTTGGCACTTCATAAGTCTGTAAAACAGGACACTCGGATCAATCAAACACCAGGAAGGAACCCTATACGGATGTATGATTAGGATGAAATGACAGGGTGAGCCAGTTTCCGTAAATTTCAAGAATGATTATTAAATCACAGTTTAAATTAATGGTTCATGCTGTACAAAGGTAAAAATAGAAAAAAATCTTATCTGGTGGCTATATGCTTGGGTTTGGCGAACAGTTATGACGGCTACACTACCCACACTATGGCCTGCAAGTTTCTTGCTGTATGGGCTCAATTTCTCTTCTTGGCTTCATTCAGTTTTACATACAGTAGCTCAACAACTCGCAGCTATGCTGTAAGCTGTTTGCAGTCTTCAACCAAGGCATTTTTATGGAAATTTGCAGGCAAAGCTTCGGCTCCACAAAGGAGTTACCTCAATCACTGCCGCCTACAGACTGTGTGACTTACTTCCCACACTTGCTCAAGGTAGCACGCCAATTCGCCTTTCGCACCTTTTCCACTCCCCACAGCTATTTTCGTTTCAAACAAAAGCACACTGGCTTTTACATAACACCTATTTCTTACATTGTTCCTAAGCATGACCATTTCTTAAATTGTCAAATTTACATCAACATGAACAATTTATACACACAAATATTTTTAAATACAAAATGTTATCAAAACATTATTTAGACCCTTGGTATCCTTTGTAGAGGACTTGGGCAGGTTTGTCCCATCCTAGTACACATTATTTTGTTACCTCCCTTCAGATATTCCATTTAGCTACATCTACAATAATTCCCAATGTTCTGCCTTTTGAGGTGTCCAGTGCGGGTTGTTTTTATTTTTTATTTGATATGCGTATTCCATAGATCCGTACATGCGAGTGATTCGCCTGAATGTAGAACATGTCAATACAATTGTACAAATACAATTAATGCTACAGAATAGTAATATAATTCAATGATATAGATATTACAAGCTGTCATTAAACTAGTATAGCAATTCTCAACATAACATTATAACTATAACATTAACACTATAACATTAACATAATATTGTATCATCCATCTAATAACTAAATACATCTATTATTAAGGGAGGGCATTACTTCTGGAAAAGAATTCATCTAACGAGTACAGTGGATGGTCGAGCAGGTATTTTTTTAACATACCTTTGAACAGCGTTTCATTTTCTATTGTACATTTAATATAATTAGGCAATGCATTAAAAGTCTTTATAGCCGCATACTTTACTCCCTTCTGTACAAGTGTTAAATTTTTTAGTTCAACATGTAGATCATCTTTACCTCTAGTATTGTAGTTATAGTATGAACAATTTGTTTCATACTGAGCATAGTCTTTATTAACTACATTCATCAGAGAGTATATGTACTGACATGTTGTGGTCAGAATACCTAACTGTATAAAAAGTTTTCTACATGAGGTTCGTGGAGGAACCCCACACATGATTCTGACTGCTCTCTTCTGAGCATTTAAGATTTTTTTTGAGGCTGGTGAATTACCCCAGAATATTATTCCGTAACTCATTAATGAGTGAAAGTACCCAAAGTAAGACGATTTTAAAATGTTGATGTCCCCAAAATGAGTAATTATTCTTAGAGCAAAAGTTGCTGATGAAAGCCTTTTTAGAGTAAGGGACACATGCTGTTCCCAGTTGAGCCTACTGTCAATGTGAACCCCCAGGAATTTAGTGGATTGCACCTGTTCTAGTTCCTGGTTGTCATGAGCAATTACTATACTTTCTAGAGTTTTATTTTTGTGTGGAACTGTATAAAAATAGTTTTTTTAATATTAACTGAAAGAGAATTAATTGAAAACCAAGCTGTAACTTCTCTGAGTATATCATTAACATCAGTCTCCATATCAGCAGTAGACTGACCATCAACGACAATGCTTGTATCATCAGCAAACATTGTGAATTCACAATTTTTACTAATGGACAGGGGTAAATCATTAACATATATTAAAAACAGCAAGGGTCCAAGGACAGATCCCTGGGGAACTCCATGCTGAATTTTGCCCCATTCAGAATCCACTAGATTAGGAGATCCTTTGTTGCAGCCATGTAGAACCACCTTTTGTTTCCTGTCTTGAAGATATGATTTTAGCCAGTTACCTATAGGCCCTTTGATTCCGTAATGATAGACCTTCTCCAAGAGTATCTTGTGGTTTACACAATCAAAGGCCTTGGAAATATCACAGAAGACACTAACTGGTGACTTCTTACTATTAATAGACTCCAAGACATCATTTGTGAGTGAATATATGGCACACTCTGTGGAAACCCCTTTTTGAAAACCAAACTGTCTGTGGTTAATAATATTAAGTTTATCAAGATGTGCCACAATCCTGTTATACACTGCCTTTTCAAGAACCTTTGAGAATGTTGTTAAGAGAGAGACAGGACGATAATTTTTTACATCTGTAGCATCGCCAGACTTGAAAAGAGGTCTCACAGTGGCATATTTCATTCTCTCTGGAACAACTCCCTCATAAAGAGACATGTTGCAAATGTGAGCAAGTACTACACTTACATCATTACTGCAGGCTTTCAACAGTTTATTAGAGATGTTATCTATACCTGAAGATCCTTTACTTTTCAATGAGTGAATTATTTTTTTTATTTCGTTAACAGTTATGGGTGTTACATTTATATCATTAAAACATTGTGGGAGGTTAAGTTTCAGAATATCTAAAGCTTCTCTTAGGTCACCACTGAACCTATTTGAGAGGTGACACTTAGAAAGTGGTTGTTAAATGTGTCTGCTATCTGTTTACTATCAGTTATTTCCAAATCGTTAATTTTTAGGACAGCAGATTTTTCATTGTCAGATGGTGAAGTACCTGTTTCCCTCTTTATTACATTCCAAATTGTTCTGATTTTATTGTTTGAACAGTTAATTTTAGATTGCATGCACATACTTTTAGATTTTTTAATGACTTTAGTTAAGATTTTGCAGTATGTCCTATAATATTTCATCTGCAGGGGATTATTGGATTGTCTAGATATTATATACAGTTCCCTTTTTCTCTGGCATGATATTTTTATGCCCTTGGTGAGCCATGGTTTTTTGCTTGATTGCCTGTTCTGTAGTCTACAGACCTTTTTTGGAAAGACATTTTCAAATATATCTGATAATTCATCAGTAAATAAATTATATTTTGTATTAACATCATTTGCAAGATAAACATACCTCCAGTCAGTCTCCCGAATGCATAATTTGAATTTTTGGATATTTTCCTCATTCATGTTTCTAATGGTTTTCCACTGTGCACTAGCTTTGTTCTGATTCGTATTAAAGTTGTCAATTGTGAGTATTTGCCCATCATGATCAGAGAGTCCATTTATGACTTTTTCAACTTTGATGTGATTAGTTTTACTCATATCTACAAAGATATTGTCTATTAGAGTGCTGGAAGTGGCAGTAGTTCTTGTGGGAAAACTGACAGTGGAGACAAGGTTGTAGGTATGCATTAAGTTTGCAAACTCTGTCTTAGAAGATGAGCTTCCTAGGAAATCTATATTAAAATCTCCAGTCACTATAATGTCCCTATTTTTTCTTGTGAGATACAATAGCACAGAATCTAATTGTTTCATGAATACTTTAAAATTACCAGATGGAGCCCTGTATACTGCTACGATTACCAGTTTCTTGTTACCTTCTACTATTTCTGTGACACATGCCTCAAAGTCTTTCTCTACACAATATTTCTCTACATCTATTGTATCAAAGGACAGGCTGTTTTTCACATAAATAACTGCCCCACCTTTGCACATATGCTTTCTACAAAATGAGGTAGCTAAACCATAATTTGGTATATTGAGCATTTCAATGCCAAAAGTGATATGGTGTTCTGTCAGACAGAGAATATGAGCACAATTTGCGCCTGTTGGTTCATCAATATTTACAATAAATTGGTCTAACTTACAGAGCAGGCTTTGAATATTTTGGTGAAAAATTTTGAGCTCATTTTTAATTACATGATTAGTTGTGGTGTTACCATTGCTAGGACTGAGTTTTATTACTTTTGATATACCAGTATTACAGGAACAGTTTTCTGCAGGGAAGAGGGAGCTGTTGTGCTGGTAACACCCACATTTGTTGTTATTAACTATATTACTTACATTCTGATTGGAACCTTCCCCCTTCTGCCCCAGTACCATAAAAAATCCCCATTTGCAGCTGAGGACTTTCTTGATCTCAGGCACATCCTATGTGGAGCAGCTGCAGTCACTACTGTGCTCCTTTTTGCCATAGAGGGTGGATCTCCTGTTGGTGAGGTTTCTACACTGTCGGCTTGTACACTTGATCCTGTGGGGGTTGGTGTTGCTGTTTCTGCTATTGATGACTGTTCTTCCTCCTTAAATGCTGCTGCTTCACAAGTTGGCGGTGGACTAACGTTTCCCACTTGAGTTGTAACTGCTGGTGCTGTCTTGCTTTTGTATAAAAGACCTGTTTGTGTTGATTCACATACAGGTGCTGCTGCATATGAAGTCTTCCCTTCAGCTGTTCCATTAGGTTTGAAGGAGTATTTTGACGACACTGTATGTATTTCTTCCAATGGTACAGTTTCAATGGGCACAGGTGCTTTTAGAATGATTGGAGGAGTGGTGTTTTCAAATAGTTTGAATGTTTCTGCTAATAATGCTTTAGCGAGTACACGTTTTCCTAGCCAGTTCCTGTCCATTCCATGCCGAGTAAAATGGTTTCTCTCTTCGGAATTACTGTCCAAAAACTTCACGTCCTTGAATGCTTTGCATACCTTTTGAAACATTCTGTTTGTGAATTTGATTTCATTATTTACACATGAACTGTTTATTAGGTCATGTCTATATGGGATGCTAACGATGATTGTTTTTCTTGGCGAGATTCTTTCCAGTGCATTTCGCAATGCTGTGATTGCATTTTTCGACTCATTTTTATAAACATCGTTAGCTCCAGCAATAATTACACAAACATCGTTTGGTTGAGGGCTTAAATCTTTAATTATTTGCTGGAAAGGAGCCCCGGGTTTTACTGTGGCAGTAACGGAAAATTTAGATTGCATATTCGTAAGAATAGTGGCTAAATCTCGTCCATGGCTGTCTGCAAAGATATAAACTTTTGGTTTTGTCTCGTCTTCTCTCAATAATTTCATTTGTCGGTGTTTCTCTTGTGCAATGGGCGCAAACGAGTTTTTCGTAACTATAGCAGATATTGGAGCACTTTGAATTTCAGTAACGGTTTCTTTGAGAGTGTTGTAGTTTTCACTTTGTACATTTTTCACAAAAGGATTAAAATCGACATTCAAAGAATTAATTAACGATTCGATGTCATTCATATATTTTTTAGCTATTGCGAGTTCTTCTTTCAGCACATCAGAGATGAGTTCTTCAGTACCAGCATTATACATCTTGACTGCACTTTTTCGACCACTGCACTTAACAAAGCCACATACACAATTCGGATTTATCACTTTTCTGTTGTTCATACACGATAGATGGATCCATATATGTGGAAAAGAGCACAAACAAATACCGCTATGAATACTGTTTTGGCAGACTATGCACTTTAAACTAAATGTAATACGATTTTCTACGGCACGATTTACTACTGCTTGCATACTCAACGCCACTTCCTGGGTGTATTGTATCGAGTTAGCTTTTTCAAATTTCCATGTGGGTTTATCAATGTATTTTGTAACTGATATTTCAGCACCAATGATAACTTTTGTGAGCCAATGTACACTCCTTGAAAAATGTTTCAGTACTACTATTGAGTGATTCAGTGGTAATTTGTTCTCATCAGTGGAAAAGATGGATGGGTAAGGTTTTGTATCAGTTTCCATCTGCCTGCCCAAAACGTTTTAAATTCCTTGGCATCAAACTTAGATAATTTCTTGTGTGTTGATCCATTCGAACAATGGTTCTCTATTTTTGTCTCTATTTATGTATCTCCGGGTTGTGTTTTGGAATTAAAATCTTAAACATATACGTGCTGTCTAGTTGCTGTGTGTAAGACTAGTGTCAGACACTTTCCGTTAGGTGATTTGTGGACTGATGTAATAACCAGGCCTTTGAGTTTTATTCTAATTACTTCTACATCACTAATTTTCTGACAGCTTAAGCCAGCATAATCCAAGAGCTGTTTCTTTTTTCATTTATTGTGGTAGCACCTAACAATTGAGAGGAGTATTGATATTGCTTTATATTGCGTAATCTTGCATGTAGCTTCTGAATTATCACCTAAATGCATTTCCTATAGAGCTATAATACTGACGGCATGCTCATCATCTAATTTGCTTTGGTAACTGCATTTGTCACTTGTTAATCCTACATTAATTTGCATAATATGGACACCTTGCCTGATAATTTTTGACTGTAAGCTCTGAGAAGTGCTGGACCATCTTTTGTGTAGAGTTTTTGCTGTATGCTCCTGCAGTCACACTGCCTTGGTGGACCATCTCGGGGGTTGTCTACATGCCACACAACAGTCTTTTTGGTGTCCCGTGTGAATGATTCACTGGTAAATATCCTGTCCCATACACTTTTGTTTGTAGACAATACTTCTGTGTTAGCTGAAAATAGAGCCAGGAAGCAGTAGTCTCAGTACCTCAGAGAATTAGTTTCAGGTAAAGTATATGGATCTAACATATCTAAAATGCACATGGTTTAGTTTGGAAACCACACAAACACCCAAATGTACACACCCGCAGTAGCTGCACGGGGTGGGGTGGGGGGGTTGGGGGGTGGGGGTGGGGGGGAGGGGGGGGGCAGAGTGATTGGAGAAGACAGTACATTGTCTGAATGGGAAAAGATTGGTGGGTACAGAAGAGAGAAGGGAAAAGGTGAAGTGATACAGTGGGAAACAAATTAGCAGAGGTTTAGGTCAGCTGGATGGCACTAGATGTGCTGGAGAGACAATTTCCACCTGCGTAGGTCAGAGAAACTTGCACTGGAAGGGAATATCCAAATGGTATGTCTAGTGAAGCAGTTGTTGAAGTGGTGTACAGCCTCTTGGCAACTGCAATGTCAAGTCTGTGGTTTGCCACAGTTTGGTG
The DNA here is from genome assembly GCF_023864345.2 of Schistocerca serialis cubense. Lineage (NCBI taxonomy): Eukaryota > Metazoa > Arthropoda > Insecta > Orthoptera > Acrididae > Schistocerca > Schistocerca serialis. Next base: position 52,277,827 of record NW_026047583.1, read on the forward strand.
CTGGACATTACTGCGAGTGAACAGTTGGTTACTTGTCATCCCTACATGGAAAATTGTATGGTAATTGCAGCATAGCTGATTTTTAACAGGTTGCTTTTGCACATGATCGTGCCTTTTATATGGTGGGAGATTCCTGCGACTGGACTGCTGTAGGAGGTGGTGGGTGGATCTGTGGGACAGGTCTTGCACCTGGGTCACTCACAGGATTAGGGGCGGACAAGGATGTTCTCTAGATTGTGTGGGCAGTGGAACATTACTTTGCAGGAATAGGGTAGTATCTTGAGTACAGTATACCCCATCTGAGATAGCCAAAGCCCCAGTGAAGGATGTGGTTGAGCTTTTCAAGGCCTGGGTGATTAGATGAGTGCTGACCATTGTCTGGTTAGCAGGGTTACAGGTGTGAAATGAGGAGATGGCACGGGAGATCTATTTATGAATGAGACGGATAGGATACTGTGGCTCTGGTAGTGCTATTGCCATATTTAGACAACTCCTGCTTTCCACTGGGGATAGGGAGTCCACGTGTGACAAGGCTGCATGGAAGAGCCTTTTTGACATGGAATGGGTGACGGCTGTCAAAGTGGAGGGAGGTACTGTTGGTGGTTGGTCCACTTGACATGTATTTATGGATATCGATGTCTAGTGATATGGCGCATTGAGTTGAGAATAATCAGGTTAAGATGATTTGGGAGTAGGTTTTTAGGTTATGGAAGAAGCAGTCTATACCATGAGTCCAGATCATGAAAATGTCTCAATTACTCTGAATCAGACAATGGGTTTTAGGTGTTGACAGGATAGGAAGGACTTCTCCTGATGGCCAATATAAAAGCTGGTATAGGATGGCACCATGCGAGTACCCATGGCAGTACTACAGATTTGTTTATACAGGGATAATCACTTAAAACCTGCACCACAAACATTGCAGAAATGGAAAGTGCTATTGACGTGTGGTTTTCACAGAATGGATTGGTAGTTGGGGGCTTATGCTAGTAACCAACCAACAGGTTGTAGTGATATTAGAAAGTGCATTTTTTGTGCAAACATAAACTTTTTTAAATGAAACTATGCCTATCGGTATTAACTAAAAGTAGGGTAAATTAGTCTATCAGCGGTGTTTGTTGCAGGAGTCTAGTGTGAGCCATTCATGAGATATCATATTTTGAAAAGGTCCCACGCCAACACTTGTACATTAGCTGTAAAGTTCCCACACCAACACTTGTACATTAGCTGCGGTAGCACAAACCAAAGAACAGTCCAAGTCCATACACTAGTTATGTGGATTGTGACCAGTAATGAGACAATTGACCATCACAGGCTGTGTTCAAAATGACCACTGGCAGCACCAGTATATGCTCCCATTCTGGTATGGAAAGACTGCTGCACACATACCAGTATTTCAGCAGGGACAATCTGACAGGCTGCAGTAATACATCATTGCATATCATCAGATGTAGTTGGTATGCCCTTGTAGACAGTCTTTCAGCTTTCCCCATAGAAAAAAAGGCTCCAGGCATGAAATTTGGCGAATGGATCAACCGAGATACAGGTCCTCTGCATCCAATCTAATGATTTGTAAACAGTTTGTGAAGCCATGTTGTACATCGTGCACTGTGGGTTGTACAGCCATCGTATTGGTACCACAAGTTGCTCCTAGTCTGCAGAGGAATCTCTTCTAGCATCCGTGGAAGATGATTTGTTAGGAGGCTGTGATACTTGTGCGCATTCAGTGTTCTTTCTAAGAAAAACGGGCCTATGAGCTGATGGTTCACTGCCTCACACCACACATTTACACTCCAAGGATGCTGAGATTCCACCTGCCACAGCCAAAGACAATTGTTAACAGACCAATTGTGCTTATTTCAGCACTTTACGAGGCCACGATTGTTAAAATTTCCTTCACCGCTAAACAAGATACATGATACATCTGGAGTATCCTGTCTTAATGCCCATGTATGGAAGTTAACACAATTCTCTTGATCAATTCCATGCAGCTCTTTATAGAAAGGGATACACCTACATCAATGGAGAATGCATAGGACACTTGCCCGATTAATGCCATTTCCACATGCGATTGTGCAAGAGGTAACATGTGGATCAACTACTTGTTTCATCTGTTATGTTGCTAAGAGTTAGGCTATGACTTCCACATAACTGGTTGAAGAGGTTGCCTAGCAACTACCCACACACACAAACACACTGTAAGCAAACAACATCATACCTAGCAACTACCCACACACACACACAAACACACTGTAAGCAAACAACATCATACCTAGCAACTACCCAGATTGAGTGGCACAAACTAGTATTGGTGTGGAAACTTTTAAAAATACTGTATCTCATTGACAACCTGTACTAGAATCCTGCAACAAACCCCACTGACATTCTGATTTACCATATTTTTAGTTTGTTAATGTCAGTAAGCACAGTTTCATTTAAAAAGTGTACATCTGCACAAGAAAGGATTTTTACAATCTGTTGATTGGGTAACAGTAATGAGTCCCTGTCTACCAATCCATTCAGTCAAAGCCGCAAATCAATAGCACTTCATACTTGTGGTGCGAGCTTTAGGCATTTCACCCTGTGACTTGGTCTTCGAAAGTGAAATAATTGTGAGTCAGGATGTGTTTGGGGAAGGGGATTTGGAAAGAGGTGGTGGGTTTGGTATCAGGAGGATGTTTGGAAAGTGAGGCCATGGGCATGGGGGATGTTGTAAAATGATGTTGCATCCATAGTAACCAGCAAGGAGTCATGTGGTAGCAAAACAGGAACTGCAGAAAGGCGGTGAAGGAAGTAAGCATTGTCTTCACTGTAGGATGGGAGGTTACAGACAATGGTTTGCATGTGATGTTCAGTGGGAGGATTGTACCCAGCCACAGTTGGGCAAGTGGAGAGACCTGTGTAGTTGGGTTGGCGAATAGGTAAAAAGGAAGGAGTGGTGTGAGGGAGGAGATAGATCCAGGAGTCAGGTTATGGGATGGACTTAAGGTCTTGGAGAGCTGCTGGAGTCTTGTTGGAATTCACGGATGTGATCATGGTTGTAAGGTTTGTATGCAGAGGTGTTAGAAAGTTGGTGAAGACTCTCAGCCACATAGTCACTATGATTCATGAACACTGTGATGAAGCTTTTATCTGTAGGAAAGATGATAAGGCACGGATTGATTTTAAGGATATGGGTAGCTGTGTGTTAGATAGGAGTGATGTTGGTCTCACTAGGGAGGATTTAGGAAAGGAAAGTAAGGCCGGGTTAGAAGTGATGAATTCCTGAAAGATAACCAAGAGATGACTGGCTGGAATGGGAGGTTCAGGGTGGGAGGGAGGCTGGAACTGTTTTAAGCAAGGTTCTATGTGAGGTTTTTGTTGGCTGTTATTAGTGGGATGCATCATCATCATCATTTAAGACTGATTATGCCTTTCCGCATTCAGTCTGGAGCATAGTCTTGATCTATTTCAACAGTTTTTATACCCCTTCCCTTCCAACACACACACACTAGCCACCAAGGAAGAGCCTACAGCTTTGATTCAACCCCCCCCCCCCCCCCCCCCACCTCTTCCAGTCATACCCTCATACCTCCATAACGCACATTGAAGAAATTTCAGCTGCAGAGATTAGGTAAGGAAAGAAGGTCCTTTACAAGTCCAGCACACTTGAATTTAGGTTTTGGGCTAAAGGTGAGGCCTTTAGAAAGTACCAAGACGTCTGCAGGGCTAAGAGTTGTGGCAGAAAGGTTGACAACAGTTTTACAGGATTGGTGCTTAGGATGCATATATCTCATGGAGGATGGAGGAATTCGTTGCGATTGTGGAAGATGGAGTATCGAACAAAGCATAGTTAGGGAGGTATGAGGGTACGACTGGGGGGGGGGGGTGGGGGGGGGGGGGGAGGGGGTTGAATCAAAGCTGTAGGCTCTTCCTTGGTGGCTAGTGTGTGTGTGTGTGTGTGTGTGTGTGTGTGTGTGTGTGTGTGTTGGAAGGGAAGGGGTATAAAAACTGTAGAAATAGATCAAGACTTCACGACAACTAGCAGGTTTAAACGGGTGGGTGTTGTAATAGATATGTAGAGGTGGAGGTGATGAGGCTTGCACAGGATAGATTAGTATTGAGAGCTGCAGCAATCCAATCTTCAGACTACCACAGCAACAACAAAAAGGTCATAAGATGGAAACAATTTTGCATCGTAGTATCTCCCTGTTTCCACTCCATGTAGTTTTCACTTGTGGTAATGTGGCGTGTGTACAGAGATTTATCGGGTGTTGTTATTTTTATTGTACTGTATTAACAGGATTTATCAAGAGTGGTGATAACATCAATTTGTGACAATAAATCTTTGTCATGTGCAATCTATAATACTGTTGTTCCATTTGTAATAAACAACTTCTTTGATGCTGTTTTCCCAAATAAGCCTAAATTTTACTGTTATTCACATGGACAGAGGCAGAGTAAGACATGGGAGATAACTTCAGCTGATCTTCGAAGATCAATTTCTTGAGACAGAGACAGTGTCATTATTATTATTGTTATTCTTTACTTCCTCAGACGTTAAGTCTGGTTAAAAATGGAAAGTGACGTGGACCTTGATAAAGCGTCACTTCCTTTCAACTGTATGGTATGTGTTATATTGCATTTAGGAACTTTCGGGTAATTGAACATGTGTCAATAATTACTGATTTCTGTAGTTGTATATATATGTTTGGATGTAGCTGTATTGCGTTGATGTACTGGTGGATATTGTGTGGTATGACTCCTGTAGTTGATAGTATAATTGGTATAATGTCAACTTTATCCTGATGCCACATGTCTGTGACTTCCTCAGCCAGTTGGATGTATTTTTCAATTTTTTCTCCTATTTTCTTTTGTATATTTGTTGTATTGGGTATGGATATTTCGATTAGTTGTGTTAATTTCTTCTTTTTATTGGTGAGTATGATGTCAGGTTTGTTATGTGGCGTTGTTTTATCTGTTATAATGGTTCTGTTCCAGTATAATTTGTATTCATCATTCTACAGTACATTTTGTGGTGTATACTTGTATGTAGGAACATGTTGTTTTAAAAGTTTATGTTGTAAGGCAAGCCGTTGATGTATTATTTTTGCGACATTGTCATGTCTTCTGGGGTATTCTGTATTTGCTAGTATTGTACATCTGCTTGTGATGTGATCTACTGTTTCTATTTGTTGTTTACAAAGTCTGCATTTATCCGTTGTGGTATTGGGATCTTTAATAATATGCTTGCTGTAATACCTGGTGTTTATTGTTTGATCCTGTATTGCAATCATGAATCCTTCTGTCTCACTGTATATATTGCCTTTTCTTAGCCATGTGTTGGATGCGTCTTGATCGATGTGTGGCTGTGTTAGATGATACGGGTGCTTGCCATGAAGTGTTTTCTTTTTCCAATTTACTTTCTTCGTATCTGTTGATGTTATGTGATCTAAAGGGTTGTAGAAGTGGTTATGAAGTTGCAGTGGTGTAGCCGATGTATTTATATGAGTGATTGCTTTGTGTATTTTGCTAGTTTCTGCTCATTCTAGAAAGAATTTTCTTAAATTGTCTACCTGTCCATAATGTAGTTTTTTTCTGTCGATAAATCCCCTTCCTGCTTTCTTTCTGCTTAATGTGAATCTTTCTGTTGCTGAATGTATGTGATGTATTCTATATTTGTGGCATTGTGATCGTGTAAGTGTATTGAGTGCTTCTAGGTCTGTGTTACTCCATTTCACTACTCCAAATGAGTAGGTCAATATTGGTATGGCATAAGTATTTATAGCTTTTGTCTTGTTTCTTGCTGTCAATTCCGTTTTCAGTATTTCTGTTAGTCTTTGTCTATATTTTTCTTTTAGTTCTTCTTATTATTGTTATTGTTATTATTATTATTATTATTATTATTATATTGAATTATTGTTAATTAATACCCCCTTAAGGAGAGCACCATCAATTTTCAAGGCTTTTTTTCTGTCTATTTCATTTGTCTTTCAAAAACTTCTCATATATTCATTGTGATTCCTCTTCCTCTCTTCTGTACCGTTCTTCCCCATTTTCTTCTCTTTCAATATCTGCTGAAATTTCTGTTTTCCAGTTTTTTACTCTGTATTTTTTCCTGTCTGTGATGTCTTCTGTGGAGATGTTTTGTTTCTTGAGGTCCTCCATGGTTTCCTATACCCAGTTGGTTTTCACTTTATTAGTCATAACTATATAAAAAATATTCTTGGTAAGTCTGTTTTTGTGCATAATTTGTATGTGTCTCTAGAACCTTGTCCTTCTTTACCTGGTGCTGATTTTAATCCTCTGTTTGTATTTGTACAGTTCTTTTGTCAATATGTTTATCCAGATCCCCTCTCTCTGAACTGGCCTGTAGATCTTTCCTTCTGTTTTTCCATCTCTTTGATTTTTGTTTTTCCCTTCATGGCTGTTGTTCTGAGGTGTACAAGGCCTGTGGTAACTACTGTACTACAGTGTCTTAATTTGGCATTGATGGAAAAACTTCTTTTGTTATAATTGTTCCATATAAGTCTGAATACCTTATGTAGTTTTGTGATTCTTTTTTCATTGGATGTTGAGTTCAGTCTTATTTTCTGTGTAATCTCTTCCAGGCACTGGAAACTTTCTTCATGTGATATCTTCCCATACTTTGTTACCAGTGGGTGTCTGTCTCTTTACATTGTGTCAATGTACAAGTTTTTTTCATTTGAGATTTGTAGTCCCGTTTTGATTGAGATTTGATAAAGAGTTTGTAGAGCTTTTTTGTCTTCTTTTCTGTTATTTGTTATGATGGCTATATCATCAGCAAAGGCCAGACATTTTATCTACATGTGCATATATATTTCGAAAGTCATGGTGTGGTGTGTGACATGATCTGACTACACGTAGAGTGCAGTCTTTGTTTGGCACGGCACTTGGAGGGCGACAGTCCAGTCTTCACCCATCTGTCTCTTTTGTCCCATGTCCTGATTATTTTCTCCAAAACTGAGTTAAATAGAGTGGGTGATGGCCATCCTCATGCCTCACTCCTGTCTTTACTTTGAACGGTTCATAGATCTCTCCCATGAACTTCACTTTCAATATTGCATTTTTCATGTTTCTTGTCATATTAACATCAAAGATAATGATAATGTGCAAGAATAATGTAAGGCTAGCATCTTTTTAGTCACATGTTTCTGCTGATACAGCTTATATTGTACACCTGGAAACACAATGTCAATTTTGTTCTGATGACAACACATGTCACCTGGGAATAGTAGATGTACTGGCAATGGTTTCAGTGTCATCCGCCAACAGATAGTGTAATGGCATAGCTATCAGAGTGCTATATGTGTCTACCCTTTAATAGGAAATGCTCACAGCCAGTGTGATGCAGACATGTGAAGCAAGCAGGCAACCATGCCAGGAAGGCACACTCGTGATTCTTATAGCCAACGAGTGAGTTTAAAAAGGGGTCAAATTGTGGGCTTCCGAGTGGCAGGATGGTCCTTTCGGGGGAATTGCCACACAAGTTGGATGTGCTGCGTCAGTTATGCAACATTGCTAGTATCAGTAGTCACGTGAACATTCTCACACACGTAGTCGAGGTTCTGGACATCCACACAGCACAGATGCTCACTAGGATTGTTGTACTGAAAGGGCAGCAGTTGCAGATCGTACGGCTACCACAGCACAGATAAAAGGTCTTGTGAGGCCCAGATGTGTCAACACAAACTGTTGCGAAGCAGTTATTGCCAGTTGCGTTACGGACGTGCACACATCTATCCCGTCTTCCAATCGTGCCTCAGCACTGACATGCATGGTTCGAGTGGTGCCATCAGAGGATCTCTTTGAGGATGGCATGGCACGCCATGGTTGTAAGTGATGAAAGCAGATTCCGCTTGCAGACAAGTGATGGTCGTATCAGCAAATGACATAAATCTGGTGAGCACTCTCTTGTAGAGTGCATTAGTCCAAGATACAGTGGCCCTACCCCAGGCGATAAACTACAACTCTCATTCGTCTGTGGTGTTTCTGCACTTGGTACATACAGAATGATGTTACACCCGTTATTTTTGCATTCTTGCAACTGGAAGGTAATGTACTGTTCCAACAGTACAGTGTTGACCCACACAATGCCCACAAAACTCAGTGTTCTCAGAAAGATGAACAGTGACTTCCCGGGCCACCATGTTCTACGAGTTTGTCTCCAACCGAGCACATGTGGGAACATGGGATGAGAAGTGACTCGTGCAACTTGTCAACCAACAACTCTTACATAACTATCTGAACAGATTGAGCATGTGTGACATAATTTATCTCAGGACAGTTTTTGCCATCTGTACTATCGACTGAATGCTATAGTCAGTGCCTGCATTGTCAACAGTGAGGGCTACACCACATACTAATGTGTGTGTTTTGGCATGGGTCGATACATGCTAGCTGAGAAGCATTTGCAGTATTGATCTGTAAATGTGATCATTTCATGTACTCCATATGCACTGTTGCAACATTAAATCTGGAGTGAATTTTCTTCTGGCAGTGGGCACAAACTTTTACCTCACAACTTTGATACATTTTACTTTTTCTTTTTCTTAGTCTTTATCCCCTGCTATCACAGTCTCAGCATGTTAATGTGGATTTGGCAGTATTAGTGGTAAATTGTGGCCAGATGCCCTTTCCATGCCACCTCCCCCCACCCCCCCAACCTTCCAACCCACACCAGGGTGAAAGGTATGTACCCTGTATCTGTATGTATCTAATATTATCGTGTGTGAAAGTGTGAGAATGTTTTCAAAATGTTTGAGGATCATGTAACTGATGTGGGGTGTGCATACCAGTCTGCTATTCGTCTAGTTGGATGTGGACAACAGCCTAAAAATCATGTCAACACTGGCTCTAGCTGCATGCTAACGTTGGCATCTACCCAGGAGTATTACAATTTCGATAGAGTACAGTAGAGTTTTAATGATTTATACAATACTTTTATGTCATGAATTTTAGAAAATTGATTGAAGATGTCTTTCTGTTGTTGTTTAATTTATGATATAGCCGCAACAGAAAATCCAACAGAATATGTTAATTATTCTGGTCTTGTTCATTTCTGTATTTGTTCTGTGTTAAAGTAATTGTTCAGACGCATACAACATAATAGTTAAAGTAAGGTCTATGATGGCAGGCAGTGACTGGGCTGTTGTCCTGACAGCAGGTAGGGTGCAGCCTTTGTTCACCGTGGCACTAGGAGGGAGAGGGTTATGGCCTATCACCCCAGCTTCCTTTTACCCCTGGGAAACATCCCCAGGAGTCATCTGATAGCAGGTTGGTGTCACCTGGGGCGATCCTGCAGTCACTGGAACAAGGAAAAATCCCCACGTTTATGTTTTATGGGGAATCGAGCCCAGGACCTCCTGATTGGAGTCTAGTGCGCTACCCACTAGACCTCCACAACCACCGTGCTTATGGGATATGAAATGTCTGCATCTATATGACTACTCTGCATTTCACAAATCAGTGCCTGACAGAGGATTTATCAAACCACTTTCATACTGTTTCTCTACCGTTCCACTCTTGAACAATGTGTGGGGAAAAGTAACACTTAAATTGCTCTGTGTGATCTCTGATTTGTTGTGTTTTATTATAACGATCATTTTTCCCTATGAAGGTGAGTGCTATGAAAATTAAAATGTTTTTGCATTTGGAGGATGAAGTTGGAGACTGGAATTTTGTGAAAAGATCTTGCCACAGCAAAAAAGTATTTCTTTTTGTGATTACTATCTCAACTCGCATATCATGTCCGTGACTCTCTCTCTCCTAATATTTTACAATAATACAGACTGAGCTGCCCTCATTTTGACTTTGATTTCCTCCATCATTCATATCCCATGGTGTACTTGTGCATTGGCATCTTGAAACACAACCAATGATCATCCAAATGTCGACTATATGACAGGTCAGTAGTTTCGAGGATCCTGTCATCAAATTGCACAGCCCTCAAATAGCCTCATTAGAAATGATATGTGTCAGACATCTGTATACCATACTGGCCCAAAACATGACTGATCCATCTGCCTGCTAAACTTAAAAGACTGGACTGCAGGTCTGAAACTCATTTTTCACTGGAGCGGACACAAATGAACAAGAATTCTCTGTGGCTCTGAACAGTAGCTGAGCACAAGCAGACACCATTCTGTTGCATTTGGTTAGCATTCACAGGTGTTCACTCATGTTCTGCCCATTATCAGTCCTTCGATGAACTGTCAAACGAAGTCTCCATCATCTCTGCATTGGTGAGAGCAGGAGAGAAAGAGCTAAATTTTGGTGTTTCATCAGTGAACTTTTGTCTTCAACTCAAGATCTTTGAGCAGCAGAATGGTCTGAAGAGAATGTAATGTTTCTGATAACAGAATAGATGCTCGTGAATTCCAAGATGTCCACACCATAAATGCCAAATAAAAAGAAATGGAATTGACAGAGAGTTTCCGAGGTACTGGGAACATGAGAAAGATGATAATTACAATAGATACTTTCATCAGCCAGGAATGGAGTGAATAAGCACGAGCTTCGTATTTGTTTTTATTAAAAAAGAACAGCACAACAAAGTTCCTTGAAAGTAAACATGTACAAAAATGTATCCATCATTCTGATTAAAATTACGTACATACCCCACACGAGCTTTGTATTTGTTTTTATTAAAAAAGAACAGCACAACAAAGTTCCTTGAAAGTAAACATGTACAAAAATGTATCTATCATGCTGATTAAAATTACGTACATACCCCACAAGCCACCTTAGTAATTTCTTGCCCTGTTCCACTGACAAATAGTGCTAGGAAAAATGATAGTCTATATACCTCTGTACAAGCCCTAATTTCTCTTGTCTTTGTGGCCTTTACATGAATTGTAAATTGGTCACTGTAGGATCGACCTAAAGTCAGCTTCAAGTACGAGGTACCTAAATAGTTTAATAGTGTTTTGTGAAAAGAATATCATCTTCCCTCCAGGGGTTGCTATTTGAGTTCATGAAGCATCTCTATAATACTTATGTGCTGGTCAAACTTACTGGTGACAAATCTCTGAATTGGTTCAATGTCTTCCTTTAATCCAATGTTGTGCAGATTCCAAACACTCAAGCAATGCTAAAGAATGGGTCACACTAGTGTTGTGTCCTTTAGAGATAAGCTACACTTTCCTAAAATTCTTGCAATAAACCAATTTGTCCATTTGCCTTCCCTACAACCAATTTTGCTTGTTTCATGTTTTACTGCTTTGGAACATTATGCCTAGGTATTTAATTGACATGACTGTCAAGCAGCATACTACTGATGCTGTATTCAAACATCATGGGATTTTTTTTTTTCCTTCTCATCTGCATTAACCTACATTTTTTTATATTTACAGTAAGCTTCCATTCATCTCACCAATCACAAATTTTGTCCAAGTCATCTTATATCCTCCTATAGTCACTCAATGGCGACATTTGCTCATACACAATAGCGTCATCAGCAAACAGCCTCATAGTGCTGGCCACGTTGGCTGTCAGATCCTTAATGTACACTTATTAGCCAAAACATTATGACCACTGCCCACTGCGAGTTGAATGCTGCCTGGTGGCATTGGGGGCATGTGATGCAGTAACAAAAATATGTAAATAGAGCAGACGCAGATGGTGGCTCACTTTAGGGAAGATATGGGCTGCAAATGGGGAAATCAGTTGAGATAAGTGATTTTGATAAATGGCAGATTATTATTATGCTGAGCCTGTGACACACATCTCAAAAGCGGCAGTGCTGGTCAAATGTTCATGAGCTATCTATCACTAGGTGCTAAATGGTTAGACATCCATGACTCTTCACAGTACTTGGGGTTTGGAGGCATGTCTGACTGCAATGTGGATAGATGGTGATTTGTAGCACAATGCTGGTGCACGCACAAGTGTTCCATAGCACACTGTTCATTGTAAATTCTGGAACACGGAGCTCCGCAGCAGACCACTCCTACATGTTCACATGTCTACCCAACAACATAATCAGTTGTGATTGCAATGGGCACAGGACCATTCGGATAAACCATCAATCAATGGAAATGTTGGCTCTTTGGGTGAATCCCATTTTTGCTACACTAGGTTGGTAGGTGTCTCCACAAAAACCATCATTGAGGTGAATGGCAGCTCCAAATGTGCAGCACACCATGGATGCTGGCTGGTGGGAGCAGCATTATGCTTGGGAGACATTCTCCTGCACTTGCATGTAGTAATCGAAGACATGCTGACAGCTGTGAATCACCTATGTCCCTTCATGCTTGATGTCTTCCCCGACAGCGATGTAATCTTTCAGCAGTGTAAATGTCTGTGTCTCAGAGCCAGAATCATGCTACAGAGGTTTGAAAAGCATTATAGTGACGTCATGTTGATGTCTTGGTGGCCAAATTTGCCTGATGTAAACCTAAAGAACCCATCTGGATCGCTATCAAGCATCATTACCACGTATGCAAATCAGTGATATGTTATTTACGTGAATTACAAGACCTGTGTGTAGACATCTAATGTTTCATACCTCCTCAAACCTAACAACAAGCTGTCTGATCCCTGATATGCAGAATCAGTTATGTATTTTGTCCCAAAGATGGACAAACAAGCTATTAAGCAGGTCATAATGTTTTGGACCACCAGTCTAAACAGGATATTACAAAAAGGTACAGCCAAACTTTCAGGAAACATTCCTCACACACAAAGAAAGAAAATATGTTATGTGGTCATGTGTCCGAAAACGCTTACTTTTCATGTTAGAGCTTATTTTATTACTTTTCTTCAAATCACATTAATCATGGAATGGAAACACACAGCAACAGAATGTACCAGCATGACTTCAAACACTTTGTTACAGGAAATGTTCAAAATGTCTTCCATTAGTGAGGATACATGCATCCACCCTCCGTCGCATGGAATCCCTGATGCGCTGATGCAGCCCTGGAGAATGGCGTATTGTATCACAGCCGTCCACAATATGAGCATGAAGAGTCTCTACATTTGGTACCGGGGTTGCGTAGACAAGAGTATTCAAATGCCCCCGTAAATGAAAGTCAAGAGGGTTGAGGTTGGGAGTGTGTGGAGGCCATGCTATTGGTCGGCCTCTACCAATCCATCGGTCACTGAATCTGTTGTTTAGAAGCGTACGAACACTTCGACTGAAATGTGCAGGAGCTCCATCGTGCATGAACCACATGTTGTGTTGTACTTGTAAAGGCACATGTTCTAGCAGCACAGGTATGAAATCATGATAACATACTCCATAGAGTGTAGGTGGAAGAACATGGGGCCCAATCAAGACATCACCAACAATGCCTGCCCAAACGTTCACAGAAAATATGTGTCGATGACGTGATTGCACAATTGCGTGCAGATTCTCGTCAGCCCACTCAAGTTGACTGTGAAAATTTACAATTTGATCACGTTGGAATGAAACCTCATCCATAAAGAGAACATTTGCACTGAAATGAGGATTGACACAATGTTGGAGAACCATTCGCACAAGTGTACCCGTGGAGGCCAATCAGCTGCTGATAGTGCCTGCACACGCTGTACATGGTATGGAAACAACTGGTTCTCCCGTAGCACTCTCCATACAGTGACGTGGTCAATGTTATCTTGTACAGCAGTAACTTCTCTGACACTGACATTAGGGTTATCGTCAACTGCATGAAGAATTGCCTCGTCCATTCAGGTGTCCTTGTCGTTCTAGGTCTTCCCAGTCGCTTAGTCATAGGCTGGAATGTTCCGTGCTCCATAAGATGCCGATCAATTTCTTCGAACGTCTTCCTGTCGGGACACCTTCGTTCTGGAAATTTGTCTCGCTACAAACGTACCGCGCCATGGCTATTGCCCAGTGCTAATCCATACATCAAATGGGCATCTGCCAACTCTGCATTTGTAAACATTGCACTGACTGCAAAACCACGTTCCTGACAAACACTAACCTGTTGATGCTACGTATTGATGTGCTTGATGCTGTTACTGTAGAGCAATGAGTCGCATGTCAACACAAGCACCGAAGTCAACATTACCTTCCTTCAATTGGGCCAACTGGCGGTGAATCGAGGAAGTACAGTACATACTGACGAAACTAAAATGAGCTCTAACATGGAAATTAAGCATTTCCAGACACATGTCCACATAACGTATTTTCTTTATTTGTGTGTGAGGAATGTTTCCTGAAAGTTTGGCCGTACCTTTTTGTAACACCCTGTATAGAGAATGAGAGTGATCCTATCATACTTCCCCGGAGCACTCCTGAGAATAACCCCAATACCCCTGCCTCTGATGAACACTCACCATCAAGGACAACATTCTGGCTTCTACTACACAAGAAGTCATCTCGAGCCATTCACATATCTTGAAACCTAATCTGTAATTTCAGACCTTCATCAACAGTCTGCAGTGGCGCACTGTGGCAAACACTTTCTGGAAACAGCAATGTGGAATCTGCCTGTTCCCTTCATCGCTGATTTGCAGGATATCTTGTGAGAAAGGAGCAAGTCGAGTTTCACACGAACGATGATTTCTAAATCTGTGCTGATTTGTGAACAGAAGCTTTTCTGTCTCGTGGAAATCAAAGTGAAAATACATTCAAGAATTCTGCAGCAAACCATTGTTAAGGATATTGGATTGTAATGTTGTGGGTCCATTTTTTTACTCTTCTTATATACAGGAATTACCGTGCTTTTTTCCAATTGCTTAGGACTTTGCATTAAGCAGGAAATTACAATAAATGCATGCTAAGAACAGGACCTATGCCATAGTGCACTATTAGTCGAGAGACCCATTGCTGAAATTTTGACATTATGTTGGCTAGACAGTAGGTTGGAGGATTCAGTTCTGATACTGCACAGCTCTCAAATTATACTTACTAGGTGTTAGAGGCATTTGATATCCATAGGTGACACCAGACCAAAACCAGACTGACTCAACTATGTGCTGAATCTGTGGGTCTTCACACTTGAGACATGCATTGGTACCTGGCCATTTCCGCACCCTTCTACAAGGATCATCAGGTATCAAAGAAATGCTTCACTTATTGTGAAAGGAATACAATACCACTGATCCAAGTTCCGCTGGAGGACACCCTGTATCACCACTAGTAATTTCCTTTCCTGTTGCACCACAAACAGAGTGAGGGCAAAATGACTTGTCTATATGCCTATTAGTCGCAGTAGATTGTTCTGCAGTCAGCGTCAACAGCCATTTCTCTAAATTTTCTCACTAGTGCTCCTTAAAAAGATTGTCGCTTGCCATCCACCGGTTTCCATGTACACCACGATTCTTTGTGCACTACATTCCTCGGGGGTTTGTACTGTAGTACATAATGGACACCTAGAGACCCCACTGAATGTGTCGAGATGGTTGTGTACCGTGTGAGTCAACACAGCTCTCCCCATTATCTGCAAAAAAAGTCACAGTGCAGTTACAGTAAGTTCCCGAGGTATTACCTGGCAGCTATAATTTGAAGTTAGCAGTCATCAGTTGTTGTTGGCTCTGAGCAATCTCTGTAGTGCTGATTTTTAACATTTTGTTACTGCAAAGGCTGTGGAATGTTCATTTGATGTCGCTGTAGCGTTTGCCAATTGTGTGGTAACTTTCCATGCTGACAAGCATTCTTACTGTAAAGTAACAATGCCTGGGCAGTCTTTAAGCATTAACGCTTTAATCCCTTTGCAACGTCAAATTTTTTGATGTTATATTGGACATGTGATCAGTTTGTTTATTTATTTATTTTTGTAATTTTATTTTTGTGGTTTAGTACAAAAACTGTAGTGGTAGTGTATTTCTCCTAGAGCCCTTTTGTGAGCTGCTATTTTCCTCTGTGAAAATGAGGCAATTTTTTTTTCCAACTACACAAGTGACGATAGTAGTGATCTGACAATAAACAAAAACTGTTTGTTGTAGCAATTTTTATGCATCTGGTACAGTGTACTATCACAAGATACCAGGTACATCTACAGATGGTAATATATATTCCCAAAAGCTTTGTAAAACCACTAAGTGGTTGGCAAGTATGCTTCCCGAGATTCACAAAAGACATAATTGTGTTTACTCGAATCTAAGCTGCACTTTTTTCCGGTTTTTGTAATCCAAAACACTGCCTGCGGCTTAGAATCAAGTGCAAAGTAAGCGGAAGTTCTGAAAAATGTTGGTAGGTGCTGCCACAACTAACTTCTGCCGTTGAATATATGTAGCACTACACAGGCATGCTTTGCAGGCACAAAGATAAATACTGGCGCCAAAACCTATGCGTCAGTAAACAAACTAAAAAAAAAACAGGGGTGGGGGTGGAAGACGAGCTTTTTTCTCTGCCCCAACGTTCAACCACTGCATTTCCATACTTTATCCAACGAAGTAAATACAAATTCCGTATTCTTCATCTCCGAATGTTGCAGCCTTTCAATGTACTATGAAAATCTGACTGGAAGACTGTTTGGAATGTTTGTCAATATGGCCAAGTCTACGTTCTGAATTTTTGTCCTACCTGTGACAAGAGATGGTTGTTAATAGCAACTTTTATGAATTGTGAATCACATCCAGTATTCTCTTCACCATAAGAATAATTCGAATGTAAACATTTTGCCATGTATTCCTACATGTTTCCTGCTATCTCATTTAAATCCTGTCTTCCTAATAAACTATGAAACTAAAGTGAGACAACAGCAAACGCGGAAGAATATATATATCATGTCATGTTTATATTCGTATTATTCCTATGCTGAATAGTGATACAGTCAGAAGTGAAGCACGGCAACTGACTAGATTTTTAAATCTAAGATGGCTCTAATTTCTGTGCAGAATGTAATGCACTAAAGAGGCGTCTGCAAAAATTTTCAAACGGAGAAAATTTTTCGCTTAACTTTCGTTTGGAACATCTATCATATGCAGTCTATTATATGGTTCTTGTTGATCATTATCAAAGAAACCAGCAGTGTAAGTAACAACAAATAGCAGTCTCTTGCCATTGTTTCACTGATGACATGATTCCTCTCTCTTTTTTTTTTTTTTTTTAATTGTAAGCGGCAGTAGCATGCGCAAAAGCAAGCCATCCCGCGAGCGGCGACAGGCCGTAAACACGCATAATCAGAATGCGACAAACAATGCATGGCACAGTATGATAATGCGTTTTGAGCTTAGAGTGACGGAAACACCTATAACAAAGAGAACGGCACTTATCAGATCAAAGAAAAATAAGCAATCAATTCAAACCAGACGACGCACGTGAAAAAGGCTCTCTAGTATAAATATGGATGGAGAGCCTGACGCATAGCAATGACTACGTGGTAAAGCTTAACTGCTAAGTTTACCACACGCACCAAACTACTGTAGCTGTATCGTCATTCATTCGACCTACATTGTCTCAGGTTGAAAGGGCTACTCTGAGATGAACAGGTTGCCACAGGAGAGTAATGCATGGACTTTAACTGTTAGTTGCCCTGAATGTGAGTCCAGTGAGCTCACCACTGTGCCACCTCGCTCGATATATTTTGAGAGAAGTTCCTGATTTAACCATTTCACAGGATGTGGGAAGTGTACTTACCATCAACTGTATTTCTTTACTGTATTCCTGAGAACACATCATACGAGCTCTGTATGCACCTGGCACCTGATGTTAGTTTGCTGCACCAGCTGAACTTTCTGTCTGTTATGAAATGTAGCTTTTAATTGTCATTAAATGTCACTTGTTCCTTTCAGAAGCAGTTGCAAATATACGTGCCACCAAATAATGTTGTTTTGAAGGCCACTGGGAAGTATGCTTACTACCAAAGTAATTTTTCCGTGATACAAGGGGAATATACTTACCACAAAATTAATTTCTTTTTTGGACTGCAGAAAAGATACTTACCACCAACTGACCATACTTACCACTAATTTAGTTGTTTTACTATGCTCTTGGGAAAATGTTGTACCTCCTCTGGATGTGGTTGACCTTTTGTGATAATATGCTAAACAACTGGTGTCTGTTTGTCATGACATCAGTGCTGTTGTCACTTGTTACAACAGAACACATTGTTTCATTCTGCAATATATGCTATTGTGACTTGTCTCAGCTTGTTTCTTTAAGCAGTGTTAAATGAAGTTTCTAGGATTGTAAAATAGATAGTCAAATAAAAACAGAAAATTCCTTTTTTTCACATGTAGTAGTAACTCATAACAGCTTACTAAAGACAGTGGGAAGTATACTTACTACTATAGTTTTTTGCTCCTAAATCACAAAAATAAAATAATCAAAAATTAAATTTAGTTGAAACTTCTAAAATGATACCAAAACAATTAACTTTACAGGGCTGCTACAAAAAATGTGCCTACAAATGGGTTAAAAACAAAGTATGCAAGCTGTGGGGGCAGTGTGAAACTTTTTTAAGCACTGTATTTGAAAAATATTATTCATTTTGTTCCACTTCTAGAATGTTAGGTTTTGTGGATTTTTGCCTGTACATTAATGGGTGTGGATGCGTTCAGTGGAGGCAAGTGTGTCGTGTATGATTTTTCTCAGTAAATATGTCCTACTGACGTTGCAGTATATCTCCAATGTTCTGGATGCATCAAATGAAGTTTAAAAGACAGCTAACTGCTGCTGCTGGTATGCCTCTTCATGTAAATGTCAGAGTTACTATTATTATTCAATACAAAAAGGAAGATTACCAGCTTAGCAATTTGCTGAAAATGAGTTCATTAAAGGGAATATTACAATTAACATCCTGTTAACGACAAATTAATTAGAGATGGGAAGCAGCCACAGATTGGAGAAGGAAATTAATACATTTCATACTGTGCTCGAGCACAGGCAATAAAAAACAGTGAGCAAACATGATGCGTGTACTTGTTGCCTCAGGGTCTCCTGCGAAACTGAGGTGCTTGAGTAAGCTACATCACACTGCTTCGTTGTGTACTTGTTGTCAAGCCAGTTTATGAAGTACACATCCCTCTTCATTTTTATATAACTTTGTTTTGAATGCACTGTACAAGAATATTGAATACCTTGAAAATTATCGAGTTCAGCCATTCATTCACATGTAATATTCCAACAGCTCCATCACCGATGAGAGCCTTCAGGGGTGTAAAACGAGTAAGTGAGAAGTGCCACTGAACTACTAACAACCATTTTCATCTACTACTAATCTGCTCACATTAATCATTATTCAAGGGGATCAGTTCTACATCATTTTATTTTTATAAATATACAGAGAAGCAACTACTTGAAAAAAGCCAATGCTCTGCTACTTAAACTGCTCTGCCACTATTTTGATTTAATACTTCATGCTAAATGGGCATTTAATTCTACACAGGACACTGTCATCTAAACTTATTCTGATAAATTCATATACTTCCTTCCTGTGCAATGTCCTTTATGCTGTCAATGCCACGTTGGGACCAGTACAGTAGTTTCTGTTCCGTGGAGAACCAACCGTACCTGCACATAGGCTATTATTATGATGGAATCACCACTTCAAAAGGCATTCCAAAGCTGCTGCCAGCTTCCCTCTGTGGAGTAAACCATCTACCATTCCTGTCTGCTCCTAGAGAATATGTTGCATGGCTAAATATGGTTTTCTGTTAGAAAGTGTTTGTGCGTTGTGTATCTGAGGTGGGACAGGTAGGTAAATTCACATATCCAGGTAAATTATTGGTGGACTGGCTAATAAAACATTTTTTACTTTAAATTTGAATATTTGGGGATTTCCAGATTGCTCCTAATTTCGGCTGGGAGATGTTAAAAGGGTGTTGCACCTGAATATAAAACAGTTTTCTTAGCCCTAAGCTCTTTACGGGTGTCAGTCCTATTGAGGAGGGGTACTCCTGGGCTGTGCACCAGAGTTTCTCCTGGGCCACCTGCAGCATCTGTACTTGTAACATGCCAAGGTCATTATACGAGTGGTCAATTGGCCATAAAGAGGTTTGGTTGGATATGTTTATGTTTAGTGTGCAATACTGCTTTCCCGTATTGCCAGTTGGTCAGCTAGATATTTGCAGCTGGCAATGCCATTTAGTTTTGCTGTAATGCAGGGATTCACCAGTGTTTATTTTGTCTGTGAGCTTGTGCTGTCCACAGGTGATTAATTGTCCCTAGATAGAAGTGTTTTTCAGCAGTTGTGTTTTCACCCGTGGTTGTGGTCGTAGTTTCCCAGGTTAAGAATGAAGTGATTGTCAGAGTGTCTCAAGTTCCTGTACAGTAGTGTGGTTGTTTTTTGAATATCTGTGTGTGAGTCTCAAGGCAGTATTCTCTGTGAAGGTCGACAGTGTGTGTGGACTGTGGTGCACTTCGTTGTGTATCACTTGTAGGCGGCACAGGCGGTCAGAGCCACGTAACCCCAGACTGCAGCTGCATGTATCATCATGGGTCTAATCAGTATCATGTACACGGACCTCGATATCCTCCTATTCAGTGTGCTTTACCTGTTGAGCTTAGAGTAACACTGTTTGAGCCTTGCATTTGCTCAGTTGGCCTGTCACTGCAGTATTTGACTTTCACACTGAAACATATTGGGCGTGTGTGTAGTGTTATTTGTCTGCAGTCTTAATGTGGGGTCCTACCCACTCATCTCATATAGGGTGCCTAAAGGATGCTGCATTCTCAAAATGCTATACAACAATTCAAGCAAACAACATTAATAGTTTTTATTACAAATAAGAAGCTTGACAATGCTTGACCTGGAATTTACAATGGTGTCGCAAGCAATAGGCGACATGCAGTATAAATCCGAGTCCTTTGCTATATACAATGTTCGTGCAAGTTTGACACACAGCTTGTGGATCACTAATAACTGTTATTGTAGCATTCTGCGCTAGGCCTGTCCGTATACTGTCCTAATCCTGTCCAAATACTGAGTGGCCGAGGCTGGCAGGAGTGGCACTTGTATTCTCTTTGTCTAGGGGCCTGCTCCCATTGTGGTGTGGTCCTTGCCAGTGGGCTATTCGCTGACGGTGTGTTCACTGCCTTCTTTGCTCTTGCGATCTTAATTTTCATTCCAGTGCTTGTGGGTATGCCAGAACACTTAATGATTGTGCAGTTGTTATGGTTTGTCAGTGAACAGAACTGCTTCACACTTGTCAGCATTTGCTTTAACACACTGTCGTTCCAGCTAGGCAGTTTTGTTTGCAGTTGCGAATTATGCCTGATGGTTTCCAGTCTTGCACTAGGATGGTAGTGCCATCTACGTAGATGGTTGCCATTGTGTTTTGTTCAGTTGGAAAGTCATTGACGTAGAGATTAGACAAGAGGGGCCCTTGGATGCTGCCTTGGAGTACTCTCACTTGTATACTGTGTTGTGTTGACTGTTTGCCCTGAATGTCGGTGTTGAAGCTTCTGTGAGTGAGATATGAGTGTGTAAGGTGTACGAGCTCGTCGGAGAGACTAGCAGTGCAGAGTTTGCGAATGAGACAATTGTTCCGTAAATGACTGAAGACCAGGAACAGTGCTCCTGTAGCTTTATGGTGTTGGGGGTGTGTGTAATATGTTCTACTACACGGAGGAGTTGTTGTGTTGTGGAGTGGTGATTGCTGAATCCAAATTGCTCCAGTCTCAGCGAGTCATTGGTGTTGCAGTGCATAGTAAGATGTTTGAGAATCATCTTCTCAACAATCTTATTTAGGGAGCTCAGCAGGCTGATGGCGCCATAATTTTGTGGTAGGGAGTGGTATTTCCCTGGCTTCCTGAACATCAGGACAGGGAAGTGTTTATGTTGTAGAATGGTATTCATCATATGTGCGAGATGCTCTATAGCTTTATTCGTGAACTCCTGGGTGACATGGTTTTGAAAGTGATTGGGACCAGGAGCTTTTCTAGTTGTTTTGTGCTTAATAACCTGTGTAATTTCATGTGTAGCAGTATGTATTGTTACATTGCACTTGGGCTGGGTTACAGGCCATGTAACCTCCTGGTCCATTTCAAGTAGCAGTGCTGGATTGGAAGGAGCCAGATTCAGTGTGAATGATGTTGCTAGTGTTCTGGTCATCAGCTCATGCTTCCCCTCCATGGAGTATGCTGGTCTGTAAGGTATTTGTAAACTTGGTGTGTAGTATTTCTTATTGGTGGAGTGGACAGCTATTTGCCACACTCCAGGTCATGTGGTGTGCAGCCCTGCGAGTCTATTGTCCCAGTTTGTGGTTTTAAAAGTTTTAATTTAGCCTGTATGATCTCCTGGAGAATGCTAATATGCTGTTTGTACATCCAGTATCTCCCGAGATGATCTCTCATTGACATTGGCCCCTGTATTTCTGGGAGCAGGGCCATTGAGCATTCTTGTGGTGTAAGTACTGTAATGGTACCTGCTATTGCATCCTGAACTGCGGTGGTGAGGGCTTTGACAGCTTCAACAAGTTTCCTGCTTTGTGTAATTTTGGGAATTAGTGGGATACGACTTTTCAAGCATTTCCTTGAACAATGCCCAATTCACACGCTTGTAGCTCAGTATCCTGTGAGATTCATCATACTGCTGTGTTTCTTGCGAGTAAAGTATTACAGGTGTTTGATGAGGCTAAATCATGTATAATTTCAATGTTGATTGTGACTATAATGCCTATCACATCTAATCTCTATCACATTTAGTCTCTGTTCCCTGTTTTAAGTGTCACCTCAGCTGGCACTAGTGTAATGTAGTTTGGGCGCAGTGCATGTTCGCATAGTTTTTTTGCTATTGGTGTTTGATCTTTGTTAGTTCCAAGCAGAGTGTTTAGCATTAACATCACCAGTGGCTATTAGTCACTATGCTATGTTGAGTATTGTGCTGATATCGCTTGTTATGATATTACCAGATCAATTGTATATCGATATCAATGTAGTGTTCACTCAATTGACTTGACCCTAACAGCTGTGGCTTCTAGTCTTTCAGGTTCAGGGATCTTAATATTTGTGTATTCTTTGTCTCAATATATGAAGATTGCTGTTCCACCCACAGTTGTGCCTTCAGGTGGTCAGTACAGTAGATGTAATATCTTGAGAAGAGTAGTTGTTTGTGTAACTGGAGCTCAGCTTCGTTCATGAGAGCATTCCAGATTCCCTTCTCCTCCATAAATGCAGCTAGCTCTGCCCTTTTGTTGCCAATCCCATCTGCATTCCAGAATAGCATCTAGGTCAAAGTACTGTTGTTTGTGTTTTGTGGTGTATTATCTATGGAAGTGTGTGGGCAGTGTGGTGATAGCAGTTTGTATAGCAGCCATGCACTGGCTGTGTGTAGCCGTCATGAGTTTGTGCATGTGTTACGATGAAGAGCCTCAAGAGGATCTTAAGCCATGTGAGTGGGATATAGTGTCTCCACTATGCCTCTGATTGTGGTGAGAATGTTTGTTATGTCAGCCAAGGTGCTGGCAGTGGTGTTGGTGGCTGGTGGTCCTTATGTTGGTGTACTGGATGGGCTGGCTTGTGTGTTATTCATGGTTCGTATTTCATCTGGGGTCACCTGTGTTATTGCTGTGGTGAGGGGGGCAAGAGTGTGAGTTACGGTTACATTGTTCCTTTTAATGTGTTCCTATGTTTGTCTGGTCTGTTGTTGGTGTATTTGTTGTGGTGTGATAGTGTCCCCTCTTTTGTTTTTTGGGTACCTCTGTTTTATTTCGTGTGTTTGTGGTTGCCCTAGTTTGGGTGTGTCTTCTGTGATATCACAAGTGTCAC
Organism: Schistocerca serialis cubense; assembly: GCF_023864345.2. Lineage (NCBI taxonomy): Eukaryota > Metazoa > Arthropoda > Insecta > Orthoptera > Acrididae > Schistocerca > Schistocerca serialis. Next base: position 52,301,429 of record NW_026047583.1, read on the forward strand.
AATCTGGCCTAGACAGAGTTGACTTGGTGTTGTCTGGGACCGGCAGTGTTGTCATCAGTACAGGGGCAGTTTCTAGCATTGCGGGTGTGGGTTGTGGTTCTGTTGTTGTGGGAGTGTGCCGTGAGTTTGTGGAGCTCTGTGCATCCTCAGTTCATCCACTTCCACTGACAATGCCAGTAAAAGAGATTCCACACCTTACTGGTTGGGGGGTGGGGAGTGTCTTGGAGCTGTTCTGGTTACCACTTGTCTGTCTTTGGCACTTTTGCACCTTAGAGCTTCTTTGTATGCTGCACACCATCTGTAGTTTGCACATGGACCCCTCCACATTTGGTACATTTGATAGTTGTACCAAGTTTAAAGTGTCGTGCTACACGGTTACCAGTGCATTTGCGGCACCGTGTGCCAGATCACATCGGGTGCCGCATGGCCAAACTGCTGGCAGTGGTGGCACTGTTGGGGGACACACGGAAGTGTGTATATTTCTACTATGACCATGTGAAGCAGGAGCATCTGCGTCAGAAAGTTGCAGGAGTAAGCTGTGTCATCGAACTCCACTAAATAGTTTGGCTGCAATCTGTGTGTCACGAATCCAAGAATTCATCTCATGCTCTCACAGTCCCAGCTGAGAGCTGTGATTATACCATGAAGAATGTCATTGAGGGTTGTGGTGTCAACTCCTTTCACGATGTACATTTGAGTTTTCCCCCCTTGGGTGTTATATTTATGATACTCAATTCCCCCAGCTTTGACGATTTTCAGGAGATTTGTGCAATCTGTTTTGTTGCATACATACAGTGATACATGGTCCCTTGTGAGTTTTGTGTTTGGTATATTGTGGGGAGTGACATTCTACAAATGTCTTTTTTAGCTTGCCGGGGCAAGTGTAATTGTGTATTATGACCAGTGGGAAGCCAGTCGGTGTAGTGTTCTGCGTAGCGGCTGGGGTAGTGTTGTGTAGTTGAGGTGCTGCAGAATTGTTTGTATGGTCCCTCATATTACCGATGCTCAGAACTGGTGTTGGTAAAAGCACGCTGCATTTGCCGTGTGAGTCAGTAGGCTCAGTTGTTCATGTATGTTGCTGCTGATTGCATTTTGGACCCACCAGCTTCGAAGGTCCATCTTTGTTCCACGGAGCTGTCACTTCCAGCTCGAGGACTACTGCGGTGGTATTGAGGGCCTCTCTAGTATATTCACTGGTGGTGTGACTGGTGTTGGTGTTGCTGTTGCTGTTGCGTTGCTTCCACCCGTCAGTTGGACAATGAGCTCATGCTGTCTCCGAGCCATTGCTTCTTGATTTGTGGCAGCAAAGTCCAGATTTAGCTGGTTCGTCACTTACTGATAGGTGGCAAAGCAAGACAGAAACGTCAAAGGGAACAGATGGCACTCCTGCCTCTTGTGCTGCAGTCTTGCTACGGGTCGTCGGGTGGGATCTGCTTGGTGGATCTGCGTCTCCCAGACATAAGGATACTTTTAAGGATAGAATGTGGATATGAGACAATTTTACTTTTTCGTCTGAAAAGACAATTTTGCTTTTTTAGTGTACATACAGAAGAGGGGAGTCCTTATGACTCACTTGTGCAAGATGCAATGCTCAGTGCAAGAGAGCACGGGTGGAAGACGGCAGCCTGTACTGGACAGTGTTGTCCAATGTGAACGTGCCCCGGACACTGAAATACCCTATTAAAGAATGGGAGAGTCACACTGGGGAAGTTCCAACCACAGTTGCAGGAACTTTGAGCCAGAACTCATGGCCACCTAGCACTGTCAAGTGTGTAGCAGCGTGTGCTTGTAGGTGACACTCCAAAGAGTGTCCTGTGGCATCTACACCAGTTTTAGCGTATGTGTAACACAAATATCCTCTCGCAGCTACTGCAGGTACAGGGGGAAGGCAGCTGCTCAGCTGCGACTCACCCATAGTACTGCCCGAGGTTTTCCTTGGTGGGAGGACTGGAACGAGGTGCACCAAGCCTTGTGATGCCCATTGAGGAACTGTTGGAGTGAGACGTAGTGACTCTGAGGTCAAGAAAGCTGGCAGTGACCAGAACAGGGTGTGCTGACTCCCCCCCCCCCCTCCCCCTCCCACCATACTGCTTTCAGTGATGCCATTGCAGAGGATTACACTGTGGTTGGTCATCTGGTTTTTATGTGGGCCAGAACATGAAGCTTTCCTTTGCTTTTTTTTGCTAAATTGACTCATACTTCTGGACACAAACACCTATACAGAGCAAATGTATTGGCATCCAGGGTTGGGTTATTTGGGGGGGGAGTGACAGTTTGTTATTGTTTCCGCCCCCCCTCACCCAGCTTCCCTCAAAAATGCAACTCGCTAGCAACCTCGCTGTTAGCATACGACAGACATCTACAATTTTAATAACAATAATAAACACACAAAAATATATTAAATTATTCAATATAATAGTAACAATACAAATAGGTGGATCAAAGAAGGAAGAAAACATAGAACAAACAAAAGAACTTCATAAAGTGTACAAACTGACATGGACACACTGTAATAAAAGAAACATTTCAGTACAAGGCAAACACATGCGCTATGATACAGTTATAGTATCAGAAGCACTCTTCGCATCAGAAATGACCACAATCTGTGGACCAGGCACCACAAAGCAGAAAGAATACAATGCAAAATCCTCAGAAAATTTTTTGGAGCAGTGCACAGAGATGGCATATGGATGAAGAGATCAACCAGAGAATTATAAGAACACAGAGGCAGATTCAGTCACAATCAGAAAACACCGACTAACATTCTGTGGACACATACACACAATGAACAGCGACAGATTCACAAAGGGATTTAGGATGTAGTAAATGCCTTAATCAAAAAAACCAGTTGGTTTAAAGAGATAGAAGAATGCCAAAACGAGCAGGAATCAGAATGGAAATGATGAATGAAAGAGACAAATTCAGAATCAAAATTATGAACATAAAACTTGAAGTAAAGGGAAGGAAGAAAACAGAGAAAATATGTACATATCAAAGGAAACAGGAACACAGTCAAAGAATGAAAAGATTTTGGGAAGAGAAAAGGGAGGAGGAAAGAAGGAAAAAGCTGAACAACCATGTAACAACGAAGTTGAACTCTGTCAGAGTGTGTGCTCACCATCATTATTTCAATAAACATTATGACTGAACAGAGGTCTGCAAACACATGTGAATGAGGGGAATACTGTTTCTATCAGTGATTTCCAACTGTGTTCGGGAAGTCATTCTTTCTGTTGTTGTTGTATCGGATCTGTTGACAGCTGGTATGTTCAACCCAGTGGTGTGCAGCTTTACCCGGCTGGAATGTTGTCAATCAGACCAAAAGCATGTCCTTGTGGGCAGACCCTAGCACGAGCAACTGAAAAGTGTCCTTTATTAAATGTAGCTTGTCATTGCTGGAAGAACTTGGCATTTTTGACACACTTCTGTTTCCATGCTACCTCCTTCTCCAAAAGTTATGTGTGCATTTGGAAATTGGTGAAGTATGAAATATAAAGACATCGTGTCATTCTGCCACATCTGTCTGTAGTGTGCATTTTGGGGTGCGTGTACGATACAAGGCATTTAGGTATGATGAGGTTACTTAGCCATTAATGTTCACAATGGCTGGCATAAAGGAAACATGACAAGTATTACATTAGAAAGCAACAGCGATAGCTTTCCGACCGCATAAATTCTACTAGGCAGAGTCAGAAGCAGACACAGTGGCCTGTGCCAGATACGAGGGTTGGAAGTGGCTGAAATGTGAGTCGTGGGACAAAGAGAAAGAGAGAGAGAGAGAACACACAGACAGCACCATAAAGCATTCCCCATCTCTTTCTGCACAGAATGCACCACACTGCTGCCTTCTTAAGTGCACCCCAGTATAATATGTTGTTTGGGAAGTGGGTGGTAGTTTTCACCATTGCCACGACCTCCCCTTATATCCACTCCTGCAAGATTGTGAAATCTACAGCCACTGAGGAGATTTATGTGAGATGTTCCTATCAACTTTGTGTAATATTCATATTGCACACTTCTGCAGACAAAACAGATTTTTGACCTTAGCTTAGGAAAGAAAAGAATCATAACAGATCATTAAGGTTCAAAGAACTTGTCTTGAACACTGTAAGGGATCCGTGATCCCACAAACAAAGATGCTAGTATCTGACGCCCAGGTCGATAGCGGACAGGAGTAGATTGTCGAGCGCTGCAGTAGGCAGTGAGACTAGTGCTGAGTGCGCAGTAGTATGGTAGAGTGTCAAGTGAGCAGTAGAGCAGGAAAGACGGGCAAGAATGGTGGTCGAGTGAGTTGTAAACGGTAAAATTCACTGGAGTATGACGAGTGAGCACGTCCCCCTGATCGTCGTGGGGTTGACTCTCACTAATGCCGATTCGCAAGTGATAAGAAACAGAAAGTGACAAGTGCCGAATTATGTGTTTCACGTCAACCGTCTCGGCCAGCAACAACCATGGATTGCAGTGAGGATTGTTGTGAATGTTAACCATCAGCATTGCGTGTGACAAAGTACTGAAAATCAGCAATCAATAAAAAGAGATAACCACAATTAGACGTGTAAGGCAAAGGTAGCAACTGCCTCAGAATTTGTGTGTTAGTAGGAAATATATATCAGTTGTACATCACAACCTTTCTGATTCTTAACAATAGACAAACTTTCAATCATTAGCTATTCCGTCCCAGAACAGCCGCATTCGGTTGAAATACTCCTGAAACCACAGCAGAACAACCAATAGCCTTTCATCCATTAAGCACACGGTCATATATCATAATAATTAACTGTTTGGTGGCTTCGGTAAATTACCAAAAATCCAGTAAAGGAATTAATCTGGGGTGTTTCAACACGAATGCTTAAAAATTCTTTTGTAGTTAACCTATTTTCAGATTATGAAGAGTTGTTTGTTACAGCTTGTATTTTTGTTCCAGGTGGCCCTGAACTTGATGGCTGTAGTGATGTCGTGAAGGCACAAAGTTGGAAGTTGTTAAACCTTCAGAAACAAGATTTTCAAAAGTACTTCTTCTGAGATACCAATATTTCGCCCCTGTTTGTGTCGGATACACAGACGTCTCAGTTGTTGTCACGTAATTTGAGTGTAGTGACTGAATCTAGAAAACAGTTTCTTTTGCTTCCCTGTGCCCCAAGCATTATGTGCAATGCAGGACTCCTAACAAAACAAACACACAGAGCACAGCCCTCTGTCTTCTCTTGCCGTTTCTGCAGTTTGGGAGCACAGTCCGAAAGTCAGACTCATGTTGACCGGTCTGGCAGGGCGAAAATGGTCAACGTGGGTTCGAAGCTGGTGACAGAACGGACTGCTACAGCACGAGCAAAGGTTTTTGTGGACCCGAACTGATGAAACTCATACGAGAAAATGGCCTGAAGGTACTTAGCGTTGCTCGCCTGGCGGGAATTGTGGGGTCCAAGCAGACGTCCAGCCTTATCCCTCTGTGTCATAACATATCTTTATCCTCTGTGGCTGTGGACATTGAACTGGACTCTGCTCTCAACTGTGTGATTATAACTGGCACGGCAAAGTGTAGAGGGCAGATGGGCATGGAGATGGAAGCTCTCGCTGCTGTATCGGTGTCTGCCTTAACAGTGTACGATATGTGCAAAGCTGTGAGTCATGACATTGTGATATCTGAAATAATGCTTCTGGCCAAAAGTGGGGGAACTAGAGGAGACTTCCACCGGACATGAGCATCTGTGTGGGGCAGTGAAATAAGTTAAGTATACCTGGTGTGATGTAGACAAATTTCAAAGTCTGTTCATAGTTATCATAAATTATATACACATCGAATTGGCCTGAATATAAGTTGCACCTTTAATTTCGAAAAAGAGAGAAACTTAATTAAAAATAATTTGTCAAGTTGCCCATTTACAAAAGCTTTTCAAAATGTGATTTACCCTTAACCAGTTTTTTTGTAGTACACTATAGATAAATTACACACAAAAACAAAGCTTTCAGTTGCAGTTTTCATGTAAGACACTCTTAACTTCACTAACATTCATTGTTTTGTCACTGTCAGTATTTTTGTCACTCTCCTCCCAAAGTACAGTGCCGTCGCTACAATCCCGGGCATTGCATGTGCAGCATTTCTTGAACCGTACCTTTAAAAAGCACATCTGTTAGATGAATAACTGTGAGTTTGAAATTTGCAACGTAACTGTACGGAATTCCAAAATTTTCTCTCAATGTTGTGCTTCATTGGTGAAGAATAAATTATATTCTTTAGTTAGAGAAAAACTGTGCCTGTCCCATTGTCTAAAATAGTGAAACTGTGAGAATGGTAATACAGAGGGGTCCAGAAAAATGTAGACTCTCTTTGATAGTCAATATTGATGGAACAAAATGGCATAGTGTCAAAATTCTTGCATGGGAGGAAGATCATTTTGTGTGTTCAAAGTGACACCTGTTAGCAGCCAAGCAACATCAATGTTGCTGAATTGTTGACTGAAGTACAGCTGTCAATGTTGCCAGTGTGGTAGCTGCACAGGATGTCTTGATGGTTTCTCATATCTCATTCAGTGTAGCTGGGTTCTGTTGGTAAACTTTGTTTGTCGAGGTCCCCCATTGGTAGAAGTCGAGAATTGTAAGGTCCCATGAACTTGGTGGGCACTTGACAGTTCCTCTTCGACTTATCTGTCGTCCAGGTATATTTTCATCTAAGTAGAATCTGATATCTCTGTGGTGGTGAGGCAGAGTACAGTCTTGTAGGTAAAAATCTTTTGTTTCCAAACACCACTTGGATGGCTAATAAAATCAATGTTTGCCGTATATGATACACCTCACCAGTTATGTACCTTCAAAGAAGAATGGGTCAGAGAAACAATACTATGACGGACCACACCACACATTAACACCAAGTGAAGTAACATGTTTGTCCATGTGAACATGAGGATTTTCAGCAGCCCAATACACGCAGCTATGACAGTTTACATTACCATTCAGGTTGAATTGTGCCTCATTAGGCCAGATAACCTTCCCTGCAAACCATTCATCTTCGTGAAGCATGCCTTCAGACCACTCGTAGTGCTCCATCCTTTGATTCGAGTTGTCCTCATTCATAGTGTGAAACAATCTTGGAATGTACACTTTCCACTTTGCAGTCTTCAGAATTTATCATGCACTTGATCAGCTTATCCCACTTCCCCATACACAATGCTTCATAGATTTTTGAGATGATCTAGAAAAATGTTGCAATACAGCAGTGCTGGAACCTGGAGGTTGATGTTGTTGTTCAGAGGACCTTTCCTTGTGCACATTTTAAACAGCATTGTCGGCTTAAAATTTATACCAAATACAATAAATTGTTGTTTCAGTACAGCCTTGCATTGCTCAAACAATAGTTGTACTTCATCCAGTGCTGCATTGTCATCTGCTGGAAACCCACACGACAAGATCTGTTGGGAAAACAGTGGTTTATGCTACCACTCAAAATTGCAGCCATATAACACTTTGTTCCAAAGGTAATAACTATCAGAGAATGTCTACATTTTTCTGGATCCCTCTGTAGTCACTACCTAAATGGGATAGCAACAAAGAGAATGTTTGCATTGCTACCTCATACACAACAATTGATTTACAAACTGTAGTGATATTTTTGTTTCATTTCAAACTTAAGAAAAAGCACTACAGTTGAGGTTTCTATGATTCATAAAAGTCCCAGTTTTTATGGGAGATTTTTTGTAGAAATGGTGTATCTTATATTCAGGCCAATATGGTACCCGTTTCCATCCTGTTTTAAGTCTTAATTCAAAATATTTATCTTTCTTTTTCCAATACCTGATCAGTTTGAGAGAGATATTTAAAAAAAAAAAATAAGCACTAGCAAGTACGTTAATTTGCTATTGTTAAAACTTTTTCTCGTGCATGTTCTCTACAATTTTGATATGACACCACCTGCACTCTTATCTTGTTGCCAGTAAAAAGTGAGTAAGTAGGTCATTAAACTCTCTCTCTCTCTCTGTGCCCTCCCCCAGCTGTGTGGTAGTGTCCTCTGTGTTGCTCTATTGTTTCAATTTTTGATGGTCCCGTGCTGTGAAAAGTTGAGGTGAAGTGTTCATTCTTAAATAAATAGTGTGTGTCAGCTCTTTTCTCCTAGGATCAGGTTGTCATTGCTGTGTTCATTGATGTAAAATGACACTTTTTTAACAGTTCCTAAAAGGTGCACCACTTCATTGACACTTGTGCTCAGGTGTAGAGCATATTGGCCAGACTAATTTACATGTTTCAGCTTTACACTGTATGGTATCCTCTTTTTTAAAGGCCTGTTATCTTTCTTGTGTGTGACTAGTCCAGAGATTGAAAATGTTTTATTTTGTAAGTTACCAATCCAGAACAGGTTTCTGTCAATTTAATTCTTCAGGTTTTTCCAGAAGTTTGCTGAAATTCCTGAGTTGTCCTTTGCACAGTTGGACATCATTGTCTTCCTCGCATATTTCGGTGACATTAGTTGTTGCTTTTACAAAGTGCTACTTGAGACTGACCGTCAGATGGAGCAGGTCTGTAATTTGTTCCCTCTGCCTTCGTGCTTCATTTGCAATCTGCTCTGACAGACATCATCCTCGGGTATCCGTGTTGCGTGATATTCCGAGTGTCATCTACACTCACGGGCACGATTCTTGTGTGTTATGTTTTCAGTCCAAGCTGGTTGGTAGAATTCTGTTTGCGGGCTGTCCCCGTTTGGGGACAAGGATCGGCAGGGCATGAAACCCTAATCTTTCATCTTTCAGTTAACTCAAATGTCGAGTGTCACTTTTTTCATGTACTGCGGTTACAAATATAAGAAAATACAAAATGAAAATTTCTCAACATAGTCATGTTTCTTTTCAGTATGTTTCTCAGATCAGTACACTGCAATGTAAATATTCCGTTAAAAGAATATATTTTTGATTGTTTCTTCAGTCAAAGATGCATTGCCTTTTTGACTTAACAATCAATGTCAAATCATTGTCCCTCAAACAATCCTGCAGGGGTTTGACAACGTGAGACCATGGCTTTATGGAGGATCACCTAGAATTAGCTGCCGTCTTTTCTGACATGATTTTAAATCGATGCTATCATCACTGTTTCTTTTGCTTAGGGTTTTGAGTCTAGGAATGATGCAAACAATCAGCAGTTTATTTCTTTCTTACGTGATCTTGTTTTCTCCTCCCTAGCCCCCTTTCTTCTTTCATTTGGTAGCCTCGAGCAAATTGAATATTCCTGCTTTTGTTTGTATTTATTAATCTGTTTGTGCCTCTAATTCTTAAAAGACTTCATTATGACACTAATAATCTGAAGCAGCAAATTTGGGGGAAAAAGAGCTGCATTCATTTATGCTGTTGTAAAATGGAGGAATTGGTTGTAGTTGGAAAAAAATCTGCCTTTTACAGCTGCTGATTTTTGTCATTTATTTTACATAGCCCACCCATGATCTACAATCAGGTCTTCCTTTTTATGTTGTATTTTTTATAAGAATGTTGAAACATAGATGATTGTTATGCATCTTTGCAGCACCTAAACTTGAATATTGTACTTAAAAATGTTATTTGTTGTCTTTTTTAAATTAAATTGTTATGTTTAAGAAGTGAATTAAATAATTGTTACCTGTGACATAATTTTGTAGCAGCTAAACTTAGATGCTGGTCTTCAATATTTTAATTTTTATAGTTTGGGGTATGATTGTTGTAATTAGAAAATGAATGTGTGCTTTGTGCACTATGTTGTTACAGTAATTTGGAGTTTATTTTGTATATCATCTGGTGTAAATTATAAGAATTTAAGCAAAAACTTCTGTCTCTCAACAGCTTTCTTAATAACACTATTCCAGTAACTGGATATGCATATTGAAATATCTGTGTTGTATATTAGATTCTATGACCTGTACCGAGGCAATATTTTGCGGTTGCAAATTTTCTTGACTATTATTAAGTGTGTGTGTGTGTGTGTGTGTGTGTGTGTGTGTGTGTGTGTGTGTGTGTGTGTTGCTTATGCCCTACATACGAGTCCTCCAAGCTACTGATGATCTGACCAATGTACGACATGCCAAAATGCTACGGCTGCATGGGGAGATACAATTAAATCCCATCCCCCCCCCCCTCTCTCTCTCTCTTTCTCTCTCTCTCTCTCTCTCACTCTCTCTCTCTCTCTCTCTCTCTCTCAAAGATCAGCAGGTTCAGGAATCTAACACAGAAAGAATTTAATCACGGTTTCTTTTTCATCTCTATCATACAATGTAGTCCAATTTTTTGCTAATACAGAAATAACATTTTGTGATTTATGTAGTGTACTCTTCAAAAGATCTAATGATGTCCTCATTCCTTTCTTATAAACAAAACAAGAAGAAACTGACAATAATTGTCATTAAAATAAAACACAGAACAGTGTCTCCATAGCATCAATGAGCACATCCTTTCAGCACCTTTGACCCAGGCAGTGAACACAGCAACGGTCAGTCTATGACTTGCAGCAGGTGAATCCCAGTCAGCTGCATTGCTCATACACCCCACATAAATAATAATAAACAAAATCTAACAATACACATAACCAAGTCTTGATTTGTGACAGTATACCGCTGATGACAAAAAAAATTAGACCCAAAGATTTTGAGATGTGATAGAATAGAACTTTTGCTCTAGTTGAAGCGGTAACATACAAATGTTGTATTCACACTGTTAAAAAGCTCAGAAAAGTGTTATAACTTTTTCAGAAGTCTAAATCAAACTATGGAAACTCTCGGTAGGAACTTAGAAATATAGGAAATGATAAAGTGCTACTTACCATAAATACATGTTAAGAAGTCTATTTTTTTTCTTTTAACAAATCTAGCACTGCATATTACTGCCAAATTAGTGATTACCTATGATTGCCCCAGTGGCAGAAGTATGTATAATAATGTCAAAACGTTTGTGACACTACACACTAGGAGAAGCTCAAGTTTCAGATACACGTTGATTGCGTTCTTGATGATGCTATCTACATGTTCATCCACACTCTGCAAACCACTATGAAGAGTATGACAGAGGGTACATCTCACTGTACCAGATATTAAAGCTTGTTCATGTTTCCTTTCCTCCATCTTGTACTTCAACTTTTCTTCCTTAAACTTATCCTGTTTCTAACTACTCTGATTTGCTTTTGTGGTTAGTGTGAATTTAAACTCAGTTGCCATAAATATCTAATATCTTTTATTGAACAGTGAATGGATTATTTTATATTTCATTTAATGCTGTTCTGCTCTTTGTTACGGCACAAATGGTGTTCCCTACTTTTGTGCAATTTTCACACAACTTGAAAAAATGGTGAGATAAACAACTAGCTTCATTATTTATTTATGTTTTGAATGTACCACTAATGTCTTGAATGTAACCAAAAATGCTTGTTGTTGTAAAATATACTTTCAACTTGCCTCCTTCACTAGCTGAAAACCTTTTTAGTTTCTCATGTTACCCCTGATGTCTTCTTTTTGGTTGATTCATTTATGATAACATTTTACTGTCCTGAGTAGTACCTGTGTATAAATATAATTTTATTTTTATTTTTAGTGATGTGTGTTTTTGTGTGCATATTCTTTCAGTCCTGTGTAATGTGAGTCTCTGTTTAATGGTATGGTTATGTTGTCTTCAGACTCAAAGAATTGATGTAGAAATTTATAGTTTTCAGCATGTGGTTCAACAGATCCTTATTGTGTTCCTAAATTGGAAAAGTCCTAAAAACAGAAACTAGAAAATAACTGTATAGAAATTTTGGACCACCATTGGTTAAATATTTTATTACCAACCCAAGAAATAAATTGGGAACAATGTGCAGCATCTTATTCAGTGTAAAAGAAAACTCAAATTTAGTTAAAAGTGGACCACTTGAGTTTGCTAAAGGCATAGAATCGTGTGTTTCTAGTGTTCTTAAATCCATTCAAAACCCTCGAAAAGAACAAAAAAGTAAGAGAATATAATATTGAACTTACAGGCCTAAGTCTGGAAACAACATTATAATTGTGTGTATTTGGTTTTGTTTCTATGCTGTTGACATCCTGTACTGTTGATTTGAAATTATATGTGAGAGTTGATGTTTGGAAGCTAAATGCAGGAAAGAAGACCATGAAGTGAAATCCACCCTTCATGTTCTCAGTTGGCAGAGAATGTGGGCAAAGAACTGGAAATCTTTGAGGTACCAAATTGTCAAGGGCTGTGATATTGCCCTTTTAACGTCACTTAGAGTAGACATAGTTCTCTTAGTCCCAAGTGTAAGACAACATTTTTGGTACCTTACAATTTCAGTGGTTTCCATTTACAATTTCTGTTTACAGTGCTCATCATCAAATGTTTTGGTGTTGTTATTTGATTTCATATAAATAACATAGAGGTAGTTATTTTACATACTATTATGTTTCTGATAGCTTTTTCTCACAAAGCATACTTTAGGCTCGTATTTTATTGTAAAATATTGAAACTGACAGACATAAAGACTTGCATTTTCTGCATGTCTTCTGTCACCAGTTTCGCCTCTAATATTGACTGCAAAGCAGAAGTGATCGGCATAGAAAATGATGGAGTAAGGGTGGTGAGGTGGAGAGGGGGAGGGGGGGGGGGGGGGGGGGGAGAAATGTAATATTGAAACTAAAATCAAGAAAGAGAGCAGTCAATTGAGGATACAATGAAACATTTGGGACCTCATTAACTGCAGGATCGTTCTAGTAGAATAGAATTGTATAAAAGATTACTGCCAAAGAGAAGTGTTAGAACTTCAAGTTTAACACATATATTTAGGAACAACACAACAACACATATAAGTCACTGAGTAAGTTGACCTGTGTACAAGTCGGCATTCGATTCAACACTGAGTCTCAGTCTAGCGGCCGCTGCTCGGCTGGCCGCTTAGGTGGTGCAGCTGCTGCATGGCTGGCAGACAGCGCCGCACGTAGAGGACGCGTGTAATTGCGCGGCAGCACTTTGAATAATCGGCGAGTCACAACATTTTTCCCCCCTTTGAAATTGTTGCACTGGTCTTGATGGAGGTGTCCTGGAGATGGCTAATGTAAAGTCTCGAGGAGGAGGCTTCCCGTACGGACGGAAGTGTCCCCGATGATAACGGGTCGAGATGACAGGAGACGTGGGTGATGTGTCGGCATCCATTGAAGGAGGAGGCGAGTAGATGTACTCTGACAGAGGATGATCCTCCGGTTCCTGCATGGGCACGTCTCCTGGTGGCGTCCGTTCTGGTGCTGGCATCGCGATGACGGTGAGAGGGCTGCGTTGTGAGTATTGAGAGATGCCAAGATCCTGGGCATCAGGTAGAGCCAAAAGTGGTGTGGCAGCATTCGGAACAGGCGTTGCTGGCACCCGAGGCCGAAGCTGGTCCGAATGACGCACTGCAACACCCGTGTCCATCTGGATTTCATACAGGCGTCTACCCGGGCTCCTTTTTGGCCGCCTGCCATATCCGCGTACCCAGACGAGGTCGGCGGCGGTGAACCGGCCAAGGGAAGGCACCCGCGGCCATGAGGAGGGAGGCCGCAGAAGATGAAGTAGCGTGCGGGGCTGTCGCCATGTAAGAGCTCAGCCAGGCTGTGATCGCCCATGGGGGTGAAACGGTAAGACGCCAGGAACTGGAGAAGCGCATCATCATCAGCAGAAGAAGTCAGAAGTTTCCGCATCTGAGCCTTAAATGTGCGGACCAGCCGTTCAGCCTCACCGTTGGATTGTGGATGGAACGGCGGGGCCGTGACATGAGTAACGCCGTGACGAGCACAAAAATCTGCAAAGTCGGAAGAGGCAAATTGCGGACCATTATCAGTAACAAGAGTAGAGGGGAGGCCTTCCAAAGAAAAAATGCGGGTGAGAGCACTGGTGGTTGCCGCGGTGGTAGGTGACGTGCAACGGACAATGAAAGGAAAGTTAGAGTAGGCGTCAATTACAAGGAGCCAATAAGTACCTAAAAAAGGTCCCGCAAAGTCAGCAAGAATGCACTCCCAGGGCTTCTCAGGCGAAGGCCACGGTGACAAAGATGACTTCGGGGCAGCGGCCTGTGACGCACAAGGGCCGCAGGCAGCCACCATGTGTGCAATTTCAGAGTCAGCGCCAGGCCAGTACACATGACGGTGCGCCAGAGATTTTGTGCGAGACACACCCCAGTGCCCCTGGTGAAGGAGGCGCAAGACCGCAACACGCATAGATGCAGGTACCACTACACGCGGTGAAGCATTGTCAGTGGAGAGGAGGATAATACCATCCCTAGCCGTAAGGCGGTAGCGCAAAGTGTAGTAGTTCCGCAACGGATCAGAAGTCTTAGCGGACGGGCGATCTGGCCAACCCTCCTGAATACAGCATAAAACCCGGGAGAGGGTAGGGTCAGAACCCGTAGCAGCTGCCAGCCTGTCCGCAGTGATGGGGAACCCGTCCACAACCCACTGCTCGGCAACATCCAGGTGGAAACACCAAAGTTCGTCCCTATTGAATGCCTGATCAGGACCCATGGGAAGGCGAGACAAAGCATGAGCATTCGCATGTTGAGCCATTGGCCAGAAATGAATCTCATAATTGAAACGGGACAAGTAAAGAGCCCAACGCTGGAGGCGGTGTGCAGCCTTGTCGGGAAGTGACGTTGATGGATGGAACAAGGAAACAAGTGGTTTGTGATCCGTAACAAGATGAAATTTTTGAGCCATAGAGAAAAACACCAAACTTATGAAGAGCATAAATAATGGCCAAAGCTTCTTTCTCAATTTGGGAATACCTTTGTTGGGCATCCGTGAGCGTTTTGGAGGCATAAGCGATGGGTTGTTCTGAACCGTCAGAAAAATGGTGTGCAAGGACTGCACCGACCCCGTATTGAGAGGCATCTGTGGCAAGAACAAGATGTTGGCCAGGTCGATAAGTAGCCAGGCATAGTCTTTAATTTCTGGAAAGCCGCGTCACATGACGCGGACCAGTGAAAAGGCACGTTTTTATGCAACAGGGGATGCAACGGCTGAGCCACCGACGCCGCAGATGGTAAAAACTTGTGATAGTATGCTATTTTCCCCAAGAAGGCCTGCAGTTCCTTAACAGATGTAGGGCGAGGAAGGGCATCGATCACAGCAACAGTGTGTTGAAACAGTTGAATACCATCGCGAGAGAGTTGGAACCCAAAGTACGTTATAGATGCCTGAAAAAATTGTGATTTCTGAAGATTACATTTAAGACTGGCAGTCTGTAAGACATTAAAAAGTGTGCGGAGATTTTGAAGATGTTCGTCAGTGGTGGAGGCAGTGACAACAATGTCGTCCGTGTAATTGATACACCCAGGGACAGGGAGCAATAATTGTTCCAAGAATCGCTGAAAGAGAGCAGGGGCACTAGCAACCCCGAATGGCAAGCGTTCGTATTGATAGAGGCCGAAAGGCGTGTTAAGGACCAGAAACTGCCAGGAAGCAGCATCGAGAGGAAGTTGATGATAAGCTTCTGACAGGTCAATTTTAGGAAAATACTGTCCTCCAGCGAGTTTAGTGAACAGTTCTTCAGGACGGGGCATAGGGTAAGTGTCAATGAGGCATTGAGCATTTACAGTGGCTTTGAAATCGCCACAGAGACAAATATCACCATTGGCCTTAGCAACTACAACAACAGGAGAGGACCACTCACTGGAAGTGACAGGAAGTAAGACCCCTGACGCAGTGAGACGATCCAACTCCCGTTTTACCCAATCTTGAAGGGCCACAGGAATGGGCAGAGCCCGAAAAAACTTAGGCCGAGCCGTGGGTTTGAGCATGATATGAGCTTCAAAGTTGTTCGCACAGCCTAAACCGGGAGAAAAAAGGGACGAAAATGTAGTCGACAAGGAATCCAGTTGAGCATAAGGAATAGCGTCAGAGACAATATTGACAGAGTCAACTATGGAGAACCCAAAAACGCGAAAGGCATCGAAACCAAAAAGATTTTCTGCGTTGGCAGAACTCCGGAGATGGGAACTTGCCCTTCAGTATATCCTCTCTTCTTGTTATCCGCCAGGCCTCAACCTCTGCTAATTTCAAGTTGCCGCTGCTCATAGCTCGCCTGTCTTTCAACAACATCTTTGCCTCTGTACTTCTGCCTCGACTGACATCTCTGCCGGATCACTTTGCCTTTACAAATGTCTGCTTGTGTCTGTGTATGTGTGGTTGGATATGGGTGTGTGTGCAAGTGTATACCTTTTCTTTTTTCCCCCTAAGGTAAGTCTTTCCGCTCCCGGGACTGGAATGACTCCTTACCCTCTCCCTTAAAACCCACATCCTTTCGTCTTTCCCTCTTTCCTGATGAAGCAACCGTTGGTTGCGAAAGCTAGAATTTTGTGTGTATGATTGTGTTTGTTTGTGTGTCTATCGACCTGCCAGTGCTTTCGTATGGTAAGTCACATCATTTTTGTTTTTAGATATATTTTCCTGCATGGAATGTTTCCCTCTTATTATGCGTTCAGTTAACTAAGTAGAAATCAGTAATATCTTATCTCAGTGAGGAACTTGAAACTTTCAGCACAGGTCAGGAGCATGTAGAGGTGCTCTTCCTCTACTTGAAAAGAACAGTTGACCACGCACTGAGTAGATAGGTTCCTAGTAGAACAGTTCATAATGGGATGGAACCTCCGTGGTATACAGTCACTGTAAAGAAAACTTCTAAAGGAACAGAGATTACTGCATAATAGGTGTAAAACAAAGTGTAGGATTATAGATTGAGAGACGCTGGATGAAACATGTTTGGCTGTCAAGAGAGCAATGCATGAAGCCTTCAATGACTACTGTAGCAGAATATTGTCAAATGACATTTCACAAAATCCAAATAAATTCTGGTCGTATGTAAGGGCTGTTAGTGGCAAAAAAGTTAGTGTCCAGTCCCTAGCAAGTGAGACAGGAACTGAAATTGAGGGTAGCAAAGTAAAAGCTGAAATTCTGAACTCGATTTTCAAATGTTCCTTTGCAAATAAAAACCCAGGAGAACTGCCCCAATTCAATCCTCGTACACTGAAAAAATGAACGAAATAGGTATTAGTGTCAGTTGTGTTGAGAAACAGTTGAAATCATTAAACAAAGCTCCAGACCCCGATGGAATCACAGTCAGATTCTATATTGAATTTGTGGCTGAGTTATCCTCTCTTCTCACTGTAATCTATCCAAAAAACCTTACCTAGTTTTTGGAAAAAGTTACAGATCACACCCGTCTACAAGAAGGGTTGTAGGAGTGACAAAACTACCATCCAGTAGCCATGACATCAATTTGTTGTAGATTCTTAGAAAATATTTTGAGCTCAAACATAATGAGGTATCTCGAACGGAACTACCTTCTCAATATCAACCAGCATGGTTTTCAAAAACATAGATGATATGAAATCCAACTCTCACTTTTCTCACATAACTTGCTGAAAGCGTTGGATCAAGGCAACAGGTAGATTGTGTTTCTTGATTTCCTAACAGTTTTTGATTCTGTTCCACACCTACACTTACTGTGAAAAGTACGATCATATGGGGTATCAAGTGAAATACGTGACTGGATTGAGGACTTTTTGATAAGAAGGACACAGCATGTTACCTTGGATGGAGAGTCATCATCAGATGTAGAAGTAACTTCAGGTGTGCCCCAGGGAAGTGTGTTGGGGACCTTGCAGTTCTTGTCCATTAATGACCTTGCTGTAAATCAGGATTTTTGCAGATGATGCAGCTATCTGTAATGAAGTGCTATTTCAGAGAAGCTGCATAAATATTCAGTCAGATCTTGATGAGATTTCAACATGGTGCAGTGATTGGCAACTTGCTCTGAATGTTTAGAAATGTATAAACTTAGTATCCTGTGACTATAATATTGGTGAGTCACTGTCGGAATCTGCCAACTCGTACAAATACCTGTGTGTAACACTTTGTAGGAATATGAAATGGCATGATCACATAGGTTCAGTTGTGGGTAAAGCAGGTTGTAGACCTTGGTGTATTGGTATAATAATGGGGAAGTGCAATCAGTCTACTAAAGAGATGCTTACAAGTCATTCGTGTGACCCCCCCCCTCCCACCCCCCCTAGACTATTGCTAAAGTGTGTGGGACTTGTACCAGATGAGACTAGCAGGAGACATTGAATGTATACAAAGAAACGCAGCATGGTCACAGGTTTGCTTAATCCATGGGAGAGTGTCACAGAGATACTGAAGGAACTGAAATGCAGACTGTTGAAGACAGGTGTAAACTATCCCAAGAAAGTGTATTAGCAAAGTTTCAAGAACTGTCTTTAAATGATTACTCTAGGGATATACCACAACCCGCCCCCCCCCCCCCCAACCCCCCCCCCCCACCCGCCCCCACATATTGCTCTCACAGGGGTCGTGAAGATAAGATTAGAATGATTACTGCTCACACAGAGGCATTCAGACAAATTCAGACAATCATTCTTCCACGCTCCATACATGAATGAAACAGCAAGAAACCCTGATAACTGGTACAATGGGACTTACCCTGTACCATGCACCTCCTGGTGGATTGCAGATTATAAACGTAGATGTGAACTGACAGTCTTTTACATGTGCATAAGGGAAACATCTAATCACCTTTATTTTACCAAGACAAAATTTATGATTTTCTAAAGTTTCAAACCTTGACAGGAAATAATGGATTAGGCTGTCCGTAAATTATAAACTAACATTATTGTGATGATGGAAAATCTCATATAAAGACGTGAAACAAATACTAACAAAGAGATAGAGGGGTTGGCCAGTACAGCCAATAGATACACAAAACATAACAGAAAATTTACGTATCCTAGCTTTTGGAACTTTGTTCCTTCGTCAGGGAGGAGAGAGGGGAAAGAAGGGGAAGAAGAGAAAGTGGATTCAGTTACTCACAACCCAGGTTATGAAGCAACAGGGTAGAGGTAAACAGGGAGGGTAGCAAAGATGGAGGCATGGGTGTATACTCTACAGTATGTCAACATGTTGCCTTGACCTGTTTGATAACCAGGTCTGGCTCCAATTTAGTGCACACAGGACATCATCGAACAACTCCAGTGTCTCCCAAAAACAGCATTAACCATCCCTGTTTTGATGACAATGTGAAACAGGCATGGAACGTCATCCCACAAACTCATAACCAGCACAATGCATGCACGTTTGCATGCTTACATTCGGGCAGTTACACTGGATTTCAATGCATTAGTGTATCAGATTTGCAATGGTGTATCTCGCACTTATATTATCCTGTGATCTTGCAATGTTAATCACTTAAATAAGTTACTTAGACATATATGTTCCTGAAATTTCATTACTCTACGTTAATTACTTTTTGGTGTTGCAATTTTTTTTTTTTTTTTCAGTGTACATGATGACTACAATAATACATTATAATGTTTCTCCAGTGGTTTCAACATTAACTTTTTAACAGAAAAGATTTTGCTTACAGTTCATTTTTAAGTTAACATTTCTAAACTTTTTAACAATCCATATTAAAGCTAGCAATAGTAACTATATTAATAATTGCTACTGTAAACAGTTACACATATGGACATCAGTTTTGAATATTGGGTTTTGAGTGTAAATAATGTTTTATGTAAGTGTTTGTATTGATACTTAAAATTAAATGTCATGTAATGAATGTCCACTGTTTTGTTGGATCAAGTTATTTACGAACGCGATGTACTGTGTTCTTCCATTAGAGAATGAGACTGTATTGTTTATCGGTTTCATTACAAAATGCTAATAAGCTTTTAGTTAGAAAACCTTCTATAACTAGAATTATTAATATGAGAAAAATAGGAACAATGAAGGAACGGAAGATCAGTTGCAGAAACAAGAGTAGCTCTGAGTTGCAAGAGTGGTTGCTTTTCCCACCCATGTAATTAACTGGCATTATCACCACTATTAACTTACCGTGGTTTCACATCTCATCTGTTCATTGTTCCCCATGTCCTGCCCTTGTGTTCACCCTTCCTATTAGACCATATATGCCTCTGTTACTGTAATCGATATGTAAACAATATTTATCACATGACCTTTTTTTGTTACAGGTTGTAATATTTGACATTGCAGCTTTTGAAAATGGAGCAGGATGTTGTGCCCTCTTTCCTATTGGAGTGTTTCTCTGTGATCAGAATTGGAGGCAGACAATTCACTTGAACTTCCATTGCTGTTGTTGATGTCTTTGAATCATGTTGTTTCTTTGTGATTAATAAAAAAATTATACAATCCAATGGTTTCTTCACCTTGTCTTTAAAAATTCCAGACCTATTGTTCAAACACATATTTTGAGAGTTATGCATCTGAGCATTTTTGTGGAAAGTGCATTTCACACATACTTTCAAGATAAATTGAATAATGACCCCCATTTTGTGTGTTGGGGAAGATAATTTGATACAGCTAAATGCATATACAGGTACACACATTTGCTCGTGCCTGAGACAAAGTGAGAGTGATTCAAAGGAAGAATTCACTACTTTTTACCTAATTTCTGAATAACTCGTACTTTCGTCAGAAATGTCACAATGCAAAGTTGATTAGATAAAGGGACAAAAATGAGAGCAAAATATAATTTGAATATCAGAAAAAATAACCAATTAGTGTTTGTGTAATACTTTACGGCAAGCCTAAAATTAATTTTTAAGCATTGGGATATCTGGGATGGAATAACAACAATATGGAATAGGATAGCTTTCTGCTCCCCACCTAGAGGAGACACTGAGTGGCAGACTGGCACATTGAAGGAAGATTTTTAGATATTAGAAAGTATGGGACAGTCCTCATCTAGCAGGTGTGGTGGTGTGAGGCCGGGGTGGGAGCAGGTAATGGCCTAGATATGTGAGACAGAGAGACTAGCAAAGGTTTAGGTAACGGGGTTTACAGGAGTGAAGAATATGTCGCAGCTAGAGCTTCTAGGCTTCGTTCCTGTGGCCCCACACCTCAATGCCCTCCCCTGCTCCCATTCCAACCTCACACACTATTACGTCCCCCTAGTACACTTCTCTCTGTCTGTCCACCTCCACACTGCCAACCAGCAGAGACTCCCTATGCTGAGGTGGGCTCTGTCCATTAGATTACACTCGTAAGATGAAAATAAACATTATGCAGCATGAAAGAATTATCTGTGTGGGATGGAAATATGTAGATGTGATGTACGTGCACAGACAAAAAAAAAAAAAAAAAAAAAATAAAAAAAAAAAAAAAAAAAAAAAAAAAAATAAAATAAAAATTACAATGTCAGAAAAATTGAATGATTTATTCAAGAGAAAGAGCTTCACAAATTGAGCAAGTTGGTCCACCTCTGACTCTTGAGCAAGTTTGGCATTGATAGATTTGTTGGATGTCCTACTGAGGGACATCAAGCCAAATTCTATCCAAGTGGCACATTGTATTGTCTAAATCATGAGCTGGTTGGGTGGCCCTGCCCATAATGCCGCAGACATACTCAGTTGGGGAGAGATCCCGTGACCTAGCTGGCGAAGATAAGGTGTGGCAAGTATGAAGACAAATTGCGTGTGGGCAGGCATTATCTTGCTGAAATGTAAGCAAATGATGGCTTGTCATGACGAGAAACAAAATGGGGTTTATAATATCGTCAACAGATGTCTGTGTTGTAATGGTGACACAGATGACAACCAAAGAGGTCCTGTTATGAAAAGAAATGGCACAGTAGACCATCAGTCCTCGTTTGGCTGTATGGCAGCCAGCAGCCGGGTTGGTATCGCACTGCTATCTGGTGTGTCCCCAGGCATGTCCCTGGTCTGGAATTGCATTGACTGGAATATAATTGGCTTCAGTGATGAGTCCCACTATGAACTGAGCCTCAATGATCATCACAGATGCGTCTGAAGATGCCCCAGACGGTGGGATACCACCGTGAATGCCACATCCCATACGGTCCAACTACCAGGACTGATGATCTGGGGTGCGATTTCTTTTCGTAACAGATCACTTTTGGTCAACAGACAACTATGCTGTAAGGGTGACATGGATGTCACCCCTACAGCATAGTTGTCTGTTGACAATACTGTACATCCTATTTTGTTTCCCTTCTTGGCAAGCCATACATTGCTTACATTTCAGCAAGATAATGCCTGTCTGCACACAGCTTGTCCTCATGCTTGCCAAACCCTACCTTGGCCAGCAAAGTTGCTGGATCTCTCCCCAATTGAGAATGTAAGGAGCATTATGGGGAAGTCCGTTAGACCACCTCGGGATTTTGACTATCTACAGTGACATTTGAATAGAATTTGGCATGATGTCCCTCTGTTGGACATCCAACAACTCTATCAGCCAGAGCCAAGCTTGTATAAGGGCCAGAGGTGGACCATCTCATCCAATTTGTGATGTTCTTTCTCTTGAATAAATCATCCAGTTTTTTCTGAAACTGTAATTATTTTTCTGTCTTCACATGTATGTCACATTTACTGATTTCAGCCCTATTTGGTATTTCGATAATTCCTTCAGTACCTAAGTGTTTTTTTGAGTATATAGTATCTGACAGTTTCTTTTTTTTCAGTATGCTTGTCTGCTGCCCATTGCCTGCTCTAACTGGTGAGTAGCAATCTGTCCTATTTCATATTGTTAGAATTATCTTTTGACACTCAATATTTATGATGCAAGCAAACTGTTATTGCCACTTGACATGATGGTGAATGGTACTCTGTTAGCCATTGGCACAAATGGATTGACATGATAAAACAAGGGTCCACAGCTATTACAAACTTTTTGAATGTGATAAATACAGCTTACTGCTGTCAATACTTCTGTTAATTACATTTTTGATCGTTTGTTATTTTCAAGCATACATGTCAGGTGCTACGACACCTTTGAATTACTGCAAATGGACAAAGATGACCAGACTCATTTCTCTTCAGTAGAAACAACTATCGACAAGAGAAGAAACTTAATGTCATTCAAATCTACTTTTTCATTGGTAGAGATCTTTCACTCATGGGATTAGCAGCAGAGATTAAAAAGAAGCAGCAGCAAACAGATCCAAGGCATCCATTGTTTGGAACTCATGTTCTTCCATCACAACTCCTTATAATAGTATCAGCTCTGGAGAACTAAGTCCCAATTCATTTTCTTGTAACAAAATAGATTGCCATTACCTTGCAGTTAAAAATGGGAAGCTTTACATGAATGTCCTACATGCAGTTTTTTTATACTTGTGCTCTTTGAGTTCCTGTCCTAGAATACATTAAAATATTAAAAAATGTGTAAATTAATCTTTGAAACAATCCAAACCTTTCAATGGAAACCAGGAAAGACTTAGAAACATTATCATTAAAAAAAAAAAAAATCAAGGAAAGATAATGTAAGGAACAATCAGGGAAAGTCTGCTGTACCCTTCCTGTTGTGTACTGTGTTATTGTTATTCTTAATTTTTTAAAATTTGATAATGGCCATTAAAGACCATGCAGAATAGCAATTGCACATTACTAGAAGCTGCCTTTGCATTCTTCCTCCAACAGCCCGTTGTATTTGCTCAGCGTAGAAGCCTTTAAAGTTGTAACTCTGGTTGGTCTGAGACGCCGCCTAGATTTAATCCAGCCTGTCAAAGATCCCTTTGTCATTCCCCTGAACTACGTCAGAAACTTAAAGGTTGTTATCAAGAGTATTAAAAATCTGTTTTGTCAACCTGACCTTCAAACTTTCGTCTTCCTGGCTCGACTGGTGCAGGCAGTATTTCTCGATTTCTGAACAGCTTTTGACTTAGTGCCAGATTGATGCTTATTATCAAAATTGCTACTGTGAGGGTTATCGGGTGAAATATGTCACTGGAATTGAGGATATTTTGGTAGGAATGACTTACATGTTATCTTGGCTGGGGAGTCATCATCTGATGTAGAAGTAACCTCAGATGTGTCATAGAGAGGTATGTTGTGACCATTCCTGTTCATGTTCATGTACATTAATGACTTTGCAGACAATATTAATAGTAAAGCACTCTTTTCACAGATAGTGCATTTATCTAGAATAAAGCACAGTCTGAAAGAAATTGTACAAACATTCGTCAGATCTTGATAATTTCAAACTTTCTTTTAAATGTTCAGACATGTAAAATCGTGCATTTTGCAAAATGAAGAAAACGCAGTGTGGTATGACTACAGTATCAGGGTGTCTTGCTTGGATTAAGTCTATTCATACAATTACCTGGGTGGAGCACTTTGTAGGGATATGAAATGGAACAGTCATATAGGCCCACTCAGGGGTAAGGCAGGCGAAAGACTTAGATTTTTTTTGGTAGAATACCATAGAAATGCAGTCATTCTACAAATCATTTGTATAATCCATCCTAGAATATTGCTCAAATGTGTGGGACCCATATCAAAATGGATTAATGGGTGATTTGAATGCATGCAGAGAAGGGCAGATCAAATGGTCACAGGTTTGTTTGACCCAAAGGAGAGTGTCACAGAGATGCTGAAATAACTGAATTGGCAGATGCCTCAAGATAAGATGTACACTATCCTAAGAAAGTATGCTTACCAAAAGACGACTCTAGAATATGTTACAACCTTGTAACTATTGCTCCCATAGGGACCGTGAGGACAATATTAGATTAATTACAGCATGCAGAGAAAGATTTAAATGGTCTTGAAACATGAACAAGCTTTAATATCTGGTACAGTGAGATGTACCCTCTGTCATACTCTTCATAGTGGTTTGCAGAGTGTGGATGAACATGTAGATAGCATCATCCAGAACGCAATCAACGTGTATCTGAAACTTGAGCTTGTCCTAGTGTGTAGTGTCACAAACGTTTTGACATTATTATACATACTTCTGCCACTGGGGCAATCATAGGTAATGACTAATTTGGCAGTAATATGCAGTGCTAGATTTGTTAAAAGAAAAAAAAAAATAGACTTCTTAACATGTATTTATGGTAAGTAGCACTCTATCATTTCCTATATTTCTAAGTTCCTACCGAGAGTTTCCATAGTTTGATTTAGACTTCTGAAAAAGTTATAACACTTTTCTGAGCTTTTTAAAAGTGTGAATACAACATTTGTGTCTTACCGCTTCAACTAGAGCAAAAGTTCTATTGTACCACATCTCAAAATCTTTGGGTCTAATTTTTTTCGTCATCAGCGGTATACTGTCACAAATCAAGACTTGGTTATGTGTATTGTTAGATTTTGTTTATTATTATTTACGTGGGGTGCATGAGCAATGCAGCTGACTGGGATTCACCTGCTGCAAGTCATAGACTGACTGCTGCTGTGTTCACTGCCTGGGTCAAAGGTGCTGAAAGGATGTGCTCATTGATGCTATGGAGACACTGTTCTGTGTTTTACTTTAATGACAATTATTGTCAGTTTCTTTTTGTTTTGTTTATAAGAAAGGAATGAGGACATCATTAGATCTTTTGAAGAGTACACAACATAAACCACAAAATGTTATATCTGTATTAGCAAAAAATTGGACTACATTGTATGATAGAGATGAAAAAGAAACTGTGATTAAATTCTTTCTGTGTTAGATTCCTGAACCTGCCGATCTTTGAGAGAGAGAGAGAGAGAGGGAGAGAGACAGAGAGAGAGGGAGAGAGAGAGAGGGGGATGGGATTTAATTGTATCTCCCCATGCAGCTGTAGCATTTTGGCATGTCGTACATTGGTCAGATCATAAGAACCTTGGAGGACTCGTATGTAGGGCATAAGCAACACACACACACACACACACACACACACACACACACACACACACTTAATAATAGTCAAGAAAATTTGCAACCGCAAAATATTGCCTCGGTACAGGTCATAGAATCTAATATACAACACAGATATTTCAATATGCATATCCAGTTACTGGAATAGTGTTATTAAGAAATCTGTTGAGAGACAGAAGTTTTTGCTTAAATTCTTATAATTTACACCAGATGATGTACAAAATAAACTCCAAATTACTGTAACAACATAGTGCACAAGGCACATATTCATTTTCTAATTACAACAATCATACCCCAAACTATAACAATTAAAATATTGAAGACCAGCATTTAATTTTAGCTGCTACAAAATTATGTCACAGGCAACAATCATTTAATTCACTTTTTTAACATAACAATTTAATTTAAAAAAGACAACAAATAACATTTTTAAGTACAATATTCAAGTTTAGGTGCTGCAAAGATGCATAACAATCATCTATGTTTCAACATTCTCATAAAAAATACAACATAAAAAAGAAGACCTGATTGTAGATCATGGGTGGGCTACGTAAAATAAATGACAAAAATCAGCAGCTGTAAAAGGCAGATTTTTTTTCCAACTACAACCAATTCCTCCATTTTACAACAGCATAAATGGATGCAGCTCTTTTTCCCCAAATTTGCTGCTTCAGATTATTAGTGTCATAATGAAGTCTTTTAAGAATTAGAGGCACAAACAGATTAATAAATACAAACAAAAGCAGGAATATTCAATTTGCTCGAGGCTACCAAATGAAGGAAGAAAGGGGGCTAGGGAGGAGAAAACAAGATCACGTAAGAAAGAAATAAACTGCTGATTGTTTGCATCATTCCTAGACTCAAAACCCTAAGCAAAAGAAACAGTGATGATAGCATTGATTTAAAATCATGTCAGAAAAGATGGCAGCTAATTCTAGGTGATGCTCCATAAAGCCATGGTCTCACATTGTCAAACCCCTGCAGGATTGTTTGAGGGACAATGATTTGACATTGATTGTTAAGTCAAAAAGGCAATGCATCTCTGACTGAAGAAACAATCAAAAATATATTCTTTTAATGGAATATTTACATTGCAGTGTACTGATCTGAGAAACATACTGAAAAGAAACATGACTATGTTGAGAAATTTTCATTTTGTATTTTCTTATATTTGTAACTGCAGTACATGAAAAAAGTGACACTCGACATTTGAGTTAACTGAAAGATAAAAGATTAGGGTTTCATGCCCTGCCGATCCTTGTCCCCAAACGGGGACAGCCTGCAAACAGAATTCTACCAACCAGCTTGGACTGAAAACATAACACACAAGAATCGTGCCCGTGAGTGTAGATGACACTCGGAATATCACGCAACACGGATACCCGAGGATGATGTCTGTCAGAGCAGATTGCAGATGAAGCACGAAGGCAGAGGGAACAAATTACAGACCTGCTCCATCTGACGGTCAGTCTCAAGTAGCACTTTGTGAAAGCAACAACTAATGTCACCGAAATATGCGAGGAAGACAATGATGTCCGACTGTGCAAAGGACAACTCGGGAATTTCAGCAAACTTCTGGAAAAACCTGAAGAATTAAATTGACAGAAACCTGTTCTGGATTGGTAACTTACAAAATAAAACATTTTCAATCTCTGGACAAGTCACACACAAGAAAGATAATAGGCCTTTAAAAAAGAGGAT
The DNA here is from genome assembly GCF_023864345.2 of Schistocerca serialis cubense. Taxonomy (NCBI): domain Eukaryota; kingdom Metazoa; phylum Arthropoda; class Insecta; order Orthoptera; family Acrididae; genus Schistocerca; species Schistocerca serialis. The sequence goes on from NW_026047583.1 coordinate 52,328,733, forward strand.
ACCATACAGTGTAAAGCTGAAACATGTAAATTAGTCTGGCCAATATGCTCTACACCTGAGCAAAAGTGTCAATGAAGTGGTGCACCTTTTAGGAACTGTTAAAAAAGTGTCATTTTACATCAATGAACACAGCAATGACAACCTGATCCTAGGAGAAAAGAGCTGATACACACTATTTATTTAAGAATGAACACTTCACCTCAACTTTCACAGCATGGGACCATCAAAAATTGAGACAATAGAGCAACACAGAGGACACTACCACACAGCTGGGGGAGGGCACAGAGAGAGAGAGAGATTTGGAATTCGGTACAGTTACGTTGCAAATTTCAAACTCACAGTTATTCATCTAACAGATGTGCTTTTTAAAGGTACGGTTCAAGAAATAGTGCACATGCAATGCCCGGGATTGTAGCGACGCGACTGTACTTTGGGAGGAGAGTGACAAAAATACTGACAGTGACAAAACAATGAATGTTAGTGAAGTTAAGAGTGTCTTACATGAAAACTGCAACTGAAAGCTTTGTTTTTGTGTGTAATTTATCTACAGTGTACTACAAAAAAACTGGTTAAGGGTAAATCACATTTTGAAAAGCTTTTGTAAATGGGCAACTTGACAAATTATTTTTAATTAAGTTTCTCTCTTTTTCGAAATTAAAGGTGAAACTCATATTCAGGCCAATTCGATGTGTATATAATTTATGATAACTATGAACAGACTTTGAAATTTGCCTACATCACACCAGGTATACTTAACTTATTTCACTGCCCCACACAGATGCTCATGTCCGGTGGAAGTCTCCTCTAGTTCCCCCACTTTTGGCCAGAAGCATTATTTCAGATATCACAATGTCATGACTCACAGCTTTGCACATATCGTACACTGTTAAGGCAGACACCGATACAGCAGTGAGAGCTTCCATCTCCACACCCGTCTGCCCTCTACACTTTGCCGTGCCAGTTACAATCACACAGTTGAGAGCAGAGTCCAGTTCAAAGTCCACAGCCACAGAGGATAAAGATATGTTATGACACAGAGGGATAAGGCTGGACGTCTGCTTGGACCCCAATTTTCCCGCCAGGCGAGCAACGCTAAGTACGTCACCTTTCTTCAGGCCATTTTCTCGTACGAGTTTCACCAGTTCGGGTCCCACAAAAACCTTTGCTCGTGCTGCAGCAGTCCGTTCTGTCACCAGCTTCGAACCCACGTCGACCATTTTCGCCCTGCCGGTCCGGTCAACATGAGTCAGACTTCCGGACTGTGCTCCCAAACTGCAGAAACGGCAAGAGAAGACAGAGGGCTGTGCTCTGTGTGTTTGTCTTGTTAGGAGTCCTGTATTGCACATAATGCTTGGGGTACAGGGAAGCAAAAGAAACTGTTTTCTAGATTCAGTCACTACACTCAAATTATGTGACAACAACTGAGACATCTGTGTATCCGACACAAACAGGGGCGAAATATTGGTATCTGAGAAGAAGTACTTTTGAAAATCTTGTTTCTGAAGGTTTAACAACTTCCGACTTTGTGCCTTCACAACATCACTACAGCCATCAAGTTCAGGGCCACCTGGAACAAAAATACAAGCTGTAACAAAGAACTCTTCATAATCTGAAAATAGGTTAACTACAAAAGAATTTTTAAGCATTCGTGTTGAAACACCCCCGATTAATTCCTTTACTGGATTTTGGGTAATTTACCAAAGCCACAAAACAGTTAATTATTATGATATATGACCGTGTGCTTACTGGATGAAAGGCTATTGGTTGTTCTGCGTTGTTCTGCTGTGGTTTTGGGAGTATTTCAACCGAATGCGGCTGTTCTGAGACGGAATAGCTAATGATTGAAAGTTTGTCTATTATTAAGTATCACAAAGGTTGCGATGTACAACTGATATATATTTCCTACTAACACACAAATTCTGAGGCTGTTGCTACCTTTGCCTTACACGTCTAATTGTGGTTATCTCTTTTTATTGATTGCTGATTTTCAGCACTTTGTCACAGGCAATGCTGATGGTTAACATTCACAACAATCCTCACTGCAATCCATGGTTGTTGCTGGCTGACGCGGTTGACACGAAACACGTAATTTGGCACTTGTCACTTTCTGTTTCATATCACTCGCGAATCGGCATTAGTGAGAGTCAACCCCACGACGATCAGGGGGACGTGCTCACTCGTCATACTCCAGTGAATTTTACCGTTTACAACTCACTAGACCACCATTCTTGGCCGTCTTTCCCACTCTACTTCTCACTCGACACTCTACCATACTACTGCGCACTCAGCACTAGTCTCACTGCCTACTGCAGCGCTCGACAATCGACTCCTGTCCGCTATCGACCTGGGCGTCAGATACTAGAATCTGTGTTTGTGGGATCACGGATCCCTTACAGTGTTCAAGACAAGTTCTTTGGACCTTAATGATCTGTGATGATTCTTTTCTTTCCTAAGCTAATGTCGAAAATCTGTTTTGTCTGCAGAAGTGTGCAATATGAATATTACACAAAGTTGATAGGAACATCTCACATAAATCTCCTCAGTGGCTGTAGATTTCACAATCTTGCAGGAGTGGATATAAGGGGAGGTCATTGCAATGATGATAACTACCACCCACTTCCCAAACAACATATTATACTGGGGTGCCCTTAAGAAGGCAGCAGTGTGGTTCATTCCGTGCAGAAAGAGATGGGGAATGCTTTATGGTGCTGTCTGTGTGTTCTCTCTCTCTCTCTCTTTCTCTCTGTCCCACGACTCACATTTCAGCTACTTCCAACCCTCGTATCTGGCACAGGCCACTGTGTCTGCTTCTGATTCTGCCTAGTAGAATTTATGCGGTCGGAAAGCTATCGCTGTTGCTTTCTAATGTAATACTTGTCATGTTTCCTTTATGCCAGCCATTGTGAACACTAATGGCTAAGTAACCTCACCATACCTAAATGCCTTGTATCGTACACGCACCCCAAAATGCACACTACAGACAGATGTGGCAGAACGACACGATGTCTTTATATTTTTTACTTCACCAATTTCCAAATGCACACATAACTTTTGGAGAAGGAGGTAGCATGGAAACAGAAGTGTGTCAAAAATGCCAAGTTCTTCCAGCAATGACAAGCTACATGTAATAAAGGACACTTTTCAGTTGCTCGTGCTAGGGTCTGCCCACAAGGACATGCTTTTGGTCTGATTGACAACATTCCAGCCGGGTAAAGCTGCACACCACTGGGTTGAACATACCAGGTGTCAACAACAGATCCGATACAACAACAACAGAAAGAATGACTTCCCGAACACAGTTGGAAATCATTGATAGAAACAGTATTCCCCTCATTCACATGTGTTTGCAGACCTCTGTTCAGTCATAATGTTTATTGAAATGATGATGGTGAGCACACACTTTGACAGAGTTCAACTTGGTTGTTACGTGATTGTTCAGATTTTTCCTTATTTCCTCCTCCCTTTTCTCTTCCAAAAATCGTTTCATTCATTGACTGTGTTCTTGTTTCCTTTGATATGTACATATTTTCTCTGTTTTCTTCCTTCCCTTTACTTCAAGTTTTATGTTCATAATTTTGATTCTGAATTTGTCTCTTTCATTCATCATTTCCATTCTGATTCCTGCTCGTTTTAGCCTTCTTCTATTTCTTAAAACCAACTGGTTTTTTTTGATTTAGGCATTTACTACATCCTAAATCCCTTTGTGAATCTGTCGCTGTTCATTGTGTGTATGTGTCCACAGAATGTTAGTCGGTGTTTTCTGATTGTGACTGAATCTGCCTCTGTGTTCTTATAATTCTCTGGTTGATCTCTTCATCCATATGCCATCTCTGTACACTGCTCCAAAAAATTTTCTGAGGATTTTGCATTGTATTCTTTCTGCTTTGTGGTGCCTGGTCCTCAGATTGTGGTCATTTCTGATGCGAAGAGTGCTTCTGATACTATAACTGTATTGTAGCGCATGTGTTTGCCTTGTACTGAAATGTTTCTTTTATTATAGTGTGTCCATGTCAGTTTCTACACTTTCTGAAGTTCTTTTGTTTGTCCTATGTTTTCTTCCTTCTTTGATCCACCTATTTGTATTGTTACTATTATATTGAATAATTTAATATATTTTTGTGTGTTTATTATTGTTATTAAAATTGTAGATGTCTGTCGTATGCTAACAGTGAGGTTGCTAGCGAGTTGCATTTTTGAGGGAAGCTGGGTGAGGGGGGTGGAAACAATAACAAACCATCACTCCCCCAACCCCCCCCCCCCCCCCCCCAAATAACCAAACCCTGGGTGCCAATACATTTGCTCTGTATAGGTGTTTGTGCCAAGAAGTAAGAGTCAATTTAGCAAAAAAAGGCAAAGGAAAGCTTCATGTTCTGGCCCACATCAAAACCAGATGACCAACCACAGTGTAATCCTCTGCAATGGCATCACTGAAATCAGTATCGTGGGGGGGGGGGGGGGGTGAGTCAGCACACCCTGTTCTGGTCACTGCCAGCTTTCTTGACCTCAGAGTCACTACGCCTCAGTCCAACAGTTCCTCAATGGGCATCACAAGGCTTGGTGCACCTCGTTCCAGTCCTCCCACCAAGGAAAACTACGGGCAGTACTACGGGTGAGTCGCAGCTGAGCAGCTGCCTTCCCCCTGTACCTGCAGTAGCTGCGAGAGGATATTTGTGTTACATATACACTAAAACTGGCGTAGATGCCACGGGACACTCTTTGGAGTGTCACTAATAAGCACACGCTGCTACACACTTGACAGTGCTAGGTGGCCAAGAGTTCTGGCTCAAAGTTCCTGCAACTGTGGTTGGAACTTCCCCAGTGTGACTCTCCCATTCTTTAATAGGGTATTTCAGTGTCCGGGGCACGTTCACATTGGACAACACTGTCCAGTACAGGCCTGCTGTCCACCACCCGTGCTCTCTTGCACTGTGCATTGCATCTTGCACAAGTGAGTCATAAGGACTCCCCTCTTCTGTATGTACACTAAAAAAGCAAAATCGTCTTTTCAGACGAAAAAGTAAAATTGTCTCATATCCACATTCTATCCTTAAAAGTATCCTTATGTCTGAGAGACGGCAGATCCACCGAGCAGATCCCACCCAACGACCCGTAGCAAGACTGCAGCACAAGAGGCAGGAGTGCCATCTGTTCCCTTCAATGTTTCTGTCTTGCTTTGCCACCTATCAGTAAGTGATGAACCAGCTAAATCTGGACTTTGCTGCCACAAATCAAGAAGCAATGGCTCGGAGACAGCATGAGCTCATTGTCCAACTGACGGGTGGAAGCAACCCAACAGCAACAGCAACACCAACACCAGTCACACCACCAGTGAATATACTAGAGAGGCCCTCAATATCACCGCAGTAGTCCTCGAGCTGGAAGTGACAGCTCCGTGGAACAAAGATGGACCTTCGAAGCTGGTGGGTCCAAAATGGAATCAGCAGCAACATACACGAACAACTGAGCCTACTGACTCACACGGCAAATGCAGCGTGCTTTTACCAACACCAGTTCTGAGCATCAGTAATATGAGCGCCCATACAAACAATTTTGCAACACCTCAACTACACAACACTAACCCAGCCGCTACGCAGAACACTACACCGACTGGCTTCCCACTGGTCATAATACACAATTACACTTGCCCCGGCAAGCTAAAAAAGACATTTGTAGAATGTCACTCCCCACAATATACCAAACACAAAACACACAAGGGACCATGTATCACTGTATGTATGCAACAAAACAGATTGCACAAATCTCCTGAAAATCGTCAAAGCTGGGGGAATTGAGTATCATATATATAGCACCCAAGGGGGAAAAACTCGAATGTACATCATGAAAGGAGTTGACACCACAACCCTCAATGACATTCTTCATGGTATAATCACAGCTCTCAGCTGGGACTGTGAGAGCATGAGATGAATTCTGGGATTCGTGACACACAGACTGCAGCCAAACTATTTAGTGGATTTGGACGACACAGCTTACTCCTGCAACTTTCTGACGCAGATGCTCCTGCTTCACATGGTCGTAGTAGAAATATACACACTTCCGTGTGTCCCCCAACAGTGCCACCACTGCCAGCAGATTGGCCGTGCGGCACCCGATGTGAACTGGCACACAGTGCTGCAAATGCACTGGTAACCATGTAGCACGACACTTTAAACTTGGTACAACTATCAAATGTACCAAATGTGGAGGGGTCCATGTGCAAACTACAGATGGTGTGCAGCATACAAAGAAGCTCTAAGGTGCAAAAGTGCCAAAGACAGACAAGTGGTAACCAGAACAGCTCCAAGACACTCCCCACCCCCCAACCAGTAAGGTGTGGAATCTCTTTTACTGGCATTGTCAGTGGAAGTGGATGAACTGAGGATGCACAGAGCTCCACAAACTCATGGCACACTCCCACAACAACAGAACCACAACCCACACCTGCAATGCTAGAAACTGCCCCTGTACTGATGACAACACTGCCGGTCCCAGACAACACCAAGTCAACTCTGTCTAGGCCAGATTGTGACACTCGTGATATCACAGAAGACACACCCAAACTAGGGCAACCACAAACACACGAAATGAAACAGAGGTACCCAAAAAACAAAAGAGGGGACACTATCACACCACAACAAATACACCAACAACAGACCAGACAAACATAGGAACACATTAAAAGGAACAATGTAACCGTAACTCACACTCTTGCCCCCCTCACCACAGCAATAACACAGGTGACCCCAGATGAAATACGAACCATGAATAACACACAAGCCGGCCCATCCAGTACACCAACATAAGGACCACCAGCCACCAACACCACCGCCAACACTTTGGCTGACATAACAAACATTCTCACCACAATCAGAGGCATAGTGGAGACACTATTCCCCACTCACGTGGCTTAAGATCCTCTTGAGGCTCTTCATCATAACGCATGCACAAACTCATGACGGCTACACCCAGCCATTGCATGGCTGCTATACAAACTGCTATCACCACACCGCCCACACTCTTCCATAGATAATACACCACAAAACACAAACAACAGTACTTTGACTCAGATGCTATTCTGGAATGCAGATGGGATTGGCAACAAAAGGGCAGAGCTAGCTGCATTTATGGAGGAGAAGGGAATCTGGAATGCTCTCATGAACAAAGCTTAACTCCAGTCACACAAACAACTACTCTTCCCAAGATATTACATCTACTGTACTGACCACCTGAAGGCACAACTGTGGGTGGAACAGCAATCATCATATATTGAGACAAAGAATACACAAATATTAAGATCCCTGAACCTGCAAGACTAGAAGCCACAGCTGTTAGGGTCAAGTCAACTGAGTGAACACTACATTGATATCGATATACAATTGATCTGGTAATATCATAACAAGCGATATCAGCACAATACTCAACATAGCATAGTGACTAATAGCCACTGGTGATCTTAATGCTAAACACTCTGCTTGGAACTAACAAAGATCAAACACCATTAGCAAAAAAACTATGCGAACATGCACTGCGCCCAAACTACATTACACTAGTGCCAGCTGAGGTGACACTTAAAACGGGGAACAGAGACTAAATGTGATAGACATTAGATGTGATTGGCATTATAGTCACAATCAACATTGAAATTATACATGATTTGGCCTCACCAAACACCTGTAATACTTTACTTGGAAGAAACACAGCAGTATGATGAATCTCACAGGATACTGAGCTACAAGCGTGTGAATTGGGCATTGTTCAAGGAAATGCTTGAAAAGTCATATCCCACAAATTCCCAAAATTACACAAAGCAGGAAACTTGTTGAAGCTGTCAAAGCCCTTACCACCGCCTTACAGACCAGCATACTCCATGGAGGAGAAGCATGAGCTGATGACCAGAACACTAGCAACATCATTCACACTGAATCTGGCTCCTTCCAATCCAGCACTGCTACTTGAAATGAACCAGGAGGTTACATGGCTTGTAACCCAGCCCACGTGCAATGTAACAATACATACTGCTACACATGAAATTACACAGGTTATTAAGCACAAAACAGCTAGAAAAGCTCCTGGTCCCAATCACTTTCAAAACCGTGTCACCCAGGAGTTCACAAATAAAGCTATAGAGCATCTCACACATATGACGAATACCATTCTACAACATCAACACTTCCCTGTCCTGATGTTCAGGAAGCCAGGGAAATACCACTCCCTACCACAAAATTATGGAGCCATCAGCCTGCTGAGCTCCCTGAATAAGATTGTTGAGAAGATGATTCTCAAACATCTTACTATGCACTGCAACACCAATCACTCGCTGAGACTGGAGCAATTTGGATTCTGCAATCACCACTCCACAACACAACAACTCCTCGGTGTAGTAGAACATATTACACACACCCCCAACACCAACAAAGCTACAGGAGTGCTGTTCTTGGTCTTCAGTCATCTACGGCACAATCGTCTCATTCGAAAACTCTGCACTGCTAGTCTCTCCAACGAGTTCATGCATCTTACACACTCATATCTCACCCACAGAAGCTTCAACACCGACGTTCAGGGCAAACAGTCAACACAACACAGTATACAAGTGGGAGTACCCCAAGGCAGCATCCAAGGGCCCCTCTTGTTTAATCTCTACGTCAATGACTTTCCAACTGAACAAAACACAATGGCAACCATCTATGCAGATGACATTACCATCCTAGTGCAAGACTGGAAACCATCAGGCATAATTTGCAACTGCAAACAAAACTGCCTAGCTGGAACGACAGTGTGTTAAAGCAAATGCTGACAAGTGTGAAGCAGTTCTGTTCACTGACAAACCATAACAACTGCACAATCATTAAGTGTTCTGGCATACCCACAAGCTCTGGAATGAAAATTAAGATTGCAAGAGCTAAGAAGGCAGTGAACACACCGTCAGCGAATAGCCCACTGGCAAGGACCACACCACGACGGGAGCAGGCCCCTAGACAAAGAGAATATAAGTGCCGCTCCTGCCAGCCTCGGCCACTCAGTATTTGGACAGGATTAGGACAGTATACGGACAGGCCTAGCGCTGAATGCTACAATAACAGTTATTAGTGATCCACAAACTGTGTGTCAAACTTGCACGAACATTGTACATAGCAAAGGACTCGGATTTATACTGCATGTCGCCTATTGCTTGCGACACCATTGTAAATTCCAGGTTAAGCATTGTCAAACTTCTTATTTGTCATAAAAACTATTAATGTTGTTTGCTTGAATTGTTGTATAGCATTTTGAGAATGCAGCATCCTTTAGGCACCCTATATGAGATGAGTGGGCAGGACCCCACATTAAGACTGAAGACAAATAACACTACACACACGCCCAATACGTTTCAGTGTGAAAGTCAAATACTTCAGTGACTGGCCAACTGAGCAAATGCAAGGCTCAAACAGTGTTACTCTAAGCTCAACAGGTAAAGCACACTGAATAGGAGGGTATCGAGGTCTGTGTACATGATACTGATTAGATCCATGATGATACATGCAGCTGCAGTCTGGGGTTATGTGGCTCTGACCGCCTGTGCCGCCTACAGGTGATACACAACGAAGTGCACCACAGTCCACACACACTGTCGATCTTCACAGAGAATACTGCCTTGAGACTCACACACAGATATTCAAAAAACTCACCACACGACTGTAAAGGCACTTGAGACACTCTGACAATTATTTCATTCTTAACCTGGGAAACTACGACCACAACCACGGGTGAAAACACAACTGCTGAAAAACACTTCTATCTAGGGACAATTAATCACCTGTGGACAGCACAAGCTCACAGACAAAATAAACACTGGCGAATCCCTGCATTACAGCAAAACTAAATGGCATTGCCAGCTGCAAATATCTAGCTGACCAACTGGCAATACGGGAAAGCAGTATTGCACACTAAACATAAACATATCCAACCAAACCTCTTTATGGCCAATTGACCACTCGTATAACGACCTTGGCATGTTACAAGTACAGATGCTGCAGGTGGCCCAGGAGACACTGAGATGCACAGCCCAGGAGTACCCCTCCTCAATAGGACTGACACTCGTAAAGAGTGTTTTAAGCTGCGACAATGGTATCGAGCATCGCACGATACCCAAAACTAACGACAACCTCACCCTTGCAGACAGAAAGAAACTGTTACTGCTCTTACTATCTGTCCAGACTATTGCAGAAGTTCTTTTCCTTTGGTGCTTGCCTCGGCACTTTTCTCCCTCTGCCCTTAAAACTGCTACGTTCTGCTCACTTCTCGACCACTTCTGTCGCCTCAAAGTGCCTGTATTAGTGGGTAATCCTACGGACAACATCATGACCCCACATCCTGTGCACTTCTCAATTGTAACGAAGCAAACGGAGGTGATGGTAGAACTTTGGTGATGGTCACCATGTCAGTGTGGGTGTGGAGTAGCTTCGCCCCTTAAAAAAAAAGGCATTACCACGAATTGGACCTGGGTCCTCCACATAGCAGCAAGATATGCTGACCTTGAGCTGCTGAAATGGACAAGAGAGAATTTAGCATTAATTGCAAAGTTTGCAACCATAACAATCACAATATAAATAATTTCCATAGAGAATATGCATTGAAGCTTAGGGTTAAGAAAACTGTTTTATATTCAGGTGCAACACCCTTTTAACATCTGCCAGCCGACATTAGGAGCAGTCGGGAAATCCCCAAATATTCAAAATTAAAGTAAAAAATGTTTTATTAGCCAGTACACCAATAATTTACCTGGATATGTGAATTTACCTACCTGTCCCACCTCAAATACACAACACACAAACACTTTCTAACAGAAGACCATATTTAGCCATGCAACATATTCTCTAGGAGCAGACAGGAATGCCTTTTGAAGCGGTGATTACATCATAATAATAGCCTATGTGCAGGTACGGTTGGTCCTCCACAGAACAGAAACTACTGTACCGGTCCCAACGTGGCATTGACAGCATAAAGGGCATTGCACAAGAAGGAAGTATATGAATTTATCAGAATAAGTTTAGATGACAGTGTCCTGTGTAAAATTAAATGCCCATTTAGCATGAAGTATTAAATCAAAATAGTGGCAGAGCAGTTTAAGTAGCAGAGCATTGGCTTTTTTCAAGTAGTTGCTTCTCTGTATATTTATAAAAATAAAATGATGTAGAACTGATCCCCTTGAATAATGATTAATGTGAGCAGATTAGTAGTAGATGAAAATGTTTGTTAGTAGTTCAGTGGCACTTCTCACTTACTCGTTTTACACCCCTGAAGGCTCTCATCGGTGATGGAGCTGTTGGAATATTACATGTGAATGGATGGCTGAACTCGATAATTTTCAAGGTATTCAATATTCTTGTACAGTGCATTCAAAACAAAGTTATATAAAAATGAAGAGGGATGTGTACTTCATAAACTGGCTTGACAACAAGTACACAACGAAGCAGTGTGATGTAGCTTACTCAAGGACCTCAGTTTCGCAGGAGACCCTGAGGCAACAAGTACACGCATCATGTTTGCTCACTGTTTTTTATTGCCTGTGCTCGAGCACAGTATGAAATGTATTAATTTTTATGGAGTCAGCTATCCGTCCAATTTCCTTCTCCAATCTGGGGCTGCTTCCCATCTCTAATTAATTTGTCGTTAACAGGATGTTAATTGTAATATTCCCTTTATTGAACCCATTTTCAGCAAATTGCTAAGCTGGTAATCTTCCTTTCTGTATTGAATAATAATAGTAACTCTGACATTTACATGAAGAGACATACCAGCAACAGCATATAGCTGTCTTTTAAACTTCATTTGATGCATCCAGAACATTGGAGATATACTGCAAAGTCAGTAGGACATATTTACTGAGAAAAATCATTCACGACACACTTGCTTCCACTGAACGCATCCACACCCATTAATGTACAGGCAAAAATCCACAAAACCTAACATTCTAGAAGTGGAACAAAATGAATAATATTTTTCAAATACAGTGCTTAAAAAAGTTTCACACTGCCCCCACAGCTTGCAAACTTTGTTTTTAACCCATTTGTGGGCACATTTTTTGTAGCAGCCCTGTAAAGTTAATTGTTTTGGTATCATTTTAGAAGTTTCAACTAAATTTAATTTTTGATTATTTTATTTTTGTGATTTAGGAGCAAAAAACTATAGTAGTAAGTATACTTCCCACTGTCTTTAGTAAGCTGTTATGAGTTACTACTACATGTGAAAAAAAGGAATTTTCTGTTTTTATTTGACTATCTATTTTACAATCCTAGAAACTTCATTTAACACTACTTAAAGAAACGAGCTGAGGCAAGTCACAATAGCATATATTGCAGAATGAAACAATGTGTTCTGTTGTAACAAGTGACAACAGCACTGATGTCATGACAAACAGGCACCAGTGGTTTAGCATATTATCACAAAAGGTCAACCACGTCCAGAGGAGGTACAACATTTTCCCAAGAGCATAGTAAAACAACTAAATTAGTGGTAAGTATGGTCAGTTGGTGGTAAGTATCTTTTCTGCAGTCCAAAAAAGAAATTAATTTTGTGGTAAGTATATTCTTCTTGTATCATGGAAAAATTACTTTGGTAGTGAGCATACTTCCCAGTGGCCTTCAAAACAACATTATTTGGTGGCACATATATTTGCAACTGCTTCTGAAAGGAACAAGTGACATTTAATGACAATTAAAAGCTACATTTCATAACAGACAGAAAGTTCAGCTGGTGCAGCAAACTAACATCAGGTGCCAGGTGCATACAGAGCTCTTATGATGTGTTCTCAGGAATACAGTAAAGAAATACAGTTGATGGTAAGTACACGTCCCACATCCTGTGAAATGGTAAAATCAGGAACTTCTCTCAAAATATATCGAGCGAGATGGCACAGTGGTGAGCTCACTGGACTCACATTCAGGGCGACTAACAGTTAAAGTCCATGCATTACTCTCCTGTGGCAACCTGTTCATCTCAGAGTAGCCCTTTCAACCTACAGCCTCAATTATCTGCTGGATGTATTCCAATCTCTGTTTTCCTCTACAGTTTTTGCTCTCTACAGCTCCATCTAGTCCACCCAGACTTGGGATTCCTGAGCTTTCTCTAAATCAGTACAGGCAAATGCCGAGATGGTTTCTCTGAAAGGGCACAATAAATAGCCTTCCCATCCTTGAAACAATCAGAGTTTGTGCTCAGACACTAAAGACCTCAGTGTTTATGGGACATTAAACACTTATCTTCCTTCATTTCTCCTTTCTCAATATTCTTTTGTCCACCAGAAATCACTAAGTACAACTGACTGTGTAATGTAGGTGAAAGCGAACCTGCACTCTCATTTACTTTAGCAGAGTGCATTGTGTCTCCATTCGTTAATGGGACAGTGTGACTCACGTGGGCTGTACAGTCTGTCGACCTGCTGCAAAGAGTCACTTAAGGCTTTTACTGGTCATGAGGGATATACTTAGCAGTAGCTGTGTTTCTTTACTGCATTTATGGGAATACATTGAACCACTTCTGCATGCTCCTGGCATCCAGCGATAGTCCGCTGCACCAGTTTACTTTCTTTTTGTTATGAAATATAGCTTTTAGGGCTGTGAGAAGTATACAGCCCACCAAATAACAGTGTTTTAATGGCTCTTGGAAAATATGCTTTCCATCAAAATAGTTTCTCAAAATGGTTTGGGAAGTACACTTACTGTATTTACCTGAATCTAAGCCACACTGGAATCTAAGCCGCACCTGAAAAATGAGACTCGAAATCAAGGAAAAAAATTTTTCCCGAATCTAAGCCCCACTTGAAATTTGTGACTCAAAATTCAAGGGGGAGAAACGTTTTAGACCACATCTCCAAACCGAAACAAAGTTGGTCCATTTAGGTCGAATGAATGACGATACAGCTACAGTAGTTTGGTGCGTGTGGTAAACTTAGCAGTTAAGCTTTACCACGTAGTCATTGCTATGCGTCAGGCTCTCCGTCCGCATTTATACTAGAGAGTCTTTTTCAAGTGCTTCGTCTGGTTTGAATTGATTGCTTATTTTTCTTTGATCTGATAAGTGCCATTCTCTTTGTTACATTACAAATGTAATGTATTGCGAATATATAGAAAGAAGGATCCTTTATTATATGATTATATGATAGCGGAACAAACACTGGCAGCAGTTACTTCTGTAAAATATCTGGGAGTATGCGTGCGGAACGATTTGAAGTGGAATGATCATATAAAATTAATTGTTGGTAAGGCGGGTACCAGGTTGAGATTCATTGGGAGAGTGCTTAGAAAATGTAGTCCATCAACAAAGGAGGTGGCTTACAAAACACTCGTTCAACCTATACTTGAGTATTGCTCATCAGTGTGGGATCCGTACCAGATCGGTCTGACGGAGGAGATAGAGAAGATCCAAAGAAGAGCGGCGCGTTTCGTCACAGGCTTATTTGGTAACCGTGATAGCGTTACGGAGATGTTTAATAAACTCAAGTGGCAGACTCTGCAAGAGAGGCGCTCTGCATCGCGGTGTAGCTTGCTCGCCAGGTTTCGAGAGGGTGTGTTTCTGGATGAGGTATCGAATATATTGCTTCCCCCTACTTATACCCCCCAAGGAGATCACGAATGTAAAATTAGAGAGATTAGAGCGCGCACGGAGGCTTTCAGACAGTCGTTCTTCCCGCGAACCATACGTGACTGGAACAGGAAAGGGAGGTAATGACAGTGGCACGTAAAGTGCCCTCTGCCACACACCATTGGGTGGCTTGCGGAGTATCAATGTAGATGTAGATGTAGATGTATAGGTGTTTCCATCACTCTAAGCTCAAAATGCATTATAGGACTGTGCCATGCATTGTTTGTCGCGTTCTGATTATGCGTGTTTACGGCCTGTCGCCGCTCGCGGGATGGCTTGCTTTTGCGCACGCTACCGCCGCTTACAATTAAAAAAAAAAAAAAAAAGAGAGAGGAATCGTCTCATCAGTGAGACAATGGCAAGAGACTGCTATTTGTTGTTACTTACACTGCTGGTTTCTTTGATAATGATCAACAAGAACCATATAATAGACTGCATATGATAGATGTTCCAAACGACAGTTTAGCGAAAAATTTTCTCCGTTTGAAAATTTTTGCAGACGCCTCTTTAGTGCATTACATTCTGCACAGAAATTAGAGCCATCTTAGGTTTAAAAATCTGACTGTATCACTATTCAGCATAGGAATAATACGAATATAAACATGACATGATATATATATTCTTCCGCGTTTGCTGTTGTCTCACTCTAGTTTCGTAGTTTATTAGGAAGACAGGATTTAAATGAGATAGCAGGAATCACGTAGGAATACATGGCAAAATGTTTACATTCGTATTATTCCTATGGTGAAGAGAATACTGCATGTGATTCACAATTCATAAAAGTAGCTATTAACAACCATCTCTTGTCAGAGGTAGGACAAAAATTCAGAACGTAGACTTGGCCATATTGACAAACATCCCAAACAGTCTTCCAGTCGGATTTTCATAGTACATTGAAAGGCTGCAACATTCAGAGATGAAGAATACGGAATTTGTATTTACTTTGTTGGATAAAGTATGAAAATGCAGTGGTCGAAACTCGGGGCAGAGAAAAAAGCTCGTCTTCCACCCCCCCCCCCCCCCCCCGCCCCCCACCTCCCTCCACCGTTTTTTTTTTAATTTCTTTACTGACGCAGAGGTTTTGGCGCCAGTATTTATCTTTGTGCCTGCAAAGCATGCCTGTGTAGTGCTACATATATTCGACGGCAGAATTTAGTTGTGGCGGCACCTACCAACATTTTTCAGAACTTCCGCTTACTTTGCACTTGATTCTAAGCTGCAGGTGGTGTTTTGGATTACAAAAACCGGAAAAAAGTGCAGCTTAGATTTGAGTAAATACGGTATTACACAATTATGTCTTTTGTGAATCTCGGGAAGCACACTTGCCAACCACTTAGTGGTTTTACAAAGCTTTTGGGAATATATATTACCATCTGTTGATGTACCTGGTATCTTGTGATAGTACACTGTACCAGATGCATAAAAATTGCTACAACAAACAGTTTTTGTTTGTTGTCAGATCACTACTATCGTCACTTGTGTAGTTGGAAAAAAAAAAATTGCCTCATTTTCACAGTGGAAAATAGCAGCCCACAAAAGGGCTCTAGGAGAAATACACTACCACTACAGTTTTTGTCCTAAACCACAAAAATAAAATTACAAAAATAAATAAATAAACAAACTGATCACATGTCAAATATAACATCAAAAAATTTGACTTTGCAATGGGATTAAAGCGTTAATGCTTAAAGACTGCCCAAGCATTGTTACTTTACAGTAAGAATTTTTGTCAGCATGCAAAGTTACCACACAATTGGCAAAAGCTACAGCGACGTCATATGAACATTCCACAGCCTTTGCAGTAACAAAATGTTAAAAATCGGCACTACAGAGATTGCTCAGAGCCAACAACAACTGACGACTGCTAACTTCAAATTATAGCTGACAGGTAGTACCTCAGGAACTTACTGTAACTGCACTGTGACTTTTTTGCAGATAATGGGGAGAGCTGTGTTGACTCACATGGTACACAACCATCTCGACACATTCAGTGGGGTCTCTAGGTGTCCATTATGTACTACAGTACAAACCCCCGGGAATGTAGTGCACAAAGAATCGTGGTGTACATGGAAACCGGTGGATGGCAAGCGACAATCTTTTTAAGGAGCACTAGTGAGAAAATTTAGAGAAATGGCTGTTGACGCTGACTGCAGAACAATCTACTGCGACTAATGTACATTCCATGTAAGGGCCATGAAGACAAGTTTAGAGAGATTAGGGCTCATTCAGAGGCATATAGACAAGTCATTTTGCCCTCACTCTGTTTGTGGTGCAACAGGAAAGGAGATTACTAGTGGTGATACAGGGTGTCCTCCAGCGGAACTTGGATCAGTGGTATTGTATTCCTTTCACAATAAGTGAACCATTTCTTTGATACCTGATGATCCTTGTAGAAGGGTGCGGAAATGGCCAGGTACCAATGCATGTCTCAAGTGTGAAGACCCACAGATTCAGCACATAGTTGAGTCAGTCTGGTTTTGGTCTTGTGTCACCTATGGATATCAAATGCCTCTAATAACTAGTAAGTATAATTTGAGAGCTGTGCAGTATCAGAACTGAATCCTCCAACCTACTGTTTAGCCAACAAAATGTCAAAATTTCAGCAATGGGTCTCTCGACAAATAGTGCACTATGGCATAGGTCCTGTTCTTAGCATGCATTTATTGTAATTTCCTGCTTAATGCAAAGTCATAAGCAACTGGAAAAAAGCACGGTAATTCCTGTATATAAGAAGAGTAAAAAAATGGACCCGCAACATTACAAACCAATATCCTTAACACTGGTTTGCTGCAGAATTCTTGAATGTATTTTCACTTTGATTTCCACGAGACAGAAAAGCTTCTGTTCACAAATCAGCACAGATTTAGAAATCATCGTTCGTGTGAAACTCGACTTGCTCCTTTCTCACAAGATATCCTGCAAATCAGCAATGAAGGGAACAGGCAGATTCCACATTGCTGTTTCCAGAAAGTGTTTGCCACAGTGCGCCACTGCATACTGTTGATGAAGGTCTGAAATTACAGATTAGGTTTCAAGATATGTGAATGGCTCGAGATGACTTCTTGTGTAGCAGAAGCCAGAATGTCGTCCTTGATGGTGAGTGTTCATCAGAGGCAGGGGTATTGGGGTTATTCTCAGGAGTGCCCCGGGGAAGTATGATGGCACCACCCTCATTCTCTATACAGGGTGTTACAAAAAGGTACGGTCAAACTTTCAGGAAACATTCCTCACACACAAATAAAGAAAATACGTTATGTGGACATGTGTCCGGAAATGCTTAATTTCCATGTTAGAGCTCATTTTAGTTTCGTCAGTATGTACTGTACTTCCTCGATTCACCGCCAGTTGGCCCAATTGAAGGAAGGTAATGTTGACTTCGGTGCTTGTGTTGACATGCGTCTCATTGCTCTACAGTAATAGCATCAAGCACATCAATACGTAGCATCAACAGGTTAGTGTTCGTCAGGAACGTGGTTTTGCAGTCAGTGCAATGTTTACAAATGCAGAGTTGGCAGATGCCCATTTGATGTATGGATTAGCACTGGGCAATAGCCATGGTGCGGTACGTTTGTATCGAGACAAATTTCCAGAACGAAGGTGTCCCGACAGGAAGACGTTCGAAGAAATTGATCGGCATCTTATGGAGCACGGAACATTCCAGCCTATGACTAAGCGACTGGGGAAGACCTAGAACGACGAGGACACCTGCAATGGACGAGGCAATTCTTCGTGCAGTTGACGATAACCCTAATGTCGGCGTCAGAGAAGTTGCTGCTGTACAAGGTAACGTTGACCACGTCACTGTATGGAGAGTACTACGGGAGAACCAGTAGTTTCTGTACCATGTACAGCGTGTGCAGGCACTATCAGCAGCTGATTGGTCTCCACAGGCACACTTCTGCGAATGGTTCTCCAACATTGTGTCAATCCTCATTTCAGTGCAAATGTTCTCTTTACGGATGAGGTTTCATTCCAACGTGATCAAATTGTAAATTTTCACAGTCAACATGAGTGGGCTGATGAGAATCTGCACGCAATCACGTCATTGACACATATTTTCTGTGAACGTTTGGGCAGGCATTGTTGGTGATGTCTTAATTGGGCCCCATGTTCTTCCACCTACGCTCTATGGAGCATGTTATCATGATTTCATACCTGTGCTGCTAGAACATGTGCCTTTACAAGTACAACACAACATGTGGTTCATGCACGATGGAGCTCCTGCACATTTCAGTTGAAGTGTTCGTACGCTTCTCAACAACAGATTCGGTGACCGATGGATTGGTAGAGGCTGACCAATACCATGGCCTCCACACACTCCTAACCTCAACCCTCTTGACTTTCATTTATGGGGGCATTTGAATGCTCTTGTCTACGTAACCCCGGTACCAAATGTAGAGACTCTTCGTGCTCATATTGTGGATGGCTGTGATGCAATACGCCATTCTCCAGGGCTGCAACAGCGCATCAGGGATTCCATGCGACGAAGGGTGGATGCATGTATCCTCGCTAACGGAGGACATTTTGAATATTTCCTGTAACAAAGTGTTTGAAGTCATGCTGGTACATTCTGTTGGTGTGTGTTTCCATTCCATGATTAATGTGATTTGAAGAAAAGTAATAAAATAAGCTCTAACATGGAAAGTAAGCGTTTTTGGACACATGTCCACATAACATATTTTCTTTCTTCGTGTGTGAGGAATGTTTCCTGAAAGTTTGGCAGTACCTTTTTGTAACATCCTGAATAGACTGGTGGTCCAAAACATTATGACCTGCTTAATAGCTTGTTTGTCCATCTTTGGGACAAAATACATCACTGATTCTGCGTATCAGGGATCAGACAGCTTGTTGTTAGGTTTGAGGAGGTAGGAAGCATTAGATGTCTACACACAGGTCTTGTAATTCACTGATTTGCATACGTGGTAATGATGCCCGATAGTGATCCAGATGGGTTTTTTAGGTTTACATCAGGCAAATTTGGCCACCAAGACATCAACGTGACGTCACTATAATGCTTTTCAAACCTCTGTAGCATGATTCTGGCTCTGAGACACAGACATTTACACTGCTGAAAGATGACATCGCTGTCGGGGAAGACATCAAGCATGAAGGGACACAGGTGATTCACAGCTGTCGGCATGTCTTTGATTACTACATGCAAGTGCAGGAGAATGTCTCCCAAGCATAATGCTGCTCCCACCAGCCAGCATCCGTGGTGTGCTGCACATTTGGAGCTGCCATTCACCTCAATGATGGTTTTTGTGGAGACACCTATCAACCTAGTGTAGCAAAAATGGGATTCACCCAAAGAGCCAACATTTCCATTGATTGATGGTTTAATCCAAATGGTCCTGTGCCCACTGCAATCACAACTGATGATGTTGTTGGGTAGACATGTGAACATGTAGGAGTGGTCTGCTGCGGAGATCCGTGTTCCAGAATTTACAATGAACAGTGTGCTATGGAACACTTGTGCGTGCACTAGCGTTGTGCTCTTTCAGCAGAGTTGCTACAAATCACCGTCTATCCTACATTGCAGCCAGACATGCCGCCAAACCCCAAGTACTGTGAAGAGTCATGGATGTCTAACCATTTAGCACCTAGTGATAGATAGCACATGAACATTTGACCAGCATTGCCGCTTTTGAGATGTGTGTCACAGGCTTAGCATAATAATAATCTGCCATTTATCAAAATCACTTATCTCAACTGATTTCCCCATTTGCAGCCCATATCTTACCTAAGTGAGCCCCCACCCCCCTCTGCTCTATTTACATATTTTTGTTACCGCATCACATGCCCGCAATGCCACCAGGCAGCATCCAACTTGCAGTGGGCAGTGGTCATAATGTTTTGGCTAATAAGTGTACATTAAGGATCTGACAGCCAATGTGGCCAGCACTATGAGGCTGTTTGCTGATGACGCTATTGTGTATGAGCAAATGTCGCCATTGAGTGACTATAGGAGGATATAAGATGACTTAGACAAAATTTGTGATTGGTGAGATGAATGGAAGCTTACTGTAAATATAAAAAAATGTAGGTTAATGCAGATGAGAAGGAAAAAAAATCCCATGATGTTTGAATACAGCATCAGTAGTATGCTGCTTGACAGTCACGTCAATTAAATACCTAGCCATAATGTTGCAAAGCAGTAAGACATGAAACAAGCAAAATTGGTTGTAGGGAAGGCAAATGGCCAAATAGGTTTATTGCAAGAATTTTAGGAAAGTGTAGCTTGTCTGTAAAGGACACAACACTAGTGTGACCCATTCTTTAGCATTGCTTGAGTGTTTGGGATCTGCATGACATTGGATTAAAGGAAGACATTGAACCAATTCAGAGATTTATCACCAGTAAGTTTGAAACTTCCTGGCAGATTAAAACTGTGTGCCCGACCGAGACTCGAACTCGGGACCTATGCCTTTCGCGGGCAAGTGCTCTACCAACTGAGCTACCGAAGCACGACTCACGTCCGGTACTCACAGCTTTACTTCTGCCAGTACCTCGTCTCCTACCTTCCAAACTTTACAGAAGCTCTCCTGCGAACCATGCAGAACTAGCACTCCTGAAAGAAAGGATACTGCGGAGACATGGCTTAGCCACAGCCTGGGGGATGTTTCCAGAATGAGATTTTCACTCTGCAGCGGAGTGTGCGCTGATATGAAACTTCCTGGCAGATTAAAACTGTGTGCCCGACCGAGACTCGAACTCGGGACCTTTGCCTTTCGCGGGCAAGTGCTCTACCAACTGAGCTACCGAAGCACGACTCACGTCCGGTACTCACAGCTTTACTTCTGCCAGTACCTCGTCTCATACCTTCCAAACTTTACAGAAGCTCTCCTGCGAACCATGCAGAACTAGCACTCCTGAAAGAAAGGATACTGCGGAGACATGGCTTAGCCACAGCCTGGGGGATGTTTCCAGAATGAGATTTTCACTCTGCAGCGGAGTGTGCGCTGATATGAAACTTCCTGGCAGATTAAAACTGTGTGCCCGACCGAGACTCGAACTCGGGACCTTTGCCTTTCGCGGGCAAGTGCTCTACCAACTGAGCTACCGAAGCACGACTCACGTCCGGTACTCACAGCTTTACCGAGGTACTGGCAGAAGTAAAGCTGTGATTACCGGACGTGAGTCGTGCTTCGGTAGCTCAGTTGGTAGAGCACTTGCCCGCGAAAGGCAAAGGTCCCGAGTTCGAGTCTCGGTCGGGCACACAGTTTTAATCTGCCAGGAAGTTTCATATCAGCGCACACTCCGCTGCAGAGTGAAAATCTCATTCTGGAAACATCCCCCAGGCTGTGGCTAAGCCATGTCTCCGCAGTATCCTTTCTTTCAGGAGTGCTAGTTCTGCATGGTTCGCAGGAGAGCTTCTGTAAAGTTTGGAAGGTAGGAGACGAGGTACTGGCAGAAGTAAAGCTGTGAGTACCGGACGTGAGTCGTGCTTCGGTAGCTCAGTTGGTAGAGCACTTGCCCGCGAAAGGCAAAGGTCCCGAGTTCGAGTCTCGGTCGGGCACACAGTTTTAATCTGCCAGGAAGTTTCATATCAGCGCACACTCCGCTGCAGAGTGAAAATCTCATTCTGGAACCAGTAAGTTTGATCAGCACATAAGTATTATAGAGATGCTTCATGAACTCAAATAGGAACCCCTGGAGGGAAGATGATATTCATTTCACAAAACACTATTTAACTATTTAGGTACCTCGTACTTGAGGTTGACTGCAGGATGATCCTACAGCCACCAATTTACAATTAATGTAAAGGCCACAAGGACAAGAGAAATTAGGGCTTGTACAGAGGCATATAGGCTGTCGTTTTTCCTAGCACTATTTGTCAGTGGAACAGGACAAGAAATTACTAAGGTGGCTTGTGGGGTATGTACGTAATTTTAATCAGCATGATAGATACATTTTTGTACATGTTTACTTTCAAGGAACTTTGTTGTGCTGTTCTTTTTTAATAAAAACAAATACAAAGCTCGCGTGGGGTATGTACATAATTTTAATCAGCATGATAGATACATTTTTGTACATGTTTACTTTCAAGGAACTTTGTTGTGCTGTTCTTTTTTAATAAAAACAAATACAAAGCTCGTGCTTATTCACTCCATTTATGGCTGATGAAAGTATCTAATGTAATTATCATCTTTCTCATGTTCCCAGTACCTCGGAAACTCTCTGTCAATTGTATTTCTTTTTATTTGGCATTTATGGCGTGGACATCTTGGAATTCACGAGCATCTATTCTGTTATCAGAAACATTACATTCTCTTCAGACCATTCTGCTGCTCAAAGATCTTGAGTTGAAGACAAAAGTTCACTGATGAAACACCAGAATTTAGCTCTTTCTCTCCTGCTCTCACCAATGCAGAGATGATGGAGACTTCGTTTGACAGTTCATCGAAGGACTGATAATGGGCAGAACATGAGTGAACACCTGTGAATGCTAACCAAATGCAACAGAATGGTGTCTGCTTGTGCTCAGCTACTGTTCAGAGCCATAGATAATTCTTGTTCATTTGTGTCCGCTCCAGTGAAAAATGTGTTTCAGACCTGCAGTCCAGTCTTTTAAGTTTAGCAGGCAGATGGATCGGTCATGTTTTGGGCCAGTATGGTATACAGATGTCTGACACATCTCATTTCTAATAAGAATATTTGAGGGCTGTGCAATATGATGATAGGATCCTCGAACCTACTGTCCTGTCATATAGTCGACATTTGGATGATCATTGGTTGTGTTTCAAGATGCCAATGCACAAGTACACCATGGGATACGAATGATGGAGGAAATCAAAGTCAAAATGAGGGCAGCTCAGTCTGTATTATTGTAAAATATTAGGAGAGAGAGAGTCACAGACATGATATGCGAGTTGAGATGGTAATCACAAAAAGAAATACTTTTTTGCTGTGGCAAGATCTTTTCACAAAATTCCAGTCTCCAACTTCATCCTCCAAATGCAAAAACATTTTAATTTTCATAGCACTCACCTTCATAGGGAAAAATGATCGTTATAATAAAACACAACGAATCAGAGATCACACAGAGCAATTTAAGTGTTACTTTTCCCCACACATTGTTCAAGAGTGGAACGGTAGAGAAACAGTATGGAAGTGGTTTGATAAATCCTCTGTCAGGCACTGAGCTGTGAAATGCAGAGTAGTCATATAGATGCAGACATTTCATATCCCATAAGCACGGTGGTTGTGGAGGTCTAGTGGGTAGCGCACTAGACTCCAATCAGGAGGTCCTGGGCTCGATTCCCCATAAAACATAAAAGGTGGGGAATTTTCCTTGTTCCAGTGACTGCAGGATGGCCCCCAGGTGACGCCAACCTGCTATCAGGTGACTCCTGGGGATATTTCCCAGGGGTAAAAGGAAGCTGGGGTGATAGGCCATTAACCCTCTCCCTCCTAGTGCCACAGTGAACAAAGGCTGCACCCTACCTGCTGTCAGGACAACAGCCCAGTCACTGCCTGTCATCATAGACCTTACTTTTACTTTTATGTTGTGTGCATCTGAACAATTACTTTAACACAGAACAAATACGGAAATGAACAAGACCAGAATAATTAACATATTCTGTTGGATTTTCTGTTGCGGCTATATCATAAATTAAACAACAGCAGAAAGACATCTTCAATCAATTCTCTAAAATTCATGACATAAAAGTATTGTATAAATCATTAAAACTCTACTGTACTCTATCGAAATTGTAATACTCCTGGGTAGATGCCAACGTTAGCATGCAGCTAGAGCCAGTGTGGACATGGTTTTTAGGCTGTTGTCAACATCCGACTAGATGAATAGCAGACTGGTATGCACACCCCACATCAGTTACATGATCCTCAAACATTTTGAAACATTCTCACACTTTCACACACGATAATATTAGATACATACAGATACAGGGTACATAACTTTCACTCTGGTGTGGGTTGGAAGGGGGGGAGGGGGGGGGGGGAGGTGGCATGGAAAGGGCATCTGGCCACAATTTACCACTAATACTGCCAAATCCACATTAACATGCTGAGACTGTGATAGCAGGGGATAAAGACTAAGAAAAAGAAAAAGTAAAATGTATCAAAGTTGTGAGGTAAAAGTCTGTGCCCACTGCCAGAAGAAAATTCACTCTAGATTTAATGTTGCAACAGTGCATATGGAGTACATGAAATGATCACATTTACAGATCAATACTGCAAATGCTTCTCAGCTAGCATGTATCGACCCGTGCCAAAACACACACATTAGTACGTGGTGTAGCCCTCACTGGTGACAGTGCAGGCACTGACTACGGCATTCAGCCGGCCGAAGTGGCCGTGCGGTTAAAGGCGCTGCAGTCTGGAACCGCAAGACCGCTACGGTCGCAGGTTCGAATCCTGCCTCGGGCATGGATGTTTGTGATGTCCTTAGGTTAGTTAGGTTTAACTAGTTCTAAGTTCTAGGGGACTAATGACCTCAGCAGTTGAGTCCCATAGTGCTCAGAGCCATTTGAACCATTTTTGACTACGGCATTCAGTCGATAGTACAGATGGCAAAAACTGTCCTGAGATAAATTATGTCACACATGCTCAATCTGTTCAGATAGTTATGTAAGAGTTGTTGGTTGACAAGTTGCACGAGTCACTTCTCATCCCATGTTCCCACATGTGCTCGGTTGGAGACAAACTCGTAGAACATGCTGGCCCGGGAAGTCACTGCTCATCTTTCTGAGAACACTGAGTTTCATGGGCAGCGTGTGGGTCCTCACTATACTGTTGGAACAGTGCATTACCTTCCAGTTACAAGAATGCAAAAATAACAGGTGTAACATCATTCTGCATGTACCAAGTGCAGAAACACCACAGATGAATGAGAGTTGTAGTTTATCGCACCACAGACCATAAGGCCTGGGATGGGGCCACTGTATCTTGGGCAAATGCACTCTACAAGAGAGTGCTCACCAGATTTATGTCATTTGCTGATACGACCATCACTTGCGTGTGAGCGGAATCTGCTTTCATCACTTACAACCATGGCGTGCCATGCCATCCTCAAATAGATCCTCTAATGGCACCACTCGAACCATGCATGTCAGTGCTGAGGCACGATTGGAGGACAGGATAGATGTGTGCACGTCCGTAACGCAACTGGCAATAACTGCTTCGCAACAGTTTGTGTTGACACATCTGGGGCTCACAAGACCTTTTATCTGTGCTGTGGTAGCCGTACGATCTGCAACTGCTGCCCTTTCAGTACAACAATCCTAGTGAGCATCTGTGCTGTGTGGATGTCCAGAACCTCAATTATGTGTGTGAGAATGTTTACGTGACTACTGATACTAGCAGCGTTGCATAACTGATGCAGCACATCCAACTTGTGTGGAAATTCCCCCGAAAGGACCATCCTGCCACTCGGAAGCCCACAATTTTACCCCTTTTTAAACTCACTCGTTGGCTATAAGAATCACGAGTGTGCCTTCCTGGCATGGTTGCCTGCTTGCTTCACATGTCTGCATCACACTGGCTGTGAGCATTTCCTATTAAAGGGTAGACACATATAGCACTCTGATAGCTATGCCATTACACTATCTGTTGGCGGATGACACTGAAACCATTGCCAGTACATCTACTACTCCCAGGTGACATACGTTGTCATCGGAACAAAATTGACATTGTATTTCCAGGCGTACAATATAAGCTGTATCAGCAGAAATATGTGACTAAAAAGATGCTAGCCTTACATTATTCTTGCACATTATCATTATCTTTGATGTTAATATGACAAGAAACATGAAAAATGCAATATCGAAAGTGAAGTTCATGGGAGAGATCCATGAACTGTTCAAAGTAAAGACAGGAGTGAGGCATGAGGAGAAAATAATCAGGACATGGGACAAAAGAGACAGATGGGTGAAGACTGAACCATCGCCCTCCAAGTGCCGTGCCAAACAAAGAAAGTTGATGATTGAAATTTTAAGAACCTGCTCCAGCAAAATGCTTTTGCTTTAATGACTGCCACCATAATTCACATGTGATATCTGCGGCATGCACTTTCCTGTTTGCTAATAATACAAAATGAGCTGCCCTTCTTTGAACTTTTAAATGATGTCCTCTGTCAGTCCTATCTGGTAAGGATCCCACACCATGCAGAATACTCCAAAAGAGGACTGACAAGTATAGTTGTAGATAGTCTCTTTAGTAATCCTAATCTTCTAAATGTTTTACTATTAAATCACAGTCTTTTGTTTGCTTTCCCACCGCATTATCTATGTGAGCATTCCAATTTAAGTTATTTGTAAATGTAATTCCTAAGTATTCAGTAGACTTCACAGCCTTTAGATCTGCGTGAATTATCGTGTGACCAAAATTTAGTAGATGCCTTTTACTACTCATGCGGATGACATAACAATTTTTATTATTTAAGGTCAGTTACCACTTTTTGCATCATATGGATAGGTAGCCTAAATCATTTTGCAGTTCATTTTGATCATCTGATCGCTTTACAAGACAGTAAATGATTTGCAAGACTGTAAATGATAGCATCATCTAAGAGGACTGCTCAGATTCTCTCTTAAATTGTTAATGAATATCAGCAACAGCAAGTGGTCTATAACACTTCCTTGAGGAATGTCAGATATCACTTCTGTTTTACTTGACGATTTTCCATCAATTAATATGAACTGTGACCTTTCTGACAGGAAACCACACATCCAGTTGCACAACTGAGACAATACACCATAGGCACACAATATGATTAGAAAATGCTTGTGAGGAACTGTTTCAAAAAGTCTTCTGGAAATCTACAAATATGGAATCAATTTGAGATCCCCAGTCGACAGCACTTATTACTCTGTGTGACTAAAGAGCTAGCTGTGCTTTAAAAGGTCGATATTTCTGAATCTATCTTGGCTATTTATCAATGAATCATTATCTTTGAGATAATTCATAATATTCAAACACAATATATGTTCCAAAATCCTAATGCAAATCAACATTAGTGATATGAGTCTGTTATTTAGTAGATTACTCCTCTTTTCTTTCTTGAGCATTGGTGTGACCTGAGCAACTTTTCAGTCTCTAGGTATGGATCTTTATCAAATGAGCGGCTATATATGATTTCTAATGGAGCTATTGTATCAGCATTCTCTGAAAGAAACATAATTGCTTTATGACACTGAGGAGAGCTACTACTAAGTTACTCACAGTTGCAGTTGTTCTTGATTTGAATACTGCAATATTTACTTTGTTGTCTTTGGTGAAGAAATTTCAGAAATCCATGTTTAGTAACCCTGCTTTAGTAGCACTGTCATCAGTAACATTACCACAGCTATTGCGCAGTGAAGGTATTGGTTGTGTCTTGCCATTGGTGTACTACACATGCAACCAGAACCTCTTTGGATTTTCTTCCAGATTTCAAAACGAAGTTTCACTATGGGAACTATTAAACACATCTTGCACTGAAACCCACCCTAAGTTTCGAGCTTCAGTAAAACATTGCTAATCTTGGAGATTTTGCATTCTTTTAAATTTTGACATGCTTTTTTTCATTGCTTCTGCAGCTGAGTTTTGACATATTTTGTGCACCACCCTTTTAATTTATTTGGTATCCTTTCAATTTATTTGGTATATATCTCTTAATTGATGTCGATACTATTTCTCTGAATTTAAACCATCTCTGGTCTACACTTACATAGTCAGACTTGAAGGAGTAGAGACTTAGTAGAGACCGTCTTCTTGGAAGGCATCAAGATAATTTTTATCTGCTTTCTCATTAAATGCCTTATTGTGTAGGGCTGGAAATTAATAGAGATAAGGCAAACAGAATGTGCAAAGTAAGTGGAAATTACTCGTCTCTTCCCCGATTACAGTGCAATAGAAGATATTACAAGATGTTGACAGATTGCCATATCTCGGTAGCTTTATATGTAATAATGAGGTCACAGATGCAGAAATCACCAGCAGAACTGGAAAATTGGTCCATATGGCAATTAGGTCTGTAATATGTCAACAAAGCTTTGACTGTACTCCTTTATCGTTTATATGTGTGAGAGTTGGAAAATGTCAGTAAAATCAGCACACAGTCTCCATATTTTTCACCAACAATGCTATAGATGAATTCTGAAGATGTTAACCCAACCAAGTTACAAACGATGAAGTGCTGAGAATACGAGGTCTACACAGCCTGCACAAACTTAATGTTGAAAGAAGACTGAAGATTGCAGGTTATGTTCTACGCATGTAAGGTGGAAGAATCCCAAAATCAACACTGTTGTGGAAATCAATGGACAGATACAGATGTACAGGAAGACCTGTTAACACCTGGAACTTTTGCAATGAATCTTCAATGCATGGATACAAACTTGGAGGAAGGTGAGAACTTGGCAGCTGATCGAGTGAACTCTGTGAAACCAGTTCCTTGTATGGTACACAGCAAATCTGAGTAAGTTAGTAAGTAAGTAAGTAAGTAAGTAAAGTAAGTACAACTGGGGATTTTGCAAAACTGTTGGATGATCGATATTATTGTCTAGATTTGACACTGTTGGACTTCTACCTTTTCCTTGATGTGTATTCTTCAAATTGTGAGTTTTATGAGAAAGCTGATAGGTACTTACCAACCAACCTTCCCTCACATGAACTGACATTGTCTCTTTATAAATTCTACTGTGCTAACAATCATCCACTGAGAATCCTCGACTAGGTCTCCGCAGCTCAAATGAGCCAGTTTCTTTTAAATTTCTGTCTTTGGCTATAATTGTCTTCCAAGTATGGTGACACAACATCCTGTCATGAAACTTTTGCCTTTACACTTTTTTACTTTTCTGGACACTGCCTTTTTCTGCACTGTGCACTAAATACACTATGTGAGTAACGCCCAATCTCCAACAACCAATCGTGAACTGTAAACAGTTGTAAACTCTACCAGGGCACATAACAAACAATTAACATTTGTGTTTTAGTGTTCTAAGCTGTGAGGTCATCAGTGGACAAATAATTTAGTACTTATTCCTGGACAGCCAGAGTGGCCGTGCGGTTCTAGGCGCTACAGTCTGGAACCGAGTGACCACTACGTTCGCAGGTTTGAATCCTGCCTCGGGCATGGATGTGTGTGATGTCCTTAGGTTTGTTAGGTTTAATTAGTTCTAAGTTCTAGGCGACTGATTACCTCAGAAGTCGCATAGTGCTCAGAGTCATTCGAACCTATTCCTGACGTGCTGTTGTTTGGAACAACAACTGACATGATCCAAAATATTACTTTCTTTTATTATAGCTTCACTTTTATTTTGTCTAATGATTACTAATTTCAGTATCAAATTCCATCATCAAGCCACTATATGATTGGAAAGCATAGTGTATCGTTAAAATATTGTTTAATAAACAGATTACCATTATATCATCATTCCTTAAAATAATGTCCAAAGTGGAAGGACAGATGATTAATTTTGAGTATATACAAAAGTCAGAGTACTGAACCGGATATGAAAGAAGGAAAACCAGAAGGGCAGTGAGAGACGGGTGTCTTCTATCACCTTACTTCCTTAATATGTTCATCAAGGAAGTAATAACAACAACAAAGAAAAGATGGCCAGAATCAAAAGGTAATTTCTGGAATACGCCAAGGAAATGTGATAGGATCATTACATTTACAATGTATATAAATGATCCAGTAGAACGTGTCAGAGGCTCCTTAATATTGTTCACAGGTACTACACTTGTCCATCAGAAAGTAGCAACAACAGATGGCAGTATCAATTTGCACAATGACCTGCAGAGGATTGGTGGCAGTTGACCCTGCACATAAATAAATGTAACATATCACACACACACACACACACACACACACACACACACACACACACACAGAAAAAGAAATCCAATACTGTACAACTACACTATTAATGACAAATTGCTGGAAACAGAATCTACCATAAAATATCTAGAAGTAACTATCCAGAGCAACCTTAAAGTGGAATGACGACATAAAACAGCAATAGAAAAGCAGATGCCAGACTAAGATTCTCAGGAAGAATCTTAAGTGAATGTAAATTACCCCCGTGTCCTTACCCAGTAGGACTGACAGAAGAGAGAAAGAAGATCCAATGAAGTGCGGAGTGTTTTGTCACAGGATCATTTAGTCACTGTGAGATCATTACAGAGATGCTCAGCAACTCCAGTGGTAGATGCCATAAGAGAGCAGTTGTGCATCACGGAAAGATTTACTACCCAAATTTTGAGAGAGTAGTTTCCGAGAAGAGTCTGACAACATAATAGTTTCTCTCATATACAATTCACGAAATGATCACGAGAAGAAAATTTGAGAAGTTAGAGATAATACAGAAGCGTACTGACAGTCATTCTTCCCAAGCACTGTTCACAAGTGGAACAAGGGAGAGGGGATCAGTTGGTGGCATGAGACGTACCCCCTGCCACACACAGTTAGGTGGTTTTTGGAGCATGATGTCGATATGGAAATTTAATTGCATGCATATACACTGCAGATTGATGACATCAC
The DNA here is from genome assembly GCF_023864345.2 of Schistocerca serialis cubense. NCBI lineage: Eukaryota > Metazoa > Arthropoda > Insecta > Orthoptera > Acrididae > Schistocerca > Schistocerca serialis. The sequence goes on from NW_026047583.1 coordinate 52,359,838, forward strand.
AATAGTAAATCAAAGTAGGAACTAAATAAAATGTTTCAGGCCTTAAATCAAGAAGTGGTAAAACTAAAGCTAAATATGAATACAAAGAAGACAAAAGTTATGGCTACGGACAAGAAAGGAGGTGGAGGTTGAACTGACACAAGAACAGGCAATGAGCAACTCAAGAAAGGAACTGAAATTTAGTATCTCAGTAGCATTTTGCAAGAAAACAATCAATATTTCAAAGCATTCAAGAAAAGAATAGCACAGGTGAAGAGTTCCTTCCAAAATAAGAAGAAGCTGCAACTGAATAAACATATCAGCTTCCACATTAACAAAATATTTGTAAAGACCTTTGTGTGGAGTGTTCTGACACACAGATGCAAAATCTGTACATTAGAAAAGCCAAAGGAAGCTCGCCTCAAACCTGCTGAAATGTGGTTCTGGAGGAGAAATACAAGAACTAGCTGCATTGACAGAAAAATCAAAGGAAATAGGAGAGAAGAAAGAACCACTGAAAGTTATAATCCAGGGCAAAGCAAAATACACTGGACACTTAACTGGAGATGATAATCTTTTAAAAAACATTTCTGAAGGCAAGATCGTAGGTAAGAAAATAAGGGGATGACTGAGAACATCCTACTTAAACAATATGATCAATGAATGGTATTTTCATCACGCATGGAGATGAAGACAACTGCTGGAGAGAGGAAGCTGTGGCTGCAGAGACAAGGTTTAACCTTTTGGAAGAGTAAGGACAAACTAATACAAAATATGAGTCTGCATGGTAGCTACATATGGAATAAATGACAACTTCTTGTGTGCAGTCATCTAGTCTCTTACCCCAGTAGGTGTCTTATCTACTAAAAGTGAAGGTCACTGTTATGCTTTCAATAGATGTGAACTGCACCCTGAAAATGGTATGTCTAGTTTGCAGTTGTACAGAAGCTTTTTATTTTGCAAAATGGTTCAAATGGCTCTAAGCACTATGGGACTTAACATCTGAGGTCATCAGTCCCCCAGACGTAGAACTACTTAAACCTAACTAACCTAAGGACATCCCTGCCTGAGTTAGGATTCGAACCCGCGACCGTAGCAGCAGCACGGTTCCGGACTGAAGTGCCTAGAACCGCTCGGCCACAGTGGTCAGCTTTTATTTTGCAAAGAAATTTTTGATAATAAGATGAACTGATGCTGGTACTCGCTACTGAAACCAGTAGTACTTAGACACAACAAAAATGTGACTACAGAATTAAGAATAATTTTTCCAAACTATGGAGTATTTTTTTCAAATCAACACCACAATAGAGGAAACTTATTTTAAACTAAAGACACAAAAGAAAAAAAGAGAAACTGTAAAGATCTTGAGTCTCATAAGACTCCCCTGGGAGGAAAATATAAGATATTTAATTGGTAAACTTGCAAGGCACACTTTTTTATGTTGTATAAACTATGAAACTGTTAGCATCGTCAGCTAAAATTTACTTCTTCTGTCTTAATATACCTTCCTTCACTTACAGCTGCAGTGTGGAGACAGGGGTGAGGGTGGGAGCAGGGATGGGGGTGAGGGTGAGGGCGTATTGCTTTAAAATGGTGATTATTGTGTTGATATTCTTAACAACAGATTTATATCTTTTGCTTATGAAAGTCTGCATGCGATGACAGCTGCACTAGTAATACCTTCACAGGGTCGTATTCAAGTTGCAAGGCTAGATCTATGCCAGCCATGACACGCTCCCAGCCTTTCCTCCTCATGATCTGGTTGTAGCGTCGGGTCTGCAGGGTGTCTAAGCTGATGTTCAGACCGTCAAGCCCTGCCCTCTGCAAGGCAACCAGCTGTCTTGTCAACATGAGGCCATTGGTTGTCATTAAGACACTTTTGAGATCTTTCATTTCCTTCAAGGCACCTGTGAAACAGCAAATTATTCTAAAGAAACTGAAACAAATAATTTGTAACATTGCTGCTGCATATGAAACAAAACTCCAGTTGATAAATTGAAAATACAAATTCCTTAAAAGTCAACTGTACATTTGCCCTAATATCAAGAGATATGAAGGGTAAATAAACTGAAGTGAAGAATGCAAGTTAAGATAGCAATGAAAAAATAATTAGAGGCATAAGATCACCTACTGCAACAGGGAAATGGGAATCAATATGAACCATTACCCATCTACTGTCAACTCATTCCATGTCTCCATGCACACTGTATAAACCACTGTGGGTTGTACGACAAAGAACATTGTTGTACCACACATTACGGTTTTTCCCCATTCAATGCTCATGTGGAGTGTGGGAAGAATGATTCTTTAAATGGTTCTGTGCATGCTGTAATTAATCTTGCCTTCATGGTCCCTATAGGAGTGATACATATGCGGTTATTGTATAATCCCTAAATACCTCACTTAATACAGGTTCCTGAAATTTCATAAGTTAGGTTTTGTCATATATTTGGCATCTATCTTCACTTGTCTGGCATTTCCAATTTTTAGTAGCTTCTTGATGCTCTCCCATGCATCAAATAAATCTATGATCAATCATGCTACACTATTTTGTATACATTCAATGTCTGCCATTAGCCTTATTTGTTATGGGTCGTACTTAAGCAATATTCTAGAATGGGCCACACAAGTATTTTGTAAGCAATGTCCTCTATAGACTGATTGCATTTTCCAGTATCTTACCAATGAATTGAAGTCTGCATTCTGCTTTGCCTACAAGTGAGTCTATGTCACCATTTCATTTCATCCAGATATTTGTATTAGTTGACCAATTAAAACTGTGATTATTTGATAATGTAGTCATACAATACTGTCTTTTTTTTTGTTTTGTGATGTGTTCCAATTTGTTGTTGTTGTAGTCTTCAGTCCTGAGACTGGTTTGATGCAGCTCTCCATGCTACTCTATCCTGTGCAAGCTTTTTCATCTCCCAGTACCTACTGCAACCTACATCATTCTGAATCTGCTTAGTGTATTCATCTCTTGGTCTCCCTCTACGATTTTTACCCTCCACGCTGCCCTCCAATACTAAATTGGTGATCCCTTGATGCCTCAGAACATGTCCTACCAACCGATCCCTTCTTCTGGTCAAGTTGTGCCACAAACTTCTCTTCTCCCCAATCCTATTCAATACTTCCTCATTAGTTATGTGATCTACCCATCTAATCTTCAGCATTCTTCTGTAGCACCACATTTCGAAAGCTTCTATTCTCTTCTTGTCCAAACTATTTATCGTCCATGTTTCACTTCCATACATGGCTACACTCCATACGAATACTTTCAGAAATGACTTCCTGACACTTAAATCTATACTGGATGTTAACAAATTTCTCTTCTTCAGAAACGCTTTCCTTGCCATTGCCAGCGTACATTTTATATCCTCTCTACTTCGACCATCATCAGTTATTTTGCTCCCCAAATAGCAAAACTCCTTTACTACTTTAAGTGCCTCATTTCCTAATCTAATTCCCTCAGCATCACCCGAATTAATTAGACTACATTCCATTATCCTTGTTTTGCTTTTGTTGATGTTCATCTTATATCCTCCTTTCAAGACACTGTCCATTCCATTCAACTGCTCTTCCAAGTCCTTTGCTGTCTCTGACAGAATTACAATGTCATCGGCGAACCTCAAAGTTTTTATTTCTTCTCCATGAATTTTAATACCTACTCCGAATTTTTCTTTTGTTTCCTTTACTGCTTGCTCAATATACAGATTGAACAACATCGGGGAGAGGCTACAACCCTGTCTTACTCCCTTCCCAACCACTGCTTCCCTTTCATGTCCCTCGACTCTTATAACTGCCATCTGGTTTCTGTACAAATTGTAAATAGCCTTTCGCTCCCTGTAGTTTACCCCTGCCACCTTCAGAATTTACTGAATGTAAATTTCCAATTTACATTTCTGAAAACTTAAACTCAGTTTGCCTATCTTTGGACCAAATTGAAATGTTATGATCTGACTCAAATTTGTGCAGATTTTTTTCAGGCAATAATTCATTATAGACAACTCTATCATCCAGGAAAAGTATGAGGTTCCTTATAATATCGTCTTCCAGAACATTAAGGTACAACATAAATGTAATGGTATAAATTACTATAACTGTATAAATAAGTTTATAAGTGTGTAAAATACATTGAACTATTTGTTACAACAAAATATTGTACCAGTATACTCAGCAAGATGTTAAATCAGCAGATAGCTACATTTTATGTTCAACATTTTGTGTACAACATATATGCTGGAAAGGATTTATACCCAAATTAAATAAATCTGAAGAAATGGTAGTGTGTGTCTGGAAAAAAAATCCGTAAAAACTCATACAGTCCAATTTGCTATTATGTCACTGTTACTGAAATATAATACAAAGTAACTGAATTTGATGAACATTCTCAGAGTGCAATATGCCTCAGAGTAAAATGCACAGTAATGTCAACATTATTTTTCAAGGCTATGTTTGTGAAAATGGATGAAAGCAAACCACACATTTTGTCCTCAATCTGCGGAAGCATTATGCACTGTGAAACACTGTACTGCTGTTCTACATAAAAGCTGTCTCATTGCCAACATCTTTCCCCTGCTGGCTGTTCTACACTTCTCATCATTGATTCAACACGTTGTAAGATATTTTATGCTGTATGACACCACAGTCCAGTCTGGTTAGGACAGCATAAAAATAATATATGAATTTCAGTATTGAAACTGGAACAGCAGAACAGTTCTCATCACACTGGATATCAAATCGAGGTTGGATTACAGCCATGGGTACATCAATTCATGCTACTCAACTGTATGTCATATGTCAGAGTTCTTCAACTGTAGTGGCTGGCGACTGGTGGCTGGCGACTGGTGGCATACCCATCTCTTGGCATCCTGTGAACAGACGTTCTCCACAGGTGACAGATTTTAAGAAAATGCTGGATGCGGCAACAGTGGAACACTCTCTGTATCGAGGTAGCTCAGTACAGCTTAGGTGATGTGTAGTCTTGCATTATCTTGTTAAAAGATAACATCACGGAGCCCTTGAAAATAGGGCACAGCGATAGGCCTTAACAAAACACAAATGCAATGGCTGCTGTCCAAATTACTGGCTATGTGAACCAGAGGTTGTGACATGTATCCAGTTGCACCCCATACCATCACATCACATGCTGGACCCGCATGGGAATGACAGGTACAATCTGGCCAGGTCTGTTGGCATCAGAGCCTCCACACACAAGTACATCAATTGTGACGATGTTGCAGAACCGAGACTCATCTGATACAATGACACAGTGCCATTCCTGTGTCTGGCATTGTTGTCAGTTGCACCGCTGTCAGTTCAACTCTCTCTAGAGCTGCATTAATGGCTTGACAGTCTGTGCTGCTCCAGATGCCATCACATTGTATGTGTGGATACTTGTCTCACTGTATACAAGCCCACTTCCTGACTAAATGTACACAACTTCACTGCAGGATCATGTACGCATGAGCGAACACTTGTCTGCCCTCTCAGGTGCTAGTTGGATGGCACTACGGAGGCCCTGCAAGGCATTTAGCATGGCCCTCCTGAACCTACCAATTCTATGTTCACACAAATTGAGATTCTGAGCAATGCAAGCAGCAATATAGTGAAACAATAAACCAGAGTCTCAGCAGACCATGAGCCTGCAACTGCCAAATCTGGAATGCTGATAAACATTTCTCCTTCTTCCATTATGCTTAACACGGTCATCGTGTAAACAACTAACACTGAAATAGAAGTTCTGAATGAGAAACCTGCTCCATAAGCTTTTCTTGCATACAGAATATGCATGGGAGTGCTGAAAAGTAATGCCTCTGAATTTTTTATTCTGTTCTCAATATCGGTCGAGGTATGACACATCACGCATATTACTTGGTCAACTTTCCCACTTCACTGACTTGTGGCACACCTCCCTCCCGCAAACAGATGGTGTCGCAATAGGCAGCCCACTCTGACCAGAGATTGTGAATATGTTTACGGTGCGCTTCGAAGAAGAGGCCCTGATGTCATCCAAATGGAAATCCACCTTCTTCTTCTTCTTCTGTTATGTGGATAACACACTTGTCATCTGGCCTCATGGAAGAGACAAACTTCTTGACTTCTTTGTACATCTGAACTCCACACGCCACAAAATCAAATTCACAATGGAGACCAAAGAAGAGGGAAGACTACCATTCCTGGACATCATAGTCAGGAGAATAACGGATAGCACCTTGTGCCACAGCTTGTATCTGACTCTATAAAACACATAAACGCAGTTCTCCCTATGTCACTGTGAATAATTTCAATAACAAAAAGTGAGATGAATGTTGCAGTGGATATTTAATTTCCTCTGTGGCTTTGCATTCAAGATCAGTCTTACCTTAGAGTGCAACATTACATCTTTGGTTAATTTAATTATATGTTCATTAGATTTTGGTTATAAGGCACATTTTGCTGCCTAATGTTTCATCTCAAAATACTGGAAACAATCCATGGAGGAAGAGGAGTATGTAAGACTTTGGTGGACCAGGTTGGAAGAATCTGTGAATTTCAATACTCTGTAGAAGAGCTCAATCATTTGAAAATAACTTTCAGACCTTGTGGCTATTCTAACAGATATACATAGGGCACTACATTCTAAAATATTTGCATCTTTCAGTGAGAAACAAGCAACTAGAGGAAAAGTTCTGTTGCCATTTGTAAAAACTGTCGCAGATAACGACCTCCGTGTGCTATGAAGAGAAGGTATTGACGCAGTGCTTAAACCAAACTGAAGACCACAACAGCAGCCATACTCAAGCAAATTGCTATGCAGTAGTTTCAGTGAATTTGACAATGATGTGGCTGCTTTCATTGTGGCCCAGTCATATTGTGGGGTAGGGAATGCCAGTGACTGGGCTGGATTTGTAGGTGACAGATGGATTTTTGGCAAAGCCTTGTATCAATACCTCCTTAATTATTGAGCTGAAAAACTCTAAAAAACATTCATACAGTAAAATCGCACAAAAAAATTTCCTATTTCCGCAGGTATTGTGCCTTCTGTTTCTTTTTCATTACAAAAACATATTGATTCAAGTTTATAGAGTCACAACTATGTCACTGTGATTTGTGTAACACACATTCTGGAACATGTTCCAAGAATGTCATGAAACAGACAGCTTTAAATACTTACTCTAGCTCATCTTTCAAGACTTGCATGCCAACAACAACACCATCTATCCAATCTGTTTTTATTTCACTTTCATGTTAAGATTTCTCCACAAAGGATGTCATCTGCCATGTAGGCAGTGCAAGAGGAAATTCCACACTCACATTTGGGTAATCAAGTGGATTCTGTGTCTTGTCAGAACCAAGTACAATCAACCCAATATCATCTTTACCACTGGTAAATATCTGGAAACATATTAAATGGTAAAAATAAGTTTTGTTTATAACAAGTTGTATACAAATAGAAACATCACACACAGATACTCTTTATAAAATTATTTAATTGGATAGATAAAAAATCTACTCACCAAGCAGTGGCAGAACACACACATAAAAGACTGTTGTGATAGGCAAGCGTTTGGAACCAGTGACTCCTTCTTCAGGCTGAATGGTTGCAGGGGAAGCAAGAAGGGTGAAGGAAAAGGACTGGAGAGGTCTAAGAAAAGGGTTAGATTTTGGGAAAGTTACCCAGAACCATGGCTCATGGGTGACTTACCGTACAGGATGAGAAGGAAAGACTAATTGTTGGAGACTGCATCGGGCAAGATTCGGAAACCTGAGAGCTTAAAGGTGGAAGACAGGGTAATATGCAAGACAGAGATTACTACTAAAACTGTACATGATTTAATAAGAGTGAGAAGCTAAGTGTATTGTATGCAACAGCTGTGGGAGGGGGCAGTGAAAATAGACGGTAAAGACAATGAAAGATGTAGAAAGCTAAAACGGAGTGAAGCAAAGAGTAATTACAGTGAAGAATAGCTGAGACAGGAGAAATTAACGTAAATTGAGGCGAGGTGGGTGGTGAGAACCAAGGACACATTGTAGTGCTAGTTCCCACCTGCGGAGTTCTGAGAAACTGGTGCCTGGCGGATGAATACAGGTGGCATGTGTGGCGAAACAAGTGCCGAAGTCATGTATGCCATGTTGTAGAGCATGCTCTGCAACAGGATATTGTGAGTTTCCAGTATATACACTATGACTACGCCAATTTATCCTAACTGATAATTTGGTGGTAGTCATGCAGATGTAGAAAGCTGAACAGTGTTTACATAATAGCTGGTATATGACATGTGTCGTTTCTATTTCTCGCCTGATCCGCAGTTCTGTGTGACTTTCCCAAAATCTACACCTTTTCATGGAACTCTCCAGGCCTTTTCCTTTACCCTTCTTCCTTCCCCTTCAACGCTTCTGTCTGGAAGAGCCACTGTCTTTTATGTGTATGTTCTGCTGCCGCTTGGTGAGTAGATTTTTTATCTATTCAATTAAATAAATTTATCAGTAATTTATTGTTTTTGTTGTTATAGTTACTCTTTATAACCTACTTAAAATACATCACGTACCCTCCTCTCCACAATTCTTCGAACACATAGTTTTGCCTTTTGTAAAAAATCACTGCGTTTCTGTATAACATACTTGGAGTCAAAGTGTCCAACATCTATTACAATTATAAACAGATGAAAGAAAGTCATTGTATTTATTGGCAGTATTACGCAATCAAATATTTTGAAAGAGTTCCAGTGGTATAAATTTACAATATCTTACAATTAAATATATACGTTTATTCTTTATATCAATTCTTAGCAATAATATAATAGTATAAATTGCAGAATCAATATAGCCAATTTTAATGTAATGACTGCAATACAAATACAAAATAACACCGGTAAGTTATAACAAATGAGAGAGAGAGAGAGAGAGAGAGAGAGAGAGAGAGAGAGAGAGATAGAGAATGAGGCATTTAGACAATGTTTCATTACAGTGTGAAACTTATTAGAATTAAAATGAAGCCATAGTGAATTATTGCATTCCAAAAATAATAATTATTGTGTTCTTTCACCCCAAAATAATACATTCATTAGGCAATGTATACTTTTAATTTCAGAAATTTTTACAACAGCTCTGAACTTCACAGTTTCGATGAATTTATTACATGTGTCAATGAATGAGGGTTGATAACATTGCTTTAGTCATTCAATTGTTCATCATGTGATATTCGCAATGTTCTTAATAACTTCTTATGTAAAGTTCTATCATCAAAAAGTTAATCTACGTAAGTTTTAAAAGTCGCGAATCTTTAAACAACAACTTGAAAATGGGTATATCAGAATTTTGTATACATTCTAGCATTGCTAGATTTACTTTTAAATTTTAAAGTATATGAGCAGATTGAGCGACTTTCCATCCAGAAAATTTGCTGTTGGCAAGACCTCACTACAAAGAAGAATGGTCTTTCCGGAGTCAAATGCTAAAAAATTCATAAATACCAGCATTGTAAGTGATACAAACAGGTATTAAGCACTGGGCATAAATATCGTTCTGCTTGATTTGAAAAAAAGTAGGTAGATGAAAGAGTAAATTGGGAGCAAGGATTGAACATAAACTCACCCAAATTGCAAAGGTTAAAAAAAAAAAAAAACAAAACAAGAGGGTCACTGCTCAAGAATTGAGAACTGCCCCTACCCCCCTTTTCTTTTACAGGCCTGCTTTCACTTTTCAGATGAGACCATGTCCCCCATATGTGAAGAAAATAGCCAATATGTAAAGAGAATTACAGATAAAGCGTTTTCTAGAGTGAGATTTTCACTCTGCAGCATAGTGTGCACTGATTTGAAACTTCCTGGCAGATTAAAACTGTGTGCTGGACCAAGACTCAAACATGGTGATCGTAAACACAGACCTGTGCTGCCATTTTGGGAGGTAGATCTCGTATCTGGAAAGAGGAGATGACAGTTAGGGTACTATGGGTGACAAGCTGCCATCAATTTTTGATGGTGCAGAACCCACAATAGTGGAACTGCTGCCTAGTCCAAAGTCACCTGTTACCAGTCTTACCCCACAATAGTGTATCGAATCCAGATGTAATGTCGAAGCTGATAAAAAGTCATATGAGAGATTCCTGTAATCTAGGTGTGACTGCACCAGTGCTGCATACAGCCATATCAAAGTAGAGTGGACCACACAGTGGTCGGTGTCGCTGAGGCATAGAAGAGCATTCAGGTGTGACATACATGTCTGCTTTAGTTGACAAAGACGGGGAAGCCATGTCAACTAGGCATCAAAGACCGGTCCTAAAAAACACAATGACAGAAATGCATAACGTAGGTCATGGCAGCCAAGAAATGGAAGCTATGAGTGAAAGCCCAGGATTGTGCTTGGTGTATTGCTAGCTGCATTCTGCCTCCAGCAATAGCCGTCGCGGACGAACAGAAAAGATGGGGACACCATATGTCATGCAGCTGCCGCCAGATCATTGATAGCCACAAAAAGGAGAGTGACACTCAAAACAGAACCTTGTGAAAGCCCCTTCTCCTGCAGGGGGGGGGGGGGGGGGGGGGGATGCTACAGGAGGCACCAACCTGTACCCAAAAAGTGTGACATGGAAGAAAGTTCTGGATAAAAATCAGGAGTGTGCCATGGAGGCCCCACTCCTTTAAGGTGGCAAGGATGTTATGGCACCATGTTGTATCATAAGATATATATGCAGATCAATGAAAACTGCAACAAGGAACTGATGCTAAGCAAAAGCTGTTCAGATAGCACACTTCAAGTGGACTAAATTATCTTCATTAGAGCGCCCTTGGCGAAAAGCACCCTGGATCGAAGGCAAAAGATCCGGGGATTCAAGGACACAACACAGCCTTCGACTAACCATATGTTCAAGTAACTTGCAGGACACTGAGTAAACAATCTGGACGACAGCTGTCCGTTTGAAGAGGCAATTTATCTGATTTCAAAATTGGAATATCGGCATTTTCTCGCTACTGGGAAGAGAATTCTGCATTGCACCAGGGATGGTTAAAGAAAGGCCAGGTACACTGATGGAAAAATTTGCAACACCAAATAATAATTTATGTAGAGTAATGAAATACCAGGAATATGTGGTGTCACCGCCAGACACCACACTTGCTAGGTGGTAGCTTTAAATCGGCCGTGGTCCATTAGTACATGTCGGACCCGCGTGTTGCCACTGTCAGGGATCGCAGACCGAGCGCCACCACAAGGCAGGTCTCGAGATGCGGACTAGCACTCGCCCCAGTTGTACGGACGACGTAGCTAGGGACTAGCAAGTGTGGTGTCTGGCGGTGATACCACATTATGAAGCTTTGGCTCTCGTGTTTGGTGTTACTAAGTTCCATGATTTCTTGTATGGTCGTCACTTTACCATCATCACCGACGCACAAACAGTTTGTAAATATTGCTGAAACAATGCAGGGGCGGATGCACACCTGAATGGCAGTCTTTTGAATCGGTACAAGCCAAGATGCGTGTTAACCACCAAGACGCGCTGGGATTCGGCGTCCACTGGGATTTGCAAGTACGCATCTGCTAGGTCCAACTTTGAAATGTATTTACCCCGTCCGCCGGGCGCACTGCACGACCCAGTAAACTGCCCTCGCACGCGTCCGCGCAGCTGCCGCCTCGCTCTAAAGCAGGTGTGCCGTGACAGCATACAACTGCAGTGAAATCATGCCCGCGGTGTGCTACTAGACATTTGCGTGAAAATTGCCCGTCACGCCAAGCTATTTGTTTTTACTGTAATAAGAAAGGACATGTTCAAAGTGTTTGCCAGAAAAAGCTCAGATCAGACACTCTTAATCATTCCAAGCCCTTTGCTTCGCACCGGAATCGAACCAAGAATACTCAGGCTCGTGCACCTTCGCCCATGGACATTCATGTAGTTAATTCCACTTCGTCCAGTGCCACTGTCTCTAACAGTGACTGTGTTCGTCCCACAAATGCTGTGCGTCGACGTTGCCGGAACTCGCGTCAAGTCGCAAGTGCTTCTGTACCAGTGTCAGTTCAAATTGCATGAGACAGTCGCTCTTGTCGTCACCAGGACACTAAACTTTTTGTAGATTTGGACTTAAATGGCAAGGTCATACCATTCCAGCTTGATACCGGAGCTGCAGTTTCATTGCTCAATCATGACACGTACAAACAACTGGGCAAACCTCTGTTGCGTGCCGCAAATGTTAAGTTAAATAGTTATTCAGGTCAGAATATCCCTGTGTTAGGACAGTGCACCCTTCTTGCAACATACAAGGGACAAACAAAACTTGTGTCATTTTACGTTCTTCGTTCTTCTACTGCAGTGAACTTGTTTGGTTTAGATTTATTTCAGTTGTTTAACATGTCTATAGTAAATCAGGACCTATCAGTGAACCAGCCTGTACCTCCGTGTACAGCGCAGAAATTCATTCGCTGGTCTATTTTCCTCTCGCATTACCGCTACGATATCTTTTATCAGTCCACTGCTAAGCACGGAAACGCCGATGTGTTGTCCCATTTGCCTGTTGCTGAGGATAGAGCATTCGACTCTTCCGAACTTGCTTGTATGCTCATTGATTCGGAAACCGATGACGTGGTCAAATCGTTTCCGATTGATTTTCGTCGTGTAGCTACAGCCACAGCTGCTGGCCCGGTCCTTGCTACCGTTTTGCGTTTTGTTGCTACGCAATGGCCTTTGTCAAAGTCTCGGATCGAGGATCCGATGGTTCGCCGATTTTTTGCTCACAAGGAGAGACTTCTTGTTCGACGTGGTGTTTTGTTGTTGCGTTCTGATAATGATCAGTCCAGAGTCGTGGTCCCACGTTCGTTACAGTCCTCTGTTTCACGGCTTCTTCACCAAGGACATTGGGGTATAGTGCGAACGAAACAACTTGCTCGTCAGCACTGTACTTGGTTCGGCATCGATGCTGCGATTACGAATATGTGTTCTTCTTGCATGGCGTGTGCCGAACAACAATCAGCACCGCCGCGGAAAATATTTGCATGGCCAAAAGCCACTTCCCCTTGGCAACGCTTGCACATCGATTTTGCTGGTCCATTCTGGAATGCTCGGTGGTTTATTCTGGTAGATGCCTTCAGTAATTTTCCTTTTGTTGTCCGGATGTCTTCCACGACGTCAACTGCCACCATCCAAGCGTTGTCTGCTATCTTTTGCATTGAAGGTCTTCCGCAGACTATTGTTTCTGACAATGGCCCACAATTCATGTCCGCAGAATTTCAGTCATTCTGCCAGGCCAATGGTATTCAACATCTGACATCCGCGCCGTTTTCGCCTCAGTCAAACGGTGACGCTGAACGATTGGTCCGGACTTTCAAGTCACAGATGTTGAAGTTGAAAGAGTCGCATTCTCGGGAGGACGCGTTGTTGCTCTTTTTGTCTTCGTATTGCTCTCAGCCCCGAGATCGTCGCTCGCCGGCTGAGTTGCTCCACGGTCGTCCTCATCGAACCTTGATGTCTTTGCTGCACCCGCCGGATCAGGTTCCTGTGCAGCGGCAGACTTCTGCTTTTGCTCCAGGCGACGTTGTATTTTATCGCAACTATCGAGGTTCACGGCGTTGGCTCGCAGGGCGCATTCTTCGCTGCCTCGGCCGCGCGATGTATTTGGTTTTGGGGGCCTCTGGTGAGGTGCGTCGGCATCTCAATCAGCTGCGCCTCTGTCGTCGCACGGGTTCTGCCGCTCCCCGTCTGCTTTCAGCGACGGTGCCGTCCGGTCAGCGCCCTGGGGACCCATCTACTGGCTCGCCTCATCCCCAGGTGTTACCGATGATGAATTCCATTTTGCCCCATGGCGACGCGCCGCTGCCGCCTCCGACGCCGCCGCCTGTCCTCCAGCCGGCGCCGCCCACAGTGGACGCTTCGCTGCAGCCGCCAAGCGCCTCCCTGGGTCACGCGCCGCCGATCGCTTCCCGTGACCAGCTGTCCTCCACCATGGAACTCTTGCCCGCTCCGGACCACATGGCGTCTTCGCGGTCGACCCTTCAGCCCCTCCTGTCTCTTTATGGGCACATACACTGCATGTTGACGTGCACCCTGGACTAGGTTTTCAGGCGTTTCCTAGATCCCCTCGCACCGAATGGCTGGGTGCGGGTGGCACAGCCTCGCCTGTTGTTAGTTTCCCCACCTCATCGCATACGTCAACATGGGGTCCTCCCCGCGGCGGGCGGAAGCCTTATAACACGACCGTTCGCCGATTTGCGGGGGAGGAATGTGGTGTCACCGCCAGACACCACACTTGCTAGGTGGTAGCTTTAAATCGGCCGCGGTCCATTAGTACATGTCGGACCCGCGTGTCGCCACTGTCAGGGATTGCAGACCGAGCACCACCACAAGGCAGGTATCGAGATACGGACTAGCACTCGCCCCAATTGTACGGACGACATAGCTAGCGACTATACTGACGAAGCCTCGCTCCTTTGTCGAGCCGATAGTTAGAATAGCCTTCAGCTAAGTCAATGGCTACGACCTAGCAAGGCGCCATTAGTAACATTGCATGTATCTAAAGAGTCTCACTTGTATCACCACATTCCCCAGATGTACCAAAAGGATGGATTAAAGTTAAGTATTACAGAAGCTACGTACTTTTCTGTATAGCATTCATTACGTATCCTGTTTCAGACCTCACGCCCATCTGCATGAGCGTAGCACATGCCTTTCGGCTTCCTCTCATTGTGTCTAGGCTGTCTTGTCTACACACAACAGAATATATTTGTTGAGTCAACGTATGTAAAGTGATTAACGTTGCAGGATCAGAGATCAATGTGAGTGTGAGATAAGCCACTGCAAATGTAAATGCAAATGCTGGTACGCCGTTGTACACTTGTCATGTGTCAGTTTGTGGGATGGAGTTCCATGCCTGTTGCACTTGGTTGGCCAATATAAGGGCAGTTAATGATGTTTGTGGATGGGTTGAAGCTGTCATCAGATGATGTCCAATATGTGCTCGATTGGAGGTAGAGCTGGTTACCGAGCAAGCCAAGGCAATATGTTGACACACTATAGCATGTTGGCTTACAACAGCAGTATGTGAGCAAGTGTTATCCTATAGGAAAACACCTCCTGGAATGCTGTCAGCGTTCGTGGGATTCATACAGACAGTTTTGTCAGTGGAAAAGCGAAAGCCATTGTTGATGCTCCAGGAGTGCCACTAAGTGAGACAGGTTCATAGAGAACTGCAATAGAAGGCAAAATCGTCAAAAAAAAAGGGAGCCGGAGATGCCCAGTGGGAGACAGGCCATTATAGGGTTAATGGCGATAGCAAGAGAATGACACTCAGAATGGAACCCTGAGACACACCATTTTCCTGGATAAAGGTGTCCGACAAGGCAGACCCTTCATGCACCTCGAAAACTCAGTCTTTTAAAAATGTCTGAAGGAAACAGGGTAGGTGGCCATGGAAGTCCCACATGTGAAGAGTATGGAGGGTACTAGCTCTCTAGCAGGTGTCATAGGCCTTCTCCAAATCGAAAAACACGGCGACAATCTGGGATTTCTGCAGAAATCCATTCATGACTTTGGTGGGCAAAATAATGAGATGGTCCACTGCAGAATGCCGTGTTGAAAGCCACACTGTGCATTCATCAAAAATTGTGAGACTCGAGCCACCATATCATCCGGGCATGAATCATATGTCCCATCACCTTGCGAACACACTGGTAAGAGAGATGGAGTGGTAGCTAGAAGCTAATTTCGGCAAGAGCTGGATTTCCATTAATAAATTGAGTTGAAGTCTGCTGTTGTGGTCTTCATCCAACTACTGGTTTGGTGCATCTCACCAGCCTATTCCAGCCTTTGTAAGCCTCTTCATCTCTGCATAGTATTTCAACCTAAATCCACTTAGAATGGTGAACCACCATTCAGATAATAACTTTTTAACAACACAGTTTGACTTCTGTAAAGGCTTCTATACTGAGAATCAAACATAATATCTCACAAATTCAATTCCAGTAGAATTAAATAGTGGAAATTATCCCCTCTGTAATCTTGCCAAAGCCTTTGACTGTTTAGATTAAAAAATTCTGTGAGGGGAAGCTAAAATAGTATGGCATTAAAAGTCTTCCCCTTGCATGGATTGAGTTGTACTTTAACTACAGAAAATGGAATGTCACATTAACAAATGATAAGACAGGAATAAGATTAAACTCAAAAAGGGAGAACATAAAATATGGTGTGGCACACAGTGTTTGCTGCCAAGTCCACAAAAATGATTTACTTCCGGCACTGGAGGGCTTAGGAAAAACTCTAATGTTTTGCAGTGCCACAAACTTATTGATGCAAGATCTAAGCTCATCCATACCAGAAACATCCAGGAGAATAACAGAACAGGCGTGTACTGATCCACAGGTACCAGCTTAATGCCTAAAAACTTGTATTGTGCAGTTCTAAAGAAATAAAAGTGACTTACAGATACGAATATCAAAAGTAGGGATAAATGGGCAATTAGGCTCCCGTGTTCTAAGTTCCTGGGTATGCAGATACCACTCATGTGTGAGTTTAGGATGAACTCAGCAATTCAGAACTGCAATACTAGAAGCAAAAATAATTTCCATATATGAAAACCTAACATCAGGGTTGCCACAAGTTTCTCCAAGTGAAATTCCCTGATATCTCTGATTCCACAGACACATTTTAGAATTTTTCCCCGACAAATTTGAGGTCTCAAGGGGAGGTAAAGACATAAGTCGACAAAAGAATGTAAGGGCTTTGTATTTATCCCCCATTTTGTTTTAGGGCGCAAAAACAACTAGGGTCATATGTGTCCATGCCAAAACTGTGAAACACAAAGGTGAGGAGAGGAGTTAAAAATGATTACATGTCAATGTTTAATGACAGGAGAGAGGACAGCTACAATCAGGGATGTGGAGAAAGGTCTATGAAGTACGCAATAGGTAAATGGAGGCCCAGAACTAAAAGTTAAATGGCCTTCACCATATTGCTACAACTGATAAGAAGTAAAACACGGTCGACAGCCCACGCATTGTTCACTAAAACGGCCAAAAACTCAGATGGCAAACCCAAACGGGAACGTAAACGGTAAAAAAAAAGGGCACCCTCTCAGGAAACAGCAGACAGTTAAAAGTTGGGTGCAATGTACACAAAGTAGTGGGGGAGCACCACTTAACAAATGGTGATGGCTAAAAAGGCAGTGCCCAATATGCAACCTAGTTAAAATGACCTCCTCGCCGCAGGACGACTGAGAGGAGGTTGTCCAAGCCACTGGAAGAGGCTTAATAACCCAGAGCTTATTCCTATGAATGGAGGACCAGTGGCGATGCCAAAGTGACACCACCTCCTGACAGAAAGCAACAAGAGATCATCAGAGGGAATGCAAGAATTATTGGGCTGAAGTACAAGGAATGCAGCTTTGGCAGCAGTGTCAGCAACCTCTTGGACCGATATGACCTGGAACCGACGTAAACATCACAGTGGCTCCATAAAAAGTGAGCAAGTGGAAGCTTTCCTGGAACCGGTGCATTAAGGGATGGACAGTCTACAGTGCACAGAGGCTTTGAAGGGTGCTGAGAGAGTCTGAGCAGTGACACAGTTGAAAAGAGTATGTCACCAGATGTACTCCATGATCTGATACAGGGTGAAGAGCTCTGCTGTAAATACTGAGCAATGTGCCGGAAGTCAGTACCAAAAAATGTTGGTTGATGTTGAAGGCACACCTGACACCACGGTCAGTCCAAGAGCCATCAGTGTACACAAAGATACTGTTGCAAAAATCCATGCATAGGTCGTGAAACTGAAGGCGAGCCTGAAGGTCAAGGTGAAGATGGGCTGCCGCATGAAGCCAAGATGGTGAAGGGTTCACACCCATCGAAAAAGCTGCAGGGAGCATGAAGTCGGAGGACCAAGATAGTTTTGTATAAAGCAGGAGCCTCAGGAATTTTGTAGTTTCAATGAATGGAAGAGCAACAGGCCTAAGACGTCCGGTGGCTGCACGAAAAGCATTATTCGACACATTGGCATTGCTGTCAGGCTTCCTCAGAGCCATAATCCGTTGGTAGCAGGCACCCACTGCAGTAGTAGCCCTCAGGTGGCCTGAGCAAGGTATGTCACTGATAGTTCCTGTCCCTCTCTATCTCTTCCATGTCCGAACAACATTGCTACGGTTCACTCCACGATGTCTGGACACTACCCTTGCTGAGAGCCCTTCTTGGCAAAGTGTAATAATGCAGATGCAATCGAACTGCAGTAAGGATCATCTAGGCATTGTTGAACTACAGACAACGTGCCCTGGATTCCTCATGTCGACAGCAGAAGAAAGCCGACACTTCTGTAGGACCTCATGGAGCAGGATCCTCTTGCCTCTGTGCCCTGTAGCAGTGAGTTTTCGCAGACTGACACTTGGCAGCTGCCGAGGTGACACCCCTTCCTATTGTCCTCATCGTGACTGTCCTCCAATGGAACTTTTGCAGACTTTGATCCAACAAAGAGGATTTATGACTGCTTTTAGAATCGCAGCTTCTACTTGTACTCTGCCTTCAGGAAACAAAATTGCATCCTCACGACTGCTTTGAGCTTTTGTATTTCTTCCTGGTCTGTTTTGACCTTCCGCTCGAGGTTGGCATTCTGTCTCATGAAGGAGTCATGCTGCTCATATGGGATGACATTCATAGTCAACCCATCCATCTCCCTGACTACCTGTCATCAAGCTGTTGCAGTCTGTCTTTTCCTTCCTCACTTGAACTTTTCCCTTTCTACCATTTACATCCCTCAATCATTTGATGTCACCAGGTTCGACTTCCTGCAGCTTATTGGACAGCTTCCTCGCCGATTTCTGCTGCTTGGGGACTTTAATGCACACCATCCCATTTGGGGCTCTTCCAGAACCTATCCGAGAGGTGCCCTCTTCGCTGCCATTCTTAATCAACTTAACCTTTTCATCTTTAACACAGAAGCACCCATGTTGCTTTCAGACTCGTCGCACTCCTATTCCCATTTGGACCTTTCCTTCTTCACTGCCCGTCCTGCACATCATCTTGAACGGTCCGTTCTTTCTGACACCTACTCGAGCGACCATTTCCTGTGTGCTATCCATTTGCTGACTCCTACCCCACCTCCGTGCACATCGAAATGGCAGCACACTAAGGCTGACTGGAGACTTTACCCCGCCCTGGCGACCTTCAACGAACATGATTTCCACAGTTGTCACAGGTGGAATTTCTTACAAACATTATCCTTACCGTCGCAGAACATTCCATTCCTCACACTTCCTCTTTACCATGCTGTGTCCCAATCCTTTGGTGGACTGAAGCCTGCTGTGATGGAATTCGCATTCTTCAGGATAACCAAAAAGGTAGCTGAACTTCATTCACTAGTTCTTTTAACAGTTTCACCCCCCTCTTCCATCGTGTGCACCAACTTCCGATGGTTCTCTGGGAGCAAGATCCATTCCCCAATTTTCATCCTGACAGTAGCAGACAGTATCATCGTGTACCATATTGCTATCTCCAACACCTTGGGTCGCCATTTTGCAGAAATTTTGAGCTCCTCCCACTATCATCCTGCCTACCTCTATTGGAAATGGGCAGAGAAGACTCAGGCAATACCCTTCTCTTCTCAGAATCGTGTGTGTTACTGTGCTGCCTTTACTATGTGGAAGCTAGCTCACGTTCTCACTTCATCTCAATCCTCTGCCCTGGACCAGACACTGTTAATTTTCAAATGTTGCAGCACCTTTCTCTTGTGGGCAAGCACTTTTTGCTTAATACGTACAACCGAACCTGGGCAAGGGGCATGTTATTAAGCCACTGTTGTGAAGCCACTGTTATACCCACACCTAAGCCCGGTAAGGACAAACAACTTCCTTCTGGCTATCACCCACTTTGTTTACCCATGTCATGAATGGTTTTCTGTGGAAATCCCAGACTGGCTGTGTTTTTCAATTTGGAGAAAGCCTACGACATTTGTTGGGGACTAGTATCGTTTGTACTCTCTACACATGGCGCCCACTTCCTGTCTTATCATTTGTTAATGTGACCTTCCATTTTCTGTAGTTAAAGTACAACTCAATCCATGCAAGGGGAAGACTTTTAATGCCATACTGTCTTAGCTTCCCCTCACAGAATTTTTTAATCTAAACAGTCAAAGGCTTTGGCAAGATGACAGAGGGGTTAATTTCCACTATTTAATTCTACTGGAATTGAATTTGTGAGATATTATGTTGGATTCTCAGTATAGAAGCCTTTAGAGAAGTCGAACTGTGTTGTTAAAAAGTTATTCTCTGAATGGTGGTTCACCATTCTAAGTGGATTTAGGTTGAAATACTATGCAGATGAAGAGGCTTACAAAGGCTGGAATAGGCTGGTGAGATGCACCAAACCAGTAGCTGGATGAAGACCACAACAGCAGACTTCAACTCAGTTTATTGATTGAAATCCAGCTCTTGCCGAAATTAGGTCTCTGTCTCTCTCTCTCACTCTCTCTCTCTCTCTCTCTGACACACACACACACACACACACACACACACACACACTCACACACACACACACACTCTTCCTTCTAGCTACCACTCCATCTCTCTTACCAGTGTGTTTGCAAGGTGATGGGACATATGATTCATGCCCGGATGATATGGTGGCTCGAGTCTCACAATTTTTGATGAATGCACAGTGTGGCTTTCAACATGGCATTCTGGAGTGGACCGTCTCATTATTTTGCCCATCCATGTCATGAATGGTTTTCTGCAGAAATCCCATATTGTCGCTGTGTTTTTCGATTTGTGAGAAGGCCTATGACACCTGCTAGAGAGCTAGTACCCTCCATACTCTTCACATGTGGGGCTTCCATGGCCACCTACCCTGTTTCCTTCAGACATTTTTAAAAGACTGAGTTTTCGAGGTGCATGAAGGGTCTGCCTTGTCGGACACCTTTATCCAGGAAAATGGTGTGTCTCAGGGTTCCATTCTGAGTGTCATTCTCTTTGCTATCACCATTAACCCTATAATGGCATGTCTCCCACTGGGCATCTCCGGCTCCCTTTTTTTTGACGATTTTGCCTTCTATTGCAGTTCTCTATGAACCTGTCTCACTTAGTGGCATCTTCAGCAATGTCTTGATTGTCTTTACTCCTGGAGCATCAACAATGTCTTTCGCTTTTCCACTGACAAAACTGTCTGTATGAATCCCACGAATGCTGACTGCAAATTTGTATGTCCATCTGGTTATTTGACCTGTTGTGCTGCCATTCACAAACAGCATTCCAGGAGGTGTTTTCCTACAGGATAACACTTGCTCACATACTGCTGTTGTAAGCCAACATGCTATAGTGTGTCAACATATTGCCTTGGCTTGCTCGATAACCAGCTCTACCTCCAATCGAGCACATATTGGACGTCATCTGATGACAGTTTCAACCCATCCACAAACATCATTAACTGTCCTTATATTGGCCAACCAAGTGCAACAGGCATGGAACTACATCCCACAAACACACACACATGACACATGTACAACAGCGTATCAGCATTTAAATTTACATTTGCAGTGGCTTATCTCACACTCACATTGATCTCTGATCCTGCAACGTTAATCACTTTACATACATTGTCTCAACAAATATATTCCTGGTATTTCATTACTCTACATTAATTATTTTTGGGTGTTGCAAATTTTTCCGTCAGTGTACCTGGCCTTTCTTTAACCATCCCTGGTGCAATGCAGAATTCTCTTCCCAGTAGCGAGAAAATGCCGTTTTTCCAGTTTTTAAATCAGATAAATTGCCTCTTCAAACGGACAGCTGTCGTCCAGATTGTTTACTCAGTGTCCTGCAAGTTACTTGAACATATGGTTAGTCGAAGGCTGTATTGTGTCCTTGAATCCCCGGATCTTTTGGCTTCGATCCAGGGTGCTTTTCGCCAAGGGCGCTCTACTGAAGATAATTTAGTCCACTTGAAGTGTGCTATCTGAACAGCTTTTGCTCAGCATCAGTTCCTTGTTGCAGTTTTCATTGATCTGCGTGTATATCTTATGATACCACATGGTGCCATAACGTCCTTTCCACCTTAAAGGAGTGGGGCCTCCATGGCCCACTCCTGATTTTTATCCAGAACTTTCTTCCATGTCACACTTTTTGGGTACAGGTTGGTGCCTCCTGTAGCATCCCCCCCTGCAGGAGAAGGGGCTTGCACAAGGTTCTGTTTTGAGTGCCACTCTCCTTTTTGTGGCTATCAATGATCTGGCGGCAGCTGCATGGCATATGGTGTCCCCATCTTTCCTGTTCATCCACGACGGCTATTGCTGGAGGCAGAATGCAGGGAGCAATACACCGAGCACAATCCTGGGCTTATACTCATAGCATCCATTTTTTGCCTGCCATGACCTATGTTATGCATTTCTGTCATTGCGTTTTTTAGGACCGGTCTTAGATGCCTAGTTGACATGGGTTCCCCGTCTTTGTCAACTAAAGCAGACATGTAGGTCGCACCTGAATGCTCTTCTATGCCTCAGCGACACTGACCACGATGTGGTCCACTCTACTTTGATATGGCTGTATGCAGCATTGGTGAAGTCACACCTAGATTACAGGAATCTCTCATATGACTTTTCATCAGCTTCGACATTACGTCTGGATTCGATACACTATTGTGGGGTAAGACTGGTAACAGGTGCCTTTGGACTAGGCAGCAGTTCCACTATTGTGGGTTCTGCACCATCAAAAATTGATGGCAGCTGCTCACCCATAGTACCCTAACTGTCATCTCCTCTTTCCAGATACGAGATCTACCTCCCAAATCGGCAACACAGATCTGGGGTTAAGATCACCAAGTTAGAGTCTTGGTCCAGCACACAGTTTTAATCTGCCAGGAAGTTTCATATCAGTGCACACAATGCTGCAGAGTGAAAATCTCATTCTAGAAAAAGCTTTATCTGTAATTCTCTTTATGTATTGGCTATTTTCTTCACATATGGGGGACATGGTCTCACCTGAAAAGTGAAAGCAAGCCTGTAAAAGAAAGGGAAGGGGGGGGGGGGCTGTTCTATGCCCATTGCTTAATACCTGTTTGTATAACTTACAATGCTGGTATTTATGAATTTTTTAGCATTTGACTCCGGAAAGACCATTTTTCTTTGTAGTGAGGTCTTGCCAACAGCAAATTTTCTGGATGGAAAGTCGCTCAATCTGCTCATATACTTTAAAATTTAAAAGTAAATCTAGCAATGCTAGAATGTATACAAAATACTGATATACCCATTTTCAAGTTGTTGTTTAAAGATTCGCGACTTTTAAAACTTACGTAGATTATCTTTTTGATGATAGAACTTTACATAAGAAGTTATTAACAACATTGTGCATATCACATGATGAACAATTGAATGACTAAAGCAATGTTATCAACCCTCATTCATTGACACATGTTATAAATTCATCGAAACAGTGAAGTTCAGAGCTGTTATAAAAATTTCTGAAATTAAAAGTATACATTGCCTAATGAATGTATTATTTTGATGTGAAAGAACACAATAAGAATTATTTTTGGAATGTAATAATTCACTATGGCTTCATTTTAATTCTAATAAGTTTCGCACTGTAACGAAACATTGTCTAAATGCCTCTCTCTCTCTCTCTCTCTCTCTCTCTCTCTTTCTCTCTCTCTCTCCCTCTCATTTGTAATAACTTACCGCTGTTATTTTGTATTGGTATTGCAGTCATTACATTAAAATTGGCTATATTGATTCTGCAATTTATACTATTATGTTATTGCTAAGAATTGATTTAAAGAATAAACGTATATATTTATTTGTAAGATATTGTAAATTTATACCACTGGAACTCTTTCAAAATATTTGATTGCGTAATACTGCCAATAAATACAATGACTTTCTTTCATCTGTTTATAATTGTAATAGATGTTGGACACTTTGACTCCAAGTATGTTATACAGAAACACAGTGATTTTTTACAAAAGGCAAAACTATGTGTTCGAAGAATTGTGGAGAGGAGGGTACGTGATGTATTTTAAGTAGGTTATAAAGAGTAACTATAACAACAAAAACAATAAATTATTGATAAATTTATTTAATTGAATAGATAAAAAATCTACTCACCAAGCGGCAGCAGAACATACACATAAAAGACAGTGGCTCTTCCAGACAGAAGCGTTGAAGGGGAAGGAAGAAGGGTAAAGGAAAAGGCCTGGAGAGTTCCATGAAAAGGTGTAGATTTTGGGAAAGTCACACAGAACTGCGGATCAGGCGAGAACTAGAAACGACACATGTCATATACCAGCTATTATGTAAACACTGTTCAGCTTTCTACATCTGCATGACTACCACCAAATTATCAGTTAGGATAAATGGGCATAGGCGTAGTGTATATACTGGGAACTCGCAATATCCTGTTGCAGAGCATGCTCTTCAACATGGCATACGTGACCTCGGCACTTGTTTCACCACACATGCCACCTGTATTCATCCGCCAGACACCAGTTTCTCAGAACTCCGCAGGTGGGAACTAGCACTAAAACATGTCCTTGGTTCTCACCACCCACCTCGCCTTAATTTACGTTAATTTTCCTGTCTCAGCTATTCTTCACTGTAATTACTCTTTGCTTCACTCCGTTTTAGCTTTCTACATCTTTCATTGTCTTTTCCGTCTATTTTCACTGCCCCCTCCCACAGCTGTTGCATACAATACACTTAGCTTCTCACTCTTATTAACTCATGTACAGTTTTAGTAGTAATCTCTGTCTTGCATATTACCCTGTCTTCCACCTTTAAGCTCTCAGGTTTCCGAATCTTGCCCGATACACTCCCCAACAATTAGTCTCTCCTTCTCATCCTGTACGGTAAGTCACCCATGACCCATGTTTCTGGGTAACTTTCCCAAAATCTACCCCTTTTTTTAGACCTCTCCAGTCCTTTTCCTTCATCCTTCTTGCTTCCCCTGCAACCCTTCAGCCTGAAGAAGGAGTCACTGGCTCCAAACGCTTGCCTATCACAACAGTGTTTTATGTGTGTGTTCTGCCATTGCTTGGTGAGTAGATTTTTTATCTATCGAATTAAATGATTTTATAAAGAGTACCTGTGTGTGATGTTTTTATTGGTATACAACTTGTTATAAACAAAACTTATTTTTACCATTTAATATGTTTCCAGATATTTACCAGTGGTAAAGATGAAATTGGGTTGATTGTACTTGGTTCTGACAAGACACAGAATCCACTTGGTTACCCAAATGTGAGTGTGGAATTTCCTCTTGCACTGCCTACATGGCAGATGATATCCATTGTGGAGAAAGCTTTACATGAAAGTGAAATAAAAACAGATTGGATAGATGGTGTTGTTGTTGGCATGCAAGTCTTGAAAGATGAGCTAGAGTAAGTATTTAAAGCTGTCTGTTTCCTGACATTCCTGGAACATGTTCCAGAATGTGTTTTACACAAATCACAGCGACATAGTTGTGACTTTATAAATTTGAATCAATATGTTTTTATAATGAAAAGGAAACAGAAGGCACAATACCTGCAGAAATAGGAATTTTTTTTGTGTGATTTTACTGTATGATGTTTTTTACAGTTTTTCAGCTCAATAATTAAGGAGGTATTGATACAAGTCTTTGCCAAAAACCCATCTGTCACCTACAATTCCAGCCCTGTCACTGGCATTCCGTACCCCACAATATGACTGGGCCACAATGAAAGCAGCCACATCATTGTCAAATTCACTGAAACTACTGCATAGCAATTTGCTTGAGTATGGCTGCAGTTGTGGTCTTCTGTTTGGTTTAAGCACTGCATCAATACCTTCTCTTTATAGCACTCAGAGGTCGCGATCTGCGACTGTTTTTACAAGTGGCAAGAGAACTTTTCCTCTAGTTGCTTGTTTTGTCACTGAAAGATGCAAATATTTTAGAATGTAGTGCCCTATGTATATCTGTTAGAATAGCCACAAGGTCTGAAAGTTATTTTCAAATGATTGAGCTCTTCTACAGAGTATTGAAATTCACAGATACTTCCAACCTGGTCCACCAATGTCTTACATACTCCTCTTCCTCCATGGATTGTTTCCAGCATTTGGAGATGAAACATTAGGAAGCAAAACGTGCCTTATAACCAAAATCTAATGAACATATAACTAAATTAAACAAAGATGTAATGTTGCACTCTCAGGTAAGACTGATCTTGAATGCAAAGCAAAAGTGGAAATTAAATGTACGCTGCAACATTCATCTCAGTTTTTGTTATTGAAATTATTCACAGTGCCATAGGGAGAACTGAGTTTATGTGTTTTATAGAGTCAGATACACACTGTGGCACAGGGTGCTGTCCGTTATTCTCCTGACTATGATGTCCAGGAATGGTAGTCTTCCTTCTTCTTTGGTCTCCATAGTGAATTTGATTTTGTGGCGTGTGGAGTTCAGATGTACAAAGAAGTCAAGAAGTTTGTCTCTTCCATGAGGCCAGATGACAAGTGTGTTATCCACATAACAGAAGAAGAAGAAGAAGATGGATTTCCATTTGGATGACATCAGGGCCTCTTCCTCGAAGTGCACCGTAAACATATTCACAATCTCTGGTCAGAGTGGGCTGCCTATTGCGACTCCATCTGTTAGCGGGAGGGGGGTGTGCCACGAGTCAGTGAAGTGGGAAAGTTGACCAAGTAATATGCGTGACGTGTCATACCTCGACCGATATTGAGAACAGAATAAAAAATTCAGAGGCATTACTTTTCAGCACTAACATGCATATTCTGTATGCAAGAAAGCCGGTTTCTCATTCAGAAATTCTATTTCAGTGTTGGTTGTGTACACAAAGACCGTGTTAAGCATAATGGAAGAAGGAGAAATGTTTATCAGCATTCCAGATTTGGCAGTGGCAGGCTCATGGTCTGGTGAGACTCTGGTTTATTGTTTCACTATATTGCTGCTTGCATTGCTCAGAATCTCATTTTGTGCGAACATAGAATTGGTAGGTTCAGGAGGGCCATGCTAAATGCCTTGCAGGGCCTCCGTAGTGCCATCCAACTAGCACCTGAGAGGGCAGACAAGTGTTCGCTCATGCGTACATGATCCTGCAGTGAAGTTGTGTACATTTAGTCAGGAAGTGGGCTTGTATACAGTGAGACAAGTATCCACACATACAATGTGATGGCATCTGGAGCAGCACAGACTGTCAAGCCATTAATGCAGCTCTAGAGAGAGTTGAACTGACAGCGGTGCAACTGACAACAATGCCAGACACAGGAATGGCACTGTGTCATTGTATCAGATGAGTCTCGGTTCTGCAACATCGTCACAATTGATGTACTTGTGTGTGGAGGCTCTGATGCCAACAGACCTGGCCAGATTGTACCTGTCATTCACATGCAGGTCCAGCATGTGATGTGATGGTATGGGGTGCAACTGGATACATGTCACAACCTCTGGTTCACATAGCCAGTAATTTGGACAGCAGCCATTGCATTTGTGTTTTGTTAAGGCCTATCGCTGTACCCTATTTTCAAGGGCTCCGTGATGTTATCTTTTAACAGGATAATGCAAGACTTTACATCACCTGATCTGTACTGAGCTACCTCGATACAGAGAGTGTTCCACTGTTGCCGTATCCAGCATTTTCTTCAAATCTGTCACCTGTGGAGAACGTCTGTTCACAGGATGCCAAGAGATGGGTATGCCACCAGTCGCCAGCCACCAGTCACCAGCCACTACAGTTGGAGAACTGTGACATATGACATACAGTTGAGTAGCATGAAATGATGTACCCACGGCTGTAATCCAACCTCGATTTGATATCCAGTGTGATGAGAGCTGTTCTGCTGTTCCAGTTTCAATACTGAAATTCATATATTACTTTTATGCTGTCCTAACCAGACTGGACTGTGGTGTCATACAGCATAAAATATCTTACAATGTGTTGAACCAGTGATGAGAAGTGTAGAACAGCCAGCAGGTGAAAGATGTTGACAATTAGACAGCTTTTATGTAGAACAGCAGTACAGTGTTTCACAGTGCATAATGCTTCCGCAGATTGAGAACAAAATGTGTGGTTTGCTTTCATCCATTTTCGCAAACATAGCCTTGAAAAATAATGTTGACATTACTGTGCATTTCACTCTGAGGCATATTGCACTCTGAGAATGTTCATCGAATTCAGTTACTTTGTATTATATTTCAGCAACAGTGACATAATAGCAAATTGGACTGTATGAGTTTTTATGGATAATTTTTCCAGAGACACACTACCATTTCTTCAGATTTATTTAATTTGGGTATAAATCCTTTCCAGCATATATGCTGTACACAAAATGTTGAACATAAAATGTAGCTATCTGCTGATTTAACATCTTGCTGAGTATACCAGTACAATGTTTTGTTGTAACAAATAGTTCAATGTATTTTACACACTTATAAACTTATTTATACAGTTATAGTAATTTATACCATTACATTTATGTTGTACCTTAATGTTCTGGAAGACGATATTATAAGGAACGTCATACTTTTCCTGGATGATAGAGTTGTCTATGATGAATTATTGCCTGAAAAAAATCTGCACAAATTTGAGTCAGATCATAACATTTCAAATTGCTCCAAAGATAGGCAACTGAGTTTAAGTTTTCAGAAATGTAAATTGGAGCACATCACAAAACAAATAAAAGACAGTATTGTATGACTACATTATCAAATAATCACAGTTTTAATTGGTCAACTCATACAAATATCTGGATGAAATGAAATGGTGACATAGACTCACTTGTAGGCAAAGCAGAATGCAGACTTCAATTCATTGGTAAGATACTGGAAAATGCAATCAGTCTATAGAGGACATTGCTTACAAAATACTTGTGTGGCCCATTCTAGAATATTGCTTAAGTACGACCCATAACAAATAAGGCTAATGGCAGACATTGAATGTATACAAAATAGTGTAGCATGATTGATCATAGATTTATTTGATGCATGGGAGAGCATCAAGAAGCTACTAAAAATTGGAAATGCCAGACAAGTGAAGATAGACGCCAAATATATGACAAAACCCAACTTATGAAATTTCAGGAACCTGTATTAAGCGAGGTATTTAGGGATTATACAATAACTACATATGTATCACTCCTATAGGGACCATGAAGGCAAGATTAATTACAGCATGCACAGAACCATTTTTGAATCATTCTTCCCACACTCCACATGAGCATTGAATGGGGATAAACCATAATGTGTGGTACAACAATGTACTTTGTCGGACAAACCCACAGTGGTTTATACAGTGTGCATGGAGACATGGAATCAGTTGACAGTAGCTGGGTAATGGTTCATATTGATTCCCATTTCCCTGTTGCAGTAGGTGATCTTATGCCTCTAATTATTTTTTCATTGCTATCTTAACTTGCATTCTCCAATTCAGTTTATTAACCCTTCTTATCTCTTTGTATTAGGGCAAATGTACAGTTAACTTTTAAGGAATTTGTATTTTCAATTTATCAGCTGGAGTTTTGTTTCATATGCAGCAACAATGTTACAAATTATTTGTTTCAGTTTCTTTAGAATAATTTGCTGTTTCACAGGTGCCTTGAAGAAAATAAAAGATCTCGAAAGTGTCTTAATGACAACCGATGGCCTCATGTTGACAAGACAGCTTGTTGCCTTGCAGAGGGCAGGGCTTGACGGTCTGAACATCAGCTTAGACACCCTGCAGTCCCAACGCTACAACCAGATCATGAGGAGGAAAGGCTGGAAGCGTGTCATGGCTGGCATAGATCTAGCCTTGCAACTTGAATACAAACCTGTAAAGGTATTACTAGTGCAGCTGTCATCGCATGCAGACCTTCATAAACAAAAGATATAAATCTGTTGTTAAGAATATCAATACAAGAATCACCATTTTAAAGCAGTACGCCCTCACCCTCACCCCCATCCCCGCTCCCACCCTCACCGTTGTCTCCACACTGCAGCTGTAAGTGAAGGAAGGTATATTAAGACAGAAGAAGTAAATTTTAGCTGACGATGCTAACAGTTTCGTAGTTTATACAACATAAAAAAGTATGGCTTGCAAGTTTACCAATTATTGTCAACATGAGGCCATCGGTTGTCATTAAGACACTTTTGAGACCTTTTATTTTCTTCAAGGCACCTGTGAAACAGGAAATTATTCTAAAGGAACTGAAACAAATAATTTGTAATTGGTATCTTATATTTTCCTCCCAAGAGAGCATTATGAAACTCAAGATCTTTACAGTTTCTCTTTTTTTCTTTTGTGTCTTTAGTTTAAAATAAGTATCCTCAATTGTGGTGCCATTTTGAAAAAAATACTCGATTGTTTGGAAAAATTATTCTTAATTCTATAGTCACACTTTTGTTGTATCTAAGTACTACTGGTTTCAGTAGCAAGTACCAGCATCAGTTCATCTTATTATCAAAAATTTCTTTGCAAAATAAAAGCTGACCATTGTGGCCAAGCGGTTCTAGGCACTTCAGTCCGGAACCATGCTGCTGCTACGGTCGCAGGTTCGAATCCTGCCTCAGGCAGGGATGTCTTTAGGTTAGTTAGGTTTAAGTAGTTCTAAGTTTGGGGGACTGATGACCTCAGATGTTAAGTCCCATAGTGCTTAGAGCCATTTGAACCATTTTGCAAAATAAAAAGCTTCTGTACAACTGCAAACTAGACATACCATTTTCAGGGTGCAGTTCACATCTATTGAAAGCACAACAGTGACCTTTACTTTTAGTAGATAAGACACCTACTGGGGTAAGTGACTTGATGACTGCACACAAGAAGTTGTCATTTATTCCATATGTAGCTACCATGTAGACTCACTTTTTTCGTATTTGTTTGTCCTTACTCTTCCAAAAGGTTAAACCTTGTCTCTGCAGCCACAGCTTCCTCTCTTCAGCAGTTGTCTTCATCTCCATGTGTGAAGAAAATCCCATTCATTGATCACATTGTTTAAGTAGGATGTTCTCAGTCATCCCCTTGTTTTCTTACCTACGATCTTGCCTTCAGATATGTTTTTTAAAAGATTATCGTCTCCAGTTAAGTGTCCAGTGTATTTTGCTTTGCCCTGGCCTATAACTTTCAGTGGTTTTTTCTTCTCTCCTATTTCCTTTAATTTTTCCGTCAATGCAGCTAGTTCTTGTACTTCTCCTCCAGAACCACATTTCAGCAGGTTTGAGGCGAGCTTCCTTTGGCTTTTCTAATGTACAGATTTTGCATCTGTGTGTCAGAACACTCCACACAAAGGTCTTTACAAATATTTTGTTAATGTGGAAGCTGATATGTTTATTCAGTTGCAGCTTCTTCTTATTTTGGAAGGAATTCTTCACCTGTGCTATTCTTTTCTTGAATGCCTTGAAATATTGATTGTTTTCTTGCAAAAAGCTACTGAGATATTGAATTTCAGTTGCTTTCTTGAGTTGCTCATTGCCTGTTCTTGTGTCAGTCCTACCTCCACCTCCTTTCTTGTCTGTAGCCGTAACTTTTGTCTTCTTTGTATTCATTTTTAGCTTTAGTTTTACCATTTCTAGATTTAAGGCCTGAAACATTTTATTTAGTTCCTACTTTGATTTACTATTGTGATGTCATCAATCTGCAGTGTATATGCATGCAATTAAGTTTCCATATCAACATCATGCTCCAAAAACCACCTAACTGTGTGTGGCAGGGGGTACGTCTCATGCCACCAACTGATCCCCTCTGCCTTGTTCCACTTGTGAACAGTGCTTGAGAAGAATGACTGTCAGTACACTTCTGTATTATCTCTAACTTCTCAAATTTTCTTCACGTGATCATTTCGTGAATTGTATATGAGAGAAACTATTATGTTGTCAGACTCTTCTCGGAAACTACTCTCTCGAAATTTGGGTAGTAAATCTTTCCGTGATGCACAACTGCACTCTTATGGCATCTACCACTGGAGTTGCTGAGCATCTCTGTAATGATCTCACAGTGACTAAATGATCCTGTGACAAAACACTCCGCACTTCGTTGGATCTTCTTTCTCTCTTCTGTCAGTCCTACTGGGTAAGGACACAGGGGTAATTTACATTCACTTAAGATTCTTCCTGTGGATGTTAGTCTGGCATCTGCTTTTCTATTGCAGTTTTATGTGGTCATTCCACTTTAAGGTTGCTCTGGATAGTTACTTCTAGATATTTTATGGTAGATTCTGTTTCCAGCAATTTGTCATTAATAGTGTAGTTGTACAGTATTGGATTTCTTTTCCTGTGTGTGTGTGTGTGTGTGTGTGTGTGTGTGTGTGTGTGTGAGTGATATGTTACATTTATTTATGTGCAGGGTCAACTGCCAGAGCCTGCATCATTCACCAACCCTCTGCAGGTCATTGTGCAAATTGATACTGCCTTCTGTTGTTGCTACTTTCTGATGGACAAGTGAGAGTACCTGTGAACAATATTAAGGAGCCTCTGACACTTTCTACTGGATCATTTATATTCATTGTAAATGTAATGGTCCTATCACATTTCCTTGGAGTATTCCAGAAATTACCTTTTGATTCTTGTCATCTTTTCTTTGTTGTTGTTATTACTTCCTTGATGAAAATATTAAGGAAGTAAGGTGATAGAAGGCACCCGTCTCTCACTGCCCTTCTGGTTTTCCTTCTTTCATATCCGGTTCAGTACTCTGACTTTTGTATATACTCAAAATTAATCATCTGTCCTTCCACTTTGGACATTACTTTAAGGAATGATGATATAATGGTAATCTGTTTAATAAACAATATTTTAACGATACACTTTGCTTTCCAATCATATAGTGGCTTGATGATGGAATTTGATACTGAAATTAGTAATCATTAGACAAAATAAAAGTGAAGCTATAATAAAAAAAAGTAATATTTTGGATCATGTCAGTTGTTGTTCCAAACAACAGCATGTCAGGAATAGGTTCAAATGGCTCTGAGCACTATGCGAGTTAACTTCTGAGGTCATCAGTCACCTAGAACTTAGAACTAATTAAACCTAACTAACCTAAGGACATTACACACATCCATGCCCGAGGCAGGATTCGAACCTGCGAACGTAGCGGTCACTCAGTTCCAGACTGTAGCGCCTAGAACCACACGGCCACTCCGGCTGTCCAGGAATAGGTACTAAATTATTTGTCCGCTGATGACTTCACAGCTTAGAACACTAAAACGCAAATGTTAATTGTTTGTTATGTGCCCTGGCAGAGTTCACAACTGTTTACAGCTCACGATTGGTTGTTGGAGATTGGGCGTTACTCACATAGTGTATTTAGTGCACAGTGCAGAAAAAGGCAGTGTCCAGAAAAAAAAACAAGTGTAAAGGCAAAAGTTTCATGACAGGATGTTGTGTCACCATACTTGGAAGACAATTATAGCCAAAGACAGAAATTTAAAAGAAACTGGCTCATTTGAGCTGCGGAGACCTAGTCGAGGATTCTCAGTAGATAATTGTTAGCACAGTAGAATTTATAAAGAGACAATGTCAGTTCATGTGAGGGAAGGTTGATTGATAAGTACCTATCAGCTTTCTCATAAAACTCACAATTTGAAGAATACACATCAAGGAAAAGGTAGAAGTCCAACAGTGTCAAATCTAGACAATAATATCGATCATCCAGCAGTTTTGCAAAATCCCCAGTTGTACTTACTTTACTTACTTACTTACTTACTTACTTACTAACTTACTCAGATTTGCTGTGTACCATACAAAGAACTGGTTTCACAGAGTTCACTCGATCAGTTGCCAAGTTCTCACCTTCCTCCAAGTTTGTGTCCATGCATAGAAGATTCATTGCAAAAGTTCCAGGTGTTAAAAGGTCTTCCTGTACATCTGTATCTGTCCATTGATTTCCACAACAGTGTTGATTTTGGGATTCTTCCACCTTACATGCGTAGAACATAACCTGCAATCTTCAGTCTTCTTTCAACAATAATTACGTGCAGGCTGTGTAGACCTCGTATTCTCAGCACTTCATCGTTTGTAACTTGGTTGGGTTAACATCTTCAGAATTCATCTCTAGCATTGTTGGTGAAAAATATGGAGACTGTGTGCTGATTTTACTGATATTTTCCAAGTCTCACACATATAAATGATAAAGGAGTACAGTCAAAGCTTTGTTGACATATTACAGACCTAATTACCATATGGACTGATTTTCCAGTTCTGCTGGTGATTTCTGCATCTGTGACCTCATTATTACATATAAAGCTACCGAGATATGGCAATCTGTCAACATCTTGTAGTATCTTCTATTGCACTGTAATCAGGGAAGAGACGAGTAATTTCCACTTACTTTGCACATTCTGTTTGTGCAATTGAAAGGATACCAAATAAATTAAAAGGGTGGTGCACAAAATATGTCAAAACTCAGCTGCAGAAGCAATGAAAAAAAGCATGTCAAAATTTAAAAGAATGCAAAATCTCCAAGATTAGCGATGTTTTACTGAAGCTCGAAACTTAGGGTGGGTTTCAGTGCAAGATGTGTTTAATAGTTCCCATAGTGAAACTTCATTTTGAAATCTGGAAGAAAATCCAAAGAGGTTCTGGTTGCATGTGTAGTACACCAATGGCAAGACACAACCAATACCTTCACTGCTCAATAGCTGTGGTAATGTTACTGATGACAGTGCTACTAAGGCAGGGTTACTAAACACGGATTTCTGAAATTTCTTCACCAAAGACAACAAAGTAAATATTGCAGTATTCAAATCAAGAACAACTGCAACTGTGAGTAACTTAGTAGTAGCTCTCCTCAGTGTAATAAAGCAGTTATGTTTCTTTCAGAGAATGCTGATACAATAGCTCCTTTAGAAATCATATATAGCTGCTCATTTGATAAAGATCCATACCTAGAGACTGAAAAGTTGCACAGGTCACACCAATGCTCAAGAAAGAAAAGAGGAGTTATCTACTAAATAACAGACTCATATCACTAATGTTGATTTGCATTAGGATTTTGGAACATATATTGTGTTTGAATATTATGAATTATCTCAAAGATAATGATTCATTGATAAATAGCCAAGATAGATTCAGAAATATCGACCTTTTAAAACACAGCTAGCACTTTAGTCACACAAAGTAATAAGTGCTGTCGACTGGGGATCTCAAATTTATTCCATATTTGTAGATTTCCAGAAGACTTTTTGAAACAGTTCCTCACAAGCATTTTCTAATCATATTGTGTGCCTATGGTGTATTGTCTCAGTTGTGCAACTGGATGTGTGGTTTCCTGTCAGAAAGGTCACAGTTCATAGTAATTGATGGAAAATCATCAAGTAAAACAGAAGTGATATCTGAAATTCCTCAAGGAAGTGTTATAGACCACCTGCTGTTGCCGATCTACATTAACAATTTAAGAGAGAATCTGAGCAGTCCTCTTAGATGATGCTATCATTTACAGTCTTGCAAATCATTTACTGTCTTGTAAAGTGATCAGATGATCAAAATGAACTGCAAAATGATTTAGGCTACCTATCCATATGATGCAAAAAGTGGTAACTGACCTTAAATAATAAAAATTGTTATGTCATCCGCATGAGTAGTAAAAGGCATCTACTAAATTTTGGTTACATGATAATTCACGCAGATCTAAAGGCTGTGAAGTCTACTGAATACTTAGGAATTACATTTACAAATAACTTAAATTGGAATGCTCACATAGATAATGCGGTGGGAAAGCAAACAAAAGACTGTGATTTAATAGTAAAACATTTAGAAGATTAGGATTACTAAAGAGACTATCTACAACTATACTTGTCTGTCCTCTTTTGGAGTATTCTGCATGGTGTGGGATCCTTACCAGATAGGACTGACAGAGGACATCATTTAAAAGTTCAAAGAAGGGCAGCTCATTTTGTATTATTGGCAAACAGGAAAGTGCATGCCACAGATATCGCATGTGAATTGGGGTAGCAGTCATTAAAGCAAAAGCAATTTGCTGGAGCAGGTTCTTAAAATTTCAATCATCAAATTTCTCCTCCGAATGTGAAAATATTTTGTTAGAGCCCTCTTACATAGGGAGAAATGATCATTGTAATAAAATAGAGAAATCAGAGCTTGTACGGAAATATTGAAGTGTTTGTTTTTCCTCAAATGCTGTAGGGGAGTGGAATGGTAGATAAAGAGGTTGAGGGTGGTTCTCTGAACCCTCTGCCAGCATTTAATTGTGAATTACAGACTAGTCATGCAGATATAGATTATGTAGATAGGCTTTCAATATTGTGCACTGATTCTCTAATTTTATACATTGCTCAAATACTTTCGTGGCGCTTTGGAGTGACCCCTTTAAAATAACACTTTACCAGTGTTCTTAATATGTATTTTGGTAACCAGGTTGATAAGAAGTTACAACAATACTCTCTTATTACTCCCCAGTTTTGGGTTTTGTTAATGAACAAAATCGCCACAGTGTTCCATAACAATTACGGGCTGAAGTTTCCTGCTGATGGAACCAATATGATTTTCTGTGTTTCTGAGCATACAGGTTGTGTACGCTGTTTGGAGTCTGGTGTATGCTGAATCAAATGTTTTTATTGTTGTGATCTTTCATCTGAAGATTGGTTTCATGGAGTTGACCATGCTAGCCTATCCTGTGTGACCCTCTTCACCTCTGCATAACTACTGCAGCGTACAATAACTTGAACTTGCTTACTGCAGTCAGTTTTTGGTCTCCTACAGTTGTTACCCCCATTATATTCACAGAGGACCACATATTGTGGAAATTGCATATTGTAATGTAGGATGCAATAATAACGTACGGAAAGTTTCTGTTGAAAATTACGAATTATTTAGGAATAAAGGAGATGGCTCACCAAAAGGCAGAAGCACTGTCTCATCGATAGGCACATGAACAAAAGATATGTAGAATGAGATTTTCACTGTGCGGTGGAGTGTGCACTGATATGAAAATTTCCTGGCAGATTAAAACTGTGTGCCGCACCAAGAGTCGAACTTGGGACCTTTGCCTTTCATGGGCAAGTGCTCTACCATCTGAGCTATCCATGCACGACTCACAACCCGTACTCACAGCTTTACTTCCACCAGTACCTCGTCTTCTACATTCCAAACTAAAAGGTACGTTGCTTGGCGAGCTTCCAGAATGCACTTTCTTTTTCTAGCTGTAGGAAAAACATGCGCACGAGCACACACACACACACACACACACACACACACTCACACACACACACTCACATGCGCATGCACGTCTCCTTATTTTGTGGTCGCTCAACTGCCAGCTCTTTACTGGCCCACGGTGAGTGTTCTGGAGTGAGGTGGGGCTTTAGAGTGGGGTAGGATGGGGTGGGTTGAGGCAATGTGAGGGATGGAGAGAGATGGGAGGGGTTTGGAGGGAAGCATTTAGTGGCTCGTGGGAGAGTGGGGAGCCATCTGTGGGCTAGCTAGGGGTGCAGGTAGAGGGGTCAGGTGACAGACAGCTGGGTACTCATAGATTAGGGTGTGACGTGAGATAACAGCACACAACTAGCTGATTGGGAGGGGGGGGGAGAGGGGGGGAGGGGCCTGTGTGTGTGTGGGGGGGGGGGGGGGGAGGGGGCTGGGAGTTAACTTGGATTTAGACCAGGAAGCAAAGGATGTGCTGTAAGTATGGCTACGAAAGTTGAGTATTCTTAAATAAGATCAGCTGGTGCCAATGTATTGGAAAGTAACTGGCACACAAAGTGCAATTGTGGCTCCTTTTTCTTTATGAATTTTAAATAGTCTGCAGAGCAAATTGAATTAGGAGGATCAGGCATTTGTGTGGGTCTAGGAAAGTAAATTGTAGGGCCAGATAAAAGGCGCGCAAGACAGGAGGGGTACTACTGCTCATCACTGCTGTATCTGTGTGAGTGCACCGAGAGTGGTGTTGCCGTACTTGCGTCTTTAAATTGGTCACCGACTGATCATTGCAGGCTGGCTGCTGGAGGCCGTCTCTGGGAGCCAAGCGTGCCGTGCGGTCCCTGCCATGCCATCTGCTGGCGACTTGCACATATGTAAGTGTGGAACAGTGCTGACTGACTCTCTGTGTGATTCTAGTTTGTAATGTGCACATCAGCGTTCTGTGTCTTGTTGAGTCCTTAGAGGCATATTGTTCGGAGGTTATTATTAAAGCCATATTTGTGCGACTTGGATCACACTTCAGTATTACTTGGTTAGTACATCACCACAAACATAAGGACCGGGGATGTACATGCTTTGACAGTTTGCTACGTCTCTTTCTTCTAGGACTGACATGGTAGCTGCCTTGCATTTCTTAATGACTCTGACCTTGTCAACCACAAACCGAATCGTAGTACAGTCATGATTTCCCTGAAGAGATTACATGACAGCAGAGACTTGTAAAATTGTGTTACCCATTTCTCTAGCCAGTGAAGATTCATTCTATACCTTCAGATACAGTGTCATGTAGGAGTAGAACAGCAAGAAATACGTAGCTCCTCTAACAGTAATGACAGTTTATCACCTCCCAACACTACATGTGCCAATGTTTCAGTGCATTTTTGAATATGTTTGTTAACAGATTCATCAACACAAGAAAAATTTATGATCTCAGTAGCATCTTATTTCTTAACTCATACTTTACTATTCATCAGAATCTTCATCGCTGCTCTTTGATTCGTCAGAGCTCCCTGCTGTACTTTGTTTTATTTCATAGTCAGAATTAGTTGAAATACCACCTATCGTATTTACTCAAATCTAAGCCGCACTCAAACCTGAAAAATGAGACTCGAAATAAAGAAAGGAAAAAAAAAAAATTCCCGAATCTAAGCCGCAC
The DNA here is from genome assembly GCF_023864345.2 of Schistocerca serialis cubense. Lineage (NCBI taxonomy): Eukaryota > Metazoa > Arthropoda > Insecta > Orthoptera > Acrididae > Schistocerca > Schistocerca serialis. The sequence goes on from NW_026047583.1 coordinate 52,398,493, forward strand.
CTGAAATTTGAGACTCGAAGTTCAAGGGGAGAGAAAAGTTTTAGGCCGCACCTCCAAATCGAAACAAAGTCAGTCCATTGTAATATGAGACACAATTTAGTTCGAGTGAATGACGATACAGCTACAGTAGTTTGGTTCGAGTCGTAAGCGTAGCACTTAAGCTTTACCAGGTAGCCATTGCTATGCGTCAGGCGCTCCGTCCGTATTTATACTGGTACCCTTCCTTTTTCACGTGCTTCATCTGGTTTGAATCGATTGCTTATTTTGCTTTGATCTGATAAGTGCCATTTTACTTGTTATAGGCGTTTATGTCACTCTAAGCTGAAAATGCATTACTGTACTGTGTCATGCATTGTTTGTCGCATTCTGATAGTGCGTGTTTGCGGCCTGTCATCACTCGTGGCATGGCTTGCTTTTGTGCACGCTACCGCTGCCTACAATTAAAAAAAAAAAAAAAAAAAAAAAAAAAAATAAAGAGAGAGAGAAATTGTCTCATTAGCGGAACAATGGCAAGAGACTACTATTTCTTGTTACATACACTGCTGCTTTCTTTGATAATGATCAACAAGAACCAAATAATAGACTGCGTATGATAGAACATGTTCTGAACGAGAGTTAGGCGAAAATTTTTCTCCATTTGAAAATCTTTGCGGCCGCTTCCTTAGTACATCAAATTCTGAACAGAAATTAGAGTCATCTTAGATATAAAAATCTAGTCAGTTGCCATGCTTCATTTCTGACTGTATCACTATTAGGCATAAGAATAATACGAATATAAACATGACACGATACGTATATTCTTCCGCATTTGCTGTTGTCTCACTCTAGTTTCGTAGTTTATTAGGCAGACAGGATTTAAATAAGATAGCAGCAAACACGAAAGAATACGTGGCAAAATGTTTATATTCGTATTACTCTTATGATGAAGAGAATACTGCATGTGATTCACATTTCATCAGGTTCCTATTAGCAACCATCTCTTCTCACAGGTAGGAAAACATTCAGAACGTAGAGTTGGCCATATTGACAAACATCCCAAACAGTCTTGCCAGTCGGATTTTCGTAATACATTGAAGTTCTGCTACATTCGAAGATGAACAATATGGAATTTGTATTTACTTCTTTGGATAATGTATGAAAATTGTCTTCCACCTTTTTTTTTTTAATTTATTTACTGACGCAGAGGTTTTGGCGCCAGTATTTATCTTTGTGCCTATGAAGCATGCCTGTGTAGCGCTACATATATTCGACGGCAGAAGTTAGTTGTTTCAGCACCTACTGACATTTTTCAGAACTTCCACTTGCTTTGCACTCGATTCTAAGCCGCAGGCGGTTTTTTGGATTACAAAAACCGGAAAAAAAGTGCGGCTTGGATTTGAGTAAATACTTCTTAAGTATTATCTTTCAAGTCAACACCTGCCAATCTGTGAGACCGAAATGATGAGCCATACTACTCTATTTCACTGTGCCTGTTTGTTTCATTTGTATAACATTTTATTCCATCATAGATGCTGCACTTACAGTTTCATAGATGCATTGCAGCAGCAGACACAATAAAAGTAGCAATCAGCAGTGCTTAGTTTGTTGAATGGGTAAAAAATATGCCATTGTCCCAGTTCCACATATCCCCAAAATTTGATTCTGCCAAATTCTGTACTCTCTGAAATCGAATGTTTAATCCAAAGATGAAAGTGAACAAGTTTGATGCAGTATTGCTAATATTGTTTATTACGCATCTTGCTGAATGAAGAGCATACCGTGTCTTTTCTGAAAGGTTTGGAGAAGTAATGCACATACCAGTTTTCTAAAAACTTACATTGAGATTGTGCTCTCCTTCCTCTTGTACAAATTAGTAGAGCCCTTTGGATTACTCCACAATATGCCTCTTGGCAAGGTGGTAACGACAGTATTATGAAAAGGATAGATTGGCACTCACTGTATAGTGTAGATGTTGTGTTGCTGGCAGGGGGGGGGGGGGGGGGGAACACCACCTATTAAACACGTAAGCTTTTGGTGCAAACCACCCCCCCCCCCCCCCCCCCCATTCCCACACACACACACACACACACACACACACACACACACGCGCAAATGCAGATCACACATACATGACCACTGTCTCTGGCTGCTAGGGCCAGACTGGGAGCAACTGCGCATAATGGGAGAAACAACGGTCATGGGTGTGTGTGTGTGTGTGTTTTGTCCACTTTGGAAGAAGACTTTCTGATCGAAAGCTTACTTGTTTAGTAGTCTTTTTGTTGTGCTTGTCTGTGACCTAACATTTCCTGTATACAGTGAATAGCAATGTATCTTTTTTATAATATGGTCATTATTCCAGCCTAGATTTTCTATTGTTTGTTTCCTTTTAAGACCTTATAAAGACAGTTACTGACAATTTCTTTTTTTCTTATTGGAGAAAAGTAAAACCATATGGGGGCCAGACGTAGATTGTAAATGAATATGGAATAGAGTATTTTTATTCTCCCTGTATGCAGTGTCAATAACGTCACCTCACACACTTCGTTTCTGGCAGCACCTCCTTCTCAACACATGACTGTCCCCCACCACCTCACCATAGTCTTCAAGTTATATCCTATAGCACTTCTGGGTGGACAAATAGATGAAGGATGTAGTTTAAAACAGTATAACTAAACTTAAAAGTCAAACTGCCCTTTTATAGAGACTGCCATCATTATTTAAACATACTAAACAACATCAAAACAGTCAAAAGAAATTTTTTTTCAAAAGAGCAGAAAATTGTAGTGAAATTCATGAAAGGATTGTTTTAAATTGTTATATCTTAAATCAATAAGTATGTCAGCATTTCCCAGGATTTTCTGGCTTAATTAAGACTAGGTCATGCCACCACAGTGGTCAGACAGTGGACTTGCCTTCGAGAGAACAACGGACCCGAGACCCATCGGGCCACCAAAATTTGGGTTTCCCTTGATTTCCCTAATTGATTTAAGGCAAATGCTGGGATGGTTCCTTCGAAAAAGATGACATTCGGTTGAGGAAGCTAATTTCTGTGGCAGGTCTGATGACACAGTGCTGGTGGAAGCACGAGTATTTCAGAGCACACCAATCATTGCACATTGTTAAACATAGGGCTGTGCTGTAGACAACCCCTGTATGTTCCCATGTTGACAACACTGTTGAATTACAATTTCTGTGGCTCAGGAGCATTGAGATTGGGCAGTGAATCAATAGAAATGTGTCATCTGGTTGAATCATTCGTGTTTCGCATTACACCTGCTTGACGGTTTTGTGCACATACACTGTCAACAGAGTGAATTGGTGCTTGAAAGGTGCACTTTGCTACAGACTTAGGCCAGTGGGAGCAATATTATGCTATGGAGGACATTCACCTGGTCTTCTATGGGTCCTGTGGTAGTAACTGAAGGCTCCATAACAGCTTTGTTCTGTGTGAACATTATTGTGCACTGTCCGCACTCTGTCCCTAATGAAGGTGACATGTTTCAACAATATGACTTTCAGTGTCACGAGGCCAGAATCAAATTCACCCCTTCTGAATCTGATGGAATACATCTGCGATGATATCAGATACCAGTTCTGCACCCAGAAACCACTGATCTCCAATTTATGGGAATTACATGACCTGTGCTTAGACATGCGGTGCTGCATAATGCTGGGAACATACCTCACATAATGTTGGGAACATACCTGAAATTTATTGAACTTGTCCCACACAAAATCACTGCTGTATTGTGTTCCAACAGTGGACAAACACATTATCAAACAGGAGGTCATAGTGTTTTGTCTCATCAGTTTATATATTCAATGCTTGAATGAAAGGTGTGCTCTTTTCCTTTTTTCTGCCATTGCGTGTATGTGTAAAGCAGGATGTTCTACCATATGGGCTTGTTTATATGAAGGCTGTCAGTGTTACTACCTGCACAGATACTAAATGCTCCTTTTGTGAAGACCTTTTATCTTGAGAACACTTTTAACTTTGTTTCACAAATGGCAGCACAGTTTCAAGAAAGCTTCATAATTTAATGTAATAGTTAAAATAATACCTTCAGCAAAAGATGTGTGCGTTGGAGTGGGAAAAAGGATTGGAGATGTATGTAGTTTAATTTTCTTAAATTGTTAAGAAGGTTAACAGTTTGGCATGCTAAGATAAATTCCCACATTCTCTAAAAAGAGAGAAAAAGATTAATTTAACAGAATCAGTGAGGTATACAAATATAACAACAGACTTGTAGAACCATTATTTTGTAGGTTAGATTAGATTAGATTCAGCTTTTGTTCCAAGACCCAAAACATGAGATGATTCTCATGGGTGAGTAACATGCCAGAAAGTATAACATAAAAAATATAAAACATTTGAATACCCTGATCATTTGTCAGGAGATTGTCAAACTAGGTGAATACAATACAAACTGTAACAGCTAATATTTTCAGAATTGATACGCTGTCAGACCGAAACATTGTTATGCACTATTCATAAATTTATCAAACAAAAAGTACATAATCTTGACTGTTATGACAAAGTGCTCTCAGAACTGAAATCTAACAGACATTCTTATTTAAGCTGGCCTAACAGCCACTGTTAAGATATTCATGTATAGAGTAGGATGAGTTGCCTATCAAAAAGTCTTTCAAACTCTGTTTAAACCATGCTTTATCTGATACCAAGTTTTTAATGGTGTCTTTCTTCCACAGATAAATTGTGTTGTAATGCGAGGTTTTAATGAAGATGAAGTGTGCAGTTTTGTGGAGTTAACAAAAGAGAAAAATGTTGATGTAAGATTTATCGAGTACATGCCTTTCAGCGGCAACAAATGGAATGATGGGAAGATGGTCTCCTTTAGTGAAATGCTCCAAATAATTAGAAAGCAGTGGCCTGATTTTGATCCTCTTCCCAATGGGCCCAATGATACCTCAAAGGTACGTGCAGTATTACATATGAACATACATTGAAAATAATTTAATGTTTATGACTTACTACCGATCACAAGAATACTTCACATCTGCTGGTGGTATGAGAAATGGACTGGTTTAGTTACATATTTCTCATCCCATTCAGTAAGTCTGTCCTGGCCTGGGTTTCTCTGCAGCTTCTCTGCAACTCTCCCCATTTCCTAAACCTTGACAATCCTTTTATTTCTTCCCTTTTCCTTCCCCTTCATTGTTTCTGCCAGAAGAAGAAGCCACTGACTCCAAAAGCTTGCACATTTCCATAACTTTAAGGGGAGTTAGAAGGGGAAAACATTCTTTTTCACTTTTTTGGGTTTTTATCTGATTATAAAATTTGCAATTCTCCAACTAAAATGATATGTATATTACTTATAAACTTGTGTGGGAAGTACTTTATTTTATTTTCTAAAATATAATCTACACCAGTTGAAAATGTTAAAATTTTTACATGCATAACATGAAGACCTAATAAAATCGGTAATTTCTTATATACAGGGTAGTCCATTGATTGTGACCGGGCCAAATATCTCACGAAATAAGTGTCAAACGAAAAAACTACAAAGAAAGAAATTTGTCTAGCTCGAAGGGGGAAACCAGCTGGCGCAATGGTTGGCCTGCTATAAGGCGCTGCCATAGCTCAAACTGATATCATCTGTGTTTTTTTTAAATAGGAACCCCATTTTTTATTACATATTCGTGTAATACGTAAAGAAATATGAATGTTTTAGTTGGACCACTTTCTTCGCTTTGTGATAGATGTCGCTGTAATAGTCACAAACATATGTTTCATAATTTTAGACGAACAGTTGGTAACAGGTAGGTTTTTTAAATTAAAATACAGAATGTAGGTACATTTGAACATTTTATTTCGGTTGTACCAATGTGATACATGTACCTTTGTGAACTTATCATTTCTGAGAACGCATGCTGTTATGGCGTGATTACCTGTGAATACCACATTAATGCAATAAATGCTCAAAATGATTTCTGTCAACCTCAATGCCTTTGGCAATACGTGTAATGACATTCCTCTCAACAGTGAGTAGCTCGCCTTCCGTAATGTTCGCACATGCATTGACAATGCACTGACGCATGTTGTCAGGCATTGTCGGTGGATCACGATAGCAAATATCCTTCAACTTTCCCCACAGAAAGAAATCCGGGGATGTCAGATCCAGTGAACGTGCGGGCCATGGTATGGTGCTTTGACAACCAATCCACCTTTCATGAAATATGCTATTCAATACTGCTTCAACCGCATGCAAACTATGTGCCGGACATCCATCATGTTGGAAGTACATCGCCATTCTGTCATGCAGTGAAACATCTTGTAGTAACATTGGTAGAACATTACGCAGAAAATCAGCATACATTGCACCATTTAGATTGCCATCGATAAAATGGGGGCCAATTATCCTTCCTCTCTTAATGCCACACCATACATTAACCTGCCAAGGTCGCTGCTGTTCCACTTGTCGCTGCCATCGTAGATTTTCCGTTGCCCAATAGTGCATATTATGGCGGTTTAGGTTACCGCTGTTGGTGAATGATGCTTCATCGCTAAATAGAACGCATGCAAAAAATCTTTCATCGTCCCGTAATTTCTCTTGTGCCCTGTGGCAGAACTGTACATGACGTTCAAAGTCATCATCATGCAATTCATAGTGCATAGAAATATGGTACGGGTGCAATCGATGTTGATGTAGCATTCTCAACACCGACGTTTTTGAGATTCCCAATTCTCGCGCAATTTGTCTGCTACTGATGTGAGGATTAGCTGCCCCAGCAGCTAAGACATCTACTAGGGCATCATCATTTGTTGCAGGTTGTGGTTGGTGTTCCACATGTGGCTGGACACTTCCTGTTTCCTTAAATAATGTAACTATCCGGCGAATGGTTCAGACACTTCGATGATGTCGTCCAGGATACCGAGCAGCATACATAGCACACGCCCCTTGGGCATTTTGATCACAATAGCCATACATCAACATGATATCGACCTTTTCCGCAATTGGTAAACGGTCCATTTTAAAACGGGTAATGTATCATGAAGCAAATACCGTCCGCACTGGCGGAATGTTATGTGATACCACATACTTATATGTTTGTGACTATTACAGCAGCTGGCCGGAGTTGCCGAGCGGAGCTAGGCGCTACAGTCTGGAAACGTGCGACCGCTACGTTCGCAGGTTCGAATCCTGCCTCGGGCATGGATGTGGGTGATGTCCTTAGGTTAGTTAGGTTTAAGTAGTTCTAAGTTCTAGGGGACTGATGACCTCAGAAGTTAAGTCCCATAGTGCTCAGAGCCATTTGAACCATTTTTGACTATTACAGCCCCATCTATCACAAAGCGAAAAAAGTGGTCCAGCTAAAACATTCATATTTCTTTACGTACTACATGAATATGTAATAAAAAATGGGGGTTCCTATTTTAAAAAAATGCAGTTGATATGAGTTTGACCTATGGCAGTGCCATCTAGCAGGCCAACCATAGCGCCATCTGGTTTCTCCCTTCAAGCTAGACGAATTTCATTCTTTGTAGTTTTTTCATTTGATGCTTATTTCGTGAGATATTTGGCCCGGTCACTATCAATGGACCACCCTGTAGAAAGCTGTGGATTGCTGTGTTATAAAGGTTAAATTATGTGTTTGCATTGGTAGCACTGTCAAAAATAGTATCGTATCTTTTCATAGTATAAACATGCTTTGTATATCGAAGTGCTAACGTTCTTCCGAGGAAAAGTGACGAATAGACTGGTAAATCTCTCAAAAAATATGACTCCAAAATGAAGTGTTTTTAAGAAATGTGGGTTTCATGGTAATAAATTTTTGTATAAAGAGAAACTTTGCGTTCAGCATGTGGTGTGTGAAGTTACAGACAACGAAATACTGGCAAACTCATGAGTATCTAGCGAAACACTAATTAGTGCTTCGAAGATTAAAATGAAACATAGTGATAACACAGTTATCTCAAAACAAAACTCATGTAAACGGTAGGTTAGGTTATATTCTGATACATTTACACAACCTAACAGGGGTGTTATGTGAATGTGTGTGCTGTATGTATGTGGAGGGCCAGTTAGTTTACATGAAGACATTGAGGTATCAAATGGACTAGCCAGGAAACGTATCATTAATTCTGCCAGTTGTAAATATACTCATTCATTTTGGAATTCTGATAAGTGTAAAGATAATTATTTTGAAATAAATGTTAGGTGGTTTTATGGATTGAGAGCTATTGGCAAAGGTTACACTGCAGCAGAAACAATGTGTGTCATGATGTATATGCCACGCCCACTTTGTAAAATGGACAAGTATGCAGGATTTATTGGAGCTGCTGTGAAATCTGCTGCATGTGAGTCAATTAAGTGTGCTGCAAATGAAGCTGCTGAAATAAACGATGGTATGATTGACATATCCGTAGCTTTTGGGGCGCTTGGTAGTAGCGCAGCTGCATTTCTAAGAATTCTGTTGCTACAGTGACCAGTGTGGATACTGGAAAGCTAATAGATTTCCAGATTTTAACCAAACATTGTTATAAGTATAAATCAGGGCATGAAGAAGGGCATATCTGTGACAGAAATTATGAAGGACAACTAGTCGTACGGAGGCCTGTGCAGCTGTTGAAATTTATAATCGATCTGTAAACTAAAGGCGAGTGTGTTACACTAAGTTCTTAGGTTATGCAGACTCAAATGCATATAACAGTGTAGTAGCCACTCAGCCTTATGGTGAGAAGCTTATCACAGAACTGGAATGTGTTCGTCATGTCCAGAAGAGGATGGGTACCAGATTGAGGAAGTTGAAACCAAGTTTGAGAGACAAGAAACTTTCAGGTGGTAAGACCATAAGAAGCAGGCTGACAGACAAAATGATTGATCAACTACAACAGTATTATGAGATTGCCATTAGAAATAATACTGAGGATTTGTTGAAATTGAAGCAGGCAGTACGGGCTACCTTCTTCCAGAGACTGTCAGCTGATGATAAACCAGTACACCATCTTTGCCCTCCTGGATCTGGTTCATGGTGCAATTACCGCAATGCCCAGTACTCAAACAGGTCATACAGCCATAAACATTATATCCCAGCAGCAGTTGTGGATATCATAAAACCTGTTTACAGAGACCTGGCAATCTGGAATTATTGAAGAAGTGTCTGCATTGTCAGACTCAAAATCCCAATGAGTCGTTCAATAATCTTATAGTGTCAGTGTTGTCGTAACTGCCGTCTGCGTCATGTCTGCTGTGCAGCGAGTTACGCTAATTTAAGTATTAACTCTATTTTTCTTACTTGTCACTTCTTCTTCCATGTGTTTTTGCTTTTAGGAAGCTTTTTATTGTCGAGTGCTAGTAATAGTGTTCCATAGATTTTGTGTTTGTTTTGAATACAGTCAGAGAGAGTCCGTTTAGTAAGCCATAGTGCCAGTAGTGCTAGTGTTTGTTTTCAATACAGTCCAGAGACAGGTAGGGCTATTTTCATTGTTTTCTACAGGAAGTGTCTAGTAACCACAGTTTAGTCAACTATCAGCCACCTTTAGTGAATTAGCAGTCTAGTTATAAGTTGATTAACTCTCTACAGTAAATTGATTTCTTAGGATGGATAGGATGTGTGACTGCTGTGTATGGACACAGGTGGAGCTGGCCACTGTTCGCGAACAGCTGAACGTGTTGATGGCCGCGGTTACCCGTCTTCAGGCTGCTGCCTTGGAGTGTAGTGGCAGTGGGGAGTCTGGTGCTTTGCATGGTACACCCCAGGTGATACATGCTTCACCCACTGACCCTTCTGTCGACACATCTTTGCAGGTACCGGGCGCGGTTGGGCCACCCTCTTCCCAAGGGGAGTGGTGGGTTCACCAGCATTCGCGGCGCACGAGGCGGAGGGTCAGTGTGGAGGCTGGCTGTGTGGCATCGCCCGTTCTGCCTGTGAGTGGACATGTGGCCACTCCTTCAGCAAGGTCTGAGCAGGCACATGGGGGGAGGGGTTTATTAGTTACTGGGAGCTCCAACGTTAGGCGGGTGATGGAGCACCTTAGGGAAATAGCGGAAAGGTCAGGGAAGAAGGACAGTGTTCACTCTGTCTGCTTGCCGGGGGTCTCATCCGAGATGTGGAGGAGGCCGTGCCAGCAGTGATAGAGAGCACTGGGTGCACCCGACTGCAAATTGTTGCTCATGTCGGCACCAATGACTCCTGCCGTCTGGGTTCAGAGGTCATCCTCAGTTCATACAGGCGGTTAGTGGAGTTGGTGAAGGCGGAAAGCCTCGCGGGGTGGAATCTCAGCTAGCTGTTTGTAGTATCGTTCCGAGAACCGATAGTGGTCCTCTGGTTTGGAGCCGAGTGGAAGGCTTAAACCAGGGGCTCAGACGATTCTGCGGAGATCTGGGGTGCAAATTTCTCGACATCCGCTATCGGGTGGAGAAATGTAGGGTCCCCCTGAATAGGTCACGCGTGCGCTACATGCAGGAAGTGGCTACAAGTGTAGCGGAGTATGTGTGGAGTGCACATGTGGGTTTTTTAGGTTAGAGAATTCCCTCCCTAGGCCCGACAAGACACCTCCTGAGATGCGGCAAGGTAGGAGTAGACAAAATGCAACAGGGAATAACAATATTAATGTGCTAATAGTAAACTGCAGGAGCGTCTATAGAAAGGTCCCAGAACTGCTCTCATTAATAAACGGTCACAATGCCCACATAGTACTAGGGACAGAAAGTTGGCTGAAACCCGATGTAAACAGTAATAAATTCTAAACTCAGATTGGAATGTATACCACAGAGACAGGCTGGAAAGTGAAGGGGGAGGCATGTTTAAAGTGATAAGAAGTGCAATAGTATCGAAGGAAATTGACGGAGATCCGAAATGTGAAATAATTTAGGTGAAGGTCACGGTTAAACCAGGCTCAGACATAGTAATTGGATGTCTCTATAGGCCCCCTGGCTCAGCAGCTGTTGTGGCTGAGCACCTGAAGGATAATTTGGAAAATATTTCGATTAGATTTGCCCAACATGTTATAGTTCTGGGTGGAGATTTTAATTTGCCCGATATGGACTGGGAGACTCAAACTTTCATAATGGGTGGCAGGGACAAAGAATCCAGTGAAATTTTTTAAGAGCTTTATCTGAAAACTACCTTGAGCAGTTAAACAGAGAACTGACTCATGGCGATAACATATTAGTGACAAACAGACCCGAACTATTTGAAACGGTTAACGCAGAACAGGGAATCAGTGATCATAAAGCGGTTACTGCATCGATGATTTCAGCCATAAATAGAAATATTAAAAAAGGTACGAAAATCTTTCTGGTTAGCAAAAGTGTCAAAAATCTGATTTCAGAGTACCTGATGGCTTAACACAAAAGTTTTGTTTTAAGTACAGATAGTGTTGAGGATCAGTGGACAAAGTTCAAAACCATCGTACAATATGCGTTAGATGAGTATGTGCCAATCAAGATCATAAGAGATGGAAAAGAGCCAGCGTGGTACAACAACCGAGTTAGAAAACTGCTGAGGAAGCAAAGGGAACTTCACAGCAAACATAAACATAGCCAACACCTTGCAGACAAACAAAAATTACGCGAAGCGAAATGTAATGTGAGGAGGGCCATGCGAGAGGCGTTAAATGAATTCGAAAGTAAAGTTCTATGTACTGACTTGGCAGAAAATCCTAAGAAATTTTGCTCTTATGTCAAAGCGGTAGGTGGATCAAAACAAAATGTCCAGACACTCTGTGACCAAAAAGGTACTGAAACAGAGGATGATGGACTAAAGCCGAAATACTAAATGTCTTTTTCCAAAGCTGTTTCACAGAGGAAGACTGCACTGTAGTTCCTTCTCTAGATTGTCGCACAGATGACAAAATGGTAGATATTGAAATAGAGGGATAGAGAAACAATTAAAATCACTCAAAAGAGGAAAGGCCGCTGGACCTGATGGGATACCAGTTCAGTTTTACACAGAGTATGTGAAGGAACTTGCCCCCCTTCTTGCAGTAATGTGCCGTAGGTCTCTACAAGAGTGTAGCGTTCCAAAGAATTGGAAAAGGGCACAGGTCATCCCCGTTTTCAAGAAGGGACGTCGAACAGATGTGCAGAACTGTAGACCTATATCTCTAACATCGATCAGTTGTAGAATTTTAGAACATGTATTATGTTTGAATATTATGACTTTTCTGTAAACTAGAAATCTACTCTGTAGGAATCAGCATGGGTTTCGAAAAAGACGATCGTGTGAAACCCAGCTCGCGCTATTCGTCCACGAGAATCAGAGGGCCATGGACACGGGTTCCCAGGTAGATGCTGTGTTTCTTGACTTCCACAAGGCGTTTGATACAGTTCTCTGCAATCGTTTAATGAACAAAATAAGAGCATATGGACTATCAGACCAATTATGTGATTGGATTGAAGAGTTGCTAGATAACAGAACGTAGCATGTCATTCTCAATGGAGAGAAGTCTTCCGAAGTAAGAGTGATTTCAGGTGTGCTGCAGGGGAGTGTCGTAGGACCGTTGCTATTCACAATATACATAAATGACCTTGTGAATGACATCGGAAGTTCACTGAGGCTTTTTGCGGATGATGCTGTGGTATATCGAGAGGTTGCAACAATGGAAAATGGTACTGAAATGCAGGATGATCTGCAGCGAATTGATGCATGGTTTAGGGAATGGCAATTGAATCTCAATGTAGACAAGTGTAATGTGCTGCAAATACATAGAAAGAAAGATCCCATATCATTTAGCTACAATATAGCAGGTCAGCAATTGGAAGCAGTTAATTCCATAAATTATCTGGGAGTATGCATTAGGAGTGATTTAAAATGGAATGATCATATAAAGTTGATCGTGGGTAAATCAGATGCCAGACTGAGATTCATTGGAAGAATCCTAAGGAAATGCAATCCGAAAACAAAGGAATTAGGTTACAGTACACTTGTTTGCCCACTGTTTGAATACTGCTCAGCAGTGTGGGATCCGTACCAGATAGGGTTGATAGAAGAGATAGAGAAGATCCAACAGAGAGCAGCATGCTTCGTTATAGGATCATTTAGTAATCGCGAAAGAGTTACAGAGATGTTAGATAAACTCCAGTGGAAGACTCTGCAGGGGGGATGCTCAGTAGCTCGGTACGGGCTTTTGTTGAAGTTTCAAGAACATACTTTCACCGAGGAGTCAAGCAGTATATTGCTCCCTCCTACGTATATCTCGCAAAGAGACCATGAGGATAAAATGAGAGAGATTAGAGCCCGCACATAGGCATACCGACAATGCTTCTTTCCACCAACAATACGAGACTGTAATAGAAGGGAGAACCAATAGAGGTACTCGAGGTACCCTACACCATCAGGTGGCTTGAGGAGTATGGATGTAGATGTAGATGTAGACCAAAAAATGTTTTTCTTGTAATGAAGACACTAAAGTGGGGGTCAGTCATGCTGTTATTGCTTTTAATGATGGCAACATTGGTAGCGTGAAAGTGCTACAACATATGGGAATTAATTCTGGAGCAAACTGCATCAGAGAATTTGAATGGATGGACAAGGTTTGCACTGGTAAAGCAGAGTATGCAGCACAGTTGGCCACTACGGAGTCCAGAAAGAAGAAAACAAGAAAAAACTTAAAAAAGATCAAGAGGATGATATACAGTATGGTGCAGGGTGCTTCTGAGTGACTAAAAATAAAATGTTAAGCATATATTGAGTTACAGTCTATTAAAACTTTAAAAACTCTTCCTGAAAATTTACATTTTGTCTTGCATTTTTCCCTAAATCTCAGTAACTAATTCGAATAGCGAATTCAAATTTTCAGTATGTATCCTGAGCCTTCTGAACTAAAAGAAGAACATAATGTTATGTATAAATAAAATTATTTAGAATAACATACAAAAAAGTACACAAAATTTTAACTGTGTGATTAAAAAATTGTATTTCCAAAAGCAGTGGCTGAAATGCAATTATTGTAAGACTCAGAACATATAGTTTAATGTCCTGTAAAAGTTTCTTGTCAATGGCTACAGTTGTTCCTGAAATACGGGGAAGTTAAGTCACTAAATTTAACATTGTCAGGATATGGCGTTCAAACTCCCCTTAATGCACATTTTCTCCTTCCTCCACTTGGTGAGCAACACATTTATAGTATTTTCACAACAGCAGTAGCTATTTTCTTACAATTTCTTTTTGCAGGCATACCATGTGCCGGGCTTCAAGGGACATGTGGGATTTATTACCTCAATGAGTGAACACTTCTGTGGCACGTGCAACCGTTTACGGATAACAGCTGATGGCAATTTGAAGGTGTGTCTCTTTGGGAATTCAGAGATATCTCTCAGGTGAGTGATGAAACATAGAATAATCGTGTCCAAGTGAAAATTCATGTGAGGAAACCATAAAATTACTAGAAGACTGACAGACTGATCAGTATTTTACCTCCAGGATGTGAAATTCCAAAACTTCTTATAGACACATTTGTTCCTCTTGTCCTCACATTAGTCATGGAGTCCGAGTGACCTTTGAGACCTTCAGAAACTTATCCCTCTTTCCTCTCTCATTAAGGAACTGATAGTTCCAAATGCTGAGTATAGAATAATACTTTCAAACTGTTTGCCATGCACATTAGGTATGTGGTTGGTATATGGAAGAGATAAACTGCAGTTAAATCCAGCAGGTATGAAATGAGTAATCTTTTCTTGAAGTTTTCAGCTTGCACCCTCCTCCCTCCCAGACATACAAACCAGATACCTCTAGCTAAATAATTTGTGAGTATATATAATTTGCCTCTGTCAACATCATGTTACACTAACCTATTTGTGAGATTAAATTAAAGGAAAGTAATCAGAACTGGAAATTATGTAAAGACATTTTTAGTTATGTCCCTATGTTGTAATAAAGTTAACACAATATTTCTGTCCATGTGATGGTAACTATGATTCGTCAGCCACTGTTGCCGAGCGGTTCTAGGCGCTTCAGTCCAGAACTGCGTGACTGCTATGGTCGCAGGTTTGAATCCTGCCTTGGCTCAGATGTTAAGTCCTATAGTGCCCAGAGCCATTTGAACTGTGATTCATGATTATCAGAGTCTATATGTTCCAAATAAAAATTGGAACTTCATGTGTATAAATGTACAAATTATTAGACAATGGGACCAACAACTGACACTTTTAAATTGATGACTAGACTAAGAGATTAATAATAGGAAAAAAACTGCAAGATACTTGGCGATAAGTTTGCTTCAGGACAAGGTAAGGGGGGTGAGGGGTGGGAAGAATCAGCTCTCTCTTTGTGAGCATACCAGAAATCCTTTATCAACCGAAGGTAAAATAAGATATAAAAATACAGGGTCAAACAATTAATTTAAGTATCTTAAAAACCAAATGACTAATAAAATTGGAAGCTAAGAAAAGTAAGTTCGTAGTAAGTAGGGTGAAACACAAGGGGCTGCAACATATTGCCATTGTTGTTTGACTTGTCTATCAAAGAAAAAAGAAATGGATCAAAACAAAATAAAAGTGAGAATGGAAATGTATCAGAAGCAAATAGGAATAAGCAAGGAACATATTCTTTAATTAAAAAAAAAAAAAAAAATGACCTGTGAGGCAGATGTTCCTACAATTTTATGTTCATAGCACAGCAGTCTGTGAAAGCAAAATATTTATGACATTGAAAAAAGAAAATCAGTGAGTGAAAAGTGTGTGTAGGTGAATTGTGGTGAAAGACTGGATATTGGAACTTCTGTTAGGCTGCCCAGTATTAGTTAACTTGGTAGTAAAGGAGCAAGTTTGCAAGGGCAGATAACTGTTTGACTACGTAAAATAGAGTGGGAGTATGGAAAAGCTAGTCCAAGATAGGATGAAAAAGATAACAGCAACTTAAAAAATGAATTGATAAGTTACCATGAACCCCATTCCAATCTAGTGAATGCAGTGGTTGACAATATCTTGTGACATTCGCCTATAAGGCTCAAACAATAATTGCTAAATAAAAATACAAAATGTTGACAAGACTGTATCGAAGCTGTCACTCTCTTTTGAAACAAGGGTGTTTAAACCAACAAACACGCAGGAAAGCAGGGACAACTCGGACACTAGAGGTAGATAGGAAGTATCATTGAAGGAGTGAGCATAAACCGTGTGGAATATGTGTGGTACAAGTACAAAAAAAAAAAAAAAAAAAAAAAAAAAAAAAAGAAGAAGAAGAAGAAGAAGAGAAGAAGAGGAAGTGGAAAAATCTTGATCTGGAAACAAGGGAATAAAAATTTGCCACGCGAAGAGACAATATGGTACTGTGCTGATGAGTGTGTACAAGTGGTGATATACAATATACATTGATAAAGGAACTCTGCATTGGGCCCAGAAGACCACGCAATGCCCTTCGAGAGATGTCCTCTACTATATATCTATGGAGAGTTAGGGGGTCAGTATACAACTCTCCAGGCTGTTATCAACTTCCAGAAGTTGAAGACACTGCTTCTCACTTGAGTAGCTCCTCAGCTGGAACTACAAGCAGAGTGTACCCTATTCCAGTCCGTCCACCGAGCAGAATTTCCCGGCTCTACAAGGAATTGAACCTGATCCCTTTCTATGGCACCCCTGTGGCATACTGACTGCATAGCTGTGGCAAGAGTCATAATATACACTTGTGAACAATTGAGTTATAACTATTCTGTTTATTGGGGAGAGAGTATGTATATTGCACCGTGAATGAAACAGTTTAGTGTATCGTAAATGGAATGTATTCAGACCTTGTACTTGTTGTGTGAGAGCGCGGTGTCTTAGACACTTGTAGTGTTTGTCTTAGCATGTACGGACCAGTGAGCCTTACTTTCTAGTATTTTTAATTATAAATCATTACTGGTGCCTCTGGCACTTTTGTGCTGCAATAGCAATAGCTTGCAATAGCAAACATTGAGTCAACCATGGTTTTTGGATTAGAAGAAGAGGTCAATTGGGTTGACATTGGGAATAGAGTGATGGGAAGTGGACAATAAGCAGTTATATCGAAGGGTGCATTATTTGATATGTTCAGGTTAATTATAAAATGTGGATTGGAGAATTTTTCACGTTGAGCAGAAGTAAGTTTACAGGACCAGATGTCAAATTACACATGATCCGTGTGAATCCCTATAGTCAGCATGAACACTGGCACACAGAATAATTTATAGGTAGCCTTGCTGTATATAAAAAATCAGATTTGTGCTGAACTGTCATGAACAAACTGTCACTTCTCTGGAATAAATAGACTCTGATTTGTTAATTACATCTGTGTAAATGAAAAATATAGGAAAACATAGATTGCTGCTTACTGTAAAGCAGACATGTTACATTGTAGACAGGCACAATTAAAAAGGCACTTACACAAAGCTTTCGGTCACAGCCTTCATCAGCAAAAGAGATACAGAGAAACACACACATTCATACACACAGGCAAGCACATGTCACACACATATGACTGACAACTCCAGTAGCTTGCCCCTAGCTGCTGGACTTGGCAGTTTTTTTTTCTCTGTGTGTGTGTGCGTGCGTGCGCGCGTGGAGTGCTTGCTTGTGTGTTGTGCCTGTGTTCAACTTTGTTTTCTTTACGGTAAATAGTGATCTATCTTTCCCTGCACTGTTGATATTCCTACCTGGAATTTCCATTGTTTAATCAGTGTAAATAAGAAGGACACAGTTACATATATTCTGTCACTTGAAGACTAATACATGAAGTAAGTGGACATTATTTTTTATTGCAGAGGATCTTTGTCACCACTAATTATTAATTTTGTGTTCCAGTTAATTAGACATGGTTTCATCCTTTCGTGGATGTGCTCTTTTTGTTAAATCTTCCTGCAAAAGATCTGATTTACTTCAAATTAATAAACCTGAGTATTCTGAAAAAGGAGGTGCAGCTTACAGCTGCAGTGTGACAGTTGATCACAGGGTGATTTTATCACTGCCATATCGTGGGTAACCATGGCTCGAGACACTTATTCTATAAGGGTGTGTAGTCATTGGGCTTTCTTGTACCACAGTGTCAAAGGTGTACTGTGAGCAGATTTACTCAAGGAAAATACTACCACAATCAGCAGAGTGAACTGCTATGGGCAACAGGATATCATTGGCAGGGGTTACCACTGACTAGCATGGCTTTAGCAGCGAACAGGTGGGCCACAATGTAGCAAATGACTCACCAACTCAGTGACATTCAATAAACAGTAACCATTCATGCCACTGGGAACTGTCACCTCTTTGTGGGATACAAAGATGCAATCTGCACACTGCTCGTCACAGTTACAAAGATTAGCATTGGTTCGGAACAGCACCAGGGGATGCTCGAAGCATGCAGGAAGGTCGTCTGTCTGATGAATTGCGGTACATATTGCCAAGGTGGCAGGGTGCAAAATAAGGAGTGATCAAAAAACTTCCATTTGAAGGCTGCATAGTTCAGACCAGTATGCCACACACACACACACACACACACACACACACACACACACGCACACTCGCACACACACACACACACACACACACACACACACACATATCCATCCGCACATATACCCTGCTTGTGTCTGTATATGTGCGGATGGATATATGTGTGTGTGTGTGTGTGTGTGTGTGTGCGAGTGTATACCTGTCCTTTTTCCCCCCTAAGGTAAGTCTTTCCACTCCCAGGGTTGGAATGACTCCTTACCCTCTCCCTTAAAACCCACATCCTTTCGTCTTTCCCTCTCCTTCCCTCTTTCCTGATGAAGCAACTGTGGGTTGCGAAAGCTTGAATTTTGTGTGTGTGTTTGTTTGTGTGTCTATCAACATACCAACGCTTTCGTTTGGTAAGTTACATCATCTTTGTTTTTAGATATACTTTTCCCATTTGGAATGTTTCCCTGTATTATATTATATATCAGTGCTTTCCTCTCCCACAACTATCCTGTAGACCTTGTCCACAAACAGATCTCCCAAACAATACATTCCTCCCCAACCAACAACAATGTTACTACCCCCAGACCACACAGAAGCATCCCCCTTGTCACCCAATATTATCCTGGCCTCGAATACATCAACTAATTACTCCGCCACGGATATGAATTTCTCAAGTCAAGCCCTGAAGTGAGATCATCCCTTGACAATATTCTCCCCACACCACCCAGAGTTGCCTTTTGCCGACCCCCTAACCTCCGTAACATCCTTGTCAAACCCTACAATATTCCCAGACCACCTTCTCTACCCAGCGGTTCCTACCCCTGTAACCGACCCCGATGCAAAACCTGCCCCACGCATCCCCCCACAACCAACTACTCCAGCCCCGCTACTGGTATAACATACACAACTCAAGGCAGGGCCACATGTGAGACAGCACGTCATTTATCAGCTGACATGCCTGCACTGCACAGCCTTTTACATTGGTATGACGACAACTAAACTGGCTGAGCGCATGAATGGGCACAGACGAACTGTCCACCTAGGAGATGTCCAATACCCAGTAGCGGAGCATGCCCTCCAGCATAATTCTAGGGACCTAGGAACCTGCTACACCATATGTGCCATTTGGCTTCTCCCACCCAACACCAGTACCTCGGAACTGCGGAGATGGGAACTTGCACTCCAACACATCCTTTCATCCCGCCATCCCCCTGGACTGAACCTATGTTAACCAACCTCACTCCCATTTACTCTTTAGTCTTCTCCTCTTTCCCTTTCCTCTTTAGCCATTCACGCATCTTTTTATCCTACATAGTTGTGTTTATCTTTATACTATGTACCTCTTTACTTCTGTATTCATCCTCCTTGGTTTGAAGCTGGCACAGTAATTACAGTAGAATATCTTTGGCTTCCCTCTGACATCCATGCCTCCATCTTTGCTACCCTCCCTGTTTACCTTTCCCCTGTTGCTTCATAACCTGGGTTGTGAATAACTGAATCCACTTTCCCTTCTTCCCCTTTTTTCCCCTCTCTCCTCCCTGATGAAGGAACGAAGTTCCGAAAGCTAGGATACGTCAATTTTCTGTTCTGTTTTGTGTATCTATCGGCTGTACTGAGCTGAGGTAAGTACTCACCAGGCCCTCTGTCTCTTTGTTAGTATTTGTTTCATATATATAAACACACACATACACACACACACACACACACACACACACACACACACACACACACACACACACAGGGTGATGCGTATTAACATTTAAAAACCTCCAAAGCACTGTAGATGACCCTGAGACAAGTAATTTAATACAAGACACATGGGATTACAAATGTTGGATACGATACAAATGTTGGGAAATGTGTCAAAAGTGAATGACAAATGTCACCAGATGATGTACCTTGCCATGCTTGCAGTGGTTGAGCCTCTTGGTCTGTCACACTTGATCATCCCAACCCAAGTCAAGTATTGATATCGTTGTGGCTACGGATACATGTGTGCGACTTTAGTGATGGCGTTCAGGATTTGCGTCTTGCATCTGGCAGGCAGTATTTTTTCATTGTGTTAAACAATTATGTATTTATATTGATGTGTATTATTTTATTTATCGGTCTTGCAGTTTCCTTGATTTCTTGCAAAGTACAGTACAATGAAAACCTACCATATTGCATAACAAGTAGATGAGTGTAAACTTCAGAATAGCATCATCGCCATTAAATGACCTTTGTTTTCTTTACTAACTAATGTCTGTAAACAAAAAGAGAAGTGACAGAAGCAAAAAACACAAAATCAGAACTGCTTTTGCTTGATTACAGCAGGGACAGTAATTTTGTAACATCTACATTTACAACAGATCATATTTACAAAATGTTTTGAAATTTGCTCTGTTTTCTCAAATGAAAGTATTGCACTGCTCAGTCATTCCTTTACACTCAACCCCGACTGCTGCACATGCTGTGGGGTATGTCATCTGGTTACGTCATATGTTCAGTGTTTCTCACCAATTTTTGGGGTATTTTGAAATTTACAAAAAGGCAAATGCAGAAAGTTATCACATTTTGCTGCACAATACCTGTGTCACAGAAAAATAATGTATACAAATCTTCTCAGATTGGCCACTGAATAACTTTGTGCAAGCCTCGCAATATTTCACCAACACAACTGTTCGTCATCTTCAGGTAGTGGTGGGTCCTGTCATCACTGCTGCAAGATGTGACTGGTGATATTCGCACAGCAGAATTGAAATTTGTCAGGCTAGAAGCAGGAGTACGAATGTGTGGACAGGCACTCCCAGTTGGATGGAAATGCCATTCATAGTAGCCTTCTGCTTATGTGTTGTGGGCAATGACTGCACTTCTGGACACTCGTGTGGTTAAAAGCTGAATTAACTCTCTGCAAGGTGCTGCATCAGGTCATACATCGGAGGATCTGGTTTCTACTGTTTTAATTTCATGGCAGTCAGTGCTGGATTCTGGGCAGTGCTTAGTCAAAATTCCATATTCCTGTTGGTAAGATTGCCCACCGTATGGCCTCTTGGGAAACGTGTGGTGCCCTGTATTCAGGCAGTGCTCTGCTACCACTAATTTACTGGGTGGCATTTTTGTCAGTGCTGTTGAACACAGTGTTCTTGCACAATGTGAGGTGTCTGCCCTATATAAGATTTCCCATAATGGCATCAGATCTTATATATGATCTATGTTTTCTAGGGTCAAGATTGTCTTTAACTTAACACAAACACTTCCTTAGTTTCGCTGGTAGACGAAAAACACACTTGATTCTGTTTCTCCTAGCGATTCTTTCTATTTTTGAAAACATGCCACTGAAATATGGCAAGAAAGCCATTTGCAGTGCTTGTCTAAGTATCTTCATTTACATCCCTACACTGAACTTGCTTTGCTCAGAACACATTGCAAATCTGTTTACAAGAATAAACGTTCTGCTGCAACACTGTTATTAGGTTTTACAGTTCACCAGGCAAACTGTTGGTATCTGAGATCACGTGTGCTCTATGTGCCAGGGAGTGTAAGACACTACCACATTGTGCAGGGTGATGGCAACTTTTGGACCGCAAATATAACTCTGCGTGTATCAGTTTGCAGTAGAGACTATGCCCCAGTGTTCTGTCAGCTTTTCTTCAAACTGTGACATCCAGGAATGGTAAGCTGCTATCTTTTTGTACTTCCACAGTGAACTGAATATTCAGATGGAGCGAGTGCAAATGCTGCAGGGACATAGGTAGTGTCTGTATTATGTGGGCCACACCACAAATGTCTCTTCAGCATTCTGCCAGAAGGAGGAATGTTGGATATTTACTAAGGGAAATAGAGGGTCTCCCATGGGAACACTGTCCACTTGATTAAAGTAGTTGGTGTTACATAAGAAATAGGATGAGGTATGCACATGTTTAAACAGCACCACAATTTCTTTCTCAAACTTGCTGTTAATAACCTCTAATGAGGGCTGCAGGGGCACTTTTGTAAGTAATGATATAACATTTGAGCTAACTAAAAGATCTGAAAGTTCTAGTTTAAGCATCTTCAGGTATTCTATGAAATCCTCTGAATTCTAAATATGATGGTCATAGTCATCCACATGATAAATTTCAAAGCTGTCATGTGGAAATTGCCAGTTGCATCTTGCAGCAGTGATGGTGGAAATCACCACCACCTGTAGATGCCAAAACGTTGTGTCACTGAAATATTGAGGGAGGGACTTGCATAATGTTATCTGGTGGGGAACCCAAAGTGTTTTTGCAACAGATCTATCAGGCAAGCCTGAAAAGTCACATATACTCCAAGCAGTAAGTACCTGTCGTAAAATGATCACATTAGTGAGCTTGGCAATTAATTAAGAGTTTATCAATAAATTTGGCTTCATTTTGCAAGAAATTGTGCTGTGTTCCAGTACTCCCTCTTCAACAAAACTAATGTCAGTTTCTGCTCCACCTCTTCAGCCCAAGATCCTATGTACACTCTTGAGCATTTGTGTAAGATACCTGTTTATTTATAAAAATAAAAGTAACTTCTATCATGACTTTCCCATTCTTGTCCAGTGGGTTTGTTATCCTGCTGTTGCCTACTGCAGACTACAAGATTACTGTTGAAGATTTCTGCAAAGTTTTTCTTCCTTTTTAGTGTACCAACATTTCACTGTGTGGTAATTGCCTGGTACTGTTTAACGGGTGTTTTAACAGTTGTTTCAGAGATGCAATACGAAGCAAATGCAGTGAGGATGACTTGCTTGCCATGATTTGGGCAGCAGTGAGAAGAAGGAAGAAACAACATCGAGGTAAGATACATTACAGCAAATGTAACTCTATAGATAGAAAGAAAATTTCTGTTTAACAAGTCATAGCAAACATAAGAGCAAAATAGAACGAAAAACAACAGTTATAGAACCTGTGTTTTTTGTGTAAACTTGGATTTAATTTTTATTTAGTATTCATTCTGATTAATGCCCATTGGTCAACAAGATATTTCAGCCCTAGAATTTGGTTCTGCAAGGTCCACCAGATAACCATATATGGCTGTTGTAACTCCTTTATTGGACTTCAGAAGTTTTCCAGCAACAAATCTTTTTTTTTTCTTTCTTTCTTTCTTTTTTTTTCTTTTTTTAAAAAAAAGCTAAAATGCAGAAAACATCATAAAGCAAACACTCACAGAAAAGCATCAGTGTCCTTGAAACAATGGAAACTCCAGTAGGAATATCAACAATATTGGAAAAGGCAGATTACTACTTACTGGTGAAGGCTGTGGCTGAAAGCTTTATGTAAGTGTCTTTTAATTCTGCCCATCTGCAGCCTAAGGTATCTTCTTTATGGTAAGTAACAGTCTGTCTTTTCCTTCATTATTCATTAGTGTTCTTTGTTTTTATTGCTGTTTAGCAAGCATCATGTGGTATATAAGGGATGCGAATAGCGTCAGATGAATCATCACTCTGGAGGATATGAAGGTGCTGCATATTGGTGTGAGACAGCATTATCTGATGAGAGTTTGAAAGAAACCTCATTGTGGATGTCCATTTGGTCGCCTGGTTAAACCTTGCAACATCTGTATTTTTGGAGTATTTGGATCTGACAGTGGCCTGATGTTGAAAAGTAAGGGCATACTCGTCATCAATGTTCCAGTTGACTACATGAGACCACTACAAGGGAGCATCACTGTGTAGTGTACTGAGTACATTGTAACCTGTTCACATCTGTGACTGCCATCTGAGAACAAGTACAGTAAACTCTCGTGCAGCTACACTTTTGGCTAGCTAGATTGACACTTGACAAGTTTCAGTTTGCGTGCACCTGGAGCCAAGCATTTGCTGGTGTTTTTTGGCAATCTGCTGCTAATCTGTGCACTGGTGTGTGTCAAAAGTCCAAGTATCGTCAATTCGTGCGTGTGTTGGTTGAAGCTCTAGTGTGTTTCTTATTCGTATTGCATGGTTTCATGCCACTGCCATCTATTGGAACTCCTTGGTAGTACAGTACATACAGTATTGTTCTATGCAGCGCAACGTAGCCCTGTCAAAACCGACAATTAGAGTGCGCTGCCTAACACTTTCCACTTGTTGTCGGTACATCAAAGCTGAGTGTGTAACAGTGAATGTACAACACCCTGTTGTGTTGCCACGTGGGCTTGGGTAGAACAGAGGAAATGGCATAGATGTATCGAATGCTTTCATTTGATGGCTGCCACAGCCTGGTTTCAAAAGTCAAAAGTTTGTCTAGTGCATCTCGAGTGTTGTCAAGTTGTGCATCTGTGTGTTTCTGATTTGAGGTTTCGTGCTCCCACTATGTGCCTTAAAGTGTCCAGAGATAAAAGGGGCCAAAAACCATAAAGGACTCAGTCGAGTGTCTGTAGAAAGAACACTGAACGTGACTACAGGCACGAAACATAAAATGAATGTGATCTTGTTGGAAAAAGAGCTTCACACTTTGCAGAGAATTGATGCTGGTGAGCCACCCACAAAAGTTGCTACAGAGTAGGAGTACAATTACTGATCGGAAGACAAATTGATCAGGAATTTAAAAATTTTGTTCCATCCAAGCATTGGGCAGCGCAGTGAAATCTTGAAAAGCAATGAGAAAAGGTGCACATCCTCAGTTAGAAGAGGCATTATTTTTGTGGCACGAATAAATAAGAGCCAAAGGTGTGTCAGTTTCAGGTCCTCTACTTTGTCAAAATGAGCTGATGAGCTGATTGAAGGAAAGAAGCAAGAATTGCTCGGAAGTAATGGCCAGCAGGATCGTTTCAAGAAGCAGCATGGCATTCATGAAATTGCCATCAGTTCCAAATCATTATCTGGGGATGAAGCTGCTACACTGATTTTAAGAAGAAACTGCACACAATCATTGACAAAGGAGGTTATACTGGCTATCAACTTTACAAATGTGATGAAACTGGGTTGAATTACAAAATGCTGCCAATGAAAACCCTTGCCTCTAAAGAAGAAGAAATGGCTTCAGGATACAAAAAAATCCAAGAAAGATTTACTGTCCTTGCTTGCAGTAATGCCACTGGCAATCATAAACTGTGTCTTACTTTAATTGGCAAATCCAAAACACCAAGAGCATTTAGACACCAACCAACCAGTTTGCCACTGAGGTACATGAGTCAGTCTTAAGGCATGTATGAACAGTGCCATCTTCAGAGAGTGGTTCCAGGCAGAGTTTGTTCCAACTGTAGTAAATTACATGGAAGGAAAAGGACTTCCTTGAAAAGTGCTACTTCTTGTGGACAATGCTCCTTCTCACCCAGGTGATCTGCAAGATGGGGATATCAAAGTTGTATTTCTCCCACAAAATGTCACATCTCTATGTCAACCGATGGACCAAGGTATTCTTGAGGCGATGGAAAAACATTACAGACGCAAGATGCTGGAATAATTAATAGGTGTGATTGATGCTGCAGATGATTTTGTGGAAGCTCTTAAAACAATCGATGTTTTAAGTGTCATTCATTGATTGCTGAAGCTTGGAATCTAATTCCTCCAGTTCCTCTTGTTAGGTCTTGGAAAAATACTCTTAGATCGTAAGGCAACCTAAGTGGTGGGAAGGAGGAGGCAACACCGAAACTCAAGCTGACATAATTTTGGTGAATTTACTGGAGAAGCTGGTTGTAAAGACACACACTTCGAAGACATTGAAGAGTGAATAGAAAATGGCATTTTTTCATGTGACTGAGGATGAAATCGTCCAAATTGTGACCGATCATAAAGTGTCAGAAGACTATGTTTCTGATGATGAATCAGAGAAAAATATTCCTCACACATTCTGTTATGAAGTGATCCAAACTGCCCTGGAGTACATCAGCCAACAGGCGGAGACGATTTATCTTGAAATAGTTTGATTTCAACGTTGGAGATGTATTGTTGCAGCAATAGTTTCTCAAGCAAAAAAACAAAAGAAAAAGACGTTTGTGACTTCGTTACCAAAAAATAAACTCTAATGAAGCATCCTAGAACTTCTATGTCCATAACTTAAAAAGTTTTTTTTTTTTAAATTTTCTTGAAAGTTCCTCTAGACAGACTTTTTGTTCCTTTGAGTAATCTCTAGATTTGTTTCATAATTTTGTTCAGTAGTTTATTTTTTACTCAAAAGAGTAGGTAATAAAATTAAAACTCCTGTTATTTCCTGCTGCCAAATAAGGGAGATTTTTTCTGTAAGAATGCAAAATAAACGAGCTTTGTTATACAGCACTTAAAAACTTTGAGTTTTCAATCATAGTTTGGTGCCTTTTTAACATGTCAGCACAATTTTTTCAGTAAAAAAGTGCAGGGTTATTTGCAACCATATCAGTAACGTTTTACATACCCTACGCACGTTTTACGATCGTATTTCGCAATATTGATGCAATTTGGAGTGTTCACATGTGAAAACAGGGGGACTTTGATTTATCTGAAATTTTTGTTATCGGAACCGGCCACCGTCCCGATCATTTAGGATAAACAGGAGTTCACTGTAATAGACTCCTTGCAACATGCTGTGTCATACTGCTAGGAGCAGCCAGACTATGGAATTGCCGTCCTGCACATAGGCTGCCATTAACACCCAAGCAAATGACTGCATGTGAAGTGGTGCCATGATCGAGAAGTACGGACTGCTAATGAATGGTGTCACATTATGTTCACTAATGAGTCCCAGTCCTGCACTGCTCCAAATGACTATCGTGGAGAAGTTCGACAGTGACCCGGGGAGATGGGGAGAGGTCCCATTCTTCCACATTTTGGGGGGGGGGGGGGGGTCACAAAGCAGTCCCATGGTGTGGGGAGCCATTGGGTATGACTTCAGGTCACGGCTTGTAATGGCTGAGGGAACTCTGATGGTACAGCAGTGTGTAATAGTATTGTGGTGCTATTTTTCAACAGGCCAGTGCTTGTCCACATGTAGTGTGTGTCTCTTTAAGTTGTCTGCGTGATGTTGATATACTCCTGTGGCCAGCAAAATCCCCATATCTGTCCCCGATAGAACATTATGGGACCAACATGGACGTTAACTCCATCCCACTGCCTGTATCCATGATTGCAATGTCCAGTGACAACAGTTGTGGATCACCTTTCTCAGGAGGGTATGCAGCAGCTTTACGACATCCTCCCGCACTGTCCAGGCCAGACAGGGTGCATTGCTGTGTTGATAAGTGGGCTCAAACTGATAAGTTCTGTGTAAATTTGACTCTGTTTTGTTATCACTGAAATAACATCGCATACCCTCTAAATTAGCTATGTTTCAATTTGTTTTCTCCCCTGACAGACATAAGTATATGAAAATGGGATGGCATAACACATTGCTATTCAACTATGCCCCTAAGGAAATTGTAAGATAATGGAGAAGAGCAGGTGCACTATTACACTGACTAGAATGTAAACTTAAAGATAGAATTATATTGTGTAACCTATACCGATGATGTAATACTAATTGACAAAAACATCACTGATGTGCTAAAGCAATTTGAAATATTAAGGGAGCAATCTAGGAAAATTGGACTAATAATTTCACCTGGGTAAAAAATTAATGGACGATACCAAAATGGCACTGGGTGAACTTATATAGGCAACAACATAGTATTCGGTGATACAGAGTTTAAATAATTAGGTGAAAAAGACCACTGAACATCATAATGAAAAGAAGGCATAGAATCCAGACTTCAGAAAATACAAACTGTCTCTCAGTTAACTAAAAGTATTTTTCCTGGAACTCTAAAATCTAACATTGCACAACAGTGATCAAATTAGGATTTCTTTATGCATGAGAGAGACTCTTTGTCCAACACAAGACATGAAAACAGCAAACTGAATTAGAAGAATGTAAAATTGTAGTAAAAATCTTAGGTCCAAGAATAAAAGTTGGAATACATCACACAGAACCCAGTGTGAAATCTCCAGGCAAATTCCTAAAAACTCTTGTTACAATGTGTCTCCAAAGAATCCAACTTGTGGGACATACAGAAAGAATGTATCCAAACAGGCAGCTCATTGGATTCCCACATACTTGAAAAATAAGATCCAACTGATGAAAACAAACAGGAAGAGACCTTACGAAATTGGAATCACCACATTTACAGTATTCTGATGTAGTGATGAGTCACACAGAGTGCAGTTTCACAGTAGCTTGATCGATGCTTGTACTTGTGTATGTAGTATATGCAAGTGTGTACAGCGTCTCTTCTGGTGTACTCACAATATGCTAATTTAGTGGCCGAGCAGTAAACCGGATCCCTACTCGGTTCCAGTGTGCTGTGCTAATTATTCTTCTTCACTATACATTTATGCTTGGAGCTGCAAGAGAGGCCATTTTCCGGATAGTGCCACAAAAACAACAAATTCTCAGATATCAGTTTAACTTAAACTCTTCAACATCATAGACAACATTTCACATTAATATGTTGCAGAACACTAGATTAGTGTAAAAAATTGCCAGAGTAAACATTGTTCTCCATGTGACAGATTGTCACCCGATGTCCAAAATCGATAAATTTTATATCTCTGCACAGAGAAGCAGCTGGTTGCTCATTGTCATCTGTGGTGCTAATCAATGGGTCGAGCTCGTTGCTGGCACAGCGCCACCTCAGAGTAAGTGGCCCCTCATCCCAGCAGGTGGCGATGTTTAAACACCCGTATAGCTCCCAAGACTTACTGTGTCTGTGGATAACTCCGTCTCTGCACAGAACTTCCCACATTTCCCACACAGTGGGCCCTTGTGTCTCTTACACACAATAAATCTTCAAACTTCTTTCATTGGCTAAGTTAAATTTCGAGTGTGACGTGCTATTTCGTAAAAAATAGCAAACGGTAGACATGGATGTTATTGTGACACTTTCCTAAGGCAACATTTGTGTATTACACTTGTAGAAGTGCACTGCAACATAAAACAGTAGACCGTAAGTTCAAACAATGGAAACTACAGGTTGGAATATCAGCAGTGTAGGAAAATATAGAGTGCTAATTACCATAAAGATGGCACGTTAAAATGCAGACAGGCACAGTTAAGACACTTACACATAAGCTTTTGGCCACAACCTTCATCAGAAAAAGAAATAGAAATACACACCATTCATTCACACAAGCAAGCACACCACACACACACATGACCACCAACTCAGACAGCTCAGGCCAGAATGCTAGCCTGTAAGTTTGCTACACAATAAAATAATTATTCTGAGCTACAAGAAAAATGGATTCAAAGAACTAAACTGCTTGAAGAAAAAAAAGGGAAGCTCCCTGAAGCAACGTAGTTTCACGAGTGTGCATACCAGTGGTAAATTATGAGAGTCGCAACTCTCTGAAATGGATAAAAAGGTCACCAGATTGCATTAGCTTTGTTTGTGTCTCGGATTGTTACCATGAATGGTAGGAGCTATAAGAGATGTGAAGAGTGTAAGATGTTGAGTGATCCCTGTGGAGGACACAGATGCCCTGTACTTCTGTGAGTCAGCACTATCAGCACGTAACAAAATTTGAAGGGGCCTAATTGTGTGTCTCCATTTGCCAGGCTGATTGAATTATGCAGTATGCAGATTTGTGAGACATTCAGATGTGGTAGTGTCCCCATGTTGGACTGCTTGGGTACATAAGGGCGGCTTGCTTGTCAGCAAGCTTCCGGTTGACCGTGTCTGACGAGCCCATGGGAGAATTGCTGCAAGTACGCCGAGCACATTGTAACCCTTTCACACCTGCACCTGTCATGTGATCAGCAGTGAGTCACATTCTACAAGACCCGCGATGACAGTTGTCAGTGAGTATGACAACGACATAGGGAGAGGGCGTTTGGGGCAGCATCGGATATGACTTCAGGTCACTCTGACAGCACAACAGTATGTCATGGACATCCTACATCCTCATTTGCTACCTCCATGTCCAACGGAGTTACAAGAGACAGAGCAGTGAAAACATATCCAGTTGTTGACTCACAAAACGGTTTTGAACTGTGACGCATGTAGTCTTAAGTGAATCATTCATACAAAAAGAAAAGAAGAGGAAGCTAAAGTCAGAATGTGAAAAAATTTGAGAATGGAATAGATATTTGAAGACTTCACACTTGAAACTCCCAGTTTTCCTATTGTGAAAGTGCCTTTGTGACCATATGCATTTCACTGATGATAAACTTTTTTTTCCCCCTGGGTCTTGGCTCCATATTTTTTCATCCGGTTGAGTCAGAATACTTGCATAGTATCTGTGAGGTATTGTTTCAGTCTTGCAAGCTAATCTAAAATACAATCCCTTTTGCATCCTAGAAAACAATGACCACTCTTTCTCTCCGATTAAGTCACCTTGGCTATTTTTGTGCAACTGCTGTTTCATTTCATCCACGGGAACAGATTGGTGCATAGAATCAGTTGTGTGTCAGATTGTCCCAAATTGTTTTTCACATTAGGTTGTAGTCAGGCTTCAACAGACATGCCACTCACTTTCTGGTATGGCCACGGCATCAACTGTTTTGCACATCTTTTTAATTACTGATCTTGCAATATCACACTGTGTTCTTTCTCAGCATTTTCATATTTGATTGTAATTCTAGGAAGTAGTTCATGAGTCATCTTACAGAGACATATGCCACATATGAATTCAGCCACCCATTCCTTAACTGTTGACTATGAAGGAACTCCCCCCATGAACCATGGACCTTACCGTTGGTGGGGAGGCTTGCGTGCCTCAGCGATACAGATGGCCGTACCGTAGGTGCAACCACAACGAAGGGGTTTCTGTTGAGAGGCCAGATAAACATGTGGTTCCTGAAGAGGGGCAGCAGCCTTTTCAGTAGTTGCAGGGGCAACAGTCTG
Organism: Schistocerca serialis cubense; assembly: GCF_023864345.2. Lineage (NCBI taxonomy): Eukaryota > Metazoa > Arthropoda > Insecta > Orthoptera > Acrididae > Schistocerca > Schistocerca serialis. The sequence goes on from NW_026047583.1 coordinate 52,429,587, forward strand.
GATGATTGACTGATCTGGCCATGTAACATTAACCAAAACACCTTGCTGTGCTGTTACTGCGAACGGCTGAAAGCAAGAGGAAACTACAGCCATAATTTTTCCCGAGGACATGCAGCTCTTCAACTTGACTAGAAGAAGAGATCGGTTGGTAGGACATGTTTTGAGGCATCAAGGGATCACAAATTTAGCATTGGAGGGCAGCGTGGAGGGTAAAAATTGTAGAGGGAGACCAAGAGATGAATACACTAAGCAGATTCAGAAGGATGTAGGTTGCAGTAGGTACTGGGAGATGAAGAAGCTTGCACAGGATAGAGTAGCATGGAGAGCTGCATCAAACCAGTCTCAGGACTGAAGACCACAACAACAACAACAACATGAAGGAACTGACTCTTAATAAGTAAGATGATGCCTGTAGAAAAGTACAACAAAACAGTAATCTCAAAAAAGGACAGGATAGACAGTACATTCTGTAGGACATATTCAAAGTGATTGGTAAAAGAGACTTGGTGTGTTAAATGCAGCTTTTGATTACATGATAATTGAATTGGATAGATAAACAACCTACTTGCTAAGTGGCGGCAGAACACACACATAAAAGAAGATTATAATTAGGCGAGCTTCAGAGCCAGTAGCTCATTCTTCAGGCAGAAGGGTTGAAGTGGAAGGAAGAGGGGTGAAGGATAGGTCTAGGAAAGAGGGTAGATTTTGAGAAAGTTACCCAGAACTGCAGATCAAGGGCTGACTTTCCAGATGGGATGTGATTCCACATCTACATACATACTCCACTAGCCACCATATGGTGCATGGCAGAAGGTACCCTGTCTCACTACAATAGTCTGAATAAAATTACTTGATAGTTGACATCAATCACTTGCTGCAACAATGTTGCCACATTGGCTACCAGCTACCGTTTGGTTACAGGTGACAACAAACAAGCAGCTCACTTCACAAATTATGTTAAATGTTTAACACAGAGCAATTTTTCTAGTGGCTGGTGCAAGGTATGTCAGAAATGTTGGATACTCTGTCGACTATTGATTTAAAGTGACCAGTGACTGAACTGGGGCAGACGACCCGTTTTGTATCTCTGACTGTAAACTTGTGTCCTAACCCAGCCGAGAAAATTGTGGTCAACAGTCTGCAGCAGTACTAATATCATGATCGCTTTGTTCATGGCAATTAAAGCTAACCCTTAAGGGTAAACTCACGACAACAAAAACTCAATTTCAGGGCTGAAAGCAAATTGAAATTTCTCCATGTCATTTGTTACCTGTAACTATCCTTACACTAGCTGCACATGCTGCCATGTTAGAAACCAGTGAACAGTCCATGTGGGCACTTGGTCGTGGATTATAGATGACTGAGGCAGATTCCAAATGAAGAAATAATGACAGGAAGAAAAATAAGACCAAATAGAACAGTCAAAACAATGATGAAAAATGATGCAGCAAATTATTAAAAATAAAAAAAAAATATATTTAAACCAATTAATTGAATGAAAATAATAATCACACTCTTTTGGTTAGATTTAAAAATAAAAATTTTGCTACATTGATGAGATTCAAACCTACAACATGCTACATATTAGATTAATCTGCCAACCATTGTGCTATGCCACAGCACTGCATGAAGTATTTATATATGTGAATGTAGTGACCCAGTTGCAACTATGAATTGCAACCTTAAAAATTTCAGTTTCACGCAGTGTAGTGAAAAGCTTATCTAATGTAAGATGATCTCTGTGAATATGATAACTATATGTATGATACTGAATCACACCTTGTGCTGAGTTATTCAGTAGTGTTTGGTTAGTGCTATGAATGAAATGTGTGTCTTTCATTAGCATTGTTAATGTGTGTTGTTTTTGGTGTAGGTATCGCGTGTCATGAAATACATAATAAAAGTGTCGGGCTCGTAATTCGGGATACAAATACATCAAGAAAGAATGCTGAACCAGGAATTGGAAGTGACTGGCCAAGTTTGGTGGAGTTTGGCAACAGCAGACAGTCCAAGTGTGACGCTGACTACTCTTATTGGCGTTTGAAGTGCCAACTATCAAGTAATTTTATTTCAACTGTAGTCAGTTCCTTTCCCGTTCCATCTGCCAATTGAGTGAGGAAAAAGTGAATGTCTATATGCCTCTCTATGAGTCCTAATTTGTTGTCTCTTATCTTTGTGGTCCTTACGCATAATGTATGTTGGTGCAAGCAGAATTGTTCTGCAGTCAGCACAGTGTTCCTCAAAATCCCTCCAGGGATTCTCATTTGAGTTCCAGAAACATCTCCATAATACTTGTATGTTGTTGTTTCAACCTACTGTTAACAAATCTAGTATCCTGCCTCTGAATTACCTCAATGTCTGCTTTAATTCGACCCCTTGCGGATACCAGACACTCAAACTGTACTCAAGAAGAGATCACACTAGCATCCTATATGTGATGTCCATCACAGCTGAGCCACACTGTAGTAAAATCCACCCAACAAACAAAAGATGATTATTCGCCTTCCCTACCATGACCCTCACACGTTTGTTCCATTTCATATCACATTGCAATGTTACGTCCAGATATTGAAACAATGTGACTTCTTCATTCATGACACTACTAATGCTGGATTCTGGCATTATGGATTTGTTTTTCCAACTCATCTGCAGTAACTTATATTTTTCTACATTTAGGGTTAGCTGTCATTTATCACACCAACTGGGAACTTTGTCCAGGTCATCTTTTATCCTCCTAAATCACTCAACGATGACACCTTCCATACACCACAACATCATCAGCAAACAACCGCAGATTACTGTCCACTTTGTCCATCAAATCAGTTATGCACATAGAAAATATGAGTAATAGCGCTCCTATCACACATCCCTGGAACGATCCTAATGATACCCCAGTCACTGATGGACACTCACCGTCGGGATAATGTAGTGGGTTCTATTACTTCAGAAGTCTTTGAGCCACTCACATGTCTGGGAATGTATTCCATGTGCTTGTACCTTTGTTAAAAGTCTGCATTGAGTCATTATGTCAAATGCTTCTCGGAAATCAAGAAATATGGAATCTGGGTTTGTGAATTTTGTGATGGCAAAGTTAGAGGAGCAATGCATCTGCATTAAATTTTGTGTGAAACTCAAGAAAACCTTTACAGAGACACACCAAATGATGCTGGGAGCCTATAGCGATGAGTACTTAAGCCATACTCGGTGTTACATATTATTCACACGTTTTAAAAATGGCTTTACAAAAGTCAAACATGATCCTTGTTCAGGACGCTCTTAGATGTCCACTGATGATGCTTGTGTCAGGAACGTCAACGAAATTGTGTGTGCCAGTCGAAGATTCACTGTCCGAGAGATTGTAGAAGAATGTAACATTTCAATTGGATCATGTTATGAAATGACACAGCATCTTGGAATGCATTGTGTTGCCGTCAAGTTCATTCCACGCTCATGATTCAAGACCAAAAAAACTTTTTGGATCTTACAAATGAGACTGAGATGTTCCTTGTGAGAATAGTATGACCCCTGCAGACTTCTTTTTATTTCCAAAGGTGAAAAGGATGAAGTTTTGCAATGGTAGATGAGATAGAAGAAAATTCGCAGACGGCACTTTATGCGACCCAGCAAGATGTGTGTCAAGACTGCTCCTGGATGTGGAAATGATATTGGGAGCAGTGTATCAATTTTGGAGTAGAGTATTTTGAAGGAGACAATCCATAGTAACTAAAAGATAAGCATAGAAAATTTTGTGGACAAAGTTCTGGAATTTTTTGAACAGACATTGTATGACAAAAGGGCATGCTGAGTTGCCCATGAGTGATGCTTTGTACTGATTTGTGGACTTAAACTTATTGGTCTCTATGAAACTGATTAGATTCAAACCCAGAATATGTTCAAGAATTCTGCAGCAAACTGATGTTATGGGTATTGGTCTGTAATTTCGCGGGTCTGTTCTTTCGCCCTTCGTATATACAGGAGACGCCTCTGTATTTTTTCCCCAGTTGCTTAGGTCTTTCTGCTGGGTGAGAGATTCACAATAAATACAAGCTAAGTAAGGGTCCAGTGCCATATAGCACTCTTTGTAAAACCAAATTGAGATTCCATCTGCAACTGGTGACTTATTTGTTTTTAATTATTTCAGGTGTCAGGGATGCTTACGAGGGTGGTTTGAAAAGTTCTTGAAACAGAATAGAAAAAAAGTACTTATGTCACTGAAACTTTTTTGTTTTTCAATGTACCCTGCTTGTAGATTAATTCACTTGGTCCAACAGTGTTCCAATACCTTGATCCCATCTCGACAATGATTTTCCTCCAGGCCTACAAAATAGTTGTCATCTCAGGCTATCAATTCTTAATTTAAGTGAATCTTCATCCACAAAGAAAAATTTTCAGTTTAGGGAAGAGGCACGTGTGGCAACAATTCATACCTTAGTTTGTGTAATTTTACCATGGCGATGGCACATGCGTGCGAGCGTGCATTGGCTTGATGCTAGATGACTTTCTTCCTTATTAAACCTGGCCTTTTTCTCATATCTTTTGTTGCAATTTATCCAGAAGGTTAGCATAGTATTCTCCAGTAATTGTTTGCCCAGTGGGGAGATAAAGTACAAACAGAATCCCCTTCTCATCCCAGAACACTGATGCCATGATCTTCCCCGCTGAAGGAATTTGGTGGCGCATCCCAGAACACTGACGCCATGTCCTTCCCCGCTGAAGGAGTTTGGCGACGGAGATTCAGCATGTTTCCAATGCTTTGATTGTTGCTTTGTCTCTGGGGTATAGTAGTAAACCAAAGTTTCCTCGTGGTCACAAACCAGCACAAAAGTTCTTGTTTGTTTCTCCTAAAACAGGCCAAACAGTGTTGTGATATGTCCATTCTCATGTGTTTTTGACCCAGCATCAAGAGTCGCGGCACCCATCTTGTGAATACCTTTCAGATGACATCTGGCAAGCGTGAGCAATTTCATGCACTCTAAATTGGTGATCCTCCTTGATCATTATGCGCACTTTTGCAATGATTTCTAGAGTAGTGACACATCTTGGCTGACCTATTCATGGATGATCATCATCTAAGCTCTCCTGACCAAATTTAAATTCATTTATCCACTTGGCAACAGTTGAAGACAAAGGAGCAGAGCCCCTGGTGTATTCTGGAAATCGGCATGAATGTCCTTCGCTTTCATACCTATCTTTATGAAGTACTTCATCACTGCTTGAATCTCTACCCGTCCCCCCCCCCCCCCCCCCCGTCTTTGCAGATCACTACACAGGAACAACAACAGAGCCGTGTCACTGCCACAGCTCTCTTCCAAGAGCACTGACATGGCACATGTTTACAGGTGATTGTTGTTAGGTGTCTTTGTGCTATTGTCAAATGACGGTATGTTTATATGATTCTCTTGCATGAATTATTTCTTAAATGTAAAATTTAAAACATTTATCTCCTACTGCCACACCAGACTGGTCAAGTGACATGATGGAAACCTTTGACTCACTTAGTGATTTTACATAGGACAATAATTTCCCCTGCTTCTCAGCCAGATCTTTTGCTGAGGTATGACAGTGGTAGTAACCTTTCCTTGTTGCCATTTGGCATTCTCTTTTGAACCAAGAGTGCAGTAGCTTTTCCTTCCTCAGTATTTTCCGAATTTCATTGTTAAACCACAGTGGCTCTTTTGCATCCTTAATTCGTTTACTAGGTACAGACTTGTTGAGAGTGCAATTCACGATCTGTTTAAGCTTTGACCATAATCTCTCTACGTCCATCTTAATGGAACTAAGTGATGTCAGTTCTGTCTAAGTGAGATGCTAACATCTGCTTATCTGCTCTTTCTGGCATGAACGTTTTCCTAGCCTTCTTGACTGATTTATTAATTTTTGTAACCTTAGTTATTATGATGTTATCATGATTATTAATCCTCATCTCTATGCTGAAGTCATTGATGATATCTGGCCTGTTTGTAACTACAAGGTCTAAGATATTTCCATTGCATGTGGCATGCCAAACTAGGTGCTCAAGACAATTTTTGAAAACCACATTCAAAAGTGCTTCACAAGATTGACTGCACCCCCTGCAATGAAGCCATAGGCTACCATCTATACTCAGTAGGCTAAATTAACCTCCAACTAGTATTGCATGATCTAGGTATTGACGTGCTACTGTCTGTAGACTTTCTGTGAATGGCTCCAAAACTGTCATAGCAGAACCGGGTGGCTGATTAAAACATTCATTAATTAACTTGATTTCACGTAGACTTGTTATATGCAACCAGATAACTTCACTGTCACAATCAGCTTTGACCTCAATAGAGACAATGGACACTCCCTCTCCTACAGTGTCTAACCTGCCTTTCCGATATATATTCCATTAATCACTAAATATGTCAGAGCTTTCTACTCTGGGTTTCAGCCAGCTCTCAGTCTCTGAGAATAATTTGAGTGCGAGACTTTCCTGGATGGCAGTAAATTCGAAAACTGTGTTACAAGTACTTTGACAACTGATAAAATTTTGACAATCTACACTGGAGTGAATTCAAAAGACAAACCTCAACCAACATTGAATGTATCTTGGTGATAAAGAGCCCAAATAAATAAATAGATGATTTTATTCCATTTCATCTGATTGAATGAAACACACACAGCATAACTACTCAGAAAACAACTATAGTGCTGATTACATTTACTATCATACATGTAGCACTCTGAGAACATTTCACCTTGTCATAGTAGTCCTGTGTTTTGGGACTAGGCAGTGCTTCATTTCACAAAGCGAAAGGAATGGCTTGTGTAAAAAAAAAAAAAAAAAAAAAAAAAAAAAGAAAGAAGAGGAAATAGTGGTTGCTGGTGTTTTTAACACTATCATTCAATTTAGTTCCTATTGTGAACTTTGCAGCTAGGATATGTAAATGCTCTGAGACTGCTATTGATAATATCTTTATGAACAAATCTAGGGGAAAAAAGTCATATCACAAAACCAATAGTAAATGGACTATCTGATCACAACGTGCAGCATCCTGTGTTAAATGTTGAAACTTGTCAGGATAAAAAAAATATTAAATCTGAGTACAGGAGGATAATAAATAAGCCAGAAATTGAGGAATTCAGGAAATTGCTCAAAGACATGAACTGGAGAGATGTTTACCTGACTCAAATGGAAAATACAAAGCATTTATTAATAAAGTTACCTCCTCTTTTGAAAATTGTTTTCCCCTAAAGGTAACTCAAATCACACAGAAGTCAAAAGATAAACCATGGATTACACAAGGAATAAAGATATCATGTGGGGAAAAAGGAGACTGTATCTACTATCTAGGAACATTTCTGATATTAGCATTGTAATGCATTACAAAGAATACTGCAAAATATTGAATCAAGTAATCCAGAAATTGAAGTAACTTTATTAAGAGAAAAAGATAATTGTATCAACAAAATAAGAACTGTATGGGATATAGTGAAGACAGAGAGAAGTGGGGCCAAAAAGGAAGTAGAACAGATAGCTCTAAAAGTAAATGAGGCTTTGGTAACAAGTGCATGTAGTGTTGTAAATCTCTTAAGCAAGACTTAATTTTTGTTACTGACGGCTCGGGGTTATCAGGTTCGGTGAATGGTGCAATGGAGTATCTGGGACCAGTCTTTGAAGAACATTGTGTAGAACCTATTCGAGGAACTTTGAATTCCGACCATTGCTTCTCAGTATACTTACTCCTTAATGAAATTTGTTGCAAGTTACATATCTATATTTCCAACAAATAGCTCAATACATATTATCAATACTAGGAATAAGAACAATCTACATAAAGACCTAAAATCACTTATGTTGGTCCAAAAGGGGGTCCAATATTCAGGAACACACATTTTCAATAAATTACCAGCACCCATTAAAAACTTGGTTTCAGATAAAGCACAGTTTAAACAGAGTTTGAATGACTTTTTGATAGGCAATGCCTTCTACTCTATAGATGAATATCCTAACAGAGACTGAAAGGCCAGCTTAAGTAAAAATATGTTAGATTTAAGTTTTGACAGCACTTGGTTGCAACAGTCAATATTAAGTATTTTGTGTATGATAAATTTATTAATAGTGCATAACAATGTTTCATTCTGACAGCGTATTAATTCTGTAAATATTAGCTTTTCCAGTTTACTGTATTGTATTCACCTATTTTGACAATCTCGTGACAAATGATCAGGGAAGTATTCATTATATTAAAATGTTTTGTGTTATACATTCTGACATGTTCCACACCCTCGAGAATCATCTCATTTTTTCGGTGTATGTAACAAAAACTGAATCAAATCAAATCCAATCACCATCTCTCGTCATGTAATAACTTCACTTCTTCTTCTTCCCTTGTCGTCTCCTGTTTTTCCAGTACTCGTCCATCTCCTCCTCATGTTTTTCCCCCTTTATTCTATTCGTGTTGTTCTCAATCCCCTATTTCTTCTGCATTGAAAGCCTTTTATTTTTATTTACTTATTTTTTTTATTGAGGTGAGTCTCTACGGACTGCGTGGTAACAACCGACTTCACTCTAGTGTCCAGGTCTTGTTCTTGCTCCAGCTTTGACTTCCTGCCAGTATCTTCTGAGCCCCTCCAAGAAGTGCCTTTTTATGCTCTTCAGATAATGGTCCTCACTGTCTTTCGGATGTTGATGCCATGTTAAAACCTTGGTAGTTGGTCACCAATCTTCAAAATTTGTTCCTTTCAGGAATTTCTCTCTGAGATACCAATCTGCTTAAGATCTTTTTCACATTCTTTGAACCATCTCGGCCTCGTTTTCTTAGATAGGATGAAACTCCGTATTCTTTTTGTTAGTCAATCACCGTCCATTTTCATGAGATGACCATAAAATAACAATCATTTCTTTGTAATGGATGCTGTGATAGGTTCTGTCTCACTGCACGTGTCCTCATTTGCTCTCATTCGTCATTGTCCATCGACCCATCTATTACCTTAGGATTTTCCTTAATATCCTACACTCACGCTTTTCCAGCCACTCAGCTTGACCTTGTCTATTCGTGGTCAAAGTTTTGGATGCTTATAAGCCCTCAGGTTGTACAACTGTATTATAATGTTGGAACTTGGCCCATATACTCATAGACTTTTTGTTATAAGTATTCTTTGTCAGTTGGTATGCTTGGTCTAACTTCCTCATCCCGACAATTGCTTCTTCTTTTAATCCATTCTCCTGGTGGATGACTTCACCGAGATACCTGAAATTCTTAACTCATCCGATTTTTTCCCAGGTTGGTTATCTTCCATTCAGGTCCGTCACAGATGTTCGTCATATATTTTGTCTTTTGAATAGAGATCTGGAGTCTAACTTTTTTCATCAATTTCTGACAGCCTATTTATCTTGTTGATTGCTGACTCTATGTTGTTAGCAAAAATGGCCAGGTCAGCCGCAAAATCTAAGCAGTCAATGCACACCCCTTTGTTCTTAGGACCAAGTCTGAACCACTCTTCATTTGTTTCTTCTTGGGCTAATAACTTTCTCCACTCTCGAATGACCTTTTCCAAGACACAATTGAAAAGGAGAGGGATAGTCCATCTCCTCGTCTTATGTCCGTTCTGATTGTAAAGGGTTCAGATACCTCACCCATAAGTTTAATTTTCGACACTGTGTTAGCAAGAGTTTGTTTGATCAGCTTTCTTGATGTATTATCCACCCCAAACTTTTCCAAAATATTCATTAATGCATGTCAGTCGATGGAGTCATATACTTTCTGAAAATCAACAAACATGACCACATAGTTATTTCTTCCAATTTTTTTTTGTACCTCATGATGTTCTTCAGGTTAAAGATCTGTTCTGCGCAAGAATCACCCTTTTGGAAACCAGCTTGATAGTCCCCAATCAGTTGGTTACAATGATCTTCTATTCTATTCTGTATCACTTTCGAGAGAATCTTATATGGAACAGATACTAATGAGGTACCCCTATAGTTATTGACATTCTATTTATCACCTTTTTTGTGTAGACGATGGATTAAAGCTGACTGCCATTCAGTTGGTATCATCCTACCTCTCCAGATCTCCTCAAAAAGTTGGACTAGTATATCTAGAGTTTCATTATTTGCCAGCTTCAGTAGTTCCACCACTATTGAATCCTCTTCAGCTGCCTTATTATTCTTAAAGTTGTTGATGATCTCTTTGGTCTCCTCTTTACTAGATGGAGATGAGGGGTAGTTTGTGGATTGGGGCACATACAGCGAATCTTTCTTTCGGTTCATCACAATTAAGTAGGTTTTCAAAGTAACGAGACATTATCTTGCAGTTTTTTTGTTGGTCAGGCCGAGTGTGGTGTGCGTACTGTAAGACCTTCAGTGCACACACCATCAGATTATTTGACTTGTTGCTCTAACAAAGTAAGCGAGTGTCAGCAATATGTCTCGTGGTCTTATCATGGCGTATTTATCTTCTGCCATTAGGTCAGACGATAGAAATGCCACTTGCACGCTGAGAGTAGCAGATTGACGGTGACCAACTTTAAACAGAACTTGATTAGTTTTCACATACATTTATTAAAATAATAACAAATATAAAAATTACTTAACTTGGTTCTGGATGCTATTTACAATTGACAATCTGAAGTTCCTTTGGTATTGATACATTAATCTTATTCTCACATATATCTCGGGTACTTGACGAAAGTGTCTATACATTTATCTTCATGGCAATGTACAGGAATATGGTAATCTTATTAGGCGCAAACTGAATCTTGACTATGGACTGGTACAGACAATTGTAGAACTCGTACAGACTGGTACAGACTATGCAGACTGGTACAGACTAATGCAGACTGGTGCAGACAAATGCAGACTGACTGGTCGAAGGTCTTTACACTCGTTATAATACCTCGCACGTTCATGTATCACTGCGCGAGTGTGATGCGCGAGGAGAAAGTGTTCTATCTTAGCAGCGATCTCATTGGCTGTGTTACATATTAATACGCGAATCGGCGGAAGCAGAATTTGGTCCGTCTCTGTGGCAGCGCCATCTCGTAGTGCGGAGATGGACGAGTGCTGCGCCTGCGCTGTTGTGCTTAGCGGGGCTCACTCTAGTGGGAAATTTGTGTACGCGCTGAATACGCGGAACTATGTACACAACACTGAGCTTTCCATTTTCGTCTCTAAAACAAAAACTAGGGGCTTGGTATCCTTTCAAATTCGATTTGAACGTCTGATAGAAGTCTCTGACATTGTTTATCTGGAAACGCTGATCGATCTGTTATAACTGCTGTTTCTCATGCAACTGCTTAGCCCTTCGTAGAGTTCTGGCTGCATATTTTCGAACTTCATGGAATACATCAAAATCATCAGGTCTCCTGGTAGAGTTCCACTTTTTCCATGCACTTGCTGTTTGGCCCACCACCTCACCACAAACCTCATTCCACCATGTATGATTCCTCTTTTTAGCTGTCAGGATTTTAGTATTAGCTGCTTGTTGGATCATGGAGTCAATGTCTGCCCATTTATGGGATTCAACTGTCAGTTACTGGTGGCATTGTTCCAATATGTTTTGATTGATTTTGAGCTTCGCAATATCATATTTATGAATTTTATTTCTGGTTTTCACGGTCTTATTGAGAGGGATGAAATTAATTTTGATCTTGGAGAGGTGATGATCCTTTTAAATTCAGTATTTTATCTGTAAAAAGGTTTCTTTCTATTATTTCTGATTGTTTGATGTTGTTTCTTTCTTATTTCTGTAATCCATGCAATCATTGATTGCTTCTTCCAGAACTACTCATTCAGTAGAGGTCTCTAAAAAAGATTAATCTTCTTTTAGCCATTACTTCTGATATTTTCTCAAAATTTTTGTAGATCTCCTCATTACTTCTCATTTTCCAGCCATCTGTAGCTTGTATTGCAACCATTATTTTCTAATAATTCTCCTTTGAGGAACCTCTGTTCTGTCCAGCTTATAGTTCATCATTAGGCATCCTCAACCATATAAACATCCTGGTCATACCACTGTGGGATAGTGTCTTAGTTTTGTTTTTCTAGTTGTACATTTCTTGTTGTAAATATCCTTTGTCAAACGATTTGCTCTCTCCAGTTTGCTGACTCTTGCATCTACTGTTAATTCTTCTAGTCCATTTTGTTGTACAGTTTGTCCAATATATTTAAATTTACTTCCTAATGCTATTTTACATTTTTGTTTTTCTAAGAGTGTTGATGCATTGTTTGAAATTGTCATCAATGTTGTTTTTTCGGCTGAAATTTTGGGACCAGCTCCCTTTGCTATTTCTTCCAAAAGATTTCTTTCAATAACTGTCTGCCAGATTTTTTGAAAGTATATCAGAATCATCTGCAGAAGCCAGGCAGTTTGCCTTAATTCCATTTGTTTTTCATCCTAAAATTATTGGTTCAATTTTGTGATTTTTTTTTGCTCCAAATTCCAGATACTTTCTATTTTTTCTAGAATGCAGTGTTGCAGTAAAGGTGATAAACTGTCCCCTTGTCTAACATCAGTTTTTATTTCAAATGGTTGAGATACTTCTCCCATAAATTTAGCTTCTGCCATCCTATTTGCTAGTGTTTTGAGGATTATGTTTGCTTTAACACAAAATTCTTTGATGATTTTACCTATAATTTCTCTGCCTACCAAATCAAATGTTTTCTTGAAACCTATACATGATACTATTATAGGTTTGGTGATTAACAGTATGTGGAGAATTATCGATTTTCTAATAAACATCTGTTCTGTGCAGGGTATTCCCTTTCTAGAGCTCCTTGAGATTCTCCCAGTTATTTGTCTAAAGTTTCTACAACTCTGTCCAGAGAATTTTTGATAATATTTTGTATACCACTGGCAGAAGTGAGGCATCTCTGCAATTGTTGACATTTTGTGTTTCCCCTTTTTTTCATAGCTGTGGATTAATGCTTTCCATAATCTCTTCAGCTTTCCAAATGTTCTCAAACAGCAGTTGTAGATCATTTGTGTGTTCTGACTATTTCAATAATTTTTCTGTAGTGGAGTCTTCATTTGTTGCTTTGAAGTGTTGGAATGATTTGATGGCTTCATGAATTTATTGTTCTGTTAGTGGAAAATCTTCCTCCAGATGTTGTGGGACTGCTATTATATATTGCTACAATGTGCTGTTATTATTATTGTTGTTGTTGTTGTGGTTGTTTGGTTGCCTGTTCTTCAGCACTATCTTTCTGTTTCGTTTATCTATTTGCCGCCATTTTAGCCCATTTACCGGTATTTTCAGCTTGTTTTTCACTTATTTGACCTTTTGGTGGCTCCTCTTGAAGAGATCTTATTTCTCAGCATTTAAAATTACATCATCTGCTGCTCTTTCGCAACTGAATTTCATCATGTCCATCTTCCTTGACTCAAGATCCTGAATTTTCATCCTTAATTCTTGAACAGTCTCATTTCTCTTTTTGTGTTTTCCAGATGAAGAAACTTTTGGTCCTCAAAGCTAAGATTAGTATCAGTTTTTTTATTTGTTTCTGCCTATGGCTGCTATATCTCTTTAGTTAGAATATTTTCTCTCTCTGTATTTGATTATAGTCTAAGTCTGAATATTTTTATAAGTACATTTATTGCTGTAGCAATGAGTAAAATAAATTGTATTGCACTGCCTGTAGCATGTAGCACCATTTTGACTGTTAGTCCTCTTGCTGTACAAAAAGTAGCTTTGATGATTACTTAATGCAAGTATTTTGTAAGAGCTGTGGAATGGTTAGTATCTGTTTATATTTTTCTGATTAATTCAAGCTCGTCAATGCACATCCTCTGTTAAGGAAATATTTGAACTGAATTTACTGTGTGTTAAATATAAGCAGTGGATCCATTGGGGTAGTCTTTTTGGTAGAAATATGTCAAGGTGAACAAAACTGGAGATGAAATTTCCTGGCAGATTAAAACTGTTTGCCCGACCGAGACTCGAACTCGGGACCTTTGCCTTTCGCAGGCAAGTGCTCTACCAAAGCACGACTCACGTCCGGTACTCACAGCTTTACTTCTGCCAGTACCTCGTTTCCGCTGCAGAGTGAAAATCTCATTCTGAAAACAGGAGATGGTGAAGGAAGAGAGGGAAAAGATCAACATTTGCTTCTCATCAGCAATATAACTGGGTTGCAACATTCAGTGAAAATTATCTGTGACAGGAAGTTGTCAGAAATACATTTTTTGAAGAAACTTTATGTTTGTATAAGCATTTATTAAATTTAAAAAGTTGGATTTCATCTGTTAATACAAAAGATAATGTTTTGCATTGCAGGCATGCTAAACCTGTCAAAGATGAAGAATCGGCCAATGATTCTTATTGGAGGATAACAGTGTGTATAACTTAAACTTGAGATTCTTGAAAATAAAGCTAGTCAGTATTTCTTAACAGTACTGATTTAAATACATCTAAAGATCGCTGTTACCTAAATGAAAGTTGACGAGCAAAGTCTTAGTGGACATTTGTATAAAATTGTCATAGGTGTTATTTACAAGAAGAGTAAATAGTTTCAATAGGAATGTGGTGAGACATTTAACAAATGTCATGACCACACATTAACAGGACCTTATAACACTACCATTATGATATTAGTATGCTTTTACGTAAATAACAGAAACCCTGTCTCTATGTTGCCACGTATAACCCTCTTACTAAAATTTAATTTAGTTTCCAAATAAAATACACTATGGAAGGATAGTCCTGTTTATAGGAAAAGATAATCAATAGAGTTATCCTTCTTACAGGATTTACCATGTGTTGCATCTAATGGATAAGAAAATTTGACTATTCACTTCTTTTCCTAAGATCTTACCCAGTGGCTAGATAGAAACACAGTATGAATAATAATATACTGAAGCTAGGACAACTCATTTCCAAGTTCATTTAGTGGTATGAAACATGTACTTAATGGTCACCAACCTATCCTGGCAATGAAATAGTGAAGTATTGGAGAAGCAGAAATGTGAATTTTGCCTACTTTCTTGCTACTGTTTAGTTTGGCTCTTCAAATAAATTACCCCACTTAAACAATTTTGGGCTACATCTTTATGCATTATGTTTTTAAAAAAGAAAAAGCCCAGTAGATAACTTCGAGGAAGGTAAAAAAAATTAGCCGGGGTGGGGGGGACAACCTTTAGAAAAGCACTTTCCATAATCAAGAAACTTAAATACTTAGACACTAAAGCACACACTTTTTAACTGAACATTTCACTTAAAGAAAACCTCTTTCTTGGTGGAATTAACTTTCAAAAGCTATCATTCTTTGAACTAATTCTGTATAGCCATCTAACAGTTTTTAGTAACTTGGCTTCACTCTGATTGAATTTTATGTAACCAAACTACAACACTTTGCAATAGTTAAGAAAACATTTTTACTATTTACACTAAAGCTATTTAAATGGTGCCTCTTTATATTAACTTGGAACTTCATAAGTCTGTGAAACAGGACACTCGGATTAATCAAACACCAGGAAGGAACCCTATACAGATGTATGATTAGGATGAAATAACAGGGTGAACCAGTTTCCGTAAAGTTCAAGAATGATTATTAAAACACAGTTTAAATTAATGGTTCATGCCCTACAAAGGTAAAAATAGAAAAAAATCTTATCTGTGGGCTGTACGCTTGGGTGTGGCGAACAGTTATGACAGCTAAACTACCCACACTACAGCCTGCAAGTTTCTTGCTGTATGGGCTCAATTTCTCTACTTGGCTTCATTCAGTTTTACATACAGTAGCTCAACAACTCGCAGCTATGCTGCAAGCTGTTTGCAGTCTTCAACCGAGGCATTTTTATGAAAATTTGCAGGCAAAGCTTCTGCTCCACAAAGGAGTTACCTCAATCACTGCTGCCTACAGACTGTGTGACTTACTTCCCGCACTTGCTCAAGGTAGCACGCCAATTCGCCTTTCGAACCTTTTCCACTCTCCATAGCCATTTTCGTTTCAAACAAAAGCACACTGGCTTTTACATAACGCCTATTTCTTATATTGTTCCTAAGCATGACCAATTCTTAAATTGTCAAATTTACATCAACATGAACAATTTATACACACAAATATTTTTAAATACAAAATGTTATAAAAAAATTATTTAGACCCTTGGTATCCTTTGTAGAGGACTTGGGCAGGTTTGTCATATCCTAGTACACATTATTTTGTTACTTCCGTTCAGATATTCCATTTAGCTACATCTACAATTATTCCCAATGTTCAGCGTTTTGAGGTGTCCAGTGCGGGTTCCTCTCCACTTCCTGGGTGTATTGTATCGAGTTAGCTCCCAGGAGCCTCTCAAACCACAAACTCTTAGAAGATTCACTCTTCTTGTACTTAAGTCAGCATTGTCACTTTTGTATTCAATCCCAATGCAATTTCTGTGTTTCATAGTCAATGTGAAGGTCCAAGGGATACAGAAAACCTGCACTGGTGCATCAGAATCCAATACTGGTCTCCCAGGAGCCACTGAAAGCACAAACTATAAGAAGACTCACTCTTCTTGTACTTAAGGCAGCATTGTCTCATTTGTATTCAATCCCCATGCAATTACTGTGTTTCATGGTCAATGTGAAGGTCCAAGTAATACAGTAAACCAGCACTGGTGCATCGGAATCTAATACTGGTCTCCCAGGAGCCGCTGAAAGCACAAACTCTTAGAAGATTCAATCTTCTTGTACGTAAGTAAGCATTGTGCAATAAGTATTCAATCCCGATGCGATTTCTGTGTTTCATGGTCAATGTGAAGGTCAAAGGGATACATTTAACGTTCACTGGTGCATTGGAATCTAATACTGGTCTCCCAGGAGCCGCTCAAACCACAAACGCTTAGAAGATTCACTCTTCTTTTACTTAATTGGCATTGTGCCTTTTGTATTCAATCCCGATGCAATTTCTATGTTTCATGGTCAATGTGAAGGACCAAGGGATACAGTAAACCTGCACTGGTGCATCGGAAACTAATACTGGTCTCCCAGGAGCCGCTCAAACCACAAACTCTTAGAAGATTCACTCTCCTTGCACTTAAGTTGGCATTGTGCCTTTTGTACACAATCCCGATGCAATTTCTGTGTTTCATGGTCAATGTGAAGATCCAAGGGATACAGTAAACTTGCACTGGTGCATCTGAATCTAATACTATTCTCCCAGGAGCCGCTGAAAGCACAAATTCCTAGAAGATTCATTCTTCTTGTACTTAAATTGGCATTGTCCATTTTGTATTCAATCCCGATGCAATTACTGTGTTTCAAGGTCAATGTGAAGATCCAAATGATACAGTGAACCTGCACTGGTGCATCGGAATGTAGTACTGGCCTCCCAGGAGCCGCTCAAAGCACAAACACTTAGACGACCACTCTTCTTGTACTTAAGTCGTCATTGTGCCTTTTGTATTCAATCCCGTTGCGATTTCTGTGATTCATGGTCAATGAGAAGGTCCAAGGGATACAGTAAACCTGCGCTGGTGCATCCGAATCCAATACTGGTCACCCAGGAGCCGCTGAAAGCACAAACTCCTAGACGATTCGTTCTTCTTGTACGTAAGTCATCAATGTCCTATTTGCATTCAATCCCGATGCAATATCTGTATTTCATGGTCAATGTGAAGGTCCAAATGATAGAGTCAACCTGCACTGGTGAATGGGAATGTAATACTGGTTTCCCAGGAGCCGCACAAAGCACAAACTCTTAGAAGATTAACTCTTCTTGTACTTAAGTCGGCATTGTGCATTTGATTTCAATCGCGATGCAATTTCTGTGTTTCATGGTCATTGAGAAGTTCCAAGGGATACAGTAAACCTGCACTGGTTCATCGGAATCCAATACTGGTCTCCCATGAGCCGCTCAAACCACAAACTCTTAGAAGATTCACTCTTCTTGTACTTAAGTCGGCATTGTGCATTTAGTATTCAATCCCGATGCGATTTCTGTGTTTCATGGTCAATGTGAAGGTCCAAGGGATACAGTAAACCTGCACTGGTGCATTGGAATATATTACTCGTCTCCCAGGAGCCTCTCAAACCAGAAACTCTTAGAAGATTCACTCTTCTTGTACTTAAGTCGGCATTGTTCATTTTGAATTCAATCCCGATGCAATTTCGGCGTTTCATGGTCAATGTGAAGGTCCAAGGGATGCAGTAAACCTGCACTGGAGCATCGGAATCTAATACTGGTCTCCCAGGGGCCACCCAGAACACAAACTCTTTGATGATTAACTCTTCTTGTACTTAAGTCGGCAGTCCCTTTTGTATTCAATCCCGGTGCAATTTTTGTGTTTCATGGTAATGTGAAGATGCAAGGGATACAGTAAACCCGCACTGCTGCATTGGAATTTGATACTGGTCTCCCAAGCGCGGCTCAAAGCACTAACTCTTAGAAGATTCACTCTTCTTGTACTTAAGGCGGCATTGTTCCCTTTGTATTCAATCCCGATGCAATTTCTGTGTTTCATGGTCAATGTGAAGGTCCAAGGGATACAGTAAACCTGCACTGGTGAATCGGAATCTAATACTGGTCTCCCAGGAGCCGCTCAAAACACAAACAGTTAGTAGATTCACTCTTCTTGTACTTAAGTCGGCATTGTCCCTTTTGTATTCAATTCCTGATGAAATTTCTGTGTTTCATGGGCAATGTAAAGGTCATAGGGATACAGTAAACCAGTACTGGTGCATCAGAATGTAATACTGGTCTCCCTGGAGCTGCTCAACCCACAACCGCTTAGAAAATTCACTCTTCTTGTACTTAAGTCGGCTTTGTCACGTTTCTATTCAATCTCGATGCGATTTCTGTGTTTCATCTTCAATGTGAGGGTCGAAGGGATACAGTGAACCTGCGCTGGTGCATCGGAATCTAATACTGGTCTCCCAGGAGCCGCTCAAAGTACAAACTTTTAGAAGATTCAATCTTCTTGTACGTAAGTCAGCATTGTGCATTAAGTATTCAATCCCGATGCGATTTCTGTGTTTCATGGTCAATGTGAAGGTCAAAGGGATACATTTAACGTTCACTGGTGCATCGGATTCTAATACTGGTCTCCCAGGAGCCACTCAAACCACAAACGCTTAGAAGATTCACTCTTCTTTTACTTAATTGGCATTGTGCCTTTTGTATTCAATCCCGATGCAATTTCTATGTTTCATGGTCAATGTGAAGGACCAAGGGATACAGTAAACCTGCACTGGTGCATCGGAAACTAATACTGGTCTCCCAGGAGCCGCTCAAACCACAAACTCTTAGAAGATTCACTCTCCTTGTACCTAAGTTAGCATTGTGCCTTTTGTACACAATACCGATGTAATTTCTGTGTTTCATGGTCAATGTGAAGATCCAAGGGATACAGTAAACTTGCACTGGTGCATCGGAATCTAATACTATTCTCCCAGGAGCCGCTGAAAGCACGAATTCCTAGAAGATTCATTCTTCTTGTACTTAATTTGGCATTGTCCATTTTGTATTCAATCCCGATGCAATTACTGTGTTTCATGGTCAATGTGAAGGTCCAAATGATAGACTCAACCTGCACTGGTGAATGGGAATGTAATACTGGTTTCCCAGGAGCCGCTCAAAGCACAAACTCTTAGAAGATTCACTCTTCTTGTACTTAAGTTGGCATTGTCCCTTTTGTATTCAATCCCGATGAAATTTCTGTGTTTCATGGACAATGTAAGGGTCCAAGGGATACAGTAAACCAGTACTGGTGCATCAGAATGTAATACTGGTCTCCCTGGAGCTGCTCAACCCACAACCGCTTAGAAAATTCACTCTTCTTGTACTTAAGTCGGCTTTGTCCCGTTTCTATTCAATCGCGATGCAATTTCTGTGTTTCATGGTCATTGAGAAGTTCCAAGGGATACAGTAAACCTGCACTGGTTCATCGGAATCCAATACTGGTCTTCCAGGAGCCGCTCAAAACACAAACAGTTAGAAGATTCACTCTTCTTGTTCTTAAGTCGGCATTGTCCCTTTTGTATTCAATCCCGATGAAATTTCTGTGTTTCATGGACAATGTAAGGGTCCAAGGGATACAGTAAACCAGTACTGGTGCATCAGAATGTAATACTGGTCTCCCTGGAGCTGCTCAACCCACAACCGCTTAGAAAATTCGCTCTTCTTGTACTTAAGTCGGCTTTGTCCCGTTTCTATTCAATCTCGATGCAATTTCTGTGTTTCATGGTCAATGTGAAGATCCAAGGGATACAGTAAACCTGCACTGGTGCATTGGAATCTAATACTGGTCTCCCATGAGCCGCTCAAATAACAAACTCTTAGAAGATTTACTCGTCTTGTATGTAAGTCAGCATTGTGCATTTGGTATTCAATCCCGATCCAATTTCTGCGTTTCATGGTCAATGTGAAGGTCCAAGGGATACAGTACACCTGCACTGGAGCATCAGAATCCAATACTGGTCTCCAAGGAGACGCTCAAATCAATTTCTTAGATGATTAACTCTTCTTGTACTTAAGTCGGTAGTCCCTTTTCTATTCAATCCCAATGCAATTTCTGTGTTTTATGGTCAATGTGAATGTCCAAGGGATACAGTAAACCTGCATTGGTGCATTGGAATCTAATACTGGTCTCCCAGGAATCGCTCAAAGCACAAACTCTTACAAGATTCAGTCTTCTTGTACTTAAGTCGGCATTGTGGTTTTTGTTTTCAATCCCGATGCAATTTCTGTGTTTGATGGTCCATGTGAAGGTCCGATGGATACAGTAAACCTGCATTGGGTCATCGGAATCTAATACTGGTCTCCAAGGAGCCGCTCATACCACAAACTCTTTAAGATTCACTCTTCTTGTACTTAATTTGGCTTTGTGCCTTTTGTATTCAATCCCGATGAAATTTCTGTGTTTCATGGTCAATGTGATGGTCCAAGGGATACAGTATACCTGCACTGGTGCATCGGAATCGCATACTGGCCCCCAGGTGCCGTTCAAAACACAAACTCTTAGACGATCACTCTTCTTGTACTTAAGTCGTCATTGTGCCTTTTGTATTCAATCCCGATGCAATTTCTGTGTTTCATGATCAATGTGAAGCTCCAAGGGATACAGTAAACCTGCACTGGTGAATTGGAATCTAATACTGGTCTCCCAGGAGCCGCTCAAAGCACATACTCTTAGAAGACTCACTCTTCTACTACTTAAGTTGGCATTGTGCATTTGTATTCAAGGCCGATGCAATTTCTGTGTTTCATGGTCATTGAGAAGTTCCAGGGGATACAGTAAACCTGCACTGGCTCATCGGAATCTAATACTGGTCTCCCATGAGCCGCTCAAACCACAAACTCTTAGAAGATTAGCTCTTCTTGTACTTAAGTCGGCATTGTGCATTTAGTATTCAATCCCGATGCGATTTCTGTGTTTCGTGGTCAATGTGAAGGTCCAAGGGATACAGTAAACCTGCACTGGTGCATCGGAATCTAATACTGGTCTCGCAGGAGCCGCTCAAACCACAATTTCTTAGAAAACTCACTCTTCTTATACTTAAGTCGGCATTGTCCCTTTTGTATTCAATCCCCATGCAATATCTGTGTTTCATGGTCAATGTGAAGGTCAAAAGGGATACAGTAAACGTGCACTGGTGCATCGGAATCTAATACTGGTCTCCCAGGAGGCGCTCAAATCACAAACTCTTCGAAGATCCACTCTTCTTGAACTTAAGATGGCATTGTGAGTTTTGTATTCACCCCGATGCAATTTCTGTGGTTCATGGTCAATGTGAAGGTTCAAGGAATACAGTAAACCTGCACTGGTGCATCGGAATCTAATACTGGTCTCGCAGGAGCCGCTCAAACCACAATCTCTTAGAAAACTCACTCTTCTTATACTTAAGTCGGCATTGTACCGTTTGTATCCAATCCCGATGCGATTTCTGCGTTTCATGGTCAATGTGAATGTCCAAGGGATACAGTAAACCTGCACTGGTGTATCGGATTCTAATACTGGACTCGCAGGTGCCGCTCAAACCACAATCTCTTAGAAAACTCACTGTTCTTGTACTTTAGTCGGAAATGTCCTTTTTGTATACAATGTCGATGCAATTTCTATGTTTCCGGGTCAATGTGAAGGTCCAAGGGATACAGTGAACCTGCACTGGTGCATCGGAATATAATACTGTTCCCCCAGGAGTTGCTCAAAGCACAAAATCTTAGAAGATTCGCACTTCTGGTACTTAAGTCCTCATTGTGCCTTTTTTATTCAATCCCGATGCGATATCTGTCTTTCATGGTCAATGTGGAAGTCGAAGGGTATACAGTAATCCTGCACTAGTGCATCGGAATCTAACACCAGACTCCCAGGAGCCGCTCAAAGCACAAACTGTTAGAAGATTATCTCTTCTTGTACTTAAGTTCGGTTTGTCCCTTTGTATTCAATCCCGATGCAATTTCTATGTTTCATGGTCAATGTGAATGTCCAAGGGATACAGTAAACCCACACTGGTGCGTTGGAATCTAATACTTGTCTCCCAGGAGCCACTCAAAGCACTAACTCTTAGAAGATTCACTCTTCTTGTACTTAATTTGGCACTGTGCCGTTTGTATTCAATCCCGATGCAATTTCTGTGTTTCATGGTCAATGTGAAGGTCCAAGGGATACAGTAAACCTACACTGGGCCATCGGAATCTCACACTGGCCCCCAGGTGCCGTTCAAAGCACAAACTCTTAGATGAATCACTCTTCTTGTACTTAGGTCGACATTGTCCCTTTTGTATTCAATCCCGAAGTAATATCTCTGTTTCAAGCTCAATGTGAAGGTCTAAGGGTTACAGTAAACCTGCGCTGGTGAATCGGAATCTAATTCAGGTCTTTCTGAAGCCGTTCAAAGTACAAACTCTTAGAAGATTCACTCCTCTTGTACTTAAGTCGGCATTGTGCCTCTTGTATTCAATGCCGATGCGATTTCTGTGTTTCATGGTCAATGTGATGGTCCAAGGGATACAGTAAACCTGCACTGGTGCATCGGAATCTGATACTGGTCTCCCAGCAGCCGCTCAAACCACAAACTCTTAGAAAATTCACCTTCTTGTACTTAAGTCGGCATTGTCCCTTTTGTATTCAATACTGATGCAATTTCTGTGTTTCATGGTCAATGCGAAGGTCAAAGGGATACAGTAAACGTGCACTGGTGCATCGGAATCTCATACAGGTCTCCCAGGAGACGCTCAAGGCACAAACTCTTAGAAGATTCACTCTTCTTGTACTTAAGTCAGCATTGTTCCCTTTGTATTCAATCCCGATTCGATTTCTGTGTTTCATGGTCAATGTGGATGTCCAAGGGATACAGTAAACCTGCACTGGTGCATCGGACTTCAATACTGGTCTCCCAGGAGCCACTCAATTCACAGATTACTAGAAGATTCACTCTTCTTGTACTTAAGTCGACATTGTCCCTTTTGTATTCAATCCCGATGAAATTTCTGTGTTTCATGGGCAATGTAAAGGTCCAAGGGATACAGTAAACCAGCACTGGTGCATCGGAATCTAATACTGGTCTCCCAGGAGCCACTCAAAGCACAAATTCTTAGAAGATTCACTCTTCTTGTACCTAAGTCAGCTTTGTTCCCTTTGTATTCAATCCCGATTCGATTTCTCTGTTTCATGGTCAATGTGGATGTCCAAGGGATACAGTAAACCTGCACTGGTGCATCGGACTTCAATACTGGTCTCCCAGGAGCCGCTCAATTCACAAATTACTAGAAGATTCACTCTTCTTGTACTTAAGTCGGCATTGTATCTTTTGTATTGGTCCGAATGCAATTTGTGTGTTTCATGGTCAATGTGAAGGTCCAAGGGATACAGTAAACCTGTACTGGTGCATCCGAATCTAATACTGGTCTCCCAGGAGCCGCTGAAAGCACAACTCTTAGAAGATTCACTCTTCTTGTACTCAAGTCGGCATTGTGCGTTTTTTATTCAATCCCGATGTGATTTCTGTGTTTCATGGTGAATGTGAAGGTCAAGGGATACAATAAACCTGCACTGGTTCAACGGAATCTACTACTGGTCTCCCAGGAGCAGCTCAAACCACAAACGCTTGGAAAATTCTCTCATCCTGTACTTATGTCGGCATTGTCCATTTTGCACTCAATCCCGATGAAATTTCTGTGTTTCATGGACAATGTGAAGGTCCAAGGGAAACAGTAAACCTGCACTGGTGCATCGGAATCTAATACTGGTCTTCCAGGAGCCGCTCAAATCACAAACTCTTAAAAGATTCACTCTTCTTGTATTTACGTAGGCATTTTGCCTTTTGTATTCAATCCCCATGCAATTTCTGTGTTACATGATCAATGTGAAATTCCAAGGGATACAGTTAACCTGCACTGGTGCATCCGAATCTAATACTGGTATCCCAGGAGCCGCTCAATGCACAAACTCTGAAGTGATTCACTATTCTTGTACTTAAGTCGGCATTGTCCTTTTTGTATTCAATCCCGATGCAATATCTGTGTTTCATGGTCAATGTGAAGGACCAAGGGGTACAGTAAACCTGCACTGGTGCATCAGAACCTAATACTGGTCTCCCAGGTGCCGCTCAAAGCACAATCGCTTATAAGATTCACCCTTCTTGTACTTAAGTCGGCATTGTCCCTTTTGTATTCAATCCCAATGCAATTCCTGTGTTTCATGGTCAATGTGAAGGTCCAAGGGATACAGTAAACCTGCACTGGTGCATCGGAAACTACCACTGGTCTCCCACGAGCCGCTCAAACCACAAACTCTTAGAAAATTCACTCTTATTGTACTTAAGTCGGCATTGTCCCTTTTGTATTCAATCCTGGTGCAATTTCTGTGTTTCATGGTCAATGTGAAGGTCCAAGCGATAGAGCAAACCTGCACTGGTGCAACGGAATCTAATACTGGTCTCCCAGGAGCCGCTCAGAGCAGAAACTCTTAGAAGATTCACTCTTCTTGAACTTAAGTCGGCATTGTGCCTTGTGTATTAATCCCGATGCAATTTCTGTGTTGCATGGTCAATGTTGGAGGCCAAGGGATAAAGTAAACCTGCACTGGTGCATGGGAATCTAATACAGGTCTCCCATGAGCCGCTAAAGCACAAACTCTTAGAAGATTTACTCTTCTTGCACGTAATCGGCATTGTGCATTTAGTAATCAATCCCGATGCAATTTCTGTGTTTCATGGTCAATGTGAAGGTCCAAGGGATACAGTAAACATGCACTGGTACATTGGAATGTAATACTGGTCTCCCAGGAGCCGCTCGAAGCACAAACCCTTACAAGATTCACGCTTCTTGTACTTATGTAGTTATTGTTCCCTTTGTATTCAATCCCAATGCAATTTCTGTGTTTCATGGTCAATGTGAAGGTCTAAGGGATACAGTAAATCTGCACAGGTGCATCGAAATCTAATACTGGACACCCAGGAGCCACTCAAATCTTATACACTTGTAAGATTCACTCTTCTTGTACTTAAGTCGGCATTGTCCCATTTGAATTCAATCCCGATGCAATTTCTGTGCATCCGAATCTAATACTGGTCTTCCAGGAGACGCTCAAAGCACAAACTCTTAGAAGATTCACTCTTCTTGTACTTACGTCCCCATTGTGCCTTTTGTATTCAATCCCAATGCAATATCTGTGTTACACGGTCAATGTGAAGTTCCAAGGGATACAGTTAACCTGCACTGGTGCATCGGGATCTAATACTGGTCTCCCATGAGCCGCTCAAAGCACAAACTCTTAGAAGAATTACTCTACTTGTACGTAAGTCGCCATTGTGCGTTTTGTATTCAATCCCGTTGCAATTTCTGCGTTTCATGGTCAATGTGAAGGTCCAAGGGATACAGTAAACCTGCACTGGAGCATCGGAATCTAATACTGGTCTCCCAGGGGCCACTCATAACACAACCTCTTAGATGATTAACTCTTCTTGTACTTAAGTCGGCAGTCCCTTTTGAATTCAATCCCGATGCAATTTCTGTGTTTCATGGTCAATGTGAAGGTCCAAGGGATACAGTAAACCTGCACTGGAGCATCGGAATGTAATACTGGTCTCCCAGGAGCTGCTCAAAGCACAAACTCTTAGATGATTAACTCCTCTTACACTTAAGTCAGCAGTCCCTTTTGTATTCAATCCCGATGCAATTTCTGTGTTACATGGTCAATGATAAAGTCCAAGGGATACAGTAAACCCACGCTGCTGCATTGGAATCTAATACTGGTCCCACAGGAGCCGCTCAAATCACAAACTCTTAGATGATTAACTCTTCTTGTACTTAAGTCGGAAGTCCATTTTGCAATCAATCCCGGTGCAATTTCTGCGTTTCATGGTCAATGTGAAGGTCCAAGGGATACAGTACACCTCCACTGGAGCATTGGAATCTAATACTGGTCTCTCAGGAGCCGCTCAAAGCACAAACTCTTAGATGATTAACTCTTCTTCTACTTAAGTCCGTAGTCCCTTTTGTATTCAATCCCGATGCAATTTCTGTGTTTCATGGTCAATGAGAAGGTCCAAGGGATACAGTAAACCTGCACTGGTGCATCAGAATCTAATACTGGTCTCTCAGGAGACGCTTAAAACACAAACAATTAGAAGATTCACTCTTCTGTTACTTAAGTCGGCATTGTCCTTTTGTATTCAATCCCGATGCGGTTTCTGTGTTTCATGGTCAATTTGAGGGTCCAAGGTATAGAGTAAACCTGCACTGGTGCATCGGTATCTAATGCTGGTCTCCCAGGAACCGCTCAAAGCACAATCACGAAGAAGATTCACTCTTCTTGTACTTAAGACGGCATTGTGCCTTTTGTATTCAATCCCGATGCAATTTCTGTGATTCATAGTCACTGTGAAGGTCCAAGGGATACAGTAAACCTGCACAGGTGCATTGGAATCTAATACTGGTATCCCAGGAGCCGCTCACAGCACAAACTCTGAAGTGATTCACTATTCTTGTACTTAAGTCGGCATTGTTCTTTTTGAATTCAATCCCGATGCAATATCTGTGTTTCATGGTCAATGTGAAGGACCAAGGGATACAGTAAACCAGCACTGGTGGATCGGAATCTAATACTGGTCTCCCATGAGCCGCTCAAAGCTCAAACTCTCAGAAGTTTTACTCTTCTTGTACGTAAGTCGGCATTGTGCATTTTGTATTCAATCCCGTTGCAATTTCTGCGTTTCGCGGTCAATGTGAAGGTGCAAGGGATACAGTAAACCTGCACTGGAGCATCGGAATGTAATACTGGTCTCTCAGGGGCCACTCAAAACACGAACCCTTAGATGATTAACTCTTCTTGTACTTAACTCGGCTATCCCATTTGTATTCAATCCCGATGCAAATTCTGTAGTTTCATGGTGAATGTGAAGGGCCAAGTGATGCAGTAAAATTACACTGGAGCATCGGAATCTAATACCGGTCTCCCAGGAGCCGCTCAAAGCACAAACTCCTAGATGATTAACTCTTCACTGTACTTAGGTCGGCATTGACCCTCTTGTATTCAATCCCGATGCAATTTCTGTATTTCATGGTCAATGTGAAAGTCTAAGGGATACAGTAAACCTGCACTGGTGTATCGGAATCTAATACTGGTCTCCCAGGAGCCGCTCAAAGCACAAACTGTTAGAAGATTCACCCTTCTTGTACTTAAGTCGGCATTGTCCCTTTTGTATTCAATCCCGATGAAACTTTTTGTGTTTCATGGTCAATGTGAAGGTCCAAGGGATACAGTAAATCTGCACAGGTGCATCGAAATTTAATGCTGGACACCCAGGAGCCACTTAAAGCTCAAACTCTTGTAAGATTCACACTTCTTGTATTTAAGTCGGCTTTGTCCCATTTGTATTTAATCCCGATGCAATTTCTGTGTTTCATGATCAATGTGAAGGTCGAAGGGATACAATAAACCATCACTGGTGCATGGGAATGTAATACTGGTCTCCCATGAGCCGCTCAAAGCACAAACTCTTAGCAGATTTACTCTTCTTGTACGTACGTCGGCATTGTGCATTTTGTATTCAATCCCGATGCAAATACTGTGTTTCATGGTCAATGTGAAGGTCCAAGGGATACAGTAAACCTGCACTGGTGCTTCGGAATCTAATACTGGTCTCCCAGGACCCGCTCAAAGCACAAACTCTTACAAGAATCACTCTTCTTATACTTAACTTTGCATTGTGCATTTTGTTTTCAATCCCGATGCAATATCTGTGTTTGATGGTCCATGTGAAGGTCCAAGGGATACAGTAAACCAGCACAGGGGCATCGGAATCTAATAGAGGTCTCCCAGGAGCCGCTCAAAGCACAATATCTAAGAAGATTCACTCTTCTTGTACTAAAGACGGCATTTTGCCTTTTGAATTTTATTCCGATGCAATTTATGTGTTTCAAGGTCATTGTGAAGGTCCAAGGGATACAGTAAACCTGCACAGGTGCATCGGAATCTGATACTGATATCCCAGGATCCGCTCAAAACACAAACTCTGAAGAAATTCACTCTTCTTGTACTTAAGTTGGCATTGTCCCTTTTGTATTCAATCTCGACGCAGTATCTGTGTTTCATGGCCAATGTGAAGGACCACGGGATACAGTAAACCTGTACTGGTGCATCGGAACCTAATACTGGTCTCCCAGGAGCAGTTCAAAGCACAAACTCTTAAAAGATTCACTCTTCTTGTACTTAAGTCGGCATTGTGCATTTTGTATTTAATCCCAATGCAATTTCTGCGTTTCATGGTCAATGTGAAGGGCCAAGGGATACAGTAAACCTGCACTGGTGCATCGGAATCTAATGCTGGTCTCCCAGGGTCCGCTCAAAGCACAACCTCTTAGAAGATTCACTATTCTTGTACTTATGGCGGCATTGTTCCCTTTGTATTCTATCCCGATTCGATTTCTGAATTTCATGGTGAATGTGGCGGTCCAAGGGATACAGTAAACCTGCACTGGTGCATTGGAATTTAATACTGGTCTCCCAGGAGCCGCTCAAATCACGAACTATTAGAAGATTCACTCTTCTTGTACTTAAGTCGACATTGTATCTTTTGTATTGGTCCCCATGCAAATTCTGCGTTTCATGGTCAATGTGAATGTCCAAGGGATACAGTAAACCTACACTGGTGCATCGGAATGTAATACTGGTCTCCCAGGAGCCGCTCAAACCAGAAACTCTATATGATTCACTCTTCTTGTACTTAATTTGGCATTGTGCCTTTTGTATTCAATCCCGATGCAATATCTGTGTTTCATGGTCAATGTGAAGGGCCGTGGATACAGTAAACCTGCACTGGTGCATCGGAATCGCACATTTGCCCCCAGGTGCCGTTCAAAGCACAAACTCTTAGATGAATCACTCTTCTTGTACTTAAGTCGGCATTGTGCCTTTGGTATTCAATCCCGATGCAATTTCTGTGCTTCATGGTCAATGTGAAGGTCAAGGGATACAGTAAACCTCCACTGGCGCATCGGAATCTAATACTGGTCTCCAAGGATCCGCTGAAAGCACAAACTCCTAGAAGAATCATTCTTCTTGTACTTATGTCAGCATTGTCCATTTTGTATTCAATCCCGATGCAATATCTGTGTGTCATTGTCAATGTGAACTTCCAAATGATACAGTCAACCAGCACTGGTGCATCGGAATCTAATACTGGTCTCCCAGGAGCCGCTCAAAGCACAAAGTCTTAGAAGATTCACACTTCTTGTACTTAACTCGGTATTGTGCATTTTGTAATCAACCCCGAAGCAAATTCTATGTTGCATGGTCCATGAGAATGTCCAAGGGATACAGAAAACCTGTACTGGTTCATCGTAATCGAATACTGGCCTCCCATGAGCCGCTCAAAGCACAAACCCTTAGAAGATCACCTCTTTTTGTACTTAAGTTGGAAATGTCCCTTTTGTATTCAATCCCGATGCAATTTCTGTGTTTCATGGTCAATGTGAAGGCTGAAGGGATACAGTAAACCTGCACTTGTAATCGGAATCTAATACTGGTCACCCAGGAGCCGCTGAAAAGACAAATTCTTAGAAGACTCGCTCTTATGGTACTTAAGTCGGCATTGTCCCTTTTGTGTTCATTCCCGGTGCAATTTCTGAGTTTCATATGCAATTTGAAAGTCCAAGGGATACAGTACACCAGCACTGGATCATCGGAATCTAATACAGGTCTCCCTGGAGCTGCTCAACCCACAGCCTCTTAGAAATATCACTCTCCTTGTACTGAAGTCGGCATATTCCCGTTTGTTTTCAATATCGATGCAATTTCTGTGTTTCATGGTCAATGTGGTGGTCCAAGGGATACAGTTATCCTTCACTGGTGCATCGGAATTAAATACTGGTCTCCCCGGAGCCGCTCAAATCACAAACTATTAGAAGAATTACTCTTCTTGTACTTAAGTCAACATTGTGTCATTTGTATTGGTCCCAATGCAATATCTGTTTTTCATGGTCAATATGAAGGTCCAAGGGATACAGTAAACCAGTACTAGTGCATCGGAATCTAATACTGGACTCCCAGGAGCCGCTCAAAGCACAAACTCTTAGATGATTAACTCTTCTTGTACTTAAGTCGGCAGATCCTTTTGTATTCAATGCCGATGCAATTTCTGTGTTTCATGGTCAATGTGAAGGTCCAACGGATACAGTAAACCTGAACTGGTGCATCGGAATCGAATACTGGTCTCCCAGGAGCCGCTCAAAGCACAAGCCCTTCGAAGATTCACTGTTCTTGTACTTAAGTCGGCATTGTCCATCTTGTATTCAATCCTGAGCAATTTCTGTGTTTCATGGTCAATGTGAAGGTCCAAGGGATACAGCAAACCTGCACAGGTGCATCGGAATCTAATACTGGACACCAGGAGCCGCTTAAAGCTCAAACACTTAGAAGATTAGCTCTTCTGATACTTAAGTCGGAATTGTCCCATTTGTATTCAATCTCGATGCAATTTCTGTGTTTCATGGTCAATGTGAAGGTCGAAGGGATACAGTGAATGTGCGCTGGTGCGTCGGAATCTAACACTGGTCTCCCAGGAGCCGCTCAAATCACAAACACTTAGAAGAATCACTCTTCTTGTACTTAAGTCGGCATTGTGCTTTATGTATTCAATCCCGATGCAATTTCTGTGTTTCATGGTCAATGCGAAGGGCCAAGGGATACAGTAAACCTGCACTGGTGCATCGGAATCTAATACTGGTCTCCCAGGAGCCGCTCAAAGCACAAACTCTAAGAAGATCACTCTTCTTGTACTTAAGTCGGCATTGTTCCCTTTGTATTCAATCCCGATTCGACTTCTATGTTTCATGGTCAATGTGGAGGTCCAAGGGATACAGTAAACCTGCACTGGTGCATCGGCATCTTATACTGGTCTCCCAGGAGCCGCCCAAAGCACAAACTCTTAGAAGATTCACTCTTCATGCACTGAAGTCGGCATCGTGCATTTTGTATTCAATCCCGATGCAATTTCTGCGTTTCATGGTCAAAGCGAAGGTCCAACGGATACAGTAAACCTGCACTGGTGCATCGGAATCTAATACTGGTCTCACAGGAGCCGCTCAAAGCACAAGCCCTTCGAAGATTCACTGTTCTTGTACTTAAGTCGGCATTGTCCATCTTGTATTCAATCCCGAGCAATTTCTGTGTTTCATGGTCAATGTGAAGGTCGAAGGGATACAGGAAACCTGCACAGGTGCATCGGAATCTAATACTGGACACCCAGGAGCCGCTCAAAGCTCAAACTCTTAGAAGATTCACTCTTCTTGTACTTCAGTCGGCGTGTTCCTTAATAATTCAATCCCGATTCGATTTCAGCGTTTCATGGGCAATGTGGAGGTCCAAGGATCCAAGGGATACAGTTAACCTGCACTGGTGCATCGGAATCTAATACTGGACACCCAGGAGCCGCTCAAAGCTCAAACTCTTAAAAGATTCACTCATCGTGTACTTCAGTCGGCATTGTCCCTTATGTATTCCATCCCGATGCAATTTCTGTGTTTCATGGTCAATGTGAAGCTCCAAGGGATACAGTAAACCTGCACTGGTGCACCATAATCTAATACTGGTATCCCAGGCGCCGCTTATAGCACAACCTCTGAGGAGATCACTCTTCTTGTACTTAAGTCGACATTGTCCCTTTTGTATTCAATCCCGTCGCAATATCTGTGTTTCATGGTCAATGTGAAGGTCCAAGGGATACAGAAAACCTGCACTAATGCATCGGAATCTAATACTGGTTCCCAGGAGCCGCTCAAAGCACAAACCCTTAGTTGATTAACTCTTCTTGCACTTAAGTCGGCAGTCCTTTTGTATTCAATCCCGATGCAATTTCTGTGTTTCATGGTCAATGTATAGGTCGAAGGGATACAGTAAACCTGCACTGGTGCATCGGAATCTAATAGTGGTGTCCCAGGAGCCGCCCAAAGCACAAATCCTTCGAAGATTCATTCTTCCTGTCTTAAGTCGGCATTGTCCCTCTTGTATTCAATCCCGAGCAATTTCTGTGTATCATGGTCAATGTGAATGTCCAAGGGATACAGTAAACCTGCACAGGTGCATCGGAATCTAATACTGGACACCCAGGACCCACTCAAAGCTCAAACTCCTAAAAGATTCACTCATCGTGTACTTCAGTCGGCATTGTCCCTTATGTATTCCATCCCGATTCAATTTCTGTGTTTCATGGTCAATGTGAAGGTCCAAGGGATACAGTAAACTTGCACTGGTGCATCGAAATCTAATAGTGGCCTCCCAGGAGCCGCTCAAAACACAAACCCTTCGAAGATTCACTCATCTTGTACTTAAGTCGGCATTGTCCCTCTTGCATTCAATCCCAAGCAATTTCCGTGTTTCATGGTCAATGTGAGACTCCAAGGGATACAGTAAACCTGCACAGGTGCATCGGAATCTAATACTGGACACCCAGGAGCCGCTCAAAGCTCAAACTCTTAGAAGATTCACTCTTCTTGTACTTCAGTCGGCGTGACCCTTATGAATTCAATCCCGATTCGATTTCTGCGTTTCATGGGCAATGTGGAGGTCCAAGGTTCCAAGGGATACAGTTAACCTGCACTGGTGCTTCGGAATTTAATATTGGTCTCCCAGGAGCCGCTCAAATCACAACCTAATAGAAGAATCACTCCTCTTGTACTTAAGTCATCATTGTATCTTTTGTATTGGTCCCCATGCGATTTCTATGTTGCATGGTCAATGTGAAGGTCCAAGGGATACAGTAAACCTGCACTGGTGCATCGGAATCGATCACTGGTCTCCATGGAGTCGGTCAAAGCACAATTTCTTAGAAAATTCATTCTTCTTGTACTTAAGTTGGCATTGTGTATTTTGTATTCAATCCCGATGAAATTTCTGTGTTTCATGGTGAAATTGAAGGTCCAAGGGATACAGTAAACCTCCACAGGTGCATCGGAATCTAATACTGATCTCCCAGGAGCCGCTGAAACACAAATACTTAGAAGATTCGCACTTCTGGTACTTAAGTCGGCATTGTCCCGTTTGTATCCAATCTCGATGCTATTTCTGTGTTTCATAGTCAATGTGAAGGTCGAAGGGATACAGTAAACCTGCGCTGGTGCATCGGAATCTAATACTGGTCTCCCAGGAGCCGCTCAAAGCACAAACTCTTGGAAGATTCACTCTTCTTATATTGAAGTCGGCATTGTGCCTTATGTATTCAATCCCGATGAAATTTCTGTATTTCATGGTCAATGTAAAAGGCCAAGGGATACAGTAAACCTGCACTGGTGCATCGGAATGTAATACTGGTCTCCCATGAGCCGACCAAAACACAAACTCTTAGAAGTTTCACTATTCTTGTACTAAAGTCGTCATTGTGTATTTTGTATTCAATCCCGATGCAATTTCTGTGTTTCATGGTCAATGTGAAGGTCCAAGGGATGCAGTTAACTTGCACTGGTGCATCGGAATCTACTACTGGTCTCCCAGGAGCCGCTCAAAGAACAAACCCTTAAAAGATTAACTCTTCTTGTACTTAAGTCGGCATTGTCCCTTTTGTATTCAATCCCGATGCAATTTCTGTGTTTCGTGGTCAATGTGAAGGTCGAAGGGATACAGTAAACCGGAACTGGTGCATCGTAATCTAATACTGGTATCTCAGGCGCCGGTCATAGCACAAATTCTGAGGCGATTCACTCTTCTTGTACTTAAGTCGGCATTGTCCCTTTTGTATTCAATCCCGACGCAATATCTGTGTTTCATGGTCAATGTGAAGGACCGACGGATACAGTAAATCTGCACTGGTGCATCGGAACCTAATACTGGTCTCCCAGGAGCCGCTCAAAGCACAAACTCTTAGAAGATTCACTCTTCTTGTACTTAAGTCGGCATTGTGCCTTATGTATTCAATCCCTATGCAATTTCTGTGTTTCATGGTCAATGTGAAGGGCCAAGGGATACAGTTAACCTGCACTGGTGCATCGGAATCAAATACTGATCTCCCATGAGCCGCTCAAAGCACAAACTCTTAGAAGATTCACTCCTCTTGTACTAGAGTTGGCATTGTGCATTTTGTATTTAATCCCTATGCAATTTCTGTGTTTCATGGTCAATGTGAAGGTCCAATGGCTACAGTAAACCTGCACTGGTGCCTCGGAATCTAATACTGGTCTCCCAGGAGCCGCTTAAAGCACAAACCCATAAAAGATTACCTCTTCATGTACTTAAGTTGGCATTGTCCTTTTGTATTCAATCCCGATGCAATTTCTGTGTTTCGTGGTCAATGTGAAGGTCGAAGGGATACAGTAAACCTTCACTGGTGCATCGGAATCTAACACTGGTCTCCCAGGAGCCGCTCAAAGCACAAACACTTAGATGATTAACTCTTCTTGTACTTAAGTTTGCAGTCCCTTTTGTATTCAATCCTGATGCATTTATTGTGTTTCATGGTCCATGTGAATTTCCAAGGGATACAGTAAACCAGCACTGGTGCATCGGAATCTAATACTGGTCTCCCAGGAACCGCTCAAAGCACAAACCGTTCGAGGATTCACTCTTCTTGTACTTCAGTCGGCATTGTCCCTTATATATTCCATCCCGATGCAATTTCTGTGTTTCATGGTCCATGTGAACTTCCAAGGGGTACAGTAAACCAGCACTGGTGCATCGGAATCTAATACTGGTCTCCCAGGAACCGCTCAAAGCACAAACCGTTCGAGGATTCACTCTTCTTGTACTTCAGTCGGCATTGTCCCTTATGTATTCCACCCCGATGCAATTTCTGTGTTCCATGGTCAATGTGAAGGTCCAAGGGATACAGTAAACCTGCACTGGTGCATTGGAAACGAACACTGGTCGCCGAGGAGCCGCTCAAAGCACAAACTCTTAGAAGATTCACTCTTCTTGTACTTAGGTTGGGATTGTCTCTTTTGTATTCAATCCCGAAGCAATTTCTGTGTTTCATGGTCAATGTGAAGGTCCAAGGGATACAGTAAACCTGCACTTGTGCATCGAAATCAAATACTGGTCTCCCATGAGCCGCTCAAAGCACAAACTCTTAGAAGATTCACTCTTCTTGTACGTAAGTCGGCATTGTGCATTTTGTATTCAATCCCAATGTAATTTCTCCACTTCATTGTCAAAGTGAAAGTGCAAGGGATACAGTAAACCTGCACTGGTGCATCGGATTGTAGTTCTGGTCTCCCAGGAGCCCCTCAAATCACAAATTATTAGAAGATTCTCTCTTCCTGTAACATTGTATCTTTTGTATTGGTCCGCGTGCAATTTCTGTGTTTGATGGTCAATGTCAAGCTCTAAGGGATACAGTAAACCTGTACTGGTGCATCGGAATCCAATACTGGTCACCCAGGAGCCTCTCAAAGCACAAACTCTTAGAAGATCAGTCTTCTTGTACTCAAGTCGGCATTGTGCTTTTGTATTCGATCCCGATGCGATTTCTGTGTTTCATGGTCAATGTGATGGTCCAAGGAATTCAATAAACCTGCACTGGTGCAACGGAATCTAATATTGGTCTCCCAGGAGCCGCTCAGAGCACAAACTCTTAGAAGACTCACTCTTCTTGTTCTTAAGTCGGCATTGTCCCTTTTGTATTCAATTCCGATGCGATTTCTATGTTTCTTGGTTAATGTGAAGGTGCAAGAGATACAGCAAACCTACACTGGTGCATCGGAATTTAATACTGGTCTCCCAGGAGCCGCCCAAAGCACAAACTCTTCCAAAATTCACTCATCTTGTACTTGAGTCGGAATTGTCCCTTATGTATTCCATCCTGATGCAATTTCTGTGTTTCAAGGTCAATGCGAAGGTCCAAGGGATACAGTAAACCTGCACTGGTGCAACGGAATCTAATACTGGTCTCCCAGGAGCCGCTCAAAGCACCAATTCTTAGAAGATTCACTCTTCTTGTACTTACGTCGGCATTGTGCTTTTTGTATTCAATCCCAATGCAATTTCTGTGTTTCATGATCAATGTGAAGGTCCAATGGCTACAGTAAACCTGCACTGGTGCATCATAATCTAATACTGGTCTCCCAGGAGCCGCTCAAAGCACAAGCCCTTAGAACATTAACTCATTTTGTACTTCAGTCGGCATTGTCCCTTATTTATTCAATCCCGATGCAATTTCTGTGTTTCATGGTGTAGCGTTGCTCTTGGGGGACAAAAAATAAAAAGAATTGTTACTTTTTTTTTTTAATGTCGAAAAATTGA
The DNA here is from genome assembly GCF_023864345.2 of Schistocerca serialis cubense. Classification (NCBI taxonomy): domain Eukaryota; kingdom Metazoa; phylum Arthropoda; class Insecta; order Orthoptera; family Acrididae; genus Schistocerca; species Schistocerca serialis. The sequence continues at coordinate 52,466,198 of NW_026047583.1, forward strand.
ATATTTTGGTGGGCCACTTGGCAACAGAATCAGGGATTTATTACGCAATTATTATAACATATGTTGACCATTAAATACCTGAATAAGAGCAGCATATTGATATATATATATATTTGAGATCACTCGGAAGAAACATTATCATTTCTGTGCATTTTTATAGTCGCGATACAGTCATACCCGGAACAACACTAAGGGACCAGAAGATTTATAGACTTTAAAAGAAAAGCAACACAACACAATTTAAAATAAAATTGGTTCATAAATAATAGGAAAACGATAATGTTCCTTCTGCCTCATGCTGCGTTCGGCCCATCAGCGTGATCATAATTTCTGATGATGAAGTAACACAAAATAATTAAGTTAAGTAAATAAGGAGAAGGACTCATCAAGGTTAATTTACGAAAATAAGCACACTTATCTTTAACACACGTTTTTTTTTTTAATGCTACATACCTTTTCATATTAAATTACAATAGATGACCATTGTGGTTAAATACTTTATACATAACAGTCAAAATGTCCTCTTGATGCTGTCTGTTCGATATCAGTTACTAGAAACTACATCTTTTCTGATTGTAAAAAATAACAATTAGCATATTCACTCAATATTTTCACATCAAATATAAAATACAGTTGTGGAACGCAGAAAGTCCGCGTCCGCCTCTCATGGAATACAAACAGTAAAAGGTGAGGCGCCAATAGCCTCATTTGTCTTGAAATAACAGAATTCTTTTTTATACCATTAATCGATACATGTACATAGAGATTTACTGGCACCGCGCAAGAACGGCAAAGATAAAGAATAATTGATTCTGTTGCTGCTATGCGATGGTTCATTTCGTTTACTTTACAATTGTTCGATAACTTTAGGCCAACAGGCGTTTACTATTGAGCGTATATTAATGTTTGTGAGGCGAAAATTACTAATATTATACTGCCTCCCATGAGGAGGGAAGGAATACCGAAGGTATTACTTTCATCCTCATGCCCATTGGAATATTTGTAATTTTCGGGTGTAACTCACAGGTTATTAAAAGTTTCATTTCATATTCATTCCATAAAAAAAGAATTAACGTTTCAATTTGTAATTACTGACGGTGGATCATTGTGAATTTGTTCTGTGTTTCTATCAGTGTTTGTATGGATTCAGTCTATCTTGATGATTCTTAAAATTAAGGCTATAAGTACACTTATTTACAAAATTTATAAGGAAATAGAGTCACACTTCATTTTTCATCGTTGCAAAAGTAAGTTGACTATCACAACTGGTACACAACTTTCTGTTTTGACAGTATTCATTATATTGTCATCGTCTTGTCGATTGATTGCCTTGTCCGTCGTCGCACTTAATTATACATTTATTTTCGTCGCACATACACTATTTATGATAGACGTGGATTGTAGAGCGGCCACTGGTGATGGCTCCGACAAGGAAGTCCATATCTTTCACTTTCAGGGCTCGTGTGTGGCTCTCCGAATTATTTCACATATGAAACAGATAAAATATCTTATATTAGAATAGCTTACAAAACTAATTTTATATACATGTGGGATGGGATATAGGAAGGATCGGATCCTTTGACGTATTTTCGTGTGCTTATTTTCATTCGTATCGTGACCTCTCGTCAAAGTTTACATTTCAACAGTGTTCAGAGGTGACCTTGTGACTTGTCTCTGTGTACAATCAGTCATTACAATAATTACGTTAACTTCTCTATCTTAGAGTCTCTCGGAAGGTTTATGATACATATAAAATGTTTTCAGTACTGGGTGTGAATGTTTTTGCTACAGAATGTAGCGCACAGCAACTGCGTTGGCGGTTGAACGTTTACATTATTGCGTCACGTGGTGGCTGTCCGCCTCCACTGTTGCGAGCAATCTTGAAATTCAGTCTGTGCGCGCGCACGTGACCGGAGCTTTCTTGCAGAGCGTTGATTTCGCGCTTGAGGTGCCGTGCGTCGCTTTTGTTCTGCGGATCGTGGCTTTGTGCTTTTTAGATTGCTGGAGGGAGCTTCTGCCACCGAAACTGCCTCACATCACTTCCTGTCCACTATCCAGTTACGGATTCACAGGTAAGTGGTAGCTACCACTGCAACTGCATGTGTGGAATGACACTGATTATTACACACTGCACACATCAACGAATTTTTCACACATATGGTGCAGTAGAATACTGCCACTGAAAACCGTCGAACTTTAAAACTTCACTTGCACTGTGTCGAGCGTCTGCATGAACGGTGTATTAAAAGAAATTCTCGCGTCATAACATCACACGTTGTTTACAAGTTGATTTACATACTAATATTTACAAGAGTTCATATAAATCGATAAATAATCTAATTGACCACTTTGAATCAAAACAATTGTTTCTTAATTAGTCTTTTTTTTTTATTTAAGCCTACGGTCACAGGTAGGCTATTATAAGTCCTTTTTCTTTGACCAAATCCATTCCAATCTCCTTTACAAATTAATTTCATTCATAGTAATCTTTATCACGCTTGCTTATTCATTTTGTAGGACCAATACTTTTTCTTTTAGTGCTCGTCTTATTTAGTGACTTGTGAGGGGAGCTTCATTTATGTCAAAAGTTTTTCTCGTATGTGCTTGTCTTTAAAGAAAGTTCGAGGACAGATTTGAAAATAGCAATTCCGCCTCTGAGTTTCGTGTAGAAATACAAACAGTCGAAAAAAGAAAGGTGGGAAAAGCGGGTCTACTCGCTGATCGTCGACAGAATTTAAATTACTCCTCAACCACGTCGGAACTTTAATTTACCTTGCGCATTACAAAAGCAATATGCGCGTCGCGAACCTACTCATTTTTATATGTAGTGCCTCACTTCCTAAGCACACGTGCATCTTTACAAGTTGATCCTGAGGAGTGGATAGGATCAAGGATCTTAAAGGATTTGCACTTAGGAAAGGGATTCAATAATCACATAATCACAGAGAAAACAATAAATATTGCAGTGCACACTTAAAATAAAATCTATCACTTCAAGCATGTATATCTAATATGTATCTTGCTGCAGCTTGCTTACTACTCTTTGCTCATTTCTTAGACTAAGTCAAGTTTATGCATTACGCATTTGGGTATTAATTATCATTTGTATATATAAGCCTCTCACTAGAGTGTTGTTTGCTGCTGTCGCTACCTGTGAAGCTTGGGCGAGATCCTTATTCTATGTGCTGCTAGCTTGTGAATTTGCAGTATCGCTAATGCTCAATAGTACCGTGAAGTTGACATAATAAACCATGTTACTCATATGTTCTTTTACTCAGCTTGTTTATAGTGTGGACTCATCTTACCTTGCGTTATATAATAAACTTCCTTTTTATTCCATCACGCTTTTACTTAAGGTTAACGTCAGGCCTTTTTAGAACAATTGCACTGCGTTATCAATCTGTTCATGCTTAATCCTATGTATCTGTTCACTTCAAAGAGATGTTATTTTATCGCTGGCACAGCACTGTGCTGGAATTTACAAGTTAAATCTACCGACTGTTTTACGCTAACAGGTGGTGCCTTATTTACGTCACCTTTGAAAATAGGGAATAACCTCATGGAATCGAATCTTTCTCACAACTTTCCTCTTTTGTCTGGACGTTTAAGTATTTCCTTTTAAAACAGGTCATTAATTTGTCCTCGATTAAATTTCACTTACTAATACTAAGCACATATAATCATCATTTTCATATTACTATTTAGTGAGAGAAGTGCATTATTCGCTCCTTCCTGCTCATTCTCAAATTACTATTTAGCGAGAGAAGTGCATTATTCGCTCCTTCCTCTTTCCTCATTTTAGTACTTTGGGGCTAATTAATACCTCTCGAGTACATCATTTTCCTTACATACTAACTTATAACTAAAATTGAAAATCGCCTCTAGGACATGTCCTCCTGTTTGCATAAAGATTATTCATGTAAATACTCGTCTACAACTTATTCTGTATTTTGTTTTCCAGACGCGTTGTTTTAATACATAAGGTTTCCTTTCAGCACCGGTTAACGTCCGTAGTCAGTTCAGTTCCGTTCTTGTTACTCATTGGTTAATCCTGATCTCCAATACCTTAGAATTTTCTTACAGCTGAAATTAACTTAATTCCTGGCGTTATAAAATTTTCTTAAATCTTGATGGTGGAACAAACCTTTGATTTTATTCGTGGCAGGGTCAGATAACAAATAGCTACCAATGTGTGGTTTCCTCATTATCACAAAGGGACCTTCATAAATGTGTTGCCACTTACGATTCTTCTTTAACAACAGGGATGGTTTAAAGTGAGTCCTGACTAAAACCTTTTCTCCTTCTTTGAAATCTATAACTCTGTTTACCTTCTTATCAAATGCCTTTTTTCGGAGGTTAGCATACGTTGTCAATGATATGAGAGCTTGCCTGATTTTTGCGTCTAGGTCCAATTCGTTGTCTTGTAACTTTGGAAGGGGGTCTATCCACTCATTCCTCTCTTTTGATCTTGACATTAACTCATGTGGCGTGAATCCGGTCGACAGATGAGGAAGGTGGTTTACAATCTGTTCGAATGGTGTTACGAAGTCTACCCACTTAGATTGCTTATTCGGAATGTACATCCTTATAAATCTGTTAAATTCTTTGAAGATTCTTTCTGTCGGATTCGATTGCGGTCGAAACAGGGATATCAAAATTTGTTTGATTCCATGGCGAGCAAGAAATGCACGCCACGGGCGTGATGTGAAATTTGAAGCATTATCAGACAAGATTGATTCTGGAACCCCGAATCGTGGGAAATAATCATTTTCAATGCGACGAATTATTGGATTTGCACAAGAAGATTTTACTGCGTACAGTCTTATGTGCTTAGAAAAATTGTCCAGGATTGCTACTAAGTATTTAGCGCCTCCCCTACCGGTGGGTAGTGGACCTGCTAAATCAATACTAAGAAGCTGGTTTGGCCTTTCAGCAACTATTGGATTTAGTGGAATTGAAGTGGAAATGTTTAAGGATTTTGCCTTTTGACAGATGACACAGTTTCTCAATAATTTATGAATTCTCTGGTGTAGATTCGGAACATAACAGTAAGTCGAGATTTTCCTTTTACATTTTTCTGGTCCGTAGTGACCCCATGAAATGTGAGTGTACCACAGAGATGTTCCATGAGAAATAGCACTTGGTTATGAACTTTATAAAACTTGGACAACTTGTGGGCTGGATTTTCGTGAAGAATTTGTCTAACCTTTTTCCATTTTGGATCTGTATTTTGAAGAATCTGAATCTGCCTACATAACTGAAGAAAATACTTTCTGTGAATTGGATCTTTCATTAACAAAACTTTATAATTAGACATTTGTTCCACCAGTTCGCTGGTTTCTAGTAAGCCCTCAGGTGAGCGAGAAAGTGCGTCTGCTATACCATTATCTTTACCTTTTATATATACAATGTCAAAGTCATATTCCTGCAGGAATAAGCACCATCGAGTAAGACGAGGGTGTTGCAACTTGCATGTAAGGAGGAATGATAAAGCTTGATGGTCTGAATAGACTTTAATTTTTCCTCCATAGATATAATAGTTAAATCGCCTAAAAGCCCATATTACGGCAAGTGCCTCCAACTCCGTAACCGAATAAGACTTCTCACACTCTGATAACACTCGACTCGCAAAGCTAATCACTTGGATTTGCTCGTGTCCATTTACTAATTGAATCTGGAAAAGACAAGCGCCGATACCCACAAAGGAAGCGTCTGCAGTAATACAAAATTCCTTATCCATCTGAGGATGATGGAGAATGTTACTGTTAACCAGACTGTCTTTAATTTTCTTAAATCCGTCTTGGCATTCCGGCGTCCAATTCCAATGTGAATTCTTTTTTAAAAGGTTGTGAAGAGCGGGATTGTTCAATACCTGATTAGGAACAAAACGTCTGAAAAATGACGTAAGACCGATAAATCCTCTCAGTTGCCTTTTTGTAACAGGGGTTGGAAAGTATTTTATAGCAGACAATTTTTCCGGGTCGGGTTTAATTCCTTCAGGGGTGATGATGTGTCCTAAAAATTTAATTTCACTTTTTCCAAACTTGGATTTCTTAAGATTTGCTGTAACACCATACTCTCTGAATCGTTGAAATATCTTTTGCAGAAGGGCCACATGATCTTCCCAATTTTTCGATGCTACAAGAACGTCATCCACATAGACTGTTACCTCATCTAAAAGTTCAGGACCTAGTACATAGTCAAGGGCAGAAATAAAAATTCCGGAACTCACATTTAGTCCAAATGGTACAACTTTGAAATGGTAAGATCTACCTGCAAATATAAAGGCAGTGTACTTCCTTGACTCCTGCGCAAGTTTTACTTGCCAGTAACTGCTTTTCAAATCAAGGGTACTCAAATACTTAACTCCATGAAACTTCTGCAGATGCTCTTCAAGAGCCTCTGGTCTCGTTCTTATGGGTACTATAATTTTATTGATTAATCTTGCATCTAGGACTAGCCTTACGCTACCATCTGATTTTAGCGCAGACAATAAAGGACTCGAATAAGGTGAATGAGATACTTCTATCACATTCCAGCGTAACATTTTCTTGATCTCGCATTTGACAGCTTCTCGTCTCGCATATGGAATGGAATAGCTTGTTCTACAGTAGGTTGAATGGGGCAGGACATCCATTCGATATTCAAAGCCTTCTATTAGTCCAGGTTTCTTAGAAAATACTTGAACATAATCTGTTAACAAATTGTAAAGCTCATTCTTCTGTTGTTTGGATGATTCAATGGACTCACTAGCTTTACCGTATAATTCATTCTGACCGGGAATTAGGTCTTTATACTCATCGTCATTAACACTTTCAAGATCTGTCATGTCTTCTGTCTGACTGTACTGTTGTCTTTTAGTCCATGGCCGTACTGCTATTTGAAGCACCCCAAAGTTTGTCTTCACCTTACTTCTTAACAAATTTACAGTTACTTGTTGCTGACTCGCTACTAGAGTACAGATTCCACACTCGATGTCAATTTTAGCTTTCGTCTGCCTCAAGAATTCCATACTCAGGATACATGGCACTGATAGGTTTTTAACAATAAGAAAAATGCACGTTACTGAAATAGACTCTATCTGGATTTGAAGCTGAGTCTGAAGATTTACACGTTCTGTTAGTGGACCAATTGCTCCCGATACGGTGCAACCTTGAATTGGAAGTGATAAAACTTTGCATACAGAGGATATTGGCTTAAATAAACATGAAGATAAGACATTTATATTAGCTCCTGTATTTACAATGGCTGTTACTGGTATGTTGGCAATTGATACTCTTATGGAAGCTTGAACTTGTTCGTCCCATACGTCATCATTGTCTTTCGTCTCAGTGTCTGCTACTAGATCATCCCGTAAGTTTGTCTCTTTGTCATACCTAATTGTTTTAATTTCGTGTGGACTAAGGGACAGGGTGCCCCCATTCAAACCTGCAGCATCATCTAGGAGGCTCAAAGGTGCTGCTTTTAATTTTCCGCTCGACGCTTACTTTCCTGCTGATTTATATTTCTTAATGTTTCTTCCGTCTGGAACTGGTGTTGGTTTTGTGGTACGAACTCGGTTGGAAACGATTCTTGTTGTCCTGGCGTATTCGCTTGCGCATAATAAATTTGCGTATTATGCGGGCGTTTAGGCTTCAGAGTTCCCGAAGGTCCGTTCACTTGTGGCTGAAAAGTATTTTGCTGTGGCTTGTGTTGATTGTAACCGTTAGTGAAAGGTGTACATTGGTGTCCATCTTGTTTATGGCATTTATTTCTTTTCCACTGTCGATTTGAATCGTAAGACTGATCGTTTTGATAATTCCCGTTGATCGGTTGCGCGTTTCCATATTGCTGGGGCTGTTTGTTATAATGTGCATTTTCGTACTGAGGTGGTGACGAATTATATATTGGATTGTATCTCTGGCCGTTATTGTACTTATTTTTGTATTTGCTGTTGGAGTACGTAGTGTTTTTATTTTTGAAACCGTTGTGGGGTTGGTACTGGTTGTCGCTGTGACGCGCTTTCGCTCGGCCACCAGTGTTGCCTACGTATTCTGTATCGTGCTGGCCGCCTGCACTGAAGTGAGCGTTGCCAACATCAACTCTAGCGTCCTCGTAAATCAGATCTAACGAGTCTAACACAGATAGGAAAGTGTCCGTATCGTCCTCAGACACGTTTACTAACTTTTCTCTGATCCCAATCGGTAGCTTAGTTTTTAGAATCATAATAACGTCTTTGGCGGTGATCGGCGAATCCCAGAACTTGATTTTCGCTAAATACTTTTCAAAATATCTTCTCAAACCACCGCGCTTGCTGTTAAACACTTCGGCGTTGTAAACCTCTTTTCTCAGGCGCTGCTGCACACCAGAACTCCAGAATTTAGCTAAAAACATCTGTTCAAACTCTTTGTAACTTTTACAAGAGTCGCCATTTCGGTTCCCCATAAGGCAGCATCGCCTACGATAAATCCACTAACGAATTGAATTCGCTATCGGTCACTCCAGCTATTCGGGAAAATTCGTGAAAAATTTCGGAGGAACACTATAGGATCAATTTCTCTTTTCTGTGGGTGAAAGGTCGGAAAAATACGATGTTTGATCACGCTTTCCTCCTGCATCAAACTGACAAAAGTGGGTGGGCTGGTAGTCTGGTTAACTTGTGCTTCTATAGAACTATGAGTTTGAGCGTTATCAAATGGTGAACGGTAGTGTACCTGCTGTTGTTCATTACTTCGTGGTGAATTATTCCACTCTCCTGACACGGAAGGTGGGGAATTTTCAATTTGACATTTTAGTGTACAAACTTCATCAACTATCTGTTGACGCCATTCAGGTAAATCTTGAGCTAACGTTCGTCTTATCTGGCCTAATTCTGACATCACCGTGTCTCCTGTTTTTCCAGGGGCTGCCAATATTTCAAAGGCCACGTTTTTGACCGTTCCCCTGAGTTCGTTCTTGACCTTGTTTTCTATGAATCCGTTTTTGTTTTTAATCCACTCTTGGTAGTGGTCGGACAATGCTTCAGCATGTGCCTTAACAGTATTCTTTATTTGATCCTCTACATTAAGAGTCTCAATCTGTTTGGAAAGATCATCAACAACATTCTCGATCGTGTCTACTGCGGTTTTAACTCCTTTGACCTCATCAGAGATTGCAGTATAATCTTGTTTTAAGGTCGCAGCTTGTTTTTGATATTCTATCACTTTTGAATTTATCTCTCCCTGGGCTGCTTCGATTTTTTCATCTAACCGTTTTGAAATATCCTCTATTTTTGACTCTACTTGTGTGTCAATTTCTAGGCTCATGATCGTGATCTGACTACTGATTTGGCTTTGGACATTACCCAACAGGGTATTTAAATCAGCTGTTATGTCTGCCTTTAGTTCGGCCTTTACCGAATTTAACTGTGTATTTAGGTCATTTATCTCCGTTTGCAGATCTGTTTTTACTGAATTTATGTCTATTTTTAACGAATTTATTTCTGTTTTTACTGAATTTATGTCTTCTTTTACTGAGTTACACAGATTTGTAAGGACCTGATTTTTATTATGCCGTCTTTCGGCCTTCTCTTTTTCTTCGCGGGCCTTTTCATCTAATCTTTCCTGTTTTTAGCTTTCGAACTTGCGTTCCATTATGGCTTCGATCATTGCAGCCAAGTCATTTTTTTCAAATGCGGGAATAGTTTGCACACTAGGACCAGCTTCTAAAACTTCGGTCGAGGCTGCTTCTGCTTCCGCTCGTGTACCTATCGCGCGTGATAGTAATGGATGGTGAGGTCCATTCGCATCACCGCTGTCGTCTGGTTTTGTTTGTGTGCGCTGTTTACCGTCAGCCATGGTCGTGAATTATTTGTCAAATGTCAAAATGCTACAGATACTGTTTGTCACTGCCGTCAGTCGTTTGTCTGTGACGTAGTGCTATGGCTTACTGGGACCTAAGATAAAATTCTAACTCCGGGTAACTGACGTTCATTTACGCCAAGAAGACAAGATGGTTCCTACTAATTACAAACAAATGAAATATCACACGTTTTACCCGTTTTGAGCGTAGTTATCCGCCATATCGTAATTTTTTTTATGCACTGACAACAATGGTACACTTTCACTGAATTTAACTACATAAGAATGGACTATGGACAAATTGAAATAAAGCTGTTTCAAGGCAAGGAAAGACAGGTTTACGTTCTGATCAACTCGAAAGATGCTACGTCACTACGAAAGCTTGGCTACTGCGTATAAAAATTTGACTTACTATGGCTGTCTTGATAATGATACAGCTGGATACTCGCGTTTTTTGGTAATTTCATCAATCATTCTTCTGAATAAATTAAAAGGTTTTCCCACTTCTCTTTCTCGGTTGAATTGCATCCACATGAAAAAATGAAACAGTTATTAGAACAAGCACTGAAAAATTAATAAACACATACATGAAATGATTTTTGATCATGTCCCTGTTCGGGCGCCAAGTGTAGCGTTGCTCTTGGGGGACAAACAATAAAAAGAATTGTTACTTTTTTTTTTTAATGTCGAAAAAGTGAATATTTTGGTGGGCCACTTGGCAACAGAATCAGAAATTTATTACGCTATTATAATAACATACGTTGACCATTAAATACCTGAATAAGAGCAGCATATTGATATATATATATATATATTTGAGATCGCTCAGAAGAAACATTATCATTTCTGTGCATTTTTATAGTCGCGATACAGTCATACCCGGAACAACACTAAGGAACCAGAAGATTTATAGACTTTAAAAGAAATGCAGCACTACACAATTAAAAAAAATTGGTCCAGAAATAATAGGAAAACGATAATGTTCCTTCTGCCTCATGCTGCGTTCGGCCCATCAGCGTGATTGTAATTTCTGATGATGAAGTAACACAAAATAATTAAGTTAAGTAAATGAGGAGATGGACTCATCAAGGTTAATTTACGAAAATAAGCACACTTATCTTTAACACACGTTTTTTTTTAATGCCACATACCTTTTCATATTAAATTACAATAGATGACCATTGTGGTTAAATACTTTATACATAACAGTCAAAATGTCCTCTTGATGCTGTCTGTTCGATATCAGTTACTAGAAACTACATCTTTTCTAATTGTAAAAAATAACAATTAGCATATTCACTCAATATTTTCACATCAAATATAAAATACAGTTGTAGAACGCAGCAAGTCCACGTCCGCCTCTCATGGAATACAAACAGTAAAAGGTGAGGCGCCAAAAGCCTCATTTGTCTTGAAATAACAGAATTCTTTTTTATACCATTAATCGATACATGTACATAGAGATTTACTGGCACCGCGCAAGAATGACAAAGATAAAGAATAATGGATTCTGTCGCTGCTATGCGATGGTTCATTTCGTTTGCTTTACAATTGTTCGATAACTTTAGGCCAACAGGCGTTTACTATTAAGCGTATATTAATGTTTGTGAGGCGAAAATTACTAATATTACAATGGTCAATGTGAATATCGAAGGGATACAGCTAACCTGCACTGGTTCATCGGAATCTAATACTGGTCTCCCAGGAGCCACTCAAAGCACAAACTCTTAGATGATTAACTCTTCTTGTACTGAAGTCGGCAGTCCGTTTTGTATTCAATCCCGATGCATTTCTGTGTTTCATGGTCAATGTGAAGGTCCAAGGGATACAGTAAACCTGCACTGGTGCATCGGAATCTAATACTGGTCTCCCAGGAGCTGCTCAACCCACAAAATCTTAGAAAATTCTCTCTCCTTGTACTTTAGTCGGAATTGTCCCTTTTGTATACAATTTCGATGCAATATCTGTGTTTGCTGGTCAATAAAAAGGTCCAAGGTATACAGTAAACCTGCACTGGTGCATCGGAATCTATTAGTGGTCTCCCAGGACTCGCTCAAAGCACAAACCCTTCGAAGATTCACTCTTCTTGTAATTAAGTCGGCATTGTCCCTCTTGTATTCAATCCCGAGCAATTTCTGTGTTTCATGCTCAATGTGAAGGTCCAATGGCTACAGAAAATCTGCACTGGTGCATCGGAATCTAATACTGGTCTCCCAGGAGTCGCTCAAAGCACAAACCCTTAAAAGATTAACTCTTCTAGCACTTAAGTTCTCATTGTCCTTTTTGTATTCAATCCCGATGCAATTTCTATGTTTCATGGTCAATGTGAAGGTCGAAGGGATACAGTAAACGTGCACTGGTGCATCGGAATCTAATATTGGTCTCCCAGGAGCCGCTCAAAACACAAACTCTTAGATGATGAACTCTTCTTGTACTTAAGTCGGCAGTCCCATTTGTATTTAATCCCGATACAATTTCTGTGTTTCATGGTCAATGTGAAGGTCCTAGCGATACAGTAAACCTGCACTGGTGCATCAGAATCTAATACTGGTCTCCCAGGAACAGCTCAAAGCACAAACCGTTCGAAGATTCACTCTTCTTGTACTTAAGTCGGCATTGTCCCACTTGTATTCAATTCCGAGCAATTTCTGTGTTTCATGGTCAATGTGAAGGTCCAAGGGATACAGTAAACCTGCACTGGTGCATCGGAATCTAACACTGGTCTCCCATGAGCCGCTCAAACCACAAACCCTTAAAAGATTCACTCTTCTTGTACTTAAATCGGCATTGTGCATATTGTATTCATCCCCGATGCGATTTCTTTGTTTCATGGTCAATGTGAAGGTCCAAGGGATACAGTTAAACTGCACAGGTGCATCGTAATCTAATACTGAACACTCAGGAACCGCTCAAATCCCTAACTCTTAGAGGATTCACTCTTCTTGTACTTATGTCGTTATCAACCCCTTTTGTATTCAATCCCGATTCAATTTCTGTGTTTCATGGTCAATGTGAAGGTCCAAGGTATACAGTAAACCAGCACTGGTGCATCGGAATCTAATACTGGTCTCCCAGGAACCGTTCCAAGCACAAACCGTTTGAGGATTCACTCTTCTTGTACTTAAGTCGGCATTGTCCCTCTTGTTTTCAATCCCGAGCAATTTCTGTGTTTCATGGTCAATGCGAAGGTCCAAGGGATACAGTAAACCTGCACAGGTCCATCGGAATCTTATACTGGACACCCAGGAGCCGCTCAAAGTTTAAACTCTTAGAAGATTCACTTTTCTTGTACTTCAGTCGGCATTGTCCCTTATGTATTCCATCCCGATGCTATTTCTGTGTTTCATGGTCAATGTGAAGGTCCAAGGGATACAGTAAACCCGCACTGGTGCATCGGATTAGAACACTGGTCTCCGAGGAGGCGCTCAAAGCACTAACTCTTAGAAAATTCACTCTTCTGGTACTATAGTTTAATATCGAGTATCTTGTATTCAATCCCGATGCAGTTTCTGTGTTTCATGGTCAATGTGAACGTCCAATGGATACAGTAAAACTGCACTGGTGCATCGGAATCTAATACTGGTCTCCCAGGAGACGCTCAAAGCACAATCCCTTAGAAGATTCACTCTTCTTGTTCTTAAGTCGCCATTGTCCTTTTGTATTCAATCCCGATGCAATTTCTGTGTTTCATGGTCAATGTGAAGGTCCAAGGGATATAGTAAACCTGCACTGGCGCATCGGAATCTAATACTGGTCTCCCATGAGCCGCTCAAAGCATAAACTCTTAGAATATTAACTCATCTTGTACTTAAGACGGCATTGGCATTTTGTATTCAATCCCGATCATATATCTGTGTTTCACGGTCAATGTGAAGGTACAAGGGATACAGTAAACCTGCACCTGTGCATCGCAATCTAATACTGGTGTCCCAGGAGCCGCTCAAAGCACAAACCCTAAGAAGATTCACTCTTCTTTTACTTATGTCGGCATTGTCCCTTTTGTTCTCAATCCCGATGAGATTTCTGTGCTTCATGGTCAATGTGAAGGTGGAAGGGATACAGTAAACCTGCACTGGTGCATCGGAATCTTATACTGGTCTCCCAGGAGCCGCTCAATACACAAACTCTTAGAATATTAACTCTTCTCGTACTTAAGGCGGCATTGTGCATTTTGTATTCAATCCCGATGCAATTTCTGTGTTTCTTGGTCAATGAGAACGTCCAAGGGAGAGATTAAATCTGCACTGGTGCATCGGAATCTAATACTGGTATCCCAGGAGCCGTTCCAAGCACAAACCGTTCGAGGATTCACTCTTCTTGTACTTAAGTCAGCATTGTCCCTTTTGTTTTCAATCCCAAGCAATTTCTGTGTTTCATGGGCAATGCGAAGGTCCAAGGGATACAGTAAACATGCACAGGTCCATCGGAATCTTATACTGGACACCCAGGAGCCGCTCAAAGCTCAAACTCTTAGAAGATTCACTCTTCTTGTACTTCAGTCGGCATTGTCCCTTATGTATTCCATCCCGATGCTATTTCTGTGTTTCATGGTCAATGTGAAGGTCCAAGGGATACAGTAAACCTGCACCTGTGCATCGCAATCTAATACTGGTGTCCCAGGAGCCGCTCAAAGCACGAACCCTAAGAAGATTCACTCTTCTTTTACTTATGTCGGCATTGTCCCTTTTGTTCTCAATCGCGATGAGATTTCTGTGCTTCATGGTCAATGTGAAGGTGCAAGGGATACAGTAAACCCGCACTGGTGCATCGAAATCTTATACTGGTCTCCCAGGATCCGCTCAATACACAAACTCTTAGAGTATTAACTCTTCTCGTACTTAAGGCGGCATTGTGCATTTTGTATTGAATCCCGATGCAATTTCTGTGTTTCTTGGTCAATGAGAGGGTCCAAGGGAGAGATTAAATCTGCACTGGTGCATCGGAATCTAATACTGGTAACCCAGGAGCCGCTCTACGCTCAAACTCTGAAGAGATTCTTTCTTCTTGTACTTAAGTCGGCATTGCCCCTTTTGTATAGATTCCCGATGCAATATCTGTGCTTCATGATCAGTGTGATGGACCAAGGGATACAGTAAACCTGCACTGGTGCATCGGAACCAAAAAATGGTCTCCCAAGAGCCGCTCAAACCACAAACTCTTAGAAGATTCACTCCTCTTGTACTTAAGACGGCATTGTCTCTTTTGTATTCAATCCCGATGCTATTTCTGTGTTTCATGGTCAATGTGAGAGTCCAAGGGATACAGTGAACCTCCACTGGTGCATCGGAATGTAATTCTGGTCTCCGAGGAGCCGCTCAAAGCGCAAACTCTTAGAAAATTCACTCTTCTTGTAATTAAGTTGGCATTGTGCATTTTTTATTGAATTGCGATGCAATTTATGTGTTTCGTGGTCAATGGGAAGGTCTAAGGGATACAGTAAACCTGCACAGGTGCATAGGAATGTAATACTGGACAACCAGGAGCCGCTCAAAGCTCAAACTATTAGAAGATACACTCTTCTTTTACTTAAGTCGGCTTGACCCTTTTGTATTCAATCCCGATGCAATTTCTCTGTTTCATGTTCAATGTGAAGGTCCATGGGATTCAGTAAACCCGCACTGATGCATCGGAATCTATTACTGGTCTCCTATAATCCGCTCAAACCACAAACCCTTAGAAGATTCACTCTCCTTGTACTTAAATCGGCATTGTCCATATTGTATTCATCCCCGATGCGATTTCTTTGTTTCATGGTCAATGTGAAGGTCCAAGGGATACAGTTAAACTGCACAGGTGCATCGTAATCTAATACTGGACACTCAGGAACCGCTCAAATCCCTAACTCTTAGATGATTCACTCTTCTTGTACTTCAGTCGGCATTGTCCCTTACGTATTCCATCCCGATGCTATTTCTGTGTTTCATGGTCAATGTGAAGGTCCAAGGGATACAGTAAACCTGCACTGGTGCATTGGATTAGAACACTGGTCTCCGAGGAGGCGCTCAAAGCACTAACTCTTAGAAAATTCACTCTTCTTGTACTATAGTTTAATATTGTGTATCTTGTATTCAATCCTGATGCAGTTTCTGTGTTTCATGGTCAATGTGAACGTCCAATGGATACAGTAAACCTGCACTGGTGAATCGGAATCTAATACTGGTCTCCCAGGAGACGCTCAAAGCACAATCCCTTAGAATATTCACTCTTCTTGTTCTTAAGTCGCCATTGTCCTTTTGTATTCAATCCCGATGCAATTTCTGTGTTTCATGGTCAATGTGAAGTTCCAAGGGATAAAGTAAACCTGCACTGGTGCATCGGAAACTAATACTGGTCTCCCAGGAGCTGTTCAAAACACAAACTCTTAGATGATTAACTCTTCTTGTACATAAGTAGGCTGTCCGTTTTCTATTCAATCCCGATGCAATATCTGTGTATCATGGTAAATGTGATGGTCCAAGGGATATAGTAAACCTGCACTGGCGCATCGGAATCTAATACTGGTCTCCCATGAGCCGCTCAATACACAAACTCTTAGAGTATTAACTCTTCTCATACTTAAGGCGGCATTGTGCATTTTGTATTCAATCCCGATGCAATTTCTGTGTGTCTTGGTCAATGAGAAGGTCCAAGGGAGAGATTAAATCTGCACTGGTGCATCGGAATCTAATACTGGTATCCCAAGAGCCGTTCCAAGCACAAACCGTTCGAGGATTCACTCCTTTTGTACTTAAGTCGGCATTGTCCCTCTTGTTTTCGATCCCAAGCAGTTTCTGTGTTTCATGGTCAATGTGAACGTCCAATGGATACAGTAAACCTGCACTGGTGAATCGGAATCTAATACTGGTCTCCCTGGAGACGCTCAAAGCACAATCCCCTAGAATATTCACTCTTCTTGTTCTTAAGTCGCCATTGTCCCTTATGTATTCCATCCCGATGCTATTTCTGTGTTTCATGGTCAATGTGAAGGTCCAAGGGATACAGTAAACCTGCACTGGTGCATCGGATTAGAACACTGGTCTCCGAGGAGGCGCTCAAAGCACTAACTCTTAGATGATTAACTCTTCTTGTACTGAAGTCGGCAGTCCGTTTTGTATTCAATCCCGATGCATTTCTGTGTTTCATGGTCAATGTGAAGGTCCAAGGGATACAGTAAACCTGCACTGGTGCATCGGAATCTAATACTGGTCTCCCAGGAGCTGCTCAACCCACAAAATCTTAGAAAATTCTCTCTCCTTGTACTTTAGTCGGAATTGTCCCTTTTGTATACAATTTCGATGCAATATCTGTGTTTGCTGGTCAATAAAAATGTCCAAGGTATACAGTAAACCTGCACTGGTGCATCGGAATCTATTAGTGGTCTCCCAGGACTCGCTCAAAGCACAAACCCTTCGAAGATTCACTCTTCTTGTAATTAAGTCGGCATTGTCCCTCTTGTATTCAATCCCGAGCAATTTCTGTGTTTCATGCTCAATGTGAAGGTCCAATGGCTACAGAAAATCTGCACTGGTGCATCGGAATCTAATACTGGTCTCCCAGGAGTCGCTCAAAGCACAAACCCTTAAAAGATTAACTCTTCTAGCACTTAAGTTCTCATTGTCCTTTTTGTATTCAATCCCGATGCAATTTCTATGTTTCATGGTCAATGTGAAGGTCGAAGGGATACAGTAAACGTGCACTGGTGCATCGGAATCTAATATTGGTCTCCCAGGAGCCGCTCAAAACACAAACTCTTAGATGATGAACTCTTCTTGTACTTAAGTCGGCAGTCCCATTTGTATTTAATCCCGATACAATTTCTGTGTTTCATGGTCAATGTGAAGGTCCTAGCGATACAGTAAACCTGCACTGGTGCATCAGAATCTAATACTGGTCTCCCAGGAACAGCTCAAAGCACAAACCGTTCGAAGATTCACTCTTCTTGTACTTAAGTCGGCATTGTCCCACTTGTATTCAATTCCGAGCAATTTCTGTGTTTCATGGTCAATGTGAAGGTCCAAGGGATACAGTAAACCTGCACTGGTGCATCGGAATCTAACACTGGTCTCCCATGAGCCGCTCAAACCACAAACCCTTAAAAGATTCACTCTTCTTGTACTTAAATCGGCATTGTGCATATTGTATTCATCCCCGATGCGATTTCTTTGTTTCATGGTCAATGTGAAGGTCCAAGGGATACAGTTAAACTGCACAGGTGCATCGTAATCTAATACTGAACACTCAGGAACCGCTCAAATCCCTAACTCTTAGAGGATTCACTCTTCTTGTACTTATGTCGTTATCAACCCCTTTTGTATTCAATCCCGATTCAATTTCTGTGTTTCATGGTCAATGTGAAGGTCCAAGGTATACAGTAAACCAGCACTGGTGCATCGGAATCTAATACTGGTCTCCCAGGAACCGTTCCAAGCACAAACCGTTTGAGGATTCACTCTTCTTGTACTTCAGTCGGCATTGTCCCTCTTGTTTTCAATCCCGAGCAATTTCTGTGTTTCATGGTCAATGCGAAGGTCCAAGGGATACAGTAAACCTGCACAGGTCCATCGGAATCTTATACTGGACACCCAGGAGCCGCTCAAAGTTTAAACTCTTAGAAGATTCACTTTTCTTGTACTTCAGTCGGCATTGTCCCTTATGTATTCCATCCCGATGCTATTTCTGTGTTTCATGGTCAATGTGAAGGTCCAAGGGATACAGTAAACCTGCACTGGTGCATCGGATTAGAACACTGGTCTCCGAGGAGGCGCTCAAAGCACTAACTCTTAGAAAATTCACTCTTCTGGTACTATAGTTTAATATCGAGTATCTTGTATTCAATCCCGATGCAGTTTCTGTGTTTCATGGTCAATGTGAACGTCCAATGGATACAGTAAACCTGCACTGGTGCATCGGAATCTAATACTGGTCTCCCAGGAGACGCTCAAAGCACAATCCCTTAGAAGATTCACTCTTCTTGTTCTTAAGTCGCCATTGTCCTTTTGTATTCAATCCCGATGCAATTTCTGTGTTTCATGGTGAATGTGAAGGTCCAAGGGATATAGTAAACCTGCACTGGCGCATCGGAATCTAATACTGGTCTCCCATGAGCCGCTCAAAGCACAAACTCTTAGAATATTAACTCATCTTGTACTTAAGACGGCATTGGCATTTTGTATTCAATCCCGATCATATATCTGTGTTTCACGGTCAATGTGAAGGTACAAGGGATACAGTAAACCTGCACCTGTGCATCGCAATCTAATACTGGTGTCCCAGGAGCCGCTCAAAGCACAAACCCTAAGAAGATTCACTCTTCTTTTACTTATGTCGGCATTGTCCCTTTTGTTCTCAATCCCGATGAGATTTCTGTGCTTCATGGTCAATGTGAAGGTGGAAGGGATACAGTAAACCTGCACTGGTGCATCGGAATCTTATACTGGTCTCCCAGGAGCCGCTCAATACACAAACTCTTAGAATATTAACTCTTCTCGTACTTAAGGCGGCATTGTGCATTTTGTATTCAATCCCGATGCAATTTCTGTGTTTCTTGGTCAATGAGAACGTCCAAGGGAGAGATTAAATCTGCACTGGTGCATCGGAATCTAATACTGGTATCCCAGGAGCCGTTCCAAGCACAAACCGTTCGAGGATTCACTCTTCTTGTACTTTAGTCAGCATTGTCCCTTTTGTTTTCAATCCCAAGCAATTTCTGTGTTTCATGGGCAATGCGAAGGTCCAAGGGATACAGTAAACATGCACAGGTCCATCGGAATCTTATACTGGACACCCAGGAGCCGCTCAAAGCTCAAACTCTTAGAAGATTCACTCTTCTTGTACTTCAGTCGGCATTGTCCCTTATGTATTCCATCCCGATGCTATTTGTGTGTTTCATGGTCAATGTGAAGGTCCAAGGGATACAGTAAACCTGCACCTGTCCATCGCAATCTAATACTGGTGTCCCAGGAGCCGCTCAAAGCACGAACCCTAAGAAGATTCACTCTTCTTTTACTTATGTCGGCATTGTCCCTTTTGTTCTCAATCGCGATGAGATTTCTGTGCTTCATGGTCAATGTGAAGGTGCAAGGGATACAGTAAACCTGCACTGGTGCATCGAAATCTTATACTGGTCTCCCAGGATCCGCTCAATACACAAACTCTTAGAGTATTAACTCTTCTCGTACTTAAGGCGGCATTGTGCATTTTGTATTGAATCCCGATGCAATTTCTGTGTTTCTTGGTCAATGAGAAGGTCCAAGGGAGAGATTAAATCTGCACTGGTGCATCGGAATCTAATACTGGTAACCCAGGAGCCGCTCTACGCTCAAACTCTGAAGAGATTCTTTCTTCTTGTACTTAAGTCGGCATTGCCCCTTTTGTATAGATTCCCGATGCAATATCTGTGCTTCATGATCAGTGTGATGGACCAAGGGATACAGTAAACCTGCACTGGTGCATCGGAACCAAAAAATGGTCTCCCAAGAGCCGCTCAAACCACAAACTCTTAGAAGATTCACTCCTCTTGTACTTAAGACGGCATTGTCTCTTTTGTATTCAATCCCGATGCTATTTCTGTGTTTCATGGTCAATGTGAGAGTCCAAGGGATACAGTGAACCTCCACTGGTGCATCGGAATGTAATTCTGGTCTCCGAGGAGCCGCTCAAAGCGCAAACTCTTAGAAAATTCACTCTTCTTGTAATTAAGTTGGCATTGTGCATTTTTTATTGAATTGCGATGCAATTTATGTGTTTCGTGGTCAATGGGAAGGTCTAAGGGATACAGTAAACCTGCACAGGTGCATAGGAATGTAATACTGGACAACCAGGAGCCGCTCAAAGCTCAAACTATTAGAAGATACACTCTTCTTTTACTTAAGTCGGCTTGACCATTTTGTATTCAATCCCGATGCAATTTCTCTGTTTCATGTTCAATGTGAAGGTCCATGGGATTCAGTAAACCCGCACTGATGCATCGGAATCTATTACTGGTCTCCTATAATCCGCTCAAACCACAAACCCTTAGAAGATTCACTCTCCTTGTACTTAAAACGGCATTGTCCATATTGTATTCATCCCCGATGCGATTTCTTTGTTTCATGGTCAATGTGAAGGTCGAAGGGATACAGTTAAACTGCACAGGTGCATCGTAATCTAATACTGGACACTCAGGAACCGCTCAAATCCCTAACTCTTAGATGATTCACTCTTCTTGTACTTCAGTCGGCATTGTCCCTTATGTATTCCATCCCGATGCTATTTCTGCGTTTCATGGTCAATGTGAAGGTCCAAGGGATACAGTAAACCTGCACTGGTGCATTGGATTAGAACACTGGTCTCCGAGGAGGCGCTCAAAGCACTAACTCTTAGAAAATTCACTCTTCTTGTACTATAGTTTAATATTGTGTATCTTGTATTCAATCCTGATGCAGTTTCTGTGTTTCATGGTCAATGTGAACGTCCAATGGATACAGTAAACCTGCACTGGTGAATCGGAATCTAATACTGGTCTCCCAGGAGACGCTCAAAGCACAATCCCTTAGAATATTCACTCTTCTTGTTCTTAAGTCGCCATTGTCCTTTTGTATTCAATCCCGATGCAATTTCTGTGTTTCATGGTCAATGTGAAGTTCCAAGGGATAAAGTAAACCTGCACTGGTGCATCGGAAACTAATACTGGTCTCCCAGGAGCTGTTCAAAACACAAACTCTTAGATGATTAACTCTTCTTGTACATAAGTAGGCTGTCCGTTTTCTATTCAATCCCGATGCAATATCTGTGTATCATGGTAAATGTGATGGTCCAAGGGATATAGTAAACCTGCACTGGCGCATCGGAATCTAATACTGGTCTCCCATGAGCCGCTCAATACACAAACTCTTAGAGTATTAACTCTTCTCGTACTTAAGGCGGCATTGTGCATTTTGTATTCAATCCCGATGCAATTTCTGTGTGTCTTGGTCAATGAGAAGGTCCAAGGGAGAGATTAAATCTGCACTGGTGCATCGGAATCTAATACTGGTATCCCAAGAGCCGTTCCAAGCACAAACCGTTCGAGGATTCACTCCTTTTGTACTTAAGTCGGCATTGTCCCTCTTGTTTTCGATCCCAAGCAATTTCTGTGTTTCATGGTCAATGCGAAGGTCCAAGGGATACAGTAAACCTGCACAGGTCCATCGGAAACTTATACTGGACACCCAGGAGCCGCTCAAAGATCAAACTCTTAGAAGATTCACTCTTCTTGTACTTCAGTCGGCATTGTCCCTTATGTATTCCATCCCGATGCTATTTCTGTGTTTCATGGTCAATGTGAAGGTCCAAGGGATACAGTAAACCTGCACTGGTGCATCGGATTAGAACACTGGTCTCCGAGGAGGCGCTCAAAGCACTAACTCTTAGAAAATTCACTCTTCTTGTACTATAGTTTAATATTGTGTATCTTGTATTCAATCCCAGTGCAGTTTCTGTGTTTCATGGTCAATGTGAGCGTCCAATGGATACAGTTAACCTGCACTGGTGCATCGGAATCTAATACTGGTCTCCCAGGAGACGCTCAAAGCACAATCCCTTAGAAGATTCACTCTTCTTGTTCTTAAGTCGCCATTGTCCTTTTGTATTCAATCCCGATGCGATTTCTGTATTTCATGGTCAATGTGAAGGTCCAAGGGATACATTAAACCTGCACTGGTGCATCGGAATCTGATACTGGTCTCCCAGGAGCTGTTCAAAACACAAACTCTTAGATGATTAACTCTTCTCGTACATAAGTAGGCTGTCCCTTTTCTATTCAATCCCGATGCAATTTCTGTGTATCATGGTAAATGTGAAGGTCCAAGGGATATAGTAAACCTGCACTGGCGCATCGGAATCTAATACTGGTCTCCCATGAGCCGCTCAATACACAAACTCTTAGAATATTAACTCATCTTGTACTTAAGACGGCATTGTGAGTTTTGTATTCAATCCCGATCTAATATCTGTGTTTCATGGTCAATGTGAATGACCAACCGATACAGTAAACCAGCACTGGTGCATCGGAATCTAATACTGGTCTCCCACGAGCCGCTCAAACCACAAACCCTTAGAAGATTCACTCTTCTTGTACTTAAGTCTTCATTGGCATTTTGTATTCAATCCCGATGATATATCTGTGTTTCATGGTCAATGTGAAGGTCCAAGGGATACAGTAATCTTGCACCTGTGCATCGCAATCTAATACTGGTGTCCCAGGAGCCGCTCAAAGCACAAACCCTAAGAAGATTCACTCTTCTTTTACTTATTTCGGCATTGTCCCTTTTGTTCTTAATCCCGATGAGTTTTCTGTGCTTCATGGTCAATGTGAAGGTGCAAGGGATACAATAAACCTGCACTGGTGCATCGGAATCTTATACTGGTCTCCCAGGAGCCGCTCAATTCACAAACTCTTAGAGTATTAACTCTTCTCGTACTTAAGGCGGCATTGTGCATTTTGTATTCAATCTCGATGCAATTTCTGTGTTTCTTGGTCAATGAGAAGGTCCAAGGGAGAGATTAAATCTGCACTGGTGCATCGGAATCTAATACTGGTATCCCAGAAGCCGCTCAAAGCACAAATTCTGAAGAGATTCATCCTTCTTGTGCTTAAGTATGTATTGCCCCTTTTGTATAGAATCCCGATGCAATATCTGTGCTTCATGATCAGTGTGATGGACCAAGGGATACAGTAAACCTGCACTGGTGCATCGGAACCAAATAATGGTCTCCCCAGAGCCGCTCAAACCACAAACTCTTAGAAGATTCACTCCTCTTGTACTTAAGACGGCATTGTCTCTTTTGTATTCAATCGCGATGCTATTTCTGTGTTTCATGGTCAATGTGAAAGTCCAAGGGATACAGTAAACCTGCACTGGTGCATCGGAATGTAATTCTGGTCTCCGAGGAGCCGCTCAAAGCACAAACTCTTAGAAAATTCACTCTTCTTGTAATTAAGTTGGCATTGTGCATTTTGTATTGAATTGCGATGCAATTTATGTGTTTCGTGGTCAATGGGAAGGTCTAAGGGATACAGTAAACCTGCACAGGTGCATCTGAATGTAATACTGGACACCCAGGAGCCGCTCAAAGCTCAAACTATTAGAAGATACACTCTTCTTTTACTTAAGTCGGCTTGACCCTTTTGTATTCAATCCCGATGCAATTTCTCTGTTTCATGTTCAATGTGAAGGTCCATGGGATACAGTAAACCCGCACTGATGCATCGGAATCTGTTACTGGTCTCCTATAATCCGCTCAAACCACAAACCCTTAGAAGATTCACTCTCCTTGTACTTAAATCGGCATTGTGCATATTGTATTCATCCCCAATGCAATTTCTTTGTTTCATGGTCAATGTGAAGGTCCAAGGGATACAGTTAAACTGCACAGGTGCATCGTAATCTAATACTTGACACTCAGGAACCGCTCAAATCCCTAACTCTTAGAGGATTCACTCTTCTTGTACTTATGTCGTTATTAACCCTTTTGTATTCAATCCCGATTCAATTTCTGTGTTTCATGGTCAATGTGAAGGTCCAAGGTATACAGTAAACCAGCACTGGTGCATCGGAATCTAATACTGGACACCCAGGAGCCGCTCAAAGCACAAACTCTTAGAAAATTAACTCATCTTGAACTTAAGTTGGCATTGTGCGTTTTGTATTCTATCCCGATCCCATTTCTGTGTTTCATGGTCAATTTGAAGGTTCAAGGGATACAGTTAACCTGCGTTGGTGTATCAGAATCTAATACTGGTATCCCAGGAGCCGGTCAAGCTATAAACTCTGAAGAGATTCACTCTTCTTATACTTAAGTCGGCATTGTCCCCTTTGTAATCAATCCCGACGCAATATCTGTGTTTCATGAACAATGTGATGGACCAAGGGATACAGTAAACCTGCACTGGTGCATCAGAACCTAATACAGGTCTCCCAGAAGCTGCTCAAAACACAAACTCTTAGAAGTTTCACTCCTCTCGTACTTAAGTCAGCACTGTCTCATTTGTACTCAATTTCGATGCAATATCTGTGTCTCATGGTCAATGTGAAGGTCCAAGGGATACGGGTAACCAGGACTGGTACATCGAAATGTAATACTGTCTCCCAGGAGCCACACAAAACACAAATCCTTTTAAGATTCACCCTTCTCATACTTAAGTTGGCATTGTCCCTGTTGTATTCAATCCCGATGCAAATTCTGAGTTTCATGGTCAATGTGAAGGTCCAAGGGATACAGTAAACGTGCACAGGTGCATCGGAATGTAATGCTGGACACCCAGGAGCCGCTCGAAGCTCAAACTCTAAGAAGATTGACTCTTCTTGTACTTAAGTTTGCACTGTGCATTTTGTATTCAATCCCGATGGAATTTCTGTTTTTCATTGTCAATGAGAAGGTCCAAGGGATACAGTAATCCTGCACTGGTGCATCGGAACCTGATACTGGTCTCCCAGTAGCTGCTCAAAGCACAAACCCTGAGAAGATTCACTCTCCTTGTACTTATGTCGGCATTGTCCCTGTTGTATTCAATACCGATGCAATACCTGTGCTTCATGATGAAAGTGATGGACCAAGGGATACAGTAAACCTACACTGGTGCATCGGAAACAAATACTTGTCTCCCAAGAGCCGCTCAAACATAAGCTCTTAGAAAATTCACTCCTCTTGTACTTAAGACGGCATTGTCTATTTTGTATTCAATCCCGATGCTATTTCTGTGTTTCATGGTCAATGTGAAAGTCCAAGGGATACAGTAAACCTGCACTGGTGCAACGGAATCAAATACTGGTCTACCAGGAGCCGCCCAGAGCAGAAACTCTTAGAAGATTCACTCTTCTTGTACTTAAGTCAGCATTGTGCATTATGTATTCAATCCCGAAGCAATTTCTGTGTGTCATGGTCAATGTGAAGGTCCAAGGGATACAGTAAACCAGCACTGGTGCATCGGAATCTAATACTGGTTTCCCATGTGCCGCTCAAACCACAAACCCTTAGGAGTTTCACTCTTCTTGTACTTAAGTCGCCATTGGCATTTTGTATTCAATCCCGATGCTAGTTCTGTGTTTCATGGTCAATGTGAAGGTCCAAGGGATACAGTAAACCTGCACTGGTGCATCGGAATCTAATAGTGGTCTCCGAGGAGCCGCTCAAAGCACAAACTCTTTGAAAATTCACTCTTCTTGCACTTAAGTTGGCATTGTGCATCTTGTATTAAATCACGATGCAATTACTGTGTTTCATGGGCAATGTGAAGGTCCAAGGGATACAATAAACCTGCACCTGTGCATCGCAATCTAATACTGGTTTCCGAGGAGCCGCTCAAAGCAGAAACCCTTAGAAGATTCACTCTTCTTGTACTTATGTTGGCATTGTCTTTTCTGTACTCAATCTCGATGCGATTTCTGTATATCATGGTCAATGTGAATGTCCAAGGGATACAGTAAACCAGCACTTTTGCATCCGAATCTAATACTTGTCTCCCAGGAGCCGCTCAAATCACAATCTCTTAGAAGATTCACTCTTCTTGTACTTAAGTCGGCATTGACCCATTTGTATTCAATCCCGATGCAATTTCTGTGTTTCATGGTCAATGTGAAGGTCCAAGGGATACAGTAAACCTGCAATGGTGCATCGGAATCTTATTCTGGTCTCCCAGGAGCCGCTCAATACACAAAATCTTAGAATATTAACTCTTCTTGTACTTAAGGCGGCAATGTGCCTTTTGTATTCAATCCCGATGCAATTTCAGTGTTTCATGGTCAATGTGAAGGTCCAAGGTATACAGGTAAGCAGGGCTGGTGCATCGAAATCTAACACTGGTCTCCCAGGAGCCGCTCAAAGCACAAACTCTTAGAAGATTCACCATTCTTGTACATAAGTCGGCATTGTCCCTTTTGTATTCAATCGCGATGCACGTTCTGTGTTTCATGGTCAATGTGAAGGACCAAGTGATACAGTAAACCTGCACTGGTGCATCGGAATGTGATACTGGTCACCGAGGAGCCGCTCAAAACACAAACTCTTTGAAAAATCACTCTTCTTGCACTTAAGTTGGCATTGTGCATTTTGTATTCAATCCCGATGCAATTTCTGTGTTTCATAGTCAATGTGAAGGTCCAAGGGATACAGTAATCCGGCACTTGTGCATCGCAATCTAATACTGGTCTCCCAGGAGCCGCTCAATGCACAAACCCTTTGAAGATTCACTCTTCTTGTACTTATGTCGGCATTGTCGCTTTTGTTCTCAATACCGATGCGATTTCTGTGTTTCATGAACAATGTGATGGTCCAAGGGATACAGTAAATCAGCACTGATGCATCGGAATCTAACACTGATATCCCAGGAGCCGCTCAAACCACAAACTCTTAGGAGATTCACTTTTCTTGTACTAAAGTCGGCATCGTGAATAATGTATTCAATCCCGAAGCAATTTCTGTGTGACGTGGTCAATGTGAATGTCCAAGGGATACAGTAAACCAGCACTGGTGCATCGGAATCTAATACCGGTCTCCCATGAATCGCTCAAACCCCAAACCCTTAGTAGATTCACTTTTCTTGTACTTAATTTGGCATTGGCATTTTCTATTCAATCCCTAAGCTATTTCTGTGTTTCATGGTCAATGTGAAGGTCCAAGGGATACTGTATACCTGCACTGGTGCATCGGAATGTAATACTGGTCTCCGAGGAGCCGTTCAAAACACAAACTCTTTGAAAAATCACTCTTCTTGCACTTAAGTCTGCATTGACCCATTTGTATTCAATCCAGACACAATTTCTGTGTTTCATGGTGAATGTGAAGGTCGAAGGGTTACAGTAAACCTGCACTGGTGCATCGGAATCTAACACTGGTCACCAAGGAGCCGCTCTAACCGCAAACTCTTAGAAGATTCACTCTTCTAATACTTAAGTCGACATTGGCATTTTGTATTCAATCCCGATGCTATTTCTGTGTTTCATGGTCAAGTAGAAGGTCCAAGGGATACAGTAAACCAGCACTGGTGCATCGGAATCTAATACTGGTCTCCGAGGAGCTGCTCAAAACACAAAATCTTTGAAAATTCACTCTTCTTGCCCTTAAGTTGGCATTGTGCATTTTGTATTCAATCCCGATGCAATTTATGTGTTTCATGGTCAATGTGAAGGTCTAAGGGATACAGCAAACCAGCACTGGTGCATCGGAATCTAATACTGGTCTCCCATGAGCCGCTCAAACCACAAACCCTTAGAAGATTCACTCTTCTAATACTTAAGTCGACATTGGCATTTTGTATTCAATCCCGATGCTATTTCTGTGTTTCATAGTCAATTTGAAGGTCCAAGGGATACAGTAAACCAGCACTGGTGCATCGGAATCTAATACTGCTCTCCGAGGAGCTGCTCAAAGCACAAAATCTTTGAAAATTCACTCTTCTTGCACTTAAGTTGGCATTGTGCATTTTGTATGCAATCCCGATGCAATTTCTGTGTATCATGGTCAATGCGAAGGTCCAAGGGATATTGTAAACCTGCACTGGTGCATCGGAATGTAATACTGGTCTCCGAGGAGCCACTCAAAACACAAACTCTTTGAAAAATCACTCTTCTTGCACTTAAGTCGGCATTGACCCATTTGTATTCAATCCCGATCAATTTCTGTGTTTCATGGTGAATGTGAAGGTCGAAGGGTTACAGTAAACCTGCACCGGTGCATTGGAAACTTATATTGGTCTCTCAGGAGCCGCCCAACACACAAAGTCTTAGAATATTAACTCTTCTTGTACTTAGGGCGACATTGTGCTTTTTTAATCAATCCCGATTCAATTTCTGTGTTTATTGGTCAATGTGTATGTCCAAAGGAGAGATTAAACCTGCACTGGTGCATCGGAATCTAATACCGGTATCCCAGGAGCCGCTCAAAACACAAACTCTGAGGAGATTCATTCATCTTGTACTTAAGTCAGCATTGTCCCTTTTGTATTCAATCCCGATGCAATATCTGTGCTTCATGATCAATGTGATGGACCAAGGGATACAGTAATCCTGCACTGGTGCATCGGAACCTAATACTGGTCTCCCAAGAGCCGCCCAAAACGCAAACTCTTAGAAGGTTCACTCCTCTTGTACTTAAGTCGGCATTGTCCCTTTTGTATTCAATCCCGATGCAATGACTGTGTTTCATGGTCAATGTGAAAGTCCAAGGGATACCGTAAACCGGCACTGGTGTAACGGATTCAAATACTGGTCTCCCAGCAGCCGATCAGAGCAGAAACTCTTAGAAGGTTCACTCATCTTGTACTTAAGTCGGCATTGTCCCTTATATATTCAATCCCGAAGCAATTTCTGTCGGTCATGGTCAATGTGATGTTCTAAGGGATACAGCAAACCAGCACTGGTGCATCGGAATCTAATACTGGTCTCCCATGAGCCGCTCAAACCACAAACCCTTAGTAGATTCACTCTTCTTATACTTAAATCGTCATTGTGCATTTTGTATTCAATCTCGATGCGATATCTTTGATTCATGACCAATGTGAAGGTCCAAGGGATATAGTAAACCTTCACTGGTGCATCGGAATCTAATACTGGTCTCCGAGGAGCTGCTCAAAACACATAATCTTTGAAAATTCACTCTTCTTGCACTTAAGTTGGCATTGTGCATATTGTATTCAATCCCGATGCAATTTCTGTGTTTCATGGTCAATGTGAAGGGCCAAGGGATACAGTAAACCTGCACTTGTGCATCGCAATCTAATACTGGTCTCCCAGGAGCCGCTCAAACCACAAACCCTTAGAAGATTCACTCTTCTAATACTTAAGTCGACATTGGCATTTTGTATTCAATCCCGATGCTATTTCTGTGTTTCATGGTCAATTTGAAGGTCCAAGGGATACAGTAAACCAGCACTGGTGCATCGGAATCTAATACTGGTCTCCGAGGAGCTGCTCAGAACACAAAATCTTTGAAAATTCACTCTTCTTGCACTTAAGTTGGCATTGTCCCTTTTGTTCTCAATACCGATGTGATTTCTGTGTTTCATATTCAATGTGAAGGTCCAAGGGATACATTAAATCAGCACTGGTGCATCGGAATCTAATACTGGTCTCCCAGGAGCCGCGCAAATCACTATTTCTTACAAAGTTCCCTCTTCTTGTACTTAAGTCGGCAATGACCCATTTGTATTCAATCCCGATGCAATATCTGTGACCCATGGTCAATGGGAAGGTCCAAGGGATACAGTAAACCTGCGCTGGTGCATCGGAAACTTATATTGGTCTCCCAGGAGCCGCTCACTACTCAAACTCTTAGAATATTAACTCTGCTTGTACTTAAGGCTTCATTGTGCCTTTTGTATTCTATCCCGATGCAACTTCTGTGTTTCATGGTCAATGTGAAGGTCCAAGTGATACAGTAAACCTGCACTGGTGCATCGGAATCTAACACTGGTCTCCCAGGAGCCGCTCAAACTACAAACTCTTAGAAAATTCACTCTTCTTAAACTTAAGTCGGCATTGTCCATTTTGTATTCAATCCCGATGCAATGACTGTGATTCATGGTCAATGTGAAGGTCCGAGGGATACAGTAAACCTGCACTGGTGCATCGGAATCTAATACTGGTCTCCCAGGAGCCGCCCAAACCACAAACTCTGAGAAAATTTACACTTCTTGTACTTAAGTCGGCTTGACCCTTTTGTATTCAATCCCGATGCAATTTTTCTGTTACATGGTCAATGTGAAGGTCCATGGGATACAGTAATCCCGCACTGGTGCATCGGAATCTATTACTGGTCTCCCATGAGCCGCTCAAACCACAAACCCTTAGTAGATTCACTCTTCTTATACTTAAATCGTCATTGTGCATTTTGTATTCAATCTCGATGCGAAATCTTTGTTTCATGACAAATGTGAAGGTCCAAGGGATATAGTAAACCTTCACTGGTGCATCGGAATCTAATACTGGAATCCCAGGAACCGCTCAAAGCACAAACCCTTAAAAGTTTCACTCTTCTTGTACTTCAGTCATCATTGTCCCTTTTGTTTTCAATCCCGATGCAATTTCTGTGTTTCATGGTCAGTGTGAAGGTCCAAGGGATACAGTAAACCTGCACAGATGCATCGGAATGTAATACGGGACACCCGGGAGCCGCTCAAAGCACAAACTCTTAGAAAATTCACTCATCTTGTACTTAAGTTGGCATTGTGCATTTTGTATTCTATTCCGACGCAATTTCTGTGTTTCATGGTCAATGTGAAGGTCCAAGGGATACAGTAAACCTGCGTTGGTGCATCGGAATCTAATACTGGTCTGCCAGGAGCCGCTCAATACACAAACTCTTGGAATATTAACTCTTCTTGTACTTAAGGCGGCATTCTGCCTATTGTATTCAGTCCCGATGCAATATCTGTGTTTCATGGTCAATGCGAAGGTCCAAGGGAGAGAGTAAACCTGCACTGGTGCATCGGATTCTAATACTGGTATCCCAAGAGCCGCTCAAAGCACATACGCTGAAGAGATTCATTCTTCTTGTACTTAAGTCGGCTTTGTCCCTTTTGTATTCAATCCCGATGCAATATCTGTGCTTCATGATCAATGTGATCTACCAAGGGATACAGTAAACCTGCACTTGTGCATCGCAATCTAATACTGGTCTCCCAGGAACAAGTCAAAGCACAAACTCTTAGAAGATTCACCCTTCTTGTACTGAAGTCGGCATTGTCCATTTTGTATTCAATCAAGATGCAATTTCTGTGTTTCATGGTCAATGTGAAGGTCCAAGCGAGACAGTAAACCTGCACAGGTGCATCGGAATCTAATACTGGACACCCAGGAGCCGCTCAAAGCTCATACTCTTAGAAGATTCACTCTTTTTGTACTTAAGTCGGCATTGTACCTATGTATTCCATCCTGATGCAAATCCTGTGTTTCATGGTCAATGTTAAGGGCCAGGGGATACAGTAAACCGCCACTGGCGCATCGGAATCTAATACTGGTCTTTGAGGATCCGCTCAAAGCACAAACTCTTTGAAAATTCACTCTTCTTGTACTTAAGATGGCATTGTGCATTTTGTTTTCAATCCCGTCGCATTTTCTGTTTTTCATGGTCGATGTGAAGGTGCAAGGGATACAGTATACCAGCACTGGTGCTTTGGAATCTAATACTGGTCTCCCAGGAGCCGCTGGAAGCACAAACTTTTCGAAATTTAACTCTTCTTGTACTTAAGTCGGCATTGTGCCTTTTATATTCAATCCCGAAGCAATTTCTGTGCGTCATGGTCAATGTGAAGGTCTAAGGGATACAGCAAACCAGCACTGGTGCATCGGAATGTAATACTGGTCTCCCATGAGCCGCTCAAACCACAAACCCTTAGAAGATTCACTCTTCTTATACTTAAGTCGACATTGGCATTTTGTATTCAATCCCGATGCAATTTCTGAGTTTCTTGGTCAATGTGAAGGTCCAAGGGAGAGAATAAACCTGCACTGGTGCATCGGAATCTAATACTGGTATCCTAGGAGCCGCTCAAAGCACAAACTCTGAAGAGATTCATTCTCCTTGTACTTAAGTCGGCATTGTCCCTTTTGTATTCTATCCCGATGCAACCTCTGTGTTTCATGGTCAATGTGAAGGTCCAAGTGATACAGAAAACCTGCACTGGTGCATCGGAATCTAACACTGGCCTCCCAGGAGCCGCTCAAACTGCAAACTCTTAGAAAATTCACTCTTCTTAAACTTACGTCGGCATTGTCGATTTTGTATTTTATCCCGATGCAATGACTGTGTTTCATGGTCAATGTGAAAGTCCAAGGGATACAGTAAACCTTCACTGGTGCAACGGAATCAAATACTGGTCTCCGAGGAGCCGCTCAAAGCACAAACTCTTAGAAAATTCATTCTTTTTGTACTTAAGTTGGCATTGTGCATTTTGTATTCAATCGCGATGCAATTTATGTGATTTATGGTCAATGGGAAGGTCCACGGGATACAGTAAACCTGCTCTGGTGCATCGGAAACTAACACTCGTCTCCCAGGAGCGGTCCAAACCACAAACTCTGATAAAATTTACTCTTCTTGCACTTAAGTCGGCTTGACCCTTTTGTATTCAATCCCGATGCAATTTCTCTGTTACATGGGCATGTGAAGGTCCATGGGATACAGTAAACCTGCACAGATGCATCGGAATCTAATACTGGACACCCAGGAGCCGCTCAAAACTCAAACTCTTAGAAGATTCACTCTTTTTGCACTTAAGTCGGCATTGTCCGTATGTATTCCATCCCGATGCAATTCCTGTGTATCATGGTCAATGTTAAGGGCCAAGGGATACAGTAAACCCCCACTGGTGCATCGGAATCTAATACTGGTCTTTGAGGAGCCGCTCAAAGCACAAACTCTTTGAAAATTCACTCTTCTTGTAGTTAAGATGGCATTGTGCATTTTGTATTCAATCCCGTCGCAATTTCTGTGTTTCATTGTCAATGTGAAGCTGCAAGGGATACAGTATACCAGCACTGGTGCTTTGGAATCTAATACTGGTCTCCCAGGAGCCGCTCGAAACACAAACTCTTGGAAGTTTAACACTTCTTGTACTTAAGTCAGCGTTGTCCCATTTGTATTCAATCCCTATTCAATTTCGGTGTCATGGTCAATGTGAAGGTCCAGGGGATACAGTAAACCTGCACTGGTGCATCTGAAACTAATACTGGTATCCCAGGAGCCGCTCATAGCACAAACTCTGAAAAGATTCACTCATCTTGTACTTAAGTCGGCATTGTCCCTTTCGTATTCAATCCCGATGCAATATATGTGCTTCATGATTTAATGTGATGGACCAAGGGATACAGTAAACCTGAACAGGTGAATCGGGACCTAGTACTGGTCTCCCAGTAGCCGCTCAAAGCACAAACTCTTAAAAGTTTCACTCCTCTTGTACCTAAGTCGGCATTGTCTGTTTTGTATTCAATCCCGATGCAATTTCTGTGTTTCATGGTCAATGTGAAGGTCCACGCGATACAGTAAACCTGCTCTGGTGCATCGGAAACTAACACTGGTCTCCCAGGAGCCGCTCATACCACAAACTCTTAGAAAATTCACTCTACTTGTACTTAAGTTGGCATTGTGCATTTTGTAATCAATCCCGATGCAATTTCTGTGTTTCATGGTTAATGTGAAGGTCCAAGGGATACAGTAAACCTGCACTGGTACAACGGAATCTGAGACTGGTCTCCCAAGAGCCGCTCAAAGCACCAAGTCTTAGAAGGTTCGATCTGCTTGTACTTAAGTCGGCACTGAGCATTAAGTATTCAATCCAGATGCAATTTCTGTGTTTCATGGTCAGTGTTAAGGGCCAAGGGATACAGTAAACCGCCACTGGTGTATCGGAATGTAATACTGGTCTTTGAGGAGCCGCTCAAAGCACAAACTCTTTGAAAATTCACTATTCTTGTACATAAGATGGCATTGTGCATTTTGTATTCAATCCCGATGCGATTTCTGTGTTTCATGGTCAATGTGAAGGTGCAAGGGATACAGTATACCAGCACTGGTGCATCGGAATCTAATACTGGTCTCCCAGGAGCCGCTCAAAGCTCGAACTCTTAGAAGATTCACTCTTCTTGTACGTAACTCGGTTGTGCCTTTTGTATTCAATCCCGAAGCAATATCTGTGTCTCATGGTTAATGTGAAGGTCCAAGGGATACAGTAGACCTGCATAGGTGCATCGGAATCTAATACTGGACACCCAGGAGCCGCTCAAATCTCAAACCCATAGAGGATTCACTCTTTTTGTACTTAAATCGGCATTGTACCTATGTATTTAATCCCGATGCAATTTCTGTGTTTCGTGGTCAATGTCAAGGGGCAAGGGGTACTGCAAACCTGCACTGGTGCATCGGAATCTAATTCTGGTCTCTGAGGAGCTGCTCAGAGCACAAACTCTTAGAAAATTCACTCTTCATGTTCTTAAGATGGCATTGTGCATTTTGTACTCAATCCCGATGCAATTTCTGTGTTACATGGTCAATGTGAAGGTCAAAGGGATACAGTATACCAGCACTGGTGCATCGGAATCTAACACTGGCCTCCCAGAAGCCGCTCAAACTACAAACTCTTAGGAAATTCACACTTCTTGTACTTAAGTCGGAATTGTCCCTTTTGTAATCAATCCCGATGCAGCTCCTGTGTTTCAAGGTCAATGTGAAGGTCCAAGGGATAGAGTAAACCTGCACTGGTGCATCGGAATCTGATACTGGTCTCCGAGGAGAAGCTCAAAGCACAAATTCTTAGAAAATTCACTCCTCTTGTACTTAAGTTGGCATTGTGCGTTTTGAAATCAATCCTGATGAAATATCTGTGTTTCATGGTCAATGTGAAGGTCAAGGGCTACAGTAAACCTGCACTGGTGCATCGGAATCTGATACTGGTCTCCGAGAAGCCGATCTAAGCACAAACTCTAAGAAAATTCACTCTTCTTGTACTTAATTTGGCATTGTGCATTTTGTATTATATCCCGATGCAATTTCTGTGTTTCAAGGTCAATGTAAAGGTCCAAGGGATACAGTAAACCTGCACTGGTGCATCGGATTCTAATACTGCTCTCCGAGGAGCCGCTCAAAGCACAAACCCTTAGAATATTCACTCTTCTTGCTCTTAAGTTGGCATTATGTATTTTGTATTTAATACCGATGCAATTTCTGTGTTTCATGGTCCATGTGTTGGACCAAGGGATACAGTAAAACTGCGCAGATGAATTGGAACCTAATACTGATCTCTCAGAAGCCGCTCAAAGCACAAACTCTTAGAAGAATCCCAGCTCTTGTACTTCAGTAGGCATTGTCTTTGTTTTATTCAATCCCTATGCAATGTCTGTGTGTCATGCTCAATGTGGAGGGCCAAGGGATAGAGTAAACCTGGGCTGGTGCATCCGAACCTAATACTGGTCTCCTAGGAGCCGCTCATCGCACAAACTCTTAGAAGACTCACTCCTCTTGTACTTAAGTCGGCATTGTCTCTTTTGTTTTCTATCCCGATGCAATTTCTGTATTTCATGATCAATGTGAAGGTCCACGCGATACAGTAAACCCGCACTGCTGCATCGGAATCTAACACTGGCCACCCAGAAGCCGCTCAAACCACAAACTCTTAGAAAATTCACACTTCCTGTACTTAAGTCGGCATTGTCCCTTTTGTATTCAATCCCGATGCAGCTCCTGTGTTTCAAAGTCAATGTGAAGGTCCAAGGGATAGAGTAAATCTGCACTGGTGGATCGGAATCTGATACTGGTCTCTGAGGAGCCGCTCAAAGCACAAACTCTTAGAAAATTCACTCCTCTTGTACTTAAGTTGGCATTGTGCGTTTTGAAATCAATCCTGATGATATATCTGTGTTTCATGGTCAATGTGAAGGCCAAGGGATACAGTAAACCTGCACTGGTGCATCGGAATCTGATACTGGTCTCCGAGGAGCCGATCAAAGCACAAACTCTAAGAAAATTCACTCTTCTTGTACTTAAGTTGGCATTGTGCATTTTGTATTCCATCCCGATGAAATTTCTGTGTTTCAAGGTCAATGTAAAGGTCCAAGGGATACACTAAACCTGCACAGGTGCATCGGAATGTAATACTGGACACTCAGGAGCCGCTCAAAGCACATATTCGTAGAGGATTCACTCTTCTTGTACTAAAGTCGCCATTGTCCCTTATGTATTCCATCCCGATGCAATTTATGTGTTTCATGGTCAATGTGAAGGTCCAAGGGATATAGCAAACCAGCACTGGTGCATCGGAATCTAATACTGGTCTCCGTGGAGCCGCTCAAAACACTTACTCTTAGAAAATTCACTCTTCTTGTACTTAATTTGGTATTGTGCATTTTGTATTCAATCCCGTGCAATTTCTGTGTTTCATGCACAATGTGAAGGTCCAAGGGATACAGTAAACCTGCACTGGTGCATCGGAATCTAACACTGGTCTCCCAGGAGCCGCTGAAACCACAAACTCTTAGAAAATTCACTCTTCTTGTACTTCAGTCGGCATTGTCCCTTTTGTATACAATCCCGATGCAATTTCTGTGTTTCATGGTCAATGTGAAGG
This sequence comes from Schistocerca serialis cubense, assembly GCF_023864345.2. Lineage (NCBI taxonomy): Eukaryota > Metazoa > Arthropoda > Insecta > Orthoptera > Acrididae > Schistocerca > Schistocerca serialis. The sequence continues at coordinate 52,503,068 of NW_026047583.1, forward strand.
TACAAGGGATACAGTAAACCTGCACTGGTGCAACGGAATCTAATACTGGTCTCCCAGGCGCCGCTCAGAGCAATAACTCTTAGAAGATTCACTCTTCTTTCACTTAAGTCAGCATTGTGCATTTTGTAATCAATCCCGATGCAATATCCGTGTCTCATGGTCAATGTGAAGGTAAAAGGGATACAGTAAACCTGCATTGGTGCAACATAATCTAATACTAGTCTCCCATGAGCCGCAAAACCACAAACCCTTAGAAGATTCACTCTTCTTGTACATAAGTCGACATTGGCATTTTGTATTCAATCCCGAAGCAATTTCTGTGTGTCGTGGTCAATGTGAATGTCCAAGGGTTACAGTAAACCAGCACTGGTGCATCGGAATCTAATACTGGTCTCCCATGAGTCGCTCAAACCACAAACCCTTAGAAGATTCACTCTTCTTGTACTTAATTCGGCATTGGCATTTTGTATTCAATCCCGATGCTATTTCTGTGTCTCATGGTCAATGTGAAGGTCCAAGGGATACTGTAAACCTACACTGGTGCATCGGAATGTGATACTGGTCTCCGAGGAGCCGCTCAAAACACAAAATCTTTGAAAATACACTCTTCTTGCACTTAAGTTGGCATTGTGCATTTTGTATTCAATCCCGATGCAATTTCTGTGTTTCATAGTCAATGTGAAGGTCCAAGGGATACAGTAATCCGGCACTTGTGCATCGCAATCTAATACTGGTCTCCCAGGAGCCGCTCAATGCACAAACCCTTTGAAGATTCACTCTTCTTGTACTTATGTCGGCATTGTCGCTTTTGTTCTCAATACCGATGCGATTTCTGTGTTTCATGGTCAATGTGATGGTCCAAGGGATACAGTAAATCAGCACTGATGCATCGGAATCTAACACTGATATCCCAGGAGCCGCTCAAACCACAAACTCTTAGGAGATTCACTTTTCTTGTACTAAAGTCGGCATCGTGAATAATGTATTCAATCCCGAAGCAATTTCTGTGTGACGTGGTCAATGTGAATGTCCAAGGGATACAGTAAACCAGCACTGGTGCATCGGAATCTAATACCGGTCTCCCATGAGTCGCTCAAACCACAAACCCTTAGTAGATTCACTCTTCTTGTACTTAATTTGGCATTGGCATTTTCTATTCAATCCCTAAGCTATTTCTGTGTTTCACGGTCAATGTGAAGGTCCAAGGGATACTGTATACCTGCACTGGTGCATCGGAATGTAATACTGGTCTCCGAGGAGCCGCTCAAAACACAAACTCTTTGAAAAATCACTCTTCTTGCACTTAAGTCGGCATTGACCCATTTGTATTCAATCCAGACACAATTTCTGTGTTTCATGGTGAATGTGAAGGTCGAAGGGTTACAGTAAACCTGCACCGGTGCATCGGAACCTAATATTGGTCTCCCAAGAGCCGCTCAAGTCGCAAACTGTTAGAAGATTCACTCCTCTTGTACTTAAGTCGGCATTGTCTCTTTTGTATTCAATCCCAAATCAATTTCTGTGTTTCATGGTCAATGTGAAGGTCCAATTGATACAGTAAACCTGCACTGGTGCATCGGAATCTAACACTGGTCACCAAGGAGCCGCTCTAACCACAAACTCTTAGAAAATTCACTCTTCTTGTACTTAAGTCGGCATTGTCCCTTTTGTATTCAATCCCGATGCAATGACTGTGTTTCATGGTCAATGTGAAAGTCCAAGGGATACCGAAAACCGACACCAGTGTAACGGATTCAAATACTGGTATCCCAGCAGCCGATCAGAGCAGAAACCCTTAGAAGATTCACTCTTCTTGTACTTAAGTCGGCATTGTCCCTTATATATTCAATCCCGAAGCAATTTCTGTGGGTCATGGTCAATGTGAAGGTCTAAGAGATACAGCAAACCAGCACTGGTGCATCGGAATCTAATACTGGTCTCCCATGAGGCGCTCAAACCACAAACCCTTAGAAGATTCACTCTTCTAATACTTAAGTCGACATTGGCATTTTTTATTCAATCCCGATGCTATTTCTGTGTTTCATGGTCAATTTGAAGGTCCAAGGGATACAGGAAACCAGCACTGGTGCATCGGAATCTAATACTGGTCTCCGAGGAGCTGCTCAAAACACAAAACTCTTTGAAAATTCACTCTTCTTGCACTTAAGTTGGCATTGTGCATTTTGTATTCAATCCCGATGCAATTTCTGTGTTTCATGGTCAATGTGAAGGGCCAGGGGATACAGTAAACCTGCACTTGTGCATCGCAATCTAATACTGGTCTCCCAGGAGCCGCTCAATGCACAAACCCTTTGAAGATTCACTCTTCTTGTACTTATGTCGGCATTGTCCCTTTTGTTCTCAATACCGATGCGATTTCTGTGTTTCATATTCAATGTGAAGGTCCAAGGGATACAGTAAACCAGCACTGGTGCTTCGGAATCTAATACTGGTATCCGAGGAGCTGCTCAAAACACAAAATCTTTGAAAATTCACTCTTCTTGCACTTAAGTTGGCATTGTGCATTTTGTATTCAATCCCGATGCAATTTCTGTGTTTCATGGTCAATGTGAAGGTCTAAGGGATACAGCAAACCAGCACTGGTGCATCGGAATCTAATACTGGTCTCCCATGAGCCGCTCAAACCACAAACCCTTAGAAGATTCACTCTTCTAATACTTAAGTCGACATTGGCATTTTGTATTCAATCCCGATGCTATTTCTGTGTTTCATGGTCAATTTGAAGGTCCAAGGGATACAGTAAACCAGCACTGGTGCATCGGAATCTAATACTGCTCTCCGAGGAGCTGCTCAAAACACAAAATCTTTGAAAATACACTCTTCTTGCACTTAAGTTGGCATTGTGCATTTTGTATGCAATCCCGATGCAATTTCTGTGTATCATGGCAATGTGAAGGTCCAAGGGATATTGTAAACCTGCACTGGTGCATCGGAATGTAATACTGGTCTCCGAGGAGCCACTCAAAACACAAACTCTAAAAAAAATCACTCTTCTTGCACTTAAGTCGGCATTGACCCATTTGTATTCAATCCCGATCAATTTCTGTGTTTCATGGTGAATGTGAAGGTCGAAGGGTTACAGTAAACATGCACCGGTGCATTGGAAACTTATACTGGTCTCTCAGGAGCCGCTCAACACACAAACTCTTAGAATATTAACTCTTCTTGTACTTAGGGCGGCATTGTGCTTTTTTAATCAATCCCGATTCAATTTCTGTGTTTATTGGTCAATGTGTATGTCCAAAGGAGAGATTGAACCTGCACTGGTGCATCGGAATCTAATACCGGTATCCCAGGAGCCGCTCAAAACACAAACTCTGAGGAGATTCATTCATCTTGTACTTAAGTCAGCATTGTCCCTTTTGTATTCAATCCCGATGCAATATCTGTGCTTCATGATCAATGTGATGGACCAAGGGATACAGTAATCCTGCACTGGTGCATCGGAATCTAACACTGGTCACCAAGGAGCCACTCTAACCACAAACTCTTAGAAAATTCACTCTTCTTGTGCTTAAGTCGGCATTGTCCCTTTTATATTCAATCCCGATGCAAAGACTGTGTTTCATGGTCAATGTGAAAGTCCAAGGGATACCGTAAACCGGCACTGGTGTAACGGATTCAAATACTGGTCTCCCAGCAGCCGATCAGTGCAGAAACTCTTAGAAGGTTCACTCATCTTGTACTTAAGTCGGCATTGTCCCTTATATATTCAATCCCGAAGCAATTTCTGTCGGTCATGGTCAATGTGAAGTTCTAAGGGATACACAAACCAGCACTGGTGCATCGGAATCTAATACTGGTCTCCCATGAGCCGCTCAAACCACAAACCCTTAGTAGATTCACTCTTCTTATACTTAAATCGTCATTGTGCATTTTGTATTCAATCTCGATGCGATATCTTTGTTTCATGACCAATGTGAAGGTCCAAGGGATATAGTAAACCTTCACTGGTGCATCGGAATCTAATACTGGTCTCCGAGTAGCTGCTCAAAACACAAAATCTTTGAAAATTCACTCTTCTTGCACTTAAGTTGGCATTGTGCATTTTGTATTCAATCCCGATGCAATTTCTGTGTTTCATGGTCAATGTGAAGGGCCAAGGGATACAGTAAACCTGCACTTGTGCATCGCAATCTAATACTGGTCTCCCAGGAGCCGCTCAAACCACAAACCCTTAGAAGATTCACTCTTCTAATACTTAAGTCGACATTGGCATTTTGTATTCAATCCCGATGCTATTTCTGTGTTTCATGGTCAATTTGAAGGTCCAAGGGATACAGTAAACCAGCACTGGTGCATCGGAATCTAGTACTGGTCTCCGAGGAGCTGCTCAAAACACAAAATCTTTGAAAATTCACTCTTCTTGCACTTAAGTTTGCATTGTCCCTTTTGTTCTCAATACCGATGTGATTTCTGTGTTTCATATTCAATGTGAAGGTCCAAGGGATACATTAAACCAGCACTGGTGCATCGGAATCTAATACTGGTCTCCCAGGAGCCGCGCAAATCACAATTGCTTACAAAGTTCCCTCTTCTTGTACTTAAGTCGGCATTGACCCATTTGTATTCAATCCCGATGCAATATCTGTGACCCATGGTCAATGGGAAGGTCCAAGGGATACAGTAAACCTGCGCTGGTGCATCGGAAACTTATATTGGTCTCCCAGGAGCCGCTCACTACACAAACTCTTAGAATATTAACTCTGCTTGTACTTAAGGCGGCATTGTGCCTTTTGTATTCTATCCCGATGCAACTTCTGTGTTTCATGGTCAATGTGAAGGTCCAAGTGATACAGTAAACCTGCACTGGTGCATCGGAATCTAACACTGGTCTCCCAGGAGCAGCTCAAACTACAAACTCTTAGAAAATTCACTCTTCTTAAACTTAAGTCGGCATTGTCCATTTTGTATTCAATCCCGATGCAATGACTGTGATTCATGGTCAATGTGAAGGTCCGAGGGATACAGTAAACCTGCACTGGTGCATCGGAATCTAATACTGGTCTCCCAGGAGCCGCCCAAACCACAAACTCTGAGAAAATTTACACTTCTTGTACTTAAGTCGGCTTGACTCTTTTGTATTCAATCCCGATGCAATTTTTCTGTTACATGGTCAATGTGAAGGTCCATGGGATACAGTAATCCCGCACTGGTGCATCGGAATATATTACTGGTCTCCCATGAGCCGCTCAAACCACAAACCCTTAGTAGATTCACTCTTCTTAATCTTAAATCGTCATTGTGCATTTTGTATTCAATCTCGATGCGATATCTTTGTTTCATGACCAATGTGAAGGTCCAAGGGATATAGTAAACCTTCACTGGTGCATCGGAATCTAATACTGGAATCCCAGGAACCGCGCAAAGCACAAACCCTTAAAAGTTTCACTCTTCTTGTACTTCAGTCATCATTGTCCCTTTTGTTTTCAATCGCGATGCAATTTCTGTGTTTCATGGTCAGTGTGAAGGTCCATGGGATACAGTAAACCTGCACAGATGCATCGGAATGTAATACTGGACACCCGGGAGCCGCTCAAAGCACAAACTCTTAGAAAATTCACTCATCTTGTACTTAAGGCGGCATTCTGCCTATTGTATTCAGTCCCGATGCAATATCTGTGTTTCATGGTCAATGCGAAGGTCCAAGGGAGAGAGTAAACCTGCACTGGTGCATCGGAATCTAATACTGGTATCCCAAGAGCCGCTCAAAGCACATACGCTGAAGAGATTCATTCTTCTTGTACGTAAGTCGGCTTTGTCCCTTTTGTATTCAATCCCGATGCAATATCTGTGCTTCATGATCAATGTGATCTACCAAGGGATACAGTAAACCTGCACTTGTGTATCGCAATCTAATACTGGTCTCCCAGGAACAACTCAAAGCACAAACTCTTAGAAGATTCACCCTTCTTGTACTGAAGTCGGCATTGTCCATTTTGTATTCAATCAAGATGCAATTTCTATGTTTCATGGTCAATGTGAAGGTCCAAGCGAGACAGTAAACCTGCACAGGTGCATCGGAATCTAATACTGGACACCCAGGAGCCGCTCAAAGCTCATACTCTTAGAAGATTCACTCTTTTTGTACTTAAGTCGGCATTGTACCTATGTATTCCATCCCGATGCAATTCCTGTGTGTCATGGTCAATGTTAAGGGCCAGGGGATACAGTAAGCCGCCACTGGCGCATCGGAATCTAATACTGGTCTTTGAGGATCCGCTCAAAGCACAAACTCTTTGAAAATTCACTCTTCTTGTACTTAAGATGGCATTGTGCATTTTGTTTTCAATCCCGTCGCATTTTCTGTTTTTCATGGTCGATGTGAAGGTGCAAGGGATACAGTATACCAGCACTGGTGCTTTGGAATCTAATACTGGTCTCCCAGGAGCCGCTGGAAGCACAAACCTTTAGAAATTTAACTCTACTTGTACTTAAGTCGGCATTGTGCCTTTTATATTCAATCCCGAAGCAATTTCTGTGCCTCATGGTCAATGTGAAGGTCTAAGGGATACAGCAAACCAGCACTGGTGCATCGGAATCTAATACTGGTCTCCCATGAGCCGCTCAAACCACAAACCCTTAGAAGATTCACTCTTCTTATACTAAAGTCGACATTGGCATTTTGTATTCAATCCCGATGCAATTTCTGAGTTTCTTGGTCAATGTGAAGGTCCAAGGGAGAGAATAAACCTGCACTGGTGCATCGGAATCTAATACTGGTATCCTAGGAGCCGCTCAAAGCACAAACTCTGAAGAGATTCATTCTCCTTGTACTTAAGTCGGCATTGTCCCTTTTGTATTCTATCCCGATGCAACCTCTGTGTTTCATGGTCAATGTGAAGGTCCAAGTGATACAGAAAACCTGCACTGGTGCATCGGAATCTAACACTGGCCTCCCAGGAGCCGCTCAAACTGCAAACTCTTAGAAAATTCACTCTTCTTAAACTTACGTCGGCATTGTCAATTTTGTATTTTATCCCGATGCAATGACTGTGTTTCATGGTCAATGTGAAAGTCCAAGGGATACAGTAAACCTGCACTGGTGCAACGGAATCAAATACTGGTCTCCGAGGAGCCGCTCAAAGCACAAACTCTTAGAAAATTCATTCTTTTTGTACTTAAGTTGGCATTGTGCATTTTGTATTCAATCGCGATGCAATTTATGTGATTCATGGTCAATGGGAAGGTCCACGGGATACAGTAAACCTGCTCTGGTGCATCGGAAACTAACACTGGTCTCCCAGGAGCGGTCCAAACCACAAACTCTGAGAAAATTTACTCTTCTTGTACTTAAGTCGGCTTGACCCTTTTGTATTCAATCCCGATGCAATTTCTCTGTTACATGGTCAATGTGAAGGTCCAGGGGATACAGTAAACCTGCACTGGTGCATCTGAAACTAATACTGGTATCCCAGGAGCCGCTCAAAGCACAAACTCTGACAAGATTCACTCATCTTGCACTTAAGTCGGCATTGTCTGTTTTGTATTCAATCCCGATGCAATTTCTGTGTTTCATGGTCAATGTGAAGGTCCACGCGATACAGTAAACCTGCTCTGGTGCATCGGAAACTAACACTGGTCTCCCAGGAGCCGCTCAAACCACAAACTTTTAGAAAATTCACTCTTACTGTACTTCAGTCGGCATTGTCCCTTTTGTATTCAATCCCGATGAAATTTCTGTGTTTCATGGTCAATGTGAAGGTACAAGGGATACAGTAAACCTGCACTGGTGCATCGGAATTAAATTCTGGTCTCTGAGGAGCTGCTCAGAGCACAAACTCTTAGAAAATTCACTCTTCATGTTCTTAAGATGGCATTGTGCATTTTGTACTCAATCCCGATGCAATTTCTATGTTACATGGTCAATGTGAAGGTCCAAGGGATACAGTATACCAGCACTGGTGCATCGGAATCTAACACTGGCCTCCCAGAAGCCGCTCAAACTACAAACTCTTAGGAAATTCACACTTCTTGTACTTAAGTCGGAATTGTCCCTTTTGTAATCAATCCCGATGCAGCTCCTGTGTTTCTAGGTCAATGTGAAGGTCCAAGGGATAGAGTAAACCTGCACTGATGCATCGGAATCTGATACTGGTCTCCGAGGAGAAGCTCAAAGCACAAATTCTTAGAAAATTCACTCCTCTTGTACTTAAGTTGGCATTGTGCGTTTTGAAATCAATCCTGATGAAATATCTGTCTTTCATGGTCAATGTGAAGGTCAAGGGATACAGTAAACCTGCACTGGTGCATCGGAATCTGATACTGGTCTCCGAGAAGCCGATCAAAGCACAAACTCTAAGAAAATTCACTCTTCTTGTACTTAATTTGGCATTGTGCATTTTGTATTATATCCCGATGCAATTTCTGTGTTTCAAGGTCAATGTAAAGGTCCAAGGGATACAGTAAACCTGCACTGGTGCATCGGATTCTAATACTGCCCTCCGAGGAGCCGCTCAAAGCACAAACCCTTAGAATATTCACTCTTCTTGCACTTAAGTTGGCATTGTGTATTTTGTATTTAATACCGATGCAATTTCTGTGTTTCATGGTCCATGTGTTGGACCAAGGGATACAGTAAACCTGAACAGGTGAATCGGGACCTAGTACTGGTCTCCCAGTAGCCGCTCAAAGCACAAACTCTTAAAAGTTTCACTCCTCTTGTACCTAAGTCGGCATTGTCTGTTTTGTATTCAATTCCGATGCAATTTCTGTGTTTCATGGTCAATGTGAAGTTCCACGCGATACAGTAAACCTGCTCTGGTGCATCGGAAACTAACACTGGTCTCCCAGGAGCCGCTCAAACCACAAACTCTTAGAAAATTCACTCTTACTGTACTTCAGTCGGCATTGTCCCTTTTGTATTCAATCCCGATGAAATTTCTGTGTTTCATGGTCAATGTGAAGGTACAAGGGATACAGTAAACCTGCACTGGTGCAACGGAATCTAATACTGGACACCCAGGAGCCGCCCAGAGCACAAACTCTTAAAAGATTCACTCTTCTTGTACTTAAGTTGGCATTGTGCATTTTGTAATCAATCCCGATGCAATTTCTGTGTTTCATGGTTAATGTGAAGGTCCAAGGGATACAGTAAACCTGCACTGATACAACGGAATCTGAGACTGGTCTCTCAAGAGCCGCTCAAAGCACAAAGTCTTAGAAGGTTCGATCTGCTTGTACTTAAGTCGGCACTGAGCATTATGTATTTAATCCAGATGCAATTTCTGTGTTTCATGGTCAGTGTTAAGGGCCAAGGGATACAGTAAACCGCCACTGGTGTATCGGAATGTAATACTGGTCTTTGAGGAGCCGCTCAAAGCACAAACTCTTTGAAAATTCACTCTTCTTGTACATAAGATGGCATTGTGCATTTTGTATTCAATCCCGATGCAATTTCTGTGTTTCATGGTCTATGTGAAGGTGCAAGGGATACAGTATACCAGCACTGGTGCATCGGAATCTAATACTGGTCTCCCAGGAGCCGCTCAAAGCTCGAACTCTTAGAAGATTCACTCTTCTTGTACGTAACTCGGTCGTGCCTTATGTATTCAATCCCGAAGCAATATCTGTGTCTCATGGTTAAAGTGAAGGTCCAAGGGACACAGTAGACCTGCATAGGTGCATCGGAATCTAATACTGGACACCCAGGAGCCGCTCAAATCTCAAACCCATAGAGGATTCACTCTTTTTGTACTTAAATCGGCATTGTACCTATGTATTTAATCCCGATGCAATTTCTGTGTTTCTTGGTCAATGTTAAGGGGCAAGGGATACTGTAAACCTGCACTGGTGCATCGGAATCTAATTCTGGTCTCTGAGGAGTTGCTCAGAGCACAAACTCTTAGAAAATTCACTCTTCATGTTCTTAAGATGGCATTGTGCATTTTGTATTCCACCCCGATGAAATTTCTGTGTTTCAAGGTCAATGTAAAGGTCCAAGGGATACACTAAACCTGCACAGGTGCATCGGAATGTAATACTGGACACTCAGGAGCCGCTCAAAGCACGTATTCTTAGAGGATTCACTCTTCTTGTACTAAAGTCGCCATTATCCCTTATGTATCTCATCCCGATTCAATTTATGTGTTTCATGGTCAATGTGAAGGTCCAAGGGATAGAGTAAACCCACACTGGTGCATCGGATTCTAATACTGGTCTCCAAGGAGCCACTAAAAACACAAATTCCTAGAAGATTCACCCTTTATGTACTTAAGTCTGCATTGTCCTTTACGTATTCAATGCCGATGCAAATTCTGTGTTTCATGGTTAATTTGAAGGTCCAAGGGATACAGTAAACCTACACTGGTGCATCGGAATCTAATACTGGTCTCCCAGGAGCCGCTCAAAGCACAAACTCTTAGAAGATTCACTCATCTTGTACATTTGTCGGCATTGTGCCATTTGTGTTCAGTTCGATGCAATTTCTGTGTTTAATGGTCTATGTGAAGGTCCAAGGGATACAGTACACCTGTACTGGTGCATCGGAATCTAATACTGGTCTCCCAGGAGCCGCAGCAAGCGCATGCTCTTAGAAGTTCCACTCTTCTTGTACTTAAGTCGGCATTGTGCCTTTTGTATTCAATCATGATGCAATTTCTGTGTTTCATGGTCTATGTGAAGGTCTAATGGATACAGTAAACCTGCACTGGTGCATCTGAATCTAATACTGGTCTCCAATGAGCCGCTCAAACCACAAACCCTTAGAAGATTCACTCTTCTTGTACATAATTCGTCATTGTCCTTTTTTACATAATCACGATGCGATTTCTTTGTTTCATGGTCAATGTGAATTCCAAGGGATACAGTAAACCTTCACTGGTGCATCGTAGTCTGTTACTAGTCTCCCAGGAGCCGCTCATACCACAAATTCTTAGAAAACTCACTCTTCTTGTACTTAAGTCGGCATTTTGCATTTTGTATTCATTCCCGATGCAATATCTGTGTTTCATGGTCAAGGTGAAGGTCAAAGGGATACAGTAAACGTGCACTGGTGCATCGGATTCTAATATAGGTCTCCCAGGAGCCGCTCAAACCACAAACTCGTAGAAGATTCACTCTTTTTGTACATAAGTTGGCATTGTGCCTTTTGTATTCAATCACGATGCGATTTCTGTGTTTCATGGTCAATGTGAAGGGCCAAGGGATACAGTAAACCTTAACTGGTGCATCGGAATTTAATACTGGTCTCCCAGGAGCCGCTAAAACCACAAACTCTTAGAAAACTCACTCTTCTTGTATTTAAGTCATCATTGTCCTTTTGTTTTCATTCCCGATGCAATTTCTGTGCTTCATGGTAGTTGTGAAGGTCCAAGGGATACAGTAAACCTGCTCTTATGCATCGGAATCAAATACTGGTCTCCGAGGAGCCGCTCAAAGCACATACTCTTAGAAGTTTCAGTCTTCTTGACCTTAAGTCGGCATTGTCCCTTTTGTATTCAATCCTGATAAAATTTCTGTGTTTCAAGTCAATGTGCAGGTCCAAGTGATAAAGTAAACCTGCACTGGTGCATAGGAATACAATACTGGTCTCCCAGGAGACGCTCAAAGCAAAAACTCTTAGAAGATTCACTCTTCTTGTACTTTAGTCGGCATTGTGCCTTTTGTATTCAATCCCGATGCAATTTCAGTGTTTCATGGTCAATGCGAAGGTCCAAGGGATACAGTAAATCTCCACTGGTGCATCGGAATGTAATACAGGTCTATCAGCAGCCGCTCAAAACATGAACTCTTAGAAGATTCACTCTTCTTGTACTTAAGTCAGCATTGTGCCTTTTGTATTCAATCCCGATGCAATTTATGTGTTTCATGGTCAATGAGAAGGTCTAAGGGATACAGTAATTCTGCACTGGTGCATCGGAATCAAATACTGGTCTCCCATGAGCCGCTCAAACCACAAACCCTTAGACGATTCACTCTTCTTGTGCTTAATTCGGCATTGTGCCTTTTGTATTCAATCACGATGCGATTTCTGTGTTTCATGGTCAATGTGAAGGTCCAAATCATACAGTCAACTTGAACTGGTGCATCGGAATCTAATAGTGGTCTCCCAGGAGCCGCTCAAAGCACATACTCTTAGAGGCTTCACTCTTCTTGTACTTAAGTCGTCATTGTGCCATTTGTATTAATCCCGGTGCAATTTCTGTGTGTCATGGTCAATGTGAAGGTCCAAGTGATACAGTAAACCTGCACTGGTGCATCGGAATCTAATATTGGTCTCCCATGAGCCGCCCAAACCACAAACCCTTAGAAGATTCACTCTGCTTGTACTTAATTCGTCATTGCGCTTCTTTACTTGATCACGATGCGATTTCTTTGTTTCATGGTCAATGTGAAGGTCCAAGGTTACAGTAGACCTTCACTGGTCCATCGTAATCTATTACTAGTCTACCAGGAGCCGCTGAAACCACAAACTCTTAGAAAGCTCACACTTCTTGTACTTAAGTCGGCATTTCCGATTTTGTATTCAATCCCGATGCAGTATCTGTGTTTCATGGTGAAGGTGAAGGTCAAAGGGATACAGTAAACGTGCACTGGTGCATCGGATTCTAATATAGGTCTCCCAGGAGCCGCTCAAACAACCCACTCGTAGAAGATTCACTCTTGTTGTACATAAGTTGGCATTGTGCATTTTGTATTCAATTCGATGCAATTTCTGTGCTTCATGGTCAATGTGAAGGTCCAAGGGATACAGTAAACTTGCACTGGTGCATCGGAATCTAATACTGGTCTCCCAGGAGCCGCTCAAAGCACAAACTTTAGAAGATTCACTCTCCTTGTACTTAATTCGGCATTGTCCCTTTTGTACTCAATGCCAATGCGACATCTGTGTTTCATGGTCAATGTGAAGGTCCAAGGGATACAGTAAACCTGCACTGGTGCATCGGAGTCTAAAACTGCTCTCCCACTAGCCACTAAAATCACAAACTCTTAGAAGATTCACTCTTTATGTACTTAAGTCGGCATTGTCCTTTTCGTAACCAGTGCCGATGCAACTTCTGTGTTTCACTGTCAATGTAAAGGTCCAAGGTATACAGTAAACCTGCTCTGGTGCATCGGAATCTAATACTGGTCTCCGAGGAGTCGTTCAAAGCACATACTCTTAGAAGCTTCACTCTTCTTGTCCTTAAAACGGCATTGTCCCTTTTGTATTCAATCCCGATGCAAATTCTGTGTTTCATGGTCAAAGTGCAGGTCCAAGTGATAAAGTAAACCTGCACTGGTGCATCGGAATACAATACTGGTCTCCCAGGAGACGCTCAAAACAAAAACTCTTAGAAGATTCACTCTTCTTGTACTTTAGTCGGCATTGTGCCTTTTGTATTCAATCCCGATGCAGATTCAGTGTTTCATGGTCAATGCGAAGGTCCAAGGGATACAGTAAATCTCTACTGGTGCATCGGAATGTAATACAGGTCTCCCAGCAGCCGCTCAAAACATGAACTCTTAGAAGATTCACTCTTCTTGTACTTAAGTCAGCATTGTGCCTTTTGTATTCAATCCCGATGCAATTTCTAAGTTTCATGGTCAATGAGAAGGTCTAAGGGATACAGTAAATCTGCACTGGTGCATTGGAATCAAATACTGGTCTCCCATGAGCCGCTCAAACCACAAACCCTTAGAAGATTCAGTCTTCTTGTACTTAATTCGGCATTGTGCTTTTTGTATTCAATCACGATGGGATTTCTGTGTTTCACTGTCAATGTGAAGGTCCAAATGATACAGTCAACCTGAACTGGTGCATCGGAATGTAATAGTGGTCTCCCAGGAGCCGCTCAAAGCACATACTCTTAGAGGAATCACTCTTCTTGTACTTAAGTCGTCATTGTGCCATTTGTATTAATCCCGGTGCAATTTCTGTGTGTCATGGTCAATGTGAAGGTCCAAGGGATACAGTAAACCTGCACTGGTGCATCGGAATCTTATACTGGTCTCCCATGAGCCGCAGAAATCACAAACCCTTAGAAGATTCACTCTGCTTGTACTTAATTCGTCATTGCGCGTCTTTACTTAATCACGATGCGATTTCTTTGTTTCATGGTCAATGTGAAGGTCCAAGGGTTACAGTAGACCTTCACTGGTGCATCGTAATCTATTACTAGTCTACCAGGAGCCGCTCAAACCACAAACTCTTAGAAAGCTCACTCTTCTGGTACTTAAGTCGGCATTTTCCATTTTGTATTCAATCCCGATGCAATATGTGTGTTTCATGGTCAAGGTGAAGGTCAAAGGGATACAGTAAATATGCACTGCTGCATCGGAATCGAATACTGGTCTCCCAGGAGCCGCAGAAATCCCAAACTCTTAGAAGATTCTTTCTTCTTGTACTTAAGTCGTCATTGTGCTTTTTGTATTCAATCCCGATGCAATTTCTGTGTTTCATGGTCAATGTGAAGGTCCAAGGTATGCAGTAAACCAGCACTGGTGCATCGGAATCTAATACTAGTCTATCAGGAGCCGCTCAAAGCACAGACTCTTAGAAGATTCACTCTCCTTGTACCTAAGTCGGCATTGTCCCTTTTGTATTCAATGCCATTGCAATTTCTGTGTTTCATGGTCAATGTGAATGTCCAAGGTATACAGTAAACCTGCACTGGTGCGTCGGATTCTAATACTGGTTTCCCAGGAGCCACCAAAAACACAAACTCTTAGAATATTCACTCTTAAGGTACTTAAGTCGTCATTGTCCATTTCGTATTCAATGCCGATGCATATTCTGTGTTTCATGGTCAATGTGAAGGTCCAAGGGATACAGTAAATCTGCACTGGTGCATTGTAATCTAATACTGGTCTCCAAGGAGGCGTTCAACGTACAAACACTTAGGAGATTAACTCTTCTTGTATTTATGTCGGCATTGTACATTTTGTATTCAGTCCCGATGCAATTTCTCTGCTTCATGGTCAATGTGAAGGTCCAAGGGATACAGTAAACCTGCACTGGTGCATCGGAGTCTGAAACTGGTCTCCCACTAGCCACTAAAAACACAAACTCTTAGAAGATTCACTCTTTATGTACTTAAGTCGGCATTGTCCTTTTCGTATTCAATGCCGATGCAACTTTTGTGTTTCACTGTCAATGCAAAGGTCCAAGGTATACAGTAAACCTGCTCTGGTGCATCGGAATCTAATACTGGTCTTCGAGGAGCCGCTCAAAGCACAAACTCTTAGAAAATTCACTCTTCTTGACCTTAAGTCGCCATTGTCCCTTTTGTATTCAATCCTGATGCAATTTCTTTGTTTCATCGTCAATGTGCAGGTCCAAGTGATAAAGTAAACATGCACTGGTGCATCGGAATATAATACTGGTCTCCCAGGAGACGCTCAAAGCACATACTCTTAAAGGATTCACTCTTCTTGTACTTAAGTCGTCATTGTGCCATTTGTATTCAATCCCGATGCAATATCTGTGTTTCATGGTCAAGGTGAAGGTCAAAGGGATTCAGTAAACCTGCACTGCTGCATCGGAATCTAATACTGATCTCCCATGAGCCGCTCAAACCACAAACTCTTAGAAGATTCGCTCTTATTGTACTTAATCCGGCATTGTGCTTTTTGTATTCAATCACGATGCGATTTCTGTGTTTCATGGTAAATTTGAAGGTCCAAGTTAAACGGTAAACCTTCACTGGTGCATCTTAATCGAATGCTGGTCTCCCAAGAGCCACTCAAACCACAAACTCTTAGAAAATTCACACTTCTTGTTTTTAAGTCGCATTGTCCTTTTTGTATCCAATCCTGATGCAATTTCTGTACTTGATGGTCAATGTGAATGTCAGGGGGATACAGTAAACGTGCACTGGTGCATCGGATTCTATTACTGGTCTCCCAGGAGCCGCGTAAAGCACAAATTCTTAGAAGATTCACTCTTCTTGTACTTAAGTCGTCATTGTGCCTTTTGTAATCAACACTTAATTCGTCATTGCGCGTCTTTACTTAATCACGAT
Organism: Schistocerca serialis cubense; assembly: GCF_023864345.2. Classification (NCBI taxonomy): domain Eukaryota; kingdom Metazoa; phylum Arthropoda; class Insecta; order Orthoptera; family Acrididae; genus Schistocerca; species Schistocerca serialis. The sequence continues at coordinate 52,519,033 of NW_026047583.1, forward strand.
GCGATTTCTTTGTTTCATGGTCAATGTGAAGGTCCAAGGGATACAGTAAACCTGCACTGGTGCATCGGAATCTAATACTGGTCACCCAGGAGCCGCACAAATCACAAACTCTTAGAAGATCCACTCTTCTTAAACTTAATTCGTCATTGTGCCTTTTTACTCAATCACGATGATATTTCTGTGTTTCATGGTCATTGTGAAGGTCCAAGGGAGACAGTAAATCTCCACTGGTGCATCGGAATGTAATACAGGTCTCCCAGCAGCCGCTCAAATCACGAACTCTTAGAAGATTCACTCTTCTTGTACTTAAGTCGGCATTGTGCCTTTTGTATTGAATCCCGATGCAATATCTGTGTTTCATGGTCAAGGTGAAGGTCAAAGGGATAGAGTAAATCTGCACTGGTGCATCGGAATCAAATACTGGTTTCCCATGAGCCGCTAAAACCACAAACCCTTAGAAGATTCACTCTTCTTGTACTAAATTCGGCATTGTGCCTTTTGTATTCAATCACGATGCGATTTCTGTGTTTCATGGTCAATGTGAAGGGCCAAGGGATACAGTAACCTGCTCTGGTGCATCGGAATCTAGTACTGGTCTCCCAGCAGCTGCTCACAGCACGAACTCCTAGAAGATTCACTCTTCTTCTACTTATGTCGGCATGGTCCCTTCTGTATTCAATCCCGATGCAATTTCTGTGTTTCATGGTCAATGTGAAGGTCCAAGGGATATGGTAAACCGGCACTGGTGCATCGGAATCTAATACTGGTTTCCCAGGAGCCGCTCAAAACACAAACTCTTAGAAGATTCACTCTTCTTGTACATAATTCGGCATTGTCCCTTTTGTATTCAATCCTAATGCATTTTCTGTGTTTCATGGTCAATGTGAATGTCCAATAGATACGGTAAACCTGCACTGGTGCTTCGCAATCTAATACTGGTCTCCCAGGAGCCGCCCAAAGAACAAACTCGTAGAAGATTCACTCTTCTTGTACTTAAGTCGGCATTGTACTTTTGTATTCAATCCCGATGGAATATCTGTGTTTCGTGGTCAATGCGAAGATCCAAGGGATACGGTAAACCTGCAGCGGTGCATCGGAATTTAATACTAGTCTCCCAGTAGCCGCTGGAAGCACAAACTCTTAGAAGATTCACTCATCTTATACTTAAGTCGGTATTGTGGTTTTTGTGTTCAATCCCGTTGCAATATCTGTGTTTCATTATCAATGTGAATGTCCAAGGGATAGAGTAAACCTGCACTGGTGCATCGGAATCTAATACTGGTCTCCCGTGAGCCGCTCAAACCACAAACCCTTATAAGATTCACTTTTCTTGTACTTAATTCGGCTCTGTGATTTTTGTATTCAGTCACGAAGCGAATTCTGTGTTTCATGGTCAATGTGAAGGTCGAAGGGATGCAGTAAACCTTCATTGGTGCATCGGAATTTAATACTGGTCTCCCAGGAGCCGCTAAAACCACAAACTCTTAGAAAACTCACTCTCCTTGTACTTTAGTCGGCATTGTCCCGATGCTATTTCTGTGTTTCATGGCCAATGTGTGGGTCCAAGTGATAAAGTAATCCTGCACTAGTGCATCGGAATATAATCTCCCAGGAGATGCTCAAAGCAAAATCTCTTAGAAGATTATCTCTTCTTGTACTTTAGTCGGCATTGTGCATTTTGTATTCAGTCCCGATGCAATTTCTGTGTTTCATGGTCAATGTGCAGGTCCAAGTGATAAAGTAAACCTGCCCTGGTGCAACGGAATATAATACTGGTCTCTTATTAGATGCTCAAAGCAAAAACTCTTAGTAGATTCTCTCTTCTTGTACTTTAGTCGGCATTGTGCCTTGCGTATTCAATCCCGATGCAATTTCTGTGTTTCATGGTCAATGTAATGGTCCAATGGATATGGTAAACCTGCACTGGTGCATCGGAATCTAATACTGGTCTCCCAGGAGCCGCTCAAAGCACAAATTTTTAGAAGATTCTTTCTTCTTTTACTTAAGTCGGCATTGTACCTTTTGTATTAATCTTGATGCAATTTCTGTGTTACATGGAGAATGTGAAGGTCCAAAGGATACGGTAAACCTGCAGCGGTGCATCGGAATCTAATACTGGTCTCCCATGAGCCGCTGAAACCACAAGCTCTTAGAAGATTCGCTCTTATTGTACTTTATCCGGCATTGTGCCTTTTGTATTCAATCACGATGCGATTTCTACGTTTCATGGTCAATTTGATGGTACAAGTTATGCAGTAAACCTTCACTGGTGCATCGGAATCGAATGCTGGTCTCCCAAGAGCCGCTCAAACCACAAACTCTTAGAAAATTTACTCTACTTGTACTTAAGTCGGCATTGTCCTTTTTGCATTGAACCCCGATGCTATTTCTGTGCTTCATGGTCAATGCGAAGGTCCAAGGAATACAGTGAACGTGAACTGGTGCATCGGAATCTGTTACAGGTCCCCCAGAAGCCGCTCAAACCACAAACTCTTAGGTGATTCACTCTTCTTGTACTTAAGTTGGCATTGTGCATTTTGTATTCAATCCCGATGCAATTTCTGTGTTTCATGGTCCACGTGAAGGTCCGAGGGATACAGTAAACCTGCACTGGTGCATAGGAATTTAATACTGGTCTCCCAGGAGCCGCTCAAAGCACAAACTCTTAGAAGAGTCACTCTTCTTGTACTTAAGTCGACATTGTGCCTTTTGCATTCCATCCCGATGCAATTACTGTGCTTCATGGTCAATGCGAAGGTCCAAGGAATACAGTGAACGTGAACTGGTGCATCGGAATCTGTTACAGGTCCCCCAGAAGCCGCTCAAACCACAAACTCTTAGGTGATTCACTCTTCTTGTACTTAAGTTGGCATTGTGCATTTTGTATTCAATCCCGATGCAATTTCTGTGTTTCATGGTCCACGTGAAGGTCCGAGGGATACAGTAAACCTGCACTGGTGCATAGGAATTTAATACTGGTCTCCCAGGAGCCGCTCAAAGCACAAACTCTTAGAAGAGTCACTCTTCTTGTACTCAAGACGGCATTGTGCCTTTCGTATTCAATCCCGATGCAATATCTGTGTTTCATGGTCAACGTGAAGGTCCAAAGAACACAGTAAACCTGCACTGGTGCATCGGAATCTAATACTAGTCTCTCAAGAGCCGCTCAAAGCACAGACTCTTAGAAGATTCACTCTTCTTGTACTTAAGTCGGCATTGTCCCCTTTGTATTCAATCCCGATGCAAATTCTGTGTTTCATGGTCAATGTGAAGGTCCAAGGGATACAGTAAATCTGCAATGGTGCATTGTAATCTAATACTGGTCTCCAAGGAGGCGCTCAACGTACAAACACTTAGAAGATTCACTCTTCTTGTATTTATGTCGGCATTGTACATTTGTATTCAGTCCCGATGCAATTTCTGTGCTTCATGGTCAATATGAAGGTCCAAGGGATACAGTAAACCTGCACTGGTGCATCGGAGTCTAAAACTGGTCGCCGAGGAGCCGCTCAAAGCACAAACTCTTAGAAGTTTCACTCTTCTTGTTCATAAGTCGGCATTGTCCCTTCTGAATTGAATCCCGATGCAATTTCTGTGTTTCATGGTCAATGTGCAGGTCCAAGTGATAAAGTAAAGCTGCACTGGTCCATCGGAATATAATAGTGGTCTCCCAGGAGACGCTCAAAGCAAAAATTCTTAGATGGTTCACTCTTCTTGTACTTTAGTCGGCATTGTGCTTTTTCTATTCAATCCCAATGCAATTTCTGTGTTTCATGGTCAATGTTAAGGTCTAAGGGATATAGTAAACCTGCACTGGTGTATCTGAATCTAATACTGGTCTCCCATAAGCCGCTCAAACCACAAACTCTTAGGCGATTCACTCATCTTGTACTTAATTCGGCATTGTGCCTTTTGTATTCAATCACGATGGGATTTCTGTGTTTCACGGTCAATGTGAAGGTCCAAATGATACAGTCAACCTGAACTGGTGCATCGGAATCTAATAGTGGTCTCCCAGGAGCCGCTCAAAACACATACTCTTAGGGGCTTCACTCCTCTTGTACTTAAGTCGTCATTGTGCCATTTGTATTAATCCCGGTGCAATTTCTGTGCGTCATGGTCAATGTGAAGGTCCAAGGGATACAGTAAACCTGCACTGGTGCATCGGAATCTAATACTGGTCTCCCATGAGCCGCTAAAACCACAAACCCTTAGAAGATTCACTCTGCTTGTACTTAATTCGTCATTGCGCTTCTTTACTTGATCACGATGCGATTTCTTTGTTTCATGGTCAATGTGAAGGTCCAAGGATTACAGTAGACCTTCACTGGTGCATCGTAATCTATTACTAGTCTACCAGGAGCCGCTCAAACCACAAATTCTTAGAAAGCTCACTCTTCTTGCACTTAAGTCGGCATTTCCCAATTTGTATTCAATCCCGATGCAATATGTGTGTTTCATGGTCAAGGTGAAGGTCAAAGGGACACAGTAAACGTGCACTGGTGCATCGGATTCCAATATAGGTCTCCCAGGAGCCGCTCAAACCACAAACTCGTAGAAGATTCACTCTTCTTGTACATAAGTTGGCATTGTGCATTTTGTATTCAATTCGATGCAATTTCTGTGCTTCATGGTCAATGTGAAGGTCCAAGGGATACAGTAAACTTGCACTGGTGCATCGGAATGTAATACTGGGCTCCCAGGAGCCGCTCAAAGCACAAACTCTCAGAAGATTCACTCTCCTTGTACTTAAGTCGGCATTGTCCCTTTTGTACTCAATGCCAATGCCACATCTGTGTTTCATGGTCAATGTGAAGGTCCAAGGGATACAGTAAAACTGCACTGCTGCATCGAAGTCGAATACTGGTCTCCCAGGAGCCGCAGAAATCACAAACTCTTAGAAGATTCTATCTTCTTGTACTTAAGTCGTCATTGTGCTATTTGTATTCAATCCCGATGCAATTTCTGTGTTTCATGGTCAATGTATAGGTCCAAGGTATACAGTAAACCAGCATTGGTGCATCGGAATCTAATACTAGTCTCTCATGAGCCGCTCAAAGCACAGAGTCTTAGAAGATTCACTCTCCTTGTACCAAAGTCGGCATTGTCCCTTTTGTATTCAATGCCGTTGCAATTTCTGTGTTTCATGGTCAATGTGAATGTCCAAGGTATACAGTAAACCTGCACTGGTGCATCGGATTCTAATACTGGTTTCCCAGCAGCCACCAAAACACAAACTCTTAGAAGATTCACTCTTAAGGTACTTAAGTCGTCAATGTCCCTTTCATATTCAATGCCGATGCAAAATCTGTGTTTCATGGTCAATGTGAAGGTCCAAGGGATACAGTATATCTCCAATGGTGCATTGTAATCTAATACTGGTCTCCAAGGAGGCGCTCAACGTACAAACACTTAGAAGATTCACTCTTCTTGTATTTATGTCGGCATTGTACATTTTGTATTCAGTCCCGATGCAATTTCTGTGCTTCATGGTCAATGTGAAGGTCCAAGGGATACAGTAAACCTGCACTGGTGCATCGGAGTCTAAAACTGGTCTCCCACTAGCCACTAAAATCACAAACTCTTAGAAGATTCACTCTTTATGTACTTATGTCGGCATTGTCCTTTTCGTAACCAATGCCGATGCAACTTCTGTGTCTCACTGTCAATGTAAAGGTCCAAGGTATACAGTAAACCTGCTCTGGTGCATCGGAATCTAATACTGGTCTCCGAGGAGTCGTTCAAAGCACATACTCTTAGAAGTTTCACTCTTCTTGTCCTTAAGTCGGCATTGTCCCTTTTGTATTCAATCCCGATGCAAATTCTGTGTTTCATGGTCAAAGTGCAGGTCCAAGTGATAAAGTAAACCTGCACTGGTGCATCGGAATACAATACTGGTCTCCCAGGAGACGCTCAAAGGAAAAACTCTTAGAAGATTAACTCTTCTTGTACTTTAGTCGGCATTGTGCCTTTTGTATTCAATCCCGATGCAATTTCAGTGTTTCATGGTCAATGCGAAGGTCCAAGGGATACAGTAAATCTCTACTGGTGCATCGGAATGTAATACAGGTCTCCCAGCAGCCGCTCAAATCACGAACTCTTAGAAGATTCACTCTTCTTGTACTTAAGTCGGCATTGTGCCTTTTGTATTGAATCCCGATGCAATATCTGTGTTTCATGGTCAAGGTGAAGGTCAAAGGGATAGAGTAAATCTGCACTGGTGCATCGGAATCAAATACTGGTTTCCCATGAGCCGCTAAAACCACAAACCCTTAGAAGATTCACTCTTCTTGTACTAAATTCGGCATTGTGCCTTTTGTATTCAATCACGATGCGATTTCTGTGTTTCATGGTCAATGTGAAGGGCCAAGGGATACAGTAACCTGCTCTGGTGCATCGGAATCTAGTACTGGTCTCCCAGCAGCTGCTCACAGCACGAACTCCTAGAAGATTCACTCTTCTTCTACTTATGTCGGCATGGTCCCTTCTGTATTCAATCCCGATGCAATTTCTGTGTTTCATGGTCAATGTGAAGGTCCAAGGGATATGGTAAACCGGCACTGGTGCATCGGAATCTAATACTGGTTTCCCAGGAGCCGCTCAAAACACAAACTCTTAGAAGATTCACTCTTCTTGTACATAATTCGGCATTGTCCCTTTTGTATTCAATCCTAATGCATTTTCTGTGTTTCATGGTCAATGTGAATGTCCAATAGATACGGTAAACCTGCACTGGTGCTTCGCAATCTAATACTGGTCTCCCAGGAGCCGCCCAAAGAACAAACTCGTAGAAGATTCACTCTTCTTGTACTTAAGTCGGCATTGTACTTTTGTATTCAATCCCGATGGAATATCTGTGTTTCGTGGTCAATGCGAAGATCCAAGGGATACGGTAAACCTGCAGCGGTGCATCGGAATTTAATACTAGTCTCCCAGTAGCCGCTGGAAGCACAAACTCTTAGAAGATTCACTCATCTTATACTTAAGTCGGTATTGTGGTTTTTGTGTTCAATCCCGTTGCAATATCTGTGTTTCATTATCAATGTGAATGTCCAAGGGATAGAGTAAACCTGCACTGGTGCATCGGAATCTAATACTGGTCTCCCGTGAGCCGCTCAAACCACAAACCCTTATAAGATTCACTTTTCTTGTACTTAATTCGGCTCTGTGAATTTTGTATTCAGTCACGAAGCGAATTCTGTGTTTCATGGTCAATGTGAAGGTCGAAGGGATGCAGTAAACCTTCATTGGTGCATCGGAATTTAATACTGGTCTCCCAGGAGCCGCTAAAACCACAAACTCCTAGAAAACTCACTCTCCTTGTACTTTAGTCGGCATTGTCCCGATGCTATTTCTGTGTTTCATGGCCAATGTGTGGGTCCAAGTGATAAAGTAATCCTGCACTAGTGCATCGGAATATAATCTCCCAGGAGATGCTCAAAGCAAAATCTCTTAGAAGATTATCTCTTCTTGTACTTTAGTCGGCATTGTGCATTTTGTATTCAGTCCCGATGCAATTTCTGTGTTTCATGGTCAATGTGCAGGTCCAAGTGATAAAGTAAACCTGCCCTGGTGCAACGGAATATAATACTGGTCTCTTATTAGATGCTCAAAGCAAAAACTCTTAGTAGATTCTCTCTTCTTGTACTTTAGTCGGCATTGTGCCTTGCGTATTCAATCCCGATGCAATTTCTGTGTTTCATGGTCAATGTAATGGTCCAATGGATATGGTAAACCTGCACTGGTGCATCGGAATCTAATACTGGTCTCCCAGGAGCCGCTCAAAGCACAAATTTTTAGAAGATTCTTTCTTCTTTTACTTAAGTCGGCATTGTACCTTTTGTATTAATCTTGATGCAATTTCTGTGTTACATGGAGAATGTGAAGGTCCAAAGGATACGGTAAACCTGCAGCGGTGCATCGGAATCTAATACTGGTCTCCCATGAGCCGCTGAAACCACAAGCTCTTAGAAGATTCGCTCTTATTGTACTTTATCCGGCATTGTGCCTTTTGTATTCAATCACGATGCGATTTCTACGTTTCATGGTCAATTTGATGGTACAAGTTATGCAGTAAACCTTCACTGGTGCATCGGAATCGAATGCTGGTCTCCCAAGAGCCGCTCAAACCACAAACTCTTAGAAAATTTACTCTACTTGTACTTAAGTCGGCATTGTCCTTTTTGCATTGAACCCCGATGCTATTTCTGTGCTTCATGGTCAATGCGAAGGTCCAAGGAATACAGTGAACGTGAACTGGTGCATCGGAATCTGTTACAGGTCCCCCAGAAGCCGCTCAAACCACAAACTCTTAGGTGATTCACTCTTCTTGTACTTAAGTTGGCATTGTGCATTTTGTATTCAATCCCGATGCAATTTCTGTGTTTCATGGTCCACGTGAAGGTCCGAGGGATACAGTAAACCTGCACTGGTGCATAGGAATTTAATACTGGTCTCCCAGGAGCCGCTCAAAGCACAAACTCTTAGAAGAGTCACTCTTCTTGTACTTAAGTCGACATTGTGCCTTTTGCATTCCATCCCGATGCAATTACTGTGCTTCATGGTCAATGCGAAGGTCCAAGGAATACAGTGAACGTGAACTGGTGCATCGGAATCTGTTACAGGTCCCCCAGAAGCCGCTCAAACCACAAACTCTTAGGTGATTCACTCTTCTTGTACTTAAGTTGGCATTGTGCATTTTGTATTCAATCCCGATGCAATTTCTGTGTTTCATGGTCCACGTGAAGGTCCGAGGGATACAGTAAACCTGCACTGGTGCATAGGAATTTAATACTGGTCTCCCAGGAGCCGCTCAAAGCACAAACTCTTAGAAGAGTCACTCTTCTTGTACTCAAGACGGCATTGTGCCTTTCGTATTCAATCCCGATGCAATATCTGTGTTTCATGGTCAACGTGAAGGTCCAAAGAACACAGTAAACCTGCACTGGTGCATCGGAATCTAATACTAGTCTCTCAAGAGCCGCTCAAAGCACAGACTCTTAGAAGATTCACTCTTCTTGTACTTAAGTCGGCATTGTCCCTTTTGTATTCAATCCCGATGCAAATTCTGTGTTTCATGGTCAATGTGAAGGTCCAAGGGATACAGTAAATCTGCAATGGTGCATTGTAATCTAATACTGGTCTCCAAGGAGGCGCTCAACGTACAAACACTTAGAAGATTCACTCTTCTTGTATTTATGTCGGCATTGTACATTTGTATTCAGTCCCGATGCAATTTCTGTGCTTCATGGTCAATATGAAGGTCCAAGGGATACAGTAAACCTGCACTGGTGCATCGGAGTCTAAAACTGGTCGCCGAGGAGCCGCTCAAAGCACAAACTCTTAGAAGTTTCACTCTTCTTGTTCATAAGTCGGCATTGTCCCTTCTGAATTGAATCCCGATGCAATTTCTGTGTTTCATGGTCAATGTGCAGGTCCAAGTGATAAAGTAAAGCTGCACTGGTCCATCGGAATATAATAGTGGTCTCCCAGGAGACGCTCAAAGCAAAAATTCTTAGATGGTTCACTCTTCTTGTACTTTAGTCGGCATTGTGCTTTTTCTATTCAATCCCAATGCAATTTCTGTGTTTCATGGTCAATGTTAAGGTCTAAGGGATATAGTAAACCTGCACTGGTGTATCTGAATCTAATACTGGTCTCCCATAAGCCGCTCAAACCACAAACTCTTAGGCGATTCACTCATCTTGTACTTAATTCGGCATTGTGCCTTTTGTATTCAATCACGATGGGATTTCTGTGTTTCACGGTCAATGTGAAGGTCCAAATGATACAGTCAACCTGAACTGGTGCATCGGAATCTAATAGTGGTCTCCCAGGAGCCGCTCAAAACACATACTCTTAGGGGCTTCACTCCTCTTGTACTTAAGTCGTCATTGTGCCATTTGTATTAATCCCGGTGCAATTTCTGTGCGTCATGGTCAATGTGAAGGTCCAAGGGATACAGTAAACCTGCACTGGTGCATCGGAATCTAATACTGGTCTCCCATGAGCCGCTAAAACCACAAACCCTTAGAAGATTCACTCTGCTTGTACTTAATTCGTCATTGCGCTTCTTTACTTGATCACGATGCGATTTCTTTGTTTCATGGTCAATGTGAAGGTCCAAGGATTACAGTAGACCTTCACTGGTGCATCGTAATCTATTACTAGTCTACCAGGAGCCGCTCAAACCACAAATTCTTAGAAAGCTCACTCTTCTTGCACTTAAGTCGGCATTTCCCAATTTGTATTCAATCCCGATGCAATATGTGTGTTTCATGGTCAAGGTGAAGGTCAAAGGGACACAGTAAACGTGCACTGGTGCATCGGATTCTAATATAGGTCTCCCAGGAGCCGCTCAAACCACAAACTCGTAGAAGATTCACTCTTCTTGTACATAAGTTGGCATTGTGCATTTTGTATTCAATTCGATGCAATTTCTGTGCTTCATGGTCAATGTGAAGGTCCAAGGGATACAGTAAACTTGCACTGGTGCATCGGAATGTAATACTGGGCTCCCAGGAGCCGCTCAAAGCACAAACTCTCAGAAGATTCACTCTCCTTGTACTTAAGTCGGCATTGTCCCTTTTGTACTCAATGCCAATGCCACATCTGTGTTTCATGGTCAATGTGAAGGTCCAAGGGATACAGTAAAACTGCACTGCTGCATCGAAGTCGAATACTGGTCTCCCAGGAGCCGCAGAAATCACAAACTCTTAGAAGATTCTATCTTCTTGTACTTAAGTCGTCATTGTGCTATTTGTATTCAATCCCGATGCAATTTCTGTGTTTCATGGTCAATGTATAGGTCCAAGGTATACAGTAAACCAGCATTGGTGCATCGGAATCTAATACTAGTCTCTCATGAGCCGCTCAAAGCACAGAGTCTTAGAAGATTCACTCTCCTTGTACCAAAGTCGGCATTGTCCCTTTTGTATTCAATGCCGTTGCAATTTCTGTGTTTCATGGTCAATGTGAATGTCCAAGGTATACAGTAAACCTGCACTGGTGCATCGGATTCTAATACTGGTTTCCCAGCAGCCACCAAAAACACAAACTCTTAGAAGATTCACTCTTAAGGTACTTAAGTCGTCAATGTCCCTTTCATATTCAATGCCGATGCAAAATCTGTGTTTCATGGTCAATGTGAAGGTCCAAGGGATACAGTATATCTCCAATGGTGCATTGTAATCTAATACTGGTCTCCAAGGAGGCGCCCAACGTACAAACACTTAGAAGATTCACTCTTCTTGTATTTATGTCGGCATTGTACATTTTGTATTCAGTCCCGATGCAATTTCTGTGCTTCATGGTCAATGTGAAGGTCCAAGGGATACAGTAAACCTGCACTGGTGCATCGGAGTCTAAAACTGGTCTCCCACTAGCCACTAAAATCACAAACTCTTAGAAGATTCACTCTTTATGTACTTATGTCGGCATTGTCCTTTTCGTAACCAATGCCGATGCAACTTCTGTGTCTCACTGTCAATGTAAAGGTCCAAGGTATACAGTAAACCTGCTCTGGTGCATCGGAATCTAATACTGGTCTCCGAGGAGTCGTTCAAAGCACATACTCTTAGAAGTTTCACTCTTCTTGTCCTTAAGTCGGCATTGTCCCTTTTGTATTCAATCCCGATGCAAATTCTGTGTTTCATGGTCAAAGTGCAGGTCCAAGTGATAAAGTAAACCTGCACTGGTGCATCGGAATACAATACTGGTCTCCCAGGAGACGCTCAAAGGAAAAACTCTTAGAAGATTAACTCTTCTTGTACTTTAGTCGGCATTGTGCCTTTTGTATTCAATCCCGATGCAATTTCAGTGTTTCATGGTCAATGCGAAGGTCCAAGGGATACAGTAAATCTCTACTGGTGCATCGGAATGTAATACAGGTCTCCCAGCAGCCGCTCAAAACATGAACTCTTAGAAGATTCACTCTTCTTGTACTTAAGTCAGCATTGTGCCTTTTGTATTTAATCCCGATGCAATTTCTGTGTTTCATGGTCAATGAGAAGGTCAAAGGGATACAGTAAATCTGCAGTGGTGCATTGGAATCAAATACTGGTCTCCCATGAGCCGCTCAAACCACAAACACTTGGAAGATTAACTCTTCTTGTACTTAAGTCGTCATTGAGCCATTTGTATTAATCCCGGTGCAATTTCTGTGTGTCATGGTCAATGTGAAGGTCCAAGGGATACGGTAAACGTGCACTGGTGCATCGGATTCTAATATAGGTCTCTCAGGAGCCGCTCAAAGCACAAACTCTTAGAAGATTCACTCTTCTTGTACTTAAGTCGTCATTGTGCCATTTGTATTAATCCCAGTGCAATTTCTGTGTGTCATGGTCAATGTGAAGGTCCAAGGGATACGGTAAACGTGCACTGGTGCATCGGATTCTAATATAGGTCTCCCAGGAGCCGCTCAAAGCACAAACGCTTAGAAGATTCACTCTCCTTGTTCTTAAGTCGGCATTGTCCCTTTTGTACTCAATGCCAGTGCAACATCTGTGTTTCATGGTCATTGTGAAGGTCCAAGGGATACAGTAAAACTGCACTGCTGCATCGGAATCTAATACTGGTTTCCCAGGAGCCGCTCAAAACACAAACTCTTAGAAGATTCACTCTTCTTGTACATAATTCGGCATTGTCCCTTTTGTATTCAATCCTAATGCATTTTCTGTGTTTCATGGTCAATGTGAATGTCCAATAGATACGGTAAACCTGCACTGGGTCATCGGAATTTAATACTAGTCTCCCAGTAGCCGCTGGAAGCACAAACTCTTAGAAGATTCACTCATCTTGTACTTAAGTCGGCATTGTGGTTTTTGTGTTCAATCCCGTTGCAATATCTGTGTTTCATTCTCAATGTGAATGTTCAAGGGATAGAGTAAACCTGCACTGGTGCATCAGAATCTAATACTGGTCTCCCGCGAGCCGCTCAAACCACAAACCCTTATAAGATTCACTTTTCTTGTACTTAATTCGGCACTGTGAATTTTGTATTCAGTCACGATGCGAATTCTGTGTTTCATGGTCAATGTGAAGGTCGAAGGGATACAGTAAACCTTCATTGGTGCATCGGAATTTAATACTGGTCTCCCAGGAGCCGCTAAAACCACAAACTCTTAGAAAACTCACTCTCCTTGTACTTTAGTCGGCATTGTCCCGATGCTATTTCTGTGTTTCATGGTCAATGTGCGGGTCCAAGTGATAAAGTAATCCTGCACTAGTGCATCGGAATATAATCTCCCAGGAGATGCTCAAAGCAAAATCTTTTAGAAGATTATCTCTTCTTGTACTTTAGTCGGCATTGTGCATTTTGTATTCAGTCCCGATGCAATTTCTGTGTTTCATGGTCAATGTGCAGGTCCAAGTGATAAAGTAAACCTGCCCTGGTGCAACGGAATATAATACTGGTCTCCTAGGAGATGCTCAAAGCAAAAACGCTTAGAAGATTCTCTCTTCTTGTACTTTAGTCGGCATTGTGCCTTGTGTATTCAATCCCGATGCAATTTCTGTGTTTCATGGTCAATGTAATGGTCCAATGTATATGGTAAACCTGCACTGGTGCATCGGAATCTAATACTGGTCTCCCAGGAGCCGCTCAAAGCACAAATTTTTAGAAGATTCACTCTTCTTTTACTTAAGTCGGCATTGTACCTTTTGTATTAATCTCGATGCAATTTCTGTGTTACATGGACAATGTGAAGGTCCAAAGGATACGGCAAACCTGCAGCGGTGCATCGGAATCTAATACTGGTCTCCCATGAGCCGCTGAAACCACAAGCTCTTAGAAGATTCGCTCTTATTGTACATTATCCGGCATTGTGCCTTTTGTATTCAATCACGATGCGATTTCTATGTTTCATGGTCAATTTGAAGGTACAAGTTATGCAGTAAACCTTCACTGGTGCATCGGAATGGAATGCTGGTCTCCCAAGAGCCGCTCAAACCACAAATTCTTAGAAAATTTACTCTACTTGTACTTAAGTCGGCATTGTCCTTTTTGAATTCAACCCCGATGCAATTTCTGTGTTTGATGGTCAATGTGAAGGTAAGTGGGATGCAGTAAACGTGCACTGGTGCATCGGATTCTAATACTGGTCTCCCAGGAGACGCACAAATCACAAACTCTTAGAAGATTCACTCGTCTTGTACTTAAGTCGACATTGTGCCTTTTGCATTCCATCCCGATGCAATTACTGTGCTTCATGGCCAATGCGAAGGTCCAAGGAATACAGTGAACGTGAACTGGTGCATCGGAATCTATTACAGGTCTCCCAGGAGCCGCTCAAACCACAAACTCTTAGGTGATTCACTCTTCTTGTACTTAAGTTGGCATTGTGCATTTTGTATTCAATCCTAATGCATTTTCTGTGTTTCATGGTCAATGTGAATGTCCAATAGATACGGTAAACCTGCACTGGTGCATCGGAATTTAATACTAGTCTCCCAGTAGCCGCTGGAAGCACAAACTCTTAGAAGATTCACTCATCTTGTACTTAAGTCGGCATTGTGGTTTTTGTGTTCAATCCCGTTGCAATATCTGTGTTTCATTCTCAATGTGAATGTTCAAGGGATAGAGTAAACCTGCACTGGTGCATCAGAATCTAATACTGGTCTCCCGTGAGCCGCTCAAACCACAAACCCTTATAAGATTCACTTTTCTTGTACTTAATTCGGCACTGTGAATTTTGTATTCAGTCACGATGCGAATTCTGTGTTTCATGGTCAATGTGAAGGTCGAAGGGATACAGTAAACCTTCATTGGTGCATCGGAATTTAATACTGGTCTCCCAGGAGCCGCTAAAACCACAAACTCTTAGAAAACTCACTCTCCTTGTACTTTAGTCGGCATTGTCCCGATGCTATTTCTGTGTTTCATGGTCAATGTGCGGGTCCAAGTGATAAAGTAATCCTGCACTAGTGCATCGGAATATAATCTCCCAGGAGATGCTCAAAGCAAAATCTTTTAGAAGATTATCTCTTCTTGTACTTTAGTCGGCATTGTGCATTTTGTATTCAGTCCCGATGCAATTTCTGTGTTTCATGGTCAATGTGCAGGTCCAAGTGATAAAGTAAACCTGCCCTGGTGCAACGGAATATAATACTGGTCTCCTAGGAGATGCTCAAAGCAAAAACGCTTAGAAGATTCTCTCTTCTTGTACTTTAGTTGGCATTGTGCCTTGTGTATTCAATCCCGATGCAATTTCTGTGTTTCATGGTCAATGTAATGGTCCAATGTATATGGTAAACCTGCACTGGTGCATCGGAATCTAATACTGGTCTCCCAGGAGCCGCTCAAAGCACAAATTTTTAGAAGATTCACTCTTCTTTTACTTAAGTCGGCATTGTACCTTTTGTATTAATCTCGATGCAATTTCTGTGTTACATGGACAATGTGAAGGTCCAAAGGATACGGCAAACCTGCAGCGGTGCATCGGAATCTAATACTGGTCTCCCATGAGCCGCTGAAACCACAAGCTCTTAGAAGATTCGCTCTTATTGTACTTTATCCGGCATTGTGCCTTTTGTATTCAATCACGATGCGATTTCTATGTTTCATGGTCAATTTGAAGGTACAAGTTATGCAGTAAACCTTCACTGGTGCATCGGAATGGAATGCTGGTCTCCCAAGAGCCGCTCAAACCACAAATTCTTAGAAAATTTACTCTACTTGTACTTAAGTCGGCATTGTCCTTTTTGAATTCAACCCCGATGCAATTTCTGTGTTTGATGGTCAATGTGAAGGTAAGTGGGATGCAGTAAACGTGCACTGGTGCATCGGATTCTAATACTGGTCTCCCAGGAGACGCACAAATCACAAACTCTTAGAAGATTCACTCGTCTTGTACTTAAGTCGACATTGTGCCTTTTGCATTCCATCCCGATGCAATTACTGTGCTTCATGGTCAATGCGAAGGTCCAAGGAATACAGTGAACGTGAACTGGTGCATCGGAATCTATTACAGGTCTCCCAGGAGCCGCTCAAACCACAAACTCTTAGGTGATTCACTCTTCTTGTACTTAAGTTGGCATTGTGCATTTTGTATTCAACCTCGATGCAATATCTGTGTTTCATGGTCAACGTGAAGGTCCAAAGAATACAGTAAACCTGCACTGGTGCATCGGAATCTAATACTAGTCTCTCAGGAGCCGCTCAAAGCACAGACTCTTAGAAGATTCACTCTTCTTGTACTTAAGTCGGCCTTGTCCCTTTTGTATTCAATCCCGATGCAAATTCTGTGTTTCATGGTCAATGTGAAGGTCCAATTGATACAGTAAATCTGCAATGGTGCATTGTAATCTAATACTGGTCTCCAAGGAGGCGCTCAACGTACAAACACTTAGAAGATTCACTCTTCTTGTATTTATGTCAGCATTGTACATTTTGTATTCAGTCCCGATGCAATTTCTGTTCTTCATGGTCAATGTGAAGGTCCAAGGGATACAGTAAACCTGCACTGGTGCATCGGAGTCTAAAACTGGTCGCCGAGGAGCCGCTCAAAGCACAAACTCTTAGAAGTTTCACTCTTCTTGTTCATAAGTCGGCATTGTCCCTTCTGAATTGAATCCCGATGCAATTTCTGTGTTTCATGGTCAATGTGCAGGTCCAAGTGATAAAGTAAAGCTGCACTGGTCCATCGGAATATAATAGTGGTCTCCCAGGAGACGCTCAAAGCAAAAATTCTTAGAAGGTTCACTCTTCTTGTACTTTAGTCGGCATTGTGCTTTTTCTATTCAATCCCGATGCAATTTCTGTGTTTCATGGTCAATGTTAAGGTCTGAGGGATATAGTAAACCTGCACTGGTGTATCTGAATCTAATACTGGTCTCCCATAAGCCGCTCAAACCACAAACTCTTAGGCGATTCACTCATCTTGTACTTAATTCGGCATTGTGCCTTTTGTATTCAATCACGATGGGATTTCTGTGTTTCACGGTCAATGTGAAGGTCCAAATGATACAGTCAACCTGAACTGGTGCATCGGAATCTAATAGTGGTCTCCCAGGAGCCGCTCAAAACACATACTCTTAGGGGCTTCACTGCTCTTGTACTTAAGTCGTCATTGTGCCATTTGTATTAATCCCGGTGCAATTTCTGTGCGTCATGGTCAATGTGAAGGTCCAAGGGATACAGTAAACCTGCACTGGTGCATCGGAATCTAATACTGGTCTCCCATGAGCCGCTAAAACCACAAACCCTTAGAAGATTCACTTTGCTTGTACTTAATTCGTCATTGCGCTTCTTTACTTGATCACGATGCGATTTCTTTGTTTCATGGTCAATGTGAAGGTCCAAGGATTACAGTAGACCTTCACTGGTGCATCGTAATCTATTACTAGTCTACCAGGAGCCGCTCAAACCACAAACTCTTAGAAAGCTCATTCTTCTTGTACTTAAGTCGGCATTTCCCAATTTGTATTCAATCCCGATGCAATATGTGTGTTTCATGGTCAAGGTGAAGGTCCAAGGGATACAGTAAACTTGCACTGGTGCATCGGAATGTAATACTGGGCTCCCAGGAGCCCCTCAAAGCACAAACTTTCAGAAGATTCACTCTCCTTGTACTTAAGTCGGCATTGTCCCTTTTGTACTCAATGCCAATGCAACATCTGTGTTTCATGGTAAATGTGAATGTCCAAGGGATACAGTAAAACTGCACTGCTGCATCGGAATCTTATACTGGTCTCCCATGAGCCGCAGAAATCACAAACCCTTAGAAGATTCACTCTGCTTGTACTTAATTCGTCATTGCGCTTCTTTACTTAATCACGATGCGATTTCTTTGTTTCATGGTCAATGTGAAGGTCCAAGGGTTACAGTAGACCTTCACTGGTGCATCGTAATCTATTACTAGTCTACCAGGAGCCGCTCAAACCACAAACTCTTAGAAAGCTCACTCTTCTTGTACTTAAGTCGGCATTTCCCATTTTGTATTCAATCCCGATGCAATATGTGTGTTTCATGGTCAAGGTGAAGGTCAAAGGGATACAGTAAACGTGCACTGGTGCATCGGATTCTAATATAGGTCTCCCAGGAGCCGCTCAAAGCACAAACGCTTAGAAGATTCACTCTCCTTGTTCTTATGTCGGCATTGTCCCTTTTGTACTCAATGCCAATGCAACATCTGTGTTTCATGGTCAATGTGAAGGTCCAAAGGATACAGTAAATCTGCACTGGTGCATTGTAATCTAATACTGGTCTCCAAGGAGGCGCTCAACGTACAAACACGTAGGAGATTAACTCTTCTTGTATTTATGTCAGCATTGTACATTTTGTATTCAGTCCCGATGCAATTTCTGTGCTTCATGGTCAATGTGAAGGTCCAAGGGATACAGTAAACCTGCACTGGTGCATCGGAGTCTAAAACTGGTCTCCCACTAGCCACTAAAAACACAAACTCTTAGAAGATTCACTCTTTATGTACTTAAGTCGGCATTGTCCTTTTCGTATTCAATGCCGATGCAACCTTTGTGTTTCACTGTCAATGCAAAGGTCCAAGGTATACAGTAAACCTGCTCTGGTGCATCGGAATCTAATACTGGTCTTCGAGGAGCCGCTCAAGGCACAAACTCTTAGAAAATTCACTCTTCTTGACCTTAAGTCGCCATTGTCCGTTTTGTATTCAATCCCGATGCAATTTCTGTGTTTCATGGTCAATGTGCAGGTCCAAGTGATAAAATAAACATGCACTGGTGCATCGGAATACAATACTGGTCTCCCAGGAGACGCTCAAAGCACATACTTTTAAAGGATTAACTCTTCTTGTACTTAAGTCGTCATTGTGCCATTTGTATTCAATCCCGGTGAAATTTCTGTGTGTCATGGTCAATGTGAAGGTCCAAAGGATAAGGTAAACCTGCACTGGTGCATCGGAATCTAATACTGGTCTCCCATGAGCCTCTCAAACCACAAACCCTTAGAAGATTCACTCTTCTTGTACATAATTCGTCATTGTGTTTTTTACTTAATCACGATGCGATTACTTTTTATCATGGTCAATGTGAAGGTCCAAGGGATACAGTAAACCTTCACTGGTGCATCGTAATCTATTACTAGTCTCCCAGGAGCCGCTCAAACCACAAACTCTTAGAAAACTCACTCTTCTTGTACTTAAGTCGGCATTTTCTATTTTGTATTCAATCCCGATGGAATATCTGTGTTTCATGGTCAAGGTGAAGGTCAAAGGGATTCAGTAAACCTGCACTGCTGCAGCGGAATCTAATACTGGTCTCCCATGAGCCGCTCAAACCACAAACTCTTAGAAGAGTCGCTCTTATTGTACTTAATCCGGCATTGTGCCTTTTGTATTCAATCACGATGCGATTTCTGTGTTTCATGGTAAATTTGAAGGTCCAAATTATACGGTAGACCTTCACTGGTGCATCGGAATCGAATGCTGGTCTCCCAAGAGCCGCTCAAACCACAAACTCTTAGAAAATTCACTCTTCTTGTTTTTAAGTCGGTATTGTCCTTTTTGTATCCAATCCTGATGCAATTTCTGTACTTGATGGTCAAAGTGAAGGTCAGGGGGATACAGTAAACGTGCACTGGTGCATCGGAATCAAATACTGGTCTCCCATGAGCCGCTCAAACCACAAACCCTTAGAAGATTCACTCTTCTTGTACTAAATTCGGCATTGTGCGTTTTGTATTCAATCACGATGCGATTTCTGTGTTTTATGGTCAATGTTAAGGGGCAAGGGATACAGTAACCTGCTCTGGTGCATCGGAATCTACTACTGGCCTCCGAAGAGATGCTCAAAGCACAAACTCTTAGAAGTTTCATTCTTCCTGTTCTTAAGATGGCATTGTCCCTTTTGTATTCAATCCCGATGCAATTTCTGTGTTTCTTGCCAATGTGCAGGTCCAAGTGATAAACTGAACCTGCACTGGTCCATCGGAATATAATACTGGTCTCCCAGGAGACGCTCAAAGCATAAACTCTTAGAAGATACACTCTTCTTGTACTTTAGTCGGCATTGTGCCTTTTGTATTCAATCCCGATGCAATTTCTGTGTTTCATGGTCAATTTGAAAGTCGAAAGGATAAAGTAATCCTCCACTGGTGCATCGGAATCTAGTACTGGTCTCCCAGCAGTTGCTCACAGCACGAACTCTTAGAAGATTCACTCTTCTTCTACTTATGTCGGCATGGTCCCTTCTGTATTCAATCCCGATGCAATTTCTGTGTTTCATTTTCAATGTGAAGGTCCAAGGGATATGGTAAACCGGCACTGGTGCATCGGAATCTAATACTGGTCTCCCAGGAGCCGCTCAAAACACAAACTCTTAGAAGATTCACTCTTCTTGTACATAATTCGGCATTGTCCATTTTGTATTCAATCCTAATGCATTTTCTGTGTATCATGGTCAATGTGAATGTCCAATGGATACGGTAAACCTGCACTGGTGCATCGCAATCTAATACTGGTCTCCCAGGAGCCGCCCAAAGCACAAACTCTTAGAAGATTCACCTTTCTTGTACTTAAGTCGGCATTATACTTTTCTATTCAATCCCGATCTAATATCTGTGTTTCGTGGTCAATGCGAAGATCCAAGGGATACGGTAAACCTGCAGCGGTGCATCGGAATTTAATACTGGTCTCCCAGTAGCCGCTGGAAGCACAAACTCTTAGAAGATTCACTCATCTTGTACTTAAGTCGGCATTGTGATTTTTGTGTTCAATCCCGTTGCAATATCTGTGTTTCATTATCAATGTGAAAGTCCAAGGGATAGAGTAAACCTGCACTGGTGCATTGGAATCTAATACTGGTCTCCCGTGAGCCGCTCAAACCACAAACCCTTATAAGATTCACTTTTCTTGTACTTAATTCGGCATTGTGAATTTTGTATTCAGTCACGATGCGATTTCTGTGTTTCATGGTCAATGTGAAGGTCCAAAGGATACGGTAAACCTGCAGCGGTGCATCGGAATCTAATACTGGTCTCCCATGAGCCGCTGAAACCACAAGCTCTTAGAAGATTCGCTCTTATTGTACTTTATCAGGCATTGTGCCTTTTGTATTCAATCACGATGCGATTTCTATGTTTCATGGTCAATTTGAAGGTACGAGTTATGCAGTAAACCTTCACTGGTGCATCGGAATCGAATGCTGGTCTCCCAAGAGCCGCTCAAACCACAAACTCTTAGAAAATTTAATCTACTTGTACTTAAGTCGGCATTGTCCTTTTTGTATCCAACCCCGATGCAATTTCTGTGTTTGATGGTCAATGTGAAGGTAAGAGGGATACAGTAAACGTGCACTGGTGCATCGGATTCTAATACTGGTCACCCAGGAGACGCACAAATCACAAACTCTTACAAGATTCACTCTTCTTGTACTTAAGTCGACATTGTACATTTTGCATTCCATCCCGATGCAATAACTGTGCTTCATGGTCAATGTGAAGGTCCAAGGAATACAGTGAACGTGAACTGGTGCATCGGAATCTATTACAGGTCTCCCAGGAGCCGCCCAAACCACAAACTCTTAGGTGATTCACTCTTCTTGTACTTAAGTTGGTATTGTGCATTTTGTATTCAATCCCGATGCAATTTCTGTGTTTCATAGTCCACGTGAAGGTCCGAGGGATACAGTAAACCTGCACTGGTGCATAGGAATTTAATACTGGTCTCCCAGGAGCCGCTCAAAGCACAAACTCTTTGAAGATTCACTTTTCTTGTACTTAATTCAGCATTGTGAATTTTGTATACATTCCCGATGCAATTTCTGTGATTCATGCTCCATGTGAAGGTCCAAGGGATACAGTAAACCTGCACTGGGGCATCGCAAACTAATACTGGTCTCCCATGAGCCGCTCATGGCACAAACTCTTAGAACATTCATTCTTGTTGTACTTAAGTCGGCATTGTCCCTTTTGTATTCAATCCCGAAGCGATTTTTGTGTTTCATGGAGAATGTGAAGGTCCAAGGGATACAGTAAACCTGCACTTGTGCATCGGAATCTAGTACTGGTCTCCCAGGAGCCGCTCAAAGCACAAACTCTTAGAAGATTCACTCTTCTTGTACTTAAGTCGGCATTGTGCCTTTTGTTTTGAATCCCAATGCAAAATCTGTGTTTCATGGTCAATGTGAAGCTCCAAGGGATACAGTAGACCTGCACTTGAGCATCGGAATCTAATACTGGGCTCCCATGAGCCGCTCAAAGCACATACTTTTAGAAGATTCACTCTTCTTGTACTTAAGACGGTATTGTGCATCTTGTATTCAATCCCGATGCAATTTCTGTGTTAAATGGACAATGTGAAGGTGCAAGTGATACGGTAAACCTGCACTGGTGCATCGGAATCTAATAATGGTCTGCCAGGAGCCGCTTAAATCTTAAACTCTTAGAAGATTCACTCTTTTTGTACTTAAGTCGGCATTGTGCCTTTTGTATTCAATCCCGATGCAATTTCTGTGTTCCATGGTGAATGTAAAGGTCCAAGGGATACAGTAAACCAGCACTGATGCATCGGTATCTAATACTGGTCTGCCAGGAGCCTCTCAAAGCACAAACTCTTAGAAGATCCACACTTCTTGTACTTAAGTTGGCATTGTGCCTTTTGTATTCAATCCCGATGCAATTTCTGTGTTTCATGGTCAAAGGTAAGGTCCATGGGATACGGTAAACCTGCACTGGTGCGTCGGAAACTAGTACTGGTCTCTCATCAGCCGCTCAAATCACAAACTCTTAGAAGATTCTCTCATCTTGTATTTAAGTCGGCATTGTGCCTTTTGGATTCAATCCCGATACAATTTCTGTGTTTCATGGTCAATGTGAAGCTCCAAGGGATACAGTTAACCTGCACTGATGCATCAGAATCTAATACTGGTCTCCCAGGAGCCGCTCAAAGCACAAACTCTTAGAAGATTCACTCTTCTTGTACTTAAATCAGCATTGTGCATTTTGTATTCAATCCCGATGATATTTCTGTGTCTCATGGTCAATATGAAGGTCCAAGGGATACAGTAAACCTGCACTGGTGCATCGGAATCTAATACTGGTCTCCCAGGAGCCGCTCAAACCACAAACTCTTAGAAGATTCTCTCATCTTGTATTTAAGTTTTCATTGTGCCTTTTGGATTCAATCCCGATACAATTTCTGTGTTTCATGGTCAATGTGAAGCTCCAAGGGATACGGTAAACCAGCACTGGTGCATCAGAATCTAATACTGGTCTCCCAGGAACCGCTCAAAGCACAAACTCTTAGAAGATTCACTCTTCTTGTACTTAAATCAGCATTGTGCCTTTTGTATTCAATCCCGATGATATTTCTGTGTCTCATGGTCAATGTGAAGGTCCAAGCTGAAATCGTTATAGGTACAGAAAGCTGGCTTAAGCCAGAGATAAATACCGCCGAAATTTTTACAAAGGTACAGACGGTGTTTAGAAAGGATAGATTGCATGCAACCGGTGATGGAGTGTTCGTCGCTGTTAGTAGTTCTTTATCCTGTAGTGAAGTAGAAGTGGATAGTTCCTGTGAATTTTTATGGGTGGAGGTTACACTCAACAACCGAACTAGGTTAATAATTGGCTCCTTTTACCGACCTCCCGACTCAGCAGCATTTGTGGCAGAACACCTGAGAGAAAATTTGGAATACATTTTACATAAATTTTCTCAGCATGTTATAGTCTTAGGTGGAGATTTCAATTTACCAGATATAGACTGGGACACTCAGATGTTTAGGACGGGTGGTAGGGACAGAGCATCGAGTGACATTATACTGAGTGCACTATCCGAAAATTACCTCGAGCAATTAAACAGAGAACCGACTCGTGGAGATAACATCTTGGACCTACTGATAACAAACACACCCGAACTTTTCGACTCTGTATGTACAGAACAGGGAATCAGTGATCATAAGGCCGTTGCAGGATCCCTGAATATGGAAGGAATATAAAAAAAGGGAGGAAGGTTTATCTGTTTAGCAAGAGTAATAGAAGGCAGATTTCAGACTACCTAACAGATCAAAACGAAAATTTCTGTTCCGAAACTGACAATGTTGAGTGTTTATGGAAAAAGTTCAAGGCAATCGTAAAATGCGTTTTAGACGGGTACGTGCCGAGTAAAACTGTGAGGGACGGGAAAAACCCACCGTGGTACAACATCAAAGTTAGGAAACTACTGTGAAAGCAAAGAGAGCTCCACTCCAAGTTTAAACGCAGCCAAAACCTCTCAGACAAACAGAAGCTAAACGATGTCAAAGTTAGCGTAAGGAGGGCTATGCGTGAAGCGTTCATTGAATTCGAAAGTAAAATTCTATGTACCGACTTGACAGAAAATCCTAGGAAGTTCTGGTCTTACGTTAAATCAGTAAGTGGCTCGAAACAGCATATCCAGACACTACGGGGTCATGATGGCATTGAAACAGAGGATGACACGCGTAAAGCTGAAATACTATACACCTTTTTCCAAAGCTGTTTCACAGAGGAAGACCGCACTGCAGTTCCTACTCTAAATCCTCGCACAAACGAAAAAATGGCTGACATCGAAATAAGTGTCCAAGGAATAGAAAAGCAACTGGAATCACTCAATAGAGGAAAGCCCACTGGACCTGATGGGATACCAATTCGATTCTACACAGAGTACGCGAAAGAACTTGCCCCCCTTCTAACAGCCGTGTACCGCAAGTCTCTAGAGGAACGGAGCGTTCCAAATGATTGGAAAAGAGCACAGGTAGTCCCAGTCTTCAAGAAGGGTCGTCGAGCAGATACGCAAAACTATAGACCTATATCTCTGACGTCGATCTCTTGTAGAATTTTAGAACATGTTTTTTGCTCGCGTATCATGTCATTTCTGGAAACCCAGAATCTACTATGTAGGAATCAACATGGATTCCGGAAACAGTTCAAAAATGGCTCTGAGCACTATGGGACTCAACTGCTGAGGTCATTAGTCCCCTAGAACTTAGAACTAGTTAAACCTAACTAACCTAAGGACATCACAAACATCCATGCCCGAGGCAGGATTCGAACCTGCGACCGTAGCGGTCTTGCGGTTCCAGACTGCAGCGCATTTAACCGCACGGCCACTTCGGCCGGCTCCGGAAACAGTGATCGTGTGAGACCCAACTCGCTTTATTTGTTCATGAGACCCAGAAAATATTAGATACAGGCTCCCAGGTAGATGCTATTTTTCTTGACTTCCGGAAGGCGTTCGATACAGTTCCGCACTGTCGCCTGATAAACAAAGTAAGAGCCTACGGAATATCAGACCAGCTGTGTGGCTGGATTGAAGAGTTTTTAGCAAACAGAACACAGCATGTTGTTATCAATGGAGAGACGTCTACAGACGTTAAAGTAACCTCTGGCGTGCCACAGGGGAGTGTTATGGGACCATTGCTTTTCACAATATATATAAATGACCTAGTAGATATTGTCGGAAGTTCCATGCGGCTTTTCGCGGATGATGCTGTAGTATACAGAGAAGTTGCAGCATTAGAAAATTGTAGCGAAATGCAAGAAGATCTGCAGCAGATAGGCACTTGGTGCAGGGAGTGGGAACTGACCCTTAACATAGACAAATGTAGTGTATTGCGAAAACATAGAAAGAAGGATCCTTTATTGTATGATTATATGATAGCGGAACAAACACTGGTAGCAGTTACTTCTGTAAAATATCTGGGAGTATGCGTGCAGAACGATTTGAAGTGGAATGATCATATAAAATTAATTGTTGGTAAGGCGGGTACCAGGTTGAGATTCATTGGGAGAGTGCTTAGAAAATGTAGTCCATCAACAAAGGAGGTGGCTTACAAAACACTCGTTCGACCTATACTTGAGTATTGCTCATCAGTGTGGGATCCGCACCAGATCGGTCTGACGGAGGAGATAGAGAAGATCCAAAGAAGAGCGGCGCGTTTCGTCACAGGGTTATTTGGTAACCGTGATAGCGTTACGGAGATGTTTAATAAACTCAAGTGGCAGACTCTGCAAGAGAGGCGCTCTGCATCGCGGTGTAGCTTGCTCGCCAGGTTTCGAGAGGGTGCGTTTCTGGATGAGGTATCGAGTATATTGCTTCCCCCTACTTATACCTCCCGAGGAGATCACGAATGTAAAATTAGAGAGATTAGAGCGCGCACGGAGGCTTTCAGACAGTCGTTCTTCCCGCGAACCATACGCGACTGGAACAGGAAAGGGAGGTAACGACAGTGGCACGTAAAGTGCCCTCCGCCACACACCGTTGGGTGGCTTGTGGAGTATCAATATAGATGTAGATGTAGACAGTAAACCTGCACTGTGTTTCATGGTCCACGTGAAGGTCCGAGGGATACAGTAAACCTGCACTGGTGCATAGGAATTTAATACTGGTCTCCCAGGAGCTGCTCAAAGCACAAACTCTTAGAAGATTCACTCTTCTTGTACTCAAGACGGCATTGTGCCTTTCGTATTCAATCCCGATGCAATATCTGTGTTTCATGGTCAACGTGAAGGTCCAAAGAATACAGTAAACCTGACCTGGTGCATCGGAATCTAATACTGGTCTCCCAGGGGCCGCTCAAAGCACAAACTCTTTGAAGATTCACTTTTCTTGTACTTAATTCAGCATTGTGAATTTTGTATACATTCCCGATGCAATTTCTGTGATTCATGCTCAATGTGAAGGTCCAAGGGATACAGTAAACCTGCACTGGTGCATTGGAATCTAATACTTGTCTCCCAGGAGCAGCTCAAACCACAAACTCTTAGAAAATTCACTCTTCTTGTACTTAAGTCGGGACTGTCCCTTTTGTATTCAATCCCGATGCTAATTCTGTGTTTCAAGGTCAATGTGAAGGTCCAAGGGATACAGTAAACCGGAACTGGTGCATCGGAATCCAATACTGGTGTCCGAGAAGCTATTCAGAGCACAATCTCCTAGAAGATTTACTCTTCTTGTACCTAAGTCGGCACTGTCCCTTTTGTATTCAATGCCGATGCAATTTCGATGTTTCATGGTCAATGTGAAGTCCAAGGGAAACAGTTAACCTGCACTGGTGCATCGGAATCTAATACTGGTCTCCCAGGAGCCGTTCAAAACACTAACTCTTAGAAAATTCACTCTTCTTGTACTTAGGTCGGCATCGTTCCTTTTGTATTCAATCCCGATGAAATTTCTGTGCTTCATGGTTAATGTGAAAGTCCAAGGGATGCTGTAAACCTGCACTGGTGCATCGGAATCTAATACTGGTCTCCCAAGGAGCTGCTCAAAGCAAAAACACTTAGAAGATTCATTCTTCTTGTACTTAAGTCGGCATTGTTCCTTTCGTATTCAATCCCGATGCAATTTCTGTGTTTCAGGGTCAATGTGAAAGTCCAAGGGATACAGTTAACCAGCACTGGTGCATCGGAATCTAATACTGGTCTCCCAGGGGCCGCTCATAGGTCAAACTCTTAGAAGATACACTCTTCTTGTACTTAAGTCGGCATTGTTCCTTTTGTATTCAATCCCGATGCAATTTCTGTGTTCCACGGTGAATGCAAAGGTCCAAGGGATACAGTAGGACAGCACTGATGCATCGGAATCTAATACTGGTCTGCCGGGAGCCTCTCAAAGCACAAACTCTTAGAAGATTCACTCTTCTTGTACTTAAGTTGGCATTGTCCCTTTTGTATTCAATCCCGATGCAATTTCTGTGTTTCATGGTCAAAGTGAAGGTCCAAGGGATACATTAAACCTGCACTGGTGCGTTGGAATCTAGTACTGGTGTCCCAGGAGCCGCTCAAAGCACAAACGCTTAGAAGATTTACTGTGCTTGTACTTTAGTCGGCATTGTCCTTTTTGATTTCAATCCCGATGCAATTTCTGTCTTTCTTGGTTAATATGAAGCTCCAAGGGAAACAGTAAACCTGCACTGGTGCATCGGAATCTAATACTGGTCTCTCAGGCGCCGCTCAAACCACAAACTCTTAGAAGATTCACTGTTCTTGTACATAAGTCCTCATTGTCTATCGTGTAATCAATCCCGATGCAATTTGTGTGTTTCATGGTCAATATGAAGGTCCAAGGGATACAGTAAACCTGCACTGTTGCATCGGAATCTAATACTGGTCTCCCAGGAGCCGCTCAAACCACAATTTCTTAGAAAATTCATTCTTTTTGTAGTTAAGTCAGCATTGTCCCTTTAGAATTCAATCCCGATGCAATATCTGTGGTTCATGGTCAATTTGAAGGTCAAAGGGATACAGTAAAAGTGCAATGGTGCACCGGAATCTAATACAGGTCTCCCAGGAGCCGCTCATACCTCAAATTCGTAGATGACACACTCTACTTGTACTTAAGTTGGCATTGTGCCTTTTGTATTCAATTCCGTTGCAATTTCTGTGTTTCATGGTCAATGCGAAAGTCCAAGGGATACAGTAAACCTGCACTGGTGCATCGTAATCTAATACTGGTCTGCAAGGAGCCGCTAAAAGTACAAACTCTTAGGAGAATCACTTTTCTTGTACCTACGTCGGCACTGTACATTTTGAATTCAATTTCGATGCAAATTCTGTGCTTCATGGTCAATGCGAACGTCCAACGGATACAGTAATTCTGCACTGGTGCATCGGAGACTAATACTGGTCTTCCAAGGAGCCGCTCAAAGCATAAACTCTTAGAAGATTCACTCATCTTGTACTTAAGTAGGCATTGTGCCTTATGTATTCAATACCGATGCAACTTCTGTGTTTCATGGTCATGTTAAAGAACCAAGGGATACAGTAAACCTGCACACGTGTATCGGAATCTAATACTGGTCTCCCAGGGGCCGCTCAAAGGACAAACTCTTAGAAGATTCACTCTTCTTGTACTTAAGTCGGCATTGTGCATTTTGTATTCAATCCCGATGCAAATTCTGTGTTCCACGGTGAATGTAAAGGTCCAAGGGATACAGTAAGACAGCACTGGTGCATCGGAATCTAATACTGGTCTCCCAGGAGCCACTCAAACACAAACTCTTAGAAGACTCACTCTTCTTGTACTTGAGTCGGAATTGTGCATTTTGTATTCAATCCCGATGCAGTGTGTGTGTTTCATGGTCAATGTGAACGTCCGAGGGATACAGTAAACCTGCACTGGTGCATCGGAATCTAATACTGGTCTCCCATCGAGCCACTCAAAGCACAAACTCTTAGAAGATTCACTCTCCTTGTACTTAAGTTGGCATTGTCCCTTTTGTATTCAATCCCGATGCAATTTCAGTGTTTCTTGGTCAATGTGAAGGTCCAAGGTATACAGTAAACCTGCACTGGTGCATCGGAATCTGATACTGGTCTCCAAGGAGGCGTTCAAAGCACAAGCTCTTAGAAGATTCACTCTTCTTTACTGGATTCGGTATTGTGCCTTTTGTATTCAATCACGATCTGATTTCTGTGTTTCATGGTCAATGTGATGGCCCAAGGGATACAGTAAACTTTCCCTGGTGCATCGGAATCTAGTACTTGTCTCCCAGACGCAGCTCAAACCACAAACTCATAGAAAATTCACTCTTCTTGTACTTAAGTCGGGACTGTCCATTTTGTATTCAATCCCGGTGCTAATTCTATGTTTCGAGGTCAATGTGAAGTTCCAAGGGATACAGTAAACCGGCACTGGTTCATCGGAATCCAATACTGATGTCCGAGAAGCCACTCAAAGCACAAACTTTTAGAAGAGTCACTCTTCTTGTACCTAAGTCGGCACTGTCCCTTTTGTATTCAATGCCGATGCAATTTCGATGTTTCATGGTCAATGTGAAGGTCCAAGGGATACAGTTAACCTGCGCTGGTGCATCGGAATCTAATACTGCTCTCCAAGGAGCCGCTCAAAGCAAAGACTCTTAAAGATTCACTCTTCATGTACTTAAGTCGGCATTGTGCTTTTGTATTCGATCCCGACGCAATTTCTGTAATTCATGGTCATATTGAATGTCCAAGGGATACAGTAAACGTGCACTGATGCATCGTAATCTAATACTGGTCTCCTAGGAGCCGCCCAAACCACAAACTCTGAGAAGATTCACTCATCCTGTACTTAAGTCGGCATTGTGCCTTTCGTATTCAATCCCAATGCAATTTCTGTTCTTCATGGTCAATGTGAAAGTCCAAGGGATACAGTTAACCGGCACCAGTGCATCGGAATCTAATACTGCTCTCCCAGGGGCCGCTCAAAGGACAAACTCTTAGAAGATTCACTCTTCTTGTACTTAAGTCGGCATTGTGTCTTTCGTATTCAATCCCAATGCAATTTCTGTGTTTGATGGTCAATGTGAATGTCCGAGGGATAGAGTAAACCTGCACTGGTGCATCGGATTCTAATACTGGTCTCCCAGGAGCCGCTCAAACACAAATTCTTAGAAGATTCAGTATTGTTGTACCTAAATCGGCATTGTCTCCTTTGTATTCAAACCCGATGCAATTACTGTGTTTCATGGTCAATGAGAAGGTCCAAGGGATACAGTAAACCTGTACTGGTGCATCGGAATCTGTAACTGGCCTCCCAGAAGCCGCACAAAGCACGAACTCTTAGAAGATTCACTCTTCTTGTACTTATGTCGGCATTGTGCCTATTGTATTTAATCCCGAGGCAATTTCTGTGTTTCAAGGTCAATGTAAAGGTCCAAGGGATACGATAAACCGGCATTGGTACATCGGAATCTAATACAGGTCTCGCAGGAGCCGCTCAATATACAAACTGCTAGAAGATTCACTCTTCTTGTACTTAAGTCGGCATTGTGCCTTCTGTATTCAATTCCGATGCAGTGTGTGTGTTTCATGGTCAATGTGCACGTCCGAGGGATACAGTAAACCTGCACTGGTGCATCGGAATCTAATACCGGTCTCCCATCGAGCCACTCAAAGCACAAACTCTTAGAAGATTCACTCTTCTTGTACTTAAGTCAGCATTGTGCTTTTGGATTCAATCCCGATGCAGTTTCTGTGATACATGGTCAATGTGAAGGTCCAAGGGATTCGGTAAGCTTTCACTGGCGCATCGGAATCTAATACTGGTCTCCCAGGAGCCGCTCAAACCAAAAACTCTTAGAAAATTCACTCTTCTTGTACTTAAGTCGGCATTGTCCCTTTTGATTTCAATCCCGATGCAATTTCTGTCATTCATGGTCAATGTGAATGTCAACGGGATACAGTAAACCTGGACTGGCGCCCGGAATCTAATACTTTTCTCCCAGGAGCCGCTCAAATCACAAACTCTTAAAAGATACACTCAACTTGTACTTATTCGGCATTGTGCCTTTTGTATTCAATCCCAATGCAATTTCTGTGTTTCATGGTCAATGTGAACGTCCAAGGGGTACAGTAAACCTGCAATGGTGCATCGTAATCTGAAACTGGTTTCCCAGGAGCCGCTCAAACCACAACCTCTTAAAGGATTCACTCTTCTTGTACTTAAGACGGCATTGTCCCTGTTGCATTCAATCCCGATGCAATTTCTGTGTTTCATGGTCAATGTGAAGGTCCAAGGGATACAGTAACCCTGCCCTGTTGCATCGGAATCTAGTACTGGTCTCCCAGGAGCCGCTCATAGCACAAGCTCTTAGAAAACTCACTCTTCTTGTACTTAAGTCGGCATTGTGCTTTTTGTATTAGATCCCGATTCAATATCTGTGTTTCATTGCCAATGTGAAGGTCCAAGGGATACAGTAAACCTGCACTGGTGAAACGGAATCTAATACTGGTCGCCCGGGAGCGGCTTAAACACAAACTCTTAGAAGATTCAGTCTTCTTGTACTAATGTCGGCATTTTCCCTTTTGTATTCAATCCTGATGCAATTTCTGTGTTTAATTGTCAATGTGAAGGTCCAAGGAATACAGTAAACCTGCACTAGTGCATCGGAATCTAATACTGGTCTCCTAGGAGCCCCTCAAACACAAATTCATAGATGATTCACTCTTCTTGTGCCTAAGTCGGCATTGTCCCTTTTGCATTCAGTCCCGAAGCAATTTCTATGTTGCATGGTCAATGTTAAGGCCCAAGGGATACAGTGAGCCAGCACTGGTGCATCGGAATCTCATACTGGTCTCCCAGGAGCCGCTCAAAGCATTAACTCTTAGAAGGTTCACTCTTCTTGTACTTAAGACGGAATTGTGCCTTTTGTATTCCATCCCGATGCAATTTCTGTGACTCATGGTCAATGTGAAGGCCAAGGGATACAGTAAACGTGCACTGGTGCATCGGAATCTGATACTGGTCTCCCATGCGATGCTCAAACCACAAGCTCTTAGAAGATTCACTCTTCCAGTTTTTAATTCGGCATTGTGCCTTTTGTATTCAATCACGATGCGAATTCTGTTTTTCATGGTCAATTTGAAGGTCCAAGGGATACGGTAAAGCTTCGCTGGTGCATCGGAAACTAACACTGGGCTCCCAGGAGCCGCTCAAACCACAAACTCGTAGAAAATTCACTCCTCTTGTACTTAAGTGGGCATGGTCCCTTTTGTATCCAATCCCGGTGTAATATCTGTGTTCATGGTCAATGTGAAGGTCAAAGGGATACGGTAAACTTGCACTCGTGTATCGGAATCTAGAACAGGTCTCCCAGGAGCCGCTCAAAACGCAAACTCGTAGAAGATTCACTCTTCTAGTACTTAAGTTTGCATTGTCCCTTTTGTAATCAATGCCGATGCAATTTCTGTGTTTCATGGTGAACGTTAAGGTCCAAAAGATACAGTAAACCTGCACTGGTGCACCGGAATCTAATACTGGTCCCCAAGGAGCCGCTCAAAGTAGAAACTCTTAGAAGATTAACTCTTCTTGTACTTCAGTCGCCATTGTGACATTTGGATTCAATCCCGATGCAATTTCTGAGCTCCATGGTCAATGTGAAGGACCAAGGTATACAGTAAACCTGCACTGGTGCATCGGAATCTAATACTGGTCTCCCAGCAGCCGCTCAAATCACAAATTATTAGAAGGTTCACTCTTCTTGTACTTAAGTCGGCGTTGTGTGTTTGTATTCAATCCCAATGCGATATCTGAGTTTCATGGTCAATGTGAAGGTCCAAGGGATACAGTACACCTGCACTGGTGCATCGGAGTTTATTACTGGTCCCGCAGGAGCCCCAAAAAACCGCAAACTCTTAGAAAATTCACTCTTCTTGTAATTAAGTCGGCTTTGTGCCTTTTGTATTCAACCCCGATGCAATTTCTGCGCTTCATGGTCAATGTGAAAGTAAAAGGGATACAGTAAACCTGCACTGGTACAACGGAATCTAATACAGGTCTCCCAGGAGCCTCTAAAATCTCAAACTCTAAGAAAATTCACTCTTTTTGTATTTAAGTCGGCATTGTCTCTTTGGTTTTCAGTCCCGAAGTAATTTCTGTATTTCATTGTCAATTTGAAGGTCCAAGGGATACAGTAACCGGACTGGTGCATCGGAATCTACTACTGGTGTCCCAGGAGCCGCACAACGAACAAACTCTCAGAAGATTCACTCATCTTGTACTTAAGTCGGCATTGTGAACTTTGTATTCAATCCCGATGCAATTTCTGTGTTTCATGGTCAATGTGAAGCTCCAAGGGATACAGTAAACCTGCACTGGTGCATCAAAATCTAATACTGGTCGCCGAGGAGCCGCTCAAAGCATAAATTCTTAGAAGATTCACTCTTCTTGTACTTAAGACGGAATTGTGCCATTTGTATTCCATACCGATGCAATTTCTGTGATTCATGGTCAATGTGAAGGCCCAAGGGATACAGTAATTCTGCACTGGTGCATAGGAATCTGATACTGGTCTCCCATGCGATGCGCAAACCACAAACTCTTAGAAGATTCACTCTTCTTGTTTTTAATTCGGCATTGTGCCTTTTGTATTCAATCACGATGCGAATTCTGTTTTTCATGGTCAATGTGAAGGTCCAAGGAATACAGTAAACGTGCACTGGTGTATCGGAATCTAATGCAGGTCTCCCAGGAACAGCTCAAACTACAAACTCGTAGAAGATTCACTCTTCTAGTACTTAAGTTGGCATTGTACCTTTTGTGTTCAATCCCGATGCAATTTCTGTGTTTCATGGTCATTGTGAAGGTCCAAGGGATACAGTAATTCTGCACTGGTGCATCGGAATCTAATACTGGTCTCCCACCAGCCGCTCAAACCACAAATTCTTAGTGGATTCACCCTTCTTGTACTTAAGTTGGCTTTGTCCATCTTGTATTCAATCCCGATGCAATTTCGGTGTTTCATGGTCAATGTGAAGGTCCAAGGGATACAGTAACCCTGCCCTGTTGCATCGGAATCTAATACTGGTCTCCCAGGAGCCGCTCATACCACAAACTCTTAGAAAACTCACTCTTCTTGTACATAAGTCGGCATTGTGGTTTTTGTAATATATCCCGATTCAATATCTGTGTTTCATTGTCAATGTGAAGGTCCAAGGGATACAGTGAACCTGCACAGGTGCATCGGAATCTAATACTGGTCTCGCAGGAGGCGCTCATATCACAAACTCTTAGACGAATCGCACTTCTTGTACCTCATTCAAAATTGTGCCTTTTACATTCAATCACGATGCAATTTCTGTGTTTCGTGGTCAATGTGAAGGTCCAAGGGATACAGTAAACCTGCACTGGTGATACGGAATCTAATACTGGTCGCCCAGGAGCCGCTTCAACACAAACTCTTAGAAGATTCAGTCTTCTTGTACTAATGTCGGCATTGTCCCTTTGTATTCAATCCCGATGCAATTTCTGTGTTTAATTGTCAATGTGAAGGTCCAAGGAATACAGTAAACCTGCACTGGTGCATCGGAATCTAAGACTGGTCTCCCAGGAGCCCCTCAAACACAAATTCATAGATGATTCACTCTTCTTGTACCTAAGTCGGCATTGTGCCTTTTGCATTCAGTCCCGAAGCAATTTCTATGTTGCATGGTCAATGTTAAGGCCCAAGGGATACAGTGAGCCAGCACTGGTGCATCGGAATCTCATACTGGTCTCCCAGGAGCCGCTCAAAGCATTAACTCTTAGAAGATTCACTCTTCTTGTACTTAAGAGGGAATTGTGCCATTTGTATTCCATCCCGATGCAATTTCTGTGACTCATGGTCAATGTGAAGGCCCAAGGGATACAGTAATCCTGCACTGGTGCATCGCATTCTGATACTGGTCTCCCATGCGATGCTCAAACCACAAGCTCTTGGAAGATTCATTCTTCTTGTTTTAATTCGGCATTGTGCCTTTTGTATTCAATCACGATGCGAATTCTGTTTTTCATGGTCAATTAGAAGGTCCAAGGGATACGGTAAAGCTTCACTGGTGCATCGGAATCTAACACTGGTCTCCCAGGAGTCGCTCAAACCACAAACTCTTAGAAAATTCACTCCTCTTGTACTTAAGTGGGCATGGTCCCTTTTGTATCCAATCCAGATGCAATTTCTGTGTTCATGGTCAATGTGAAGGTCAAAGGGATACGGTAAACTTGCACTCGTGTATCGGAATCTAGAACAGGTCTATCAGGAGCCGCTCAAACCACAAACTCGTAGAAGATTCACTCTTCTAGTACTTAAGTTTGCATTGTCCCTTTTGTAATCAATGCCGATGCAATTTCTGTGTTTCATGGTGAACGTGAAGGTCCAAAAGATACAGTAAACCTGCAGTGGTGCACCGGAATCTAACACTGGTCCCCAAGGAACCGCTCAAAGTAGAAACTCTTAGAAGATTAACTCTACTTGTAGTTCAGTCGCGATTGTGACATTTGGATTCAATACCGATGCAATTTCTGAGCTCCATGGTCAATGTGAAGGACCAAGGGATACAGTAAACCTGCACTGGTGCATCGGAATCTAATACTGGTCTCCCATGAGCCGCACAAATCACAAATTCTTAGAAGGTTCACTCTTCTTGTAATTAAGTCGGCTTTGAGCCTTTTGTATTCAACCCCGATTCAATTTCTGCGCTTCATGGTCAATGTGAAAGTCCAAGGGATACAGTAAACCTGCATTGGTGCATCGGCATCTAATACTGGTCTCCCAAGCAGGCGCTCAAAGCACAAACTCTTAGAAGATTCACTCTTCTTGTACTTAAGGTCTATTGTGCCTTTTGTATTCAATCCCGATGAAATTTCTGTGTTTCATGGTCAATGTGAAGGTCCAAGGGATACGGTAAACCTGCGCTGGTGCATCAGAATCTAAGACGGTACTCCCAGGAGCCGCTCAAACCACAAACTCTTAGAAAATTCACTCTTCTTGTAATTTAGTCGGCATTGTGCCTTTTGTATTCAATCCCGATGCAATTTCTTTGTATCATGGTCAATGTGAAGGTTTAAGGGATACAGTAAACCTGCACTGGTGCATCGGTATTTTATACCGGTCTCCCAGGAGCCGCTCATAGCACAAACTCATAGAAAATTCACTCCTCTTGTACTTAAGTCGGCATTGTCCGTTTCGTATTCAATCCCGGTGCAATTTCTGAGTTTCATGGTCAATGTGAAGGTTTAAGGGATACAGTAAACCTGCACTGGTGCATCGGTATTTTATACTGGTCTCCCAGGAGCCGCTCATAGCACAAACTCATAGAAAATTCACTCCTCTTGTACTTAAGTCGGCATTGTCCGTTTCGTATTCAATCCCGGTGCAATTTCTGAGATTCATGGTCAATGTGAAGGTCCAAGGGATACGGTAAACCTGCGCTGGTGCATCAGAATCTAAGACGGTACTCCCAGGAGCCGCTCAAACCACAAACTCTTAGAAAATTCACTCTTCTTGTACTTAAGTCGGCATAGTCCCTTTCGTATTCGATCCCGATGCAATTTCCATGTTTCATGGTCAAAGTGAAGGTCAAACGCATACAGAAAACCTGCACTGGTGCATCTGAGTCTGATACTGTTCTCCCATATGCCGCTCAAAGCTCAAATTCTTAGAAGATTCACTCTGCTTGTACTTAAGTCGTCATTGTGCCTATCGTATTCAATCCCGATGCGATATCTGTGTTTCATGGTCAATTTGAAGGTCCAAGGGATACAGTCAGCGTGCACTGGTGCATCGGAGTCTAATACTGGTCTCCCAGGAGCCGCTCAATCCACAAACTCAGAGAAAATACACTCTTCTTGTAATTATGTCGGCTTTGTGCCTTATGTATTCAACCCCGATGCGATTTCTGTGCTTCATGGTCAATGAGAAAGTCCAAGAAATACAGTAAACCTGCATTGGTCCATCGGAATCTAATACTGGTCTCACAAGTAACCGCTCAAAGCACGAACACTTAGAAGATTCACTCTTTTTGTATTTAAGT
This sequence comes from Schistocerca serialis cubense, assembly GCF_023864345.2. Classification (NCBI taxonomy): domain Eukaryota; kingdom Metazoa; phylum Arthropoda; class Insecta; order Orthoptera; family Acrididae; genus Schistocerca; species Schistocerca serialis. The sequence goes on from NW_026047583.1 coordinate 52,556,234, forward strand.
CGCCGTTGTTTCTTTGTATTCAATCCCGATGCAATTTATATGTTTCATGGTCGATGTGTAGGTCCAAGGGATACAGTAAACCTGCACAGCTGCATCGCATTCAAATACTGGTCGCTCAGGAGCCGCTCGAAGCACTAACTCTTAGATGACTCACTCTTCTTGTACGTCAGTCGGCATTGTGCATTTTGTAATCAATCCCGATGCAATATCTGTGTTTTATGGTCAATGTGAAGGTCAAAGGGATACAGAAAACCTGCACAGGTGCATCTGAATCTAATACTGATCTCCCATGAGCCGCTCAAGGCCAAAATTCTTGAAAGATTCACTCTTCTTGTACTTAAGTCGGCATTGTGCCTTTTGTATTCAATCCCGATGCGATTTCTGTTTTTCATGGTCAATATGAGGGTCCAAGGGATACAGTAAACGTGCACTGGTGCCTCGGAATCTAATACTGGTCTCCCAGGAGCCGCTCAAAAAACAAACTCATAGAAGACTCACCCTTCTTGTATTTAAGTCGGCATTGTGCTTTTCTATACAATCCCGATGCAATATCTGTGTTTCATGGTCAATGTGAAGGACCAAGCGATACAGTAAACCAGCACTGGTGCATCGGAAACTAATACTGGTCTCCCATGAGCCGCTCAAAGCACAAACTCTTAGAAGATTCACTCTTCTTGTACTTAAGTCGGCATTGTGCCTTCTGTATTCAATCCCGAAGCAATTTCTTTGTATTATGGTCAATGTGAAGGTCCAAGGGGTACAGTAAAAATGCACTGGTGCATCGGAATCTAATACTCGTCTGCCAGGAGCCGCTCAAAGCACAAACTCATAGAAGATTCACTCTTCTTGTATTTAAGTCGGCATTGTCCCTTTCGTATTCAATCCCAATGCAATTTCCGTGTTTCATGGTCAAAGTGAAGGTCAAACGCATACAGAAAACCTGCACTGGTGCATCTGAGCCTGATACTGTTCTCCCATGAGCCGCTCAAAGCTTAAATTCTTAGAAGATTCACTCTTCTTGTACTTAAGTCGTCATTGTGCCTATCGTATTCAATCCCTATGCGATATCTGTGTTTCATGGTCAATTTGAAGGTCCAAGGGATATAGTAAACGTACGGTGGTGCATCGGAGTCTCATACTGGTCTCCCAGGAGCCGCTCAATCCACAAACTCTTAGAAAATTCACTCTTCTTGTAATTAAGTTGGCTTTGTGCCTTATGTATTCAACCCCGATGCAATTTCTGTGCTTCATGGTCAATGAGAATGTCCAAGGAATACAGTAAACCTGCATTGGTGCATCGGAATCTACTACTGGTCTCACAAGTAGCAGCTCAAATCCCGAACTCTTAGAAGATTCACTCTTCTTGTGTTTAAGTCTCCTTTGTGCCTTTTGTATTCAATCCCGATGCAATTTCTATGTTTCATGGTCAATGTCAAGGTCCAAAGGACACGTTAAACCAGCACTGGTGCATCGGAATCTAATACTAGTATCCCAGGAGCCGCTCAAAGCACAAACTCTCAGAAGATTCACTCTTCTAGTACTAAAGTCTGCATTGTCCCTTTTGATTTATATCTCGATGCAAGTTCTGTCTTTCATGGCCAATGTGAAAGTCCACGGGATGAAGTAAACCTGCACAGCTGCATCGGAATCAAATACAGGTCTCCCAGGAGCCGCTCGAAGCAAAAACTCTTAGAAGATTCACTCTTCTTGTACTTAAGTTGGCATTGTCCCTTTTGATTTCAATCCCGATGCAATTTCTGTCTTTCATGGTCAATGTGAAGGTCCAAGGGATACAGTAAACCTGCACAGCTGCTTCGGAATCAAATACTGGTCTCCCAGGAACCGCTCGAAGCACAAACTCTTAGAAGATTCACTCTTCTTGTACTTCAGTCGGCATTGTCCCTTTCGTATTTGATCCTGATGCAATTTCTTTGTTTCATGGTCAATGTGAAAGTCCAAGGGATACAGTAAAAATGAACTGGTGCATCGGAATCTAATACTCGTCTGCCAGGAGCCGCTCAAATCACAAACTCTTAGAAGACTCCCTCTTCTTGAACTTAAGTCGGAATTGTGCATTTTGTTTTCAATCCCGATGCAATTACTGTGTTTCATCGTCAATGTGACAGTCCAAGGGATACAGTAAACTTGCACTGGTGCATCGGAATCTAATTCTGGTCTTCCTGGAGCCGCTCAAACCACAAACTCTCAGAAGATTCACTTATCTAGTACTTAAGGTCGCATTGTCCCTTTTGTATTCCATCCCGATTCAATTTCTGTGTTTCATGGTCAATGTGAAGGTCCAAGGGATGCAGCAAATCTGTACTGGTGCATCGGAATCTAATACTGGTCTCCCAAGTAGCCGCTCAAAGCACGAACTCTTAGAAGATTCACTCTTCTTGTATTTATGTCGCCGTTGTGCCTTTTGTATTCAATCCCGATGCAATTTCTATGTTTCATGGTCAATGTGAAGGTCCAAGGGATATGTTAAACCAGCACTGGTGCATCGGAATTTAATACTAGTATCCCACGAACCGCTCAAAACACAAACTCTCAGAAGATTCACTCTTCTAGTACTTAAGTCGGCATTGTCCCTTTTGGTTTCAATCCCGATGCTATTTCTATCTTTCATGGTCAATGTGAGGGTCCAAGGTATACAGTAAACCTGCACAGATGCATCGCAATCAAATACTGGTCTCCCAGGAGCCGCTCGAAGCACAAATTCTTAGAAGAATCACTCTTCTTGTACTTCAGTCAGCATTGTGCATTTTGTATTCAATTCCGATGCAATGTCTGTGTTTCATCGTCAATGTGACGGTCCAAGGGATACAGTAAACCTGCAGTGGTGCATCGGAAGCTAATACTGGTCTCCCTGGAGCCGCTCAAAGCACATAATCTCAGAAGATTCACTTTTCTAGTACTTAAGACGGCATTGTCCCTTTTGTATTCCATCCCGATGCAATTTGTGTGTTTCATGGTCAATGTGAAAGTCCAAGGGTTACAGTAAACCTGCACTAGTGCATCGGAATCTAATACTGGTCTCCCAGGAGCCTCTCAATGCACAAACTCTTAGAAGATTCACTCTTCTTGTACGTCATTCGGCATTGTGCACTTTGCAATCAATCCCGATGCGATTTCTGTGTTTCATGGTCAATATGAGGGTCCAAGGGATAAAGTAAACCTGCACTGGTGCCTCGGAATCTAATACTGGTCTCCCAGAAGCCGCTCAAAGCACAAACTCATAGAAGGCTCACTCTTCTTGGACTTAGGTCGGCATTGTGCTTTTCTATACGATCCCGATGCAATATCTGTGTTTCATGGTCAATGTGAAGGTCCAAGGGATACAGTAAACCTGCACTGGTGAATCGGAATCTAATACTGGTCTCCCATGAGACGCTCAAAGCACAAACTCTTAGAAGATTCACTCTTCTTGTACTTAAGTCGGCATTCTGCCTTCTGTATTCAATCCCGAAGCAAATTCTTTGTATCATGGTCAATGTGAAGGAGCAAGGAATACTGTAAACCTGCACTGGTGCATCGGAAAACTAATACTGGACTCCCAGGAGCCGCTCAAAGCACAAACTCGTAGAAGATTAAATCTTCTTGCACTTAAGTCGGCATTGTCCCTTTCGTATTTAATCCTGATGCAATTTCTTTGTTTCATGGTCAATGTGAAAGTCCAAGGGATACAGTAAAAATGAACTGGTGCATCGGAATCTAATACTCGTCTGCCAGGAGCCGCTCAAATCACAAACTCTTAGAAGACTCCCTCTTCTTGAACTTAAGTCGGAATTGTGCCTTTTGTATGCAATCCAGATGCAATATCTGTGTTTCATGGTCAATATGAAAGTCCAAGGGATACAGTAAACCACTACTGGTGCATCGGAATCTAATACAGGTCTCACAGGAGCCGCTCATACCACAAACTCTTAGAAAATTCACTCTTCTTGTACTTCAGTCGGCATTGTCCCTTTTATTTTCAATCTCGATGCAATTTCCGTGTTTCATGGTCAAAGTGAAGGTCAAACGGCTACAGAAAACCTGCACTGGTGCATCTGAATCTAATACTGGTCTCCCATGTGCTGCTCAAAGCACAAATTCTTATTAGATTCACTCTTCTTGTACTTAAGTCGGCTTTGTGCCTTTTGTATTCATCCCCGATGCAATTTCTGTGCTTCATGGTCAATGAGAAAGTCCAAGGGATACAGTAAACCTGCATTGGTGCATCGGAATCTAATACTGGTCTCCCAAGTAGCAGCTCAAAGCACGAACTCTTAGAAGATTCACTCTTCTTGTATTTAAGTCGCCGTTGTGCCTTTTGTGTTCAATCCTGATGCAATATCTATGTTTCATGGTCAATGTGAATGTCCTAGGAATACGTTAAACCAGCACTGGTGCATCTGAATCTAATACTAGAATCCCTGGAGCCGCTCAAAGCACAAACTCTCAGAAGATTCACAATTGTAGTACCTAAGTCGGCATTGTCCCTTTTGGTTTCAATCTCGATGCAATTTCTGTCTTTCATGGTCAATGTGAAGGTCCAAGGGATACAGAAAACCTGCACTGGTGCATCGGAATCTAATACTGGTCTCCCTGGACCTGCTCAAAGCACTAACTCTCAGAAGATTCATTTTTCTAGTACATAAGGCGGCATTGTCCGTTTCCTATTCCATCCCGATGCAATTTCTGTGTTTCATGGTCAATGTGAAGGTCCAAGGGATACAGTAAACCTGCACTGGTGCATCGGAATCTAATACTGAACTCCTAGGAGCCGCTCAATGCACAAAATCTTGGTATATTCACTCTTCTTGTACTTAAGTCGGCGTTGTCCTTTTCGTAATCAATCCCGATGCAATTTGTGTGTTTCATGGTCAATGTGAAGGACAAACATATACAGAAAACCTGCACTGGTGCATCTGAATCTAATACTGGTCTCCCATGACCCGCTCGAAGCACAAATTATAAATAGATTCACTCTTCTTGTACTTCAGTCGGCATTGTGCATCCCGATACAATTTCTGTAGTTCATCGTCAATGGGACGTTGCAAGGGATACAGAAAACCTGCATTGGTGCATCGGATTCTAATACTGGCCTCCCTGTAGCCGCTCAAACCACAAACTCTTAGAAGGTTCACTTTCCTTGTACTTAAGTCGGCATTGTCCATTTTGTATTCCATCCCGATTCAATTTCTGTATATCATGGTCAATGTGAAGGTCCGGGGGATACAGTAAATCTGCACTGGTGCATCGGAATCTAATACTGGTCTCCCAGGAGTCGCCCAAAGCACAAAATTTTAGAAGATTCACTCATCTCGTCTTTATGTTGGAATTGTCCCTCTTGTATTCAATCCCGATGCAATATGTGTGTTTTATGGTCAATGTGAAGGTCTAAGGGTTACAGTAAACCTGCACTCGTGCATCGGAATTTAATATAGGTCTCAAAGGAGATGTTCAAAGCACAAACTCTAAGAAGATTCACACTTCTTGTACTTAAGTCGACATTTTGCCTTTAATATTCAACCCTGATGGAATATCTTTGTTTCATGCTCAATGTGAAGGTCCAAGGGATACAGTAAACCTGCACTGCTGCATCGTAATCAAATACTGGTGTCCCAGGAGCCGTTCAAAGCACAAACCCTTAGAAGATTCACTCTTCTTGTAATTAAGCCGGATTTGTGCCTTTTGTATTCAACCCCAATGCAATTTCTGTGCTTCATGGTCAATGTGAAAGTCCAAGGGATACAGTAAACCTGCACTGGTGCATCGGAATCTAATACTGGTCTCCCAAGGAGCCGCTCAAAACACAAAATCTTAGAAGATTCACTCTTCTTGTACTTATGTCGCCATTGTGCCTTTTGTATTCAATCACGATGCAATTTCTATGTTTCATGGTCGATGTGAAGGTCCAAGAGATACGTTAAATATGCACTGATGCATGGAAATCTATTACTGGTATCCCAAAAGCCGCTCAAAGCACAAATTCTCAGAAGATTCACTCTTCTTCTACTTAAGCCGGCGTTGTCCCTTTTGATTTCAATCCCGATGCAATATCTGTCTTTCATGGTCAATGTGAAAGTCCAAGGGATACTGTAAACCTGCACTACTGCATTGGAATCAAATACTGGTCTCCCAGGAGCCGCTCAAAGCACAATCTCTTAGAAGATTCACTCTTCTTGTACTTCAGTCGGCATTGTGCATTTTGTATTCAATCTGAATGCAATTTCTGTGTTTCATGGTCAATGTGATGGTCCAAGAGTTACAGTAAACCTGCACTGGTGCATCGGAATCTAATACTGGTCTCCCTGGACCCGCTCAAAACACAAAATCTTGGGAGAATCACTCATCTTGAACATAGGTCGTCATTGTGCCTTATGTGTTCAATCCTGATGCAATTTCTGTGTTTCAATGTCAATGTGAAGGTCCATGGGATACAGTAAACGTGCACTGGTGCATCAGAATCTAATACTGATCTCTCAGGAGCCGCTCAAAGCACAAACTCGTAGAAGACTCACTCTTCTTATACTTAAGTCGGCATTGTGCGTTTTGTATTTAATCCCGATGCAATATCTGCGTTTCATGGTCAATGGGAAGGTGCAAGGGATACAGTAAACCTGCACTGGTGCATCGGAATCTAATACTGGTCTCCTAGGAGCCGCTCAAAACACAAACTCTTAGAAAATTCTCTCTTCTTGTACTTAAGTCGGCATTGTCCCTTCTGTATTCAATCCCGATGCAATTTCCGTGTTTCATGGTCAAAATGAAGGTCAAACGTATACAGAAAACCTGCACTGGTGCGTCGGATTCTAATACTGGTCTCTCATGAGCCGCTCAAAGCACAAATTCTTCGAAGATTCACTCTTATTGTACCTAAGTCGGCATTGTGCATTTTGTATTCAATCCCGATGCGATATCTGTGTTTCATGGTCAATTTGAAGGTCCAAGGGATACAGTAAGTTTGCACTGGTTCATCGGAATCTAATACTGGTCTCCCAGGAGCCGCTCAAACCACAAACTCTTAGAAAACTCACTCTTCTTGTAATTAAGTCGGCTTTGTACTTTTTGTACTCAAACCCGATGCTATTTCTGTGCTTCATGGTCAATGTGAAAGTCGAAGGGATACAGTAAACCTGCACTGGTGCATCGGAATATAATACTGGTCCCACAATTAGCCGCTCAAAGCAAGAACTCTTAGAAGATTCACTCTTCTTGTACTTAAGTCGCCATTGTGCCTTTTGTATTCAATCCCGATGCAATTTCTTTGTTTCGTGGTCGATGTGAAGGTCCAGCGGATAAGGGAAACCTGCACTGGTGCATCGGAATCTAATACTGGTATCCCAGGAGCCGCTCAAAGCACAAACTAACAGAAGATTCACTCTTCTTGTACTTAAGTCGGCATTCTCCCTTTTGGTTTCAATCCCGATGCAATTTCCGTCTTTCGTGGTCAATGTGAAGGTCCAAGGGATACAGTAAACCTGGACTGGTGCATCGGAATCTAATACTGGTCTCCCAGGAGCCGCTCGAAGCATAAACTCTTAGAAGATTATTTCTTCTTGTACTTCTGTCGGCATTGTGCATTTTGTATTCAATCCCGATGCAATTTCTGTGTTTCATCGTCAATGTGACTGTTCAAGGGATACAGAAAACCTGCACTGGTGCATCGAAATAATACTGGTCTCCCTGTAGCCGCTCAAACCACAAACTCTTAGAAGATTCACTTTTTTTCTACTTAAGTCGGCATTGTCCATTTTGTATTCCATCCCGATGCAATTTCTGTGTGTCATGGTCAATGTGAAGGTCCAAGGGATACAGTAAATTAGCACTGGTGCATCGGAATCTAATACTGGTCTCCCAGGAGTCGCTCAAAGCACAAAATCTTAGAAGATTCACTTATCTTGTCTTTAAGTCGGAATTGTCCCTCTTGTATTCAATCCCGATGCAATATCTGTGTTTTATGGCCAATGTGAAGGATCAATGGATACAGTAAACCTGCACTGGTGCATCAGAATCAAATACTCGTCTCCCAGGAGCCGCTCTAAGCACAAGGTCGTAGAAGACTCTCTCTTCTAGTACTTAAGTCGGCATTGTGCCTTTTGTATTCAATCCCGATGCAATATCTGTATTTCATGGTCAATGTGAAGGTGATAGGGATACAGAAACAATGCACTGCTGCATCGGAATCTAATACTGGTCTCCCATGAGCCGCTGAAAGCATAACCCCTTAGAAGATTCAGGTTTCTTGTACTTAAGACGGCATTGTGCCTTTGTTATTCAATCCCGATGTAATTTCTGTGTTTCATGGTCAATGTGAGGGTCCAAGGGATACTGAAAACCTGCACTGCTGCATCGTAATCAAATACTGGTGTCCCAGGAGCCGCTCAAAGCACAAACTCTTAGAAGATACACTCTTCTTGTAATTAAGCCGGATTTGTGCCTTTTGTATTCAACCCCAATGCAATTTCTGTGTTTCATGGTCAATGTGAAAGTCAAAGGGATACAGTAAACCTGCACTGGTGCATCGGAATCTAATACTGGTCTCCCAAGGAGCCGCTCAAAACACAAAATCTTAGAAGATTCACTCTCCTTGTACTTATGTCGCCATTGTGCCTTTTGTATTCAATCCCGATGCAATTTCTATGTTTTATACTCGATGTGAAGGTCGAAGGGATACGTTAAATAACCCTGGTGCATTGTAATCTATTACTGGTATCGCAAAAGCCGCTCAAAGCACAAATTCTCAGAAGATTCACTTTTCTTGTACTTAAGCCGGTATTGTCCATTTTGATTTCAATTCCGATGCAATATCTGTCTTTCATGGTCAATGTAAAAGTCCAAGGGATACTGTACACCTGCACTGCTGCGTCGGAATCAAATACTGGTCTCCCAGGAGCCGCTCAAAGCACAATCTCTTAGAAGATTCACTCTTCTTGTACTTCAGTCGGCATTGTGCATTTTGTATTTAATCCGAATGCAATTTCTGTGTTTCATGGTCAATGTGATGGTCCAAGGGTTACAGTAAACCTGCACTGGTGCATCGGAATCTAATACTGGTCTCTCAGGAGCCGCTCAAAGCACAAACTCAAAGAAGACTCACTCTTCTTATACTCAAGTCGGCATTGTGCGTTTTGTATTCAATCCCGATGCAATATCTGTGTTGCATGGTCAATGTGAAGGTGCAAGGGATACAGTAAACCTGCACTGGTGCATCGGAATCTAATATTCGCCTCCCATGAGCCGCTCAAACCACAAACTCTTAGAATATTCACTCTTCTTGTACTTAAGTAGGCATTGTGCCTTTTCTATTTAATCCCGATGCGATTTCTGTGTTTCATGGTCAATGTGAAGGTCCAAGGGATGCAGTAAACCTGCACAGCTGCATAGGAATCAAATTCTGGTCTCCCAGGAGCCGCTCAAAGCACAAACACTTAGAAGATTCACTCTACTTGTAAGTAAGCCGGATTTGTGCCTTTTGTATTCAACCCCAATGCAATCTCTTTGCTTCATGGTCAATGTGAAAGTCCAAGTGTTACAGTAAACCTGCACTGGTGCATCGGAATCTAATACTGGTCTCAGAAGGAGCCGCTCAAAGCAAAAACTCTTAGAAGATTCACTCTTCTTGTACTTGAGTCGCTATTGTGCCTTTTGTATTCAATCCCGATGCAATTTCTATGTTTCATGGTCGATGTGAAGGTCCAAGGGATACATTAAATATGCACTGGTGCATCGGAATCTAATACTGGTATTCCAAAAGCCGCTCAAAGCACAAACTCGTAGAAGACTCACTCTTCTTGTACTTAAGTCGGCATTGTGCGTTTTGTATTCAATCCCGATGCAATATCTGTGTTTCATGGTCAATGTGAAGGTGCAAGGGATACAGTAAACCTGCACTGGTGCATCGGAATCTAATACTGGTCTCCCATGAGCCGCTCAAAGCACAAACTCTTAGAAGATTCACTCTTCTTGTACTTAAGTCGGCATTGTGCCTTTTCTATTTAATCCCGATGTGATTTCTGTGTTTCACGGTCAATGTGAAGGTCCAAGAGATACAGTAAACCTGCACTGGTGCATTATAATCTAATACAGGTCTCCTAGGAGCCGCTCAAAACACAAACTCTTAGAAAATTCACTCTTCTTTTACCTAACTCGGCATTGTCCCTTCTGTATTCAATCCCGATGCAATTTCCGTGTTTCACGGTCAAAGTGAAGGTCAAACGGATACAGAAAACCTGCACTGGTGCGTCGGAATCTAATACTGGTCTCTCATGAGCCGCTCACAGCACAAATTCTTAGAAGATTAACTCTTCTTGTACCTAAGTCCGCATTGTGCATTTTGTATTCAATCCCGATGCGATATCTGTGTTTCATGGTCAATTTGAAGGTCCAAGGGATACAGTAAGCCTGCACTGGTTCATCGGAATTTAATACTGGTCTCCCAGGAGCCGCTCAAATCACAAACTCTTAGAAAACGTACTCTTCTTGTAATTAAGTCGGCTTTGTGCTTTTTGTATTCAAACCCGATGCTATTTCTGTGCTTCATGGTCAATGTGAAAGTCGAAGGGATACAGTAAACCTGCACTGGTGCATCGGAATATAATACTGGTCCCACAATTAGCCGCTCAAAGCAAGAACTCTTAGAAGATTCACTCTTCTTGTACTTAAGTCGCCATTGTGCCTTTTGTATTCAATCCCGATGCAATTTCTTTGTTTCATGGTCGATATGAAGGTCCAGCGGATAAGTGGAACCTGCACTGGTGCATCGGAATCTAATACTGGTATCCCAGGAGACGCTCAAAGCACAAACTAACAGAAGATTCACTCTTCTTGTACTTAAGTCGGCATTGTCCCTTTTGGTTTCAATCCCGATGCAATTTCCGTCTTTCGTGGTCAATGTGAAGGTCCAAGGGATACAGTAAACCTGGACTGGTGCATCGGAATCTAATACTGGTCTCCCAGGAGCCGCTCGAAGTACAAACTCTTAGAAGATTAACTCTTCTTGTACTTCTGTCGGCATTGTGCATTTTGTATTCAATCCCGATGCAATTTCTGTGTTTCATCGTCAATGTGACTGTTCAAGGGATACAGAAAACCTGCACTGGTGCATCGGGATCTAATACTGGTCTCCCTGGACCAACTCAAAGCACAATCTCTTAGAAGATTCATTTTTCTAGTACATAAGGCGGCATTGTCCCTTTCTTATTCCATCCCGATCCAATTTCTGTGTTTCATGGTCAATGTGATGGTCCAAGGGATACAGTAAACCTGCACTCGTGCATCGGAATCTAATACTGAACTCCCAGGAGCCGCTCAATACACAAACTCTTGGAAGATTCACTCTTCTTGTACTTAAGTCGGCGTTGTCCTTTTCGTAATCAATCCCGATGCAATTTCTGTGTTTCATGGTCAATGTGAAGGACAAACACATACAGAAAACCTGCACTGGTGCATCTGAATCTAATACTGGTCTCCCATGGCCCGCTCAAAGTAAAAACTCTTAGAAGATTCACTCTTCTTGTAGTTAAGTCGTCATTGTGCCTTTAGTATTCAATCCCGATGCAATTACTATACTACATGGTCAAAGTGAAGGTCAAAGGGATGCAGAAAACCTGCACTGGTGTGTCTGAATCTAATACTGGTCTCCCATGACCCGCTCAAAGCACAAATTATAAACAGATTCACTGTTCTTGTACCTCAGTCGGCATTGTGCATTTTGTATTCAATCCCGATGCAATTTCTGTATTTCATCGTCAATGTGACGGTTCAAGGGATACAGAAAACCTGCAATGGTGCATCGGAATCTAATACTGGTCTCCCTGTAGCCGCTCAAACCACAAACTCTTAGAAGATTCACTTTTCCTGTACTTAAGTCGGCATTGTCCATTTTGTATTCCATCCCGATGCAATTTCAGTGTTTCATGGTCAATGTGAAGGTCCAGGGGATACAGTAAACCTGCACTGGTGCATCGGAATCTAATACTGGTCTCCCAGGAGTCGCTCATATCACAAAATCTTAGAAGATTGACTCATCTTGTATTTAAGTTGGAATTGTCCCTCTTGTATTTAATCCCGATGCAGTATCTGTGTTTTATGGTCAATGTGAAGGTCTGAGAGATACAGTAAACCTGCACTCGTGCATCTGAATTTTATACTGGTCTCCCTGGAGCCGCGCAAACCACAAACTCTAAGAAGATTCACACTTCTTGTACTTAAGTCGACATTTTGCCTTTAATATTCAATCCCGATGCAATATCTTTTTTTCATGCTCAATGTGAAGGTCCAAGGGATACAGTAAACCTGCACTGGTGCATCAGAATCAAATACTCGTCTCCCAGGAGCCGCTCTAAGCTCAAAGTCGTAGAAGACTCTCTCTTCTAGTACTTAAGTCGGCATTGTGCCCTTTGTATTCAATCCCGATGCAATATCTGTGTTTCATGGTCAATGTGAAGGTGATAGGGATACAGAAACAATACACTGCTCCATCGAAATCTAATTCTGGTCTCCCATGAGCTGCTGAAAGCATAACCTCTTAGAAGGTTCAGTCTTCTTGTACTTAAGTCGGCATTGTGCCTTTATTATTCAATCCCGATGCAATTTCTGTGTTTCATGGTCAATGTGAGGGTCCAAGGGATACTGAAAACCTGCACTGCTGCATCGTAATCAAATACTGGTGTCCCAGGAGCCGCTCAAAGCACAAACCCTTAGAAGATTCACTCTTCTTGTAATTAAGCCGGATTTGTGCCTTTTGTCTTCAACCCCAATGCAATTTCTGTGCTTCATGGTCAATGTGCAAGTCCAAGGGATACAATAAACCTGCACTGGTGAATCGGAATCTAATACTGGTCTCCCAAGGAGCCGCTCAAAACACAAAATCTTAGAAGATTCACTCTTCTTGAACTTATGTCGCCATTGTGCCTTTTGTATTCAATTACGATGCAATTTCTATGTTTCATGGTCGATGTGAAGGTCCAAGGGATACGTTAAATATGCACTGGTGCATCGAAATCTATTACTGGTAACCCAAAAGCCGCTCAAAGCACAAATTCTCAGAAGATTCACTCTTCTTGTACTTAAGCCGGCATTGTCCCTTTTGATTTCAATCCCGATGCAATATCTGTCTTTCATGGTCAATGTGAAAGTCCAAGGGATACTGTAAACCTGCACTGCTGCATCGGAATGAAATACTAGTCACCCAGGAGCCACTCAAAGCACAATCTCTTAGAAGATTCACTCTTCTTGTACTTCAGTCGGCATTGTGCATTTTGTATTCAATCCGAATGCAATTTCTGTGTTTCATGGTCAATGTGATGGTCCAAGGGTTACAGTAAACCTGCACTGGTGCATCGGGATCTAAAACTGGTCACCCTGGACCCGCTCAAAACACAAAATCTTCTGAGATTCACTCATCTTGTACTTAGGTCGTCATTGTGCCTTTTGTGTTTAATCCTGATGCAATTTCAGTGTTTCATTGTCAATGTGAAGGTCCATGGGGTACAGTAAACGTGCACTGGTGCTTCGGGATCTAATACTGATCTCTCAGGAGCCGCTCAAAGCACAAACTCGTAGGAGACTCACTCTTCTTATATTTAAGTCGGCATTGTGCGTTTTGTATTCAATCCCGATGCAATATCTGTGTTTCATGGTCAATGTGGAGGTGCAAGGGATACAGTAAACCTGCACTGGTGCATCGGAATCTCATAGCACAAACTCTTAGAAGACTCACTCTTCTTGTATGTAAGTCGGCATTGTGCCTTTTATATTTAATCCCGATGCGATTTCTGTGTTTCATGGTCAATAGGAAGGTCCAAGGGATACAGTAAACCTGCACTGGTGCATTGGAATCTAATACAGGTCTCCTAGGAGCCGCTCAAACCACAAACTCTTAGAAAATTCACTCTTCTTGTACTGAAGTCGGCATTGTCCCTTCTGTATTCAATCCCGATGCAATTTCCGTGTGTCATGGTCAAAGTGAAGGTCAAACGTATACAGAAAACCTGCACTAGTGCGCCGGATTCTAATACTGGTCTCTCATGATCCGCTCAAAGCACAAATTCTTAGTAGATTCACTCTTCTTGTACCTAAGTCGGCATTGTGCATTTTGTATTCAATCCCGATGCAATTTTTGTACTTCGTGGTCAAAGTGAAGGTCAAACGTATGCAGAAAACCTGCACTGGTGTGTCTGAATCTAGTACTGGTCTCCCATGACCCGCTCAAAGCACAAATTATAAATAGATTCACTCTTCTTGTACTTCAGTCGGCATTGTGCATTTTGTATTCAATCCCGATGGAATATCTGTATTTCATCGTCAATTTGACGGTTCAAGGGATACAGAAAACTGCCATTGGTGCATCGAAATAATACTGGTCTCCCTGTAGCCGCTCAAACCACAAACTCTTAGAAGATTCACTTTTTTTGTACTTAAGTCGGCATTGTCCAATTTGTATTCCATCCCGATGCAATTTCTGTGTGTCATGGTCAATGTGAAGGTCCAAGGGATACAGTAAATTTGCACTGGTGCATCGGAATCTAATACTGGTCTCCCAGGAGTCGCTCAAAGCACAAAATCTTAGAAGATTCACTCATCTTGTCTTTAAGTCGGAATTGTCCCTCTTGTATTCAATCCCGATGCAATATCTGTGTTTTATGGCCAATGTGAAGGTCCAAGGAATACAGTAAACCTGCACTCGTGCATCGGAATTTAATACTGGTCTCCCAGGTACCGCTCAAAGCACAAAGTCGTAGAAGACTCTCTCTTCTAGTACTTAAGTCGGCATTGTGCCTTTTGTATTCAATCCCGATGCAATATCTGTGTTTCATGGTCAATGTGAAGGATCAATGGATACAGTAAACCTGCACTGGTGCATCAGAATCAAATACTCGTCTCCCAGGAGCCACTCTAAGCACAAGGTCGTAGAAGACTTTCTCTTCTAGTACTTAAGTCGGCATTGTGCCTTTGTTATCCAATCCCGATGTAATTTCTGTGTTTCATGGTCAATGTGAGGGTGCAAGGGATACAGTAAACGTGCGCTGGTGCATCGGAATCTAATATTCGTCTCCCATGAGCCGCTCAAAGCACAAACTCTTGAAATATTCACTCTTCTTGTACTTAAGTAGGCATTGTGCCTTTTCTATTTAATCCCGATGCGATTTCTGTGTTTCATGGTCAATGTGAAGGTCCAAGGGATGCAGTAAACCTGCACAGCTGCATAGGAATCAAATTCTGGTCTCCCAGGAGCCGCTCAAAGCACAAACACTTAGAAGATTCACTCTACTTGTAAGTAAGCCGGATTTGTGCCTTTTGTATTCAACCCCAATGCAATCTCTGTGCTTCATGGTCAATGTGAAGGTCCAAGGGATACAGTAAACCTGCACTGGTGCATTGGAATGTAATACAGGTCTCCTAGGAGCCGCTCAAAACACAAACTCTTAGAAAATTCACTCTTCTTTTACCTAAGTCGGCATTGTCCCTTCTGTATTCAATCCCGATGCAATTTCCGTGTTTCACGGTCAAAGTGAAGGTCAAACGGATACAGAAAACCTGCACTGGTGCGTCGGAATCTAATACTGGTCTCTCATGAGCCGCTCACAGCACAAATTCTTAGAAGATTCACTCTTCTTGTACCTAAGTCCGCATTGTGCATTTTGTATTCAATCCCGATGCGATATCTGTGTTTCATTGTCAATGTGAAGGTCCAAGGGATACAGTAAACCTGCACTGGTGCATCGGAATCTAATACTGGTCTCCCAGGAGCCGCTCAAACCACAACATCTTAGTAAATTCAGTCTTCTTGTTATTATGTCGGCTTTGTGCTTTTTGTATTCTAACCCGATGCAATTTCTGTGTTTCATGGTCAATGTGAAAGTCGAAGGGACGCAGTAAGCCTGCACTGGTGCATCGGAATCTAATACTGGTCTCACAATTATCCGCTCAAAGCAAAAACTCTTAGAAGATTCACTCTTCTTGTACTTAAGTCGCCATTGTGCCTTTTGTATTCAATCCCGATGCAATTTCTATGTTTCATGGTCCATGTGAAGGTCCAGGGGATAAGTGAATCCTGCACTGGTGCATCGGAATCTAATACTGGTATCCCAGGAGCCGCTCATAGCAGAAACCCTCAGAAGATCCACTCTTCTTGTACTCAAGTCGGCATTGTCCCTTTTGATTTATATCCCGATGCAAGTTCTGTCTTTCATGGTCAATGTGAAGGTTCAAGGGATGCAGTAAACCTGCACAGCTGCATAGGAATCATATATTGGTCTCCCAGGAGCCGCTCGAAGCACAAACTTTCAGATGATTCACTCTTCTTGTACTTAAGTCGGCCTTGTGCCTTTTGTATTCAACCCCGATGCAATTTCTTTGTAACATGGTCAATGTAACGTCCAAGGGATACAGTAAACCTGCACTGGTGCCTCGGAATCTAATACTGGTCTCCCAGGAGCCGCTCAAAGCACAAACTCTTAGAAGATTCACTTTTCTTGTAATTAAGCCGGATTTGTGCGTTTTGTATTCAACCCCAATGCGATTTCTGTTCTTCATGGTCAATGTGAAAGTCCAAGGGATACAGCAAACTTGCACTGGTGCATCGGAATCTAATACTGGTCTCCCAAGGAGCCGCTCAAAACACAAAATATTAGGAGATTCACTCTTCTTGTACTTATGTCGCAATTGTGCCTTTTGTATTTCATCCCGATGCAATATCTGTCTTTCATGGTCGATGTGAAGGTCCAAGGGATACGTTAAATATGCACTGGTGCATCGGAATCTAACACTGGTATCCCAAAAGCCACTCAAAGCACAAATTCTCAGATGATTCACTCTTCTTGTACTTAAGTCGGAATTGTCCCTTTTGATTTCAATCCCGATGCAATATCTGTCTTTCATGGTCAATGTGAAAGTCCAAGGGATACTGTAAACCTGCAGTGCTGCATCGGAATCAAATACTGGTCTCCCAGGAGCCGCTCAAAGCACAATCTCTTAGAAGATTGACTCTTCTTGTACATCAGTCGGCATTGTGCATTTTGTATTCAATCCGAATGCAATTTCTGTGTTTCATGGTCAATGTGATGGTCCAAGGGTTACAGTAAACCGGCACTGATGCATCGGAATCTAATACTGGTCTCCCTGGACCCGCTCAAAATACAAAATCTTGCGAGATTCACTCAAATGGCACTGAGCACTATGGGACTCAACATCTTAGGTCATAAGTCCCCTGGAACTTAGAACTACTTAAACCTAACTAACCTAAGGACATCACACACACCCATGCCCGAGGCGGGATTCGAACCTGCGACCATAGCTGGCCCGCGATTCCGGACTGCAGCGCCAGAACCGCTAGACCAACGCGGCCGGCCGGGAGATTCACTCATCTTGTACTTAGGTCGTCATTGTGCCATTTGTATTCAATCCTGATGTAATTTCTGTGTTTCATTGTCAACTTGAAGGTCCATGGGATACAGTAAACATGCAATGGTGCGTCGGAATCTAATACCGATCTCCCAGGAGCCGCTCAAAGCATAAACTCTTAGAAGAATCACTCTTCTCTTAAATAAGTGGGCAATGTGCTTTTTGTAATTAAATTCCGAAGCAATTTCTTTCTTTTATGCTCAATGTGAAGGTCCAAGGGATACAGCAAACCTGCACTGGTGCATCGGAATCTAATACTCGTCTCCCAGGAGCCGCTCAAAGCACAAACTCGTAGAAGACTCACTCTTCTTGTACTTAAGTCGACATTGTGCGTTTTGTATTCAATCCCGATGCAATATCTGTGTTTCATGGTCAATGTGAAGGTGCAAGGGATACAGTAAACCTGCACTGGTGCATCGGAATCTAATACTGGTCTCCCATGAGCCGCTCAAAGCACAAACTCTTAGAAGATTCACTCTTCTTGTACTTAAGTCGGCATTGTGCCTTTTCTATTTAATCCCGATGTGATTTCTGTGTTTCACGGTCAATGTGAAGGTCCAAGGGATACAGTAAACCTGCACTGGTGCATTGGAATCTAATACAGGTCTCCTAGGAGCCGCTCAAAACACAAACTCTTAGAAAATTCACTCTTCTTTTACCTAAGTCGGCATTGTCCCTTCTGTATTCAATCCCGATGCAATTTCCGTGTTTCACGGTCAACGTGAAGGTCAAACGGATACAGTAAACGTGCGCTGGTGCATCGGAATCTAATATTCGTCTCCCATGAGCCGCTCAAAGCACAAACTCTTAGAATATTCACTCTTCTTGTACTTGAGTAGGCATTGTGCCTTTTCTATTTAATCCCGATGCGATTTCTGTGTTTCATGGTCAATGTGAAGGTCCAAGGGATGCAGTAAACCTGCACAGCTGCATAGGAATCAAATTCTGGTCTCCCAGGAGCCGCTCAAAGCACAAACACTTAGAAGATTCACTCTACTTGTAAGTAAGCCGGATTTGTGCCTTTTGTATTCAACCCCAATGCAATCTCTGTGCTTCATGGTCAATGTGAAGGTCCAAGGGATACAGTAAACCTGCACTGGTGCATTGGAATGTAATACAGGTCTCCTAGGAGCCGCTCAAAACACAAACTCTTAGAAAATTCACTCTTCTTTTACCTAAGTCGGCATTGTCCCTTCTGTATTCAATCCCGATGCAATTTCCGTGTTTCACGGTCAAAGTGAAGGTCAAACGGATACAGAAAACCTGCACTGGTGCGTCGGAATCTAATACTGGTCTCTCATGAGCCGCTCACAGCACAAATTCTTAGAAGATTCACTCTTCTTGTACCTAAGTCCGCATTGTGCATATTGTATGCAATCCCGATGCGATATCTGTGTTTCATTGTCAATGTGAAGGTCCAAGGGATACAGTAAACCTGCACTGGTGCATCGGAATCTAATACTGGTCTCCCAGGAGCCGCTCAAACCACAACATCTTAGTAAATTCAGTCTTCTTGTTATTATGTCGGCTTTGTGCTTTTTGTATTCTAACCCTATGCAATTTCTGTGTTTCATGGTCAATGTGAAAGTCGAAGGGACGCAGTAAGCCTGCACTGGTGCATCGGAATCTAATACTGGTCTCACAATTATCCGCTCAAAGCAAAAACTCTTAGAAGATTCACTCTTCTTGTACTTAAGTCGCCATTGTGCCTTTTGTATTCAATCCCGATACAATTTCTATGTTTCATGGTCCATGTGAAGGTCCAGGGGATAAGTGAATCCTGCACTGGTGCATCGGAATCTAATACTGGTATCCCAGGAGCCGCTCAAAGCAGAAACCCTCAGAAGATCCACTCTTCTTGTACTCAAGTCGGCATTGTCCCTTTTGATTTATATCCCGATGCAAGTTCTGTCTTTCATGGTCAATGTGAAGGTTCAAGGGATGCAGTAAACCTGCACAGCTGCATAGGAATCATATACTGGTCTCCCAGGAGCCGCTCGAAGCACAAACTTTCAGATGATTCACTCTTCTTGTACTTAAGTCGGCCTTGTGCCTTTTGTATTCAACCCCGATGCAATTTCTTTGTAACATGGTCAATGTAACGTCCAAGGGATACAGTAAACCTGCACTGGTGCCTCGGAATCTAATACTGGTCTCCCAGGAGCCGCTCAAAGCACAAACTCTTAGAAGATTCACTCTTCTTGTAATTAAGCCGGATTTGTGCCTTTTGTATTCAACCCCAATGCGATTTCTGTTCTTCATGGTCAATGTGAAAGTCCAAGGGATACAGCAAACTTGCACTGGTGCATCGGAATCTAATACTGGTCTCCCAAGGAGCCGTTCAAAACACAAAATATTAGGAGATTCACTCTTCTTGTACTTATGTCGCAATTGTGCCTTTTGTATTTCATCCCGATGCAATATCTGTCTTTCATGGTTGATGTGAAGGTCCAAGGGATACGTTAAATATGCACTGGTGCATCGGAATCTAATACTGGTATCCCAAAAGCCACTCAAAGCACAAATTCTCAGATGATTCACTCTTCTTGTACTTAAGTCGGAATTGTCCCTTTTGATTTCAATCCCGATGCAATATCTGTCTTTCATGGTCAATGTGAAAGTCCAAGGGATACTGTAAACCTGCACTGCTGCATCGGAATCAAATACTGGTCTCCCAGGAGCCGCTCAAAGCACAATCTCTTAGAAGATTCACTCTTCTTGTACATCAGTCGGCATTGTGCATTTTGTATTCAATCCGAATGCAATTTCTGTGTTTCATGGTCAATGTGATGGTCCAAGGGTTACAGTAAACCTGCACTGATGTATCGGAATCTAATACTGGTCTCCCTGGACCCGCTCAAAATACAAACTCTTGCGAGATTCACTCAAATGTCTCTGAGCACTATGGGACTCAACATCTTAGGTCATAAGTCCCCTGGAACTTAGAACTACTTAAACCTAACTAACCTAAGGACATCACACACACCCATGCCCGAGGCGGGATTCGAACCTGCGACCGTAGCAGTCCCGCGGTTCCGGACTGCAGCGCCAGAACCGCTAGACCAACGCGGCCGGCCGGGAGATTCACTCATCTTGTACTTAGGTCGTCATTGTGCCATTTGTATTCAATCCTGATGTAATTTCTGTGTTTCATTGTCAACTTGAAGGTCCATGGGATACAGTAAACATGCAATGGTGCGTCGGAATCTAATACCGATCTCCCAGGAGCCGCTCAAAGCATAAACTCTTAGAAGAATCACTCTTCTCTTAAATAAGTGGGCAATGTGCTTTTTGTAATTAAATTCCGAAGCAATTTCTTTCTTTTATGCTCAATGTGAAGGTCCAAGGGATACAGCAAACCTGCACTGGTGCATCGGAATCTAATACTCGTCTCCCAGGAGCCGCTCAAAGCACAAACTCGTAGAAGACTCACTCTTCTTGTACTTAAGTCGACATTGTGCGTTTTGTATTCAATCCCGATGCAATATCTGTGTTTCATGGTCAATGTGAAGGTGCAAGGGATACAGTAAACCTGCACTGGTGCATCGGAATCTAATACTGGTCTCCCATGAGCCGCTCAAAGCACAAACTCTTAGAAGATTCACTCTTCCTGTACTTAAGTCGGCATTGTGCCTTTTCTATTTAATCCCGATGTGATTTCTGTGTTTCACGGTCAATGTGAAGGTCCAAGGGATACAGTAAACCTGCACTGGTGCATTGGAATCTAATACAGGTCTCCTAGGAGCCGCTCAAAACACAAACTCTTAGAAAATTCACTCTTCTTTTACCTACGTCGGCATTGTCCCTTCTGTATTCAATCCCGATGCAATTTCCGTGTTTCACGGTCAAAGGAAAGGTCAAACGGATACAGAAAACCTGCACTGGTGCGTCGGAATCTGATACTGGTCTCTCATGAGCCGCTCACAGCACAAATTCTTAGAAGATTCACTCTTCTTGTACCTAAGTCCGCATTGTGCATTTTGTATTCAATCCCGATGCGATATCTGTGTTTCATTGTCAATGTGAAGTTCCAAGGGATACAGTAAACCTGCACTGGTGCATCGGAATCTAATACTGGTCTCCCAGGAGACGCTCAAACCACAACATCTTAGTAAATTCAGTCTTCTTGTTATTAAGTCGGCTTTGTGCTTTTTGTATTCTAACCCGATGCAATTTCTGTGTTTCATGGTCAATGTGAAAGTCGAAGGGACGCAGTAAGCCTGCACTGGTGCATCGGAATCTAATACTGGTCTCACAATTATCCGCTCAAAGCAAAAACTCTTAGAAGATTCACTCTTCTTGTACTTAAGTCGCCATTGTGCCTTTTGTATTCAATCCCGATGCAATTTCTATGTTTCATGGTCCATGTGAAGGTCCAGGGGATAAGTGAATCCTGCACTGGTGCATCGGAATCTAATACTGGTATCCCTGGAGCCGCTCAAAGCAGAAACCCTCAGAAGATCCACTCTTCTTGTACTCAAGTCGGCATTGTCCCATTTGATTTATATCCCGATGCAAGTTCTGTCTTTCATGGTCAATGTGAAGGTTCAAGGGATGCAGTAAACCTGCACAGCTGCATAGGAATCATATACTGGTCTCCCAGGAGCCGCTCGAAGCACAAACTTTCAGATGATTCACTCTTCTTGTACTTAAGTCGGCCTTGTGCCTTTTGTATTCAACCCCGATGCAATTTCTTTGTAACATGGTCAATGTAACGTCCAAGGGATACAGTAAACCTGCACTGGTGCCTCGGAATCTAATACTGGTCTCCCAGGAGCCGCTCAAAGCACAAACTCTTAGAAGATTCACTCTTCTTGTAATTAAGCCGGATTTGTGCCTTTTGTATTCAACCCCAATGCGATTTCTGTTCTTCATGGTCAATGTGAAAGTCCAAGGGATACAGCAAACTTGCACTGGTGCATCGGAATCTAATACTGGTCTCCCAAGGAGCCGCTCAAAACACAAAATCTTAGGAGATTCACTCTTCTTGTACTTATGTCGCCATTGTGCCTTTTGTATTTCATCCCGATGCAATATCTGTCTTTCATGGTCGATGTGAAGGTCCAAGGGATACGTTAAATATGCACTGGTGCATCGGAATCTAATACTGGTATCCCAAAAGCCACTCAAAGCACAAATTCTCAGAAGATTCACTCTTCTTGTACTTAAGTCGGCATTGTCCCTTTTGATTTCAATCCCTATGCAATATCTGTCTTTCATGGTCAATGTGAAAGTCCAGGGGATACTGTAAACCTGCACTGCTGCATTGGAGTCAATTACTGGTCTCCCAGGAGCCGCTCAAAGCACAATCTCTTAGAAGATTCACTCTTCTTGTACATCATTTGGCATTGTGCATTTTGTATTCAATCCGAATGCAATTTCTGTGTTTCAAGGTCAATGTGATGGTCCAAGGGTTACAGTAAACCTGCACTGATGCATCGGAATCTAATACTGGTCACCGTGGACCCGCTCAAAATACAAAATCCTGCGAGATTCACTCAAATGGCTCTGAGCACTATGGGACTCAACATCTTAGGTCATAAGTCCCCTGGAACTTAGAACTACTTAAACCTAACTAACCTAAGGACATCACACACACCCATGCCCGAGGCGGGATTCGAACCTGCGACCGTAGCAGTCCCGCGGTTCCGGACTGCAGCGCCAGAACCGCTAGACCAACGCGGCCGGCCGGGAGATTCACTCATCTTGTACTTAGGTCGTCATTGTGAAATTTGTATTCAATCCTGATGTAATTTCTGTGTTTCATTGTCAACTTGAAGGTCCATGGGATACAGTAAACATGCAATGGTGCATCGGAATCTAATACCGATCTCCCAGGAGCCGCTCAAAGCATAAATTCTTAGAAGAATCACTCTTCTCTTAAATAAGTGGGCAATGTGCTTTTTGTATTTAAATTCCGAAGCAATTTCTTTCTTTTATGCTCAATGTGAAGGTCCAAGGGATACAGCAAACCTGCACTGGTGCATCGGAATCTAATACTCGTCTCCCAGGAGCCGCTCAAAGCACAAACTCGTAGAAGACTCACTCTTCTTGTACTTAAGTCGACATTGTGCGTTTTGTATTCAATCCCGATGCAATATCTGTGTTTCATGGTCAATGTGAAGGTGCAAGGGATACAGTAAACCTGCACTGGTGCATCGGAATCTAATACTGGTCTCCCATGAGCCGCTCAAAGCACAAACTCTTAGAAGATTCACTCTTCTTGTACTTAAGTCGGCATTGTGCCTTTTCTATTTAATCCCGATGTGATTTCTGTGTTTCACGGTCAATGTGAAGGTCCAAGGGATACAGTAAACCTGCTCTGGTGCATTGGAATCTAATACAGGTCTCCTAGGAGCCGCTCAAAACACAAACTCTTAGAAAATTCACTCTTCTTTTACCTAAGTCGGCATTGTCCCTTCTGTATTCAATCCCGATGCAATTTCCGTGTTTCACGGTCAAAGTGAAGGTCAAACGGATACAGAAAACCTGCACTGGTGCGTCGGAATCTAATACTGGTCTCTCATGAGCCGCTCAAAGCACAAATTCTTAGAAGATTCACTCTTCTTGTACCTAAGTCCGCATTGTGCATTTTGTATTCAATCCCGATGCGATATCTGTGTTTGATGGTCAATGTGAAGGTCCAAGGGATACAGTAAACCTGCACTGGTGCATCGGAATCTAATACTGGTCTCCCAGGAGCCGCTCAAACCACAACATCTTAGTAAATTCAGTCTTCTTGTTATTAAGTCGGCTTTGTGCTTTTTGTATTCTAACCCGATGCAATTTCTGTGTTTCATGGTCAATGTGAAAGTCGAAGGGACACAGTAAGCCTGCACTGGTGCATCGGAATCTAATACTGGTCTCACAATTATCCGCTCAAAGCAAAAACTCTTAGAAGATTCACTCTTCTTGTACTTAAGTCGCCATTGTGCCTTTTGTATTCAATCCCGATGCAATTTCTATGTTTCATGGTCGATGTGAAGGTCCAGGGGATAAGTGAATCCTACACTGGTGCATCGGAATCTAATACTGGTATCCCAGGAGCCGCTCAAAGCAGATACCCTCAGAAGATTCACTCTTCTTGTACTCAAGTCGGCATTGTCCCTTTTGATTTATATCCTGATGCAAGTTCTGTCTTTCATGGTCAATGTGAAGGTTAAAGGGATGCAGTAAACCTGCACAGCTGCATAGGAATCATATACTGGTCTCCCTGGAGCCGCTCGAAGCACAAACTTTCAGATGATTCACTCTTCTTGTACTTAAGTCGGCCTTGTGCCTTTTGTATTCAACCCCGATGCAATTTCTTTGTAACATGGTCAATGTGAAGGTCCAAGGGATACAGTAAACCTGCACTGGTGCATTGGAATGTAATACAGGTCTCCTAGGAGCCGCTCAAAACACAAACTCTTAGAAAATTCACTCTTCTTTTACCTAAGTCGGCATTGTCCCTTCTGTATTCAATCCCGATGCAATTTCCGTGTTTCACGGTCAAAGTGAAGGTCAAACGGATACAGAAAACCTGCACTGGTGCGTCGGAATCTAATACTGGTCTCTCATGAGCCGCTCACAGCACAAATTCTTAGAAGATTCACTCTTCTTGTACCTAAGTCCGCATTGTGCATTTTGTATTCAATCCCGATGCGATATCTGTGTTTCATTGTCAATGTGAAGGTCCAAGGGATACAGTAAACCTGCACTGGTGCATCGGAATCTAATACTCGTCTCCCAGGTGCCGCTCAATGCACAAACTCGTAGAAGACTCACTCTTCTTGTACTTAAGTCGACATTGTGCGTTTTGTATTCAATCCCGATGCAATATCTGTGTTTCATGGTCAATGTGAAGGTGCAAGGGATACAGTAAACCTGCACTGGTGCATCGGAATCTAATACTGGTCTCCCATGAGCCGCTCAAAGCACAAACTCTTAGAAGATTCACTCTTCTTGTTCTTAAGTCGGCATTGTGGCTTTTCTATTTAATCCCGGTGTGATTTCTGTGTTTCACGGTCAATGTGAAGGTCCAAGGGATACAGTAAACCTGCACTGGTGCATTGGAATCTAATACAGGTCTCCTAGGAGCCGCTCAAAACACAAACTCTTAGAAAATTCACTCTTCTTTTACCTAAGTCGGCATTGTCCCTTCTGTATTCAATCCCGATGCAATTTCCGTGTTTCACGGTCAAAGTGGAGGTCAAACGGATACAGAAAACCTGCACTGGTGCGTCGGAATCTAATACTGGTCTCTCATGAGCCGCTCAAAGCACAAATTCTTAGAAGATTCACTCTTCTTGTACCTAAGTCCGCATTGTGCATTTTGTATTCAATCCCGATGCGATATCCGTGTTTGATGGTCAATGTGAAGGTCCAAGGGATACAGTAAACCTGCACTGGTGCATCGGAATCTAATACTGGTCTCCCAGTAGCCGCTCAAACCACAACATCTTAGTAAATTCAGTCTTCTTGTTATTAAGTCGGCTTTCAGCTTTTTGTATTCTAACCCGATGCAATTTCGGTGTTTCATGGTCAATGTGAAAGTCGAAGGGACACAGTAAGCCTGCACTGGTGCATCGGAATCTAATACTGGTCTCACAATTATCCGCTCAAAACACAAAATCTTAGGAGATTCACTCTTCTTGTACTTATGTCGCCATTGTGCCTTTTGTATTTCATCCCGATGCAATATCTGTCTTTCATGGTCGATGTGAAGGTCCAAGGGATACGTTAAATATGCACTGGTGCATCGGAATCAAATACTGGTCTCCCAGGAGCCGCTCAAAGCACAATCTCATAGAAGATTTACTCTTTTTGTACATCAGTCGGCATTGTGCATTTTGTATTCAATCCGAATGCAATTTCTGTGTTTCATGGTCAATGTGATGGTCCAAGGGTTACAGTAAACCTGCACTGATGCATCGGAATCTAATACTGGTCTCCCTGGACCCGCTCAAAATACAAAATCTTGGGAGATTCACTCAAATGGCTCTGAGCACTATGGGACTCAACATCTTAGGTCATAAGTCCCCTGGAACTTAGAACTACTTAAACCTAACTAACCTAAGGACATCACACACACCCATCCCGAGGCGGGATTCGAACCTGCGACCGTAGCAGTCCCGCGGTTACGGACTGCAGCGCCAGAACCGCTGGACTAACGCGGCTGGCCGGGAGATTCACTCATCTTGTACATAGGTCGTCATTGTGCCATTTGTATTCAATCCTGATGTAATTTCTTTGTTTCATTGTCAATGTGAAGGTCCATGGGATACAGTAAACATGCGATGGTGCATCGGAATCTAATACCGATTTCCCAGGAGCCGCTCAAAGCACAAACTCTTAGAAGAATCACTCTTCTCTTAAATAAGTAGGCAATGTGCTTTTTGTATTTTAATTCCGAAGCAATTTCTTTCTTTTATGCTCAATGTGAAGGTCCAAGGGATACAGCAAACCTGCACTGGTGCATCGGAATCTAATACTCGTCTCCCAGGAGCCGCTCAAAGAACAAACTCGTAGAAGACTCACTCTTCTTGTACGTAAGTCGACATTGTGCGTTTTGTATTCAATCCCGATGCAATATCTGTGTTTCATGGTCAATGTGAAGGTGCAAGGGATACAGTAAACCTGCACTGGTGCATCAGAATCTAATACTGGTCTCCCATGAGCCGCTCAAAGCACAAACTCTTAGAAGATTCACTCTTCTTGTACTTAAGTCGGCATTGTGGCTTTTCTATTTAATCCCGATGCGATTTCTATGTTTCACGGTCAATGTGAAGGTCCAAGGGATACAGTAAACCTGCACTGGTGCATTGGAATCTAATACAGGTCTCCTAGGAGCCGCTCAAACCACAAACTCTTAGAAAATTCACTCTTCTTGTACTTAAGTCGGCATTTTCTCTTCTGTATTGAATCCCGATGCAATTTCCGTGTTTCATGGTCAAAGTGAAGGTCAAACGGATACAGAGAACATGCACTGGTGCGTCGGAATATAATACTGGTCTCCCATGAGACGCTCAAAGCACAAATTCTTAGAAGATTCACTCTTCTTGTACCTAAGTCGGCATTGTGCATTTTGTATTTAATCCCGATGCGATATCAGTGTTTCATGGTCAATGAGATGGTCCAAGGGATACAGTAAACCTGCACTGGTACATCGGAATGTAATACTGGTCTCCCAGGAACGCTCAAACCACAAACTCTTAAAAAATTCACTCTTCTTGTAATTAAGTCGGCATAGTGCTTTTTGTATTTAATCCCGATGCAATCTCTATGTTTCATGGTCGATGTGAAGGACCAGGGGATAAGTGAAACCTACACTGGTGCATCGGAATCTAATACTGGTATCCCAGGATACGCTCAAAGCACAAACTCTCAAAAGATTCACTCTTCTTGTACTCAAGTCGGCATTGCCCCTTTTGATTTATATCCCGATGGAAGTTCTATCTCTCATGGTCAATGTGAAGGTCTAGGGCATGCAGTAAACCTGCACAGCTGCTTAGGAATCAAATACTGGTCTCCCAGGAGCCGCTCGCAACACAAACTCTTAGAAGATTCACTATTCCTGTACTTAAGTCGGCATAGTCCCTTTCGTAATCAAACCCGATGCAATTTATGTGTTTCATGGTCAATGTGAAGGACAAACGTATACAGTAAACCTGCACTGGTGCATCGAAATCTAATACTGGTCTCCCTGGAGCCGCTCAAAGCACAAACTCTCAGTAGATTCACTTTTCTAGTACTTAAGGCGGCATTGTCCGTTTTGTATTCCATCCCGATGCAATTTCTGTGTTTCACGGTCAATGTGAAGGTCCAACAAATACATTAAACTTGCACAGCTGCATCGGAATCAAATACTGGTCTCCCAGGAGCCGCTCGAACCACAAACTCTTAAATGAGTCACTCTTCTTGTGCGTCAGTCGGCATTGTGCATTTTGTAATCAATCCCGATGCAATTTCTGTGTTTCATGGTCAATGTGAAGGTCAAACGGATACAGAAAACCTGCACTGGTGCATCAGAATCTAATACTGGTCTCCCATGAGCCGCTCAAGGCAAAAATTCTTAGAAGATTCACTCGTCTTGTACTTAAGTCGGCATTGATCCTTTTGTATTCAATCCCGATGCAATTTCTTTGTATCATGGTCAATGTGAAGGTCCAGGGGATACAGTAAACCTGCTTTGGTGCATCGGAATCTAATACTGGTCTCCCAAGTAGCAGTCAAAGCACGAACTCTTAGAAGATTCACTCTTCTTGTATTTAAGTCGCCGTTGTGCCTTTTTTATTCAATTCTGATGCAATTTCTATGTTTCATGGTCAATGTGAAGGTCCTAGGGATACGTTAAACCAGCACTGGTGCATCTGAATCTAATACTAGAATCCCTGGAGCCGCTCAAAGCACAAATTCTAGTACTTAAGTCGGCATTGTCCCTTTTGGTTCCAATCTCGATGCAATTTCTGTCTTTCATGGTCAATGTGAAGGTCCAAGGTATACAGTAAAAATGAACAGCTGCATCGGAATCAAATACTGGTCTCCCAGGAGCCGCTCGAAGGACAAACTCTTAGAGGATTCACTTTTCATGCACTTAAGTCGGCATTGTGCCTTTTGTATTCAATCCCGATGCAATATCTTTGTATCATGGTCAATGTGAAGGTCCAAGGGATACAGTAAACCTGCACTGGTGCATCGGAATCTAATACTGGTCTCCCAGGAGCCTCTCAATGCACAAACCCTTAGAAGATTCACTCTTCTTGTACTTAAGTCGGCTTTGTGCCTTTTGTATTCAACCGCGATGCAACTTCTGTGCTTCATGGTCAATGTGAAAGTCCAAGGGATACAATAAACCTGCATTGGTGCATCGGAAACTAATACTGGTCTCCCAAGTAGCCAATCGAAGCACAAACTCTTAGAAGATTCACTCTTCTTTTACTTAAGTCGGCATTGATCCTTTTGTATTCAATCCCGATGCAATTTCTTTGTATCATGGTCAATGTGAAGGTCCAAGGGATACAGTAAACCTGCACTGGTGCATCGGAATCTAATACTGGTCTCCCAGGAGCCGCTCAAGGCACAAACTCATAGAAGATTCACCCTTCTTGTACTTACGTCGGCATTGTCCCTTACGTATTCAATCCCGATGCAATTTCTGTGTTTCATGGTTAATGTGAAGGTCCAAGAGATACGGTAAACCTGCACTGAGGCATCGGAATCTAATTCTGGTCTCCCAAGCAGCCGCTCAAAGCACGAACTCTTAGAAGATTCACTCTTCTTGTACTTAAGTCGCCGTTGTGCCTTTTCTATTCCATCCCGATGCAATTTCTATTTTTCATGGTCAATGTGAAGGTCCAAGGGATACGTTAAACCAGCACTGGTGCATCGAAATCTAATACTGGTATCCCAGGAGCCGCTCAAAGCACAAACTATCAGAAGATTCACTCTTCTTGTACTTAAGTCTTATTTGCCCCTTTTGGTTTCAATCCCGATGCAATTTCCGGATTTCATGGTCAATGTGAAGGTCCAAGAAATACAGTAAACCTGCACTGGTGCATCGGAATCTAATACTGGTCTCCCAGGAGCCGCTCGAAGCACAAACTCTTAGAAGATTCATTCTTCTTGTACTTTTGTCGGCATTGTGCATTTTGTATTCAATCCCGATGCAATTTCTGTGTTTCATCGTCAATGTGACGATTCAAGGGATACAGAAAACCTGCACTGGTGCATCGGAATCTAATACTGGTCTCCTTGGACCTGCTCAAACACTAACTCTCAGAAGATTCATTTTTCTAGTACATAAGGCTTCATTGTCCCTTTCCTGTTCCATCCAAATGCAATTTCTGTGTTTCATGGTCAATGTGAAGGTCCAAGGGATACAGTAAACCTGCACTGGTGCATCGGAATCTAATACTGAACTTCCAGGAGCCGCTCAATGCACTAACTCATGGAAGATTCACTCTTCTTGTACTTAAGTCGGCGTTGTCCTTTTCGTAATCAATCCCGATGCAATTTCTGTGTTTCATGGTCAATGTGAAGGACAAACATATACAGAAAACCTGCACTGCTGCATCTAAATCTAATACTGGTCTCCCACGACCCGCTCGAAGCACAAATTATAAATAGATTCACTCTTCTTGTACTTCAGTCGGCATTGTGCATTTTGTATTCAATCCCGATACAATTTCTGTATTTCATCGTCAATGTGACGTTTCAAGGGATACAGAAAACCTGCATTGGTGCATCGGATTCTAATACTGAACTCCCAGGAGCCGCTTCAAACACAAACTCTTAGAAGATTCACTCTTCTTGTACTTAAGTCGGCATTGTCCATTTTGCATTCAATCCCGATGCAATTTCTGTACTTGATGGTCAAAGTGAAGGTCAAACGGATGCAGACAACCTGCACTGATGTGTCTGAATCTAATACTGGTCTCCCTTGACCCGCTCAAAGCACAAATTATAAATAGATTCACTCTTCTTGTAATTCAGTCGGCATTGTGCATTTTGTATTCAATCCCGATACAATTTCTGTATTTCATCGTCAATGTGACGGTTCAAGGGATACAGAAAACCTGCATTGGTGCATCGGATTCTAATACTGGCCTCCCTGTAGCCGCTCAAACCACAAACTCTTAGATGGATTACTTTCCTTGTACTTAAGTCGGCATTGTCCATTTTGTATTCCATCCCGATTCAATTTCTGTATTTCATGGTCAATGTGAAGGTCCAGGGGATACAGTAAATCTGCACTGGTGCATCGGAATCTAATACTGGTCTCCCAGGAGTCGCTCAAAGCACAAAATTTTAGAAGATTCACTCATCTTGTCTTTAAGTTGGAATTGTCCATCTTGTATTCAATCCCGATGCAATATGTGTGTTTTATGGTCAATGTGAAGGTCTAAGGGATACAGTAAACCTGCACTCGTGCATCGGAATTTAATATTGGTCTCCCAGGAGCCGTTCAAAGCACAAACTCTAAGAAGATTCACACTTCCTGTACTTAAGTCGACATTTTGCCTTTAATATTCAATCCCGATACAATATCTTTCTTTCATGCTCAATGTGAAGGTCCAAGGGATACAGTAAACCTGCACTGGTGCATCAGAATCAAATACTCGTCTCCCCGGAGCCGCTCTAAGCACAAAGTCGTAGAAGACTCTCTCTTCTAGTACTTAAGTCGGCATTGTGCCTTTCGTATTCAATCCCGATGCAATATCTGTGTTTCATGGTCAATGTGAAGGTGATAGGGATGCAGAAACAATGCACTGCTGCATTGGAATCTAATATAGGTCTCCCATTAGCCGCTGAAAGCACAACCTCTTAGAAGATTAAGTCTGCTTGTACTTAAGGCCCCATTGTGCCCTTATTATTCAATCCCGATGCAATTTCTGTGTTTCATGGTCAATGTGAGGGTCCAAGGGATACTGAAAACCTGCACTGCTGCATCGTAATCAAATACTGGTGCCCAGGAGCCGCTCAAAGCACAAACCCTTAGAAGATTCACTCATCTTGTAATTAAGCCGGATTTGTGCGTTTTGTATTCAACCCCAGTGCAATGTCTGTGCTTCATGGTCAATGTGGAAGTCCAAGGGTTACAGTAAACCTGCACTGGTACATCGGAATCTAATACTGGTCTCCCAAGGAGCCGCTCAAAACACAAAATCTTAAAAGATTCACTCTTCTTGTACTTATGTCGCCATTGTGGTTTTTGTATTCAATCACGATGCAATTTCTACGTTTCATGGTCGATGTGAAGGTCCAAGGGATACGTTAAATATGCACTGTTGCATGGAAATCTATTACTGGTATCCCAAAAGCCGCTCAAAGCACAAATTCTCAGAAGATTCACTCTTCTTGTACTTAAGCCGGCATTGTCCCTTTTGATGTCAATCCCGATGCAATATCTGTCTTTCATGGTCAATGTGAAAGTCCAAGGGATACTGTAAACCTGCACTGCTGCATCGGAATCAAATACTGGTCTCCCAGGAGCCGCTCAATGCACAATCTCTTAGAAGATTCACTCTTCTTGTACTTCAGTCGGCATAGTCCCTTTCGTAATCAAACCCGATGCAATTTATGTGTTTCATGGTCAATGTGAAGGACAAACGTATACAGTAAACCTGTACTGGTTCATCGGAATCTAATACTGGTCTCCCAGGAGGCGCTCAAACCACAAATTCTTAGAAAACTCTCTCTTCTTGTAATTAAGTCGGCTTTGTGCATTTTGTATTAAAACCCGATGCAATTTCTGTGCTTCATGGTAATTGTGAAAGTCGAAGGGATACAGTAAACCTGCACTGGTGCATCGGAATATAATACTGGTCCCACAATTAGCCGCTCAAAGCAAGAACTCTTAGAAGATTCACTCTTCTTGTACTTAAGTCGCCATTGTGCCTTTTGTATTCAATCCCGATGCAATTTCTATGTTTCATGGTCGATGTGAAGGTCCAGGTTATAAGTGAAACCTGCACTGGTGCATCGGAATCTAATACTGGTATCCCAGGAGCCGCTCAATGCACAATCTCTTAGAAGATTCACTCTTCTTGTACTTCAGTCGGCATAGTCCCTTTCGTAATCAAACCCGATGCAATTTATGTGTTTCATGGTCAATGTGAGGGACAAACGTATACAGTAAACCTGCACTGGTTCATCGGAATCTAATACTGGTCTCCCAGGAGGCGCTCAACCACAAACTCTTAGAAAACTCACTCTTCTTGTAATTAAGTCGGCTTTGTGCTTTTTGTATTCAAACCCGATGCAATTTCTGTGCTTCATGGTCAATGTGAAAGTCGAAGGGATACAGTAAACCTGCACTGGTGCATCGGAAAATAATACTGGTCCCACAATTAGCCGCTCAAAGCAAGAACTCTTAGAAGATTCACTCTTCTTGTACTTAAGTCGGCGTTGTGCCTTTTCTATTCCATCTCGATGCAATTTCTATTTTTCATGGTCAATGTGAAGGTCCAAGGGATACGTTAAACCAGCACTGGTGCATCGAAATCTAATACTGGTATCCCAGGAGCCGCTCAAAGCACAAACTATCAGAAGATTCACTCTTCTTGTACTTAAGTCGTATTTGCCCCTTTTGGTTTCAATCCCGATGCAATTTCCGGATTTCATGGTCAATGTGAAGGTCCAAGAAATACAGTAAACCTGCACTGGTGCATCGGAATCTAATACTGGTCTCCCAGGAGCCGCTCGAAGCACAAACTCTTAGAAGATTCATTCTTCTTGTACTTTTGTCGGCATTGTGCATTTTGTATTCAATCCCGATGCAATTTCTGTGTTTCATCGTCAATGTGACGATTCAAGGGATACAGAAAACCTGCACTGGTGCATCGGAATCTAATACTGGTCTCCTTGGACCTGCTCAAAGCACTAACTCTCAGAAGATTCATTTTTCTAGTACATAAGGCTTCATTGTCCCTTTCCTATTCCATCCAAATGCAATTTCTGTGTTTCATGGTCAATGTGAAGGTCCAAGGGATACAGTAAACCTGCACTGGTGCATCGGAATCTAATACTGAACTTCCAGGAGCCGCTCAATGCACTAACTCATGGAAGATTCACTCTTCTTGTACTTAAGTCGGCGTTGTCCTTTTCGTAATCAATCCCGATGCAATTTCTGTGTTTCATGGTCAATGTGAAGGACAAACATATACAGAAAACCTGCACTGCTGCATCTGAATCTAATACTGGTCTCCCACGACCCGCTGGAAGCACAAATTATAAATAGATTCACTCTTCTTGTACTTCAGTCGGCATTGTGCATTTTGTATTCAATCCCGATACAATTTCTGTATTTCATCGTCAATGTGACGTTTCAAGGGATACAGAAAACCTGCATTGGTGCATCGGATTCTAATACTGAACTCCCAGGAGCCGC
The DNA here is from genome assembly GCF_023864345.2 of Schistocerca serialis cubense. Taxonomy (NCBI): domain Eukaryota; kingdom Metazoa; phylum Arthropoda; class Insecta; order Orthoptera; family Acrididae; genus Schistocerca; species Schistocerca serialis. Next base: position 52,590,498 of record NW_026047583.1, read on the forward strand.
TTCAAACACAAACTCTTAGAAGATTCACTCTTCTTGTACTTAAGTCGGCATTGTCCATTTTGCATTCAATCCCGATGCAATTTCTGTACTTGATGGTCAAAGTGAAGGTCAAACGGATGCAGACAACCTGCACTGATGTGTCTGAATCTAATACTGGTCTCCCTTGACCCGCTCAAAGCACAAATTATAAATAGATTCACTCTTCTTGTAATTCAGTCGGCATTGTGCATTTTGTATTCAATCCCGATACAATTTCTGTATTTCATCGTCAATGTGACGGTTCAAGGGATACAGAAAACCTGCATTGGTGCATCGGATTCTAATACTGGCCTCCCTGTAGCCGCTCAAACCACAAACTCTTAGATGGATTACTTTCCTTGTAGTTAAGTCGGCATTGTCCATTTTGTATTCCATCCCGATTCAATTTCTGTATTTCATGGTCAATGTGAAGGTCCAGGGGATACAGTAAATCTGCACTGGTGCATCGGAATCTAATACTGGTCTCCCAGGAGTCGCTCAAAGCACAAAATTTTAGAAGATTCACTCATCTTGTCTTTAAGTTGGAATTGTCCCTCTTGTATTCAATCCCGATGCAATATGTGTGTTTTATGGTCAATGTGAAGGTCTAAGGGATACAGTAAACCTGCACTCGTGCATCGGAATTTAATATTGGTCTCCCAGGAGCCGTTCAAAGCACAAACTCTAAGAAGATTCACACTTCCTGTACTTAAGTCGACATTTTGCCTTTAATATTCAATCCCGATACAATATCTTTCTTTCATGCTCAATGTGAAGGTCCAAGGGATACAGTAAACCTGCACTGGTGCATCAGAATCAAATACTCGTCTCCCCGGAGCCGCTCTAAGCACAAAGTCGTAGAAGACTCTCTCTTCTAGTACTTAAGTCGGCATTGTGCCTTTCGTATTCAATCCCGATGCAATATCTGTGTTTCATGGTCAATGTGAAGGTGATAGGGATGCAGAAACAATGCACTGCTGCATTGGAATCTAATACAGGTCTCCCATTAGCCGCTGAAAGCACAACCTCTTAGAAGATTAAGTCTGCTTGTACTTAAGGCCCCATTGTGCCCTTATTATTCAATCCCGATGCAATTTCTGTGTTTCATGGTCAATGTGAGGGTCCAAGGGATACTGAAAACCTGCACTGCTGCATCGTAATCAAATACTGGTGCCCAGGAGCCGCTCAAACCACAAACCCTTAGAAGATTCACTCTTCTTGTAATTAAGCCGGATTTGTGCGTTTTGTATTCAACCCCAGTGCAATGTCTGTGCTTCATGGTCAATGTGGAAGTCCAAGGGTTACAGTAAACCTGCACTGGTACATCGGAATCTAATACTGGTCTCCCAAGGAGCCGCTCAAAACACAAAATCTTAAAAGATTCACTCTTCTTGTACTTATGTCGCCATTGTGGTTTTTGTATTCAATCACGATGCAATTTCTATGTTTCATGGTCGATGTGAAGGTCCAAGGGATACGTTAAATATGCACTGTTGCATGGAAATCTATTACTGGTATCCCAAAAGCCGCTCAAAGCACAAATTCTCAGAAGATTCACTCTTCTTGTACTTAAGCCGGCATTGTCCCTTTTGATGTCAATCCCGATGCAATATCTGTCTTTCATGGTCAATGTGAAAGTCCAAGGGATACTGTAAACCTGCACTGGTGCATCGGAATCAAATACTGGTCTCCCAGGAGCCGCTCAATGCACAATCTCTTAGAAGATTCACTCTTCTTGTACTTCAGTCGGCATAGTCCCTTTCGTAATCAAACCCGATGCAATTTATGTGTTTCATGGTCAATGTGAAGGACAAACGTATACAGTAAACCTGCACTGGTTCATCGGAATCTAATACTGGTCTCCCAGGAAGCGCTCAACCACAAACTCTTAGAAAACTCACTCTTCTGTAATTAAGTCGGCTTTGTGCTTTTTGTATTCAAACCCGATGCAATTTCTGTGCTTCATGGTCAATGTGAAAGTCGAAGGGATACAGTAAACCTGCACTGGTGCATCGGAAAATAATACTAGTCCCACAATTAGCCGCTCAAAGCAAGAACTCTTAGAAGATTCACTCTTCTTGTACTTAAGTCGCCATTGTGCCTTTTGTATTCAATCCCGATGCAATTTCTATGTTTCATGGTCGATGTGAAGGTCCAGGTTATAAGTGAAACCTGCACTGGTGCATCGGAATCTAATACTGGTATCCCAGGAGCCGCTCAAACACAAAGTAACAGAAGATTCACTCTTCTTGTACCTAAGTCGTCATTGTCCCTTTTGGTTTCAATCCCGATGCAATTTCCGTCTTTCATGGTCAATGTGAAGGTCCAAAGGATACAGTAAACCTGCACTGGTGCATGGGAATCTTATACTGAACTCCCAGGGGCCGCTCAATACACAAACTCTTGGAAGGCTCACTCTTCTTGTACTTAAGTCGGCGTTGTCCTTTTCGTAATCAATCCCGATGCAATTTCTGTGTTTCATGGTCAATGTGAAGGACAAACACATACAGAAAACCTGCACTGGTGCATCTGAATCTAATACTGGTCTCCCATGAAGCGCTCAAAGTAAAAACTCTTAGAAGATTTACTCTTCTTGTAGTTAAGTCGTCATTGTGCCTTTAGTATTCAAAACCGATGCAATTTCTTAGTTTCATTGTCAAGGCGAAGGTCCAAGGGATACAGTAAAAATGCACTGGTGCATCGGAATTTAATACAGGTCTCCCAGGAGCCGCTCAAACCACAAACTGTTAGAAAATTCACTCTTCTTGTACTTAAGGCGGCATTGTCCATTTTGTATTCAATCCCGATGCAATTTCTATACTACATGGTCATAGTGAAGGTCAAACGGATGCCGAAAACCTGCACTGGTGTGTCTGAATCTAATACTGGTCTCCCATGACCCGATCAAAGCACAAATTATAAACAGATTCACTCTTCTTGTACTTCAGTCGGCATTGTGCATTTTGTATTCAATCCCGATGCAATTTCTGTATTTCATCGTCAATGTGACGGTTCAAGGGATACAGAAAACCTGCAATGGTGCATCAGAATCTAATACTGGTCTCCCTGTAGCCGCTCAAACCACAAACTCTTAGAAGATTCACTTTTCCTGTACTTAAGACGGCATTGTCCATATTGTATTCCATCCCGATGCAATTTCTGTGTTTCATGGTCAATGTGAAGGTCCAGGGGATACAGTAAATCTGCACTGGTGCATCGGAATCTAATACTGGTATCCCAGGAGTCGCTCAAATCACAAAATCTTAGAAGATTCACTCATCTTGTATTTAAGTTGGAATTGTCCCTCTTGTATTTAATCCCGATGCAATATCTGTGTTTTATGGTCAATGTGAAGGTGTGAGAGATACAGTAAACCTGCACTCGTGCATCTGAATTTAATACTGGTCTCCCAGGTACCGCTCTAAGCACAAAGTCGTAGAAGACTCTCTCTTCTAGTACTTAAGTCGGCATTGTGCCTTTTGTATTCAATCCCGATGCAATATCTGTGTTTCATGGTCAATGTGAAGGATCAAGGGATACAGTAAACCTGCAATGGTGCATCGGAATCTAATACTGGTCTCCCAGGAGCCGCTCAAAGCACAAACTCTAAGAATATTCACACTTCTTGTACTTAAGTCGACATTTTGCCTTTAATATTCAATCCCGATGCAATTTCTGTGTTTCATGGTCAATGTGAGGGTCCAAGGGATACTGAAAACCTGCACTGCTGCATCGTAATGAAATACTGGTGTCCCAGGAGCCGCTCAAAGCACAAACCCTTAGAGGATTCACTCTTCTTGTAATTAAGCCGGTTTTGTGCCTTTTGTATTCAACCCCAATGCAATTTCTGTGCTTCATGGTCAATGTGCAAGTCCAAGGGATACAATAAACCTGCACTGGTGCTTCGGAATCTAATACTGGTCTCCCAAGGAGCCGCTCAAAACACAAAATCTTAGAAGATTCACTCTTCTTGAACTTATGTCGCCATTGTGCCTTTTGTATTCAATTACGATGTAATTTCTATGTTTCATGGTCTATGTGAAGGTCCAAGGGATACGTTAAATAAGCACTGGTGCATAGAAATCTATTACTGGTATCCCAAAAGCCGCTCAAAGCACAAATTCTCAGAAGATCTGCTCTTCTTGTACTTAAGCCGGCATTGTCCCTTTTGATTTCAATCCCGATGCAATATCTGTCTTTCATGGTCAATGTGAAAGTCCAAGGGATACTGTAAACCTGCACTGCTGCATCGGAACGAAATACTAGTCTCCCAGGAGCCGCTCAAAGCACAATCTCTTAGAAGATTCACTCTTCTTGTACTTCAGTCGGCATTGTGCATTTTGTATTCAATCCGAATGCAATTTCTGTGTTTCATGGTCAATGTGATGGTCCAAGGGTTACAGTAAACCTGCACTGGTGCATCGGGATCTAATACTGGTCTCCCTGGACCCGCTCAAAACACAAAATCTTGGGAGATTCACTCATCTTGTACATAGGTCGTCATTGTGAATTTTGTGTTCAATCCTGATGCAATTTCTGTGTTTCATTGTCAATGTGAAGGTCCATGGGATACAGTAAACGTGCACTGGGGCTTCGGAATCTAATACTGATCTCTCAGGAGCCGCTCAAAGCACAAACTCGTAGAAGACTCACTCTTCTTATACATAAGTCGGCATTGTGCGTTTTGTATTCAATCCCGATGCAATATCTGTGTTTCATGGTCAATGTGAAGGTGCAAGGGATACAGTAAACCTGCACTGGTGCATCGGAATCTAATACTGGTCTCCCATGAGCCGCTCAAAGCACAAACTCTTAGAAGATTCACTCTACTTGTACGTAAGTCGGCATTGTGCCTTTTATATTTATTCCCGATGCGATTTCTGTGTTTCATGGTCAATGTGAAGGTCCAAGGGATACAGTAAACATGCACTGGTGCGCCGGATTCTAATACTGGTCTCTCATGATCCGCCCAAAGCACAAATTCTTAGTAGATTCACTCTTCTTGTACCTAAGTCGGCATTGTGCATTTTGTATTCAATCCCGATGCAATTTTTGTACTTCATGGTCAAAGTGAAGGTCAAACGTATGCAGAATACCTGCACTGGTGTGTCTGAATCTAGTACTGGTCTCCCATGACCCGCTCAAAGCACAAATTATAAATAGATTCACTCGTCTTGTACTTCAGTCGGCATTGGCATTTTGTATTCAATCCCGATGCAATATCTGTATTTCATCGTCAGTGTGACGGTTCAAGGGATACAGAAAACTGCCATTGGTGCATCGAAATAATACTGGTCTCCCTGTAGCCGCTCAAACCACAAACTCTTAGAAGATGCACTTTTCTTGTACTTAAGTCGGCATTGTCCATTTTGTATTCCATCCCGATGCAATTTCTACGTTTCATGGTCAATGTGAAGGTCCAAAGGATACAGAAAAACTGCCCTCGTGCATCGGAATTTAATACTGGTCTCCCAGGTACCGCTCAAAGCACAAAGTCGTAGAAGACTCTCTCTTCTAGTACTTAAGTCGGCATTGTGCCTTTTGTATTCAATCCTGATGCAATATCTGTGTTTCATGGTCAATGTGAAGGATCAAGGGATACAGTAAACCTGCACTGGTGCATCAGAATCAAATACTCGTCTCCCAGGAGCCGCTCTAAGCACAAAGTCGTAGAAGACTCTCTCTTCTAGTACTTAAGTCGGCATTGTGCCTTTTGTATTCAATCCCGATGCAATTTCTGTGTTTCATCGTCAATGTGAGGGTCCAAGGGATACTGAAAACCTGCACTGATGCATCGTAATCAAATACTGGTGTCCCAGGAGCCGCTCAAAGCACAAACCCTTAGAAGATACACTCTTCTAGTAATTAAGCCTGATTTGTGCCTTTTGTATTCAACCCCAATGCAATTTCTCTGTTTCATGGTCTATGCGAAAGTCCAAGGGATACAGTAAACCTGCACTGGGGCATCGGAATCTAATACTGGTCTCCCAAGGAGCCGCTCAAAACACAAAATCTTAGAAGACTCACTCTTCTTGTACTTATGTCGCCATTGTGCCTTTTGTATTCAATCCCGATGCAATTTCTATGTTTCATAGTCGATGTGAAGGTCCAAGGGATACGTTAAATATCCCTGGTGCATCGAAATCTATTACTGGTATCCCAAAAGCCGCTCAAAGCACAAATTCTCAGAAGATTCACTCTTCTTGTACTTAAGCCGGCATTGTCCATTTTGATTTCAATCCCGATGCAATATCTGTCTTTCATGGTCAATGTAAAAGTCCAAGGGATACTGTAAACCTGCACTGCTGCGTCGGAATCAAATACTGGTCTCCCAGGAGCCGCTCAAAGCACAATCTCCTAGAAGATTCACTCTTTTTGTACTTCAGTCGGCATTGTGCATTTTGTATTCAATCCGTATGCAATTTTTGTGTTTCATGGTCAATGTGATGGTGCAAGGGATACAGTAAACCTGCACTGGTGCATCGGAATCTAATACTGGTCTCCCATGAGCCGCTCAAAGCACAAACTCTTAGAAGATTCACTCTACTTGTACGTAAGTCGGCATTGTGCCTTTTATATTTATTCCCGATGCGATTTCTGTGTTTCATGGTCAAAGTGAAGGTCAAACGTATGCAGAATACCTGCACTGGTGTGTCTGAATCTAGTACTGGTCTCCCATGACCCGCTCAAAGCACAAATTATAAATAGATTCACTCGTCATGTACTTCAGTCGGCATTGTGCATTTTGTATTCAATCCCGATGCAATATCTGTATTTCATCGTCAATGTGACGGTTCAAGGGATACAGAAAACTGCCATTGGTGCATCGAAATAATACTGGTCTCCCTGTAGCCGCTCAAACCACAAACTCTTAGAAGATGCACTTTTCTTGCACTTAAGTCGGCATTGTCCATTTTGTATTCCATCCCGATGCAATTTCTACGTTTCATGGTCAATGTGAAGGTCCAAAGGATACAGAAAAACTGCACTCGTGCATCGGAATCTAATACTGGTCTCTCAGGAGACGCTCAAAGCACAAACTCAAAGAAGACTCACTCTTCTTATACTCAAGTCGGCATTGTGCGTTTTGTATTCAATCCCGATGCAATATCTGTGTTGCATGGTCAATGTGAAGGTGCAAGGGATACAGTAAACCTGCACTGCTGCATCGGAATCAAATACTGGTCTCCCAGGAGCCTCTCAAAGCACAACATCTTAGTAGATTCACTCTTCTAGTACATCAGTCGGCATTGTGCCTTTTTTTTACAATCCGAATGCAGTTTCTGTGTTTCATGGTCAATGTGAAGGACCAAGGGATACAGTAAACCTGCACTGGTGCTTCGGAATCTAATACTGGTCTCCCAGGAGCCGCTCAAAGCAGAAACTCATAGAAGATTCACTCTTCTTGTACTTAAGTCGGCATTGTCCTTTTTGGTTTCAATCCCGATGCAATTTCTGCCTTTCATTGTCAATGTGAAGGTCCAAGGGATACAGTAAACCTGCACTGGTTCATCGGAATCTAATACTGGTTTCCCAGGAGCCGCTCAAAATACAAACTCTTAGAAAATTCACTCTTCTTGTACTTAAGTCGCCATTGTGCCTTTTGTATTCAGTCCCGATGCAATTTCTATGTTTCATGGTCGATGTAAAGGTCTAGGGGATAAGTGAAACCTGCACTGGTGCATCGGAATCTAATACTGGTATCCCAGGAGCCGCTCAAAGCACAAACCCTCAGAAGATTCACACTTCTTGTACGCAAGTCGGCATTGTCCCATTTGATTTATATCCCGATGCAAATTCTGTCTTTCATGGTCAATGTGAAGGTTCAAGGGATGCAGTAAACCTGCACAGCTGCATAGGAATCATATACTGGTCTCCCAGGAGCCGCTCGAAGCACAAACTTTCAGATGATTCACTCTTCTTGTACTTAAGTTGGCCTTGTGCCTTTTGTATTCAACCCCGATGCAATTTCTTTGTATCATGGTCAATGTGAAGGTCCAAGGGATACAGTAAACCTGCACTGGTACATCGGAATCTAATACCGGTCTCCCAGGAGCCGCTCAAAGCACAAACTCTTAGAGGATTCACTCTTCTTGTAATTAAGCCGGGTTTGTGCCTTTTGTATTCAACCCCAATGCAATTTCTGTGCTTCATGGTCAATGTGAAAGTCCAAGGGATACAGTAAACTTGCACTGGTGCATCGGAATCTAATACTGGTCTCCCAAGGAGCCGCTCAAAATTCAAAATCTTAGAAGATTCACTCTTCTTGTACTTATGTCGCCATTGTGCCTTTTGTATTCAATCCCGATGCAATTTCTATGTTTCATGGTCGATGTGAAGGTCCAAGGGATACGTTAAATATGCACTGGTGCATCGGAATCTAATACTGGTATCCCAAAAGCCGCTCAAAGCACAAATTCTAAGAAGATTCACTCTTCTTATACTTAAGTCGGCATTGTCCCTTTTGATTTCAATCCCTATGCAATATCTGTCTTTCATGGTCAATGTGAAAGTCCAAGGGATACTATAAACCTGCACTGCTGCATCGGAATCAAATACTGGTCTCCCAGGAGCCGCTCAAAGCACAACATCTTAGTAGATTCACTCTTCTTGTACATCGGTCGGCATTGTGCCTTTTTTTTACAATCCGAATGCAGTTTCTGTGTCTCATGGTCAATGTGATGGTCCAAGGGTTACAGTAAACCTGCACTGGTGCATCGGAATCTAATACTGGTCTCCCTGGACCCGCTCAAAGAACAAAATCTAGGGAGATTCACTCTTCTTGTACTTAGGTCGTCATTGTACCATTTGTATTCAATCCTGATGTAATTTCTGTGTTTCATTGTCAATGTGAAGGTCCATGGGATGCAGTAAACATCCAATGGTGCATCGGAATCTAATACTGATCTCTCAGGAGCCGCTCAAAGCGCAAACTCTTAGAAGAATCACCCTTCTCTTAAATAAGTGGGCAATGTGCTTTTTGTATTCAAATTTCGAAATAATTTCATTCTTTTATGCTCAATGTGAAGGTCCAAGGGATACAGCAAACCTGCACTGGTGCATCGGAATCTAATACTCGTCTCCCAGGAGCCGCTCAAAGCACAAACTCGTAGAAGACTCACTCTTCTTGTACTTAAGTCGGCTTTGTCCCTTTCGTAATAAGTCCCGATGCAATAACTGTGTTTCATGGTCAATGTGAAGGACAAAAAAATACAGAAAACCTGCACTGGTGCATCTGAATCTAATACTCGTCTCCAATGAGCCGCTAAAAGAAAAATTCTTAGAAGATTCACTCTTCTTGTAATTAAGCCGGATTTGTGCCTTTTGTATTCAACCCCAATGCAATTTCTGTGCTTCATGGTCAATGTGAAAGTCCAAGGGATACAGTAAACCTGCACTGGTGCATCTGATTCTAATACTGGTCTCCCAAGGAGCCGTTCAAAACACAAAATCTTAGAAGATTAACTTTTCTTGTACTTATGTCGCCATTGTGCCTTTTGTATTCAATTCCGATGAAATGTCTATGTTTCATGGTCGATGTGAAGGTCCAGGGGATAAGTTAAACCTGCACTGGTGCATCGGAATCTAATACCGGTATCCCAGAAGCCGCTCAAAGCACAAACTCTCAGAAGATTCACTCTTCTTGTACATAAGTCGGAATTGTCCATTTTGATTTCAATCCCGATGCAATATCCGTCTTTCATCGTCAATGTGATAGTCCATGGGATACTGTAGACCTGCACTGCTGCATCGGAATCAAATACTGGTCTCCCTGGAGCTGCATAAAGGTCAATCTCTTAGAACATTCATTCCTCTTGTACTTCAGTCGGCATTGTGCATTTTGGATTCAATCCGAATGATATTTCTGTGTTTCATGGTCAATGTGATGGTCCAAGGGTTCCAGCAAACCTGCACTGGTGCATCGGAATCTGATACTGGTCTCCCTGGACCCACTCAAAGCACAACATCTTGGGAGATTCACTCATCTTGTGCTTAGGTCGTCATCGTGACTTTTGTATTCAATCCTGATGCAATTTTTGTGTTTCATTGTCAATGTGAAGGTCCATGGGATACAGTAAACATGCAGTGGTGCATCGGAATCTAATACTGGTCTCCCATGAGCCGCTCAAAGCACAAACTCTTAGAAGATTCACTCTTCTTGTACTTAAGTCGGCATTGTGTGTTTTCTATTTATCCCGATGCGATTTCTGTGTTTCATGGTCAATGTGAAAGTCCAAGGGATACAGTAAACCTGCACTGGTGCATCGGAATCTAATACTGGTCGCACAAGGAGCCGCTCAAAGCAAAAACTCTCAGAAGATTCACTCTTCGTGTCCTTAAGTACCCATTGTCCCTTTTGTATTCTATCCCGATGCAATTTCCGTGTTTCATGGTCAAAGTGAAGGTCAAACGGATACAGAAAACCTGCACTGGTGCATCGGAAACTAATACTGGTCTCTCATGAGCCGCTCAAGGGCACAAAATTTTAGAAGATTCACTCTTCTTGTACTTAAGTCGGCATTGTGCCTTTTTTATTCAATCCCGATGCGATTTCTGTGTTTCATGGTCAATGGGAAGGTCCAAGGGATACAGTAAACCTGCACTGGTGCATTGGAATCTAATACAGGTCTCCCACGAGCCGCTCAAACCACAAACTCTTAGAAAATTCACACTTCTTGTACTTAAGTCGGCATCGTCCCTTTTGTATTCAATCCCGATGCGATATCTGTGTTTCATGGTCAAAGTGAAGGTCAAACGGATACAGAAAACCTGCACTGGTGCATCGGAATCTAATACTGGTCCCTCAGGAGACGCTCAAACCACAAACTCTTAGAAATTCACTCTTCTTGTAATTAAGTCTGCATTGTGCTTTTTGTATTCAACCCTGATGCGATTTCTGTGCTTCATGGTCAATGTGTTAGTCCAAGGGATACATTAAACCTGCACTGGTGCATCGGAATCTAATACTGGTCTCCCAAGGAGCCACTCAAAGCAAAAACTCTTAGAAGATTCACTCTCCTTGTACTTCAGTTGCCATTGTGCCCTTTGTATTAAATCCCAATACAATTTCTATGTTTCATGGTCGAAGTGAAGGTCTGGGGAATAAGTTAAACCTGCACTTGTGCATCGGAATCTAATACAGGAATCCCAGGAGCCGCTCAAACAGAAACTCTCAGAAAATTCACTCTTCTTGTACTTAAGTCGGCATTGTCTCTTTTGATTTCGATCCCGATGCAATTTCTGTGTTTCATGGTCAATGTGAGGGTCCAAGGGATACTGTAAACCTGCACTGCTGCATCGGAATCAAATACTGGTCTTCCAGGAGCCGCTCAATGCTTAAACTCTTAGAAGATTCACTCTTCTTGTACTCAAGTCGGCATTGACTCTTTTGATTTCAATCTCGATGCAATTTCTGTGTTTCATTGTCAATGTGAAGGTCCAAGGGATACGGTAATCCTGCACTGGTGCATCGAAATCTAATACTGGTATCCCAGGCGCCGCTGAAAGCACAAAACCTTGGGAGACTCTCACATCTTGTACTTAAGTCGTCATTGTGCCTGTTGTATTCAATCCCGATGCAATTTCTATGTTTCATAGTTGATGCGAAGGTCCAAGGGATAAGTTCAATATGCACTGGTACATCGGAATCTAATACTGGTATCCAAAAAGCCGCTCAAACCACAAAGTCTCAGAAGATTCACTCTTCTTGTACTTAAGTTGGCATTGTCCCTTTTGATTTCAATCCCGATGCAATATCTGTCTTTCATAGTCAATGTGAAAGTCCAAGGGATACTGTAAACTTGCACTGCTGCATCAGAATCAAATATTGGTCTCCGAGCTGCCGCTCAAAGCACAAACTCTTAGAAGATTCACTCTTCTTGTACTTCAGTCGGCATTGTGCATTTTGTATTCAATCCGAATGCAATTTCTGTGTATCATGGTCAATGTGACGGTCGAAGGGTTACAGTAAACCTGCACTGGTGCATTGGAATCTAATACTGGTCTCCCTGGAGCCGCTCAAAGCACAAACTCTTAGAAGATTAACTTTTCTTGTACTTAGGTCGGCACTGTGCCTTTTGTATTCAATCCCCATGCAATTTCTGTATTTCATGGTCAATGTGAAGGTCCAAGGGATACAGTAAACCTGCACTGGTGCATCGGAATCTAATACTGGTCTCCGAGGAGCCGCTCAAAGCACAAACTCTTAGAAGATTCACTCTTCTTGTACTTAAGTCGGCATTGTCCCTTGCGTATTCAATCCCGATATAATTTCAGTGTTTCATGGTCAATGTGAAGGTTTAAGGGATACGGTAAACCTGCACTGGTGCATCGGAATCTATAACTGGTATCCCAGGAGCCGCTGGAATCACAAACTCATGGAGGACTCACTCTTCTTGTACTTAAGTCGGCATTGTGCCCTCCATATTCAATCCCGATATAATATCTGTGTTTCATGGTCAATGTGAAGGTCAAACGGATATAGAAAACCTGCGCTGGTGCAGCGGAATCTAATACTGGTCTCCCATGAGCCGCTCAAAGCACAAATTCTTAGAAGATTCACTCTTCTTGTACTTAAGTCGGCAGTGTCAGTTTTGTACTCAATCCCGATGCAATTTCCGTGTTTCTTGGTCAAAGTGAAGGTCAAAGGGATACAGAAAACCTGCACTGGTGCATCGGAATCTAATACTGGTCTCCCATGAGCCGCTCAAAGCACAAATTCAAAGAAGATTCACACTTCTGGTACTTAAGTCGGCATTGTGCCTTTCGTATTCAATCCCGATGCGATTTCTGTGCTTCATGGTCAATTTGAAAGTCCAAGGGAGACAGTAAACCTGCACTGGTCCATCATAATCAAATACTGGTCTCCCAGGAGCCGCTCAAAGCACAAACTCTTAGAAGATCACTCTTCTTGTACTTCAGTCGGCATTGTGCATTTTGGATTCAATCCGAATGCAATTTCTGTGGTTCGTGGTCAATGTGATGGTCCAAGGGATACAGTAAACCTGCACTGGTGCAACGGCATCCAATACTGGTCTCCCAAGGTGCTGCTCAAAGCACAAACTCTTAGAAGATTCACTCTTCTTGTACTTAAGTCGCCATTGTGGTTTTTGTATTCAATCCCGATGCAAATTCTGTGTTTCATGGTCAATGTGAAGGTTTAAGGGATACGGTAAAACTGCACTGGTGCATCAAAATCTAATACTGGTGTCCCTGGAGGCGCTGGAAGCACAAACTCATAGAAGACTCACTCTTCTTGTACTTAAGTCGGCATAGAGCCTTTCGTATTCAATCCCAATGCAACATCTGTGTTTCATGGTCAATGTGAAGGTTCAAGGGATACAGTAAACCTGCACTGGTGCATCTGAATCTAATACTGGTCTCCCAGGAGACGCTCAAACCTTAAACTCTTACAAAATTCACCCTTCTTGTAATTAAGTCTGCTTTGTGCTTTTTGTATTGAAACCCGATGCGATATCTGTGCTTCATGGTCAATGTGAAGGTCCAAGGGATACAGTATACCTGCACTGGTGCATCGGAATCTGATACAGGTCTCAGATGAGCCGCTCAAGGGACAAACTTATAGAAGATTCACTCCTCTTGTACTTAAGTCGGCTATGTGCCTTATTATTCAATACCGATGCGATTTCTGTGTTTCATGGTCAATGGGAAGGTCCAAGGGTTACAGTAAACCCGCACTGGTGCATTGGAATGTAATACAGGTCTCCCACGAGCCGCTCAAACCACAAACTGTTAGAAAATTCACACTTCTTATACTTAAGTCGGCATTGTCCCTTTTGTATTCAATCCCGATGCAATTTCCGTGTTTCATGGTCAAAGTGAAGGTCAGACGGATACAGTAAACCTGCACTGGTGCATCGAAATCTAATACTGGTCTCCCATGAGCCGCTCAAAGCACAAATTCTTTGAAGATTCACTCGTCTTGTATTTAAGTCGGCATTGTCCCTTTTGTATTCAATGCTGATGCAATTTCCGTGTTTCATGGTCAAAGTGAAGGTCAAACGGATACAGACAACTTGCAGTGGTGCATCGGAATCTAATACTGGTCTCCCATGAGCCGCTCAAAGCACAAATTCTTGGAAGACTCACCCTTCTTGTACTTAAGTCGGCATTGTGCCTTTTGTATTCAATCCCGATGCGATATCTGTGTTTCATGGTCAATGTGAAGGTTCAAGGGATACAGTAAACCTGCACTGGTGCATTGGAATCTAATACTGGTATCCAATGAGCAGATGAAAGCACAAACTCTTGGGAGATTCACTCATCGTGTACCTAATTCGTCATTGTGCCTTTAGTATTCAATCCCGATGCATTTTCTTTGTTTCATGGTCAATGTGAATGTCCAAGGGATACAATTAACCTGCACTGGTGCATCGGAATCTAATACTGGTCTCCCATGAGCCGCTCAAAGCACAAATTCATAGAAGATTCAGTCTTCTTGTATTTAAGTCGGCATTGTCCCTTTTGTATTCAATGCTGATGCAATTTCCGTGTTTCATGGTCAAAGTGAAGGTCAAACGGATACAGACAACTTGCAGTGGTGCATCGGAATCTAATACTGGTCTCCCATGAGCCGCTCAAAGCACAAATTCTTAGAAGACTCACCCTTCTTGTACTTAAGTCGGCATTGTGCCTTTTGTATTCAATCCCGATGCGATATCTGTGTTTCATGGTCAATGTGAAGGTTCAAGGGATACAGTAAACCAGCACTGGTGCATCGGAATCAAATACTGGTCTCCCAGGAGCCGCTCAAACCAGAAACTCTTCGAAAATTCACTCCTCTTGTAATTAAGTCTGCTTTGTGCTTTTTGTATACAACCCCGATGCGATTTCTGTGCTTCATGGTCAATGTGAAAGTCCAAGGGAGACAGTAAACCTGCATTGGTGTATCGGAACCTAATACTAGTCTCCCAAGGAGCCGCTCAAAGCAAAAACTCTTAGAAGATTCACTCTTCTTGTACTTAAGTCGCCATTGTGCCTTATGTATTCAATCCCGATGCAATTTCTATGTATCATGGTCGATGTGAAGGCCCAGGGGATAAATTAAACCAGCACTGGTGCATCGCAATCTAATACTGGTATCCCAGGAGCCGCTCAAAGCATAAACTCTCAGAAGATTCACTCTTCTTGTACTTAAGTCGGCATTGTCCGTTTTGATTTCAATCCCGATGCAGTTTCTGTGTTTCATCGTCAATGTGATGGTCCAAGGGATACAGTAAACCTGCACTGGTCCATCGGAATCAAATACTGGTCTCCCAGGAGCCGCTCAAAGCACAAACTCTTAGAAGATAACTCTTCTTGTACTTCGGTCGGCATTGTGCATTTTGGATTCAATCCGAATGCAATATCTGTGTTTCATGGTCAATGTGATGGTCCAAGGGATACAGTAAACCTGCACTGGTGCAACGGCATCCAATACTAGTCCCCCAAGGTGCTGCTCAAAGCACAAACTCTTACAAGATTCACTCTTCTTGTACTTAAGTCGCCATTGTGGTTTTTGTATTCAATCCCGATGCAAATTCTGTGTTTCATGGTCAATGTGAAGGTTTAAGGGAAACGGTAAACCTGCACTGGTGCATCTGAATCTAATACTGGTCTCCCAGGAGAAGCTCAAACCACAAACTCTTACAAAATTCACTCTTCTTGTAATTAAGATTGGTTTGTGCTTTTTGTATTGAACCCCGATGCGATTTCTGTGCTTCATGGTCAATGTGATGGTCCAAGGGATACAGTAAACCTGCACTGGTGCATCGGAATCTGATACAGGTCTCAGATGAGCCGCTCTAAGGACAAACTCATAGAAGATTCACTCTTCTTGTACTTAAGTCGGCTATGTGCCTTTTTTATTCAATACCGATGCGATTTCTGTGTTTCATGTTCAATAGGAAGGTCCAAGGGATACAGAAAACCCGCACTGGTGCATTGGAAGGTAATACAGGTCTTCCACGAGCCGCTCAAACCACAAACTGTTAGAAAATTCACACTTCTTGTACTTAAGTCGGCATTGTCCCTTCTGTATTCAATCCCGATGCAATTTTCGTGTTTCATGGTCAAAGTGAAGGTCAAACGGATCTCCCATGAGCCACTCAAAGCACAAATTCTTAGAAGGCTCACTCTTCTCTTACTTAAGTCGGCATTGTTCCTTTTGTATTCAATCCCGATGGGATATCTGTGTTTCATGGTCAATGTGAAGGTCCTAGGGATACAGTAAACCTGCACTGGTGCATCGGAATTCAATACTGGTCTCTCAGGAGCCGCTGAAACCACAAAATCTTAGAAATTCACTCTTCTTGTAATTAAGTCTGCATTGTGCTTTTTGTATTCAGCCCTGATGCGATTTCTGTGCTTCATGGTCAATGTGATAGTCCAAGGGATACAGTAAACCTGCACTGGTGCATCGAAATCTAATACTGGTCTCCCAAGGAGCCACTCAAAGCAAAAACTCTTAGAAGATTCACTCTCCTTGTACTTCAGTTGCCATTGTGCCCTTTGTATTAAATCCCAATACAATTTCTATGTTTCATGGTCGAAGTGAAGGTCTGGGGAATAAGTTAAACCTGCACTTGTGCATCGGAATCTAATACAGGAATCCCAGGAGCCGCTCAAACACAAACTCTCAGAAAATTCACTCTTCTTGTACTTAAGTCGGCATTGTCTCTTTTGATTTCAATCCCGATGCAATTTCTGTGTTTCATGGTCAATGTGAGGATCCAAGGGATACTGTAAACCTGCACTGCTGCATCGGAATCAAACACTGGTCTTCCAGGAGCCGCTCAATGCTTAAACTATTAGAAGGTTCACTCTTCTTGTACTCAAGTCGGCATTGACCCTTTTGATTTCAATCTCGATGCAATTTCTGTGTTTCATTGTCAATGTGAAGGTCCAAGGGATACAGTAAACATCCACTGGTGCATTGGAATCAAATACTGGTCTCCCAGGAGCCGCTCAAAAAACAAGCTCTTAGAAAATTCTTATAATTAAGCCGGATTTGTGGCTCTTGTATTCAACCCCAAAGCAATTTCTGTGCTTCATAGTCGATGTGAAAGTCCAAGGGATACAGTTAACTTGCACTGGTGCATCGGATTTTAGTACTGGTCTCCCAGGTGCCCTCAAACCACAAACTCTTAGAAAATTCACTCTTCTTACAATTAAGCCGGATTTGTGCCTTTTGTATTCAAACCCAATGCAATATCTGTGCTTCATGGTCAATGGGAAAGTCCAAGGGATACAGTAAACCTGCACTGGTGCATCGGAATCTAATATTGGTCTTCCAAGGAGCTGCTCAAAACACAAACTCTTAGAAGATTCACTCTTCTTGTACTTATGTCGCCCTTATGCCTTTTGTATTCAATCCCGATGCAATTTCAATGTTTCATGGTTGATGCGAAGGTCCAAGGGATAACTTCAATATGCACTGGTGCATCGGAATCTAATACTGGTATCCAAAAAGCCGCTCAAACCACAAACTCTCAGAAGATTCTCTCTTCTTGTACTTAAGTTGGCATTGTCCCTTTTGATTTCAATCCCGATGCAATATCTGTCTTTCATAGTCATTGTGAAAGTCCAAGGGATACTGTAAACTTGCCCTGCTGCATCGGCATCAAATATTGGTCTCCCAGCAGCCGCTCAAAGCACAAACTCTTAGAAGATTCACTCTTCTTGTACTTCAGTCGGCATTGTGCATTTTGTATTCAATCCGAATGCAATTTCTGTGTTTCATGGTCAATGTGACGGTCGAAGGGTTACAGTAAACCTGCACTGGTGCATTGGAATCTAATACTGGTCTCCCTTGAGCCGCTCAAAGCACAAACTCTTAGAAGATTAACTTTTCTTGTACTTAGGTCGGCACTGTGCCCTTTGTATTCAATCCCCATGCAATTTCTGTTTTTCATGGTCAATGTGAAGGTCCAAGGGATACAGTAAACCTGCACTGGTGCATCGGAATCTAATACTGGTCTCGGAGGAGCCGCTCAAAGCACAAACTCTTAGAAGATTCACTCTTCTTGTACTTAAGTCGGCATTGTCCCTTGCGTATTCAATCCCGATATAATTTCAGTGTTTCATGATCAATGTGAAAGTTTAAGGGATACGGTAAACCTACACTGGTGCATCGGAATCTATAACTGGTATCCCAGGAGCCGCTGGAATCACAAACTCATGGAGGACTCACTCTTCTTGTACTTAAGTCGGCATTGTGCCTTCCGTATTCAATCCCGATGGAATATCTGTGTTTCATGGTCAATGTGAAGGTCAAACGGATATAGAAAACCTGCGCTGGTGCAGCGGAATCTAATACTGGTCTCCCATGAGCCGCTCAAAGCAGAAATTCTTAGAAGATTCACTCTTCTTGTACTTAAGTCGACAGTGTCAGTTTTGTATTCAATCCCGATGCAATTTCCGTGTTTCTTGGTCAAAGTGAAGGTCAAACGGATACAGTAAACCTGCACTGGTGCCGCGGAATCTAATACTGGTCTCCCATGATCCGCTGAAAGCACAAATTCTTTGAAGATTCACTCGTCTTGTACTTATCTCGGCATTGTGCATTTGTATTAAATCCCAATGCAATTTCTAAGTTTCATGGTCAATGTGAAGTTCCAAGGGATACGGTAAAGCTGCACTGGTGTATAGGAAACTAATACTGGTATCCAAGGAGCCGATGAAAGCACAAACTCTTGGGAGATTCACTCATCGTGTACTTAATTCGTCATTGTGCCTTTAGTATTCAATCCCGATGCAATTTCTTTGTTTCATGGTCAATGTGAATGTCCAAGTGATACTGTAAACCTTCACTGCTGCATCGGAATCTAATACTGGTCTCCCAGGAGCCGCTCAATGCACAAACTCTAAGAAGTTTCACTCTTCTTGTACTTAAGTCGGCATTGTGCCTTTAATATTCAATCACGATGCAATTTCTGTGTTTCATGGTCAATGTGAAAGTCCAAGGGATACTGTAAACCTTCACTGCTGCATCGGAATCAAATACTGGTCTCTCAGGGGCCGCTCAAAACCCAAACTCTTAGAAGATTCACTCTTCTTGTATTTAAGTCGCCCTGGTGCTTTTTGTATTCAATCCCGATGCCATTTCAATGTTTCATGGTGGATGTGATGGTTGAAGGGATACAGTAAACCTGCATCGGAATCTAATACTAGTCTTCCAGGAGCCGCTCAAGGCACCAACACTTAGTAGATTCACTCTTCTTACACTTAAGTCGGAATTCTCTCTCTTGTTTTCAATACCGATGCAATTTCTGTGTTTCATGGTCAATGTGAACGTCCAACGGATACAGTAAACCTTCACTGGTGCATCGTAATCTAACACTGGTCGCCCAGGGGCCGCTCAAAGCACAAACTCTTAGGTGTTTCACTGTTCTTGTATTTAAGTCGGCATTGTGCCTTTTGTAATAAGTCCCGATGCAATTTCTGTGTTTCATGGTCAATGTGAAGGTCCAAGGGATACCGCAAACCTGCACTGCTGCATCGGGATCTTATACTGGTCTCCCAGGAGGCACTAAAACCAAAAACTCTTAGATTATTCTCTTTTCTTGTACTTAAGACGTCATTGTGCATTTTGTATTCGATCCCGTTGCGATTTCTGTGTTTCATGGTCAATGTGAAGGTCCAAGGGATACATTAGACCTAAACTGGTGCATGGAAATCTCATACTGGCTTTCCAGGAGCCGCTCAAAACACAAACCCTTAGAAGATTCACTCGACTTGTACTTAAGTTGGCATTTGGCCTTTTGTATTCAATCCCGATGCAATTTCTGTGTTTCATGGTAATGTGATGGTCTAAGGGATACAGTAAACCTGCACTGATGCATCAGAATCTAATACTGGGCTCCAAGGAGCCACTCAAAGCACAAACTCTAAGAAGTTTCACTCTTCTTGTACTTAAGTCGGCATTGTGTCTTTAATATTCAATCACGATGCAATTTCTGTGTTTCATGGTAAATGTGAAGGTTCAAGGGACACGGTAAACTTGCACTGGTGCAAGGAATCTAATACTGGTCTCCCAGAAGCCGCTCAAAACACTACCTCTTTGAAGATTCACTCGTCTTGCACTTAAGTCGGCATTGTCCATTTTGTATTCAATCCCGATGCAATTTCTGTGTTTCATGGTCAATGTGATGGTCCAAGGGATACAGTTAACCTTCACTGGTGCATCGGAATCTACTACTGGTTTCTCGGCAGCCGTTCAAATCACAACCTCTTAGAAGATTCACTCTTCTTGTACTTAAGTCGGCATTGTCACTTTTGTATTCAATCTTTATGCAATTTCTGTGTTTCATGGTGAATGGGAAGGTCAAAGGGATACAGTAAACCTGCACTGGCGCATCGGAATCTAATACTGGTCTCCCAAGAGCCGCTCAAAGCACAAACTCTAAGAAGTTTCCCTCTTCTTGTACTTAAGTCGGCATTGTGTCTTTAATATTCAATCACAATGCAATTTCTGTGTATCATGGTGAATGTGAAGGTCCAAGAGATACAGTAAACCTGCACTGGCGCATCGGAATCTAATACTGGTCTCCCAGGTGCCGCTCAAAGCACAAATTCTTAGAAGATTCCCTCTTCTTGTACTTAAGTCGGCTTTGTGCATTTTGTATTCAAACACGATGTAATTTCTGTGTTTCATGGTCAATGTGAAGGGCCAAGGATTACAGTAAAACTGCGCTGGTGTATTGGAATCTAATACTGGTCTCCCAGGAGCCGCACAAGGCAAAAACTCTAAGAAGATTCACTCTTCTTGTACTTAAGTCAGCATCGTGCATTTTGTATTCAATCCTCACAAGATTTTTGTGTGTCATGGTCAATGTGAATGTCCAAGGGATGCAGTAATATTGCACTGGGGCATCGGAATCTAATACTAGTCTCCCAGGAGCCGCTCAAACCACAAACTCTAAGAAGATATACACTTCTTGTACTTAAGTCGGCATTGTCCTTTTGTATTCAATGCCGATGCAATTTCTGTGACTCATGGTCAATGTGGAGGTCCAAGGCATACAGTAAACCTGTACTGGCGCATCGGAATCTAATACTGGTGTCCCAGGAGCCGCTCAAAGCACAAACTCTAAGAAGTTTCACTCTTCTTCTACTTAAGTCGGTATTGTGCCTTTAATATTCAATCACTATGCAATTTCTGTGTTTCATGGTCAATGTGAAGGTTCAAGGGACACGGTAAACTTGCACTGGTGCATCGGAATCTACTACTGGTTTCCCGGCAGCCGCTCAAATCACAACCTCTTAGAAGATTCACTCTTCTTGTACTGAAGTCGGCATTGTCACTTTTGTATTCAATATTTATGCAATTTCTGTGTTTCATGGGCAATGTGAAGGTCCAAGGGATACTGTAAACTTGCACTTGTGCATCGGAATATAATACTGGTCTCCCAGGTCACGCTCAAAGCACGAACTCTTAGAAGAATCAGTCTTTTTGTACTTATGTTGGCATTGTCACTTTTGTATTCAATCTTTATGCAATTTCTGTGTTTCATGGTCAATGTGAAGGTCCATGGGACACGGTAAACTTGCACTGGTGCATCGGAATCTAATACTGGTCTCCCAGAAGCTGCTCAAAACACAAACTCTTTGAAGATTCACTATTCTTGCACTTAAGTCGGCATTGTCCGTTTTGTATTCAATTCCGATGCAATTTCTGTTCTTCATGGTCAATGTGAAGGTCCAAGGGATACAAGAAACCTGCACTGGTGCATCGGAGTCTAATACTGGTCTCGCAGCAGACGCTCATAGTACAAATTCTTAGAAGATACTCTCTTCTTGTACTTAAATTGGCATTGTACTATTTGTACCTAATCTCTATTCAAGTTCTATGTTTCATGGTCAATGTGAAGGTCCAAGGGAAACAGTAAACCTGCAGCGGTGCATCGGAATATAATACTGGTCTCCCAGCAGCAGCTCTAAGCTCAAACTCCTAGAAGATTCACTCATCTTTTACTTAAGTCGGCACTGTGCCTTTTGTATTCAATCCCGATGCAATTTCTGTGTATCATGGTCAATGTGAAGGTCCAAGGGATACAGTAAACGTGCAATGGTGAATCGGAATCTAATTCTGGTCTCCCAGGAGCCGTTCAGAGCATAATATATTAGAAGACTCACTCCTCTTGTATTTATGTCGGCATTGTCCATTTTGTATTGAATCCCGAAGCAATTTCTGTGTTTCAAGGTTAATTTTAAGGACCAAGGGATACAGTAAAATTGCACTGGTGCATCGGAATCTAATGCTGGTCTCCCGGCAGCCGCACAAACCACAAACACTTAAAAGATTCACTCTTCTTGTACTTAAGTCGGCATTGTCCCTTTTGCATTCAATCCCGATGAAATTTCGGTGTTTCATGTCAATGTGAAGGTCCATGGGATACAGTAAACCTGCACTGGGGCATCAGAATCGGATACTGGTCTCCCAGGAGGCGCTCGAACCACAAACTCTTACAAGATTCACGCTTCTTGTACTGAAGTCGGCATTGTCCCTTTTGTAGTCAATCACGATGCAATTTCTGTGTATCATGGAGAATGTGAAGGTCCTAGAGATACAGTAAACCGGCACTGGCGCATCGTAATCTAATACTGGTCTCCCAGCATCCGCTGAAAGCACAAAACCTTAGAAGATTCCTCATGTACATAAGGCGGCATTGTGCCTATTATATTCTATCCCGACGCAATTTCTGTGTTTCATGGTCAATGTGATGTTCAATGGGATACAGTAAACCTTCACTGGTGCATCGGAATCTAATACTGGTCTCCCAGGAGATGCACAAAGCACAAACTCTCAGAAGATTCACTCTTGTTGTACTTAAAACATCATTTAGCTATATGTATTCAATACCGCTATAATTCCTGTGTTTCATGGTCAATGTGAAGGGCCAAGGATTACAGTAAACCTGCTCTGATGCATCGGAATCTAATTCTGGTATCGCAGCATCCGCTCAAAGCACAAAGTCTTACAAGATTCCTCTTCTTGTACTTAAGCCGGCATTGTGCCTTTTATATTCAATCCCGATGCAATTTCTGTATTCCATGGTGAATGTGAAGGCCTAAGGGATACAGTAAACCTGCACTGCTAGATCGGAATCTAATACTGGTCTCCCAGGAGCCGCTGAAATCACAAACTCTTGGAAGATTCACTCTACTTGTACTTAAGTCGGCATTGTGCCTTTGGTATTCAATCCTGATACAATTTCTGTGTTTCATGGTCAATGTGAAGGTCCATGGGATGCAGTAAACCAGCACTGGTGCATCGGATTCTAATACTGGTCTCCCAGGAGCCGCTCAAAGCACACACTCTTACAAGATTCACTCTTCTTGTACTTAAGTCGGCATTGTGCTTTGTATTCAATCCCAATGCAATTTCTGGGATTTTATGGTCAATGTGACGGTCCAAGGGATACAGTAAACCAGCACTGGTGCATCGGAATCTGATACTGGTCTCCCAGGAGCCGCTCAGAGCACACACTATTAGTAGATTCACTCTTCTTGTACTTAACTCATCATTGTGCCTTGTGTATTCAATCCCGATGCAATTTCTGTGTTTCGTGGTCAATGTGATGGTCCAAGGGTTTCAGTAAACCAGTACTGGTGCATCGGAATCTAATTTTGGTCTCCCAGGAGCCACTCAAAGCACAAATTCTTAGAAGATTCACTATTCTTGTACTTAAGACAGCATTGTGCCTCTTGTATTCAATCCCAATGCAACTTATGTGTTTCATGGTCAATATGAAGTTCGAGGGGATACAGTAAACCTACACTGATGGCATCGGAATCTATTACAGGTCTCCGAGGAGTCGCTCAAAGCACAAACTCTTAGAAGATTCACTCTTGTTGTACTTCAGAGAGCAATTAGCATTATGTATTCATTCCCGTTGCAATTCCTGTGATTCATGGTCAATGTGACGGTCCAAGGGATACAGTGAACCTGCACTCGTGCATCGGAATCTAATACTGGCCTCCCAGGAGCCGCTCAAAGCACAAATTCTTGGAAGATTCACTCTACTTGTACTTAAGTCGGCATTGTGCCATTAGTATTCAATCCCGATGCAATTTCTGGGTTCTTATTTTAATTTGAAGGTCCAAGGGATACAGTATACATACACTGGTGCATCGGAATCTAATACTGGTCTATCAGGAACCGCTCAAAGCACAAACCCTTAGAAGATTCACTCTTCTTGTACTTAAGTCGGCATTGTGAATATTGTATCCAATCCCGATGCGATTTCTGTGCTTCACGGCGTATGTGAAGACCCATGGTATGCAGTAAACGAGGACTGGTGCATCGGTTTCTAATTCTGGTCTCCCAGGAGCCGCTCAAAGCACACTTTCTTAGATGATTCACTTTCTTGTACTTAAGTCGGCATTGTGCATTTTGTATTCAACCCCGATGCAATTTCAGTGTTTCATGGTCAATGTGAAGGTCCATGGGATGCTGTAAACCTGCACTGGTGCATCGGAATCTAATACTGGTCTCCCAGGAGATGCTCAAACACAAACTCGTAGAAGATTCACTCTTCTTGTACTTATGTCGGCATTGTGCCTTTTGTACTCAATCCCGATACAATTTCTGTGTTTCATGGTCAATGTGAACTACCATGGGAAGTAGTAAACCAGCACTGGTGCATCGGAATCTGATACTGGTCTCCCAGGAGCCGTTCAAAGCACACACTCTTCGAAAATTCATTCTTGTTGTACTTTAGAGAGCAATTAGCAATATGTATTGAATCCCGATGCAATTTCTGTGATTCATTGTCAATGTGAAGGTCCAAGGGATACAGTATACCTACACTGGTGCATCGGAATCTAATACTGGTCACCCAGGAGCCGCTCAAAGCACACACTCTTAGATGATTCAATCTTCTTGTACTTAAGTCGGCATTGTGGCATTTGTATTCCATCCCGATGCAGTTTCTGTGTTTCATGGTCAATGAAAAGGTCCATGGGATGCAGTAAACGGGGACTGGTGCATCGGTATCTAATTATGGTCTCCCAGGAGCCGCTCAAAACACACTTTCTTAGATGATTAACTCTTCTTGTACTTAAGTCGACGTTGTGATATTTGTATTCGATCTCGATGCAATTTCTGTGTTTCATGGTCATTGAGAAGGTCCGAGGGATACAGTAAACCTGCACTGGTGCATCGGAATCTAATATTGGTCTTCCAGGAGCCGCTCAAAGAAAAAATTCTTAGAAGATTCACTCTTCTTGTACTTAAGTCGGTATTGTGCCTTTAGTATTCAATCCCGATGCAATTCCTGTGATTCATGGTCAATGTGACGGTCCAAGGGATACAGTAAACCTCCACTCGTGCATCGGAATCTAATACTGGCCTCCCAGGAGCCGCTCAAAGCACAAATTCTTGGAAGTTTCACTCTACTTGTACTTAAGTCGGCATTGTGCCATTAGTATTCAATCCCGAGACAATTTCAGTGTTTCATGGGCAATGTGAAAGTCCATGGGGTGCAGTAAACCAGCACTGGTGCATCGGATTCTAATACTGGTCTCCTAGGCGCCGCTCAAAGGACACACTCTAACGAGATTCATTCTTCTTGTACTTAAGTCGGTATTGTGCTTTATATTCAATCCCGATGCAGTTTCTGTGTTTCATGGTCAATGTGATGGTCCATGGGATGCAGTAAACGTGGACTGGGTCATCGGTATCTAATTCTGGTCTCCCAGAAGCCGCTCAAAGCACACTTTCTTAGATGATTCACTCTTCTTGTACTTAAGTCGGCATTGTGCATTTTGTATTCAATTCCGATGCAATTTCTGTGTATCGTGGTCAATGTGAAGGTCCAAGGGTTTCAGTAAACGAGCACTCGTGCATCGGAATCTAATTTTGGTCTCCCAGGAGCCGCTCAAAGCACAAACTCTTAGAAGATTCACTCTCCTTGTAATTAAGACGGCATTTAGCCTTTTGTATTCAATCCCGACGCAATTCCTGTGATTCATAGACAATGTGACGGTCCAAGGGATTCAGTAAACCTGCACCGGTGCATCGGAATCTAATACTGGTCTCCCAGGAGCCGCTCAAAACACACACTCTTGTAAGATTCTCTCTTCTTGTACTTATGTCGGCATTGTGGTTTTGTATTCAATCGCGATGTAATTTCTGTGTTTCATGATTAATGTGAAGGGCCAAGGATTCCAGTAAACCTGCACTGGTGCATATGAATCTAATTCTGGTCCCGAGTATCCACTCAAAGTACAAACTCTTACAAGATTCCTCTTCTTGTACTTAGGCCAGCATTGTGCCTTTTGTATTCAATCCCGATGCAAATTCTGTATTTTATGGTCAATGTGAAGGCCCAAGGGATACGGTAAACCTGCACTGCTGCATCGGAATCTAATACTTATCTCCCAGGAGCCGCTGAAATCACAAACTCTTATGAGATTCACTCTTCTTGTATTTAAGACGGCATTTTGCCTTTTGTATTTAATCCCGATGCAATTCCTGTGATTCATGGTGATTGTGACGGTCCAAGGAATACAGTAAACCAGCACTGGTGCATCGGAATCTAATACTGGAATCCCAGGAGCCGCTCAAAACCCAAATTCTTGGAAGATTCACTCTACTTGTATTTAAGCCGGCATTGTGCCTTTAGTATTCAATCCCGATACAATTTCTGTGTTTCATGGTCAATGTGAAGATCCATGGGATACTATAAACATGCACTGGTTCATCGGAATCTAATACTGGTCTCCCAGGAGCCGCTCAAATCACACACTCTTACAAGATCCTCTCTTCTTGTACTTAAAACGGCAATGAGCCTTATGCATTCAATTCCGATGCAATTCCTATGATTCATGGTCAATGTGAAGGTCCAAGGGATACAGTAATCCTGCACTGGTGCATCAAAATCTAATACTGGTCTCCCAGGAGATGCTCAAAACACAAACTCATAGAAGCTTCACTCTTCTTGTACTTAAGTCAGCATCGTGCATTTTGTATTCAATCCCGGCACGATTTCTGTGTGTCATGGTCAATGTGAAGGTCCAAGGGATGCAGTAAACCTGTACTGGAGCATCGGAATCTAATACTGGTCTCCCAGGATCCGCTCAAAGCACAAACCCTTCGACGATTCACTCTTCTTATACTTAAGTCGGCACTGTGCCTTTAGTATTCGATCCCGATGGGAATTCTGTGTTCCATGGTCAATGTGTATGTCTAAGGGATAAAGTAAACCTGCACTGGTGCATCGGAATCTAATACTGGTCTCCCAGGAGCCGCTCAGATCATAAACGCTTAGAAGATTCACTCTTCTTGTGCTTGAGTCGGCATTGTGCTTTTTGTATTCAATCCAGATGCAATTTCTGTGTTTCATGGTCAATGTGAAGGTCCAAGGGATACAGTAAACCTGCACTGGTGCATCGGAATCTACTACTGGTCTTCTGGCAGCCGTTCAAACCACAAACTCTTATAAGATTCTCTCCTCTTGCACTTAAAACGTCATGGTCCTTTTGTATTCAATCCAAATGCAAGATCTGTGTTACATGGTCATTGTGAAGGTCCATGGGTTACAGTAATCCTGCACTGGGGCATCGGAATCTAATAATGGGCTTCCAGAAGCCGCTCAAACACAAACTCTTAGAAGATTCACTCTTCTTGCACTTCTGTCGGCATTGTCCATTATGTATTCAATCCCGATGCAATTACTGTGTTTCATTGCCAATGTGAAAATCCAAGGGATACAGTAAACCTGCACTGGTGCATCGGAGTCTAATACTGGTCTCGCAGCAGACGCTCATAACACAAATTCTTAGAAGATACACTCTTCTTGTACTTAAATCGGCATTGTACTATTTGTACCAAATCCCTATTCAATTTCTGTGTTTCATGGTCAATGTGAATGTCCAAGGGAAACAGTAAACCTTCAGCTGTGCATCGGAATATAATACTGGTCTCCCAGAAGCAACTCTATGCTCAAACTCCTAGAAGATTCTTTTTTCTTGTACTTAAGTCGGCATTGTGCCTTTTGTATTGAATCCCGATGCAATTTCTGTGTTTCATGGTCAATGTGAAGGTCCAACGGATACAATAAAATTGCACTGGTGCATCGGAATCTAATGCTGGTCTCCCGGCAGCCACACAAACCACAAACTCTTAGAAGATTCATTCTTCTTGTACTTAAGTCGGCATTGTCCCTTTTGTATTCAATCCCAATGCAATTTCGGTGTTTCATGGTCAATGTGAAGGTCCAAGGGATACAGTAAACCTGCACTGGGGCATCGGAATCTGATACTGGTCTCCCAGGAGGCGCTCAAACCACAAACTCTTACAAGATTCACTCTTCTTGTACTGAAGCCGGCATTGCTCTTTTGTAGTCAATCACGATGCAATTTCTGTGTGTCATGGTGAATGTGAAGGTCCAAGAGATACAGTAAACCTGCACTGGCGCATCGGAATCTAATACTGGTCTCCCAGGTGCAGCTCAAAGCACAAATTCATAGAAGATTCCCTCATCTTGCATATAAGTCGGCGTTGTGCATTTTGTATTCAAACACGATGCAATTTCTGTGTTTCATGGTCAATGTGAAGGGCCAACGATTACAGTAAAAGTGCGCTGGTGAATTGGAATCTAATACTGGTCTCCCAGGAGCCGCTCAAAGCACAAACTCTTAGAAGATTCACTCTTCTTGTACTTAAGTCAGCATCGTGCATTTTGTATTCAATCCCGATGTGATTTCTGTGTTCCATGGTCAATGTGAATGTCCAAGGGATAAAGTAAACCTGCACTGGTGCATCGGAATCTAGTACTGGTCCCCCAGGAGCCGCTCAGATCATAAACGCTTAGAAGATTCACTCTTCTTGTACTTAAGTTGGCATTGTGCTTTTTGTATTCAATCCCGATGCAATTTCTGTGCTTCATGGTCAATGGGAAGGTCCAAGGGATACAGTAAACCTGCACTGGTGCATCGGAATCTACTACTGGTCTCTCGGCAGCCGCTCAAACCACAAACTCTTATAAGATTCTCTCCTCTTGTACTTTAAACGTCATGGTCCTTTTGTATTCAATCCAAATGCAATATCTGTGTTTCATGGTCATTGTGAAGGTCCAAGGGAAACAGAAATCCTGCACTGGGGCATGGGAATCTAATACTAGTCTCCCAGGAGCCGCTCAAACCACAAACTCTAAGAAGATACACTCTTCTTGTACTTAAGTCGGTATTGTGACTTTAATATTGAATCACGATGCAATTTCTGTGTTTCATGGTCAATGTGAAGGTCCAAGGGACGCGGTAAACTTGCAGTGGTGCATCGGAATCTAATACTGGTCTCCCAGAAGCCGCTCAAAACACAAACTCTTAGAAGAATCACTCTTCTTGCACTTAAGTCGGCATTGTCCATTTTGTATTTAGTCCCGATGCATTTTCTGTGTTTCATGGTCAATGTGATGGTCCAAGAGATACAGTTAACCTGCACTGGTGCATCGGAATCGAATACTGGTCTCCCGGCAGCCGCTCAAATCATAAACTCTTAGAAGATTCACTCTTCTTGTACTTAAGTCGGCATTGTCACTTTTGTATTCAATCTTTACGCAATTTCTGTGTTTCATGGTCAATGTGAAGGTCCAAGGGATACAGTAAACCTGCACTTGTGCATCGGAATGTAATACTGGTCTCCCAGGTCACGCTCAAAGCACGAACTCTTAGAAGATTCACTCTTTTTGTACTTACGTTGGCATTGTGCCGTTTGTATTCAATCCCGATGCAATTTCTGTGTTTCATGATCAATGTGAAGGTCCAAGGGATACAGTAAACCTGCACTGGTGCATCGGATTCTAGAACTGGTCAGCCAGGAGCCGCTCAAAGCAAAGACTGTTAGAAGATTGACTCTTCTTGAACTTAAGTTGGCATTGTCCCTTTTGTATTCAATACCGATGCAATTACTGTGTTTCATGGTCAATGTGAAGGTCCAAGGGATACAGTAAACCTGCACTGGTGCATCGGAGTCTAATACTGGTCTCGCAGCAGACGCTCATAGCACAAATTCTTACAAGATACACTCTTCTTGTACTTAAATCGGCATTGTACTATTTGTACCTAATCCCTATTCAATTTCTGTGTTTCGTGGTCAATTTGAAGGTCCAAGGGAAACAGTATACCTGCAGCTGTGCATCGGAATATAATACAGGTCTCCCAGGAGCAGCTCTAAGCTCAAACTCTTAGAAGATTCACTCTTCTTATACTTAAGTCGGCCATGTCCCTTTTGTATTCAATCCCGATGCAATTTCGGTGTTTCATGGTCCATGTGAAGGTCCAAGAGATACGGTAAACCTGCACTGGGGCATCGGAATCAGATACTGGTCTCCCAGGAGGCGCTCAAACCACAAACTCTTACAAGATTCACTCTTCTTGTACTGAAGCCGGCATTGCTCCTATGTAGTCAATCACGATGCAAATTCTGTGTATCATGGTGAATGTGAAAGTCCAAGAGATACAGTAAACCTGCACTGGCGCATCGGAATCTAATACTGGTCTCCCAGGTGCTGCTCAAAGCACAAATTCTTAGAAGATTCCCTCTTCTTGTACTTAAGTCGGCGTTGTGCATTTTGTATTCAAACACGATGCAATATCTGTGTTTCATGGTCAATGTGAAGGACCAACGATTACAGTAAAACTGCGCTGGTGTATTGGAATCTAATACTGGTCTCCCAGGAGCCGCTCAAAGCACAAACTCTTAGAAGATTCACTCTTCTTGTACTTAAGTCAGCATCGTGCATTTTGTATTCAATCCCGACACGATTTTTGTGTGTCATGGTCAATGTGAAGGTCCAAGGGATGCAGTAAACCTGTACTGGTGCATCGGAATCTAATACTGGTCTCCCAGGATCCGCTCAAAGCACAAACGCTTGGTAGATTCACTCTTCTTATACTTAAGTCGGCACTGTGCCTTTTGTATTCAATCCCGATGCGATTTCTGTGTTCCATGGTCAATGTGAATGTCCAAGGGATAAAGTAAACCTGCACTGGTGCATCGGAATCTAGTACTGGTCTCCCGGCAGCCGCTCAAACCACAAACTCTTATAAGATTCTCTCCTCTTGTACTTAAAACGTCATGGTCCTTTTGTATTCAATCCAAATGCAATATCTGAGTTTCATGGTCATTGTGAAAGTCCAAGAGATACAGTAAACCTGCACTGGCGCATCGGAATCTAATACTGGTCTCCCAGGAGCGGCTCTAAAAACAAACTCTAAGAAGTTTCACTCTTCTTGTACTTAAGTCGGTATTGGGACTTTAATATTGAATCACGATGCAATTTCTGTGTTTCATCGTCAATGTGAAGGTCCAAGGGACACGGTAAACTTGCAGTGGTGCATCGGAATCTAATGCTGGTCTCCCAGAAGCCGCTCAAAACACAAACTCTTAGAAGACTCACTCTTCTTGCACTTAAGTCGGCATTGTCCATTTTGTATTCAGTCCCGATGCATTTTCTGTGTTTCATGGTCAATGTGATGGTCCAAGGGATACAGTTAAAATGCACTGGTGCATCGAAATCGAATACTGGTCTCCCGGCAGCCGCTCAAATCATAAACTCTTAGTAGATTCACTCTTCTTGTACTTAAGTCGGCATTTTGCCTTTTCTCATTAATCCCGGTGAAAATTCTGTGTGTCATGGTCAATGCGAATGTCCAAGGGATACATTAGACCTAAACTGGTGCATGGGAATCTCATACTGGCTTTCCAGGAGCCGCTCAAAGCACAAACCCTTAGAAGATTCACTCGTCTTGTACTTAAGTTTGCATTTGGCCTTTTGTATTCAATCCCGATGCAATTTCAGTGTTACATGGTAATGTGATGGTGTAAGGGATACAGTAAATCTGCACTGGTGCATCAGAATCTAATACTGGTCTCCAAGGACCCACTCAAAGCACCAACTCTTTGAAGATACACTCGTCTTGAACTTAATTTGGCATTGTGCCTTTTGTATTCAATCCCGATGCAAATTCTCTGTTTCATGGTCAATGTGAAGGTCCAGAGAATACAGTAAAACTGCGCTGGTGTATTGGAATCTAATACTGGTCTCCCAGGAGATGCTCAAAGCACAAACTCATAGAAGCTTCACTCTTCTTGTACTTAAGTCAGCATCGTGCATTTTGTATTCAATCCCGGCACGATTTCTGTGTGTCATGCTCAATGTGAAGGTCCAAGGGATGCAGTAAACCTGTACTGGAGCATCGGAATCTAATACTGGTCTGCCAGGATCCGCTCAAAGCACAAACCCTTCGAAGATTCACTCTTCTTATACTTAAGTCGGCACTGTGCCTTTAGTATTCGATCCCGATGGGAATTCTGTGTTCCATGGTCAATGTGAATGTCTAAGGGATAAAGTAAACCTGCACTGGTGCATCGGAATCTAATACTGGTCTCCCAGGAGCCGCTCAGATCATAAACTCTTAGAAGATTCACTCTTCTTGTGCTTAAGTCAGCATTGTCACTTTTGTATTCAATCTTTATGCAATTTCTGTGTTTCATGGTCAATGTGAAGGTCCAAGGGATACAGTAAATGTGCGCTGGTGCATCGGATTCTAGAACTGGTCAGCCAGGAGCCGCTCAAAGCAATGACTCTTAGAAGATTGACTCTTCTGGAACTTAAGTTCTCATTGTCCCTTTTGTATTCAATCCCGATGCAATTACTGTGTTTCATTGCCAACGTGAAGGTCCAAGGGATACAGTAAACCTGCACTTGTGCATCGGAGTCTAATACTGGCCTCGCAGCAGACGCTCATAACACAAATTCTTAGAAGATACACTCTTCTTGTACTTAAATCGGATTTGTACTATTTGTACCAAATCCCTATTCGATTTCTGTGTTACATGCTCAATGTGAAGGTCCAAGGGAAACAGTAAACCTTCAGCTGTGCATCGGAATATAATACTGGTCTCCCAGGAACAGCTCTAAGCTCAAACTCTTAGAAGATTCTTTCTTCTTGTACTTAAGTCGGCATTGTGCCTTTTGTATTGAATCCCGATGCAATTTCTGTGTTTCATGGTCAATGTGAAGGTCCAACGGATACAATAAAATTGCACTGGTGCATCGGAATCTAATGCTGGTCTCCCGGCAGCCACACAAACCACAAACTCTTAGAAGATTCACTCTTCTTGTACTTAAGTCGGCATTGTCCCTTTTGTATTCAATCCCGATGCAATTTCGGTGTTTCATGGTCAATGTGAAGGTCCAAGGGATACAGTAAACCTGCACTGGGGCATCGGAATCTGATACTGGTGTCCCAGGAGGCGCTCAAACCACAAACTCTTACAAGATTCACTCTTCTTGTACTGAAGCCGGCATTGCTCTTTTGTAGTCAATCACGATGCAATTTCTGTGTATCATGGTGAATGTGAAGGTCCAAGAGATACAGTAAACCTGCACTGGCGCATCGGAATCTAATACCGGTCTCCCAGGTGCCGCTCAAAGCACAAATTCATAGAAGATTCCCTCTTCTTGTACTTAAGTCGGCGTTGTGCATTTTGTATTCAAACACGATGCAATTTCTGTGTTTCATGGTCAATGTGAAGCGCCAACGATTACAGTAAAACTGCGCTGGTGTATTGGAATCTAATACTGGTCTCCCAGGAGCCGCTCAAAGCACAAACTCTTAGAAGATTCACTCTTCTTATACTTAAGTCGGCACTGTGCCTTTTGTATTCAATCCCGATGCGATTTCTGTGTTCCATGGTCAATGTGAATGTCCAAGGGATAAAGTAAACCTGCACTGGTGCATCGGAATCTAGTACTGGTCTCCCAGGAGCCGCTCAGATCATAAACGCTTAGAAGATTCACTCTTCTTGTACTTAAGTCGGCATTGTGCTTTTTGTATTCAATCCCGATGCAATATCTGTGTTGCATGGTCAATGTGAAGGTCCAAGGGATACAGCAAACCTGCACTAGTGCATCGGAATGTACTACTGGTCTCCCGGCAGCCGCTCAAACCACAAACTCTTATAAGATTCTCTCCTCTTGTACTTTAAACGTCATGGTCCTTTTGTATTCAATCCAAATGCAATATCTGTGTTTCATGGTCATTGTGAAGGTCCAAGGGAAACAGAAAGCCTGCACTGGGGCATTGGAATCTAATACTAGTCTCCCAGGTGCCGCTCAAACCACAAACACCAAGAAGATACACTCTTCTTGTACTTAAGTCGGTATTGTGACTTTAATATTGAATCACGATGCAATTTCTGTGTTTCATGGTCAATGTGAAGGTCCAAGTGACACGGTAAACTTGCACTGGTGCATCGGAATCTAATACTGGTCTTCCGGCAGCCGCTCAAACCACAAACTCTTATAAGATTCTCTCCTCTTGTACTTAAGTCGGAATTGTCCCTTTTGTATTCAATCCCGATGCAATTTCTGTGTTTCATGGTCAATGTGAAGGTCCAAGGGATACAGTAAACCTGCACTGGAGCATCGGAATCTACTACTGGTCTCCCGGCTGCAGCTCAAACCACAAACTCTTATAAGAATCTCTCCTCTTGTACTTAAGTCGGCATTGTCCCTTTTGTATTCAATGCCGATGCAATTTCTGTGACTCATGGTCAATGTGGAGGTCCAAGGGATACAGAAAACCTGCACTGGCGCATCGGAATCTAATACTGGTCTCCCAGGAGCGGCTCTAAAAACAAACTCTAAGAAGTTTAGCTCTTCTTGTACTTAAGTCGGTATTGTGACTTTAATATAGAATCACGATGCAATTTCTGTGTTTCATGGTCAATGTGAAGGTCCAAGGGACACGGTAAACTTGCAGTGGTGCATCGGAATCTAATACTGGTCTCCCAGAAGCCGCTCAAAACACAAACTCTTAGAAGAATCACTCTTCTTGCACTTAAGTCGGCATTGTCCATTTTGTATTCAGTCCCGATGCATCTTATGTGTTTCATGGTCAATGTGATGGTCCAAGGGATGCAGTTAACCTGCACTGGTGCATCGGAATCGATTACTGGTCTCCCGGCAGCCGCTCAAATCATAAACTCTTAGAAGATTCACTCTTCTTGTACTTAAGTCGGCATTGTCACTTTTGTATTCAATCTTTATGCAATTTCTGTGTTTCATGGTCAATGTGAAGGTCCAAGGGATACAGTAAACCTGCACTTGTGCATCGGAATGTAATACTGGTCTCCCAGGTCACGCTCAAAGCACGAACTCTTAGAAGATTCACTCTTTTTGTACTTACGTTGGCATTGTGCCGTTTGTATTCAATCCCGATGCAATTTCTGTGTTTCCTGATCAATGTGAAGGTATAAGGAATACAGTAAACCTGCACTGGTGCATCGGATTCTAGAACTGGTCAGCCAGGAGCCGCTCAAAGCAAAGACTCTTAGAAGATTGACTCTTCTTGAACTTAAGTTGGCATTGTCCCTTTTGTATTCAATACCGATGCAATTACTGTGTTTCATGGTCAATGTGAAGGTCCAAGGGATACAGTAAACCTGCACTGGTGCATCGGAGTCTAATACTGGTCTCGCAGCAGACGCTCATAGCACAAATTCTTACAAGATACACTCTTCTTGTACTTAAATCGGCATTGTACTATTTGTACCTAATCCCTATTCAATTTCTGTGTTTCATGGTCAATTTGAAGGTCCAAGGGAAACAGTATACCTGCAGCTGTGCATCGGAATATAATACTGGTCTCCCTGGAGCAGCTCTAAGCTCAAACTCTTAGAAGATTCACTCTTCTTATACTTAAGTCGGCCATGTCCCTTTTGTATTCAATCCCGATGCAATTTCGGTGTTTCATGGTCCATGTGAAGGTCCAAGAGATACGGTAAACCTGCACTGGGGCATCGGAATCAGATACTGGTCTCCCAGGAGGCGCTCAAACCACAAACTCTTACAAGATTCACTCTTCTTGTACTGAAGCCGGCATTGCTCCTATGTAGTCAATCACGATGCAAATTCTGTGTATCATGGTGAATGTGAAAGTCCAAGAGATACAGTAAACCTGCACTGGCGCATCGGAATCTAATACTGGTCTCCCAGGTGCTGCTCAAAGCACAAATTCTTAGAAGATTCCCTCTTCTTGTACTTAAAGCGGCGTTGTGCATTTTGTATTCAAACACGATGCAATATCTGTGTTTCATGGTCAATGTGAAGGACCAACGATTACAGTAAAACTGCGCTGGTGTATTGGAATCTAATACTGGTCTCCCAGGAGCCGCTCAAAGCACAAACTCTTAGAAGATTCACTCTTCTTGTACTTAAGTCAGCATCGTGCATTTTGTATTCAATCCCGACACGATTTTTGTGTGTCATGGTCAATGTGAAGGTCCAAGGGATGCAGTAAACCTGTACTGGTGCATCGGAATCTAATACTGGTCTCCCAGGATCCGCTCAAAGCACAAACGCTTGGTAGATTCACTCTTCTTATACTTAAGTCGGCACTGTGCCTTTTGTATTCAATCCCGATGCGATTTCTGTGTTCCATGGTCAATGTGAATGTCCAAGGGATAAAGTAAACCTGCACTGGTGCATCGGAATCTAGTACTGGTCTTCCAGGATCCGCTCAGATCATAAACGCTTAGAAGATCCACTCTTCTTGTACTTAAGTCGGCATTGTGCTTTTTGTATTCAATCCCGATGAAATTTCTGTGTTCCATGGTCAATGTGAAGCTCCAAGGGATACAGTAAACCTGCACTGGTGCATCGGAATCTACTACTGGTCTCCCGGCAGCCGCTCAAACCACAAACTCTTATAAGATTCTCTCCTCTTGTACTTAAAACGTCATGGTCCTTTTGTATTCAATCCAAATGCAATATCTGAGTTTCATGGTCATTGTGAAAGTCCAAGAGATACAGTAAACCTGCACTGGCGCATCGGAATCTAATACTGGTCTCCCAGGAGCGGCTCTAAAAACAAACTCTAAGAAGTTTCACTCTTCTTGTACTTAAGTCGGTATTGGGACTTTAATATTGAATCACGATGCAATTTCTGTGTTTCATCGTCAATGTGAAGGTCCAAGGGACACGGTAAACTTGCAGTGGTGCATCGGAATCTAATGCTGGTCTCCCAGAAGCCGCTCAAAACACAAACTCTTAGAAGACTCACTCTTCTTGCACTTAAGTCGGCATTGTCCATTTTGTATTCAGTCCCGATGCATTTTCTGTGTTTCATGGTCAATGTGATGGTCCAAGGGATACAGTTAACCTGCACTGGTGCATCGAAATCGAATACTGGTCTCCCGGCAGCCGCTCAAATCATAAACTCTTAGTAGATTCACTCTTCTTGTACTTAAGTCGGCATTTTGCCTTTTCTCATTAATCCCGGTGCAAATTCTGTGTGTCATGGTCAATGCGAATGTCCAAGGGATACATTAGACCTAAACTGGTGCATGGGAATCTCATACTGGCTTTCCAGGAGCCGCTCAAAGCACAAACCCTTAGAAGATTCACTCGTCTTGTACTTAAGTTTGCATTTGGCCTTTTGTATTCAATCCCGATGCAAATTCTCTGTTTCATGGTCAATGTGAAGGTCCAGAGAATACAGTAAAACTGCGCTGGTGTATTGGAATCTAATACTGGTCTCCCACGAGATGCTCAAAGCACAAACTCATAGAAGCTTCACTCTTCTTGTACTTAAGTCAGCATCGTGCATTTTGTATTCAATCCCGGCACGATTTCTGTGTGTCATGCTCAATGTGAAGGTCCAAGGGATGCAGTAAACCTGTACTGGAGCATCGGAATCTAATACTGGTCTCCAAGGACCCACTCAAAGCACCAACTCTTTGAAGATACACTCGTCTTGAACTTAATTTGGCATTGTGCCTTTTGTATTCAATCCCGATGCAAATTCTCTGTTTCATGGTCAATGTGAAGGTCCAGAGAATACAGTAAAACTGCGCTGGTGTATTGGAATCTAATACTGGTCTCCCAGGAGATGCTCAAAGCACAAACTCATAGAAGCTTCACTCTTCTTGTACTTAAGTCAGCATCGTGCATTTTGTATTCAATCCCGGCACGATTTCTGTGTGTCATGCTCAATGTGAAGGTCCAAGGGATGCAGTAAACCTGTACTGGAGCATCGGAATCTAATACTGGTCTGCCAGGATCCGCTCAAAGCACAAACCCTTCGAAGATTCACTCTTCTTATACTTAAGTCGGCACTGTGCCTTTAGTATTCGATCCCGATGGGAATTCTGTGTTCCATGGTCAATGTGAATGTCTAAGGGATAAAGTAAACCTGCACTGGTGCATCGGAATCTAATACTGGTCTCCCAGGAGCCGCTCAGATCATAAACTCTTAGAAGATTCACTCTTCTTGTGCTTAAGTCGGCATTGTGCTTTTTGTATTCAATTCAGATGCAATTTCTGTCTTTCATGGTCAATGTGAAGGTCCAAGGGATACAGTAAACCTGCACTGGTGCATCGGAATCTACTACTGGTCTCCCGGCAGCCGTTCAAACCACAAACTCTTATAAGATTCTCTACTCTTGCACTTAAAACGTCATGGTCCTTTTGTATTCAATCCAAATGCAATTTCTGTGTTACATGGTCATTGTGAAGGTCCATGGGTTACAGTAATCCTGCACTGGGGCATGGGAATCTAATAATGGTCTTCCAGTAGCCGCTCAAAACACAAACTCTTAGAAGATTCACTCTTCTTGCACTTATGTCGGCATTGTCCATTATGTATTCAATCCAGATGCAATTTCTGTGTTTCATGGTCAATGTGAAGGGCCAAGGGATACAGTTAACTTGCACTGGTGCATCGGAATCGAATACTGGTCTCCCGGCAGCCGCTCAAATCATAAACTCTTAGGAGATTCACTCTTCTTGTACTTAAGTCAGCATTGTCACTTTTGTATTCAATCTTTATGCAATTTCTGTGTTTCATGGTCAATGTGAAGGTCCAAGGGATACAGTAAAACTGCGCTGGTGCATCGGATTCTAGAACTGATCAGCCAGGAGCCGCTCAAAGCAATGACTCTTAGAAGATTGACTCTTCTGGAACTTAAGTTCTCATTGTCCCTTTTGTATTCAATCCCGATGCAATTACTGTGTTTCATTGCCAATGTGAAGGTCCAAGGGATACAGTAAACCTGCACTTGTGCATCGGAGTCTAATACTGGCCTCGCAGCAGACGCTCATAACACAAATTCTTAGAAGATACACTCTTCTTGTACTTAAATCGGATTTGTACTATTTGTACCAAATCCCTATTCAATTTCTGTGTTACATGCTCAATGTGAAGGTCCAAGGGAAACAGTAAACCTTCAGCTGTGCATCGGAATATAATACTGGTCTCCCAGGAACAGCTCTAAGCTCAAACTCTTAGAAGATTCTTTCTTCTTGTACTTAAGTCGGCATTGTCCCTTTTGTATTCAATCCCGATGCAATTTCGGTGTTTCATGGTCAATGTGAAGGTCCAAGGGATACAGTAAACCTGCACTGGGGCATCGGAATCTGATACTGGTGTCCCAGGAGGCGCTCAAACCACCAACTCTTACAAGATTCACTCTTCTTGTACTGAAGCCGGCATTGCTCTTTTGTAGTCAATCACGATGCAATTTCTGTGTGTCATGGTGAATGTGAAGGTCCAAGAGATACAGTAAACCTGCACTGGCGCATCGGAATCTAATACCGGTCTCCCAGGTGCCGCTCAAAGCACAAATTCATAGAAGATTCCCTCTTCTTGTACTTAAGTCGGCGTTGTGCATTTTGTATTCAAACACGATGCAATTTCTGTGTTTCATGGTCAATGTGAAGGTCCAAGTGACACGGTAAACTTGCACTGGTGCATCGGAATCTAATACTGGTCTTCCGGCAGCCGCTCAAACCACAAACTCCTATAAGATTCTCTCCTCTTGTACTTAAGTCGGAATTGTCCCTTTTGTATCCAATCCCGATGCAATTTCTGTGTTTCATGGTCAATGTGAAGGTCCAAGGGATACAGTAAACCTGCACTGGAGCATCGGAATCTACTACTGGTCTCCCGGCTGCAGCTCAAACCACAAACTCTTATAAGAATCTCTCCTCTTGTACTTAAGTCGGCATTGTCCCTTTTGTATTCAATGCCGATGCAATTTCTGTGACTCATGGTCAATGTGGAGGTCCAAGGGATACAGAAAACCTGCACTGGCGCATCGGAATCTAATACTGGTCTCCCAGGAGCGGCTCTAAAAACAAACTCTAAGAAGTTTAGCTCTACTTGTACTTAAGTCGGTATTGTGAATTTAATATAGAATGACGATGCAATTTCTGTGTTTCATGGTCAATGTGAAGGTCCAAGGGACACGGTAAACTTGCAGTGGTGCATCGGAATCTAATACTGGTCTCCCAGAAGCCGCTCAAAACACAAACTCTTAGAAGAATCACTCTTCTTGCACTTAAGTCGGCATTGTCCATTTTGTATTCAGTCCCGATGCATTTTATGTGTTTCATGGTCAATGTGATGGTCCAAGGGATGCAGTTAACCTGCACTGGTGCATCGGAATCGATTACTGGTCTCCCGGCAGCCGCTCAAATCATAAACTCTTAGAAGATTCACTCTTCTTGTACTTAAGTCGGCATTGTCACTTTTGTATTCAATCTTTATGCAATTTCTGTGTTTCATGGTCAATGTGAAGGTCCAAGGGATACAGTAAACCTGCACGTGTGCATCGGAATGTAATACTGGTCTCCCAGGTCACGCTCAAAGCACGAACTCTTAGAAGATTCACTCTTTTTGTACTTACGTTGGCATTGTGCCGTTTGTATTCAATCCCGATGCAATTTCTGTGTTTCCTGATCAATGTGAAGGTCCAAGGGATACAGTAAACCTGCACTGGTGCTTCGGATTCTAAAATTGGTCAGCCAGGAGCCGCTCAAAGCGAAGACTCTTAGAAGTTTGACTCTTCTTGATCTTAAGTTGGCATTTTCCCTTTTGTATTCAATACCGATGCAATTACTGTGTTTCATGGTCAATGTGAAGGTCCAAGGGATACAGTAAAATTGCGCTGGTGCATCGGAATCAAATACTGGTCTCCCAGAAGCCGCTCAAAGCACAAACTCTAAGAAGTTTCACTCTTCTTGTACTTAAGTCGGCATTGTGCCTTTAATATTCAATCACGATGCAATTTCTGTGTTTCATGGTCAATGTAAAGGTCCATGGGACACGGTAATCTTGCACTGGTGCATCGGAATCTAATACTGGTCTCCCAGTAGCCGCTCAAAACACAAACTCTTAGAAGATTCACTCTTCTTCCACTTATGTCGGCATTGTCCATTTTGTAACCAATCCCGATGCAATTTCTGTGTTTCATGGTCAATGTGATGGTCCAAGGGATACAGTAAACCTGCACTGGTGCATCGGAGTCTAATACTGGTCTCGCAGCAGACGCTCATAGCACAAATTCTTAGAAGATACACTCTTCTTGTACTTAAATCGTCATTGTACTATTTGTACCTAATCCCTATTCAATTTCTGTGTTTCATGGTCAATGTGAAGGTCCAAGGGAAACAGTAAACCTGCAGCTGTGCATCGGAATGTAATACTGGTCTCCCAGGAGCAGCTCTTAGCTCAAACTCTTAGGAGATTCACTCTTCTTGTACTTAAGTCAGCATTGTGGCTTTTGTATTGAATCCCGATGCAATTTCTGTGTTTCATGGTCAATGTGAAGGTCCAACGGATACAATAAGATTGCACTGGTGCATCGGAATCTAATGCTTGTCTCCCGGCAGCCACACAAACCACAAACTCTTAGAAGATTCACTCTTCTTGTACTTAAGTCGGCATTGTCCCTTTTGTTTTCAATCCCGATGCAATTTCGGTGTTTCATGGTCAATGTTAAGGTCCAAGGGATACAGTAAACCTGCACTGGGGCATCGGAATCTGATACTGGTCTCCCAGGAGGCGCTCAAACCACAAACTCTTACAAGATTCACTCTTCTTGTACTGAAGCCGGCATTGCTCTTCTGTAGTCAATCACGATGCAATTTCTGTGTATCATGGTGAATGTGAAGGTCCAAGAGATACAGTAAACCGGCACTGGCGCATCGGAATCTAATACTGGTCTCTCAGGTGCTGCTCAAAGCACAAATTCTTAGAAGATTCCCTCTTCTTGTACTTAAGTCGGCGTTGTCTATTTTGTATTCAAACACGATGCAAATTCTGTGTTTCATGGTCAATGTGAAGGACCAACGATTACAGTAAAACTGCGCTGGTGTATTGGAATCTAATACTGGTTTCCCAGGAGCCGCACAAAGCACAAACTCTTAGAAGGTTCACTCTTCTTGTACTTAAGTCAGCATCGTGCATTTTGTATTCAATCCCGACACGATTTTTTTGTGTCATGGTCAATGTGAAGGTCCAAGAGATGCAGTAAACCTATACTGGAGCATCGGAATCTAATACTGGTCTCCCAGGATCCGCTCAAGGCACAAACGCTTGGTAGATTCACTCTTCTTATACTTAAGTCGGCACTGTGCCTTTTGTATTCAATCACGATGCGATTTCTGTGTTCCATGGTCAATGTGAATGTCCAAGAGATAAAGTAAACCTGCACAGGTGCATCGGAATCTAGTACTGGTCTCCCAGGAGCCGCTCAGATCATAAACGCTTAGAAGAATCACTCTTCTTGTACCTTAGTCGGCATTATGCTTTTTGGATTCAATCCCGATGCAATTTCTGTGTTTCATGGTCAATGTGAAGCTCCAAGGGATACAGTAAACCTGCACTGGTGCATCGGAATCTACTACTGATCCCCCGGCAGCCGCTCAAACTACAAACTCTTGTAAGATTCTCTCCTCTTGTGCTTAAAACGTCATGGTCCTTTTGTATTCAATCCAAATGCAGTATCTGTGTTTCATGGTCATTGTGAAGGTCCAAGGGAAACAGAAATCCTGCACTGGGGCATGGGAATCTAATACTAGTCTCCCAGGAGCCGCTCAAACCACAAACTCTAAGAAGATACACTCTTTTTGTACTTAAGTCGGTATTGTGACTTTAATATTGAATCACGATGCGATTTCTGTGATTCATGGTCAATGTGAAGGTCCACGTGACACGGTAAACTTGCACTGGTGCATCGGAATCTAGTACTGGTCTCCCGGCAGCCGCTCAAACCACAAACTCTTATAAGATTCTCTCCTCTTGCATTTAAGTCGGCATTGTCTCTTTTTTATTCAATCCCGATGCAACTTCTGTGTTTCATGTTCAATGTGGAGGTCCAAGGGACACGGTAAACTTGCTGTGGTGCATCGGAATCTAATGGTGGTCTCCCAGAACCCGCTCAAAACACAAACTCTTAGAAGATTCACTCTTCTTGCACTTAAGTCCGCATTATCCATTTTGAATTCAGTCCCGATGCATTTTCTGTGTTTCATGGTCATTGTGATGGTCCAAGGGATACAGTTAACCTGCACTGGTGCATCGGAATCGAATACTGGTCTCCGGGCAGCCGCTCAAAGCACGAACTCTTAGAAGATTCACTCTTTTTGTACTTACGTTGGCATTGTGCCGTTTGTATTCAATCCCGATGCAATTTCTGTGATTCATGATCAATGTGAAGGTCCAAGGGATACAGTAAACCTGCACTTGTGCATCGGAATGTAATACTGGTCTCCCAGGTCACGCTCAAAGCACGAACTCTTAGAAGATTCACTCTTCTTGTACTTAAGTCGGCATTGTGCCTTTAATATTGAATCACGATGCAATTTCTGTGTTTCATGGCCAATGTGAAGGTCCAACGGACACGGTAATCTTGCACTGGTGCATCGGAATCTAATACTGGTCTCCCAGTAGCCGCTCAAAACACAAACTCTTAGAAGATTCACTCTTCCTGCACTTATGTCGGCATTGTCCATTTTGTATTCAATCCCGATACATTTTCTGTGTTTCATGGTCAATGTGAGGGTCCAAGGGATACGGTAAACCTG
The DNA here is from genome assembly GCF_023864345.2 of Schistocerca serialis cubense. Taxonomy (NCBI): domain Eukaryota; kingdom Metazoa; phylum Arthropoda; class Insecta; order Orthoptera; family Acrididae; genus Schistocerca; species Schistocerca serialis. Next base: position 52,634,396 of record NW_026047583.1, read on the forward strand.
CACTGGTGCATCGGAGTCTAATACTGGTCTCCCAGGAGGCGCTCAAAGCACACACTCTTAGAAGATTCACTCTTCTTGTACTTATGTCGGCATTGTGCATTTTGTATTCAATCGCGATGCAATTCCTGTGTTTCCTGGTTAATGTGAAGGGCCAAGGATTGCAGTAAACCTGCACTGGTGCATCGGAATCTAATTCTTGTCCCGAGCATCCACTCAAAGCACAAACTCTTACAAGATTCCTCTTCTTGTATTTAAGCCGGCATTGAGCCTTTTGTATTCAATCCCGATGCAATTTCTGTATTTTATGGTCAATTAGAATGCCCTTTTGTAGTCAATCACGATGCAATTTCTGTGTATCATTTTGAATGTGAAGGTCCAAGAGATACAGTAAACCTGCACTGGCGCATCGGAATCTATTACTGGTCTCCCAGGTGCCGCTCAAAGTACTAATTCTTAGAAGATTCCCTCTTCTTGTACTTAAGTCGGCGTTGTGCATTTTGTATTCAAACACGATGCAATTTCTGTGTTTCATGGTCAACGTGAAGGGCCAAGGATTACAGTAATACTGCGCTCGTGTATTGGAATCTAATACTGGTCTCCCAGGAGCCGCTCAAAGCACAAACTCTTAGAAGATTCGCTCTTCTTGTACTTAAGTCAGCATCGTGCGTTTTGTATTCAATCCCGACACGATTTTTGTGTGTCATGGTCAATGTGAAGGTCCAAGCGATGCAGTAAACCTGTACTGGTGCATCGGAATGTATTACTGGTCCCCCAGGATCCGCTCAAAGCACAAACTCTTGGTAGATTCACTCCTCTTATACTTAAGTCGGCACTGTGCCTTTTGTATTTAATCCCGATGCGATTTCTGTGTTCCATGGTCAATGTGAATGTCCAAGAGATAAAGTAAACCTGCAGTGGTGCATTGGAATCTAGTACTGGTCTCCCAGGAGCCGCTCAGAGCATAAACGCTTAGAAGATTCACTCTTCTTGTACTTAAGTCGGCATTGTCCCTTTTGTATTCAATGCCGATGCAATGTCTGTGACTCATGGTCAATTTGAAAGTCCAAGGGATACAGTAAACCTGCACTGGCGCATCGGAGTCTAATACTGGTTTCCCAGGAGCCGCTCTAAACACAAACTCTAAGAAGTTTCACTCTTTTTGTACTTATGTTGGTATTGTGACTTTAATATTGAATCACGATGCAATTTCTGTGTTTCATGGTCAATGTGAAGGCCCAAGGGACACGGTAAACTTGCACTGGTGCATCGGAATCTAATACTGGTCTCCCAGAAGCCGCTCCATACACAAACTCTTAGAAGATTCACTCTTCTTGCACTTAAGTCGGCATTGTCCATTTTGTATTCAATCCCGATGCATTTTCTGTGTTTCATGGTCAATGTGAAGGTCCATTGGATGCAGTAAACCAGCACTGATGCATCGGAATCTAATTCTGGTATCCCAGCATCCGCTCAAAGCACAAACTCTTACAAGATTCCTCTTCTTGTACTTAAGCCGGCATTGTGCGTTTTATATTCAATCCCGATTCAATTTCTGTATTCCATGGTCAATGTGAAGGCCCAAGGGATACGGTAAACCAGCACAGATGCATCGGAATCTAATACTTGTCTCCCAGCAGCCGCTGAAATCACAAACTCTCGGAAGATTCACTCTACTTGTACTTAAGTCGGCATTGTGCCTTTAGTATTCAATCCCGATACAATTACTGTGTTTCATGGTCAATGTGAAGGTCCAAGTGTTTCAGTAAACCAGCACTGGTGCATCGGAATCTAATACTGGTCTCCCATTAGCCGCTCAAAGCACCACTCTTACAAGATTCACTCTTCTTGTACTTAAGTCGGCTTTGTGCTTTGTATTCAATAACGATGCAATTTCTGGGTTTTCATGGTCAATGTGACGGACCAAGGGATACAGTAAACCAGCACTGGTGCATCGGTATCTGATACTGGCCTCCCAGGCGCCGTTCAAAGCACAAATTCTTGGATGGTTCACTCTACCTGTACTTAAGTCGGCATTGTGCCTTTAGTATTCAATCCCGAAACAATATCTGTTTTTCATGGTCAATGTAAGGGTCCATGGGATGCAGTAAACCAGCACTGGTACATCGGAATCTAATACTGGTCTCCCAGGAGCCGCTCAACTCACACACCCTAACAAGATTCACTCTTCTAGTACCTAAGTCGTTATTGTGCTTTGTATTAAATCCTGATGCAATTTCTGGGTTTTTATGGTCAATGTGACGGTCCAAGGGATACAGTAAACCAGCACTCGTGCATCGGAATCTAATACTGGCCTCTCAGGAGCCGCTCAAAGCGCAAATTCTTGGATGATTCATTCTACTTGTACTTAAGTCGGCATTGTGCCTTTAGTATTCAATCCCGAAACAATTTCTGTGTTTCATGGTCAATGTGAAGGTCCATGGGATGCAGTAAACCAGCACTGGTGCATCGGAATCTAATACTGGTCTCCCAGGAGCCGCTCAAAGCACACACTCTAACAAGATTCACTCTTCTTGTACTTAAGTCGTTATTGTGATTTGTATTCAATCCCGATGCAATTTCTGGGTTTTTATGGTCAATGTGAAGGTCCAAGGGATACAGTATACCTACACTGGTGCATCGGAATCTAATACTGGTCTCCCAGGATCCGCTCAAAGCACAAACTCTTAGAAGATTCAATCTTCTAGTACTTAAGTCGGCATTGTGAATATTGTATTCATTCCCGATGCGATATCTGAGTTTCTCGGCGAATGTGAAGGTCCATGGGATGCAGTAAACGAGGACTGGTGCATCGGTATCTAATTGTGGTCTCCCAGGAGCCGCTCAAAGCACACTTTCTTGGATGGTTCACTCTTCTTGTACTTAAGTCGGCATTGTGAGTTTTGTATTCAATCCCGATGCAATTTCTGTGTTTCATGGTGAATGTGAAGGTCCATGGGATGCTGTAATCCTGCACTGGTGCATCGGAATCTAATACTGGTCTACCAGGAGCCGCTCAAATAACACACTCTTACAAGATCCAATCTTCTTGTACTTAAAAACGGCAATTAGCCTTATACATTCAATCCCGATGCAACTCCTATGATTCATGGTCAATGTGAAGGCCCAAGGGATACAGTATACCTACACTGGTGCATCGAAATCTAATACCGGTCTCCCAGGAGTCGCTCAAAGCACACACTCTTAGAAGATTCACTCTTCTTGTACTTATGTCGGCATTGTGCATTTTGTATTCAATCGCGATGCAATTTCTGTGTTTCATGGTTAATGTGAAGGGCCAAGGATTGCAGTAAACCTGCACTGGTGCATCGGAATCTAATTCTGGTCCCGAGCATCAACTCAAAGCACAAACTCTTACAAGATTCTTCTTCTTGCATTTAAGCCGGCATTGAGCCTTTTGTATTCAATCCCGATGCAATTTCCGTATTTTATGGTCAATTAGAATGCCCAAGGGATACGGTAAACCTGCACTGCTGCATCGCAATCTAGTACTGGTCTCCCAGGAGCCGCTGAAATCACAAACTCTTGGTAGATTCACTCTTCTTGTACTTAAGACGGCATTTTGCCTTTTGTATTCAATCCCGATGCGATTCCTGTGATTCATGGTCAATGTGACGGTCCAAGGAATACAGTAAGCCAGCACTGGTGCATCAGAATCTAATACTGGAATCCCAGGAGCCGCCCAAAACCCAAAGGCTTGGAAGATTCACTCTACTTGTACTTAAGCCGTCATTGTGCCTTTTGTATTCAATCCCGATACAATTTCTGTGTTTCATGGTCAATGTGAAGGTCCATGCGATGCTGTAAACGTGCACTGGTGCATCGGATTCTATTACTGGTCTCCCAGGAGCCGCTCAAATCACACACTCTTACAAGATCCACTCTTCTTGTCCTTAAAACGACAATGAGCCTTATGCATTCAATCCCGATGCAATTCCTATGATTCATGGCCAATGTGAAGGTCCATTGGATGCAGTAAACCTGCACTGGTGCATCGGAATATTGGTCTCCCTGGAGCCGCTCAAATCACACACTCTTAGAAGATTCACTCTTCTTGTACTTAAGTCGGCATTGTGCTTTTCGTATTCAATCCCGATGCAATTTCTGCGTTTCATGGCCAATGTGAAGGCCCAAGGGATACAGTAAACCTGCACTGATGCATCGCAATCTAATACTGGCCTCGCAGGAGATGCTCAAACAGAAACTCTTAGACGTTTCACTCTTCTTGTACTTATGTCGGCATTGTACCTTCTGTATTCAATCCCGATACAATTTCTGTCTTTCATGGTCAATGTGAAGGACCATGGGAAGCAGTAAACCAGCACTGGTGCATCGGAATCTGATACCAGTCTCCCAGGAGCCGTTCAAAGCACACACTCTTAGAAGATTCACTCTTCTTGTATTTAAGTCGGCATTGTGCTTTTGTATTCAATCCCTATGCAATTCCTCTGTTTCATGGTCAATGTGAAGGTCTAAGGGATACAGTAAACCTGCACTGATGCATCGGAATCTAATACTGGTCTCCCAGAGACCGTTCAAATCACGAACGCTTAGAGGATTCACTCTTCTTGTACTTAAGTCGGCATTGTTCCGTTTGTATTCAATCCCGATGCAATTTCTGTGTTTCATGGTCAATGTGAAGGTCCATTGGATGCAGTAAACCAGCACTGATGCATCGGAATCTAATTCTGGTATCCCAGGAGCCGCTCAAAGCACACTTTCTTGGATGGTTCACTCTTCTTGTACTTAAGTCGGCATTGTGAGTTTTGTATTCAATCCCGATGCAATTTCTGTGTTTCATGGTCAATGTGAAGGTCCATGGGATGCTGTAATCCTGCACTGGTGCATCGGAATCTAATACTGGTCTACCAGGAGCCGCTCAAATAACACACTCTTACAAGATCCAATCTTCTTGTACTTAAAAACGGCAATTAGCCTTATACATTCAATCCCGATGCAACTCCTATGATTCATTGTCAATGTGAAGGCCCAAGGGATACAGTATACCTACACTGGTGCATCGGAATCTAATACTGGTCTCCCAGGAGCCGCTCAAAGCACACACTCTTAGAAGATTCACTCTTCTTGTACTTAAGTCGGCATTGTGCCTTATGTATTCAGTCCCGATGCAGTTTCTGTGTTTCATGATCAATGTGAACGTCCAAGGATTTCAGTCAACCAGCACTGGTGCATCGGAATCTAAATCTAGTGTCCCAGGAGCCACTCAAACCACAAACTCTTTGAAGATTCACTCTGCTTGTACTTAAGTCGGCATTGTGCCTTTCGTATTCAATCCCGATGCAATTTCTGCGTTTCACGGTCAATGTGCAGGTCCAAGGGATACAGTAAACCTGCACTGATGCATCGCAATCTAATACTGGTCTCCCAGGAACCGCTCAAAGCACACACTCTTAGATGATTCAATCTTCTTGTACTTAAGTCGGCATTGTGCCTTTTGTATTCCATCCCGATGCAGTTTCTGTGTTTCATGGTCAATGTGAAGGTCCATGGGATGCAGTAAACGTGGACTGGTGCATCGGTATCTTATTATGGTCTCCCAGGAGCCGCTCAAACACACTTTCTTAGATGATTAACTCTTCTTGTACTTAAGTCGACATTGTGAAATTTGTATTCAATCCCGATGCAACTTCTGTGTTTCATGGTCATTGGGAAGGTCTGAGGGGGTACAGTAAACCTGCACTGGTGCATCGGAATCTAATACTGGTCTTCCAGGAGCCGCTCAAAGAAAAAAATCATAGAAGATTCACTCTTCTTGTACTTAAGTCAGTATTGTGCTTTCAGTATTCAATCCCGATGCAATTACTGTGTGTCATGGTCAATGTGACGGTCCAAAGGATACAGTAAACCTGCACAGATGAATCGCAAACTAACACAGGCCTCCCAGGAGCCGCTCAAAGCACAAATTCTTAGAAGATTCACTCTACATGTACTTAAGTCGGCATTGTGCCTTTTGTGATCAATCCCGATACAATTTCTATGTTTCATGGTCAATGCGATGGACCATGGGATGCAGTAAACGTGGACTGGTGCATCGGTATCTAATTCTGGTCTCATAGGAGCCGCTCAAAGCACAAACTCTTAGAAGATTCACTCTCCTATTACTTAAGACAGCATTTAGCCTTTTGTACACAATCCCGACGCAATTCCTCTGATTCATAGACAATGTGACGGTCCAAGGGATGCGGTATACCTGCACTGGTTCATCGGAATCTAATACCGGTCTCCCAGGAGTCGCTCAAAGCACACACTCTTAGAAGATTCACTCTTCTTGTACTTATGTCGGCATTGTGCATTTTGTATTCAATCGCGATGCAATTCCTGTGTTTCCTGGTTAATGTGAAGGGCCAAGGATTGCAGTAAACCTGCACTGGTGCATCGGAATCTAATTCTTGTCCCGAGCATCCACTCAAAGCACAAACTCTTACAAGATTCCTCTTCTTGTATTTAAGCCGGCATTGAGCCTTTTGTATTCAATCCCGATGCAATTTCTGTATTTTATGGTCAATTAGAATGCCCAAGGGATACGGTAAACCTGCACTGCTGCATCGGAATCTAGTACTGGTCTCCCAGGAGCCGCTCAAAGCACAAACTCTTAGAAGATTCAGTCTTCTTTTACTTAAGTCGGCATTGTGCATGTTGTATTCAATCCCGATGCAATTACTGTGTTTCATGGACAATGTGAAGGTCCAAGGGACACAGTAAACCTGCACTGGTGCATCGGAATCTAATTCTGGTCTCCCAGGAGCCGTTCAAAGCAAAAACTCTTAGAAGATTCACTCGTCTTTTCCTGAAGTCGGCATTGTGCTCTTTGGATTCAATGCCGATGGAATTTCTGTGTTTCATGGTCAATGTGAAGGGCCATGGAATACAGTAAACCTGCACTGATGCATCGGAATCTAATACTGGTCTCCCAGATACCGTTCAAATCACGAACGCTTAAAGGATTCACTCTTCCCGTACTTAAGTCGGCATTGTGCCTTTTGTATTCAATCCCGATGCAATTTCTGTGATTCGTGGTCAATGTGAAGGTCCAAATGATGCCGTTAACCTGCACTGATGCATCCGAATCTAATACCGAACCCCCAGGAGCCGCTCATAGCACACAGTCTTAGAGGATTCAGTCATCTTGTACTTATGTCGTCATTGTGTTTTTGAATTCAATCCCGATGCAATTTCTGTGTTTCATGGTCAATGTGAAGGTCCAAGGGATACAGTATACCTACACCGGTGCATCGGAATCTATTACTATTCTCCCAGGAGCCGCTCCAAGCACAACATCTTAGAAGATACACACTTTTTGTACTTAAGACGGAATTTAGCCTTATGTGTTCAATCCCGATGCAATTCCTGTGATTCATGGTCAATGTGAATGTCCAAGGGATGCAGTATACCTACACTGGTGCATGGGAATCTAATACTGGTCTCCCAGGGGCCGCTCAATGCACAAACTCTTAGAAGATTAACTGTTCTTGTACTTAAGTTGGCATTGTGCCTTTTGTATTCAATCCCGATGGAATTTCTGTGTTACATGGTCAATGTGAAGGTCCAAGGGATACAATAAACCTTCACTGGTGCATCGGAATCTAATACCGGACTCCCAGGAGTCGCTCAAAGCTCAAACACTTAGAAGATTCAGTCTTCTTTTACTTAAGTCGGCATTGTGCCTTTTGCATTCAATGCCGATGGAATTTCTGTATTTCATGGTAAATGTGAAGGGTCATGGGATACAATAAGCCTGCACTGGGGCCTCGGAATCTAATACTGGTCTCCCAGGAGCCGTTCAAAGCACAAACCCTTACAATATTCACACTTCGTGTACTTAAGTCGGCATTGTGCTTTTTGTATTCAATCCCGATGTAATATCTGTGATTGATGGTCAATGTGAAGGTCCAAGTTTTACAGTAAACCTGCACTGGTGCATCGGAATCTAATACTTGTCTCCCAGGAGCCGCTCAAAGCACTAACTCTTAGAAGATTCACTCTTCTTGTACTTAAGTATTCATCCTGAATTTTGTATTGAATCCCGATGCAATTTCTGTGTTTCATTATAAATGTGAAGGTCCAAGGGATACAGTAAACCTGCACTGATGCATCGGAATCTAATACTCGTTTGCCAGGTGTGGCTCAATGCACAAACTCTTAGAAGACCCACTCTACTTGTACTTGAGTTGGCATTGTGTCTTTTGCATTCAATCCCGATGCAATATCTGTGTTTTATGGTCAATGTGAAGGTCCTAGGCTTACAGTAAACCTGCACTGGTGCATCGGAATCTAATACTGGTCTCCAAGGAGCCGCTCAAATCACTAACTCTTAGAAGTATCACTCTTATTGTACTTAAGTATGCACTCTGCCATTTATATTCAATCCCGATACAATTTCTGTGTTTCATCGTTAATAAGAATGTCAGAAAGATACAGTAACCCTGAAGTGAAGCATCGGAATCTATAACTAGTGTCACAGGAATGGTTCAAAACATAGACAGTAAGAAGAGTCAGTTTTCTTGTACTTAAGTCAGCATTGTGCATTTTCTATTTAATTCCAATGCAATTTCTGTGTATCATCGTCAATAATGAGGTCCAAGGGAACAGTAAACCTGAAGTGAAGCGTCAGAATCAAAAACCGGTCTCACAGGAAAGGTTCAAAACATAGACAGTAAGAAGAGCCAGTCCTCTTGTACTTGAGTCGGCATTGTGCCTTTTGTATATCATTCCGATGCAATTTCTGTGTTTCATCGTCAATAAGAAGGTCAGAGGGATACAGTAAACCTGAAGTGAAGCATCGGAATTTATAACTAGTGTCACAGGAATGGTTCAAAACATAGACAATAAGAAGAGTCAGTTTTCTTGTACTTAAGTCGGCATTGTGCCTTTTGTATTTAATTCCGATGCAATTTCTGTGTTTCATCGTCAATAAGAAGGTCAGAGAGATACAGTAAACCTGAATTGAAGCATCGGAATCTGTAACTAGTGTCACAGGAATGGTTCAAAACATAGACAGTAAGAAGAGTCAGTTGTCTTGTACTTAAGTCGGCATTGTGCCTTTTCTATTTAATTCCGATGCAATTTCTGTGTTTCGTCATCAACAAGAAGGTCCAAGGGATACAGTAAACCTGAAGTGAAGCATCGCAATCTGAAACCGGTCACACAGGAAAAGTTCAAAGCATAGACAGTAAGAAGAGTCAGTTTTGTTGTACTTAAGTCGGCATTGTGCCTTTTCTAATTAATTCCGATGCAATTTCTGTGTTTCATCGTCAATAAGAAGGTCAGAGGGATACAGTAAACCTGAAGTGAAGCATCGGAATCTACAACTAGTGTCACAGAAATGGTTCAAAACATAGACAGTAAGAAGAGTCAGTTTTCTTGTACTTAAGTCGGCATTGTGCCTCTTCTATTTAATTCTGATGTAATTTCTGTGTTTCATCGTCAATAAGAAGGTCAGAGGGATACAGTAAACCTGAAGTGAAGCATCGGAATCTGTAACTAGTGTCACAGGAATGGTTCAAAACATAGACAGTAAGAAGAGTCAATATTCTTGTAATTGAATCGGTATTGTGCGTTTTATAATTAATTCCGATGCAATGTCTGTGTTTCATCGTCAATAAGAATGTTAGAGGGATACAGTAAACCTGAAGTGAACCATCGGAATCTATAACTAGTGTCACAGGAATGGTTCAAAACATAGACAGTAAGAAGAGTCAGTTTTCTTGTACTTAAGTCAGCATTGTGCATTTTCTATGTAATTCCAATGCAATTTCTGTGTATCATCGTCAATAATGAGGTCCAAGGGATACAGTAAACCTGAAGTGAAGCGTCGGAATCAAAAACCGGTCTCACAGGAAAGGTTCAAAACATAGACAGTAAGAAGAGCCAGTCCTCTTGTACTTGAGTCGGCATTGTGCCTTTTGTATATCATTCCGATGCAATTTCTGTGTTTCATCGTCAATAAGAAGGTCAGAGGGATACAGTAAACCTGAAGTGAAGCATCGGAATTTATAACTAGTGTCACAGGAATGGTTCAAAACATAGACAATAAGAAGAGTCAGTTTTCTTGTACTTAAGTCGGCATTGTGCCTTTTGTATTTAATTCCGATGCAATTTCTGTGTTTCATCGACAATAAGAAGGTCAGAGAGATACAGTAAACCTGAAGTGAAGCATCGGAATCTGTAACTAGTGTCACAGGAATGGTTCAAAACATAGACAGTAAGAAGAGGCAGTTGTCTTCTACTTAAGTCGGCATTGTGCGTTTTCTATTTAATTCCGATGCAATTTCTGTGTTTCATCGTCAATAAGTAGGTCAGAGGGATACAGTAAACCTGAAGTGAAGCATCGGAATCTATAACTAGTGTCACAGGAATGGTTCAAAACATAGACAGTAAGAAGAGTAAGTTGTCTTGTACTTAAGTCGGCATTGTGCCTTTTCTATTTAATTCCGATGCTATTTCTGTGTTTCATCTTCAATAAGGAGGTCAGAAGGATACAGTAAACCTGAAGTGAAGCATCGGAATCTATAACTAGTGTCACAGGAGTGGTTCAAAACATAGATAGTAAGAAGAGTCAGTTGTCATGTACTTGAGTCGGCATTGTGCCTTTTCTATATAATTCCGATGCAATTTCTGTGTTTCTGCGCCAATAAGAAGGTCAGAGAGATACAGTGAACCCGAAGTGAAGCATCGGAATCTGTAACTAGTGTCACAGGAATGGTACAAAACATAGACAGTAAGAAGAGTCAGTCTTCTTGTTTTTAAGTCGGCATTGTGCCTTTTGTATTTAATTCCGATGCAATTTCTGTGTTTCGTCGTCAATAAGAAGGTCCAAGGGATACAGTAAACCTGAAGTGAAGGAACGGAATCTATAACTAGTGTCACAGGAGTGGTTCAAAACATAGATAGTAAGAAGAGTCAGTTGTCTTGTACTTCAGTCGGCATTGTGCCTTTTCTATTTAATTCCGATGCAAATTCTGTGTTTCATCGTCAATAAGGAGGTCAGGGGAATACAGTAAACCTGAAGTGATGCATCGGAATCTATAACTAGTGTCACAGGAATGGTTCATAACATAGACAATAAGAAGAGCCAGTTTTCTTGTACTTAAATCGGCATTGTGCCTTTTCTAATTAATTCCGATGCAATTTCTGTGTTTCATCGTCGATAATAAGGTCAGAGGGATACAGTAAACCTGAAGTGAAGCATCGGAATCTACAACTAGTGTCACAGAAATGGTTCAATGCATAGACAGTAAGAAGAGTCAGTCTTCTTGTACGAAAGTCGGCATTGTGCCTTTTCTATTTAATTCTGATGCAATTTCTGTGTTTCATCGGCAATAAGAAGGTCAGAGGGATACAGTAAACCTGAAGTGAAGCAACGGAATCTATAACTAGTGTCACAGGAGTGGTTCAAAACATAGATAGTAAGAAGAGTCAGTTGTCATGTACTTGAGTCGGCATTGTGCCTTTTCTATTTAATTCCGATGCAATTTCTGTGTTTCTGCGTCAATAAGAAGGTCAGAGGGATACAGTGAACCCGAAGTGAAGCATCGGAAACTGTAACTAGTGTCACAGGAATGGTACAAATCATAGACAGTAAGAAGAGTCAGTCTCCTTGTTTTTAAGTCGGCATTGTGCCTTTTGTATATAATTCCGATGCAATTTCTGTGTTTCGTCGTCAATAAGAAGGTCCAAGGGATACAGTAAACCTGAAGTGAAGCATCGGAATCTAAAACCGGTCTCACAGGAAAGGTTCAAAACATAGACAGTAAGAAGAGCCAGTCCTCTTTTACTTGAGTCGGCATTGTGCCTTTTGTATATAATTCCCATGCAATTTCTGTGTTTCATCGTCAATAAGAAGGTCAGAGGGATACAGTAAACATGAAGTGAAGCATCGGAATCTATAACTAGAGTCACAGGAATGGTTCAAAACATAGACAGTAAGAAGAGTCAGTTGTCCTGTACTTAAGTCGGCATTGTGCCTTTTCTATTTAATTCCGATGCAATTTCTGTGTTTCATCGTCACTACGAAGGTCAGAGGGATACAGTAAACCTGAAGTGAAGCAACGGAATCTATAACTAGTGTCACAGGAGTGGTTCAAAACATAGATAGTAAGAAGAGTCAGTTGTCATGTACTTGAGTCGGCATTGTGCCTTTTCCATTTAATTCCGATGCAATTTCTGTGTTTCGTCGTCAATAAGAAGGTACAAGGGATACAGTAAACCTGAAGTGAAGCATCGCAATCTAGAACCGGTCTCACAGGAAAGGTTCAAAACATAGACAGTCAGAAAAGCCAGTCCTCTTGTACTCCAGTCGGCATTGTGCCTTTTGTATTTAATTTCGATGCAATTTCTGTGTTTCATCGTCAATTAGGAGATCAGAAGGATACAGTGAACCTGAAGTGAAGCATCGGAATCTATAACTAATGTCACAGGAATGGTTCAAATCATAGACAGAAAGAAGAGTTAGTCTTCTTGTACTTGAGTCGGCATTGTGCCTTTTGTATTTAATTCCGATGCAATTTCTGTGTTACGTCGTCAATAAGAAGGTCCAAGGGATACAGTAAACCTGAAGTGAATCATCGCAATCTGAAACCGGTCTCACAGGAAAGGTTCAAAACATAGACAGTAAGAAGAGCCTGTCCTCTTGTACTTGAGTTGGCATTGTGCCTTTTGTATATAATTCCGATGCGATTTCTGTGTTTCATCGTCAATAAGGAGGTCAGAGGGATACAGTAAACATGAAGTGAAGCATCGGAATCTATAACTAGTGTCACAGAAATGGTTCAACACGTAGACAGTAAGAAGAGTTAGTTTTCTTGTACTTAAGTCGGCATTGTGCGTTTTCTATTTAATTCCGATGCAATTTCTGTGTTTCGTCGTCAATAAGAAGGTCAGAGGGATACAGTAAACCTGAAGTGAAGCATCGGAATCTGTAACAAGTGTCACAGAAATGGTTCAAAACATAGACAGTAAGAAGAGTCAGTTTTCTTGTACTTAAGTCGGCATTGTGCCTTTTCTATTTATTTCTGTTGCAATTTCTGTGTTTCATCGTCAATAAGAAGGTCAGAGGGATACAGTAAACCCGAAGTGAAGCATCGCAATCTGTAACTAGTGTCACAGGAATGGTTCAAAACATAGACAGTAAGCAGAGTCAGTTTTCTTGTACTTGAATCGGCATTGTGTCTTTTCTATTTAATTCCGATGCAATGTCTGTGTTTCATCGTCAATAAGAATGTCAGAGGGATACAGTACACCTGAAGTGAACCATCGGAATCTATAACTAGTGTCACAGGAATGGTTCAAAACATAGACAGTAAGAAGGGTCAGTTCTCTTGTACTTAAGTCGGCATTGTGCCTTTTCTATTTAATTCCGATGCAATTTCTGTATTTCATCGTCAATAAGGAGGTCAGGGGGATACAGTAAACCTGAAGTGAAGCATCGGAATCTATAACTAGTGACACAGGAATGGATCAAAACGTAGACAGTAAGCAGAGTCAGTCTTCTTGTAACTAAGTCGGCATTGTGCCTTTTCTATTTAATTCCAATGCAATTTCTGTGTTTCGTCGTCAATAAGAAGGTGCAATGGATACAGTAAACCTGAAGTGAAGCGTCGGACTCTAAAACCGGTCTCACAGGAAGGGTTCAAAACATAGACAGTAAGAAGAGCCGGTCCTCTTGTACTTGACTTGGCATTGTGCCTTTTGTATATAATTCCGATGCAATTTCTGTGCTTCGTCGTCAATAAGAAGGTCCAAGGGATACAGTAAACCTGAAGTGAAGCATCGCAATCTAAAACCGGTCTCTCAGGAAAGGTTCAAAACGTAGACAGTAAGAAGGGCCAGTCCTCTTGTACTTGAGTCGGCATTGTGCCTTTTGTATATAATTCCGATGCAATTTCTGTGTTTCATCGTCAATAAGGAGGTCAGAGGGATACAGTACACCTGAAGTGAAGCAACGGAATCTATAACTAGTGTCACAGGAGTGGTCCAAAACATAGACAGTAAGAAGAGTCAGTTGTCTTGTACTTCAGTCCGCAATGTGCCTTTTCTATTTAATTCCGATGCAAATTCTGTGTTTCATCGTCAATACGGAGGTCAGGGGGATGCAGTAAACCTGAAGTGAAGCACCGGAATCTATAACTAGTGTCACAGGAATGGTTCAAATCATAGACAGGAAGAAGAGCCAGTCTTCTTGTACTTGAGTCGGCATTGTGCCTTTTGTATTTAATTCCGATGCAATTTCTGTGTTACGTCGTCAATAAGAAGGTCCAAGGGATATAGTAAACCTGAAGTGAACCATCGCAATCTAAAACCGGTCTCACAGGAAAGGTTCAAAACATAGACAGTAAGAAGAGCCAGTCCTCTTGTACTTGAGTCGGCATTGTGCCTTTTGTATATAATTCCGATGCAATTTCTGTGTTTCATCGTCAATAAGGAGGTCAGAGGGATACAGTAAACCTGAAGTGAAGCACCGGAATCTATAACTAGTGTCACAGAAATGGTTCAAATCATAGACAGTAAGAAGAGTCAGTTTTCTTGTACTTAAGTCGGCATTGTGCCTTTTCTATTTTATTCTGTTGCAATTTCTGTATTTCATCGTCAATAAGAGGGTCAGTGGGATACAGTAAACCTGAAGTGAAGCATCGGAATCTGTAACTAGTGTCACAGGAATGGTTCAAATCATAGACAGTAAGAAGAGTCAGTTTTCTTGTACTTGAAACGGCATTGTGTCTTTTCTATTTAATTCCTATGCAATTCCTGTGTTTAATCGTCAATAAGAATGTCAGAGGGATACAGTAAACCTGAAGTGAACCATCGGAATCTATAACTAGTGTCACAGGAATGGTTCAAAACATAGACAGTAAGAAGAGTCAGTTTTCCTGTACTTAAGTCAGTATTGTGCCTTTTGTATTTAATTCCAATGCAATTTCTGTGTTTCATCGTCAATAATGTTGTCCAAGGGATACAGTGAACCTGAAGTGAAGCGTCGGAATCAAAAACCGGTCTCACAGGAAAGGTTCAAATTACAGACAGTAAGAAGAGCCAGTCCTCTTGTACTTGAGTCAGCACTGTGCTTTTTGTATATCATTCCGATGCAATTTCTGTGTTTCATCGTCAATAAGAAGGTCAGAGGGATACAGTAAAGCGAAGTGAAGCATCGGAGTTTATAACTACTGTCACAGGAATGGTTCAAAACGTAGACAGTAAGAAGAGTCAGTTTTCTTTTACTTAAGTCGGTATTGTGCCTTTTGTATTTAATTCCGATGCAATTTCTGTGTTTCATCGTCAATAAGAAGGTCAGAGAGATACAATAAACCTGAAGTGAAGCATCGGAATCTGTAACTAGTGTCACAGGAATGGTTCAAAACATAGACAGTAAGAAGGGTCAATTGTCTTGTACTTAAGTCGGCATTGTGCCTTTTCTATCTCATTCCGATGCAATTTCTGTGTTTCATCGTCAATAAGGAGGTCAGAGGGATACAGTAAACCTGAAGTGAAGCATCGGAATTTATAACTAGTGTCAGGAATGGTTCAAAACATAGACAGTAAAATGAGTCAGTTGTCCTGTACTATAGTCGGCATTGTGCCTTTTCTATTTTATTCTGTTGCAATTTCTGTATTTCATCGTCAATAAGAAGGTCAGTGGGATACAGTAAACCTGAAGTGAAGCATCGGAATCTGTAACTAGTGTCACAGGAATGGCTCAAATCATAGACAGTAAGAAGAGTCAGTTTTCTTGTACTTGAAACGGCAATGTATCATTTTTATTTAATTCCAATGCAATTACTGTGTTTCATCGTAAATAAGAATGTCAGAGGGATACAGTAAACCTGAAGTGAACCATCGGAATCTATAACTAGTGTCACAGGAATGGTTCAAAACATAGACAGTAAGAAGAGTCAGTTTTCCTGTACTTAAGTCAGTATTGTGCCTTTTGTATTTAATTCCAATGCAATTTCTGTGTTTCATCGTCAATAATGGGGTCCAAGGGATACAGTGAACCTGAAGTGAAGCGTCGGAATCAAAAACCGGTCTCACAGGAAAGGTTCAAAACACAGACAGTAAGAAGAGCCAGTCCTCTTGTACTTGAGTCAGCACTGTGCTTTTTGTATATCATTCCGATGCAATTTTTGTGTTTCATCGTCAATAAGAAGGTCAGAGGGATACAGTAAACCCGAAGTGAAGCATCGGAATTTATAACTGCTGTCACAGGAATGGTTCAAAACATAGACAGTAAGAAGAGTCAGTTTTCTTTTACTTAAGTCGGCATTGTGCCTTTTGTATATATTTCCGATGCAATTTCTGTGTTTCATCGTCAATAAGAAGGTCAGAGGGATACAGTAAACATGAAGTGAAGAATCGGAATCTATAACTAGTGTCACAGGAATGGTTCAAAGCATAGACAGTAAGAAGAGTCAGTTGTCTTGTACTTAAGTCGGCATTGTGCCTTTTCTGCTTAATTCCGATGCAATTTCTAGGTTTCATCGTCACCAAGAAAGTCAGAGGGATACAGTACACCTGAAGTGGAGCAACGGAATCTATACCTGGTGTCACAGGAGTGGTCCAAAACATAGACAGTAAGAAGAGTCAGTTGTCTTGTACTTCAGTCGGCATTGTGCCTTTTCTATTTAATTCCGATGCAAATTCTGTGTTACATCGTCAATAAGGAGGTCAGGGGGATACAGTAAACATGAAGTGAAGCATCGGAATCTATAACTAGTGTCACAGGAATAATTCAAAACATAGACAGTAAGAAGAGTCAGTTTTCTTGTACTTGAAACGGCATTGTGTCTTTTCTATTTAATTCCGATGCAATGTCTGTGTTTCTTCGTCAATAAGAAGGTCAGAGGGATACAGTAAACCTGAAGTGAAGCATCGGAATCTATAACAAGTGTCACAGAAATGGTTCAAATCATAGACAGTAAGAAGAGTAAGTTTTCTTGTACTTAAGTCGGCATTGTGCCTTTTCTATTTAATTCTGATGCAATTTCTGTATTTCATGGTCAATAAGAAGGTCAGAGGGCTACAGTAAACCTGAAGTGAAGCATCGGAATCTGTAACTAGAGTCACAGGAATGGTTCAAAACATAGACAGTAAGAAGAGTCAGTCTTCCTGTACTTAAGTCAGTATTGTGCCTTTTGTATTTAATTCCAATGCAATTTCTGTGTTTCATCGTCAATAATGGGGTCCAAGGAATACAGTGAACCTGAAGTGAAGCGTCGGAGACAAAAACCGGTCTCACAGGAAAGGTTCAAAACATAGACAGTAAGAAGAGCCGGTCCTCTTGTACTTGACTTGGCATTGTGCCTTTTGTATATAATTCCGATGCAATTTCTGTGCTTCGTCGTCAATAAGAAGGTCCAAGGGATACAGTAAACCTGAAGTGAAGCATCGCAATCTAAAACCGGTCTCTCAGGAAAGGTTCAGAACATAGACAGTAAGAAGAGCCAGTCCTCTTGTACTTGAGTCGGCATTGTGCCTTTTGTATATAATTCCGATGCAATTTCTGTGTTTCATCGTCAATAAGGAGGTCAGAGGGATACAGTACACCTGAAGTGAAGCAACGGAATCTATAACTAGAGTCACAAGAGTGGTCCAAAACATAGACAGTAAGAAGAGTCAGTTGTCTTGTACTTCAGTCCGCAATGTGCCTTTTCTATTTAATTCCGATGCAAATTCTGTGTTTCATCGTCAATAAGGAGGTCAGGGGGATACAGTATACCTGAAGTGAAGCATCGGAATCCATAACTAGTGTCACAGGAATGGTTCAAATCATAGACAGGAAGAAGAGCTAGTCTTCTTGTACTTGAGTCGGCATTGTGCCTTTTGTATTTAATTCCGATGCAATTTCTGTGTTACGTCGTCAATAAGAAGGTCCAAGGGATATAGTAAACCTGAAGTGAAGCATCGCAATCTAAAACCAGTCTCACAGGAAAGGTTCAAAACATAGACAGTAGGAAGAGCCACTCCTCTTGTACTTGAGTCGGCATTGTGCCTTTTGTATATAATTCCGATGCAATTTCTGTGTTTCATCGTCAATAAGGAGGTCAGAGGGATACAGTAAACCTGAAGTGAAGCATCGGAATCTATAACTAGTGTCACAGAAATGGTTCAAATCATAGACAGTAAGAAGAGTCAGTTTTCTTGTACTTAAGTCGGCATTGTGCCTTTTCTATTTTATTCTGATGCAATTTCTGTATTTCATTGTCAATAAGTAGGTCAGAGGGATACAGTAAACCTGAAGTGAAGCATCGGAATGTGTAACTAGTGTCACAGGAATGGTTCAAAACATAGACAGTAAAAAGAGTCAGTTTTCTTGTACTTGAATCGGCATTGTGTCTTTTCTATTTAATTCCGATGCAATGTCTGTGTTTCATCGTCAATAATGGGGTCCAAGGGATACAGTGAACCTGAAGTGTTTGTCGGAATCAAAAACCGGTCTCACAGGAAAGGTTCAAAACACAGACAGTAAGAAGTGCCAGTCCTCTTGTACTTGAGTCAGCACTGTGCTTTTTGTATATTATTCCGATGCAATTTCTGTGTTTCATCGTCAATAAGAAGGTCAGACGGATACATTAAACCCGAAGTGAAGCATCGGAATTTATAACTACTGTCACAGGAATGGTTCAAAACATAGACAGTAAGAAGAGTCAGTTTTCTTTTACTTAAGTCGGCATTGTGCCTTTTGTATTTAATTCCGATGCAATTTCTGTGTTTCATCGTCAATAAGAATGTCAGAGGGATACAGTACACCTGAAGTGAACCATCGGAATCTATAACTAGTGTCACAGGAATGGTTCAAAACATAGACAGTAAGAAGGGTCAGTTCTCTTGTACTTAAGTCGGCATTGTGCCTTTTCTATTTAATTCCGATGCAATTTCTGTGTTTCATCGTCAATAAGGAGGTCAGGGGGATACAGTAAACCTGAAGTGAAGCATCGGAATCTATAACTAGTGACACAGGAATGGATCAAAACGTAGACAGTAAGCAGAGTCAGTCTTCTTGTAACTAAGTCGGCATTGTGCCTTTTCTATTTAATTCCAATGCAATTTCTGTGTTTCGTCGTCAATAAGAAGGTGCAATGGATACAGTAAACCTGAAGTGAAGCGTCGGACTCTAAAACCGGTCTCACAGGAAGGGTTCAAAACATAGACAGTAAGAAGAGCCGGTCCTCTTGTACTTGACTTGGCATTGTGCCTTTTGTATATAATTCCGATGCAATTTCTGTGCTTCGTCGTCAATAAGAAGGTCCAAGGGATACAGTAAACCTGAAGTGAAGCATCGCAATCTAAAACCGGTCTTTCAGGAAAGGTTCAAAACGTAGACAGTAAGAAGGGCCAGTCCTCTTGTACTTGAGTCGGCATTGTGCCTTTTGTATATAATTCCGATGCAATTTCTGTGTTTCATCGTCAATAAGGAGGTCAGAGGGATACAGTACACCTGAAGTGAAGCAACGGAATCTATAACTAGTGTCACAGGAGTGGTCCAAAACATAGACAGTAAGAAGAGTCAGTTGTCTTGTACTTCAGTCCGCAATGTGCCTTTTCTATTTAATTCCGATGCAAATTCTGTGTTTCATCGTCAATACGGAGGTCAGGGGGATGCAGTAAACCTGAAGTGAAGCACCGGAATCTATAACTAGTGTCACAGGAATGGTTCAAATCATAGACAGGAAGAAGAGCCAGTCTTCTTGTACTTAAGTCAGTATTGTGCCTTTTGTATTTAATTCCAATGCAATTTCTGTGTTTCATCGTCAATAATGTGGTCCAAGGGATACAGTGAACCTGAAGTGAAGCGTCGGAATCAAAAACCGGTCTCACAGGAAAGGTTCAAAACACAGACAGTAAGAAGAGCCAGTCCTCTTGTACTTGAGTCAGCACTGTGCTTTTTGTATATCATTCCGATGCAATTTTTGTGTTTCATCGTCAATAAGAAGGTCAGAGGGATACAGTAAACCCGAAGTGAAGCATCGGAATTTATAACTGCTGTCACAGGAATGGTTCAAAACATAGACAGTAAGAAGAGTCAGTTTTCTTTTACTTAAGTCGGCATTGTGCCTTTTGTATATATTTCCGATGCAATTTCTGTGTTTCATCGTCAATAAGAAGGTCAGAGGGATACAGTAAACATGAAGTGAAGAATCGGAATCTATAACTAGTGTCACAGGAATGGTTCAAAGCATAGACAGTAAGAAGAGTCAGTTGTCTTGTACTTAAGTCGGCATTGTGCCTTTTCTGCTTAATTCCGATGCAATTTCTAGGTTTCATCGTCACCAAGAAAGTCAGAGGGATACAGTACACCTGAAGTGGAGCAACGGAATCTATACCTGGTGTCACAGGAGTGGTCCAAAACATAGACAGTAAGAAGAGTCAGTTGTCTTGTACTTCAGTCGGCATTGTGCCTTTTCTATTTAATTCCGATGCAAATTCTGTGTTACATCGTCAATAAGGAGGTCAGGGGGATACAGTAAACATGAAGTGAAACATCGGAATCTATAACTAGTGTCACAGGAATAATTCAAAACCTAGACAGTAAGAAGAGTCAGTTTTCTTGTACTTGAAACGGCATTGTGTCTTTTCTATTTAATTCCGATGCAATGTCTGTGTTTCTTCGTCAATAAGAAGGTCAGAGGGATACAGTAAACCTGAAGTGAAGCATCGGAATCTATAACAAGTGTCACAGAAATGGTTCAAATCATAGACAGTAAGAAGAGTAAGTTTTCTTGTACTTAAGTCGGCATTGTGCCCTTTCTATTTAATTCTGATGCAATTTCTGTATTTCATGGTCAATAAGAAGGTCAGAGGGCTACAGTAAACCTGAAGTGAAGCATCGGAATCTGTAACTAGAGTCACAGGAATGGTTGAAAACATAGACAGTAAGAAGAGTCAGTCTTCCTGTACTTAAGTCAGTATTGTGCCTTTTGTATTTAATTCCAATGCAATTTCTGTGTTTCATCGTCAATAATGGGGTCCAAGGAATACAGTGAACCTGAAGTGAAGCGTCGGAGACAAAAACCGGTCTCACAGGAAAGGTTCAAAACATAGACAGTAAGAAGAGCCGGTCCTCTTGTACTTGACTTGGCATTGTGCCTTTTGTATATAATTCCGATGCAATTTCTGTGCTTCGTCGTCAATAAGAAGGTCCAAGGGATACAGTAAACGTGAAGTGAAGCATCGCAATCTAAAACCGGTCTCTCAGGAAAGGTTCAGAACATAGACAGTAAGAAGAGCCAGTCCTCTTGTACTTGAGTCGGCATTGTGCCTTTTGTATATAATTCCGATGCAATTTCTGTGTTTCATCGTCAATAAGGAGGTCAGAGGGATACAGTACACCTGAAGTGAAGCAACGGAATCTATAACTAGAGTCACAAGAGTGGTCCAAAACATAGACAGTAAGAAGAGTCAGTTGTCTTGTACTTCAGTCCGCAATGTGCCTTTTCTATTTAATTCCGATGCAAATTCTGTGTTTCATCGTCAATAAGGAGGTCAGGGGGATACAGTAAACCTGAAGTGAAGCATCGGAATCCATAACTAGTGTCACAGGAATGGTTCAAATCATAGACAGGAAGAAGAGCTAGTCTTCTTGTACTTGAGTCGGCATTGTGCCTTTTGTATTTAATTCCGATGCAATTTCTGTGTTACGTCGTCAATAAGAAGGTCCAAGGGATATAGTAAACCTGAAGTGAAGCATCGCAATCTAAAACCAGTCTCACAGGAAAGGTTCAAAACATAGACAGTAGGAAGAGCCACTCCTCTTGTACTTGAGTCGTCATTGTGCCTTTTGTATATAATTCCGATGCAATTTCTGTGTTTCATCGTCAATAAGGAGGTCAGAGGGATACAGTAAACCTGAAGTGAAGCATCGGAATCTATAACTAGTGTCACAGAAATGGTTCAAATCATAGACAGTAAGAAGAGTCAGTTTTCTTGTACATAAGTCGGCATTGTGCCTTTTCTATTTTATTCTGATGCAATTTCTGTATTTCATTGTCAATAAGTAGGTCAGAGGGATACAGTAAACCTGAAGTGAAGCATCGGAATGTGTAACTAGTGTCACAGGAATGGTTCAAAACATAGACAGTAAAAAGAGTCAGTTTTCTTGTACTTGAATCGGCATTGCGTCTTTTCTATTTAATTCCGATGCAATGTCTGTGTTTCATCGTCAATAATGGGGTCCAAGGGATACAGTGAACCTGAAGTGTTTGTCGGAATCAAAAACCGGTCTCACAGGAAAGGTTCAAAACACAGACAGTAAGAAGTGCCAGTCCTCTTGTACTTGAGTCAGCACTGTGCTTTTTGTATATTATTCCGATGCAATTTCTGTGTTTCATCGTCAATAAGAAGGTCAGACGGATACATTAAACCCGAAGTGAAGCATCGGAATTTATAACTACTGTCACAGGAATGGTTCAAAACATAGACAGTAAGAAGAGTCAGTTTTCTTGTACATAAGTCGGCATTGTGCCTTTTCTATTTTATTCTGATGCAATTTCTGTGTTTCATCGTCAATAAGGAGGTCAGGGGGATACAGTAAACCTGAAGTGAAGCATCGGAATCTATAACTAGTGACACAGGAATGGATCAAAACGTAGACAGTAAGCAGAGTCAGTCTTCTTGTAACTAAGTCGGCATTGTGCCTTTTCTATTTAATTCCAATGCAATTTCTGTGTTTCGTCGTCAATAAGAAGGTGCAATGGATACAGTAAACCTGAAGTGAAGCGTCGGACTCTAAAACCGGTCTCACAGGAAGGGTTCAAAACATAGACAGTAAGAAGAGCCGGTCCTCTTGTACTTGACTTGGCATTGTGCCTTTTGTATATAATTCCGATGCAATTTCTGTGCTTCGTCGTCAATAAGAAGGTCCAAGGGATACAGTAAACCTGAAGTGAAGCATCGCAATCTAAAACCGGTCTCTCAGGAAAGGTTCAAAACGTAGACAGTAAGAAGGGCCAGTCCTCTTGTACTTGAGTCGGCATTGTGCCTTTTGTATATAATTCCGATGCAATTTCTGTGTTTCATCGTCAATAAGGAGGTCAGAGGGATACAGTACACCTGAAGTGAAGCAACGGAATCTATAACTAGTGTCACAGGAGTGGTCCAAAACATAGACAGTAAGAAGAGTCAGTTGTCTTGTACTTCAGTCCGCAATGTTCCTTTTCTATTTAATTCCGATGCAAATTCTGTGTTTCATCGTCAATACGGAGGTCAGGGGGATGCAGTAAACCTGAAGTGAAGCACCGGAATCTATAACTAGTGTCACAGGAATGGTTCAAATCATAGACAGGAAGAAGAGCCAGTCTTCTTGTACTTGAGTCGGCATTGTGCCTTTTGTATTTAATTCCGATGCAATTTCTGTGTTACGTCGTCAATAAGAAGGTCCAAGGGATATATTAAACCTGAAGTGAACCATCGCAATCTAAAACCGGTCTCACAGGAAAGGTTCAAAACATAGACAGTAAGAAGAGCCAGTCCTCTTGTACTTGAGTCGGCATTGTGCCTTTTGTATATAATTCCGACGCAATTTCTGTGTTTCATCGTCAATAAGGAGGTCAGAGGGATACAGTAAACCTGAAGTGAAGCACCGGAATCTATAACTAGTGTCACAGAAATGGTTCAAATCATAGACAGTAAGAAGAGTCAGTTTTCTTGTACTTAAGTCGGCATTGTGCCTTTTCTATTTTATTCTGTTGCAATTTCTGTATTTCATCGTCAATAAGAGGGTCAGTGGGATACAGTAAACCTGAAGTGAAGCATCGGAATCTGTAACTAGTGTCACAGGAATGGTTCAAATCATAGACAGTAAGAAGAGTCAGTTTTCTTGTACTTGAAACGGCATTGTGTCTTTTCTATTTAATTCCTATGCAATTCCTGTGTTTCATCGTCAATAAGAATGTCAGAGGGATACAGTAAACCTGAAGTGAACCATCGGAATCTATAACTAGTGTCACAGGAATGGTTCAAAACATAGACAGTAAGAAGAGTCAGTTTTCCTGTACTTAAGTCAGTATTGTGCCTTTTGTATTTAATTCCAATGCAATTTCTGTGTTTCATCGTCAATAATGTTGTCCAAGGGATACAGTGAACCTGAAGTGAAGCGTCGGAATCAAAAACCGGTCTCACAGGAAAGGTTCAAATTACAGACAGTAAGAAGAGCCAGTCCTCTTGTACTTGAGTCAGCACTGTGCTTTTTGTATATCATTCCGATGCAATCTCTGTGTTTCATCGTCAATAAGAAGGTCAGAGGGATACAGTAAACCCGAAGTGAAGCATTGGAGTTTATAACTACTGTCACAGGAATGGTTCAAAACGTAGACAGTAAGAAGAGTCAGTTTTCTTTTACTTAAGTCGGCATTGTGCCTTTTGTATTTAATTCCGATGCAATTTCTGTGTTTCATCGTCAATAAGAAGGTCAGAGAGATACAATAAACCTGAAGTGAAGCATCGGAATCTGTAACTAGTGTCACAGGAATGGTTCAAAACATAGACAGTAAGAAGGGTCAATTGTCTTGTACTTAAGTCGGCATTGTGCCTTTTCTATCTCATTCCGATGCAATTTCTGTGTTTCATCGTCAATAAGGAGGTCAGAGGGATACAGTAAACCTGAAGTGAAGCATCGGAATTTATAACTAGTGTCAGGAATGGTTCAAAACATAGACAGTAAGATGAGTCAGTTGTCCTGTACTATAGTCTTCATTGTGCCTTTTCTATTTTATTCTGTTGCAATTTCTGTATTTCATCGTCAATAAGAAGGTCAGTGGGATACAGTAAACCTGAAGTGAAGCATCGGAATCTGTAACTAGTGTCACAGGAATGGCTCAAATCATAGACAGTAAGAAGAGTCAGTTTTCTTGTACTTGAAACGGCATTGTATCTTTTCTATAAAATTCCAATGCAATTACTGTGTTTCATCGTAAATAAGAATGTCAGAGGGATACAGTAAACCTGAAGTGAACCATCGGAATCTATAACTAGTGTCACAGGAATGGTTCAAAACATAGACAGTAAGAAGAGTCAGTTTTCCTGTACTTAAGTCAGTATTGTGCCTTTTGTATTTAATTCCAATGCAATTTCTGTGTTTCATCGTCAATAATGGGGTCCAAGGGATACAGTGAACCTGAAGTGAAGCGTCGGAATCAAAAACCGGTCTCACAGGAAAGGTTCAAAACACAGACAGTAAGGAGAGCCAGTCCTCTTGTACTTGAGTCAGCACTGTGCTTTTTGTATATCATTCCGATGCAATTTCTGTGTTTCATCGTCAATAAGAAGGTCAGAGGGATACAGTAAACCCGAAGTGAAGCATCGGAATTTATAACTACTGTCACAGGAATGGTTCAAAACATAGACAGTAAGAAGAGTCAGTTTTCTTTTACTTAAGTCGGCATTGTGCCTTTTGTATATATTTCCGATGCAATTTCTGTGTTTCATCGTCAATAAGAAGGTCAGAGGGATACAGTAAACATGAAGTGAAGAATCGGAATCTATAACTAGTGTCACAGGAATGGTTCAAAGCATAGACAGTAAGAAGAGTCAGTTGTCTTGTACTTAAGTCGGCATTGTGCCTTTTCTGCTTAATTCCGATGCAATTTCTAGGTTTCATCGTCACCAAGAAAGTCAGAGGGATACAGTACACCTGAAGTGGAGCAACGGAATCTATACCTGGTGTCACAGGAGTGGTCCAAAACATAGACAGTAAGAAGAGTCAGTTGTCTTGTACTTCAGTCGGCATTGTGCCTTTTCTATTTAATTCCGATGCAAATTCTGTGTTACATCGTCAATAAGGAGGTCAGGGGGATACAGTAAACATGAAGTGAAGCATCGGAATCTATAACTAGTGTCACAGGAATAATTCAAAACATAGACAGTAAGAAGAGTCAGTTTTCTTGTACTTGAAACGGCATTGTGTCTTTTCTATTTAATTCCGATGCAATGTCTGTGTTTCTTCGTCAATAAGAAGGTCAGAGGGATACAGTAAACCTGAAGTGAAGCATCGGAATCTATAACAAGTGTCACAGAAATGGTTCAAATCATAGACAGTAAGAAGAGTAAGTTTTCTTGTACTTAAGTCGGCATTGTGCCTTTTCTATTTAATTCTGATGCAATTTCTGTATTTCATGGTCAATAAGAAGGTCAGAGGGCTACAGTAAACCTGAAGTGAAGCATCGGAATCTGTAACTAGAGTCACAGGAATGGTTCAAAACATAGACAGTAAGAAGAGTCAGTCTTCCTGTACTTAAGTCAGTATTGTGCCTTTTGTATTTAATTCCAATGCAATTTCTGTGTTTCATCGTCAATAATGGGGTCCAAGGAATACAGTGAACCTGAAGTGAAGCGTCGGAGACAAAAACCGGTCTCACAGGAAAGGTTCAAAACATAGACAGTAAGAAGAGCCGGTCCTCTTGTACTTGACTTGGCATTGTGCCTTTTGTATATAATTCCGATGCAAGTTCTGTGCTTCGTCGTCAATAAGAAGGTCCAAGGGATACAGTAAACCTGAAGTGAAGCATCGCAATCTAAAACCGGTCTCTCAGGAAAGGTTCAGAACATAGACAGTAAGAAGAGCCAGTCCTCTTGTACTTGAGTCGGCATTGTGCCTTTTGTATATAATTCCGATGCAATTTCTGTGTTTCATCGTCAATAAGGAGGTCAGAGGGATACAGTACACCTGAAGTGAAGCAACGGAATCTATAACTAGAGTCACAAGAGTGGTCCAAAACATAGACAGTAAGAAGAGTCAGTTGTCTTGTACTTCAGTCCGCAATGTGCCTTTTCTATTTAATTCCGATGCAAATTCTGTGTTTCATCGTCAATATGGAGGTCAGGGGATACAGTAAACCTGAAGTGAAGCATCGGAATCTAAAACCGGTCTCACAGGAAAGGTTCAAAACATAGACAGTAAGAAGAGCCAGTCCTCTTGTACTTGAGTCGGCATTGTGCCTTTTGTATTTAATTCCGATGCAATTTCTGTGTTACGTCGTCAATAAGAAGGTCCAAGGGATATAGTAAACCTGAAGTGAAGCATCGCAATCTAAAACAAGTCTCACAGGAAAGGTTCAAAACATAGACAGTAGGAAGAGCCACTCCTCTTGTACTTGAGTCGGCATTGTGCCTTTTGTATATACTTCCGATGCAATTTCTGTGTTTCATCGTCAAGAAGGAGGTCAGAGGGATACAGTAAACCTGAAGTGAAGCATCGGAATCTATAACTAGTGTCACAGAAATGGTTCAAATCATAGACAGTAAGAAGAGTCAGATTTCTTCTACTTAAGTCGGCATTGTGCCTTTTCTATTTTATTCTGATGCAATTTCTGTATTTCATTGTCAATAAGTAGGTCAGAGGGATACAGTAAACCTGAAGTGAAGCATCGGAATGTGTAACTAGTGTCACAGGAATGGTTCAAAACATAGACAGTAAAAAGAGTCAGTTTTCTTGTACTTGAATCGGCATTGTGTCTTTTCTATATAATTCCGATGCAATGTCTGTGTTTCATCGTCAATAATGGGGTCCAAGGGATACAGTGAACCTGAAGTGTTTGTCGGAATCAAAAACCGGTCTCACAGGAAAGGTTCAAAACACAGACAGTAAGAAGAGCCAGTCCTCTTGTACTTGAGTCAGCACTGTGCTTTTTGTATATTATTCCGATGCAATTTCTGTGTTTCATCGTCAATAAGAAGGTCAGACGGATACATTAAACCCGAAGTGAAGCATCGGAATTTATAACTACTGTCACAGGAATGGTTCAAAACATAGACAGTAAGAAGAGTCAGTTTTCTTTTACTTAAGTCGGCATTGTGCCTTTTGTATTTAATTCCGATGCAATTTCTGTGTTTCGTCGTCAATAAGAAGATCAGAGAGATACAATAAACCTGAAGTGAAGCATCGGAATCTGTAACTAGTGTCACAGGAATGGTTCAAAACATAGACAGTAAGAAGGGTCAATTGTCTTGTACTTAAGTCGGCATTGTGCCTTTTCTATTTAATTCCGATGCAATTTCTGTGTTTCATCGTCAATAAGGAGGTCAGAGGGATACAGTACACCTGAAGTGGAGCAACGGAATCTATACCTGGGGTCACAGGAGTGGTCCAAAACATAGACAGTAAGAAGAGTCAGTTGTCTTGTACTTCAGTCGGCATTATGCCTTTTCTATTTAATTCCGATGCAAATTCTGTGTTACATCGTCAATAAGGAGGTCAGGGGGATACAGTAAACCTGAAGTGAAGCATCGGAATCTATAACTAGTGTCACAGGAATGGTCCAAAACATAGACAGTAAGAAGAGTCAGTTGTCTTGTACTTCGGTCGGCATTGTGCCTTTTCTATTTAATTCCAATGCAATTACTGTGTTTCATCGTAAATAAGAATGTCAGAGGGATACAGCAAACCTGAAGTGAACCATCGGAATCTATAACTAGTGTCACAGGAATGGTTCAAAACATAGACAGTAAGAAGAGTCAGTTTTCCTGTACTTAAGTCAGTATTGTGCCTTTTGTATTTAATTCCAATGCAATTTCTGTGTTTCATCGTCAATAATGGGGTCCAAGGGATACAGTGAACCTGAAGTGAAGCGTCGGAATCAAAAACCGGTCTCACAGGAAAGGTTCAAAACACAGACAGTAAGAAGAGCCAGTCCTCTTGTACTTGAGTCAGCACTGTGCTTTTTGTATATCATTCCGATGCAATTTCTGTGTTTCATCGTCAATAAGAAGGTCAGAGGGATACAGTAAACCCGAAGTGAAGCATCGGAATTTATAACTACTGTCACAGGAATGGTTCAAAACATAGACAGTAAGAAGAGTCAGTTTTCTTTTACTTAAGTCGGCATTGTGCCTTTTGTATTTAATTCCGATGCAATTTCTGTGTTTCATCGTCAATAAGAAGGTCAGAGAGATACAATAAACCTGAAGTGAAGCATCGGAATCTGTAACTAGTGTCACAGGAATGGTTCAAAACATAGACAGTAAGAAGGGTCAATTGTCTTGTACTTAAGTCGGCATTGTGCCTTTTCTATCTCATTCCGATGCAATTTCTGTGTTTCATCGTCAATAAGGAGGTCAGAGGGATACAGTAAACCTGAAGTGAAGCATCGGAATCTATAACTAGTGTCAGGAATGGTTCAGGACATAGACAGTAAGTTGAGTCAGTTGTCCTGTACTTAAGTCGGCATTGTGCCTTTTCTATTTAATTACGATGCAATTTCTGTGTTTCATCTTCAATAAGGACGTCAGAGGGATACAGTAAACCTGATGTGAAGCATCGGAATCTATAACTTGTGTCACAGGAATGGTTCAAAACGTAGACAGTAAGAAGAGTCAGTCTTCTTGTACGTAAGTCGGCATTGTGACTTTTCTATTTAATTCCGATGCAATTTCTGTGTTTCGTCGTCAATAAGAAGGGACAAGGGATACAGTAAACCTGAAGTGAAGCATCGAAATCTAAAACCGGTCTCACAGGAGAGGTTCAAAACATAGACAGTAGGAAGAGCCAGTCCTCTTTTACATGAGTCGGCATTGTGCCTTTTGTATATAATTCCGATGCAATTTCTGTGTTTCATCGTCAATAAGAAGGTCAGAGGGATACAGTAAACATGAAGTGAAGAATCGGAATCTATAACTAGTGTCACAGGAATGGTTCAAAGCATAGACAGTAAGAAGAGTCAGTTGTCTTGTACTTAAGTCGGAATTGTGCCTTTTCTGTTTAATTCCGATGCAATTTCTAGGTTTCATCGTCACCAAGAAAGTCAGAGGGATACAGTACACCTGAAGTGGAGCAACGGAATCTATACCTGGTGTCACAGGAGTGGTCCAAAACATAGACAGTAAGAAGAGTCAGTTGTCTTGTACTTCAGTCGGCATTGTGCCTTTTCTATTTAATTCAGATGCAAATTCTGTGTTACATCGTCAATAAGGAGGTCAGGGGGATACAGTAAACATGAAGTGAAGCATCGGAATCTATAACTAGTGTCACAGGAATGGTTCAAAACATAGACAGTAAGAAGAGTCAGTTTTCTTGTACTTGAAACGGCATTGTGTCTTTTCTAATTAATTCCGATGCAATGTATGTGTTTCTTCGTCAACAAGAAGGTCAGAGGGATACAGTAAACCTGAAGTGAAGCATCGGAATCTATAACTAGTGTCACAGAAATGGTTCAAATCATAGACAGTAAGAAGAGTCAGTTTTCTTGTACTTAAGTCGGCATTGTGCCTTTTCTATTTAATTCTGATGCAATTTCTGTATTTCATGGTCAATAAGAAGGTCAGAGGGCTACAGTAAACCTGAAGTGAAGCATCGGAATATGTAACTAGTGTCACAGGAATGGTTCAAAACATAGACAGTAAGAAGAGTCAGTCTTCCTGTACTTAAGTCAGTATTGTGCCTTTTGTATTTAATTCCAATGCAATTTCTGTGTTTCATCGTCAATAATGGGGTCCAAGGAATACAGTGAACCTGAAGTGAAGCGTCGGAGACAAAAACCGGTCTCACTGGAAAGGTTCAAAACATAGACAGTAAGAAGAGCCGGTCCTCTTGTACTTGACTTGGCATTGTGCCTTTTGTATATAATTCCGATGCAATTTCTGTGTTCGTCGTCAATAAGAAGATCCAAGGGATACAGTAAACCTGAAGTGAAGCATCGCAATCTAAAACCGGTCTCTCAGGAAAGGTTCAGAACATAGACAGTAAGAAGAGCCAGTCCTCCTGTACTTGAGTCGGGATTGTGCCTTTTGTATATAATTCCGATGCAATTTCTGTGTTTCATCGTCAATAAGGAGGTCAGAGGGATACAGTACACTTGAAGTGAAGCAACGGAATCTATAACTAGTGTCACAGGAGTGGTCCAAAACATAGACAGTAAGAAGAGTCAGTTGTCTTGTACTTCAGTCCGCAATGTGCGTTTTCTATTTAATTCCGATGCAAATTCTGTGTTTCATCGTCAATACGGAGGTCAGGGGGATACAGTAAACCTGAAGTGAAGCATCGGAATCCATAACTAGTGTCACAGGAATGGTTCAAATCATAGACAGGAAGAAGAGCTAGTCTTCTTGTACTTGAGTCGGCATTGTGCCTTTTGAATTTAATTCCGATGCAATTTCTGTGTTACGTCGTCAATAAGAAGGTCCAAGGGATATAGTAAACCTGAAGTGAAGCATGGCAATCTAAAACCGGTCTCACAGGGAAGGTTCAAAACATAGACAGTAGGAAGGGCCACTCCTCTTGTACTTGAGTCGGCATTGTGCCTTTTGTATATAATTCCGATGCAATTTCTGTGTTTCATCGTCAATAAGGAGGTCAGAGGGTTACAGTAAACCTGAAGTGAAGCATCGGAATCTATAACTAGTGTCACAGAAATGGTTCAAATCATAGACAGTAAGAAGAGTCAGTTTTCTTGTACTTAAGTCGGCATTGTGCCTTTTCTATTTTATTCTGATGCAATTTCTGTATTTCATCGTCTATAAGTAGGGCAGAGGGATACAGTAAACCTGAAGTGAAGCATCGGAATCTGTAACTAGTGTCACAGGAATGGTTCAAAACATAGACAGTAAGAAGAGTCAGTTTTCTTGTACTTGAATCGGCATTGTGCCTTTTCTATTTAATTCCGATGCAATGTCTGTGTTTCATCGTCAATAATGGGGTCCAAGGGATACAGTGAACCTGAAGTGTTTGTCGGAATCAAAAACTGGTCTCACAGGAAAGGTTCAAAACACAGACAGTAAGAAGAGCCAGTCCTCTTGTACTTGAGTCAGCACTGTGCTTTTTGTATATCATTCCGATGCAATTTCTGTGTTTCATCGTCAATAAGAAGGTCAGAGGGATACAGTAAACCCGAAGTGAAGCATCGGAATTTATAACTACTGTCACAGGAATGGTTCAAAACATAGACAGTAAGAAGAGTCAGTTTTCTTTTACTTAAGTCGGCATTGTGCCTTTTGTATTTAATTCCGATGTAATTTCTGTGTTTCTTCGTCAATAAGAAGGTCAGAGAGATACAATAAACCTGAAGTGAAGCATCGGAATCTGTAACTAGTGTCACAGGAATGGTTCAAACATAGACAGTAAGAAGGGTCAATTGTCTTGTACTTAAGTCGGCATTGTGCCTTTTCTATTTAATTCCGATGCAATTTCTGTGTTTCATCGTCAATAAGGAGGTCAGAGGGATACAGTAAACCTGAAGTGAAGCATCGAAATCTAAAACCGGTCTCACAGGAGAGGTTCAAAACATAGACAGTAGGAAGAGCCAGTCCTCTTTTACTTGAGTCGGCATTGTGCCTTTTGTATATAATTCTGATGCAATTTCTGTGTTTCATCGTCAATAAGAAGGTCAGAGGGATACAGTAAACATGAAGTGAAGCATCGGAATCTATAACTAGTGTCACAGGAATGGTTCAAAGCATAGACAGTAAGAAGAGTCAGTTGTCTTGTACTTAAGTCGGCATTGTGCCTTTTCTGTTTAATTCCGATGCAATTTCTGTGTTTCATCGTCACCAAGAAAGTCAGAGGGATACAGTACACCTGAAGTGGAGCAACGGAATCTATACCTGGTGTCACAGGAGTGGTCCAAAACATAGACAGTAAGAAGAGTCAGTTGTCTTGTACTTCAGTCGGCATTGTGCCTTTTCTATTTAATTCCGATGCAAATTCTGTGTTACATCGTCAATAGGGAGGTCAGGGGGATACAGTAAACCTGAAGTAAAGCATCGGAATCTATAACTAGTGTCACAGGAATGGTCCAAAACATAGACAGTAAGAAGAGTCAGTTGTCTTGTACTTCAGTCGGCATTGTGCCTTTTCTATTTAATTCCGATGCAAATTCTGTGTTACATCGTCAATAAGGAGGTCAGGGGGATACAGTAAACATAAAGTGAAGCATCGGAATCTATAACTAGTGTCACAGGAATGGTTCAAAACATAGACAGTAAGAAGAGTCAGTTTTCTTGTACTTGAAACGGCATTGTGCCTTTTCTATCTAATTCCGATGCAATGTCTGTGTTTCTTCGTCAATATGAAGGTCAGAGGGATACAGTAAACCTGAAGTGAAGCATCGGAATCTATAACTAGTGTCACAGAAATGGTTCAAATCATAGACAGTAAGAAGAGTCAGTTTTCTTGTACTTAAGTCGGCATTGTGCCTTTTCTATTTAATTCTGATGCAATTTCTGTATTTCATGGTCAATAAGAAGGTCAGAGGGATACAGTAAACCTGAAGTGAAGCATCGGAATCTGTAACTAGTGTCACAGGAATGGTTCAAAACATAGACAGTAAGAAGAGTCAGTTTTCTTGTACTTGAATCGGCATTGTGCCTTTTCTATTTAATTACGATGCAATTTCTGTGTTTCATCTTCAATAAGGAGGTCAGAGGGATACAGTAAACCTGAAGTGATGCATCGGAATCTATAACTTGTGTCACAGGAATGGTTCAAAACGTAGACAGTAAGAAGAGTCAGTCTTCTTGTACGTAAGTCGGCATTGTGACTTTTCTATTTAGTTCCGATGCAATTTCTGTGTTTCGTCGTCATTAAGAAGGGCCAAGGGATACAGTAAACCTGAAGTGAAGCATCGAAATCTAAAACCGGTCTCACAGGAGAGGTTCAAAACATAGACAGTAGGAAGAGCCAGTCCTCTTTTACTTGAGTCGGCATTGTGCCTTTTGTATATAATTCCGATGCAATTTCTGTGTTTCATCGTCAATAAGAAGGTCAGAGGGATACAGTAAACATGAAGTGATGCATCGGAATCTATAACTAGTGTCACAGGAATGGTTCAAAGCATTGACAGTAAGAAGAGTCAGTTGTCTTGTACTTGAGTCGGCATTGTGCCTTTTCTGTTTAATTCCGATGCAATTTCTGTGTTTCATCGTCACCAAGCAGGTCAGAGGGATACAGTACACGTGAAGTGGAGCAACGGAATCTATACCTGGTGTCACAGGAGTGGTCCAAAACACAGACAGTAAGAAGAGTCAGTTGTCTTGTACTTCAGTCGCCATTGTGACTTTTCTATTTAATTCCGATGCAAATTCTGTGTTACATCGTCAATAAGGAGGACAGGGGGATACAGTAAACCTGAAGTGAAGCATCGGAATCTATAACTAGTGTCACAGGAATTGTTCAAAACATAGACAGTAAGAAGAGTCAGTTTTCTTGTACTTGAATCGGCATTGTGTCTTTTCTATTTAATTCCGATGCAATGTCTGTGTTTCATCGTCAATAAGAAGGTCAGAGGGATACAGTAAACCTGAAGTGAAGCATCGGAATCTATAACTAGTGTCACAGAAATGGTTCAAATCATAGACAGTAAGAAGAATCAGTTTTCTTGTACCTAGGTCGGCATTGTGCCTTTTCTATTTAATTCTGATGCAATTTCTGTATTTCATGGTCAATAAGAAGGTCAGAAGGATACAGTAAACCTGAAGTGAAGCATCGGAATCTGTAACTAGTGTCACAGGAATGGTTCAAGACATAGACAGTAAGAAGAGTCAGTTTTCTTGTACTTGAATCGGCATTGTGTATTTTCTATTTAATTCCGATGCAATGTCTGTGTTTCATCGTCAATCAGAATGTCAGAGGGATACAGTAAACCTGAAGTGAACCATCGGAATCTATAACTAGTGTCACAGGAATGGTTCAAATCATAGACAGTAAGAGGAATCAGTCTTCCTGTACTTAAGTCAGTATTGTGCCTTTTGTATTTAATTCCAATGCAATTTCTGTGTTTCATGGTCAATAATGGGGTCCAAGGGATACAGTGAACCTGAAGTGAAGCGTCGGAATCAAAAACCGGTCTCACAGGAAAGGTTCAAAACATAGACAGTAAGAAGAGCCAGTCCTCTTGTACTTGAGTCAGCATTGTGCTTTTTGTATATCATTCCGATGCAATTTCTGTGTTTCATCGTCAATAAGAAGGTCAGAGGGATACAGCAAACCCGAAGTGAAGCATCGGAATTTATAACTACTGTCACAGGAATGGTTCAAAACATAGACAGTAAGAAGAGTCAGTTTTCTTGTACTTAAGTCGGCATTGTGCCTTTTGTATTAAATTCCGAAGCAATTTCTATGTTTCATCGTCAATAAGAAGGTCAGAGAGATACAGTAAACCTGAAGTGAAGCATCGGAATTTGTAACTAGTGTCACAGGTATGGTTCAAAACATAGACAGTGAGAAGGGTCAATTGTCTTGTACTTAAGTCGGCATTGTGCCGTTTCTATTTAATTCCGATGCAATTTCTGTGTTTCATCGTCAATAAGGAGGTCAGAGGGATACAGTAAACCTGAAGTGAAGCATCGGAATCTATAACTAGTGTCACAGGAATGGTTCATAACGTAGACAGTAAGAAGAGTCAGTCTTATTGTACGTAGGTCGGCATTGTGACTTTTCTATTTAATTCCGATGCAATTTCTGTGTTTCGTCGTCAATAAGAAGGGCCAAGGGATACAGTAAACCTGAAGTGAAGCATCGAAATCTAAAACCGGTCTCACAGGAGAGGTTCAAAACATAGACAGTAGGAAGAGCCAGTCCTCTTTTACTTGAGTCGACATTGTGCCTTTTGTATATAATTCCGATGCAATTTCTGTGTTTCATCGTCAATAAGAAGGTCAGAGGGATACAGTAAACATGAAGTGAAGCATCGGAATCTATAACTAGTGTCACAGGAATGGTTCAAAGCATAGACAGTAAGAAGAGTCAGTTGTCTTGTACTTAAGTCGGCATTGTGCCTTTTGTGTTTAATTCCGATGCAATTTCTGTGTTTCATCGTCACCAAGAAAGTCAGAGGGTTACAGTACACCTGAAGTGGAGCAACGGAATCTATACCTGGTGTCACAGGAGTGGTCCAAAACATAGACAGCAAGAAGAGTCAGTTGTCTTGTACTTCAGTCGGCATTGTGCCTTTTGTATTTAATTCCGATGCAATTTCTGTGTTACGTCGTCAATAAGAAGGTCCAAGGGATATAGTAAAGCTGAAGTGAAGCATCGCAATCTAAAACCGGTCTCTCAGGAAAGGTTCAGAACATAGACAGTAAGAAGAGCCAGTCCTCCTGTACTTGAGTCGGCATTGTGCCTTTTGTATATAATTCCGATGCAATTTCTGTGTTTCATCGTCAATAAGGAGGTCAGAGGGATACAGTACACCTGAAGTGAAGCAACGGAATCTATAACTAGTGTCACAGGAGTGCTCCAAAACATAGACAGTAAGAAGAGTCAGTTGTCTTGTACTTCAGTCCGCAATGTGCCTTTTCTATTTAATTCCGACGCAAATTCTGTGTTTCATCGTCAATAAGGTGGTCAGGGAGATACAGCAAACCTGAAGTGAAGCATCGGAATCCATAACTAGTGTCACAGGAATGGTTCAGATCATAGACAGGAAGAAGAGCCAGTCTTCTTGTACTTGAGTCGGCATTGTGCCTTTTGTATTTAATTCCGATGCAATTTCTGTGTTACGTCGTCAATAAGAAGGTCCAAGGGATATAGTAAACCTGAAGTGAAGCATCGCAATCTAAAACCAGTCTCACAGGAAAGGTTCAAAACATAGACAGTAAGAAGAGCCAGTCCTCTTGCACTTGAGTCAGCACTGTGCTTTTTGTATATCATTCCGATGCAATTTCTGTGTTTCATCGTCAATAAGAAGGTCAGAGGGATACAGTAAACCTGAAGTGAAGCATCGTAATCTATAACTAGTGACACAGGAATGGATCAAAACGTAGACAGTTAGAAGAGTCAGTCTTCTTGTACCTAAGTCGGCATTGTGCCTTTTCTATTTAATTCCAATGCAATTTCTGTGTTTCGTCGTCAATAAGAAGGTTCAATGGATACAGTAAACCTGAAGTGAAGCGTCGGACTCTAAAACCGGTCTCACAGGAAGGGTTCAAAACTTAGACAGTAAGAAGAGCCGGTCCTCTTGTACTTGACTTGGCATTGTGCCTTTTGTATATAATTCCGATGCAATTTCTGTGCTTCGTCGTCAATAAGAAGGTCCAAGGGATACAGTAAACCTGAAGTGAAGCATCGCAATCTAAAACCGGTCTCTCAGGAAAGGTTCAAAACATAGACAGTAAGAAGAGCCAGTCCTCTTGTACTTGAGTCGGCATTGTGCCTTTTGTATATAATTCCGATGCAATTTCTCTGTTTCATCGTCAATAAGGAGGTCAGAGGGATACAGTACACCTGAAGTGAAGCAACGGAATCTATAACTAGTGTCACAGGAGTGGTCCAAAACATAGACAGTAAGAAGAGTCAGTTGTCTTGTACTTCAGTCCGCAATGTGCCTTTTCTATTTAATTCCGATGCAAATTCTGTGTTTCATCGTCAATAAGGAGGTCAGGGGGATACAGTAAACCTGAAGTGAAGCATCGGAACCCATAACTAGTGTCACAGGAATGGTTCAAATGATAGACAGGAAGAAGAGCCAGTCTTCTTGTACTTGAGTCGGCATTGTGCCTTTTGTATTTAATTCCGATGCAATTTCTGTGTTACGTCGTCAATAAGAAGGTCCAAGGGATATAGTAAAGCTGAAGTGAAGCATCGCAATCTAAAACCGGTCTCACAGGAGAGGTTCAAAACATAGACAGTAAGAAGAGCCAGTCCTCTTGTACTTGAGTCGGCATTGTGCCTTTTGTATATAATTCCGATGCAATTTCTGTGTTTCATCGTCAATAAGGAGGTCAGAGGGATACAGTAAACCTGAAGTGAAGCATCGGAATCTATAACTAGTGTCACAGAAATGGTTCAAAACATAGACAGTTAGAAGAGTCAGTTTTCTTGTACTTAAGTCGGCATTGTGCGTTTTCTATTTAATTCCGATGCAATTTCTGTGTTCACCGTCAATTATAAGGTCAGAGGGATACAGTAAACCTGAAGTGAAGCATTGGAATCTATAACTAGTGTCACAGAAATGGTTCAAATCATAGACAGTAAGAAGAGTCAGTTTTCTTGTACTTAAGTCGGCATTGTGCCTTTTCTATTTTATTCTGATGCAGTTTCTGTATTTCATCGTCAATAAGAAGGTCAGAGGGATACAGTAAACCTGAAGTGAAGCATCGGAATCTGTAACTAGTGTCACAGGAATGGTTCAAAACATAGACAGTAAGAAGAGTCAGTTTTCTTGTACTTGAATCGGCATTGTGACTTTTCTATTTAATTCCGATGCAATTTCTGTGTTTCATCTTCAATAAGGAGATCAGAGGGATACATTAAACCTTAAGTGAAGCATCGGAATCTATAACTAGTGTCACAGGAATGGTTCAAAACATAGACAGTAAGATGAGTCAGTTGTCTTGTACTTAAGTCGGCATTGTGCCTTTTCTATTTAATTCCGATGCAAATTCTGTGTTTCATCTCCAATAAGGAGGTCAGAGAGATACATTAAACCTGAAGTGAAGAATCGGAATCTATAACTAGTGTCACAGGAATGGTTCAAAACGTAGACAGTAAGAAGAGTCAGTCTTCTTGTACGTAAGTCTGCATTGTGACCTTTCTATTTAATTCCGATGCAATTTCTGTGTTTCGTCGTCAATAAGAAGGGCCAAGGGATACAGTAAACCTGAAGTGAAGCATCGAAATCTAAAACCGGTCTCACAGGAGAGGTTCAAATGATAGACAGTAGGAAGGGCCAGTCCTCTTTTACTTGAGTCGGCATTGTGCCTTTTGTATATAATTCCGATGCAATTTCTGTGTTTCATCGTCAATAAGAAGGTCAGAGGGATACAGTAAACATGAAGTGAAGCATCGGAATCTATAACTAGTGTCACAGGAATGGTTCAAAGCATAGACAGTAAGAAGAGTCAGTTGTCTTGTACTTAAGTCGGCATTGTGCCCTTTGTATTTAATTCCGATGCAATTTCTATAAATCATCGTCAATAAGAAGGTCAGAGAGATACAATAAACCTGAAGTGAAGCATCGGAATCTATAACTAGTGTCACAGGAATGGTTCAAGGCGTAGACAGTAAGAAGAGTCAGTTTTCTTGTACTTATATCGGCATTGTGTCTTTTCTATTTAATTCCAATGCAATGTCTGTGTTTCATCGTCAATAAGAAGGTCAGAGGGATACAGTAAACCTTAAGTGAAGCATCGGAATCTATAACTAGTGTCACAGAAATGGTTCAAATCATAGACAGTAAGAAGAGTGAGTTTTCTTGTACTTAAGTCGGCATTGTGCCTTTTCTATTTAATTCTGATGCAATTTCTGTATTTCATGGTCAATAAGAAGGTCAGTGGGATACAGTAAACCTGAAGTGAAGCATCGGAACCTGTAACTAGTGTCACAAGAATGGTTCAAAACATAGACAGTAAGAAGAGTCAGTTTTCTTGTACTTGAATCGGCATTGTGTCTTTTCTATATAATTCCGATGCAATGTCTGTGTTTCATCGTCAATCAGAATGTCAGAGGGATACAGTAAACCTGAAAAGAATCATCGGAATCTATAACTAGTGTCACAGGAATGGTTCAAAACATAGACAGCAAGAAGAGTCAGTCTTCCTGTACTTAAGTCAGTATTGTGCCTTTTGTACTTATTTCCAATGCAATTTCTGTGTTTTATCGTCAATAATGGGGTCCAAGGGATACAGTGAACCTGAAGTGAAGCGTCGGAATCAAAAACCGGTCGCACAGGAAAGGTTCAAAACATAGACAGTAAGAAGAGCCAGTCCTCTTGTACTTGACTTGGCATTGTGCCTTTTGTATATAATTCCGATGCAATTTCTGTGCTTCGTCGTCAATAAGAAGGTCCAAGGGATACAGTAAACCTGAAGTGAAGCATCGGAATCTATAACTAGTGTCACAGAAATGGTTCAAATCATAGACAGTAAGAAGAGTCAGTTTTCTTGTACTTAAGTCGGCATTGTGCCTTTTCTATTTTATTCTGATGCAATTTCTGTATTTCATCGTCAATAAGAAGGTCAGAGGGATACAGTAAACCTGAAGTGAAGCATCGGAATCTATAACTAGTGTCACAGAAATGGTTCAAATCATAGACAGTAAGAAGAGTCAGTTTTCTTGTACTTAAGTCGGCATTGTGCCTTTTCTATTTTATTCTGATGCAATTTCTGTATTTCATCGTCAATAAGAAGGTCAGAGGGATACAGTAAACCTGAAGTGAAGCATCGGAATCTGTAACTAGTGTCACAGGAATGGTTCAAAACATAGACAGTAAGAAGAGTCAGTTTTCTTGTACTTGAATCGGCATTGTGTCTTTTCTATTTAATTCCGATGCAATGTCTGTGTTTCATCGTCAATAAGAAGGTCAGAGGGATACAGTAAAAATGAAGAGAACCATTGGAATCTATAACTAGTGTCACAGGAATGGTTCAAAACATAGACAGTGAGAAGAGTCAGTCATCCTGTACTTAAGTCAGTATTGTGCCTTTTGTATTTAATTCCAATGCAATTTCTGTGTTTCATGGTCAATAATAGGGTCCAAGGGATACAGTGAACCTGAAGTGAAGCGTCGGAATCAAAAACCGGTCTCACAGGAAAGGTTGAAAACATAGACAGTAAGAAGAGCCAGTCCTCTTGTACTTGAGTCAGCACTCTGCTTTTTGTGTATCATTCCGATGCAATTTCTGTGTTTCATTGTCAATAAGAAGGTCAGAGGAATACAGTAAACCCGAAGTGTAGCATCGGAATTTATAACTACTGTCACAGGAATGGTTCAAAACATAGACAGTAAGAAGAGTCAGTTTTCTTGTACTTAAGTCGGCATTGTGCCTTTTGTATTTAATTCCGATGCAATTTCTATGTTTCATCGTCAATAAGAAGGTCAGAGAGATACAATAAACCTGAAGTGAAGCATCGGAATCTGTAACTAGTGTCACAGGAATGGTTCAAAACATAGACAGTAAGAAGGGTCACTTGTCTTGTACTTAAGTCGGCATTGTGCCTTTTCTATATAATTCCGATGCAATTTCTGTGTTTCATCGTCAATAAGGAGGTCAGAGGGATACAGTAAATCTGAACTGAAGCATCGGAGTCTATAACTAGTGTCACAGGAATGGTTCAAAACATAGACAGTGAGATGAGTCAGTTGTCTTGTACTTAAGTCGGCATTGTGCCTTTTCCTTTTAATTCCAATGCAATTTCTGTGTTTCATCTTCAATAAGGAGGTCAGAGGGATACAGTAAACCTGAAGTGAAGCATCGAAATCTAAAACCGGTCTGACAGGAAAGGTTCAGAACATAGACAGTAGGAAGAGCCAGTCCTCTTTTACTTGAATCGGCATTGTGCCTTTTGTATATAATTCCGATGCAATTTCTGTGTTTCATCGTCAATAGGAAGGTCAGAGGGATACAGTAAACATGAAGTGAAGCATCGGAATCTATAACTAGTGTCACAGGAATGGTTCAAAGCATAGACAGTAAGAAGAGTCAGTTGTCTTGTACTTAAGTCGGCATTGTGCCTTTTCTGTTTAATTCCGATGCAATTTCTGTGTTTCATCGTCAGCAAGAAAGTCAGAGGGATACAGTACACCTGAAGTGGAGCAACGGAATCTATACCTGGTGTCACAGGAGTGGTCCAAAGCATAGACAGTAAGAAGAGTCAGTTGTCTTGTACTTCAGTCGGCATTGTGCCTTTTCTATTTAATTCCGATGCAAATTCTGTGTTACATCGTCAATAAGGAGGTCAGGGGGATACAGTAAACCTGAAGTGAAGCATCGGAATCTGTAACTAGTGTCACAGGAATGGTTCAAAACATAGACAGTAAGTAGAGACAGTTTTCTTGTACTTGAATCGGCATTGTGTCTTTTCTATATAATTCCGATGCAATGTCTGTGTTTCATCGTCAATCAGAATGTCAGAGGGATACAGTAAACCTGAAGTGAACCATCGGAATCTATAACTAGTGTCACAGGAATGGTTCAAAACATAGACAGCAAGAAGAGTCAGTCTTCCTGTACTTAAGTCAGTACTGTGCCTTTTGTATTTATTTCCAATGCAATTTCTGTGTTTCATCGTCAAAAATGGGGTCCAAGAGATACAGTGAACCTGAAGTGAAGCGTCGGAATCAAAAACCGGTCTCACAGGAAAGGTTCAAAACATAGACAGTAAGAAGAGCCAGTCCTCTTGTAATTGAGTCAGCACTGTGCTTTTTGTATATCATTCCGATGCAATTTCTGTGTTTCATCGTCAATAAGAACGTCAGAGGGATACAGTAAACCTGAAGTGAAGCATCGGAATCTATAACTAGTGACACAGGAATGGATCAAAACGTAGACAGTAAAATGAGTCAGTCTTCTTGTACCTAAGTCGGCATTGTGCCATTTCTATTTAATTCCAATGCAATTTCTGTGTTTCGTCGTCAATAAGAAGGTGCAATGGATACAGTAAACCTCAAGTGAAGCGTCGGACTCTAAAACCGGTCTCACAGGAAGGGTTAAAACATAGACAGTAAGAAGAGCCGGTCCTCTTGTACTTGTCTTGGCATTGTGCCTTTTGTATATAATTCCGATGCAATTTCTGTGCTTCGTCGTCAATAAGAGGGTCCAAGGGATACAGTAAACCTGAAGTGAAGCATCGCAATCTAAAACCGGTCTCTCAGGAAAGGTTCACAGCATAGACAGTAAGGAGAGCCAGTCCTCTTGTACTTGATTCGGCATTGTGCCTTTTGTATATAATTCCGATGCAATTTCTGTGTTTCATCGTCAATAAGGAGGTCAGAGGGATACAGTACACCTGAAGTGAAGCAACGGAATCTATAACTAGTGTCACAGGAGTGGTCCAAAACATAGACAGTAAGAAGAGTCAGTTGTCTTGTACTTCAGTCCGCAATGTGCCTTTTCTATATAATTCCGATGCAAATTCTGTGTTTCATAGTCAATAAGGAGGTCAGGGGGATACAGTAAACCTGAAGTGAAGCAACAAGTGTCACAGGAATGGTTCAAATCATAGACAGGAAGAAGAGCCAGTCTTCTTGTACTTGAGTCGGCATTGTGCCTTTTGCATTTAATTCCGATGCAATTTCTGTGTTACGTCGTCAATAAGAAGGTCCAAGGGATATAGTAATCCTGAAGTGAAGCATCGCAATCTAAAACCGGTCTCACAGGAAAGGTTCAAAACATAGACAGTAAGAAGAGCCAGTCCTCTTGTACTTGAGTCGGCGTTGTGCCTTTTGTATATAATTCCGACGCAATTTCTGTGTTTCATCGTCAATAAGGAGGTCAGAGGGATACAGTAAACCTGAAGTGAACCATCGGAATCTATAACTAGTGTCACAGGAATGGTTCAAAACATAGACAGTAAGAAGAGTCAGTTTTCCTGTACTTAAGTCAGTATTGTGCCTTTTGTATTTAATTCCAATGCAATTTCTGTGTTACATCGTCAATAAGCAGGTCAGAGGGATACAGTAAACATGAAGTGAAGCATCTGAATCTGTAACTAGTGTCACAGGAATGGTTCAAAACATAGACAGTAAGAAGAGTCAGTTTTCTTGTACTTGAATCGGCATTGTGTCTTTTCTATTTAATTCGGATGCAATGTCTGTGTTTCATCGTCAATAAGAATGTCAGAGGGATACAGTAAACCTGAAGTGAACCGTCGCAATCTATAACTAGTGTCACAGGAATGGTTCAAAACATAGACAGTAAGAAGAGTCAGTTTTTCTGTACTTAAGTCAGTATTGTGCCTTTTGTATTTAAATCCAATGCAATTTCTGTGTTTCATCGTCAATAATGGGGTCCAAGGGATACAGTGAACCTGAAGTGAAGCGTCGGAATCAAAAACCGGTCTCACAGGAAAGGTTCAAAACACAGACAGTAAGAAGAGCCAGTCCTCTTGTACTTGAGTCAGCACTGTGCCTTTTGTATATCATTCCGATGCAATTTCTGTGTTTCATCGTCAATAAGAAGGTCAGAGGGATACAGTAAACCCGAAGTGCAGCATCGGAATTTATAACTACTGTCACAGGAATGGTTCAAACATAGACAGTAAGAAGAGTCAGTTTTCTTGTACTTGAATCGGCATTGTGCCTTTTCTATTTAATTCCGATGCAATTTCTGTGTTT
Source organism: Schistocerca serialis cubense (assembly GCF_023864345.2). Lineage (NCBI taxonomy): Eukaryota > Metazoa > Arthropoda > Insecta > Orthoptera > Acrididae > Schistocerca > Schistocerca serialis. The sequence continues at coordinate 52,678,396 of NW_026047583.1, forward strand.
CATCGTCAATAAGGAGGTCAGAGGGATACAGTATACCTGAAGTGAAGCATCGGAATCTATAACTAGTGTCACAGGAATGATTCAAAACATAGACAGTAAGATGAGTCAGTTGTCTTGTACTTAAGTCGGCATTGTGCTTTTCTATTTAATTAAGATGCAATTTCTGTGTTTCATCGTCACCAAGCAGGTCAGAGGGATACAGTACACCTGAAGTGGAGCAACGGAATCTATACCTGGTGTCACAGGAGTGGTGCAAAACATAGACAGTAAGAAGAGTCAGTTGTCTTGTACTTCAGTCGGCATTGTGACTTATCTATTTAATTCCGATGCAAATTCTGTGTTACATCGTCAATAAGGAGGTCAGGGGGATACAGTAAACCTGAAGTGAAGCATCGGAATCTATAACTAGTGTCACAGGAGTGGTTCAAAACATAGACAGTAAGAAGAGTCAGTTTTCTTGTACTTGAATCGGCATTGTGTCTTTTCTATTTAATTCCGATGCAATGTCTGTGTTTCATCGTCAATAAGAAGGTCAGAGGGATACAGTAAACCTGAAGTGAATCATCGGAATCTATAACTAGTGTCACAGAAATGGTTCAAATCATAGACAGTAAGAAGAGTCAGTTTTCTTGTAATTAAGTCGGCATTGTGCCTTTTCTATTTATTTCTGATGCAATTTGTGTATTTCATGGTCAATAAGAAGGTCAGAGGGATACAGTAAACCTGAAGTGAAGCATCGGAATCTGTAACTAGTGTCACAGGAATGGTTCAAAACATAGACAGTAAGAAGAGTCAGTTTTCTTGTACTTGAATCGGCATTGTGTCTTTTCTATTTAATTCCGATGCAATGTCTGTGTTTCATCGTCAATCAGAATGTCAGAGGGATACAGTAAACCTGAAGTGAACCATCGGAATCTATAACTAGTGTCACAGGAATGGTTCAAAACATAGACAGTAAGAAGAGTCAGTCTTCCTGTACTTAAGTCAGTATTGTGCCTTTTGTATTTAATTCCAATGCAATTTCTGTGTTTCATTGTCAATAATGGGGTCCAAGGGATACAGTGAACCTGAAGTGAAGCGTCGGAATCAAAAACCGGTCTCACAGGAAAGGTTCAAAACATAGACAGTAAGAAGAGCCAGTCCTCGTGTACTTGAGTCAGCACTGTGCTTTTTGTATATCATTCCGATGCAATTTCTGTGTTTCATCGTCAATAAGAAGGTCAGAGGGATACAGTAAACCCGAAGTGAAGGATCGGAATTTATAACTACTGTCACAGGAATGGTTCAAAACATAGACAGTAAGATGAGTCAGTTTTCTTGTACCGGCATTGTGCCTTTTGTATTTAATTCCGATGCAATTTCTATGTTTCATCGTCAATAAGAAGGTCAGAGAGATACAATAAACCTGAAGTGAAGCATCGGAATCTGTAACTAGTGTCACAGGAATGGTTCAAAACATAGACAGTAAGAAGGGTCAATTGTCTTGTACTTAAGTCGGCATTGTGCCTTTTCTATTTAATTCCGATGCAATTTATGTGTTTCATCGTCAATAAGGAGGTCAGAGGGATACAGTAAACCTGAAGTGAAGCATCGGAATCTATAACTAGTGTCACAGGAATGGTTCAAAACATAGACAGTAAGATGAGTCAGTTGTCTTGTACTGAAGTCGGCATTGTGCCTTTTCTATTTAATTCCGATGCAATTTCTGTGTTTCATCTTCAATAAGGAGGTCAGAGGGATACAGTAAACCTGAAGTGAAGCATCGCAATCTATAACTAGTGTCACAGGAATGGTTCAAAACGTAGACAGTAAGAAGAGTCAGTCTTCTTGTACGTAAGTCGGCATTGTGACTTTTCTATTTAATTCCGATGCAATTTCTGTGTTTCGTCGTCAATAAGAAGAGACAAGAGATACAGTAAACCTGAAGTGAAGCATCGGAATCTAAAACCGGCCTCACAGGAGAGGTTCAGAACATAGACAGTAGGAAGAGCCAGTCCTCTTTTACTTGAGTCGGCATTGTGCCTTTTGTATATAATTCCGATGCAATATCTGTGTTTCATCGTCAATAAGAAGGTCTGAGGGATACAGTAAACATGAAGTGAAGCATCGGAATCTATAACTAGTGTCACAGGAATGGTTCAAAACATAGACAGTAAGAAGAGTCTGTTGTCTTGTACTTAAGTCGGCATTGTGCCTTTTCTGTTTAATTCCGATGCAATTTCTGTGTTTCATCGTCACCAAGAAGGTCAGAGGGATACAGTACACCTGAAGTGGAGCAACGGAATCTATACCTGGTGTCACAGGAGTGGTCCAAAACATAGACAGTAAGAAGAGTCAGTTGTCTTGTACTTCAGTCGGCATTGTGCCTTTTCTATTTAATTCCGATGCAAATTCTGTGTTTCATCGTCAATAAGAATGTCAGAGGGATACAGTAAACCTGAAGTGAACCATCGGAATCTATAACTAGTGTCACAGGAATGGTTCAAAACATAGACAGTAAGAAGAGTCAGTTTTCCTGTACTTAAGTCAGTATTGTGCCTTTTGTATTTAATTCCAAAGCAATTTCTGCGTTTCATCGTCAATAATGGGGTCCAAGGGATACAGTGAACCTGAAGTGAAGCGTCGGAATCAAAAACCGGTCTCACAGGAAAGGTTCAAAACACAGACAGTAAGAAGAGCCAGTCCTCTTGTACTTGAGTCAGCACTGTGCTTTTTGTATATCATTCCGATGCAATTTCTGTGTTTCATCGTCAATAAGAAGGTCAGAGGGATACAGTAAACCCGAAGTGCAGCATCGGAATTTATAACTACTGTCACAGGAATGGTTCAAACATAGACAGTAAGAAGAGTCAGTTTTCTTTTACTTAAGTCGGCATTGTGCCTTTTGTATTTAATTCCGATGTAATTTCTGTGTTTCATCGTCAATAAGAAGGTCAGAGAGATACAATAAACATGAAGTGAAGCATCGGAATCTGTAACTAGTGTCACAGGAATGGTTCAAAACATAGACAGTAAGAAGGGTCAATTGTCTTGTACTTAAGTCGGCATTGTGCCTTTTCTATTTAATTCCGATGCAATTTCTGTGTTTCATCGTCAATAAGGAGGTCAGAGGGATACAGTAAACCTGAAGTGAAGCATCGGAATCTATAACTAGTGTCACAGGAATGGTCCAAAACATAGACAGTAAGAAGAGTCAGTTGTCTTGTACTTCAGTCGGCATTGTGACTTTTCTATTTAATTCCGATGCAAATTCTGTGTTACATCGTCAATAAGGAGGTCAGGGGGATACAGTAAACCTGAAGTGAAGCATCGGAATTTATAACTAGTGTCACAGGAATGGTTCAAACCATAGACAGTAAGAAGAGTCAGTTTTCTTGCACTTGAATCGGCATTGTGTCTTTTCTATTTAATTCCGATGCAATGTCTGTGTTTCATCGTCAATCAGAATGTCAGAGGGATACAGTAAACCTGAAGTGAAGCATCGGAATCTATAACTAGTGTCACAGGAATGGTTCAAAACATAGACAGTAAGAAGAGTCAGTCTTCCTGTACTTAAGTCAGTATTGTGCCTTTTGTATTTAATTCCAATGCAATTTCTGTGTTTCATGGTCAATAATGGGGTCCAAGGGATACAGTGAACCTGAAGTGAAGCGTCGGAATCAAAAACCGGTCTCACAGGAAAGGTTCAGAACATAGACAGTAAGAAGAGCCAGTCCTCTTGTACTTGAGTCAGCACTGTGCTTTTTGTATATCATTCCGATGCAATTTCTGTGTTTCATCGTCAATAAGAAGGTCAGAGGGATACAGTAAACCCGAAGTGAAGCATCGGAATTTATAACTACTGTCACAGGAATGGTTCAAAACATAGACAGTAAGATGAGTCAGTTTTCTTGTACCGGCATTGTGCTTTTTGTATTTAATTCCGATGCAATTTCTGTGTTTCATCGTCAATAAGGAGGTCAGAGGGATACAGTATACCTGAAGTGAAGCATCGGAATCTATAACTAGTGTCACAGGAATGGTTCAAAACATAGACAGTAAGATGAGTCAGTTGTCTTGTACTTAAGTCGGCATTGTGCCTTTTCTATTTAATTACGATGCAATTTCTGTGTTTCATCGTCACCAAGCAGGTCAGAGGGATACAGTACACCTGAAGTGGAGCAACGGAATCCATACCTGGTGTCACAGGAGTGGTCCAAAACATAGACAGTAAGAAGAGTCAGTTGTCTTGTACTTTAGTCGGCATTGTGACTTATCTATTTAATTCCGATGCAAATTCTGTGTTACATCGTCAATAAGGAGGTCAGGGGGATACAGTAAACCTGAAGTGAAGCATCGGAATCTATAACTAGTGTCACAGGAATGGATCAAAACATAGACGGTAAGAAGAGTCAGTTTTCTTGTACTTGAATCGGCATTGTGTCTTTTCTATTTAATTCCGATGCAATGTCTGTGTTTCATCGTCAATCAGAATGTCAGAGGGATACAGTAAACCTGACGTGAACCATCGGAATCTATAACTAGTGTCCAGGAATGGTTCAAAACATAGACAGTAAGAAGAGTCAGTCTTCCTGTACTTAAGTCAGTATTGTGCCTTTTGTATTTAATTCCAATGCAATTTCTGTGTTTCATGGTCAATAATGGGGACCAAGGGATACAGTGAACCTGACGTGAAGCGTCGGAATCAAAAACCGGTCTCACAGGAAAGGTTCAAAACATAGACAGTAAGAAGAGCCAGTCCTCTTGTACTTGAGTCAGCCCTGTGCTTTTTGTATATCATTCCGATGCAATTTCTGTGTTTCATCGTCAATAAGAAGGTCAGAGGGATACAGTAAACCCGAAGTGAAGCATCGGAATTTATAACTACTGTCACAGGAATGGTTCAAAACATAGACAGTAAGATGAGTCAGTTTTCTTGTACCGGCATTGTGCCTTTTGTATTTAATTCCGATGCAATTTCTATGTTTCATCGTCAATAAGAAGGTCAGAGAGATACAATAAACCTGAAGTGAAGCATCGGAATCTGTAACTAGTGTCACAGGAATGGTTCAAAACATAGACAGTAAGAAGGGTCAATTGTCTTGTACTTAAGTCGGCATTGTGCCTTTTCTATTTAATTCCTATGCAATTTCTGTGTTTCATCGTCAATAAGGAGGTCAGAGGGATACAGTAAACCTGAAGTGAAGCATCGGAATCTATAACTAGGGTCACAGGAATGGTTCAAAACATAGACAGTAAGATGAGTCAGTTGTCTTGTACTGAAGTCGGCATTGTGCCTTTTCTATTTAATTCCGATGCAATTTCTGTGTTTCATCTTCAATAAGGAGGTCAGAGGGATACAGTAAACCTGAAGTGAAGCATCGGAAACTATAACTAGTTTCACAGGAATGGTTCAAAACGTAGACAGTAAGAAGTCGGCATTGTGACTTTTCTATTTAATTCCGATGCAATTTCTGTGTTTCGTCGTCAATAAGAAGGGCCAAGAGATACAGTAAACCTGAAGTGAAGCATCGGAATCTAAAACCGGTCTCACAGGAGAGGTTCAGAACATAGACAGTTGGAAGAGCCAGTCCTCTTTTACTTGAGTCAGCATTGTGCCTTTTGTATATAATTCCGATGCAATTTCTGTGTTTCATCGTCAATAAGAAGGTCTGAGGGATACAGTAAACATGAAGTGAAGCATCGGAATCTATAACTACTGTCACAGGAATGGTTCAAAACATAGACAGTAAGAAGAGTCAGTTGTCTTGTACTTAAGTCGGCATTGTGCCTTTTCTGTTTAATTCCGATGCAATTTCTGTGTTTCATCGTCACCAAGAAGGTCAGAGGGATACAGTACACCTGAAGTGGAGCAACGGAATCTATACAAGGTGTCACAGGAGTGGTCCAAAACATAGACAGTAAGAAGAGTCAGTTGTCTTGTACTTCAGTCGGCATTGTGCCTTTTCTATTTAATTCCGATGCAAATTCTGTGTTTCATCGTCAATAAGAATGTCAGAGGGAAACAGTAAACCTGAAGTGAACCATCGGAATCTATAACTAGTGTCACAGGAATGGTTCAAAACATAGACAGTAAGAAGAGTCAGTTTTCCTGTACTTAAGTCAGTATTGTGCCTTTTGTATTTAATTCCAATGCAATTTCTGCGTTTCATCGTCAATAATGGGGTCCAAGGGATACAGTGAACCTGAAGTGAAGCGTCGGAATCAAAAACCGGTCTCACAGGAAAGGTTCAAAACACAGACAGTAAGAAGAGCCAGTCCTCTTGTACTTGAGTCAGCACTGTGCTTTTTGTATATCATTCCGATGCAATTTCTGTGTTTCATCGTCAATAAGAAGGTCAGAGGGATACAGTAAACCCGAAGTGCAGCATCGGAATTTATAACTACTGTCACAGGAATGGTTCAAAACATAGACAGTAAGAAGAGTCCGTTTTCTTTTACTTAAGTCGGCATTGTGCCTTTTGTATCCCTCTGACCTTCTTATTGACGATGAAACACAGAAATAGCATCGGAAAGATATACAAAAAGCACAGTGCTGACTCAAGTACAAGAGGACTGGCTCTTCTTACTGTCTAAGTTTTGAACCTTTCCTGTGAGACCAGTTTTTGATTCCGTCGCTTCACTTCAGGTTCACTGTATCCCGTGGACTTCATTATTGACGATGAAACACAGAAATTGCATTGGAATTAAATACAAAAGGCACAATACTGACTTAAGTACAAGAAAACTGACTCTTCTCACTGTCTATGTTTTGAACCATTCCTGTGACACTAGTTATAGATTCCGATGGTTCACTTCAGGTTTACTGTATCCCTCTGACATTCTTATTGACGATGAAACACAGACATTCCATCGGAATTAAATAGAAAAGACACAATGCCGATTCAAGTACAAGAAAACTGACTCTTCTTACTGTCTATGTTTTGAACCATTCCTGTGACACTAGTTACAGATTCCGATGCTTCACTTCAGGTTTACTGTATGCCTCTGACCTTCTTATTGACGATGAAATACAGAAATTGCATCAGAATTAAATAGAAAAGGCACAATGCCGACTTAAGTACAAGAAAACTGACTCTTCTTACTGTCTATGATTTGAACCATTTCTGTGACACTAGTTATAGATTCCGATGCTTCACTTCAGCTCTACTGTATCCCTCTGACCTTCTTATTAACGATGAAACACAGAAATTGCATCGGAATTAAATAGAAAACGCACAATGCCGACTTAAGTACAAGAAAACTGACTCTTCTTACTGTCTATGTTTTGAACCATTTCTGTGACACTAGTTATAGATTCTCATGCTTCACTTCAGGTTTACTGTATCCCTCTGACCTCCTTATTGACGATGAAACACAGAAATTGCATCGGAATTATATACAAAAGGCACAATGCCGACTCAAGTACAAGAGGACTGGCTCTTCTTACTGTCTATGTTTTGAAACTTTCCTGTGAGACCGGTTTTAGATTGCGATGCTTCACTTCAGGTTTACTGTATCCCGTGGACCTTCTTATTGACGACGAAACACAGAAATTGCATCGGAATTAAATACAAAAGGCACAATGCCGACTCAAGTACAAGAAGACTGGCTTTTCATTCTGTCTATGTTTTGAACCATTCCTGTGACACTAGTTATAGATTCCGATGATTCACTTCAGGTTCACTGTATCCCTCTGACCTCCTTATTGACGATGACACACAGAAATTGCATCGGAATTAAATGCAAAAGGCACAATGCCGACTCAAGTACAAGAAGGCTGGCTCATCTTACTGTCTATCTTTCGAACCATTCTTGTGACACTAGTTATAGATTCCGTTGCTTCACTTCAGGATTACTGTATCCCTCTGACCTTCTTATTGACGATGAAACACAGAAATTGCATCAGAATTAAATATAACAGTCACAATGCCGACATAAGTACAAGAGGACTGGCTCTTCTTACTGTCTATGTTTTGAACCTTTCCTTTGAGACCGATTTTAGATTCTGATGCTTCACTTCAGGTTTACTGTATACCTTGGACCTTCTTATTGACGACGAAACACAGAAATTGCATTGGAATTAAATAGAAAAGGCACAATGCCGACTTAAAAACAAGAAGACTGACTCTTCTTACTGTCTATGTTTTGAACCATTCCTGTGACACTAGTTACAGATTCCGATGCTTCACTTCGGGTTTACTGTATCCCTCTGGCCTGCTTATTGACGATGAAACACAGAAATTGCATCGGCATTAAATAGAAAAGGCACAATGACGACTCAAGTACATGAAAACTGACTCTTCTTACTGTCTAGGTTTTGGACCACTCCTGTGACACCAGGTATAGATTCCGTTGCTCCACTTCAGGTGTACTGTATCCCTCTGACCTTCTTGGTGACGATGAAACACAGAAATTGCATCGGAATTAAACAGAAAAGGCACAATGCCGACTTAAGTACAAGACAACTGACTCTTCTTACTGTCTATGTTTTGAACCATTCCTGTGACACTAGTTACAGATTCCGATGCTTCACTTCATGTTTACTGTATCCCTCAGACCTTCTTATTGACGATGAATCACAGAAATTGCATCGGAATTATATACAAAAGGCACAATGCCGACTCAAGTAAAAGAGGACTGGCTCTTCCTACTGTCTATGTTCTGAACCTCTCCTGTGAGACCGGTTTTAGATTCCGATGCTTCACTTCAGGTTTACTGTATCTCTTGGCCCTTCTTATTGACGACGAAACACAGAAATTTGCATCGGAATTAAATAGAAAAGTCACAATGCCGACTTACGTACAAGAAGACTGACTCTTCTTACTGTCTACGTTTTGAACCATTCCTGTGACACTAGTTATAGATTCCGATGCTTCACTTCAGGTTTACTGTATCCCTCTGACCTCCTTATTGAAGATGAAACACAGAAATTGCATCGGAATTAAATAGAAAAGGCACAATGCCGACTTAAGTACAAGACAATTGACCCTTCTTACTGTCTATGTTTTGAACCATTCCTGTGACACTAGTTACAGATTCCGATGCTTCACTTCAGGTTTATTGTATCTCTCTGACCTTCTTATTGACGATGAAACATAGAAATTGCATCGGAATTAAATACAAAAGGCACAATGCCGGTACAAGAAAACTAACTCATCTTACTGTCTATGTTTTGAACCATTCCTGTGACAGTAGTTATAAATTCCGATGCTTCACTTCGGGTTTACTGTATCCCTCTGACCTTCTTATTGACGATGAAACACAGAAATTGCATCGGATGTTTCGTCGTCAATAAGAAGGTCAGAGGGATACAGTAAACCTGAAGTGAAGCATCGGAATCTATAACTAGTGTCACAGAAATGGTTCAAATCATAGACAGTAAGAAGAGTCAGTTTTCTTGTACTTAAGTCGGCATTGTGCCTTTTCTATTTAATTCTGATGCAATTTCTGTATTTCATCGTCAATAAGAAGGTCAGAGGGATACAGTAAACCTGAAGTGAAGCATCGGAATCTGTAACTAGTGTCACAGGAATGGTTCAAAACATAGAGAGTAAGAAGAGTCAGTTTTCTTGTACTTGAATCGGCATTGTGTCTTTTCTATTTAATTCCGACGGAATGTCTGTGTTTCATCGTCAATAAGAATGTCAGAGGGATACAGTAAACCTGAAGTGAACCATCGGAATCTATAACTAGTGTCACAGGAATGGTTCAAAACATAGACAGTGAGAAGAGTCAGTTTTCTTGTACTTAAGTCAGTATTGTGCCTTTTGTATTTAATTCCAATGCAATTTCTGTGTTTCATCGTCAATAATGAAGTCCACGGGATACAGTGAACCTGAAGTGAAGCGTCGGAATCAAAAACCGGTCTCACAGGAAAGGTTCAAAACATAGACAGTAAGAAGAGCCAGTCCTCTTGTACTTGAGTCAGCACTGTGCTTTTTGTATATCTTTCCGATGCAATTTCTGTGTTTCATCGTCAATAAGAAGGTCAGAGGGATACAGTAAACCCGAAGTGAAGCATCGGAATTTATAACTACTGTCACAGGAATGATTCAAAACATAGACAGTAAGAAGAGTCAGTTTTCTTGTACTTAAGTCGGCATTGTGCCTATTGTATTTAATTCCGATGCAATTTCTGTGTTTCATTGTGAATAAGAAGGTCAGAGAGATACAATAAACCTGAAGTGAAGCATCGGAATCTGTAACTAGGGTCACAGGAATGGTTCAAAACATAGACAGTAAGAAGGGTCAGTTGTCATGTACTTAAGTCGGCATTGTGCCTTTTCTATTTAATTCCGATGCAATTTCTGTGTTTCATCGTCAATAAGGAGGTCAGAGGGATACAGAAAACCTGAAGTGAAGCATCGGAATCTATAACTAGTGTCACAGGAATGGTTCGAAAGATAGACAGTAAGATGAGCCAGCCTTCTTGTACTTGAGTCGGCATTGTGCCTTTTGCATTTAATTCCGATGCAATTTCTGTGTGTGATCGTCAATAAGGAGGTCAGAGGGATACAGTGAACCTGAAGTGAATCATCGGAATCTATAACTAGTGTCACAGGAATGGTTCAAATCATAGACAGAAAGAAAAGCCAGTCTTCTTGTACTTGAGTCGGCATTGTGCCTTTTGTATTTAATTCCGATGCAATTTCTGTGTTTCGTCGTCAATAAGAACGTCCAAGGGATACAGTAAACCTGAAGTGAAGCATCGCAATCTAAAACCGGTCTCACAGGAAAGCTTCAAAACATAGACAGTAAGAAGAGCCAGTCCTCTTGTACTTGAGTAGGCATTGTGCCTTTTGTATATAATTCCGATGCAATTTCTGTGTTTCATCGTCAATAAGGAGGTCAGAGGGATACAGTAAACCTGAAGTGAAGCATCGGAATCTATAACTAGTGTCACAGAAATGGTTCAAAACATAGACAGTAAGAAGAGTCAGTTGTCTTGTACTTAAGTCGGCATTGTGCCTTTTCTGTTTAATTCCGATGCAATTTCTGTGTTTCATCGTCACCAAGAAGGTCAGAGGGATACAGTACACCTGAAGTGGAGCAACGGAATCTATACCTGGTGTCACAGGAGTGGTCCAAAACATAGACAGTAAGAAGAGTCAGTTTTCATGTACTTGAGTCGTCATTGTGCCTTTTCTATTTAATGCCGATGCAATTTCTGTGTTTCATCGTCAATAAGAAGGCCAGAGGGATACAGTAAACCCGAAGTGAAGCATCGGAATCTGTAACTAGTGTCACAGGAATGGCTCAAAACATAGACAGTAAGAAGAGTCAGTCTTCTTGTTTTTAAGTCGGCATTGTGCCTTTTCTATTTAATTCCAATGCAATTTCTGTGTTTCATCGTCAATAAGAAGGTCCAAGGGATACAGTAAACCTGAAGTGAAGCATCAGAATCTAAAATCATTCTCAAAGGAAAGGTTCAAAACATAGACAGTAAGAAGAGCCAGTCCTCTTGTACTTATGTCGGCATTGTGACTGTTCTATTTAATTCTGATGCAATTTCTGTGTTTCATCGTCAATAAGAAGGTCAGAGGGATACAGTAATCCTGAAGTGAAGCAACGGAATCTATAACTAGTGTCACAAGAGTGGTTCGAAAGATAGACAGTAAGATGAGCCAGCCTTCTTGTACTTGAGTCGGCATTGTGGCTTTTGCATTTAATTCCGATGCAATTTCTGTGTGTCATCGTCAATAAGGAGGTCAGAGGGATACAGTGAACCTGAAGTGAATCATCGGAATCTATAACTAGTGTCACAGGAATGGTTCAAAACATAGACAGAAAGAAAAGCCAGTCTTCTTGTACTTGAGTCGGCATTGTGCCTTTTGTATTTAATTCCGATGCAATTTCTGTGTTTCGTCGTCAATAAGAAGGTCCAAGGGATACAGTAAACCTGAAGTGAAGCATCGCAATCTAAAACCGGTCTCACAGGAAAGTTTCAAAACATAGACAGTAAGAAGAGCCAGTCCTCTTGTACTTGAGTCGGCATTGTGCCTTTTGTATATAATTCCGATGCAATTTCTGTATTTCATCGTCAATAAGAAGGTCAGAGGGATACAGTAAACCTGAAGTGAAGCATCGGAATCTGTAACTAGTGTCACAGGAATGGTTCAAAACATAGAGAGTAAGAAAAGTCAGTTTTCTTGTACTTGAATCGGCATTGTGTCTTTTCTATTTAATTCCGACGGAATGTCTGTGTTTCATCGTCAATAAGAATGTCAGAGGGATACAGTAAACCTGAAGTGAACCATCGAAATCTATAACTAGTGTCACAGGAATGGTTCAAAACATAGACTGTGAGAAGAGTTAGTTTTCTTGTACTTAAGTCAGTATTGTGCCTTTTGTATTTAATTCCAATGCAATTTCTGTGTTTCATCGTCAATAATGAAGTCCACGGGATACAGTGAACCTGAAGTGAAGCGTCGGAATCAAAAACCGGTCTCACAGGAAAGGTTCAAAACATAGACAGTAAGAAGAGCCAGTCCTCTTGTACTTGAGTCAGCACTGTGCTTTTTGTATATCTTTCCGATGCAATTTCTGTGTTTCATCGTCAATAAGAAGGTCAGAGGGATACAGTAAACCCGAAGTGAAGCATCGGAATTTATAACTACTGTCACAGGAATGGTTCAAAACATAGACAGTAAGAAGAGTCAGTTTTCTTGCACTTAAGTCGGCATTGTGCCTATTGTATTTAATTCCGATGCAATTTCTGTGTTTCATTGTGAATAAGAAGGTCAGAGAGATACAATAAACCTGACGTGAAGCATCGGAATCTGTAACTAGGGTCAAAGGAATGGTTCAAAACATAGACAGTAAGAAGGGTCAGTTGTCATGTACTTAAGTCGGCATTGTGCCTTTTCTATTTAATTCCGATGCAATTATGTGTTTCATCGTCAATAAGGAGGTCAGAGGGATACAGAAAACCTGAAGTGAAGCATCGGAATCTATAACTAGTGTCACAGGAATGGTTCGAAAGATAGACAGTAAGATGAGCCAGCCTTCTTGTACTTGAGTCGGCATTGTGCCTTTTGCATTTAATTCCGATGCAATTTCTGTGTGTGATCGTCAATAAGGAGGTCAGAGGGATACAGTGAACCTGAAGTGAATCATCGGAATCTATAACTAGTGTCACAGGAATGGTTCAAAACATAGACAGAAAGAAAAGCCAGTCTTCTTGTACTTGAGTCGGCATTGTGCCTTTTGTATTTAATTCCGATGCAATTTCTGTGTTTCGTCGTCAATAAGAACGTCCAAGGGATACAGTAAACCTGAAGTGAAGCATCGCAATCTAAAACCGGTCTCACAGGAAAGCTTCAAAACATAGACAGTAAGAAGAGCCAGTCCTCTTGTACTTGAGTAGGCATTGTGCCTTTTGTATATAATTCCGATGCAATTTCTGTGTTTCATCGTCAATAAGGAGGTCAGAGGGATACAGTAAACCTGAAGTGAAGCATCAGAATCTATAACTAGTGTCACAGAAATGGTTCAAAACATAGACAGTAAGAAGAGTCAGTTTTCTTGTACTTAAGTCGGCATTATGCGTTTTCTATCTAATTCCGATGCAATTTCTGTGTTTCATCGTTAATAAGAAGGTCAGAGGGATACAGTAGACCTGAAGTGAAGCATCGGAATCTATAACTAGTGTCACAGAAATGGTTCAAATCATAGACAGTAAGAAGAGTCAGTTTTCTTGTACTTAAGTCGGCATTGTGCCTTTTCTATTTAATTCTGATGCAATTTCTGTATTTCATCGTCAATAAGAAGGTCAGAGGGATACAGTAAACCTGAAGTGAAGCATCGGAATCTGTAACTAGTGTCACAGGAATGGTTCAAAACATAGACAGTAAGAAGAGTCAGTTTTCTTGTACTTGAATCGGCATTGTGTCTTTTCTATTTAATTACGATGGAATGTCTCTGTTTCATCGTCAATAAGAATGTCAGAGGGATACAGTAAACCTGAAGTGAAATATCGGAATCTTTAACTAGTGTCACAGGAATGGTTCAAAACATAGACAGTGAGAAGAGTCAGTTTTCTTGTACTGAAGTCAGTATTGTGCCTTTTGTATTTAATTCCAATGCAATTTCTGTGTTTCATCGTCAGTAATGAAATCCACGGGATACAGTGAACCTGAAGTGAAGCGACGGAATCAAAAACTGGTCTCACAGGGAAGGTTCAAAACTTAGACAGTAAGAAGAGCCTGTCCTCTTGTACTTGAGTCAGCACTGTGGTTTTTGTATATCTTTCCGATGCAATTTCTGTGTTTCATCGTCAATAAGAAGGTCAGAGGGATACAGTAAACCCGAAGTGAAGCATCGGAATTTATAACTACTGTCACAGGAATGGTTCAAAACATAGACAGTAAGAAGAGTCAGTTTTCTTGTACTTAAGTCGGCATTGTGCTTATTGTATTTAATTCCGATGCAATTTCTGTGTTTCGTCGTCAATAAGAAGGTCAGAGGGATACAGTAAACCTGAAGTGAAGCATCGGAATCTGTAACTAGTGTCACAGGAATGGTTCAAAACATAGACAGTAAGAAGAGTCAGTTTTCTTGTACTTGAATCGGCATTGTGTCTTTTCTATTTAATTCCGACGGAATGTCTGTGTTTCATCGTCAATAAGAATGTCAGAGGGATACAGTAAACCTGAAGTGAAATATCGGAATCTATAACTAGTGTCACAGGAATGGTTCAAAACATAGACAGTGAGAAGAGTCAGTTTTCTTGTACTTAAGTCAGTATTGTGCCTTTTGTATTTAATTCCAATGCAATTTCTGTGTTTCATCGTCAATAATGAAGTCCACGGGATACAGTGAACCTGAAGTGAAGCGTCGGAATCAAAAACCGGTCTCACAGGAAAGGTTCAAAACATAGACAGTAAGAAGAGCCAGTCCTCTTGTACTTGAGTCAGCACTGTGCTTTTTGTATATCTTTCCGATGCAATTTCTGTGTTTCATCGTCAATAAGAAGGTCAGAGGGATACAGTAAACCCGAAGTGAAGCATCGGAATTTATAACTACTGTCACAGGAATGGTTCAAAACATAGACAGTAAGAAGAGTCAGTTTTCTTGTACTTAAGTCGGCATTGTGCCTATTGTATTTAATTCCGATGCAATTTCTGTGTTTCATTGTGAATAAGAAGGTCAGAGAGATACAATAAACCTGAAGTGAAGCATCGGAATCTGTAACTAGGGTCACAGGAATGGTTCAAAACATAGACAGTAAGAAGGGTCAGTTGTCATGTACTTAAGTCGGCATTGTGCCTTTTCTATTTAATTCCGATGCGATTTCTGTGTTTCATCGTCAATAAGGAGGTCAGAGGGATACAGAAAACCTGAAGTGAAGCATCGGAATCTGTAACTAGTGTCACAGGAATGGTTCGAAAGATAGACAGTAAGATGAGCCAGCCTTCTTGTACTTGAGTCGGCATTGTGCCTTTTGCAATTAATTCCGATGCAATTTCTGTATGTGATCGTCAATAAGGAGGTCAGAGGGATACAGTGAACCTGAAGTGAATCATCGGAATCTATAACTAGTGTCACAGGAATGGTTCAAAGCATAGACAGAAGGAAAAGCCAGTCTTCTTGTACTTGAGTCGGCATTGTGCCTTTTGTATTTAATTCCGATGCAATTTCTGTGTTTCGTCGTCAATAAGAACGTCCAAGGGATACAGTAAACCTGAAGTGAAGCATCGCAATCTAAAACCGGTCTCACAGGAAAGCTTCAAAACATAGACAGTAAGAAGAGCCAGTCCTCTTGTACTTGAGTCAGCACTGTGCTTTTTGTATATCTTTCCGATGCAATTTCTGTGTTTCATCGTCAATAAGAAGGTCAGAGGGATACAGTAAACCCGAAGTGAAGCATCGGAATTTATAACTACTGTCACAGGAATGGTTCAAAACATAGACAGTAAGAAGAGTCAGTTTTCTTGTACTTAAGTCGGCATTGTGCGTTTTCTATTTAATTCCGATGCAATTTCTGTGTTTCATCGTTAATAAGAAGGTCAGAGGGACACAGTAGACCTGAAGTGAAGCATCGGAATCTATAACTAGTGTCACAGAAATGGTTCAAATCAATGACAGTAAGGAGAGTCAGTTTTCTTGTACTTAAGTCGGCATTGTGCCTTTTCTATTTAATTCTGATGCTATTTCTGTATTTCATCGTCAATAAGAAGGTCAGAGGGATACAGTAAACCTGAAGTGAAGCATCGGAATCTGTAACTAGTGTCACAGGAATGGTTCAAAACATAGACAGTAAGAAGAGTCAGTTTTCTTGTACTTGAATCGGCATTGTGTCTTTTCTATTTCATTCCGATGGAATGTCTGTGTTTCATCGTCAATAAGAATGTCAGAGGGATACAGTAAACCTGAAGTGAACCATCGGTATCTATAACTAGTGTCACAGGAATGGTTCAAAACATAGACAGTGAGAAGAGTCAGTTTTCTTGTACTTAAGTCAGTATTGTGCCTTTTGTATTTAATTCCAATGCAATTTCTGTGTTTCATCGTCAATAATGAAGTCCACGGGATACAGTGAACCTGAAGTGAAGCGACGGAATCAAAAACTGGTCTCACAGGAAAGGTTCAAAACATAGACAGTAAGAAGAGCCAGTCCTCTTGTACTTGAGTCAGCACTGTGCTTTTTGTATATCTTTCCGATGCAATTTCTGTGTTTCATCGTCAATAAGAAGGTCAGAGGGATACAGTAAACCCGAAGTGAAGCATCGGAATTTATAACTACTGTCACAGGAATGGTTCAAAACATAGACAGTAAGAAGAGTCAGTTTTCTTGTACTTAAGTCGGCATTGTGCCTATTGTATTTAATTCCGATGCAATTTCTGTGTTTCGTCGTCAATAAGAAGGTCAGAGGGATACAGTAAACCTGAAGTGAAGCATCGGAATCTATAACTAGTGTCACAGAAATGGTTCAAATCATAGACAGTAAGAAGAGTCAGTTTTCTTGTACTTAAGTCGGCATTGTGCCTTTTCTATTTAATTCTGATGCAATTTCTGTATTTCATCGTCAATAAGAAGGTCAGAGGGATACAGTAAACCTGAAGTGAAGCATCGGAATCTGTAACTAGTGTCACAGGAATGGTTCAAAACATAGAGAGTAAGAAGAGTCAGTTTTCTTGTACTTGAATCGGCATTGTGTCTTTTCTATTTAATTCCGACGGAATGTCTGTGTTTCATCGTCAATAAGAATGTCAGAGGGATACAGTAAACCTGAAGTGAACCATCGGAATCTATAACTAGTGTCACAGGAATGGTTCAAAACATAGACAGTGAGAAGAGTCAGTTTTCTTGTACTTAAGTCAGTATTGTGCCTTTTGTATTTAATTCCAATGCAATTTCTGTGTTTCATCGTCAATAATGAAGTCCACGGGATACAGTGAACCTGAAGTGAAGCGTCGGAAGCAAAAACCGGTCTCACAGGAAAGGTTCAAAACATAGACAGTAAGAAGAGCCAGTCCTCTTGTACTTGAGTCAGCACTGTGCTTTTTGTATATCTTTCCGATGCAATTTCTGTGTTTCATCGTCAATAAGAAGGTCAGAGGGATACAGTAAACCCGAAGTGAAGCATCGGAATTTATAACTACTGTCACAGGAATGGTTCAAAACATAGACAGTAAGAAGAGTCAGTTTTCTTGTACTTAAGTCGGCATTGTGCCTATTGTATTTAATTCCGATGCAATTTTTGTGTTTCATTGTGAATAAGAAGGTCAGAGAGATACAATAAACCTGAAGTGAAGCATCAGAATCTGTAACTAGGGTCACAGGAATGGTTCAAAACATAGACAGTAAGAAGGGTCAGTTGTCATGTACTTAAGTCGGCATTGTGCCTTTTCTATTTAATTCCGATGCAATTTCTGTGTTTCATCGTCAATAAGGAGGTCAGAGGGATACAGAAAACCTGAAGTGAAGCATCGGAATCTATAACTAGTGTCACATTAATGGTTCGAAAGATAGACAGTAAGATGAACCAGCCTTCTTGTACTTGAGTCGGCATTGTGCCTTTTGCATTTAATTCCGATGTAATTTCTGTGTTTCATCGTCAATAAGAAAGTCAGAGAGATACAATAAACCTGAAGTGAAGCATCGGAATCTGTAACTAGTGTCACAGGAATGGTTCAAAACATAGAGAGTAAGAAGGGTTAATTGTCTTGTACTTAAGTCGGCATTGTGCCTTTTCTATTTAATTCCGATGCAATTTCTGTGTTTCATCGTCAATAAGGAGGTCAGAGGGATACAGTAAACCTGAAGTGAAGCATCGGAATCTATAACTAGTGTCACAGGAATGGTTCAAAACATAGACAGTAAGATGAGTCAGTTGTCTTGTACTTAAGTCGGCATTGTGCCTTTTCTATTTAATTACGATGCAATTTCTGTGTTTCATCGTCACCAAGCAGGTCAGAGGGATACAGTACACCTGAAGTGGAGCAACGGAATCTATACCTGGTGTCACAGGAGTGGGCCAAAACATAGACAGTAAGAAGAGTCAGTTGTCTTGTACTTCAGTCGGCATTGTGACATTTCTATTTAATTCCGATGCAAATTCTGTGTTACATCGTCAATAAGGAGGTCAGGGGGATACAGTAAACCTGAAGCGAAGCATCGGAATCTATAACTAGTGTCACAGGAATGGTTCAAACCATAGACAGTAAGAAGAGTCAGTTTTCTTGTACTTGAATCGGCATTGTGTCTTTTCTATTTAATTCCGATGCAATGTCTGTGTTTCATCGTCGATCAGAATGTCAGAGGGATACAGTAAACCTGAAGTGAACCATCGGAATCTATAACTAGTGTCACAGGAATGGTTAAAACATAGGCAGTAAGAAGAGTCAGTCTTCCTGTACTTAAGTCAGTATCGTGCCTTTTGTATTTAATTCCAATGCAATTTCTGTGTTTCATGGTCAATAATGGGGTCCAAGTGATACAGTGAACCTGAAGTGAA
This sequence comes from Schistocerca serialis cubense, assembly GCF_023864345.2. Classification (NCBI taxonomy): domain Eukaryota; kingdom Metazoa; phylum Arthropoda; class Insecta; order Orthoptera; family Acrididae; genus Schistocerca; species Schistocerca serialis. The sequence continues at coordinate 52,697,337 of NW_026047583.1, forward strand.
GCGTCGGAATCAAAAACCGGTCTCACAGGAAAGGTTCAAAACATAGACAGTAAGAAGAGCCAGTCCTCTTGTACTTGAGTCCGCACTGTGCTTTTTGTATATCATTCCGATGCAATTTCTGTGTTTCATCGTCAATAAGAAGGTCAGAGGGATACAGTAAACCCGAAGTGAAGCATCGGAATTTATAACTACTGCCACAGGAATGGTTCAAAACATAGACAGTAAGATGAGTTAGTTTTCTTGTACTTAAGTCGGCATTGTGCCTTTTCTGCTTAATTCCGATGCAATTTCTGTGTTTCATCGTCACCCTGAAGGTCAGAGGGATACAGTACACCTGAAGTGGAGCAACGGAATCTATACCTGGTGTCACAGGAGTGGTCCAAAACATAGACAGTAAGAAGAGTCAGTTTTCATGTACTTGAGTCGTCATTGTGCCTTTTCTATTTAATGCCGATGCAATTTCTGTGTTTCATCGTCAATAAGAAGGCCAGAGGGATACAGTAAACCCGAAGTGAAGCATCGGAATCTGTAACTAGTGTCACAGGAATGGTTCAAAACATAGACAGTAAGAAGAGTCAGTCTTCTCGTTTTTAAGTCGGCATTGTGCCTTTTCTATTTAATTCCAATGCAATTTCTGTGTTTCGTCGTCAATAAGAAGGTCCAAGGGATACAGTAAACCTGAAGTGAAGCATCAGAATCTAAAATCGGTCTCAAAGGAAAGGTTCAAAACATAGACAGTAAGAAGAGCCAGTCCTCTTGTACTTATGTCGGCATTGTGCCTGTTCTATTTAATTCTGATGCAATTTCTGTGTTTCATCGTCAATAAGAAGGTCAGAGGGATACAGTAATCCTGAAGTGAAGCAACGGAATCTATAACTAGTGTCACAAGAATGGTTCGAAAGATAGACAGTAAGATGAGCCAGCCTTCTTGTACTTGAGTCGGCATTGTGCCTTTTGCATTTAATTCCGATGCAATTTCTGTGTGTCATCGTCAATAAGGAGGTCAGAGGGATACAGTGAACCTGAAGTGAATCATCGGAATCTATAACTAGTGTCACAGGAATAGTTCAAAACATAGACAGAAAGAAAAGCCAGTCTTCTTGTACTTGGGTCGGCATTGTGAATTTTGTATTTAATTCCGATGCAATTTCTGTGTTTCGTCGTCAATAAGAAGGTCCAAGGGAAACAGTAAACCTGAAGTGAAGCATCGCAATCTAAAACCGGTCTCACAGGAAAGTTTCAAAACATAGACAGTAAGAAGAGCCAGTCCTCTTGTACTTGAGTCGGCATTGTGCCTTTTGTATATAATTCCGATGCAATTTCTGTGTTTCATCGTCAATAAGGAGGTCAGAGGGATACAGTAAACCTGAAGTGAAGCATCGGAATCTATAACTAGTGTCACAGAAATGGTTCAAAACATAGACAGTAAGAAGAGTCAGTTTTCTTGTACTTAAGTCGGCATTGTGCGTTTTCTATTTAATTCCGATGCAATTTCTGTGTTTCGTCGTCAATAAGAAGGTCAGAGGGATACAGTAAACCTGAAGTGAAGCATCGGAATCTATAACTAGTGTCACAGAAATGGTTCAAATCATAGACAGTAAGAAGAGTCAGTTTTCTTGTACTTAAGTCGGCATTGTGCCTTTTCTATTTAATTCTGATGCAATTTCTGTATTTCATCGTCAATAAGAAGGTCAGAGGGATACAGTAAACCTGAAGTGAAGCATCGGAATCTGTAACTAGTGTCACAGGAATGGTTCAAAACATAGAGAGTAAGAAGAGTCAGTTTTCTTGTACTTGAATCGGCATTGTGTCTTTCTTATTTAATTCCGACGGAATGTCTGTGTTTCATCGTCAATAAGAATATCAGAGGGATACAGTAAACCTGAAGTGAACCATCGGAATCTATAACTAGTGTCACAGGAATGGTTCAAAACATAGACAGTGAGAAGAGTCAGTTTTCTTGTACTTAAGTCAGTATTGTGCCTTTTGTATTTAATTCCAATGCAATTTCTGTGTTTCATCGTCAATAATGAAGTCCACGGGATACAGTGAACCTGAAGTGAAGCGTCGGAATCAAAAACCGGTCTCACAGGATAGGTTCAAAACATAGACAGTAAGAAGAGCCAGTCCTCTTGTACTTGAGTCAGCACTGTGCTTTTTGTATATCTTTCCGATGCAATTTCTGTGTTTCATCGTCAATAAGAAGGTCAGAGGGATACAGTAAACCCGAAGTGAAGCATCGGAATTTATAACTACTGTCACAGGAATGGTTCAAAACATAGACAGTAAGAAGAGTCAGTTTTCTTGTACTTAAGTCGGCATTGTGCCTATTGTATTTAATTCCGATGCAATTTCTGTGTTTCATTGTGAATAAGAAGGTCAGAGAGATACAATAAACCTGAAGTGAAGCATCGGAATCTGTAACTAGGGTCACAGGAATGGTTCAAAACATAGACAGTAAGAAGGGTCAGTTGTCATGTACTTAAGTCGGCATTGTGCCTTTTCTATTTAATTCCGATGCAATTTCTGTGTTTCATCGTCAATAAGGAGGTCAGAGGGATACAGAAAACCTGAAGTGAAGCATCGGAATCTATAACTAGTGTCACAGGATTGGTTCGAAAGATAGACAGTAAGATGAGCCAGCCTTCTTGTACTTGAGTCGGCATTGTGCCTTTTGCATTTAATTCCGATGCAATCTCTGTGTGTGATCGTCAATAAGGAGGTCAGAGGGATACAGTGAACCTGAAGTGAATCATCGGAATCTATAACTAGTGTCACAGGAATGGTTCAAAACATAGACAGAAAGAAAAGCCAGTCTTCTTGCACTTGAGTCGGCATTGTGCCTTTTGGATTTAATTCCGATGCAATTTCTGTGTTTCGTCGTCAGTAAGAACGTCCAAGGGATATAGTAAACCTGAAGTGAAGCATCGCAATCTAAAACCGGTCTCACAGGAAAGCTTCAAAACATAGACAGTAAGAAGAGCCAGTCCTCTTGTACTTGAGTAGGCATTGTGCCTTTTGTATATAATTCCGATGCAATTTCTGTGTTTCATCGTCAATAAGGAGGTCAGAGGGATACAGTAAACCTGAAGTGAAGCATCAGAATCTATAACTAGTGTCACAGAAATGGTTCAAAACATAGAGAGTAAGAAGAGTCAGTCTTCTAGTACTTAAGTCGGCATTGTGCGTTTTCTATTTAATTCCGATGCAATTTCTGTGTTTCATCGTTAAATAGAAGGTCAGAGGGATACAGTAGACCTGAAGTGAAGCATCGGAATCTATAACTAGTGTCACAGAAATGGTTCAAATCATAGACAGTAAGAAGAGTCAGTTTTCTTGTACTTAAGTCGGCATTGTGCCTTTTCTATTTAATTCCGATGCAATTTCTGTATTTCATCGTCAATAAGAAGGTCAGAGGGATACAGTAAACCTGAAGTGAAGCATCGGAATCTGTAACTAGTGTCACAGGAATGGTTCAAAACATAGACAGTAAGAAGAGTCAGTTTTCTTGTACTTGAATCGGCATTGTGTCTTTTCTATTTAATTCCGATGGAATGTCTGTGTTTCATCGTCAATACGAATGTCAGAGGGATACAGTAAACCTGAAGTGAACCATCGGAATCTATAACTAGTGTCACAGAAATGGTTCAAATCATAGACAGTAAGAAGAGTCAGTTTTCTTGTACTTAAGTCGGCATTGTGCCTTTTCTATTTAATTCTGATGCAATTTCTGTATTTCATCGTCAATAAGAAGGTCAGAGGGATACAGTATACCTGAAGTGAAGCATCGGAATCTGTAACTAGTGTCACAGGAATGGTTCGAAACATAGAGAGTAAGAAGAGTCAGTTTTCTTGTACTTGAATCGGCATTGTGTCTTTTCTATTTAATTCCGACGGAATGTCTGTGTTTCATCGTCAATAAGAATGTCAGAGGGATACAGTAAACCTGAAGTGAACCATCGGAATCTATAACTAGTGTCACAGGAATGGTTCAAAACATAGATAGTGAGAAGAGTCAGTTTTCTTGTACTTAAGTCAGTATTGTGCCTTTTGTATTTAATTCCAATGCAATTTCTGTGTTTCATCGTCAATAATGAAGTCCACGGGATACAGTGAACCTGAAGTGAAGCGTCGGAATCAAAAACCAGTCTCACAGGAAAGGTTCAAAACATAGACAGTAAGAAGAGCCAGTCCTCTTGTACTTGAGTCAGCACTGTGCTTTTTGTATATCTTTCCTATGCAATTTCTGTGTTTCATCGTCAATAAGAAGGTCAGTGGGATACAGTAAACCCGAAGTGAAGCATCGGAATTTATAACTACTGTCACAGGAATGGATCAAAACATAGACAGTAAGAAGAGTCAGTTTTCTTGTACTTAAGACGGCATTGTGCCTATTGTATTTAATTCCGATGCAATTTCTGTGTTTCATTGTGAATAAGAAGGTCAGAGAGATACAATAAACCTGAAGTGAAGCATCGGAATCTGTAACTAGGGTCACAGGAATGGTTCAAAACATAGACAGTAAGAAGGGTCAGTTGTCATGTACTTAAGTCGGCATTGTGCCTTTTCTATTTAATTCCGATGCAATTTCTGTGTTTCATCGTCAATAAGGAGGTCAGAGGGATACAGAAAACCTGAAGTGAAGCATCGGAATCTATAACTAGTGTCACAGGAATGGTTCGAAAGATAGACAGTAAGATGAGCCAGCCTTCTTGTACTTGAGTCGGCATTGTGCCTTTTGCATTTAATTCCGATGTAATTTCTGTGTTTCATCGTCAATAAGAAAGTCAGAGAGATACAATAAACCTGAAGTGAAGCATCGGAATCTGTAACTAGTGTCACAGGAATGGTTCAAAACATAGAGAGTAAGAAGGGTCAATTGTCTTGTACTTAAGTCGGCATTGTGCCTTTTCTATTTAATTCCGATGCAATTTCTGTGTTTCATCGTCAATAAGGAGGTCAGAGGGATACAGTAAACCTGAAGTGAAGCATCGGAATCTATAACTAGTGTCACAGGAATGGTTCAAAACATAGACAGTAAGATGAGTCAGTTGTCTTGTACTTAAGTCGGCATTGTGCCTTTTCTATTTAATTACGATGCAATTTCTGTGTTTCATCGTCACCAAGCAGGTCAGAGGGATACAGTACACCTGAAGTGGAGCAACGGAATCTATACCTGGTGTCACAGGAGTGGGCCAAAACATAGACAGTAAGAAGAGTCAGTTGTCTTGTACTTCAGTCGGCATTGTGACATTTCTATTTAATTCCGATGCAAATTCTGTGTTACATCGTCAATAAGGAGGTCAGGGGGATACAGTAAACCTGAAGCGAAGCATCGGAATCTATAACTAGTGTCACAGGAATGGTTCAAACCATAGACAGTAAGAAGAGTCAGTTTTCTTGTACTTGAATCGGCATTGTGTCTTTTCTATTTAATTCCGATGCAATGTCTGTGTTTCATCGTCGATCAGAATGTCAGAGGGATACAGTAAACCTGAAGTGAACCATCGGAATCTATAACTAGTGTCACAGGAATGGTTAAAACATAGACAGTAAGAAGAGTCAGTCTTCCTGTACTTAAGTCAGTATCGTGCCTTTTGTATTTAATTCCAAAGCAATTTCTGTGTTTCATGGTCAATAATGGGGTCCAAGTGATACAGTGAACCTGAAGTGAAGCGTCGGAATCAAAAACCGGTCTCACAGGAAAGGTTCAAAACATAGACAGTAAGAAGAGCCAGTCCTCTTGTACTTGAGTCAGCACTGTGCTTTTTGTATATCATTCCGATGCAATTTCTGTGTTTCATCGTCAATAAGAAGGTCAGAGGGATACAGTAAACCCGAAGTGAAGCATCGGAATTTATAACTACTGCCACAGGAATGGTTCAAAACATAGACAGTAAGATGAGTTAGTTTTCTTGTACTTAAGTCGGCATTGTGCCTTTTCTGCTTAATTCCGATGCAATTTCTGTGTTTCATCGTCACCCTGAAGGTCAGAGGGATACAGTACACCTGAAGTGGAGCAACGGAATCTATACCTGGTGTCACAGGAGTGGTCCAAAACATAGACAGTAAGAAGAGTCAGTTTTCATGTACTTGAGTCGTCATTGTGCCTTTTCTATTTAATGCCGATGCAATTTCTGTGTTTCATCGTCAATAAGAAGGCCAGAGGGATACAGTAAACCCGAAGTGAAGCATCGGAATCTGTAACTAGTGTCACAGGAATGGTTCAAAACATAGACAGTAAGAAGAGTCAGTCTTCTTGTTTTTAAGTCGGCATTGTGCCTTTTCTATTTAATTCCAATGCAATTTCTGTGTTTCGTCGTCAACAAGAAGGTCCAAGGGATACAGTAAACCTGAAGTGAAGCATCAGAATCAAAAATCGGTCTCAAAGGAAAGGTTCAAAACATAGACAGTAAGAAGAGCCAGTCCTCTTGTACTTATGTCGGCATTGTGCCTGTTCTATTTAATTCTGATGCAATTTCTGTGTTTCATCGTCAATAAGAAGGTCAGAGGGATACAGTAATCCTGAAGTGAAGCAACGGAATCTATAACTAGTGTCACAAGAATGGTTCGAAAGATAGACAGTAAGATGAGCCAGCCTACTTGTACTTGAGTCGGCATTGTGCCTTTTGCATTTAATTCCGATGCAATTTCTGTGTGTCATCGTCAATAAGGAGGTCAGAGGGATACAGTGAACCTGAAGTGAATCATCGGAATCTATAACTAGTGTCACAGGAATAGTTCAAAACATAGACAGAAAGAAAAGCCAGTCTTCTTGTACTTGGGTCGGCATTGTGAATTTTGTATTTAATTCCGATGCAATTTCTGTGTTTCGTCGTCAATAAGAAGGTGCAAGGGAAACAGTAAACCTGAAGTGAAGCATCGCAATCTAAAACCGGTCTCACAGGAAAGTTTCATAACATAGACAGTAAGAAGAGCCAGTCCTCTTGTACTTGAGTCGGCATTGTGCCTTTTGTATATAATTCCGATGCAATTTCTGTGTTTCATCGTCAATAAGGAGGTCAGCGGGATACAGTAAACCTGAAGTGAAGCATCGGAATCTATAACTAGTGTCACAGAAATGGTTCAAAACATAGACAGTAAGAAGAGTCAGTTTTCTTGTACTTAAGTCGGCATTGTGCGTTTTCTATTTAATTCCGATGCAATTTCTGTGTTTCGTCGTCAATAAGAAGGTCAGAGGGATACAGTAAACCTGAAGTGAAGCATCGGAATCTATAACTAGTGTCACAGAAATGGTTCAAATCATAGACAGTAAGAAGAGTCAGTTTTCTTGTACTTAAGTCGGCATTGTGCCTTTTCTATTTAATTCTGATGCAATTTCTGTATTTCATCGTCAATAAGAAGGTCAGAGGGATACAGTAAACCTGAAGTGAAGCATCGGAATCTGTAACTAGTGTCACAGGAATGGTTCAAAACATAGAGAGTAAGAAGAGTCAGTTTTCTTGTACTTGAATCGGCATTGTGTCTTTCTTATTTAATTCCGACGGAATGTCTGTGTTTCATCGTCAATAAGAATATCAGAGGGATACAGTAAACCTGAAGTGAACCATCGGAATCTATAACTAGTGTCACAGGAATGGTTCAAAACATAGACAGTGAGAAGAGTCAGTTTTCTTGTACTTAAGTCAGTATTGTGCCTTTTGTATTTAATTCCAATGCAATTTCTGTGTTTCATCGTCAATAATGAAGTCCACGGGATACAGTGAACCTGAAGTGAAGCGTCGGAATCAAAAACCGGTCTCACAGGATAGGTTCAAAACATAGACAGTAAGAAGAGCCAGTCCTCTTGTACTTGAGTCAGCACTGTGCTTTTTGTATATCTTTCCGATGCAATTTCTGTGTTTCATCGTCAATAAGAAGGTCAGAGGGATACAGTAAACCCGAAGTGAAGCATCGGAATTTATAACTACTGTCACAGGAATGGTTCAAAACATAGACAGTAAGAAGAGTCAGTTTTCTTGTACTTAAGTCGGCATTGTGCCTATTGTATTTAATTCCGATGCAATTTCTGTGTTTCATTGTGAATAAGAAGGTCAGAGAGATACAATAAACCTGAAGTGAAGCATCGGAATCTGTAACTAGGGTCACAGGAATGGTTCAAAACATAGACAGTAAGAAGGGTCAGTTGTCATGTACTTAAGTCGGCATTGTGCCTTTTCTATTTAATTCCGATGCAATATCTGTGTTTCATCGTCAATAAGGAGGTCAGAGGGATACAGAAAACCTGAAGTGAAGCATCGGAATCTATAACTAGTGTCACAGGATTGGTTCGAAAGATAGACAGTAAGATGAGCCAGCCTTCTTGTACTTGAGTCGGCATTGTGCCTTTTGCATTTAATTCCGATGCAATCTCTGTGTGTGATCGTCAATAAGGAGGTCAGAGGGATACAGTGAACCTGAAGTGAATCATCGGAATCTATAACTAGTGTCACAGGAATGGTTCAAAACATAGACAGAAAGAAAAGCCAGTCTTCTTGCACTTGAGTCGGCATTGTGCCTTTTGGGTTTAATTCCGATGCAATTTCTGTGTTTCGTCGTCAGTAAGAACGTCCAAGGGATATAGTAAACCTGAAGTGAAGCATCGCAATCTAAAACCGGTCTCACAGGAAAGCTTCAAAACATAGACAGTAAGAAGAGCCAGTCCTCTTGTACTTGAGTAGGCATTGTGCCTTTTGTATATAATTCCGATGCAATTTCTGTGTTTCATCGTCAATAAGGAGGTCAGAGGGATACAGTAAACCTGAAGTGAAGCATCAGAATCTATAACTAGTGTCACAGAAATGGTTCAAAACATAGACAGTAAGAAGAGTCAGTTTTCTAGTACTTAAGTCGGCATTGTGCGTTTTCTATTTAATTCCGATGCAATTTCTGTGTTTCATCGTTAATAAGAAGGTCAGAGGGATACAGTAGACCTGAAGTGAAGCATCGGAATCTATAACTAGTGTCACAGAAATGGTTCAAATCATAGACAGTAAGAAGAGTCAGTTTTCTTGTACTTAAGTCGGCATTGTGCCTTTTCTATTTAATTCCGATGCAATTTCTGTATTTCATCGTCAATAAGAAGGTCAGAGGGATACAGTAAACCTGAAGTGAAGCATCGGAATCTGTAACTAGTGTCACAGGAATGGTTCAAAACATAGACAGTAAGAAGAGTCAGTTTTCTTGTACTCGAATCGGCATTGTGTCTTTTCTATTTAATTCCGATGGAATGTCTGTGTTTCATCGTCAATACGAATGTCAGAGGGATACAGTAAACCTGAAGTGAACCATCGGAATCTATAACTAGTGTCACAGAAATGGTTCAAATCATAGACAGTAAGAAGAGTCAGTTTTCTTGTACTTAAGTCGGCATTGTGCCTATTGTATTTAATTCCGGTGCAATTTCTGTGTTTCATTGTGAATAAGAAGGTCAGAGGGATACAGTTAACCTGAAGTGAAGCATCGGAATCTATAACTAGTGTCACAGAAATGGTTCAAATCATAGACAGTAAGAAGAGTCAGTTTTCTTGTACTTAAGTCGGCATTGTGCCTTTTCTATTTAATTCCGATGCAATTTCTGTATTTCATCGTCAATAAGAAGGTCAGAGGGATACAGTAAACCTGAAGTGAAGCATCGGAATCTGTAACTAGTGTCACAGGAATGGTTCAAAACATAGACAGTAAGAAGAGTCAGTTTTCTTGTACTTGAATCGGCATTGTGTCTTTTCTATTTAATTCCGACGGAATGTCTGTGTTTCATCGTCAATAAGAATGTCAAAGGGATACAGTAAACCTGAAGTGAACCATCGGAATCTATAACTAGTGTCACAGGAATGGTTCAAAACATAGATAGTGAGAAGAGTCAGTTTTCTTGTACTTAAGTCAGTATTGTGCCTTTTGTATTTAATTCCAATGCAATTTCTGTGTTTCATCGTCAATAATGAAGTCCACGGGATACAGTGAACCTGAAGTGAAGCGTCGGAATCAAAAACCAGTCTCACAGGAAAGGTTCAAAACATAGACAGTAAGAAGAGCCAGTCCTCTTGTACTTGAGTCAGCACTGTGCTTTTTGTATATCTTTCCTATGCAATTTCTGTGTTTCATCGTCAATAAGAAGGTCAGAGGGATACAGTAAACCCGAAGTGAAGCATCGGAATTTATAACTACTGTCACAGGAATGGATCAAAACATAGACAGTAAGAAGAGTCAGTTTTCTTGTACTTAAGTCGGCATTGTGCCTATTGTATTTAATTCCGATGCAATTTCTGTGTTTCATTGTGAATAAGAAGGTCAGAGAGATACAATAAACCTGAAGTGAAGCATCGGAATCTGTAACTAGGGTCACAGGAATGGTTCAAAACATAGACAGTAAGAAGGGTCAGTTGTCATGTACTTAAGTCGGCATTGTGCCTTTTCTATTTAATTCCGATGCAATTTCTGTGTTTCATCGTCAATAAGGAGGTCAGAGGGATACAGAAAACCTGAAGTGAAGCATCGGAATCTATAACTAGTGTCACAGGAATGGTTCGAAAGATAGACAGTAAGATGAGCCAGCCTTCTTGTACTTGAGTCGGCATTGTGCCTTTTGCATTTAATTCCGATGCAATTTCTGTGTGTGATCGTCAATAAGGAGATCAGAGGGATACAGTGAACCTGAAGTGAATCATCGGAATCTATAACTAGTGTCACATGAATGGTTCAAAACATAGAGAGAAAGAAAAGCCAGTCTTCTTGTACTTGAGTCGGCATTGTGCCTTTTGTATTTAATTCCGATGCAATTTCTGTGTTTCGTCGTCAATAAGAACGTCCAAGGGATACAGTAAACCTGAAGTGAAGCATCGCAATCTAAAACCGGTCTCACAGGAAAGCTTCAAAACATAGACAGTAAGAAGAGCCAGTCCTCTTGTACTTGAGTAGGCATTGTGCCTTTTGTATATAATTCCGATGCAATTTCTGTGTTTCATCGTCAATAAGGAGGTCAGAGGGATACAGTAAACCTGAAGTGAAGCATCGGAATCTATAACTAGTGTCACAGAAATGGTTCAAAACATAGACAGTAAGAAGAGTCAGTTTTCTTGTACTTAAGTCGGCATTGTGCGTTTTCTATTTAATTCCGATGCAATTTCTGTGTTTCATCGTTAATAAGAAGGTCAGAGGGATACAGTAGACCTGAAGTGAAGCATCGGAATCTATAACTAGTGTCACAGAAATGGTTCAAATCATAGACAGTAAGAAGAGTCAGTTTTCTTGTACTTAAGTCGGCATTGTGCCTTTTCTATTTAATTCTGATGCAATTTCTGTATTTCATCGTCAATAAGAAGGTCAGAGGGATACAGTAAACCTGAAGTGAAGCATCGGAATCTGTAACTAGTGTCACAGGAATGGTTCAAAACATAGACAGTAAGAAGAGTCAGTTTTCTTGTACTTGAATCGGCATTGTGTCTTTTCTATTTAATTCCGATGGAATGTCTGTGTTTCATCATCAATAAGAATGACAGAGGGATACAGTAAACCTGAAGTGAACCATCGGAATCTATAACTAGTGTCACAGGAATGGTTCAAACATAGACAGTGAGAAGAGTCAGTTTTCTTGTACTTAAGTCAGTATTGTGCCTTTTGTATTTAATTCCAATGCAATTTCTGTGTTTCATCGTCAATAATGAAGCCACGGGATACAGTGAACCTGAAGTGAAGCGACGGAATCAAAAACTGGTCTCACAGGAAAGGTTCAAAACATAGACAGTAAGAAGAGCCAGTCCTCTTGTACTTGAGTCAGCACTGTGCTTTTTGTATATCTTTCCGATGCAATTTCTGTGTTTCATCGTCAATAAGAAGGTCAGAGGGATACAGTAAATCCGAAGTGAAGCATCGGAATTTATAACTACTGTCACAGGAATGGTTCAAAACATAGACAGTAAGAAGAGTCAGTTTTCTTGTACTCAAGTCGGCATTGTGCCTATTGTATTTAATTCCGATGCAATTTCTGTGTTTCGTCGTCAATAAGAAAGTCAGAGGGATACAGTAAACCTGAAGTGAAGCATCGGAATCTATAACTAGTGTCACAGAAATGGTTCAAATCATAGACAGTAAGAAGAGTCAGTTTTCTTGTACTTAAGTCGGCATTGTGCCTTTTCTATTTAATTCTGATGCAATTTCTGTGTTTCATCGTCAATAAGGAGGTCAGAGGGATACAGAAAACCTGAAGTGAAGCATCGGAATCTATAACTAGTGTCACAGGAATGGTTCGAAAGATAGACAGTAAGATGAGCCAGCCTTCTTGTACTTGAGTCGGCATTGTGCCTTTTGCATTTAATTCCGATGCAATTTCTGTGTGTGATCGTCAATAAGGAGATCAGAGGGATACAGTGAACCTGAAGTGAATCATCGGAATCTATAACTAGTGTCACATGAATGGTTCAAAACATAGAGAGAAAGAAAAGCCAGTCTTCTTGTACTTGAGTCGGCATTGTGCCTTTTGTATTTAATTCCGATGCAATTTCTGTGTTTCGTCGTCAATAAGAACGTCCAAGGGATACAGTAAACCTGAAGTGAAGCATCGCAATCTAAAACCGGTCTCACAGGAAAGCTTCAAAACATAGACAGTAAGAAGAGCCAGTCCTCTTGTACTTGAGTAGGCATTGTGCCTTTTGTATATAATTCCGATGCAATTTCTGTGTTTCATCGTCAATAAGGAGGTCAGAGGGATACAGTAAACCTGAAGTGAAGCATCGGAATCTATAACTAGTGTCACAGAAATGGTTCAAAACATAGACAGTAAGAAGAGTCAGTTTTCTTGTACTTAAGTCGGCATTGTGCGTTTTCTATTTAATTCCGATGCAATTTCTGTGTTTCATCGTTAACAAGAAGGTCAGAGGGATACAGTAGACCTGAAGTGAAGCATCGGAATCTATAACTAGTGTCACAGAAATGGTTCAAATCATAGACAGTAAGAAGAGTCAGTTTTCTTGTACTTAAGTCGGCATTGTGCCTTTTCTATTTAATTCTGATGCAATTTCTGTATTTCATCGTCAATAAGAAGGTCAGAGGGATACAGTAAACCTGAAGTGAAGCATCGGAATCTGTAACTAGTGTCACAGGAATGGTTCAAAACATAGAGAGTAAGAAGAGTCAGTTTTCTTGTACTGGAATCGGCATTGTGTCTTTTCTATTTAATTCCGACGGAATGTCTGTGTTTCATCGTCAATAAGAATGTCAGAGGGATACAGTAAACCTGAAGTGAACCATCGGAATCTATAACTAGTGTCACAGGAATGGTTCAAAACATAGACAGTGAGAAGAGTCAGTTTTCTTGTACTTAAGTCAGTATTGTGCCTTTTGTATTTAATTCCAATGCAATTTCTGTGTTTCATCGTCAATAATGAAGTCCACGGGATACAGTGAACCTGAAGTGAAGCGTCAGAATCAAAAACCGGTCTCACAGGAAAGGTTCAAAACATAGACAGTAAGAAGAGCCAGTCCTCTTGTACTTGAGTCAGCACTGTGCTTTTTGTATATCTTTCCGATGCAATTTCTGTGTTTCATCGTCAATAAGAAGGTCAGAGGGATACAGTAAACCCGAAGTGAAGCATCGGAATTTATAACTACTGTCACAGGAATGGTTCAAAACATAGACAGTAAGAGGGGTCAGTTGTCATGTACTTAAGTCGGCATTGTGCCTTTTCTATTTAATTCCGATGCAATTTCTGTGTTTCATCGTCAATAAGGAGGTCAGAGGGATACAGAAAACCTAAAGTGAAGCATCGGAATCTATAACTAGTGTCACAGGAATGGTTCAAAACATAGACAGAAAGAAAAGCCAGTCTTCTTGTACTTGAGTCGGCATTGTGCCTTTTGTATTTAATTCCGATGCAATTTCTGTGTTTCGTCGTCAATAAGAACGTCCAAGGGATACAGTAAACCTGAAGTGAAGCATCGCAATCTAAAACCGGTCTCACAGGAATGGTTCAAAACATGGACAGTAAGAAGAGCCAGTCCTCTTGTACTTGAGTCAGCACTGTGCTTTTTGTATATCTTTCCGATGCAATTTCTGTTTTTCATCGTCAATAAGAAGGTCAGAGGGATACAGTAAACCCGAAGTGAAGCATCGGAATTTATAACTACTGTCACAGGAATGGTTCAAAACATAGACAGTAAGAAGAGTCAGTTTTCTTGTACTTAAGTCGGCATTGTGCCTATTGTATTTAATTCCGATGCAATTTCTGTGTTTCGTCGTCAATAAGAAGGTCAGAGGGATACAGTAAACCTGAAGTGAAGCATCGGAATCTATAACTAGTGTCACAGAAATGGTTCAAATCATAGACAGTAAGAAGAGTCAGTTTTCTTGTACTTAAGTCGGCATTGTGCCTTTTCTATTTAATTCTGATGCAATTTCTGTATTTCATCGTCAATAAGAAGGTCAGAGGGATACAGTAAACCTGAAGTGAAGCATCGGAATCTGTAACTAGTGTCACAGGAATGGTTCAAAACATAGAGAGTAAGAAGAGTCAGTTTTCTTGTACTTGAATCGGCATTGTGTCTTTTCTATTTAATTCCGACGGAATGTCAGTGTTTCATCGTCAATAAGAATGTCAGAGGGATACAGTAAACCTGAAGTGAACCATCGGAATCTATAACTAGTGTCACAGGAATGGTTCAAAACATAGACAGTGAGAAGAGTCAGTTTTCTTGCACTTAAGTCAGTATTGTGCCTTTTGTATTTAATTCCAATGCAATTTCTGTGTTTCATCGTCAATAAGAAGGTCAGAGGGATACAGTAAACCCGAAGTGAAGCATCGGAATTTATAACTACTGTCACAGGAATGGTTCAAAACATACACAGTGAGAAGAGTCAGTTTTCTTGTACTTGAGTCGGCATTGTGCCTTTTGCATTTAATTCCGATGCAATTTCTGTGTGTGATCGTCAATAAGGAGGTCAGAGGGATACAGTGGACCTGAAGTGAATCATCGGAATCTATAACTAGTGTCACAGGAATGGTTCAAAACATAGACAGAAAGAAAAGCCAGTCTTCTTGTACTTGAGTCGGCATTGTGCCTTTTGTATTTAATTCCGATGCAATTTCTGTGTTTCGTCGTCAATAAGAACGTCCAAGGGATACAGTAAATCTGAAGTGAAGCATCGCAATCTAAAACCGGTCTCACAGGAAAGCTTCAAAACATAGACAGTAAGAAGAGCCAGTCCTCTTGTACTTGTGTAGGCATTGTGCCTTTTGTATATAATTCCGATGCAATTTCTGTGTTTCATCGTCAATAAGAAGGTCAGAGGGATACAGTAAACCTGAAGTGAAGCAGCGGAATCTGTAACTAGTGTCACAGGAATGGTTCAAAACATAGACAGTAAGAAGAGTCAGTTTTCTTGTACTTGAATCGGC
Source organism: Schistocerca serialis cubense (assembly GCF_023864345.2). Taxonomy (NCBI): domain Eukaryota; kingdom Metazoa; phylum Arthropoda; class Insecta; order Orthoptera; family Acrididae; genus Schistocerca; species Schistocerca serialis. Next base: position 52,712,726 of record NW_026047583.1, read on the forward strand.
ATTGTGTCTTTTCTATTTAATTCCGACGGAATGTCAGTGTTTCATCGTCAATAAGAATGTCAGATGGATACAGTAAACCTGAAGTGAACCATCGGAATCTATAACTAGTGTCACAGGAATGGTTCAAAACATAGACAGTGAGAAGAGTCAGTTTTCTTGTACTTAAGTCAGTATTGTGCCTTGTGTATTTAATTCCAATGCAATTTCTGTGTTTCATAGTCAATAATGAAGTCCACGGGATACAGTGAACCTGAAGTGAAGCGTCGGAATCAAAAACCGGTCTCACAGGATAGGTTCAAAACATAGACAGTAAGAAGAGCCAGTCCTCTTGTACTTGAGTCAGCACTGTGCTTTTTGTATATCTTTCCGATGCAATTTCTGTGTTTCATCGTCAATAAGAAGGTCAGAGGGATACAGTAAACCCGAAGTGAAGCATCGGAATTTATAACTACTGTCACAGGAATGGTTCAAAGCATAGACAGTAAGAAGAGTCAGTTTTCTTGTACTTAAGTCGGCATTGTGCCTATTGTATTTAATTCCGATGCAATTTCTGTGTTTCATTGTGAATAAGAAGGTCAGAGAGATACAATAAACCAGAAGTGAAGCATCGGAATCTGTAACTAGGGTCACAGGAATGGTTCAAAACATAGACAGTAAGAAGGGTCTGTTGTCATGTACTTAAGTCGGCATTGTGCCTTTTCTATTTAATTCCGATGCAATTTCTGTGTTTCATCGTCAATAAGGAGGTCAGAGGGATACAGAAAACCTGAAGTGAAGCATGGGAATCTATGACTAGTGTCACAGGAATGGTTCGAAAGATAGACAGTAAGATGAGCCAGCCTTCTTGTACTTGAGTCGGCATTGTGCCTTTTGCATTTAATTCCGATGCAATTTCTGTGTGTGATCGTCAATAAGGAGGCCAGAGGGATACAGTGAACCTGAAGTGAATCATCGGAATCTATAACTAGTGTCACAGGAATGGTTCAAAACATAGACAGAAAGAAAAGCCAGTCTTCTTGTACTTGAGTCGGCATTGTGCCTTTTGTATTTAATTCCGATGCAAATTCTGTGTCTCGTCGTCAATAAGAACGTCCAAGGGATAGAGTAAACCTGAAGTGAAGCATCGCAATCTAAAACCGGTCTCACAGGAAAGCTTCAAAACATAGACAGTAAGAAGAGCCAGTTCTCTTGTACTTGAGTAGGCATTGTGCCTTTTGTATATAATTCCGATGCAATTTCTGTGTTTCATCGTCAATAAGGAGGTCAGAGGGATACAGTAAACCTGAAGTGAAGCATCGGAATCTATAACTAGTGTCACAGAAATGGTTCAAGACATAGACAGTAAGAAGAGTCAGTTTTCTTGTACTTAAGTCGGCATTGTGCGTTTTCTATTTAATTCCGATGCAATTTATGTGTTTCATCGTTAATAAGAAGGTCAGAGGGATACAGTAGACCTGAAGTGAAGCATCGGAATCTATAACTAGTGTCACAGAAATGGTTCAAATCATAGACAGTAAGAAGAGTCAGTTTTCTTGTACTTCAGTCGGCATTGTGCCTTTTCTATTTAATTCTGATGCAATTTCTGTATTTCATCGTCAATAAGAAGGTCAGAGGGATACAGTAAACCTGAAGTGAAGCATCGGAATCTGTAACTAGTGTCACAGGAATGGTTCAAAACATAGACAGTAAGAAGAGTCAGTTTTCTTGTACTTGAATCGGCATTGTGTCTTTTCCATTTAATTCCGATGGAATGTCTGTGTTTCATCGTCAATAAGAATGTCAGAGGGATACAGTAAACCTGAAGTGAACCATCGGAATCTATAACTAGTGTCACAGGAATGGTTCAAAACATAGACAGTGAGAAGAGTCAGTTTTCTTGTACTTAAGTCAGTATTGTGCCTTTTGTATTTAATTCCAATGCAATTTCTGTGTTTCATCGTCAATAATGAAGTCCACGGGATACAGTGAACCTGAAGTGAAGCGACGGAATCAAAAACTGGTCTCACAGGAAAGTTTCAAAACATAGACAGTAAGAAGAGCCAGTCCTCTTGTACTTGAGTCAGCACTGTGCTTCTTGTATATCTTTCCGATGCAATTTCTGTGTTTCATCGTCAATAAGAAGGTCAGAGGGATACAGTAAACCCGAAGTGAAGCATCGGAATTTATAACTACTGTCACAGGAATGGTTCAAAACATAGACAGTAGGAAGAGTCAGTTGTCTTGTACTTAAGTCGGCATTGTTCCTATTGTATTTAATTCCGATGCAATTTCTGTGTTTCATCGTCAATAAGAAGGTCAGAGAGATACAATAAACCTGAAGTGAAGCATCGGAATCTGTAACTAGTGTCACAGGAATGGTTCAAAACATAGACAGTAAGAAGGGTCAGTCGTCTTGTACTTAAGTCGGCATTGTGCCTTTTCTATTTATTTCCGATGCAATTTCTGTGTTTCATCGTCAATAAGGAGGTCAGAGGGATACAGAAAACCTGAAGTGAAGCATCGAAATCTATAACTAGTGTCACAGGAATGGTTCAAAACATAGACAGTAAGATGAGTCAGTTGTCTTGTACTTAAGTCGGCATTGTGCCTTTTCTATTTAATTACAATGCAATTTCTGTGTTTCATCTTCAATAAGGAGGTCAGAGGGATACAGTAAACCTGAAGTGAAGCATCGGAATCTATAACTAGTGTCACAGGAATGGTTCAAAACATAGACAGTAAGAAGAGTCAGTTGTCTTGTACTTAAGTCGGCATTGTGCCTTTTCTGTTTAATTCCGATGCAATTTCTGTGTTTCATCGTCACCAAGAAGGTCAGAGGGATACAGTACACCTGAAGTGGAGCAACGGAATCTATACCTGGTGTCACAGGAGTCGTCCAAAACATAGACAGTAAGAAGAGTCAGTTGTCTTGTACTTCAGTCGGCATTGTGCCTTTTCCATTTAATTCCGATGCAAATTCTGTGTTACATCGTCAATAAGGAGGTCAGGGGGATACAGTAAACCTGAAGTGAAGCATCGGAATCTATAACTAGTGTCACAGGAATGGTTCAAAACGTAGACAGTAAGAAGAGTCAGTCTTCTTGTACTTAAGTCGGCATTGTGCCTTTTCTATTTAATTCCAATGCATTTTCTGTGTTTCGTCGACAATGGGAAGGTGCAAGGGATGCAGTAAACCTGAAGTGAAGCATCGGAATCTAAAACCGGTCTCACAGGAAGGGCTCAAAACATAGGCAGTAAGAAGAGCCGATCCTCATGTACTTGAGTTGGCATTGTGCCTTTTGTATATAATTCCCATGCAGTTTCTGTGTTTCATCGTCAATAAGAAGGTCAGAGGGATACAGTAAACCCGAAGTGAAGCATCGGAATCTGTAACTTGTGTCACAGGAATAGTTCAAAACATAGACAGTAAGAAGAGTCAGTCTTCTTGTTTTTAAGTCGGCATTGTGCCTTTTCTATTTAATTCCAATGCAATTTCTGTGTTTCGTCACGAATAAGAAGGTCAAGGGATACAGTAAACCTGAAGTGAAGCATCAGAATCTAAAATCGGTCTCAAAGGAAAGGTTCAAAACATAGACAGTAAGAAGAGCCAGTCCTCTTGTACTTAAGTCAGCATTGTGCCTGTTCTATTTAATTCTGATGCAATTTCTATGTTTCATCGTCAATAAGAAGGTCAGAGGGATACAGTAATCCTGAAGTGAAGCAACGGAATCTATAACTAGTGTCACAGGAATGGTTCGAAAGTTAGACAGTAAGATGAGCCAGCTTTCTTGTACTTGTGTCGGCATTGTGCCTTTTGCATTTAATTCCGATGCAATTTCTGTGTGTCATCGTCAATAAGGAGGTCAGAGGGATACAGTGAACCTGAAGTGAATCATCGGAATCTATAACTAGTGTCACAGGAATGGTTCAAAACATAGACAGTAAGAAGAGCCGATCCTCATGTACTTGAGTTGGCATTGTGCCTTTTGTATATAATTCCGATGCAGTTTCTGTGTTTCAACGTCAATAAGAAGGTCAGAGGGATACAGTAAACCCGAAGTGAAGCATCGGAATCTGTAACTAGTGTCACAAGAATAGTTCAAAACATAGACAGTAAGAAGAGTCAGTCTTCTTGTTTTTAAGTCGGCATTGTGCCTTTTCTATTTAATTCCAATGCAATTTCTGTGTTTCGTCGTGAATAAGAAGGTCAAGGGATACACTAAACCTGAAGTGACGCATCGCAATCTAAAACCGGTCTCACAGGAAAGGTTCAAAACATAGACAGTAAGAAGAGCCAGTCCTCTTGTACTTGAGTCGGCATTGTGCTTTTTGTATTTAACTCCGATGCAATTTCTGTGTTTCATCGTCAATAAGAAGGTCAGAGGGATACAGAAAACCTGAAGTGAAGCATCGGAATCTATAACTAGTGTCACAGAAATGGTTCAAACATAGACAGTAAGAAGAGTCAGTTTTCTTGTACTTGAATCGGCATTGTGCCTTTTGTATTTAATTCCAATGCAATTTCTGTGTTTCATCGTCAATAATGGGGTCCAAGGGATACAGTGAACCTGAAGTGAAGCGTCGGAATCAAAAACCGGTCTCCCAGGAAAGGTTCAAAACATAGACATTAAGAAGAGGCAGTCCTCTTGTACTTGAGTCGGCACTGTGCTTTTTGTATATCATTCCGATGCCATTTCTGTGTTTCATCGTCAATAAGAAGGTCATAGGGTTACAGTAAACCTGAAGTGAAGCATCGGAATCTATAACTAGTGTCACAGGAATGGTTCAAAACATAGACAGAAAGAAGAGTCAGTTGTCTTGTACTTAAGTCGGCATTGTGCCTTTTCTATTTAAATCCGATGCAATTTCTGTGTTTCATCGTCACCAAGAAGGTCAGAGGGATACAGTAAACCTGAAGTGAAGCAACGGAATCTATAACTAGTGTCACAGGAGTGGTCCAAAACATAGACAGTAAGAAGAGTCAGTTGTCTTGTACTTCAGTCGGCATTGTGCCTTTTCTATTTAATTCCGATGCAAATTCTGTGTTACATCGTTAATAAGGAGGTCAGGGGGATACAGTAAACCTGAAGAGAAGCATTGAAATCTATAACTAGTGTCACAGGAATGGTTCAATACATAGACTGTAAGAAAAGTCAGTTTTCATGTACTTGAGTCGTCATTGTGCCTTTTCCATTTAATTCCGATGCAATTTCTGTGTTTCATCGTCAATAAGAAGGTCAGAGGGATACAGTAAACCTGAAGTGAAGCATCAGAATCTAAAATTGGTCTCAAAGGAAAGGTTCAAAACATAGACAGTAAGAAGAGCCAGTCCTCTTGTACTTGAGTCGGCATTGTGCTTTTTGTATTTAATTCCGATGCAATTTCTGTGTTTCATCGTCAATAAGAAGGTCAGAGGGATGCAGAAAACCTGAAGTGAAGCATCGGAATCTATAACTAGTGTCACAGAAATGGTTGAAAACATAGACAGTAAGAAGAGTCAGTTTTCTTGTACTTGAATCGGCATTGTGTCTTTTCTATTTAATTCCGATGCAATGCCTGTGTTTCATCGTCAATAAGAATGTCAGAGGGATACAGTAAACCTGAATTGAACCATCGGAATCTATAACTAGTGTCACAGGAATGGTTCAAAACATAGACAGTAAGAGGAGTCAGTTTTCTTGTACTTAAGTCAGCATTGTGCCTTTTGTATTTAATTCCAATGCAATTTCTGTGTTTCATCGTCAAAATGGCGTCCAAGGGATACAGTGAACCTGAAGTGAAGCGTCGGAATCAAAAACCGGTCTCCCAGGAAAGGTTCAAAACATAGACAGTACGAAGAGTCAGTCCTCTTGTACTTGAGTCGGCACTGTGCTTTTTGTATATCATTCCGATGCAATTTCTGTGTTTCATCGTCAATAAGAAGGTCAGAGGGATACAGTAAACCTGAAGTGAAGCATCGGAGTCTATAACTAGTGTCACAGGAATGGTTCAAAACATAGACAGTAAGAAGAGTCAGTTGTCTTGTACTTAAGTCGGCATTGTGCCTTTTCTATTTAAATCCGATGCAATTTCTGTGTTTCATCGTCACCAAGAAGGTCAGAGGGATACAGTAAACCTGAAGTGAAGCAACGGAATCTATAACTAGTGTCACAGGAGTGGTCCAAAACATAGACAGTAAGAAGAGTCAGTTGTCTTTTACTTCAGTCGGCATTGTGCCTTTTCTATTTAATTCCGATGCAAATTCTGTGTTACATCGGTAATAAGGAGGTCAGGGGAATACAGTAAACCTGAAGTGAATCATCGGAATCTATAACTAGTGTCACAGGAATGGTTCAAAACATAGACAGAAAGAAAAGCCAGTCTTCTTGTACTTGAGTAGGCATTGTGCCTTTTGTATTTAATTCCGATGCAATTTCTGTGTTTCGTCGTCAATAAGAAGGTCCAAGGGATACAGTAAACCTGAAGTGAAGCATCGCAATCTAAAACCGGTCTCACAGGAAAGGTTCAAAACATAGACAGTAAGAAGAGCCAGTCCTCTTATACTTGAGTCGGCATTGTGCTTTTTGTATTTAATTCCGACGCAATCTCTGTGTTTCATCGTCAATAAGAAGGTCAGAGGGATACAGAAAACCTGAAGTGAAGCGTCGGAATCTATAACTAGTGTCACAGGAATGGTTTAAAACATAGACAGTAAGAAGAGTCAGTTTTCTTGTACTTGAGTCGGCATTGTGCCTTTTCTATCTAATTCCGATGCAATTTCTGTGTTTCATCGTCAATAAGAATGTCAGAGGCATACAGTAAACCTGAAGTGAAGCATCGGAATTTATAACTAGTGTCAGAAGAATGGTTTAAAACATAGACAGTAAGAAGAGCCAGCCTTCTTGTACTTGAGTCGGCATTGTGCCTTTTGTATTTATTTCCGATACAATTTCTGTGTTTCATCGTCAATAAGGAGGTCAGAGGGATACACTAATCCTGAAGTGAAGCATCGGAATCTATAACTAGTGTCACAGAAATGGTTCAAAACGTAGACAGTAAGAAGAGTCAGTTTTCTTGTACTTGAATCGGCATTGTGTCTTTTCTATTTAATTCCGATGCAATGTCTGTGTTTCATCGTCAATAAGAATGTCAGAGGGATACAGTAAACCTGAAGTGAACCATCGGAATCTATAACTAGTGTCACAGGAATGGTTCAAATCATAGACAGTAAGAAGAGTCAGTTTTCTTGTACTTAAGTCAGCATTGTGCCTTTTCTATGTACTTCCTATGCAATTTCTGTGTTTCATCGTCAATAATGGGGTCCAAGGGATACAGTGAACCTGAAGTGAAGCGTCGGAATCAAAAACCGGTCTCACAGGAAAGGTTCAAAACATAGACAGTAAGAAGAGCCAGTCCTCTTGTACTTGAGTCGGAACTGTGCTTTTTGTATATCATTCCGATGCAATTTCTGTGTTTCATCGTCAATAAGAAGGTCAGAGGGATACAGTAAACCCGAAGTGAAGCATCGGAATTTATAACTACTGTCACAGTAATGGTTCAAAACAAAGACAGTAAGAAGAGTCAGTTTTCTTGTACTTAAGTCGGCATTGTGTGTTTTGTATTTAATTCCGATGCAATTTCTGTGTTTCATCGTCAATAGGAGGGTCAGAGAGATCCAGTAAACCTGAAGTGAAGCATCGGAATCTGTAACTAGTGTCACAGGAATGGTTCAAAACATAGACAGTAAGAAGGGTCAGTTGTCTTGTACTTAAGTCGACATTGTGCCTTTTCTATTTAATTCCGATGCAATTTCTGTGTTTCATCGTCAATACGGGTGTCAGAGGGATACAGTAAACCTGAAGTGAAGAATCGGAATCTATAACTAGTGTCACAGGAATGTTTCAAAGCACAGACGGTAAGAAGAGACAGTTGTCTTGTACTTCAGTCGGCATTGTGCCTTTTCTATTTAATTACGATGCAATTTCTGTGTTTCATCTTCAATAAGGAGGTCAGAGGGATACAGTAAACCTGAAGTGAAGCATCGGAATCTATAACTAGTGTCACAGGAATGGTTCAAAACGTAGGCAGCAAGAAGAGTCAGTCTTCTTGTACGTAAGTCGGCATTGTGACTTTTCTATTTAATTCCGATGCAATTTCTGTGTTTCGTCGTCAATAAGAAGGGAAAAGGGATACAGTAAACCGGAATCTAAAACCGGTCTCACAGGAAGGGCTCAAAACATAGACAGTAAGAAGAGCCAGTCCTCATGTACTTGAGTTGGCATTGTGCCTTTTGTATATAATTCCGATGCAGTTTCTGTGTTTCATTGTCATTAAGAAGGTCAGAGGGATACAGTAAACCTGAAGTGAAGCATCGGAATCTATAACTAGTGTCACAGGAATGGTTCAAAGCATAGACAGTAAGAAGAGTCCGTTTTCATGCACTTGAGTCGTCATTGTGCCTTTTATATTTAATTCCGACGCAATTTCTGTGTTTCATCGTCAATAAAAAGGTCAGAGAAATACAGTAAACCCGAAGTGAAGCATCGTAATCTGTAACTAGTGTCACAGGAATGGTTCAAAGCATAGACAGTAAGAAGAGTTACTCTTCTTGTTTTTAAGTCGGCATTGTGCCTTTTCTATTTAATTCCAATGCAATTTCTGTGTTTCGTCGTCAATAAGAAGGTCCAAGGGATACAGTAAACCTGAAGTGAATCATAAGAATCTAAAATCGGTCTCAAAGGAAAGGTTCAAAACATAGACAGTAAGAGGAGCCAGTCCTCTTGTACTTAAGTCGGCATTGTGCCTGTTCTATTTAATTCCGATGCAATTTCTGTGTTTCATCGTCAATAATTCGGTCAGAGGGATACAGTAATCCTGAAGTGAAGCAACGGAATCTATAACTAGTGTCACAGGAATGGTTCAAAAAATAGACAGTAAGATGAGCCAGCCTTCTTGTACTTGAGTTGGCATTGTGCCTTTTGTATTTAATTTTGATCCAATTTCTGTGTGTCATCGTCAATAAGGAGGTCAGATGGATACAGTGAACCTGAAGTGAATCATCGGAATCTATAACTAGTGTCACAGGAATGGTTCAAGACATAGACAGAAAGAAAAGCCAGTCTTCTTGTACTTTAGTCGGCATTGTGCCTTTTGTATTTAATTCCGATGCAATTTCTGTGTTTCATCGTCAATAAGAAGGTCCAAGGGATACAGTAAACCTGAAGTGAAGCATCGCAATCTAAAACCGGTCTCACAGGAAAGGTTCAAAACATAGACAGTAAGAAGAGCCAGTCCTCTTGTACTTGAGTCGGCATTGTGAGTTTTGTATTTAATTCCGATGCAATTTCTGTGCTTCATCGTCAATAAGAAGGTCAGAGGGATACAGAAAACCAGAAGGGGAGCATCGGAATCTATAACTAGTGTCACAGGAATGGTTCAAAACGTAGGCAGCAAGAAGAGTCAGTCTTCTTGTACGTAAGTCGGCATTGTGACTTTTCTATTTAATTCCGATGCAATTTCTGTGTTTCGTCGTCAATAAGAAGGGAAAAGGGATACAGTAAACCGGAATCTAAAACCGGTCTCACAGGAAGGGCTCAAAACATAGACAGTAAGAAGAGCCAGTCCTCATGTACTTGAGTTGGCATTGTGCCTTTTGTATATAATTCCGATGCAGTTTCTGTGTTTCATCGTCATTAAGAAGGTCAGAGGGATACAGTAAACCTGAAGTGAAGCATCGGAATCTATAACTAGTGTCACAGGAATGGTTCAAAGCATAGACAGTAAGAAGAGTCCGTTTTCATGCACTTGAGTCGTCATTGTGCCTTTTATATTTAATTCCGACGCAATTTCTGTGTTTCATCGTCAATAAAAAGGTCAGAGAAATACAGTAAACCCGAAGTGAAGCATCGTAATCTGTAACTAGTGTCACAGGAATGGTTCAAAGGATAGACAGTAAGAAGAGTTACTCTTCTTGTTTTTAAGTCGGCATTGTGCCTTTTCTATTTAATTCCAATGCAATTTCTGTGTTTCGTCATCAATAAGAAGGTCCAAGGGATACAGTAAACCTGAAGTGAATCATAAGAATCTAAAATCGGTCTCAAAGGAAAGGTTCAAAACATAGACAGTAAGAAGAGCCAGTCCCCTTGTACTTAAGTCGGCATTGTGCCTGTTCTATTTAATTCCGATGCAATTTCTGTGTTTCATCGTCAATAATTCGGTCAGAGGGATACAGTAATCCTGAAGTGAAGCAACGGAATCTATAACTAGTGTCACAGGAATGGTTCAAAAAATAGACAGTAAGATGAGCCAGCCTTCTTGTACTTGAGTTGGCATTGTGCCTTTTGTATTTAATTTTGATCCAATTTCTGTGTGTCATCGTCAATAAGGAGGTCAGATGGATACAGTGAACCTGAAGTGAATCATCGGAATCTATAAGTAGTGTCACAGGAATGGTTCCAAACATAGACAGTAAGAAGAGCCAGTCCTCTAGTACTTGAGTCGGCATTGTGCCTTTTGTATTTAATTGCGATGCAATTTCTGTGTTTCATCGTCAATAAGAAGGTCAGAGGGATACAGTAAACCTGAAGTTAAGCATCGGAATCTATAACTAGTGTCACAGAAATGGTTCAAAACATAGACAGTAAGAAGAGTCAGTTTTCTTGTACTTAAGTCGGCATTGTGCCTTTTCTATTTAAGTCCGAAGCAATTTCTGTGTTTCATCGTCAATAAGAAGGTCAGAGGTATACAGTAAACCAGAAGTGAAGCTTCGGAATCTGTAACTAGTGTCACAGGAATGGATAAAAACATAGACAATAAGAAGAGTCTGTTTTGTTGTACTTGAATCAGCATTGTGCCTTTTCTATTTAGTTCCGATGCAATGTCTGTGTTTCATCGTCAATAAGGAGCTCCAGGGGATACAGTAAACCTGAAGTGAAGCGTCGGAATCTAAAACCGGTCTCACAGGAAAGGTTTAAAGCATAGACAGTAAGATGAGCCAGTCCTCTTTTACTTGAGTCGGCATTGTGCGTTTTGTATTTAATTCCGATGCAATTTCTGTATTTCTACGTCAATATAATGGTCAGAGGGATACAGTAAACATGAATTGAAGCATCGGAATCTATAACTAGTGCCACAGGAATGGTCAAAACATAGACAGTAAGAAGAGTAAGTTTTCTTGTAGTTAAGTCGGCATTTGCCTTTTCTATTTAATTCCGATGCAATTTCTGTGTTTCATCGTCAATAAGGAGGTCAGAGGGACACAGTAAATCTGAAGTGAAGCATCGGAATCTATAACTAGTGTCATAGAAATGGTTCAAAGCATAGACAGTAGGAAGAGTCAGTTTTCTTGTACTTAAGTCGGCCTTGTGCCTTTTCTATTTCATTCCGATTTAATTTCTGTGTTTCATCGTCAATAAGATGGTCAGAGGCATACAGTAAACCTGAAGTGTAGCAACGGAATCTATAAGTAGTGTCACAGGAATGGTTCCAAACATAGACAGTAAGATGAGCCAGTCTTCTTGTACTTTAGTCGGCATTGTGCCTTTTGTATTTAGTTCCGATGCGATTTCTGTGTCTAATCGTCAATAAGAAGGTCAGAGGGATACAGTAAACCTGAAGTGAAGCATCGGAATCTATAACGAGTGTCACAGGAATGGTTCAAAACATAGACAGTAAGAAGAGTTAGTTTTCTTGTACTTAAGTCGGCATTGTGCCTTTTGTATTTAATTCCGATGCAATTTCTGTGTTTCATAGTCAATAAGAGGGTCAGAGGGATACAGTAAACCTGAAGTGAAGCATCGGAATCTACAACTAATGTCACAGGAAGGGTTCAAAACAGAGACAGTAAGAAGAATCAGCTTTCTTGTACTTAGGTCGGCATTGTGCCTTTTGTATTTAATTCCGATGCAATTTCTGTGTTTCGTCGTCAATAAGAAGGTCCAAGGGATACAGTAAACCTGTGGTGAAGCATCGGAATCTAACACCGGTCGCTTAGGAAAGGTTCAAAACGTAGACAGAAAGAAGAGCCAGTCTTCTTGTACTTGAGTCGGCATTGTGAGTTTTGTATTTATTTCCGATGCAATTTCTGTGTTTCATCGTCAATAAGAAGGTCAGAGGGATACAGTAAACCTGAAGTGAAGCATCGGAAGCTATAACTAGTGTCACTGGAATGGTTCAAAACATAGACAGTAAGAAGAGTCAGTTTTCTTGTACTTAAGTGTTCATTGTGCGTTTTGTATTTAATTCCGATGCAATTTCTGTCTTTCATCGTCAATAAGAAAGTCAGAGGGATACAGTAAACCTGAAGTGAAGCATCGGAATCTATAACTAGCGTCACAGGAATGGTTCACAACATAGACAGTAAGAAGAGTCAGTTTCCTTGTACTTAAGTCGGCATTGTGATTTTTGTATTTAATTATGATGCAATTTCTGTCTTTCATCGTCAATAAGAAGCTCAGAGGGATACAGTAAACCTGAAGTGAAGCATCGGAAGCTATAACTAGTGTCACTGGAATGGTTCAAAACATAGACAGTAAGAAGAGTCAGTTTTCTTGTACTTGAGTCGGCATTGTGCCTTTACTATTCAATTCCGATACAATTTAGGTGTTTCATCGTCAATAAGAATGTCAGAGGGATACAGTAAACCTGAAGTGAAGCATCGGAATCTATAACTAGTGTCAGAGGAATGGTTTAAAACATAGACAGTAAGAAGAGCCAGCCTTCTTGTACTTGAGTCGGCATTGCGCCTTTTGTATTTATTTCCGATACAATTTCTGTGTTTCATCGTCAATAAGGAGGTCAGAGGGATACAGTAAACCTGAAGTGAGGCATCGGAATCTATAACTAGTATCACAGAAATGGTTCAAAACATAGACAGAAAGAAAAGCCAGTCTTCTTGTACTTGAGACGGCATTGTTACTTTTGTATTTAATTCCGATGCAATTTCTGTGTTTCGTCGTCAATAAGTAGGTCCAAGGGATACAGTAAACCTGAAGTGAAGCATCGCAATCTAAAACCGGTTTCACAGGAAAGGTTCAAAACATAGACAGTAAGAAGAGCCAGTCCTCTAGTACTTGAGTCGGCATTGTGCCTTTTGTATTTAATTGCGATGCAATTTCTGTGTTTCATCGTCAATAAGAAGGTCAGAGGGATACAGTAAACCTGAAGTTAAGCATCGGAATCTATAACTAGTGTCACAGAAATGGTTCAAAACATAGACAGTAAGAAGAGTCAGTTTTCTTGTACTTAAGTCGGCATTGTGCCTTTTCTATTTAATTCCGAAGCAATTTCTGTGTTTCATCGTCAATAAGAAGGTCAGAGGTATACAGTAAACCAGAAGTGAAGCTTCGGAATCTGTAACTAGTGTCACAGGAATGGATAAAAACATAGACAATAAGAAGAGTCTGTTTTGTTGTACTTGAATCAGCATTGTGCCTTTTCTATTTAATTCCGATGCAATGTCTGTGTTTCATCGTCAATAAGAATGTCAGAGGGATACAGTAAACCTGAAGTAAACCATCGGAATCTATAACTAGTGTCACAGGAATGGTTCAAAACATAGACAGTAAGAAGAGACAGTTTTTTTGTACTTAAATCAGCTTTGTGACTTTTCTATTTGATTCCGATGCAATTTCTGTGTTTCATCGTCAACAAGGAGCTCCAGGGGATACAGTAAACCTGAAGTGAAGCGTCGGAATCTAAAACCGGTCTCACAGGAAAGGTTTAAAGCATAGACAGTAAGATGAGCCAGTCCTCTTTTACTTGATTCGGCATTGTGCGTTTTGTATATAATTCCGATGCAATTTCTGTATTTCTACGTCAATATAATGGTCAGAGGGATACAGTAAACATGAATTGAAGCATCGGAATCTATAACTAGTGCCACAGGAATGGTTCAAAACATAGACAGTAAGAAGAGTAAGTTTTCTTGTAGTTAAGTCGGCATTTGCCTTTTCTATTTAATTCCGATGCAATTTCTGTGTTTCATCGTCAATAAGGAGGTCAGAGGGACACAGTAAATCTGAAGTGTAGCATCGGAATCTATAACTAGTGTCATAGAAATGGTTCAAAGCATAGACAGTAGGAAGAGTCAGTTTTCTTGTACTTAAGTCGGAGTTGTGCCTTTTCTATTTCATTCCGATTTAATTTCTGTGTTTCATCGTCAATAAGATGGTCAGAGGCATACAGTAAACCTGAAGTGTAGCAACGGAATCTATAAGTAGTGTCACAGGAATGGTTCCAAACATAGACAGTAAGATGAGCCAGTCTTCTTGTACTTTAGTCGGCATTGTGCCTTTTGTATTTAGTTCCGATGCGATTTCTGTGTCTAATCGTCAATAAGAAGGTCAGAGGGATACAGTAAACCTGAAGTGAAGCATCGGAATCTATAACGAGTGTCACAGGAATGGTTCAAAACATAGACAGTAAGAAGAGTTAGTTTTCTTGTACTTAAGTCGGCATTGTGCCTTTTGTATTGAATTCCGATGCAATTTCTGTGTTTCATAGTCAATAAGAGGGTCAGAGGGATACAGTAAACCTGAAGTGAAGCATCGGAATCTACAACTAATGTCACAGGAAGGGTTCAAAACAGAGACAGTAAGAAGAATCAGCTTTCTTGTACTTAGGTCGGTATTGTGCCTTTTGTATTTAATTCCGATGCAATTTCTGTGTTTCGTCGTCAATAAGAAGGTCCAAGGGATACAGTAAACCTGTGGTGAAGCATCGGAATCTAACACCGGTCGCTTAGGAAAGGTTCAAAACGTAGACAGAAAGAAGAGCCAGTCTTCTTGTACATGAGTCGGCATAGTGCGTTTTGTATTTATTTCCGGTGCAATTTCTGTGTTTCATCGTCAATAAGAAGGTCAGAGGGATACAGTAAACCTGAAGTGAAGCATCGGAAGCTATAACTAGTGTCACTGGAATGGTTCAAAACATAGACAGTAAGAAGAGTCAGTTTTCTTGTACTTAAGTCGGCATTGTGATTTTTGTATTTAATTATGATGCAATTTCTGTCTTTCATCGTCAATAAGAAGCTCAGAGGGATACAGTAAACCTGAAGTGAAGTATCGGAATCTACAACTAGTGTCACAGGAATGGTTCAAATCATAGACAGTAAGAAGAGTCAGTTTTCTTGTACTTAAGTCGGCATTGTGCCTTTTCTATTTAATTCCGATGAAATTTCTGTGTTTCATCGTCAATTAGAAGGTCAGAGGGATACAGTAAACCTGAAGTGAAGCATCAGGATCTGTAACTAGTGTCACAGGAGTGATTCAAAACATAGACAGTAAGGAGAGTCGGTCTTCTTGTACTTAAGTCAGCATTGTGCCTATTGTATTTAATTCCAATGCTATTTCTGTGTTTCATCGTCAATAAGAAAGTCAGAGGGATACAGTAAACCTGAAGTGAAGCATCGGAACCTATAACTAGTGTCACAGGAATGGTTCAAATCATAGACAGTAAGAAGAGTCAGTTTTCTTCTACTTAGGTCGGCATTGTGCCTTTTGTATTTAATTCCGATGCAATTACTGTGTCGTCGTCACTAAGAAAGTCCAAGGGATACAGTAAACCTGAAGTGAAGCATCGGAAACTATAACTAGTGTCACAGGAAAGGTTCAAAACATAGACAGTAAAAAGAGCCAGCCTTCTTGCACTTGAGTCGGCATTGTGCCTTTTGGATTTATTTCCGATGCAATTTCTGTGTTTCATCGTCAATATGAAGGTCAGATGGATACAGTAAATCTGAAGTGAAGTATCGGAATCTATAACTAGTGTCACAGGAATGGTTCAAATCATATACAGTAAGAAGAGTCAGTTTTCTTGTACTTAAGTCGGCATTGTGCCTTTTCTATTTAAATACGATGCAATTTCTGTGTTCCATCGTCAATACGAAGGTCAGAGGGATACAGTAAACCTGAAGTGTAGCATCGGAATCTGTAACTAGTGTCACAGGAATGGTTCAAAACATAGACAGTAAAAAGAGCCAGCCTTCTTGTACTTGAGTCGGCATTGTGCCTTTTGGATTTATTTCCGATGTAATTTCTGTGATTCATCGTCAATAAGAAGGTCAGATGGATACAGTAAACCTGAAGTGAAGCATCGGAATGTGTAACTAGTGTCACAGAAATGGTTCAATTCATAGACAGTAAGAAAAGTCAGATTTCATGTACTTGAGTCGTCATTGTGCCTTTTCTATTTAATTCCGATGCAATTTCTGTGTTTCATCGTCAATAAGAAGGTCAGAGGTATACAGTAAACCAGAAGTGAAGCTTCGGAATCTGTAACTAGTGTCACAGGAATGGATAAAAACATAGACAATAAGAAGAGTCTGTTTTGTTGTACTTGAATCAGCATTGTGCCTTTTCTATTTAATTCCGATGCAATGTCTGTGTTTCATCGTCAATAAGAATGTCAGAGGGATACAGTAAACCTGAAGTAAACCATCGGAATCTATAACTAGTGTCACAGGAATGGTTCAAAACATAGACAGTAAGAAGAGACAGTTTTTTTGTACTTAAATCAGCTTTGTGACTTTTCTATTTGATTCCGATGCAATTTCTGTGTTTCATCGTCAATAAGGAGCTCCAGGGGATACAGTAAACCTGAAGTGAAGCGTCGGAATCTAAAACCGGTCTCACAGGAAAGGTTTAAAGCATAGACAGTAAGATGAGCCAGTCCTCTTTTACTTGAGTCGGCATTGTGCGTTTTGTATATAATTCCGATGCAATTTCTGTATTTCTACGTCAATATAATGGTCAGAGGGATACAGTAAACATGAATTGAAGCATCGGAATCTATAACTAGTGCCACAGGAATGGTTCAAAACATAGACAGTAAGAAGAGTAAGTTTTCTTGTAGTTAAGTCGGCATTTGCCTTTTCTATTTAATTCCGATGCAATTTCTGTGTTTCATCGTCAATAAGGAGGTCAGAGGGACACAGTAAATCTGAAGTGTAGCATCGGAATCTATAACTAGTGTCATAGAAATGGTTCAAAGCATAGACAGTAGGAAGAGTCAGTTTTCTTGTACTTAAGTCGGCCTTGTGCCTTTTCTATTTCATTCCGATTTAATTTCTGTGTTTCATCGTCAATAAGATGGTCAGAGGCATACAGTAAACCTGAAGTGTAGCAACGGAATCTATAAGTAGTGTCACAGGAATGGTTCCAAACATAGACAGTAAGATGAGCCAGTCTTCTTGTACTTTAGTCGGCATTGTGCCTTTTGTATTTAGTTCCGATGCGATTTCTGTGTCTAATCGTCAATAAGAAGGTCAGAGGGATACAGTAAACCTGAAGTGAAGCATCGGAATCTATAACGAGTGTCACAGGAATGGTTCAAAACATAGACAGTAAGAAGAGTTAGTTTTCTTGTACTTAAGTCGGCATTGTGCCTTTTGTATTGAATTCCGATGCAATTTCTGTGTTTCATAGTCAATAAGAGGGTCAGAGGGATACAGTAAACCTGAAGTGAAGCATCGGAATCTACAACTAATGTCACAGGAAGGGTTCAAAACAGAGACAGTAAGAAGAATCAGCTTTCTTGTACTTAGGTCGGTATTGTGCCTTTTGTATTTAATTCCGATGCAATTTCTGTGTTTCGTCGTCAATAAGAAGGTCCAAGGGATACAGTAAACCTGTGGTGAAGCATCGGAATCTAACACCGGTCGCTTAGGAAAGGTTCAAAACGTAGACAGAAAGAAGAGCCAGTCTTCTTGTACTTGAGTCGGCATTGTGCGTTTTGTATTTATTTCCGGTGCAATTTCTGTGTTTCATCGTCAATAAGAAGGTCAGAGGGATACAGTAAACCTGAAGTGAAGCATCGGAAGCTATAACTAGTGTCACTGGAATGGTTCAAAACATAGACAGTAAGAAGAGTCAGTTTTCTTGTACTTAAGTCGGCATTGTGATTTTTGTATTTAATTATGATGCAATTTCTGTCTTTCATCGTCAATAAGAAGCTCAGAGGGATACAGTAAACCTGAAGTGAAGTATCGGAATCTACAACTAGTGTCACAGGAATGGTTCAAATCATAGACAGTAAGAAGAGTCAGTTTTCTTGTACTTAAGTCGGCATTGTGCCTTTTCTATTTAATTCCGATGAAATTTCTGTGTTTCATCGTCAATTAGAAGGTCAGAGGGATACAGTAAACCTGAAGTGAAGCATCAGGATCTGTAACTAGTGTCACAGGAGTGATTCAAAACATAGACAGTAAGGAGAGTCGGTCTTCTTGTACTTAAGTCAGCATTGTGCCTATTGTATTTAATTCCAATGCTATTTCTGTGTTTCATCGTCAATAAGAAAGTCAGAGGGATACAGTAAACCTGAAGTGAAGCATCGGAACCTATAACTAGTGTCACAGGAATGGTTCAAATCATAGACAGTAAGAAGAGTCAGTTTTCTTCTACTTAGGTCGGCATTGTGCCTTTTGTATTTAATTCCGATGCAATTACTGTGTCGTCGTCATTAAGAAAGTCCAAGGGATACAGTAAACCTGAAGTGAAGCATCGGAAACTATAACTAGTGTCACAGGAAAGGTTCAAAACATAGACAGTAAAAAGAGCCAGCCTTCTTGCACTTGAGTCGGCATTGTGCCTTTTGGATTTATTTCCGATGCAATTTCTGTGTTTCATCGTCAATATGAAGGTCAGATGGATACAGTAAACCTGAAGTGAAGTATCGGAATCTATAACTAGTGTCACAGGAATGGTTCAAATCATATACAGTAAGAAGAGTCAGTTTTCTTGTACTTAAGTCGGCATTGTGAATTTTCTATTTAAATACGATGCAATTTCTGTGTTCCATCGTCAATACGAAGGTCAGAGGGATACAGTAAACCTGAAGTGTAGCATCGGAATCTGTAACTAGTGTCACAGGAATGGTTCAAAACATAGACAGTAAAAAGAGCCAGCCTTCTTGTACTTGAGTCGGCATTGTGCCTTTTGGATTTATTTCCGATGTAATTTCTGTGATTCATCGTCAATAAGAAGGTCAGATGGATACAGTAAACCTGAAGTGAAGCATCGGAATGTGTAACTAGTGTCACAGAAATGGTTCAATTCATAGACAGTAAGAAAAGTCAGATTTCATGTACTTGAGTCGTCATTGTGCCTTTTCTATTTAATTCCGATGCAATTTCTGTGTTTCATCGTCAATAAGAAGGTCAGAGGGATACAGTAAACCTGAAGTGAAGCATCGGAATGTGTAACTAGTGTCACAGGAATGGTTCAAAACATAGACAATAAGAAGAGTCAGTCTTCTTGTTTTTAAGTCGGCATTGTGCCATTTCTATTTAATTCCAATGCAATTTCTGTGTTTCGTCGTCAATAAGAAGGTCCAAGGGATACAGTAAAACTGAAGTGAAGCATCAGAATCTAAAATCGGTCTCAAAGGAAAGGTTCAAAACATAGACAGTAAGAAGAGCCAGTCCTCTTGTACTTAAGTCGGCATTGTGCCTGTTCTATTTAATTCTGATGCAATTTCTGTGTTTCATCGTCAATAAGAAGGTCAGAGGGATACAGTAAACCTGAAGTGTAGCAACGGAATCTATAACTAGTGTCACAGGAATGGTTCGAAAGATAGACAGTAAGATGAGCCAGCCTTCTTGTACTTGAGTCGGCATTGTGCCTTTTGCATTTAATTCCGATGCAATTTCTGTGTGTCATCGTCAATAAGGAGGTCAGAGGGATACAGCGAACCTGAAGTGAATCATCGGAATCTATAACTAGTGTCACAGGAATGGTTCAAAACATATGCAGAAAGAAAAGCCAGTCTTCTTGTACTTGAGTAGGCATTGTGCCTTTTGTATTTAATTCCGATGCAATTTCTGTGTTTCGTCGTCAATAAGAAGGTCCAAGGGATACAGTAAACCTGAAGTGAAGCATCGCAATCTAAAACCGGTCTCACAGGAAAGGTTCAAAACATAGACAGTAAGAAGAGCCAGTCCTCTTATACTTGAGTCGGCATTGTGCTTTTTGTATTTAATTCCGACGCAATTTCTGTGTTTCATCGTCAATAAGACGGTCAGAGGGATACAGAAAAACTGAAGTGAAGCATCGGAATCTATAACTAGTGTCACAGGAATGGTTCAAAACATAGACAGTAAGAAGAGTCAGTTTTCTTGTACTTGAGTCGGCATTGTGCCTTTTCTATTTAATTCCGATGCAATTTCTGTGTTTCATCGTCAATAAGAATGTCAGAGCGATACAGTAAACCTGAAGTGAAGCATCGGAATTTATAACTAGTGTCAGAGGAATGGTTTAAAACATAGACAGTAAGAAGAGCCAGCCTTCTTGTACTTGAGTCTTCATTGTGCCTTTTGTATTTATTTCCGATTCAATTTCTGTGTTTCATCGTCAATAAGGAGGTCAGAGGGATACACTAAACCTGAAGTGAAGCATTGGAATCTATAACTAGTGTCACAGAAATGGTTCAAAACATAGACAGTAAGAAGAGTCAGTTTTCTTGTACTTAAGTCAGCATTGTGCCTTTTCTATTTAATTCCAATGCAATTTCTGTGTTTCATCGTCAATAATGGGGTCCAAGGGATACAGTGAACCTGAAGTGAAGCGTCGGAATCAAAAACCGGTCTCACAGGAAAGGTTCAAAACATATACAGTAAGAAGAGCCAGTCCTCTTGTACTTGAGTCGGCACTGTGCTTTTTGTATATCATTCCGATGCAATTTCTGTGTTTCATCGTCAATAAGAAGGTAAGAGGGATACAGTAAACCCGAAGTGAAGCATCGGAATTTATAACTACTGTCACAGGAATGGTTCAAAACAAAGACAGTAAGAACAGTCAGTTATCTTGTACTTAAGTCGGCATTGTGTGTTTTGTATTTAATTCCGATGCAATTTCTGCGTTTCATCGTCAATAAGAGGGTCAGAGAGATACAGTAAACCTGAAGTGAAGCATTGGAATCTGTAACTAGCTTCACAGGAATGGTTCAAAACATAGACAGTAAGAAGGGTCAGTTGTCTTGTACTTAAGTCGACATTGTGCCTTTTCTATTTAATTCCGATGCAATTTCTGTGTTTCATCGTCAATACGGGGGTCAGAGGGATACAGTAAACCTGTAGTGAAGCATCGGAATCTATAACTAGTGTCACAGGAATGGTTCAAAGAACAGACAGTAAGAAGAGTCAGTTGTCTTGTACTTCAGTCGGCATTGTGCCTTTTCTATTTAATTACGATGCAATTTTGTGTTTCATCTTCAATAAGGAGGTCAGAGGGATACAGTAAACCTGAAGTGAAGCATCGGAATCTATAACTAGTCTCACAGGAATGGTTCAAAACGTAGGCAGTAAGAAGAGTCAGTCTTCTTGTACGTAAGTCGGCATTGTGACTTTTCTATATAATTCCGATGCAGTTTCTGTGTGTCGTCGTCAATAAGAAGGGATAAGGGATACAGTAAACCTGAAGTGAATCATAAGAGTCTAAAATCGGTCTCAAAGGAAAGGTTCAAAACATAGACAGTAAGAAGAGCCAGTCCTCTTGTACTTAAGTCGGCATTGTGCCTGTTCTATTTAATTCCGATGCAATTTCTGTGTTTCATCGTCAATAATTCGGTCAGAGGGATACAGTAATCCTGAAGTGAAGCAACGGAATCTATAACTAGTGTCACAGGAATGGTTCAAAAAATAGACAGTAAGATGAGCCAGCCTTCTTGTACTTGAGTTGGCATTGTGCCTTTTGTATTTAATTTTGATCCAATTTCTGTGTGTCATCGTCAATAAGGAGGTCAGATGGATACAGTGAACCTGAAGTGAGTCATCGGAATCTATAACTAGTGTCACAGGAATGGTTCAAGACATAGACAGAAAGAAAAGCCAGTCTTCTTGTACTTCAGTCGGCATTGTGCCTTTTGTATTTAATTCCGATGCAATTTCTGTGTTTCATCGTCAATAAGAAGGTCCAAGGGATACAGTAAACCTGAAGTGAAGCATCGCAATCTAAAACCGGTCTCACAGGAAAGGTTCAAAACATAGACAGTAAGAAGAGCCAGTCCTCTTGTACTTGAGTCGGCATTGTGAGTTTTGTATTTAATTCCGATGCAATTTCTGTGCTTCATCGTCAATAAGAAGGTCAGAGGGATACAGAAAACCTGAAGGGGAGCATCGGAATCTATAACTAGTGTCACAGGAATGGTTCAAAACATAGACAGTAAGAAGAGTCAGTTTTCTTGTACTTGAGTCGGCATTGTGCCTTTACTATTCAATTCCGATACAATTTAGGTGTTTCATCGTCAATAAGAATGTCAGAGGGATACAGTAAACCTGAAGTGAAGCATCGGAATCTATAACTAGTGTCAGAGGAATGGTTTAAAACATAGACAGTAAGAAGAGCCAGCCTTCTTGTACTTGAGTCGGCATTGCGCCTTTTGTATTTATTTCCGATACAATTTCTGTGTTTCATCGTCAATAAGGAGGTCAGAGGGATACAGTAAACCTGAAGTGAGGCATCGGAATCTATAACTAGTATCACAGAAATGGTTCAAAACATAGACAGTAAGAAGAGTCAGTTTTCTTGTACTTAAGTCGGTATTGTGCCTTTTCTATTTATTTCTGATGCAATTTCTGTGTTTCATCGTCAATAGGAAGGTCAGAGGGATACAGTAAACCTGAAGTGAAGCATCGGAATCTGTAACTAGTGTCACAGGAATGGTTCAAAACATGGACAGTAAGAAGAGTCAGTTTTCTTGTACTTAAGTCAGCTTTGTGCCTTTTCTATTTAATTCCGATCCAATTTCTGTGTTTCATCGTCAATAAGGAGGTCCAAGGGATACAGTAAACCTGAAGTGAAGCGTCGGAATCTAAAACCGGTCTCACAGGAAATTTTCAAAACATAGACAGTAAGAAGAACTAGTCCTCTTTTACTTGAGTCTTCATTGTGCGTTTTGTATATAATTCCGATGCTATGTCTGTGTTTCATCGTCAATAAGAAAGTCAGAGGGATACAGTAAACCTGAAGTGAACCATCGGAATCTATAACTAGTGTCACAGAAATGGTTCAAAATACAGACAATAAGAAGAGCCTGCCTTCTTGTACTTGAGTCGGCATTGTGGCTTTTGTATTTCATTGCGTTGCAATTTCTGTGTGTCATCGTCAATAAGGAGGTCAGAGGGATACAGTGAACCTGAAGTGAAGCATCGGAATCTACAACTAGTGTCACAGGAATGGTTCGAAACATAGACAGAAAGAAAAGCCAGTCTTCTTGTACTTGAGACGGCATTGTTACTTTTGTATTTAATTCCGATGCAATTTCTGTGTTTCGTCGTCAATAAGTAGGTCCAAGGGATACAGTAAACCTGAAGTGAAGCATTGCAATCTAAAACCGGTTTCACAGGAAAGGTTCAAAACATAGACAGTAAGAAGAGCCAGTCCTCTAGTACTTGAGTCGGCATTGTGCCTTTTGTATTTAATTGCGATGCAATTTCTGTGTTTCATCGTCAATAAGAAGGTCAGAGGGATACAGTAAACCTGAAGTTAAGCATCGGAATCTATAACTAGTGTCACAGAAATGGTTCAAAACATAGACAGTAAGAAGAGTCAGTTTTCTTGTACTTAAGTCGGCATTGTGCCTTTTCTATTTAAGTCCGAAGCAATTTCTGTGTTTCATCGTCAATAAGAAGGTCAGAGGTATACAGTAAACCAGAAGTGAAGCTTCGGAATCTGTAACTAGTGTCACAGGAATGGATAAAAACATAGACAATAAGAAGAGTCTGTTTTGTTGTACTTGAATCAGCATTGTGCCTTTTCTATTTAGTTCCGATGCAATGTCTGTGTTTCATCGTCAATAAGGAGCTCCAGGGGATACAGTAAACCTGAAGTGAAGCGTCGGAATCTAAAACCGGTCTCACAGGAAAGGTTTAAAGCATAGACAGTAAGATGAGCCAGTCCTCTTTTACTTGAGTCGGCATTGTGCGTTTTGTATATAATTCCGATGCAATTTCTGTATTTCTACGTCAATATAATGGTCAGAGGGATACAGTAAACATGAATTGAAGCATCGGAATCTATAACTAGTGCCACAG
The DNA here is from genome assembly GCF_023864345.2 of Schistocerca serialis cubense. Classification (NCBI taxonomy): domain Eukaryota; kingdom Metazoa; phylum Arthropoda; class Insecta; order Orthoptera; family Acrididae; genus Schistocerca; species Schistocerca serialis. Next base: position 52,736,709 of record NW_026047583.1, read on the forward strand.
GAATGGTCAAAACATAGACAGTAAGAAGAGTAAGTTTTCTTGTAGTTAAGTCGGCATTTGCCTTTTCTATTTAATTCCGATGCAATTTCTGTGTTTCATCGTCAATAAGGAGGTCAGAGGGACACAGTAAATCTGAAGTGAAGCATCGGAATCTATAACTAGTGTCATAGAAATGGTTCAAAGCATAGACAGTAGGAAGAGTCAGTTTTCTTGTACTTAAGTCGGCCTTGTGCCTTTTCTATTTCATTCCGATTTAATTTCTGTGTTTCATCGTCAATAAGATGGTCAGAGGCATACAGTAAACCTGAAGTGTAGCAACGGAATCTATAAGTAGTGTCACAGGAATGGTTCCAAACATAGACAGTAAGATGAGCCAGTCTTCTTGTACTTTAGTCGGCATTGTGCCTTTTGTATTTAGTTCCGATGCGATTTCTGTGACTAATCGTCAATGAGAAGGTCAGAGGGATACAGTAAACCTGAAGTGAAGCATCGGAATCTATAACGAGTGTCACAGGAATGGTTCAAAACATAGACAGTAAGAAGAGTTAGTTTTCTTGTACTTAAGTCGGCATTGTGCCTTTTGTATTTAATTCCGATGCAATTTCTGTGTTTCATAGTCAATAAGAGGGTCAGAGGGATACAGTAAACCTGAAGTGAAGCATCGGAATCTACAACTAATGTCACAGGAAGGGTTCAAAACAGAGACAGTAAGAAGAATCAGCTTTCTTGTACTTAGGTCGGCATTGTGCCTTTTGTATTTAATTCCGATGCAATTTCTGTGTTTCGTCGTCAATAAGAAGGTCCAAGGGATACAGTAAACCTGTGGTGAAGCATCGAAATCTAACACCGGTCGCTTAGGAAAGGTTCAAAACGTAGACAGAAAGAAGAGCCAGTCTTCTTGTACTTGAGTCGGCATTGTGCGTTTTGTATTTATTTCCGATGCAATTTCTGTGTTTCATCGTCAATAAGAAGGTCAGAGGGATACAGTAAACCTGAAGTGAAGCATCGGAAGCTATAACTAGTGTCACTGGAATGGTTCAAAACATAGACAGTAAGAAGAGTCAGTTTTCTTGTACTTAAGTCGGCATTGTGCCTTTTGTATTTAATTCCGATGCAATTTCTGTCTTTCATCGTCAATAAGAAAGTCAGAGGGATACAGTAAACCTGAAGTGAAGCATCGGAATCTATAACTAGCGTCACAGGAATGGTTCACAACATAGACAGTAAGAAGAGTCAGTTTCCTTGTACTTAAGTCGGCATTGTGATTTTTGTATTTAATTATGATGCAATTTCTGTCTTTCATCGTCAATAAGAAGCTCAGAGGGATACAGTAAACCTGAAGTGAAGCATCGGAAGCTATAACTAGTGTCACTGGAATGGTTCAAAACATAGACAGTAAGAAGAGTCAGTTTTCTTGTACTTGAGTCGGCATTGTGCCTTTACTATTCAATTCCGATACAATTTAGGTGTTTCATCGTCAATAAGAATGTCAGAGGGATACAGTAAACCTGAAGTGAAGCATCGGAATCTATAACTAGTGTCAGAGGAATGGTTTAAAACATAGACAGTAAGAAGAGCCAGCCTTCTTGTACTTGAGTCGGCATTGCGCCTTTTGTATTTATTTCCGATACAATTTCTGTGTTTCATCGTCAATAAGGAGGTCAGAGGGATACAGTAAACCTGAAGTGAGGCATCGGAATCTATAACTAGTATCACAGAAATGGTTCAAAACATAGACAGAAAGAAAAGCCAGTCTTCTTGTACTTGAGACGGCATTGTTACTTTTGTATTTAATTCCGATGCAATTTCTGTGTTTCGTCGTCAATAAGTAGGTCCAAGGGATACAGTAAACCTGAAGTGAAGCATCGCAATCTAAAACCGGTTTCACAGGAAAGGTTCAAAACATAGACAGTAAGAAGAGCCAGTCCTCTAGTACTTGAGTCGTCATTGTGCCTTTTGTATTTAATTGCGATGCAATTTCTGTGTTTCATCGTCAATAAGAAGGTCAGAGGGATACAGTAAACCTGAAGTTAAGCATCGGAATCTATAACTAGTGTCACAGAAATGGTTCAAAACATAGACAGTAAGAAGAGTCAGTTTTCTTGTACTTAAGTCGGCATTGTGCCTTTTCTATTTAATTCCGAAGCAATTTCTGTGTTTCATCGTCAATAAGAAGGTCAGAGGTATACAGTAAACCAGAAGTGAAGCTTCGGAATCTGTAACTAGTGTCACAGGAATGGATAAAAACATAGACAATAAGAAGAGTCTGTTTTGTTGTACTTGAATCAGCATTGTGCCTTTTCTATTTAATTCCGATGCAATGTCTGTGTTTCATCGTCAATAAGAATGTCAGAGGGATACAGTAAACCTGAAGTAAACCATCGGAATCTATAACTAGTGTCACAGGAATGGTTCAAAACATAGACAGTAAGAAGAGACAGTTTTTTTGTACTTAAATCAGCTTTGTGACTTTTCTATTTGATTCCGATGCAATTTCTGTGTTTCATCGTCAATAAGGAGCTCCAGGGGATACAGTAAACCTGAAGTGAAGCGTCGGAATCTAAAACCGGTCTCACAGGAAAGGTTTAAAGCATAGACAGTAAGATGAGCCAGTCCTCTTTTACTTGAGTCGGCATTGTGCGTTTTGTATATAATTCCGATGCAATTTCTGTATTTCTACGTCAATATAATGGTCAGAGGGATACAGTAAACATGAATTGAAGCATCGGAATCTATAACTAGTGCCACAGGAATGGTTCAAAACATAGACAGTAAGAAGAGTAAGTTTTCTTGTAGTTAAGTCGGCATTTGCCTTTTCTATTTAATTCCGATGCAATTTCTGTGTTTCATCGTCAATAAGGAGGTCAGAGGGACACAGTAAATCTGAAGTGTAGCATCGGAATCTATAACTAGTGTCATAGAAATGGTTCAAAGCATAGACAGTAGGAAGAGTCAGTTTTCTTGTACTTAAGTCGGCCTTGTGCCTTTTCTATTTCATTCCGATTTAATTTCTGTGTTTCATCGTCAATAAGATGGTCAGAGGCATACAGTAAACCTGAAGTGTAGCAACGGAATCTATAAGTAGTGTCACAGGAATGGTTCCAAACATAGACAGTAAGATGAGCCAGTCTTCTTGTACTTTAGTCGGCATTGTGCCTTTTGTATTTAGTTCCGATGCGATTTCTGTGTCTAATCGTCAATAAGAAGGTCAGAGGGATACAGTAAACCTGAAGTGAAGCATCGGAACCTATAACGAGTGTCACAGGAATGGTTCAAAACATAGACAGTAAGAAGAGTTAGTTTTCTTGTACTTAAGTCGGCCTTGTGCCTTTTCTATTTCATTCCGATTTAATTTCTGTGTTTCGTCGTCAATAAGAAGGTCCAAGGGATACAGTAAACCTGTGGTGAAGCATCGGAATCTAACACCGGTCGCTTAGGAAAGGTTCAAAATGTAGACAGAAAGAAGAGCCAGTCTTCTTGTACTTGAGTCGGCATTGTGCGTTTTGTATTTATTTCCGGTGCAATTTCTGTGTTTCATCGTCAATAAGAAGGTCAGAGGGATACAGTAAACCTGAAGTGAAGCATCGGAAGCTATAACTAGTGTCACTGGAATGGTTCAAAACATAGACAGTAAGAAGAGTCAGTTTTCTTGTACTTAAGTCGGCATTGTGATTTTTGTATTTAATTATGATGCAATTTCTGTCTTTCATCGTCAATAAGAAGCTCAGAGGGATACAGTAAACCTGAAGTGAAGTATCGGAATCTACAACTAGTGTCACAGGAATGGTTCAAATCATAGACAGTAAGAAGAGTCAGTTTTCTTGTACTTAAGTCGGCATTGTGCCTTTTCTATTTAATTCCGATGAAATTTCTGTGTTTCATCGTCAATAAGGAGGTCAGAGGGACACAGTAAATCTGAAGTGTAGCATCGGAATCTATAACTAGTGTCATAGAAATGGTTCAAAGCATAGACAGTAGGAAGAGTCAGTTTTCTTGTACTTAAGTCGGCCTTGTGCCTTTTCTATTTCATTCCGATTTAATTTCTGTGTTTCATCGTCAATAAGATGGTCAGAGGCATACAGTAAACCTGAAGTGTAGCAACGGAATCTATAAGTAGTGTCACAGGAATGGTTCCAAACATAGACAGTAAGATGAGCCAGTCTTCTTGTACTTTAGTCGGCATTGTGCCTTTTGTATTTAGTTCCGATGCGATTTCTGTGTCTAATCGTCAATAAGAAGGTCAGAGGGATACAGTAAACCTGAAGTGAAGCATCGGAACCTATAACGAGTGTCACAGGAATGGTTCAAAACATAGACAGTAAGAAGAGTTAGTTTTCTTGTACTTAAGTCGGCCTTGTGCCTTTTCTATTTCATTCCGATTTAATTTCTGTGTTTCGTCGTCAATAAGAAGGTCCAAGGGATACAGTAAACCTGTGGTGAAGCATCGGAATCTAACACCGGTCGCTTAGGAAAGGTTCAAAATGTAGACAGAAAGAAGAGCCAGTCTTCTTGTACTTGAGTCGGCATTGTGCGTTTTGTATTTATTTCCGGTGCAATTTCTGTGTTTCATCGTCAATAAGAAGGTCAGAGGGATACAGTAAACCTGAAGTGAAGCATCGGAAGCTATAACTAGTGTCACTGGAATGGTTCAAAACATAGACAGTAAGAAGAGTCAGTTTTCTTGTACTTAAGTCGGCATTGTGATTTTTGTATTTAATTATGATGCAATTTCTGTCTTTCATCGTCAATAAGAAGCTCAGAGGGATACAGTAAACCTGAAGTGAAGTATCGGAATCTACAACTAGTGTCACAGGAATGGTTCAAATCATAGACAGTAAGAAGAGTCAGTTTTCTTGTACTTAAGTCGGCATTGTGCCTTTTCTATTTAATTCCGATGAAATTTCTGTGTTTCATCGTCAATTAGAAGGTCAGAGGGATACAGTAAACCTGAAGTGAAGCATCAGGATCTGTAACTAGTGTCACAGGAGTGATTCAAAACATAGACAGTAAGGAGAGTCGGTCTTCTTGTACTTAAGTCAGCATTGTGCCTATTGTATTTAATTCCAATGCTATTTCTGTGTTTCATCGTCAATAAGAAAGTCAGAGGGATACAGTAAACCTGAAGTGAAGCATCGGAACCTATAACTAGTGTCACAGGAATGGTTCAAATCATAGACAGTAAGAAGAGTCAGTTTTCTTCTACTTAGGTCGGCATTGTGCATTTTGTATTTAATTCCGATGCAATTACTGTGTCGTCGTCATTAAGAAAGTCCAAGGGATACAGTAAACCTGAAGTGAAGCATCGGAAACTATAACTAGTGTCACAGGAAAGGTTCAAAACATAGACAGTAAAAAGAGCCAGCCTTCTTGCACTTGAGTCGGCATTGTGCCTTTTGGATTTATTTCCGATGCAATTTCTGTGTTTCATCGTCAATATGAAGGTCAGATGGATACAGTAAACCTGAAGTGAAGTATCGGAATCTATAACTAGTGTCACAGGAATGGTTCAAATCATATACAGTAAGAAGAGTCAGTTTTCTTGTACTTAAGTCGGCATTGTGCCTTTTCTATTTAAATACGATGCAATTTCTGTGTTCCATCGTCAATACGAAGGTCAGAGGGATACAGTAAACCTGAAGTGTAGCATCGGAATCTGTAACTAGTGTCACAGGAATGGTTCAAAACATAGACAGTAAAAAGAGCCAGCCATCTTGTACTTGAGTCGGCATTGTGCCTTTTGGATTTATTTCCGATGTAATTTCTGTGATTCATCGTCAATAAGAAGGTCAGATGGATACAGTAAACCTGAAGTGAAGCATCGGAATGTGTAACTAGTGTCACAGAAATGGTTCAATTCATAGACAGTAAGAAAAGTCAGATTTCATGTACTTGAGTCGTCATTGTGCCTTTTCTATTTAATTCCGATGCAATTTCTGTGTTTCATCGTCAATAAGAAGGTCAGAGGGATACAGTAAACCTGAAGTGAAGCATCGGAATGTGTAACTAGTGTCACAGGAATGGTTCAAAACATAGACAATAAGAAGAGTCAGTCTTCTTGTTTTTAAGTCGGCATTGTGCCATTTCTATTTAATTCCAATGCAATTTCTGTGTTTCGTCGTCAATAAGAAGGTCCAAGGGATACAGTAAAACTGAAGTGAAGCATCAGAATCTAAAATCGGTCTCAAAGGAAAGGTTCAAAACTTAGACAGTAAGAAGAGCCAGTCCTCTTGTACTTAAGTCGGCATTGTGCCTGTTCTATTTAATTCTGATGCAATTTCTGTGTTTCATCGTCAATAAGAAGGTCAGAGGGATACAGTAATCCTGAAGTGTAGCAACGGAATCTATAACTAGTGTCACAGGAATGGTTCGAAAGATAGACAGTAAGATGAGCCAGCCTTCTTGTACTTGAGTCGGCATTGTGCCTTTTGCATTTAATTCCGATGCAATTTCTGTGTGTCATCGTCAATAAGGAGGTCAGAGGGATACAGCGAACCTGAAGTGAATCATCGGAATCTATAACTAGTGTCACAGGAATGGTTCAAAACATATACAGAAAGAAAAGCCAGTCTTCTTGTACTTGAGTAGGCATTGTGCCTTTTGTATTTAATTCCGATGCAATTTCTGTGTTTCGTCGTCAATAAGAAGGTCCAAGGGATACAGTAAACCTGAAGTGAAGCATCGCAATCTAAAACCGGTCTCACAGGAAAGGTTCAAAACATAGACAGTAAGAAGAGCCAGTCCTCTTATACTTGAGTCGGCATTGTGCTTTTTGTATTTAATTCCGACGCAATTTCTGTGTTTCATCGTCAATAAGACGGTCAGAGGGACACAGAAAAACTGAAGTGAAGCATCGGAATCTATAACTAGTGTCACAGGAATGGTTCAAAACATAGACAGTAAGAAGAGTCAGTTTTCTTGTACTTGAGTCGGCATTGTGCCTTTTCTATTTAATTCCGATGCAATTTCTGTGTTTCATCGTCAATAAGAATGTCAGAGCGATACAGTAAACCTGAAGTGAAGCATCGGAATTTATAACTAGTGTCAGAGGAATGGTTTAAAACATAGACAGTAAGAAGAGCCAGCCTTCTTGTACTTGAGTCTTCATTGTGCCTTTTGTATTTATTTCCGATTCAATTTCTGTGTTTCATCGTCAATAAGGAGGTCAGAGGGATACACTAAACCTGAAGTGAAGCATTGGAATCTATAACTAGTGTCACAGAAATGGTTCAAAACATAGACAGTAAGAAGAGTCAGTTTTCTTGTACTTAAGTCAGCATTGTGCCTTTTCTATTTAATTCCAATGCAATTTCTGTGTTTCATCGTCAATAATGGGGTCCAAGGGATACAGTGAACCTGAAGTGAAGCGTCGGAATCAAAAACCGGTCTCACAGGAAAGGTTCAAAACATAGACAGTAAGAAGAGCCAGTCCTCTTGTACTTGAGTCGGCACTGTGCTTTTTGTATATCATTCCGATGCAATTTCTGTGTTTCATCGTCAATAAGAAGGTCAGAGGGATACAGTAAACCCGAAGTGAAGCATCGGAATTTATAACTACTGTCACAGGAATGGTTCAAAACAAAGACAGTAAGAACAGTCAGTTATCTTGTACTTAAGTCGGCATTGTGTGTTTTGTATTTAATTCCGATGCAATTTCTGCGTTTCATCGTCAATAAGAGGGTCAGAGAGATACAGTAAACCTGAAGTGAAGCATCGGAATCTGTAACTAGCTTCACAGGAATGGTTCAAAACATAGACAGTAAGAAGGGTCAGTTGTCTTGTACTTAAGTCGACATTGTGCCTTTTCTATTTAATTCCGATGCAATTTCTGTGTTTCATCGTCAATACGGGGGTCAGAGGGATACAGTAAACCTGTAGTGAAGCATCGGAATCTATAACTAGTGTCACAGGAATGGTTCAAAGAACAGACAGTAAGAAGAGTCAGTTGTCTTGTACTTCAGTCGGCATTGTGCCTTTTCTATTTAATTACGATGCAATTTTGTGTTTCATCTTCAATAAGGAGGTCAGAGGGATACAGTAAACCTGAAGTGAAGCATCGGAATCTATAACTAGTCTCACAGGAATGGTTCAAAACGTAGGCAGTAAGAAGAATCAGTCTTCTTGTACGTAAGTCGGCATTGTGACTTTTCTATATAATTCCGATGCAGTTTCTGTGTGTCGTCGTCAATAAGAAGGGATAAGGGATACAGTAAACCTGAAGTGAAGCATTGGAATCTAAAACCGGTCTCACAGGAGAGGTTCAAAATATAGACAGTAGGAAGAGCCAGTCCTCTTTTACTTGAGTCGGCATTGTGCCTTTTGTATATAATTCCGATGCAATTTCTGTGTTTCATCGTCAATAAGAAGGTCAGAGGGATACAGTAAACATGAAGTGAAGCATCGGAATCTATAACTAGTGTCACAGGAATGGTTCAAAGCATAGACAGTAAGAAGAGTCAGTTGTCTTGTACTTAAGTCGGCATTGTGCCTTTTCTATTTACATCCGATGCAATTTCTGTGTTTCATCGTCACCAAGAAGGTCAGAGGGATACAGTAAACCTGAAGTGAAGCAACGGAATCTATGACTAGTTTCACAGGAATGGTTCAAAACGTAGGCAGTAAGAAGAGTCAGTCTTCTTGTACTGAAGTCGGCATTGTGCCTTTTCTATTTAATTCCAATGCAATTTCTGTGTTTCGTCGTCAATAAGAAGGTGCAAGGGATACAGTAAACCTGAAGTGAAACATCGGAATCTAAAACCGGTCTCACAGGAAGGGCTCAAAACATAGACAGTAAGAAGAGCCGGTCCTCATGTACTTGAGTTGGCATTGTGCCTTTTGTATATAATTCCGATGCAGTTTCTGTGTTTCATCGTCATTAGGAAGGTCAGAGGGATACAGTAAACCTGAAGTGAAGCATCGGAATCTATAACTAGTGTCACAGGAATGGTTTAAAGCATAGACAGTAAGAAGAGTCAGTTTTCATGTACTTGAGTCGTCATTGTGCCTTTTCTATTTAATTCCGATGCAATTTCTGTGTTCCATCGTCAATAAGAAGGTCAGAGGGATATAGTGAACCCGAAGTGAAGCATCGTAATCTGTAACTAGTGTCACAGGAATGGTTCAAAGCATAGACAGTAAGAAGAGTTACTCTTTTTGTTTTTAAGTCGGCATTGTGCCTTTTCTATTTAATTCCAATGCAATTTCTGTGTTTCGTCGTCTATAAGAAGGTCCAAGGGATACAGTAAACCTGAAGTGAAGCATAAGAATCTAAAATCGGTCTCAAAGGAAAGGTTCAAAGCATAGACAGTAAGAAGAGCCAGTCCTCTTGTACTTAAGTCGGCATTGTGCCTGTTCTATTTAATTCCGATGCAATTTCTGTGTTTCATCGTCAATAAGACGGTCAGAGGGATACAGTGATCCTGAAGTGAATCATCGGAATCTATAACTAGTGTCACAGGAATGGTTCAAGACATAGACAGAGAGAAAAGCCAGTCTTCTTGTACTTGAGTCGGCATTGTGCCTTTTGTATTTAATTCCGATGCAATTTCTGTGTTTCATCGTCAATAAGAAGGTCCAAGGGATACAGTAAACCTGAAGTTAAGCATCGCAATCTAAAACCGGTCTCACAGGAAAGGTTCAACGCATAGACAGTAAGAAGAGCCAGTCCTCTTGTACTTGAGTCGGCATTGTGAGTTTTGTATTTAATTCCGATGCAATTTCTGTGCTTCATCGTCAATAAGGAGGTCAGAGGGATACAGTGAACCTGAAGTGAAGCATCGGAATCTACAACTAGTGTCACAGGAATGGTTCGAAACATAGACAGGAAGAAAAGCCAGTCTTCTTGTACTTGAGACGGCATTGTAACTTTTGTATTTAATTCCGATGCAATTTCTGTGTTTCGTCGTCAATAAGTAGGTCCAAGGGATACAGTAAACCTGAAGTGAAGCATCGCAATCTAAAACCGGTTTCACAGAAAAGGTTCAAAACATAGACAGTAAGAAGAGCCAGTTCTCTAGTACTTGAGTCGGCATTGTGCCTTTTGAATTTAATTGCGATGCAATTTCTGTGTTTCATCGTCAATAAGAAGGTCAGAGGGATACAGTAAACCTGAAGTTAAGCATCGGAATCTATAACTAGTGTCACAGAAATGGTTCAAAACATAGACAGTAGGAAGAGTCCGTTTTTACTTGTACTTAAGTCGGCATTGTGCTTTTTCTATTTAATTCCGAAGCAATTTCTGTGTTTCATCGTCAATAAGAAGGTCAGAGGGATACAGTAAACCAGAAGTGAAGCTTCGGAATCTGTAACTAGTGTCACAGTAATGGATCAAAACATAGACAATAAGAAGAGTCTGTTTTGTTGTACTTGAATCAGCATTGTGCCTTTTCTATTTAATTCCGATGCAATGTCTGTGTTTCATCGTCAATAAGAATGTCAGAGGGATACAGTAATCCTGAAGTGAACCATCGGAATCTATAACTAGTGTCACAGGAATGGTTAAAATCATAGACAGTAAGAAGAGTCAGTTTTTTTGTACTTAAATCAGCTTTGTGACTTTTCTATTTGATTCCGATGCAATTTCTGTGTTTCATCGTCAATAAGGAGGTCAGAGGGATACAGTAAATCTGAAGTGAAGCATCGGAATCTATAACTAGTGTCACAGAAATGGTTCAAAGCATAGACAGTAGGAAGAGTCAGTTTTCTTGTACTTAAGTCGGCCTTGTGCCTTTTCTATTTAATTCCGATTTAATTTCTGTGTTTCATCGTCAATAAGATGGACAGAGGCATACAGTAAACCTGAAGTGTAGCAACGGAATCTAGAACTAGTGTCACAGGAATGGTTCCAAACATAGACCGTAAGATGAGCCAGTCTTCTTGTACTTTAGTCGGCATTGTGCCTTTTGTATTTAATTCCGATGCAATTTCTGTGTCTAATCGTCAATAAGAAGGTCAGAGGGATACAGTAAACCTGAAGTGAAGCATCGGAATCTATAACGAGTGTCACAGGAATGGTTCAAAACATAGACAGTAAGAAGAGTTAGCTTTCTTGTACTTAAGTCGGCATTGTGCCTTTTGTATTTAATTCCGATGCAATTTCTGTGTTTCATAGTCAATAAGAGGGTCAGAGGGATACAGTAAACCTGACGTGAAGCATCGGAATCTACAACTAGTGTCACAGGAAGGGTTCAAAACATAGACAGTAAGAAGAGTCAGTTTTCTTGGACTTAGGTCGGCATTGTGCCTTTTGTATTTAATTCCGATGCATTTTCTGTGTTTCGTCGTCAATAAGAAGGTCCAAGGGATACAGTAAACCTGTGGTGAAGCATCGGAATCTAAAACCGGTCGCACAGGAAAGGTTCAAAACGTAGACAGTAAGAAGAGCCAGTCTTCTTGTACTTGAGTCGGCATTGTGCCTTTTGTATTTAATTCCGATGCAATTTCTGTCTTTCCTCGTCAATAAGAAAGTCAGAGGGATACAGTAAACCTGAAGTGAAGCATCGGAATCTATAACTAACGTCAAAGGAATGGTTCACAACATAGACAGTAATAAGAGTCAGTTTCCTTGTACTTAAGTCGGCATTGTGATTTTGGTATTTAATTCCGATGCAATTTCTGTGTTTCATCGTCAATAAGAAGCTCAGAGGGATACAGTAAACCTGAAGTGAAGTATCGGAATCTACAACTAGTGTCACAGGAATGGTTCAAATCATAGACAGTAAGAAGAGACAGTTTTCTTGTACTTAAGTCGGCATTGTGCCTTTTGTATTTAATTCCGATGCAATTTCTGTGTTTCATAGTCAATAAGAGGGTCAGAGGGATACAGTAAACCTGACGTGAAGCATCGGAATCTACAACTAGTGTCACAGGAAGGGTTCAAAACATAGACAGTAAGGAGAGTCGGTCTTCTTGTACTTAAGTCAGCATTGTGCCTATTGTATTTAATTCCGATGCTATTTCTGTGTTTCATCGTCGATAAGAAAGTCAGAGGGATACAGTAAACCTGAAGTGAAGCATCGGAATCTATAACTAGTGTCACAGGAATGGTTCAAATCATAGACAGTAAGAAGAGTCAGTTTTCTTCTACTTAGGTCGGCATTGTGCCTTTTGTATTTAATTCCGATGCAATTACTGTGTCGTCGTCAGTAAGAAAGTCCAAGGGATACAGTAAACCTGAAGTGAAGCATCGGAATCTAAAACCGGTCTCACAGGAAAGGTTCAAAACGTAGACAGTAAGAAGAGTCAGTTTTCTTGTACTTAAGTCGGCATTGTGCCTTTTGTATTTAATTCCGATGCAATTTCTGTGTTTCATAGTCAATAAGAGGGTCAGAGGGATACAGTAAACCTGAAGTGAAGCATCGGAATCTGTAACTAGTGTCACAGAAATGGTTCAAAACATAGACAGTAAGAAGAGTCAGTTTTCTTGTACTTAAGTCGGCATTGTGCCTTTTCTATTTCTTTTTGATTCAAATTCTGTGTTTCATAGCCAATACGAATGTCAGAGGGATACAGTAAACCTGAAGTGAACCATCGGAACCTATAACTAGTGTCACGGGAATGGTTCAAAACATAGACAGTAGGAAGAGTCAGTTTTCTTGTACTTAAGTCGGAATTGTGTCTTTTCTATTTAATTCCGATGCAATTTCTGTGATTCATCGTCAATAAGGATGTCAGAGGGATATAGTAAACCTGAAGTGAAGCATCGGAATCTATAACTAGTGTCACAGAAATGGTTCAAAACATAGACAGTAAGAAGAGTCAGTTTTCTTGTACTTAAGTCGGCAATGTGCCTTTTGTAATTAATTCCGATGCAATTTCTGTGTTTCATCGTCAATAAGAAGGTCAGAGGGATGCAGTAAACCTGAAGTGAAGCATCGGAAACTATAACTAGTGTCACAGGAATTGTTCAAAACATAGACAGTAGGAAGAGTCAGTTTTCTTGTGCTTAAGTCGGCATTGTGCCTTTTCTATTTAATTTCGATGCAATTTCTGTGTTTCATCGTCAATAAAAAAGTCAGAGGGATACAGTAAACCTGAGGTGAAGCAACGGAATCTATAACTAATGCCACAGGAATGGTTCAAAACATAGACAGTAAGATGAGCCAGATTTCTTGTACTTGAGTCGGCATTGTGCCTTTTGTATTTAATTCCGATGCAATTTCTGTGTTTTATCTTCAATAAGGAGGTCGGAGGGATACAGTGAACCTGAAGTGAAACATCGGAATCTATAACTAGTGTCACAGGATTGTTTCAAAACATAGACAGTAACAAGAGCCAGTCTTCTTGTACTTGAGTCGGCATTGTGCCTTTTGTATTTAATTCCGATGCAATTTCTGTGTTTCATCGTCAATAAGAAGGTCAGAGGGATACAGTAAACCTGTAGTGAAGCATCGGAATCTAAAACTAGTGTCACAGGAATGGTTCAAAACATAAACAGTAAGAAGAATCAGTCTTCTTGTACATAAGTCGGCATTGTGCCTTTTGTATTTAATTCCGATGCAATTTCTGTGTTTCATCGTCACTAAGAAGGTCGGAGGGATACAGTAAACCTGAAGTGAAGCATCGGAATCTATAACTAGTGTCACAGGAATGGTTCAAAACATAGACACTAAGAAGAGTCAGTTTTCTTGTTCTTAAGTCGGAATTGTGCCTTTTCTATTTAATTCCGATGCAATTTCTGAGTTTCATCGTCAATAAGAAGGTCAGAGGGATACAGTAAACCTGAAGTGAAGCAACGGAATCAATAACTAGTGTCACAGGAATGGTTCAAAACATAGACAGTATGATGAGCCGGCCTTCTTGTACTTTAGTCGGCATTGTGCCTTTTCTATTTAATTCCGATGCAATTTCTGTGTTTCATCGTCAATAAGGAGGTCATAGTGATACAGTGAACCTGAAGTGAAGCATGGGAATCTATTACTAATGTCACAGGAATGGTTCATAACATAGACAGTAAGAAGAGCCAGTCTTCTTGTACTTGAGACGGCATTGTGCCTTTTGTATTTAATTCCGATGCAATTTCTGTGTTTCATCGTCAATAAGAAGGTAAAAGGTATACAGTAAACCTAAAATGAAGCATCGCAATCTAAAACTAGTGTCACAGGAATGGTTCAAAACATAGACAGTAAGAAGAGTCGGTCTTCTCGTACTTAAGTCGGCATTGTGCCTATTTCATTTAATTGCGATGCAATTTCTGTGTTTCATCGTTATATAAGAAAGTCAGAGTTATACAGTAAACATGAAGTGAAGCATCTGAATCGATAACTAGTGTCACAGGAATGGTTCAAAACGTAGTCAGTAAGAAGAGTCAGTTTCCTTGTACTTAAGTCGGCATTGTGATTTTTGTATTTAATTCCGATGCAGTTTCTGTGTTTCATCGTCAATAAGAAGGTCAGAGGGATACAGTATACCTGAAGTGAAGTATCGAAATCTATAACTAGTGTCACAGGAATGGTTCAAATCATAGACAGTAAGAAGAGTCAGTTTTCTTGTACTTAAGTCAGCATTGTGCCTATTGTATTTAATTCCGATGCAATTTCTGTGTTTCATTGTCAATAAGAAAGTCAGAGGGATACAGTAAACCTGAAGTGAAGCATCGGAATCTATAACTAGTGTCACAGGAATGGTTCAAAACATAGACAGTAAGAAGAGTCAGTTTTCTTCTACTTAGGTCGGCATTGTGCCTTTTGTATTTAATTCCGATGCAATTTCTGTGTTTCGTCGTCAATAAGAAAGTCCAAGAGATACAGTAAACCTGAAGTGAAGCATCGGAATCTAAAACCGGTCTCACAGGAAAGGTTCAAAACGTAGACAGTAAGAAGAGCCAGTCATCTTGTACCTGAGTCGGCATTGTGCCTTTTCTATTGAATTCCGATGCAATTACTGTGTTTCATCGTCAATAAGGAGGTCAGAGGGATACAGTAAATCTGAAGTGAAGCATCGGAAACTACAACTAGTGTCACAGGAATGGTTCAAATCATAGACAGTAAGAAGAGTCAGTTTTCGTGTACTTAAGTCGGCATTGTGCCTTTTGTATTTAATTCCGATGCAATATCTGTGTTTCATCGTCAATAAGAGGGCCAAAGGGATACAGTAAATCTGAAGTGAAGTATCGGAATCTATAACTAGTGTCACAGGAATGGTTCAAAACATAGACAGTAAAAAGAGCCAGCCCTCTTGTACTTGAGTCGGCATTGTGCCTTTTGGATTTATTTCCGATGCCATTTCTGTGTTTCATCGTCAATAAGAAGGTCAGATGGATACAGTAAACCTGAAGTGAAGCATCGGAATCTGTAACTAGTGTCACAGAAATGGTTCAAAACATAGACAGTAAGAAGAGTCAGTTTTCTTGTACTTAAGTCGGCTTTGTGCCTTTTGTATTTCTTTTTGATTCAAATTCTGTGTTTCATCGTCAATACGAATGTCAGAGGGATACAGTAAACCTGAAGTGAACCATCGGAACGTATAACTAGTGTCACAGGAATAATTCAAAACATAGACAGTAGGAAGAGTCAGTTTTCTTGTACTTAAGTCGGCATTGTGCATTTTCTATTTAATTCCGACGCAATTTCTGTGTTTCATCGTCAATAAGGAGATCAGAGGGATATAGTAAACCTGAAGTGAAGCATCGGAATCTATAATTAGTGTCACAGAAATGGTTCAAAGCATAGACAGTAAGAAGAGTCAGTTTTCTTGTACTTAAGTCGGCATTGTGCCTTTTCTATTTAATTCCAATGCAATTTCTGTGTTTCATCGTCAACAAGAAGGTCAGAGGGATACAGTAAAACTGAAGTGAAGTATGGGATTCTATAACTAGTGTCACAGCAGTGGTTCAAAACACAGACACTAAGAAGAGTCAGTTTTCTTGTTCTTAAGTCGGAATTGTGCCTATCGTATTAATTTCCGATGCAATTTCTATGTTTCATCGTCAATAAGAAAGTCAGAGGGATACAGTAAACCTGAAGTGAAGCATCGGTATCTATAACTAGTGTCACAGGAATGGTTCAAAACATAGACACTAAGAAGAGTCAGTTTTCTTGTTCTTAAGTTGGAATTGTGCCTATCGTATTAATTTCCGATGCAATTTCTGTGTTTCATCGTCAATAAGGAGGTCAGAGGGATACAGTAAACCTGAAGTGAAGCATCGGAATCTGTAACTAGTGTCACAGGAATGGTTTAAAACATAGACAGTAAGAAGAGTCAGTTTTCTTGTACTTGAGTCGGCATTGTGCCTTTTCTATTTCTTTTTGATTCAAATTCTGTGCTTCATCGTCAATACGAATGTCAGAGGGATACAGTAAACCTGAAGTGAACCATCGGAACCTATAACTAGTGTCACAGGAATAATTCAAAACATAGACAGTAGGAAGAGTCAGTTTTCTTGTACTTAAGTCGGCATTGTGCCTTTTCTATTTAATTCCGATGCAATTTCTGTGTTTCATCGTCAATAAGGAGGACAGAGGGATATAGTAAACCTGAAGTGAAGCATCGGAATCTATAACTAAAGTCACAGAAATGGTTCAAAACATAGACAGTAAGAAGAGTCAGTTTTCTTGTACTTAAGTCGGCATTGTGCCTTTTCTATTTAATTCCGATGCAATTTCTGTGTTTCATCGTCAATAAGAAGGTCAGAGGGATACAGTAAAACTGAAGTGAAGTATGGGATTCCATAACTAGTGTCACAGCAGTGGTTCAAAACATAGACACTAAGAAGAGTCAGTTTTCTTGTTCTCAAGTCGGAATTGTGCCTATCGTATTAATTTCCGATGCAATTTCTGTGTTTCATCGTCAATAAGAAAGTCAGAGGGATACAGTAAACCTGAAGTGAAGCATCGGAATCTATAACTAGTGTCACAGGAATGGTTCAAAACATAGACACTAAGAAGAGTCAGTTTTCTTGTTCTTAAGTCGGAATTGTGCCTTTTCAATTTAATTCCGATGCAATTTCTGTGTTTCATCGTCACTAAGAAGGTCGGAGGGATACAGTAAACCTGAAGTGAAGCATCGGAATCTATAACTAGTGGCACAGGAATGGTTCAAAACATAGACAGTAAGAAGAGTCAGTTCTTTTGTACGTAGGTCGGCATTGTGCCTTTGTATTTAAATCCGATGCAATTTCTGTGTTTCGTCGTCAATAAGAAGGTCCAAGGGATACTGTAATCCTGAAGTGAAACATTGGAATCTAAAACCGGTCTCACAGGAAAGGTTCAAAACGTAGACAGTAAGAAGAGCCAGTCTTCTTGTACTTGAGTCGGCATTGTGCCTTATCTATTGAATTGCGATGCTATTTCTGTGTTTCATCGTCAATAACAAGGTCAGAGGGATACAGTAAACCTGAAGTGAAGCATCGGAAACTATAACTAGTGTCACAGGAATGGTTCAAATCATAGACAGTAACAAGAGCTAGTCTTCTTGTACTTGAGTCGGCATTGTGCCTTTTGTATTTAATTCCGATGCAATTTCTGTGTTTCATCGTCAATAAGGATGTCAGAGGGATATAGTAAACCTGAAGTGAAGCATCGGAATCTATAACTAATGTCACAGAAATGGTTCAAAACATAGACAGTAAGAAGAGTCAGTTTTCTTGTACTTAAGTCGGCAATGTGCCTTTTGTAATTAATTCCGATGCAATTTCTGTGTTTCATCGTCAATAAGAAGGTCAGAGGGATGCAGTAAACCTGAAGTGAAGCATCGGAAACTATAACTAGTGTCACAGGAATTGTTCAAAACATAGACAGTAGGAAGAGTCAGTTTTCTTGTGCTTAAGTCGGCATTGTGCCTTTTCTATTTAATTTCGATGCAATTTCTGTGTTTCATCGTCAATAAAAAAGTCAGAGGGATACAGTAAACCTGAGGTGAAGCAACGGAATCTATAACTAATGCCACAGGAATGGTTCAAAACATAGACAGTAAGATGAGCCAGATTTCTTGTACTTGAGTCGGCATTGTGCCTTTTGTATTTAATTCCGATGCAATTTCTGTGTTTTATCTTCAATAAGGAGGTCGGAGGGATACAGTGAACCTGAAGTGAAACATCGGAACCTATAACTAGTGTCACAGGATTGTTTCAAAACATAGACAGTAACAAGAGCCAGTCTTCTTGTACTTGAGTCGGCATTGTGCCTTTTGTATTTAATTCCGATGCAATTTCTGTGTTTCATCGTCAATAAGAAGGTCAGAGGGATACAGTAAACCTGTAGTGAAGCATCGGAATCTAAAACTAGTGTCACAGGAATGGTTCAAAACATAAACAGTAAGAAGAATCAGTCTTCTTGTACATAAGTCGGCATTGTGCCTTTTGTATTTAATTCCGATGCAATTTCTGTGTTTCATCGTCACTAAGAAGGTCGGAGGGATACAGTAAACCTGAAGTGAAGCATCGGAATCTATAACTAGTGTCACAGGAATGGTTCAAAACATAGACACTAAGAAGAGTCAGTTTTCTTGTTCTTAAGTCGGAATTGTGCCTTTTCTATTTAATTCCGATGCAATTTCTGAGTTTCATCGTCAATAAGAAGGTCAGAGGGATACAGTAAACCTGAAGTGAAGCAACGGAATCAATAACTAGTGTCACAGGAATGGTTCAAAACATAGACAGTCGAATGAGCCGGCCTTCTTGTACTTTAGTCGGCATTGTGCCTTTTCTATTTAATTCCGATGCAATTTCTGTGTTTCATCGTCAATAAGGAGGTCATAGTGATACAGTGAACCTGAAGTGAAGCATGGGAATCTATTACTAATGTCACAGGAATGGTTCATAACATAGACAGTAAGAAGAGCCAGTCTTCTTGTACTTGAGACGGCATTGTGCCTTTTGTATTTAATTCCGATGCAATTTCTGTGTTTCATCGTCAATAAGAAGGTAAAAGGTATACAGTAAACCTAAAATGAAGCATCGCAATCTAAAACTAGTGTCACAGGAATGGTTCAAAACATAGACAGTAAGAAGAGTCGGTCTTCTCGTACTTAAGTCGGCATTGTGCCTATTTCATTTAATTGCGATGCAATTTCTGTGTTTCATCGTTATATAAGAAAGTCAGAGTAATACAGTAAACATGAAGTGAAGCATCTGAATCGATAACTAGTGTCACAGGAATGGTTCAAAACGTAGTCAGTAAGAAGAGTCAGTGTCCTTGTACTTAAGTCGGCATTGTGATTTTTGTATTTAATTCCGATGCAGTTTCTGTGTTTCATCGTCAATAAGAAGGTCAGAGGGATACAGTATACCTGAAGTGAAGTATCGAAATCTATAACTAGTGTCACAGGAATGGTTCAAATCATAGACAGTAAGAAGAGTCAGTTTTCTTGTACTTAAGTCAGCATTGTGCCTATTGTATTTAATTCCGATGCAATTTCTGTGTTTCATTGTCAATAAGAAAGTCAGAGGGATACAGTAAACCTGAAGTGAAGCATCGGAATCTATAACTAGTGTCACAGGAATGGTTCAAAACATAGACAGTAAGAAGAGTCAGTTTTCTTCTACTTAGGTCGGCATTGTGCCTTTTGTATTTAATTCCGATGCAATTTCTGTGTTTCGTCGTCAATAAGAAAGTCCAAGAGATACAGTAAACCTGAAGTGAAGCATCGGAATCTAAAACCGGTCTCACAGGAAAGGTTCAAAACGTAGACAGTAAGAAGAGCCAGTCATCTTGTACCTGAGTCGGCATTGTGCCTTTTCTATTGAATTCCGATGCAATTACTGTGTTTCATCGTCAATAAGGAGGTCAGAGGGATACAGTAAATCTGAAGTGAAGCATCGGAAACTACAACTAGTGTCACAGGAATGGTTCAAAACATAGACAGTAAAAAGAGCCAGCCCTCTTGTACTTGAGTCGGCATTGTGCCTTTTGGATTTATTTCCGATGCCATTTCTGTGTTTCATCGTCAATAAGAAGGTCAGATGGATACAGTAAACCTGAAGTGAAGCATCGGAATCTGTAACTAGTGTCACAGAAATGGTTCAAAACATAGACAGTAAGAAGAGTCAGTTTTCTTGTACTTAAGTCGGCTTTGTGCCTTTTGTATTTCTTTTTGATTCAAATTCTGTGTTTCATCGTCAATACGAATGTCAGAGGGATACAGTAAACCTGAAGTGAACCATCGGAACGTATAACTAGTGTCACAGGAATAATTCAAAACATAGACAGTAGGAAGAGTCAGTTTTCTTGTACTTAAGTCGGCATTGTGCATTTTCTATTTAATTCCGACGCAATTTCTGTGTTTCATCGTCAATAAGGAGGTCAGAGGGATATAGTAAACCTGAAGTGAAGCATCGGAATCTATAACTAGTGTCACAGAAATGGTTCAAAGCATAGACAGTAAGAAGAGTCAGTTTTCTTGTACTTAAGTCGGCATTGTGCCTTTTCTATTTAATTCCAATGCAATTTCTGTGTTTCATCGTCAACAAGAAGGTCAGAGGGATACAGTAAAACTGAAGTGAAGTATGGGATTCTATAACTAGTGTCACAGCAGTGGTTCAAAACACAGACACTAAGAAGAGTCAGTTTTCTTGTTCTTAAGTCGGAATTGTGCCTATCGTATTAATTTCCGATGCAATTTCTATGTTTCATCGTCAATAAGAAAGTCAGAGGGATACAGTAAACCTGAAGTGAAGCATCGGTATCTATAACTAGTGTCACAGGAATGGTTCAAAACATAGACACTAAGAAGAGTCAGTTTTCTTGTTCTTAAGTTGGAATTGTGCCTATCGTATTAATTTCCGATGCAATTTCTGTGTTTCATCGTCAATAAGGAGGTCAGAGGGATACAGTAAACCTGAAGTGAAGCATCGGAATCTGTAACTAGTGTCACAGGAATGGTTTAAAACATAGACAGTAAGAAGAGTCAGTTTTCTTGTACTTGAGTCGGCATTGTGCCTTTTCTATTTCTTTTTGATTCAAATTCTGTGCTTCATCGTCAATACGAATGTCAGAGGGATACAGTAAACCTGAAGTGAACCATCGGAACCTATAACTAGTGTCACAGGAATAATTCAAAACATAGACAGTAGGAAGAGTCAGTTTTCTTGTACTTAAGTAGGCATTGTGCCTTTTCTATTTAATTCCGATGCAATTTCTGTGTTTCATCGTCAATAAGGAGGACAGAGGGATATAGTAAACCTGAAGTGAAGCATCGGAATCTATAACTAAAGTCACAGAAATGGTTCAAAACATAGACAGTAAGAAGAGTCAGTTTTCTTGTACTTAAGTCGGCATTGTGCCTTTTCTATTTAATTCCGATGCAATTTCTGTGTTTCATCGTCAATAAGAAGGTCAGAGGGATACAGTAAAACTGAAGTGAAGTATGGGATTCTATAACTAGTGTCACAGCAGTGGTTCAAAACATAGACACTAAGAAGAGTCAGTTTTCTTGTTCTCAAGTCGGAATTGTGCCTATCGTATTAATATCCGATGCAATTTCTGTGTTTCATCGTCAATAAGAAAGTCAGAGGGATACAGTAAACCTGAAGTGAAGCATCGGAATCTATAACTAGTGTCACAGGAATGGTTCAAAACATAGACACTAAGAAGAGTCAGTTTTCTTGTTCTTAAGTCGGAATTGTGCCTTTTCAATTTAATTCCGATGCAATTTCTGTGTTTCATCGTCACTAAGAAGGTCGGAGGGATACAGTAAACCTGAAGTGAAGCATCGGAATCTATAACTAGTGGCACAGGAATGGTTCAAAACATAGACAGTAAGAAGAGTCAGTTCTTTTGTACGTAGGTCGGCATTGTGCCTTTGTATTTAAATCCGATGCAATTTCTGTGTTTCGTCGTCAATAAGAAGGTCCAAGGGATACTGTAATCCTGAAGTGAAACATTGGAATCTAAAACCGGTCTCACAGGAAAGGTTCAAAACGTAGACAGTAAGAAGAGCCAGTCTTCTTGTACTTGAGTCGGCATTGTTCCTTATCTATTGAATTGCGATGCTATTTCTGTGTTTCATCGTCAATAACAAGGTCAGAGGGATACAGTAAACCTGAAGTGAAGCATCGGAAACTATAACTAGTGTCACAGGAATGGTTCAAATCATAGACAGTAACAAGAGCTAGTCTTCTTGTACTTGAGTCGGCATTGTGCCTTTTGTATTTAATTCCGATGCAATTTCTGTGTTTCATCGTCAATAAGAAGGTCAGAGGGATACAGTAAACCCGAAGTGTAGCATCGGAAACTATAACTAGTGTCACAGGAATGGTTCAAAACGTAGACAGTAGGAAGAGTCAGTTTCCTTGTACTTAAGTCGGCATTGTGCCTTTTGTATATAATTCCGATGCAATTTCTGTGTTTCATCGTCAATAAGAAGGTAAGAGGCATGCAGTGATCCTGAAGAGAAGCATCGGAATCTATAACTAATGTCACAAGAATGGTTCAAAACATAGACAGTAAGATGAGTCAGTTTTCTTGTACTTAAGTCGGCATTGTGCCATTTGTATTTAATTCCGATGCGATTTCTGTGTTTCATCGTCAATAAGGAGGTCAGAGGGATGCAGTAATCCTGAAGAGAAGCATCGGAATCTATAACTAATGTCACAAGAATGGTTCAAAACATAGACAGTAAGATGAGTCAGTTTTCTTGTACTTAAGTCGGCATTGTGCCTTTTGTATTTAATTCCGATGCGATTTCTGTGTTTCGTCGTCAATAAGAAGGTCGGAGGGATACAGTAAACCTGAAGTGAAGCATCGGAATCAATAACTAGTAGCACAGGAATGGTTCAAAACATAGACAGTAAGAAGAGTCAGCTCTCTTGTACGTAGGTCGGCATTGTGCCTATGTATTTAAATCCGATGCAATTTCTGTGTTTCGTTGTCAATAAGAAGGTCCAAGGGCTACAGTAAACCTGAAGTGAAGCATTGGAATCTCAAACCGGTCTCACAGGAAAGGTTCAAAACGTAGACAGTAAGAAGAGCCAGTCTTCTTGTACTTGAGTCGGCATTGTGCCTTATCTATTGAATTCCGATGCTATTTCTGTGTTTCATCGTCAATAACAAGGTCAGAGGGATACAGTAAACCTGAAGTGAAGCGTCGCAAACTATAACTAGTGTCACAGGAATGGTTCAAAACATAGACACTAAGAAGAGTCAGTTTTCTTGTACTTATGTCGGCTTTGTGCCTTTTGTATTTAATTCCGATGCAATTTCTGTGTTTCATTGTCAACAAGAAGGTCAGAGGGATACAGTAAACCTGAAGTGAAGCATCGGAATCTATAACTAGTGTCACAGGAATGGTTCAAAACACAGACAGTAAGAAGTGTCAGACTTCTTTTACTTAAGTCGGCATTGTGCCTATCGTATTAATTTCCGATGCAATTTCTGTGTTTCATCGTCAATAAGAAAGTCAGAGCGATACAGTAAACCTGAAGTGAAGCATCGGAATCTATAACTAGTGTCACAGGAATGGTTCAAAACATAGACACCAAGAAGAGTCAGTTTTCTTGTTCTTAAGTCGGAATTGTGCCTTTTCTATTTAATTCCGACGCAATTTCTGTGTTTCATCGTCACTAAGAAGGTCGGAGAGATACAGTAAACCTGAAGTGAAGCATCGGAATCTATAACTAGTGGCACAGGAATGGTTCAAAACATAGACAGTAAGAAGAGTCAGTTCTTTTGTACGTAGGTCGGCATTGTGCCTTTGTATTTAAATCCGATGCGATTTCTGTGTTTCGTCGTCAATAAGAAGGTCCAAGGGATACAGTAATCCTGAAGTGAAGCATTGGAATCTAAAACCGGTCTCACAGGAAAGGTTCAAAACGTAGACAGTAAGAAGAGCCAGTCTTCTTGTACTTGAGTCGGCATTGTGCCTTATCTATTGAATTCCGATGCTATTTCTGTGTTTCATCGTCAATAACAAGGTCAGAGGGATACAGTAAACCTGAAGTGAAGCATCGGAAACTATAACTAGTGTCACAGGAATGGTTCAAAACATAGACAGTAACAAGAGCCAGTCTTCTTGTACTTGAGTCGGCATTGTGCCTCTTGTATTTAATTCCGATGCAATTTCTGTGTTTCATCGTAAATAAGAAGGTCAGAGGGATACAGTAAATCTGTAGTGAAGCATCGGAGTCTAAAACTAGTGTCACATTAATGGTTCAAAACATAAACAGTAAGAAGAATCAGTCTTCTTGTACATAAGTCTGCATTGTGCCTTTTGTATTTAATTACGATGCAATTTCTGTGATTCATCGTCAATAAGAAGGTCAGAGGGATACAGTAAACCCGAGTGTAGCATCGGAAACTATAACTAGTGTCACAGGAATGGTTCAGAACATAGACAGTAGGAAGAGTCAGTTTTCTTGTTTTTAAGTCGGCATTGTGCCTTTTGTATATAATTCCGATGCAATTTCTGTGTTTCATCGTCAATAAGAAGGTCAGAGGGATGCAGTAATCCTGAAGAGAAGCATCGGAATCTATAACTAATGTCACAAGAATGGTTCAAAACATAGACAGTAAGATGAGTCAGTTTTCTTGTACTTAAGTCGGCATTGTGCCTTTTGTATTTAATTCCGATGCGATTTCTGTGTTTTGTCGTCAATAAGAAGGTCGGAGGGATACAGTAAACCTGAAGTGAAGCATCGGAATCTATAACTAGTGGCACAGGAATGGTTCAAAACATAGACACTAAGAAGAGTTAGCTCTCTTGTACGTAGGTCGGCATTGTGCCTATGTATTTAAATCCGATGCAATTTCTGTGTTTCGTCGTCAATAAGGAGGTCCAAGGGATACAGTAAACCTGAAGTGAAGCATTGGAATCTAAAACCGGTCTCACAGAAAAGGTTCAAAACGTAGACAGTAAGAAGAGCCAGTCTTCTTGTACTTGAGTCGGCATTGTGCCTTATCTATTGAATTCCGATGCTATTTCTGTGTTTCATCGTCAATAAGAAGGTCAGAGGGATACAGTAAACCTGAAGTGAAGCATCGGAATCTATAACTAGTGTCACAGGAATGGTTCAAAGCATAGACAGTAAGAAGAGTCAGTTTTCTTGTACTTAAGTCATCATTGTGCCTTTTGTATTTAATTCCGATGAAATTTCTGTGTTTCATCGTCAATAAGAAGGTCGGAGGGATACAGTAAACCTGAAGTGAAGCATCGGAATCTATGACTAGTGTCAGAGGAATGGTTCAAACAAAGACATTAAGAAAAGTCAGTTTTCTTGTACTTAAGTCATCATTGTGCATTTTGTAATTAATTCCGGTGATATTTCTGTGTTTCATCGTCAACAAGAAGGTCAGAGTGACACAGTAAACCTGAAGTGAAGCATCGGAATCTATAACTAGTGTCACAGGAATGGTTCAAAACATACACAGTTAGAAGAGTCAGTTTACTTGTACTTAATTCGGCATTGTGCCTTTTGTATTTAATTCCGATGCAATTTCTGTTTTTCATCGTCAATAAGAAGGTCAGAGGGATACACTAAACTTGAAGTGAAGCATGGGAATCCATAATTGGTGTCACAGGAATGGTTCAAAACATAGACAGTAGGAAGAGTCAGTTTACTTGTACTTAAGTTGGCATTGTGCCTTTTGTATTTAATTCCGATGCAATTTCTGTGTTTCATCGTCAATAAGAAGGTCAGAGGGATAGAGTAAACCTGATGTGAAGCATCGGAATCTATAACTAGTGTCACAGGAATGGTTATAAACATAGACCATAAGTAGAGTCAGTTTTCTTGTACTTAAGTCGGCATTGTGACTTTTGTATTTAATTCCGATGCAATTTCTGTGTTTCATCGTCAATAAGAAGTTCAGAGGGATACAGTAAACCTGAAGTGAAGCATCGGAATCTATAACTAGTGTCACAGGAAAGGTTCAAAACATAGACAGTAAGAAGAGTCAGCCTTCATGTACTTAAGTCGGCATTGTGATTTTTGTATTTAATTCTGATGCAATTTCTGTGTTTCATCGTCACCAAGAAGGTCAGAGGGATACAGTAAACCTGAAGTGAAGCATCGGAATCTATAACTAGTGTCACAGGATTGGTTCAAAACACAGACAGTAAGAAGAGTCGGTTTTCTTGTACTTAAGTCGGCATTGTGCCTTTTGTATTTAATTCCGATGCAATTTCTGCGTTTCATCATCAACAAGAAGGTCAGAGGGATACAGTAAACCTGAAGTGAAGCATCGGAATCTATAACTAGTGTCACAGGAATGGTTCAAAAGATAGACAGTAAGAAGAGTCAGTTTTCTTGTACTTAAGTCGGCATTTTACCTTTTGTTTCTAATTCCGATGCAATTTCTGTGCTTCGTCGTCAATAAGAAGATCCAAGGGATACAGTAAACCTGAAGTGAAGCATCGGAATCTATAACTAGTGTCACAGGAATGGTTCAAAAGATAGACAGTAAGAAGAGTCAGTTTTCTTGTACTTAAGTCATCATTGTGCCTTTTGTATTTAATTCCGATGAAATTTCTGTGTTTCATCGTCAATAAGAAGGTCGGAGGGATACAGTAAACCTGAAGTGAAGCATCGGAATCTATGACTAGTGTCAGAGGAATGGTTCAAACATAGACATTAAGAAAAGTCAGTTTTCTTGTACTTAAGTCATCATTGTGCATTTTGTAATTAATTCCGGTGATATTTCTGTGTTTCATCGTCAACAAGAAGGTCAGAGTGACACAGTAAACATGAAGTGAAGCATCGGAATCTATAACTAGTGTCACAGGAATGGTTCAAAACATACACAGTAAGAAGAGTCAGTTTACTTGTACTTAATTCGGCATTGTGCCTTTTGTATTTAATTCCGATGCAATTTCTGTGTTTCATCGTCAATAAGAAGGTCAGAGGGATACACTAAACTTGAAGTGAAGCATCGGAATCCATAATTGGTGTCACAGGAATGGTTCAAAACATAGACAGTAGGAAGAGTCAGTTTACTTGTACTTAAGTTGGCATTGTGCCTTTTGTATTTAATTCCGATGCAATTTCTGTGTTTCATCGTCAATAAGAAGGTCAGAGGGATAGAGTAAACCTGATGTGAAGCATCGGAATCTATAACTAGTGTCACAGGAATGGTTCAAACATAGACACTAAGAAGAGTCAGTTTTCTTGTTCTTAAGTCGGAATTGTGCCTTTTCTATTTAATTCCGATGCAATTTCTGTGTTTCATCGTCAATACGAAGGTCAGATGGATACAGTAAACCTGAAGTGAAGCATCGGAATCTGTAACTAGTGTCACAGAAATGGTTCAAAGCATAGACAGTAAGAAGAGTCATTTTTCTTGTACTTAAGTCGGCTTTGTGCCTTTTGTATTAATTTCCGATGCAATTTCTGTGTTTCATCGTCAATAAGGAGGTCATAGGGATACAGTAAACCTGAAGTGAAGCATCGGAATCTGTAACTAGTGTCACAGGAATGGTTTAAAACATAGACAGTAAGAAGAGTCAGTTTTCTTGTACTTGAGTCGGCATTGTGCCTTTTCTATTTCTTTTTGATTCAAATTCTGTGTTTCATCGTCAATACGAATGTCAGAGGGATACAGTAAACCTGAAGTGAACCATCGGAACCTATAACTAGTGTCACAGGAATAATTCAAAACATAGACAGTAGGAAGAGTCAGTTTTCTTGTACTTAAGTCGGCATTGTGCCTTTTCTATTTAATTCCGATGCAATTTCTGTGTTTCATCGTCAATAAGGAGGTCAGAGGGATATAGTAAATCTGAAGTGAAGCATCGGAATCTATAACTAGTGTCACAGAAATGGTTCAAAACATAGACAGTAAGAAGAGTCAGTTTTCTTGTACTTAAGTCGGCATTGTGCCTTTTCTATTTAATTCCGATGCAATTTCTGTGTTTCATCGTCAATAAGAAGGTCAGAGGGATACAGTAAAACTGAAGTGAAGTATGGGATTCTATAACTAGTGTCACAGCAGTGGTTAAAAACATAGACACTAAAAAGAGTCAGTTTTCTTGTTCTCAAGTCGGAATTGTGCCTATCGTATTAATTTCCGATGCAATTTCTGTGTTTCATCGTCAATAAGAAAGTCAGAGGGATACAGTAAACCTGAAGTGAAGCATCGGAATCTATAACTAGTGTCACAGGAATGGTTCAAAACATAGACACTAAGAAGAGTCAGTTTTCTTGTTCTTAAGTCGGAATTGTGCCTTTTCTATTTAATTCCGATGCAATTTCTGTGTTTCATCGTCACTGAGAAGGTCGGAGGGATACAGTAAACCTGAAGTGAAGCATCGGAATCTATAACTAGCGGCACAGGAATGGTTCAAAACATAGACAGTAAGAAGAGTCAGTTCTTTTGTACGTAGGTCGGCATTGTGCCTTTGTATTTAAATCCGATGCAATTTCTGTGTTTCGTCGTCAATAAGAAGGTCCAAGGGATACTGTAATCCTGAAGTGAAGCATTGGAATCTAAAACCGGTCTCACAGGAAAGGTTCAAAACGTAGACAGTAAGAAGAGCTAGTCTTCTTGTACTTGAGTCGGCATTGTGCCTTATCTATTGAATTCCGATGCTATTTCTGTGTTTCATCGTCAATAACAAGGTCAGAGGGATACAGTAAACCTGAAGTGAAGCATTGGAATCTAAAACCGGTCTCACAGGAAAGGATCAAAACGTAGACAGTAAGAAGAGCCAGTCTTCTTGTACTTGAGTCGGCATTGTGCCTTATCTATTGAATTCCGATGCTATTTCTGTGTTTCATCGTCAATATCAAGGTCAGAGGGATACAATAAACCTGAAGTGAAGCATCGGAAACTATAACTAGTGTCACAGGAATGGTTCAAAACATAGACAGTAACAAGAGCCAGTCTTCTTGTACTTGAGTCGGCATTGTGCCTTTTGTATTTAATTCCGATGCAATTTCTGTGTTTCATCGTCAATAAGAAGGTCAGAGGGATACAGTAAATCTGTAGTGAAGCATCGGAATCTAAAACTAGTGTCACAGGAATGGTTCAAAACATAAACAGTGAGAAGAATCAGTCTTCTTGTACATAAGTCGGCATTGTGCCTTTTGTATTTAATTACGATGCAATTTCTGTGTTTCATCGTCAATAAGAAGGTCAGAGGGATACAGTAAACCCGAAGTGTAGCATCGGAAACTATAACTAGTGTCACAGGAATGGTTCAAAACATAGACAGTAGGAAGAGTCAGTTTTCTTGTACTTAAGTCGGCATTGTGCCTTTTGTATATAATTCCGATGCAATTTCTGTGTTTCATCGTCAATAAGAATGTCAGAGGCATGCAGTAATCCTGAAGAGAAGCATCGGAATCTATAACTAATGTCACAAGAATGGTTCAAAACATAGACAGTAAGATGAGTCAGTTTTCTTGTACTTAAGTCGGCTTTGTGCCTTTTGTATTTAATTCCGATGCAATTTCTGTGTTTCATTGTCAATAAGAAGGTCGGAGGGATACAGTAAACCTGAAGTGAAGCATCGGAATCTATAACTAGTTGCACAGGAATGGTTCAAAACATAGACACTAAGAAGAGTCAGCTCTCTTGTACGTAGGTCGGCATTGTGCCTATGTATTTAAAACCGATGCAATTTCTGTGTTTCGTCGTCAATAAGAAGGTCCAAGGGATACAGTAAACCTGAAGTGAAGCATTGGAATCTAAAACCGGTCTCACAGGAATGGTTCAAAACGTAGACAGTAAGAAGAGCCAGTCTTCTTGTACTTGAGTCGGCATTGTGCCTTATCTATTGAATTCCGATGCTATTTCTGTGTTTCATCGTCAATATGAAGGTCAGAGGGATACAGTAAACCTGAAGTAAAGCATCGGAATCTATAACTAGTGTCACAGGAATGGTTCAAAGCATAGACAGTAAGAAGAGTCAGTTTTCTTGTACTTAAGTCATCATTGTGCCTTTTGTATTTAATTCCGATAAAATTTCTGTGTTTCATCGTCAATAAGAAGGTCGGAGGGATACAGTAAACCTGAAGTGAAGCATCGGAATCTATGACTAGTGTCAGAGGAATGGTTCAAACGTAGACATTAAGAAAAGTCAGTTTTCTTGTACTTAAGTCATCATTGTGAATTTTGTAATTAATTCCGCTGATATTTCTGTGTTTCATCGTCAACAAGAAGGTCAGAGTGACACAGTAAACCTGAAGTGAAGCATCGGAATCTATAACTAGTGTCACAGCAATGGTTCAAAACATACACAGTTAGAATAGTCAGTATACTTGTACTTAATTCGGCATTGTGCCTTTTGTATTTAATTCCGATGCAATTTCAGTGTTTCATCGTCAATAAGAAGGTCAGAGGGATACACTAAACTTGAAGTGAAGCATCGGAATCCATAATTGGTGTCACAGGAATGGTTCAAAACATAGACAGTAGGAAGAGTCAGTTTACTTGTACTTAAGTTGGCATTGTGCCTTTTGTATTTAATTCCGATGCAATTTCTGTGTTTCATCGTCAATAAGAAGGTCAGAGGGATAGAGTAAACCTGATGTGAAGCATCGGAATCTATAACTAGTGTCACAGGAATGGTTATAAACATAGACCATAAGAAGAGTCAGTTTTCTTGTACTTAAGTCGGCATTGTGACTTTTGTAATTAATTCCGATGCAATTTCTGTGTTTCATCGTCAATAAGAAGTTCAGAGGGATGCAGTAAACCTGAAGTGAAGCATCGGAATCTATAACTAGTGTCACAGGAAAGGTTCAAAACATAGACTGTAAGAAGAGTCAGTCTTCATGTACTTAAGTCGGCATTGTGCCTATTGCAATTAATTCCGATGCAATTTCTAAGTTTCATCGTCAATAAGAAGTCAGAGGGATACAGTAAACCTGAAGTGAAGCATCAGAATCTATAACTAGTGTCACAGGAATGGTTCAAAGCATAGACAGTAAGAAGAGTCAGTTTTCTTGTACTTAAGTCGGCATTGTGATTTTTGTACTTAATTCCGATGCAATTTCTGTGTTTCATCGTCACCAAGAAGGTCAGAGGGATACAGTAAACCTGAAGTGAAGCATCGGAATCTATAACTAGTGTCACAGGATTGGTTCAAAACACAGACAGTAAGAAGAGTCAGTTTTCTTGTACTTAAGTCGGCATTGTGCCTTTTGTATTTAATTCCGATACAATTTCTGCGTTTCATCATCAACAAGAAGGTCAGAGGGATACAGTAAACCTGAAGTGAAGCATCGGAATCTATAACTAGTGTCACAGGAATGGTGAAAAAGATAGACAGTAAGAAGAGTCAGTTTTCTTGTACTTAAGTCGGCATTTTACCTTTTGTTTTTAATTCCGATGCAATTTCTGTGCTTCGTCGTCAATAAGAAGATCCAAGGGATACAGTAAACCTGAAGTGAAGCATCGGAATTTAAAACCGGTCTCACAGGAAAGGTTCAAACCGTAGACAGTAAGAAGAGCCAGTCTTCATGTACTTGAGTCGGCATTGTACCTTTTCTATTGAATTCCGATGCAATTTCTGTGTTTCATCGTCAGTAAGAAGGTCAGAGGGATACAGTAAACCTGAAGTGAAGTATCGGAATCTATAACGAGTGTCACAGGACTGGTTCAAACCATAGACTGTAAAAAGAGTCAGTTTTCTTGTACTTAAGTCGGCATTGTGCCTTTTGTATTTAATTCCGAAACAGTTTCTGTGTTTCATCGTCAATAAGAAGGTCAGAGGGATACAGTAAACCTGAAGTGAAGCATCGGAATCTATCACTAGTGTCACAGAAATGGTTCAAAACATAGACAGTAAGAAGGGTCAGTTTTCTTTTACTTAAGTCGGCATTGTGCCCTTTGTATTTAATTCCGTTGCAATATCTGTGTTTCATCGTCAATAAGAAGGTCAGAGAGATACCGTAATCCTGAACTGAAGCATAGGAATCTATAACTAGTGTCACAGGAATGGTTCAAAACATAGACAGTAAGAAAAGTCAGTTTACTTGTACTTAAGTCGGCATTGTGCCTTTTGTATTTAATTCCGATGCAATTTCTGTGTAACATCGTCAATAAGAAGGTCAGAGGCATGCAGTAATCCTGAAGAGAAGCATCGGAATCTATAACTAATGTCACAAGAATGGTTCAAAACATAGACAGTGAGATGAGTCAGTTTTCTTGTACTTAAGTCGGCTTTGTGCCTTTTGTATTTAATTCCGATGCAATTTCTGTGTTTCATTGTCAATAAGAAGGTCGGAGGGATACAGTAAACCTGAAGTGAAGCATCGGAATCTATAACTAGTGGCACAGGAATGGTTCAAAACATAGACACTAAGAAGAGTCAGCTCTCTTGTACGTAGGTCGGCATTGTGCCTATGTATTTAAAACCGATGCAATTTCTGTGTTTCGTCGTCAATAAGAAGGTCCAAGGGATACAGTAAACCTGAAGTGAAGCATTGGAATCTAAAACCGGTCTCACAGGAATGGTTCAAAACGTAGACAGTAAGAAGAGCCAGTCTTCTTGTACTTGAGTCGGCATTGTGCCTTATCTATTGAATTCCGATGCTATTTCTGTGTTTCATCGTCAATATGAAGGTCAGAGGGATACAGTAAACCTGAAGTGAAGCATCGGAATCTATAACTAGTGTCACAGGAATGGTTCAAAGCATAGACAGTAAGAAGAGTCAGTTTTCTTGTACTTAAGTCATCATTGTGCCTTTTGTATTTAATTCCGATAAAATTTCTGTGTTTCATCGTCAATAAGAAGGTCGGAGGGATACAGTAAACCTGAAGTGAAGCATCGGAATCTATGACTAGTGTCAGAGGAATGGTTCAAACATAGACATTAAGAAAAGTCAGTTTTCTTGTACTTAAGTCATCATTGTGAATTTTGTAATTAATTCCGCTGATATTTCTGTGTTTCATCGTCAACAAGAAGGTCAGAGTGACACAGTAAACCTGAAGTGAAGCATCGGAATCTATAACTAGTGTCACAGGAATGGTTCAAAACATACACAGTTAGAATAGTCAGTTTACTTGTACTTAATTCGGCATTGTGCCTTTTGTATTTAATTCCGATGCAATTTCTGTGTTTCATCGTCAATAAGAAGGTCAGAGGGATACACTAAACTTGAAGTGAAGCATCGGAATCCATAATTGGTGTCACAGGAATGGTTCAAAACATAGACAGTAGGAAGAGTCAGTTTACTTGTACTTAAGTTGGCATTGCGCCTTTTGTATTTAATTCCGATGCAATTACTGTGTTTCATCGTCAATAAGAAGGTCAGAGGGATACAGTAAACCTGATGTGAAGCATCGGAATCTATAACTAGTGTCACAGGAATGGTTATAAACATAGACCATAAGAAGAGTCAGTTTTCTTGTACTTAAGTCGGCATTGTGACTTTTGTAATTAATTCCGATGCAATTTCTGTGTTTCATCGTCAATAAGAAGTTCAGAGGGATACAGTAAACCTGAAGTGAAGCATCGGAATCTATAACTAGTGTCACAGGAAAGGTTCAAAACATACACAGTAAGAAGAGTCAGTCTTCATGTACTTAAGTCGGCATTGTGCCTATTGCAATTAATTCCGATGCAATTTCTAAGTTTCATCGTCAATAAGAAAGTCAGAGGGATACAGTAAACCTGAAGTGAAGCATCAGAATCTATAACTAGTGTCACAGGAATGGTTCAAAAAATAGACAGTAAGAAGAGTCAGTTTTCTTGTACTTAAGTCGGCATTGTGATTTTTGTACTTAATTCCGATGCAATTTCTGTGTTTCATCGTCACCAAGAAGGTCAGAGGGATACAGTAAACCTGACGTGAAGCATCGGAATCTATAACTAGTGTCACAGGATTGGTTCAAAACACAGACAGTAAGAAGAGTCAGTTTTCTTGTACTTAAGTCGGCATTGTGCCTTTTGTATTTAATTCCGATACAATTTCTGCGTTTCATCATCAACAAGAAGGTCAGAGGGATACAGTAAACCTGAAGTGAAGCATCGGAATCTATAACTAGTGTCACAGGAATGGTGAAAAAGATAGACAGTAAGAAGAGTCAGTTTTCTTGTACTTAAGTCGGCATTTTACCTTTTGTTTTTAATTCCGATGCAATTTCTGTGCTTCGTCGTCAATAAGAAGATCCAAGGGATACAGTAAACCTGAAGGGAAGCATCGGAATTTAAAACCGGTCTCACAGGAAAGGTTCAAACCGTAGACAGTAAGAAGAGCCAGTCTTCATGTACTTGAGTCGGCATTGTACCTTTTCTATTGAATTCCGATGCAATTTCTGTGTTTCATCGTCAGTAAGAAGGTCAGAGGGATACAGTAAACCTGAAGTGAAGTATCGGAATCTATAACGAGTGTCACAGGAATGGTTCAAACCATAGACTGTAAAAAGAGTCAGTTTTCTTGTACTTAAGTCGGCATTGTGCCTTTTGTATTTAATTCCGAAACAGTTTCTGTGTTTCATCGTCAATAAGAAGGTCAGAGGGATACAGTAAACCTGAAGTGAAGCATCGGAATCTATCACTAGTGTCACAGAAATGGTTCAAAACATAGACAGTAAGAAGGGTCAGTTTTCTTTTACTTAAGTCGGCATTGTGCCCTTTGTATTTAATTCCGTTGCAATATCTGTGTTTCATCGTCAATAAGAAGGTCAGAGAGATACAGTAATCCTGAACTGAAGCATAGGAATATATAACTAGTGTCACAGGAATGGTTCAAAACATAGTCAGTAAGAAGAGTCAGTTTTCTTGTACTTACGTCAACATTGTGATTTTTGTATTTAATTACGTTCAATTTCTGTGTTTCATCGTCAATAAGAAGGTCAGAGGGATACAGTAAACCTGAAGTGAAGCATCGGAATTTATAACTAGTGTCACAGGAATCGTTCAAAACATAGACAGTAAAAAGAGTCAGTCTTCACGTACTTAAGTCGGCATTGTGCCTATTGCATTTAATTCCGATGCAATTTCTGTGTTTCATCGTCAATAAGACAGTCAGAGGGATACAGTAAACCTGAAGTGAAGCATCAGAATCTATAACTAGTGTCACAGGAATGGTTCAAAACATAGACAGTAAGAAGAGTCAGTTTTCTTGTACTTAAGTCGGCATTGTGATTTTTGTATTTAATTCCGATGCAATTTCTGAGTTTCATCGTCAACAAGAAGGTCAGAGGGATACAGTAAAGCTGAAGTGAAGCATCGGAATCTAAAACCGGTCTCACAGGAAAGGTTCAAAACGTAGACAGTAAGAAGAGCCAGTCTTCTTGTACTTGAGTCGGCATTGTGGCTTTTCTATTGAATTCCGATGCAATTTCTGTGTTTCATCGTCAATAAGAAGGTCAGAGGGATACAGTAAACCTGATGTGAAGCATCGGAATCTATAACTAGTGTCACAGGAATGGTTCAAACATAGACAGTAAGAAGAGTCAGTTTTCTTGTACTTAAGTCGGCATTGTGCCTATTGTATTGAATTCCGATGCAATTTCAGTCTTTCATCGTCAATAAGAATGTCAGTGAGATACAGTAAACCTGATGTGAAGCATCGGAATCTATAACTAATGTCACAGGAATGGTTCAAACATAGACAGTAAGAAGAGTCAGTTTTCTTGTACTTAAGTCGGCATTGTGCCTATTGTATTGAATTCCGATGCAATTTCAGTGTTTCATCGTCAATAAGAAGGTCAAGGGATACAGTAAACCAGAAGTGAAGCATCGGAATCCATAATTAGTGTCACAGGAATGGTTCAAAACATAGACAGTAAGAAGATTGAGTTTTCTTGTACTTAAGTCGGCATTGTGCCTTTTGTATTTATTTACGATGCAATTTCTGTGTTTCATCGTCAATTAGAAGGTCAGAGGGATACAGTAAACCTGAAGTGAAGCATCGGAATCTATAACTAGTGTCACAGGAATATAGACAGTAAGAAGAGTCAGTTTTCTTGTACTTAAGTCGGCATTGTGCCTTTTGCATTTAATTCCGATGAAATTTCTGTGTGTCATTGTCAATAAGAAGGTCGGAGGGATACAGTAAACCTGAAGTGAAGCATCGGAATCTATGAGTAGTGTCACAGGAATGGTTCAAAGCATAGACAGTAAGAAGAGTCAGTTTTCTTGTACTTAAGTCATCATTGTGCATTTTGTTATTAATTCCGATGAAATTCCTGTGTTTCATCGCCAACAAGAAGGTCAGACGCATACAGTAAACCTGATGTGAAGCATCGGAATCTATAACTAGAGTCACAGGAATGGTTCAAAACATACACAGTAAGAAGAGTCAGATTACTTGTACTTGATTCGGCATTGTGCCTTTTTTATTTAATTCCGATGCAATCTCTGTGTTTCATCGTCAATACGAAGGTCAGAGGGATACACTAAACTTGAAGTGAAGCATCGGAATCCGTAACTAGTGTCACAGGAATGGCTCAAATCATAGACAGTAGGAAGAGTCATTTTACTTGTACTTAAGTTGGCCTTGTGCCTTATGTATTTAATTCCGATGCAATTTCTGTGTTTCATCGTCAATAAGAAGGTCAGAGGGATACAGTAAACCTAATGTGAAGCATCGGAATCTATAACTAGTGTCACAGGAAAGGTTCAAAACATAGACAACAAGAAGAGCTAGTCTTCCTGTACTTAAGTCGGCATTGTTCCTTTTGTATTTAATTCCGATGCAATTTCTATGTTTCATCGTCAATAAGAAGGTCAGAGGGAAACAGTAATCCTGAAGTGAAGCATCGGAATCTGTAACTAGTGTCACAGGAATGGTTCAAAACATAGACAGTAAGAAGAGTCAGTTTACTTGTGCTTAAGTCGGCATTCTGCCTTTTGTATTTAATTCCGATGCAATTTCTGTGTTTCATCGTCATTAAGATGGACAGAGGGATACTGAGAAACCTTAGGTGAAGCATCGGAATCTATAACTATTGTCACAGGAATGGTTCAAAACATAGACAGTAAGAAGAGTCAGTTTTCTTTTACGTAAGTCGGCATTGTGCCTTTTGTATTTAATTCCGACGCAATTTCTGTGTTTCATCGTCAATAAGAAGGTCAGAGGGATACAGTAAACCTGAAGTGAAGCATCGGAATCTATAACCAGTGTCACTGAATCGGTTCAAAACATAGACAGTAAGAAGAGTCATTTGTCTTGTACTTAGGTCGGCATTGTGCCTTTTGTATTTCATTCCGATGCAATTTCTGTGTTTCGTCGTCAATAAGAAGGTCCAAGGGATACAGTAAACCTGAAGTGAACCATCGGAATCTAAAACCGGTCCCACGGGAAGGTTCAAGACGTCGACAGTAAGAAGAGCCAGTCTTCTTGTACTTGAGTCGGCATTGTGCCTTTTGTATTGAATTCCGATGCAATTTCTGTGTTTCATCGTCAATAAGAAGGTCAGAGGGATACAGTAAACCTGAAGTGAAGCATCGGAATCCACAACTAGTGTCACAGGAATGGTTCAAAACATAGACAGTAAGAAGAGTCAGTTTTCTAGTACTTAAGTCAGCATTGTGATTTTTGTATTTAATTCCGATGCAATTTCTGAGTTTCATCGTCAACAAGAAGGTCAGAGGGATACAGTAAACCTGAAGTGAAGCATCGGAATATATAACTAGTGTCACAGGAATGGTTCAAAACACAGACAGTAAGAAGAGTCAGTTTTCTTGTACCTAAGTCGGCATTGTTCCTTTTGTATTTAATTCCGATGCAATTTCTGTGTTTCAACATCAGCAAGAAGGTCAGACGAATACAGTAAACCTGAAGTGAAGCATCGGAATCTATAACAAGAGTCACAGGAATGGTTCAAAAGATAGACAGTAAGAAGAGTCAGTTTTTTTGTACTGAAGTCGGCATTTTGCCTTTTGTATTTAATTCCGATGCAATTTCTGTGTTTGGTCGTCAATACGAAGATCCAAGGGATACAGTAATCCTGAAGTGAAGCATCGGAATCTGTAACTAGTGTCACAGGAATGGTTCAAAACATACACGGTAAGAAGAGTCAGTTTACTTGTACTTAATTCGGCATTGTGCCTTTTGTATTTAATTCCGATACAATTTCTGTGTTTTATCGTCAATAAGAAGGTCAGAGGGATACAATACACTTGATGTGAACCATCGGAATCCATAACTAGTGTCACAGGAATGGTTTAAAACATAGACAGTAAGAAGAGTCAGTTTACTTGTATTTAAGTTGGCATTGTGCCTTTTGTATTTAATTCCGATGCAATTTCTATGTTTCATCGTCAATAAGAATGTCAGAGGGATACAGTAAACCTGATATGAAGCATCGGAATCTATAACTAGTGTCACAGTAATGGTTCAAAACATAGACATTAAGAAGAGTCAGTTTTCTTGTACTTAAGTCGGCATTGTGCCTATTGCATTGAATTCCGATGCAATTTCAGTGTTTAATCGTCAATACGAAGGTAAGAGGGATACAGTAAACCAGAAGTGAAGCATCGGAATCCATAACTAGTGTCACAGGAATGTTTCAAAACATAGACAGTAAGAAGATTCAGTTTTCTTGTATTTAAGTCGGCATTGTGCCTTTTGTAATTAATACCGATGCAATTTCTGTGTTTCATCGTCAATAAGAAGGTCAGAGGGATACAGTAAACCTGAAGTGAAGCATCGGAATCTATAACTAGTGTCTCAGGAATAATTCAAAATATAGACAGTAAGAAGAGTCAGTTTTCTTGTACTTAAATCGGCATTGTGCTTTTTGCATTTCATTCCGATGAAATTTCTGTGTTTCATCGTCAATAAGAAGGTCGGAGGGATACAGTAAACCTGAAGTGAAGCATCCGAATCTATGAGTTGTGTCACAGGAATGGTTCAAAGCATAGACAGTAAGAAGAGTCAGTTTTCCTGTACTTAAGTCATCATTGTGCATTTTGTTATTAATTCCGATGAAATTCCTGTGTTTCATCGTCAACAAGAAGGTCAGAGGCATACAGTAAACCTGAAGTGAAGCATCTGAATCTATAACTATTGTCACAGGAATGGTTCGAAACATACACAGTAAGAAGAGTCAGTTTACATGTACTTAATTCGGCATTGTGCCTTTTTTATTTAATTCCGATGCAATTTCTGTGTTTCATCGCCAATACGAGGGTCAGAGGGATACACTAAACTTGAAGTGAAGCATCGGAATCCGTAACTAGTGTCACAGGAATGGTTCAAAACATAGACAGTAGGAAGAGTCAGTTTACTTGTACTTAAGTCGGCATTGTGCCTTTTGTATTTAATTCCGATGCAAAATCTGTGTTACATCGTCAATAAGAAGGTCAGAGGGATACAGAAAAACCTTAAGTGAAGCATCGGAAGCTATAACTAGTGTCACAGAAATGGTTCAAATCATAGACAGTAAGAAGAGTCAGTTTTCTTGTACTTACGTCAACATTGTGATTTTTGTATTTAATTCCGTTGCAACTTCTGTGTTCCATCGTCAATAAGAAGGTCAGAGGGATACAGTAAGCCTGAAGTGAAGCATCGGAATCTATAACTAGTGTCACAGGAATGGTTCAAAACATAGACAGTAAGAAGGGTCAGTCTTCATGTACTTAAGTCGGCATTGTGCCTATTGCATTTAATTCCGATGAAATATCGGTGTTTCATCGTCAATAATAAGGTCGGAGATATACAGTAAACCTGAAGTGAAGCATCAGAATCTATAACTAGTGTCACAGGAATGGTTCAAAGCATAGACAGTAAGAAGAGTCAGTTTTCTTGTACTTAAGTCGGCATTGTGATTTTTGTATTTAATTCCGATACAATTTCTGTGTTTCATCGTCACCAAGAAGGTCAGAGGGATACAGTAAACCTGAAGTGAAGCATCGGAATCTATAACTAGTGTCACAGGATTGGTTCAAAGCACAGACAGTAAGAAGAGTCAGTTTTCTTGTGCTTAAGTCGGCATTGTGCCTTTTTTATTTAATTCCGATGCAATTTCTGTGTTTCATCGCCAATACGAAGGTCAGAGGGATACACTAAACTTGAAGTGAAGCATCGGAATCCGTAACTAGTGTCACAGGAATGGTTCAAAACATAGACAGTAGGAAGAGTCAGTTTACTTGTACTTAAGTTGGCATTGTGCCTTATGTATTTAATTCCGATGCAATTTCTGTGTTTCATCGTCAATAAGAAGGTCAGAGGGATACAGTAAACCTGATGTGAAGCATCGGAATCTATAACTAGTGTCGCAGGAATGGTTCAAAACATGGACAGTAAGAAGAGTCAGTTTTCTTGTACTTAAGTTGGCATTGTGCCTTTTGTATTTAATTCCGATGCAATTTCTGCGTTTCATCATCAACAAGAAGGTCAGAGGTATACAGTAAACCTGAAGTGAAGCATCGGAATCTATAACTAGTGTCACAGGAATGGTTCAAAAGATAGACAGTAAGAAGAGTCAGTTTTCTTGTACTTAAGTCGGCATTTTACCTTTTGTTTTTAATTCCGATGCAATTTCTGTGCTTCGTCGTCAATAAGAAGATCCAAGGGATACAGTAAACCTGAAGTGAAGCATCGGATTCTAAAACCGGTCTCACAGGAAAGGTTCAAAACGTAAACAGTAAGAAGAGCCAGTCTTCTTGTACTTGAGTCGGCATTGTACCTTTTCTATTGAATTCCGATGCAATTTCTGTGTTTCATCGTCAATAAGAAGGTCAGAGGGATACAGTAAACCTGAAGTGAAGTATCGGAATCTATAAGGAGTGTCACAGGAATGGTTCAAACAATAGACTGTAAGAAGAGTCAGTTTCCTTGTACTTAAGTCGGCATTGTGCCATTTGTATTTAAATCCGATACAGTTTCTGTGTTTCATCGTCAATAAGAAGGTCAGAGGGATACAGTAAACCTGAAGTCAAGCATCGGAATCTATCACTAGTGTCACAGGAATGGTTCAAAACATAGACAGTAAGAAGGGTCAGTTATCTTTTACTTAAGTCGGCATTGTGCCTTTTGTATTTAATTCCGTTGCAATATCCGTGTTTCGTCGTCAATAAGAAGGTCAGAGAGATACAGTAATCCTGAACTGAAGCATAGGAATCTGTAACTAGTGTCACAGGAATGGATCAAAACATAGACAGTAAGAAGAGTCAGTTTACTTGTGCTTAAGTCGGCATTGTGCCTTTTGTAATTAATTCCGATGCAATTTCTGCGTAACATCGTCAATAAGAAGGTCAGAGGGATACAGAAAAACCTTAAGTGAAGCATCGGAATCTATAACTAGTGTCACAGGAATGGTTCAAAACATAGACAGTAAGAAGAGTCAGTTTTCTTGTACTTACGTCAACATTGTGATTTTTGTATTACATTCCGTTCAATTTCTGTGTTTCATCGTCAATAAGAAGGTCAGAGGGATACAGTAAACCTGAAGTGAAGCATCGGAATCCGTAACTAGTGTCACAGGAATGGTTCAAAACATAGACAGTAGGAAGAGTCAGTTTACTT
The DNA here is from genome assembly GCF_023864345.2 of Schistocerca serialis cubense. Classification (NCBI taxonomy): domain Eukaryota; kingdom Metazoa; phylum Arthropoda; class Insecta; order Orthoptera; family Acrididae; genus Schistocerca; species Schistocerca serialis. The sequence continues at coordinate 52,777,999 of NW_026047583.1, forward strand.
GTACTTAAGTTGGCATTGTGCCTTATGTATTTAATTCCGATGCAATTTCTGTGTTTCATCGTCAATAAGAAGGTCAGAGGGATACGGTAAACCTGATGTGAAGCATCGGAATCTATAACTAGTGCCACAGGAATGGTTCAAATCATAGACAGTAAGAAGAGTCAGTTTACTTGTACTTAAGTTGGCATTGTGCCTTTTGTATTTAATTCCGATGCAAGTTCTGTGTTACATCGTCAATAAGAAGGTCAGAGGGATACAGAAAAACCTTAAGTGAAGCATCGGAATCTATAACTAGTGTCCCAGGAATGGTTCAAATCATAGACAGTAAGAAGAGTCTGTTTTCTTGTACTTACGTCAACATTGTGATATTTGTATTTAATTCCGTTGCAATTTCTGTGTTCCATCGTCAATAAGAAGGTCAGAGGGTACAGTAAACCTGAAGTGATGCATCGGAATCTATAACTAGTGTCACAGGAATAGTTCAAAACATAGACAGTAAGAAGGGTCTGTCTTCATGTACTTAAGTCGGCATTGTGCCTATTGCATTTAATTCCGATGCAATTTCTGTATTTCATCGTCAATAAGAAGGTCGGAGATATACAGTAAACCTGAAGTGAAGCATCAGAATCTTTAACTAGTGTCACAGGAATGGTTCAAAGCATAGACAGCAAGAAGAGTCAGTTTTCTTGTACTAAAGTCGGCATTGTGATTTTTGTATTTAATTCCGAAGCAATTTCTGTGTTTCATCGTCACCAAGAAGGTCAGAGGGATACAGTAAACCTGAAGTGAAGCATCGGAATCTATAACTAGTGTCACAGGATTGGTTCAAAACACAGACAGTAAGAAGAGTCAGTTTTCTTGTACTTAAGTCGGCATTGTGCCTTTTTTATTTAATTCCGATGCAATTTCTGTGTTTCATCGCCAATACGAAGGTCAGAGGGATACACTACACTTGAAGTGAAGCATCGGAATCCGTAACTAGTGTCAGAGGAATGGTTCAAAACTTAGACAGTAGGAAGAGTCAGTTTAGTTGCACTTAAGTTGGCATTGTGCCTTATGTATTTAATTCCGATGCAATTTCTGTGTTTCATCGGCAATAAGAAGGTCAGAGGGATACAGTAAACCTGATGTGAAGCATCGGAATCTATAACTAGTGTCACAGGAATGGTTCAAAACATGGACAGTAAGAAGAGTCAGTTTACTTGTACTTAATTCGGCATTGTGCCTTTTGTATTTAATTCCGATGCAATTTCTGTGTTACATCGTCAATAAGAAGGTCAGAGGGATACAGAAAAACCTTAAGTGAAGCTTCGGAATCTATACCTAGTGTCACAGGAATGGTTCAAAGCATAGACAGTAAGAAGAGTCAGTTTTCTTGTACTTAAGTCGGCATTGTGATTTTTGTATTTAATTCCGATGCAATTTCTGTGTTTCATCGTCACCAAGAAGGTCAGAGGGATACAGTAAACCTAAAGTGAAGCATCGGAATCTATAACTAGTGTCACAGGATTGGTTCAAAACACAGACAGTAAGAAGAGTCAGTTTTCTTGTACTTAAGTCGGCATTGTGCCTTTTGTATTTAAATCCGATGCAATTTCTGCGTTTCATCATCAACAAGAAGGTCAGAGGTATACAGCAAACCTGAAGTGAAGCATCGGAATCTAAAACTAGTGTCACAGGAATGGTTCAAAAATAGACAGTAAGAAGAGTCAGTTTTCTTGTACTTAAGTCGGCATTTTACCTTTTGTTTTTAATTCCGATGCAATTTCTGTGCTTCGTCGTCAATAAGAAGATCCAAGGGATACAGTAAACCTGAAGTGAAGCATCGGAATCTAAAACCGGTCTCACAGGAAAGGTTCAAAACGTAGACAGTAAGAAGAGCCAGTCTTCTTGTACTTGAGTCGGCATTGTACCTTTTCTATTGAATTCCGATGCAATTTCTGTGTTTCATCCTCAATAAGAAGGTCAGAGGGATACGGTAAACCTGATGTGAAGCATCGGAATCTATAACTAGTGCCACAGGAATGGTTCAAAACATATACAGTAAGAAGAGTCAGTTTCCTTGTACTTAAGTCGGCATTGTGCCTTTTGTATTTAATTCCGATGCAAGTTCTGTGTTACATCGTCAATATGAAGGTCAGAGGGATACAGAAAAACCTTAAGTGAAGCATCGAAATCTATAACTAGTGTCACAGGAATGGTTCAAATCATAGGCAGTAAGAAGAGTCAATTTTCTTGTACTTACGTCAACATTGTGATATTTGTATTTAATTCCGTTGCAATTTCTGTGTTCCATCGTCAATAAGAAGGTCAGAGGGATACAGTAAACCTGAAGTGATGCATCGGAATCTATAACTAGTGTCACAGGAATGGTTCAAAACATAGACAGTAAGAAGGGTCTGTCTTCATGTACTTAAGTCGGCATTGTGCCTATTGCATTTAATTCCGATGCAATTTCTGTATTTCATCGTCAATAAGAAGGTCGGAGATGTACAGTAAACCTGAAGTGAAGCATCAGAATCTATAACTAGTGTCACAGGAATGGTTCAAAGCATAGACAGTTAGAAGAGTCAGTTTTCTTGTACTTAAGTCGGCATTGTGATTTTTGTATTTAATTCCGATGCAATTTCTGTGTTTCATCGTCACCAAGAAGGTCAGAGGGATACAGTAAACCTGAAGTGAAGCATCGGAATCTATAACTAGTGTCACAGGATTGGTTCAAAACACAGACAGTAAGAAGAGTCAGTTTTCTTGTACTTAAGTCGGCATTGTGCCTTTTTTATTTAATTCCGATGCAATTTCTGTGTTTCATCGCCAATACGAAGGTCAGAGGGATACACTAAACTTGAAGTGAAGCATCGGAATCCGTAACTAGTGTCAGAGGAATGGTTCAAAACTTAGACAGTAGGAAGAGTCAGTTTAGTTGTACTTAAGTTGGCATTGTGCCTTATGTATTTAATTCCGATGCAATTTCTGTGTTTCATCGTCAATAAGAAGGTCAGAGGGATACAGTAAACCTGATGTGAAGGATCGGAATCTATAACTAGTGTCACAGGAATGGTTCAAAACATGGACAGTAAGAAGAGTCAGTTTACTTGTACTTAATTCGGCATTGTGCCTTTTGTATTTAATTCCGATGCAATTTCTGTGTTACATCGTCAATAAGAAGGTCAGAGGGATACAGAAAAACCTTAAGTGAAGCTTCGGAATCTATACCTAGTGTCACAGGAATGGTTCAAAGCATAGACAGTAAGAAGAGTCAGTTTTCTTGTACTTAAGTCGGCATTGTGATTTTTGTATTTAATTCCGATGCAATTTCTGTGTTTCATCGTCACCAAGAAGGTCAGAGGGATACAGTAATCCTGAAGTGAAGCATCGGAATCTATAACTAGTGTCACAGGATTGGTTCAAAACACAGACAGTAAGAAGAGTCGGTTTTTCTGTACTTAAGTCGGCATTGTGCCTTTTGTATTTAATTCCGATGCAATTTCTGCGTTTCATCATCAACAAGAAGGTCAGAGGTATACAGCAAACCTGAAGTGAAGCATCGGAATCTAAAACTAGTGTCACAGGAATGTTTCAAAAATAGACAGTAAGAAGAGTCAGTTTTCTTCTACTTAAGTCGGCATTTTACCTTTTGTTTTTAATTCCGATGCAATTTCTGTGCTTCGTCGTCAATAATAAGATCCAAGGGATACAGTAAACCTGAAGTGAAGCATCGGAATCTAAAACCGGTCTCACAGGAAAGGTTCAAAACGTAGACAGTAAGAAGAGCCAGTCTTCTTGTACTTGAGTCGGCATTGTACATTTTCTATTGAATTCCGATGCAATTTCTGTGTTTCATCGTCAATAAGAAGGTCAGAGGGATACAGTAAACCTGAAGTGAAGTATCGGAATCTATAGCTAGTGTCACAGGACTGGTTCAAACCATAGACTGTAAGAAGAGTCAGTTTTCTTGTACTTAAGTCGGCATTGTGCCTTTTGTATTTATTTCCGATACAGTTTCTGTGTTTCATCGTCAATAAGAAGGTCAGAGGGATACAGTAAACCTGAAGTGAAGCATCGGAATCTATCACTAGTGTCACAGGAATGGTTCAAAACATAGACAGTAAGAAGGGTCAGTTTTCTTTTACTTAAGTCGGCATTGTGCCTTTTGTATTTAATTCCGTTGCAATATCTGTGTTTCATCGTCAATAAGAAGGTCACAGAGATACAGTAATCCTGAACTGAAGAATGGGAATCTGTAACTAGTGTCACAGGAATGGTTCAAAACATAGACAGTAAGAAGAGTCAGTTTACTTGTGCTTAAGTCGGCATTGTGCTTTTTGTATTTAATTCCGATGCAATTTCTGTGTAACATCGTCAATAAGAAGGTCAGAGGGATACAGAAAAACCTTAAGTGAAGCATCGGAATCTATAACTAGTGTCACAGGAATGGTTCAAGACATAGACAGTAAGAAGAGTCAGTTTTCTTGTACTTACGTCAACATTGTGATTTTTGTATTTAATTCCGTTTAATTTCTGTGTTTCATCGTCAATAAGAAGGTCAGAGGGATACACTAAACTTGAAGTGAAGCATCGGAATCCGTAACTAGTGTCACAGGAATGGTTCAAAACATAGACAGTAGGAAGAGTCAGTTTACTTGTACTTAAGTTGGCATTGTGCCATATGTATTTAATTCCGATGCAATTTCTGTGTTTCATCGTCAATAAGACGGTCAGAGGGATACAGTAAACCTGATGTGAAGCATCGGAATCTATAACTAGTGTCACAGGAATGGTTCAAAACATAGACAGTAAGAAGAGTCAGTTTACTTGTACTTAAGTCGGCATTGTGCCTTTTGTATTTAATTTTGATGCAAGTTCTGAGTTACATCGTCAATATGAAGGTCAGAGGGATACAGTAAACCTGAAGTGAAACATCGGAATCTATAACTAGTGTCTCAGGAATAATTCAAAATATAGACAGTAAGAAGAGTCAGTTTTCTTGTACTTAAGTCGGCATTGTGCTTTTTGCATTTCATTCCGATGAAATTTCTGTGTTTCATCGTCAATAAGAAGGTCGGAGGGATACAGTAAACCTGAAGTGAAGCATCGCAATCTATGACTAGTGTCACAGGAATGGTTCAAAGCATAGACAGTAAGAAGTGACAGTTTTCTTGTACTTACGTCATCATTGTGCATTTTGTTATTAATTCCGATGAAATTCCTGTGTTTCATCGTCAACAAGAAGGTCAGAGGCATACAGTAAACCTGAAGTGAAGCATCTGAATATATAACTATTGTCACAGGAATGGTTAGAAACATACACAGTAAGAAGAGTCAGTTTACTTGTACTTAATTCGGCATTGTGCCTTTTTTATTTAATTCCGATGCAATTTCTGTGTTTCATCGCCAATACGAAGGTCAGAGGGATACACTAAACTTGAAGTGAAGCATCGGAATCCGTAACTAGTGTCACAGGAATGGTTCAAAACATAGACAGTAGGAAGAGTCAGTTTACTTGTACTTAAGTTGGCATTGTGCCTTATGTATTTAATTCCGATGCAATTTCTGTGTTTCATCGTCAATAAGACGGTCAGAGGGATACAGTAAACCTGATGTGAAGCATCGCAATCTATAACTAGCGTCACAGGAATGGTTCAAAACATAGACAGTAAGAAGAGTCAGTTTACTTGTACTTAAGTCGGCATTGTGCCTTTTGTATTTAATTCCGATGCAAGTTCTGTGTTACAGCGTCAATAAGAAGGTCAGTGGGATACAGAAAAACCTTAAGTGAAGCATCGGAATCTATAACTAGTGTCACAGAAATGGTTCAAATCATAGACAGTAAGAAGAGTCAGTTTTCTTGTACTTACGTCAACATTGTGATTTTTGTATTTAATTCCGTTGCAACTTCTGTGTTCCATGGTCAATAAGAAGGTCAGAGGGTTACAGTAAACCTGAAGTGAAGCATCGGAATCTATAACTAGTGTCACAGGAATGGTTCAAAACATAGACAGTAAGAAGGGTCAGTCTTCATGTACTTAAGTCGGCATTGTGCCTATTGCATTTAATTCCGATGAAGTATCTGTGTTTCATCGTCAATAAGAAGGTCGGAGATATACAGTAAACCTGAAGTGAAGCATCAGAATCTATAACTAGTGTCACAGGAATGGTTCAAAGCATAGACAGTAAGAAGAGTCAGTTTTCTTGTACTTAAGTCGGCATTGTGATTTTTGTATTTAATTCCGATGCAATTTTTGTGTTTCATCGTCACCAAGAAGGTCAGAGGGATACAGTAAACCTGAAGTGAAGCATCGGAATCTACAACTAGTGTCACAGGATTGGTTCAAAGCACAGACAGTAAGAAGAGTCAGTTTTCTTGTGCTTAAGTCGGCATTGTGCCTTTTTTATTTAATTCCGATGCAATTTCTGTGTTTCATCGCCAATACGAAGGTCAGAGGGATACACTAAACGTGAAGTGAGGCATCGGAATCCGTAACTAGTGTCACAGAAATGGTTCAAAACATAGACAGAAGGAAGAGTCAGTTTACTTGTACTTAAGTTGGCATTGTGCCTTATGTATTTAATTCCGATGCAATTTCTGTGTTTCATCGTCAATAAGAGGGTCAGAGGGATACAGTAAACCTGATGTGAAGCATCGGAATCTATAACTAGTGTCACAGGAATGGTTCAAAACATGGACAGTAAGAAGAGTCAGTTTTCTTGTACTTAAGTCGGCATTGTGCCTTTTGTATTTAATTCCGATGCAATTTCTGCGTTTCATCATCAACAAGAAGGTCAGAGGTATACAGTAAACCTGAAGTGAAGCATCGGAATCTATAACTAGTGTCACAGGAATGGTTCAAAAGATAGACAGTAAGAAGAGTCAGTTTTCTTGTACTTAAGTCGGCATTTTACCTTTTGTTTTTAATTCCGATGCAATTTCTGTGCTTCGTCGTCAATAAGAAGATCCAAGGGATACAGTAAACCTGAAGTGAAGTATCGGATCCTAAAACCGGTCCCACAGGAAAGGTTCAAAACGTAAACAGTAAGAAGAGCCAGTCTTCTTGTACTTGAGTCGGCATTGTACCTTTTCTATTGAATTCCGATGCAATTTCTGTGTTTCATCGTCAATAAGAAGGTCAGAGGGATACAGTAAACCTGAAGTGAAGTATCGGAATCTATACCTAGTGTCACAGGAATGGTTCAAACCATAGACTGTAAGAAGAGTCAGTTTTCTTGTACTTAAGTCGGCATTGTGCCTTTTGTATTTAATTCCGATACAGTTTCTGTGTTTCATCGTCAATAAGAAGGTCAGAGGGATACAGTAAACCTGAAGTGAAGCATCGGAATCTATCACTAGTGTCACAGGAATAGTTCAAAACATAGACAGTAAGAAGGGTCAGTTTTCTTTTACTTAAGTCGGCATTGTGCCTTTTGTATTTAATTCCGTTGCAATATCTGTGTTTCATCGTCAATAAGAAGGTCAGAGAGATACTGTAATCCTGAACTGAAGAATAGGAATCTGTAACTAGTGTCACAGGAATGGTTCAAAACATAGACAGTAAGAAGAGTCAGTTTACTTGTGCTTAAGTCGGCATTGTGCCTTTTGTATTTAATTCCGATGCAATTTCTGTGTAACATCGTCAATAAGAAGGTCAGAGGGATACAGAAAAACCTTAAGTGAAGCATCGGAATCTATAACTAGTGTCACAGGAATGATTCAAGACGTAGACAGTAAGAAGAGTCAGTTTTCTTGTATTTACGTCAACATTGTGATTTTTGTATTTAATTCCGTTCAAGTTCTGTGTTTCATCGTCAATAAGAAGGTCAGAGGGATACACTAAACTTGAAGTGAAGCATCGGAATCCGTAACTAGTGTCACAGGAATGGTTCAAAACATAGACAGTAGGAAGAGTCAGTTTACTTGTACTTAAGTTGGCATTGTGCCTTATGTATTTAATTCCGATGCAATTTCTGTGTTTCAAAGTCAATAAGACGGTCAGAGGGATACAGTAAACCTGATGTGAAGCATCGGAATCTATAACTAGTGTCACAGGAATGGTTCAAAACATAGACAGTAAGAAGAGTCAGTTTACTTGTACTTAAGTCGGCATTGTGCCTTTTGTATTTAATTCCGATGCAAGTTCTGTGTTACATCGTCAATAAGAAGGTCAGAGGGATACAGAAAAACCTTAAGTGAAGCATCGGAACCTATAACTAGTGTCACCGAAATGGTTCAAATCATAGACAGTAAGAAGAGTCAGTTTTCTTGTACTTACGTCAACATTGTGATTTTTGTATTTAATTCCGTTGCAACTTCTGTGTTCCATCGTCAATAAGAAGGTCAGAGGGATACAGTAAACCTGAAGTGAAGCATCGGAATCTATAACTAGTGTCACAGGAATGGTTCAAAACATAGACAGTAAAAAGGGTCAGTCTTCATGTACTTAAGTCGGCATTGTGCCTATTGCATTTAATTCCGATGAAATATCTGTGTTTCATCGTCAATAAGAAGGTCGGAGATATACAGTAAACCTGAAGTGAAGCATCAGAATCTATAACTAGTGTCACAGGAATGGTTCAAAGCATAGACAGTAAGAAGAGTCAGTTTTCTTGTACTTAAGTCGGCATTGTGATTTTTGTATTTAATTCCGATGCAATTTCTGTGTTTCATCGTCACCAAGAAGGTCAGAGGGATACAGTAAACCTGAAGTGAAGCATCGGAATCTATAACTAGTGTCACAGGATTGGTTCAAAGCACAGACAGTAAGAAGAGTCAGTTTTCATGTGCTTAAGTCGGCATTGTGCCTTTTTTATTTAATTCCGATGCAATTTCTGTGTTTCATCGCCAATACGAAGGTCAGAGGGATACACTAAACTTGAAGTGAAGCATCGGAATCCGTAACTAGTGTCACAGGAATGGTTCAAAACATAGACAGTAGGAAGAGTCAGTTTACTTGTACTTAAGTTGGCATTGTGCCTTATGTATTTAATTCCGATGCAATTTCTGTGTTTCATCGTCAATAAGAAGGTCAGAGGGATACAGTAAACCTGATGTGAAGCATCGGAATTCTTAACTAGTGTCACAGGAATGGTTCAAAACATGGACAGTAAGAAGAGTCAGTTTTCTTGTACTTAAGTCGGCATTGTGCCTTTTGTATTTAATTCCGATGCAATTTCTGCGTTTCATCATCAACAAGAAGGTCAGAGGTATACAGTAAACCTGAAGTGAAGCATCGGAATCTATAACTAGTGTCACAGGAATGGTTCAAAAGATAGACAGTAAGAAGAGTCAGTTTTCTTGTACTTAAGTCCGCATTTTACCTTTTGTTTTTAATTCCGATGCAATTTCTGTGCTTCGTCGTCAATAAGAAGATCCAAGGGATACAGTAAACCTGAAGTGAAGCATCGGATTCTAAAACCGGTCTCACAGGAAAGGTTCAAAACGTAAACAGTAAGAAGAGCCAGTCTTCTTGTACTTGAGTCGGCATTGTACCTTTTCTACTGAACTCCGATGCAATTTCTGTGTTTCATCGTCAATAAGAAGGTCAGAGGGATACAGTAAACCTGAAGTGAAGTATCGGAATCTATAAGGAGTGTCACAGGAATGGTTCAAACCATAGACTGTAAGAAGAGTCAGTTTTCTTGTACTTAAGTCGGCATTGTGCCTTTTGTATTTAATTCCGATACAGTTTCTGTGTTTCATCGTCAATAAGAAGGTCAGAGGGATACAGTAAACCTGAAGTGAAGCATCGGAATCTATCACTAGTGTCACAGGAATGGTTCAAAACATAGACAGTAAGAAGGGTCAGTTATCTTTTACTTAAGTCGGCATTGTGCCTTTTGTATTTAATTCCGTTGCAATATCCGTGTTTCATCGTCAATAAGAAGGTCAGAGAGATACAGTAATCCTGAACTGAAGCATAGGAATATGTAACTAGTGTCACAGGAATGGTTCAAAACATAGACAGTAAGAAGAGTCAGTTTACTTGTGCTTAAGTCGGCATTGTGCCTTTTGTAATTAATTCCGATGCAATTTCTGTGTAACATCGTCAATAAGAAGGCCAGAGGGATACAGAAAAACCTTAAGTGAAGCATCGGAATCTATAACTAGTGTCACAGGAATGGTTCAAAACATAGACAGTAAGAAAAGTCAGTTTTCTTGTACTTACGTCAACATTGTGATTTTTGTATTTAATTCCGTTCAATTTCTGTGTTTCATCGTCAATAAGAAGGTCGGAGATATACAGTAAACCTGAAGTGAAGCATCGGAATCTATAACTAGTGTCACAGGAATGGTTCAAAACATAGACAGTAAGAAGAGTCAGTTTTCTTGTACTTACGTCAACATTGTGATTTTTGTAGTTGATTCCGTTGCAATTTCTGTGTTTCATCGTCAATAAGAAGGTCAGAGCGATACAGTAAACCTGAAGTGAAGCATCGGAATCCATAACTAGTGTCACAGGAATGGTTCAAAACATAGACAGTTAGAAGAGTCAGTCTTCATGTACTTAAGTCGGCATTGTGCCTATTGCTTTTAATTCCGATGCAATTTCTGTGTTTCATCGTCAATAAGAAAGTCAGAGGGATACAGTAAACCCGAAGTGAAGCATCAGAATCTATAACTAGTGTCACAGGAATGGTTCAAATCATAGACAGTAAGAAGAATCAGTTTTCTTGTACTTAAGTCGGCATTGTGATTTTTGTATTTAATTCCGTTGCAATTTCTGTGTTCCATCGTCAATAAGAAGGTCAGAGGGATACAGTAAACCTGAAGTGAAGCATCGGAATCCATAACTAGTGTCACAGGAATGGTTCAAAACATAGACAGTAAGAAGAGTCAGTCTTCATGTACTTAAGTCGGCATTGTGCCTATTGCTTTTAATTCCGATGCAATTTCTGTGTTTCATCGTCAATACGAAAGTCAGAGGGATACAGTAAACCCGAAGTGAAGCATCAGAATCTATAACTAGTGTCACAGGAATGGTTCAAAGCATAGACAGTAAGAAGAGTCAGTTTTCTTGTACTTAAGTCGGCATTGTGATTTTTGTATTTAATTCCGATGCAATTTCTGTGTTTCATCGTAACCAAGGAGGTCAGAGGGATACAGTAAACCTGAAGTGAAGCATCGGAATCTATAACTAGTGTCACAGGATTGGTTCAAAACACAGACAGTAAGAAGAGTCAGTTTTCTTGTACTTAAGTCGGCATTGTGCCTTTTTTATTTAATTCCGATGCAATTTCTGTGTTTCATCGTCAATAAGAAGGTCAGAGGGATACAGTAAACCTGATGTGAAGCAACGGAATCTATAACTAGTGTCACAGGAATGGTTCAAAACATGGACAGTAAGAAGAGTCATTTTACTTGTACTTAAGTCGGCGTTGTGCCTTTTGTATTTAATTCCGATGCAATTTCTGTGTTACATCGTCAATAAGAAGGTCAGAGGGATACAGAAAAACCTTAAGTGAAGCATCGGAATCTATACCTAGTGTCACAGGAATGGTTCAAATCATAGACAGTAAGAAGAGTCAGTTTACTTGTACTTAAGATGGCATTGTGCCTATTGTATTTAATTCCGATGCAAGTTCTGTGTTACATCGTCAATAAGAAGGTCAGAGGGATACAGAAAAACCTTAAGTGAAGCATCGGAATTTATAACTAGTGTCACAGGAATGGTTCAAATCATAGACAGTAAGAAGAGTCAGTTTTCTTGTACTTACGTCAACATTGTGATTTTTGTATTTAATTCCGTTGCAATTTCTGTGTTCCATCGTCAATAAGAAGGTCAGAGGGATACAGTAAACCTGAAGTGAAGCATCGGAATCTATAACTAGTGTCACAGGAATGGTTCAAAACATAGACAGTAAGAAGGGTCAGTCTTCATGTACTTAAGTCGGCATTGTGCCTATAGCATTTAATTCCGATGAAATTTCTGTGTTTCATCGTCAATAAGAAGGTCGGAGATATACAGTAAACCTGAAGTGAAGCATCAGAATCTATAACTAGTTTCACAGGGATGGTTCAAGGCATAGACAGTAAGAAGAGTCAGTTTTCTTGTACTTAAGTCGGCATTGTGATTTTTGTATTTAATTCCGATGCAATTTCTGTGTTTCATTGTCACCAAGAAGGTCAGAGGGATACAGTAAACCTGAAGTGAAGCATCGGAATATATAACTAGTGTCACAGGATTGGTTCAAAACACAGACAGTAAGAAGAGTCAGTTTTCTTGTACTTAAGTCGGCATTGTGCCTTTTTTATTTAATTCCGACGCAATTTCTGTGTTTCATCGCCAATACGAAGGTCAGAGGGAGACACTAAACTTGAAGTGAAGCATCGGAATCCGTAACTAGTGTCACAGGAATGGTTCAATACATAGACAGTAGGAAGAGTCAGTTTACTTGTACTTAAGTTGGTATTGTGCCTTATGTATTTAATTCCGATGCAATTTCTGTGTTTCATCGTCAATAAGAAGGTCAGAGGGATACAGTAAACCTGATGTGAAGCATCGTAATCTATAACTAGTGTCACAGGAATGGTTCAAAACGTGGACAGTAAGAAGAGTCAGTTTACTTGTACTTAAGTCGGCATTGTGCCTTTTGTATTTAATTCCGATGCAATTTCTGTGTTACATCGTCAATAAGAAAGTCAGAGGGATACAGAAAAACCTTAAGTGAAGCATCGGAATCTATAACTAGTGTCACAGGAATGGTTCAAAACATAGACAGTAAGAAGAGTCAGTTTTCTTGTACTTACGTCAACATTGTGATTTTTGTAGTTAATTCCGTTGCAAATTCTGTGTTCCATCGTCAATAAGAAGGTCAGTGGGATACAGTAAACCTGAAGTGAAGCATCGGAATCCATAACTAGTGTCACAGGAATGGTTCAAAACATAGACAGTAAGAAGAGTCAGTCTTCATGTACTTAAGTCGGCATTGTGCCTATTGCTTTTAATTCCGATGCAATTTCTGTGTTTCATCGTCAATAAGAAAGTCAAAGGGATACAGTAAACCTGAAGTGAAGCATCAGAATCTATAACTAGTGTCACAGGAATGGTTCAAAGCATAGACAGTAAGAAGAGTCAGTTTTCTTGTACTTAAGTCGGCATTGTGATTTTTGTATTTAATTCCGATGCAATTTCTGTGTTTCATCATCACCAAGAAGGTCAGAGGTATACAGTAAACCTGAAGTGAAGCATCGGAATCTATAACTAGTGTCACAGGAATGGTTCAAAAGATAGACAGTAAGAAGAGTCATTTTTCTTGTACTTAAGTCGGCTTTTTACCTTTTGTTTTTAATTCCGATGCAATTTCTGTGCTTCGTCGTCAATAAGAAGATCCAAGGGATACAGTAAACCTGAAGTGAAGCATCGGAATCTAAAACCGGTCTCACAGGAAAGGTTCAAAACGTAGACAGTAAGAAGAGCCAGTCTTCTTGTACTTGAGCCGGCATTGTACCTTTTCTATTAAATTCCGATGCAATTTCTTTGTTTCATCGTCAATAAGAAGGTGGGAGGGATACAGTAAACCTGAAGTGAAGCATCGGAATCTATAACTAGTGTCTTAGGAATGGTTCAAAACATACACAGTAAGAAGAATCAGTTTACTTGTACCTAATTCGGCTTTGTGCCTTTTGTATTTAATTCCGATACAATTTCTGTATTTCATCGTCAATAAGAAGGTCAGAGGGATACAATAAACTTGAAGTGAGGCATCGGAATCCATAACTAGTGTCACAGGAATGGTTCAAAACATAGACAGTAAGAAGAGTCAGTTTACTTGTACTTAAGTTGGCATTGTGCCTTTTGTATTTAATTCCGATGCAATTTCTGTGTTTCATCGTCAATAAGAATGTCAGAGGGATACAGTAAACCTGATGTGAAGCATCGGAATCTATAACTAGTGTCACAGGAATGGTTCAAACATAGACAGTAAGAAGAGTCAGTTTTCTTGTACCTAAGTCGGCATTGTGCCTATTGTATTGAATTCCGATGCAATTTCAGTGTTTCATCGTCAATAAGAAGGTCAAGGGATACAGCAAACCAGAAGTGAAGCATCGGAATCCATAACTAGTGTCACAGGAATGGTTCAAAACATAGACAGTAAGAAGATTGAGTTTTCTTGTACTTAAGTCGGCATTGTGCCTTTTGTATTTAATTCCGATGCAATTTCTGTGTTTCATCGTCAATAAGAAGGTCAGAGGGATACAGTAAACCTGAAGTGAAGCATCGGAATCTATAACTAGTGACACAGGGATATAGACAGTAAGAAGAGTCAGTTTTCTTGTACTTAAGTCGGCATTGTGCGTTTTGCATTTAATTCCGATGAAATTCCTGTGTTTCATCGTCAATAAGAAGGTCGGAGGGATACAGTAAACCTGAAGTGAAGCATCGGAATCTATGACTAGTGTCACAGGAATGGTTCAAAGCATAGACAGTAAGAAGAGTCAGTTTTCTTGTACTTAAGTCATCATTGTGCATTTTGTTATTAATTCCGATGAAATTCCTGTGTTTCGTCGTCCACAAGAAGGTCAGAGGCATACAGTAAACCTGAAGTGAAGCATCGGAATCTATAACTAGTGTCACAGGAATGGTTCAAAGCATACACAGTAAGAAGAGTCAGTTTACATGTACTTAATTCGGCATTGTGCCTTTTTTATTTAATTCCGATGCAATCTCTGTGTTTCATCGTCAATACGAAGGTCAGAGGGATACAGTAAACTTGAAGTGAAGCATCGGAATCCGTAAGTAGTGTCACAGGAATGGTTCAAAACATAGACAGTAGGAAGAGTCATTTTACTTGTACTTAAGTTGGCCTTGTGCCTTATGTATTTAATTCCGATGCAATTTCTGTGTTTCATCGTCAATAAGAAGGTCAGACGGATACAGTAAACCTGAAGTGAAGCTTCGGAATCTATAACTAGTGTCACAGGAAAGGTTCAAAACATAGACAACAAGAGGAGCTAATCTTCCTGTACTTAAGTCGGCATTGTGCCTTTTGTATTTAATTCCGATGCAATTTCTGTGTTTCATCGTCGATAAGAAGGTCCAAGGGATACAGTAAACCAAGAGTGAAGCATTGGTATCTATAACTAGTGTCTCAGGAATATAGACAGTAAGAAGAGTCATTTTTCTTGTACTTAGGTCGGCATTGTGCCTTTTGTCTTTAATTCCGATGCAATTTCTGTGTTTCGGCGTCAATAAGAAGTTCCAAGGGATACAGTAAACCTGAAGTGAACCATCGGAATCTAAAACCGGTCCCACGGGAAGGTTCAAGACGTAGACAGTAAGAAGAGCCAGTCTTCTTGTACTTGAGTCGGCATTGTGCCTTTTGTATTGAATTCCGATGCAATTTCTGTGTTTCATCGTCAATAAGAAGGTCAGAGGGATACAGTAAACCTGAAGTGAAGCGTCGGAATCCATAACTAGTTTCACAGGAATGGTTCAAAACATAGACAGTAAGAAGAGTCAGTTTTCTAGTACTTAAGTCGGCATTGTGATTTTTGTATTTAATTCCGATGCAATTTCTGAGTTCCATCGTCAACAAGAAGGTCAGAGGGATACAGTAAACCTGAAGTGAAGTATCGGAATATATAACTAGTGTCACAGGAATGGTTCAAAGCACAGACAGTAAGAAGAGTAAGTTTTCTTGTACCTAAGTCGGCATTGTTCCTTTTGTATTTAATTCCGATGCAATTTCTGTGTTTCAACATCAGCAAGAAGGTCAGATGGATACAGTAAACCTGAAGTGAAGCATCGGAATCTATAACTAGTGTCACAGGAATGGTTCAAAAGATAGTCAGTAAGAAGAGTCAGTTTTTTTGTACTGAAGTCGGCATTTTGCCTTTTGTACTTAATTCCGATGCAATTTCTGTGTTTCGTCGTCAGTACGAAGATCCAAGGGATACAGTAAACCTGAAGTGAAGCATCGGAATCTAAAACCGGTCCGACAGGAAAGGTTCAAAACGTAGACAGTAAGAAGAGCCAGTCTTCTTGTACTTGAGTCGGCATTGTGCCTTTTGTATTGAATTCCGATGCAATTTCTGTGTTTCATCGTCAATAAGAAGGTCAGAGGGATACAGTAAACCTGAAGTGAAGTATCGGAATCTATAACTAGTGTCTTAGGAATGGTTCAAAACATACACAGTAAGAAGAGTCAGTTTACTTGTACTTCATTCGGCATTGTGCCTTTTGTATTTAATTCCGATACAATTTCTGTATTTCATCGTCAATAAGAAGGTCAGAGGGATACAATAAACCTGAAGTGAGGCATCGGAATCCATAACTAGTGTCACAGGAATGGTTCAAAACATAGACAGTAAGAAGAGTCAGTTTACTTGTACTTAAGTTGGCATTGTGCCTTTTGTATTTAATTCCGATGCAATTTCTGTGTTTCATCGTCAATAAGACTGTCAGAGGGATACAGTATACCTGATGTGAAGCATCGGAATCTATAACTAGTGTCTCAGGAATGGTTCAAACATAGACAGTAAGAAGAGTCATTTTTCTTGTACTTAAGTCGGCATTGGGCCTATTGTATTGAATTCCGATGCAATTTCAGTGTTTCATCCTCAATAAGAAGGTCAGAGGGATACAGTAAACCAGAAGTGAAGCATCGGAATCAATAACTAGTGTCGCAGGAATAGTTCAAAACATAGACAGTAAGAAGATTCAGTTTTCTAGTACTTAAGTCGGCATTGTGCCATTTGTATTTAATTCCGATGCAATTTCTGTGTTTCATCGTCAATAAGAAGGTCAGTGGGATACAGTAAACCTGAAGTGAAACATCGGAATCTATAACTAGTGTCACAGGAATATAGACAGTAAGAAGAGTCAGTTTTCTTGTACTTAAGTCATCATTGTGCATTTTGTTATTAATTCCGATGAAATTCCTGTGTTTCATCGTCAACAAGAAGGTCAGAGGCATACAGTAAACCTGAAGTGAAGCATCGGAATCTATAACTAGTGTCACAGGAATGGTTCGAAACATACACAGTAAGAAGAGTCAGTTTACTTGTACTTAATTCGGCATTGTGCCTTTTTTATTTAATTCCGATGCAATTTCTGTGTTTCATCGCCAATACGAAGGTCAGAGGGATACACTTAACTTGAAGTGAAGCATCGGAATCCGCAACTAGTGCCACAGGAATGGTTCAAAACATAGACAGTAGGAAGAGTCAGTTTACTTGTACTTAAGTTGGCATTGTGCCTTATGTATTTAATTCCGATGCAATTTCTGTGTTTCATCGTCAATAAGAAGGTCAGAGGGATACAGTAAACCTGATGTGAAACATCGGAATCTATAACTAGTGTCACAGGAATGGTTCTAAACATAGACCGTAAGAAGAGTCAGTTTTCTTGTACTTAAGTCGGCATTCTGCCTTTTGTATTTAATTCCGATGCAATATCTGTGTTTCATCGTCAATAAGATGGTCAGAGGGATACAGAAAAACCTTAGGTGAAGCATCGGAATCTATAACTATTGTCACAAGAATGGTTTAAAACATAGACAGTAAGAAGGGTCACTTTTCTTTTACTTAAGTTGGCATTGTGCCTTTTGTATTTAATTCCGACGCAATTTCTGTGTTTCATCGTCAATAAGAAGGTCAGAGGGATACAGTAAACCTGAAGTGAAGCATCGGATTCTATAACTAGTGTCACAGGAATGGTTCGAAACATAGATAGCCAGAAGAGTCAGTTTTCTTGTACTTAAGTCAGCATTGTGCCTTTTGTATTTAATTCCGATGCAATTTTTGTGTTTCATCGTCAATACGAAGGTCAGAGGGATACAGTAAACCTGAAGTGAGGCATCGGAATCTATAACTAGTGTCACAGGAAAGGTTCAAAACATAGACACTAAGAAGAGTCAGTCTTCTTGTACTTAAGTCATCATTTTGCCTTTTGTAATTAATTCCGATGAAATTTGTGAGTTTCATCGTCAATAAGAAGGTCAGAGGGATACAGTAAACCTGAAGTGAAGCATCGGAATCTATAACTAGTGTCAAAGGAATGGTTCAAAACATGTGTGTTGGGGTTTATGGGCGCTCAACATCGAGGTCATCAGCGCCCTGGTTCAAAACATACACAGTAAGAAGAGTCAGTTTACTTGTACCTAATTCGGCATTTTGCCTTTTGTATGTAATTCCGATGCAGTTTCTGTGTTTCATCGTCAATAAGAAGGTCAGAGGGATACACTAAACTTGAGGTGAAGTATCGGAATCCATAACTAGTGTCACAGGAATGGTTCAAAACATAGACAGTAAGATGAGTTAGTTTACTTGTACTTAACTTGGCATTGTGCCTTTTGTATTTAATTCCGATGCAATTTCTGTGTTTCATCGTCAATAAGAAGGTCAGAGGGATACAGTAATCCTGAAGTGACGCATCGGAATCTGTAACTAGTGTCACAGGAATGGTTCAAAGCATAGACAGTAAGAAGTGTCTGTTTACTTGTACTTAAGTCGGCATTGTGCCTTTTGTATTTAATTCCGATAAAATTTCTGTGTTTCATCGTCAATAAGAAGGTCAGAGGGATACAGTAAACCTGAAGTGAAGCATCGGAATCTATAACTAGTGTTACAGGAATGGTTCAGAACTTAGACAGTAAGAAGAGTCAGTTTCCTTGTACTTATGTCGGCATTGTGGCTTTTTTTTTTTTTTAATTCCGATGCAATTACTGTATTTCATCGCCAATAAGACGGTCAGAGGGATACAGTAAACCTGAAATGAAGCATCAGAATCTGTAACTAATGTCACAGGAATGGTTCAAAACATAGACAATAAGAAGAGTCTGTTTTTTTGTACTTAAGTCGGCATTGTGCCTTTTCTATTTAATTCCGATGCAATTTCTGTGTTTCATCGTCAATAAGAAGGTCGGAGGGATACAGTCAACCTGAAGTGAAGCATCGGAATCTATAACTAATGTCACAGGAATGGTTCAAAACATAGACAGTAAGTAGAGTCAGTTTTCTTGTGCTTAAGTCGGCATTCTGCTTTTTGTATTTAATTCCGGTGCAATTTCTGTGTTTCATCGTCAATAAGACGGTCAGAGGGATACAGTAAACCTGAAATGAAGCATCAGAATCTGTAACTAATGTCACAGGAATGGTTCAAAACATAGACAGTAAGAAGAGCCACTCCTGTTGTACTTAAGTCGGCATTGTGCCTATTGTATTTAATTCCGATGCAATTTCTGTTTTTCATCGTCAATAAGAAAGTCAGAGGGATACAGTAAACCATAAGTGACGCATCGGAATCTATAACTAGTGTCACAGGAATGGTTCAAAGCATAGACAGTAAGAAGAGTCAGTCTTCTTGTACTTAAGTCGGCATTGTGCCTACTGTATTTAATTCCGATGCAATTTCTGTGTTTCATCGTCAATAAGAAAGTCAGAGGGATACAGTAAACCAGAAGTGACGCATCGGAAACTATAACTAGTGTCACAGGAATGGTTCAAAGCATAGACAGTAAGAAGAGTCAGTCTTCTTGTACATAAGTCGGCATTGTGCCTTTTGTATTTAATTCCGATGCAATTTCTGTGTTTCATCGTCAATATGATGGTCAGAGGGATACAGTAAACCTGAGGTGAAGCATCGGAATCTATAACTAGTGTCACAGGAAAGGTTCAAAACATAGACAGTAAGAAGAGTCCGTTTTCTTGTACTTAAGTCGGCATTGTGGCTTTTCTATTTAATTCCGATGCAATTTCTGTGTTTCATCGTCAATAAGAAGGTCAGAGGGATACAGTAAACCTGAAGTGAAACATCGGAATCTATAACTAGTGACACAGGAATGGTTCAAAACATAGACAGTAACATGAGTCAGTGTACTTGTACTTAAGTCGGCATTGTGCCCTTTGTATAGAATTCCATTGCAATTTCTGTGTTTCATCGACAATAAGAAGGTCAGAGGGATACAGTAAACCTGAAGCGAAGCATCGGAATCTATAACTATAGTCACAGGAATGGTTCAAAACATAAACAGTAAGAAGAGTCAGTTTTCTTGTACTTAAGTCGGCATTGCGCGTTTTCTATTTAATTCCGATGCAATTTCTGTGTTTCATCGGCAATAGGAAAGTCAGAGGGATACAGTAAACCTGAAGTGAAGCATCGGAATCTATAACTAGTGTCACAGGAGTGGTTCAAAACATAGACAGTAAGATGAATCAGTTTTCTTGTTCTTAAGTCGGCATTGTGCCATTTGTATTTAATTCCGATGCAATTTCTGTGTTTCATCGTCAATAAGAAGGTCAGAGGGATACAGTAAACCTGAAGTGAAGCATCGGAAACTATAACTAGTGTCACAGGAATGGTTCAAAACATAGACAGTAAAAAGAGTCAGTGTTCTTGTACTTATGCCGGCATTGTGCCTTTTCTATTTAATTCTGATGCTATTTCTGTGTTTCCTCGTCAATAAGAATGTCAGAGGGATACAGTAAACCTGAAGAGAAGCAACGGAATCTATAACTTGTGTCACAGGAATGGTAAAATCATAGACAGTAAGATGAGCCAGCCTTCTTGTACTTGAGTCTTCATAGTGCATTTTGTATTTAATTCCGATGCAATTTCTGTGTTTCATCGCCAACAAGTAGGTCAGAGTAATACAGTGAACCTGAAGTGAAGCATCGGAATCTATAACTAGTGTCACAGGAATGGTTCAAACATAGACAGTAAGAAGAGCCACTCTTCTTGTACTTGATTCGGCATTGTTCCTTTTGTATTTAATTCCGATGCAATTTCTGTGTTTCATCGTCAATAAGAAGGTCAGAGGGATACAGTAAACCTGAAGTGAAGAATCGGAATCTATAACTAGTGTCACAGGAATGGTTCAAAACATAGACAGTAAGAAGAGTCAGTCCTCTTGTACATAAGTCGGCATTGTTCCTACTGCATTTAATTCCAATGCAATTTCTGTGTTTCATCGTCAATAAGACTGTCAGAGGGATACAGTAAACCTGAAGTGAAGCATCGGAATCTATAACTAGAGTCACAGGATCGGTTCAAAACATATACAGTAAGAAGAGTCAGTCTTCTTGTACTTAAGTCGGCGTTGTTCCTATTGCAGTTAATTCCGATGCAATTTCTGTGTTTCATCGTCAATATGAAAGTCAGAGGGATACAGTAAACCTAAAGTGAAGCATCGGAATCTATAACTAGTGTCACAGGAATGGTTCAAAACATAGACAGTAAGAAGAGTCAGTTTTCTTGTACTTAAGTCGGGATTGTGCCTTTTGTATTTAATTCTGATGCAATTTCTGTGTCTCATCGTCAGCAATAAGGTCAGAGGGATACAGTAAACCTGCAGCGAAGCATCGGAATCTATTACTAGTGTCACAGGAATGGTTCAAATCAAAGACAATAAGAAGAGTCAGTTTTCATGTCCTTATGTCGGCATTGTGCCTTTTGTATTTAATTCCGATAAAATTTCTGTGTTTCATCGTCAATATGAAGGTCAGAGGGATACAGTAAACCTGAGGTGAAGCATCGGAATCTATAACTAGTGTCACAGGAATGGTTCAAAACATAGACAGTAAGATGAGTCAGTTTTCTTGTACATAAGTCGGCATTGTGATTTTTGTATTTAATTCCGATGCAATTTCTGTGTTTCATCGTCAATATGAAGGTCAGAGGGATACAGTAAACCTGAGGTGAAGCATCGGAATCTATAACTAGTGTCACAGGAATGGTTCAAAACATAGACAGTAAGATGAGTCAGTTTTCTTGTACATAAGTCGGCATTGTGATTTTTGTATTAAATTCCGATGCAATTTCTGTGTTTCATTGTCAATAAGAAGGTCAGAGGAATGCAATAAACCTGAAGTGAAGCATCGGAATCTATAACTAGTGTCAGAGGAATGGTTCAAAACATAGACAGAAAGAAGAGCCAGTTTTCTCGTAGCTAAGTCGGCATTGTGCTTTTTGTATAGAATTCCGATGCAATTTCTGTGTTTCATCGTCAATAAGAAGATCAGAGGGATACAGTAAACCTGAAGTGAAGCTTCGGAATCTATAACTAGTGTCACAGGAATGGTTCAAAACATAGACAGTAAGAAGAGTCAGTTTTCTTGTACTTAAGTCGGCATTGTGCCTTTTGTATAGAATTCCGATGCAATTTCTGTGTTTCATTGTCAATAAGAAGGTCAGAGGGATACAGTAAACCTGAAGTGAAGCATCGAAATCTATAACTAGTGTCACAGGAATGGTTCAAAACATAGAAAGTAAGAAGAGTCAGTTTTATTGTACCTAAGTCGGCATTGTGCCTTTTGTATTTAATTCCGATGGAATTTCTGTGTTTCATCGTCAATAAGAAGGTCAGAGGGATACAGTAAACCTGATGTGAAGCATCGGAATCTGTAACTAGTGTCACAGGAATGGTTCAATCAAAGACAGTAAGAAGAGTCGGTTTTCTTGTACTTAGGTCGGCATTGTGCCCTTTGTATTTAATTCCGATGCAATTTCTGTGTTTCATCGTCAATAAGAAGGTCGGAGGGATACAGTAAACCTGAAGTGAAGCATCGGAATCTATAACTGGTGTCACAGGAATGGTTCAAAACATAAACAGTAAGAAGAATCAGTTTTCTTGTACTTAAGTGGGCATTGTGCCTTTTCTATTGAATTCCGATGCAATTTCTGTGTTTCGTCGTCAATAAGGTCAGAGGGATACAGTAAACCTGAAGTGAAGCATCGGAATCTATAACTAGTGTCACAGGAATGGTTCAAATCATAGACAGTAAGAAGAGTCAGTTTTCTTGTACTTAAGTCGGCATTGTGCCCTTTTTTTAAATTCCGATGCAATTTCGGTGTTTCATCGTCAATAAGAAGGTCAGAGGGATACAGTAAACCTGATGTGAACCATCGGAATCTATAACTAGTGTCACAGGAAAGGTTCAAAACATAGACAGTAAGAAGAGTCAGTTTACTTGTACTTAAGTCGGCATTGTGCCTTTTGTATTTAATTCCGATGCAATTTCTGTGTTTCATCGTGAATATGAAGGTCAGAGGGATACAGTAAACCTGAGGTGAAGCATCGGAATCTATAACTAGTGTCACAGGAATGGTTCAAAACATAGACAGTAAGATGAATCAGTTTTCTTGTACTTAAGTCGGCATTGTGATTTTCGTATTTAATCCCGATGCAATTTCTGTGTTTCATTGTCAATAAGAAGGTCAGAGGGATACAATAACCCTGAAGTGAAGCATCGGAATCTATAACTAGTGTCAGAGGAATGGTTCAAAACATAGACAGTAAGAAGAGCCAGCTTTCTTGTACCTAAGTCGGCAATGTGCCTTTTGTATAGAATTCCGATGCAATTTCTGTGTTTCATCGTCAATAAGAAGATCAGAGGGATACAGTAAACCTGAAGTGAAGCATCGGAATCAATTAACTAGTGTCACAGGAATGGTTCAAAAAAAAGACAGTAAGAAGAGTCAGTTTTCTTGTACTTAAGTCGGCATTGTGCCTTTTGTATAGAATTCCGATGCAATTTCTGTGTTTCATCGTCAATAAGAAGGTCAGAGGGATACAGTAAACCTGAAGTGAAGCATCGGAATCTATAACTAGAGTCACAGGAATGGTTCAAAACATAGACAGTAAGAAGAGTCAGTTTTCTTGTACTTAAGTCGGCATTGAGCGTTCTCTATTTAACTCCGATGCAATTTCTGTGTTTCATCGTCAATAGGAAAGTCAGAGGGATACAGTAAACCTGAAGTGAAGTATCGGAATCTATAACTAGTGTCACAGGAGTGGTTCAAAACATAGACAGTAAGATCAATCAGTTTTCTTGTCCTTAAGTCGGCATTGTGCCATATGTGTTTAATTCCGATGCAATTTCTGTGTTTCATCGTCAATAAGAAGGTCAGAGGGATACAGTAAACCTGAAGTGAAGCATCGGAATCTATAACTAGTGTCACAGGAATGGTTCAAAAGATAGACAGTAAGAAGAGTCAGTTTTCTTGTACTTAAGTTGGCATTGTGCCTTTTGTATAGAATTCCGAAGCAATTTCTGTGTTTCATTTTCAATAAGAAGGTCAGAGGGATACAGTAAACCTGAAGTGAAGCATCGAAATCTATAACTAGTGTCACAGGAATGGTTCAAAACATAGAAAGTAAGAAGAGTCAGTTTTCTTGTACCTAAGTCGGCATTGTGCCTTTTGTATTTAATTCCGATGGAATTTCTGTGTTTCATCGTCAATAAGAAGGTCAGAGGGATACAGTAAACCTGAAGTGAAGCATCGGAATCTATAACTAGTGTCACAGGAATGGTTCAAAACATAGACAGTAAGAAGAGTCAGTTTTCTTGTACTTAAGTCGGGATTGTGCGTTTTGTATTTAATTCCGATGCATTTCCTGTGTCTCATAGTCAACAATAAAGTCAGAGGGATACAGTAAACCTGAAGTGAAGCATCGGAATCTATTACTAGTGTCACAGGAATGGTTCAAAACAAAGAGAGTAAGAAGAGTCAGTTTACTTGTACTTAAGTCGGCATTGTGCCTTTTGTATTTAATTCCGATGTAATTTCTGTGTTTCATCGTCAATATGAAGGTCAGAGGGATACAGTAAACCTGAAGTGAAGCATCGGAATCTATAACTAGTGTCACAGGAATGGTTCAAAACATAGACAGTAAGAAGAGTCAGTTTTCTTGTACTTAAGTCGGGATTGTGCGTTTTGTATTTAATTCCGATGCATTTCCTGTGTCTCATAGTCAACAATAAAGTCAGAGGGATACAGTAAACCTGAAGTGAAGCATCGGAATCTATTACTAGTGTCACAGGAATGGTTCAAAACAAAGAGAGTAAGAAGAGTCAGTTTACTTGTACTTAAGTCGGCATTGTGCCTATTGTATTTAATTCCGATGCAATTTCTGTTTTTCGTCGTCAATAAGAAAGTCAGAGGGATACAGTAAACCATAAGTGACGCATCGGAATCTATAACTAGTGTCACAGGAATGGTTCAAAGCATAGACAGTAAGAAGAGTCAGTCTTCTTGTACTTAAGTCGGCATTGTGCCTACTGTATTTAATTCCGATGCAATTTCTGTGTTTCATCGTCAATAAGAAAGTCAGAGGGATACAGTAAACCAGAAGTGACGCATCGGAAACTATAACTAGTGTCACAGGAATGGTTCAAAGCATAGACAGTAAGAAGAGTCAGTCTTCTTGTACATAAGTCGGCATTGTGCCTTTTGTATTTAATTCCGATGCAATTTCTGTGTTTCATCGTCAATATGATGGTCAGAGGGATACAGTAAACCTGAGGTGAAGCATCGGAATCTATAACTAGTGTCACAGGAAAGGTTCAAAACATAGACAGTAAGAAGAGTCCGTTTTCTTGTACTTAAGTCGGCATTGTGGCTTTTCTATTTAATTCCGATGCAATTTCTGTGTTTCATCGTCAATAAGAAGGTCAGAGGGATACAGTAAACCTGAAGTGAAACATCGGAATCTATAACTAGTGACACAGGAATGGTTCAAAACATAGACAGTAACATGAGTCAGTGTACTTGTACTTAAGTCGGCATTGTGCCCTTTGTATAGAATTCCATTGCAATTTCTGTGTTTCATCGACAATAAGAAGGTCAGAGGGATACAGTAAACCTGAAGCGAAGCATCGGAATCTATAACTATAGTCACAGGAATGGTTCAAAACATAAACAGTAAGAAGAGTCAGTTTTCTTGTACTTAAGTCGGCATTGCGCGTTTTCTATTTAATTCCGATGCAATTTCTGTGTTTCATCGGCAATAGGAAAGTCAGAGGGATACAGTAAACCTGAAGTGAAGCATCGGAATCTATAACTTGTGTCACAGGAATGGTAAAATCATAGACAGTAAGATGAGCCAGCCTTCTTGTACTTGAGTCTTCATAGTGCATTTTGTATTTAATTCCGATGCAATTTCTGTGTTTCATCGCCAACAAGTAGGTCAGAGTAATACAGTGAACCTGAAGTGAAGCATCGGAATCTATAACTAGTGTCACAGGAATGGTTCAAACATAGACAGTAAGAAGAGCCACCCTTCTTGTACTTGATTCGGCATTGTTCCTTTTGTATTTAATTCCGATGCAATTTCTGTGTTTCATCGTCAATAAGAAGGTCAGAGGGATACAGTAAACCTGAAGTGAAGCATCGGAATCTATAACTAGTGTCACAGGAATGGTTCAAAACATAGACAGTAAGAAGAGTCAGTCCTCTTGTACATAAGTCGGCATTGTTCCTACTGCATTTAATTCCAATGCAATTTCTGTGTTTCATCGTCAATAAGACTGTCAGAGGGATACAGTAAACCTGAAGTGAAGCATCGGAATCTATAACTAGAGTCACAGGATCGGTTCAAAACATATACAGTAAGAAGAGTCAGTCTTCTTGTACTTAAGTCGGCGTTGTTCCTATTGCAGTTAATTCCGATGCAATTTCTGTGTTTCATCGTCAATATGAAAGTCAGAGGGATACAGTAAACCTAAAGTGAAGCATCGGAATCTATAACTAGTGTCACAGGAATGGTTCAAAACATAGACAGTAAGAAGAGTCAGTTTTCTTGTACTTAAGTCGGGATTGTGCCTTTTGTATTTAATTCTGATGCAATTTCTGTGTCTCATCGTCAGCAATAAGGTCAGAGGGATACAGTAAACCTGCAGCGAAGCATCGGAATCTATTACTAGTGTCACAGGAATGGTTCAAATCAAAGACAATAAGAAGAGTCAGTTTTCATGTCCTTATGTCGGCATTGTGCCTTTTGTATTTAATTCCGATAAAATATCTGTGTTTCATCGCGAATAAGAAGGTCATAGGAATACAGTAAACCTGATGTGAAGCATCGGAATCTATAACTAGTGTCACAGGAATGGTTCAAACATAGACAGTAAGAAGAGTCAGTCTTCTTGTACTTAAGTCGGCATTGTGCCTTTTGTATTTAATTCCGATGCAATTTCTGTGTTTCATCGTCAATATGAAGGTCAGAGGGATACAGTAAACCTGAGGTGAAGCATCGGAATCTATAACTAGTGTCACAGGAATGGTTCAAAACATAGACAGTAAGATGAGTCAGTTTTCTTGTACTTAAGTCGGCATTGTGATTTTTGTATTAAATTCCGATGCAATTTCTGTGTTTCATTATCAATAAGAAGGTCAGAGGAATGCAATAAACCTGAAGTGAAGCATCGGAATCTATAACTAGTGTCAGAGGAATGGTTCAAAACATAGACAGAAAGAAGAGCCAGTTTTCTCGTAGCTAAGTCGGCATTGTGCTTTTTGTATAGAATTCCGATGCAATTTCTGTGTTTCATCGTCAATAAGAAGATCAGAGGGATACAGTAAACCTGAAGTGAAGCTTCGGAATCTATAACTAGTGTCACAGGAATGGTTCAAAACATAGAAAGTAAGAAGAGTCAGTTTTATTGTACCTAAGTCGGCATTGTGCCTTTTGTATTTAATTCCGATGGAATTTCTGTGTTTCATCGTCAATAAGAAGGTCAGAGGGATACAGTAAACCTGATGTGAAGCATCGGAATCTGTAACTAGTGTCACAGGAATGGTTCAATCAAAGACAGTAAGAAGAGTCGGTTTTCTTGTACTTAGGTCGGCATTGTGCCCTTTGTATTTAATTCCGATGCAATTTCTGTGTTTCATCGTCAATAAGAAGGTCGGAGGGATACAGTAAACCTGAAGTGAAGCATCGGAATCTATAACTGGTGTCACAGGAATGGTTCAAAACATAAACAGTAAGAAGAATCAGTTTTCTTGTACTTAAGTGGGCATTGTGCCTTTTCTATTGAATTCCGATGCAATTTCTGTGTTTCGTCGTCAATAAGGTCAGAGGGATACAGTAAACCTGAAGTGAAGCATCGGAATCTATAACTAGTGTCACAGGAATGGTTCAAATCATAGACAGTAAGAAGTGTCAGTTTTCTTGTACTTAAGTCGGCATTGTGCCCTTTTTTTAAATTCCGATGCAATTTCGGTGTTTCATCGTCAATAAGAAGGTCAGAGGGATACAGTAAACCTGATGTGAACCATCGGAATCTATAACTAGTGTCACAGGAAAGGTTCAAAACATAGACAGTAAGAAGAGTCAGTTTACTTGTACTTAAGTCGGCATTGTGCCTTTTGTATTTAATTCCGATGCAATTTCTGTGTTTCATCGTGAATATGAAGGTCAGAGGGATACAGTAAACCTGAGGTGAAGCTTCGGAATCTATAACTAGTGTCACAGGAATGGTTCAAAACATAGACAGTAAGATGAATCAGTTTTCTTGTACTTAAGTCGGCATTGTGATTTTCGCATTTAATTCCGATGCAATTTCTGTGTTTCATTGTCAATAAGAAGGTCAGAGGGATACAATAACCCTGAAGTGAAGCATCGGAATCTATAACTAGTGTCAGAGGAATGGTTCAAAACATAGACAGTAAGAAGAGCCAGCTTTCTTGTACCTAAGTCGGCAATGTGCCTTTTGTATAGAATTCCGATGCAATTTCTGTGTTTCATCGTCAATAAGAAGATCAGAGGGATACAGTAAACCTGAAGTGAAGCATCGGAATCAATTAACTAGTGTCACAGGAATGGTTCAAAAAAAAGACAGTAAGAAGAGTCAGTTTTCTTGTACTTAAGTCGGCATTGTGCCTTTTGTATAGAATTCCGATGCAATTTCTGTGTTTCATCGTCAATAAGAAGGTCAGAGGGATACAGTAAACCTGAAGTGAAGCATCGGAATCTATAACTAGAGTCACAGGAATGGTTCAAAACATAGACAGTAAGAAGAGTCAGTTTTCTTGTACTTAAGTCGGCATTGAGCGTTCTCTATTTAACTCCGATGCAATTTCTGTGTTTCATCGTCAATAGGAAAGTCAGAGGGATACAGTAAACCTGAAGTGAAGTATCGGAATCTATAACTAGTGTCACAGGAGTGGTTCAAATCATAGACAGTAAGATCAATCAGTTTTCTTGTCCTTAAGTCGGCATTGTGCCATATGTGTTTAATTCCGATGCAATTTCTGTGTTTCATCGTCAATAAGAAGGTCAGAGGGATACAGTAAACCTGAAGTGAAGCATCGGAATCTATAACTAGTGTCACAGGAATGGTTCAAAAGATAGACAGTAAGAAGAGTCAGTTTTCTTGTACTTAAGTTGGCATTGTGCCTTTTGTATAGAATTCCGAAGCAATTTCTGTGTTTCATTTTCAATAAGAAGGTCAGAGGGATACAGTAAACCTGAAGTGAAGCATCGAAATCTATAACTAGTGTCACAGGAATGGTTCAAAACATAGAAAGTAAGAAGAGTCAGTTTTCTTGTACCTAAGTCGGCATTGTGCCTTTTGTATTTAATTCCGATGGAATTTCTGTGTTTCATCGTCAATAAGAAGGTCAGAGGGATACAGTAAACCTGAAGTGAAGCAACGGAATCTATAACTAGTGTCACAGGAATGGTTCAAAACATAGACAGTAAGAAGAGTCAGTTTTCTTGTACTTAAGTCGGGATTGTGCGTTTTGTATTTAATTCCGATGCATTTCCTGTGTCTCATAGTCAACAATAAAGTCAGAGGGATACAGTAAACCTGAAGTGAAGCATCGGAATCTATTACTAGTGTCACAGGAATGGTTCAAAACAAAGAGAGTAAGAAGAGTCAGTTTACTTGTACTTAAGTCGGCATTGTGCCTTTTGTATTTAATTCCGATGTAATTTCTGTGTTTCATCGTCAATATGAAGGTCAGAGGGATACAGTAAACCTGAGGTGAAGCATCGGAATCTATAACTAGTGTCACAGGAATGGTTCAATACATAGACAGTAAGATGAGTCAGTTTTCTTGTACTTAAGTCGGCATTGTGATTGTTGTATTTAATTCCGATGCAATTTCTGTGTTTCATTATCAATAAGAAGGTCAGAGGGATACAATAAGCCTGCAATGAAGCATCGGAATCTTTCACTAGTGTCAGAGGAATGGTTCAAAACATAGACAGTAAGAAGAGCCAGTTTTCTCGTACCTAAGTCGGCATTGTGCCTTTTGTATAGAATTCCGATGCAATTTCAGTGTTTCATCGTCAATAAGAAGATCAGAGGGATACAGTAAACCTGAAGTGAAGCATCGGAATCTATAACTAGTGTCACAGGAATGGTTCAAAATATAGACAGTAAGAAGAGTCAGTTTTCTTGTACTTAAGTCGGCATTGTGCCTTTTGTATAGAATTCCGATGCAATTTCTGTGTTTCATCGTCAATAAGAAGGTCAGAGGGATACAGTAAACCTGAAGTGAAGCATCGAAATCTATAACTAGTGTCAAAGGAATGGTTAAAAAGATAGAAAGTAAGAAGAGTCAGTTTTCTTGTACCTAAGTCGGCATTGTGCCTTTTGTATTTAATTCCGATGGAATTTCTGTGTTTCATCGTCATTAAGAAGGTCAGAGGGATACAGTAAACCTGATGTGAAGCATCGGAATCTATAACTAGTGTCACAGGAATGGTTCAAACATAGACAGTAAGAAGAGTCGGTTTTCTTGTACTTAGGTCGGCATTGTGCCCTTTGTATTTAATTCCGATGCAATTTCTGTGTTTCATCGTCAATAAGAAGGTCGGAAGGATACAGTAAACCTGAAGTGAAGCATGGGAATCTATAACTAGTGGCACAGGAATGGTTCAAAACATAGACAGTAAGAAGAATCAGTTTTCTTGTACTTAAGTTGGCATTGTGCCTTTTCTATTGAATTCCGATGCAATTTCTGTGTTTCGTCGTTAATAAGAAGGTCAGAGGGATGCAGTAAACCTGAAGTGAAGCATCGGAATCTATAACTAGTGCCACAGGAATGGTTCAAATCATAGACAGTAAGAAGAGTCAGTTTTCTTGTACTTAAGTCGGCATTGTGCCTTTTCTATTTAATTCCGACGCAATTTCTGTGTTTCATCGTCAATAAGGAGGTCAGAGGGATACAGTAAAGCTGAAGTGAAGCATCGCAATCTATAATTAGTGTCTCAGGAATGGTTCAAACATAGACAGTAAGAAGAGTCGGTTTTCTTGTACCTAGGTCGGCATTGTGCCCTTTGTATTTAATTCCGATGCAATTTCTGTGTTTCATCGTCAATAAGAAGGTCGGAGGGATACAGTAAACTTGAAGTGGAGCATCGGAATCTGTAACTAGTGTCACAGGAATGGTTCAAAACATAGACAGTAAGAAGAATCAGTTTTCTTGTACTTAAGTAGGCATTGTGCCTTTTCTATTGAATTCCGATGCATATTCTGTGTTTCGTCGTCAATAAGAAGGCCAGAGGGTTACAGTAAACCTGAAGTGAAGCATCGGAATCTATAACTAGTGTCTCAGGAATGGTTCAAATCATAGACAGTAAGAAGAGTCAGCTTTCTTGTACTTAAGTCGGCATTGTGCCTTTTCTATTTATTTCCGATGCAATTTCTGTGTTTCATCGTCAATAAGAAGGTCAATGGGATACAGTAAACCTGAAGTGAAGTATCGGAATCTATAACTTGTGTCACAGGAGTGGTTCAAAACATAGGCAGTAAGAAGAGTCAGTTTTCCTGTTTTTAAGTCGGCATTGTGCGTTTTGTATTTAATTCCGATGCAATTTCTGTGTTTCATCGTCAATAAGAAGGTCAGAGGGATACAGTAAACCTGAAGTGAAGCATGGGAATCTATAACTAGTGTCACAGGAATGGTTCAAAAGATAGACAGTAAAAAGAGTCAGTTTTCTTGTACTTAAGTCGGCATTGTGCCTTTTGTATAGAATTCCGTTGCAATTTCTGTGTTTCATCGACAATAAGAAGATCAGAGGGATACAGTAAACCTGAAGTGAAGCATCGAAATCTATAAGTAGTGTCACAGGAATGGTTCATAACATAGAAAGTAAGAAGAGTCAGTTTTCTTGTACCTATGTCGGCATTGTGCCTTTTGTATTTAATTCCGATGGAATTTCTGTGTTTCATCGTCAATAAGAAGGTCAGAGGGATACAGTAAACCTGAAGTGAAGCATCGGAATCTATAACTAGTGTCACAGGAACGGTTCAAAACATAGACAGTAAGAAGAGTCAGTTTTCTTGTACTTACTTCGGCATTGTGTCCTTTTGTATTTAATTCCGATGCAATTTCTGTGTTTCATCGTCAATAAGATGGTCAGAGGGATACAGTAAACTTGTAGTGAAGCATCGGAAACTATAACTAGTGTCACAGGAATGGTTCAAAACATAGACAGTAAGAGGAGTCAGTCTTCTTGTACTTAAGTCGGCATTGTTCCTATTGCTTTTAATTCCGATGCAATTTCAGTGTTTCATCGTCAATAAGAAAGTCAGAGGGATACAGTAAACCTGATGTGAAGCATCGGAAACTATTACTAGTGTCACAGGAATGGTTCAAAAGAAATACAGTAAGAATAGTCAGTTTTCATGTACTTATGTCGGCATTGTGCCTTTTGTATTTAATTCCGATGAAATTTCTGTGTTTCATCGCGAATAAGAAGGTCATAGGAATACAGTAAACCTGATGTGAAGCATCGGAATCTATAACTAGTGTCACAGGAATGGTTAGAAACATAGACAGTAAGAGGGGTCAGTTTTCTTGTACTTCAGTTGGCATTGTGCCTTTTCTATTTAGTTCCGATGGAATTTCTGCGTTTCATCGTCAATAAGAAGGTCAGAGGGATACAGTAAACCTGAAGTAAAGCTTCGGAATCTATAACTAGTGTCACAGGAGTGGTTCAAAATATAGACAGTAAGAAGAGTCAGTTTTCTTGTACATAAGTCGGCATTGTGCCATTTGTATTTACTTCCGATTAAATTTCTGTGTTTCATCGTCAATAAAAAGGTCAGAATGATACAGTAAACCTGAAGTGAAGCATCGGAATCTA
Source organism: Schistocerca serialis cubense (assembly GCF_023864345.2). Taxonomy (NCBI): domain Eukaryota; kingdom Metazoa; phylum Arthropoda; class Insecta; order Orthoptera; family Acrididae; genus Schistocerca; species Schistocerca serialis. The sequence goes on from NW_026047583.1 coordinate 52,810,816, forward strand.
TAACTAGTGTCACAGGAATGGTTCAAAACGTAGACAGTAAGAAGAGTCCGTTTACTTGTACTTAAGTCGGCATTGTGCCTTTTGTATTTAATTCCGATGCAATTTCTGTGTTTAATCGTCAATAAGAAGGTCAGAGGGATACAGTAAACCTGAAGTGAAGCATCAGAATCTGTAACTAATGTCACAGGAATGGTTCAAATAATGGACAGTAAGAAGAGTCAGTTTACTTGTACTTAAGTCGGCATTGTGCCTTTCGTATTTAATTCCAATGCAATTTCTGTGTTTCATCGTCAATAAGAAGGTCAGAGGGATACAGTAAACCTGAAGTGAAGCATCGGAATCTATAACTAGTGTAACAGGAATGGTTCAAAACATAGACAGTAAGTGGAGTTAGTTTTCTTGTACTTAAGTCCGCATTGTGCCCTTTGTATTTAATTCCGATGCAATTTCTATGTTTCATCGTCAATAAGAAGGTCAGAGGGATATAGTAAACCTGAAGTGAAGCATCGGAATCTATAACTAGTGTCACAGGAACGGTTCAAAACATAGACAGTAAGAAGAGTCAGCTTTCTTGTACTTAATTCGGCATTGTGCCTTTTGTATTTAATTCCGATGCAATTTCTGTGTTTCATCGTCAATAAGAAGGTCAGAGGGATACAGTAAACCTGAAGTGAAGCATCGGAATCTATAACTAGTGTCACAGGAATGGTTCAAAGCATAGACAGTAAGAGGAGTCAGTCTTCTTGTACTTAAGTCGGCATTGTTCCTATTGCTTTTAATTCCGATGCAATTTCAGTGTTTCATCGTCAATAAGAAAGTCAGAGGGATACAGTAAACCTGAAGTGAAGCATCGGAATCTATAACTAGTGTCACAGGAATGGTTCAAAACATAGACAGTAAGAAGAGTCAGTTTTCTTGTACTTAAGTCGGGATTGTGCCTTTTGTATTTAATTCTGATGCAATTTCTGTGTCTCATCGTCAACAATAAGGTCAGAGGGATACAGTAAACCTGATGTGAAGCATCGGAAACTATTACTAGTGTCACAGGAATGGTTCAAAATATAGACAGTAAGAAGAGTCAGTTTTCTTGTACTTAAGTCGGCATTGTGCATTTTCTGTAGAATTCCGATGCAATTTCTGTGTTTCGTCGTCACTAAGAAGGTAAGAGGGATACAGTAAACCTGAAGTGAAGCATCGGAATCTATAACTAGTGTCAGAGGAATGGTTCAGAACATAGACAGTAAGAAGAGTCAGTTTACTTGTACTTAAGTCGGCATTGTGCCTTTTGTATCTAATTCCAATGCAATATCTGTGTTTCATCGTCAATGGGTAGGTCAGAGTAATACAGTAAACCTGAAGTGAAGCATCACAATCAATAACTAGTGTCACAGGAATGGTTCAAAACATAGACAGTAAGAAGAGTCAGTTTTCTTGTACTTAACCCGGCATTGAACCATTTCTACTCAATTCCGATGCAATTTCTGTGTTTCGTCGTGAATAAGAAGGTCCAAGGGATAAAGTTAACCTGAAGTGAAGCATAGAAATCTAAAACCGGTCTCACAGTAAAGGTTCAAACCGTAGACAGTAAGAAGAGCCAGTCTTCTTGTACTTGAGTCTGCATTTTGGCTTTTGTATTTAATTCCGATGCAATTTATGTGTTTCATCGTCAATCGGACGGTCAGAGGGATACAGTAAACCTGAAGTGAAGCATCGGAATCTATAACTAGTGTCACAGCAATGGTTCAAAACATAGACAGTAAGAAGGGTCAGTTTTCTTGTACTTAGGTAGGCATTGTGCCTCTTCTATTTAATTCCGATGCAATTTCTGTGTTTCGTCGTCAATAAGAATGGCCAAGGGATACAGTAAACCTGAAGTGAAGCATCGGAATCTAAATCTGGTCTCATAGGAAAGGTTCAAAGCATAGACAGTAAGAAGAGCCAGTCTTTTTGTACTTGAGGCGGCATTGTGCCTTTTGTATTTATTTCCGATGCAATTTCTCGGTTTCATCGTCAATAAGAAGGTCAGAGGGATACAGTAAACCTGAAGTGAAGCATAGGAATCCATATCTAGTGTCACAGGAATGTTTCAAGGCATAGACAGTAAGAAGTGTCAGTTTTCCTATAATTATGTCGGCATTGTGGCTTTTGTATTTAATTCCGATGTAATTTCTGTGTTTCATTGTCAATAACAATGTCAGAGGGATATAGTAAACCTTTAGTGATGCATCGTAATCTATAACTAGTGTCACAGGAATGGTTCAAAACAATGACAGTAAGAAGAGTCAGTTTTCTTGTACTTAATCCGGCATTGTGCCATTGCTATTTAATTCCGATGCAATTTCTGTGTTTCGTCGTGAATCAGAAGGTCCAAGGGATACAGTAAACCTGAAGTGAAGCATCGGAATCTAAAACTGGTCTCACGGGAAAGTTTCAAAACATAGACAGTAAGAAAGGCCAGTCTTCTTGTACTTGAGTCTGCATTGTACCTTTTGTATTTAATTCCGAAGCAATTTCTGTGTTTCATCGTCCATAAGACGGTCAGAGGGATACAGTATACCTGAAGTGAAGCATTGGAATCTACAACTAGTGTCACCTAAATGGTTCAAAACATAGACAGTAAGAAGAGTCAGTTTTCTTGTACTTAAGTCGGCATTGTGCCTTTTCTATGTAATTCCGATGCAATTTTTGTGTTTCGTCGTCAATAAGAGGGGCCAAGGGATACAGTAAACCTGAAGTGAAGCATCGGAATCTAAACCGGTGTAATAGGAAAGGTTCAAAGCATAGACAGTAAGAGGAGCCAGTCTTTTTGTACTTCAGTCGGCAATGTGAATTTTGTATTTAATTCCGAAGCAATTTCAGTGATTCATCGTCAATAAGAAAACCAGAGGGATACAGTAAACCTGAAGTGAAGCATCGGAATCTATAACTAGTGTAACAGGAATGGTTCAAAACATAGAGAGTAAGTAGTGTTAGTTTTCTTGTACTTAAGTCCGCATTGTGCCCTTTGTATTTATTTCTGATGCAATTTCTGTGTTTCATCGTCAATAAGAAAGTCAGGGGGACACAGTAAACCTGAAGTGAAGCATCAGAATCTGTAACTAATGTCACTGGAATGGTTCAACGCATAGACAATAAGAAGAGTCAGTTTTCTTGTACCTAAATCGGCATTGTGCCTTTTGTATTTAATTCCGATGCAATTTCTGTGTTTCATCGTCAATAGGAAGGTCAGAGGGATACAGTAAACCTTAAGTGAAGCATCGGAATCTATAACTAGTGTCACAGGAATGTTTCAAAACATAGACAGTAAGAAGAGTTAGTTTTCTTGTACATAAGTCGGCATTGTGCCTTTTCTATTTAGTTCCGATGCAATTTCTGTGTTTCATCGTCAATAAGAAGTTCAGAGGGATACAGTTAACCTGAAGTGAAGCATCGGAATCTATAACTAGTGTAACAGGAATGGTTCAAAACATAGACAGTAAGTAGAGTTAGTTTTCTTGTACTTAAGTCCGCATTGTGCCCTTTGTATTTAATTCCGATGCAATTTCTGTGTTTCATCGTCAATAAGAAGGTCAGAGGGATACAGTAAACCTGAAGTGAAGCATCAGAATCTGTAACTAATGTCACTGGAATGGTTCAAATCATAGACAGTAAGAAGAATCAGTTTTCTTGTACTTAAGTAGGCATTGTGTCTTCTGTATTGAATTGCGATGCAATTTCAGTGTTTCGTCGTCGATAAGAAGGTCAGAGGGATCCAGTAAACCTGAAGTGAAGCTCCGGAATCTATAACTAGTGTCACAGGAATGGTTCAAAACATAGACAGTAAGAAGAGTCAGTTTTCTTGTACTTAAGTCGGCATTGTGCATTTTCTATAGAATTCCGATACAATTTCTGTGTTTCGTCGTCAATAAGAAGGTAAGAGGGATACAGTAAACCTGAAGTGAAGCATCGGAATCTATAAGTAGTGTCAGAGGAATGGTTCAAAACATAGACAGTAAGAAGAGTCAGTTTACTTGTACTTAAGTCGGCATTGTGCCTTTTGTATTTAATTCCAATGCAATATCTGTGTTTCATCGTCAATGGGTAGGTCAGAGTGATACAGTAAACCTGAAGTGAAGCATCGCAATCAATAACTAGTGTCACAGGAATGGTTCAAAACATAGACAGTAAGAAGAGACAGTTTTCTTGTACTTAACCCGGCATTGAACCTTTTCTACTTAATTCCGATGCAATTTCTGTGTTTCGTCGTGAATAAGAAGGTCCAAGGGATACAGTAAACCTGAAGTGAAGCATAGAAATCTAAAACCGGTCTAACAGAAAGGTTCAAAACATAGACAGTAAGAAGAGCCAGTCTCCTTGTACTTGAGTCTGCATTTTGGCTTTTGTATTTAATTCCGATGCAATTTCTGTGTTTCATCGTCAATCAGACCGTCAGAGGGATACAGTAAACCTGAAGTGAAGCATAGGAATCCATATCTAGTGTCACAGGAATGTTTCATGGCATAGACAGTAAGAAGTGTCAGTTTTCCTATAATTAAATCGGCATTGTGGCTTTTGTATTTAATTCCGATGTAATTTCTGTGTTTCATTGTCAATAAGAAGGTCAGAGGGATATAGTAAACCTTTAGTGATGCATCGGAATCTATAACTAGTGTCACAGGAATGGTTCAAAACAATGACAGTAAGAAGAGTAAGTTTTCTTGTACTTAATCCGGCATTGTGCCATTGCTATTTAATTCCGATGCAATTTCTGTGTTTCGTCGTGAATCAGAAGGTCCAAGGGATACAGTAAACCTGAAGTGAAGCATCGGAATCTAAAACTGGTCTCACGGGAAAGTTTCAAAACATAGACAGTAAGAAAGGCCAGTCTTCTTGTACTTGAGTCTGCATTGTACCTTTTGTATTTAATTCCGAAGCAATTTCTGTGTTTCATCGTCCATAAGACGGTCAGAGGGATACAGTATACCTGAAGTGAAGCATTGGAATCTATAACTAGTGTCACCGGAGTGGTTCAAAACATAGACAGTAAGAAGAGTCAGTTTTCTTGTACTTAAGTCGGCATTGTGCCTTTTCTATGTAATTCCGATGCAATTTTTGTGTTTCGTCGTCAATAAGAGGGGCCAAGGGATACAGTAAACCTGAAGTGAAGCATCGGAATCTAAACCGGTGTCATAGGAACGGTTCAAAGCATATACAGTAAGAGGAGCCAGTCTTTTTGTACTTCAGTCGGCAATGTGAATTTTGTATTTAATTCCGATGCAATTTCAGTGATTCATCGTCAATAAGAAAACCAGAGGGATACAGTAAACCTGAAGTGAAGCATCGGAATCTATAACTAGTGTAACAGGAATGGTTCAAAACATAGACAGTAAGTAGAGTTAGTTTTCTTGTACTTAAGTCCGCATTGTGCCCTTTGTATTTATTTCCGATGCAATTTCTGTGTTTCATCGTCAATAAGAAAGTCAGGGGGATACAGTAAACCTGAAGTGAAGCATCAGAATCTGTAACTAATGTCACTGGAATGGTTCAAAGCATAGACGGTAAGAAGAGTCAGTTTTCTTGTACCTAAATCGGCATTGTGCCTTTTGTATTTAATTCCGATGCAATTTCTGTGTTTCATCGTCAATAGGAAGGTCAGAGGGATACAGTAAACCTTAAGTGAAGCATCGGAATCTATAACTAGTGTCACAGGAATGTTTCAAAACATAGACAGTAAGAAGAGTTAGTTTTCTTGTACATAAGTCGGCATTGTGCCTTTTCTATTTAGTTCCGATGCAATTTCTGTGTTTCATCGTCAATAAGAAGTTCAGAGGGATACAGTTAACCTGAAGTGAAGCATCGGAATCTATAACTAGTGTAACAGGAATGGTTCAAAACATAGACAGTAAGTAGAGTTAGTTTTCTTGTACTTAAGTCCGCATTGTGCCCTTTGTAATTAAATTCCGATGCAATTTCTGTGTTTCATCGTCAATAAGAAGGTCAGAGGGATACAGTAAACCTGAAGTGAAGCATCAGAATCTGTAACTAATGTCACTGGAATGGTTCAAAACATAGACAGTAAGAAGAGTCAGTTTTCTTATACCTAAATTTGGCATTGTGCCTTTTGTATTTATTTCCGATGCAATTTCTGTGTTTCATCGTCAATAGGAAGGTCAGAGGGATACAGTAAACCTTAAGTGAAGCATCGGAATCTATAACTAGTGTCACAGGAATGTTTCAAAACATAGACAGTAAGAAGAGTTAGTTTTCTTGTACATAAGTCGGCATTGTGCCATTTCTATTTAGTTCCGACGCAATTTCTGTGTTTCATCGTCAATAAGAAGGTCGGAGGGATACAGTAAACCTGAAGTGAAGCATCGGAATCTATAACTAGAGTCACAGGAATGGCTCAAATCATAGACAGTAAGAAGAATCAGTTTTCTTGTACTTAAGTAGGCATTGTGTCTTCTGTATTGAATTGCGATGCAATTTCAGTGTTTCGTCGTCGATAAGAAGGTCAGAGGGATCCAGTAAACCTGAAGTGAAGCTCCGGAATCTATAACTAGTGTCACAGGAATGGTTCAAGACATAGACAGTAAGAAGAGTCAGTTTTCTTGTACTTAAGTCGGCATTGTGCATTTTCTATAGAATTCCGATGCAATTTCTGTGTTTCGTCGTCAATAAGAAGGTAAGAGGGATACAGTAAACCTGAAGTGAAGCATCGGAATCTATAACTAGTGTCAGAGGAATGGTTCAAAACATAGACAGTAAGAAGAGTCAGTTTACTTGTACTTAAGTCGGCATTGTGCCTTTTGTATTTAATTCCAATGCAATAACTGTGTTTCATCGTCAATGGGTAGGTCAGAGTGATACAGTAAACCTGAAGTGAAGCATCGCAATCAATAACTAGTGTCACAGGAATGGTTCAAAACATAGACAGTAAGAAGAGACAGTTTTCTTGTACTTAACCCGGCATTGAACCTTTTCTACTTAATTCCGATGCAATTTCTGTGTTTCGTCGTGAATAAGAAGGTCCAAGGGATACAGTAAACCTGAAGTGAAGCATAGAAATCTAAAACCGGTCTAACAGGAAAGGTTCAAAACATAGACAGTAAGAAGAGCCAGTCTTCTTGTACTTGAGTCTGCATTTTGGCTTTTGTATTTAATTCCGATGCAATTTCTGTGTTTCATCGTCAATCAGACGGTCAGAGGGATACAGTAAACCTGAAGTGAAGCATAGGAATCCATATCTAGTGTCACAGGAATGTTTCATGGCATAGACAGTAAGAAGTGTCAGTTTTCCTATAATTAAGTCGGCATTGTGGCTTTTGTATTTAATTCCGATGTAATTTCTGTGTTTCATTGTCAATAAGAAGGTCAGAGGGATATAGTAAACCTTTAGTGATGCATCGGAATCTATAACTAGTGTCACAGGAATGGTTCAAAACAATGACAGTAAGAAGAGTAAGTTTTCTTGTACTTAATCCGGCATTGTGCCATTGCTATTTAATTCCGATGCAATTTCTGTGTTTCGTCGTGAATCAGAAGGTCCAAGGGATACAGTAAACCTGAAGTGAAGCATCGGAATCTAAAACTGGTCTCACGGGAAAGTTTCAAAACATAGACAGTAAGAAAGGCCAGTCTTCTTGTACTTGAGTCTGCATTTTACCTTTTGTATTTAATTCCGAAGCAATTTCTGTGTTTCATCGTCCATAAGACGGTCAGAGGGATACAGTATACCTGAAGTGAAGCATTGGAATCTATAACTAGTGTCACCGGAATGGTTCAAAACATAGACAGTAAGAAGAGTCAGTTTTCTTGTACTTAAGTCGGCATTGTGCCTTTTCTATGTAATTCCGATGCAATTTTTGTGTTTCGTCGTCAATAAGAGGGGCCAAGGGATACAGTAAACCTGAAGTGAAGCATCGGAATCTAAACCGGTGTCATAGGAAAGGTTCAAAGCATAGACAGTAAGAGGAGCCAGTCTTTTTGTACTTCAGTCGGCAATGTGAATTTTGTATTTAATTCCGATGCAATTTCAGTGATTCATCGTCAATAAGAAAACCAGAGGGATACAGTAAACCTGAAGTGAAGCATCGGAATCTATAACTAGAGTCACAGCAATGGTTCAAATCATAGACAGTTAAAAGAATGAGTTTTCTTGTACTTAAGTAGGCATTGTGCCTTTTGTATTGAATTGCGATGCAATGTCTGCGTTTCATCCTCAATAAGAAGGTGAGAGGGATACAGGAAACCTGAAGTGAAGCATCGGAATCTATAACTAGTGTCACAGGAATGGTTCAAAACATAGACAGTAAGAAGAATCAGTTTTCTTGTACTTAACCCGGCATTGTACCTTTTCTATTTAATTCCGATGCAATATCGGTGTTTCGTCGTGAATAAGAGGGTCCAAGGGATACAGTAAGCCTGAAGTGAAGCATCGGAATCTAAAACCGGTCTCACAGGAAAGGTTCAAAACATAGACAGTAAGAAGAGCCAGTGTACTTGTACTTGAGTCTGCATTGTGCCTTTTGTATTTAATTCCTATGCAATTTCTGTGTTTCATCGTCAATCAGACGGTCAGAGGGATACAGTAAACCTGAAATGAAGCATCGGAATGTGTAACTAGTGTCACAGGAATGGTTCAAAACATAGACAGTAAGAAAAGTCAGTTTTCTTGTACTTAAGTCGGCAATGTGCCTTTTATATTTAATTCCTATACAATTTCTGTGTTTCGTCGTCAATAAGAATGGCCAATGGATACAGTAAACCTGAAGTGAAGCATCGGAATCTATAACTAGTGTCACAGGAGTGGTTCAATACATAGACAGTAACAAGAGTCAGTTTACTTGTACTTAAGTCGGCCTTGTGCCTTTCGTATTTAATTCCGATGCAATTTCTGTGTTTCATCGTCAATAAGAAGGTCAGAGGCATACAGTAAACCTGAAGTGAAGCATCGGAATCTATAACTAGTGTAACAGGAATGGTTCAAAACATAGACAGTAAGTAGAGTTAGTTTTCTTGTACTTAAGTCCGCATTGTGCCCTTTGTATTTATTTCCGATGCAATTTCTGTGTTTCATCGTCAATAAGAAGGTCAGAGGGATACAGTAAACCTGAAGTGAAGCATCAGAATCTGTAACTAATGTCACTGGAATGGTTCAAAACATAGACAGTAAGAAGAGTCAGTTTTCTTGTACCTAAATCGGCATTGTGCCTTTTGTATTTAATTCCGATGCAATTTCTGTGTTTCATCGTCAATAGGAAGGTCAGAGGGATACAGTAAACCTTAAGTGTAGCATCGGAATCTATAACTAGTGTCACAGGAATGTTTCAAAACATAGACAGTAAGAAGAGTTAGTTTTCTTGTACATAAGTCGGCATTGTGCATTTTCTATTTAGTTCCGATGCAATTTCTGTGTTTCATCGTCAATAAGAAGGTCAGAGGGATACAGTAAACCTGAAGTGAAGCATCGGAACCTATAACTAGTGTAACAGGAATGGTTCAAAACATAGACTGTAAGTAGAGTTAGTTTTCTTGTACTTAAGTCCGCATTGTGCCCTTTGTATTTAATTCCGATGCAATTTCTGTGTTTCATCGTCAATAAGAAGGTCAAAGGGATACAGTAAACCTGAAGTGAAGCATCAGAATCTGTAACTAATGTCACTGGAATGGTTCAAAACATAGACAGTAAGAAGAGTCAGTTTTCTTGTACCTAAATCGGCATTGTGCCTTTTGTATTTAATTCCGATGCAATTTCTGTGTTTCATCGTCAATAGGAAGGTCAGAGGGATACAGTAAACCTTAAGTGAAGCATCGGAATCTATAACTAGTGTCACAGGAATGTTTCAAAACATAGACAGTAAGAAGAGTTAGTTTTCTTGTACATAAGTCGGCATTGTGCCTTTTCTATTTAGTTCCGATGCAATTTCTGTGTTTCATCGCCAATAAGAAGGTCGGAGGGATACAGTAAACCTGAAGTGAAGCATCGGAATCTATAGCTAGAGTCACAGGAATGGTTCAAATCATAGACAGTAAGAAGAATCAGTTTTCTTGTACTTAAGTAGGCATTGTGTCTTCTGTATTGAATTGCGATGCAATTTCAGTGTTTCGTCGTCGATAAGAAGGTCAGAGGGATCCAGTAAACCTGAAGTGAAGCACCGGAATCTATAACTAGTGTCACAGGAATGGTTCAAAACATAGACAGTAAGAAGAGTCAGTTTTCTTGTACTTAAGTCGGCATTGTGCATTATCTATAGAATTCCGATGCAATTTCTGTGTTTCGTCGTCAATAAGAAGGTAAGAGGGATACAGTAAATCTCAAGTGAAGCATCGGAATCTATAACTAGTGTCAGAGGAATGGTTCAAAACATAGACAGTAAGAAGAGTCAGTTTACTTGTACTTAAGTCGGCATTGTGCCTTTTATATTTAATTCCAATGCAATATCTGTGTTTAATCGTCAATGGGTAGGTCAGAGTGATACAGTAAACCTGAAGTGAAGCATCGGAATCAATAACTAGTGTCACAGGAATGGTTCAAAACATAGACAGTAAGAAGAGACAGTTTTCTTGTACTTAACCCGGCATTGAACCTTTTCTACTTAATTCCGATGCAATTTCTGTGTTTCGTCGTGAATAAGAAGGTCCAAGGGATACAGTAAACCTGAAGTGAAGCATAGAAATCTAAAACCGGTCTCACAGGAAAGGTTCAAAACATAGACAGTAAGAAGAGCCAGTCTTCTTGTACTTGAGTCTGCATTTTGGCTTTTGTATTTAATTCCGATGCAATTTATGTGTTTCATCGTCAATCAGACGGTCAGAGGGATACAGTAAACCTGAAGTGAAGCATCGGTATCTATAACTAGTGTCACAGCAATGGATCAAAACATAGACAGTAAGAAGGGTCAGTTTTCTTGTACTTCGGTAGGCATTGTGCCCTTTCTATTTAATTCCAATGCAATTTCTGTGTTTCGTCGTCAATAAGAATGGCCAAGGGATACAGTAAACCTGAAGTGAAGCATCGGAATCTAAAACTGGTCTCATAGGAAAGGTTCAAAGCATAGACAGTAAGAAGAGCCAGTCTTTTTGTACTTGAGGCGGCATTGTGCCTTTTGTATTTATTTCCGATGCAATTTCTCGGTTTCATCGTCAATAAGAAGGTCAGAGGGATACAGTAAACCTGAAGTGAAGCATAGGAATCCATATCTAGTGTCACAGGAATGTTTCAAAGCATAGACAGTAAGAAGTGACAGTTTTCCTATAATTAAGTCGGCATTGTGGCTGTTGTATTTAATTCCGATGTAATTTCTGTGTTTCATCGTCAATAAGAGGGTCAGAGGGATATAGTAAACCTGAAGTGATGCAGCGGAATCTATAACTAGTGTCACAGGAATGGTTCAAAACAATGACAGTAAGAAGAGTCATTTTTCTTGTACTTAATCCGGCATTGTGCCATTGCTATTTACTTCCGATGCAATTTCTGTGTTTCGTCGTGAATCAGAAGGTCCAAGGGATACAGTAAACCTGATGTGAAGCATCGGAATCTAAAGCTGGTCTCACGGGAAAGTTTCAAAACATAGACAGTAAGAAGGGCCAGTCTTCTTGTACTTGAGTCTGCATTATACCTTTTGTATTTAATTCCGATGCAATTTCTGTGTTTCATCGTATAGGAAGGTCAGAGGGATACAGTAAACCTTAAGTGAAGCATCGGAATCTATAACTAGTGTCACAGGAATGTTTCAAAACATAGACAGTAAGAAGAGTTAGTTTTCTTGTACATAAGTCGGCATTGTGCCTTTTCTATTTAGTTCCGATGCAATTTCTGTGTTTCATCGTCAATAAGAAGGTCGGAGGGATACAGTAAACCTGAAGTGAAGCATCGGAATCTATAACTAGAGTCACAGAAATGGTTCAAATCATAGACAGTAAGAAGAATCAGTTTTCTTGTACTTAAGTAGGCATTGTGTCTTCTGAATTGAATTGCGATGCAATTTCAGTGTTTCGTCGTCGATAAGAAGGTCAGAGGGATCCAGTAAACCTGAAGTGAAGCATCGGAATCTATAACTAGTGTCACAGGAATGGTTCAAATCATAGACAGTAAGAAGAGTCAGTTTTCTTGTACTTAAGTCGGCATTGTGCATTTTCTATAGAATTCCGATGCAATTTCTGTGTTTCGTCGTCAATAAGAAGGTAAGAGGGATACAGTAAACCTAAAGTGAAGCATCGGAATCTAAAACTAGTGTCAGAGGAATGGTTCAAAACATAGACAGTAAGAAGAGTCAGTTTACTTGTACTTAAGTCGGCATTGTGCCTTTTGTATTTAATTCCAATGCAATATCTGTGTTTCATCGTCAATGGGTAGGTCAGAGTGATACAGTAAACCTGAAGTGAAGCATCGGAATCAATAACTAGTGTCACAGGAATGGTTCAAAACATAGACAGTAAGAAGAGACAGTTTTCTTGTACTTAACCCGGCATTGAACCTTTTCTACTTAATTCCGATGCAATTTCTGTGTTTCGTCGTGAATAAGAAGGTCCAAGGGATACAGTAAACCTGAAGTGAAGCATAGAAATCTAAAACCGGTCTCACAGTAAAGGTTTAAAACATAGACAGTAAGAAGAGCCAGTCTTCTTGTACTTGAGTCTGCATTTTGGCTTTTGTATTTAATTCCGATGCAATTTCTGTGTTTCATCGTCAATCAGACGGTCAGAGGGATACAGTAAACCTGAAGTGAAGCATCGGTATCTATAACTAGTGTCACAGCAATGGTTCAAAACATAGACAGTAAGAAGGGTCAGTTTTCTTGTACTTCGGTAGGCATTGTGCCCTTTCTATTTAATTCCAATGCAATTTCTGTGTTTCGTCGTCAATAAGAATGGCCAAGGGATACAGTAAACCTGAAGTGAAGCATCGGAATCTAAAACTGGTCTCATAGGAAATGTTCAAAGCATAGACAGTAAGAAGAGCCAGTCTTTTTGTACTTGAGGCGGCATTGTGCCTTTTGTATTTATTTCCGATGCAATTTCTCGGTTTCATCGTCAATAAGAAGGTCAGAGGGATACAGTAAACCTGAAGTGAAGCATAGGAATCCATATCTAGTGTCACAGGAATGTTTCAAAGCATAGACAGTAAGAAGTGTCAGTTTTCCTATAATTAAGTCGGCATTGTGGCTGTTGTATTTAATTCCGTTGCAATTTCTGTGTTTCATCGTCAATAAGAAGGTCAGAGGAATATAGTAAACCTGAAGTGATGCATCGGAATCTATAACTAGTGTCACAGGAATGGTTCAAAACAATGACAGTAAGAAGAGTCAGTTTTCTTGTAGTTAATCCGGCATTGTGACATTGCTATTTAATTCCGATGCAATTTCTGTGTTTCGTCGTGAATCAGAATGTCCAAGGGATACAGTAAACTTGAAGTGAAGCATCGGAATCTAAAGCTGGTCTCACGGGAAAGTTTCAAAACATAGACAGTAAGAAGGGCCAGTCTTCTCGTACTTGAGTCTGCATTATACCTTTTGTATTTAATTCCGATGCAATTTCTGTGTTTCATCGTCAATAAGACGGTCACAGGGATACAGTAAACCTGAAGTGAAGCATCGGAATCTATAACTAGTGTCACCGGAATGGTTCAAAACATAGACAGTAAGAAGAGTCAGTTTTCTTGTACTTAAGTCGGCATTGTGCGTTTTCTATGTAATTCCGATGCAATTTCTAAGTTTCGTCCTCAATAAGAGGGGCCAAGGGATACATTAAACCTGAAGTGAAGCATCGGAATCTAAAACCGGTCTCATAGGAAAGGTTCAAACATAGTCAGTAAGAGGAGCCAGTCTTTTTGTACTTCAGTCGGCATTGTGTACTTTGTATTTAATTCCGATGCAATTTCAGTGTTTCATCGTCAATAAGAAAGCCAGAGGGATACAGTAAACCTGAAGTGAAGCATCGGAATCTATATCTAGTGTCACAATAATGGTTCAAATCGTAGACAGTAAGAAGAGTCAGTCTTCTTGTACTTAAGTCGGCTTTGTGCCTTTTGTTTGTATTCCGTTGCAATTTCTGTGTGTCATCGTCAATATGAAGGTCAGGGGGATACAGTAAACCTGAAGTGAAGCATCGGAATCTATAACTAGTGTCACAGGAATGATTCAAATCGTAGACAGTAAGAAGAGTCACTCTTCTTGTACTTAAGTCGGCTTTGTGCCTTTTGTATTTAATTCCAATGCAATATCTGTGTTTCATCGTCAATGGGTAGGTCAGAGTGATACAGTAAACCTGAAGTAAAGCATCGGAATCAATGACTAGTGTCACAGGAATGGTTCAAAACATAGACAGTAAGAAGGGTCAGTCTTCTTGTACTTGAGTCTGCATTGTGCCTTTTGTATTTAATTCCGATGCAATTTCTGTGTTTCATCGGCAATAAGACCGTCAGAGGGATACAGTAAACCTGAAGTGAAGCATCGGAATCTATAACTAGTGTCACCGGAATGGTTCAAAACATAGACAGTAAGAAGAGTCAGTTTTCTTGTACTTAAGTCGGCATTGTGCCTTTTCTATGTAATTCCGATGCAATTTCTGTGTTTTGTCGTCAATAAGACTGGCCAAGGAATACAGTAAACCTGAAGTGAAGCATCGGAATCTAAAACCGGTTTCATAGAAAAGGTTCAAAACATAGACAGTAAGAAGAGCCAGTCTTCTTGTACTTGATTTGGCATTGTGATTTTTGTATTTAAATCCGATGCAATTTCTGTGTTTCATCGTCAATAAGAAGGGCGGAGGGATACAGTAAAGCAGAAGTGAAGCATCGGAATCTATAACTAGTGTCACAGGAATGGTTCAAAACATAGACAGTAAGAAGACTCAGTTTCCTTGTGCTTAAGTCGGCATTGTGCCTTTTGTATTTAATTCCGATTCAATTTCTGTTTTTCATCGTCAATAAGAATATCCAAGGGTTACAGTAAACCTAAAGTCAAGCATCGGAATCTTAAACTTGTCTCACAGGATAGGTTCAAAACATAGACAGTAAGAAGAGCCAGTCTTCTTGTACTTGAGTCATCATTGTGCCTTTTGTATTTATTTCCGATGCAATTCCTGTGTTTCATCGTCAATAAGAAGGTCAGAGGGATACAGTAAACCTGAAGTGATGCATCGGAATCCATAACTAATGTCACAGGAATGGTTCAAAGCATAAAGAGTAAGAAGTGTCAGTTTTCTTATAATTAAGTCGGCATTGTGCCTTTTCTGTTTATTCCAATGCAATTTCTGTGTTTCATCGTCTATAAGAATGTCAGAGGGATACAGTAAACCTGAAGCAAAGCATCGGAATTCATAACTAGTGTCACAGGAATGGTTCAAATCATAGACAGTAAGGAGAGTCAGTTTTCTTGTACTTACGTCGGCATTGTGCCTTTTGTGTTTAATTCCGATGCAATTTCTGTGTTTCATCGTCAATAAGAAAGTCAGATGGATACAGTAGCCCAGAAGTGAAGCATCGGAATCTATAACTAGTGTCACAGGAATGGTTCAAACATAGACAGTAAGAAGAGTCAGTTCTCATGTACCTAAGTCGGCATTGTGCCTTTTGTATTTAAATCCGATGCAATTTCTGTGTTTCATCGTCAATAAGAAGGCTCGGGGGATACAGTAAACCTGAAGGGAAGCATCGGAATGTATAACTACTGTCACAGGAATGGTTCAATACATAGACAGTAAGAACAGTCAGTTTTCTTGTACTTAAGTCGGCATTGTGCCTAATCTATTTCATTCCGATGCTATTTCTGTTTTTACCGTCAATAAGAATGTCAGAGGGATACAGTAAACCTGAAGTGAAGCATCGGAATCTATAACTAGTGTCCCAGAAATGGTTCAAAACATAGACAGTAAGATGAGCCAGCCTCCTTGTACTTGAGTCGTCATTGTGCCTTTTCTATTTAATTCCAATGCAATTTCTGTGTTTCATCGTCAATAAGAAGGTTGGAGGGATACAGTAAACCTCAAGTGAAGCAGCGGAATCTATAACTAGTGTCACAAGAATGGTTCAACACATAGACAGTAAGAAGAGTCAGTTTACTTGTACTTAAGTCGGCATTGTGCCTTTTGTGTTTAATTCCAATGCAATATCTGCGTTTCATCGTCAATGGGTAGGTCAGAGTGATACAGTAAACCTGAAGTGAAGCATCGGAATCAATAACTAGTGTCACAGGAATGGTTCAAATCATAGACTGTAAGAAGAGTCAGTTTTCTTGTACTTAACCTGGCATTGAACCTTTTCTATTTAATTCCGATGCAATTTCTGTGTTTCATCGTCAATACGTAGGTCCGAGGGAAACAGTAAACCTGAAGTGAAGCATCGGAATGTATAACTAGTGTCACAGGAATGGTTCAAACCATAGACAGTAAGAAGAGTCAGTTTTTTTATACTGAAGTCGGCATTGTGCCTTTTGTATTTAATTCCGAAGAAATTTCTGTGTTTCAACGTCAATAACAGGGTCAGAGGGATACAGTAAATCTAAAGTGATGCATCGGAATCTATAACTAGTGTCACAGGAATGATTCAAACCATAGACAGTAAGAAGAGTCAGTTTTCTTGTACTTAAGTCGTCATTGTGCCCTTTCTACTTAATTCCCATGCAGTTTCTGTGTTACGTCGTCAATAAGAAGGTCAGAGGGATACAGTAAACCTGAAGTGAAGCATCGGAATCTAAAACCGGTCTTACAGGAAAGGATCAAAATATACACAGAAAGAAGGGTCAGTTTTCTTGTACTTAAGTCGGCATTGTGCCTTTTCTAATTCATTCCGATGCAGTTTCTGTGTTTCATCGTCAATAAGAAGGGCGGAGGGATACAGTAAAGCAGAAGTGAAGCATCGGAATCTATAACTAGTGTCACAGGAATGGTTCAAACCATAGACAGTAAGAAGGCTCAGTTCCCTTGTGCTTAAGTCGGCATTGTGCCTTTTGTATTTAATTCCGATGCAATTTCTGTTTTTCATCGTCAATAAGAATATCCAAGGGTTACAGTAAACCTAAAGTCAAGCATCGGAATCTTAAACTTGTCTCACAGGATAGGTTCAATATATAGACAGTAAGAAGAGCCAGTCTTCTTGTACTTGAGTCATCATTGTGCCTTTTGTATTTATTTCCGATGCAATTCCTGTGTTTCATCGTCAATAAGAAGGTCAGAGGGATACAGTAAACCTGAAGTGATGCATCGGAATCCATAACTAATGTCACAGGAATGGTTCAAAGCATAAAGAGTAAGAAGTGTCAGTTTTCTTATAATTAAGTCGGCATTGTGCCTTTTGTATTTAATTCCGATGCAATTTCTGTGTTTCATCATCAATAGGAAAGTCAGAGGGATACAGTAAACCTGAAGTGAAGCATCGGAATCTGTAACTAGTGGCAAAGGAATGGTTCAAAACATAGACAGTAAGGAGAGTCAGTTTGCTTGTACTTACGTCGGCATTGTGCCTTTTCTGTTTATTCCGATGATATTTCTGTGTTTCATCGTCAATAAGAAAGTCAGATGGATACAGTAGACCAGAAGTGAAGCATCGGAATCTATAACTAGTGTCACAGGAATGGTTCAAACATAGTCAGTAACAAGTGTCAGTTCTCATGTACCTAAGTCGGCATTGTGCCTTTTGTATTTAATTCCGATGCAATTTCTGTGTTTCATCGTCAATAAGAAGGTCCGAGGGATACAGTAAACCTGAAGTGAAGAATCGGAATGTATAACTAGTGTCACAGGAATGGTTCCAAACATAGACAGTAAGAAGAGTCCGTTTTCTTGTACTTTAGTCGGAATTGTGACTTTTCTATTTAATTCCGATGCAATTTCTGTGTTTCATCGTCTATAAGAATGTCAGAGGGATACAGTAAACCTGAAGCGAAGCATCGGAATCTATAACTAGTGTCACAGGAATGGTTCAAATCATAGACAGTAAGGAGAGTCAGTTTTCTTGTACTTACGTCGGCATTGTGCCTTTTGTGTTTAATTCCGATGCAATTTCTGTGTTTCATCGTCAATAAGAAAGTCGGATGGATACAGTAGACCAGAAGTGAAGCATCGGAATCTATAACTAGTGTCACAGGAAAGTTTCAAACATAGACAGTAGGAAGAGTCAGTTCTCATGTACCTAAGTCGGCATTGTGCCTTTTGTATTTAAATCCGATGCAATTTCTGTGTTTCATCGTCAATAAGAAGGCTCGGGGGATACAGTAAACCTGAAGGGAAGCATCGGAATGTATAACTACTGTCACAGGAATTGTTCAATACATAGACAGTAAGAAGAGTCAGTTTTCTTGTACTTAAGTCGGCATTGTGCCTAATCTATTTCATTCCGATGCTATTTCTGTTTTTACCGTCAATACGAATGTCAGAGGGATACAGTAAACCTGAAGTGAAGCATCGGAATCTATAACTAGTGTCACAGAAATAGTTCAAAACATAGACAGTAAGATGAGCCAGCCTCCTTGTACTTGAGTCGGCATTGTGCCTTTTGTATTTAATTCCGATGCAATTTCTGTGTTTCACCGTCAATAAGAAGGTCAGAGGGATACAGTAAACCTGAAGTGAAGCATCGGAATCTATAACTAGTGTCACATGAATGGTTCAAAACATAGACAGTAAGAAGAGTCAGTTTTCTTGTACTTAAGTCGGCATTGTGCCTTTTGTATTTAATTCCGATGCAATTTCTGTATTTCATCGTCAATAAGAAGGTCAGAGGGATACAGTAAACCTGAAGTGAAGCATCGGAAGCTATAACTAGTGTCTCAGGAATGGATTCAAAACATAGACAGTAAGAAGAGTCAGTTTTCTTGTACTTAAGTCGTCATTGTGCCCTTTCTACTTAATTCCCATGCAGTTTCTGTGTTACGTCGTCAATAAGAAGGTCAGAGGGATACAGTAAACCTGAAGTGAAGCATCGGAATCTAAAACCGGTCTTACAGGAAAGGATCAAAATATACACAGAAAGAAGGGTCAGTTTTCTTGTACTTAAGTCGGCATTGTGCCTTTTCTAATTCATTCCGATGCAGTTTCTGTGTTTCATCGTCAATAAGAAGGGCGGAGGGATACAGTAAAGCAGAAGTGAAGCATCGGAATCTATAACTAGTGTCACAGGAATGGTTCAAACCATAGACAGTAAGAAGACTCAGTTTCCTTGTGCTTAAGTCGGCATTGTGCCTTTTGTATTTAATTCCGATGCAATTTCTGTTTTTCATCGTCAATAAGAATATCCAAGGGTTACAGTAAACCTAAAGTCAAGCATCGGAATCTTAAACTTGTCTCACAGGATAGGTTCAAAATATAGACAGTAAGAAGAGCCAGTCTTCTTGTACTTGAGTCATCATTGTGCATTTTGTATTTATTTCCGATGCAATTCCTGTGTTTCATCGTCAATAAGAAGGTCAGAGGGATACAGTAAACCTGAAGTGATGCATCGGAATCCATAACTAATGTCACAGGAATGGTTCGAAGCATAAAGAGTAAGAAGTGTCAGTTTTCTGTAAATTAAGTCGGGATTGTGCCTTTTGTATTTAATTCCGATGCAATTTCTGTGTTTCATCATCAATAGGAAAGTCAGAGGGATACAGTAAACCTGAAGTGAAGCATCGGAATCTGTAACTAGTGGCAAAGGAATGGTTCAAAACATAGACAGTAAGGAGAGTCAGTTTGCTTGTATTTACGTCGGCATTGTGCCTTTTCTGTTTATTCCGATGCAATTTCTGTGTTTCATCGTCAATAAGAAAGTCAGATGGATACAGTAGACCAGAAGTGAAGCATCGGAATCTATAACTAGTGTCACAGGAATGGTTCAAACATAGTCAGTAACAAGTGTCAGTTCTCATGTACCTAAGTCGGCATTGTGCCTTTTGTATTTAATTCCGATGCAATTTCTGTGTTTCATCGTCAATAAGAAGGTCCGAGGGATACAGTAAACCTGAAGTGAAGAATCGGAATGTATAACTAGTGTCACAGGAATGGTTCCAAACATAGACAGTAAGAAGAGTCCGTTTTCTTGTACTTTAGTCGGAATTGTGACTTTTCTATTTAATTCCGATGCAATTTCTGTGTTTCATCGTCTATAAGAATGTCAGAGGGATACAGTAAACCTGAAGCGAAGCATCGGAATCTATAACTAGTGTCACAGGAATGGTTCAAATCATAGACAGTAAGGAGAGTCAGTTTTCTTGTACTTACGTCGGCATTGTGCCTTTTGTGTTTAATTCCGATGCAATTTCTGTGTTTCATCGTCAATAAGAAAGTCGGATGGATACAGTAGACCAGAAGTGAAGCATCGGAATCTATAACTAGTGTCACAGGAAAGGTTCAAACATAGACAGTAAGAAGAGTCAGTTTTCTTGTACTTAAGTCGGCATTGTGCCTAATCTATTTCATTCCGATGCTATTTCTGTTTTTACCGTCAATACGAATGTCAGAGGGATACAGTAAACCTGAAGTGAAGCATCGGAATCTGTAACTAGTGTCACAGAAATGGTTCAAAACATAGACAGTAAGATGAGCCAGCCTCCTTGTACTTGAGTCGGCATTGTGCCTTTTGTATTTAATTCCGATGCAATTTCTGTGTTTCACCGTCAATAAGAAGGTCAGAGGGATACAGTAAACCTGAAGTGAAGCATCGGAATCTATAACTAGTGTCACATGAATGGTTCAAAACATAGACAGTAAGAAGAGTCAGTTTTCTTGTACTTAAGTCGGCATTGTGCCTTTTGTATTTAATTCCGATGCAATTTCTTGGTTTCATCGTCAATAAGAAGGTCAGAGGGATACAGTAGACCTGAAGTGAAGCATCGTAATCTATACCTAGTGTCACAGGAATGGTTCAAAACATAGACAGTAAGAAGAGTCAGTTCTCATGTACGTAAGTCGGCATTGTGCCTTTTGTATTTACTTCCGATGCAATTTCCGTGTTTCATCGTCAATAAGGAGGTCGGAGGGATACAGTAAACCTGAAGTGAAGCATCAGAATCTATAAATAGTGTCACAAAAATGGTTAAAGCATAGTAAGAAAAGAGTTTTCTTGTACTTAAGTCGGCATTGTGACATTGTATTTATTTCCGATGCAATTTCTGTGTTTCATCGTCAATAAGAAGGTCCAAGGGATACAGTAAACCTGAAGTCAAGCATCGGAATCTAAAACTGGTCTCACAGGAAAGGTTCAAAACATTGACAGTAAGAAGAGCCAGTCTTCCTGTACATGAGTTGTCAAAGTGCGTTTTGTATTTATTTCCGATGCAATTTCTGTGTTTCATCGTCAATAAGAAGGTCAGAGGGATACAGTAAACCTGAAGTGAAGCATCGGGATCTATAACTAGTGTCACAGGAATGGTTCAAACCATAGACAGTAAGAAGAGTCAGTTTTCTTATACTGAAGTCGGCATTGTGCCTTTTGTATTTAATTCCGAAGAAATTTCTGTGTTTCATCGTCAATAACAGGGTCAGAGGGATACAGTAAATCTAAAGTGATGCATCGGAATCTATAACTAGTGTCACAGGAATGATTCAAAACATAGACAGTAAGAAGAGTCAGTTTTCTTGTACTTAAGTCGTCATTGTGCCCTTTCTACTTAATTCCCATGCAGTTTCTGTGTTACGTCGTCAATAAGAAGGTCAGAGGGATACAGTAAACCTGAAGTGAAGCATCGGAATCCATAACTAATGTCACAGGAATGGTTCAAAGCATAAAGAGTAAGAAGTGTCAGTTTTCTTATAATTAAGTCGGCATTGTGCCTTTTGTATTTAATTCCGATTCAATTTCTGTGTTTCATCTTCAATAGGAAAGTCAGAGGGATACAGTAAACCTGAAGTGAAGCATCCGAATCTGTAACTAGTGGCACAGGAATGGTTCAAAACATAGACAGTAAGGAGAGTCAGTTTGCTTGTACTTACGTCGGCATTGTGCCTTTTCTGTTTATTCCGATGCAATTTCTGGGTTTCATCGTCAATAAGAAAGTCAGATGGATACAGTAGACCAGAAGTGAAGCATCGGAATCTATAACTAGTGTCACAGGAATGGTTCAAACATAGTCAGTAAGAAGTGTCAGTTCCCATGTAACTAAGTCGGCATTGTGCCTTTTGTATTTAATTCCGATGCAATTTCTGTGTTTCATCGTCAATAAGAAAGTCCGAGGGATACAGTAAAGCTGAAGTGAAGAATCGGAATGTATAACTAGTGTCACAGGAATGGTTCCAAACATAGACAGTAAGAAGAGTCCGTTTTCTTGTACTTTAGTCGGAATTGTGACTTTTCTATTTAATTCCGATGCAATTTCTGTGTTTCATCGTCTATAAGAATGTCAGAGGGATACAGTAAACCTGAAGCGAAGCATCGGAATCTATAACTAGTGTCACAGGAATGGTTCAAATCATAGACAGTAAGGAGAGTCAGTTTTCTTGTCCTTACGTCGGCATTGTGCCTTTTGTGTTTAATTCCGATCCAATTTCTGTGTTTCATCGTCAATAAGAAAGTCAGATGGATACAGTAGACCAGATGTGAAGCATCGGAATCTATAACTAGTGTCACAGGAAAGGTTCAAACATAGACAGTAAGAAGAGTCAGTTCTCATGTACCTAAGTCGGCATTGTGCCTTGTGTATTTAAATCCGATGCAATTTCTGTGTTTCATCGTCAATAAGAAGGCTCGGGGGATACAGTAAACCTGAAGGGAAGCATCGGAATGTATAACTACTGTCACAGGAATAGTTCAATACATAGACAGTAAGAAGAGTCAGTTTTCTTGTACTTATGTCGGCATTGTGCCTAATCTATTTCATTCCGATGCTATTTCTGTTTTTACCGTCAATAAGAATGTCAGAGGGATACAGTAAACCTGAAGTGAAGCATCGGAATCTATAACTAGTTTCACAGAAATGGTTCAGAACATAGACAGTAAGATGAGCCAGCCTCCTTGTACTTGAGTCGGTAATGTGCCTTTTGTATTTAATTCCGATGCAATTTCTGTGTTTCACCGTCAATAAGAAGGTCAGAGGGATACAGTAAACCTGAAGTGAAGCATCGGAATCTATAACTAGTGTCACATGAATGGTTCAAAACATAGACAGTAAGAAGAGTCAGTTTTCTTGTACTTAAGTCGGCATTGTGCCTTTAGTATTTAATTCCGATGCAATTTCTGTTTTTCATCGTCAATAAGAAGGTCAGAGGGATACAGTAAACCTGAAGAGAAGCATCGGGATCTATAACTAGTGTCACAGGAATGGTTCAAAGCATAGACAGTAAGAAGAGTCAGTTTTCTTATAATTAAGTCGGCATTGTGCATTTTATATTTAATTCCGATGCAATTTCTGTGTTTCATCGTCAATAAGAAGGTCAGAGGGATACAGTAAACCTGAAGTGATGCATCGGAATCTATAACTAGTGTCACAGGAATGATTCATAACCTAGACAGTAAGAAGAGTCAGTTTTCTTGTACTTAACCCGGCATTGTGCCTTTTCTATTTAATTCTGATGCAACTTCTGTGTTTCGTCGTCAATAAGAAGGTCCAAGGGATACAGTAAACCTGAGCTGAAGCATCGGAATCTAAAACCGGTCTCACAGGAAAGGTTAAAAACATAGACAGTAAGAAGAGCCAGTCTCATTGTACTTAAGTCGGCATTGTGCCTTTTGTATTTAATTCCGATGCAATTTCTGTGCTTCATCGTCAAAAAGACGGTCACAGGGATACAGTAAACCTGAAGTGAAGCGTGGGAATGTATAACTAGTGTAACAGGAGTGGTTCAAAACATAGACAGTGAGAAGAGTCAGTTTTCTAGTACCTAAGTCGGCATGTTGCCTTTTCTATTTAATTCCGAAACAATTTCTGTGTTTCGACGTCAATGAGAAGGGCCAAGGGATACAGTGAACCTGAAGTGAAACATCTGAATCTAAAACCGGTATCACAGGAAAGGTTCAAACATAGACAGTAAGAGGAGCCAGTCTTCTTGTACTTGAGTCGGCATTGTGCCTTTTGTATTTAATTCCGATGCAATTTCTGTGTTTCATCGTCAATGAGAAGGTCAGTAGGATACAGTAAACCTGAAGTGAAGCATCGGAATCTATATCTAGTTTCACAGGAATGGTTCAAAACGTAGACATTAAGAAGAGTCAGTCTTCTTGTACTTAAGTCGGCATTGTGCCTTTTGCTTGTATTCCGATGCAATTTCTGTGTTACATGGTTAATAAGATGGTCAGAGGGATACAGTAAACCTGAAGTGAAGCATCGTAATCTATAACTAGTGTCACAGGAATGGTTCAAAACATAGACAGTAAGAAGAGTCAGTTTTCTTGTTCTTATGTCGGCTTTGTGCCTTTTCTATTTAATTCCGATGCAATTTCTGTGATTCGTCATCAATAAGAAGGTCCAAGGGATACAGTAAACCTGAAGTCAAGCATCAGAATCTAAAACTGGTTTCACAGGAAAGGTTCAAAACATAGACAGTAAGAAGAGCAAGTCTTCTTGTACTTGAGTCGGCATTGTGCCTTTTGTATTTCATTCGGATGCAATTTCTGTGTTTCATCGTCAATAAGAAGGTCAGAGGGATACAGTAAACCTGAAGTGAAGCATCGGAATCTAAAACCGGTCTCACAGGAAAGGTTCAAAACATAGACAGTAAGAAGAGCCAGTTTCCTTGTACTTGAGACGGCATTGTGCCTTTTGTATTATATTCCGATGCAATTTCTGTGCTTCAACGTCAATAAGACGGTCAGAGGGACACAGTAAACCTGAAGTGAAGCATCGGAATCTATAACTAGTGTCACAGGAATTGTTCAAAACATAGACGGTAAGGAGAGTCAGATTTCTTGTACTTAAGTCGGCATTGTGCTTTTCTGTTTAATTCCGATGCAATTTAAGTGGTTCGTCGTCAATAAGAAGGTCCAAGGGATACAGTAAACCTGAAGTGAAGCATCGGAATCGAAAACCGGTGTCACAGGAAAGGTTCAAAACGTAGACAGTAAGAAGAGCCAGTCTTCTTGTACTTGAGTCGGCATTGTGCCTATTGTATTTAATTCCGATGCAATTTCTGTGTTTCATCGTCAATAAGAATATCAGAGTGATACAGTTAACCTGAAGTGAAGCATCGGAATCTATAACTAGTGTCACAGGAATGGTTCATAGCATAGACAGTAAGAAGAGTCAGTTTTTTTATACTTAAGTCGGCATTGTGGATTTTGTATTTAATTCCGATGCAATTTCTGTGTATCGTCGTCAATAAGAAGGTCCAAGGGATACAGTAAACCTGAAGTGAAGCAACGGAATCTAAAACCGGTCTCACATGAAAGGTTTATAACATAGACAGTAAGAAGAGCCAGTCTTATTGTACTTGAGTCGGCATTGTGCTTTTTGTATTTAATTCCGATGCAATTTCTGCGTTTCATCGTCAATAAGAAGGTCAGAGGGATACAGTAAACCTGAAGTGAAGCATCGGAATCTAAAACCGGTGTCACAGGAAAGGTTCAAATCATAGACAGTAAGAAGAGCCAGTCTTCTTGTACGTGGGTCGGCATTGTGCCTTTTGTATTTAATTCCGATGCAATTTCTGTGTTTCATCGTCAATAAGAAGGTCAGAGTGATACAGTAAACCTGAAGTGAAGCATCGTAATCTATAACTAGTATTACAGTAATACTTCAAACATAGACAGTAAGAAGAGTCAGTTTTCTTGTTCTTAAGTCGGCATTGTGCCTTTTCTATTTAATTCCGATGCAATTTCTGTGTTTCGTCGTCAATAAGAAGGTCCAAGGGAACAGTAAACCTGAAGTCAAGCATAGGAATATAAAACTGGACTCACAGGAAAGGTTCAAAACATAGACAGTAAGATGGGCCAGTCTTCTTGTACTTGAGTCGGCATTGTGCCTTTTGTATTTAATTCCGATGCAATTTATGTGTTTCATCGTCAATAAGAAGGTCCAAGGGATACAGTAAACCTGAAGTGAAGCATCGGAATCTGAAACCGGCCTCACAGGAAAGGTTCAAAACATAGACAGTAAGAAGAATCAGTCTTCTTGTACTTGACTCAGCATTGTGCATTTTGTATTTAAACCCGATGCAAATTCTGTGTTTCATCGTCAATAAGACGGTCAGAGGAATACAGTAAACCTGAAGTGAAGCATCGTAATCTATAACTAGTATTACAGTAATAGTTCAAACATAGACAGTAAGGAGAGTCAGTCTTCTAGTCCTTAAGTCGGCATTGTGCCTTTTCTTTGTATTCCGATGCAATTTCTGCGTTTCATCGTTATTAAGAAAGTCAGAGGGATACAGTAAACCTGAAGTGAAGCATCGGTATCTATAACTAGTGCCACAGGAATGGTTCAACTTAAAGACTGTAAGAAGAGTCAGTTTTCTTGTACTTAAGTCGGCATTGTGCATTTCTATTTAATTCCGATGCAATATCTGTGTTTCGTCGTCAATAAGAAGGTCCAAGGGATACAGTAAAAATGAAGTGAAGCATCGGAATCTAAAACCGGTCTCACAGGAAAGGTTCCAAACATAGACAGTAAGAAGAGCCAGTCCTCTTGTACTTGAGTTGGTAATGTGCCTTTAGAATTTAATTCCGATGCAATTTCTGTGTTTCATCGTCAATAACGAGGTCAGAGGGATGCAGTAAACCTGAAGTGAAGCATCGGAATCTATAACTAGTGTCACAGGAGTGGTTCAAAGCATAGACGGTAAGAAGAGTCACTCTTCCTGTACTGAAGTCGGCATTGTGCCTTTTGTTTTTATTTAAGTTGCAATTTCTGTGTTTCATCATCAATAAGAAGATCAGAGGGATACAGTAAACCTGAAGTGAAGCATCGGAATCTATAACTAGTGTCACAGGAATGGTTCAAAACATGGACAGTAAGAAGAGCCAGTCTTCTTGTACTTGAGTCGTCATTGCGCCTTTTGGATTTAGTTCCGATGCATTTTCTGTGTTTCATCGTCAACAAGAAGGTCAGAGTGATAACGTAAACCTGAAGTAAAGCATCGTAATCTATAACTAGTGTTACAGGAGTAGTTCAAATCATAGACAGTAAGGAGTGTCAGTCTTCTAGAACTTGTACCTTTTGTTTGTATTCCGATGCAATTTCTGTGTCTCATCGTCATTAAGAAGATCAGAGGGATACAGTAAACCTGAAGTGAAGCATCGGAATCTATAACTAGTGTCACAGGAATCGTTCAAGGCACAGACAGTAAGAAGAGTCAATTTTCTTATACTTAAGTCGGTATTGCGCCTTTTGTGTTTAATTCCGATGCAATTTTTGTGTTTCATCGTCAAAAAGAAGGTGAGAGGGATACAGTAAACCTGAAGTGATGCATCGGAATCTATAACTAGTGTCACAGGAATGGTTCAAATCATAGACAGTAAGAAGAGCCAGTCCTCTTGTACTTGAGTCGGCATTGTGCCTTTAGAAATTAATTCTGATGCAATTTCTGTGTTTCATCGTCAATAAGAAGGTCAGAGGGATGCAGTAAAGCTGAAGTGAAGCATCGGAATCTATAACTAGTGTCACAGGAATGGTTCAACACAAAGACTGTAAGAAGAGTCAGTTTTCTTGTACTTAAGTCGGCATTGTGCATTTCTATTTAATTCCGAAGCAATTTCTGTGTTTCGTCGTCAATAAGAAGATCCAAGGGATACAGTAAAAATGAAGTGAAGCATCGGAATCCAAAACCGGTCTCACAGGAAAGGTTCCAAACATAGACAGTAAGAAGAGCCAGTCCTCTTGTACTTGAGTTGGTATTGTGCCTTTAGAATTTAATTCCGATGCAATTTCTGTGTTTCAACGTCAATAACAAGGTCAGAGGGATGCAGTAAACCTGAAGTGAAGCATCGGAATCTATAACTAGTGTCACAGGAATGGTTCAAATCATAGACGGTAAGAAGAGTCAGTCTTCCTGTACTTAAGTCGGCAATGTGCCTTTTGTATTTAATTAAGACGCAATTTCTGTGTTTCATCGTCAATAAGAAGGTCAGAGGGATACAGTAAACCTGAAGTGAAGCATCGGAATCTATAACTAGTGTCACAGGAATGGTTCAAAACATAGACAGTAAGATGAGCCAGTCTTCTTGTACTTATTTCAGCATTGTGCCTCTTGTATATAATTCCGGTGCAATTTCTGTGTTTCATCGTTAATATGAAGCTCAGAGGGATACAGTAAACCTGAAGTGAAGCATTGGAATCTATAACTAGTGTCACAGGAATGGTTCAAAACATAGACAGTAGGTGAAGTCAGTCTTCTAGTAATTAATTCGGCATTGGGCCTTTTGTATTTAATTCCGATGCAATTTCTGTGTTTCATCGGCAATAAGAAGTTCCAAAGGATACAGTAAACCTGAAGTGAAGCATCGGAATCTATAACTAGTGTCACAGAAATGGTTCAAAACATAGAGAGTGAGAAGAGTCAGTCCTCTTGTCCTTAAGTCGGCATTGTGCCTCTTGTATTTAATTCCAATGCAATTTCTGTGTTTCATTGTCAATACGTAGGTCAGAGGGATACAGTAAACCTGAAGTGAAACATCGGAATCTATAACTAGTGTCACAGGAATGGTTCAAAACATAGACGGTAAGAAGAGTCAGTCTTCCTGTACTTAAGTCGGCATTGGGTATTTTGTATTTAATTAAGATGCAATTTCTGTGTTTCATCGTCAATAAGAAGGTCAGAGGGATACAGTATACCTGAAGTGAAGCATCGCAATCTATAACTCGTGTCACAGGAATGGTTCAAACATAGAGAGTAAGAAGAATCAGTTTTCTTGTACTTAAGTCGGCATTGTGCCTTTTGTATTTAAATCCGATGCAATTTCTGTGTTTCATCTTCAATAAGAAGGTCAGAGGGATACGGTAAACCTGAAGTGAAGCATCAGAATCTAAAATCGGTCTCACAGGAAAGGTTCAAATCATAGACAGTAAGAAGAGCCAGTCTTCTTGTACTTGAGTCGGCATTGCGCCTTTTGGATTTAATACCGTTGCAATTT
Source organism: Schistocerca serialis cubense (assembly GCF_023864345.2). Classification (NCBI taxonomy): domain Eukaryota; kingdom Metazoa; phylum Arthropoda; class Insecta; order Orthoptera; family Acrididae; genus Schistocerca; species Schistocerca serialis. Next base: position 52,839,767 of record NW_026047583.1, read on the forward strand.
CTGTATTTCATCGTCAACAAGAAGGTCAGAGGCATACAGTAAACCTGAAGTGAAGCATCATAATCTATAACTAGTGTCACAGGAAAGGTTCAAACATAGACAGTAAGATGAGTCAGTCTTCTTGTACTTAAGTCAGCATTGTGCCTCTTGTATATAATTCCGATGCTATTTCTGTGTTTCATCGTCAATATGTAGCTCAGAGGGTTACAGTAAACCTGAAGTGAAGCATCGGAATCTATAACTAGTGTCACAGGAATGGTTCAAAACATAGACAGTAGGAAGAGTCAGTCTTCTAGTACTTAATTCGGCATTGGGCCTTTTGTATTTAATTCCGATGCAATTTCTGTGTTTCATCGGCAATAAGAAGTTCCAAAGGATACAGTAAACCTGAAGTGAAGCATCGGAATCTATAACTAGTGTCACAGGAATGGTTCAAAACATAGAGAGTGAGAAGAGTCAGTCTTTTTGTCCTTAAGTCGGCATTGTGCCTCTTGTATTTAATTCCAATGCAATTTCTGTGTTTCATCGTCAATACGTAGTTCAGAGGGATACACTAAACCTGAAGTGAAGCATCGGAATCTAAAATCGGTCTCACAGGAAAGGTTCAAATCATAGACAGTAAGAAGAGCCAGTCTTCTTGTACTTGAGTAGGCATTGCGCCTTTTGGATTTAATTCCGATGCAATTTCTGTATTTCATCGTCAACAAGAATGTCAGAGTGATACAGTAAGCCTGAAGTGAAGCATCGTAATCTATTACTAGTGTCACAGGAGTAGTTCAAAACATAGACAGTAAGGAGAGTCGGTCTTCTAGTATTTAAGTCTGCATTGTGCCTTTTGTTTGTATTCCGATGCAATTTCTGTGTCTCATCGTCATTAAGAAGGTCAGAGGGATACAGTAAACCTGAAGTGAAGCATCGCAATTTATAACTAGTGTCACAGGAATGGTTCAAAACATAGACAGTAAGAAGAGTCAGTTTTCTTATACTTAAGTCGGCATTGTGCATTTTGTATTTAATTCCGATGCAATTTCTGTGTTTCATCGTCAATAAGAAGGTCAGAGGAATACAGTAAACCTGAAGTGAAGCATCGGAATCTATAACTAGTGTCACAGGAATGGTTCAAAACATAGGCAGTGAGAAGAGCCAGTCCTCTTGTACTTGAGTCGGCATTGTGCTTTTAGAATTTAACTCCGATGCAATTTCTGAGTTTCATCGTCAATAAGAAGGTCAGAGGGATGCAGTAAACCTGAAGTGAAGCATCGGAATCTATAACTAGTGTCAATGGAATGGTTCAACACAAAGACTGTAAGAAGAGTCAGTTTTCTTGCACTTAAGTCGGCATTGTGCATTTCTATTTAATTCCGATGCAATTTCTGTGTTTCGTCGTCAATAAGAAGGTCAGAGGGATACAGTAAACCTGAAGTGAAGCATCGGAATCTATAACTATGTCACAGGAATGGTTCAAACATAGACAGTAAGAAGAGTCAGTCTTCTTGTAATTAAGGCCGCATTGTGCCTCTTGTATATAATTCCGATGCAATTTCTGGGTTTCATCGTCAATATGAAGGTCAGAGGGATACAGTAAACCAGAAGTGAAGCATCGGAATCTATAACTAGTGTCACAGGAATGGTTCAAAACATAGACAGTAAGAAGAGCCTGTTTTCTTGTACTTGAGTCGGCATTGTGCCTTTTGTATTTAATTCCGATGCAATTTCTGTGTTTCATCGTCAATAAGAAAGTCAGAGGGATACAGTAAACCTGAAGTGAAGCATCGGAATCTATAACTAGTGTCACAGGAATGGTTAAAAACATAGACAGTAAGAAGAATCAGTTTACTTGAACTTAAGTCGGCATTGTGCCTTTTGAATTTAACTTCGATGCAATTTCTGTATTTCATCTTCAATAAGAAGGTCAGAGGGATACCGTAAACCTGAAGAGAATTATCGGAATATGTAACTAGTGTCACAGGAATGGTTCATAACAAAGACAGTAAGAAGAGTCAGTTTTCTTGTACTTTAGTCGGCATTGTGCCTTTTGTATTTAATTCTGATGCAATTTCTGTGTTTCTTCGACAATAAGAAGGTCAGAGGGATACAATAAACCTGAAGTGAGGCTTCGGAATCAATAACTAGTGTCACAGAATGGTTCAAAGCATAGACAGTAAGAACAGTCAGTTTTCTGATAATTAAGTAGGCATTGTGTCTTTTGTATTTAATTCCGATGCAATTTCTGTGTTTCATCGTCAATAAAAAGGTCAGAGGGATACAGTAATCCTGAAGTGATGCATCGGAAACTATAACTAGTGTCTCAGGAATGGTACAAAGCATAGACAGTAAGAAGAGTCAGTTTTCTTATAATTAAGGCTGCATTGTGCCTTTTTTATATATTCCGATGCAATTTCTGTGTTTCATCGTCAATAAGAAGGTCAGAGGGATACAGCAAACCTAAAGTGAAGCATCGGAATCTAAAATCGGCATCACAGGAAAGGTTCAAACCATAGACAGTAAGAAGAGCCAGCCTTCTTGTACTTGAGTTGGCATTGTGCCTTTTGGATTTAATTCCGATGCAATTTCTGTGTTTCATCGTCAACAAGAAGGTCAGAGTGATACAGTAAACCTGAAGTGAAGCATCGTAATCTATAACTAGTGTTACAGGAGTAGTTCAAATCATAGACAGTAAGGAGAGTCAGTCTTCTAGTACTTAAGTCGGCATTGTGCCTTTTGTTTGTGTTCCGATGCATTTTCTGTGTCTCATCGTCATTAAGAAGGTCAGAAGGATACAGTAAACCTGAAGTGAAGCATTGGAATCTATAACTAGAGTCACAGGAATGGTTCAAAGCATAGACAGTAAGAAGAATCAGTTTTCTTATACTTTAGTCGGCATTGTGCCTTTTGTATTTAATTCCGATGCAATTTCTGTGTTTCATCATCAATACGAAGGTCAGAGAGTTACAATATAGCTGAAGTGATGCATCGGAGTCTATAACTAGTGTCGCAGGAATGGTTCAAAACAAAGACTGTAAGAAGAGTCAGTTTTCTTCTACTTAAGTCGGCATTGTGCTTTTCAATTTAATTCCGATTCAATTTCTTTGTTTCGTCGTCAATAAGAAGGTCCAAGGGATACAGTAAACCTAAAGTGAAGCATCGGAATCTATAACCGGTCTCACAGCAAAGGTTCAAAAGCATAGGCAGTAAGAAGAGCCAGTCCTCTTGTACTTGAGTCGGCATTGTGCCTTTTGTATTTAATTCCGATGCAATTTCTGTGTTTGATCGTCAATAAGAAGGTCAGAAGGATACAATAAACCTGAAGTGAATCATCGGAATCTATAACTAGTGTCACAGGAATGGTTCAAAACATAGACAGTAAGAAGAATCAGTCTTCCTGTACCTAAGTCTGCATTGAGCCCTTTGTATTTAATTAAGATCCAATTTCTGTGTTTCATCGTCAATAAGAAGGTCAGAGGGATACAGTAACCCTGAAGTGATGCATCGGAATCTATAACTAGTGCCACAGGAATGGTTCAAAACATAGACAGTAAGAAGAGTCAGTTTTCTTGTACTTAACACGGCATTGTGTTTTTCTATTTAATTCCGATGCAATTTCTGTATTTCGTCGTCAATAAGAAGGTCCAAGGGATGCAGCAAACCTGAACTGAAGCATCGGAATCTAAAACCGGCCTCACAGGAAAGCTTCAAAACATAGACAGTAAGAAGAGCCAGTCCTCTTGTACTTGAGTCGGCATTGTGCCTCTTGTATTTAATTCCAATGCAATTTCTGTGTTTGATCGGCAATAAGAAGGTCAGAGGGATGCAATAAACCTCAAGTGTAGCATCGGAATCTATAACTAGTGTCACAGGAATGGTTCAAATCATAGACGGTAAGAAGAGTCAGTCTTCCTGTACTTAAGTCGGCATTGTGCCTTTTGTATTTAATTAATATGCAATTTCTGTGTTTCATCGTCAATAAGAAGGTCAGAGGGATACAGTAAACCTGAAGTGAAGCATCAGAATCTATAACTAGTGTCACAGGAATGTTTCAAAACATAGACAGTAAGATGAGTCAGTCTTCTTGTACTTAAGTCAGCATTGTGCCTCTTGTATATAATTCCGATGCAATTTCTGTGTTTCATCGTCAATATGAAGCTCAGAGTGATACAGTAAACCTGAAGTGAAGCATCGGAATCTATATCTAGTGTCACAGGAATGGTTCAAATCATAGACAGTAAGAAGAGCCAGTCTACTTGTACTTGAGTCGGCATTGTGCCTTTTGTATTTATATCCGATGCAATTTCTGTGTTTCATCGTCAATAAGAAGGTCAGAGGGATACAGTAAACCTGAAGTGAAGCATCGGAATCTATAACTAGTGTCACAGGAATGGTTCAAAACATAGACAGTAAGAAGAGTCAGTTTTCTTGTACTTAAGTCGGCATTGTGCCTTTTGTATTTAATTCTGATGCAGTTTCTGTGTTTCATCGACAATAAGAAGGTCAGAGGAATCTAGTAAACCTGAAGTGAAGCATCGGAATCTGTAACTAGTGTCACAGGAATGGTTCAAAGCATAGACAGTAAGAAGAGTCAATTTTCTTATAATTAAGTCAGCCTTGTGCCTTTTATATTTATTTCCGATGCAATTTCTGTGTTTCATCGTCAATAAGAAGGTCAGAGGGATACAGCAACCCTGAAGTCATGTTTCGGAATCAGTAACTAGTGTTACAGGAATGGTTCAAAAAAAAGACAGTAAGAAGAGTCAGTTTTCTTGTACTTAAGTCGACATTGTGCCTTTTCTATTTAATTGCGATGCAGTTTCTGTGTTTCCTCGTCAATAAGAAGGTCCAAGGGATGCAGTTAACCCGAACTGAAGCATCGGAATCTAAAACCGGCCTCACAGGAAAGGTTCAAATCATAGACAGTAAGAAGAGCCAGTCCTCTTGTACTTGAGTCGGCATTGTGCCTTTTGTATTTAATAACGATGCAATTTCTGTGTTTGATCTTCAATAAGAAGGTCTGAGGGATGCAGAAAACCTGAAGTGAAGCATCGGAATCTATAACTAGTGTCACAGGAATGGTTCAAAACATAGACGGTAAGAAGAGTCAGTCTTCCTGTACTTATGTCGGCATTGTGCCTTTTGTATTTATTTAAGATGCAATTTCTGTGTTTCATCGTCAATAAGAAGGTCAGAGGGATACAGTAAACCTGAAGTGAAGCATCGGAATCTAAAACCGGTCTCACAGGAAAGGTTCCAAACATAGACAGTAAGAAGCGCCAGTCCTCTTGTACTTATGTCGGCATTGTGACTTTTGTATTTAATTAAGATGCAATTTCTGTGTTTCATCGTTAATAAGAAGGTCAGAGGGTTACAGTAAACCTGAAGTGAAGCATTGGAATCTATAACTAGTGTCACAGGAATGGTTCACAACTTAGACAGTAAGAAGAGTAAGTTTACTTATACTTAAGTCGGCATTGTGGCTTTTGTATTTAATTCCGATGCCGTTTCTGTGTTTCGTCGTCAATAAGAAGGTCCAAGGGATACCGTAAACCTAAAGTGAAGCAACGAAATCTAAAACCGGCCACACCGGATTGGTTCAAAACATAGACAGTAAGCAGGGTCAGTCTTCTTGTACTTGAGTCGGGATTGTGCCTTTTGTATTTAATTCCGATGCAATTTCGGTGTTTCATCGTCAATAAGACGGTCAGAGGGATACAGTAAACCTGAAGTGAACCATCGGTATCTATAACTAGTATCACAGGAATGGTTCTAAACAAAGGCTGTAAGAAGAGTCAGTTTTCTTGTACTTAAGTCGGCATTGTGCATTTCTATTTAATTCCGATGCAATTTCTGTGTTTCGTCGTCAATATGAAGGTCCAAGGGATACAGTTAACCTGAAGTGAAGCATCGGAATCTAAAACCGGTCTCACAGGATAGGTTAAAAGCATAGACAGTAAGAAGAGCCTGTCCTCTTGTACTTGAGTCGGCATTGCGCCTTTTGTATTTAATTCCGATGCAATATCTGTGATTGATCGTCAATAAGAGTGTGAGAAGGATACAGTAAACCTGAAGTGAAGCATCGGAATCTATAACTAGTTTCACAGGAATGGTTCAAAACATAGACGGTAAGAAGAGTCAGCCTTCCTGTACTTAAGTCGGCATTGTGCCTTTTGTATTTAATTAAGATGCAATTTCTGTGTTTCATCGTCAATACGAAGGTCAGAGGGATCCAGTAAACCTGAAGTGAAGCATCGGAATCTATAACTAGTGTCACAGGAATGGTTCAAAACATAGACAGTAAGAAGAGTCAGTTTACTTTTACTCAAGTCGGCATTTTGCCTTTTGTATTTAATTCCGATGCAATTTCTGTGTTTCATCGTCAATAAGAAGGTCAGAGGGATGCAGTAAACCTGAAGTGAAGCATCGGAATCTATAACTAGTGTCACAGGACTGGTTCATAACATAGACAGTAAGAAGAGTCAGTCTTCTTGTACTTAAGTCGGCATTGTGCCTTTTGTATTTAATTCCGATGCGATTTCTGTGTTTCATCGTCAGTAAGATGGTCAGAGGGTTACAGTAATCCTGAAGTGAAGCATTGGAATCTATAACTAGTGTCACAGGAATGGTTCACAACTTAGACAGTAAGAAGAGTAAGTTTACTTATACTTAAGTCGGAATTGTGGCTTTTGTATTTAATTCCGATGCCGTTTCTGTGTTTCGTCGTCAATAAGAAGGACCAAGGGATACAGTAAACCTAAAGTGAAGCAACGTAATCTAAAACCGGCCACACCGGATAGGTTCAAAACATAGACAGTAAGCAGCGCCAGTCTTCTTGTACTTGACTCGGCATTGTGCCTTATGTATTTAATTCCGATGTAATTTCGGTGTTTCATCGTCAATAAGACGGTCAGAGGGATACAGTAAACCTGAAGTGAAGCATCGGTATCTATAACTAGTATCACGGGAATGGTTCTAAACAAAGGCTGTAAGAAGAGTCAGTTTTCTTGTACTTAAGTCGGCATTGCGCATTTCTATTTAATTCCGATGCAATTTCTGTGTTTCGCCTTAATATGAAGGTCCAAGGGATACAGTTAACCTGAAGTGAAGCATCGGAATCTAAAACCGGTCTCACAGGAAAGGTTAAAAACATAGACAGTAAGAAGAGCCTGTCCTCTTGTACTTGAGTCGGCATTGTGCCTTTTGTATTTAATTCCGATGCAATTTCTGTGTTTCGTTGTCAATAAGAAGGTCCAATGGATACAGTAAACCTGAAGTGAAGCATCGGGATCTAAAACCGGTCTCACAGGAAAGGATCAAAACATATACAGTAAGAAGACCCAGTCTTCTTGTACTTGAGTCGGCATTGTGCCTTTAGTATTTAATTCCGATGCAATTTCTGTGTTTCATCGTCAATAAGAAGGTCAGAGTGATATAGTAAACCTGAAGTGAAGCATCGTAATCTATAACTAGTGTCACAAGAATAGTTCAAACCATAGACAGTAAGGAGATTCAGTCATCTAGTACTTAAGTCGGCATTGTGCATTTTGTTTGTATTCCGATGCAATTTCTGTGTTTCATCGTCATTAAGAAGGTCAGAGGGATACAGTATACCTGAAGTGAAGCATCGGAATCTATAACTAGTGTCACAGGAATGGTTCAAAACATAGACAGTAAGAAGAGTCAGTTTTCTTGTTTTTAAGTCGGTATTGTGCCTTTTCTATTTAACTCCGATGCAATTTCTGTGTTCCGTCGTCAATAAGAAGGTCCAAGGGATACAGTAAACCTGAAGTCAGGCATCGGAATCTAAAACTGGTCTCACAGGAAAGGTTCAAATCATAGACAGTGAGAAGAGCCAGTCTTCTTGTACTTGAGTCGGCATTGTGCCTTTTGTATTTAATTCCGAGGCAATTTCAGTGTTTCATCGTCAATAAGAAGGGCAGAGGTATACAGTAAACCTGAAGTGAAGCATCTGAATCTATAACTAGTGTCACAGGAATGGTTCAAAACATAGACAATAGCAAGAGTCAGTTTTCTTATACTTAAGTCGGCATTGTGCCTTTTGTATTTAATTCCGATGCAATTTCTGTGTTTCATCATCAATACGAAGGTCAGAGTGATACAATATAGCTGAAGTGATGCATCGGAATCTACAACTAGTGTCACAGGAGTGGTTCAAACATAGACAGTAAGAAGAGTCAGTTTTCTTGTACTTAACCAGGCATTGTGCCTTTTCTATTTAATTCCGAGGCAATTTCAGTGTTTCATCGTCAATAAGAAGGTCAGAGGTATACAGTAAACCTGAAGTGAAGCATCTGAATCTATAACTAGTGTCTCAGGAATGGTTCAAAACATAGACAATAGGAAGAGTCAGTTTTCTTATACTTAAGTCGGCATTGTGCCTTTTGTATTTAATTCCGATGCAATTTCTGTGTTTCATCATCAATACGAAGGTCAGAGAGATACAATATAGCTGAAGTGATGCATCGGAATCTATAACTAGCGTCACAGGAATGGTTCAAAACAAAGACTGTAAGAAGAGTCAGTTTTCTTGTACTTAAATCGGCATTGTGCTTTTCTATTTAATTCCGATGAATTTTCTGTGTTTCGTCGTAAATAAGATGGTCCAAGGGATACAGTAAACCTGAAGTGAAGCATTAGAATCTATAACCGGTCTCACAGGAAAGGTTCAAAACATAGGCAGTAAGAAGAGCCAGTCTACTTGTACTTGAGTCGGCATTGTGCCTTTTGTATTTAATTCCGATGCAATTTCTGTTTATGATCGTCAAAAAGAAGGTCAGAAGGATACAATAAACCTGAAGTGAAGCTTCGGAATCTATAACTAGTGTCACAGGAATGGTTCAAAACATAAACGGTAAGAAGAATCAGTCTTCCTGGACTTAGGTCTGCATTGTGGCCTTTGTATTTAATTAAGATGCAATTTCTGTGTTTCATCATCAATAAGAAGGTCAGAGGGATACAAAAAACCTGAAGTGATGCATCGGAATCTATAACTAGTGTCACAGGAATGGTTCAAAACATAGACGGTTGAAGAGTCAGTCTTCCTGTACTTAAGTCGGCATTGTGCCTTTTGTATTTCATTAAGACGCAATTTCTGTGTTTCATCGTCAATAAGAAGGTCACAGGGATACAGTAAACCTGAAGTGAAGCATCGGAATCTGTAACTAGTGTCACAGGAATGGTTCAAAACATAGACAGTAAGATAAGTCAGTCTTCTTGTACTTGAGTCAGCATTGTGCCTTTTGTATTTGATTCCGAGGCACTTTCTGTGTTTTATCGTCAATAAGAAGGTCAGAGGTATACAGTAAACCTGAAGTGAAGCATCTGAATCTATAACTAGTGTCACAGGAATTATTCAAAACATAGACAATAGGAAGAGTCAGTTTTCTTATACTTAAGTCGGCATTGTGCCTTTTGTATTTCATTCCGATGCAATTTCTGTGTTTCATCATCAATACGAAGGTCAGAGTGATACAATATAGCTGAAGTGATGCATCGGAATCTATAACTAGCGTCACAAGAATGGTTCAAAACAAAGACTGTAAGAAGAGTCAGTTTTCTTGTACTTAAGTCGGCATTGTGCTTTTCTATTTAATTCCGATGCATTTTCTGTGTTTCGTCGTAAATAAGATGGTCCAAGGGATACAGTAAACCTGAAGTGAAGCATTAGAATCTATAACCGGTCTCACAGGAAAGGTTCAAAACATAGGCAGTAAGAAGAGCCGGTCCTCTTGTACTTGAGTCGGCATTGTGCCTTTTGTATTTGATTCCGATGCAATTTCTGTGTTTGATCGTCAAAAGAAGGTCAGAAGGATACAATAAACCTGAAGTGAAGCTTCGGAATCTATAACTAGTGTTACAGGAATGGTTCAAAACATAGACGGTAAGAAGAATCAGTCTTCCTGGACTTAGGTCTGCATTGTGGCCTTTGTATTTAATTAAGATGCAATTTCTGTGTTACATCGTCAAAAAGAAGGTCAGAGGGAAACAGTAAACCTGCAGTGAAGCATCGGAATCTATAACTAGTGTCACAGGAATGGTTCAAAGCATAGACCATAAGAAGAGTCAGTTTTCTTATACTTAAGTCGGCATTGTGCCTTTTGTATTTAATTCCGATGCAATTTCTGTGTTTCATCATCAATAAGAAGGTCAGAGGGATACAAAAAACCTGAAGTGATGCATCGGAATCTATAACTAGTGTCACAGGAATGGTTCAAAACAAAGACTGTATGAAGAGTCAGTTTTCTTGTACTTAAGTCGGCATTGTGCTTTTCTATTTAATTCTCATGCAATTTCTGTGTTTCGTCGTCAATAAGAAGGTCCAAGGGATGCAGCAAACCAGAACTGAAGCTTCGGAATATAAAACCGGCCTCACAGGAAAGGTTCAAAGCATAGACAGTAAGAAGAGCCAGTCCTCTTGTACTTGAGTCGGCATTGTGCCTTTTGTATTTAATTACGATGCAATTTCTGTGTTTGATCTTCAATAAGAAGGTCAGAGGGATGCAGAAAACCTGAAGTGAAGCATCGGAATCTATAACTAGTGTCACAGGATTGGTTCAAAACATAGATGGTAAGAAGAGTCAGTCTTCCTGTACTGATGTCGGCATTGTTCCGTTTGTATTTAATTCCGATGCAATTTCTGTGTTTCATCGGCAATAAGACGTTCCGAAGGATACAGTAAACCTGAAGTGAAACATCGGAATCTATAACTAGTGTGACAGGAATGGTTCAAAACATAGAGAGTAAGAATAGTCAGTCATTTTGTACTTAAGTCGGCATTGTGCCTTTTGTATTTAATTCCAATGCAATTTCTGTGTTTCATCGTCAATACGTAGGTCAGAGGGATCCAGTAAACCTGAAGTGAAGCATCGGATTCTATAACTAGTGTCACAGGAATGGTTCAAAACATAGACAGTAAGAAGAGTCAGTTTACTTGTACTCAAGTCGGCATTTTGCCTTTTGTATTTAATTCCGATGCAATTTCTGTGTTTCATCGTCAATAAGATGGTCAGAGGGATGCAGTAAACCTGAAGTGAAGCATCGGAATCTATAACTAGTGTCACAGGAATGGTTCAAAACATAGGCAGTAAGAAGAGTCGGTCTTCCTGTACTTAAGTCGGCATTGTGCCTTTTGCATTTAATTAAGATGCAATTTCTGTGTTTCATCGTCAATAAGAAGGTCACAGGGATACAGTAAACCTGAAGTGAAGCATCGGAATCTGTAACTAGTGTCACAGGAATGGTTCAAAACATAGACAGTAAGAAGAGTCAGTTTTCTTGTACTTAAATCGGCATTGTGCTTTTCTATTTAATTCCGATGCATTTTCTGTGTTTCGTCGTAAATAAGATGGTCCAAGGGATACAGTAAACCTGAAGTGAAGCATTAGAATCTATAACCGGTCTCACAGGAAAGGTTCAAAACATAGGCAGTAAGAAGAGCCAGTCCTCTTGTACTTGAGTCGGAATTGTGCCTTTTGTATTTAATTCCGATGCAATTTCTGTGTTTGATCGTCAAAAAGAAGGTCAGAAGGATACAATAAACCTGAAGTGAAGCTTCGGAATCTATAACTAGTGTCAAAGGAATGGTTCAAAACGTAGACGGTAAGAAGAATCAGTCTTCCTGGACTTAGGTCTGCATTGTGGCCTTTGTATTTAATTAAGATGCAATTTTCTGTGTTTCATCGTCAATAAGAAGGTCAGAGGGATACAGTAACCCTGAAGTGATGCATCGGAATATATAACTAGTGTCACAGGAATGGTTCAAAAAATAGACAGTAAGAAGAGTCAGTTTTCTTGTACTTAACACGGCATTGTGCTTTTCTATTTAATTCCGATGCAATTTCTGTATTTCATCGTCAATAAGAAGGTCCAAGGGATACAGTAAACCTGAAGTCATGCATAGGAATTAAAAACTGGATTCACGGGAAAGGTTCAAACATAGACAGTAAGAAGAGCCAGTCTTCTTGTACTTGAGTCGGCATTGTGCCTTTTGTATTTAATTCCGATGCAATTTATGTGTTTCGTCGTCAATAAGAAGGTCAGAGGGAAACAGTAAACCTGCAGTGAAGCATCGGAATCTATAACTAGTGTCACAGGAATGGTTCAAAGCATAGACCGTAAGAAGAGTCAGTTTTCTTATACTTAAGTCGGCATTGTGCCTTTTGTATTTAATTCCGATGCCATTTCTGTGTTTCATCATCAATAAGAAGGTCAGAGGGATACAGAAAACCTGAAGTGATGCATCGGAATCTATAACTAGTGTCAAAGGAGTGGTTCAAAACAAAGACTGTATGAAGTGTCACTTTTCTTGTACTTAAGTCGGCATTGTGCTTTTCTATTGAATTCTCATGCAATTTCTGTGTTTCGTCGTCAATAAGAAGGTCCAAGGGATGCAGCAAACCTGAACTGAAGCATCGGAAAATAAAACCGGCCTCACAGGAAAGGTTAAAAACATAGACAGTAAGAAGAGTCAGTCTCCTTGTACTTAATACGGCATTGTGCCTCTTGTATACAACTCCGAAGCAATTTCTGTGTAGTATCGTCAATATGAAGGTCAGAATGATACAGTAAACCTGAAGTGAAGCATCGGAATCTATAACTAGTGTCACAGGATCGGTTCAAAACATAGACAGTAAGAAGAGCCAGTCTTCTTGTACTTGAGTTGGCATTGTGCCTTTTGTATTTAATTCCGATGCAATTTCTGTGTTTCATCGCCAATAAGACGGTCGGAGGGATACAGTAAACCTGAAGTGAAGCATCGAAATCTATTACTAGTGTCACAGGAATGGTTCAAAACATAGACAGTAAGAAGAGTCAGTTTTCTTGTACTTAAGTCGGCATTGTGCCTTTTGATTTTAATTAAGATGCAATTTCTGTGTTTCATCGTCAACAAGAAGGTCAGCGGGATACAGTAAACCTGATGTGAAGCATCGGAATCTATAACTAGTGTCACTGGAATGGTTCAAGACATAGACAGTAAGAAGAGTCAGTCTCCTTGTACTTAATACGGCATTGTGCCTCTTGTATATAATTCCGATGCAATTTCTGTGTTGTATCGTCAATAAGAAGATCAGAGGGATACAGTAAGCCTGAAGTGACACATCGGAATCTATAACTAGTGTTATAGGAATGGTTCAAAACATACAGAGTAAGAAGAGTAAGTCATTTTGTGCTTAAGTCGGCATTGTGCCTTTTGTATTTAATTACATTGCAATTTCTGTGTTTCATTGTCATTACGAAGGTCAGAGGGATACAGTAAACCCTTGAGTGAAGCATCGGAATCTATAACTAGTGTCACAGGAATGGACCAAAACATAGTCAGTAAGAAAGGTCAGTCTTCTTGAACTTAAGTCGGCATTGTGCCTTTTGTATTTAATTCCGATGCAATATCTGTGTTTCATCGTCAATGAGAAGATCAGAGGGATACAGTAAGCCTGAAGTGAAGCATCGGAATCTATAACTAGTGTCACAGGAATGGTTCAAAACATAAACAGTAAGAAGCGTCAGTTTTCTTGTACTTAAGACGGCATTGTGCCTTTTGTATTTAATTCCGATGCAATTTCTGTGTTTCATCGTCAATATGAAGGTCAGAGGGATACAGTAAACCAGAATTGGAGCATCGCAATCTATAACTAGTGTCACAGGAATGGTTCAAAACATAAACAGTAAGAAGAGTCAGTTTTCTTGTACTTAAGTCGGCAATGTGCCTTTTGCATTTAATTCCGATGCAATTTCTGTGTTTCATCGTCAATAAGAAGGTCAGAGGGATGCAGTAAACCTGAAGTGAAGTATCGGAATCTATAACTAGTGTCACAGGAATGGTTCGAAACATAGACAGTAAGAAGAGTCAGTTTTCTTGTACTTAAGTCGGCATTGTGCCATCTGTATTTAATTCCGATGCAATTTCTGTGTTTCATCGTCAAAAAGAAGGTCAGAGGGATACAGTAAACCTGAAGTGAAGCATCGGAATCTATAACTAGTGTCACAGGAATGGTTAAAACATAGACAGTAAGAAGAGTCAGTTTTCTTGTATTTAAGTCGGCATTGTGCCTTTTGTATTTAATTCCGATACAATTTCTGTGTGTCATCGTCAATACGTAGATCGGAGGGATACAGTAAACCTGAAGTGAAGCACGGAATCTATAACTAGTGTCACAGGAATGGTTCAAAACATAGACAATAGGAAGAGTCAGTCTTCTAGTACTTAAGTCGGCATTGTGCCATTTGTATTTAATTAAGATGCAATTTCTGTGTTTCATCGTCAATAAGAAGGTCAGCGGGATACAGTAAACCTGAAGTGAAGCATCGGAATCTATTACTAGTGTCACAGGAATGGTTCAAAACATAGAGAGTAAGAAGAGTCAGTCTCCTTGTACTTAATACGGCATTGTGCCTCTTGTATATAATTCCGAAGCAATTTCTGTGTTGTATCGTCAATATGAAGGTCAGAATGATACAGTAAACCTGAAGTGAAGCATCGGAATCTATAACTAGTGTCACAGGATCGGTTCAAAACATAGACAGTAAGAAGAGCCAGTCTTCTTGTACTTGAGTTGGCATTGTGCCTTTTGTATTTAATTCCGATGCAATTTCTGTGTTTCATCGTCAATAAGACGGTCGGAGGGATACAGTAAACCTGAAGTGAAGCATCGGAATCTATTACTAGTGTCACAGGAATGGTTCATAACATTGACAGTAAGAAGAGTCAGTTTTCTTGTACTTAAGTCGGCATTGTGCCTTTTGATTTTAATTAAGATGCAATTTCTGTGTTTCATCGTCAATAAGAAGGTCAGCGGGATACAGAAAACCTGATGTGAAGCATCGGAATCTATAAGTAGTGTCACTGGAATGGTTCAAGACATAGACAGTAAGAAGAGTCAGTCTCCTTGTACTTAATACGGCATTGTGCCTCTTGTATATAATTCCGATGCAATTTCTGTGTTGTATCGTCAATATGAAGGTCAGAATGATACAGTAAACCTGAAGTGAAGCATCGGAATCTATAACTAGTGCCACAGGATCGGTTCAAAACATAGACAGTAAGAAGAGCCAGTCTTCTTGTACTTGAGTTGGCATTGTGCCTTTTGTATTTAATTCCGATGCAAATTCTGTGTTTCATCGTCAATAAGACGGTCGGAGGGATACAGTAAACCTGAAGTGACACATCGGAATCAATAACTAGTGTTATAGGAATGGTTCAAAACATACAGAGTAAGAAGAGTAAGTCATTTTGTACTTAAGTCGGCATTGTGCCTTTTGTATTTAATTACATTGCAATTTCTGTGTTTCATTGTCATTACGAAGGTCAGAGGGATACAGTAAACCTGAAGTGAAGCATCGGAATCTATAACTAGTGTCACAGGAATGGACCAAAACATAGTCAGTAAGAAAGGTCAGTCTTCTTGTACTTAAGTCGGCAATGTGCCTTTTGTATTAAAATTCCGATGCAATATCTGTGTTTCATCGTCAATAAGAAGATCAGAGGGATACAGTAAGCCTGAAGTGAAGCATCGGAATCTATAACTAGTGTCACAGGAATGGTTCAAAACATAAACAGTAAGAAGCGTCAGTTTTCTTGTACTTAAGACGGCATTGTGCCTTTTGTATTTAATTCCGATGCAATTTCTGTGTTTCATCGTCAATATGAAGGTCAGAGGGATACAGTAAACCATAATTGGAGCATCGCAATCTATAACTAGTGTCACAGGAATGGTTCAAAACATAAACAGTAAGAAAAGTCAGTTTTCTTGTACTTAAGTCGGCAATGTGCCTTTTGTATTAAATTCCGATGCAATTTCTGTGTTTCATCGTCAATAAGAAGGTCAGAGGGATGCAGTAAACCTGAAGTGAAGTATCGGAATCTATAACTAGTGTCACAGGAATGGTTCGAAACATAGACAGTAAGAAGAGTCAGTTTTCTTGTACTTAAGTCGGCATTGTGCCATCTGTATTTAATTCCGATGCAATTTCTGTGTTTCATCGTCAAAAAGAAGGTCAGAGGGATACAGTAAACCTGAAGTGAAGCATCGGAATCTATAACTAGTGTCACAGGAATGGTTAAAACATAGACAGTAAGAAGAGTCAGTTTTCTTGTACTTAAGTCGGCATTGTGCCTTTTGTATTTAATTCCGATACAATTTCTGTGTGTCATCGTCAATACGTAGATTGGAGGGATACAGTAAACCTGAAGTGAAGCACGGAATCTATAACTAGTGTCACAGGAATGGTTCAAAACATAGACAGTAAGAAGGGTGTGTCTTCTTGTACTTAAGTCGGCATTGTGCGACTTGTATTTAATTCCGATGCAATTTCTGTGTTTCATCGTCAATAAGATGTCCAGAGGGTTACAGTAAACCTTAAGTGATGCATCGGAATCTATAACTAGTGTCAAAGGAGTGGTTCAAAACAAAGACTGTATGAAGAGTCACTTTTCTTGTACTTAAGTCGGCATTGTGCTTTTCTATTGAATTCTCAAGCAATTTCTGTGTTTCGTCGTCAATAAGAAGGTCCAAGGGATGCAGAAAACCTGAACTGAAGCATCGGAAAATAAAACCGGCCTCACAGGAAAGGTTCAAAAACATAGACAGTAAGAAGAGCCAGTCCTCTTGTACTTGAGTCTGCATTGTGCCTTTTGTATTTAATTCCGATGCAATCTCTGTGTTTGATCGTTAATAAGAAGGTCAGAGGGATGCAGTGAACCTGAAGTGAAGCATCGGAATCTATAACTAGTGTCACAGGAATGGTTCAAAACATAGACGGTTGAAGAGTCAGTCTTCCTGTACTTAAGTCGGCATTGTGCCTTTTGTATTTAATTAAGATGCAATTTCTGTGTTTCATCGTCAATAAGAAGGTCACAGGGATACAGTAAACCTGAAGTGAAGCATCGGAATCTGTAACTAGTGTCACAGGAATGGTTCAAAACATAGACAGTAAGATGAGTCAGTCTTCTTGTACTTAAGTCAGCATTGTTACTCTTGTATATAATTCCGATGCAATTTCTGTGTTTCATCGTCAAAATGAAGCTCAGAGTGATACAGTAAACCTGAAGCGAAGCATCAGAATCTATATCTAGTGTCACAGGAATGGTTCAAATCATAGACAGTAAGAAGAGCCAGTCTTCTTGTACTTGAGTCGGCATTGTGCCTTTTGTATTTAAATCCGATGCAATTTCTGTGTTTCATCGTCAATAAGTAGGTCAGAGGGATACAGTAATACTGAAGTGAAGCATCGGAATCTATAACTAGTGTCACAGGAATGGTTCAAAACATAGACAGTAAGAAGAGTCAGTTTTCTTGTACTTAAGCCGGCATTGTGCCTATTGTATTTAATTCTGATGCAGTTTCTGTGTTTCATCGACAATAAGAAGGTCAGAGGGATACAGTAAACCTGAAGTGAAGCATCGGAATCTGTAACTAGTGTCACAGGAATGGTTCAAAGCATAGACAGTAAGAAAAGTCAGCTTTCTTATAATTAAGTCGGCCTTGTGCCTTTTATATTTATTTCCGATGCAATTTCTGTGTTTCATCGTCAATAAGAAGGTCAGAGGGATACAGTATCCCTGAAGTGATGCATCGGAATCTGTAACTAGTGTCACAGGAATGGTTCAAAACATAGACAGTAAGAAGAGTCAGTTTTCTTGTACTTAAGTCGACATTGTGCCTTTTCTATTTTATTGCGATGCAGTTTCTGTGTTTCGTCGTCAATAAGAAGGTCCAAGGGATGCAGTAAACTCAAACTGAAGCATCGGAATCTAAAACCGGCCTCACAGGAAAGGTTCAAAACATAGACAGTAAGAAGAGCCAGTCCTCTTGTACTTGAGTCGGCATTGTGCCTTTTGTATTTAAGTACGATGTAATTTCTGTGTTTGATCTTCAATTTATAAGGTCAGAGGGATGCAGAAAACCTGAAGTGAAGCATCGGAATCTATAACTAGTGTCACAGGAATGGTTCAAAACATAGACAATAGGAAGAGTCAGTCTTCTAGTACTTAAGTCGGCATTGTGCCATTTGTATTTAATTAAGATGCAATTTCTGTGTTTCATCGTCAATAAGAAGGTCAGAGGGATACAGTAAACCTGAAGTGACACATCGGAATCTATAACTAGTGTTATAGGAATGGTTCAAAACATACAGAGTAAGAAGAGTAAGTCATTTTGTACTTAAGTCGGCATTGTGCCTTTTGTATTTAATTACATTGCAATTTCTGTGTTTCATTGTCATTACGAAGGTCAGACGGATACAGTAAACCTGAAGTGAAGCATCGGAATCTATAACTAGTGTCACAGGAATGGTTCAAAACATAAACAGTAAGAAGAGTCAGTTTTCTTGTACTTAAGTCGGCAATGTGCCTTTTGTATTTAATTCCGATGCAATTTCTGTGTTTCATCGTCAATATGAAGGTCAGAGGGAACAGTAAACCAGAATTGGAGCATCGCAATCTATAACTAGTGTCACAGGAATGGTTCAAAACATAAACAGTAAGAAGAGTCAGTTTTCTTGTACTTAAGTCGGCAATGTGCCTTTTGTATTTAATTCCGATGCAATTTCTGTGTTTCATCGTCAATAAGAAGGTCAGAGGGATGCAGTAAACCTGAAGTGAAGTATCGGAATCTATAACTAGTGTCACAGGAATGGTTCGAAACATAGACAGTAAGAAGAGTCAGTTTTCTTGTACTTAAGTCGGCATTGTGCCATCTGTATTAATTCCGATGCAATTTCTGTGTTTCATCGTCAAAAAGAAGGTCAGAGGGATACAGTAAACCTGAAGTGAAGCATCGGAATCTATAACTAGTGTCACAGGAATGGTTAAAACATAGACAGTAAGAAGAGTCAGTTTTCTTGTACTTAAGTCGGCATTGTGCCTTTTGTATTTAATTCCGATACTATTTCTGTGTGTCATCGTCAATACGTAGATCGGAGGGATACAGTAAACCTGAAGTGAAGCACGGAATCTGTAACTAGTGTCACAGGAATGGTTCAAAACATAGACCATAGGAAGAGTCAGTCTTCTAGTACTTAAGTCGGCATTGTGCCATTTGTATTTAATTAAGATGCAATTTCTGTGTTTCATCGTCAATAAGAAGGTCCGCGGGATACAGTAAACCTGAAGTGAAGCATCTGAATCTATTACTAGTGTCACAGGAATGGTTCAAAACATAGACAGTAAGAAGAGTCAGTCTCCTTGTACTTAATACGGCATTGTGCCTCTTGTATATAATTCCGAAGCAATATCTGTGTTGTATCGTCAATATGAAGGTCAGAATGATACAGTAAACCTGAAGTGAAGCATCGGAATCTATAACTAGTGTCACAGGATCGGTTCAAAACATAGACAGTAAGAAGAGCCAGTCTTCTTGTACTTGAGTTGGCATTGTGCCTTTTGTATTTAATTCCGATGCAATTTCTGTGTTTCTTCGTCAATAAGACGGTCGGAGGGATACAGTAAACCTGAAGTGAAGCATCGGAATCTATTACTAGTGTCACAGGAATGGTTCAAAACATAGACAGTAAGAAGAGTCAGTTTTCTTGTACTTAAGTCGGCATTGTGACTTTTGATTTTAATTAAGATGCAATTTCTGTGTTTCATCGTCAATAAGAAGGTCAGAGGGATGCAGTAAACCTGAAGTGAAGTATCGGAATCTATAACTAGTGTCACAGGAATGGTTCGAAACATAGACAGTAAGAAGAGTCAGTTTTCTTGTACTTAAGTCGGCATTGTGCCATCTGTATTTAATTCCGATGCAATTTCTGTGTTTCATCGTCAAAAAGAAGGTCAGAGGGATACAGTAAACCTGAAGTGAAGCATCGGAATCTATAACTAGTGTCACAGGAATGGTTAAAACATAGACAGTATGAAGAGTCAGTTTTCTTGTACTTAAGTCGGCATTGTGCCTTTTGTATTTAATTCCGATACAATTTCTGTGTGTCATCGTCAATACGTAGATCGGAGGGATACAGTAAACCTGAAGTGAAGCACGGAATCTATAACTAGTGTCACAGGAATGGTTCAAAACATAGACAGTAAGAAGGGTGTGTCTTCTTGTACTTAAGTCGGCATTGTGCGACTTGTATTTAATTCCGATGCAATTTCTGTGTTTCATCGTCAATAAGATGTCCAGAGGGTTACAGTAAACCTGAAGTGAAGCATCGGAATCTATAACTAGTGTCACAGGAATGGTTCAAACATAGACAGTTAGAAGAGTCAGTTTACTTGTACTTAAGTCGTCATTGTGCCTTTTATATTTAATTCCGATGGAATTTCTGTGATTCATCGTCAATAAGAAGGTCAGAGGGATACAGTAAACCTGAAGTGAAGCATCGGAATCTATAACTAGTGTCACAGGAATGCTTCAAAGCATAGACAGTAAAAAGAGTCAGTTTTCTAATAATTAAGTCGGCATTGTGCCTTTTGTATCTAATTCCGATGCAATTTCTGAGTTTCATCGTCAATACGAAGGTCAGAGGGATACAGTAACCCTGAAGTGAAGCATCGGAATCTATAACTAGTGTCACAGGAATGGTTCAAAACACAGAGAGTAGGAAGAGTTAGTCTTCTTGATCTTAAGACGGCATTGTGCCTTTTCTATTTAATTCCGATGCAACTTCTGTCTTTCATCGTCAATAAGAATGTCAGAGGGATACAGTGAACCAGAAGTGAAGCATTGAAATCTATAACCTGTGTCTCAGGAATGGTTCAAAACATATACATTAGAAAGAGTCAGTCGTCTTTACTTAAGTCGGCATTGTGCATTTTCTATTTAATTCCGATGCAATTTCTGTGTTTTGTCGTCATTAAGAAGGTCCAAGGGATGCAGTAAGTCTGAATTGAAGCATCGGAATCTATAGCTAGTGTCACAGGAAAAGTTCAAAACACAGACAGTAAGAAGAGTCAGTCTTCCTGTACTTAAGTCGGCATTGTGCCTTTTCTATTTAATTCCGTTGCAATTTCTGTGTTTCGTCGTCATTAAGAAGGTCCAAGGGATACAGTAAACCTGAAGTGAAGCATCGGAAGCTATATCTAGTATCAAAGGAAAGGTTCAAAACATAGACAGTAATAAGAGTCAGTCTTCTTGGACATGAGTCAGCATTGTGCCATTTGTATATAATTCCGATGCAATTACTGTGCTTCATCGTCAATAAGAAGGTCAGAGGGATACAGTAAACCTGAAGTCAAGCATCGGAATCTATAACTAGTGTCACAGGAGTGGTTAAAACATAGACAGTAGGAAGAGTCAGTCGTTTTGTACTTAAGTCGGCATTGTGTCTTTTGTATTTAATACCGATGCAATTTCTGAATTTCGTCGTCAATACGAAGCTGCAAGGGATATAGTAAACCTGAAGTGAAGCATCGGAATCTATATCTAGTGTCACAGGAATGGTTTAAAACATAGACACGGAAGAGTCAGTCTTCTTGTACTTAAGTCGGCATTTTTCCTTTGCTATTTAATTCCGATGCTATTTCTGTATTTCGTCGTCAATAAGAAGGTCCAAGGGATACATTAAACCTGAAGTGAAGCATCGGAATCTATAAGTAGTGTCACTGAAAAGGTTCAAAACATAGACAGTAAGAAGAGTCAGTCTTATTGTACTTAAGTCGGCATTGTGCCTTTTGTATTTAATTCCGATGCAATTTCTGTGGTTCATCGTCAATAAGAAGGTCCAAGGGATACAGTAAACCTGAAGTGAAGCATCGGAATCTATAACTAGAGTCACAGGAATGGTTCAAAACATAGACAGTGGGAAGAGTCAGTCTTCTTGTACTTAAGTCCCCATTGTGCCTTTTTTATTTTATTCCGATGCAATTTCTGCGTTACATCGTCAATAAGACGGTCAGAGGGATACTGTAAAGCTAAAGTGAAGCAACGGAATCTATAACTAGTGTCACAGGAATGGTTCAAAGCTCAGTCTGTAAGATGAGTCAGTCTTCATGTACTTAAGTCGGCATTGTGCTTTTTCTATTTAATTCCAATGCAATTTCTGTGTTTCGTCGTCAATAAGAAGGTCCAAGGGATACAGTAAACCTGAAGTGAAGCATGGGAATCTATAACTAGTGTCACAGGAATGGTTCAAAATATAGAGAGTAGGAAGAGTTAGACTTCTTGATCTTAAGTCGGCATTGTGCCTTTTCTATTTAATTCCGATGCAACTTCTGTCTTTCATCGTCAATAAGAATGTCAGAGGGATACAGTGAACCTGAAGTGAAGCATTGGAATCTATAACTTGTGTCTCATCAATGGTTCAAAACTTATAGATTAGGAGGAGTCAGTCTCCTTTACTTATGTTGGCATTGTGCCTTTTCTATTTAATTCCGATGCAATTTCTGTGTTTTGTCGTCAATAAGAAGGTCCAAGGGATACAGTAAACCTGAAGTGAAGCATCGGAAGCTGTATCTAGTGTCAAAGGAAAGGTTCAAAACATAGACAGTAATAAGAGTCAGTCTTCTTGGACATGAGTCAGCATTGTGCCATTGGTATATAATTCCGATGCAATTACTGTGCTTCATCGTCAATAAGAAGGTCAGAGGGATACAGTAAACCTGAAGTGAAGCATCGGAATCTATAACTAGTGTCACAGGAATGGTTAAAACATAGACAGTAGGAAGAGTCAGTCGTTTTGTACTTAAGTCGGCATTGTGTCTTTTGTATTTAATACCGATGCAATTTCTGAATTTCGTCGTCAATAAGAAGCTGCAAGGGATATAGTAAACCTGAAGTGAAGCATCGGAATCTATATCTAGTGTCACAGGAATGGTTTAAAACATAGACACGGAAGAGTCAGTCTTCTTGTACTTAAGTCGGCATTTTTCCTTTGCTATTTAATTCCGATGCTATTTCTGTATTTCGTCGTCAATAAGAAGGTCCAAGGGATTCATTAAACCTGAAGTGAAGCATTGGAATCTATAAGTAGTGTCACTGAAAAGGTTCAAAGCATAGACAGTAAGAAGAGTCAGTCTTATTGTACTTAAGTCGGCATTGTGCCTTTTGTATTTAATTCCGATGCAATTTCTGTGTTTCATCGTCAATAAGTAGGTCCAAGGGATACAGTAAACCTGAAGTGAAGCATCGGAATCTATAACTAGAGTCACAGGAATGGTTCAAATCATAGAGAGTGGGAAGAGTCAGTCTTCTTGTACTTAAGTCGGCATTGTGCCTTTTTTATTTAATTCCGATGCAATTCCTGTGTTTCATTGTCAATAAGAAGGTCAGAGGGATACAGTAAACATGAAGTGAAGCATCGGAATCTATAACTAGTGTCACAGGAATGGTTCAAAACATTATTCAGTAGGAAGTGTCAGTCTTCTTGTACTTAAGTCGGCATTGTGCCTTTTCTATTTAATTCCGATGCAATTTCTGTGTTACGTCGTCAATAAGAAGGTCCAAGGGATACAGTAAACCTGAAGTGAAGCATCGGAATCTATATCTAGTGTCACAGATAAGGTTCAAAACATAGACAGTAAGAAGAGGCAGTCTTCTTGTACTTAAGTCGGCATTGTGAATTTTTTACTTAATTCCGATGCAATTTCTTTTTTTCATCGTCAATAAGAAGGTCCAAGGGATACAGTAAACCCGAAGTGAAGCATCGGAATCTATAACTAGTGTCAAAGGAAAAGTTCAAAACATAGACAGAAGCAAGGGACAGTCTTCTTGAACTTAAGTCGGCATTGTGCCTCTTCTATTTAAATCCGATGCAATTTCTGTGTTTCGTCGTCAATAAGAAGGTCCAAAGGATACAGTAAACATACAGTGAAGCATCGGAATCTAAAACTGGTCTCACAGGAAATGTTCAAAGCATAGTCAGTACGAAGAGTAAGTCTTCTTGTACTTAAGTTGACATTGTGCCTTCTCTATTTAATTCCGATGCAATTTCTGTGTTTCGTCGCTAATAAGAAGGTCCAAGGGATACAGCAAACCTGAAGTGGAACATTTGAATATATAACTAGTGTCACAGGAAAGGTTCAAAACATAGACAGTAAGAAGAGTCAGTCTTCTTGTACTTATGTCGGCATTGTGCCTTTTCTATTTAATTCCGATGCAATTTCTGTGTTTCATCGTCAATAAGAAGGCCAGAGGGATATAGTAAACCGGAAGTGAAGCATCGGAATCTATAACTAGTGTCACAGGAATGGTTAAAACATAGACAGTAGGATGAGTCAGTCGTTTTGTACTTAAGTTGGCATTGTGTCTTTTGTATTTAATACCGATGCAATTTCTGTGTTTCGTCGTCAATAAGAAGGTCCAAGGGATACAGTAAACCTGAAGTGAAGCATCGGGATCTATATCTACTGTCACAGGAATGGTTTAAAAACATAGACACGGAAGAGTCAGTCTTCTTGTACATAAGTCGGCATTTTGCCTTTGCTATTTAATTCCGATGCTATTTCTGTGTTTCGTCGTCAATAAGAAGGTCCAAGGGATACATTAAACCTGAAGTGAAGCATCGGAATCTATAAGTAGTGTCACTGAAAAGGTTCAAAACATAGGCAGTGAGAAGAGTCAGTCTTATTGTACTTAAGTCGGCATTGTGCCTTTTGTATTTAATTCCGATGCAATTTCTGTGTTTCATCGTCACTAAGAAGGTCCAAGGGATACAGTAAACCTGAAGTGAAGCATCGGAATCTATAACTAGAGTCACAGGAATGGTTCAAAACATAGACAGTAGCAAGAGTCAGTCTTCTTGTATTTAAGTCGGCATTGTGCATTTTTATTTAATTCCGATGCAATTTCTGTGTTTCATCGTGAATAAGAAGGACAGAGGGATACAATAAACCTGAAGTGAAGCATCGGAATCTATAACTAGTGTCACAGGAATGGTTCAAAACATTATTCAGTAGGAAGGGTCAGTCTTCTTGTACTTAAGTCGGCATTGTGCCTTTTCTACTTAATTCCGATGCAATTTCTGTGTTTCATCGTCAATAAGAAGGTCCAAGGGATACAGTAAACCAGAAGTGAAGCATCGGAATCTATAACTAGTGTCTCAGGAATGGTTCAAAACATATACAGTAGGAAGAGTCAGTCTTCTTGTACTCAAGTCGGCATTGTGCTTTTTCAATTTAATTCCGATGCAATTTCTGCGTTACATCGTCAGCAAGAAGGTCAGAGGGATACAGTAAACCTAAAGTGAAGCATCGGAATCTATAACTAGTGTCACAGGAATGGTTCAAAACACAGTCTGTAAGGTGAGTCAGTCTTCATGTACTTAAGTCGGCATTGTGCTTTTTCTATTTAATTCCGATGCAATTTCTGTGTTTCGTCGTCAATAAGAAGGTCCAAGGGATACAGTAAACCTGAAGTGAAGCATCGGAAACTATAACTAGTGTCACAGGAATGGTTCAAAACATAGGGAGTAGGATGAGTTATTTTTCTTGATCTTAAGTCGGCATTGTACCTTTTCTATTTAATTCCGATGCAACTTCTGTGTTTCATCGTCAATAAGAATGTCAGAGGGATACAGTGAACCTGAAGTGAAGCATCGGAATCTATAACTATGTCTCAGGAATGGTTCAAAACATATACAGTAGGAAGAGTCAGCCTTCCTTACTTAAGACGGCATTGTGCCTTTTCTATTTAATTCCGATGCAATTTCTGTGTTTCGTCGTCATTAAGAAGGTCAAAGGGATGCAGTAAATCTGAATTGAAGCATCGGAATCTATAGCTAGTGTCACAGGAAAAGTTCAAAACACAGACAGTAAGAAGAGTCAGTCTTCTTGTACGTAAGTCGGCATTGTGCTTTTGTATTTCATTCCGATGCAATATATGTGTTTCATCGTCAATAAGATGGTCAGAGGTATACAGTAAACCTGAAGTGTAGCATCGGATTTTACAACTAGTGTCACAGGAATGGTTCAAAACATAGACAGGAGGAAGAGTCAGTCTTATTGTACTTAATTTGCATTCTGCCTTTTCCATTTAATTCCGATGCTATTTCTGTGTTTCGTCGTCAATAAGAGGGTCAGAGGGATACAGTAAACCTGAAGTGAAGCATCGAAATCTATAACTAGTGTCACAGGAATGCTTCAAAACATAGGCAGTAAGAAGAGTCAGTCTTCTTGTACTTATGTCGGCATTGTGCTTTTTCTATTTAATTCCGATGCAATTTCTGTGTTTCGTCGTCAATAAGAAGGTCCAAGGGATACAGTAAACCTGAAGTGAGGCATCGGAATCTATAAGTAGTGTCAAAGGAAAGGTTCAAAACATTGACAGAAGGAAGAGTGTGTCTTCTTGAACTTAAGCCGGCATTGTGCCTCTTCTATTTAAATCCGATGCAATTTCTGTGTTTCGTCGTCAATAAGAAGGTCCAAGGGATACAGTAAACGTACAGTGAAGCATCGTAATCTAAAACTGGTCTCACAGGAAATGTTCAAAGCATAGTCAGTACGAAGAGTAAGTCTTCTTGTACTTAAGTTGACATTGTGCCTTCTCTATTTAATTCCGATGCAATTTCTGTGTTTCGTCGCCAATAAGAAGGTCCAAGGGATACAGCAAACCTGAAGTGGAACATAGGAATATATAACTAGTGTCACAGGAAAGGTTCAAAACATAACAAGTAAGAAGAGTCAGTCTTCTCGTACTTAAGTCCCCATTAAGCCTTTTGTATTTAATTCCGATGCAATTTCTGCGTTACATCGTCAATAAGAAGGTCAGAGGGATACTGTAAAGCTAAAGTGAAGCATCGGAATCTATAACTAGTGTCACAGGAATGGTTCAAAGCTCAGTCTGTAAGATGAGTCAGTCTTCATGTACTTAAGTCGGCTATGTGCTTTTTCTATTTAATTCCGATGCAATTTCTGAGTTTCGTCGTCAATAAGAAGGTCCAAGGGATACAGCAAACCTGAAGTGAAGCATGGGAATCAATAACTAGTGTCACAGGAATGGTTCAAAACATAGAGAGTAGGAAGAGTCAGTCTTCTTGATCTTAAGTCTGTATTGTGCCTTTTCTATTTAATTCCGACGCAACTCCTGTGTTTCATCGTCAATAAGAATGTCAGAGGGATACAGTGAACCTGAAGTGAAGCATCGGAATCTATAACTAGTGTCTCAGGAATGGTTCAAAACATTTACAGTAGGAAGAGTCAGTCTTCTTTACTTAAGTCGGCATTGTGCCTTTTCTATCTAATTCCGATGCAATTTCTGTGTTTTGTCGTCATTAAGAAGGTCCAAGGGATGCAGTAAATCTGAATTGAAGCATCAGAATCTATAGATTGTGTCACAGGAAAAGTTCAAAACACAGACAGTAAGAAGAGTCAGTCTTCTTGTACTTAAGTCGGCATTGCGCATTTTGTATTTAATTCCGATGCAATTTCTGTGTCCCGTCGTCAATAAGAAGGTCCAAGGGATACAGTAAACATATAGTGAAGCATCGGAATCTAAAACTGGTCTCACAGGAAATGTTCAAATCATTGTCAGTAAGAAGAGTCAGTCTTCTTGTACTAATGTCGGCATTGTGCCTTTTCTGTTTAATTCCGATGCAATTTCTGTATTTCGTCGTCAATAAGAAGGTCCAAGGGATACAGTAAACCTGAAGTGAGGCATCGGAATCTATAAGTAGTGTCAAAGGAAAGGTTCAAAACATAGACAGAAGGAAGAGTCAGTCTTCTTGAACTTAAGCCGGCATTGTGCCTCTTCTATTTAAATCCGATGCAATTTCTGTGTTTCGTCGTCTATAAGAAGGTCCAAGGGATACAGTAAACATACAGTGAAGCATCGGAATCTAAAACTGGTCCCACAGGAAATGTTCAAAACATAGTCAGTAAGAAGAGTCAGTCTTCTTGTACTTAAGTTGGCATTGTGCCTTCTCTATTTAATTCCGATGCAATTTCTGTGTTTCGTCGCCAATAAGAAGGTCCAAGGGATACAGCAAACCTGAAGTGGAACATAGGAATATATAACTAGTGTCACAGGAAGGGTTCAAATCATAGACAGTAAGAAGAGTCAGTCTTCTTGTACTTAAGTCGCCATTGTGCCTTTTGTATTTAATTCCGATGCAATTTCTGCGTTACATCAACAACAAGAAAGTCAGAGGGATACTGTAAACGTAAAGTGAAGCATCGGAATCTATAACTAGTGTCACAGTAATGGTTCAAAGCACAGTCTGTAAGATGAGTCAGTCTTCATGTACTTAAGTTGGCATTGTGCTTTTTCTATTTAATTCCGATGTAATTTCTGTGTTTCGTCGTCAATAAGAAGGTCCAAGGGATACAGTAAACCTGAAGTGAAGCATCGGAATCTATAACTAGTGTCAAAGGAATGGTTCAAAACATAGAGAGTAGGAACAGTTAGTCATCTTGATCTTAAGTCGGCATTGTGCCTTTTCTATTTAATTCCGACGCAACTCCTGTGTTTCATCGTCAATAAGAATGTCAGAGGGATACAGTGAACCTGAAGTGAAGCATCGGAATCTATAACTAGTGTCTCAGGAATGGTTCAAAACATTTACAGTAGGAAGAGTCAGTCTTCTTTACTTAAGTCGGCATTGTGCCTTTTCTATCTAATTCCGATGCAATTTCTGTGTTTTGTCGTCATTAAGAAGGTCCAAGGGATGCAGTAACTCTGAATTGAAGCATCGGAATCTATAGCTAGTGTCACAGGAAAAGTTCAAAACACAGACTGTAAGAAGAGTCAGTTTTCCTGCACTTAAGTCGGCATTGTGCCTTTTCTATTTAATTCCGTTGCAATTTCTGTGTTTCGTCGTCATTAAGAAGGTCCAAGGTATACAGTAAACCTGAAGTGAAGCATCGGAAGCTATATCTAGTGTCACAGGAAAGGTTCAAAACATAGACAGTAAGAAGAGTCAGTCGTCTTGGACATGAGTCAGCATTGTGACATTTGTATTTAATTCCGATGCAATTACTGTGCTTCATCGTCAATAAGAAGGTCAGATTGATACAGGAAACCTGAAGTGAAGCATCGGAATCTATAACTAGTGTCACAGGAATGGTTCAAATCATACACAGCAAGAAGAGTCAGTCTTCTTGAACTTAAGTCGGCATTGTGCATTTTGTATTTAATTCCGATGCAATTTCTGTGTTTCGTCGTCAATAAGATGGTCCAAGGGATACAGTAAACATATAGTGAAGCATCGGAATCTATAACTAGTGTCACAGGAATGGTTCAAAACATAGGGAGTAGGATGAGTTATTTATCTTGATCTTAAGTCGGCATTGTACCTTTTCTATTTAATTCCGATGCAACTTTTGTGTTTCATCGTCAATAAGAATGTCAGAGGGATACAGTGAACCTGAAGTGAAGCATCGGAATCTATAACTAGTGTCTCAGGAATGGTTCAAAACATATACAGTAGGAAGAGTCAGTCTTCTTTACTAAAGTCGGCATAGTGCTTTTTCTATTTAATTCCGATGCAATTTGTGTGTTTCGTCGTCATTAAGAAGGTCAAAGGGATGCAGTAAATCTGAATTGAAGCATCGGAATCTATAGCTAGTGGTACAGGAAAAGTTCAAAACACAGACAGTAAGAAGAGTCAGTCTTCTTGTACGTAAGTCGGCATTGTGCTTTTGTATTTCATTCCGATGCAATATATGTGTTTCATCGTCAATAAGATGGTCAGAGCGATACAGTTAACCTGAAGTGTAGCATCGGAATTTACAACTAGTGTCA
This sequence comes from Schistocerca serialis cubense, assembly GCF_023864345.2. Classification (NCBI taxonomy): domain Eukaryota; kingdom Metazoa; phylum Arthropoda; class Insecta; order Orthoptera; family Acrididae; genus Schistocerca; species Schistocerca serialis. The sequence goes on from NW_026047583.1 coordinate 52,869,382, forward strand.
CAGGAATGGTTCAAAACATAGACAGGAGGAAGAGTCAGTCTTATTGTACTTAATTTGCATTCTGCCTTTTCCATTTAATTCCGATGCTATTTCTGTGTTTCGTCGTCAATAAGAGGGTCAGAGGGATACAGTAAACCTGAAGTGAAGCATCGAAATCTATAACTAGTGTCACAGGAATGCTTCAAATCATAGGCAGTAAGAAGAGTCAGTCTTCTTGTACTTATGTCGGCATTGTGCCTTTTGTATTTAATTCCGATGCAATTTCTGTGTTTCATCGTCAATAAGAAGGTCCAAGGGATACAGTAAACATATAGTGAAGCATCGGAATCTAGAACGGGTCTCACAGGAAATGTTCAAATCATAGTCAGTAAGAAGAGTCAGTCTTCTTGTACTTAAGTCGGCATTTTGCCTTTTGTATTTAATTCCGATGCAATTTCTGTGTTTCGTCGTCAATAAGAAGGTCCAAGGGATACAGTAAACCTGAAGTGAAGCATCGGAATCTTTAACTAGTGTCACAGAAAAGGTTCAAAACATAGACAGTAAGAAGAGTCAGTGTAATTGTACGTAAGTCGGCATTTTGTCTTTTGTATTTAATTCCGATGCAATTTCTGTGTTTCGTCGTCAATAAGAAGTTCCAAGGGACACAGTGAACCTGAAGTGAAGCATCGGAATCTATAACTAGTGTCACAGGAATGGTTCAAAACATAGACAGTAAGAAGAGTCAGTTTTCTTGTACTTAAGTCGGCATTGTGCCTTTTGTATTTATTTCAGATGCAATTTCTGTGTTTCGTCGTCAATAAGAAGGTCCAAGGGATACAGTAACCTGAAGTGAAGCATCGGAATCTATAACTAGTGTCAAAGGAATGGTTCAAAACATAGAGAGTAGGAACAGTTAGTCTTCTTGATCTTAAGTCGGCATTGTGCCTTTTCTATTTAATTCCGATGCAACTACTGTCTTTCATCGTCAATAAGAATGTCAGAGGGATACAGTGAACCTGAAGTGAAGCATTGGATTCTATAACTTGTGTCTCAGGAATGGTTCAAAACATATACATTAGGAAGAGTCAGTCTTCTTTACTTAAGTCGGCATTGTGCCTTTTCTATTTAATTCCGATGCAATTTCTGTGTTTTGTCGTCATTAAGAAGGTCCAAGGGATGCAGTAACTCTGAATTGAAGCATCGGAATCTATAGCTAGTGTCACAGGAAAAGTTCAAAACACAGACTGTAAGAAGAGTCAGTTTTCCTGCACTTAAGTCGGCATTGTGCCTTTTCTATTTAATTCCGTTGCAATTTCTGTGTTTCGTCGTCATTAAGAAGGTCCAAGGGATACAGTAAACCTGAAGTGAAGCATCGGAAGCTATATCTAGTGTCACAGGAAAGGTTCAAAACATAGACAGTAAGAAGAGTCAGTCGTCTTGGACATGAGTCAGCATTGTGCCATTTGTATTTAATTCCGATGCAATTACTGTGCTTCATCGTCAATAAGAAGGTCAGATTGATACAGGAAACCTGAAGGGATGCATCGGAATCTATAACTAGTGTCACAGGAATGGTTCAAATCATACACAGCAAGAAGAGTCAGTCTTCTTGAACTTAAGTCGGCATTGTGCATTTTGTATTTAATTCCGATGCAATTTCTGTGTTTCGTCGTCAATAAGATGGTCCAAGGGATACAGTAAACATATAGTGAAGCATCGGAATCTATAACTAGTGTCACAGGAATGGTTCAAAACATAGGGAGTAGGATGAGTTATTTATCTTGATCTTAAGTCGGCATTGTACCTTTTCTATTTAATTCCGATGCAACTTTTGTGTTTCATCGTCAATAAGAATGTCAGAGGGATACAGTGAACCTGAAGTGAAGCATCGGAATCTATAACTAGTGTCTCGGGAATGGTTCAAAACATATACAGTAGGAAGAGTCAGTCTTCTTTACTAAAGTCGGCATAGTGCCTTTTCTATTTAATTCCGATGCAATTTGTGTGTTTCGTCGTCATTAAGAAGGTCAAAGGGATGCAGTAAATCTGAATTGAAGCATCGGAATCTATAGCTAGTGGTACAGGAAAAGTTCAAAACACAGACAGTAAGAAGAGTCAGTCTTCTTGTACGTAAGTCGGCATTGTGCTTTTGTATTTCATTCCGATGCAATATATGTGTTTCATCGTCAATAAGATGGTCAGAGGGATACAGTTAACCTGAAGTGTAGCATCGGAATTTACAACTAGTGTCACAGGAATGGTTCAAAACATAGACAGGAGGAAGAGTCAGTCTTATTGTACTTAATTTGCATTCTGCCTTTTCCATTTAATTCCGATGCTATTTCTGTGTTTCGTCGTCAATAAGAGGGTCAGAGGGATACAGTAAACCTGAAGTGAAGCATCGAAATCTATAACTAGTGTCACAGGAATGCTTCAAATCATAGGCAGTAAGAAGAGTCAGTCTTCTTGTACTTATGTCGGCATTGTGCCTTTTGTATTTAATTCCGATGCAATTTCTGTGTTTCATCGTCAATAAGAAGGTCCAAGGGATACAGTAAACATATAGTGAAGCATCGGAATCTAGAACGGGTCTCACAGGAAATGTTCAAATCATAGTCAGTAAGAAGAGTCAGTCTTCTTGTACTTAAGTCGGCATTTTGCCTTTTGTATTTAATTCCGATGCAATTTCTGTGTTTCGTCGTCAATAAGAAGGTCCAAGGGATACAGTAAACCTGAAGTGAAGCATCGGAATCTTTAACTAGTGTCACAGAAAAGGTTCAAAACATAGACAGTAAGAAGAGTCAGTGTAATTGTACGTAAGTCGGCATTTTGTCTTTTGTATTTAATTCCGATGCAATTTCTGTGTTTCGTCGTCAATAAGAAGTTCCAAGGGACACAGTGAACCTGAAGTGAAGCATCGGAATCTATAACTAGTGTCACAGGAATGGTTCAAAACATAGACAGTAAGAAGAGTCCGTTTTCTTGTACTTAAGTCGGCATTGTGCCTTTTGTATTTAATTCAGATGCAATTTCTGTGTTTCGTCGTCAATAAGAAGGTCCAAGGGATACAGTAAACCTGAAGTGAAGCATCGGAATCTTTAACTAGTGTCACAGAAAAGGTTCTAAACATAGTCAGTAAGAAGAGTCAGTGTAATTGTATGTAAGTCGGCATTTTGTCTTTTGTATTTAATTCCGATGCAATTTCTGTGTTTCGTCGTCAATAAGAAGTTCCAAGGGACACAGTGAACCTGAAGGGAAGCATCGGAATCTATAACTAGTGTCAAAGGAAAAGTTCAAAACATAGACAGAAGCAAGGGACAGTCTTCTTGAACTTAAGTCGGCATTGTGCCTCTTCTATTTAAATCCGATGCAATTTCTGTGTTTCGTCGTCAATAAGAAGGTCCAAGGGATACAGTAAACATACAGTGAAGCATCGGAATCTAAAACTGGTCACACAGGAAATGTTCAAAGCATAGTCAGAACGAAGAGTAAGTCTTCTTGTACTTAAGTTGACATTGTGCCTTCTCTATTTAATTCCGATGCAATTTCTGTGTTTCGTCGCCAATAAGAAGGTCCAAGGGATACAGCAAACCTGAAGTGGAACATAGGAATATATAACTAGTGTCACAGGAAAGGTTCAAAACATAGACAGTAAGAAGAGTCAGTCTTTTTGTACTTAAGTCCCCATTGTGCCCTTTGTATTTAATTCCGATGCAATTTCTGCGTTACATCGTCAATAAGAAGGTCAGAGGGATACTGTAAAGCTAAAGTGAGCATCGGAATCTATAACTAGTGTCACAGGAATGGTTCAAAGCTCAGTCTGTAAGATGAGTCAGTCTTCATGTACTTAAGTCATCATTGTGCTTTTTCTATTTAATTCCGATGCAATTTCTGTGTTTCGTCGTCAATAAGAAGGTCCAAGGGATACAGTAAACCTGAAGTGAAGCATGGGAATCAATAACTAGTGTCACAGGAATGGTTCAAAACATAGAGAGTAGGAAGAGTTAGTCTTCTTGATCTTAAGACTGTATTGTGCCTTTTCCATTTAATTCCGATGCAACTCCTGTGTTTCATCGTCAATTAGAATGTCAGAGGGATACAGTGAACCTGAAGTGAAGCATCGGAATCTATAACTAGTGTCTCAGGAATGGTTCAAAACATATACAGTAGGAAGAGTCAGTCTTCTTTACTTAAGTCGGCATTGTGCCTTTTCTATCTAATTCCGATGCAATTTCTGTGTTTTGTCGTCATTAAGAAGGTCCAAGGGATGCAGTAAATCTGAATTGAAGCATCGGAATCTATAGCTAGTGTCACAGGAAAAGTTCAAAACACAGACAGTAAGAAGAGTCAGTCTTCTTGTACGTAAGTCGGCATTGTGCTTTTGTATTTCATTCCGATGCAATATATGTGTTTCATCGTCAATAAGATGGTCAGAGGGATACAGTAAACCTGAAGTGTAGCATCGGAATTTACAACTAGTGTCACAGGAAAGGTTCAAAACATAGACAGGAGGAAGAGTCAGTCTAATTGTACTTAATTTGCATTCTGCCATTTCCATTTAATTCCGATGCTATTTCTGTGTTTCGTCGTCAATAAGAGGGTCAGAGGGATACAGTAAACCTGAAGTGAAGCATCGAAATCTATAACTAGTGTCACAGGAATGCTTCAAAACATAGGCAGTAAGAAGAGTCAGTCTTCTTGTACTTAAGTCGGCATTGTGCCTTTTGTATTTAATTCCGATGCAATTTCTGTGTTTCATCGTCAATAAGAAGGTCCAAGGGATACAGTTAACATATAGTGAAGCATCGGAATCTAAAACTGGTCTCACAGGAAATGTTCAAATCATAGTCAGTAAGAAGAGTCAGTCTTCTTGTACTTATGTCGGCATTGTGCCTTTTCTATTTAATTCCGATGCAATTTCTGTGTTTCGTCGTCAATAAGAAGGTCCAAGGGATACAGTAAACCTGATGTGAGGCATCGGAATCTATAAGTAGTGTCAAAGGAAAGGTTCAAAACATAGACAGAAGGAAGAGTCTGTCTTCTTGAACTTAAGCTGGCATTGTGCCTCTTCTATTTAAATCCGATGCAATTTCTGTGTTTCGTCGTCAATAAGAAGGTCCAAGGGATACAGTAAACATACAGTGAAGCATCGTAATCTAAAACTGGTCTCACAGGAAATGTTCAAAGCATAGTCAGTACGAAGAGTAAGTCTTCTTGTACTTAAGTTGACATTGAGCCTTCTCTATTTAATTCCGATGCAATTTCTGTGTTTCGTCGCCAATAAGAAGGTCCAAGGGATAGAGCAAACCTGAAGTGGAACATAGGAATATATAACTAGTGTCACAGGAAAGGGTCAAAACATAGACTGTAAGAAGAGGCAGTCTTCTTGTACTTAAGTCCCCATTGTGCCTTTTGGATTTAATTCCGATGCAATTTCTGCGTTACATCGTCAATAAGAAGGTCAGAGGGATACTGTAAAGCTAAAGTGAAGCATCGGAATCTATAACTATTGTCACAGGAATGGTTCATAGCTCAGTCTGTAAGATGAGTCAGTCTTCATGTACTTATGTCGGCATTGTGCTTTTTCTATTTAATTCCGATGCAATTTCTGTGTTTCGTCGTCAATAAGGAGGTCCAAGGGATATAGGAAACCTGAAGTGAAGCATGGGAATCAATAACTAGTGTCACAGGAATGGTTCAAAACATAGAGAGTAGGAAGAGTTAGTCTTCTTGATCTTAAGTCTGTATTGTGCCTTTTCTATTTAATTCCGATGCAACTCCTGTGTTTCATCGTCAATAAGAATGTCAGAGGGATACAGTGAACCTGAAGTGAAGCATCGGAATCTATAACTAGTGTCTCAGGAATGGTTCAAAACATATACAGTAGGAAGAGTCAGTCTTCTTTACTTAAGTCGGCATTGTGCCTTTTCTATCTAATTCCGATGCAATTTCTGTGTTTTGTCGTCATTAAGAAGGTCCAAGGGATGCAGTAAATCTGAATTGAAGCATCGGAATCTATAGATAGTGTCACAGGAAAATTTCAAAACACAGACAGTAAGAAGAGTCAGTCTTCTTGTACTTAAGTCGGCATTGTGCCTTTTCTATTTAATTCCGATGCAATTTCTGCGTTTCGTCGTCATTAATAAGGTCCAAGGGATACAGTAAACCTGAAGTGAAGCATCGGAAGCTATATCTAGTGTCACAGGAAAGGTTCAAAACATAGACAGTAAGAAGAGTCAGTCTTCTTGGACATGAGTCAGCATTGTGCCATTTGTATTTAATTCCGATGCAATTACTGTGCTTCATCGTCAATAAGAAGGTCAGAGGGATACAGTAAACCTGAAGTGAAGCATCGGAATCTATAACTAGTGTCACAGGAACGGTTCAAATCATACACAGCAAGAAGAGTCAGTCTTCTTGTACTTAAGTCGGCATTGCGCATTTTGTATTTAATTCCGATGCAATTTCTGTGTCTCGTCGTCAATAAGAAGGTCCAAGGGATACAGTAAACATATAGTGAAGCATCGGAATCTAAAACTGGTCTCACAGGAAATGTTCAAATCATTGTCAGTAAGAAGAGTCAGTCTTCTTGTACTTATGTCGGCATTGTGCCTTTTCTATTTAATTCCGATGCAATTTCTGTGTTTCCTCGTCAATAAGAAGGTCCAAGGGATACAGTAAACCTGAAGTGAGGCATCGGAATCTATAAGTAGTGTCAAAGGAAAGGTTCAAAACATAGACAGAAGGAAGAGTCAGTCTTCTTGAACTTAAGACGGCATTGTGCCTCTTCTATTTAAATCCGATGCAATTTCTGTGTTTCGTCGTCTATAAGAAGGTCCAAGGGATACAGTAAACATACAGTGAAACATCGGAATCTAAAACTGGTCTCAAAGGAAATGTTCAAAACATAGTCAGTAAGAAGAGTCAGTCTTCTTGTACTTAAGTTGGCATTGTGCCTTCTCTATTTAATTCCGATGCAATTTCTGTGTTTCTTCGCCAATAAGAAGGTCCAAGGGATACAGCAAACCTGAAGTGGATCATAGGAATATATAACTAGTGTCACAGGAAGGGTTCAAATCATAGACAGTAAGAAGAGTCAGTCTTCTTGTACTTAAGTCGCCATTGTGCCTTTTGTATTTAATTCCGATGCTATTTCTGCGTTACATCAACAACAAGAAGGTCAGAGGGATACTGTAAACGTAAAGTGAAGCATCGGAATCTATAACTAGTGTCACAGTAATGGTTCAAAGCACAGTCTGTAAGATGAGTCAGTCTTCATGTACTTAAGTTGGCATTGTGCTTTTTCTATTTAATTCCGATGCAATTTCTGTGTTTCGTCGTCAATAAGAAGGTCCAAGGGATACAGTAAACCTGAAGTGAAGCATCGGAATTTATAACTAGTGTCACAGGAATGGTTCAAAACATAGAGAGTAGGAAGAGTTAGTCTTCTTGATCTTAAGTCGGCATTGTGCCTTTTCTATTTAATTCCGATGCAACTTCTGTCTTTCATCGTCAATAAGAATGTCAGAGGGATACAGTGAACCTGAAGTGAAGCATTGGATTCTATAACTTGTGTCTCAGGAATGGTTCAAAACATATACATTAGGAAGAGTCAGTCTTCTTTACTTAAGTCGGCATTGTGCCTTTTCTATTTAATTCCGATGCAATTTCTGTGTTTTGTCGTCGTTAAGAAGGTCCAAGGGATGCAGTAACTCTGAATTGAAGCATCGGAATCTATAGCTAGTGTCACAGGAAAAGTTCAAAACACAGACAGTAAGAAGAGTCAGTCTTCCTGCACTTAAGTCTTCATTGTGCCTTTTCTACTTAATTCCGTTGCAATTTCTGTGTTTCGTCGTCATTAAGAAGGTCCAAGGGATACAGTAAACCTGAAGTGAAGCATCGGAAGCTATATCTAGTGTCACAGGAATGGTTCAAAACATAGACAGTAAGAAGAGTCAGTCGTCTTGGACATGAGTCAGCATTGTGCCATTTGTATTTAATTCCGATGCAATTACTGTGCTTCATCGTCAATAAGAAGGTCAGATTGATACGGGAAACCTGAAGTGAAGCATCGGAATCTATAACTAGTGTCACAGGAATGGTTCAAATCATACACAGCAAGAAGAGTCAGTCTTCTTGAACTTAAGTCGGCATTGTGCATTTTGTATTTAATTCCGATGCAATTTCTGTGTTTCGTCGTCAATAAGATGGTCCAAGGGATACAGTAAACATATAGTGAAGCATCGGAATCTATAACTAGTGTCACAGGAATGGTTCAAAACATAGGGAGTAGGATGAGTTATTTTTCTTGATCTTAAGTCGGCATTGTACCTTTTCTATTTAATTCCGATGCAACTTTTGTGTTTCATCGTCAATAAGAATGTCAGAGGGATACAGTGAACCTGAAGTGAAGCATCGGAATCTATAACTAGTGTCTCAGGAATGGTTCAATACATATACAGTAGGAAGTGTCAGTCTTCTTTACTAAAGTCGGCATTGTGCCTTTTCTATTTAATTCCGATGCAATTTGTGTGTTTCGTCGTCATTAAGAAGGTCAAAGGGATGCAGTAAATCTGAATTGAAGCATCGGAATCTATTGCTAGTGGTACAGGAAAAGTTCAAAACACAGACACTAGGAAGAGTCAGTCTTCTTGTACGTAAGTCGGCATTGTGCTTTTGTATTTCATTCCGATGCAATATATGTGTTTCATCGTCAATAAGATGGTCAGAGGGATACAGTAAACCGGAAGTGTAGCATCGGAATTTACAACTAGTGTCACAGGAATGGTTCAAAACATAGACAGGAGGAAGAGTCAGTCTTATTGTACTTAATTTGCATTCTGCCTTTTCCATTTAATTCCGATGCTATTTCTGTGTTTCGTCGTCAATAAGAGGGTCAGAGGGATACAGTAAACCTGAAGTGAAGCATCGAAATCTATAACTAGTGTCACAGGAATGCTTCAAATCATAGGCAGTAAGAAGAGTCAGTCTTCTTGTACTTAAGTCGGCATTGTGCCTTTTGTATTTAATTCCGATGCAATATCTGTGTTTCATCGTCAATAAGAAGGTCCAAGGGATACAGTAAACATATAGTGAAGCATCGGAATCTAGAACGGGTCTCACAGGAAATGTTCAAATCATAGTCAGTAAGAAGAGTCAGTCTTCTTGTACTTAAGTCGGCATTTTGCCTTTTGTATTTAATTCCGATGCAATTTCTGTGTTTCGTCGTCAATAAGAAGGTCCAAGGGATACAGTAAACCTGAAGTGAAGCATCGGAATCTTTAACTAGTGTCACAGAAAAGGTTCAAAACATAGACAGTAAGAAGAGTCAGTGTAATTGTACGTAAGTCGGCATTTTGTCTTTTGTATTTAATTCCGATGCAATTTCTGTGTTTCGTCGTCAATAAGAAATTCCAAGGGACACAGTGAACCTGAAGTGAAGCATCGGAATCTATAACTAGTGTCACAGGAATGGTTCGAAACATAGACAGTAAGAAGAGTCAGTTTTCTTGTACTTAAGTCGGCATTGTGCCTTTTGTATTTAATTCAGATGCAATTTCTGTGTTTCGTCGTCAATAAGAAAGTCCAAGGGATACAGTAAACATATAGTGAAGCATGGGAACCTAAAACGGGTCTCACAGGAAATGTTCAAAACATAGTCAGTAACAAGAGTCAGTCTTCTTGTACTTAAGTAAGCTTTGTGCCTTTTCTATTTAATTCAGATGCAATTTCTGTGTTTCGACGTCAATAAGAAGGTCCAGGGGATACAGTAAACCTGAAGTGAAGCATCGGAATCTATAACTAGTGTCACAGGAGTGGTTCAAAATTTAGACAGTAAGAAGAGTCAGTCTTCCTTGTACTTAAGTCGGCATTGTGCCTTTTCTGTTTAATTCCGATGCAATTTCTGTTTCATCGTCAATAAGAATGTCTGAGGGATACAGTAAACCTGAAGTGAAGCATCGGAATCTATAACTAGTGTCTCAGGAATGGTTCAAAATATATACAGTAGGAAGAGTCAGTCTTCTTTACTTAAGTGGGCATTGTGCCTTTTATATTTAATTCCGATGCAATTTCTGCGTTACATCGTGAATAAGAAGGTCTGAGGGATACAGTAAACCTAAAGTGAAGCTTCGGAATCTATAACTAGTGTCACAGGAATGTTTCAAAACACAGTCTGTAAGTTGAGTCAGTCTGCATGTACTTAAGTCGGCATTGTGCTTTTTCTATTTAATTCCGATGCAATTTCTGTGTTTCGTCGTCAATAAGAAGGTCCAAGGGATACAGTAAACCTGAAGTGAAGCATCGGAATCTATAACTAGTGTCACAGGAATGGTTCAAAACATAGAGAGTGGGATGAGTTAGTTTTCTTGATCTTAAGTCGCGCAATGTGCCTTTTCTATTTAATTCCGATGCAACTTCTGTGTTTCATCGTCAATAAGAATGTCAGAGGGATACAGTGAACCTGAAGTGAAGCATCGGAATCTATAACTAGTGTCTCAGGAATGGTTCAAAACATATACAGTAGGAAGAGTCAGTCTTCTTTACTTAAGTCGGCATTGTGCCTTTTCTATTTAATTCCGACGCAATTTCTGTGTTTCGTCGTCATTAAGAAGGTCCAAGGGATGCAGTAAATCTAAATTGAAGCATCGGAATCTATAGCCAGTGTCACAGGAAAAGTTCAAAACACAGACAGTAAGAAGAGTCAGTCTTCTTGTACTTAAGTCTGCATTGTGCCTTTTTGTATTTCATTCCGATGCAATATATGTGTTTCATCGTCAATAAGATGGTCAGAGGGATACAGTAAACCTGAAGTGTAACATCGGAATTTACATCTAGTGTCACAGGAATGGTTCAAAACATAGACACGAGGAAGAGTCAGTCTTATTGTACTTAATTTGCATTGTGCCTTTTCTATTTAATTCCGATGCTATTTCTGTCATTCGTCGTCAATAAGAGGGTCAGAGGGATACAGTAAACCTGAAGTGAAGCATCGAAACCTATAACTAGTGTCACAGGAATGGTTCAAAACATAGGCGGTAAGAAGAGTCAGTCTTCTTCTACTTAAGTCGGCATTGTGCCTTTTGTAATTAATTCCGATGCAATTTCTTTGTTTCATCGTCAATAAGAAGGTCCAAGGGATACAGTAAACATATAGTGAAGCATCGGAATCTAAAACTGGTCTCACAGGAAATGTTCAAATCATAGTCAGTAAGAAGAGTCAGTCTTCTTGTACTTAAGTCGGCAATGTGCCTTTTCTATTTAATTCCGATGCAATATCTGTGTTTCGTCGTCAACAAGAAGGTCCAAGGGCTACAGTAAACCTGAAGTGAGGCAACGAACCTAAAACCGGTCTCACAGGATAGGCTCAATACATATAGAGTAAGAAGAGTCAGTCATCTTGTATTACAGTCGGCATTGTGCATTTTGTATTTAATTCCGATGCAATTTCTGTGTTTCATCGTCAATAAGAAGGTCAGAGGGATACAGTAAACCTGAAGTGAAGCATCGGAATGAATAACTACTGTCACAGGAATGGTTAAAACATAGACAGTAGAAAGAGTCAGTCGTTTTGTACTTAAATCGGCATTCTGTCTTTTGTATTTAATCCCGATGCAATTTCTGTGTTTCGTCGTCAATAAGAAGGTCCAAGGGATACAGTAAACCTGAAGTGAAGCATCGGAATCTATATCTAGTGTCACAGGAATGGTTTATAACATAGAGACGGAAGAGTCAGTCTTCTTGTACTTATGTCGGCATTGTGCCTTTTCAATTTAATTCCGATGCAATTTCTGTGTTTCGACGTCAATAAGAAGGTCCAGGGGATACAGTAAACATGAAGTGAAGCATCGGAATCTATAACTAGTGTCACAGGAATGGTTCAAAACATAGACAGTAAGAAGAGTCAGTCTTCTTGTACTTAAGTCGGCATTGTGCCTTTTGTATTTAATTCCGATGCAATTTCTGTGTTTCATCGTCAATAAGAAGGTCCAAGGGATATAGTAAACATATAGTGAAGCATCGGAATCTAAAACTGGTCTCAAAGGAAATGTTCAAATCATAGTCAGTAAGAAGAGTCAGACTTCTTGGTTTTAAGTCGGCAATGTGCCTTTTCTATTTAATTCCGATGCAATTTCTGTGTTTCGTCGTCAACAAGAAGGTCCAAGGGCTACAGTAAACCTGAAGTGAGGCAACGGAACCTAAAACCGGTCTCACAGGAAAGGCTCAAAACATAGAGAGTAAGAAGAGTCAGTCATCTTGAATTTCAGTCGGCATTGTGCCTTTTGTATTTAATTCCGATGCAATTTCTGTGTTTCATCGTCAATAAGAAGGGCAGAGGGATACAGTAAACCTGAAGTGAAGCATCGGAATGTATAACTACTGTCACAGGAATGGTTAAAACATAGACAGTAGGAAGAGTCAGTCGTTTTGTACTTAAATCGGCATTCTGTCTTTTGTATTTAATCCCGATGCAATTTCTGTGTTTCGTCGTCAATAAGAAGGTCCAAGGGATACAGTAAACCTGAAGTGAAGCATCGGAATCTATAACTAGTGTCACAGGAATGGTTTATAACATAGACACGGAAGAGTCAGTCTTCCTGTACTTAAGTCGGCATTTTGCCTTTTTTATTTAATTCCGATGCAATTTCTGTGTGTCGTCGTCAATAAGAAGGTCCAAGGGACACAGTAAACCTGACGTGAAGCATCGGAATCTATAACTAGTGTCATAGAATAGGTTCAAAACATAGACAGTATGAAGAGTCAGTCTAATTGTACGTAAGTCGGCATTCTGTCTTTTGTATTTAATCCCGATGCAATTTCTGTGTTTCGTCGTCAATAAGAAGGTCCAAGGGATACAGTAAACCTGAAGTGAAGCATCGGAATCTATATCTAGTGTCACAGGAATGGTTTATAACATAGACACGGAAGAGTCAGTCTTCTTGTACATATGTCGGCATTGTGCCTTTTGTATTTAATTCAGATGCAATTTCTGTGTTTCGTCGTCAATAAGAAAGTCCAAGGGATACAGTAAACATATAGTGAAGCATGGGAACCTAAAACGGGTCTCACAGGATATGTTCAAAACGTAGTCAGTAAGAAGAGTCAGTCTTCTTGTACTTAAGTCTGCATTGTGCCTTTTCTATTTAATTCCGATGCAATTTCTGTGTTTCGTCGTCATTAAGAAGGTCCAAGGGATGCAGTAAACCTGAATTGAAGCATCGGAATCTATAGCTAGTGTCACAGGAAAAGTTCAAAACACAGACAGTAAGAAGAATCAGTCTTCTTGTACTTAAGTCTGCATTGTGCCTTTTGTATTTCATTCCGATGCAATATATGTGTTTCATCATCAATAAGATGGTCAGAGGGATACAGTAAACCTGATTGTAGCATCGGAATTTACAACTAGTGTCACAGGAATGGTTCAAAACATAGACAGGAGGAAGAGTCAGTCTTATTGTACTTAATTAGCATTGTGCCTTTTCTATTTAATTCCGATGCTATTTCTGTGTTTCGTAGTCAATAAGAGGGTCAGAGGGATACAGTAAACCTGAAGTGAAGCATCGAAATCTATAACTAGTGTCACAGGAATGGTTCAAACATAGGCAGTAAGAAGAGTCAGTCTTCTTGTACTTAAGTCGGCATTGTGCCTTTTGTATTTAATTCCGATGCAATTTCTTTGTTTCATCGTCAATAAGAAGGTCGAAGGGATACAGTAAACATATAGTGAAGCGTCGGAATCCAAAACTGGTCTCACAGGAAATGTTCAAATCATAGTCAGTAAGAAGAGTCAGTCTTCTTGTACTTAAGTCGGCAATGTGCCTTTTCTATTTAATTCCGATGCAATTTCTGTGTTTCGTCGTGAACAAGAAGGTCCAAGGGCTACAGTAAACCTGAAGTGAGGCAACGGAACCTAAAACCGGTCTCACAGGAAAGGCTCAAAACATAGAGAGTAAGAAGAGTCAGTCATCTTGTATTTCAGTTGGCATTGTGCCTTTTGTATTTAATTCCGATGCAATTTCTGTGTTTCATCGTCAGTAAGAAGGTCAGAGGGATACAGTAAACCTGAAGTGAAGCATCGGAATGTATAACTACTGTCACAGGAATGGTTAAAACATAGACAGTAGGAGGAGTCAGTCGCTTTGTACTTAAATCGGCTTTCTGTCTTTTGTATTTAATCCCGATGCAATTTCTGTGTTTCGTCGTCAATAAGAAGGTCCAAGGGATACAGTAAACCTGAAGTGAAGCATCGGAATCTATATCTATTGTCACAGGAATGGTTTATAACATAGACACGGATGAGTCAGTCTACTTGTACTTAAGTCGGCATTTTGCCTTTTCTATTTAATTCCGATGCAATTTCTGTGTTTCGTCGTCAATAAGAAGGTCCAAGGGATACAGTAAACCTGAAGTGAAGCATCGGAATCTATAACTAGTGTCACAGAAAAGGTTCAAAACATAGACAGTAAGAAGAGTCAGTCTTATTGTACGTAAGTTGCATTGTGTCTTTTGTATTTAATTCCGATGCAATTTCTGTGTTTCATCGTCAAAAAGAAGGTCAGAGGGATACAGTAAACCTGAAGTGAAGCATCAGAATCTATAACTAGTGTCACAGGAATGGTTAGAACATAGACAGTAGGAAGAGTCAGTTGTTTTGTACTTACGTCGGCAAGGTGTCTTTTGTATTTAATCCCGATGCAATTTCTGTGTTTCGTCGTCAATAAGAAGGTCTAAGGGATACAGTAAACCTGAAGTGAAGCATCGGAATCTATATCTAGCGTCACAGGAATGGTATAAAATATAGACACGGAAGAGTCAGTCTTCTTGTACTTAAGTCGGCCTTTTGGTTTTTCTATTTATTTCCGATGCTATTTCTGTGTATCGTCGTCAATAAGAAGGTCCAAGGGATACACTAAACCTGAAGTGAAGCATCGGAATCTATAAGAAGTGTCACAGAAAAGGTTCAATACATAGACAGTAAGAAGAGACAGTCTTATTGTACTTAAGTCGGCATTGTACCATTTGTATTTAATTCCGATGCAATTTCTGTGTTTCATCGTCAATAAGGCGGTCCAAGGGAAACAGTAAACCTGCAGTGAAGCATCGAAATCTATAACTAGTGTCACAGGAATGGTTCAAAACATAGACAGTAGGAAGAGTCAGTCTTCTTGTACTTAAGTCGCCATTGTGCCCCTTTTATTTAATTCCGATGCAATTTCTGTGTCTCATCGTCAATAAGAAGGTCCAAGGGATACAGTAAACATATAGTGAAGCATCGGAATCTAAAACTGGTCTCACAGGAAATGTTCAAAACATAGTCAGTAAGAAGAGTCAGTCTTCTTGTACTTAAGTCGGCAATGTGCCTTTTGTATTTATTTCCGATGCAATTTCTGTGTTTCGTCGTCAATAAGAAGGTCCAAGGGATACAGTAAACCTGAAGTCAAGCATCGGAATCTAAAACCGGTCTCACAGGAAAAGCTCAAAACATAGAGAGTAAGAAGAGAGAGTCATCTTGTATTTGAGTCGGCATTGTGCCTTTTGTATTTAATTCCGATGCAATATCTGTGTTTAATCGTCAATAAGAAGTTTACAGGGATACAGTAAACCTGAAGTGAAGCTTCGGAGTCTATAACCAGTTTCACTGGAATGGTTAAAACATAGACAGTAGGAAGAGTCGGTCTCCTTGTACTTAGGTCGGCATTGTGACTTTTGCATTTAATTCCGATGCAATTTCTGTGTTTCATCGTCAATAAAAAGGTCAAAGGGATACAGTAAACATATAGTGAAGCATCAGAATCTAAAACTGGTCTCACAGGAAATGTTCAAATCATAGTCAGTAAGAAGAGTCAGTCTTCTTGTACCTATGTCGGCATTGTGCATTTTCTATTTAATTCCGATGCAATTTCTGTGTTTCGTCGTCAATAAGAAGGACCAAGGGATAGAGTGAACCTGAAGTGAAGCATCGGAATCTAAAACCGGACAAACAGGAAAGGTTCAAAACATAGAGAGTAAGAAGAGTCAGTCATCTTGTATTTGAGTCGGCATTGTGCCTTTTGTATTTAATCCCGATGCAATTTCTGTGTTTGATCGTCAATAAGAAGGTCAGAGCGATACAGTAAACCTGAAGTGAAGCATCGGAATCGATAACTAATGTCACAGGAATGGTTCAAAACACAGACAGTAGGAAGAGTTCGATTTCTTGTACTTAAGTCGGCATTGTGCCTTTTGTATTTAATTCCGATGCAATTTCTGTGTTTCATCGTCAATAAGAAGGTCAGAGCGATACAGTAAACCTGAAGTAAAGCATCGGAATCTATAACTAGTGTCACAGTAATAGTTCAAAACATAGACAGTAGGAAGAGTCAGTTTTCTTGTACTTAAGTCGGCATTGTGCCTTTTGTAATTAATTCCGATGCAATTTCTGTGTTTCATCAACAATAAGAAGGTCACAGGGATACTGTAAACCTGAAGTGAAGCATCGGAATCTATACCTAGTGTCACAGGAATGGTTCAAAACATAAACAGTAAGAAGAGTCAGTTTTCTTGTACTTGGGTCGACATTGTGCCTTTTGTATTTAATTCCAACCTAATTTCTGTGTTTCAACGTCATTACGACGGTCAGAGGGATACAGTAAACCTGAAGTGAAGCATCGGAATCTATAACTAGTGTCACAGGAGTGGTTCAGAACATAGACAGTAGTAAGAGTCAGTTTTCTTGTACTTAAGTCGGCATTGTGCCTTTTGTATTTAATTCCGATGCAATTTCTGTGTTTCATCAACAATAGGAAGGTCACAGGGATACATTAAAACTGAATTGAAGCATCGGAAGTTTTAACTAGTGTCATAGGCATGGTTCAAAACATAGACAGTAAGAAGAGTCAGTTTTCTTGTACTTAAGTCGGCATTGTGCCTTTGGTATTAATTGCCGATGCAATTTCTGTGATTCATCGTCAATAAGAAGGTCAGCTGGATACAGTAAACCTGTAGTGAAGCATCGGAATCTATAACTTGTGTCACAGGAATGGCTCAAAACATAGACAGTAGGAAAAGTCAGTTTTCTTGTACTTAAGTCGGCATTGTGCCTTTAGTATTTAATTCCGATGCAATTTCTGTGTTTCATCAACAATAAGAAGGTCTGAGGGATACAGTAAACCTGAAGTGAAGCATCGGAATCTATAACTAGTGTCTCAGGAATGGTTCAAAACATAGACAGTAAGAAGAGTCAGTTTTCTTGTACTTAAGTCATCATTGTGCCTTTTGTATGTAATTCCGATGCAATTTCTGTGTTTCATCGTCAATAAGAAGGTCAGAGGGATAAAGTAAACCTGAAGTGAAGCATCGGAATCTATAACTAGTGTCACAGGAATAGTTCAAAGCATAGACAGTAGGAAGAGTCAGTTTTCTTGTACTTGGGTCGACATTGTGCCTTTTGTATTTAATTCCAACCTAATTTCTGTGTTTCAACGTCATTACGACGGTCAGAGGGATACAGTAAACCTGAAGTGAAGCATCGGAATCTATAACTAGTGTCACAGGAACGGTTCAAAACATAGACAGTAGGAAGAGTCAGTTTTCTTGTACTTAAGTCGGCATTGTGCCTTTTGTATTTAATTCCGATGCAATTTCTGTGTTTCATCAACAATAAGAAGGTCACAGGGATACTGTAAACCTGAAGTGAAGCATCGGAATCTATAACTAGTGTCACATGAATGGTTCAAAACATAAACAGTAAGAAGAGTCAGTTTTCTTGTACTTGGGTCGACATTGTGCCTTTTGTATTTAATTCCAACCTAATTTCTGTGTTTCAACGTCATTACGACAGTCAGAGGGATACAGTAAACCTGAAGTGAAGCATCGGAATCTATAACTAGTGTCACAGGAGTGGTTCAAAACATAGACAGTAGGAAGAGTCAGTTCTCTTGTACTTAAGTCGGCATTGTGCCTTTTGTATTTAATTCCGATGCAATTTCTGTGTTTCATCAACAATAGGAAGGTCACAGGGATACATTAAAACTGAATTGAAGCATCGGAATTTATAACTAGTGTCATAGGCATGGTTCAAAACATAGACAGTAAGAAGAGTCAGTTTTCTTGTACTTAAGTCCGCATTGTGCCTTTGGTATTAATTGCCGATGCAATTTCTGTGATTCATCGTCAATAAGAAGGTCAGCTGGATACAGTAAACCTGTAGTGAAGCATCGGAATCTATAACTTGTGTCACAGGAATGGCTCAAAACATAGACAGTAGGAAAAGTCAGTTTTCTTGTACTTAAGTCGGCATTGTGCCTTTAGTATTTAATTCCGATGCAATTTCAGTGTTTCATCAACAATAAGAAGGTCAGAGGGATACAGTAAACCTGAAGTGAAGCATCGGAATCTATAACTAGTGTCACAGGAGTGGTTCAAAACATATACAGTGAGAGGAGTCTGTCTTCTTGTACTTGAGTCGGCATTGTGCCTTTTGTATTTAATTCCGATGCAATTTATGTGTTTCATCGTCAATAAGAAGGTCAGACGGATACAGTAAAACTGAAGTGAAGCATCGGAATCTATAACTAGTGTCACAGGAATGGTTCAAAACATAGACAGTAAGAAGAGTCAGTCTTCATGTACTTGAGTCGGCATTGTGCCTTTTGTATTTAATTCCGATGCAATTTCTGTGTTTCATCGTCAATAAGAAGGTCAGAAGGATACAGTAAAACTGAAGTGAAGCATCGGAATCTATAACTAGTGTCACAGGAGTGGTTCAAAACATAGACAGTAGGAGGAGTCAGTCTTCTTGTACTTAAGTCGGCATTGTGCCTTTTGTATTTAATTCCGATGCAATTTCTGTGTTTCATCGTCAATAAGAAGGTCAGCTGGATAAGGTAATAATGAAGTGAAGCATCGGAATCTATAACTAGAGTCACAGGAATGGTTCAAAACAAAGACAGGAAAAAGAGACAGTTATCTTGCTGGAGTCGGCATTGTGCCTTTTGTATTTAATTCCGATGAAATTTCTGTGTTTGATCGTCAAAAAGAAGGTCAGAGGGACACAGTAAACCAGAAGTGAAGCAACGGAATCTATAACTAGTGTCACAGGAATGGTTCAAAGCATAGACAATAAGAAGAGTCAGTATTCTTGTACTTAAATTGGCATTGTGCCTTTGTATTTAATTAAGATGCAACTTCTGTGTTTCATCGTCAATAAGGAGGTCAGAGTTATACAGTAAACCTGAAGTGAAGCATCGGAATCTAAAACTAGTGTCACAGGAATGGTTCAAAACATAGACAGTAGGAAGAGTCAGTCTACTAGTACTTGAGTCGGCATTGTGCCTTTTGTATTTAATTCCGATGCAATTTCTGTGTTTCATCGTCAATAAGATTGGTCCAAGGGATACAGTAAACCTGAAATGAAGCATCCGAATCTAAAACCGGTCTCACAGGAAAGGTTCAAATTATAGACAATAAGAAGAGCCAGTCTTCTTGTACTTGAGTCGACATTGTGCCTTTTGTATTTAATTCCGATGCAGTAATCTGTGTCTCATCGTCAATAAGACGGTCAGAGGGATACAGTAAACCTGAAGTGAAGCATCGGAATCAATAAATAGTGTCACAGGAATGGTTCAAAACATAGACAGTAGGAAGAGTCAGTCTTCTTGTAATTAAGTCGGCATTGTGCGTTTTGTATCTAATTCCGATGCAATATCTGTGTTTCATCGTCAATAAGAAGGTCTGAGGGATACAGTAAAACTTAAGTGAAGCATCGGAATCTATAACTAGTGTCTCAGGAATGGTTCAAAACATAGACAGTAAGAAGAGTCAGTGTTCTTGTCAGAGGGATACAGTAAACCTTTTGTATGTAATTCCGATACAATTTCTGTGTTTCATCGTCAATAAGAAGGTCAGAGGGATACCGTAAACCTGAAGTGAAGCATCGGAATCTATAACTAGTGTCACAGGAATGGTTCAAAACATAGACAGTAAGAAGAGTCAGTTTTCTTGTCAGAGGGATACAGTAAACCTTTTGTATGTAATTCCGGTGCAATTTCTATGTTTCATCGTCAATAAGAAGGTCAGAGGGATACAGTAAACCTGAAGCGAAACATCGGAATCTATAACTAGTGTCACAGGAATGGTTCAAAACATAGACAGTAAGAAGAGTCAATTTGCTTGTACTTCAGTCGCCATTGTGCCTTTTCTACTTAATTCCGATGCAATTTCTGTGTTTCATTGTCAATACGACGGTCAGAGGGATACAGTAAACCTGAAGTGAAGCATCCGAATCTATAACTAGTGTCACAGGAATGGTTCAAAACATAGACAGTAAGAAGAGTCAGTCTTCTAGTACTTAAGTCGGCATTGTGCCTTTTGTATTTAATTCCGATGCATTTTCTGTGTTTCATCGTCAATAAGAGGGTCAGAGGGATACAGTAAACCTGAAGTGATGTTTCGGAATCAATGACTAGTGTCACAGGAATGGTTCAAAGCATAGTTATTAAGAAGAGTCTGTTTCCTTGTACATAAGTCGGCATTGTGCCTCTTCTATTCAATTCCGATGCAATTTCTGTGTTTCGTCGTCAGAAACAAGGTCCAAGGGATACATTAAACCTGAAGTGAATCATCGGAATCTAAAACCGGTCTCACAGGAAAGGTTCAAAGCATAGACAGTAAGAAGAGCCAGTCTTCTTGTACTTGAGTCGGCATTGTGCATTTTGTATTTAATTCCGATGCAATTTCTGTGTTTCATCGTCAGTACGCCGGTCAGAGGCATACAGTAAACCTGAAGTGATGCATCGGAATCAAAAACTAGTGTCACAGGAATGGTTCAAAACATAGACTGTAACAAGAGTCAGTCTTCTTGTACATAAGTCGGCATTGTGCCTTTTGTATATAACTCCGATGCAATTTCTGTGTTTCATCGTCAATAAGAAGCTCAGAGGGATACAATAAACCAGAAGTGAAGCATCGGAATCTATAACTAGTGTCACAGGAATGGTTCAAAACATAGACAGTAAGAAGAGTCAATTTGCTTGTACTTAAGTCGGCATTGTGCCATTTCTATTTAATTCCGATGCAATTTCTGTGTTTCATCGTCAATACGACGGTCAGAGGGATACAGTAAACCTGAAGTGAAGCATCCGAATCTTTAACTAGTGTCACAGGAATGGTTCAAAACATAGACACTAAGAAGAGTCAGTCTTCTAGTACTTAAGTCGGCATTGTGCCTCTTGTATTTAATTCCGATGCATTTTCTGTGTTTCATCGTCAATAAGAGCGTCAGACGGATACAGTAAACCTGAAGTGATGCTTCGGAATCTATGACTAGTGTCACAGAAATGGTTCAAAACATAGTTATTAAGAAGAGTCTGTTTCCTTGTACATAAGTCGGCATTGTGCCTCTTCTATTCAATTCCGATGCAATTCCTGTGTTTCGTCGTCAGAAACAAGGTCCAAGGGACACTGTAAACCTGAAGTGAAGCTTCGTAATCTAAAGCCGGGCTCACAGGAAAGGTTCAAAACATAGACAGTAAGAAGAGCCAGTCTTCTTGTACTTGAGTCGGCATTGTGCGTTTTGTATTTAATTCCGATGTAATTTCTGTGTTTCATCGTCAGTACGACGGTCAGAGGGATACAGTAAACCTGAAGTGAAGCATCGGAATCAAAAACTAGTGTCACAGGAATGGTTCAAAACATAGACAGTAAGAAGAGTCAGTCTTTTTGTACTTAAGTCGGCATTGTGCCTTTTGTATATAACTCCGATGCAATTTCTGTGTTTCATCGTCAATAAGAAGCTCAGAGGGATACAATAAACCAGAAGTGAAGCATCAGAATCTATTACTAGTGTCACAGGAATGGTTCAAAACATAGACAGTAAGAAGAGTCGGTTTTCTTGTACTTAAGTCGGCATTGTGTCTTTTGTATTTAATTCCGATGCAATTTCTGTGTTTCGTCGTCAATAAGAAGGTCAGAGGGATACAGTAAACCTGAAGGGAAGCATCGGATTCTATAACTAGTGTCACAGGAATGGATCAAACCATAGACAGTAAGAAGGGTCAGTCTTCTTGTACTTAAGTCGGCATTGTGCCTTTTGTATTTAATTCCGATGCAATATCTAAGTTTCTTCGTCAATAAGAAGGTCAGAGGGATATAGTAAACCTGAAGTGAAGCATAGGAATCTATAACTAGTGTCACAGAAATGGTTCAAACCATAGACAGTAAGAAGAGCCAGTCTTCTTGTACGTAAAGCGGCATTGTGCCTTTTGTATTTAATTCCGTTGCAATTTAAGTGTTTCATCGTCAATAAGAAGGTCAGAGGGATACAGTAAACCTGAAGTGAAGCATCGGAATCTATAACTAGTGTCACAGGAATGGTTCAAAACATAGACAGTAAGAAGAGTCAATTTGCTTGTACTTAAGACGGCATTGTGCCTTTTGTATTTCATTCCGATGCAATATCTGTGTTTCATAGTCAATAAGAAGGTCACATGGATACAGTAAACCTGAAGTGAAGCATCGGGATCTATAACTAGTGTCTCAGGAATGGTTCAAAACATAGACACTAAGAAGAGTCAGTCTTCTAGTACTTAAGTCGGCATTGTGGCTTTTGTATTTAATTCCGATGCATTTTCTGTGTTTCATCGTCAATAAGAGAGTCAGAGGGATACAGTAAACCTGAAGTGATGCTTCGGAATCTATGACTAGTGTCACAGAAATGGTTCAAAACATAGTTATTAAGAAGAGTCTGTTTCCTTGTACATAAGTCGGCATTGTGCCTCTTCTATTCAATTCCGATGCAATTTCTCTGTTTCGTCGTCAGCAACAAGGTCCAAGGGACACAGTAAACCTGAAGTGAAGTATCGGAATCAAAAACTAGTGTCACAGGAATGGTTCAAAACATAGACAGTAAGAAGAGCCAGTCTTTTTGTACTTAAGTCGGCATTGTGCCTTTTGTATATAACTCTGATGCAATATCTGCGTTTCATCGTCAATAAGAAGCTCAGAGGTATACAATAAACCAGACGTGAAGCATCAGAATCTATTACTAGTGTCACAGGAATGGTTCAAAACATAGACAGTAAGAAGAGTCGGTTTTCTTGTACTTAAGTCGGCATTGTGTCTTTTGTATTTCATTCCGATGCAATTTCTGTGTTTCGTCGTCAGTAAGAAGGTCAGTGGGATACAGTAAACCTGAAGTGAAGCATCCGAATCTGTAACTAGTGTCACAGGAATTGTTCAAAACATAGACAGTAAGAAGAGTCAGTCTTTTTGTACTTAAGTCGGCATTGTGCCTTATGTATTTAATTCCGATGCAATTTCTGTGTCTCAACGTCAATACTAAGGTCAGAGGGATACAGTAAACCTGAAGGGAAGCATCGGATTCTATAACTAGTGTCACAAGAATGGTTCAAAACATAGACAGTAAGAGGGGTCAGTCTTCTTGTACTTAAGTCGGCATTGTGCCTTTTGTATTTAATTCCGATGCAATATCTGTGTTTCTTCGTCAATAAGAAGGTCAGAGAGATATAGTAAACCTGAAGTGAAGTTCGGAATCTATAACTAGTGTCACAGACATGGTTCAAACCATAGACAGTAAGAAGAGCCAGTCTTCTTGTACTTGAGTCGGCATTGTGCATTTTGTATTTCATTCCGATGCGATTTCTGTGTTTCATCGTCAATAAGAAGGTCCGAGGGATACAGTAAACCTGAAGTGAAGCATCGGAATCTATAACTAGTGTCACAGGAGTGGTTCAAAACATAGACAGTAACAAGAGTCAGTCTTCTTGTACTTAAGTCGGCATTGTGCCTTTTGTATTTAATTCCGATGCAATTTAAGTGTTTCATCGTCAATAAGAAGGTCAGAGGAATACTGTAAACCTGTGGTGAAGCATCGGAATCTATAACTAGTGTCACAGGAATGGTTCAAAACATAGACAGTAAGAAGAGTCAGTTTTCTTGTACTTAAGACGGCATTGTGCCTTTTGTATTTAATTCCGATGCAATATCTGTATTTCATAGTCAATAAGAAGGTCACAGGGATACAGTAAACCTAAAGTAAAGCATCGGGATCTATAACTAGTGTCACAAGAATGGTTGAGAACATTAACAGTAAGAAGAGTCAGTTTTCTTGTACTTAGGTCGGCATTGTGCCTCCTGTAATTAATTCCGATGCAATTTCTGTGGTTCGTTGTCAATAAGTAGGTCAGAGGGCGACAGTAAACCTGAAGTGAAGCATCGGAATCTATAACTAGTGTCACAGGAATGGTTCAAAATATAGACAGTAAGAATAGTCAGTTTTCTTGTCAGAGGGATACAGTAAGCCTTTTGTATGTGATTCCGATGGAACTTCTGTGTTTCATCGTCAATAAGAAGGTCAGAGGGATACAGTTAACCTGAAGTGGAGCATCGGAATCTATAACTAGAGTCACAGGAATGGTAAAAAACATAGACAGTCAGAAGAGTCAATTTGCTTGTACTTAAGCCGGCATTGTGCCTTTTTTATTTAATTCCGATGCAATTTCTGTGTTCGTCGTCAATATGAAGGTCCAAGGGATACAGTAAACCTGAAGTGAAGCATCGGAATCTAAAACCGGTCTCAGAGGAAAGGTTCAAAACATAGACAGTAAGAAGAGCCAGTCTTCTTGTACATGGGTCAGCATTGTGCCTTTTGTATTTAATTCCGATGCAATTTCTGTTTTTCATCGTCAATAAGATGGTCAGCTGGATACAGTAAACCTGAAGTGAAGCATCAGAATCTATAACTAGTGTCACAGGAATGGTTCAAAACATAGACAGGAAGTATTGCCAGTCTTCTTGTACATGAGTCGGCATTGTGTCTCTTCTATTTAATTCCGATGCAATTTCTGTGTATCGTCGTCAATAAGAAGGTCCAAGGGATACAGTAAACCTGAAGTGAAGCATCGGTTTCTAAAACCGGTCTCACAGGAAAGGTTCAAAACATTGACAGTAAGAAGAGCCAGTCTTCTTGTACTTGAGTCGGCATTGAGCCTTTTGTATTTAATTCCAATGCAATTTCTGTGTTTCATCGTCAGTACGACGGTCAGAGGGATATAGTAAACCCAAAGTGAAGCATCGGAATCTATAACTAGTGTCACAGGAGTGGTTCAAAACATAGACAGTAGGAAGAGTCAGTTTTCTTGTACTTAAGTCGGCATTGTGCCTTTTGTGTTTAATTCCAATGCAATTTCTGTGTTTCATCAACAATAAGAAGGTCACAGGGATACATTAGAACTGAAGTGAAGCATCGTAATTTACTACTAGTGTCACAGGATTGGTTCAGACATAGACAGTAAGAAGAGTCAGTCTTCTTGTACTTAATTCGGCATTGTGCCTTTTGTATTAATTTCCGATGCAATTTCTGTGATTCATCGTCAATAAGAAGGTCAGCTGGATACAGTAAACCTGTAGTGAAGCATCGGAATATATAACTAAGGTCACAGGAATGGTTCAAAGCAAAGACAGTAGGAAGAGTCAGTTTTCTTTTACTTAAGCCGGCATTGTGCCTTTTGTATTTAATTCCGATGCAATTTCTGTGTTTCATGAATAATAAGAAGGTCACAGGGATACAGTAAACCTGACGTTAAGCATCGGAATCTATAACTAGTGTCACAGGAATGGTTCAAAACATAAACAGTAAGAAGAGTCAGTTTTCCTATACTTAGGTCGGCATTGTGCATTTTGGATTTAATTCCGATGCAATGTCTGTGTTTCATCGTCAATAAGAAGGTCAGAAGGATACAGTAAAACTGATGTGAAGCATCGGAATCTATAACTAGTGTCACAGGAGTGGTTCAAAACATAGACAGGAGGAGGAGTCAGTCTTCTTGTACTTAAGTCGGCATTGTGCATTTTCTATATAATTCCGATGCAATATCTGTGTTCGTCGTCAGTAAGAAGGTCCAAGGGATACAGTAAACCTGAAGTGAAGCATCGGAATCTGAAACCGGTCTCACAGAAAGGTTCAAAACATAGACAGTAAGAAGAGCCAGACTACTTGTACTTGGGTCGGCATTGTGCCTTTTGTATTTAATTCCTATGTAATTTGTGTGTTTCATCGTCAATAAGACGGTCAGAGGGATACATTAAAATTGAAGTGAAGCATCGGAATATATAACTAGTGTCACGGGAATGGTTCAAAACATAGACAGTAAGAGGAGTCAGTTTTCTTGTACTTAAGTCGGCATTGTGCCTTTTGTATTTATTTCCGATGCAATTTCTGTGCTTCATCGTCAATAAGAAGGTCACAGGGATGCAGTAAACCTGATGTGAAGCATCGGATCTATAACTACTGTCACAGGAATGGTGTAAAACATAGACAGTAAGAAGTGTCAGTTTCCTTGTACTTAAGTCGGCATTGTGCCTTTTGTATTTAACTGCGATGCCATTTCTGTGTCTCATCGTCAAGAAGAAGGTCAGAGGGATACAGTAAACCTGAAGTGAAGCATCGGAATCTATAATTAGTGTCACAAGAATGGTTCAAAACATAGACAGTAGGAAGAGTCAATCTTCTTGTACTTGAGTCGGCATTGTGCCTTTTGTATTTAATTCCAAAGCAATTTCTGTGTTTCATCGTCCGTACGACGGTCAAAGAGATACAGTAAACCTGAAGTGAAGCATCGGAATCTATAACTAGTGTCACAGGAGTGGTTCAAAACATAGACAGTAGGAAGAGTCAGTTTTCTTGTACTTAAGTCGGCATTGTGCGTTTTGTATTTAATTCCGATGCAATTTCTGTGTTTCATCAACAATACGATGGTCACAGGGATACATTAAAACTGAAGTGAAGCATCGGAATTTATAACTAGTGTCACAGGATTGGTTCAAAACATAGACAGTAAGAAGAGTCAGTTTTCTAGTACTTAAGTCGGTATTGTGCCTTTTGTATTAATTGCCGATGCAATTTCTGTGATTCATCGTCATTAAGAAGGTCAGCTGGATACAGTAAACCTGTAGTGAAGCATCGGAATCTATAACTAGTGTCACAGGAATGGTTCAAAACATAGACAGTTGGAAGAGTCAGTTTTCTTGTACTTGAGTCGGCATTGTGCCTTTTGTATTTAATTCCGACGCAATTACTGTGTTTCATCGTCAATAAGAAGCTCACAGGGATACAGTTAACCTGAAGTGAAGCATCGGAATCTACAACTAGTGTCCCAGGAATGGTTCAAAACATAAACAGTAAGAAGAGTCAGTTTTCTTGGACTTAAGTCGGCATTGTGCCTTTTCTATTTAATTCCGATGCAATTTCTGTGTTTCATCGTCAATAAGAAGGACAGAGGGATACAGTAAACCTGAAGTGAAGCATCGGAATCTATAACTAGTGTCACAGGAATGGTGTAAAACATAGACAGTAAGAAGTGTCAGTTTCCTTGTACTTAAGTCGGCATTGTGCCTTTTGTATTCATTTCCGATGCAATTTCTGCGTTTCGTCGCCAATAAGGAGGTCCACGGGATACAGTAAACCTGAAGTGATGCATCGGAATCTAAAACCGGTCTCACAGGAAAGGTTCAAAGCATAGACAGTAAGAAAAGCCAGTGTTCTTGTACTTGAGTCGGCATTGTGCCTTTTGTATTTAATTCCGATGCAATTTCTGTGTTTCATCGTCAATAAGAAGGTCAGAGGGATACAGTAAACCTGAAGTGAAATATCGGTATCTATAACTAGTGTCACAGGAGTGGTTCAAACATAGACTGTAAGAAGAGCCCGTTATCTTGTACTTAAGTTCGCAATGTGCCTTTTGTATTTAATCCCGATGCAATTGCTATGTTTCATCGTCTATAAGAAGGTCAGAGGGATACAGTAAACCTGAAGTGAATCATCAGAATCTAAAACCGGTCTCACAGGAAAGGTTCAAAACATAGACAGTAAGAAGAGCCTGTCTTCTTGTACTTGAGTCGGCATTGTGCCTTTTGTATTTAATTCCGATGCAATTTCTGCGTTTTATCGTCAAGAAGTAGGTCAGAGGGACACAGTAAACCTGAAGTGAAGCATCGGAATCTATAACTAGTGTCACAGGAATGGTTCAAAGCATATTCAGTAAGAAGAGCAAGTCTTCTTGCGCTGGAGTCGGCATTGTGCCTTTTGTATTTAATTCCGATGAAATTTCTGTGTTTGATCGTCAAAAAGAAGGTCAGAGGGACACAGTAAACCAGAAGTGAAGCAACGGAATCTATAACTAGTGTCACAGGAATGGTTCAAAGCATAGACAATAAGAAGAGTCAGTATTCTTGTACTTAAATTGGCATTGTGCCTTTGTATTTAATTAAGATGCAACTTCTGTGTTTCATCGTCAATAAGGAGGTCAGAGTTATACAGTAAACCTGAAGTGAAGCATCGGAATCTAAAACTAGTGTCACAGGAATGGTTCAAAACATAGACAGTAGGAAGAGTCAGTCTACTAGTACTTGAGTCGGCATTGTGCCTTTTGTATTTAATTCCGATGCAATTTCTGTGTTTCATCGTCAATAAGATGGTCCAAGGGATACAGTAAACCTGAAATGAAGCATCCGAATCTAAAACCGGTCTCACAGGAAAGGTTCAAATTATAGACAATAAGAAGAGCCAGTCTTCTTGTACTTGAGTCGACATTGTGCCTTTTGTATTTAATTCCGATGCAGTAATCTGTGTCTCATCGTCAATAAGACGGTCAGAGGGATACAGTAAACCTGAAGTGAAGCATCGGAATCAATAAATAGTGTCACAGGAATGGTTCAAAACATAGACAGTAGGAAGAGTCAGTCTTCTTGTAATTAAGTCGGCATTGTGCGTTTTGTATCTAATTCCGATGCAATATCTGTGTTTCATCGTCAATAAGAAGGTCTGAGGGATACAGTAAAACTTAAGTGAAGCATCGGAATCTATAACTAGTGTCTCAGGAATGGTTCAAAACATAGACAGTAAGAAGAGTCAGTCTTCTTGTACTTAAGTCGACATTGTGCTTTTTGTATTTAATTCCGATGCAATTTCTGTGTTTCATCGTCAATAATAAGGTCAGCTGGATACAGTAAACCTGAAGTGAAGCATCGGAATCTATAACTAGTGTCACAGAAAAGGATCAAAACATAGACAGTGAGGAGAGCCAGACTTCTTGTACTTGAGTCGGCATTGTGCCTTTTCTATTTAATAACGATGCAATATATGTGTTTCATCGTCAATAAGACGGTCAGAGGGATACAGTAAACCTGAAGTGAAGCATCGGAATCAATAACTAGTGTCACAGGAATGGTTCAAAACACAGACAGTAGGAAGAGTCAGTCTTCTTGTACTTAAATCGGCATTGTGCCTCTTGTATGTAATTCCGATGCAATTTCTGTGTTTCATCGTTAATAAGAAGGTCAGAGGGATACAGTAAAACTGAAGTGAGGCATCGGAAGCTAAAACTAGTGTCACAGGAATGGTTCAAAACATAGACAGTAAGAAGAGTCCGCCTTCTTGTACTTAAGTCGGCATTGTGCCTTTTGTATTTAATTCCGATGCAATTTCTGTGTTTCAACGTCAATGATAAGGTCAGCTGGATACAGTAAACCTGAAGTGAAGCATCGGAATCTATAACTAGTGTCACAGGAATGGTTCAAAACATAGACAATAAAAAGAGTCAGCATTCTTGTACTTAAATCGGCAATGTGGTTTTGTATTTAATTAAGATGCAATTTCTGTGTTTCATCGTCACAAGGAGGTCAGAGGGATACAGTAAACCTCAAGTGAAGCATCGGAATCTAAAACTAGTGTCACAGGAATGGTTCAAATCATAGACAGTAGGAAGAGTCAGTCTTCTTGTACTTGAGTCGGCATTGTGCCTTTTGTATTTAATTCCGATGCAATTTCTGTGTTTCATCGTCAATAAGAAGGTCAGAGGGATATAGTAAACCTGAAGTGACGCATCGGAATTTATAACTAGTGTCACAGGAATGGTTCAAACCGTAGACAGTAAGGAGAGTCAGTTTTCTTGGACTTAAGTCGGCATTATGCCTTTTCTATTTAATTCCGATGCAATTTCTGTGTTTCATCGTCAATAAGAAGGTCAGAGGGATATAGTAAACCTGAAGTGACGCATCGGAATTTATAACTAGTGTCACAGGAATGGTTCAAACCGTAGACAGCAAGAAGAGTCAGTCTTCTTGTACTTAAGTCAGCATTGTGCCTTTTGTATATAGTTCCGATGCAATTTCTGTGTTTCATCGTCTATAAGAAGGTCAGAGGGTTACAGTAAACCTGAAGTGAGGCATCGGAATCTATAACTAGTGTCACAGGAATGGTGCAAAACATAGACAGTAAGAAGTGTCAGTTTTCTTGTACTTAAGTCGGCATTGTGCCTTTTGTATTCATTTCCGATGCAATTTCTGCGTTTCGTCGTCAATAAGAAGGTACACGGGATACAGTAAACCTGAAGTGATGCATCGGTATCTAAAACCAGTCTCACAGGTAAGGTTCCAAACATAGACAGTAAGAAAAGCCAGTGTTCTTGTACTTGAGTCGGTATTGTGCCTTTTGTATTTAATTCCGATGCAATATCTGTGTTTCATCGTCAAAAAGAAGGTCAGAGGGATACAGTAAACCTTAAGTGAAATATCGGAATCTATACCTAGTGTCACATAAATGGTTCAAAGCATAGACTGTAAGAAGAGTCCGTTATCTTGTACTTAAGTTGGCAATGTGCCTTTTGTATTTAATCCCGATGCAGTTCCTATGTTTCATCGTCAATAAGACGGTCAGAGGGATACAGTAAACCTGAAGTGAAGCATCGGAATCTAAAACCGGTCTCACAGGAAAGGTTCAAAACATAGACAGTAAGAAGAGCCAGTCTTCGTGTACTTGGGTCGGCATTGTGCCTTTTGTATTTAATTCCGATGCAATTTCTGTGCTTTATCGTCATGAAGAATGTCAGAGGGACACAGTAAGCCTGAAGTGAAGCATCGGAATCTATAACTAGTGTCACAGGAATGGTTCAAATCATTTTCAGTAAGAAGAGCCAGTCTTCTTGTACTTGAGTCGGCATTGTGCCTTTTGTATTTAATTCCGATGAAATTTCTGTGTTTGATCGTCAATAAGAAGGTCAGAGGGACACAGTAAACCTGAAGTAAAGCTTCGGAATCTATAACTAGTGTCACAGGAATGGTTCAAAGCATAGACAATAAGAAGAGTCAGTATTCTTGTACTTAAATTGGCATTGTGCTTTAGTATTTAATTAAGATGCAACTTCTGTGTTTCTTCGTCAATAAGGAAATCAGAGGTATACAGTAAACCTGAAGTGAAGCATCGGAATCTAAAACTAGTGTCACAGGAATGGTTCAAAACATAGACAGTAGGAAAAGTCAGTCTTCTTGTACTTGAGTCGGCAGTGTGCCTTTTGTATTTAATTCCGATGCAATATCTGTGTTTCATCGTCAATAAGAGGGTCAGAGGGATACAGTAAAACTGAAATGAAGCATCGGAAACTATAACTAGTGTCACAGGAATCGTTGAAATCATAGGCAGTAAGAGGAGGCAGTCTACTTGTACTTGAGTCGGCATTGTGCCTTTTGTATTTAATTCCGATGCACTTTCTGTGTTTCATCGTCAATAAGAAGGTCAGACGGATACAGTAAACATGAAGAGAAGCATCGGAATCTATAACTAGTGTCACAGGAATGGTTCAAATCATTGACAGTAAGAAGTGTCAGTTTTCTTGTACTTATGTAGGCATTGTGCCTCTTGTATATAATTCCGATGCTATATCTGTGTTTCATCAACAATAAGATTTTCAGAAGGATACAGTAAACCTGAAAAGAAGCATCAGAATCTATAACTAGTGTCACAGGAATGGTTCAAAACATAGACAGTAAGAAGAGTCAATTTTCTTGTACTTAAGTCGGCATTGTTCCCTTTCTATTTAATTCCGATGCAATTTCTATGTTTCATCGTCAATAAGAAGGTCAGAGGGATACAGTAAACCTGAAGTGAAGCATCGGAATCGATAACTAGTGTCACAGGCAAGGTTCAAAACATAGACAGTAAGAAGAGTCAGTTTTCTTTTTCTTAAGTCGCCGTTGTGCCTTTTGTATTTAATTCCGATGCAATTTCTGTGTTTCATCGTCAATAAGAAAGTCAGAGGGATACAGTAAACCTGAGGTGAAGCTTCCGAATCTATAACTAGTGTCACAGGAATGGTTCAAACATAGACAGTAAGAAGTCAGTTTTCTTGTACTTAAGTCGGCATTGTGCCTTTTGTATTTAATTCCGATGCAATTTCTGTGTTTCATCGTCAATAAGAAGGTCAGAGGGATACAGAAAACCTGAAATGAAGCATCGGAAACTATAACTAGTGTCACAGGAATGGTTCAAACATAAAAAGTAAGAAGAATCAGTTTTCTTGTACATCAGTCGGCATTGTGCCTTTGGTATTTAATTCCGATGCAATTTCTGTGTTTCATCGTCAATAAGAAGGTCAGAGGGATACAGTAAACCTGAAATGAAGCATCGGAAACTATAACTAGTGTCACAGGAATGGTTCAAACATAAAAAGTAAGAAGAATCAGTTTTCTTGTACATAAGTCGGCATTGTGCCTTTTGTATTTAATTCCGATGCAAATTCTGTGTTTCATCGCTAATAAGAAGTACGGATGGATACAGTAAACCTGAAGTGAAGCATCGGACGCCATGCCTAGTGTCACATGACTGGTTCAAAACATAGACAGTAAGAAGAGTCTGTTCTCTTGTACTTAAGTCGGCATTGTGCCTTTTGTATTTAATTCCGATGCAATTTCTGTGTTTCATCGTCAATAAGAAGGTCAGAGGGATACAGTAAACATGAAGAGAAGCATCGGAAACTATAACTACCGTCACAGGAATGGTTCAAATCATTGACAGTAAGAAGTGTCAGTTTTCTTGTACTTATGTAGGCATTGTGCCTTTTGTATATAATTCCGATGCTATATCTGTGTTTCATCAACAATAAGATTTTCAGAAGGATACAGTAAACCTGAAAAGAAGCATCGGAATCTATAACTAGTGTCACAGTAATGGTTCAAAACATAGACAGTAAGAAGAGTCAATTTTCTTGTAGTTAAGTCGGCATTGTTCCCTTTCTATTTAATTCCGATGCAATTTCTATGTTTCATCGTCAATAAGAAGGTCAGAGGGATACAGTAAACCTGAAGTGAAGCATCGGAATCTATAACTAGTGACACAGGAATGGATCAAAACATAGACAGTAAGAAGAGTCAGTTTTCTTGTACTTAAGTCGGCATTGTGCCTTTTGTATTTAATTCCGAAACAATTTCTGTGATTCATCGTCAATAAGAAGGTCAGAGGGATACAGTAAACCTGGAGTAAAGCATCGGAATCTATAACTAGTGTCAAATGAATGGTTCAAAACATAGACAGTAAGAAGAGTCAGTTTTCTGGTACATAAGTCGGCGTTGTGCCTTTTGTATGTAATTCCGATGCCATTTCTGTGTTTCATCGTCAATAAGAAGGTCAGAGGGATACAGTAAACCTGAAGTGAAGCTTCGGAATCTATAACTAGTGTCACAGGAAAT
Source organism: Schistocerca serialis cubense (assembly GCF_023864345.2). Classification (NCBI taxonomy): domain Eukaryota; kingdom Metazoa; phylum Arthropoda; class Insecta; order Orthoptera; family Acrididae; genus Schistocerca; species Schistocerca serialis. The sequence goes on from NW_026047583.1 coordinate 52,902,874, forward strand.
GTTCAAAACATAGACAGTAAGAAGAGTCAGTTTTCTTGTACTTAAGTCGGCATTGTGCCTTTTGTATTTAACTCCGATGCAATTTCTGTGTTTCATCGTCAATAAGAAGGTCAGAGGGATACAGTAAACCTGAAGTAAAGCATCGGAATCTATAACTAGTGTCACAGGAATGGTTCAAAACATAGACAGTATGAAGAGTCAGTTTTCTTGTATTTAAGTCGTCATTGTGCCTTTTGTATTTAACTCCAATGCAATTTCTGTGTTTTTGATCGTCAATACGAAGGTCAGAGGGATACAGTAAACCTGAAGTGAAGCATCGGAATCTATAACTAGTGTCACAGGAATGGTTGAAAACATAGACAGTAAGAAGAGTCAATTTCCTTGTACTTAAGTCGGCATTGTGCCATTTGTATTTAACTCCGATGCAATTTCTGTGTTTCATCGTCAATAAGAAGGTCAGAGGGACACAGTAAACCTGAATTGAAGTATCGGAATCTATAACTAGAGTCACAGGAATGGTTCAAACATAGACAGTAAGAAGAGTCAGTTTTCTTGTACTTAAGTCGGCACTGTGCCTTTTGTATTTAATTCCGATGCAATTTCTGTGTTTCATCGTCAATAAGAAGGTCAGAGGGATACAGTAAACCTGAAGTGAAGCATCGGAATCTATAACAAGTGTCACAGGATTGGTTCAAACATAAACAGTAAGAAGAATCAGTTTTCTTGTACATCAGTCGGCATTGTGCCTTTGGTATGTAATTCCGATGCATTTTCTTTGTTTCATCGTCAATAAGAAGGTCAGAGGGATACAGTAAACCTGAAGCGAAGCATCAGAATCAGTAACTAATGTCACAGGAATGGTTCAAAACATAGACAGTTAGAAGAGTCAGTTTTCTTGTACTTAAATCGGCATTGTGCCGTTTGTAATTAATTCCGAAGCAATTTCTGTGTTTCATCGTCAATAAGAAGGTCAGAGGTATACATTAAACCTGAAGTGAAGCAACGGAATCTATAAGTAGTGTCCCAGGAATGGATAAAAACATAGACAGTAAGAAGAGTCATTTTTCTTGTACTTAAGTCGGCATTGTGCCTTTTCTATTTAAGTCCGATGCAATTTCTGTGTTTCATCGTCAATAAGAAGATCGGAGGGATACAGTAAACCTGAAGTGAAGCATCGGAATCTATAACTAGTGTCACCGGAATGGTTCAAATCATAGACAGTAAGAAGAGTCAGTTTTCTTGTACTTAAGTCGGCATTGTGCCTTTTCTATGTAATTCCGATGTAAATTCTGTGTTTCGTCGTCAATAAGACAGGCCAAGGAATACAGTAAACCTGAAGTGAAGCATCGGAGTCTAAAACCGGTTTCATAGAAAAGGTTCAAAACATAGACAGTAAGAAGAGCCAGTCTTCTTGTACTTGAGTCTGCATTTTGTCTTTTGTATTTAATTCCGATGCATTTTCTGTGTTTCATCGTCAATCAGACGGTCAGAGGGATACAGTAAACCTGAAGTGAAGCATCGGAATCTATAACTAGTGTCACAGCAATGGTTCAAAACATAGACAGTAAGAAGAGTCAGTTTTCTTGTACTTAGGTAGGCATTGTGCCTTTTCTGTTTAATTCCGATGCAATTTCCGTGTTTCGTCGTCAATAAGAATGGCCAAGGGATACAGTAAACCTGAAGTAAAGCTTCGGAATCTAAAACTGGTCCCATAGGAAAGGTTCAAATCATAGACAGTAAGAAGAGCCAGTCTTTTTGTACTTGAGGCGGCACTGTGTCTTTTGTATTTATATCCGATGCAATTTCTCTGTTTCATCGTCAATAAGAAGGTCAGAGTGATACAGTAAACCTGAAGTGAAGCATAGGAATCCATATCTAGTGTCACAGAAATGGTTCAAAACATAGACAGTAAGAAGAGTCAGTTTTCTTGTACTTAAGTCGGCATTGTGCCTTTTCTATGTAATTCCGATGCAATTTCTGTGTTTCGTCATCAATAAGAGGGGCCAAGGGATACAGTAAACCTGAAGTGAAGCATCGGAATCTAAAACCGGTCTCATAGGAAAGGTTCAAAACATAGACAGTAAGAGGAGCCAGTCTTTTTGTACTTCAGTCGGCATTGCGAATTTTTTCTTTAATTCCGATGCCATTTCAGTGTTTCATCGTCAGTAAGAAAGCCAGAGGGATACAGTAAACCTGAAGTGAAGCATCGGAATCTATAACTAGTGTCACAGGAATTTTTCAAATCGGAGACAGTAAGAAGAGTCAGTCTTCTTGTACTTAAGCCGGCTTTGTGCCTTTTGTTTGTATTCCGATGCAATTTCTGTGTGTCATCGTCAATATGAAGGTCAGAGGGATACAGTAAACCTGAAGTGAAGCATCGGAATCTATAACTAGTGTCACAGGAATGGTTGAAAACATAGACAGTAATAAGAGTCAGTATACTTGTACTTAAGTCGGCACTGTGCCTTTCGTATTTAATTCCGATGCAATTTCTGTGTTTCATCGTCAATAAGAAGGTCAGAGGGATACAGTAAACCTGAAGTGAAGCATCAGAATCTGTAACTAATGTCACAGGAATGGTGCAAAGCATAGACAGTAAGAAGAGTCAGTTTACTTGTACTCAAGTCGGCATTGTGCCTTTCGTATTTAATTCCGATGCAATTTCTGTGTTTCATCGTCAATAAGAAGGTCAGAGGGATACAGTAAACCTGAAGTGAAGCATCGGAATCTATAACTAGTGTAACAGGAATGGTTCAAAAAATAGACAGTAAGTAGAGTTAGTTTTCTTGTACTTAAGTAGGCATTGTGCCCTTTGTATTTAATTCCGATGCAATTTCTTTGTTTCATCGTCAATAAGAAGGTCAGAGGGATACAATAAACCTGAAGTGAAGCATCAGAATCTGTAACTAATGTCACAGGAATGGTTCAAAACATAGACAGTAAGAAGAGTCAGTTTTCTTGTACCTAAATCGGCATTGTGCCTTTTGTATTTAATTCCGATGCAATTTCTGTGTTTCATCGTCAAAAAGAAGGTTGGAGGGATACAGTAAACATGAAGTGAAGCAGCGGAATCTATAACTAGAGTCACAGGAATGGTTCAAAACATAGACAGTAAGTAGAGTCAGTTTACTTGTACTTAAGTCGGCATTGTGCTTTTTGTATTTAATTCCAATGCAATATCTGTGTTTCATCGTCAATGGGTAGGTCAGAGTGATACAGTAAACCTGAAGTGAAGCATCGGAATCAATAACTAGTGTCACAGGAACGGTTCAAATCACAGACTGTAAGAAGAGTCAGTTTTCTTGAACTTAACCCGGCATTGAACGTTTTCTATTTAATTCCGATGCAATTTCTGTGTTTCGTCGTCAATAAGAATGGCCAAGGGATACAGTAAACCTGAAGTGATGGATCGGAATCTAAAACCGGTGTCATAGGGAAGGTTCAATGCATAGACAGTAAGAAGAGCCAGTCTTTTTGTACTTCAGGCGGCATTGTGCCTTTTGTATTTAATTCCGATGCAATTTCTGTGTTTCATCGTCAATAAGAAAGTCAGAGGGATACAGTAAACCTGAAGTGAAGCTTCGGAATCTATAACTAGTGTCACAGGAATGGTTCAAAACGTAGACAGTAAGAAGAATCAATCTTCTTGTACTTAAGTCGGCATTGTGCCTTTTGTATTTAATTCCGAAGCAATTTCTGTGTTTCATCGTCAATAAGAAGGTCAGAGGCTTACAGTACACCTGAAGTGAAGCATCGGAATCTATAACTAGTGTCACAGGAATGGTTCAAAACATAGACATTAAGAAGAGTCAGTTTACTTGTACTTAAGTCGGCATTGTGCCTGTTGTATTTAATTTCGATGCAATTTCTGTGTTTCATCGTCAATAAGAAGGTCAGAGAGATACAGTAAACCTGAAGTGAAGCATCGGAATCTATAACCGGTCTCACAGGAAAGTTTCAAAACATAGACAGTAAGAAGGGCCAGTCTTCTTGTACTTGAGTCTGCATTGTGCCTTTTGTATTTAATTCCGATGCAATTTCTGTGTTTCATCGGCAATAAGACCGTCAGAGGGATACAGTAAACCTGAAGTGAAGCATCGGAATCTATAACTAGTGTCACCGGAATGGTTCAATACATAGACAGTAAGAAGAGTCAGTTTTCTTGTACTTAAGTCGGCATTGTGCCTTTTCTATGTAATTCCGATGCAATTTCTGTGTTTCGTCGTCAATAAAACTGGCCAAGGAATACAGTAAACGTATAGTGAAGCATCGTAATCTAAAACCGGTTTCATAGAAAAGGTTCTAAACATAGACAGTAAGAAGAGCCAGTCTTCTTGTACTTGATTTGGCATTGTGATTTTTGTATTTAATTCCGATGCAATTTCTGTGTTTCATCGTCAATAAGTAGGTCCGAGGGAAACAGTAAACCTGAGGTGAAGCATCGGAATATATAACTAGTGTCACAGGAATGGTTCAAAGTAAGAAGAGTCAGTTTTCTTATACTGAAGTCGGCATTGTGCCTTTTGTATTAAATTCCGAAGAAATTTCTGTGTTTCATCGTCAATAACAGGGTCAGAGGGATACAGTAAACCTAAAGTGATGCATCGGAATCTATAACTAGTGTCACAGGAATGATTCAAAACATAGACAGTAAGATGAGTCAGTTTTCTTGTACTTAAGTTGTCATTGTGCCCTTTCTACTTAATTCCCATGCAGTTTCTGTGTTACGTCGTCAATAAGAAGGTCAGAGGGATACAGTAAACCTGAAGTGAAGCATCGGAATCTAAAACCGGTCTTACAGGAAAGGATCAAAACATACACAGAAAGAAGGGTCAGTTTTCTTGTACTTAAGTCGGCATTGTGACTTTTCTAATTCATTCCGATGCAGTTTCTGTGTTTCATCGTCAATAAGAAGGGCGGAGGGATACAGTAAAGCAGAAGTGAAGCATCGGAATCTATAACTAGTGTCACAGGAATGGTTCAAAACATAGACAGTAAGAAGACTCAGTTTCCTTGTGCTTAAGTCGGCATTGTGCCTTTTGTATTTAATTCCGATGCAATTTCCGTTTTTCATCGTCAATAAGAATATCCATGGGTTACAGTAAACCTAAAGTCAAGCATCGGAATCTAAAACTTGTCTCACAGGATAGGTTCAAAATATAGACAGTAAGAAGAGCCAGTCTTCTTGTACTTGAGTCATCATTGTGCCTTTTGTATTTATTTCCGATGCAATTCCTGTGTTTTATCGTCAATAAGAAGGTCAGAGGGATACAGTAAACCTGAAGTGATGCATCGGAATCCATAACTAATGTCACAGGAATGGTTCAAAGCATAAAGAGTAAGAAGTGTCAGTTTTCTTATATATAAGTCGGCATTGTGCATTTTGTATTTAATTCCGATGCAATTTCTGTGTTTCATCTTCAATAGGAAAGTCAGAGGGATACAGTAAACCTGAAGTGAAGCATCGGAATCTGTAACTAGTGGCACAGGAATGGTTCAAAACATAGACAGTAAGGAGAGTCAGTTTGCTTGTACTTACGTCGGAATTGTGCCTTTTCTGTTTAATTCCGATGCAATTTCTGTGTTTCATCGTTAATAAGAAAGTCAGATGGATACAGTAGACCAGAAGTGAAGCATCGGATTCTATAACTAGTGTCACAGGAATGGTTCAAACATAGTCAGTAAGAAGAGTCTGTTCTCATGTACCTAAGTCGGCATTGTGCCTTTTGTATTTAATTCCGATGCAATTTCTGTGTTTCATCGTCAATAAGAAGGTCCGAGGGATACAGTAAAGCTGAAGTGAAGCATTGGAATGTATAACTAGTGTCACTGGAATTGTTCCAAACATAGACAGTAAGAAGAGTCCGTTTTCTTGTACTTTAGACGGAATTGTGACTTTTCTATTTAATTCCGATGCAATTTCTGTGTTTCATCGTCTATAAGAATGTCAGAGGGATACAGTAAACCTGAAGCGTAGCATCGCAATCTATAACTAGTGTCACAGGAATGGTTCAAATCATAGACAGTAAGGAGAGTCAGTTTTCTTGTACTTACGTCGGCATTGTGCCTTTTGTGTTTAATTCCGATGCAATTTCTGTGTTTCATCGTCAATAAGAAAGTCAGATGGACACAGTAGACCAGAAGTGAAGCATCGGAATCTATAACTAGTGTCACAGGAATGGTTCAAACATAGACAGTAAGAAGAGTCAGTTCTCATGTACCTAAGTCGGCATTGTGCCTTTTGTATTTAAATCCGATGCAATTTCTGTGTTTCATCGTCAATAAGAAGGCTCGGGGGATACAGTAAACCTGAAGGGAAGCATCGGAATGTATAACTACTGACACAGGAATGGTTCAAATAATAGACAGTAAGAAGAGTCAGTTTTCTTGTACTTAAGTCGGCATTGTGCCTAATCTATTTCATTCCGATGCTATTTCTGTTTTTATCGTCAATAAGAATGTCAGAGGGATACAGTAAACCTGAAGTGAAGCATCGGAATCTATAACTAGTGTCACAGAAATGGTTCAAAGCATAGACAGTAAGAAGAGTCAGTTTCCTTGTACTTAAGTCGGCATTGTGCCTTTTGTATTTAATTCCGATGCAATTTCTTGGTTTCATTGTCAATAAGAAGGTCAGAGGGATGCAGTAGACCTAAAGTGAAGCATCGTAATCTATACCTAGTGTCACAGGAATGGTTCAAAACATAGACAGTAAGAAGAGTCAGTTCTCATGCACGTAAGTCGGCATTGTGCCTTTTGTATTTACTTCCGACGCAATTTCCGTGTTTCATCGTCAATAAGAAGGTCGGAGGGATACAGTAAACCTGAAGTGAAGCATCAGAATCTATAAATAGTGTCACAGGAATGGTTAAAACATAGTAAGAAAAGAGTTTTCTTGTACTTAAGTCGGCATTGTGACATTGTATTAATTTCCGATGCAATTTCTGTGTTTCATCGTCAATAAGAAGGTCCAAGGGATACAGTAAACCTGAAGTCAAGCATCGTAATCTAAAACTGGTCTCACAGGAAAGGTTGAAAACATTGACAGTAAGAAGACCCAGTCTTCCTGTACATGAGTTGTCAAAGTGCCTTTTGTATTTATTTCCAATGCAATTTCTGTGTTTCATCGTCAATAAGAAGGTCAGAGGGATACAGTAAACCTGAAGTGAAGCATCGGGATCTATAACTAGTGTCACAGGAATGGTTCAAAGCATAGACAGTAAGAAGAGTCAGTTTTCTTATAATTAAGTCGGCATTGTGCATTTTATATTTAATTCCGATGCAATTTCTGTGTTTCATCGTCAATAAGACGGTCGCAGGGATACAGTAAACCTGCAGTGAAGCATCGGAATGTATAACTAGTGTAACAGGAGTGGTTCAAAACATAGACAGTGAGAAGAGTCAGTTTTCTAGTACTTAAGTCGGCATTGTGCCATTTCTATTTAATTCCGAAGCAATTTCTGTGTTTCGACGTCAATGAGAAGGGCCAAGGGATACAGTAAACCTGAAGTGAAACATCGGAATCTAAAACCGGTCTCACAGGAAAGGTTCAAACATAGACAGTAAGAGGAGCCAGTCTTCTTGCACTTGAGTCGGCATTGTGCCTTTTGTATTTAATTCCGATGCAATTTCTATGTTTCATCGTCAATGAGAAGGTCAGTAGGATACAGTAAACCTGAAGTGAAGCATCGGAATCTATATCTAGTTTCACAGGAATGGTTCAAAACGTAGACATTAAGAAGAGTCAGTCTTCTTGTACTTAAGTCGGCATTGTGCCTTTTGCTTGTATTCCGATGCAATTTCTGTGTTTCATGGTTAATAAGATGGTCAGAGGGATACAGTAAACCTGAAGTGAAGCATCGTAATCTATAACTAGTGTCACAGGAATGGTTCAAAACATAGACAGTAAGAAGAGTCAGTTTTCTTGTACATAAGTCGGCATTGTGCCTTTTCTATTTAATTCCGATGCAATATCTGTGTTTAATGGTCAATGGGTAGGTCAGAGTGATACAGTAAACCTGAAGTGAAGCATCGGAATCAATAACTAGTGTCACAGGAATGGTTCAAATCATAGACTGTAAGAAGAGTCAGTTTTCTTGTACTTAACCCGGCATTGAACCTTTTCAATTTAATTCCGATGCAATTTCTGTGTTTCGTCGTCAATAAGAATGGCCAAGGGATACAGTAAACCTGAAGTGAAGGATCGGAATCTAAAACCGGTGTCATAGGGAAGGTTCAATGCATAGACAGTAAGAAGAGCCAGTCTTTTTGTACTTGAGGCGGCATTGTGTCTTTTGTATGTAATTCCGATGCAATTTCTGTGTTTCATCGTCAATAAGAAGGTCAGAGAGATACAGTAAACCTGAAGTGAAGCATCGGAATCTATAACCGGTCTCACAGGAAAGTTTCAAAACATAGACAGTAAGAAGGGCCAGTCTTCTTGTACTTGAGTCTGCATTGTGCCTTTTGTATTTAATTCCGATGCAATTTCTGTGTTTCATCGGCAATAAGACCGTCAGAGGGATACAGTAAACCTGAAGTGAAGCATCGGAATCCATAACTAGTGTCACCGGAATGGTTCAAAACATAGACAGTGAGAAGAGTCAGTTTTCTAGTACTTAAGTCGGCATTGTGCCTTTTCTATTTAATTCCGAAGCAATTTCTGTGTTTCGACGTCAATGAGAAGGGCCAAGGGATACAGTAAACCTGAAGTGAAGCATCAGAATCAATAAATAGTGTCACAGGAATGGTTAAAGCATAGTAAGAAAAGAGTTTTCTTGTACTTAAGTCGGCATTGTGACATTGTATTTATTTCCGATGCAATTTCTGTGTTTCATCGTCAATAAGAAGGTCCAAGGGATACAGTAAACCTGAAGAGAAGCATCGGAATCTAAAACCGGTCTCACAGGAAAGGTTCAAACATAGACAGTAAGAGGAACCAGTCTTCTTGTACTTGAGTCGGCATTGTGCCTTTTGTATTTAATTCCGATGCAATTTCTGTGTTTCATCGTCAATGAGAAGGTCAGTAGGATACAGTAAACCTGAAGTGAAGCATCGGAATCTATATCTAGTTTCACAGGAATGGTTCAAAACGTAGACATTAAGAAGAGTCAGTCCTCTTGTACTTAATTCGGCATTGTGCCTTTTGCTTGTATTCCGATGCAATTTCTGTGTTTCATGGTTAATAAGATGGTCAGAGGGATACAGTAAACCTGAAGTGAAGCATCGTAATCTATAACTAGTGTCACAGGAATGGTTCAAAACATAGACAGTAAGAAGAGTCAGTTTTCTTGTACTTAAGTCGTCATTGTGCCCTTTCTACTTAATTCCCATGCAGTTTCTGTGTTACGTCGTCAATAAGACGGTCAGAGGGATACAGTAAACCTGAAGTGAAGCATCGGAATCTAAAACCGGTCTTACAGGAAAGGATCAAAACATACACAGAAAGAAGGGTCAGTTTTCTTGTACTTAAGTCGGCATTGTGCCTTTTCTAATTCATTCCGATGCAGTTTCTGTGTTTCATCGTCAATAAGAAGGGCGGAGGGATACAGTAAAGCAGAAGTGAAGCATCGGAATCTATAACTAGTGTCACAGGAATGGTTCAAAACATAGACAGTAAGAAGACTCAGTTTCCTTGTGCTTAAGTCGGCATTGTGCCTTTTGTATGTAATTCCGATGCAATTTCTGTTTTTCATCGTCAATAAGAATATCCAAGGCTTACAGTAAACCTAAAGTCAAGCATCGGAATCTTAAACTTGTCTCACAGGATAGGTTCAAAATATAGACAGTAAGAAGAGCCAGTCTTCTTGTACTTGAGTCATCATTGTGCCTTTTGTATTTATTTCCGATGCAATTCCTGTGTTTCATCGTCAATAAGAAGGTCTGAGGGATACAGTAAACCTGAAGTGATGCATCGGAATCCATAACTAATGTCACAGGAATGGTTCAAAGCATAAAGAGTAAGAAGTGTCAGTTTTCTTATAATTAAGTCGGCATTGTGCCTTTTGTATTTAATTCCGATGCAATTTCTGTGTTTCATCTTCAATAGGAAAGTCAGAGGGATACAGTAAACCTGAAGTGAAGCATCGGAATCTGTAACTAGTGGCACAGGAATGGTTCAAAACATAGACAGTAAGGAGAGTCAGTTTGCTTGTACTTACGTCGGAATTGTGCCTTTTCTGTTTAATTCCGATGCAATTTCTGTGTTTAATCGTCAATAAGAACGTCAGATGGATACAGTAGACCAGAAGTGAAGCATCGGAATCTATAACTAGTGTCACAGGAATGGTTCAAACATAGTCAGTAAGAAGAGTCAGTTCTCATGTACCTAAGTCGGCATTGTGCCTTTTGTATTTAATTCCGATGCAATTTCTGTGTTTCATCGTCAATAAGAAGGTCCGAGGGATACAGTAAAGCTGAAGTGAAGCATCGGAATGTATGACTAGTGTCACAGGAATGGTTCCAAACATAGACAGTAAGAAGAGTCCGTTTTCTTGTACTTTAGTCGGAATTGTGACTTTTCTATTTAATTCCGATGCAATTTCTGTGTTTCATCGTCTGTAAGAATGTCAGAGGGATACAGTAAACATGAAGCGAAGCATCGGAATCTATAACTAGTGTCACAGGAATGGTTCAAATCATAGACAGTAAGGAGAGTCAGTTTTCTTGTACTTACGTCGGCATTGTGCCTTTTGTGTTTAATTCCGATGCAATTTCTGTGTTTCATCGTCAATAAGAATGTCAGATGGATACAGTAGACCAGAAGTGAAGCATCGGAATCTATAACTAGTGTCACAGGAATGGTTCAAACATAGACAGTAAGAAGAGTCAGTTCTCATGTACCTAAGTCGGCATTGTGCCTTTTGTATTTAAATCCGATGCAATTTCTGTGTTTCATCGTCAATAAGAAGGCTCGGGGGATACAGTAAACCTGAAGGGAAGCATCGGAATGTATAACTACTGACACACGAATGGTTCAAAACATAGACAGTAAGAAGAGTCAGTTTTCTTGTACTTAAGTCGGCATTGTGCGTAATCTATTTCATTCCGATGCTATTTCTGTTTTTATCGTCAATAAGAATGTCAGAGGGATACAGTAAACCTGAAGTGAAGCATCGGAATCTATAACTAGTGTCACAGAAATGGTTCAAAACATAGACAGTAAGATGAGCCAGCCGCCTTGTACTTGAGTCGGCATTGTGCCTTTTGTATTTAATTCCGATGCAATTTCTGTGTTTCACCGTCAATAAGAAGGTCAGAGGGATACAGTAAACCTGAAGTGAAGCATCGGAATCTATAACTAGTGTCACAGGAATGGTTCAAAACATAGACAGTAAGAAGAGTCAGTTTTCTTGTACTTAAGTCGGCATTCTGCATTTTGTATTTAATTCCGATGCAATTTCTGTGTTTCATCGTCAATAAGAAGGTCAGAGGGATACAGTAAACCTGAAGTGAAGCATCGGAATCTATAACTAGTGTCTCAGGAATGGTTCAAAACATAGACAGTAAGATGAGCCAGCCTTCTTGTACTTGAGACGGCACTGTGCCTTTTGTATTTACTTCCGACGCAATTTCTGTGTTTCATCGTCAATACGAAGGTCAGAGGGATACAGTTAACCTGAAGTGAAGTATCGGAATCTATAACTAGTGTCACAGGAATGGTTCAAAACGTAGACAGTAAGATGAGCCAGCCTTCTTGCACTTGAGTCGGCATTGTGCCTTTTGTATTTAATTCCGATGCAATTTCTGTGTTTCATCATCAATAAGAAGGTCCGAGGGATACAGTAAACCTGAAGTGAAGCATCGGAATATATAACTAGTGTCACAGGAATGGTTCAAAACATAGACAGTAAGAAGAGTCAGTTTTCTTGTACTTAAGTCGGCATTGTGCCTTTTGTATTTAATTCCGATGCAATTTCTTGGTTTCATTGCCAATAAGAAGGTCAGAGGGATACAGTAGACCTGAAGTGAAGCATCGTAATCTATACCTAGTGTCACAGGAATGGTTCAAAACATAGACAGTAAGAAGAGTCAGTTCTCATGTACGTAAGTCGGCATTGTGCCTTTTGTATTTACTTCCGATGCAATTACCGTGTTTCATCGTCAATAAGAAGGTCGGAATGATACAGTAAACCTGAAGTGAAGCATCAGAATCTATAAATAGTGTCACAGGAATGGTTAAAGCATAGTAAGAAAAGAGTTTTCTTGTACTTAAATCGGCATTGTGACATTGTATTTATTTCCGATGCAATTTCTGTGTTTCATCGTCAATAAGAAGGTCCAAGGGATACAGTAAACCTGAAGTCAAGCATCGGAATCTAAAAGTGGTCTCACAGGAAAGGTTCAAAACATTGACAGTAAGAAGAGCCAGTCTTCCTGAACATGAGTTGTCAAAGTGCCTTTTGTATTTATTTCCGATGCAATTTCTGTGTTTCATCGTCAATAAGAAGGTCAGAGGGATACAGTAAACCTGAAGTGAAGCATCGGGATCTATAACTAGTGTCACAGGAATGGTTCAAAGCATAGACAGTAAGAAGAGTCAGTTTTCTTATAATTAAGTCGGCATTGTGCATTTTATATTTAATTCCGATGCAACTTCTGTGTTTCATCGTCAATAAGACGGTCACAGGGATACAGTAAACCTGCAGTGAAGCATCGGAATGTATAACTAGTGTAACAGGAGTGGTTCAAAACATAGACAGTGAGAAGAGTCAGTTTTCTAGTACTTAAGTCGGCATTGTGCCTTTTCTATTTAATTCCGAAGCAATTTCTGTGTTTCGACGTCAATGAGAAGGGCCAAGGGATACAGTAAACCTGAAGTGAAGCATCAGAATCTATAAATAGTGTCACAGGAATGGTTAAAGCATAGTAAGAAAAGAGTTTTCTTGTACTTAAGTCGGCATTGTGACATTGTATTTATTTCCGATGCAATTTCTGTGTTTCATCGTCAATAAGAAGGTCCGAGGGATACAGTAAAGCTGAAGTGAAGCATCGGAATGTATGACTAGTGTCACAGGAATGGTTCCAAACATAGACAGTAAGAAGAGTCCGTTTTCTTGTACTTTAGTCGGAATTGTGACTTTTCTATTTAATTCCGATGCAATTTCTGTGTTTCATCGTCTATAAGAATGTCAGAGGGATACAGTAAACCTGAAGCGAAGCATCGGAATCTATAACTAGTGTCACAGGAATGGTTCAAATCATAGACAGTAAGGAGAGTCAGTTTTCTTGTACTTACGTCGGCATTGTGCCTTTTGTGTTTAATTCCGATGCAATTTCTGTGTTTCATCGTCAATAAGAATGTCAGATGGATACAGTAGACCAGAAGTGAAGCATCGGAATCTATAACTAGTGTCACAGGAATGGTTCAAACATAGACAGTAAGAAGAGTCAGTTCTCATGTACCTAAGTCGGCATTGTGCCTTTTGTATTTAAATCCGATGCAATTTCTGTGTTTCATCGTCAATAAGAAGGCTCGGGGGATACAGTAAACCTGAAGGGAAGCATCGGAATGTATAACTACTGACACACGAATGGTTCAAAACATAGACAGTAAGAAGAGTCAGTTTTCTTGTACTTAAGTCGGCATTGTGCGTAATCTATTTCATTCCGATGCTATTTCTGTTTTTATCGTCAATAAGAATGTCAGAGGGATACAGTAAACCTGAAGTGAAGCATCGGAATCTATAACTAGTGTCACAGAAATGGTTCAAAACATAGACAGTAAGATGAGCCAGCCGCCTTGTACTTGAGTCGGCATTGTGCCTTTTGTATTTAATTCCGATGCAATTTCTGTGTTTCACCGTCAATAAGAAGGTCAGAGGGATACAGTAAACCTGAAGTGAAGCATCGGAATCTATAACTAGTGTCACAGGAATGGTTCAAAACATAGACAGTAAGAAGAGTCAGTTTTCTTGTACTTAAGTCGGCATTCTGCATTTTGTATTTAATTCCGATGCAATTTCTGTGTTTCATCGTCAATAAGAAGGTCAGAGGGATACAGTAAACCTGAAGTGAAGCATCGGAATCTATAACTAGTGTCTCAGGAATGGTTCAAAACATAGACAGTAAGATGAGCCAGCCTTCTTGTACTTGAGACGGCACTGTGCCTTTTGTATTTACTTCCGACGCAATTTCTGTGTTTCATCGTCAATACGAAGGTCAGAGGGATACAGTTAACCTGAAGTGAAGCATCGGAATCTATAACTAGTGTCACAGGAATGGTTCAAAACGTAGACAGTAAGATGAGCCAGCCTTCTTGCACTTGAGTCGGCATTGTGCCTTTTGTATTTAATTCCGATGCAATTTCTGTGTTTCATCATCAATAAGAAGGTCCGAGGGATACAGTAAACCTGAAGTGAAGCATCGGAATATATAACTAGTGTCACAGGAATGGTTCAAAACATAGACAGTAAGAAGAGTCAGTTTTCTTGTACTTAAGTCGGCATTGTGCCTTTTGTATTTAATTCCGATGCAATTTCTTGGTTTCATTGCCAATAAGAAGGTCAGAGGGATACAGTAGACCTGAAGTGAAGCATCGTAATCTATACCTAGTGTCACAGGAATGGTTCAAAACATAGACAGTAAGAAGAGTCAGTTCTCATGTACGTAAGTCGGCATTGTGCCTTTTGTATTTACTTCCGATGCAATTACCGTGTTTCATCGTCAATAAGAAGGTCGGAGGGATACAGTAAACCTGAAGTGAAGCATCAGAATCTATAAATAGTGTCACAGGAATGGTTAAAGCATAGTAAGAAAAGAGTTTTCTTGTACTTAAATCGGCATTGTGACATTGTATTTATTTCCGATGCAATTTCTGTGTTTCATCGTCAATAAGAAGGTCCAAGGGATACAGTAAACCTGAAGTCAAGCATCGGAATCTAAAAGTGGTCTCACAGGAAAGGTTCAAAACATTGACAGTAAGAAGAGCCGGTCTTCCTGAACATGAGTTGTCAAAGTGCCTTTTGTATTTATTTCCGATGCAATTTCTGTGTTTCATCGTCAATAAGAAGGTCAGAGGGATACAGTAAACCTGAAGTGAAGCATCGGGATCTATAACTAGTGTCACAGGAATGGTTCAAAGCATAGACAGTAAGAAGAGTCAGTTTTCTTATAATTAAGTCGGCATTGTGCATTTTATATTTAATTCCGATGCAACTTCTGTGTTTCATCGTCAATAAGACGGTCACAGGGATACAGTAAACCTGCAGTGAAGCATCGGAATGTATAACTAGTGTAACAGGAGTGGTTCAAAACATAGACAGTGAGAAGAGTCAGTTTTCTAGTACTTAAGTCGGCATTGTGCCTTTTCTATTTAATTCCGAAGCAATTTCTGTGTTTCGACGTCAATGAGAAGGGCCAAGGGATACAGTAAACCTGAAGTGAAGCATCAGAATCTATAAATAGTGTCACAGGAATGGTTAAAGCATAGTAAGAAAAGAGTTTTCTTGTACTTAAGTCGGCATTGTGACATTGTATTTATTTCCGATGCAATTTCTGTGTTTCATCGTCAATAAGAAGGTCCGAGGGATACAGTAAAGCTGAAGTGAAGCATCGGAATGTATGACTAGTGTCACAGGAATGGTTCCAAACATAGACAGTAAGAAGAGTCCGTTTTCTTGTACTTTAGTCGGAATTGTGACTTTTCTATTTAATTCCGATGCAATTTCTGTGTTTCATCGTCTATAAGAATGTCAGAGGGATACAGTAAACATGAAGCGAAGCATCGGAATCTATAACTAGTGTCACAGGAATGGTTCAAATCATAGACAGTAAGGAGAGTCAGTTTTCTTGTACTTACGTCGGCATTGTGCCTTTTGTGTTTAATTCCGATGCAATTTCTGTGTTTCATCGTCAATAAGAATGTCAGATGGATACAGTAGACCAGAAGTGAAGCATCGGAATCTATAACTAGTGTCACAGGAATGGTTCAAACATAGACAGTAAGAAGAGTCAGTTCTCATGTACTTAAGTCGGCATTGTGCCTTTTGTATTTAAATCCGATGCAATTTCTGTGTTTCATCGTCAATAAGAAGGCTCGGGGGATACAGTAAACCTGAAGGGAAGCATCGGAATGTATAACTACTGACACACGAATGGTTCAAAACATAGACAGTAAGAAGAGTCAGTTTTCTTGTACTTAAGTCGGCATTGTGCGTAATCTATTTCATTCCGATGCTATTTCTGTTTTTATCGTCAATAAGAATGTCAGAGGGATACAGTAAACCTGAAGTGAAGCATCGGAATCTATAACTAGTGTCACAGAAATGGTTCAAAACATAGACAGTAAGATGAGCCAGCCGCCTTGTACTTGAGTCGGCATTGTGCCTTTTGTATTTAATTCCGATGCAATTTCTGTGTTTCACCGTCAATAAGAAGGTCAGAGGGATACAGTAAACCTGAAGTGAAGCATCGGAATCTATAACTAGTGTCACAGGAATGGTTCAAAACATAGACAGTAAGAAGAGTCAGTTTTCTTGTACTTAAGTCGGCATTCTGCATTTTGTATTTAATTCCGATGCAATTTCTGTGTTTCATCGTCAATAAGAAGGTCAGAGGGATACAGTAAACCTGAAGTGAAGCATCGGAATCTATAACTAGTGTCTCAGGAATGGTTCAAAACATAGACAGTAAGATGAGCCAGCCTTCTTGTACTTGAGACGGCACTGTGCCTTTTGTATTTACTTCCGACGCAATTTCTGTGTTTCATCGTCAATACGAAGGTCAGAGGGATACAGTTAACCTGAAGTGAAGCATCGGAATCTATAACTAGTGTCACAGGAATGGTTCAAAACGTAGACAGTAAGATGAGCCAGCCTTCTTGCACTTGAGTCGGCATTGTGCCTTTTGTATTTAATTCCGATGCAATTTCTGTGTTTCATCATCAATAAGAAGGTCCGAGGGATACAGTAAACCTGAAGTGAAGCATCGGAATATATAACTAGTGTCACAGGAATGGTTCAAAACATAGACAGTAAGAAGAGTCAGTTTTCTTGTACTTAAGTCGGCATTGTGCCTTTTGTATTTAATTCCGATGCAATTTCTTGGTTTCATTGCCAATAAGAAGGTCAGAGGGATACAGTAGACCTGAAGTGAAGCATCGTAATCTATACCTAGTGTCACAGGAATGGTTCAAAACATAGACAGTAAGAAGAGTCAGTTCTCATGTACGTAAGTCGGCATTGTGCCTTTTGTATTTACTTCCGATGCAATTACCGTGTTTCATCGTCAATAAGAAGGTCGGAGGGATACAGTAAACCTGAAGTGAAGCATCAGAATCTATAAATAGTGTCACAGGAATGGTTAAAGCATAGTAAGAAAAGAGTTTTCTTGTACTTAAATCGGCATTGTGACATTGTATTTATTTCCGATGCAATTTCTGTGTTTCATCGTCAATAAGAAGGTCCAAGGGATACAGTAAACCTGAAGTCAAGCATCGGAATCTAAAAGTGGTCTCACAGGAAAGGTTCAAAACATTGACAGTAAGAAGAGCCAGTCTTCCTGAACATGAGTTGTCAAAGTGCCTTTTGTATTTATTTCCGATGCAATTTCTGTGTTTCATCCTCAATAAGAAGGTCAGAGGGATACAGTAAACCTGAAGTGAAGCATCGGGATCTATAACTAGTGTCACAGGAATGGTTCAAAGCATAGACAGTAAGAAGAGTCAGTTTTCTTATAATTAAGTCGGCATTGTGCATTTTATATTTAATTCCGATGCAACTTCTGTGTTTCATCGTCAATAAGACGGTCACAGGGATACAGTAAACCTGCAGTGAAGCATCGGAATGTATAACTAGTGTAACAGGAGTGGTTCAAAACATAGACAGTGAGAAGAGTCAGTTTTCTAGTACTTAAGTCGGCATTGTGCCTTTTCTATTTAATTCCGAAGCAATTTCTGTGTTTCGACGTCAATGAGAAGGGCCAAGGGATACAGTAAACCTGAAGTGAAGCATCAGAATCTATAAATAGTGTCACAGGAATGGTTAAAGCACAGTAAGAAAAGAGTTTTCTTGTACTTAAGTCGGCATTGTGACATTGTATTTATTTCCGATGCAATTTCTGTGTTTCATCGTCAATAAGAAGGTCCGAGGGATACAGTAAAGCTGAAGTGAAGCATCGGAATGTATGACTAGTGTCACAGGAATGGTTCCAAACATAGACAGTAAGAAGAGTCCGTTTTCTTGTACTTTAGTCGGAATTGTGACTTTTCTATTTAATTCCGATGCAATTTCTGTGTTTCATCGTCTATAAGAATGTCAGAGGGATACAGTAAACCTGAAGCGAAGCATCGGAATCTATAACTAGTGTCACAGGAATGGTTCAAATCATAGACAGTAAGGAGAGTCAGTTTTCTTGTACTTACGTCGGCATTGTGCCTTTTGTGTTTAATTCCGATGCAATTTCTGTGTTTCATCGTCAATAAGAATGTCAGATGGATACAGTAGACCAGAAGTGAAGCATCGGAATCTATAACTAGTGTCACAGGAATGGTTCAAACATAGACAGTAAGAAGAGTCAGTTCTCATGTACCTAAGTCGCCATTGTGCCTTTTGTATTTAAATCCGATGCAATTTCTGTGTTTCATCGTCAATAAGAAGGCTCGGGGGATACAGTAAACCTGAAGGGAAGCATCGGAATGTATAACTACTGACACACGAATGGTTCAAAACATAGACAGTAAGAAGAGTCAGTTTTCTTGTACTTAAGTCGGCATTGTGCGTAATCTATTTCATTCCGATGCTATTTCTGTTTTTATCGTCAATAAGAATGTCAGAGGGATACAGTAAACCTGAAGTGAAGCATCGGAATCTATAACTAGTGTCACAGAAATGGTTCAAAACATAGACAGTAAGATGAGCCAGCCGCCTTGTACTTGAGTCGGCATTGTGCCTTTTGTATTTAATTCCGATGCAATTTCTGTGTTTCACCGTCAATAAGAAGGTCAGAGGGATACAGTAAACCTGAAGTGAAGCATCGGAATCTATAACTAGTGTCACAGGAATGGTTCAAAACGTAGACAGTAAGATGAGCCAGCCTTCTTGCACTTGAGTCGGCATTGTGCCTTTTGTATTTAATTCCGATGCAATTTCTGTGTTTCATCATCAATAAGAAGGTCCGAGGGATACAGTAAACCTGAAGTGAAGCATCGGAATATATAACTAGTGTCACAGGAATGGTTCAAAACATAGACAGTAAGAAGAGTCAGTTTTCTTGTACTTAAGTCGGCATTGTGCCTTTTGTATTTAATTCCGATGCAATTTCTTGGTTTCAATGCCAATAAGAAGGTCAGAGGAATACAGTAGACCTGAAGTGAAGCATCGTAATCTATACCTAGTGTCACAGGAATGGTTCAAAACATAGACAGTAAGAAGAGTCAGTTCTCATGTACGTAAGTCGGCATTGTGCCTTTTGTATTTACTTCCGATGCAATTACCGTGTTTCATCGTCAATAAGAAGGTCGGAGGGATACAGTAAACCTGAAGTGAAGCATCAGAATCTATAAATAGTGTCACAGGAATGGTTAAAGCATAGTAAGAAAAGAGTTTTCTTGTACTTAAATCGGCATTGTGACATTGTATTTATTTCCGATGCAATTTCTGTGTTTCATCGTCAATAAGAAGGTCCAAGGGATACAGTAAACCTGAAGTCAAGCATCGGAATCTAAAAGTGGTCTCACAGGAAAGGTTCAAAACATTGACAGTAAGAAGAGCCAGTCTTCCTGAACATGAGTTGTCAAAGTGCCTTTTGTATTTATTTCCGATGCAATTTCTGTGTTTCATCGTCAATAAGAAGGTCAGAGGGATACAGTAAACCTGAAGTGAAGCATCGGGATCTATAACTAGTGTCACAGGAATGGTTCAAAGCATAGACAGTAAGAAGAGTCAGTTTTCTTATAATTAAGTCGGCATTGTGCATTTTATATTTAATTCCGATGCAACTTCTGTGTTTCATCGTCAATAAGACGGTCACAGGGATACAGTAAACCTGCAGTGAAGCATCGGAATGTATAACTAGTGTAACAGGAGTGGTTCAAAACATAGACAGTGAGAAGAGTCAGTTTTCTAGTACTTAAGTCGGCATTGTGCCTTTTCTATTTAATTACGAAGCAATTTCTGTGTTTCGACGTCAATGAGAAGGGCCAAGGGATACAGTAAACCTGAAGTGAAGCATCAGAATCTATAAATAGTGTCACAGGAATGGTTAAAGCATAGTAAGAAAAGAGTTTTCTTGTACTTAAGTCGGCATTGTGACATTGTATTTATTTCCGATGCAATTTCTGTGTTTCATTGTCAATAAGAAGGTCCGAGGGATACAGTAAAGCTGAAGTGAAGCATCGGAATGTATGACTAGTGTCACAGGAATGGTTCCAAACATAGACAGTAAGAAGAGTCCGTTTTCTTGTACTTTAGTCGGAATTGTGACTTTTCTATTTAATTCCGATGCAATTTCTGTGTTTCATCGTCTATAAGAATGTCAGAGGGTACAGTAAACCTGAAGCGAAGCATCGGAATCTATAACTAGTGTCACAGGAATGGTTCAAATCATAGACAGTAAGGAGAGTCAGTTTTCTTGTACTTACGTCGGCATTGTGCCTTTTGTGTTTAATTCCGATGCAATTTCTGTGTTTCATCGTCAATAAGAATGTCAGATGGATACAGTAGACCAGAAGTGAAGCATCGGAATCTATAACTAGTGTCACAGGAATGGTTCAAACATAGACAGTAAGAAGAGTCAGTTCTCATGTACCTAAGTCGGCATTGTGCCTTTTGTATTTAAATCCGATGCAATTTCTGTGTTTCATCGTCAATAAGAAGGCTCGGGGGATACAGTAAACCTGAAGGGAAGCATCGGAATGTATAACTACTGACACACGAATGGTTCAAAACATAGACAGTAAGAAGAGTCAGTTTTCTTGTACTTAAGTCGGCATTGTGCGTAATCTATTTCATTCCGATGCTATTTCTGTTTTTATCGTCAATAAGAATGTCAGAGGGATACAGTAAACCTGAAGTGAAGCATCGGAATCTATAACTAGTGTCACAGAAATGGTTCAAAACATAGACAGTAAGATGAGCCAGCCGCCTTGTACTTGAGTCGGCATTGTGCCTTTTGTATTTAATTCCGATGCAATTTCTGTGTTTCACCGTCAATAAGAAGGTCAGAGGGATACAGTAAACCTGAAGTGAAGCATCGGAATCTATAACTAGTGTCACAGGAATGGTTCAAAACATAGACAGTAAGAAGAGTCAGTTTTCTTGTACTTAAGTCGGCATTCTGCATTTTGTATTTAATTCCGATGCAATTTCTGTGTTTCATCGTCAATAAGAAGGTCAGAGGGATACAGTAAACCTGAAGTGAAGCATCGGAATCTATAACTAGTGTCTCAGGAATGGTTCAAAACATAGACAGTAAGATGAGCCAGCCTTCTTGTACTTGAGACGGCACTGTGCCTTTTGTATTTACTTCCGACGCAATTTCTGTGTTTCATCGTCAATACGAAGGTCAGAGGGATACAGTTAACCTGAAGTGAAGCATCGGAATCTATAACTAGTGTCACAGGAATGGTTCAAAACGTAGACAGTAAGATGAGCCAGCCTTCTTGCACTTGAGTCGGCATTGTGCCTTTTGTATTTAATTCCGATGCAATTTCTGTGTTTCATCATCAATAAGAAGGTCCGAGGGATACAGTAAACCTGAAGTGAAGCATCGGAATATATAACTAGTGTCACAGGAATGGTTCAAAACATAGACAGTAAGAAGAGTCAGTTTTCTTGTACTTAAGTCGGCATTGTGCCTTTTGTATTTAATTCCGATGCAATTTCTTGGTTTCATTGCCAATAAGAAGGTCAGAGGGATACAGTAGACCTGAAGTGAAGCATCGTAATCTATACCTAGTGTCACAGGAATGGTTCAAAACATAGACAGTAAGAAGAGTCAGTTCTCATGTACGTAAGTCGGCATTGTGCCTTTTGTATTTACTTCCGATGCAATTACCGTGTTTCATCGTCAATAAGAAGGTCGGAGGGATACAGTAAACCTGAAGTGAAGCATCAGAATCTATAAATAGTGTCACAGGAATGGTTAAAGCATAGTAAGAAAAGAGTTTTCTTGTACTTAAATCGGCATTGTGACATTGTATTTATTTCCGATGCAATTTCTGTGTTTCATCGTCAATAAGAAGGTCCAAGGGATACAGTAAACCTGAAGTCAAGCATCGGAATCTAAAAGTGGTCTCACAGGAAAGGTTCAAAACATTGACAGTAAGAAGAGCCAGTCTTCCTGAACATGAGTTGTCAAAGTGCCTTTTGTATTTATTTCCGATGCAATTTCTGTGTTTCATCGTCAATACGAAGGTCAGAGGGATACAGTAAACCTGAAGTGAAGCATCGGGATCTATAACTAGTGTCACAGGAATGGTTCAAAGCATAGACAGTAAGAAGAGTCAGTTTTCTTATAATTAAGTCGGCATTGTGCATTTTATATTTAATTCCGATGCAACTTCTGTGTTTCATCGTCAATAAGACGGTCACAGGGATACAGTAAACCTGCAGTGAAGCATCGGAATGTATAACTAGTGTAACAGGAGTGGTTCAAAACATAGACAGTGAGAAGAGTCAGTTTTCTAGTACTTAAGTCGGCATTGTGCCTTTTCTATTTAATTCCGAAGCAATTTCTGTGTTTCGACGTCAATGAGAAGGGCCAAGGGATACAGTAAACCTGAAGTGAAGCATCAGAATCTATAAATAGTGTCACAGGAATGGTTAAAGCATAGTAAGAAAAGAGTTTTCTTGTACTTAAGTCGGCATTGTGACATTGTATTTATTTCCGATGCAATTTCTGTGTTTCATCGTCAATAAGAAGGTCCGAGGGATACAGTAAAGCTGAAGTGAAGCATCGGAATGTATGACTAGTGTCACAGGAATGGTTCCAAACATAGACAGTAAGAAGAGTCCGTTTTCTTGTACTTTAGTCGGAATTGTGACTTTTCTATTTAATTCCGATGCAATTTCTGTGTTTCATCGTCTATAAGAATGTCAGAGGGATACAGTAAACATGAAGCGAAGCATCGGAATCTATAACTAGTGTCACAGAAATGGTTCAAATCATAGACAGTAAGGAGAGTCAGTTTTCTTGTACTTACGTCGGCATTGTGCCTTTTGTGTTTAATTCCGATGCAATTTCTGTGTTTCATCGTCAATAAGAATGTCAGATGGATACAGTAGACCAGAAGTGAAGCGTCGGAATCTATAACTAGTGTCAGAGGAATGGTTCAAACATAGACAGTAAGAAGAGTCAGTTCTCATGTACCTAAGTCGGCATTGTGCCTTTTGTATTTAAATCCGATGCAATTTCTGTGTTTCATCGTCAATAAGAAGGCTCGGGGGATACAGTAAACCTGAAGGGAAGCATCGGAATGTATAACTACTGACACACGAATGGTTCAAAACATAGACAGTAAGAAGAGTCAGTTTTCTTGTACTTAAGTCGGCATTGTGCGTAATCTATTTCATTCCGATGCTATTTCTGTTTTTATCGTCAATAAGAATGTCAGAGGGATACAGTAAACCTGAAGTGAAGCATCGGAATCTATAACTAGTGTCACAGAAATGGTTCAAAACATAGACAGTAAGATGAGCCAGCCGCCTTGTACTTGAGTCGGCATTGTGCCTTTTGTATTTAATTCCGATGCAATTTCTGTGTTTCACCGTCAATAAGAAGGTCAGAGGGATACAGTAAACCTGAAGTGAAGCATCGGAATCTATAACTAGTGTCACAGGAATGGTTCAAAACATAGACAGTAAGAAGAGTCAGTTTTCTTGTACTGAAGTCGGCATTCTGCATTTTGTATTTAATTCCGATGCAATTTCTGTGTTTCATCGTCAATAAGAAGGTCAGAGGGATACAGTAAACCTGAAGTGAAGCATCGGAATCTATAACTAGTGTCTCAGGAATGGTTCAAAACATAGACAGTAAGATGAGCCAGCCTTCTTGTACTTGAGACGGCACTGTGCCTTTTGTATTTACTTCCGACGCAATTTCTGTGTTTCATCGTCAATACGAAGGTCAGAGGGATACAGTTAACCTGAAGTGAAGCATCGGAATCTATAACTAGTGTCACAGGAATGGTTCAAAACGTAGACAGTAAGATGAGCCAGCCTTCTTGCACTTGAGTCGGCATTGTGCCTTTTGTATTTAATTCCGATGCAATTTCTGTGTTTCATCATCAATAAGAAGGTCCGAGGGATACAGTAAACCTGAAGTGAAGCATCGGAATATATAACTAGTGTCACAGGAATGGTTCAAAACATAGACAGTAAGAAGAGTCAGTTTTCTTGTACTTAAGTCGGCATTGTGCCTTTTGTATTTAATTCCGATGCAATTTCTTGGTTTCATTGCCAATAAGAAGGTCAGAGGGATACAGTAGACCTGAAGTGAAGCATCGTAATCTATACCTAGTGTCACAGGAATGGTTCAAAACATAGACAGTAAGAAGAGTCAGTTCTCATGTACGTAAGTCGGCATTGTGCCTTTTGTATTTACTTCCGATGCAATTACCGTGTTTCATCGTCAATAAGAAGGTCGGAGGGATACAGTAAACCTGAAGTGAAGCATCAGAATCTATAAATAGTGTCACAGGAATGGTTAAAGCATAGTAAGAAAAGAGTTTTCTTGTACTTAAATCGGCATTGTGACATTGTATTTATTTCCGATGCAATTTCTGTGTTTCATCGTCAATAAGAAGGTCCAAGGGATACAGTAAACCTGAAGTCAAGCATCGGAATCTAAAAGTGGTCTCACAGGAAAGGTTCAAAACATTGACAGTAAGAAGAGCCAGTCTTCCTGAACATGAGTTGTCAAAGTGCCTTTTGTATTTATTTCCGATGCAATTTCTGTGTTTCATCGTCAATAAGAAGGTCAGAGGGATACAGTAAACCTGAAGTGAAGCATCGGGATCTATAACTAGTGTCACAGGAATGGTTCAAAGCATAGACAGTAAGAAGAGTCAGTTTTCTTATAATTAAGTCGGCATTGTGCATTTTATATTTAATTCCGATGCAACTTCTGTGTTTCATCGTCAATAAGACGGTCACAGGGATACAGTAAACCTGCAGTGAAGCATCGGAATGTATAACTAGTGTAACAGGAGTGGTTCAAAACATAGACAGTGAGAAGAGTCAGTTTTCTAGTACTTAAGTCGGCATTGTGCCTTTTCTATTTAATTCCGAAGCAATTTCTGTGTTTCGACGTCAATGAGAAGGGCCAAGGGATACAGTAAACCTGAAGTGAAGCATCAGAATCTATAAATAGTGTCACAGGAATGGTTAAAGCATAGTAAGAAAAGAGTTTTCTTGTACTTAAGTCGGCATTGTGACATTGTATTTATTTCCGATGCAATTTCTGTGTTTCATCGTCAATAAGAAGGTCCGAGGGATACAGTAAAGCTGAAGTGAAGCATCGGAATGTGTGACTAGTGTCACAGGAATGGTTCCAAACATAGACAGTAAGAAGAGTCCGTTTTCTTGTACTTTAGTCGGAATTGTGACTTTTCTATTTAATTCCGATGCAATTTCTGTGTTTCATCGTCTATAAGAATGTCAGAGGGATACAGTAAACATGAAGCGAAGCATCGGAATCTATAACTAGTGTCACAGAAATGGTTCAAATCATAGACAGTAAGGAGAGTCAGTTTTCTTGTACTCACGTCGGCATTGTGCCTTTTGTGTTTAATTCCGATGCAATTTCTGTGTTTCATCGTCAATAAGAATGTCAGATGGATACAGTAGACCAGAAGTGAAGCATCGGAATCTATAACTAGTGTCACAGGAATGGTTCAAACATAGACAGTAAGAAGAGTCAGTTCTCATGTACCTAAGTCGGCATTGTGCCTTTTGTATTTAAATCCGATGCAATTTCTGTGTTTCATCGTCAATAAGAAGGCTCGGGGGATACAGTAAACCTGAAGGGAAGCATCGGAATGTATAACTACTGACACACGAATGGTTCAAAACATAGACAGTAAGAAGAGTCAGTTTTCTTGTACTTAAGTCGGCATTGTGCGTAATCTATTTCATTCCGATGCTATTTCTGTTTTTATCGTCAATAAGAATGTCAGAGGGATACAGTAAACCTGAAGTGAAGCATCGGAATCTATAACTAGTGTCACAGAAATGGTTCAAAACATAGACAGTAAGATGAGCCAGCCGCCTTGTACTTGAGTCGGCATTGTGCCTTTTGTATTTAATTCCGATGCAATTTCTGTGTTTCACCGTCAATAAGAAGGTCAGAGGGATACAGTAAACCTGAAGTGAAGCATCGGAATCTATAACTAGTGTCACAGGAATAGTTCAAAACATAGACAGCAAGAAGAGTCAGTTTTCTTGTACTGAAGTCGGCATTCTGCATTTTGTATTTAATTCCGATGCAATTTCTGTGTTTCATCGTCAATAAGAAGGTCAGAGGGATACAGTAAACCTGAAGTGAAGCATCGGAATCTATAACTAGTGTCTCAGGAATGGTTCAAAACATAGACAGTAAGATGAGCCAGCCTTCTTGTACTTGAGACGGCACTGTGCCTTTTGTATTTACTTCCGACGCAATTTCTGTGTTTCATCGTCAATACGAAGGTCAGAGGGATACAGTTAACCTGAAGTGAAGCATCGGAATCTATAACTAGTGTCACAGGAATGGTTCAAAACGTAGACAGTAAGATGAGCCAGCCTTCTTGCACTTGAGTCGGCATTGTGCCTTTTGTATTTAATTCCGATGCAATTTCTGTGTTTCATCATCAATAAGAAGGTCCGAGGGATACAGTAAACCTGAAGTGAAGCATCGGAATAGATAACTAGTGTCACAGGAATGGTTCAAAACATAGACAGTAAGAAGAGTCAGTTTTCTTGTACTTAAGTCGGCATTGTGCCTTTTGTATTTAATTCCGATGCAATTTCTTGGTTTCATTGCCAATAAGAAGGTCAGAGGGATACAGTAGACCTGAAGTGAAGCATCGTAATCTATACCTAGTGTCACAGGAATGGTTCAAAACATAGACAGTAAGAAGAGTCAGTTCTCATGTACGTAAGTCGGCATTGTGCCTTTTGTATTTACTTCCGATGCAATTACCGTGTTTCATCGTCAATAAGAAGGTCGGAGGGATACAGTAAACCTGAAGTGAAGCATCAGAATCTATAAATAGTGTCACAGGAATGGTTAAAGCATAGTAAGAAAAGAGTTTTCTTGTACTTAAATCGGCATTGTGACATTGTATTTATTTCCGATGCAATTTCTGTGTTTCATCGTCAATAAGAAGGTCCAAGGGATACAGTAAACCTGAAGTCAAGCATCGGAATCTAAAAGTGGTCTCACAGGAAAGGTTCAAAACATTGACAGTAAGAAGAGCCAGTCTTCCTGAACATGAGTTGTCAAAGTGCCTTTTGTATTTATTTCCGATGCAATTTCTGTGTTTCATCGTCAATAAGAAGGTCAGAGGGATACAGTAAACCTGAAGTGAAGCATCGGGATCTATAACTAGTGTCACAGGAATGGTTCAAAGCATAGACAGTAAGAAGAGTCAGTTTTCTTATAATTAAGTCGGCATTGTGCATTTTATATTTAATTCCGATGCAACTTCTGTGTTTCATCGTCAATAAGACGGTCACAGGGATACAGTAAACCTGCAGTGAAGCATCGGAATGTATAACTAGTGTAACAGGAGTGGTTCAAAACATAGACAGTGAGAAGAGTCAGTTTTCTAGTACTTAAGTCGGCATTGTGCCTTTTCTATTTAATTCCGAAGCAATTTCTGTGTTTCGACGTCAATGAGAAGGGCCAAGGGATACAGTAAACCTGAAGTGATGCATCAGAATCTATAAATAGTGTCACAGGAATGGTTAAAGCATAGTAAGAAAAGAGTTTTCTTGTACTTAAGTCGGCATTGTGACATTGTATTTATTTCCGATGCAATTTCTGTGTTTCATCGTCAATAAGAAGGTCCGAGGGATACAGTAAAGCTGAAGTGAAGCATCGGAATGTGTGACTAGTGTCACAGGAATGGTTCCAAACATAGACAGTAAGAAGAGTCCGTTTTCTTGTACTTTAGTCGGAATTGTGACTTTTCTATTTAATTCCGATGCAATTTCTGTGTTTCATCGTCTATAAGAATGTCAGAGGGATACAGTAAACCTGAAGCGAAGCATCGGAATCTATAACTAGTGTCACAGGAATGGTTCAAATCATAGACAGTAAGGAGAGTCAGTTTTCTTGTACTTACGTCGGCATTGTGCCTTTTGTGTTTAATTCCGATGCAATTTCTGTGTTTCATCGTCAATAAGAATGTCAGATGGATACAGTAGACCAGAAGTGAAGCATCGGAATCCATAACTAGTGTCACAGGAATGGTTCAAACATAGACAGTAAGAAGAGTCAGTTCTCATGTACCTAAGTCGGCATTGTGCCTTTTGTATTTAAATCCGATGCAATTTCTGTGTTTCATCGTCAATAAGAAGGCTCGGGGGATACAGTAAACCTGAAGGGAAGCATCGGAATGTATAACTACTGACACACGAATGGTTCAAAACATAGACAGTAAGAAGAGTCAGTTTTCTTGTACTTAAGTCGGCATTGTGCGTAATCTATTTCATTCCGATGCTATTTCTGTTTTTATCGTCAATAAGAATGTCAGAGGGATACAGTAAACCTGAAGTGAAGCATCGGAATCTATAACTAGTGTCACAGAAATGGTTCAAAACATAGACAGTAAGATGAGCCAGCCGCCTTGTACTTGAGTCGGCATTGTGCCTTTTGTATTTAATTCCGATGCAATTTCTGTGTTTCACCGTCAATAAGAAGGTCAGAGGGATACAGTAAACCTGAAGTGAAGCATCGGAATCTATAACTAGTGTCACAGGAATGGTTCAAAACATAGACAGTAAGAAGAGTCAGTTTTCTTGTACTTAAGTCGGCATTCTGCATTTTGTATTTAATTCCGATGCAATTTCTGTGTTTCATCGTCAATAAGAAGGTCAGAGGGATACAGTAAACCTGAAGTGAAGCATCGGAATCTATAACTAGTGTCTCAGGAATGGTTCAAAACATAGACAGTAAGATGAGCCAGCCTTCTTGTACTTGAGACGGCACTGTGCCTTTTGTATTTACTTCTGACGCAATTTCTGTGTTTCATCGTCAATACGAAGGTCAGAGGGATACAGTTAACCTGAAGTGAAGCATCGGAATCTATAACTAGTGTCACAGGAATGGTTCAAAACGTAGACAGTAAGATGAGCCAGCCTTCTTGCACTTGAGTCGGCATTGTGCCTTTTGTATTTAATTCCGATGCAATTTCTGTGTTTCATCATCAATAAGAAGGTCCGAGGGATACAGTAAACCTGAAGTGAAGCATCGGAATATATAACTAGTGTCACAGGAATGGTTCAAAACATAGACAGTAAGAAGAGTCAGTTTTCTTGTACTTAAGTCGGCATTGTGCCTTTTGTATTTAATTCCGATGCAATTTCTTGGTTTCATTGCCAATAAGAAGGTCAGAGGGATACAGTAGACCTGAAGTGAAGCATCGTAATCTATACCTAGTGTCACAGGAATGGTTCAAAACATAGACAGTAAGAAGAGTCAGTTCTCATGTACGTAAGTCGGCATTGTGCCTTTTGTATTTACTTCCGATGCAATTACCGTGTTTCATCGTCAATAAGAAGGTCGGAGGGATACAGTAAACCTGAAGTGAAGCATCAGAATCTATAAATAGTGTCACAGGAATGGTTAAAGCATAGTAAGAAAAGAGTTTTCTTGTACTTAAATCGGCATTGTGACATTGTATTTATTTCCGATGCAATTTCTGTGTTTCATCGTCAATAAGAAGGTCCAAGGGATACAGTAAACCTGAAGTCAAGCATCGGAATCTAAAAGTGGTCTCACAGGAAAGGTTCAAAACATTGACAGTAAGAAGAGCCAGTCTTCCTGAACATGAGTTGTCAAAGTGCCTTTTGTATTTATTTCCGATGCAATTTCTGTGTTTCATCGTCAATAAGAAGGTCAGAGGGATACAGTAAACCTGAAGTGAAGCATCGGGATCTATAACTAGTGTCACAGGAATGGTTCAAAGCATAGACAGTAAGAAGAGTCAGTTTTCTTATAATTAAGTCGGCATTGTGCATTTTATATTTAATTCCGATGCAACTTCTGTGTTTCATCGTCAATAAGACGGTCACAGGGATACAGTAAACCTGCAGTGAAGCATCGGAATGTATAACTAGTGTAACAGGAGTGGTTCAAAACATAGACAGTGAGAAGAGTCAGTTTTCTAGTACTTAAGTCGGCATTGTGCCTTTTCTATTTAATTCCGAAGCAATTTCTGTGTTTCGACGTCAATGAGAAGGGCCAAGGGATACAGCAAACCTGAAGTGAAGCATCAGAATCTATAAATAGTGTCACAGGAATGGTTAAAGCATAGTAAGAAAAGAGTTTTCTTGTACTTAAGTCGGCATTGTGACATTGTATTTATTTCCGATGCAATTTCTGTGTTTCATCGTCAATAAGAAGGTCCGAGGGATACAGTAAAGCTGAAGTGAAGCATCGGAATGTATGACTAGTGTCACAGGAATGGTTCCAAACATAGACAGTAAGAAGAGTCCGTTTTCTTGTACTTTAGTCGGAATTGTGACTTTTCTATTTAATTCCGATGCAATTTCTGTGTTTCATCGTCTATAAGAGTGTCAGAGGGATACAGTAAACCTGAAGCGAAGCATCGGAATCTATAACTAGTGTCACAGGAATGGTTCAAATCATAGACAGTAAGGAGAGTCAGTTTTCTTGTACTTACGTCGGCATTGTGCCTTTTGTGTTTAATTCCGATGCAATTTCTGTGTTTCATCGTCAATAAGAATGTCAGATGGATACAGTAGACCAGAAGTGAAGCATCGGAATCTATAACTAGTGTCACAGGAATGGTTCAAACATAGACAGTAAGAAGAGTCAGTTCTCATGTACCTAAGTCGGCATTGTGCCTTTTGTATTTAAATCCGATGCAATTTCTGTGTTTCATCGTCAATAAGAAGGCTCGGGGGATACAGTAAACCTGAAGGGAAGCATCGGAATGTATAACTACTGACACACGAATGGTTCAAAACATAGACAGTAAGAAGAGTCGGTTTTCTTGTACTTAAGTCGGCATTGTGCGTAATCTATTTCATTCCGATGCTATTTCTGTTTTTATCGTCAATAAGAATGTCAGAGGGATACAGTAAACCTGAAGTGAAGCATCGGAATCTATAACTAGTGTCACAGAAATGGTTCAAAACATAGATAGTAAGATGAGCCAGCCGCCTTGTACTTGAGTCGGCATTGTGCCTTTTGTATTTAATTCCGATGCAATTTCTGTGTTTCACCGTCAATAAGAAGGTCAGAGGGATACAGTAAACCTGAAGTGAAGCATCGGAATCTATAACTAGTGTCACAGGAATGGTTCAAAACATAGACAGTAAGAAGAGTCAGTTTTCTTGTACTTAAGTCGGTATTCTGCATTATGTATTTAATTCCGATGCAATTTCTGTGTTTCATCGTCAATAAGAAGGTCAGAGGGATACAGTAAACCTGAAGTGAAGCATCGGAATCTATAACTAGTGTCTCAGGAATGGTTCAAAACATAGACAGTAAGATGAGCCAGCCTTCTTGTACTTGAGACGGCACTGTGCCTTTTGTATTTACTTCCGACGCAATTTCTGTGTTTCATCGTCAATACGAAGGTCAGAGGGATACAGTTAACCTGAAGTGAAGTATCGGAATCTATAACTAGTGTCACAGGAATGGTTCAAAACGTAGACAGTAAGATGAGCCAGCCTTCTTGCACTTGAGTCGGCATTGTGCCTTTTGTATTTAATTCCGATGCAATTTCTGTGTTTCATCATCAATAAGAAGGTCCGAGGGATACAGTAAACCTGAAGTGAAGCATCGGAATATATAACTGGTGTCACAGGAATAGTTCAAAACATAGACAGTAAGAAGAGTCAGTTTTCTTGTACTTAAGTCGGCATTGTGCCTTTTGTATTTAATTCCGATGCAATTTCTTGGTTTCATTGTCAATAAGAAGGTCAGAGGGATACAGTAGACCTGAAGTGAAGCATCGTAATCTATACCTAGTGTCACAGGAATGGTTCAAAACATAGACAGTAAGAAGAGTCAGTTCTCATGTACGTAAGTCGGCATTGTGCCTTTTGTATTTACTTCCGATGCAATTTCCGTGTTTCATCGTCAATAAGAAGGTCGGAGGGATACAGTAAACCTGAAGTGAAGCATCAGAATCTATAAATAGTGTCACAGGAATGGTTAAAGCATAGTAAGAAAAGAGTTTTCTTGTACTTAAGTCGGCATTGTGACATTGTATTTATTTCCGATGCAATTTCTGTGTTTCATCGTCAATAAGAAGGTCCAAGGGATACAGTAAACCTGAAGTCAAGCATCGGAATCTAAAAGTGGTCTCACAGGAAAGGTTCAAAACATTGACAGTAAGAAGAGCCAGTCTTCCTGTACATGAGTTGTCAAAGTGCCTTTTGTATTTATTTCCGATGCAATTTCTATGTTTCATCGTCAATAAGAAGGTCAGAGGGATACAGTAAACCTGAAGTGAAGCATCGGGATCTATAACTAGTGTCACAGGAATGGTTCAAAGCATAGACAGTAAGAAGAGTCAGTTTTCTTATAATTAAGTCGGCATTGTGCATTTTATATTTAATTCCGATGCAATTTCTGTGTTTCATCGTCAATAAGACGGTCACAGGGATACAGTAAACCTGCAGTGAAGCATCGGAATGTATAACTAGTGTAACAGGAGTGGTTCAAAACATAGACAGTGAGAAGAGTCAGTTTTCTAGTACTTAAGTCGGCATTGTGCCTTTTCTATTTAATTCCGAAGCAATTTCTGTGTTTCGACGTCAATGAGAAGGGCCAAGGGATACAGTAAACCTGAAGTGAAGCATCAGAATCTATAAATAGTGTCACAGGAATGGTTAAAGCATAGTAAGAAAAGAGTTTTCTTGTACTTAAGTCGGCATTGTGACATTGTATTTATTTCCGATGCAATTTCTGTGTTTCATCGTCAATAAGAAGGTCCAAGGGATACAGTAAACCTGAAGAGAAGCATCGGAATCTAAAACCGGTCTCACAGGAAAGGTTCAAACATAGACAGTAAGAGGAGCCAGTCTTCTTGTACTTGAGTCGGCATTGTGCCTTTTGTATTTAATTCCGATGCAATTTCTGTGTTTCATCGTCAATGAGAAGGTCAGTAGGATACAGTAAACCTGAAGTGAAGCATCGGAATCTATATCTAGTTTCACAGGAATGGTTCAAAACGTAGACATTAAGAAGAGTCAGTCTTCATGTACTTAATTCGGCATTGTGCCTTTTGCTTGTATTCCGATGCAATTTCTGTGTTTCATGGTTAATAAGATGGTCAGAGGGATACAGTAAACCTGAAGTGAAGCATCGTAATCTATAACTAGTGTCACAGGAATGGTTCAAAACATAGACAGTAAGAAGAGTCAGTTTTCTTGTTCTTGTGTCGGCTTTGTGCCTTTTCTATTTAATTCCGATGCAATTTCTGTGATACGTCATCAATAAGAAGGTCCAAGGGATACATTAAACCTGAAGTCAAGCATCAGAATCTAAAACTGGTTTCACAGGAAAGGTTCAAAACATAGACAGTAAGAAGAGCAAGTCTTCTTGTACTTGAGTCGGCATTGTGCCTTTTGTATTTCATTCCGATGCAATTTCTGTGTTTCATCGTCAATAAGAAGGTCAGAGGGATACAGTAAACCTGAAGTGAAGCATCGGAATCTAAAACCGGTCTCACAGGAAAGGTTCAAAACATAGACAGTAAGAAGTGCCAGTCTTCTTGTAGTTGAGTCTTCATTGTGCCTATTGTATTTAATTCCGATGCAATTTTTGTGTTTCATCGTCAATAAGAAGGTCAGAGTGTACAGTTATCCTGAAGTGAAGCATCGGAATCTATAACTAGTGTCACAGGAATGGTTCATAGCATAGACAGTAAGAAGAGTCAGTTTTCTTATACTTAAATCGGCATTGTGGATTTTGTATTTAATGCTGATGCAATTTCTGTGTTTCGTCGTCAGTAAGAAGGTCCAAGGGATACAGTAAACCTGAAGTGAAGCATCGGAATCTAAAACCGGTCTCACAGGAAAGGTTTATAACATAGACAGTAAGAGGAGCCAGTATTATTGTACTTGAGTCGGCATTGTGCTTTTTGTATTTAATTCCGATGCAATTTCTGCATTTCATCGTCAATAAGAAGGTCAGAGGGATACAGTAAACCTGAAGTGAAGCATCGGAATCTAAAACCGGTGTCACAGGAAAGGTTCAAATCATAGACAGTAAGAAGAGCCAGTCTTCTTGTACGTGGGTCGGCATTGTGCCTTTTGTATTTAATTCCGATGCAATATCTGTGTTTCATCGTCAATAAGAAGGTCAGAGTGATACAGTAAACCTGAAGTGAAGCATCGTAATCTATAACTAGTATTACAGTAATAGTTCAAACATAGACAGTAAGGAGAGTCAGTCTTCTAATCCTTAAGTCGGCATTGTGCCTTTTCTTTGTATTCCGATGCAATTTCTGTGTTTCATCGTCATTAAGAAAGTCAGAGGGACACAGTAAACCTGAAGTGAAGCATCGGAATCTATAACTAGTGTCACAGGAATGGTTCAAAACATAGACAGTAAGAAGAGTCAGTTTTCTTGTTCTTAAGTCGGCATTGTGCCTTTTCTATTTAATTCCGATGCAATTTCTGTGTTTCGTCGTCAATATGAAGGTCCAAGGGATACAGTAAACCTGAAGTCAAGCATAGGAATAAAAAACTGGACTCACAGGAAAGGTTCAAAACATAGACAGTAAGATGAGCCAGTCTTCTTGTACTTGAGTCGGCATTGTGCCTTTTGTATTTAATTCCGATGCAATTTATGTGTTTCATCGTCAATAAGAAGGTCAGAGGGATACAGTAAACCTGAAGTGATGCATCGGAATCTATAACTAGTGTCACAGGAATGGTTCAAAACATAGACAGTAAGAAGAGCCAGTTTTCTTGTACTTAAGTCGACATTGTGCCTTTTCTATTTAATTCCGATGCAGTTTCTGTGTTTCGTCGTCAATAAGAAGGTCCAAGGGATACAGTAAACCTGAAGTGAAGCATCGGAATCTAAAACCGGCCTCACAGGAAAGGTTCAAAACATAGACAGTAAGAAGAGTCAGTCTTCTTGTACTTGACTCAGCATTGTGCATTTTATATTTAATTCCGATGCAATTTCTGTGTTTCATCGTCAACAAGACGGTCAGAGGGATACGGTAAACCTGAAGTGAAGCATCGGTATCTATAACTAGTGCCACAGGAATGGTTCAACATAAAGACTGTAAGAAGAGTCAGTTTTCTTGTACTTAAGTCGGCATTGTGCATTTCTATTTAATTCCGATGCAATTTCTGTGTTTCGTCGTCGATAAGAAGGTCCAAGGGATACAGTAAAAATGAAGTGAAGCATCGGAATCTAAAACCGGTCTCACAGGTAAGGTTCCAAACATAGACAGTAAGAAGAGTCAGTCCTCTTGTACTTGAGTTGGTATTGTGCCTTTAGAATTTAATTCCGATGCACTTTCTGTGTTTCATCGTCAATAACGAGGTCAGAGGGATGCAGTAAACCTGAAGTGAAGCATCGGAATCCATAACTAGTGTCACAGGAGTGGTTCAAAACATAGACGGTAAGAAGAGTCACTCTTCCTGTACTGAAGTCGGCATTGTGCCTTTTGTATTTATTTCAGTTGCAATTTCTGTGTTTCATCGTCAATAAGAAGGTCAGAGGGATACAGTAAACCTGAAGTGAAGCATCGGAATCTATAACTAGTGTCACAGGAATGGTTCAAAACATGGACAGTAAGAAGAGCCAGTCTTCTTGTACTTGAGTCGTCATTGCGCCTTTTGGATTTAGTTCCGATGCATTTTCCGTGTTTCATCGTCAACAAGAATGTCAGAGTGATAACGTAAACCTGAAGTGAAGCATCGTAATCTATAACTAGTGTCACAGGAGTAGTTCAAAACATAGACAGTAAGGAGTGTCAGTCTTCTAGTACTTAATTCCGCATTGTGCCTTTTGTTTGTATTCCGATGCAATTTCTGTGTCTCATCGTCATTAAGAAGATCAGAGGGATACAGTAAACCTGAAGTGAAGCATCGGAATCTATAACTAGTGTCACAGGAATGGTTCAAAACATAGACAGTAAGAAGAGCCAGTCCTCTTGTACTTGAGTCGGCATTGTGCCTTTAGAAATTAATTCTGATGCAATTTCTGTGTTTCATCGTCAATAAGAAGATCAGAGGGATGCAGTAAACCCTAAGTGAAGCATCGGAATCTATAACTAGTGTCACAGGAATGGTTCAATACAAAGACTGTAAGAAGAGTCAGTTTTCTTAAACTTAAGTCGGCATTGTGCATTTCTATTTAATTCCGATGCAATTTCTGTGTTTCGTCGTCAATAAGAAGATCCAAGGGATACAGTAAAAATGAAGTGAAGCATCGGAATCTAAAACCGGTCTCACAGGAAAGGTTCCAAACATAGACAGTAAGAAGAGCCAGTCCTCTTGTACTTGAGTTGGTATTGTGCCTTTAGAATTTAATTCCGATGCAATTTCTGTGTTTCATCGTCAATAACAAGGTCAGAGGGATACAGTAAACCTGAAGTGAAGCATCGGAATCTATAACTAGTGT
Organism: Schistocerca serialis cubense; assembly: GCF_023864345.2. Taxonomy (NCBI): domain Eukaryota; kingdom Metazoa; phylum Arthropoda; class Insecta; order Orthoptera; family Acrididae; genus Schistocerca; species Schistocerca serialis. Next base: position 52,939,639 of record NW_026047583.1, read on the forward strand.
CACAGGAATGGTTCAAATCATAGACGGTAAGAAGAGTCAGTCTTCTTGTACTTAAGTCAGCATTGTGCCTCTTGTATATACTTCCGGTGCAATTTCTGTGTTTCATCGTTAATATGCAGCTCAGAGGGATACAGTAAACCTGAATTGAAGCATTGGAATCTATAACTAGTGTCACAGGAATGGTTCAAAACATAGAGAGTGAGAAGAGTCAGTCCTTTTGTCCTTAAGTCGGCATTGTGCCTCTTGTATTTAATTCCAATGCAATTTCTGTGTTTCATTGTCAATACGTAGGTCAGAGGGATACAGTAAACCTGAAGTGAAGCATCGGAATCTATAACTAGTGTCACAGGAATGGTTCAAAACATAGACAGTAAGATGAGTCAGTCTTCTTGTACTTAAGTCTGCATTGTGCCTCTTGTATATAATTCCGATGCAATTTCTATGTTTCATCGTCAATATGAAGCTCAGAGGGTTACAGTAAACCTGAAGTGAAGCATCGGAATCTAAAATCGGTCTCACAGGAAAGGTTCAAATCATAGACAGTAAGAAGAGCCAGCCTTCTTGTACTTGAGTCGGCATTGCGCCTTTTGGATTTAATTCCGATGCAATTTCTGTATTTCATCGTCAACAAGCAAGTCAGAGTGATACAGTAAGCCTGAAGTGAAGCATCGTAATCTATTACTAGTGTCACAGGAGTAGTTCAAAACATAGACAGTAAGGAGAGTCAGTCTTCTAGTACTTAAGTCTGCATTGTGCCTTTTGTTTGTATTCCGATGCAATTTCGGTGTCTCATCGTCATTAAGAAGGTCAGAGGGATACAGTAAACCTGAAGTGAAGCATCGGAATCTATAACTAGTGTCACAGGAATGGTTCAAAGCATAGACAGTAAGAAGAGTCAGTTTTCTTATACTTAAGTCGGCATTGTGCTTTTTGTATTTAATTCCGATGCAATTTCTGTGCTTCATCGTCAATAAGTCGGTCAGAGGGATACAGTAAACCTGAAGTGAAGCATCGGTATCTATAAGTAGTATCACAGGAATGGTTCAAAACATAGGCGGTAAGAAGAGTCAGTCTTCCTGTACTTAAGTCAGCATTGTGCCTTTTGTATTTAATTAAGATGCTATTTCTGTGTTTCATCGTCAATAAGAAGGCCAGAGGGATACAGTAAACCTGAAGTGAAGCATCGGAATCTATAACTAGTGTCACAGGAATGGTTCAAACATAGACAGTAAGAAGAGTCAGTCTTCTTGTAATTAAGGCCGTATTGTGCCTCTTGTATATAATTCCGATGCAATTTCTGTGTTTCATCGTCAATATGAAGGTCAGAGGGATACAGTAAACCTGAAGTGAAGCATCGGAATCTATAACTGGTGTCACAGGAATGGTTCAAAACATAGACAGTAAGAAGAGCCAGTTTTCTTGTACTTGAGTCGGCATTGTGCCTTTTGTATTTAATTCCGATGCAATTTCTGTGTTTCATCGTCAATAAGGAAGTCAGAGGGATACAGTAAACCTGAAGTGAAGCATCGGAATCTATAACTAGTGTCACAGGAATGGTTAAAAACATAGACAGTAAGAAGAATCAGTTTTCTTGAACTTAAGTCGGCATTGTGCCTTTTGTATTTAACTCTGATGCAATTTCTGTGTTTCATCTTCAATAAGAAGGTCAGAGGGATACCGTAAACCTGAAGAGAAGTATCGGAATCTGTAACTAGTGTCACAGGAATGGTTCATAACATAGACAGTAAGAAGAGTCAGTTTTCTTGTACTTAAGTCGGCATTGTGCCTTTTGTATTTAATTCTGAAGCAATTTCTGTGTTTCATCGACAATAAGAAGGTCAGAGGGATACAGTAAACCTGAAGTGAGGCATCGGAATCAATAACTAGTGTCACAGAATATCTCAAAGCATAGACAGTAAGAACAGTCAGTTATCTTATAATTAAGTAGGCATTGTGTCTTTTGTATTTAATTCCGATGCAATTTCTGTGTTTCATCGTCAATAAAAAGGTCAGAGGGATACAGTAATCCTGAAGTGATGCATCGGAAACTATAACTAGTGTCACAGGAATGGTTGAAAGCATAGACAGTAAGAAGAGACAGTTTTCTTATAATTAAGGCTGCATTGTGCCTTTTTTATTTATTCGGATGCAATTTCTGTGTTTCATCGTCAATAAGAAGGTCAGAGGGATACAGCAAACCTGAGGTGAAGCATCGGAATCTAAAATCGGCATCACAGGAAAGGTTCAAGACATAGACAGTAAGAAGAGCCAGTCTTCTTGTACTTCAGTCGGCATTGTGCCTTTTGGATTTAATTCCGATGCAATTTCTGTGTTTCATCGTCAACAAGACGGTCAGAGGGATACGGTAAACCTGAAGTGAAGCATCGGTATCTGTAACTAGTGCCACAGGAATGGTTCAACATAAAGATTGTAAGAAGAGTCAGTTTTCTTGTACTTAAGTCGGCATTGTGCATTTCTATTTAATTCCGATGCAATTTCTGTGTTTCGTCGTCAATAAGAAGGTCCAAGGGATACAGTAAAAATGAAGTGAAGCATCGGAATCTAAAACCGGTCTCACAGGTAAGGTTCCAAACATAGACAGTAAGAAGAGTCAGTCCTCTTGTACTTGAGTTGGTATTGTGCCTTTAGAATTTAATTCCGATGCACTTTCTGTGTTTCATCGTCAATAACGAGGTCAGAGGGATGCAGTAAACCTGAAGTGAAGCATCGGAATCCATAACTAGTGTCACAGGAGTGGTTCAAAACATAGACGGTAAGAAGAGTCACTCTTCCTGTACTGAAGTCGGCATTGTGCCTTTTGTATTTATGTAAGTTGCAATTTCTGTGTTTCATCGTCAATAAGAAGGTCAGAGGGATACAGTAAACCTGAAGTGAAGCATCGGAATCTATAACTAGTGTCACAGGAATGGTTCAAAACATGGACAGTAAGAAGAGCCAATCTTCTTGTACTTGAGTCGTCATTGCGCCTTTTGGATTTAGTTCCGATGCATTTTCCGTGTTTCATCGTCAACAAGAAGGTCAGAGTGATAACGTAAACCTGAAGTGAAGCATCGTAATCTATAACTAGTGTCACAGGAGTAGTTCAAAACATAGACAGTAAGGAGTGTCAGTCTTCTAGTACTTAATTCCGCATTGTGCCTTTTGTTTGTATTCCGATGCAATTTCTGTGTCTCATCGTCATTAAGAAGATCAGAGGGATACAGTAAACCTGAAGTGAAGCATCGGAATCTATAACTAGTGTCACAGGAATGGTTCAAGGCATAGACAGTAAGAAGAGTCAGTTTTCTTATACTTAAGTCGGTATTGCGCCTTTTGTGTAATTCCGATGCAATTTCTGTGTTTCATCGTCAACAAGAAGGTGAGAGGAATACAGTAAACCTGAAGTGAAGCATCGGAATCTATAACTAGTGTCACAGGAGTAGTTCAAAACATAGACAGTAAGGAGTGTCAGTCTTCTAGTACTTAATTCCGCATTGTGCCTTTTGTTTGTATTCCGATGCAATTTCTGTGTCTCATCGTCATTAAGAAGATCAGAGGGATGCAGTAAACCCTAAGTGAAGCATCGGAATCTATAACTAGTGTCACAGGAATGGTTCAATACAAAGACTGTAAGAAGAGTCAGTTTTCTTAAACTTAAGTCGGCATTGTGCATTTCTATTTAATTCTGATGCAATTTCTGTGTTTCGTCGTCAATAAGAAGATCCAAGGGATACAGTAAAAATGAAGTGAAGCATCGGAATCTAAAACCGGTCTCACAGGAAAGGTTCCAAACATAGACAGTAAGAAGAGCCAGTCCTCTTGTACTTGAGTTGGTATTGTGCCTTTAGAATTTAATTCCGATGCAATTTCTGTGTTTCATCGTCAATAACAAGGTCAGAGGGATACAGTAAACCTGAAGTGAAGCATCGGAATCTATAACTAGTGTCACAGGAATGGTTCAAATCATAGACGGTAAGAAGAGTCAGTCTTCTTGTACTTAAGTCAGCATTGTGCCTCTTGTATATACTTCCGGTGCAATTTCTGTGTTTCATCGTTAATATGCAGCTCAGAGGGATACAGTAAACCTGAAGTGAGGCATTGGAATCTATAACTAGTGTCACAGGAATGGTTCAAAACATAGAGAGTGAGAAGAGTCAGTCCTTTTGTCCTTAAGTCGGCATTGTGCCTCTTGTATTTAATTCCAATGCAATTTCTGTGTTTCATTGTCAATACGTAGGTCAGAGGGATACAGTAAACCTGAAGTGAAGCATCGGAATCTATAACTAGTGTCACAGGAATGGTTCAAAACATAGACAGTAAGATGAGTCAGTCTTCTTGTACTTAAGTCAGCATTGTGCCTCTTGTATATAATTCCGATGCAATTTCTGTATTTCATCGTCAATATGAAGCTCAGAGGGTTACAGTAAACCTGAAGTGAAGCATCGGAATCTAAATCGGTCTCACAGGAAAGGTTCAAATCATAGACAGTAAGAAGAGCCAGTCTTCTTGTACTTGAGTCGGCATTGCGCCTTTTGGATTTAATTCCGATGCAATTTCTGTATTTCATCGTCAACAAGCAAGTCAGAGTGATACAGTAAGCCTGAAGTGAAGCATCGTAATCTATTACTAGTGTCACAGGAGTAGTTCAAAACATAGACAGTAAGGAGAGTCAGTCTTCTAGTACTTAAGTCTGCATTGTGCCTTTTGTTTGTATTCCGATGCAATTTCGGTGTCTCATCGTCATTAAGAAGGTCAGAGGGATACAGTAAACCTGAAGTGAAGCATCGGAATCTATAACTAGTGTCACAGGAATGGTTCAAAGCATAGACAGTAAGAAGAGTCAGTTTTCTTATACTTAAGTCGGCATTGTGCTTTTTGTATTTAATTCCGATGCAATTTCTGTGCTTCATCGTCAATAAGTCGGTCAGAGGGATACAGTAAACCTGAAGTGAAGCATCGGTATCTATAAGTAGTATCACAGGAATGGTTCAAAACATAGGCGGTAAGAAGAGTCAGTCTTCCTGTACTTAAGTCAGCATTGTGCCTTTTGTATTTAATTAAGATGCTATTTCTGTGTTTCATCGTCAATAAGAAGGCCAGAGGGATACAGTAAACCTGAAGTGAAGCATCGGAATCTATAACTAGTGTCACAGGAATGGTTAAAAACATAGACAGTAAGAAGAATCAGTTTTCTTGAACTTAAGTCGGCATTGTGCCTTTTGTATTTAACTCTGATGCAATTTCTGTGTTTCATCTTCAATAAGAAGGTCAGAGGGATACCGTAAACCTGAAGAGAAGTATCGGAATCTGTAACTAGTGTCACAGGAATGGTTCATAACATAGACAGTAAGAAGAGTCAGTTTTCTTGTACTTAAGTCGGCATTGTGCCTTTTGTATTTAATTCTGATGCAATTTCTGTGTTTCATCGACAATAAGAAGGTCAGAGGGATACAGTAAACCTGAAGTGAGGCATCGGAATCAATAACTAGTGTCACAGAATATTTCAAAGCATAGACAGTAAGAACAGTCAGTTATCTTATAATTAAGTAGGCATTGTGTCTTTTGTATTTAATTCCGATGCAATTTCAGTGTTTCATCGTCAATAAAAAGGTCAGAGGGATACAGTAATCCTGAAGTGATGCATCGGAAACTATAACTAGTGTCACAGGAATGGTTGAAAGCATAGACAGTAAGAAGAGTCAGTTTTCTTATAATTAAGGCTGCATTGTGCCTTTTTTATTTATTCCGATGCAATTTCTGTGTTTCATCGTCAATAAGAAGGTCAGAGGGATACAGCAAACCTGAAGTGAAGCATCGGAATCTAAAATCGGCATCACAGGAAAGGTTCAAAACATAGACAGTAAGAAGAGCCAGTCTTCTTGTACTTCAGTCGGCATTGTGCCTTTTGGATTTAATTCCGATGCAATTTCTGTGTTTCATCGTCAACAAGAAGGTCAGAGTGATACAGTAAACCTGAAGTGAAGCATCGTAATCTATAACTAGTGTTACAGGAGTAGTTCAAATCATAGACAGTAAGGAGAGTCAGTCTTCTAGTACTTAAGTCGGCATTGTGCCTTTTGTTTGTGTTCCGATGCAATTTCTGTGTCTCATCGTCATTAAGAAGGTCAGAAGGATACAGTAAACCTGAAGTGAAGCATCGGAATCTATAACTAGTGTCACAGGAATGGTTCAAAGCATAGACAGTAAGAAGAATCAGTTTTCTTATACTTAAGTCGGCAATGTGCCTTTTGTATTTAATTCCGATGCAATTTCAGTGTTTCATCATCAATACGAAGGTCAGAGAGATACAATATAGCTGAAGTGATGGATCGGAATCTATAACTACTGTCGCAGGAATGGTTCAAAACAAAGACTGTAAGAAGAGTCAGTTTTCTTGTACTTAAGTCAGCATTGTGCTTTTCTATTTAACTCCGATTCAATTTCTTTGTTTCGGCGTCAATAAGAAGGTCCAAGGGATACAGTAAACCTGAAGTGAAGCATCGGAATCTATAACCGGTCTCACAGGAAAGGTTCAAAACATAGGCAGTTAGAAGAGCCAGTCCTCTTGTACTTGATTCGGCATTGTGCCTTTTGTATTTAATTCCGATGCAATTTCTGTGTTTGATCGTCAATAAGAAGGTCAGAAGGATACAATAAACCTGAATCGAAGCATCGGAATCTATAACTAGTGTCACAGGAATGGTTCAAAACATAGACGGTAAGAAGAATCAGTCTTCCTGTACTTAAGTCTGCATTGTGCCCTTTGTATTTAATTAAGATGCAATTTCTGTGTTTCATCGTCAATAAGAAGGTCAGAGGGATACAGTAACCCTGAAGTGATGCATCGGAATCTATAACTAGTGCCACAGGAATGGTTCAAATCATAGACAGTAAGAAGAGTCAGTTTTCTTGTACTTAACACGGCATTGTGCTTTTCTATTTAATTCCGATGCAATTTCTGTATTTCGTCGTCAATAAGAAGGTCCAAGGGATGCAGCAAACCTGAACTGAAGCATCGGAATCTAAAACCGGCCTCACAGGAAAGCTTCAAAACATAGATAGTAAGAAGAGCCAGTCCTCTTGTACTTGAGTCGGCATTGTGCCTCTTGTATTTAATTCCAATGCAATTTCTGTGTTTGATCGTCAATAAGAAGGTCAGAGGGATGCAGTAAACCGGAAGTGTAGCATCGGAATCTATAACTAGTGTCACAGGAATGGTTCAAAACATAGACGGTAAGAAGAGTCAGTCCTCCTGTACTTAAGACGGCATTGTGCCTTTTGTATTTAATTAATATGCAATTTCTGTGTTTCATCGTCAATAAGAAGGTCAGAGGGATACAGTAAACCTGAAGTGAAGCATCAGAATCTATAACTAGTGTCACAGGAATGTTTCAAAACATAGACAGTAAGATGAGTCAGTCTTCTTGTACTTAAGTCAGCATTGTGCCTCTTGTATATAATTCCGATGCAATTTCTGTGTTTCATCGTCAATATGAAGCTCCGAGTGATGCAGTAAACCTGAAGTGAAGCATCGGAATCTATATCTAGTGTCACAGGAATGGTTCAAATCATAGACAGTAAGAAGAGCCAGTCTTCTTGTACTTGAGTCGGCATTGTGCCTTTTGTATTTAAATCCGATGCAATTTCTGTGTTTCATCGTCAATAAGAAGGTCAGAGGGATACAGTAAACCTGAAGTGAAGCATCGGAATCTATAACTAGTGTCACAGGAATGGTTCAAAACATAGACAGTAAGAAGAGTCAGTTTTCTTGTACTTAAGTCGGCATTGTGCCTTTTGTATTTAATTCTGATGCAGTTTCTGTGTTTCATCGACAATAAGAAGGTCAGAGGAATACAGTAAACCTGAAGTGAAGCATCGGAATCTGTAACTAGTGTCACAGGAACGGTTCAAAGCATAGACAGTAAGAAGAGTCAATTTTATTATAATTAAGTCAGCCTGGTGCCTTTTATCTTTAATTCCGATGCAATTTCTGTGTTTCACCGTCAATAAGAAGGTCAGAGGGATACAGTAACCCTGAAGTGATGCATCGGAATCTGTAACTAGTGTTACAGGAATGGTTCAAAACATAGACAGTAAGAAGAGTCAGTTTTCTTGTCCTTAAGTCGACATTGTGCCTTTTCTATTTAATTGCGATGCAGTTTCTGTGTTTCCTCGTCAATAAGAAGGTCCAAGGGATGCAGTTAACCCGAACTGAAGCATCGGAATCTAAAACCGGCCTCACAGGAAAGGTTCAAATCATAGACAGTAAGAAGAGCCAGTCCTCTTATACTTGAGTCGGCATTGTGCATTTTGTATTTAATTACGATGCAATTTCTGTGTTTGATATTCAATAAGAAGGTCTGAGGGATGCAGAAAACCTGAAGTGAAGCATCGGAATCTATAACTAGAGTCACAGGAATGGTTCAAAACATAGAGAGTAAGAATAGTCAGTCTTTTTGTACTTAAGTCGGCATTGTGCCTTTGTATTTAATTCCAATGCAATTTCTGTGTTTCATCGTCAATAAGAAGGTCAGAGGGATACAGTAAACCTGAAGTGAAGCATCGGAATCTATAACTAGAGTCCCAGGAATGGTTCAAAAACATAGAGAGTAAGAATAGTCAGTCTATTTGTACTTAAGTCGGCATTGTGCTTTTTGTATTTAATTCCGATGCAATTTCTGTGCTTCATCGTCAATAAGTCGGTCAGAGGGATACAGTAAACCTGAAGTGAAGCATCGGTATCTATAACTAGTATCACAGGAATGGTTCAAAACATAGGCGGTAAGAAGAGTCAGTCTTCCTGTACTTAAGTGAGCATTGTGCCTTTTGTATTTAATTAAGATGCTATTACTGTGTTTCATCGACAATAAGAAGGCCAGAGGGATACAGTAAACCTGAAGTGAAGCATCGGAATCTATAACTAGTGTCACAGGAATGGTTCAAACATAGACAGTAAGAAGAGTCAGTCTTCTTGTAATTAAGGCGGCATTGTGCCTCTTGTATATAATTCCGATGCAATTTCTGTGTTTCATCGTCAATATGAAGGTCAGAGGGATACAGGAAACCTGAAGTGAAGCATCGGAATCTATAACTAGTGTCACAGGAATGGTTCAAATCATAGACAGTAAGAAGAGCCAGTTTTCTTGTACTTGAGTCGGCATTGTGCCTTTTGTATTTAATTCCGATGCAATTTCTGTGTTTCATCGTCAATAAGAAAGTCAGAGGGATACAGTAAACCTGAAGTGAAGCATCGGAATCTATAACTAGTGTCACAGGAGTGGTTGAAAACATAGACAGTAAGAAGAATCAGTTTTCTTGAACTTAAGTCGGCATTGTGCCTTTTGTATTTAACTCCGATGCAATTTCTGTGTTTCATCTTCAATAAGAAGGTCAGAGGGATACCGTAAACCTGAAGAGAAGTATCGGAATCTGTAACTAGTGTCACAGGAATGGTTCATAACATAGACAGTAAGAAGAGTCAGTTTTCTTGTACTTAAGTCGGCATTGTGCCTTTTGTATTTAATTCTGATGCAATTTCTGTGTTTCATCGACAATAAGAACGTCAGAGGGATACAGTAAACCTGAAGTGAGGCATCGGAATCAATAACTAGTGTAACAGAATGGTTCAAAGCATAGACAGTAAGAACAGTCAGTTTTTTTATAATTAAGTAGGCATTGTGTCTTTTGTATTTAATTCCGATGCAATTTCTGTCTTTCATCGTCAATAAAAAGGTCAGAGGGATACAGTAATCCTGAAGTGATGCATCGGAAACTATAACTAGTGTCACAGGAATGGTTCAAAGCATAGACAGTAAGAAGAATCAGTTTTCTAATACTTAAGTCGGCATTGTGCCTTTTGTATTTAATTCCGATGCAATTTCTGTGTTTCATCGTCAATAAGAAGGTCAGAGGGATACAGCAAACCTGAAGTGAAGCATCGGAATCTAAAATCGGCATCACAGGAAAGGTTCAAAACATAGACAGTAAGAAGAGCCAGTCTTCTTGTACTTGAGTCGGTATTGTGCCTTTTGGATTTAATTCCGATGCAATTTCTGTGTTTCATCGTCAACAAGAAGTTCAGAGTGATACAGTAAACCTGAAGTGAAGCATCGTAATCTATAACTAGTGTTACAGGAGTAGTTCAAATCATAGACAGTAAGGAGAGTCAGTCTTCTAGTACTTAAGTCGGCATTGTGCCTTTTGTTTGTGTTCCGATGCAATTTCTGTATCTCATCGTCATTAAGAATGTCAGAAGGATACAATAAACCTGAAGTGAAGCATCGGAATCTATAACTAGTGTCACAGAAATGGTTCAAAGCATAGACAGTAAGAAGAATCAGTTTTCTTATACTTAATCGGCATTGTGCCTTTTGTATTTAATTCCGATGCAATTTCTGTGTTTCATCATCAATACGAAGGTCAGAGAGATACAATATAGCTGAAGTGATGCATCGGAATCTATAACTAGTGTCGCAGGAATGGTTCAAAACAAAGACTGTAAGAAGAGTCAGTTTTCTTGTACTTCAGTCGGCATTGTGCTTTTCTATTTAATTCCGATTCAATTTCTTTGTTTCGTCGTCAATAAGAAGGTCCAAGGGATACAGTAAACCTGAAGTGAAGCATCGGAATCTATAACCGGTCTCACAGGAAAGGTTCAAAACATAGGCAGTAAGAAGAGCCAGTCCTCTTGTACTTGAGTCGGCATTGTGCCTTTTGAATTTAACTCCAATGCAATTTCTGTGTTTCATCTTCAATAAGAAGGTCAGAGGGATACCGTAAACCTGAAGAGAAGTATCGGAATCTGTAACTAGTGTCACAGGAATGGTTCATAACATAGACAGTAAGAAGAGTCAGTTTTCTTGTACTTAAGTCGGCATTGTGCCTTTTGTATTTAATTCTGATGCAATTTCTGTGTTTCATCGACAATAAGAACGTCAGAGGGATACAGTAAACCTGAAGTGAGGCATCAGAATCAATAACTAGTGTAAAAGAATGGTTCAAAGCATAGACAGTAAGAACAGTCAGTTTTCTTATAATTAAGTAGGCATTGTGTCTTTTGTATTTAATTCCGATGCAATTTCTGTCTTTCATCGTCAATAAAAAGGTCAGAGGGATACAGTAATCCTGAAGTGATGCATCGGAAACTATAACTAGTGTCACAGGAATGGTTCAAAGCATAGACAGTAAGAAGAATCAGTTTTCTAATACTTAAGTCGGCATTGTGCCTTTTGTATTTAATTCCGATGCAATTTCTGTGTTACATCGTCAATGAGACGGTCAGAGGGATACAGCAAACCTGAAGTGAAGCATCAGAATCTATAACAAGTGTCATAGGAATGGTTAAAAACATAGACAGTAAGAAGAATCAGATTTCTTGTACTTAAGTCGGCATTGTGCCTCTTCTATTTAATTCCGATGCACTTTCTGTGTTTCGTCGTCAATAAGAAGGGCCAAGGGATACAGTAAATTTGAAGTGAAGCATCGGAATCTAAAACCGGTCTCACAGGAAAGGTTCAATTCATAGACAGTAAGAAGAGCCAGTCTTCTTGTACTTGAGTCGGCATTGTGCCTTTTGTATTTAATTCCGATGCAATTTCTGTGTTTCATCGTCAATAAGAAGGTCAGAGGGATACAGTAACCCTGAAGTGATGCGTTGGAATCTATAACTAGTGTCACAGGAATAGTTCAAAACATAGACAGTGAGAAGAGTCAGTTTTCTTGTACTTAAGTCGGCATTGTTCCTTTTCTATTTAATTCCGATGCACTTTCTGTGTTTCGTCGTCAATAAGAAGGGCCAAGGGATACAGTAAACCTGAAGTGATGCATCGGAATCTAAAACCGGGCTAACAGGAAAGGTTCAAAACATAGACAGTAAGAGGAGCCAGTCTACTTGAACTTGAGTCGGCATTGTGCCTTTTGTATTTAATTCTGATGCAATTTCTGTGTTTCATCGTCAATAAGAAGGTCAACGGGATACAGTAATCCAGAAGTGAAGCATTGGAATCTATAACTAGTGTCACAGGAATGGGTCAAAACATAGGCAGTAATAAGAGTCTGTCTTCTTGTACTTAAGTCGGCATTGTGCCTTTTGTTAGTATTCTGATGCAATTTCTGTGTTTCATCGTCAATATGTAGGTCAGAGGGATACAGTAAACCTGAACTGAAGCATCGGAATCTATAACTAGTGTCACAGGAATGGTTCAAAACATAGACAGTAAGAAGAGTCAGTCTTCTTGCACTTAAGTTGGCATTGTGCGTTTTGTACTTAATTCCGATGCAATTTCTGTGTTTCATCGTCAATAAGAAGGACAGAGGGATACAGTAAACCCTGAAGTGATGCATCGGAATCTATAACTAGTGTCACAGGAATGGTTCAAAACATAGACTGTAAGAAGAGTCAGTTTTCTTGTACTTAAGTCGGCATTGTGCCTTTTCTATTTAATTCCGATGCAATTTCTGCGTTTCGTCGCCAATAACAATGTCCAAGGGATACAGTAAACCTGAAGTGAAGCATCAGAATCTAAAACCGGTTTCACAGGAAAGGTTCAAAACATAGACAGTAAGAAGAGCCAGTCTTCTTGTACCTGAGTCGGCATTGTGAGTTTTTTTTTTAATTTCGATGCAATTTCTGTGTTACATCGTCAATGAGACGGTCAGAGGGATACAGCAAACCTGAAGTGAAGCATCACAATCTATAACAAGTGTCACAGGAATGGTTAAAAACATAGACAGTAAGAAGAGTCAGTTTTCTTGTACTTAAGTCGGCATTGTGCCTTTTCAATTTAATTCCGATGCACTTTCTGTGTTTCGTCGTCAATAAGAAGGGCCAAGGGATACAGTAAACCTGAAGTGAAGCATCGGAATCTAAAACCGGTCTCACAGGAAAGGTTCAATTCATAGACAGTAAGAAGAGCCAGTCTTCTTGTACTTGAGAAGGCATTGTGCCTTTGGTATTTAATTCCGATGCAATTTCTGTGTTTCATCGTCAATAAGAAAGTCAGAGGGATACAGTTAACCTGAAGTGAAGCATCGAAAGCTATAACTAGAGTCACAGGAATGGTTCAAAGCATGAAGAGTCAGTTTTCTAATAATTAAGTCGGCATTGTGCCTTTTGTATTTAATTCCGATGCAATTTCTGTGTTTCATCGTCAATAAGAAGGTCAGAGGGATACAGTAACCCTAAAGTGATGCATTGGAATCTATAACTAGTGTCACAGGAATGGTTCAAAGCATAGATAGTAAGAAGAGTCAGTTTTCTTTTACTTAACCCGGCATTGTGCCTTTTCTATTTAATTCCGATGCAATTACTGTGTTTCGTCGTAAATAAGAAGGTCCAAGGGATACAGCAAACCTGAAGTGAAGCATCGGAATCTAAAACCGGTCTCACAGGAAAGGTTCAAAACTAAGACAGTAAGAAGAGCCAATCCTCTTGTACTTGTGTCGGCATTGTGATTTTTGTTTATAATTCCGATGCAATTTCTGTGTTTCATCGTCAATAAGACGGTCAGAGGGATACAGCAAACCTAAAGTGAAGCATCGGAATCTATAACTAGTGTCACAGGAATGGTTCAAATCATAGACAGTAAGAAGAGTCAGTTTTCTTGTACTTAAGTCGGCATTGTTCATTTTCTATTTAATTCCGATGCACTTTCTGTGTTTCGTCGTCAATAAGAAGTGCCAAGGGATACAGTAAACCTGAAGTGATGCATCGGAATCTAAAACCGGTCTCACAGGAAAGGTTCAAAACATAGACAGTAAGAAGAGCCAGTCTTCTTGTACTTGAGTCGGCATTGTGAGTTTTTTTTTAATTCCGATGCAATTTCTGTGTTACACCGTCAATGAGACGGTCAGAGGGATACAGGAAACCTGAAGTGAAGCATCAGAATCTATAACAAGTGTCATAGGAATGGTTAAAAACATAGACAGTAAGAAGAGTCAGATTTCTTGTACTTAAGTCGGCATTGTGCCTCTTCTATTTAATTCCGATGCACTTTCTGTGTTTCGTCGTCAATAAGAAGGGCCAAGGGATACAGTAAATTTGAAGTGAAGCATCGGAATCTAAAACCGGTCTCACAGGAAAGGTTCAATTCATAGACAGTAAGAAGAGCCAGTCTTCTTGTACTTCAGTCGGCATTGTGCCTTTTGTATTTAATTCCGATGCAATTTCTGTGTTTCATCGTCAATAAGAAGGTCAGAGAGATACAGTAACCCTGAAGTGATGCATTGGAATCTATAACTAGTGTCACAGGAATAGTTCAAAACATAGACAGTAAGAAGAGTCAGTTTTCTTGTACTTAAGTCTGCATTGTTCCTTTTCTATTTAATTCCGATGCACTTTCTGTGTTTCGTCGTCAATAAGAAGGGCCAAGGGATACAGTAAACCTGAAGTGATGCATCGGAATCTAAAACCGGTCTAACAGGAAAGGTTTAAAACATAGGCAGTAAGAGGAGCCAGTCTACTTGAACTTGAGTCGGCATTGTGCCTTTTGTATTTAATTCTGATGCAATTTCTGTGTTTCATCGTCAATAAGAAGGTCAACAGGATACAGTAATCCAGAAGTGAAGCATCGGAATCTATAACTAGTGTCACAGGAATGGGTCAAATCATAGGCAGTAATAAGAGTCTGTCTTCTTGTACTTAAGTCGGCATTGTGCCTTTTGTTAGTATTCTGATGCAATTTCTGTGTTTCATCGTCAATAAGATGGTCACAGGGATGCAGTAAACCTGAAGTGAAGCATCGGAATCTATAACTAGTGTCACAGGAGTGGTTCATAACATAAACAGTAAGAAGCGTCAGTTTTCTTGTACTTAAGTCGGCATTGTGCCTTTTGTATCTAATTCCGATGCAATTTATGTGTTTCATCGTCGATAAGAAGGTCATAGGGATAAAGTAAACCTGAAGTGAAGCATCGGAATCAATAACTAGTGTCACAGGAATGGTTCAAATCATAGTCAGTAAGAAGAGTCAGTTTTCTTGTACTTAAGTCGGCATTGTGCCTTTTGTATTTAATTAAGATGCAATTTCTGTGTTTCATCGTCAATAAGAGGGTCAGAGGGATACAGTAAACCTGAAGTGAAGCATCGGAATCTGTAACTAGTGTCACTGGAATGGTTCAAAACATAGAGAGTAAGAAGAATCAGTCTTCTTGTACTTAAGTCGTCATTGTGCCTCTTGTATATAATTCCGATGCAATTACTGTGTTTCATCGTCAATATGAAGGTCAGAGGGATACAGTAAACCTAAAGTGAAGCATCGGAATCTATAACTAGTGTCACAGAAATGGTTCAATACATAGACAGTAAGAAGAGCCAGTCTTCTTGTACTTGAGTCGGCATTGTACCTTTTGTATTTAATTCCTATGCAATTTCTGTGTTTCCTCGTCAATAAGACGGTCGGAGGGATACAGTAAACCTGAAGAGAAGCATCGGAAACTATAACTAGTGTCACAGGAATGGTTCAAATCATAGAGAGTAAGAAGAGTCAGTCATTTTGTACTTAAGCCGGCATTGTGCCTTTTGTATTTAATTCCAATGCATTTTCTGTGTTTTATCGTCAATAAGAAGGTCACAGGGATGCAGTAAACCTGAAGTGAAGCATCGGAAACTATAACTAGTTTCACAGGAACGGTTCAATAGATAGACAATAAGAAAGGTCAGTCTTCTTGTACATAATTCGGCATTGTGCTATTAGTATTTAATTCCGATGCAATTTCTGTGTTTCATCGTCAATAAGAAGGTCAGAGGGTTACAGTAAACCCTGATGTGATGCATCGGAATCTATAACTAGTGTCACAGGAATGGTTCAAAACATAGACTGTAAGAAGAGTCAGTTTTCTTGTACTTAAGTCGGCATTGTGCCTTTTCTATTTAATTCCGATGCAATTTCTGCGTTTCGTCGCCAATAAGAATGTCCAAGGGATACAGTAAACCTGAAGTGAAGAATTGGAATCTAAAACCGGTCTCACTGGAAAGGTTCAAACATAGACAGTAAGAAGAGCCAGTCTTCTTGTACTTGAGTCGGCATTGTGAGTTTTTTTTTAATTCCGATGCAATTTCTGTGTTACATCGTCATTAAGACGGTCAGAGGGATACAGCAAACCTGAAGTGAAGCATCGGAATCTATAACAAGTATCACAGGAATGGTTAAAAACATAGACAGTAAGAAGAGTCAGTTTTCTTGTACTTTAGTCGGCCTTGTGCCTTTTCTATTTAATTCCGATGCAGTTTCTGTGTTTCGTCGTCAATAAGAAGGGCCAAGGGAGACAGTAAACCTGAAGTGAAGCATCGGTATCTAATACCGGTCTCACAGGAATGGTTCAAATCATAGACAGTAAGAAGAGCCAGACTTCTTGTACTTGAGTCGGCATTGTGCATTTTGTATTTAATTCCGATGCAATTTCTGTGTTTCATCGTCAATAAGACGGTCAGAGGGATACAGCAAACCTAAAGTGAAGCATCGGAATCTATAACTAGTGTCACAGGAATGGTTCAAAACATAGACAGTAAGAAGAGTCAGTTTTCTTGTACTTAAGTCGGCATTGTGCCTTTTGTATTTAATTCCGATGCAATTTCTGTGTTTCATCGTCAATATGAAGGTCAGAGGGTTACAGTAAACCTGAACTGAAGCATCGGAATCCATAACTAGTGTCACAGGAATGGTTCAAAGCATAGACAGTAAGAAGAGTCAGTCTTCTTGCACTTAAGTTGGCATTGTGCGTTTTGTACTTAATTCCTATGCAATTTCTGTGTTTCATCGCAATTAGAAGGTCAGAGGGATACAGTGAACCCTGAAGTGATGCATCGGAATCTATAACTAGTGTCACAGGAATGGTTCAAAACATAGACTGTAAGAAGAGTCAGTTTTCTTGTACTTAAGTCGGCATTGTGCCTTTTCTAATTAATTCCGATGCAGTTTCTGCGTTTCGTCGCCAATAAGATTGTCCAAGGGATACAGTAAACCTGAAGTGAAGCATCGGAATCTAAAACCGGTCTCACAGGAAAGGTTCAAAACATAGACAGTAAGAAGAGCCAGTCTTCTTGTACTTGAGTCGGCATTGTGAGTTTTTTTTTAATTCCGATGCAATTTCTGTGTTACATCGTCAATGAGACGGTCAGAGGGATACAGCAAACCTGAAGTGAAGCATCAGAATCTATAACAAGTGTCATAGGAATGGTTAAAAACATAGACAGTAAGAAGAGTCAGATTTCTTGTACTTAAGTCGGCATTGTGCCTTTTGTATTTAATTCCGATGCAATTTCTGTGTTACATCGTCATTAAGACGGTCAGAGGGATACAGTAAACCTGAATTGAAGAATCGGAATCCATAACTAGTGTCACAGGAATGGTTCAAAACATAGACAGTAAGAAGAGCCAGTCTTCTTGTACTTGAGTCGGCATTGTGCCTTTTGTATTTAATTCCGATGCAATTTCTGTGTTTCATCGTCAATAAGAAGGTCAGAGGGATACAGTAACCCTGAAGTGATGCATTGGAATCTATAACTAGTGTCACAGGAATAGTTCAAAACATAGACAGTAAGAAGAGTCAGTTTTCTTGTACTTAAGTCGGCATTGTTCCTTTTCTATTTAATTCCGATGCACTTTCTGTGTTTCGTCGTCAATAAGAAGGGCCAAGGGATACAGTAAACCTGAAGTGATGCATCGGAATCTAAAACCGGTCTAACAGGAAAGGTTCAAAACATAGACAGTAAGAGGAGCCAGTCTACTTGAACTTGAGTCGGCATTGTGCCTTTAGTATTTAATTCTGATGCAATTTCTGTGTTTCATCGTCAATAAGAAGGTCAACGGGATACAGTAATCCAGAAGTGAAGCATCGGAATCTATAACTAGTGACACAGGAATGGGTCAAAACATAGGCAGTAATAAGAGTCTGTCTTCTTGTACTTAAGTCGGCATTGTGCCTTTTGTTAGTGTTCAGATGCAATTTCTGTGTTTCATCGTCAATATGAAGGTCAGAGGGATACAGTAAATCTGAACTGAAGCATCGGAATCTATAACTAGTGTCACAGGAATGGTTCAAAACATAGACAGTAAGAAGAGTCAGTCTTCTTGCACTTAAGTTGGCATTGTGCGTTTTGTACTTAATTCCGATGCAATTTCTGTGTTTCAGCGTCAATAAGAAGGACAGAGGGATACAGTAAACCCTGAAGTGATGCATCGGAATCTATAATTAGTGTCACAGGAATGGTTCAAAACATAGACTGTAAGAAGTGTCAGTTTTCTTGTACATAAGTCGGCATTGTGCCTTTTCTATTTAATTCCGATGCAATTTCTGCGTTTCGTCGCCAATAAGAATGTCCAAGGGATACAGTAAACCTGAAGTGAAGCATCGGAATCGAAAACCGGTCTCACAGGAAAGGTTCAAAAGATAGACAGTAAGAAGAGCCAGTCTTCTTGTACCTGAGTCGGCATTGTGAGTTTTTTTTTAATTTCGATGCAATTTCTGTGTTACATCGTCAATGAGACGGTCAGAGGGATACAGCAAACCTGAAGTGAAGCATCAGAATCTATAACAAGTGTCACAGGAATGGTTAAAAACATAGACAGTAAGAAGAGTCAGTTTTCTTGTACTTATGTCGGCATTGTGCCTTTTCTATTTAATTCCGTTGCACTTTCTGTGTTTCGTCGTCAATAAGAAGGGCCAAGGGATACAGTAAACCTGAAGTGAAGCACCGGAATCTAAAACCGGTCTCACAGGAAAGGTTCAATTCATAGACAGTAAGAAGAGCCAGTCTTCTTGTACTTGAGAAGGCATTGTGCCTTTTGTATTTAATTCCGATGCAATTTCTGTGTTTAATCGTCAATAAGAAGGTGAGAGGGATACAGTTAACCTGAAGTGAAGCATCGGAAGCTATAACTAGTGTCACAGGAATGGTTCAAAGCATGATGAGTCAGTTTTCTAATAATTAAGTCGGCATTGTGCCTTTTGTATTTAATTCCGATGCAATTTCTGTGTTTCATCGTCAATAAGAAGGTCAGAGGGATACAGTAACCCTAAAGTGATGCATTGGAATCTATAACTAGTGTCACAGGAATGGTTCAAAGCATAGACAGTAAGAAGAGTCAGTTTTCTTTTACTTAACCCGGCATTGTGCCTTTTCTATTTAATTCCGATGCAATTACTGTTTTTCGTCGTGAATAAGAAGGTCCAAGGGATACAGTAAACCTGAAGTGAAGCATCGGAATCTAAAACCGGTCTCACAGGAAAGGTTCAAAACATAGACAGTAAGAAGAGCCAATCCTCTTGTACTTGTGTCGGCATTGTGATTTTTGTTTATAATTCCGATGCAATTTCTGTGTTTCATCGTCAATAAGATGGTCAGAGGGATACAGCAAACCTAAAGTGAAGCATCGGAATCTATAACTAGTGTCACAGGAATTTTTCAAACCATAGACAGTAAGATGAGTCAGTTTTCTTGTACTTAAGTCGGCATTGTTCCTTTTCTATTTAATTCCGATGCACTTTCTGTGTTTCGTCGTCAATAAGAAGTGCCAAGGGATACAGTAAACCTGAAGTGATGCATCGGAATCTAAAACCGGTCTCACAGGAAAGGTTCAAAACATAAACAGTAAGAGGAGCCAGTCTTCTTGAACTTGAGTCGGCATTGTGCCTTTTGTATTTAATTCTGATGCAATTTCTGTGTTTCATCGTCAATAAGAAGGTCAACGGGATATAGTAATCCAGAAGTGAAGCATCGGAATCTATAACTAGTGTCACAGGAATGGGTCAGAACATAGGCAGTAATAGGAGTCTGTCTTCTTGTACTTAAGTCGGCATTGTGCCTTTTGTTAGTATTCTGATGCAATTTCTGTGTTTCATCGTCAATAAGATGGTCACAGGGATGCAGTAAACCTGAAGTGAAGCATCGGAATCTATAACTAGTGTCACAGGAGTGGTTCATAACATAAACAGTAAGAAGCGTCAGTTTTCTTGTACTTAAGTCGGCATTGTGCCTTTTGTATTTAATTCCGATGCAATTTATGTGTTTCATCGTCAATAAGAAGGTCATAGGGATAAAGTAAACCTGAAGTGAAGCATCGGAATCAATAACTAGTGTCACAGGAATGGTTCAAATCATAGTCAGTAAGAAGAGTCAGTTTTCTTGTACTTAAGTCGGCATTGTGCCTTTTGTATTTACTTAAGATGCAATTTCTGTGTTTCATCGTCAATAAGAGGGTCAGAGGGATACAGTAAACCTGAAGTGTAGCATCGGAATCTGTAACTAGTGTCACTGGAATGGTTCAAAACATAGAGAGTAAGAAGAATCAGTCTTCATGTACTTAAGTCGTCATTGTGCCTCTTGTATATAATTCCGATGCAATTACTGTGTTTCATCGTCAATATGAAGGTCAGAGGGATACAGTAAACCAGAAGTGAAGCATCGGAATCTATAACTAGTGTCACAGAAATGGTTCAATACATAGACAGTAAGAAGAGCCAGTCTTCTTGTACTTGAGTCGGCATTGTGCCTTTTGTATTTAATTCCTATGCAATTTCTGTGTTTCCTCGTCAATAAGACGGTCGGAGGGATACAGTAAACCTGAAGAGAAGCATCGGAAACTATAACTAGTGTCACAGGAATGGTTCAAATCATAGAGAGTAAGAAGAGTCAGTCATTTTGTACTTAAGCCGGCATTGTGCCTTTTGTATTTAATTCCAATGCATTTTTTGTGTTTTATCGTCAATAAGAAGGTCGGAGGGTTACAGTAAACCCTGAAGTGATGCATCGGAATCTATAACTAGTGTCACAGGAATGGTTCAAAACATAGACTGTAAGAAGAGTCAGTTTTCTTGTACTTAAGTCGTCATTGTGCCTTTTCTATTTAATTCCGATGCAATTTCTGCGTTTCGTCGCCAATAAGAATGTCCAAGGGATACAGTAAACCTGAAGTGAAGCATCGGAATCTAAAACCGGTCTCACTGGAAAGGTTCAAAACATAGACAGTAAGAAGAGCCTGTCTTCTTGTACTTGAGTCGGCATTGTGAGTTTTTTTTTAATTCCGATGCAATTTCTGTGTTACATCGTCAATAAGACGGTCAGAGGGATACAGCAAACCTGAAGTGAAGCATCGGAATGTATAACAAGTATCACAGGAATGGTTAAAAACATAGACAGTAAGAAGAGTCAGTTTACTTGTACTTTAGTCGGCCTTGTGCCTTTTCTATTTAATTCCGATGCAGTTTCTGTGTTTCATCGTCAATAAGAAGGTCAGAGGGATACAGTAAACCTGAAGTGAAGCATCGGAATCTATAACTAGTGTCACAGGAATGGTTAAAAACATAGACAGTAAGAAGAGTCAGTCCTCTTGTACTTAAGTCGGCATTGTGCCTTTTGTTTGTGTTCCGACGCAATTTCTGTGTTTGATCGTCAATATGAAGGTCAGAGGGATACAGTAAACCTGAAGTGATGCATAGGAATCTATAACTAGTGTCACAGGAATGGTTAAAACTTAGACAGTAAGAAGAGTCAGTTTTCTTGTACTTAAGTCGGCATTGTGCCTTTCGTATTTAATTCCGATAAAATTTCTGTGTGTCATCGAAAATACGTAGATCAGAGGGATACACTAAACCTGAAGTGAAGCATCGGAATCTATAACTAGTGTCACAGGAATGCTTCAAAACATAGACAGTAAGATGAGCCAGTTTTCTTATAATTAAGTCGGCATTGTGCTTTTTCTATTAACTTCTGATGCAATTTCTGTGTTTCGTCGTCAATAAGAAGGTTCAAGGGATACAGTAAACCTGAAGTGAAGCATCGGAATCTAAAACCGGTCTCACAGGAAAGGTTCAAAACATAGACAGTAAGAAGAGCCAGTCTTCTTGTACTTGAGTCGGCATTGTGAGTTTTCTTTTAATTCCGATGCAATTTCCGTGTTACATCGTCAATAAGACGGTCAGAGGGATACAACAAACCCGAAGTGAAGCATCGGAATCTATAACTACTGTCACAGGAATGGTTAAAACATAGACCGTAAGAAGAGTCAGTTTTCTTGTACTTAAGTCGGCATTGTGCCTTTTGTATTTAATTCCGATGCAATTTCTGTGTTTAATCGTGAATAAGAAGGTCAGAGGGATACAGAAAATCTGAAGTGAAGCATCGGAATCTATAACTAGTGTCACAGGAATGGTTCAAGACATAGACAGTAAGAAGAGTCCGTTTTCTTGTACTTAAGTGGGCATTGGGCCTTTCGTATTTTATTCCGATGCCATTTCTGTGTTTCATCGTCAATATGAATGTCAGAGGGATACAGTAAACCTGAAATGAAGCATCGGAATCTATAACTAGTGTCACAGGAATAGTTCAAATCATAGACAGTAAGAAGAGTCAGTTTACATGTACTTAATTCGGCATTGTGCCTTTTGTATTTAATTACGATGCATTTTCTGTGTTTCATCGTCAATAAGAAGATCAGAGGGATACAGTAAACCTGAAGTGAAGCATCGGAATCGATAACTAGTGTCACAGGAATGGTTCAAAGCATAGACAGTAAGAAGAGTCAGTTTACTTGTACATAAGTTGGCATTGTGAGTTTTGTATTTCATTCCAATGGAATTTCTGTGTTTTATCGTCAATAAGAAGTTCAGAGGGATACAGTAAACCTGAAGTGAAGCATCGGAATCTGTAACTAGTGTCACAGGAATGGTTCAAACATAGACAGTAAGAAGAGTCAATTTCCTTGTACTTAAGTCGGCATTGCGCCTTTTGTATTTAATTCGGATGCAATTTCTGTGTTTCATTGTCAATAAGAAGGTCAGAGGGCTACAGTAAACCTGAAGTGAAGCATCGGAATCTATAACTAGTGTCACAGGAATGGTTCAAATCATAGACTGTAAGAAGAG
Source organism: Schistocerca serialis cubense (assembly GCF_023864345.2). Lineage (NCBI taxonomy): Eukaryota > Metazoa > Arthropoda > Insecta > Orthoptera > Acrididae > Schistocerca > Schistocerca serialis. The sequence goes on from NW_026047583.1 coordinate 52,962,499, forward strand.
TCAGTTTACTTGTACTGAAGTGGGCATTGTGCCTTTTGTATTTAATTCCGATGCAATTTCTGTGTTTCATCGTCAATAAGAAGGTCAGAGGGATACAGTAAACCTGAAGTGAAGCATCGGAATCTGTAACTAGAGTCACAGGAATGGTTCAAAGCATAGACACTAAGAAGAGTCCGTTTTCTAATAGTTAAGTTGGCATTGTGCCTTTTGTATTTAATTCCGATGCAATTTCTGTGTTTCATCGTCAATAAGAAGGTCAGAGATATAGAGTAACCCTGAAGTGATGCAACGCAATTTATAAATAGTGTCACAGGAATGGTTCAAAACATAGACAGTAAGAAGAGTCAGTTTTCTTGTACTTAACCCGGCATTGTGCCTTTTCTATTTAATTCCGATGCAATTTCTGTGTTTCGTCGTCAATAAGAAGGTCCAAGGGATACAGTAAACTTGAAGTGTAGCATCGGAATCTAAAACCGGTCTTACAGGAAAGGTTCAAAACATAGACAGTAAGAAGAGCCAATCTTCTTGAACTTGAGTCGGCATTGTGCTTTTGTATTTACTTCCGATGCAATTTTTGTGTTTCATCGTCAATACGAAGGTCGGAGGGATACAGTAAAGCTGAAGTGAAGCATCGGAATCTAAAACCGGTCTCACAGGAAAGGTTCAAAACATAGACAGTAAGAAGAGCCAATCTTCTTGAACTTGAGTCGGCATTGTGCTTTTGTATTTACTTCCGATGCAATTTTTGTGTTTCATCGTCAATACGAAGGTCGGAGGGATACAGTAAACCTGAAGTGAAGCATCGGAATCTATAACTAGTGTCACAGGAATGGTTCAAATCATAGGCAGTAATAAGAGTCAATCTTCTCGTACTTAAGTAGGCATTGTGCCTTTTGTTAGTATTCTGAAGCAATTTCTGTGTTTCATCGTCAATATGAAGGTCAGAGGGATACAGTAAACCTGAAGTGAAGCATCGGAATCTATAACTAGTGTCACAGGAATGGATCAAAACATAAACAGTAAGAAGAGTCAGTTTTCTTGTACTTAAGTCGGCATTGTGCCTTTTGTATTTAATTCCGATGCAATTTCTGTGTTTCATCGTCAATAAGAAGGTCACAGGGATACAGTAAACCTGAAGTGAAGCATCGGAATCTATAACTAGTGTCACAGGAGTGGTTCAAAACATAAACAGTAAAAGGCGTCAGTTTTCTTGTACTTAAGTTGGCATTGTGCCTTTTGTATTTAATTCCGATGCAATTTCTAAGTTTCATCGTCAATAAGAAGGTCAGAGGGATACAGTAAACCTGAAGAGAAGCATCGGAATCTATAACTAGTGTCACAGGAATTGTTCAAAACATTGGCAGTAAGAAGAGTCAGTTTACTTGTACTTAATTCGGCATTGCTTCTTTTGTATTTATTTACGATGTTATTTCTGTGTTTCATCGTCAATAAGAAGGTCAGAGAGATACAGTAAACCTGAAGTGAAGCATCGGAATCTATAACTAGTGTCACAGGAATGGTTCAAAGCATAGACAGTAAGAAGAGTCAGTTTACCTGTACTTAAGTTGGCATTGTGAGTTCTGTATTTCATTCCGATGCTATTTCTGTGTTTCATCGTCAATAAGAAGGTCAGAGGGATACAGTAAACCTGAAGGGAAGCATCGGAATCTGTAACTAGTGTCACAGGAATGGATCAAAACATAGACAGTAAGAAGAGTCAATTTTCTAGAACTTATGTCGGCATTGTGCCATTTTGTATTTAATTCCAATGCAATTTCTGTGTATCATTTTCAATAAGAAGGTCAGAGGGATACAGTAAGCCTGAAGTGCAGCATCGTAATCTATACCCAGCGTCACAGGAATTGTTCAAAGCATAGACAGTAAGAAGAGTCAGATTTTATATAATTAAGTCGGCACTGTGCCATTTGTATTTAATTCCGATGCAATTTCTGTGTTTCATCGTCAATAAGAAGGTCAGAGGGATACAGTAACCCTGAAGTGATGCATCGGAATCTATAACTATTGTCACAGGAATGGTCCAAAACACAGACAGTAAGAAGAGTCGGTTTTCTTGTACTTAACCCGGCATTGTGCCTTTTCTATTTATTTCCGATGTAATTTCTGTGTTTCGTCGTCAATAAGAAGGTGCAGGGGATACAGTAAACCTGAAGTGAAGCATCGGAATCTAAAACCGGTCTCACAGGAAAGGTTCAAAACATACAAAGTAAGAAGAGCCAGTCTTCTTGTACTTGAGTCGGCATTGTGCCTTTTGTATTTAATTCCGATGCGATTTCGGTGCTTCATCGTCAATAAGAAGGTAAGAGGGATACAATAAACCTGAAGTGAAGCTTCGGAATCTATAACTAGTGTCACAGGAATAGTTCAAAACATAGACAGTAAGAAGAGTCAGCCTTCTTGTACTTAAGTCGGCATTGTGCCTTTTGTTTGTATTCCGATGCAATTTCTTTGTTTCATCGTCAAAAAGAAGGTCAGAGGGATACAGTAAACCTGAAGTGAAGCATCGGAATCTACAACTAGTGTCACAGGAGTGGTTCAAAACACAAACAGTAAGAAGCGTCAGTTTTCTTGTACTTAAGTCGGCATTGTGCCTTTTGTATATAATTCCGAGGCAATTTCTGTGTTTCATCGTCAATAAGAAGGTCAGAGGGATACAGTAAACCTGAAGTGAAGCATCGGAATCTATAACTAGTGTCACAGGAATGGTTCCAAACATAGACAGTAAGAAGAGTCAGTTTCCTTGTACTTAAGTCGGCATTGTGCCTTTTGTATTTAATTCCGATGCAATTTCTGTGTTTCATCGTCAATAAGGTCAGAGGGATACAGTAAACCTGAGATGAAGCATCGGAACCTATAACTAGTGTCACAGGAATGGATAAAAACATAGAGAGTAGGAAGAGTAAGTTTTCTTGTACTTAAGTCGGCATTGTGCTATTTGTATGTAATTCCGATGCAATTTCTGTGTGTCATCGTCAATAAGAAGGTCAGAGGGATACAGTATACCTGAAGTGGAGCTTCGGAATCTATAACTAGTGTCACAGGAATGGATAAAAACATAGAGAGTAGGAAGAGTCAGTTCTCTTGTACTTAAGTCGGCATTGTGCCTTTCGTATTTAATTCCGATACAATTTCTGTGTTTCATCGTCAATAAGAAGGTCAGAGGGATACAGTAAACCTAAAGTGAAGCATCGGAATCTATAACTAGTGTCAAGGGAGATGTTCAAAACATGGACAGTGAGAAGAGTCAGATTTGTTGTACTTAATTCGGCATTGTGCCATTTGTTTGTATTCCGATGCAATTTCTGTGTTTCATCGTCAATAAGAAGGTCAGAGGGACACAGTAAACCTGAAGTGAAGCATCGGAATCGACAACTAGTGTCACAGGAGTGGTTCAAAACACAAACAGTAAGAAGCGTCAGTTTTCCTTTACTTAAGTCGGCATTGTGCCTTTTGTATTTAATTCCGAAGCAATTTCTGTGTTTCATCGTCAATAAGAAGGTCAGAAGGATACAGTAAACCTGAAGTGAAGCATCGGAATCTATAACTAGTGTCACAGGAATGGTTCAAAACACAGACAGTAAGAAGAGTCAGTTTCCTTCTACTTAAGTCGGCATTGTGCCTTTTGTATTTAATTCCGATGCAATTTCTGTGTTTCATCGTCAATAAGGTCAGAGGGATACAGTAGACCTGAGATGAAGCATCGGAATCTATAACAAGTATCACAGGAATGGTTCAAAGTATAGACAGTAAGAAGAGTCAGTTTTCATTTACTTAAGTCGGCATTGTGCCTGTCGTATTTAATTCCAATGCAATTTCTGTGTTTCATCGTCAATAAGAAGGTCAGAGGGATATAGTTTTCCTGAAGTGAGGCATCGGAATCTATAACTAGTGTCACAGGAATGGTTCGAAACATAGGCAATAAGAAGAATCAATTTTCTTGTACTTAAGTCGGCATTGTGCCTTTTCTATATATAATTCCGATGCAATTTCTATGTTTCATCGACAATAAGAAGGTCAGAGGGATACAGTGAACCTGAAGTGAAGCACCGGAATCTATATCTAGTGTCACAGGAATGGTTCAAAACATAGACAGTAAGAAGAGTCAGCCTTCTTGTACTTAAGTCGGCATTGTGCCTTTTGTATTCAATTCCGATGCAATTTCTCTCTTTCATCGTCAATACGAAGGTTAGAGGGTTACAGTAAACCTGAAGTGAGGCATCGGAATCTATGACTAGTGTCACACAAATGGTTCAAATCATAGACAGTAAGAAGAGTCAGTTTACTTGTACTTAAGTCGGCATTGTGCCTTTTGTATTTAATTCCGATGCAATTACGGTGTTTCATCGTCAATAAGATGGTCAGAAGGATACAGTAAACCTGAAGTGAAGCATCGGAGTCTATAACTAGTGCCACAGGAATGGTTCAAAGCCTAGACAGTAAGAAGAGCCAATCTTCTTGAACTTGAGTCGGCATTGTGCTTTTGTATTTACTTCCGATGCAATTTTTGTGTTTCATCGTCAATACGAAGGTCGGAGGGATACAGTAAACCTGAAGTGAAGCATCGGAATCTATAACTAGTGTCACAGGAATGGTTCAAATCATAGGCAGTAATAAGAGTCAATCTTCTTGTACTTAAGTAGGCATTGTGCCTTTTGTTAGTATTCTGAAGCAATTTCTGTGTTTCATCGTCAATATGAAGGTCAGAGGGATACAGTAAACCTGAAGTTAAGCATCGGAATCTATAACTAGTGTCACAGGAATGGATCAAAACATAAACAGTAAGAAGAGTCAGTTTTCTTGTACTTAAGTCGGCATTGTGCCTTTTGTATTTAATTCCGATGCAATTTCTGTGTTTCATCGTCAATAAGAAGGTCACAGGGATACAGTAAACCTGAAGTGAAGCATCGGAGTCTATAACTAGTGCCACAGGAATGGTTCAAAGCATAGACAGTAAGAAGAGCCAATCTTCTTGAACTTGAGTCGGCATTGTGCTTTTGTATTTACTTCCGATGCAATTTTTGTGTTTCATCGTCAATACGAAGGTCGGAGGGATACAGTAAACCTGAAGTGAAGCAAGGAATCTATAACTAGTGTCACAGGAATGGTTCAAATCATAGTCAGTAATAAGAGTCAATCTTCTTGTACTTAAGTAGGCATTGTGCCATTTGTTAGTATTCTGAAGCAATTTCTGTGTTTCATCGTCAATATGAAGGTCAGAGGGATACAGTAAACCTGAAGTTAAGCATCGGAATCTATAACTAGTGTCACAGGAATGGTTCAAAGCATAGACAGTAAGAAGAGTCAGTTTACCTGTACTTAAGTTGGCATTGTGAGTTCTGTATTTCATTCCGATGCTATTTCTGTGTTTCATCGTCAATAAGAAGGTGCAAGGGATACAGTAAACCTGAAGTGAAGCATCGGAATCTAAAACCGGTCTCACAGGAAAGGTTCAAAACATAGAAAGTAAGAAGAGCCAGTCTTCTTGTACTTGAGACGGCATTGTGCCTTTTGTATTTAATTCCGATGCGATTTCGGTGCTTCATCGTCAATAAGAAGGTAAGAGGGATACAATAAACCTGAAGTGAAGCTTCGGAATCTATAACTAGCGTCACAGGAATAGTTCAAAACATAGACAGCAAGAAGAGTCAGCCTTCTTGTACTTAAGTCGGCATTGTGCCTTTTGTTTGTATTCCGATGCAATTTCTGTGTTTCATCGTCAAAAAGAAGGTCAGAGGGATACAGTAAACCTGAAGTGAAGCATCAGAATCTACAACTAGTGTCACAGGAGTGGTTCAAAACACAAACAGTAAGAAGCGTCAGTTTTCTTGTACTTAAGTCGGCATTGTGCCTTTTGTATATAATTCCGAGGCAATTTCTGTGTTTCATCGTCAATAAGAAGGTCAGAGGGATACAGTAAACCTGAAGTGAAGCATCGGAATCTATAATTAGTGTCACAGGAAAGGTTCAAAACACAGACAGTAAGAAGAGTCAGTTTCCTTGTACTTAAGTCGGCATTGTGCCTTTTGTATTTAATTCCGATGCAATTTCTGTGTTTCATCGTCAATAAGGTCAGAGGGATACAGTAAACCTGAGATGAAGCATCGGAACCTATAACAAGTGTCACAGGAATGGTTCAAAGTATAGACAGTAAGAAGAGTCAGTTTTCTTGTACTTAAGTCGGCATTGTGCCTTTTATATTTAATATCGATGCAATTTCTGTGTTTCATCGTCAATAAGGTCAGAGGGATACAGTAAACCTGAAGTGAAGTATCGGCATCTATAACTAGTGTCACAGGAATGGATAAAAACATAGAGAGTAGGAAGAGTCAGTTTTCTTGTACTTAAGTCGGCATTGTGCCTTTCGTATTTAATTCCGATACAATTTCTGTGTTTCATCGTCAATAAGAAGGTCAGAGGGATACAGTAAACCTAAAGTGAAGCATCGGAATCTATAGCTAGTGTCAAAGGAGATGTTCAAAACATGGACAGTAAGAAGAGTCAGATTTGTTGTACTTAAGTCGGCATTGTGCCATTTGTTTGTATTCCGACGCAATTTCTGTGTTTCATCGTCAATAAGAAGGTCAGAGGGATACAGTAAAACTGAAGTGAAGCATCAGAATCGACAACTAGTGTCACAGGAGTGGTTCAAAACACAAACAGTAAGAAGCGTCAGTTTTCCTTTACTTAAGTCGGCATTGTGCCTTTTGTATTTAATTCCGAGGCAATTTCTGTGTTTCATCGTCAATAAGAAGGTCAGAAGGATACAGTAAACCTGAAGTAAAGCATCGGAATCTATAACTAGTGTCACAGGAATGGTTCAAAACACAGACAGTAAGAAGAGTCAGTTTCCTTCTACTTAAGTCGGCATTGTGCCTTTTGTATTTAATTCCGATGCAATTTCTGTGTTTCATCGTCAATAAGGTCAGAGGGATACAGTAAACCTGAGATGAAGCATCGGAATCTATAACAAGTGTCACAGGAATGGTTCAAAGGATAGACAGTAAGAAGAGTCAGTTTTCTTTTACTTAAGTCGGCATTGTGCCTGTCGTATTTAATTCCAATGCAATTTCTGTGTTTCATCGTCAATAAGAAGGTCAGAGGGATACAGTATTCCTGAAGTGAGGCATCGGAATCTATAACTAGTGTCACAGGAATGGTTCAAAACATAGGCAATAAGAAGAATCAATTTTCTTGTACTTAAGTCGGCATTGTGCCTTTTGTATATAATTCCGATGCAATTTCTATGTTTCATCGACAATAAGAAGGTCAGAGGGATACAGTGAACCTGAAGTGAAGCACCGGAATCTATAACTAGTGTCACAGGAATGGTTCAAAACATAGACAGTAAGAAGAGTCAGTCTTCTTGTACTTAAGTCGGCATTGTGCCTTTTGTATTCAATTCCGATGCAATTTCTCTCTTTCATCGTCAATACGAAGGTCAGAGGGTTACAGTAAACCTGAAGTGAGGCATCGGAATCTATGACTAGTGTCACACAAATGGTTCAAATCATAGACAGTGAGAAGAGTCAGTTTACTTGTACTTAAGTCGGCATTGTGCCTTTTGTATTTAATTCCGATGCAATTACGGTGTTTCTTCGTCAATAAGATGGTCAGAAGGATACAGTAAACCTGAAGTGAAGCATCGGAGTCTATAACTAGTGACACAGGAATGGTTCAAAGCATAGACAGTAAGAAGAGCCAGTCTTCTTGTACTTGAGTCGTCATTGTGCCTTTTGTATTTAATTCCGATGCAATTTCTGTGTTTCATCGGCAATAAGAAGGTCAGAGGGATACAGTAAACCTGAAGTGAAGCATCGGAATCTATAACTAGTGTCACACAAATGGTTCAAATCATAGACAGTAAGAAGAGTCAGTTTACTTGTACTTAAGTCGGCATTGTGCCTTATGTATTTAATTCCGATGCAATTTCGGTGTTTCATCGTCAATAAGAAGGTCAGAAGGATACTGTAAACCTGAAGTGAAGCATCGGAGTCTATAACTAGTGCCACAGGAATGGTTCAAAGCATAGACAGTAAGAAGAGTCAGTTTTATTATAATGAATTCGGCATTGTGCCTTTTGTTTTTAATTCCGATGCAATTTCTGTGTTTCATCGTCAATAAAAAGGTCAGAGGGATACAGTAAACCTGAAGTGAAGCATCGGAATCTATAACTAGTGTCACAGGAATGGTTAAAAACATAGAGAATAGGAAGAGTCAGTTTTCTTGTACTTAAGTCGGCATTGTGCCTTTTGTATGTAATTGCGATGCAATTTCTGTGTGTCATCGTCAATAAGTAGGTCAGAGGGATACAGTATACCTGAAGTGGAGCATCGGAATCTATAACTAGTGTCACAGGAATGGTTAAAACCATAGACAGTAAGAAAAGTCAGTTTACTTGTACTTAAGTCGGCATAGTGCCTTTTGTATTTAATTCCCATGTAATTTCTGTGTTTCATCGTCAATAAGAAGGTCAGAGGGATACAGTAAACCTGAAGTGAAGCATCGGAATCTATAACTAGTGTCAAAGGAGATGTGCAAAACATAGACAGTAAGAAGAGTCAGATTTCTTGTACTTAAGCGGCATTGTGCCTTTTGTATTTAATGCCGATTAAATTTCTGTGATTCATCGTCAATAAGAAGGTCAGAGGGATGCAGTAAACCTGAAGTGAAGCATCGGAATCAATAACTAGTGTCACAGGAATGGTTCAAATCATAGACAGTAAGAAGAGTCAGTTTTCTTTTACTTAAGTCGGCATTGTGCCTTTCGTATTTAATTCCGATGCAATTTCTGTATTTCATCGTCAATAAGAATGTCAGAGGGATACAGTTAACCTAAAGTGAAGCATCGGAATCTATAACTAGTGTCAAAGGAGATGTTCAAAACATGGACAGTAAGAAGAGTAAGATTTGTCGTACTTAAGTCGGCATTGTGTCTTTTGTATTTAATGCCGATTAAATTTCTGTGTTTCATCGTCAATAAGAAGGTCAGAGGGATACAGTAAACCTGATGTGAGCATCGGAATCTATAACTAGTGTCACAGGAATGGTCCAAAACATAGTCAGTAATAAGAGTCAGTTTTCTTTTACTTAAGTCGGCATTGTGCCTTTCGTATTTAATTCCAATGCAACTTCTGTGTTTCATCGTCAACAAGAAGGTCAGAGGGATACAGTATTCCTAAAGTGAGTCATCGGAATCTATAACTAGTGTCACAGGAATGGTTCAAAACATAGGCAATAAGAAGAAAGAATTTTCTTGTACTTAAGTCGGCATTGTGCCTTTTGTATATAATTCCGATGCAATTTCTATGTTTCATCGACAATAAGAAGGTCAGAGGGATACAGTGAACCTGAAGTGAAGCATCGGAATCTATAACTAGTGTCACAGGAATGGTTCAAAACATAGACAGTATGAAGAGTCAGTCTTCTTGTACTTAAGTCGGCATTGTGCCTTTTGTATTCAATTCCGATGCAATTTCTCTCTTTCATCGTCAATACGAAGGTCAGAGGGTTACAGTAAACCTGAAGTGAAGCATCGGAATATATAACTAGTGTCACACAAATGGTTCAAATCATAGACAGTAAGAAGAGTCAGTTTACTTGTACTTAAGTCGGCATTGTGCCTTTTGTATTTAATTCCGATGCAATTTCGGTGATTCATCGTCAATAAGAAGGTCAGAAGGATACAGTAAACCTGAAGTGAAGCATCGGAGTCTATTACTAGTGCCACAGGAATGGTTCAAAACATAGACAGTAAGAAGAGTCAGTTTTCTTTTACTTCAGTCGGCATTGTGCCTTTCGTATTTAATTCCGATGCAATTTCTGTGTTTCATCGTCAATAAGAGGGTCAGAGGGATACAGTAAACCTGATGTGAAGCATCGGAATCTATAACTAGTGTCACAGGAATGGTCCAAATCATAGTCAGTAAGAAGAGTCAGTTTTCTTTAACTTAAGTCGGCATTGTGCCTTTCGTATTTAATTCCGATGCAATTTCTGTGTTTCATCGTCAACAAGAAGGTCAGAGGGATACAGTATTCCTGAAGTGAGTCATCGGAATCTATAACTAGTATCACAGGAATGGTTCAAAACATAGGCAATAAGAAGAATTAATTTTCTTGTACTTAAGGCGGCATTGTGCCTTTTGTATAAAATTCCGATGCAATTTCTCTCTTTCATCGTCAATACGAAGGTCAGAGGGTTACAGTAAACCTGAAGTGAAGCATCGGAATATATAACTAGTGTCACACAAATGGTTCAAATCATAGACAGTAAGAAGAGTCAGTTTACTTGTACTTAAGTCGGCATTGTGCCTTTTGTATTTAATTCCGATGCAATTTCGGTGTTTCATCGTCAATAAGAAGGTCAGAGGGATACAGTAAACCTGTAGTGAAGCATCGGAGTCTATAACTAGTGCCACAGGAATGGTTCAAAGCATAGACAGTAAGAAGAGTCAGTTTTATTATAATGAAGTCGGCATTGTGCCTTTTGTATTTAATTCCGATGCAATTTCTGTGTCTCATCGTCAATAAGAAGGTCAGAGGGATACAGTAAACCTGAAGTGAAGCTTCGGAATCTATAACTAGTGTCACAGGAATAGTTCAAAACGTAGACAGTAAGAAGAGGCAGTCTTCTTGTACTTAAGTCGGCATTGTGCCTTTTGTTTGTATTCCGATGCAATTTCTGTGTTTCATCGTCAATAAGAAGGTCAGAGGGATACAGTAAACCTGAAGTGAAGCATCGGAATCTATAACTAGTGTCACAGGAGTGATTCAAAACACAAACAGTAAGAAGCGTCAGTTTTCTTGTACTTAAGTCGGCATTGTGCCTTTTGTATTTAATTCCGATTCAATATCTGTGTTTCATCGTCAATAAGAAGGTCAGAGGGATACAGTAAACCTGAAGTGAAGCATCGGAACCTATAACTAGTGTCACAGGAATGGTTCAAAACACAGACAGTAAGAAGAGTCAGTTTCCATGTACTTAAGTCGGCATTGTGCCTTTTGTATTTAATTCCGATACAATTTCTGTGTTTCATCGTCAATAAAGTCAGAGGGATACAGTAAACCTGAGATGAAGCATCGGAATCTATAACAAGTGTCACAGGAAAGGTTCAAAGTATAGACAGTAAGAAGAGTCAGTTTTCTTGTACTTAAGTCGGCATTGTGCCTTTTATATTTAATTTCGATGCAATTTCTGTGTCTCATCGTCAAAAAGAAGGTCAGAGGGATACAGTATACCTGAAGGGAAGTATCGGCATCTGTAACTAGTGTCACAGGAATGTTTCAAAACATAGACAGTAAGAAGAGTCAGTTTTCTTGTACTTAAGTTGGCATTGTGCCTTTTGTATTTAATTCCGATGCAATTTCTGTGTTTCATCGTCAATAAGAAGGTCAGAGGGATACAGTAAAAATGAAGTGAAGCATCGGAACCTATAACTAGTGTCACAGGAATGGTTAAAAGCATAGAGAGTAGGAAGAGCCAGTTTTCTTGTACTTAAGTCGGCATTATGCATTTGTATTTAATTGCGATACAATTTCTGTGTGTCATCGTCAATAACAAGGTCAGAGGGATACAGTATACTTGAAGTGGAGCACCGGAATCTGTAACTACTGTCACAGGAATGGTTAAAACCATAGACAGTAAGAAAAGTCAGTTTACTTAAGTCGGCATAGTGCCTTTTGTATTTAATTCCCATGCAATTTCTGTGTTTCATCGTCAATAAGAAGGTCAGAGGGATACATTAAATCTGTAGTGAAGCATCGGAATCTATAACTAGTGTCAAAGGAGATGTTCAAAACAGAGACAGTAAGAAGAGTCAGATTTCTTGTACTTAAGTCGGCATTGTGCCTTTTGTATTTAATGCCGATTAAATTTCTGTGTTTCATCGTCAATAAGAAGGTCAGAGGGATACAGAAAACGTGAAGTGAAGCATCGGAATCTATAACTAGTGTCACAGGAATGGTTCAAAACATAGACAGTAAGAAGAGTCAGTTTTCTTTTACTTAAGTCGGCATTGTGCCTTTTGTATTTAATGCCGATTGAAGTTCTGTGTTTCGTCGTCAATAAGAAGGTCCAAGGGATATAGTAAACCTGAAGTGAAGCATTGGTATCTAGAACCGGTCTCACAGGAAAGGTTCAAAACATACACAGTAAGAAGAGTCAGTCTTCATGTACTTAAGTCGGCATTGTGCCTTTTGTATTTAATTCCGATGCAATTTCGGTGTTTCATCGTCAATAAGAAGGTCAGAAGGATACAGTAAACCTGAAGTGAAGTATCGGAGTCTATAACTAGTGCCACAGGAATGGTTCAAAGCATAGACAATGAGAAGAGTCAGTTTTATTATAATGAAGTCGGCATTGTGACTTTTGTTTTTAATTCCAATGCAATTTCTGTGTTTCATCGTCAATAAGAAGGTCAGAAGGATACAGTAAACCTGAAGTGAAGCATCGGAATCTATAACTAGTGTCACAGGAATGGTTAAAAACATAGAGAATAGGAAGAGTCAGTTTTCTTGTACTTAAGTCGGCGTTGTGCCTTTTGTATGTAATTGCGAAGCAATTTCTGTGTGTCATCGTCAATAAGAAGGTCAGAGGGATACAGTATACCTGAAGTGGAGCATCGGAATCTATAACTAGTGTCACAGGAATGGTTAAAACCATAGGCAGTAAGAAAAGTCAGTTTACTTGTACTTAAGTCGGCATAGTGCCTTTTATAGATAATTCCCATGTAATTTCTGTGTTTCATCGTCAATAAGAAGGTCAGAGGGATACAGTAAACCTGAAGTGAAACATCGGAATCTATAACTAGTGTCAAAGGGGATGTGCAAAACATAGACAGTAAGAAGAGTCAGATTTCTTGTACTTAAGTCGGCATTGTGCCTTTTGTATTTAATGCCGATTAGATTTCTGTGTTTCATCGTCAATAAGAAGGTCAGAGTGATACAGTAAACCTGAAGTGAAGCATCGGAATCTATAACTAGTGTCACAGGAATGGTTCAAATCATAGACAATAAGAAGAGTCAGTTTTCTTTTACTTAAGTCGGCATTGTGCCTTTCGTATTTAATTCCGATGCAATTTCTGTGTTTCATCGTCAATAAGAAGGTCAGAGGGATACAGTTAACCTAAAGTGAAGCATCGGAGTCTATAACTAGTGCCACAGGAATGGTTCAAAGCATAGACAGTAAGAAGAGTCAGTTTTCTTTTACTTAAGTCGGCATTGTGCCTTTCGTATTTAATTCCGATGCAATTTCTGAGTTTCATCGTCAATAAGAAAGTCAGAGGGATACAGTAAACCTAAAGTGAAGCATCGGAATCTATAACTAGTGTCAAAGGCGATGTTCAAAACATGGACAGTAAGAAGAGTAGGATTTGTTGTACTTAAGTCGGCATTGTGCCTTTTGTATTTAATGCCGATTAAATTTCTGTGTTTCATCGTCAATAAGAAGGTCAGAGGGATACATTAAACCTGATGTGAAGCATCGGAATCTATAACTAGTGTCACAGGAATGGTCCAAAACATAGTCAGTAAGAAGAGTCAGTTTTCTTTTACTTAAGTCGGCATTGTGCCTTTCGTATTTAATTCCGATGCAATTTCTGTGTTTCATCGTCAACAAGAAGGTCAGAGGGATACAGTATTCCTGAAGTGAGTCATCGGAATCTAAACCTAGTGTCACAGTAATGGTTCAAAACATAGGCAATAAGAAGAATTAATTTTCTTGTACTTAAGTCGGCATTGTGCCTTTTGTATATAATTCCGATGCAATTTCTATGTTTCATCGACAATTAGAAGGTCAGAGGGTTACAGTTAATCTGAAGTGAAGCATCGGAATCTATAACTAGTGTCACACAAATGGTTCAAATCATAGACAGTAAGAAGAGTCAGTTTACTTGTGCTTAAGTCGGCATTGTGCCTTTTGTATTTAATTCCGATGCAATTTCGGTGTTTCATCGTCAATAAGAAGGTCAGAGGGATACAGTAAACCTGAAGTGAAGCATCGGAGTCTATAACTAGTGCCACAGGAATGGTTCAAAGCATAGACAGTAAGAAGAGTCAGTTTTATTATAATGAAGTCGGCATTGTGCCTTTTGTATTTAATTCCGATGCAATTTCTGTGTTTCATCGTCAATAAGAAGGTCATTGGGATACTGTAAACCTGAAGTGAAGCATCGGAATCTATAACTAGTGTCACAGGAGTGATTCAAAACACAAACAGTAAGAAGCGTCAGTTTTCTTGTACTTAAGTCGGCATTGTGCCTTTTGTATTTAATTCCGATTCAATTTCTGTGTTTCATCGTCAATAAGAAGGTCAGAGGGATACAGTAAACCTGAAGTGAAGCATCGGAACCTATAACTAGTGTCACAGGAATGGTTCATAGCACAGACAGTAAGAAGAGTCAGTTTCCTTGTACTTAAGTCGGCATTGTGCCTTTTGTATTTAATTCCGATGCAATTTCTGTGTTTCATCGTCAATAAGGTCAGAGGGATACAGTAAACCTGAGATGAAGCATCGGAATCTATAACAAGTGTCACAGGAATGGTTCAAAGTATAGACAGTAAGAAGAGTCAGTTTTCTTGTACCTAAGTCGGCATTGTGCCTTTTGTATTTAATTTCGATGCAAATTCTGTGTCTCATCGTCAATAAGAAGGTCAGAGGGATACAGTAAACCTGAAGTGAAGCTTCGGAATCTATAACTAGTGTCACAGGAATAGTTCAAAACATAGACAGTAAGAAGAGGCAGTCTTCTTGTACTTAAGTCGGCATTGTGCCTTTTGTTTGTATTCCGATGCAATTTCTGTGTTTCATCGTCAATAAGAAGATCAGAGGGATACAGTAAACCTGAAGTGAAGCATCGGAATCTATAACTAGTGTCACAGGAGTGATTCAAAACACAAACAGTAAGAAGCGTCAGTTTTCTTGTACTTAAGTCGGCATAGTGCCTTTTGTATTTAATTCCCATGCAATTTCTGCGTTTCATCGTCAATAAGAAGGTCAGACGAATACATTAAATGTGTAGTGAAGCATCGGAATCTATAACTAATGTCAAAGGAGATGTACAAAACAGAGACAGTAAGAAGAGTCAGATTTCTTGTACTTAAGTCGGCATTGTGCCTTTTGTATTTAATGCCGATTAAATTTCAGTGTTTCATCGTCAATAAGAAGGTCAGAGGGATACAGTAAACGTGAAGTGAAGCATCGGAATCTATAACTAGTGTCACAGGAATGGTTCAAAACATAGACAGTAAGAAGAGTCAGTCTTCTTGTACTTAAGTCATCATTGTGCCTTTTGTATTTAATGCCGATTAAATTTCTGTGTTTCATCGTCAATAAGAAGGTCAGAGGGATACAGTAAACCTGATGTGAAGCATCGGAATCTATAACTAGTGTCACAGGAATGGTCCAAAACATAGTCAGTAAGATGAGTCAGTTTTCTTTTACTTAAGTCGGCATTGTGCCTTTCGTATTTAATTCCGATGCAATTTCTGTGTTTCATCGTCAACAAGAAGGTCAGAGGGATACAGTATTCCTGAAGTGAGTCATCGGAATCTATAACTAGTGTCACAGGAATGGTTCAAAACATAGGCAATAAGAAGAATTAATTTTCTTGCACTTAAGTCGGCATTGTGACTTTTGTATATAATTCCGATGCAATTTCTATGTTTCATCAACAATTAGAAGGTCAGAGGGATACAGTGAACCTGAAGTGAAGCATCGGAATCTATAACTAGTATCACAGGAATGGTTCAAAACATAGACAGTATGAAGAGTCAGTCTTCTTGTACTTAAGTCGGCATTGTGCCTTTTGTATTCAATTCCGATGCAATTTCTCTGTGTCATCGTCAATACGAAGGTCAGAGGGTTACAGTATACCTGAAGTGAAGCATCGGAATCTATAACTAGTGTCACACAAATGGTTCAAATCATAGACAGTAAGAAGAGTCAGTTTACTTGTACTTAAGTCGGCATTGTGCGTTTTGTATTTAATTCCGATGCAATTTCGTTGTTTCATCGTCAATAAGAAGGTCAGAGGGATACAGTAAACCTGAAGTGAAGCATCGGAGTCTATAACTAGTGCCACAAGAATGGTTCAAAGCATAGACAGTAAGAAGAGTCAGTTTTATTATAATAAAGTCGGCATTGTGCCTTTTGTATTTAATTCCGATGCAATTTCTGTGTTTCATCGTCAATAAGAAGGTCAGAGGGATACAGTAAACCTGAAGTGAAGCTTCGGAATCTATAACTAGTGTCACAGGAATAGTTCAAAACATAGACAGTAAGAAGAGGCAGTCTTCTTGTACTTAAGTCGGCATTGTGCCTTTTGTTTGTATTCCGATGCAATTTCTGTGTTTCATCGTCAATAAGAAGGTCAGAGGGATACAGTAAACCTGAAGTGAAGCATCGGAATCTACAACTAGTGGCACAGGAGTAATTCAAAACACAAACAGTAAGAAGCGTCAGTTTTCTTGTACTTAAGTCGGCATTGTGCATTTTGTATTTAATTCCGATTCAATTTCTGTGTTTCATCGTCAATAAGAAGGTCAGAGGGATACAGTAAACCTGAAGTGAAGCATCGGAACCTATAACTAGTGTCACAGGAATGGTTCAAAACACAGACAGTAAGAAGAGTCAGTTTCCTTGTACTTAAGTCGGCATTGTGCCTTTTGTATTTAATTCCGATGCAATTTCTGTGTTTCATCGTCAATAAGGTCAGAGGAATACAGTAAACCTGAGATGAAGCATCGGAATCTATAACAAGTGTCACAGGAATGGTTCAAAGTATAGACAGTATGAAGAGTCAGTTTTCTTGTACTTAAGTCGGCATTGTGCCTTTTATATTTAATTTCGATGCGATTTCTGTGTCTCATCGTCAATAAGAAGGTCAGAGGGATACAGTATACCTGAAGGGAAGTATCGGCATCTATAACTAGTGTCACAGGAATGTTTCAAAACATAGACAGTAAGAAGAGTCAGTTTTCTTGTACTTAAGTTGGCATTGTGCCTTTTGTATTTAATTCCGATGCAATTTCTGTGTGTCATCGTCAATAACAAGGTCTGAGGGATACAGTATACTTGAAGTGGAGCACCGGAATCTGTAACTAGTGTCACAGGAATGGTTAAAACCATAGACAGTAAGAAAAGTCAGTTTACTTGTACTTAAGTCGGCATAGTGCCTTTTGTATTTAATTCCCATGCAATTTCTGCGTTTCAACGTCAATAAGAAGGTCAGAGGGATACATTAAATCTGTAGTGAAGCATCGGAATCTATAACTAGTGTCAAAGGAGATGTTCAAAACAGAGACAGTAAGAAGAGTCAGATTTATTATAATGAAGTCGGCATTGTGCCTTTTGTATTTAATGCCGATTAAATTTCTGTGTTTCATCGTCAATAAGAAGGTCAGAGGGATACAGTAAACGTGAAGTGAAGCATCGGAATCTATAACTAGTGTCACAGGAATGGTTCAAAACATAGACAGTAAGAAGAGTCAGTTTTCTTTTACTTAAGTCGGCATTGTGCCTTTCTTATTTAATTCCGATGCAATTTCTGTGTTTCATCGTCAATGAGAAGGTCAGAGGGATACAGTAAACCTGAAGTGAAGCATCGGAATCTATAACTAGTGTCAAAGGCGATGTTCAAAACATGGACAGTAAGAAGAGTCAGATTTCTTGTACTTAAGTCGGCATTGTGCCTTTTGTATTTAATGCCGATCCACTTTCTGTGTTTCGTCGTCAATAAGGAGGGCCAAGGGATACAGTAAACCCGAAGTGAAGCAACGGAATCTAAAACCTGTCTCACAGGAAAGGTTAAAACATAGACAGTAAGAAGAGCCAGTCTTCTTGTACTTGAGTCGGCATTGTGCCTTTTGTATTTAATTCCGATGCAATTTCTGTGTGTCATCGTCAATAAGAAGGTCAGAGGGATACAGTATACCTGAAGTGGAGCATCGGAATCTATAACTAGTGTCACAGGAATGGTTAAAACCATAGACAGTAAGAAAAGTCAGTTTACTTGAACTTAACTCGGCATAGTGCCTTTTGTATTTAATTCCCATGTAATTTCTGTGTTTAATCGTCAATAAGAAGGTCAGGGGGATACAGTAAACCTGAAGTGAAGCATCGGAATCTATAACTTGTGTCAAAGGAGATGTTCAAAACATAGACAGTAAGAAGAGTCAGATTTCTTGTACTTAAGACGGCATTGTGCCTTTTGTATTTAATGCCGATTAAATTTCTGTGTTTCATCGTCAATAAGAAGGTCAGAGGGATACAGTAAACCTGAAGTGAAGCATCGGAATCTATAACTAGTGTCACAGGAATGGTTCAAAACATAGACAGTAAGAAGAGTCAGTTTTCTTTTACTTAAGTCGGCATTGAGCCTATTGTATTTAATTCCGATGCAATTTCTGTGTTTCATCGTCAATAAGAAGGTCAGAGGGATACAGTAAACCTAAAGTGAAGCATCGGAATCTATAACTAGTGTCAAAGGAGATGTTCAAAACATGGACAGTAAGAAGAGTCAGTATTCTTGTACTTAAGTCGGCATTGTGCCTTTTGTATTCAATTCCGATGCAATTTCTCTGTTTCATCGTCAATACGAAGGTCAGAGGGTTACAGTAAACCTGAAGTGAAGCATCGGAATCTATAACTAGTGTCACACAAATGGTTCAAATCATAGACAGTAAGAAAAGTCAGTTTACTTGTACCTAAGTCGGCATTGTGCCTTTTGTATTTAATTCCGATGCAATTTCGGTGTTTCATCGTCAATAAGAAGGTCAGAAGGATACAGTAAACCTGAAGTGAAGCATCGGAGTCTATAACTAGTGCCACAGGAATGGTTCAAAGCATAGACAGTAAGAAGAGCCAGTTTTATTATAATGAAGTCGGCATTGTGCCTTTTGTATTTAATTCCGATGCAATGTCTGTGTTTCATCGTCAATAAGACGGTCAGAGTGATACAGCAAACTTGAAGTGAAGCATCGGAATCTATAACTAGTGACACAGCAATGGTTCAAAACATAGACTGTAAGAGGAGTCAGTTTTTTTGTATTTAAGTCGGCATTGTGCCTTTTCTATATAATTCCGATGCAATATCTGTGTTACGTCGTCAATAAGAAGGGCCAAGGGATACAGTAAACCTGAAGTAAAGCATCTGAATCTAAAACCGGACTCACAGGAAAGGTTCAAAATATAGACAGTAAGAAGAGCCAGTCTTCTTGTACTTGAGTCGTCATTGTGCCTTTTGTATTTAATTCCGATGCAATTTCTGTAATTCATCGTCAGTAAGAAGGTCAGAGGGATACAGTAAACCTGAAGTGAACCATCGGCATCTATAACTAGTGTCACAGGAATGGTTCAAAACATTTACATTAAGAAGAATCAGTTTTCTTGAACTTTAGTCGGCATTGTGCCTTTTCTATTTAATTCCGATGCAATTTCTGTGATTCGTCGTCAATATGAAGGTCCAAGGGATACAGTAAACCTGAAGTCAAGCATCGGAATCTAAAACTGGTCTCACAAGAAAGGTTCAATCATAGACAGTAAGAAGAGTCAGTTTCCTTGTTCTTAAGTCGGCATTGTGCCTTTTGTATTTAATTCCGATGTAATTTCTGTGTTTCATCGTCAATAAGGTCAGAGGGATACAGCAAACCTGAAATGAAGCATCGGAATCTATAACAAGTGTCACAGGAATGGGTCAAAATATAGACAGTAAGAAGAGTCAGTTTTGTTGTACTTAAGTCGGCATTGTGCCTTTTGTATTTAATTCCGATTCAATTTCTGTGTTTCATCGTCAATAAGAAGGTCAGAGGGATACAATAAACCTGAAGTGAAGCATCGGAACCTATAACTAGTGTCACAGGAATGGTTCAAAACACAGACAGTAAGAAGAGTCAGTTTCCTTGTACTTAAGTCGGCATTGTGCCTTTTGTATTTAATTCCGATGCAATTTCTGTGTTTCATCGTCAATAAGGTCAGAGGGATACAGTAAACCTGAGATGAAGCATCGGAATCTATAACAAGTGTCACAGGAATGGTTCAAAGTATAGACAGTAAGAAGAGTCAGTTTTCTTGTACTTAACTCGGCATTGTGCCTTTTATATTTAATTTCGATGCAATTTCTGTGTCTCATCGTCAATAAGAAGGTCAGAGGGATACAGTATACCTGAAGGGAAGTATCGGCATCTATAACTAGTGTCACAGGAATGTTTCAAAACATAGACAGTAAGAAGAGTCAGTTTTCTTGTACTTAAGTTGGCATTGTGCCTTTTGTATTCAATTCCGATGCAATTTCTGTGTTTCATCGTCAATAAGAAGGTCAGAGGGATACAGTAAACCTAAAGTGAAGCATCGGAATCTATAACTAGTGTCAAAGGAGACGTTCAAAACATGGACAGTAAGAAGAGTCAGTATTCTTGTACTTAAGTCGGCATTGTGCCTTTTGTATTCAATTCCGATGCAATTTCTCTGTTTCATCGTCAATACGAAGGTCAGAGGGTTACAGTAAACCTGAAGTGAAGCATCGGAATCTATAACTAGTGTCACACAAATGGTTCAAATCATAGACAGTAAGAAAAGTCAGTTTACTTGTACTTAAGTCGGCATTGTGCCTTTTGTATTTAATTCCGATGCAATTTCGGTGTTTCATCGTCAATAAGAAGGTCAGAAGGATACAGTAAACCTGAAGTGAAGCATCGGAGTCTATAACTAGTGCCACAGGAATGGTTCAAAGCATAGACAGTAAGAAGAGTCAGTTTTATTATAATGAAGTCGGCATTGTGCCTTTTGTATTTAATTCCGATGCAATGTCTGTGTTTCATCGTCAATAAGACGGTCAGAGTGATACAGCAAACTTGAAGTGAAGCATCGGAATCTATAACTAGTGTCACAGCAATGGTTCAAATCATAGACAGTAAGAGGAGTCAGTTTTTTTGTATTTAAGTCGGCATTGTGCCTTTTCTATATAATTCCGATGCAATATCTGTGTTACGTCGTCAATAAGAAGGGCCAAGGGATACAGTAAACCTGAAGTAAAGCATCTGAATCTAAAACCGGACTCACAGGAAAGGTTCAAAATATAGACAGTAAGAAGAGCCAGTCTTCTTGTACTTGAGTCGTCATTGTGCCTTTTGTATTTAATTCCGATGCAATTTCTGTAATTCATCGTCAATAAGAAGGTCAGAGGGATACAGTAAACCTGAAGTGAACCATCGGAATCTATAACTAGTGTCACAGGAATGGTTCAAAACATTTACATTAAGAAGAATCAGTTTTCTTGAACTTTAGTCGGCATTGTGCCTTTTCTATTTAATTCCGATGCAATTTCTGTGATTCGTCGTCAATATGAAGGTCCAAGGGATACAGTAAACCTGAAGTCAAGCATCGGAATCTAAAACTGGTCTCACAAGAAAGGTTCAATCATAGACAGTAAGAAGAGTCAGTTTCCTTGTTCTTAAGTCGGCATTGTGCCTTTTGTATTTAATTCCGATGCAATTTCTGTGTTTCATCGTCAATAAGGTCAGAGGGATACAGCAAACCTGAAATGAAGCATCGGAATCTATAACAAGTGTCACAGGAATGGTTCAAAGTATAGACAGTAAGAAGAGTCAGTTTTCTTGTACTTAAGTCGGCATTGTGCCTTTTGTATTTAATTCCGATTCAATTTCTGTGTTTCATCGTCAATAAGAAGGTCAGAGGGAAACAATAAACCTGAAGTGAAGCATCGGAACCTATAACTAGTGTCACAGGAATGGTTCAAAACACAGACAGTAAGAAGAGTCAGTTTCCTTGTACTTAAGTCGGCATTGTGCCTTTTGTATTTAATTCCGATGCAATTTCTGTGTTTCATCGTCAATAAGGTCAGAGGGATACAGTAAACCTGAGATGAAGCATCGGAATCTATAACAAGTGTCACAGGAATGGTTCAAAGTATAGACAGTAAGAAGAGTCAGTTTTCTTGTACTTAACTTGGCATTGTGCCTTTTATATTTAATTTCGATGCAATTTCTGTGTCTCATCGTCAATAAGAAGGTCAGAGGGATACAGTATACCTGAAGGGAAGTATCGGCATCTATAACTAGTGTCACAGGAATGTTTCAAAACATAGACAGTAAGAAGAGTCAGTTTTCTTGTACTTAAGTTGGCATTGTGCCTTTTGTATTTAATTCCGATGCAATTTCTGTGTTTCATCGTCAATAAGAAGGTCAGAGGGATACAGTAAAAATGAAGTGAAGCATCGGAACCTATAACTAGTGTCACAGGAATGGTTAAAAGCATAGAGAGTAGGAAGAGCCAGTTTTCTTGTACTTAAGTCGGTATTATGCCATTTGTATTTAATTGCGATACAATTTCTGTGTGTCATCGTCAATAACAAGGTCAGAGGGATACAGTATACTTGAAGTGGAGCACCGGAATCTGTAACTAGTGTCACAGGAATGGTTAAAACCATAGACAGTAAGAAATGGCAGTTTACTTGTACTTAAGTCGGCATAGTGCCTTTTGTATTTAATTCCCATGCAATTTCTGTGTTTCATCGTCAATAAGAAGGTCAGAGGGATACATTAAATCTGTAGTGAAGCATCGGAATCTATAACTAGTGTCAAAGGAGATGTTCAAAACAGAGACAGTAAGAAGAGTCAGATTTCTTGTACTTAAGTCGGCATTGTGCCTTTTGTATTTAATGCCGATTAAATTTCTGTTTTTCGTCGTCAATAAGAAGGTCTAAGGGATATAGTAAACCTGAAGTGAAGCATTGGTATCTAGAACCGTTTTCACAGGAAAGGTTCAAAACATAGGCAGTAAGAAGAGTCAGTCTTCTTGTACTTAAGTCGGCATTGTGCCTTTTGTATTCAATTCCGATGCAATTTCTCTGTTTCATCGTCAATACGAAGGTCAGAGGGTTACAGTAAACCTGAAGTGAAGCATCGGAATCTATAACTAGTGTCACACAAATGGTTCAAATCATAGACAGTTAGAAGAGTCAGTTTACTTGTACTTAAGTCGGCATTGTGCCTTTTGTATTTAATTCCGATGCAATTTCGGTGTTTCATCGTCAATAAGAAGGTCAGAAGGATACAGTAAACCTGAAGTGAAGCATCGGAGTCTATAACTAGTGCCACAGGAATGGTTCAAAGCATAGACAATAAGAAGAGTCAGTTTTGTTATAATGAAGTCGGCATTGTGACTTTTGTTTTTAATTCCAATGCAATTTCTGTGTTTCATCGTCAATAAGATGGTCAGAGGGATACAGTAAACCTGAAGTGAAGCATCGGAATCTATAACTAGTGTCACAGGAATGGTTAAAAACATAGAGAATAGGAAGAGTCAGTTTTCTTGTACTTAAGTCGGCATTGTGCCTTTTGTATGTAATTGCGATGCAATTTCTGTGTGTCATCGTCAATAAGAAGGTCAGAGGGATACAGTAAACCTGAAGTGAAGCATCGGAATCTATAACTAGTGTCACAGGAATGGTTCAAATCATAGACAGTAAGAAGAGTCAGTTTTCTTTTACTTAAGTCGGCATTGTGCCTTTCGTATTTAATTCCGATGCAATTTCTGTGTTTCATCGTCAATACGAAGATCAGAGGGATACAGTTAACCTAAAGTGAAGCATCGGAATCTATAACTAGTGTCAAAGGAGATGTTCAAAACATGGACAGTAAGAAGAGTAAGATTTGTTGTACTTAAGTCGGCATTGTGCCTTTTGTATTTAATGCCGATTAAATTTCTGTGTTTCATCGTCAATACGAAGGTCAGAGGGATACAGTAAACCTGATGTGAAGCATCGGAATCTATAACTAGTGTCACAGGAATGGTCCAAAACATAGTCAGTAATAAGAGTCAGTTTTCTTTTACTTAAGTCGGCATTGTGCCTTTCGTATTTAATTCCGATGCAATTTCTGTATTTCATCGTCAACAAGGTCAGAGGGATACAGTATTCCTGAAGTGAGTCATCGGAATCTATAACTAGTGTCACAGGAATGGTTCAAAACATAGGCAATAAGAAGAATTAATTTTCTTGTACTTAAGTCGGCATTGTGCCTTTTGTATATAATTCCGATGCAATTTCTATGTTTCATCGACAATAAGAAGGTCAGAGGGATACAGTGAACCTGAAGTGAAGCATCGGAATCTATAAGTAGTGTCACAGGAATGGTTCAAAGCATAGACAGTATGAAGAGTCAGTCTTCTTGTACTTAAGTCGGCATTGTGCCTTTTGTATTCAATTCCGATGCAATTTCTCTGTTTCATCGTCAATACGAAGGTCAGAGGGTTACAGTAAACCTGAAGTGAAGCATCGGAATCTATAACTAGTGTCACACAAATGGTTCAAATCATAGACAGTAAGAAGAGTCAGTTTACTTGTACTTAAGTCGGCATTGTGCCTTTTGTATTTAATTCCGATGCAATTTCGGTGTTTCATCGTCAATAAGAAGGTCAGAGGGATACAGTAAACCTGAAGTGAAGCATCGGAGTCTATAACTAGTGCCACAGGAATGGTTCAAAGCATAGACAGTAAGAAGAGTCAGTTTTATTATAATGAAGTCGGCATTGTGCCTTTTGTATTTAATTCCGATGCAATTTCTGTGTTTCATCGTCAATAAGAAGGTCAGAGGGATACAGTAAACCTGAAGTGAAGCTTCGGAATCTATAACTAGTGTCACAGGAATAGTTCAAAACATAGACAGAAAGAAGAGGCAGTCTTCTTGTACTTAAGTCGGCATTGTGCCTTTTGTTTGTATTCCGATGCAATTTCTGTGTTTCATCGTCAATAAGAAGGTCAGAGGGATACAGTAAACCTGAAGTGAAGCATCGGAATCTATAACTAGTGTCACAGGAGTGATTCAAAACACAAACAGTAAGAAGCGTCAGTTTTCTTGTCCTTAAGTCGGAATTGTGCCTTTTCTATTTAATTCCGATTCAATTTCTGTGTTTCATCGTCAATAAGAAGGTCAGAGGGATACAGTAAACCTGAAGTGAAGCATCGGAACCTATAACTAGTGTCACAGGAATGGTTCAAAGCACAGACAGTAAGAAGAGTCAGTTTCCTTGTACTTAAGTCGGCATTGTGCCTTTTGTATTTAATTCCGATGTAATTTCTGTGTTTCATCGTCAATAAGGTCAGAGGGATACAGTAAACCTGAGATGAAGCATCGGAATCTATAACAAGTGTCACAGGAATGGTTCAAAGTATAGACAGTAAGAAGAGTCAGTTTTCTTGTACTTATGTCCGCATTGTGCCTTTTATATTTAATTTCGATGCAATTTCTGTGTCTCATCGTCAATAAGAAGGTCAGAGGGATACAGCAAACCTGAAGTGAAGCTTCGGAATCTATAACTAGTGTCACAGGAATAGTTCAAAACATAGACAGTAAGAAGAGGCAGTCTTCTTATACTTAAGTCGGCATTGTGCCTTTTATTTGTATTCCGATGTAATTTCTGTGTTTCATCGTCAATAAGAAGGTCAGAGGGATACAGTAAACCTGAAGTGAAGCATCGGAATCTATAACTAGTGTCACAGGAGTGATTCAAAACACAAACAGTAAGAAGCGTCAGTTTTCTTGTACTTAAGTCGGCATAGTGCCTTTTGTATTTAATTCCCATGCAATTTCTGTGTTTCATCGTCAATGAGAAGGTCAGAGGGATACATTAAATCTGTAGTGAAGCATCGTAATCTATAACTAGTGTGAAAGGAGATGTTCAAAACAGAGACAGTAAGAAGAGTCAAATTTCTTGTACTTAAGTCGGCATTGTGCCTTTTGTATTTAATGCCGATTAAATTTCTGTGTTTCATCGTCAATAAGAACGTCAGAGGGATACAGTAAACGTGAAGTGAAGCATCGGAATCTATAACTAGTGTCACAGGAATGGTTCAAAACATAGACAATAAGAAGAGACAGTCTTCTTGTACTTAAGTCGGCATTGTGCCTTTTGTATTTAATGCCGATTAAATTTCTGTGTTTCATCGTCAATAAGAAGGTCAGAGGGATACAGTAAACCTGATGTGAAGCATCGGAATCTATAACTAGTGTCACAGGAATGTTCCAAAACATAGTCAGTAAGAAGAGTCAGTTTTCTTTTACTTAAGTCGGCATTGTGCCTTTCGTATTTAATTCCGATGCAATTTCTGTGTTTCATCGTCAACAAGAAGGTCAGAGGGATACAGTATTCCTGAAGTGAGTCATCGGAATCTATACCTAGTGTCACAGGAATGGTTCAAAACATAGGCAATAAGAAGAAATAATTTTCTTGTACTTAAGTCGGCATTGTGCCTTTTGTATATAATTCCGATGCAATTTCTATGTTTCATCGACAATTAGAAGGTCAGAGGGATACAGTGAACCTGAAGTGAAGCATCGGAATCTATAACTAGTGTCACAGGAATGGTTCAAAACATAGACAGTATGAAGAGTCAGTCTTCTTGTACTTAAGTCGGCTTTGTGCCTTTTGTATTCAATTCCGATGCAATTTCTCTGTTTCATCGTCAATACGAAGGTCAGAGGGTTACAGTAAACCTGAAGTGAAGCATCCGAATCTATAACTAGTGTCACACAAATGGTTCAAATCATAGACAGTAAGAAGAGTCAGTTTACTTGTACTTATGTCGGCATTGTGCCTTTTGTATTTAATTCCGATGCAATTTCGGTGTTTCATCGTCAATAAGAAGGTCTGAGGGATACAGTAAACCTGAAGTGAAGCATCGGAGTCTATAACTAGTGCCACAGGAATGGTTCAAACATAGACAGTAAGAATAGTCAGTTTTATTATAATGAAGTCGGCATTGTGCCTTTTGTATTTAATTCCGATGCAATTTCTGTGTTTCATCGTCAATAAGAAGGTCAGAGGGATACAGTAAACCTGAAGTGAAGCTTCGAAATCTATAACTAGTGTCACAGGAATAGTTCAAAACATAGACAGTAAGAAGAGGCAGTCTTCTTGTACTTAAGTCGGCATTGTGCCTTTTGTTTGTATTCCGATGCAATTTCTGTGTTTCATCGTCAATAAGAAGGTCAGAGGGATACAGTAAACCTGAAGTGAAGCATCGGAATCTAAAACTAGTGTCACAGGAGTGATTCAAAACACAAACAGTAAGAAGCGTCAGTTTTCTTGTACTTAAGTCGGCATTGTGCCTTTTGTATTTAGTTCCGATTCAATTTCTGTGTTTGATCGTCAATAAGAAGGTCAGAGGGATACAGTAAACCTGAAGTGAAGCATCGGAACCTATAACTAGTGTCACAGGAATGGTTCAAAACACAGACAGTAAGAAGAGTCAGTTTCCTTGTACTTAAGTCGGCATTGTGCCTTTTGTATTTAATTCCGATGCAATTTCTGTGTTTCATCGTCAATAAGGTCAGAGGGATACAGTAAACCTGAGATGAAGCATCGGAATCTATAACAAGTGTCACAGGAATGGTTCAAAGTATAGACAGTAAGAAGAGTCAGTTTTCTTGTACTTAAGTCGGCATTGTGACTTTAATATTTAATTTCGATGCAATATCTGTGTCTCATCGTCAATAAGAAGGTCAGAGGGATACAGTATACCTGAAGGGAAGTATCGCCATCTATAACTAGTGTCACAGGAATGTTTGAAAACATAGACTGTAAGAAGAGTCAGTTTTCATGTACTTAAGTCGGCATTATGCCTTTTGTATTTAATTCCGATACAATTTCTGTGTGTCATCGTCAATAACAGGGTCAGAGGGATACAGTATACTTGAAGTGGAGCACCGGAATCTGGAACTAGTTTCACAGGAATGGTTAAAACCATAGACAGTAAGAAAAGTCAGTTTACTTGTACTCAAGTCCGCATAGTGCCTTTTGTATTTAATTCCCATGCAATTTCTGTGTTTCATCGTCAATAAGAAGGTCAGAGGGATACATTAAATCTGTAGTGAAGCATCGGAATCTAAAACTAGTGTCAAAGGAGATGTTCAAAACATGGACAGTATGAAGAGTCAGATTTCTTGTACTTAAGTCGGCATTGTGCCTTTTGTATTTAATGCCGATCCACTTTCTGTGTTTCGTCGTCAATAAGGAGGGCCAAGGGATACAGTAAACCTGAAGTGAAGCATCGGAATCTAATACCTGTCTCACAGGAAAGGGTAAAACATAGACAGTAAGAAGAGCCAGTCTTCTTGTACCTGAGTCGGCATTGTGCCTTTTGTATTTAATTCCGATGCAATTTCGGTGTTTCATCGTCAATAAGAAGGTAAGAGGGATAGAGTAAACCTTAAGTGAAACTTCGGAATCTATAACTAGTGTCACAGGAATAGTTCAAATCATAGACAGTAAGAAGAGTCAGTCTTCTTGTACTTAAGTCGGCATTTTGCCTTTTGCTTGTATTCCGATGCAATTTCTGTGTTTCATCGTCAATAAGAAGGTCAGAGGGATACAGTAAACCTGAAGTGAAGCATCGGAATCTACAACTAGTGTCACAGGAGTGGTTCAAAACACAAACAGTAAGAAGCGTCAGTTTTCTCGTACTTAAGTCTTCATTGTGCCTTTTGTATTTAATTCCGAGGCAATTTCTGTGTTTCATCGTCAATAAGAAGGTCAGAGGGATACAGTAAACCTGAAGTGAAGCATCGGAGTCTATAACTAGTGCCACAGGAATGGTTCAAACATAGACAGTAAGAATAGTCAGTTTTATTATAATGAAGTCGGCATTGTGCCTTTTGTATTTAATTCCGATGCAATTTCTGTGTTTCATCGTCAATAAGAAGGTCAGAGGAATACAGTAAACCTGAAGTGAAGCTTCGAAATCTATAACTAGTGTCACAGGAATAGTTCAAAACATAGACAGTAAGAAGAGGCAGTCTTCTTGTACTTAAGTCGGCATTGTGCCTTTTGTTTGTATTCCGATGCAATTTCTGTGTTTCATCGTCAATAAGAAGGTCAGAGGGATACAGTAAACCTGAAGTGAAGCATCGGAATCTAAAACTAGTGTCACAGGAGTGATTCAAAACACAAACAGTAAGAAGCGTCAGTTTTCTTGTACTTAAGTCGGCATTGTGCCTTTTGTATTTAGTTCCGATTCAATTTCTGTGTTTGATCGTCAATAAGAAAGTCAGAGGGATACAGTAAACCTGAAGTGAAGCATCGGAACCTATAACTAGTGTCACAGGAATGGTTCAAAACACAGACAGTAAGAAGAGTCAGTTTCCTTGTACTTAAGTCGGCATTGTGCCTTTTGTATTTAATTCCGATGCAATTTCTGTGTTTCATCGTCAATAAGGTCAGAGGGATACAGTAAACCTGAGATGAAGCATCGGAATCTATAACAAGTGTCACAGGAATGGTTCAAAGTATAGACAGTAAGAAGAGTCAGTTTTCTTGTACTTAAGTCGGCATTGTGACTTTAATATTTAATTTCGATGCAATATCTGTGTCTCATCGTCAATAAGAAGGTCAGAGGGATACAGTATACCTGAAGGGAAGTATCGCCATCTATAACTAGTGTCACAGGAATGTTTGAAAACATAGACTGTAAGAAGAGTCAATTTTCTTGTACTTAAGTCGGCATTATGCCTTTTGTATTTAATTCCGATACAATTTCTGTGTGTCATCGTCAATAACAGGGTCAGAGGGATACAGTATACTTGAAGTGGAGCACCGGAATCTGGAACTAGTGTCACAGGAATGGTTAAAACCATAGACAGTAAGAAGCGTCAGTTTTCTCGTACTTAAGTCGGCATTGTGCCTTTTGTATTTAATTCCGAGGCAATTTCTGTGTTTCATCGTCAATAAGAAGGCCAGAGGGATACAGTAAACCTGAAGTGAAGCATCGGAATCTATAACTAGTGACACAGGAATGGTTCAGAACACAGACAGTAAGAAGAGTCAGTTTCCTTGTACTTAAGTCGGCTTTGTGCCTTTTGTATTTAATTCCAATGCAATTTCTGTGTTTCATCGTCAATAAGGTCAGAGGGAAACAGTAAACCTGAGATGAAGCATCGGAAACTATGACAAGTGTCACAGGAATGGTTCAAAGTATAGACAGTAAGAAGAGTCAGATTTCTTGTACTTAAGTCGGCATTGTGCCTTTTATATTTAATTTAGATGCAATTTCTGTGTTTCATCGTCAATAAGAAGGTCAGAGGGATACAGTAAACCTGAAGTGAAGTATCGGCATCTATAACTAGTGTCACAGGAATGTTTCAAAACATAGACAGTAAGAAGAGTCAGTTTTCTTGTACTTAAGTTGGCATTGTGCCTTTTGTATTTAATTCCGATGCAATTTCTGTGTGTCATCGTCAATAAGAAGGTCAGAGGGATACAGTATTTCTGAAGTGGAGCATCGGAATCTATAACTAGTGTCACAGGAATGGTTAAAACCATAGACAGTAAGAAAAGTCAGTTTACTTGAACTTAACTCGGCATAGTGCCTTTTGTATTTAATTCCCATGTAATTTCTGTGTTTCATCGTCAATAAGGTCAGAGGGATACAGTAAACCTGAAGTGAAGCATCGGAATCTATAACTAGTGTCAAAGGAGATGTTCAAAACATAGACAGTAAGAAGAGTCAGTTTTCTTGTACTTAAGACGGCATTGTGTCTTAATGCCGATTAAATTTCTGTGTTTCATCGTCAATAAGAAGGTCAGAGGGATACAGTAAACCTGAAGTGAAGCATCGGAATCTATAACTAGTGTCACAGGAATGGTACAAAACATAGACAGTAAGAAAAGTCAGTTTACTTGTACTTAAGTCGGCATAGTGCCTTTTGTATTTAATTCCCATGCAATTTCTGTGTTTCATCGTCAATAAGAAGGTCAGAGGGATACACTAAATCTGTAGTGAAGCATCGGAATCTATAACTAGTGTCAAAGGAGATGTTCAAAACAGAGACAGTAAGAAGAGTCAGATTTCTTGTACTTAAGTCGGCATTGTGCCTTTTGTATTTAATGCCGATTAAATTTCTGTGTTTCATCGTCAATAAGAAGGTCAGAGGGATACAGTAAACGTGAAGTGAAGTATCGGAACCTATAACTAGTGTCACAGGAATGGTTCAAAACATAGACAGTAAGAAGAGTCAGTTTTCTTTTACTTAAGTCGGCATTGTGCCTTTCTTATTTAATTCCGATGCAATTTCTGTGTTTCATCGTCAATGAGAAGGTCAGAGGGATACAGTAAACCTGAAGTGAAGCATCGGAATCTATAACTAGTGTCAAAGGCGATGTTCAAAACATGGACAGTATGAAGAGTCAGATTTCTTGTACTTAAGTCGGCATTGTGCCTTTTGTATTTAATTCCGAGGCAATTTCTGTGTTTCATCGTCAATAAGAAGGTCAGAGGGATACAGTAAACCTGAATTGAAGCATCGGAATCTATAACTAGTGTCACAGGAATGGTTCAAAACACAGACAGTAAGAAGAGTCAGTTTCCTTGTACTTAAGTCGGCATTGTGCCTTTTGTATTTAATTCCGATGCAATTTCTGTGTTTCATCGTCAATAAGGTCAGAGGGATACAGTAAACCTGAGATGAAGCATCGGAAACTATGACAAGTGTCACAGGAATGGTTCAAAGTATAGACAGTAAGAAGAGTCAGTTTTCTTGTACTTAAGTCGGCATTGTGCCTTTTATATTTAATTTCGATGCAATTTCTGTGTTTCATCGTCAATAAGAAGGTCAGAGGGATACAGTAAACCTGAAGTGAAGTATCGGCATCTATAACTAGTGTCACAGGAATGTTTCAAAACATAGACAGTAAGAAGAGTCAGTTTTCTTGTACTTAAGTTGGCATTGTGCCCTTTGTATTTAATTCCGATGCAATTTCTGTGTGTCATCGTCAATAAGAAGGTCAGAGGGATACAGTATACCTGAAGTGGAGCATCGGAATCTATAACTAGTGTCACACGAATGGTTAAAACAATAGACAGTAAGAAAAGTCAGTTTACTTGAACTTAACTCGGCATAGTGCCTTTTGTATTTAATTCCCATGTAATTTCTGTGTTCCATCGTCAATAAGAAGGTCAGAGGGATACAGTAAACCTGAAGTGAAGCATCGGAATCTATAACTAGTGTCAAAGGAGATGTTCAAAACATAGACAGTAAGAAGAGTCAGTTTTCTTGTACTTAAGACGGCATTGTGCCTTTTGTATTTAATGCCGATTAAATTTCTGTGTTTCATCGTCAATAAGAAGGTCAGAGGGATACAGTAAACCTGAAGTGAAGCATCGAAATCTATAACTAGTGTCACAGGAATGGTTCAAAACATAGACAGTAAGAAGAGTCAGTTTTCTTTTACTTAAGTCGGCATTGTGCCTTTCGTATTTAATTCGGATGCAATTTCTGTGTTTCATCGTCAATAAGAAGGTCAGAGGGATACAGTAAACCTAAAGTGAAGCATCGGAAACTATAACTAGTGTCAAAGGAGATGTTCAAAACATGGACAGTAAGAAGAGTCAGATTTGTTGTACTTAAGTCGGCATTGTGCCTTTTGTATTTAATGCCGATTAAATTTCTGTGTTTCATCGTCAATAAGAGGGTCAGAGGGATACAGTAAACCTGAAGTGAAGCATCGGAATCTATAACTAGTGTCACAGGAATGGTCCAAAACACAGACAGTAAGAAGAGTCAGTTTTCTTTTACTGAAGTCGGCATTGTGCCTTTCGTATTTAATTCCGATGCAATTTCTGTGTTTCATCGTCAATAAGAAGGTCAGAGGGATACAGTATTCCTGAAGTGAGGCATCGGAATCTATAACTAGTGTCACAGGAATTGTTCAAAACATAGGCAATAAGAAGAATCAATTTTCTTGTACTTGAGTCGGCATTGTGCCTTTTGTATAAAATGCCGATGGAATTTCTATGTTTCATCGACAATAAGAAGTTCAGAGGGATACAGTGAACCTGAAGTGAAGCATCGGAATCTATAACTAGTGTCACAGGAATGGTTCAGAACATAGACACTAAGAAGAATCAGTATTCTTGTACTTAAGTCGGCATTGTGCCTTTTGTATTCAATTCCGATGCAATTTCTCTGTTTCATCGTCAATACGAAGGTCAGAGGGTTACAGTAAACCTGAAGTGAAGCATCGGAATCTATAACTAGTGTCACACAAATGGTTCAAATCATAGACAGTAAGAAAAGTCAGTTTACTTGTACTTAAGTCGGCATTGTGCCTTTTGCATTTAATTCCGATGCAGTTTCGGTGTTTCATCGTCAATAAGAAGGTCAGAAGGATACAGTAAACCTGAAGTGAAGCATCGGAGTCTTTAACTAGTGCCACAGGAATGGTTCAAAGCATAGACAGTAAGAAGAGTCAGTTTTATTATAATGAAGTCGGCATTGTGCCTTTTGTATTTAATTCCGATGCAATGTCTGTGTTTCATCGTCAATAAGACGGTCAGAGTGATACAGCAAACCTGAAGTGAAGCATCGGAATCTATAACTAGTGTCACAGCAATGGTTCAAAACATAGACAGTAAGAGGAGTCAGTTTTTTTGTATTTAAGTCGGCATTGTGCCTTTTCTATATAATTCCGATGCAATATCTGTGTTACGTCGTCAATAAGAAGGGCCAAGGGATACAGTAAACCTGTTGTGAAGCATCTGAATCTAAAACCGGACTCACAGGAAAGGTTCAAAATATAGACAGTAAGAAGAGCCAGTCTTCTTGTACTTGAGTCGTCATTGTGCCTTTTGTATTTAATTCCGATGCAATTTCTGTGTTTCATCGTCAATAAGAAGGTCAGAGGGATACAGTAAACCTGAAGTGAAGCATCGGAATCTATAACTAGTGCTACAGGAATGGTTCAACACATGGACATTAAGAAGAATCAGTTTTCTTGAACTTAAGTCGGCATTGTGCCTTTTGTATTTAATGCCGGTTAAATTTCTGTGTTTCATCGTCAATAAGAAGGTCAGAGGGATACAGTAAACGTGAAGTGAAGCATCGGAAGCTATAACTAGTGTCACAGGAATGGTTCAATGCATAGACAGTAAGAAGAGTCAGTTTTCCTTTACTTAAGTCGGCATTGTGCCTTTCTTATTTAATTCCGATGCAATATCTGTGTTACGTCGTCAATAAGAAGGGCCAAGGGATACAGTAAACCTGATGTGAAGCATCTGAATCTAAAACCGGACGCACAGGAAAGGTTCAAAATATAGACAGTAAGAAGAGCCAGTCTTCTTGTACTTGAGTCGTCATTGTGCCTTTTGTATTTAATTCCGATGCAATTTCTGTGTTTCATCGTCAATAAGAAGGTCAGAGGGATACAGTAAACCTGAAGTGAAGCATCGGAATCTATAACTAGTGTCACAGGAATGGTTCAAAACATGGACATTAAGAAGAATCAGTTTTCTTAAACTTAAGTCGGCATTGTGCCTCTTGTATTTAATGCCGATTAAATTTCTGTGTTTCATCGTCAATAAGAAGGTCAGAGGGATACAGTAAACGTGAAGTGAAGCATCGGAATCTATAACTAGTGTCACAGGAATGGTTAAAACCATAGACAGTAAGAAAAGTCAGTTTACTTGTACTTAAGTCGGCATAGTGCCTTTTGTATTTAATTCCCATGCAATTTCTGTGTTTCATCGTCAATAAGAAGGTCAGAGGGATACATTAAATCTGTAGTGAAGCATCGGAATCTATAACTAGTGTCAAAGGAGATGTTCAAAACAGAGACAGTAAGAAGAGTCAGATTTCTTGTACTTAAGTCGGCATTGTGCCTTTTGTATTTAATGCCGATTAAATTTCTGTGTTTCATCGTCAATAAGAAGGTCAGAGGGATACAGTAAACGTGAAGTGAAGCATCGGAATCTATAGCTAGTGTCACAGGAATGGTTCAAAACATAGACAGTAAGAAGAGTCAGTTTTCTTTTACTTAAGTCGGCATTGTGCCTTTCTTATTTAATTCCGATGCAATTTCTGTGTTTCATCGTCAATGAGAAGGTCAGAGGGATACAGTAAACCTGAAGTGAAGCATCGGAATCTATAACTAGTGTTAAAGGCGATGTTCAAAACATGGACAGTAAGAAGAGTCAGATTTCTTGTACTTAAGTCGGCATTGTGCCTTTTGTATTTAATTCCGAGGCAATTTCTGTGTTTCATCGTCAATAAGAAGGTAAGAGGGATACAGTAAACCTGAAGTGAAACTTCGGAATCTATAACTAGTGTCACAGGAATAGTTCAAATCATAGACAGTAAGAAGAGTCAGTCTTCTTGTACTTAAGTCGGCATTTTGCCTTTTGCTTGTATTCCGATGCAATTTCTGTGTTTCATCGTCAATAAGAAGGTCAGAGGGATACAGTAAACCTGAAGTGAAGCATCGGAATCTACAACTAGTGTCACAGGAGTGGTTCAAAACACAAACAGTAAGAAGCGTCAGTTTTCTCGTACTTAAGTCGGCATTGTGCCTTTTGTATTTAATTCCGAGGCAATTTCTGTGTTTCATCGTCAATAAGAAGGTCAGAGGGATACAGTAAACCTGAAGTGAAGCATCGGAATCTATAACTAGTGTCACAGGAATGGTTCAAAACACAGACAGTAAGAAGAGTCAGTTTCCTTGTACTTAAGTCGGCATTGTGCCTTTTGTATTTAATTCCGGTGCAATTTCTGTGTTTCATCGTCAATAAGGTCAGAGGGATACAGTAAACCTGAGATGAAGCATCGGAAACTATGACAAGTGTCACAGGAATGGTTCGAAGTATAGACAGTCAGAAGAGTCAGTTTTCTTGTACTTAAGTCGGCATTGTGCCTTTTATATTTAATTTCGATGCAATTTCTGTGTTTCATCGTCAATAAGGAGGTCAGAGGGATACAGTAAACCTGAAGTGAAGTATCGGCATCTATAACTAGTGTCACAGGAATGTTTCAAAACATAGACAGTAAGAAGAGTCAGTTTTCTTGTACTTAAGTTGGCATTGTGCCTTTTGTATTTAATTCCGATGCAATTTCTGTGTGTCATCGTCAATAAGAAGGTCAGAGGGATACAGTATACCTGAAGTGGAGCATCGGAATCTATAACTAGTGCCCAGGAATGGTTAAAACCATAGACAGTAAGAAAAGTCAGTTTACTTGAACTTAACTCGGCATAGTGCCTTTTGTATTTAATTCCCATGTAATTTCTGTGTTTCATCGTCAATACGAAGGTCAGAGGCATACAGTAAACCTGAAGTGAAGCATCGGAATCTATAACTAGTGTCAAAGGAGATGTTCAAAACATTGACAGTAAGAAGAGTCAGTTTTCTTGTACTTAAGACGGCATTGTGCCTTTTGTATTTAATGCCGATTAAATTTCTGTGTTTCATCGGCAATAAGAAGGTCAGAGGGATACAGTAAACCTGAAGTGAAGCATCGGAATCTATAACTAGTGTCACAGGAATGGTTCAAAACATAGACAGTAAGAAGAGTCAGTTTTCTTTTACTTAAGTCGGCATTGTGCCTTTCGTATTTAATTCCGATGCAATTTCTGTGTTTCATCGTCAATAAGAAGGTCAGAGGGATACAGTAAACCTAAAGTGAAGCATCGGAATCTATAACTAGTGTCAAAGGAGATGTTCAAAACATGGACAGTAAGAAGAGTCAGATTTGTTGTACTTAAGTCGGCATTGTGCCTTTTGTATTTAATGCCGATTAAATTTCTGTGTTTCATCGTCAATAAGAGGGTCAGAGGGATACAGTAAACCTGAAGTGAAGCATCGGAATCTATAACTAGTGTCACAGGAATGGTCCAAAACATAGACAGTAAGAAGAGTCAGTTTTCATTTACTTAAGTCGGCAGTGTGACTTTCGTATTTAATTCCGATGCAATTTCAGTGTTTCATCGTCAATAAGAAGGTCAGAGGGATACACTATTCCTGAAGTGAGGCATCGGAATCTATAACTAGTGTCACAGGAATTGTTCAAAACATAGGCAATAAGAAGAATCAATTTTCTTGTACTTGAGTCCGCATTGTGCCTTTTGTATAAAATGCCAATGAGATTTCTATGTTTCATCGACAATAAGAAGTTCAGAGGGATACAGTGAACCTGAAGTGAAGCATCGGAATCTATAACTAGTGTCACAGGAATGGTTCAAAACATAGACACTAAGAAGAGTCAGTATTCTTATACTTAAGTCGGCATTGTGCCTTTTGTATTCAATTCCGATGCAATTTCTCTGTTTCATCGTCAATACGAAGGTCAGAGGGTTACAGTAAACCTGAAGTGAAGCATCGGAATCTATAACTAGTGTCACACAAATGGTTCAAATCACAGACAGTAAGAAAAGTCAGTTTACTTGTACTTAAGTCGGCATTGTGCCTTTTGTATTTAATTCCGATGCAATTTCGGTGTATCATCGTCAATAAGGAGGTCAGAAGGATACAGTAAACCTGAAGTGAAGCATCGGAGTCTATAACTAGTGCCACAGGAATGGTTCAAAGCATAGACAGTAAGAAGAGTCAGTTTTATTATAATGAAGTCGGCATTGTGCCTTTTGTATTTAATTCCGATGCAATGTCTGTGTTTCATCGTCAATAAGACGGTCAGAGTGATACAGCAAACCTGAAGTGAAGCATCGGAATCTATAACTAGTGTCACAGCAATGGTTCAAAACATAAACAGTAAGAGGAGTCAGTTTTTTTGTATTTAAGTCGGCATTGTGCCTTTTCTATATAATTCCGATGCAATATCTGTCTTACGTGGTCAATAAGAAGGGCCAAGGGATACAGTAAACCTGATGTGAAGCATCTGAATCTAAAACCGGACTCACAGGAAAGGTTCAAAATATAGACAGTAAGAAGAGCCAGTCTTCTTGTACTTGAGTCGTCATTGTGCCTTTTGTATTTAATTCCGATGCAATTTCTGTGTTTCATCGTCAATAAGAAGGTCAGAGGGATACAGTAAACCTGAAGTGAAGCATCGGAATCTATAACTAGTGTCGCAGGAATGGTTCAAAACATGGACATTAAGAAGAATCAGTTTTCTTGAACTTAAGTCGGCATTGTGCCTTTTGTATTTAATGCCGATTAAATTTCTGTGTTTCATCGTCAATAAGAAGGTCAGAGGGATACAGTAAACGTGAAGTGAAGCATCGCAATCTATAACTAGTGTCACAGGAATGGTTCAAAACATAGACAGTAAGAAGAGTCAGTTTTCTTTTACTTAAGTCGGCATTGTGCCTTTCTTATTTAATTCCGATGCAATATCTGTGTTACGTCGTCAATAAGAAGGGCCAAGGGATACAGTAAACCAGATGTGAAGCATCTGAATCTAAAACCGGACTCACAGGAAAGGTTCAAAATATAGACAGTAAGAAGAGCCAGTCTTCTTGTACTTGAGTCGTCATTGTGCCTTTTGTATTTAATTCCGATGCAATTTCTGTGTTTCATCGTCAATGAGAAGGTCAGAGGGATACAGTAAACCTGAAGTGAAGCATCGGAATCTAAAACCTGTCTCACAGGAAAGGTTAAAACATAGACAGTAAGAAGAGCCAGTCTTCTTGTACCTGAGTCGGCATTGTGCCTTTTGTATTTAATTCCGATGCAATTTCGGTGTTTCATCGTCAATAAGAAGGTAAGAGGGATACAGTAAACCTGAAGTGAAACTTCGGAATCTATAACTAGTGTCACAGGAATAGTTCAAAACATAGACAGTAAGAAGAGTCAGTCTTCTTGTACTTAAGTCGGCATTTTGCCTTTTGCTTGTATTCCGATGCAATTTCTGTGTTTCATCGTCAATAAGAAGGTCAGAGGGATACAGTAAACCTGAAGTGAAGCATCGGAATCTACAACTAGTGTCACAGGAGTGGTTCAAAACACAAACAGTAAGAAGCGTCAGTTTTCTCGTACCTAAGTCGGCATTGTGCCTTTTGTATTTAATTCCGAGGCAATTTCTGTGTTTCATCGTCAATAAGAAGGTCAGAGGCATACAGTAAACCTGAAATGAAGCATCGGAATCTATAACTAGAGTCACAGGAATGGTTCAAAACACAGACAGTAAGAAGAGTCAGTTTCCTTGTACTTAAGTCGGCATTGTGCCTTTTGTATTTAATTCCGGTGCAATTTCTGTGTTTCATCGTCAATAAGGTCAGAGGGATACAGTAAACCTGAGATGAAGCATCGGAAACTATGACAAGTGTCACAGGAATGGTTCGAAGTATAGACAGTAAGAAGAGTCAGTTTTCTTGTACTTAAGTCGGCATTGTGCCTTTTATATTTAATTTCGATGCAATTTCTGTGTTTCATCGTCAATAAGAAGGTCAGAGGGATACAGTAAACCTGAAGTGAAGTATCGGCATCTATAACTAGTGTCACAGGAATGTTTCAAAACATAGACAGTAAGAAGAGTCAGTTTTCTTGTACATAAGTTGGCATTGTGCCTTTTGTATTTAATTCCGATGCAATTTCTGTGTTTCATCGTCAATAAGAAGGTCAGAGGGATACAGTAAACCTGAAGTGAAGTATCGGAATCTATAACTAGTGTCACAGGAATGGTTCAAAACATAGACAGTAAGAAGAGTCAGTTTTCTTTTACTTAAGTCGGCATTGTGCATTTCGTATTTAATTCCGATGCAATTTCTGTGTTTCATCGTCAATAAGAAGGTCAGAGGGATACAGTAAACCTAAAGTGAAGCATCGGAATCTATAACTAGTGTCAAAGGAGATGTTCAAAACATGGACAGGTAGAAGAGTCAGATTTGTTGTACTTAAGTCGGCATTGTGCCTTTTGTATTTAATGCCGATTAAATTTCTGTGTTGCATCGTCAATAAGACGGTCAGAGTGATACAGCAAACCTGAAGTGAAGCATCGGAATCTATAACTAGTGTCACAGCAATGGTTCAAAACATAGACAGTAAGAGGAGTCAGTTTTTTTGTATTTAAGTCGGCATTGTGCCTTTTCTATATAATTCCGATGCAATATCTGTGTTACGTCGTCAATAAGAAGGGCCAAGGGATACAGTAAACCTGATGTGAAGCATCTGAATCTAAAACCGGACTCACAGGAAAGGTTCAAAATATAGACAGTAAGAAGAGCCAGTCTTCTTGTACTTGAGTCGTCATTGTGCCTTTTGTATTTAATTCCGATGCAATTTCTGTGTTTCATCGTCAATAAGAAGGTCAGAGGGATACAGTAAACCTGAAGTGAAGCATCGGAATCTATAACTAGTGTCACAGGAATGGTTCAAAACATGGACATTAAGAAGAATCAGTTTTCTTGAACTTAAGTCGGCATTGTGCCTTTTCTATTTAATTCCGATGCAATTTCTGTGATTCGTCGTCAATATGAAGGTCCAAGGGATACAGTAAACCTGAAGTCAAGCATCGGAATCTAAAACTGGTCTCACAAGAAAGGTTCAAAACATAGACAGTAAGAAGAGTCAGTTTCCTTGTACTTAAGTCGGCATTGTGCCTTTTGTATTTAATTCCCATGCAATTTCTGTGTTTCATCGTCAATAAGAAGGTCAGAGGGATACAGTAAACCTGAAGTGAAGCATCGGAATCCATAACTAGTGTTACAGGCAAGGTTCAAAACATAGACAGTAAGAACAGCAAGTCTTCTTGTACTTAAGTCGGCATTGTGCTTTTCTATTTAATTCGGATGCAATTTCTGTGTTTAATCGTCAATAAGAAGGTCAGAGGGATACAGTAAACCTGAAGTGAAGCATCGGAACCTATAACTAGTGTCACAGGTGTGGTTCAAAACACAAACAGTAAGAAGCGTCAGTTTTTTTGTACTTAAGTCGGCATTGTGCCTTTTGTACTTAATTCCGAGGCAATTTCTGTGTTTCATCATCAATTAGAGGGTCGGAGGGATACAGTAAACCTGAAGTGAAGCATCGGAATCTATGGATCAAAGCATAGACAGTAAGAAGAGTCAGTTTTCTTGTATATAAGTCGGCATTGTGCCTTTTCTATATAAATCCGATGCAATTTCTGTGTTTCGTCGTTAATAAGAAGGGCCAAGGGATACAGTAAACCTGAAGTGAAGCATCGGAATCTAAAACCGGACTCACAGGAAAGGTTCAAAACATAGACAGTAAGAAGAGCCAGTCTTCTTGTACTTGAGTCGACATTGTGCCTTTTCTATTTAATTCCGATGCAATTTCTGTGTTTCATCGTCAATAAGAAGGTCAGAGGGATACAGTAAATCTGAAGTGAAGCTTCGGAATCTATAACTAGTGTCACAGGAATAGTTCAAAACATAGACAGTAAGAAGAGGCAGTCTTCTTGTACTTAAGTCGGCACTGTGCCTTTTGTTTGTATTGCGATGCAATTTCTGTGTTTTATCGTCAATAAGAAGGTCAGATGGATACAGTAAACCTGAAGTGAAGCATCGGAATCTACAACTAGTGTCACAGGAGTGGTTCAAAACACAAACAGTAAGAAGCGTCAGTTTTCTTGTACTTAAGTCGGTATTGTGCCTTTTGTATTTAATTCAGAGGCAATTTCTGTGTTTCATCGTCAATTCGAAGGTCAGAGGGATACATTAAACGTGAAGTGAAGCATCGGAACCTACAACTAGTGTCACAGGAATGGTTCAAAACACAGACAGTAAGAAGAGTCAGTTTCCTTGTACTTAAGTCGGCATTGTGCCTTTTGTATCTAATTCCGATGCAATTTCTGTGTTTCATCGTCAATAAGGTCAGAGGGATACAGTAAACCTGAGATGAAGCATCGGAATCTATAACAAGTATCACAGGAATGGTTCAAAGTATAGACAGTAAGAAGAGTCAGTTCTCTTGTACTTAAGTCGGAATTGTGCCATTTATATTTTATTTCCATGCAATTTCTGTGTTTCATCGTGAATAAGAAGGTCAGAGGGATACAGTATACCTGAAGTGAAGTATCGGCATCTATAACTAGTGTCACAGGAATGGTTAAAACCATAGACAGTAAGAAAAGTCAGTTTACTTGTACTTAAGTCGGCATAGTGCCTTTTGTATTTAATTCCCATGCAATTTCTGTGTTTCATCGTCAATAAGAAGGTCAGAGGGATACAGTAAACCTGAAGTGAAGCATCGGAATCTATAACTAGTGTCACAGGAATGGTTCAAAACATAGACAGTAAGAAGAGTCAGTTTTCTTTTACTTTCGTCGGCATTGTGCCTTTCGTATTTAATTCCGATGCAATTTCTGTGTTTCATCGTCAATGAGAAGGTCAGAGGGATACAGTAAACCTGAAGTGAAGCATCGGAATCTATAACTAGTGTCAAAGGAGATGTTCAAAACATGGACAGTAAGAAGAGTCAGATTTCTTGTACTTAAGTTGGCATTGTGCCTTTTGTATTTAATTCCGATGCAATGTCTGTGTTTCATCGTCAATAAGACGGTCAGTGTGATACAGCAAACCTGAAGTGAAGCATCGGAATCTATAACTAGTGTCACAGCAATGGTTCAAAACATAGACAGTAAGAGGAGTCAGTTTTTTTGTATTTAAGTCGGCATTGTGCCTTTTCTATATAATTCCGATGCAATATCTGTGTTACGTCGTCAATAAGAAGGGCCAAGGGATACAGTAAACCTGATGTGAAGCATTTGAATCTAAAACCGGACTCACAGGAAAGGTTCAAAATATAGACAGTAAGAAGAGCCAGTCTTCTTGTACTTGAGTCGTCATTGTGCCTTTTGTATTTAATTCCGATGCAATTTCTGTGTTTCATCGTCAATAAGAAGGTCAGAGGGATACAGTAAACCTGAAGTGAAGCATCGGAATCTATAACTAGTGTCACAGGAATGGTTCAAAACATGGACATTAAGAAGAATCAGTTTTCTTGAACTTAAGTCGGCATTGTGCCTTTTCTATTTAATTCCGATGCAATTTCTGTGATTCGTCGTCAATATGAAGGTCCAAGGGATACAGTAAACCTGAAGTAAAGCATCGGAATCTAAAACTGGGCTCACAAGAAAGGTTCAAAACATAGACAGTAAGAAGAGTCAGTTTCCTTGTACTTAAGTCGGCATTGTGCCTTTTGTATTTAATTCCGATGCAATTTCTGTGTTTCATCGTCAATAAGGTCAGAGGGATGCAGTAAACCTGAGATGAAGCATCGGAATCTATAACAAGTGTCACAGGAATGGTTCAAAGTATAGACAGTAAGAAGAGTCAGTTTCCTTGTACTTATGTCGGAATTGTGGCTTTTATATTTAATTTCGATGCAATTTCTGTGTTTCATCGTCTATAAGAAGGTCAGAGGGATACAGTATACCTGAAGTGAAGTATCGGCATCAATAACTAGTGTCACAGGAATGGTTAAAACCATAGGCAGTAAGAAAAGTCAGTTTACTTGTACTTAAGTCGGCATAGTGCCTTTTGTATTTAATTCCCATGCAATTTCTGTGTTTCATCGTCAATAAGAAGGTCAGAGGGATACAGTAAACCTGAAGTGAAGCATCGGAATCTATAACTAGTGTTACAGGCAAGGTTCAAAACATAGACAGTAAGAACAGCAAGTCTTCTTGTACTTAAGTCGGCATTGTGCTTTTCTATTTAATTCGGATGCAATTTCTGTGTTTAATCGTCAATAAGAAGGTCAGAGGGATACAGTAAACCTGAAGTGAAGCATCGGAACCTATAACTAGTGTCACAGGTGTGGTTCAAAACACAAACAGTAAGAAGCGTCAGTTTTTTTGTACTTAAGTCGGCATTGTGCCTTTTGTACTTAATTCCGAGGCAATTTCTGTGTTTCATCATCAATTAGAGGGTCGGAGGGATACAGTAAACCTGAAGTGAAGCAT
Source organism: Schistocerca serialis cubense (assembly GCF_023864345.2). Classification (NCBI taxonomy): domain Eukaryota; kingdom Metazoa; phylum Arthropoda; class Insecta; order Orthoptera; family Acrididae; genus Schistocerca; species Schistocerca serialis. The sequence goes on from NW_026047583.1 coordinate 53,006,170, forward strand.
CGGAATCTATAACTAGTGTCACAGGAATGGATCAAAGCATAGACAATAAGAGGAGTCAGTTTTCTTGTATTTAAGTCGGCATTGTGCCTTTTCTATATAACTCCGATGCAATTTCTGTGTTTCGTCGTTAATAAGAAGGGCCAAGGGATACAGTAAACCTGAAGTGAAGCATCGGAATCTAAAACCGGACTCACAGGAAAGGTTCAAAACATAGACAGTAAGAAGAGCCAGTCTTCTTGTACTTGAGTCGACATTGTGCCTTTTGTATTTAATTCCGATGCAATTTCTGTGTTTCATCGTCAATAAGAAGGTCAGAGGGATACAGTAAATCTGAAGTGAAGCTTCGGAATCTATAACTAGTGTCACAGGAATAGTTCAAAACATAGACAGTAAGAAGAGGCAGTCTTCTTGTACTTAAGTCGGCATTGTGCCTTTTGTTTGTATTGCGATGCAATTTCTGTGTTTCATCGTCAATAAGAAGGTCGGATGGATACAGTAAACCTGAAGTGAAGCATCGGAATCTACAACTAGTGTCACAGGAGTGGTTCAAAACACAGACAGTAAGAAGCGTCAGTTTTCTTGTACTTAAGTCGGTATTGTGCCTTTTGTATTTAATTCAGAGGCAATTTCTGTGTTTCATCGTCAATACGAAGGTCAGAGGGATACATTAAACGTGAAGTGAAGCATCGGAACCTGCAACTAGTGTCACAGGAATGGTTCAAAACACAGACAGTAAGAAGAGTCAGTTTCCTTGTACTTAAGTCGGCATTGTGCCTTTTGTATCTAATTCCGATGCAATTTCTGTGTTTCATCGTCAATAAGGTCAGAGGGATACAGTAAACCTGAGATGAAGCATCGGAATCTATAACAAGTATCACAGGAATGGTTCAAAGTATAGACAGTAAGAAGAGTCAGTTCTCTTGTACTTAAGTCGGAATTGTGCCATTTATATTTTATTTCCATGCAATTTCTGTGTTTCATCGTGAATAAGAAGGTCAGAGGGATACAGTAAACCTGAAGTGAAGCATCGGAATCTATAACTAGTGTCACAGGAATGGTTCAAAACATAGACAGTAAGAAGAGTCAGTTTTCTTTTACTTTAGTCGGCATTGTGGCTTTCGTATTTAATTCCGATGCAATTTCTGTGTTTCATCGTCAATGAGAAGGTCAGAGGGATACAGTAAACCTGAAGTGAAGCATCGGAATCTATAACTAGTGTCAAAGGAGATGTTCAAAACATGGACAGTAAGAAGAGTCAGATTTCTTGTACTTAAGTTGGCATTGTGCCTTTTGTACTTAATTCCGATTGAATTTCTGTGTTTCATTGTCAATAAGAAGGTCAGAGGGATACAGTAAACCTGAAGTGAAGCATCGGAATCTATAACTAGTGTCACAGGAATGGTTTCTAAACATAGACAGTAAGAAGAGTCAGTTTTCTTTTACTGAAGTCGGCATTGTGCCTTTCGTATTTAATTCCGATGCATTTTCTGTGTTTCATCGTCAATAAGAAGGTCAAAGGAATACAGTATTCCTGAAGTGAGGCATCGGAATCTATAACTAGTGTCACAGGAATGGTTCAAAACATAGACAATAAGAAGAATCAATTTTCTTGTACTTAAGTCGGCATTGTGCCTTTTGTATACAATTCCGATGCAATCTCTATGTTTCATCGACAATAAGAAGGTCAGAGGGATACGGTGAACCTGAAGAGAAGCATCGGAATCTATAACTAGTGTCACAGGAATGGTTCAAAACATAGACAGTAAGAAGAGTCAGTCATCTTGTACTTAAGTCGGCATTGTGCCTTTTCTATTCAAATTCCGATGCAATTTCTCTGTTTCATCGTCAATACGAAGGTCAGAGGGTTACTGTAAACCTGAAGTGAAGCATCGGAATCTATAACTAGTGTCACACAAATGGTTCAAATCATAGACAGTAAGAAGAGTCAGTTTTATTATAACTAAGTCGGCATTGTGAATTTTGTATTTAATTCCGATGCAATTTCTGTGTTTCATCGTCAATAAGACGGTCAGAATGATACAGAAAACCTGAAGTGAAGCATCGGAATCTATAACTAGTGTCACAGCAATGGTTCAAAACATAGACAGTAAGAGGAGTCAGTTTTCTTGTATTTAAGTCGGCATTGTGCCTTTTCTATATGATTCCGATGCAATATCTGTGTTACGTCGTCAATAAGAAGAACCAAGGGATACAGTAAACCTGAAGTGAAGCATCGGAATCTAAAACTGGTCTCACAGGAAAGGTTCAAATCATAGACAGTAAGAAGAGCCAGTCTTCTAGTACTTGAGTGTGCATTGTGCCTTTTGAATTTAATTCCGATGCAATTTCTGTGTTTCATCGTCAATAAGAAGGTCAGAGGGATACAGTAAACCTGAAGTGAAGCATCGGAACCTTTAACTAGTGTCACAGGAATGGGTCAAAGCATAGACAGTAAGAAGAGTCAGTTTTCTTGTACTTAAGTCGGCATTTTGCCTTTTGCTTGTATTCCGATGTAATTTCTGTGTTTCATCGTCAATAAGAAGGTCAGAGGGATACAGTAAACCTGAAGTGAAGCATCGCAACCTTTAACTAGTGTCACAGGAATGGGGCAAAGCATAGACAGTAAGAAGAGTCAGTTTTCTTGTACTTAAGTCGGCATTTTGCCTTTTGCTTGTATTCCGATGTAATTTCTGTGTTTCATCGTCAATAAGAAGGTCAGAGGGATACAGTAAACCTGAAGTGAAGCATCGGAACCTTTAACTAGTGTCACAGGAATGGGTCAAAGCATAGACAGTAAGAAGAGTCAGTTTTCTTGTACTTAAGTCGGCATTGTGCCTTTTATATTTAATTTCGATGCAATTTCTGTGTTTCATCGTCAATAAGAAGGTCAGAGGGATACAGTAAACCTGAAGTGAAGTATCGGCATCTATAACTAGAGTCACAGGAATGTTTCAAAACATAGACAGTAAGAAGAGTCAGTTTTCTTGTACTTAAGTTGGCATTGTGCCTTTTGTATTTAATTCCGATGCAATTTCTGTGTGTCATCGTCAATAAGAAGGTCAGATTGATACAGTATACCTGAAGTGGAGCATCGGAATCTATAACTAGTGTCACAGGAATGGTTAAAACCATAGACAGTAAGAAAAGTCAGTTTACTTGAACTTAACTCGGCACAGTGACTTTTGTATTTAATTTCCATGTAATTTCTGTGTTTCATCGTCAATAAGAAGGTCAGAGGGATACAGTAAACCTGAAGTGAAGCATCGGAATCTATAACTAGTGTCAAAGGAGATGTTCAAAACATAGACGGTAAGAAGAGTCAGATTTCTTGTACTTAAAACGGCATTGTGCCTTTTGTATTTAATGCCGATTAAATTTCTGTGTTTCATCGTCAATAAGAAGGTCAGAGGGATACAGTAAACCTGAAGTGAAGCATCGGAATCTATAACTAGTGTCACAGGAATGGTTCAAAACATTTACATTAAGAAGAATCAGTTTTCTTGAACTTTAGTCGGCATTGTGCCTTTTCTATATAATTCCGATGCAATATCTGTGTTACGTCGTCAATAAGAAGGGCCAAGGGATACAGTAAACCTGAAGTGAAGCATCTGAATCTAAAACCGGACTCACAGGAAAGGTTCAAAATATAGACAGTAAGAAGAGCCAGTCTTCTTGTACTTGAGTCGTCATTGTGCCTTTTGTATTTAATTCCGATGCAATTTCTGTGTTTCATCGTCAATAAGAAGGTCAGAGGGATACAGTAAACCTGAAGTGAAGCATCGGAATCTATAACTAGTGTCACAGGAATGGTTCAAAACATTTACATTAAGAAGAATCAGTTTTCTTGAACTTTAGTCGGCATTGTGCCTTTTCTATTTAATTCCGATGCAATTTCTGTGATTCGTCGTCAATATGAAGGTCCAAAGGATACAGTAAACCTGAAGTCAAGCATCGGAATCTAAAACTGGTCTCACAAGAAAGGTTCAAAACATAGACAGTAAGAAGAGTCAGTTTCCTTGTACTTAAGTCGGCATTGTGCCTTTTGTATTTAATTAGGATGCAATTTCTGTGTTTCATCGTCAATAAGGTCAGAGGGATACAGTAAACCTGAGATGAAGCATCGGAATCTATAACAAGTGTCACAGGAATGGTTCAAAGTATAGACAGTAAGAAGAGTCAGTTTTCTTGTACTTAAGTCGGCATTGTGCCTTTTATATTTAATTTCGATGCAATTTCTGTGTGTCATCGTCAATAAGAAGGTCAGAGGGATACAGTATACCTGAAGGGAAGTATCGGCATCTATAACTAGTGTCACAGGAATGTTTCAAAACATAGACTGTAAGAAGAGTCAGTTTTCTAGTACTTAAGTTGGCATTGTGCCTTTTGTATTTAATTCCGATGCAATTTCTGTGTTTCATCGTCAATAAGAAGGTCAGAGGGATACAGTAAAAATGAAGTGAAGCATCGGAACCTATAACTAGTGTCACAGGAATGGTTAAAAGCATAGAGAGTAGGAAGAGCCAGTTTTCTTGTACTTAAGTCGGTATTATGCCTTTTGTATTTAATTGCGATACAATTTCTGTGTGACATCGTCAATAACAAGGTCATAGGGATACAGTATACTTGAAGTGGAGCACCGGAATCTGTAACTAGTGTCACAGGAATGGTTAAAACCATAGACAGTAAGAAAAGTCAGTTTACTTGTACTTAAGTCGGCATAGTGCCTTTTGTATTTAATTCCCATGCAATTTCTGTGTTTCATCGTCAATAAGAAGGTCAGAGGGATACATTAAATCTGTAGTGAAGCATCGGAATCTATAACTAGTGTCAAAGGAGATGTTCAAAACAGAGACAGTAAGAAGTGTCAGATTTCTTGTACTTAAGTCGGCATTGTGCCTTTTGTATTTAATGCCGATTAAATTTCTGTGTTTCATCGTCAATAAGAAGGTCAGAGGGATACAGTAAACGTGAAGTGAAGCATCGGAATCTATAACTAGTGTCACAGGAGTGGTTCAAAACATAGACAGTAAGAAGAGTCAGTTTTCTTTTACTTAAGTCGGCATTGTGCCTTTTGTATTCAATGCCGATTAAATTTGTGTGTTTCGTCGTCAATAAGAAGGTCCAAGGGATATACTAAACCTGAAGTGAAGCATTGGTATCTAGAACCGGTCTCACAGGAAAGGTTCAAAACATAGACAGTAAGAAGAGTCAGTCTTCTTGTACTTAACTCGGCATTGTGCCTTTTGTATTCAATTCCGATGCAATTTCTCTGTTTCATCATCAATACGAAGGTCAGAGGGATACAGTAAACCTGAACTAAAGCATCGGAATCTATAACTAGTGTCACACAAATGGTTCAAATCATAGACAGTAAGAAGAGTCAGTTTACTTGTACTTAAGTCGGCATTGTGCCTTTTGTATTTAATTCCGATGCAATTTCGCTGTTTCATCGTCAATAAGAAGGTCAGAAGGATACAGTAAACCTGAAGTGAAGCATCGGAGTCTATGACTAGTGCCACAGGAATGGTTCAAAGCATAGACAATAAGATAAGTCAGTTTTATTATAATGAGGTCGGCATAGTGCCATTTGTCTTTAATTCCCACGTAATTTCTGTGTTTCATCGTCAATAAGAAGGTCAGAGGGATACAGTAAACCTGAAGTGAAGCATCGGAATCTATAACTAGTCTCAAAGGAGATGTGCAAAACATAGACAGTAAGAAGAGTCAGATTTCTTGTACTTAAGTCGGCATTGTGCCTTTTGTATTTAATGCCGATTAAATTTCTGTGTTTCATCGTCAATAAGAAGGTCAGAGGGATACAGTAAACCTGAAGTGAAGCATCGGAATCTATAACTAGTGTCACAGGAATGGTTCAAATCATAGACAGTAAGAAGAGTCAGTTTTCTTTTACTTAAGTCGGCATTGTGCCTTTCGTTTTTAATTCCGATGCAATTTCTGTGTTTCATCGTCCATAAGAAGGTCAGAGGGATACAGTAAACCTAAAGTGAAGCATCGGAATCTATAACTAGTGTCAAAGGCGATGTTCAAAACATGGACAGTAAGAAGAGTAAGATTTGTTGTACTTAAGTCGGCATTGTGCCTTTTGTATTTAATGCCGATTAAATTTCTGTGTTTCATCGTCAATAAGAAGGTCAGAGGGATACAGTAAACCTGAAGTGAAGCATCGGAATCTAAAACCTGTCTCACAGGAAAGGTTAAAACATAGACAGTAAGAAGAGCCAGTCTTCTTGTACCTGAGTCGGCATTGTGCCTTTTGTATTTAATTCCGATGCAATTTCGGTGTTTCATCGTCAATAAGAAGGTAAGAGGGATACAGTAAACCTGAAGTGAAACTTCGGAATCTATAACTAGTGTCACAGGAATAGTTCAAATCATAGACAGTAAGAAGAGTCAGTCTTCTTGTACTTAAGTCGGCATTTCGCCTTTTGCTTGTATTCCGATGCAATTTCTGTGTTTCATCGTCAATAAGAAGGTCAGAGGGATACAGTAAACCTGAAGTGAAGCATCGGAATCTACAACTAGTGTCACAGGAGTGGTTCAAAACACAAACAGTAAGAAGCGTCAGTTTTCTCGTACTTACGTCTTCATTGTGCCTTTTGTATTTAATTCCGAGGCAATTTCTGTGTTTCATCGTCAATACGAAGGTCAGAGGGATACAGTAAACCTGAAGTGAAGCATCGGAATCTATAACTAGTGTGACAGGAATGGTTCAAAACACAGACAGTAAGAAGAGTCAGTTTCCTTGTACTTAAGTCGGCATTGTGCCTTTTGTATTTAATTCCGATGCAATTTCTGTGTTTCATCGTCAATAAGGTCAGAGGGATACAGTAAACCTGAGATGAAGCATCGGAAACTATGACAAGTGTCACAGGAATGGTTCAAAGTATAGACAGTAAGAAGAGTCAGTTTTATTGTACTTAAGTCGGCATTGTGCCTTTTATATTTAATTTCGATGCAATTTCTGTGTTTCATCGTCAATGAGAAGGTCAGAGGGATACAGTAAACCTGAAGTGAAGTATCGGCATCTATAACTAGTGTCACAGGAATGTTTCAAAGCATAGACAGTAAGAAGAGTCAGTTTTCTTGTACTTAAGTTGGCATTGTGCCTTTTGTATCTAATTCCGATGCAATTTCTGTGTGTCATCGTCAATAAGAAGGTCAGAGGAATACAGTATACCTGAAGTGGAGCATCGGAATCTATAACTAGTGTCACAGGAATGGTTAAAACCATAGACAGTAAGAAAAGTCAGTTTACTTGAACTTAAACGGGCATAATGCCTTTTGTATTTAATTCCCATGCAATTTCTGTGTTTCATCGTCAATAAGAAGGTCAGAGGGATACAGTAAACCTGAAGTGAAGCATCGGAATCTATAACTAGCGTCAAAGGAGATGTTCAAAACATAGACAGTAAGACGAGTCAGATTTCTTGTACTTAAGACGGCATTGTGCCTTTTGTATTTAATGCCGATTAAATTTCTGTGTTTCATCGTCAATAAGAAGGTCAGAGGGATACAGTAAACATGAAGTGAAGCATCGGAATCTATAACTAGTGTCACAGGAATGGTTCAAAACATAGACAGTAAGAAGAGTCAGTTTTCTTTTTCCTTAAGTCGGCATTGTGCCTTTCGTATTTAATTCCGATGCAATTTCTGTGTATCATCGTCAATAAGAAGGTCAGAGGGATACAGTAAACCTAAAGTGAAGCTTCGGAATCTATAACTAGTGTCAAAGGAGATGTTCAAAGCACGGACAGTAAGAAGAGTCAGATTTGTTGTACTTAAGTCGGCATTGTGCCTTTTGTATTTAATGCCGATTAAATTTCTGTGTTTCATCGTCAATAAGAGGGTCAGAGGGATACAGTAAACCTGAAGTGAAGCATCGGAATCTATAACTAGTGTCACAGGAATGGTCCAAAACATAGACAGTAAGAAGAGTCAGTTTTCATTTACTTATGTCGGCATTGTGCCTTTCGTATTTAATTCCGATGCAATATCTGTGTTTCATCGTCAATAAGAAGGTCAGAGCGATACAGTATTCCTGAAGTGAGGCATCGGAATCTATAACTAGTGTCACAGGTATTGTTCAAAACATAGGCAATAAGAAGAATCAATTTTCTTGTACTTGAGGCGCCATTGTGCATTTTGTATAAAATGCCGATGGAATTTCTACGTTTCATCGACAATAAGAAGTTCAGAGGGATACAGTGATCCTGAAGTGAAGCATCGGAATCTATAGCTAGTGTCACAGGAATGGTTCAAAACATAGACACTAAGAAGAGTCAGTATTCTTGTACTTAAGTCGGCATTGTGCCTTTTGTATTCAATTCCGATGCAATTTCTCTGTTTCATCGTCAATACGAAGGTCAGAGGGTTACAGTAAACCTGAAGTGAAGCATCGGAATCTATAACTAGTGTCACACAAATGGTTCAAATCATAGACAGTAAGAAAAGTCAGTTTACTTGTACTTAAGTCGGCATTGTGCCTTTTGTATTTAATTCCGATGCAATTTCGGTGTTTCATCGTCAATAAGAAGGTCAGAAGGATACAGTAAACCTGAAGTGAAGCATCGGAGTCTATAACTAGTGCCACAGGAATGGTTCAAAGCATAGACAGTAAGAAGAGTCAGTTTTATTATAATGAAGTCGGCATTGTGCCTTTTGTATTTAATTCCGATGCAAAGTCTGTGTTTCATCGTCAATAAGACGGTCAGAGTGATACAGCAAACCTGAAGTGAAGCATCGGAATCTATAACTAGTGTCACAGCAATGGTTCAAAACATAGACAGTAAGAGGAGTCAGTTTTTTTGTATTTAAGTCGGCATTGTGCCTTTTCTATATAATTCCGATGCAATATCTGTGTTACGTCGTCAATAAGAAGGGCCAAGGGATACAGTAAACCTGATGTGAAGCATCTCAATCTAAAACCCGACTCACAGGAAAGGTTCAAAATATAGACAGTAAGAAGAGCCAGTCTTCTTGTACTTGAGTCGTCATTGTGCCTTCTGTATTTAATTCCGATGCAATTTCTGTGTTTCATCGTCAATAGGAAGGTCAGAGGGATACAGTAAACCTGAAGTCAAGCATCGGAATCTAAAACTGGTCTCACAAGAAAGGTTCAAAGCATACACAGTAAGAAGAGTCAGTTTTCTTGTACTTAAGTCGGCATTGTGCCTTTTGTATTTAATTCCGATGCAATTTCTGTGTTTCATCGTCAATAAGGTCAGAGGGATACAGTAAACCTGAGATGAAGCATCGGAATAAATAACAAGTGTCACAGGAATGGTTCAAAGTATAGACAGTAAGAAGAGTCAGTTTTCTTGTACTTAAGTCGGAATTGTGCCTTTTATATTTAATTTCGATGCAATTTCTGTGTTTCATCATCTATAAGAAGATCAGAGGGATACAGTATACCTGAAGTGAAGTATCGGCATCTATAACTAGTGTCACAGGAATGGTTAAGACCATAGGCAGTAAGAGAAGTCAGTTTACTTGTACTTGAGTCGACATTGTGCCTTTTGTATTTAATTCCGATGCAATTTCTGTGTTTCATCGTCAATAGGAAGGTCAGAGGGATACAGTAAACCTGAAGTCAAGCATCGGAATCTAAAACTGGTCTCACAAGAAAGGTTCAAATCATAGACAGTAAGAAGAGGCAGTCTTCTTGTACTGAAGTCGGCATTGTGCCTTTTGTTTGTATTCCGATGCAATTTCTGTGTTTCATCGTCAATAAGAAGGTCAGATGGATACAGTAAACTTGAAGTGAAGCATCGGAATCTATAACTAGTGTCACAGGAGTGGTTCAAAACACAAACAGTAAGAAGCGTCAGTTTTCTTGTACTTAAGTCGGCATTGTGCCTTTTGTATTTAATTCCGAGGCAATTTCTGTGTTTCATCGTCAATAAGAAGGTCAGAGGGATACAGTAAACGTGAAGTGAAGCATCGGAACCTATAACTAGTGTCACAGGAATGGTTCAAAACACAGACAGTAAGAAGAGTCAGTTTCCTTGTACTTAAGTCGGCATTGTGCCTTTTGTATTTAATTCCGATGCAATTTCTGTGTTTCATCGTCAATAAGGTCAGAGGGACACAGTAAACCTGAGATGAAGCATCGGAATCTATAACAAGTATCACAGAAATGGTTCAAAGGATAGACAGTAAGAAGAGTCAGTTTTCTTGTACTTAAGTCGGAATTGTGCCATTTATATTTTATTTCCATGCAATTTCTGTGTTTCATCGTGAATAAGAAGGTCAGAGGGATACAGTATACCTGAAGTGAAGTATCGGCATCTATAACTAGTGTCACAGGAATGGTTAAAACCATAGACAGTAAGAAAAGTCAGTATACTTGTACTTAAGTCGGCATAGTGCCTTTTGTATTTAATTCCCATGCAATTTCTGTGTTTCATCGTCAATAAGAAGGTCAGAGGGATGCAGTAAACCTGAAGTGAAGCATCGGAATCTATAACTAGTGTCAAAGGAGATGTTGAAAACATGGACAGTAAGAAGAGTCAGATTTCTTGTACTTATGTTGGCAATGTGCCTTTTGTATTTAATGCCGATTGAATTTCTTTGTTTCATCGTCAATAAGAAGATCAGAGGGATACAGTAAACCTGAAGTGAAGCATCGGAATCTATAACTAGTGTCACAGGAATGGTTTCTAAACATAGACAGTAAGAAGAGTCAGTTTTCTTTTACTTAAGTCGGCATTGTGCCTTTCGTATTTAATTCCGATGCATTTTCTGTGTTTCATCGTCAATAAGAAGGTCAGAGGAATACAGTATTCCTGAAGTGAGGCATCGGAATCTATAACTAGTGTCACAGGAATGGTTCAAAACATAGACAATAAGAAGAATCAATTTTCTTGTACTTAAGTCGGCATTGTGCCTTTTGTATACAATTCCGATGCAATCTCTATGTTTCATCGACAATAAGAAGGTCAGAGGGATACGGTGAACCTGAAGAGAAGCATCGGAATCTATAACTAGTGTCACAGGAATGGTTCAAAACATAGACAGTAAGAAGAGTCAGTCTTCTTGTACTTAAGTCGGCATTTTGCCTTTTGTATTCAAATTCCGATGCAATTTCTCTGTTTCATCGTCAATACGAAGGTCAGAGGGTTACTGTAAACCTGAAGTGAGGCATCGGCATCTATAACTAGTGTCACACAAATGGTTCAAATCATAGACAGTAAGAAGAGTCAGTTTTATTACAATTAAGTCGGCATTGTGCCTTTTGTATTTAATTCCCATGCAATTTCTGTGTTTCATCGTCAATAAGACGGTCAGAGTGATACAGAAAACCTGAAGTGAAGCATCGGAATCTATAACTAGTGTCACAGCAATGGTTCAAAACATAGACAGTAAGAGGAGTCAGTTATCTTGTATTTAAGTCGGCATTGTGCCTTTTCTATATGATTCCGATGCAATATCTGAGTTACGTCGTCAATAAGAAGAACCAAGGGATACAGTAAACCTGAAGTGAAGCATCGGAATCTAAAAGCGGACTCACAGGAAAGGTTCAAAATATAGACAGTAAGAAGAGCCAGTCTTCTTGTACTTGAGTCGTCATTGTGCCTTTTGTATTTAATTCCGATGCAATTTCTGTGATTCATCGTCAATAAGAAGGTCAGAGGGTTACTGTAAACCCGAAGTGAAGCATCGGCATCTATAACTAGTGTCACACAAATGGTTCAAATCATAGACAGTAAGAAGAGTCAGTTTTATTACAATTAAGTCGTCATTGTGCCTTTTGTATTTAATTCCGATGCATTATCTGTGTTTCATCGTCAGTAAGAAGGTCAGAGGGATACAGTAAACCTGAAGTCAAGCATCGGAATCCAAAACTGGTCTCACATGAATGGTTCAAAACATAGACAGTAAGAAGAGCCAGTCTTCTTGTACTTGAGTCGTTATTGTGCCTTTTGTATTTAATTCCGATTCAATTTCTGTGTTCCATCGTCAATAAGAAGGGATTCAGTAAACCTGAAGTGAAGCATCGGAGTCTATAACTAGTGCCACAGGAGTGGTTCAAACCATAGGCAGTAAGAACAGTCAGTTTTCTTATAATTAAGTCGGCATTGTTCCATTTGTATTTAATTCCGATGCAATTTCTGTGTTTCATCGTCAATAAGACGGTCAGAGTGATACAGCAAACCTGAAGTGAAGCATCGGAATCTATAACTAGTGTCACAGCAATGGTTCAAAACACAAACAGTAAGAAGCGTCAGTTTTCTTGTACTTAAGTCGGCATTGTGCCTTTTGTATTTAATTCCGAGGCAATTTCTGTGTTTCATCGTCAATAAGAAGGTCAGAGGGATACAGTAAACGTGAAGTGAAGCATCGGAACCTATAACTAGTGTCACAGGAATGGTTCAAAACACAGACAGTAAGAAGAGTCAGTTTCCTTGTACTTAAGTCGGCATTGTGCCTTTTGTATTTAATTCCGATGCAATTTCTGTGTTTCATCGTCAATAAGGTCAGAGGGACACAGTAAACCTGAGATGAAGCATCGGAATCTATAACAAGTATCACAGGAATGGTTCAAAGTATAGACAGTAAGAAGAGTCAGTTTTCTTGTACTTAAGTCGGAATTGTGCCATTTATATTTTATTTCCATGCAATTTCTGTGTTTCATCGTGAATAAGAAGGTCAGAGGGATACAGCATACCTGAAGTGAAGTATCGGCATCTATAACTAGTGTCACAGGAATGGTTAAAACCATAGACAGTAAGAAAAGTCAGTATACTTGTACTTAAGTCGGCATAGTGCCTTTTGTATTTAATTCCCATGCAATTTCTGTGTTTCATCGTCAATAAGAAGGTCAGAGGGATACAGTAAACCTGAAGTGAAGCATCGGAATCTATAACTAGTGTCAAAGGAGATGTTCAAAACATGGACAGTAAGAAGAGTCAGATTTCTTGTACTTATGTTGGCATTGTGCCTTTTGTATTTAATGCCGATTGAATTTCTTTGTTTCATCGTCAATAAGAAGATCAGAGGGATACAGTAAACCTGAAGTGAAGCATCGGAATCTATAACTAGTGTCACAGGAATGGTTTCTAAACATAGACAGTAAGAAGAGTCAGTTTTCTTTTACTTAAGTCGGCATTGTGCCTTTCGTATTTAATTCCGATGCATTTTCTGTGTTTCATCGTCAATAAGAAGGTCAGAGGAATACAGTATTCCTGAAGTGAGGCATCGGAATCTATAACTAGTGTCACAGGAATGGTTCAAAACATAGACAATAAGAAGAATCAATTTTCTTGTACTTAAGTCGGCATTGTGCCTTTTGTATACAATTCCGATGCAATCTCTATGTTTCATCGACAATAAGAAGGTCAGAGGGATACGGTGAACCTGAAGAGAAGCATCGGAATCTATAACTAGTGTCACAGGAATGGTTCAAAACATAGACAGTAAGAAGAGTCAGTCTTCTTGTACTTAAGTCGGCATTTTGCCTTTTGTATTCAAATTCCGATGCAATTTCTCTGTTTCATCGTCAATACGAAGGTCAGAGGGTTACTGTAAACCTGAAGTGAGGCATCGGCATCTATAACTAGTGTCACACAAATGGTTCAAATCATAGACAGTAAGAAGAGTCAGTTTTATTACAATTAAGTCGGCATTGTGCCTTTTGTATTTAATTCCCATGCAATTTCTGTGTTTCATCGTCAATAAGACGGTCAGAGTGATACAGAAAACCTGAAGTGAAGCATCGGAATCTATAACTAGTGTCACAGCAATGGTTCAAAACATAGACAGTAAGAGGAGTCAGTTATCTTGTATTTAAGTCGGCATTGTGCCTTTTCTATATGATTCCGATGCAATATCTGAGCTACGTCGTCAATAAGAAGAACCAAGGGATACAGTAAACCTGAAGTGAAGCATCGGAATCTAAAAGCGGACTCACAGGAAAGGTTCAAAATATAGACAGTAAGAAGAGCCAGTCTTCTTGTACTTGAGTCGTCATTGTGCCTTTTTTATTTAATTCCGATGCAATTTCTGTGATTCATCGTCAATAAGAAGGTCAGAGGGTTACTGTAAACCTGAAGTGAAGCATCGGCATCTATAACTAGTGTCACACAAATGGTTCAAATCGTAGACAGTAAGAAGAGTCAGTTTTATTACAATTAAGTCGTCATTGTGCCTTTTGTATTTAATTCCGATGCATTATCTGTGTTTCATCGTCAGTAAGAAGGTCAGAGGGATACAGTAAACCTGAAGTCAAGCATCGGAATCTAAAACTGGTCTCACATGAATGGTTCAAAACATAGACAGTAAGAAGAGCCAGCCTTCTTGTACTTGAGTCGTTATTGTGCCTTTTGTATTTAATTCCGATTCAATTTCTGTGTTCCATCGTCAATAAGAAGGGATTCAGTAAACCTGAAGTGAAGCATCGGAGTCTATAACTAGTGCCACAGGAGTGGTTCAAACCATAGGCAGTAAGAACAGTCAGTTTTCTTATAATTAAGTCGGCATTGTTCCATTTGTATTTAATTCCGATGCAATTTCTGTGTTTCATCGTCAATAAGACGGTCAGAGTGATACAGCAAACCTGAAGTGAAGCATCGGAATCTATAACTAGTGTCACAGCAATGGTTCAAAACACAAACAGTAAGAAGCGTCAGTTTTCTTGTACTTAAGTCGGCATTGTGCCTTTTGTATTTAATTCCGAGGCAATTTCTGTGTTTCATCGTCAATAAGAAGGTCAGAGGGATACAGTAAACGTGAAGTGAAGCATCGGAACCTATAACTAGTGTCACAGGAATGGTTCAAAACACAGACAGTAAGAAGAGTCAGTTTCCTTGTACTTAAGTCGGCATTGTGCCTTTTGTATTTAATTCCGATGCAATTTCTGTGTTTCATCGTCAATAAGGTCAGAGGGACACAGTAAACCTGAGATGAAGCATCGGAATCTATAACAAGTATCACAGGAATGGTTCAAAGTATAGACAGTAAGAAGAGTCAGTTTTCTTGTACTTAAGTCGGAATTGTGCCATTTATATTTTATTTCCATGCAATTTCTGTGTTTCATCGTGAATAAGAAGGTCAGAGGGATACAGCATACCTGAAGTGAAGTATCGGCATCTATAACTAGTGTCACAGGAATGGTTAAAACCATAGACAGTAAGAAAAGTCAGTATACTTGTACTTAAGTCGGCATAGTGCCTTTTGTATTTAATTCCCATGCAATTTCTGTGTTTCATCGTCAATAAGAAGGTCAGAGGGATACAGTAAACCTGAAGTGAAGCATCGGAATCTATAACTAGTGTCAAAGGAGATGTTCAAAACTTGGACAGTAAGAAGAGTCAGATTTCTTGTACTTATGTTGGCATTGTGCCTTTTGTATTTAATGCCGATTGAATTTCTTTGTTTCATCGTCAATAAGAAGATCAGAGGGATACAGTAAACCTGAAGTGAAGCATCGGAATCTATAACTAGTGTCACAGGAATGGTTTCTAAACATAGACAGTAAGAAGAGTCAGTTTTCTTTTACTTAAGTCGGCATTGTGCCTTTCGTATTTAATTCCGATGCATTTTCTGTGTTTCATCGTCAATAAGAAGGTCAGAGGAATACAGTATTCCTGAAGTGAGGCATCGGAATCTATAACTAGTGTCACAGGAATGGTTCAAAACATAGACAATAAGAAGAATCAATTTTCTTGTACTTAAGTCGGCATTGTGCCTTTTGTATACAATTCCGATGCAATCTCTATGTTTCATCGACAATAAGAAGGTCAGAGGGATACGGTGAACCTGAAGAGAAGCATCGGAATCTATAACTAGTGTCACAGGAATGGTTCAAAACATAGACAGTAAGAAGAGTCAGTCTTCTTGTACTTAAGTCGGCATTTTGCCTTTTGTATTCAAATTCCGATGCAATTTCTCTGTTTCATCGTCAATACGAAGGTCAGAGGGTTACTGTAAACCTGAAGTGAGGCATCGGCATCTATAACTAGTGTCACACAAATGGTTCAAATCATAGACAGTAAGAAGAGTCAGTTTTATTACAATTAAGTCGGCATTGTGCCTTTTGTATTTAATTCCCATGCAATTTCTGTGTTTCATCGTCAATAAGACGGTCAGAGTGATACAGAAAACCTGAAGTGAAGCATCGGAATCTATAACTAGTGTCACAGCAATGGTTCAAAACATAGACAGTAAGAGGAGTCAGTTATCTTGTATTTAAGTCGGCATTGTGCCTTTTCTATATGATTCCGATGCAATATCTGAGTTACGTCGTCAATAAGAAGAACCAAGGGATACAGTAAACCTGAAGTGAAGCATCGGAATCTAAAAGCGGACTCACAGGAAAGGTTCAAAATATAGACAGTAAGAAGAGCCAGTCTTCTTGTACTTGAGTCGTCATTGTGCCTTTTTTATTTAATTCCGATGCAATTTCTGTGATTCATCGTCAATAAGAAGGTCAGAGGGTTACTGTAAACCTGAAGTGAAGCATCGGCATCTATAACTAGTGTCACACAAATGGTTCAAATCGTAGACAGTAAGAAGAGTCAGTTTTATTACAATTAAGTCGTCATTGTGCCTTTTGTATTTAATTCCGATGCATTATCTGTGTTTCATCGTCAGTAAGAAGGTCAGAGGGATACAGTAAACCTGAAGTCAAGCATCGGAATCTAAAACTGGTCTCACATGAATGGTTCAAAACATAGACAGTAAGAAGAGCCAGCCTTCTTGTACTTGAGTCGTTATTGTGCCTTTTGTATTTAATTCCGATTCAATTTCTGTGTTCCATCGTCAATAAGAAGGGATTCAGTAAACCTGAAGTGAAGCATCGGAGTCTATAACTAGTGCCACAGGAGTGGTTCAAACCATAGGCAGTAAGAACAGTCAGTTTTCTTATAATTAAGTCGGCATTGTTCCATTTGTATTTAATTCCGATGCAATTTCTGTGTTTCATCGTCAATAAGACGGTCAGAGTGATACAGCAAACCTGAAGTGAAGCATCGGAATCTATAACTAGTGTCACAGCAATGGTTCAAAACACAAACAGTAAGAAGCGTCAGTTTTCTTGTACTTAAGTCGGCATTGTGCCTTTTGTATTTAATTCCGAGGCAATTTCTGTGTTTCATCGTCAATAAGAAGGTCAGAGGGATACAGTAAACGTGAAGTGAAGCATCGGAACCTATAACTAGTGTCACAGGAATGGTTCAAAACACAGACAGTAAGAAGAGTCAGTTTCCTTGTACTTAAGTCGGCATTGTGCCTTTTGTATTTAATTCCGATGCAATTTCTGTGTTTCATCGTCAATAAGGTCAGAGGGACACAGTAAACCTGAGATGAAGCATCGGAATCTATAACAAGTATCACAGGAATGGTTCAAAGTATAGACAGTAAGAAGAGTCAGTTTTCTTGTACTTAAGTCGGAATTGTGCCATTTATATTTTATTTCCATGCAATTTCTGTGTTTCATCGTGAATAAGAAGGTCAGAGGGATACAGCATACCTGAAGTGAAGTATCGGCATCTATAACTAGTGTCACAGGAATGGTTAAAACCATAGACAGTAAGAAAAGTCAGTATACTTGTACTTAAGTCGGCATAGTGCCTTTTGTATTTAATTCCCATGCAATTTCTGTGTTTCATCGTCAATAAGAAGGTCAGAGGGATACAGTAAACCTGAAGTGAAGCATCGGAATCTATAACTAGTGTCAAAGGAGATGTTCAAAACTTGGACAGTAAGAAGAGTCAGATTTCTTGTACTTATGTTGGCATTGTGCCTTTTGTATTTAATGCCGATTGAATTTCTTTGTTTCATCGTCAATAAGAAGATCAGAGGGATACAGTAAACCTGAAGTGAAGCATCGGAATCTATAACTAGTGTCACAGGAATGGTTTCTAAACATAGACAGTAAGAAGAGTCAGTTTTCTTTTACTTAAGTCGGCATTGTGCCTTTCGTATTTAATTCCGATGCATTTTCTGTGTTTCATCGTCAATAAGAAGGTCAGAGGAATACAGTATTCCTGAAGTGAGGCATCGGAATCTATAACTAGTGTCACAGGAATGGTTCAAAACATAGACAATAAGAAGAATCAATTTTCTTGTACTTAAGTCGGCATTGTGCCTTTTGTATACAATTCCGATGCAATCTCTATGTTTCATCGACAATAAGAAGGTCAGAGGGATACGGTGAACCTGAAGAGAAGCATCGGAATCTATAACTAGTGTCACAGGAATGGTTCAAAACATAGACAGTAAGAAGAGTCAGTCTTCTTGTACTTAAGTCGGCATTTTGCCTTTTGTATTCAAATTCCGATGCAATTTCTCTGTTTCATCGTCAATACGAAGGTCAGAGGGTTACTGTAAACCTGAAGTGAGGCATCGGCATCTATAACTAGTGTCACACAAATGGTTCAAATCATAGACAGTAAGAAGAGTCAGTTTTATTACAATTAAGTCGGCATTGTGCCTTTTGTATTTAATTCCCATGCAATTTCTGTGTTTCATCGTCAATAAGACGGTCAGAGTGATACAGAAAACCTGAAGTGAAGCATCGGAATCTATAACTAGTGTCACAGCAATGGTTCAAAACATAGACAGTAAGAGGAGTCAGTTATCTTGTATTTAAGTCGGCATTGTGCCTTTTCTATATGATTCCGATGCAATATCTGAGTTACGTCGTCAATAAGAAGAACCAAGGGATACAGTAAACCTGAAGTGAAGCATCGGAATCTAAAAGCGGACTCACAGGAAAGGTTCAAAATATAGACAGTAAGAAGAGCCAGTCTTCTTGTACTTGAGTCGTCATTGTGCCTTTTGTATTTAATTCCGATGCAATTTCTGTGATTCATCGTCAATAAGAAGGTCAGAGGGTTACTGTAAACCTGAAGTGAAGCAACGGCATCTATAACTAGTGTCACACATATGGTTCAAATCATAGACAGTAAGAAGAGTCAGTTTTATTACAATTAAGTCGTCATTGTGCCTTTTGTATTTAATTCCGATGCATTATCTGTGTTTCATCGTCAGTAAGAAGGTCAGAGGGATACAGTAAACCTGAAGTCAAGCATCGGAATCCAAAACTGGTCTCACATGAATGGTTCAATACATAGACAGTAAGAAGAGCCAGTCTTCTTGTACTTGAGTCGTTATTGTGCCTTTTGTATTTAATTCCGATTCAATTTCTGTGTTCCATCGTCAATAAGAAGGGATTCAGTAAACCTGAAGTGAAGCATCGGAGTCTATAACTAGTGCCACAGGAGTGGTTCAAACCATAGGCAGTAAGAACAGTCAGTTTTCTTATAATTAAGTCGGCATTGTTCCATTTGTATTTAATTCCGATGCAATTTCTGTGTTTCATCGTCAATAAGACGGTCAGAGTGATACAGCAAACCTGAAGTGAAGCATCGGAATCTATAACTAGTGTCACAGCAATAGTTCAAAACACAAACAGTAAGAAGCGTCAGTTTTCTTGTACTTAAGTCGGCATTGTGCCTTTTGTATTTAATTCCGAGGCAATTTCTGTGTTTCTTCGTCAATAAGAAGGTCAGAGGGATACAGTAAACGTGAAGTGAAGCATCGGAACCTATAACTAGTGTCACAGGAATGGTTCAAAACACAGACAGTAAGAAGAGTCAGTTTCCTTGTACTTAAGTCGGCATTGTGCCTTTTGTATTTAATTCCGATGCAATTTCTGTGTTTCATCGTCAATAAGGTCAGAGGGACACAGTAAACCTGAGATGAAGCATCGGAATCTATAACAAGTATCACAGGAATGGTTCAAAGTATAGACAGAAAGAAGAGTCAGTTTTCTTGTACATAAGTCGGAATTGTGCCATTTATATTTTATTTCCATGCAATTTCTGTGTTTCATCGTGAATAAGAAGGTCAGAGGGATACAGCATACCTGAAGTGAAGTATCGGCATCTATAACTAGTGTCACAGGAATGGTTAAAACCATAGACAGTAAGAAAAGTCAGTATACTTGTACTTAAGTCGGCATAGTGCCTTTTGTATTTAATTCCCATGCAATTTCTGTGTTTCATCGTCAATAAGAAGGTCAGAGGGATACAGTAAACCTGAAGTGAAGCATCGGAATCTATAACTAGTGTCAAAGGAGATGTTCAAAACATGGACAGTAAGAAGAGTCAGATTTCTTGTACTTATGTTGGCATTGTGCCTTTTGTATTTAATGCCGATTGAATTTCTTTGTTTCATCGTCAATAAGAAGATCAGAGGGATACAGTAAACCTGAAGTGAAGCATCGGAATCTATAACTAGTGTCACAGGAATGGTTTCTAAACATAGACAGTAAGAAGAGTCAGTTTTCTTTTACTTAAGTCGGCATTGTGCCTTTCGTATTTAATTCCGATGCATTTTCTGTGTTTCATCGCAATAAGAAGGTCAGAGGAATACAGTATTCCTGAAGTGAGGCATCGGAATCTATAACTAGTGTCACAGGAATGGTTCAAAACATAGACAATAAGAAGAATCAATTTTCTTGTACTTAAGTCGGCATTGTGCCTTTTGTATACAATTCCGATGCAATCTCTATGTTTCATCGACAATAAGAATGTCAGAGGGATACGGTGAACCTGAAGAGAAGCATCGGAATCTATAACTAGTGTCACAGGAATGGTTCAAAACATAGACAGTAAGAAGAGTCAGTCTTCTTGTACTTAAGTCGGCATTTTGCCTTTTGTATTCAAATTCCGATGCAATTTCTCTGTTTCATCGTCAATACGAAGGTCAGAGGGTTACTGTAAACCTGAAGTGAGGCATCGGCATCTATAACTAGTGTCACACAAATGGTTCAAATCATAGACAGTAAGAAGAGTCAGTTTTATTACAATTAAGTCGGCATTGTGCCTTTTGTATTTAATTCCCATGCAATTTCTGTGTTTCATCGTCAATAAGACGGTCAGAGTGATACAGAAAACCTGAAGTGAAGCGTCGGAATCTATAACTAGTGTCACAGCAATGGTTCAAAACATAGACAGTAAGAGGAGTCAGTTATCTTGTATTTAAGTCGGCATTGTGCCTTTTCTATATGATTCCGATGCAATATCTGAGTTACGGCGTCAATAAGAAGAACCAAGGGATACAGTAAACCTGAAGTGAAGCATCGGAATCTAAAAGCGGACTCACAGGAAAGGTTCAAAATATAGACAGTAAGAAGAGCCAGTCTTCTTGTACTTGAGTCGTCATTGTGCCTTTTGTATTTAATTCCGATGCAATTTCTGTGATTCATCGTCAATAAGAAGGTCAGAGGGTTACTGTAAACCTGAAGTGAAGCATCGGCATCTATAACTAGTGTCACACAAATGGTTCAAATCATAGACAGTAAGAAGAGTCAGTTTTATTACAATTAAGTCGTCATTGTGCCTTTAGTATTTAATTCCGATGCATTATCTGTGTTTCATCGTCAGTAAGAAGGTCAGAGGGATACAGTAAACCTGAAGTCAAGCATCGGAATCCAAAACTGGTCTCACATGAATGGTTCAAAACATAGACAGTAAGAAGAGCCAGTCTTCTTGTACTTGAGTCGTTATTGTGCCTTTTGTATTTAATTCCGATTCAATTTCTGTGTTCCATCGTCAATAAGAAGGGATTCAGTAAACCTGAAGTGAAGCATCGGAGTCTATAACTAGTGCCACAGGAGTGGTTCAAACCATAGGCAGTAAGAACAGTCAGTTTTCTTATAATTAAGTCGGCATTGTTCCATTTGTATTTAATTCCGATGCAATTTCTGTGTTTCATCGTCAATAAGACGGTCAGAGTGATACAGCAAACCTGAAGTGAAGCATCGGAATCTATAACTAGTGTCACAGCAATGGTTCAAAACATAGACAGTAAGAGGAGTCAATTTTCTTGTATTTAAGTCGGCATTGTGCCTTTTCTAAATAATTCCGATGCAATTTCTGTGTTTCGTCGTCAATAAGAAGGTCCAAGGGATACAGTAAACCTGAAGTGAAGCATCGGAATCTAAAACCGGACTCACAGGAAAGGTTCAAAACATAGACAGTTAGAAGAGCCAGTCTTCTTGTACTTGAGTCGTCATTGTGCCTTTTGAATTTAATTCCGATGCAATTTCTGTGTTTCATCGTCAATAAGAAGGTCAGAGGGATACAGTAAACCTGAAGTGAAGCATCGGAATCTTTAACTAGTGTCACAGGAATGGTTCAAAACATGGACATTAAGAAGAATCAGTTTTCTTGACCTTGAGTCGGCATTGTGCCTTTTCAATTTATGTCCTATGCAATTTCTGTGTTTCGTCGTCAATATGAAGGTCCAAGGGATACAGTAAACCTGAAGTCAAGCATCGGAATCTAAAACTGGTCTCACAGGAAAGGTTCAAATCATAGACAGTAAGAAGAGCCAGTCTTCTAGTACTTGAGTGTGCATTGTGCCTTTTGTATTTAATTCCGATGCAATTTCTGTGTTTGATCGCCAATAAGAAGCTCAGAGGGATACAGTAAAACTGAAGTGAAGCATCGGAATGTATAACTAGTGTCACAGGAATGGATCAAAGCATAGACAGTAAGAAGAGTCAGTTTTCTTGTACTTAAGTCGGCATTGTGCCTTTTGTATTTAATTCCGATGCAATATCTGTGTTTCATCGTCAATAAGAAGGTCAGAGGGATACAGTAAACCTGAAGTGATGCATCGGAATCTATAACTAGTCTCACAGGAATGGTTCAAAACATAGACAGTAAGAAGAGTCAGTTTTCATGTACTTAAGTCGGCATTGTGCCTTTTCCATTTAATTCCGATGCAGTTTCTGTGTTTCGTCGTCAATAAGAAGGTCCAAGGGATATAGTAAACCTGAAGTGAAGCATCGGAATCTAAAACCGGTCCCAAAGGAAAGGTTCAAATCATAGACAGTAAGAAGAGCCAGTCTTCTTGTACTTGAGTCCGCATTGTGCCTTTTGAATTTAATTACGGTGCAATTTCTGTGTTTCATCGTCAATAAGACGGTCATAGGGATACAGTAAACCTGTAGCGAAGCATCGGAATCTAAAACCGGTCTCACAGGAAAGGTTCAAAACATAGACAGTAAGAAGAGCCAGTATTCTTGTGCTAGAGTCGGCATTGTGCCTTTTGTATTTAATTCCGATGCAACTTCTGTGTTTCATCGTCAATAAGAAGGTCAGAGGTATACAGTAAACCTGAAGTGAAGCATCGGAATCTATAACTAGTGTCACAGGAGTGGTTCAAATCATAGACAGTAAGAAGAGTCAGTTTTCTTGTACCTAAGTCGGCATTGTGCTTTTCTATTTAATTCCGATGCAATTTCTGTGTTTCGTCGTCAATACTAAGGTCCAAAGGATACAGTAAACCAGCAGTGAGGCTTTGGAATCTATAACTAGTGTCACAGGATTGGTTAAAAACATAGACAGTAAGAAGAATCAGTTTTCTTGTACCTAAGTCGGCATTGTGCTTTTCTATTTAATTCCGATGCAATTTCTGTGTTTCGTCGTCAATACTAAGGTCCAAAGGATACAGTAAACCAGCAGTGAGGCTTTGGAATCTATAACTAGTGTCACAGGATTGGTTAAAAACATAGACAGTAAGAAGAATCAGTTTTCTTATACTTAAGTCGGCATTGTGCATTTTGTATTTAATGCCGATGCAATTTCTGTGTTTCCTCGATAATACGAAGGTCAGAGGGATACAGAAAACCTGCACTGAAGCATCGGAATCTATAACTAATGTCACAGGAATAGTTCAAAGCATAGAAAGTAAGAAGAGTGAGTTTTCTTGTACTTAAGTCGGCAATGTGCCTTTTGTATTTAATTCCGATGCAATGTCTGCGTTTCATCGTCAATAAGAAGGTCAGAGGGGTACAGTAAACCTGAAGTGAAGCATCGGAATCTATAACTTGTGTCACAGGAATGGTTAAAACCATAGACAGTATGAAGAGTCAGTTTTCGTGTACTTAAGTCGGCATTGTGCCTTTTGTATTTAATTCCGATGCAATTTCTGTGTTTCATGGTCAATAAGACTGTCAGAGGGATACAGTAAACCTGAAGTGAAGCATCGGAATCTATAACTAGTGTCACAGGAATGGTTAAAACCATAGACAGTAAGCAGAGTCAGTTTTCTTGTACTTAAGTCGGCATTGTGCCTTTTCTGTTTAATTCCGATGCAATTTCTGTGTTACATCATCAATAAGAAGGTCGGAGTGGTACAGTAGACCTAAAGTGAAGCATCGGAATCTAAAACCGGTCTCACAGGAAAGGTTCAATTCATAGACAGTAAGAAGAGCCAGTCTTAATGTACTTGAGTCGGCATTGTGCCTTTTGTATTTAATTCCGGTGCAATTTCTGTGTTTCATCGTCAATAAGACGGTCAGAGGGATACAGTAAACCTGAAGTGAAGCATCGGAATCCATAACTGGTGTCACAGGAATGGTTCAAAACATAGACATTAAGAAGAGTGAGTTTCCGTGTGCTTAAGTCGGCATTGTGCCTTTTCTATTTAATTCCGAAGCAATTACTGTGTTTCGTCGTCAATAAGAAGGTCGGAGGGATACAGTAAACCTGAAGTGAAGCATCGGAATCTATAACTAGTGTCACGGGAATGGTTCAAAACATAGGCAGTAAGAAGAGTCAGTTTTCTTGTACTTAAGTCGGCATTGTGCCTTTTGTATTTAATTTCGATGCAATTTCTGTGTTTCATCGTCAATAAGAAGGTCATAGGGATACAGTAAACCTGAAGTGAAACATCGGAATCTATAACTAGTGCCACAGGAATGGTTCAAAACATAGACAGTAAGAAGAGTCAGTCCACTTGTACTTGAGTTGGCTTTGTGCCTTTTGTATTTAATTCCGATGCAATTTCTGTGTTTCATCGTCAATAAGAGGGTCAGAGGGATACAGTAAACCTGAAGTGAACCATCGGAATCAATAACTCGTGTCACAGGAATGGTTCAAAACATAGACAGTAAGAAGAGTCAGTCTTCTTGTACTTAAGTCGGCCATGTGCCTTTTGTTTGTATTCCGATGCAATTTCTGTGTTTTATCGACAATAAGAAGGTCGGAGGGATACAGTAAACCTGCAGTGAAGCATCGGAATCTATAACTAGTGTCACAGGAATGGTTCAAAGCATAGACAGCAAGAAGAACAATTTTTGTTGTACTTAAGTCAGCATTGTGCCTTTTGTATTTAACTCCGATGCAATTTCTGTGTTTCATCGTCAATAAGAAGATCAGAGGGATACAATAAACCTGAAGTGATGCATCGGAATCTATAACTAATGTCACAGGAATGGTTCAAAACATAGACAGTTAGAAGAGTCAGTTTTCTTGTACTTAAGTCGGCATTGTGCCTTTTTTAATTAATTCCGATGCAATTTCTGTGCTTCTTCGTCAATAAGAAGGTCAGAGGGATACAGTAAAACCTGAAGTGAAGCACCGGAATCTATAAGTAGTGTCACAGGAATGGTTAAAACCATAGACAGTAAGAAGAGTAAGTTTACTTGTACTTAAGTTGGCATTGTGCCTTTTCTGTTTAATTCCGATGCAATTTCTGTGTTACAACATCAATAAGAAGGTCGGAGGGGTACAGTAAACCTGAAGTGAAGCATCGGAATCTATAACTAGTGTCACAGGAATGGTTCAAAACATAGACAGCTAGAAGAGTCTGTTTTCTTGTACTTAAGTCGGCATTGTGCCTTTTGTTTGTATTCCGATGCAATTACTGTGTTTCATCGTCAATAAGAAGGTCAGACGGATACAGTAAATCTGAAGTGAAGCATCGGAATCTATAACTAGTGTCACAGGAAAGGTTAAAACCAAAGACAGTAAGAAGAGTCAGTTTTCTTGTACTTAAGTCAGCATTGTGCCTTTTCTGTTTAATTCCGATGCAAATTCTGTGTTTCATCATCAATAATAAGGTCGGAGGGGTACAGTTAACCTGAAGTGAAGCATCGGAGTCTATAACTAGTGTCACAGGAATGGTTCAAAACATAGACAGTAAGAAGAGTCAGTTTTCCTGAACTTAAGTCCGCATTGTGCCTTTTGTATTTAATACCGATGCAATTTCTGTGTTCCATCGTCAATAAGAAGGTCCAAGGGATTCAGTAAACCTAAAGTGAAGCATCGGAATCTATAAATAGTGTCACAGGAATGGTTCAAAGCACAGACAGTAAGAAGAGTCAGTTTTCTTAGAGTTAAGTCTTCATTGTGTCTTTTGTATTTAATTCCGATGCAATTTCTGTGTTTCATCGGCAATAAGAAGGTGAGAGGGATACAGTAAACCTGAAGTGAAGCATCGGAATCTATAACTAGTGTCACAGGAATGGTTCGAAAAATAGACAGTAAGAAGAGTCAGTTTTCTTGAACTTAAGTCGACATTGTGCCTTTTCTATTTAATTCCGATGCAATTTCAGTGTTTCGTCGTCAATAAGAAGGTCCAAGGGATACAGTAAACCTGTAGTGAAGCATCGGAATCTAAAACTGGTCTCACAGGAAAGGTTCAAAACATAGACAGTAAGAAGAGCCAGTCTTCTTGTACTAGAGTCGGCATTGTGCCATTTGTATTTAATTCCTATGCAATTTCTGTGTTTCATCGTCAATAAGAAGGTCAGAGGCATACCGTAAACCTGAAGTGAACCATCGAAATCTATAACTAGTGTCACAGGAATGGTTCAAAGCATAGACAGTAAGAAGAGTCAGTCTTCTTGTACTAGAGGCGGGATTGTGCCTTTTGTATTTAATTCCGATGCAATTTCTGTGTTTCATCGTCAATAAGAAGGTCAGAGGGATACAGTAAACCTGAAGTGAAGCATCGTAATCCATAACTAATGTCACAGGAGCGGTTCAAATCATAGACAGTAAGAAGAGTCAGTTTTCTTTTACTTAAGTCGGCATTGTGCCTTTTGTAATTAAATCCGATGCAATTTCTGTGTTTCATCGTCAATAAGTAGGTCAGAGGGATATAGTAAAACCTGATGTGAAGCATCAGAATCTATAACTAGTGTCACAGGAATGGTTAAAAACATAGACAGTAAGAAGAGTCAGTTTTCTTGTACATAAGTCGGCATTGTGCCTTTTCTATTTAATTCCGATGCAATTTCTGTGTTTCATCATCAATGAGAACGTCGGAGGGATACAGTAATCCTGAAGTGAAGCATCGGAATCTAAAACAAGTGTCACAGGAGTGGTTCGAAAAATAGACAGTAAGAAGAGTCAGTTTTCTTGAACTTAAGTCAGCATTATGAATTTTCTGCTTAATTGCGATGCAAATTCTGTGTTTCATCAGCAATATGAAGGTCGGAGGGGTACAGTTAACCTGAAGTGAAGCATCGGAATCTATAACTAGTGTCACAGGAATGGTTCAAAGCATAGACAGTAAGAAGAGTCACTTTCCTTAAAGTTAAGTCGGCGTTGTGTCTTTTGTATTTACTTCCGATGCAATGTGAGTGTTTCATCGTCAATAAGAGGGTCCAAGGGATACAGTAATCATGTAGTGAAGCATCGGAATCTAAAACTGGTCTCACAGGAAAGGTTCAAAACATAGACAGTAAGAAGAGCCAGTCTTCTTGTACTAGAGTCGGCATTGTGCCTTTTGTATTTAATTCCTATGCAATTCCTATGTTTCATCGTCAATAAGAAGGTCAGAGGGATACAGTAAACCTGAAGTGAACCATCGGAATCTATAACTAGCGTCACAGGAATGGTTCAAAGCATAGACAGTAAGAAGAGTCAGTCTTCTTGTACTTAAGTCGGCATTGTGCCATTTGTTTGTATTCCGATGCAATTTCTGCGTTTCATCGTCATTAAGAAAGTCAGAGCGATGCAGTATACCAGAAGCGAAGCATCGGAATCTAAAACCGGTCTCGCGGGAAAGGTACAGAATATAGACAGTAAGAAGAGCCAGTCCTCTTGTACTAGAGTCGGGATTGTGCCTTTTGTATTTAATTCGGATGCAATTTTTGTGTTTCATCGTCAATATGAAGGTCAGAGGGATACAGTAAACCTGAAGTGAAGCATCGGAATTTTAAACCGGTCTCACAGGAAAGGTTCAAATCATAGACAGTAAGAAGAGCCAGTCTTATTGTACTTGAGTCAGCATTG
Organism: Schistocerca serialis cubense; assembly: GCF_023864345.2. Lineage (NCBI taxonomy): Eukaryota > Metazoa > Arthropoda > Insecta > Orthoptera > Acrididae > Schistocerca > Schistocerca serialis. The sequence goes on from NW_026047583.1 coordinate 53,034,231, forward strand.
TGCCTTTTGTATTTAATTCCGGTGCAATTTCTGTGTTTCATCGTCAATAAGACGGTCAGAGGGATACAGTAAACCTGAAGTGAAGCATCGGAATCCATAACTAGTGTCACAGGAATGGTTCGAATCATAGCAGTAAGAAGAGTGAGTTTCCGTGTGCTTAAGTCGGCATTGTGCCCTTTCTATTTAATTCCGATGCAATTTCTGTGTTTCGTCGTCAATAAGAAGGTCGGAGGCACACAGTAAACCTAAAGTGAAGAATCAGAATCTATAACTAGTGTCACGGGAATGGTTCAAGGCATAGACAGTAAGAAGAGTCAGTTTTCTTGTACTGAAGTCGGCATTGTGCCTTTTGTATTTAATTCCGATGCAGTTTCTGTATTTCATCGTCAATAAGAAGGTCATAGGGATACAGTAAACCTGAAGTGAAACATCGGAATCTATAACTAGTGTCACAGGAATGGTTCAAAACATAGACAGTAAGAAGAGACAGTCTTCTTGTACTTGAGATGGCTTTGTGCCTTTTGTATTTAATTCCGATGCAATTTCTGTGTTTCATCGTCAATAAGAGGGTCAGAGGGATACAGTAATCCTGAAGTGAGCCATCGGAAACAATAACTCGTGTCACAGGAATGGTTCAAAACATAGACAGTAAGAAGAGTCAGTCTTCTTGTACTTAAGTCGGCATTGTGCCTTTTGTTTGTATTCCGATGCAATTTCTGTGTTTTATCGTCAATAGGAAGGTCAGAGTGATAGAGTAAACCTGATGTGAAGCATCGGAATCTATTACTAGTGTCACAGAAGTGGTTCAAAACATAGACAGTAATAAGAGTCAGTTTTCTTGTACTTATGTCGGCATTGTGCTTTTCTATTTAATTCCGATGCAATTTCTGTGTTTCATGGGCAATACGACGGTCAGAGGGATACAGTAAACCTGAAGTGAAGCATCGGAATCTGTAATAAGTGTCACAGGAGTGGTTCAAAACATAGACAGTAAGAAGAGTCAGTTTTCTTGTACTTAAGTCGGCATTGTGCTTTTCTATTTATTGCCCATGCAATTTCTGTGTTTCGTCGCCAATAAGAAGGTCCAAGGGGTACAGTAAACCTGAAGTGAAGCATCGGAATCTATAACTAGTGTCACAGGAATGGTTAAACCATAGACAGAAAGATGAATCAGTTTTCTTGTACTTAAGTCGGCATTGAGCTTTTCTATTTAATTCTGATGCAATTTCTGTGTTTCGTCGTCAATAAGAAGGTCCAAGGGATACAGTAAACCTGAAGTGAAGCATCGGAGTCTATAACTAATGACACAGGAATGGTTCAAAATATAGACAGTAATAAGAGTCAGTTTTCTGTACTTAAGTCGCCATTGTGCCTTTTATAATTAATTCCGATGCAATTTCTCTGTTTCATCTTCAATAAGAGGGTCAGAGGGATACAGTAATCCTGAAGTGTAGCATCGGAATATATAACTAGTGTCACAGGATAGGTTAAAACCATAGACAGTAAGAAGAGTCAGTTTTCTGGTACTTAAGTCGGCGTTGTGCCTTTTCTGTTTTATTCCGATGCAAATTCTGCGTTTCATCATCAATAAGAATGTCGAAGGGGTACAGTAAAAATGAAGTGAAGCTTCGGAATCTATAACTAGTGTCACAGGAATGGTACAAAACGTAGAGAGTAAGAAGAGTCAGTTTTCTTGTACTTAAGTCTGCATTGTGCCTTGTGTATTTGTTTCCGATGCAATTTCTGTGATCCATCGTCAATAATAAGGTCCAAGGGATTTAGTATACATGAAGTGAATCATCGGAATCTATAACTAGTGTCACAGGAATGGTTAACACCATAGACAGTAAGAAGAGTCAGTTTTCTTGTACTTAAGTCGGCATTGTGCCTTTTCTGTTTAATTCCGATGCAATTTTTGTGTTACATCATCAATAAGAAGGTCGGAGGGGTACGGTAAACCTGAAGTGAAGCATCGGAATCTATAACTAGTGTCACAGGAAAGGTTCAAAACATAGACAGTAAGAAGAGTCAGTTTTCTTGTACTTAAGTCGGCATTGTGCCTTATGTATTTAATTCCGATGCAATTTCTGTGTTTCATCGTCAATAAGAAGGTGCAAGGGATACATTAAACCTTAAGTCAAGCATCGGAATCTAAAACCGGTCTCACAGGAGAGGTTCAAAGCATAGACAGTAAGATGAGCCAGTCTTCTTGTACTTTAGTCTTTATTGTGCCTTTTGTATTTAATTACGATGCAAATTCTGTGTTTCACGTCAATAAGAAGGTGTGAGGGATACAGTAAACGTGAAGTGAAACATCGGAATCTATAACTAGAGTCACAGGAATGGTTCAAAACATAGGCAGTAAGAAGAGTCAGTCTTCTTGTACTTGAGTTGGCATTGTGCCTTTTGTATTTAATTCCGATGCAATTTCTGTGTTTCATCGTCAATAAGAAGGTCAGAGGGATACAGTAAACCTGAAGTGAACCATCGGAATCAATAATTCGTGTCACAGGAATGCTTCAAAACATAGACAGTAAGAAGAGTCAGTCTTCTTGTCCTTAAGTCGGCATTGTGCCTTTTGTTTGTATTCCGATGCAATTTCTGTGTTTCATTGTCAATAAGAAGGTCAGAGGGATACAGTAAACCTGAAGTGAAGCATCGGAATCTATAACTAGTGTCACAGGAGTGGTTCAAAACATAGACAGTAAGAAGAGTCAGTTTTCTTGTTCTTACGTCGGCATTGTGCTTTTCTATTTAATTCCGATTCAATTTCTGTGTTTCATGGGAAATAAGACGGTCAGAGGGATACAGTAAACATGAAGTGAAGCATCAAAATCTATAATAAGTGTCACAGGAGTGGTTCAAAATATAGACAGTAAGAAGAGTCAGTTTTCTTGTACTTAAGTCGGCATTGTGCTTTTCTATTTAATTCCGATGCAATTTCTGTGTTTCGTCGTCAATAAGAAAGTCCAAGGGGTACAGTAAGCCTGAACTGAAGAATCGGAATCTATAACTAGTGTCACAGGAATGGTTAAAGACATAGACAGTAAGAAGAATCAGTTTTCTTGTACTTAAGTCAGCATTGAGCTTTTATATTTATTTCCGACGCAATTTCTGTGTTTCGTCGTCAATAAGAAGGTTCAAGAGATACAGTAAACCTGAAGTGAAGCATCGGAATCTATAACTAACGACACAGGAATGGTTCAAAACATAAACAGTAAGAAGAGTCAGTTTTCTGTACTTAAGTCGCCATTGTACCTTTTTAAATTAATTCCGATGCAATTTCTGTGTTTCATCGTCAATAAGATGGTCAGAGGGATACAGTAAACCTGAAGTGAAGCAGCGGAATATATAAATAGTGTCACAGGAATAGTTAAAACCATAGACAGTAAGAAGAGTCAGTGTTCTTGTATTTAAGTCAACATTGTGCCTTTTCTGTTCAATTCCGATGCAAATTCTGTGTTTCATCATCAATAAGAAGGTCGGAGGGGTACAGTAAACCTGAAGTGAAGCATCGGAATCCTTAACTAGTGTCACAGGAATGGTTCAAAGCATAGACAGTAAGAAGAGTCAGTTTTCTTATAATTAAGTCGGCTTTGTGTCTTTTGTATTTAATTCCGATGCAATTTCTGTGTTGCATCGTCAATAAGAAGGTGAGAGGGATACAGTAAACCTGAAGTGAAGCATCGGAATCTATAAGTAGTGTCACAGGAATGGTTCGAACCATAGACAGTAAGAAGAGTCAGTTTTCTTGAACTTAAGTCGACATTGTGCCTTTTCTATTTCATTCCGATGCATTTCAGTGTTTCGTCGACAATAAGAATGTCCAAGGGATATAGTAAACCTGTAGTGAAGCATCGGAATCTAAAACCGGTCTCACAGGAAAGGTTCAAAACATAGACAGTAAGAAGAGCCAGTCTTCTTGTACTAGAGTCGGCATTGTGCCTTTTGTACTTAATTCCTATGCAATTTCTGTGTCTCATCGTCAACAAGAAGGTCAGAGGGATACAGTAAACCTGAAGTGAACCATCGGAATCTATAACTAGTGTCACAGGAATGGTTCAAAGCATCGACAGTAAGAAGAGTCAGTCTTCCTTTACTTAAGTCGGCATTGTGCCTTTTGTTTGTATTCCGATGCAATTTCTGCGTTTCATCGTCATTAAGAAGGTCAGAGCGATGCAGTATACCTGAAGCGAAGCATCGGAATCTAAAACCGGTCTCACAGGTAAGGTACAGAATATAGACAGTAGGAAGAGCCAGTCTTCTTGTACTAGAGTCGGGATTGTGCCTTTTGTATTTAATTCCGATGCAATTTCTGTGTTTCATCGTCAATAAGATGGTCAGAGGGATACAGTAAACCTGAAGTGAAGCATCGGAATCCATAACTAGTGTCACAGGAATGGTTAAAAACATAGACAGTAAGAAGAGTCAGTTTTCTTGTACTTAAGTCGGCATTGTGCCTTTTCTATTTAATTCCGATGCAATTTCTGTGTTTCATCATCAATAAGAAGGTCGGAGGGATACAGTAAACCTGAAGTGAAGCTTCGGAATCTATTACTAGTGTCACGGGAATGGTTCAAAACATAGTCAGTAAGAGGAGTCAGTTTCCGTGTACTTAAGTCGGCATTGTGCCTTTTGTATTTGATTCCGATGCAATTTCTGTGTTTAATCATCAATAAGAAGGTCAGAGGGATACCGTGAACCTGAAGTGAACCATCGGAATCTATAACTAATGTCACAGGAATAGTTCAAAACATAGACAGTAATAAGAGTCAGTCTTCTTGTACTTAAGTCGGCATTGTGCGTTTTGTTTCTATTCCGATGCAATTTCTGTGTTTCATCGTCAATAAGAAGGTCAGAGGGATACAGTAAACCTGAAGTGAAGCATCGGAATCTATAACTAGTGTCACAGGAATGGTTCAAAACATAGACAGTAAGAGGAGTCAGTTTTCTTGTTCTTAAGTCGGCATTGTGCCTTTTCTATTGAATTCCGATGCAATTTCTGTGTTTCGTCGTCAATGAGAAAGTCCAAGGGATGCAGTATACCTGAAGTGAAGCATCGGAATCTAAAACGGGTCTCACAGGAAAGGTTCAAAACATAGACAGTTAGAAGAGCCAGTCTTCTTGTACTTGAGTCGGCTTTGTGCCTTTTGTATTTAATTCCGATGCAATTTCCGTGTTTCATCGTCAATAAGGTCAGAGGGATACAGTAAACCCGAAGTGATGCATCAGAACCTATAACTAGTGTCACAGGAATGGTTCAAACCATAGACAGTAAGAAGAGTCAGTTTACTTGTACTTAAGTCGACATTGTGCCTTTTCCATTTAATTCCGATGCAGTTTCTGTGTTTCGTCGTCAATAAGAAGGTCCAAGGGATACAGTAAACCTGAAGTGAAGCATCGGAATCTAAAACCGGTATCTCAGGAAAGGTTCAAAATATAGACAGTACGAAGAGCCAGTCTTCTCATGCTTGAGTCGGCATTGTGCCCTTTGTATATAATTCCGATGCAATTTCTGTGTTTCATCGTCATTAAGAAGGTCAGAGGGATACAGTAAACCTGAAGTGAAGCAACGGAATCTATAACTATTGTCACAGGAATGGTTCAAAGCATAGACAGTAAGAAGAGTCGGTTTTCTTATACTTAAGTCGGCATTGTGCCTTTTGTATTTAATTCCGATGCAAATTCTGTGTTTCATCCTCAATAAGAAGGGCAGAGGGATACAGTAAACCTGAAGTGATGCATCGGAACCTATACCTAGTGTCACAGGAATGGTTCAAATCATAGACAGTAAGAAGAGTCAGTTTTCTTGTACTTAAGTCGAGATTGTGCCTTTTCTATTTACTTCCGATGTAGTTTCTGTGTTTCGTCGTCAATAAGAAGGTCCAAGGGATGCAGAAAACCTGAAGTGAAGGGTCGGAATCTAAAACCGGTAACCCAGGAAAGGTTCAAAACATAGACAGTAAGAAGAGCCTGTCTTCTAGTACTTGTGTCGGCATTGTGCCTTTTGTATTTAAATCCGATGCAATTTCTGTGTTTCATCGTCAATACCAAAGTCAGAGGGATACATTAAACCTGAAGTGAAGCATCGGAATCTATAACTAGTGTCACAGGAGTGGTTCAAAGCATAGACAGTAAGAAGAGTCAGTTTTCCTGTACTTAAGTCGACATTGTGCCTTTTCTATTTAATTCCGATGCAGTTTCTGTGTTTCGTCGGCAAAAGAAGGTCCAAAGGATACAGTAAACCTGAAGTGAATCATCCGCAACTAAAACCGGTATCACAGGAATGGTCCAAAACATTGACAGTAAGAAGAGCCAGTCTTCTTGTACTTGAGTCGGCATTGTGCCTTTTGTATTTAATTCCGATGCAATTTCTGTGTTTCATCGTCAATAAGAAGGTGCAAGGGATACATTAAACCTTAAGTCAAGCATCGGAATCCAAAACCGGTCTCACAGGAGAGGTTCAAAGCATAGACAGTAAGATGAGCCAGTCTTCTTGTACTTTAGTCTTTATTGTGCCTTTTGTATTTAATTACGATGCAAATTCTGTGTTTCACGTCAATAAGAAGGTGTGAGGGATACAGTAAACGTGAAGTGGAACATCGGAATCTATAACTAGTGTCACAGGAATGGTTCAAAACATAGGCAGTAAGAAGAGTCAGTCTTCTTGTACTTGAGTTGGCATTGTGCCTTTTGTATTTAATTCCGATGCAATTTCTGTGTTTCATCGTCAATAAGAAGGTCAGAGGGATACAGTAAACCTGAAGTGAACCATCGGAATCAATAACTCGTGTCACAGGAATGCTTCAAAACATAGACAGTAAGAAGAGTCAGTCTTCTTGTCCTTAAGTCGGCATTGTGCCTTTTGTTTGTATTCCGATGCAATTTCTGTGTTTCATTGTCAATAAGAAGGTCAGAGGGATACAGTAAACCTGAAGTGAAGCATCGGAATCTATAACTAGTGTCACAGGAGTGGTTCAAAACATAGACAGTAAGAAGAGTCAGTTTTCTTGTTCTTACGTCGGCATTGTGCTTTTCTATTTAATTCCGATGCAATTTCTGTGTTTCATGGGAAATAAGACGGTCAGAGGGATACAGTAAACACGAAGTGAAGCATCAAAATCTATAATAAGTGTCACAGGAGTGGTTCAAAATATAGACAGTAAGAAGAATCAGTTTTCTTGTACTTAAGTCAGCATTGAGCTTTTATATTTATTTCCGACGCAATTTCTGTGTTTCGTCGTCAATAAGAAGGTTCAAGGGATACAGTAAACCTGAAGTGAAGCATCGGAATCTATAACTAACGACACAGGAATGGTTCAAAACATAGACAGTAAGAAGAGTCAGTTTTCTGTACTTAAGTCGCCATTGTCCCTTTTTTAATTAATTCCGATGCAATTTCTGTGTTTCATCGTCTATAAGATGGTCAGAGGGATACAGTAAACCTGAAGCGAAGCAGCGGAATATATAAATAGTGTCACAGGAATAGTTAAAACCATAGACAGTAAGAAGAGTCAGTGTTCTTGTATTTAAGTCAACATTGTGCCTTTTCTGTTCAATTCCGATGCAAATTCTGTGTTTCATCATCAATAGGAAGGTCGGAGGGGTACAGTAAACCTGAAGTGAAGCATCGGAATCTATAACTAGTTTCACAGGAATGGTTCAAAACATAGACAGTAAGAAGAGTCAGTTTTCTTGTACTTAAGTCAGCATTGTGCCATTTGTATTTAATTCCGATGCAATTTCTGTGTTCCATCGTCAATAAGAAGGTCCAAAGGATTCAGTAAACCTGAAGTGAAGCATCGGAATCTATAACTAGTGTCACAGGAATGGTTCAAAGCATAGACAGTAAGAAGAGTCAGTTTTCTTATAATTAAGTCGGCTTTGTGTCTTTTGTATTTTATTCCGATGCAATTTCTGTGTTGCATCGTCAATAAGAAGGTGAGAGGGATACAGTAAACCTGAAGTGAAGCATCGGAATCTATAAGTAGTGTCACAGGTATGGTTCGAACCATAGACAGTAAGAAGAGTCAGTTTTCTTGAACTTAAGTCGACATTGTGCCTTTTCTATTTCATTCCGATGCAATTTCAGTGTTTCGTCGACAATAAGAATGTCCAAGGGATACAGTAAACCTGTAGTGAAGCATCGGAATCTAAAACCGGTCTCACAGGAAAGGTTCAAAACATAGACAGTAAGAAGAGCCAGTCTTCTTGTACTAGAGTCGGCATTGTGCCTTTTGTACTTAATTCCTATGCAATTTCTGTGTCTCATCGTCAACAAGAAGGTCAGAGGGATACAGTAAACCTGAAGTGAACCATCGGAATCTATAACTAGTGTCACAGGAATGGTTCAAAGCATCGACAGTAAGAAGAGTCAGTCTTCCTTTACTTAAGTCGGCATTGTGCCTTTTGTTTGTATTCCGATGCAATTTCTGCGTTTCATCGTCATTAAGAAGGTCAGAACGATGCAGTATACCTGAAGCGAAGCATCGGAATCTAAAACCGGTCTCACAGGTAAGGTACAGAATATAGACAGTAGGAAGAGCCAGTCTTCTTGTACTAGAGTCGGGATTGTGCCTTTTGTATTTAATTCCGATGCAATTTCTGTGTTTCATCGTCAATAAGAAGGTCAGAGGGATACAGTAAACCTGAAGTGAAGCATCGGAATCCATAACTAGTGTCACAGGAATGGTTAAAAACATAGACAGTAAGAAGAGTCAGTTTTCTTGTACTTAAGTCGGCATTGTGCCTTTTCTATTTAATTCCGATGCAATTTCTGTGTTTCATCATCAATAAGAAGGTCGGAGGGATACAGTAAACCTGAAGTGAAGCTTCGGAATCTATTACTAGTGTCACGGGAATGGTTCAAAACATAGTCAGTAAGAGGAGTCAGTTTCCGTGTACTTAAGTCGGCATTGTGCCTTTTGTATTTGATTCCGATGCAATTTCTGTGTTTAATCATCAATAAGAAGGTCAGAGGGATACCGTGAACCTGAAGTGAACCATCGGAATCTATAACTAATGTCACAGGAATAGTTCAAAACATAGACAGTAATAAGAGTCAGTCTTCTTGTACTTAAGTCGGCATTGTGCCTTTTGTTTCTATTCCGATGCAATTTCTGTGTTTCATCGTCAATAAGAAGGTCAGAGGGATACAGTAAACCTGAAGTGAAGCATCGGAATCTATAACTAGTGTCACAGGAATGGTTCAAAACATAGACAGTAAGAGGAGTCAGTTTTCTTGTTCTTAAGTCGGCATTGTGCCTTTTCTATTGAATTCCGATGCAATTTCTGTGTTTCGTCGTCAATGAGAAAGTCCAAGGGATGCAGTATACCTGAAGTGAAGCATCGGAATCTAAAACGGGTCTCACAGGAAAGGTTCAAAACATAGACAGTTAGAAGAGCCAGTCTTCTTGTACTTGAGTCGGCTTTGTGCCTTTTGTATTTAATTCCGATGCAATTTCTGTGTTTCATCGTCAATAAGGTCAGAGGGATACAGTAAACCCGAAGTGATGCATCAGAACGTATAACTAGTGTCACAGGAATGGTTCAAACCATAGACAGTAAGAAGAGTCAGTTTACTTGTACTTAAGTCGACATTGTGCCTTTTCCATTTAATTCCGATGCAGTTTCTGTGTTTCGTCGTCAATAAGAAGGTCCAAGGGATACTGTAAACCTGAAGTGAAGCATCGGAATCTAAAACCGGTATCACAGAAAAGGTTCAAAATATAGACAGTACGAAGAGCCAGTCTTCTCATGCATGAGTCGTCATTGTGCCCTTTGTATATAATTCCGATGCAATTTCTGTGTTTCATCGTCATTAAGAAGGTCAGAGGGATACAGTAAACCTGAAGTGAAGCAACGGAATCTATAACTATTGTCACAGGAATGGTTCAAAGCATAGACAGTAAGAAGAGTCGGTTTTCTTATACTTAAGTCGGCATTGTGCCTTTTGTATTTAATTCCGATGCAAATTCTGTGTTTCATCCTCAATAAGAAGGGCAGAGGGATACAGTAAACCTGAAGTGATGCATCGGAACCTATACCTAGTGTCACAGGAATGGTTCAAATCATAGACAGTAAGAAGAGTCAGTTTTCTTGTACTTAAGTCGAGATTGTGCCTTTTCTATTTACTTCCGATGTAGTTTCTGTGTTTCGTCGTCAATAAGAAGGTCCAAGGGATGCAGAAAACCTGAAGTGAAGGGTCGGAATCTAAAACCGGTAACCCAGGAAAGGTTCAAAACATAGACAGTAAGAAGAGCCTGTCTTCTAGTACTTGTGTCGGCATTGTGCCTTTTGTATTTAAATCCGATGCAATTTCTGTGTTTCATCGTCAATACAAAAGTCAGAGGGATACATTAAACCTGAAGTGAAGCATCGGAATCTATAACTAGTGTCACAGGAATGGTTCAAAGCATAGACAGTAAGAAGAGTCAGTTTTCCTGTACTTAAGTCGACATTGTGCCTTTTCTATTTAATTCCGATGCAGTTTCTGTGTTTCGTCGGCAAAAGAAGGTCCAAAGGATACAGTAAACCTGAAGTGAATCATCCGCAACTAAAACCGGTATCACAGGAATTGTTCAAAACATTGACAGTAAGAAGAGCCAGTCTTCTTGTACTTGAGTCGGCATTGTGCCTTTTGTATTTAATTCCGATGCAATTTCTGTGTTTCATCGTCAATAAGGTCAGAGGGATACAGTAAACCTGAAGTGAATCATCCGCAACTAAAACCGATATCACAGGAAAGGTTCAAAACATAGACAGTAAGAAGAGCCAAACTTCTAGTACTTGAGCCGGCATTGTGCCTTTTGTATTTAATTCCGATGCAATTTCTGTGTTTCGTCGTCAATAAGACGGTCAGAGGGATACAGTAAACTTGAAGTGAAGCGTCGGAATCTATAACTAGTGTCACATGAATGGTTCAAAACATAGGCAGGAAGATGAGTCAGTTTTTTTTGTACTTAAGTCGGCATTGTTCCTTTTCTATTTAATTCCGATGCAATGTCTGTGTTTCGCCGTCAAGCAGAAGGCGCAAGGGATACAGTAAACCTGAAGTGAAGCATCGGAATCTAAAACTGGTCTCACGGGAAAGGTTCAAAACATAGACAGTAAGAAGAACCAGTCTTCTTGTACTTGAGTCTTCATTGTGCCTTTTGTATTTAACTCCGATGCAATTTCTGTGTTTCATCGTCAATAAGAAGGTCAGAGGGACATAGTAAACCAGAAGTGAAGCATCGGAATCTATAACTAGTGTCACAGGAATGGTTCAAAGCATAGACAGTAAGAAGAGTCGGTTTTCTTATACTTAAGTCGGCATTGTGCCTTCTGTATTTAATTCCGATGTAATTTCTGTGTTTCATCGTCAATAAGAAGGGCAGAGGGATACAGTAAACCTGAAGTGATGCATCGGAACGTATAACTAGTGTCACAGGAATTGTTCAAATCATAGACAGTAAGAACAGTCAGTTTTCTTGTACTTAAGTCAACATTGTGCCTTTTCTATTTACTTCCGATGCAGTTTCTGTGTTTCGTCGTCAATAAGAAGGTCCAAGGGATACTGTAAACCTGAAGTCAAGCATCAGATTCAAAGACTGGTCTCACAGGAGAGGTTCAAAACATAGACAGTAAGAAGAATCAGTTTTCTTGTACTTAAGTCGGCATTGTGCCTTTTGTATTTAATTCCGATGCAATTTCTGTATTTCATCGTCAATAAGAAGGTCAGAGGGATACAGTATACCTGAAGTGAAGCATCGGAATCTACAACTAGTGTCACAGGAACAGTTCAAAGCATAGACAGTAAGAAGAGTCAGTCTTCTTGTACTTAAGTCGGCATTGTGCCTTTTGTATTTAATTCCGATGCAATTTCTGTGTTTGATCGTCAATAAGAAGGTCCAAGGGATACAGTAAACCTGAAGTGAAGCATCGGAATCTAAAACCGGTCTCACTGGAAAGGTTGAAAACATAGACAGTAAGAACAGCCAGTCTTCTTGTACTTGAGTCGGCAGTGTGCCTTTTGTACTTAATTCAGATGCAATTTCTGTGTTTCATCGTCAATAAGAAGGTCAGAGGGAAACAGTAAACCTGAAGTGAAGCATCACAATCTATAAGTAGTGTCACAGGAATGGTTCAAAACATAGACAGTAAGAAGAGTCAGTCTTCTTGTACTTAAGTGGGGATTGTGCCATTTGTATTTAATTCCGATGCAATTTCTGTGTTTCATCGTCAATAAGAAGGTCAGCTGGATACAGTAGACCTGAAGTGAAGCATCGGAATCTATAACTAGTGTCACAGGAATGGTTCAAAACATAGACAGGAAGAAGAACCAGCCTTCTTGCACTCGAGTCGGCATTGTGCCTTTTGTATTTACTTCCGATGCAGTTTCTGTGTTTCGTCTTCAATAAGAAGGTCCAAGGGATACTGTAAACCTGAAGTCAAGCATCAAAATCAAAGACTGGTCTCACAGGAAAGGTTCAAAACATAGACAGTAGGAAGAATCAGTTTTCTTGTACTTAAGTCAGCATTGTGCCTTTTGTATTTAATTCCGATGCAATTTCTGTGTTTCATCGTCAATACGACGGTCTGAGGGATACAGTAAACCTGATGTGAAACATCGGAGTCTATAACTAGTGTCACAGGAATGGTTCAAAACATAGGCAGTAAGAAAAGTCAGTCTTCTAGTACTTGAGTCGGCATTGTGCCTTTTGTATTTAATTCCGATGCAATTTCTGTGTTTCATCGTCAATATGAAGGTCAGGGGGATACGGTAAACCTGAAGTGAAGCATCCGAATCTAAAACTAGTGTCACAGGAGTGGTTTAAAACATAGGCAGTAGGAAGAGTCAGTCTTCTTGTACTTAAGACGGCATTCAGCTTTTTGTATTTAATTCCGATGCAATTTCTGTGTTTCATCGTCAATAAGAAGGTCAGAGGGATACAGTAAAATTGAAGTGAAGCATCGGAATCTATAACTTGTGTCACAGGAGTGATTCAAATCATAGACAGTAAGATGAGTCAGTCTTCTTGTACTTAAGTAGGGCATTGTACCTTTTGTACTTAATTCCGATGCAATTTCTGCGTTTCATCGTCAATAAGAAGGTCAGCTGGATACAGTAAACCTGAAGTGAAACATCGGAATCTATAACTAGTGTCACAGGAATGGTTCAAAGCATAGACAGTAAGAAGAGTCAGTTTTCCTGTACTTAAGTCGACATTGTGCCTTTTCTATTTAATTCCGATGCAGTTTCTGTGTTTCGTCGGCAAAAGAAGGTCCAAAGGATACAGTAAACCTGAAGTGAATCATCCGCAACTAAAACCGGTATCACAGGAATGGTTCAAAACATTGACAGTAAGAAGAGCCAGTCTTCTTGTACTTGAGTCGGCATTGTGCCTTTTGTATTTAATTCCGATGCAATTTCTGTGTTTCATCGTCAATAAGAAGGTGCAAGGGATACATTAAACCTTAAGTCAAGCATCGGAATCTAAAACCGGTCTCACAGGAGAGGTTTAAAGCATAGACAGTAAGATGAGCCAGTCTTCTTGTACTTTAGTCTTTATTGTGCCTTTTGTATTTAATTACGATGCAAATTCTGTGTTTCACGTCAATAAGAAGGTGTGAGGGATACAGTAAACGTGAAGTGAAACATCGGAATCTATAACTAGTGTCACAGGAATGGTTCAAAACATAGGCAGTAAGAAGAGTCAGTCTTCTTGTACTTGAGTTGGCATTGTGCCTTTTGTATTTAATTCCGATGCAATTTCTGTGTTTCATCGTCAATAAGAAGGTCAGAGGGATACAGTAAACCTGAAGTGAACCATCGGAATCAATAACTCGTGTCACAGGAATGCTTCAAAACATAGACAGTAAGAAGAGTCAGTCTTCTTGTCCTTAAGTCGGCATTGTGCCTTTTGTTTGTATTCCGATGCAATTTCTGTGTTTCATTGTCAATAAGAAGGTCAGAGGGATACAGTAAACCTGAAGTGAAGCATCGGAATCTATAACTAGTGTCACAGGAGTGGTTCAAAACATAGACAGTAAGAAGAGTCAGTTTTCTTGTTCTTACGTCGGCATTGTGCTTTTCTATTTAATTCCGATGCAATTTCTGTGTTTCATGGGAAATAAGACGGTCAGAGGGATACAGTAAACATGAAGTGAAGCATCAAAATCTATAATAAGTGTCACAGGAGTGGTTCAAAATATAGACAGTAAGAAGAGTCAGTTTTCTTGTACTTAAGTCGGCATTGTGCTTTTCTATTTAATTCCGATGCAATTTCTGTGTTTCGTCGTCAATAAGAAAGTCCAAGGGGTACAGTAAGCCTGAAGTGAAGAATCGGAATCTATAACTAGTGTCACAGGAATGGTTAAAGACATAGACAGTAAGAAGAATCAGTTTTCTTGTACTTAAGTCAGCATTGAGCTTTTATATTTATTTCCGACGCAATTTCTGTGTTTCGTCGTCAATAAGAAGGTTCAAGGGATACAGTAAACCTGAAGTGAAGCATCGGAATCTATAAGTAGTGTCACAGGAATGGTTCGAACCATAAACAGTAAGAAGAGTCTGTTTTCTTGAACTTAAGTCGACATTGTGCCTTTTCTATTTCATTCCGATGCAATTTCAGTGTTTCGTCGACAATAAGAATGTCCAAGGGATACAGTAAACCTGTAGTGAAGCATCGGAATCTAAAACCGGTCTCACAGGAAAGGTTCAAAACATAGACAGTAAGAAGAGCCAGTCTTCTTGTACTAGAGTCGGCATTGTGCCTTTTGTACTTAATTCCTATGCAATTTCTGTGTCTCATCGTCAACAAGAAGGTCAGAGGGATACAGTAAACCTGAAGTGAACCATCGGAATCTATAACTAGTGTCACAGGAATGGTTCAAAGCATCGACAGTAAGAAGAGTCAGTCTTCCTTTACTTAAGTCGGCATTGTGCCTTTTGTTTGTATTCCGATGCAATTTCTGCGTTTCATCGTCATTAAGAAGGTCAGAGCGATGCAGTATACCTGAAGCGAAGCATCGGAATCTAAAACCGGTCTCACAGGTAAGGTACAGAATATAGACAGTAGGAAGAGCCAGTCTTCTTGTACGAGAGTCGGGATTGTGCCTTTTGTATTTAATTCCGATGCAATTTCTGTGTTTCATCATCAATAAGAAGGTCGGAGGGATACAGTAAACCTGAAGTGAAGCTTCGGAATCTATTACTAGTGTCACGGGAATGGTTCAAAACATAGTCAGTAAGAGGAGTCAGTTTCCGTGTACTTAAGTCGGCATTGTGCCTATTGTATTTGATTCCGATGCAATTTCTGTGTTTAATCATCAATAAGAAGGTCAGAGGGATACAGTAAACCTGAAGTGAAGCATCGGAATCTATAACTAGTGTCACAGGAATGGTTCAAAGCATAGACAGTAAGAGGAGTCAGTTTTCTTGTTCTTAAGTCGGCATTGTGCCTTTTCTATTGAATTCCGATGCAATTTCTGTGTTTCGTCGTCAATGAGAAAGTCCAAGGGATGCAGTATACCTGAAGTGAAGCATCGGAATCTAAAACGGGTCTCACAGGAAAGGTTCAAAACATAGACAGTTAGAAGAGCCAGTCTTCTTGTACTTGAGTCGGCTTTGTGCCTTTTGTATTTAATTCCGATGCAATTTCCGTGTTTCATCGTCAATAAGGTCAGAGGGATACAGTAAACCCGAAGTGATGCATCAGAACCTATAACTAGTGTCACAGGAATGGTTCAAACCATAGACAGTAAGAAGAGTCAGTTTACTTGTACTTAAGTCGACATTGTGCCTTTTCCATTTAATTCCGATGCAGTTTCTGTGTTTCGTCGTCAATAAGAAGGTCCAAGGGATACAGTAAACCTGAAGTGAAGCATCGGAATCTAAAACCGGTATCACAGGAAAGGTTCAAAATATAGACAGTACGAAGAGCCAGTCTTCTCATGCTTGAGTCGGCATTGTGCCCTTTGTATATAATTCCGATGCAATTTCTGTGTTTCATCGTCATTAAGAAGGTCAGAGGGATACAGTAAACCTGAAGTGAAGCAACGGAATCTATAACTATTGTCACAGGAATGGTTCAAAGCATAGACAGTAAGAAGAGTCGGTTTTCTTATACTTAAGTCGGCATTGTGCCTTTTGTATTTAATTCCGATGCAAATTCTGTGTTTCATCCTCAATAAGAAGGGCAGAGGGATACAGTAAACCTGAAGTGATGCATCGGAACCTATACCTAGTGTCACAGGAATGGTTCAAATCATAGACAGTAAGAAGATTCAGTTTTCTTGTACTTAAGTCGAGATTGTGCCTTTTCTATTTACTTCCGATGTAGTTTCTGTGTTTCGTCGTCAATAAGAAGGTCCAAGGGATGCAGAAAACCTGAAGTGAAGGGTCGGAATCTAAAACCGGTAACCCAGGAAAGGTTCAAAACATAGACAGTAAGAAGAGCCTGTCTTCTAGTACTTGTGCCGGCTATGTGCCTTTTGTATTTAAATCCGATGCAATTTCTGTGTTTCATCGTCAATACCAAAGTCAGAGGGATACATTAAACCTGAAGTGAAGCATCGGAATCTATAACTAGTGTCACAGGAATGGTTCAAAGCATAGACAGTAAGAAGAGTCAGTTTTCCTGTACTTAAGTCGACATTGTGCCTTTTCTATTTAATTCCGATGCAGTTTCTGTGTTTCGTCGGCAAAAGAAGGTCCAAAGGATACAGTAAACCTGAAGTGAATCATCCGCAACTAAAACCGATATCACAGGAAAGGTTCAAAACATAGACAGTAAGAAGAGCCAAACTTCTAGTACTTGAGCCGGCATTGTGCCTTTTGTATTTAATTCCGATGCAATTTCTGTGTTTCGTCGTCAATAAGACGGTCAGAGGGATACAGTAAACTTGAAGTGAAGCGTCGGAATCTATAACTAGTGTCACATGAATGGTTCAAAACATAGGCAGGAAGATGAGTCAGTTTTCTTGTACTTAAGTCGGCATTGTTCCTTTTCTATTTAATTCCGATGCAATGTCTGTGTTTCGCCGTCAAGCAGAAGGCGCAAGGGATACAGTAAACCTGAAGTGAAGCATCAGAATCTAAAACTGGTCTCACGGGAAAGGTTCAAAACATAGACAGTAAGAAGAACCAGTCTTCTTGTACTTGAGTCTTCATTGTGCCTTTTGTATTTAACTCCGATGCAATTTCTGTGTTTCATCGTCAATAAGAAGGTCAGAGGGACATAGTAAACCTGAAGTGAAGCATCGGAATCTATAACTAGTGTCACAGGAATGGTTCAAAGCATAGACAGTAAGAAGAGTCGGTTTTCTTATACTTAAGTCGGCATTGTGCCTTCTGTATTTAATTCCGATGTAATTTCTGTGTTTCATCGTCAATAAGAAGGTCAGCTGGATACAGTAAACCTGAAGTGAAACATCGGAATCTATAACTAGTGTTACAGGAATGGTTCAAAGCATAGACAGTAAGAAGAGTCAGTTTTCCTGTACTTAAGTCGACATTGTGCCTTTTCTATTTAATTCCGATGCAGTTTCTGTGTTTCGTCGGCAAAAGAAGGTCCAAAGGATACAGTAAACCTGAAGTGAATCATCCGCAACTAAAACCGGTAACACAGGAATGGTTCAAAACATTGACAGTAAGAAGAGCCAGTCTTCTTGTACTTGAGTCGGCATTGTGCCTTTTGTATTTAATTCCGATGCAATTTCTGTGTTTCATCGTCAATAAGAAGGTGCAAGGGATACATTAAACCTTAAGTCAAGCATCGGAATCTAAAACCGGTCTCACAGGAGAGGTTTAAAGCATAGACAGTAAGATGAGCCAGTCTTCTTGTACTTTAGTCTTTATTGTGCCTTTTGTATTTAATTACGATGCAAATTCTGCGTTTCACGTCAATAAGAAGGTGTGAGGGATACAGTAAACGTGAAGTGAAACATCGGAATCTATAACTAGTGTCACAGGAATGGTTCAAAACATAGGCAGTAAGAAGAGTCAGTCTTCTTGTACTTGAGTTGGCATTGTGCCTTTTGTATTTAATTCCGATGCAATTTCTGTGTTTCATCGTCAATAAGAAGGTCAGAGGGATACAGTAAACCTGAAGTGAAAAATCGGAATCAATAACTCGTGTCACAGGAATGCTTCAAAACATAGACAGTAAGAAGAGTCAGTCTTCTTGTCCTTAAGTCGGCATTGTGCCTTTTGTTTGTATTCCGATGCAATTTCTGTGTTTCATTGTCAATAAGAAGGTCAGAGGGATACAGTAAACCTGAAGTGAAGCATCGGAATCTATAACTAGTGTCACAGGAGTGGTTCAAAACATAGACAGTAAGAAGAGTCAGTTTTCTTGTTCTTACGTCGGCATTGTGCTTTTCTATTTAATTCCGATGCAATTTCTGTGTTTCATGGGAAATAAGACGGTCAGAGGGATACAGTATACATGAAGTGAAGCATCAAAATCTATAATAAGTGTCACAGGAGTGGTTCAAAATATAGACAGTAAGAAGAGTCAGTTTTCTTGTACTTAAGTCGGCATTGTGCTTTTCTATTTAATTCCGATGCAATTTCTGTGTTTCGTCGTCAATAAGAAAGTCCAAGGGGTACAGTAAGCCTGAAGTGAAGAATCGGAATCTATAACTAGTGTCACAGGAATGGTTAAAGACATAGACAGTAAGAAGAATCAGTTTTCTTGTACTTAAGTCAGCATTGAGCTTTTATATTTATTTCCGACGCAATTTCTGTGTTTCGTCGTCAATAAGAAGGTTCAAGGGATACAGTAAACCTGAAGTGAAGCATCGGAATCTATAACTAACGACACAGGAATGGTTCAAAACATAGACAGTAAGAAGAGTCAGTTTTCTGTACTTAAGTCGCCATTGTACCCTTTTTAATTAATTCCGATGCAATTTCTGTGTTTCATCGTCAATAAGATGGTCAGAGGGATACAGTAAACCTGAAGTGAAGCAGCGGAATATATAAATAGTGTCACAGGAATAGTTAAAACCATAGACAGTAAGAAGAGTCAGTGTTCTTGTATTTAAGTCAACATTGTGCCTTTTCTGTTCAATTCCGATGCAAATTCTGTGTTTCATCATCAATAAGAAGGTCGGAGGGGTACAGTAAACCTGAAGTGAAGCATCGGAATCTATAACTAGTGTCACAGGAATGGTTCAAACAATAGACAGTAAGAAGAGTCAGTTTTCTTGTACTTAAGTCTGCATTGTGCCTTTTGTATTTAATTCCGATGCAATTTCTGTGTTCCATCGTCAATAAGAAGGTCCAAAGGATTCAGTAAACCTGAAGTGAAGCATCGGAATCTATAACTAGTGTCACAGGAATGGTTCAAAGCATAGACAGTAAGAAGAGTCAGTTTTCTTATAATTAAGTCGGCTTTGTGTCTTTTGTATTTAATTCCGATGCAATTTCTGTGTTGCATCGTCAATAAGAAGGTGAGAGGGATACAGTAAACCTGAAGTGAAGCATCGGAATCTATAAGTAGTGTCACAGGAATGGTTCGAACCATAGACAGTAAGAAGAGTCAGTTTTCTTGAACTTAAGTCGACATTGTGCCTTTTCTATTTCATTCCGATGCAATTTCAGTGTTTCGTCGACAATAAGAATGTCCAAGGGATACAGTAAACCTGTAGTGAAGCATCGGAATCTAAAACCGGTCTCACAGGAAAGGTTCAAAACATAGACAGTAAGAAGAGCCAGTCTTCTTGTACTAGAGTCGGCATTGTGCCTTTTGTACTTAATTCCTATGCAATTTCTGTGTCTCATCGTCAACAAGAAGGTCAGAGGGATACAGTAAACCTGAAGTGAACCATCGGAATCTATAACTAGTGTCACAGGAATGGTTCAAAGCATCGACAGTAAGAAGAGTCAGTCTTCCTTTACTTAAGTCGGCATTGTGCCTTTTGTTTGTATTCCGATGCAATTTCTGCGTTTCATCGTCATTAAGAAGGTCAGAGCGATGCAGTATACCTGAAGCGAAGCATCGGAATCTAAAACCGGTCTCACAGGTAAGGTACAGAATATAGACAGTAGGAAGAGCCAGTCTTCTTGTACTAGAGTCGGGATTGTGCCTTTTGTATTTAATTCCGATGCAATTTCTGTGTTTCATCGTCAATAAGAAGGTCAGAGGGATACAGTAAACCTGAAGTGAAGCATCGGAATCCATAACTAGTGTCACAGGAATGGTTAAAAACATATACAGTAAGAAGAGTCAGTTTTCTTGTACTTAAGTCGGCATTGTGCCTTTTCTATTTAATTCCGATGCAATTTCTGTGTTTCATCATCAATAAGAAGGTCGGAGGGATACAGTAAACCTGAAGTGAAGCTTCGGAATCTATTACTAGTGTCACGGGAATGGTTCAAAACATAGTCAGTAAGAGGAGTCAGTTTCCGTGTACTTAAGTCGGCATTGTGCCTATTGTATTTGATTCCGATGCAATTTCTGTGTTTAATCATCAATAAGAAGGTCAGAGGGATACCGTGAACCTGAAGTGAACCATCGGAATCTATAACTAATGTCACAGGAATAGTTCAAAACATAGACAGTAATAAGAGTCAGTCTTCTTGTACTTAAGTCGGCATTGTGCCTTTTGTTTCTATTCCGATGCAGTTTCTGTGTTTCATCGTCAATAAGAAGGTCAGAGGGATACAGTAAACCTGAAGTGAAGCATCGGAATCTATAACTAGTGTCACAGGAATGGTTCAAAGCATAGACAGTAAGAAGAGTCAGTTTTCTTGTACTTAAGTCGGCATTGTGCTTTTCTATTTAATTCCGATGCAATTTCTGTGTTTCGTCGTCAATAAGAAGGTCCAAGGGATGCAGAAAACCTGAAGTGAAGGGTCGGAATCTAAAACCGGTAACCCAGGAAAGGTTCAAAACATAGACAGTAAGAAGAGCCTGTCTTCTAGTACTTGTGTCGGCTGTGTGCCCTTTGTATTTAAATCCGATGCAATTTCTGTGTTTCATCGTCAATACCAAAGTCAGAGGGATACATTAAACCTGAAGTGAAGCATCGGAATCTATAACTAGTGTCACAGGAATGGTTCAAAGCATAGACAGTAAGAAGAGTCAGTTTTCCTGTACTTAAGTCGACATTGTGCCTTTTCTATTTAATTCCGATGCAGTTTCTGTGTTTCGTCGGCAAAAGAAGGTCCAAAGGATACAGTAAACCTGAAGTGAATCATCCGCAACTAAAACCGATATCACAGGAAAGGTTCAAAACATAGACAGTAAGAAGAGCCAAACTTCTAGTACTTGAGCCGGCATTGTGCCTTTTGTATTTAATTCCGATGCAATTTCTGTGTTTCGTCGTCAATAAGACGGACAGAGGGATACAGTAAACTTGAAGTGAAGCGTCGGAATCTATAACTAGTGTCACATGAATGGTTCAAAACATAGGCAGGAAGATGAGTCAGTTTTCTTGTACTTAAGTCGGCATTGTTCCTTTTCTATTTAATTCCGATGCAATGTCTGTGTTTCGCCGTCAAGCAGAAGGCGCAAGGGATACAGTAAACCTGAAGTGAAGCATCGGAATCTAAAACTGGTCTCACGGGAAAGGTTCAAAACATAGACAGTAAGAAGAACCAGTCTTCTTGTACTTGAGTCTTCATTGTGCCTTTTGTATTTAACTCCGATGCAATTTCTGTATTTCATCGTCAATAAGAAGGTCAGAGGGATACAGTATACCTGAAGTGAAGCATCGGAATCTACAACTAGTGTCACAGGAATGGTTCAAAGCATAGACAGTAAGAAGAGTCGGTTTTCTTATACTTAAGTCGGCATTGTGCCTTCTGTATTTAATTCCGATGTAATTTCTGTGTTTCATCGTCAATAAGAAGGGCAGAGGGATAAAGTAAACCTGAAGTGATGCATCGGAACGTATAACTAGTGTCACAGGAATTGTTCAAATCATAGACAGTAAGAACAGTCAGTTTTCTTGTAGTTAAGTCAACATTGTGCCTTTTCTATTTACTTCCGATGCAGTTTCTGTGTTTCGTCGTCAATAAGAAGGTCCAAGGGATACTGTAAACCTGAAGTCAAGCATCAAATTCAAAGACTGGTCTCACAGGAGAGGTTCAAAACATAGACAGTAAGAAGAATCAGTTTTCTTGTACTTAAGTCGGCATTGTGCCTTTTGTATTTAATTCCGATGCAATTTCTGTATTTCATCGTCAATAAGAAGGTCAGAGGGATACAGTATACCTGAAGTGAAGCATCGGAATCTACAACTAGTGTCACAGGAACGGTTCAAAGCATAGACAGTAAGAAGAGTCAGTCTTCTTGTACTTAAGTCGGCATTGTGCCTTTTGTATTTAATTCCGATGCAATTTCTGTGTTTGATCGTCAATAAGAAGGTCCAAGGGATACAGTAAACCTGAAGTGAAGCATCGGAATCTAAAACCGGTCTCACTGGAAAGGTTGAAAACATAGACAGTAAGAACAGCCAGTCTTCTTGTACTTGAGTTGGCAGTGTGCCTTTTGTACTTAATTCAGATGCAATTTCTGTGTTTCATCGTCAATAAGAAGGTCAGAGGGAAACAGTAAACCCGAAGTGAAGCATCACAATCTATAAGTAGTGTCACAGGAATGGTTCAAAACATAGACAGTAAGAAGAGTCAGTCTTCTTGTACTTAAGTGGGGATTGTGCCATTTGTATTTAATTCCGATGCAATTTCTGTGTTTCATCGTCAATAAGAAGGTCAGCTGGATACAGTAGACCTGAAGTGAAGCATCGGAATGTATAACTAGTGTCACAGGAATGGTTCAAAACATAGACAGGAAGAAGAACCAGCCTTCTTGCACTCGAGTCGGCATTGTGCCTTTTGTATTTACTTCCGATGCAGTTTCTGTGTTTCGTCGTCAATAAGAAGGTCCAAGGGATACTGTAAACCTGAAGTCAAGCATCAAAATCAAAGACTGGTCTCACAGGAAAGGTTCAAAACATAGACAGTAGGAAGAATCAGTTTTCTTGTACTTAAGTCGGCATTGTGCCTTTTGTATTTAATTCCGATGCAATTTCTGTGTTTCATCGTCAATACGACGGTCTGAGGGATACAGTAAACCTGATGTGAAGCATCGGAGTCTATAACTAGTGTCACAGGAATGGTTCAAAACATAGGCAGTAAGAAAAGTCAGTCTTCTAGTACTTGAGTCGGCATTGTGCCTTTTGTATTTAATTCCGATGCAATTTCTGTGTTTCATCGTCAATATGAAGGTCAGGGGGATACGGTAAACCTGAAGTGAAGCATCCGAATCTAAAACTAGTGTCACAGGAGTGGTTCAAAACATAGGCAGTAGGAAGAGTCAGTCTTCTTGTACTTAAGACGGCATTCAGCTTTTTGTATTTAATTCCGATGCAATTTCTGTGTTTCATCGTCAATAAGAAGGTCAGAGGGATACAGTAAAATTGAAGTGAAGCATCGGAATCTATAACTTGTGTCACAGGAGTGATTCAAAACATAGACAGTAAGATGAGTCAGTATTCTTGTACTTAAGTAGGGCATTGTACCTTTTGTATTTAATTCCGATGCAATTTCTGCGTTTCATCGTCAATAAGAAGGTCAGCTGGATACAGTAAACCTGAAGTGAAGCATCGGAATCAATAACTAGTGTCACAGGAATGGTTTAAAACATAGACAGTGAGAAGAGCCAGTCTTCTTGTACTTGAGGCGGCATTGTGCATTTCGTATTTAATTCCGATGAATTTTCTGTGTTTGATCGTCAATAAGAAGGTAAGAGGGATACAGTAAACCTGAAGTGAGGCATCGGAATCTATAACTAGTGCCACAGGAATGATTCAAAAAATAGACAGTAAGAAGAGTCAGTCTTCTTGTACTTCAGTCGGCATTGTGCCTTTTGTATATAATTCCGATGCAATTTCTGTGTTTCATCGCCAATAAGAAGGTCAGAGGGATACAGTATTCCTGAAGTGAGTCATCGGAATCTATAACTAGTGTCACAGGAATGGTTCAAAACATAGGCAATAAGAAGAATTAATTTTCTTGTACTTAAGTCGGCATTGTGCCTTTTGTATTTAATTCCGATGCCATTTCTGCGTTTCATCGTCAATAAGACGGTCAGAGGGATACAGTAAACCTGAAGTGAAGCATCGGAATCTATAACTAGTGTCACAGGAATGGTTAAAAACATAGACAGTAACAAGAATCAGTTTTCTTGTACTTAAGTCGGCATTGTGCCTTTTGTATTTCATTCCGATGCAATTTCTGTGTTTTATCGTCAATAAAATGGTCAGAGGGATACAGTAAACCTGAAGTGAAGCATCGGAATCTATAACTAGTGTCCCAGGAATGGTTCATAACATAGACAGTAAGAAAAGTCAGTTTCTTGTACTTAAGTCGGCATTGTGCCTTTTGTATTTAATTCCGATTCAATTTCTGTGTTTCGTCGTCAATAAGAAGGTCCAAGGGATACAGTAAACCTGAAGTGAAGCATCGGAATTTAAAACTAGTGTCACAGGAATTGTTCAAATCATAGACAGTAAGAAGAGTCAGTTTTCTTGTACTTAAGTCGACAGTGTGCCTTTTCTATTTACTTCCGATGCAGCTTCTGTGTTTCGTTGTCAATAAGAAGGTCCAAGGGATACAGTAAACCTGAAGTGAACGGTCTGAATCTAAAACCGGTAACCCAGGAAAGGTTCAAAACATAGACAGTAAGAAGAGCCTGTCTTCTAGTACTTGAGTCGGCATTGTGCCTTTTGTATTCAATTCCGATGCATATTCTGTGTTTCATCGTCAATAAGACGGTCAGAGGGATACAGTAAACCTGAAGTGAAGCATCGGAATCTATAACTAGTGTCACAGGAATGGTTAAAAACATAGACAGTAAGAAGAATCAGTTTTCTTGTACTTAAGTCGGCATTGTGCCTTTTGTGTTTAATTCCGATGCAATTTCTGTGTTTCATCGTCAATAAGAAGGTCAGAGGGATACAGTAAACCTGGAGTGAAGCATCGGAATTTATAACTAGTGTCACAGGAATGGTTCATAACATAGACAGTAAGAAGAGTCAGTTTTCTTGTACTTAAGTCGGCATTGTGCCTTTTGTATTTAATTCCGATGCAATTTCTGTGTTTCGTCGTCAATAAGGAGGTCCAAGAGATACAGTAAACCTGAAGTGAAGCATCGGAATCTAAAACCGGTCTCACAGGAAAGGTTCAAAACATAGAAAGTAAGTAGAGCCAGTCTTCTTGTACTTGAGTCGGCATTGTGCCTTTTGTATTTAATTCTGATGCAATTTCTGTGTTTCATTGTCAATAAGAAGGTCACAGGGATACAGTAAACCTGAAGTGAAGCATCGGAATCTATAACTAGTGTCACAGGAATGGTTCAAACATAGACAGTAAGAAGACTCTGTTTTCTTGTTCTAAAGTAGGCATTGTGCCTTCTCTATTTAATTCCGATGCAATTTCTGTGTTTTGTCGTCAATAAGAAGGTCCAAGGGATGCTGTAAACCTGAAGTGAAGCATCAAAATCAAAGACTGGTCTCACAGGAAAGGTTCAAAGCATAGTCAGTAAGAAGAATCAGTTTTCTTGTACTTAAGTCGGCATTGTGCCTTTTGTATTTAACTCTGATGCAATTTCTGTATTTCATCGTCAATAAGAAGGTCAGAGGGATACAGTAAACCTGAAGTGAAGCATCGGAATCTATAACTAGTGTCACAGGAATGGTTCAAAGCATAGACAGTAAGAAGAGTCAGTTTTCTTGTACTTAAGTCGGCATTGTGCCTTTTGTATTTAATTCCGATGCAATTTCTGTGTTTCGTCGTCAATAAGAAGGTCCAAGAGATACAGTAAACCTGAAGTGAAGCATCGGAATCTAAAACCGGTCTCACAGGAAAGGTTCAAAACATAGAAAGTTAGTAGAGCCAGTCTTCTTGTACTTAAGTCGGCATTGTGCGTTTTGTATTTAATTCCGATGCAATTTCTGTGTTTGATCGTCAATAAGAAGGTCCATGGATACAGTAAACCTGAAGTGAAGCATCGGAATCTAAAACCGGTCTCACAGGAAAGGTTCAAAACATTGACAGTAAGAAGAGCCAGTCTTCTTGTATTTGAGTCGGCATTGTGCCTTTTGTATTTAATTCAGATGCAATTTCTGTGTTTCATCGTCAATAAGAAGGTCAGAGGGAAACAGTAAGCCTGAAGTGAAGAATCGGAGTCTGTAACTAGTGTCACAGGAATAGTTCAAAACATAGACAGTAAGAAGTGTTAGTTTTCTTGTACTTAAGTCGGCATTGTGCCTTTGCTATTTAATTCCGATGCAATTGCTGTATTTTTCGTCGTCAATAAGAAGGTCCAAGGGATACAGTAAACCTGAAGTGAAGCATCGGAATCTAAAACCGGTCTCACAGGAAAGGTTCAAAACATAGGCAGTAAGAAGAGCCAGTCTTCTTGTGCTTGAGTCGGCATTGTGCTTTTGAATTTAATTCCGATGCAATATCTGTGTTTCATCGTCAATACGAAGGTCAGAGGGATACAGTAAAACTGAAGTGAAGCTTCGGAATCTATAACTAGTGTCACAGGAATGGTTCAAGTCATAGACAGTAAGAAGCGTCAGTCTTCTTGTACTTAAGTCAGCATTGTGCCATTTGTATTTATTTCCGATGCAATTTCTGTGTTTCATCGTCAATAAGAAGGTCAGCTGGATACAGTAGTCCTGAAGTGAAGCATCGGAATCTATAACTAGTGTCGCAGGAATGGTTCAAAACATAGACAGGAAGAAGAGCCAGTCTTCTTGTACTCGAGTCGGCATTGTGCCTTTTGTATTTAATTCCGATGCAATTTCTGTGTTTCATCGTCAATACAACGGTCTGAGGGATACAGTAAACCTGATGTGAAGCATCGGAGTCTATAACTAGTGTCACAGGAATGGTTCAAAACATAGGCAGTAAGAAAAGTCAGTCTTCTAGTACTTGAGTCGGCATTGTGCCTTTTGTATTTAATTTCGATGCAATTTCTGTGTTTCGTCGTCAATAAGAATGTTAGAGGGAAACAGTAAACCTGAAGTGAAACATCGGAATCTATAACTAGTGTCACAGGAACGGTTCAAAACATAGACAGAAAGAAGAGTCAGTCATCTTGTACTTAAGTCAGCATTATGCCTTTTGAATTTAATTCCGATGCAATATCTGTGTTTCATCGTCAATAAAAAGATCGGAGGGATACAGTAAACCTGAAGTGAAGCATCGGAATCTATAACTAGTGTCACAGGAATGGTTCAAAATATAGACAGTAAGAAGAGTCAGTTTTCTTGTACTTAAGTCGGCATTGTGCCTTTTGTAATTAATTCCGATGCAATTTCTGTGGTTCATCGTCAATAAGAAGGTCAGCGGGATATAGTAAACCTGAAGTGATGCATCGGAACCTATAACTAGTGTCACAGTAGTGGTTCAAAACATAGACAGGAAGAAGATTCAGTTCTCTTGCACTTAAGTCGGCATTGTGCCTTTTCTATTTAATCCCGATGCAATTTCTGTGTTTCGTCGTCATTAAGAAGGGCCAAGGGATACAGTAAACCTGAGGTGAAGCATCGGAATATAGAACCGGTATCACAGGAAAGGTTCAAAATATAGACAGTAAGAAGAGCAAGACTGCTTGTACTTCACTCTTCATTGTGCCTTTTGTATTTAATTCCGATGCAATATCTGTGTTTCATCGTCAATATGAAGGTCAGAGGGATACAGTAAACCTGAAGTTGAGCATCGGAATCTATAACTTGTGTCACAGAAGTGATTCAAAACATAGACAGTAAGATGAGTCAGTCTTCTTGTACTTAAGTAGGGCATTGTACCTTTTGTATTTAATTCCGATGCAATTTCTGCGTTTCATCGTCAATAAGAAGGTCAGCTGGATACAGTAAACCTGAAGTGAAGCATCGGAATCTATAACTAGTGTCACAGGAATGGTTCAAAACATAGACAGTTAGAAGAGCCAGTCTTCTTGTACTTGAGTCGGCACTGTGCCTTTAGTATTTAATCCGATCAATTTTCTGTGTTTGATCGTCAATAAGAAGGTAAGAGGGATACAGTAAACCTGAAATGAAGCATCGGAATCTATAACTAGTGCCACAGGAATGATTCAAATCATAGACAGTAAGAAGAGTCAGTCTTCTTGTACTTAAGTCGGCATTGTGCCTTTTGTATATAATTCCGATGCAATTTCTGTGTTTCATCGTCAATAAGAAGGTCAGAGGGATACTGTAAACCTGAAGTGAAGCATCGGAATCTATAACTAGTGTCACAGGAATGGTTCAAAACATAGACAGTAAGAAGAGGCAGTCTTCTTGTGCTTGAGTCGGCATTGTTCCTCTTGTATTCAATTCCGATGCAATTTCTGTGTTTCATCGTCAATAAGAAGGTCAGACGGATACAGTAAACCTGAAGTGAAGCATCGGAATCTATAACTAGTGTCACAGGAATGGTTCAAAACATAGACAGTAAGAAGAATCAGTTTTCTTGTACTAAAGTCGGCATTGTGCCTTTTGTGTTTAATTCCGATGCAATTTCCGT
This sequence comes from Schistocerca serialis cubense, assembly GCF_023864345.2. Classification (NCBI taxonomy): domain Eukaryota; kingdom Metazoa; phylum Arthropoda; class Insecta; order Orthoptera; family Acrididae; genus Schistocerca; species Schistocerca serialis. The sequence continues at coordinate 53,062,762 of NW_026047583.1, forward strand.
GATTCATCATCAATAAGAAGGTCAGAGGGATACAGTAAACCTGAAGTGAAGTATCGGAATCTATAACTAGTGTCACAGGAATGGTTCAAAATATAGAGAGTAAGAAGAGTCAGTGTCTTGGTACTTAAGTCGGCATTGTGCCTTTTGTGTTTAATTCCGATGCAATTTCTGTGTTTCGTCGTCAATAAGAAGGTCCAAGGGATACAGTAAACCTGAAGTGAAGCATCGGAATCTAAAACCGGTCTCACAGGAAAGGTTCAAATCATACAAAGTAAGTAGAGCCAGTCTTCTTTCACTTGAGTCGGCATTGTGTCTTTTGTATTTAATTCTGATGCAATTTCTGTGTTTCATCGTCAATAAGAAGGTCAGAGGGATACAGTAAACCTGAAGTGAAGCATCGGAATCTATAACTAGTGTCACAGGAGTGGTTCAAACATGGACAGTAAGAAGACTCTGTTTTCTTGTTCTAAAGTCGGCATTGTGCCTTTTCTATTTAATTCCGATGCAATTTCTGTGTTTCGTCGTCAATAAGAAGGTCCAAGGGATACTGTAAACCAGAAGTCAAGCATCAAAATCAAAGACTGGTCTCACAGGAAGGGTTCAAAACATAGACAGTAAGAAGAATCAGATTTCTTGTACTTAAGTCGGCATTGTGCCTTTTGTGTTTAATTCCGATGCAATTTCTGTGTTTCGTCGTCAATAAGAAGGTCCAAAGGATACAGTAAACCTGAAGTGAAGTATCGGAATCTATAACTAGTGTCACAGGAATGGTTCAAAGCATAGACAGTAAGAAGAGTCAGTCTTCTTGTACTTAAGTCGGCATTGGGCCTTTTGTATTTAATTCCGATGCGATTTCTGTGTTTGATCGTCAATAAGAAGGTCCCAGGGATACAGTAAACGTGAAGTGAAGCATCGGAATCTAAAACCGGTCTCACAGATAAGGTTCAAAACATAGACAGTAAGAAGAGGCAGTCTTCTTGTACTTGAGTCGGCATTGTGCCTTTTGTATTTAATTCAGATGCAATTTCTGTGTTTCATCGTCAATACGAAGGTCAGAGGGAAACAGTAAACCTGAAGTGAAGCATCGGAATCTATAACTAGTGTCACAGGAATAGTTCAAAACATAGACAGTAAGAAGAGTTAGTTTTCTTGTACTTAAGTCGGCATTGTGCCGTTTCTATTTAATTCCGATGCAATTTCTGTATTTTTCGTCGTCAATAAGAAGGTCCAAGGGATACAGTAAACCTGAAGTGAAGCTTCGGAATCTAAAACCGGTCTCACAGGAATGGTTCAAAACACAGACAGTAAGAAGAGTCAGTCTTCTAGTACTTGATTTGGCTTTGTGCCTTTTGTATATAATTCCGATGCTATATCTGTGTTTCAACGACAATACGAAGGTCAGAGGGATACAGTAAAACTGAAGTGAAGCTTCGGAATCTATAACTAGTGTCACAGGAATGGTTCAAAGCATAGACAGTAAGAAGAGTCAGTCTTCTTGTACTTAAGTCGGCATTGTGCCATTTGTATTTAATTCCGATGCAATTTCTGTGTTTCATCGTCAATAAGAAGGTCATCTGGATACAGTAGACCTGAAGTGAAGCATCGGAATCTATAACAAGTGTCACAGGAATGGTTCAAAACATAGACTGGAAGAAGAGCCAGTCTTCTTGTACTCGAGTCGGCATTGTGCCTTTTGTATGTAATTCCGATGCAATTTCTGTGTTTCATCGTCAATACGACGGTCTGAGGGATACAGTAAACCTGATGTGAAGCATCGGAGTCTATAACTAGTGTCATAGGAATGGTTCAAAACATAGGCAGTAAGCTAAAACAGTCTTCTAGTACTTGAGTCGGCATTGTGCCATTTGTATTTAATTCCGATGCAATTTCTGTGTTTCTTCGTCAATATGAAGGTCAGGGGGATACAGTGAACCCGAAGTGAAGCATCCGAATCTAAAACTTGTGTCACAGGAATGGTTCAAAACATAGGCAGTAGGAAGAGTCAGTCTTCTTGTACTTAAGACGGCATTCTGCTTTTTGTATTTAATTCCGATGCAATTTCTGTGTTTCATCGTCAATAAGAAGGTCAGAGGGATACAGTAAAACTGAAGTGAAGCATCGGAATCTGTAACTTGTGTCACAGGAGTGATTCAAAACATAGACAGATAGAATAGTCAGTCTTCTTGTACTTAAGTAGGGCATTGTACATTTGTATTTAATTCCGATGCAATTTCTGCGTTTCATCGTCAATAAGAAGCTCAGCTGTGTACAGTAAACCTGAAGTGAAGCATCGGAATCTATAACTAGTGTCACAGGAATGGTTTAAAACATAGACAGTAAGAAGAGCCAGTCTTCTTGTACTTGAGTCGGCATTGTGTCTTTCGTATTTAATTCCGATCAATTTTCTGTGTTGGATCGTCAAAAAGAAGGTAAGAGGGATGCAGTAAACCTAAAGTGAAGCATCGGAATCTATAACTAGTGCCACAGGAATGATTCAAAACATAGACAGTAAGAAGAGTCAGTCTTTTGGTACTTAAGTCGGCATTGTGCCTTTTGTATTTAATTTCGATGCAATTTCTGTGTTTCGTCGTCAATAAGAATGTTAGAGGGAAACAGTAAACCTGAAGTGAAACATCGGAATCTATAACTAGTGTCACAGGAACGGTTCAAAACATAGACAGAAAGAAGAGTCAGTCATCTTGTACTTAAGTTGGCATTATGCCTTTTGAATTTAATTCCGATGCAATATCTGTGTTTCATCGTCAATAAAAAGATCAGAGGGATACAGTAAACCTGAAGTGAAGCATCGGAATCTATAACTAGTGTCACAGGAGCGGTTCAAAACATAGACAGTAAGAAGAGCCAGTCTTCTTGTACTTACGTCGGCATTGTGCCTTTTGTATTTAATTCCGATGCAATTTCTGTGTTTCATCGTCAATAAGAAGGTCAGAGGGATACAGTAAACCTGAAGTGAAGCATCGGAATCTATAACTAGTGTCACAGGAATGGTTCAAAATATAGACAGTAAGAAGAGTTTGTTTTCTTGTACTTAAGTCGGCATTGTGCCTTTTGTAATTAATTCCGATGCAATTTCTGTGGTTCATCGTCAATAAGAAGGTCAGCGGGATACAGTAAACCTGAAGTGATGCATCGGAACCTAGAACTAGTGTCACAGTAGTGGTTCAAAACATAGACAGGAAGAAGATTCAGTTCTCTTGCACTTAAGTCGGCATTGTGCCTTTTCTATTTAATCCCGATGCAATTTCTGTGTTTCGTCGTCATTAAGAAGGGCCAAGGGATACAGTAAACCTGAGGTGAAGCATCGGAATATAGAACCGGTATCACAGGAAAGGTTCAAAATATAGACAGTAAGAAGAGCAAGACTGCTTGTACTTCACTCTTCATTGTGCCTTTTGTATTTAATTCCGATGCAATATCTGTGTTTCATCGTCAATATGAAGGTCAGAGGGATACAGTAAACCTGAAGTTGAGCATCGGAATCTATAACTTGTGTCACAGAAGTGATTCAAAACATAGACAGTAAGATGAGTCAGTCTTCTTGTACTTAAGTAGGGCATTGTACATTTTGTATTTAATTCCGATGCAATTTCTGCGTTTCATCGTCAATAAGAAGGTCAGCTGGATACAGTAAACCTGAAGTGAAGCATCGGAATCTATAACTAGTGTCACAGGAATGGTTCAAAACATAGACAGTTAGAAGAGCCAGTCTTCTTGTACTTGAGTCGGCACTGTGCCTTTAGTATTTAATCCGATCAATTTTCTGTGTTTGATCGTCAATAAGAAGGTAAGAGGGATACAGTAAACCTGAAATGAAGCATCGGAATCTATAACTAGTGCCACAGTAATGATTCAAATCATAGACAGTAAGAAGAGTCAGTCTTCTTGTACTTAAGTCGGCATTGTGCCTTTTGTATATAATTCCGATGCAATTTCTGTGTTTCATCGTCAATAAGAAGGTCAGAGGGATACTGTAAACCTGAAGTGAAGCATCGGAATCTATAACTAGTGTCACAGGAATGGTTCAAAACATAGACAGTAAGAAGAGGCAGTCTTCTTGTGCTTGAGTCGGCATTGTTCCTCTTGTATTCAATTCCGATGCAATTTCTGTGTTTCATCGTCAATAAGAAGGTCAGACGGATACAGTAAACCTGAAGTGAAGCATCGGAATCTATAACTAGTGTCACAGGAATGGTTCAAAACATAGACAGTAAGAAGAATCAGTTTTCTTGTACTAAAGTCGGCATTGTGCCTTTTGTGTTTAATTCCGATGCAATTTCCGTGATTCATCATCAATAAGAAGGTCAGAGGGATACAGTAAACCTGAAGTGAAGTATCGGAATCTATAACTAGTGTCACAGGAATGGTTCAAAATATAGAGAGTAAGAAGAGTCAGTGTCTTGGTACTTAAGTCGGCATTGTGCCTTTTGTGTTTAATTCCGATGCAATTTCTGTGTTTCGTCGTCAATAAGAAGGTCCAAGGGATACAGTAAACCTGAAGTGAAGCATCGGAATCTAAAACCGGTCTCACAGGAATGGTTCAAAACACAGACAGTAAGAAGAGTCAGTCTTCTAGTACTTGATTTGGCTTTGTGCCTTTTGTATATAATTCCGATGCTATATCTGTGTTTCAACGACAATACGAAGGTCAGAGGGATACAGTAAAACTGAAGTGAAGCTTCGGAATCTATAACTAGTGTCACAGGAATGGTTCAAAGCATAGACAGTAAGAAGAGTCAGTCTTCTTGTACTTAAGTCGGCATTGTGCCATTTGTATTTAATTCCGATGCAATTTCTGTGTTTCATCGTCAATAAGAAGGTCATCTGGATACAGTAGACCTGAAGTGAAGCATCGGAATCTATAACAAGTGTCACAGGAATGGTTCAAAACATAGACTGGAAGAAGAGAAAGTCTTCTTGTACTCGAGTCGGCATTGTGCCTTTTGTATGTAATTCCGATGCAATTTCTGTGTTTCATCGTCAATACGACGGTCTGAGGGATACAGTAAACCTGATGTGAAGCATCGGAGTCTATAACTAGTGTCATAGGAATGGTTCAAAACATAGGCAGTAAGCTAAAACAGTCTTCTAGTACTTGAGTCGGCATTGTGCCATTTGTATTTAATTCCGATGCAATTTCTGTGTTTCTTCGTCAATATGAAGGTCAGGGGGATACAGTGAACCCGAAGTGAAGCATCCGAATCTAAAACTTGTGTCACAGGAATGGTTCAAAACATAGGCAGTAGGAAGAGTCAGTCTTCTTGTACTTAAGACGGCATTCTGCTTTTTGTATTTAATTCCGATGCAATTTCTGTGTTTCATCGTCAATAAGAAGGTCAGAGGGATACAGTAAAACTGAAGTGAAGCATCGGAATCTATAACTTGTGTCACAATAGTGATTCAAAACATAGACAGATAGAATAGTCAGTCTTCTTGTACTTAAGTAGGGCATTGTACATTTGTATTTAATTCCGATGCAATTTCTGCGTTTCATCGTCAATAAGAAGCTCAGCTGTGTACAGTAAACCTGAAGTGAAGCATCGGAATCTATAACTAGTGTCACAGGAATGGTTTAAAACATAGACAGTAAGAAGAGCCAGTCTTCTTGTACTTGAGTCGGCATTGTGTCTTTCGTATTTAATTCCGATCAATTTTCTGTGTTGGATCGTCAAAAAGAAGGTAAGAGGGATGCAGTAAACCTAAAGTGAAGCATCGGAATCTATAACTAGTGCCACAGGAATGATTCAAAACATAGACAGTAAGAAGAGTCAGTCTTTTGGTACTTAAGTCGGCATTGTGCCTTTTGTATTTAATTTCGATGCAATTTCTGTGTTTCGTCGTCAATAAGAATGTTAGAGGGAAACAGTAAACCTGAAGTGAAACATCGGAATCTATAACTAGTGTCACAGGAACGGTTCAAAACATAGACAGAAAGAAGAGTCAGTCATCTTGTACTTAAGTTGACATTATGCCTTTTGAATTTAATTCCGATGCAATATCTGTGTTTCATCGTCAATAAAAAGATCAGAGGGATACAGTAAACCTGAAGTGAAGCATCGGAATCTATAACTAGTGTCACAGGAGCGGTTCAAAACATAGACAGTAAGAAGAGCCAGTCTTCTTGTACTTACGTCGGCATTGTGCCTTTTGTATTTAATTCCGATGCAATTTCTGTGTTTCATCGTCAATAAGAAGGTCAGAGGGATACAGTAAACCTGAAGTGAAGCATCGGAATCTATAACTAGTGTCACAGGAATGGTTCAAAATATAGACAGTAAGAAGAGTTTGTTTTCTTGTACTTAAGTCGGCATTGTGCCTTTTGTAATTAATTCCGATGCAATTTCTGTGGTTCATCGTCAATAAGAAGGTCAGCGGGATACAGTAAACCTGAAGTGATGCATCGGAACCTATAACTAGTGTCACAGTAGTGGTTCAAAACATAGACAGGAAGAAGATTCAGTTCTCTTGCACTTAAGTCGGCATTGTGCCTTTTCTATTTAATCCCGATGCAATTTCTGTGTTTCGTCGTCATTAAGAAGTTCCAAGGGATACAGTAAACCTGAGGTGAAGCATCGGAATATAGAACCGGTATCACAGGAAAGGTTCAAAATATAGACAGTAAGAAGAGCAAGACTGCTTGTACTTCACTCTTCATTGTGCCTTTTGTATTTAATTCCGATGCAATATCTGTGTTTCATCGTCAATATGAAGGTCAGAGGGATACAGTAAACCTGAAGTTGAGCATCGGAATCTATAACTTGTGTCACAGAAGTGATTCAAAACATAGACAGTAAGATGAGTCAGTCTTCTTGTACTTAAGTAGGGCATTGTACCTTTTGTATTTAATTCCGATGCAATTTCTGCGTTTCATCGTCAATAAGAAGGTCAGCTGGATACAGTAAACCTGAAGTGAAGCATCGGAATCTATAACTAGTGTCACAGGAATGGTTCAAAACATAGACAGTTAGAAGAGCCAGTCTTCTTGTACTTGAGTCGGCACTGTGCCTTTAGTATTTAATCCGATCAATTTTCTGTGTTTGATCGTCAATAAGAAGGTAAGAGGGATACAGTAAACCTGAAATGAAGCATCGGAATCTATAACTAGTGCCACAGGAATGATTCAAATCATAGACAGTAAGAAGAGTCAGTCTTCTTGTACTTAAGTCGGCATTGTGCCTTTTGTATATAATTCCGATGCAATTTCTGTGTTTCATCGTCAATAAGAAGGTCAGAGGGATACTGTAAACCTGAAGTGAAGCATCGGAATCTATAACTAGTGTCACAGGAATGGTTCAAAACATAGACAGTAAGAAGAGGCAGTCTTCTTGTGCTTGAGTCGGCATTGTTCCTCTTGTATTCAATTCCGATGCAATTTCTGTGTTTCATCGTCAATAAGAAGGTCAGACGGATACAGTAAACCTGAAGTGAAGCATCGGAATCTATAACTAGTGTCACAGGAATGGTTCAAAACATAGACAGTAAGAAGAATCAGTTTTCTTGTACTAAAGTCGGCATTGTGCCTTTTGTGTTTAATTCCGATGCAATTTCCGTGATTCATCATCAATAAGAAGGTCAGAGGGATACAGTAAACCTGAAGTGAAGTATCGGAATCTATAACTAGTGTCACAGGAATGGTTCAAAATATAGAGAGTAAGAAGAGTCAGTGTCTTGGTACTTAAGTCGGCATTGTGCCTTTTGTGTTTAATTCCGATGCAATTTCTGTGTTTCGTCGTCAATAAGAAGGTCCAAGGGATACAGTAAACCTGAAGTGAAGCATCGGAATCTAAAACCGGTCTCACAGGAAAGGTTCAAATCATACAAAGTAAGTAGAGCCAGTCTTCTTTTACTTGAGTCGGCATTGTGTCTTTTGTATTTAATTCTGATGCAATTTCTGTGTTTCATCGTCAATAAGAAGGTCAGAGGGATACAGTAAACCTGAAGTGAAGCATCGGAATCTATAACTAGTGTCACAGGAGTGGTTCAAACATGGACAGTAAGAAGACTCTGTTTTCTTGTTCTAAAGTCGGCATTGTGCCTTTTCTATTTAATTCCGATGCAATTTCTGTGTTTCGTCGTCAATAAGAAGGTCCAAGGGATACTGTAAACCAGAAGTCAAGCATCAAAATCAAAGACTGGTCTCACAGGAAAGGTTCAAAACATAGACAGTAAGAAGAATCAGATTTCTTGTACTTAAGTCGGCATTGTGCCTTTTGTGTTTAATTCCGATGCAATTTCTGTGTTTCGTCGTCAATAAGAAGGTCCAAAGGATACAGTAAACCTGAAGTGAAGTATCGGAATCTATAACTAGTGTCACAGGAATGGTTCAAAGCATAGACAGTAAGAAGAGTCAGTCTTCTTGTACTTAAGTCGGCATTGGGCCTTTTGTATTTAATTCCGATGCGATTTCTGTGTTTGATCGTCAATAAGAAGGTCCCAGGGATACAGTAAACGTGAAGTGAAGCATCGGAATCTAAAACCGGTCTCACAGATAAGGTTCAAAACATAGACAGTAAGAAGAGGCAGTCTTCTTGTACTTGAGTCGGCATTGTGCCTTTTGTATTTAATTCAGATGCAATTTCTGTGTTTCATCGTCAATACGAAGGTCAGAGGGAAACAGTAAACCTGAAGTGAAGCATCGGAATCTATAACTAGTGTCACAGGAATAGTTCAAAACATAGACAGTAAGAAGAGTTAGTTTTCTTGTACTTAAGTCGGCATTGTGCCGTTTCTATTTAATTCCGATGCAATTTCTGTATTTTTCGTCGTCAATAAGAAGGTCCAAGGGATACAGTAAACCTGAAGTGAAGCTTCGGAATCTAAAACCGGTCTCACAGGAATGGTTCAAAACACAGACAGTAAGAAGAGTCAGTCTTCTAGTACTTGATTTGGCTTTGTGCCTTTTGTATATAATTCCGATGCTATATCTGTGTTTCAACGACAATACGAAGGTCAGAGGGATACAGTAAAACTGAAGTGAAGCTTCGGAATCTATAACTAGTGTCACAGGAATGGTTCAAAGCATAGACAGTAAGAAGAGTCAGTCTTCTTGTACTTAAGTCGGCATTGTGCCATTTGTATTTAATTCCGATGCAATTTCTGTGTTTCATCGTCAATAAGAAGGTCATCTGGATACAGTAGACCTGAAGTGAAGCATCGGAATCTATAACAAGTGTCACAGGAATGGTTCAAAACATAGACTGGAAGAAGAGCTAGTCTTCTTGTACTCGAGTCGGCATTGTGCCTTTTGTATGTAATTCCGATGCAATTTCTGTGTTTCATCGTCAATACGACGGTCTGAGGGATACAGTAAACCTGATGTGAAGCATCGGAGTCTATAACTAGTGTCATAGGAATGGTTCAAAACATAGGCAGTAAGCTAAAACAGTCTTCTAGTACTTGAGTCGGCATTGTGCCATTTGTATTTAATTCCGATGCAATTTCTGTGTTTCTTCGTCAATATGAAGGTCAGGGGGATACAGTGAACCCGAAGTGAAGCATCCGAATCTAAAACTTGTGTCACAGGAATGGTTCAAAACATAGGCAGTAGGAAGAGTCAGTCTTCTTGTACTTAAGACGGCATTCTGCTTTTTGTATTTAATTCCGATGCAATTTCTGTGTTTCATCGTCAATAAGAAGGTCAGAGGGATACAGTAAAACTGAAGTGAAGCATCGGAATCTATAACTTGTGTCACAGGAGTGATTCAAAACATAGACAGATAGAATAGTCAGTCTTCTTGTACTTAAGTAGGGCATTGTACATTTGTATTTAATTCCGATGCAATTTCTGCGTTTCATCGTCAATAAGAAGCTCAGCTGTGTACAGTAAACCTGAAGTGAAGCATCGGAATCTATAACTAGTGTCACAGGAATGGTTTAAAACATAGACAGTAAGAAGAGCCAGTCTTCTTGTACTTGAGTCGGCATTGTGTCTTTCGTATTTAATTCCGATCAATTTTCTGTGTTGGATCGTCAAAACGAAGGTAAGAGGGATGCAGTAAACCTAAAGTGAAGCATCGGAATCTATAACTAGTGCCACAGGAATGATTCAAAACATAGACAGTAAGAAGAGTCAGTCTTTTGGTACTTAAGTCGGCATTGTGCCTTTTGTATTTAATTTCGATGCAATTTCTGTGTTTCGTCGTCAATAAGAATGTTAGAGGGAAACAGTAAACCTGAAGTGAAACATCGGAATCTATAACTAGTGTCACAGGAACGGTTCAAAACATAGACAGAAAGAAGAGTCAGTCATCTTGTACTTAAGTTGGCATTATGCCTTTTGAATTTAATTCCGATGCAATATCTGTGTTTCATCGTCAATAAAAAGATCAGAGGGATACAGTAAACCTGAAGTGAAGCATCGGAATCTATAACTAGTGTCACAGGAGCGGTTCAAAACATAGACAGTAAGAAGAGCCAGTCTTCTTGTACTTACGTCGGCATTGTGCCTTTTGTATTTAATTCCGATGCAATTTCTGTGTTTCATCGTCAATAAGAAGGTCAGAGGGATACAGTAAACCTGAAGTGAAGCATCGGAATCTATAACTAGTGTCACAGGAATGGTTCAAAATATAGACAGTAAGAAGAGTTTGTTTTCTTGTACTTAAGTCGGCATTGTGCCTTTTGTAATTAATTCCGATGCAATTTCTGTGGTTCATCGTCAATAAGAAGGTCAGCGGGATACAGTAAACCTGAAGTGATGCATCGGAACCTAGAACTAGTGTCACAGTAGTGGTTCAAAACATAGACAGGAAGAAGATTCAGTTCTCTTGCACTTAAGTCGGCATTGTGCCTTTTCTATTTAATTCCGATGCAATTTCTGTGTTTCGTCGTCATTAAGAAGGTCCAAGGGATACAGTAAACCTGAGGTGAAGCATCGGAATATAGAACCGGTATCACAGGAAAGGTTCAAAATATAGACAGTAAGAAGAGCAAGACTGCTTGTACTTCACTCTTCATTGTGCCTTTTGTATTTAATTCCGATGCAATATCTGTGTTTCATCGTCAATATGAAGGTCAGAGGGATACAGTAAACCTGAAGTGAAGCATCGGAATCTATAACTAGTGTCACAGGAATGGTTTAAAACATAGACAGTAAGAAGAATCAGTTTTCTTGTACTTAAGTCGACATTGGGCCTGTTGTATTTAATTCCGATGCAATTTCTGTGTTTCATCGTCAATAAGAAGGTCAGAGGGATACAATGAACCTGAAGTGATGCATCGGAATCTATTACTAGTGTCACAGTAGTGGTTCAAAACATAGACAGGAAGAAGATTCAGTTCTCTTGCACTTAAGTCGGCATTGTGCCTTTTCTATTTAATTCCGATGCAATTTCTGTGTTTCGTTGTCATTAAGAAGGTCCAAGGGATACAGTAAACCTGAAGTGAAGCATCGGAATATAGAACCGGTATCACAGGAAAGGTTCAAAGTATAGACAGTAAGAAGAGCAAGACTGCTTGTACTTCACTCTTCATTGTGCCTTTGGTATTTAATTCCGATGCAATTTCTGTGTTTCATCGTCAATAAGACTGTCAGAGGGATACAGTAAACCTGAAGTGAAGCATCGGAATCTATAACTAGTGTCACAGGAATGGTTCAAAGCATAGACAGTAAGAAGAGCCAGTCTTCTTGTACTTGAGTCGGCATTGTGCCTTTTGTATTTAATTCCGATCAATTTTCTGTGTTTGATCGTCAATAAGAAGGTCGGAGGGATACAGTAAACCTGAAGTGAAGCATCGGAATCTATAACTAGTGTCACAGGAATGGTTCATAACATAGACACTAAGAAGAGTCAGTTTCTTGTACTTAACTCGGCATTGTGCCTTTTGTATTTAATTCTGACTCAATTTCTGTGTTTCGTCGTCAATAAGAAGGTCCAAGGGATACAGTAAACCTGAAGTGAAGCATCGGAATCTAAAACTAGTGTCACAGGAATTGTTCAAATCATAGACAGTAAGAGGAGTCAGTTTTCTTGTACTTAAGTCGACATTGTGCCTTTTCTATTTACTTCCGATGCAGTTTCTGTGTTTCGTTGTCAATAAGAAGGTCTAAGGGACACAGTAAACCTGAAGTGAAGGGTCGGAATCTAAAACCGGTAACCCAGGAAAGGTTCAAAACATAGACAGTAAGAAGAGCCTGTGTTCTAGTACTTGAGTCGTCATTGTGCCTTTTGTATTTAATTCCGATGCAATTTCTGTGTTTCATCGTCAATAAGAAGGTCAGAGGGATACAGTAAACCTGAAGTCAAGCATCGGAATCTATAACTAGTGTCACAGGAATGGTTCAAAACATTGACAGTAGGAAGAGTCAGTTTTCTTGTACTTATGTCGGCATTGTGCCTTTTGTATTTAATTCCGATGCAATTTCTGTGTTTCATCGTCAATAAGAAGGTCAGAGGGATACAGTAAACCTGAAGTGAAGCATCGGAATGTATAAGTAGTGTCACAGGAGTGGTTCATAACATAGACAGTAAGAAGAGTCAGTTTTCTTGTACTTAAGTCGCCATTGTCCTTTTTGTATTTAATTCCGATGCAATTTCTGTGTTTCGTCGTCAATAAGAAGGTACAAGGGATACAGTAAACCTGTAGTGAAGCATCGGAATCTAAAACCGGTCTCACAGGAAAGGTTCAAAATATAGACAGTAAGAAGAGTCAGTTTTCTTGTACTTAAGTCGGCATTGTGCCTTTTGTAATTAATTCCGATGCAATTTCTGTGTTTCATCGTCAATAAGAAGGTCAGAGGGATACAGTAAACCTGAAGTGAAGCATCGGAATCTATAAGTAGTGTCACAGGAGTGGTTCATAACATAGACAGTAAGAAGAGTCAGTTTTCTTGTACTTAAGTCGCCATTGTCCTTTTTGTATTTAATTCCGATGCAATTTCTGTGTTTCGTCGTCAATAAGAAGGTCCAAGGGATACAGTAAACCTGTAGTGAAGCATCGGAATCTAAAACCGGTCTCACAGGAAAGGTTCAAAATATAGACAGTAAGAAGAGTCAGTTTTCTTGTACTTAAGTCGGCATTGTGCCTTTTGTAATTAATTCCGATGCAATTTCTGTGTTTCATCGTCAATAAGAAGGTCAGAGGGATACAGTAAACCTGAAGTGAAGCATCGGAATCTATAAGTAGTGTCACAGGAGAGGTTCATAACATAGACAGTAAGAAGAGCCAGTCTTCTTGTACTTAAGTCGGCATTGTGCCTTTTGTAATTAATTCCGATGCAATTTCTGTGGTTCATCGTCAATAAGAAGGTCAGCGGGATACAGTAAACCTGAAGTGATGCATCGGAACCTATAACTAGTGTCACAGTAGTGGTTCAAAACATAGACAGGAAGAAGATTCAGTTCTCTTGCACTTAAGTCGGCATTGTGCCTTTTCTATTTACTTCCGATGCAGTTTCTGTGTTTCGTTGTCAATAAGAAGGTCCAAGGGATACAGTAAACCTGAAGTGAAGCATCGGAATCTATAACTAGTGTCACAGGAATTGTTCAAATCAAAGAGTCAGTTTTCTTGTACTTAAGTCGACATTGTGCCTTTTCTATTTACTTCCGATGCAGTTTCTGTGTTTCGTTGTCAATAAGAAGGTCCAAGGGATACAGTAAACCTGAAGTGAAGGGTCGGAATCTAAAACCGGTAACCCAGGAAAGGTTCAAAACATAGACAGTAATAAGAGCCTGTCTTCTAGTACTTGAGTCGGCATTGTGCCTTTTGTATTTAATTCCGATGCAATTTCTGTGTTTCATCGTCAATAAGACGGTCAGAGGGATACAGTAAACCTGAAGTGAAGCATCGGAATCTATAACTAGTGTCACAGGAATGGTTAAAAACATAGACAGTAAGAAGAATCAGTTTTCTTGTACTTAAGTCGGCATTGTGCCTTTTGCATTTAATTCCGATGCAATTTCTGTGTTTCATCGTCAATAAGAAGGTCAGAGGGATACAGTAAACCTGAAGTGAGGCATCGGAATCTATAACTAGTGTCACAGGAATGGTTCATAACATAGACAGTAAGAAGAGTCAGTTTTCTTGTACTTAAGTCGCCATTGTGCCTTTTGTATTTAATTCCGATGCAATTTCTGTGTTTCGTCGTCAATAAGAAGGTCCAAGGGATACAGTAAACCTGTAGTGAAGCATCGGAATCTAAAACCGGTCTCACAGGAAAGGTTCAAAATATAGAAAGTAAGTAGAGCCAGGCTTCTTGTACTTGAGTCGGCATTGTACCTTTTGTATTTAATTCTGATGCAATTTCTGTGTTTCATCGTCACTAAGAAGTTCAGAGGGATACAGTAAACCTGAAGTGAAGCATCGGAATCTATAACTAGTGACACAGGAATGGTTCAAACATAGACAGTAAGAAGAATCTCTTTTCTTGTTCTAATATCGGCATTGTGCCTTCTCTACTTAATTCCGATGCAATTTCTGTGTTTCGTCGTCAATAAGAAGGTCCAAGGGATACTGTAAACCTGAAGTCAAGCATCGAAATCAAAGACTGGTCTCACAGGAACGGTTCAAAACATAGACAGTAAGAAGAGTCAGTCTCCTTGTACTTAAGTCGGCATTGTGCTTTATGTATTTAATTCCGATCCAATTTCTGTGTTTGATCGTCAATAAGAAGGTCCAGGGATACAGTAAACCTCAAGTGAAGTATCGGAATCTAAAACCGGTCTCACAGGAAAGGATCAAAACATAGACAGTAAGAAGAGCCAGTCTTCTTGTACGTGAGTCGGCATTGTGCCTTTTGTATTTAATTCAGATGCAATTTCTGTGTTTCATCGATAATAAGAAGGTCAGAGGGAAACAGTAAACCTGAACTGAAGCATCGGAGTCTATAACTAGTGTCACAGGAATAGTTCAAAACATAGACAGTAAGAAGAGTTAGTTTTCTTGTACTTAAGTCGGCATTGTGCCCTTTCTATTTAATTCCGATGCAATTTTTGTATTTTTCGTCGTCAATAAGAAGGTCCAAGGGATACAGTAAACCTGAAGTGAAGCATCGGAATCTAAAACCGGTGTCACAGGAAGGGTTCAAAATATAGGCAGTAAGAAAAGCCAGTCTTCTTGTGCTTGAGTCGGCAATGGCTTTTGAATTTAATTCCGATGCAATTTCGGCGTTTCATCGTCAATACGACGGTCAGAGGGATACAGTAAAACTGAAGTGAAGCTTCGGAATCTATAACTAGTGTCACAGGAATGGTTAAAACCATAGACAGTAAGAAGAGTCAGTTTTCTTGTACTTAAGTCAACATTGTGCCTTTTCTGTTTAATTCCGATGCAAATTCTGTGTTTCATCATCAATAAGAAGGTCGGAGGGGTACAGTTAACCTGAAGTGAAGCATTGGAATCTATAACTAGTGTCACAGGAATGGTTCAAAACATAGACAGTAAGAAGAGCCAGTCTTCTTGTACTAGAGTCGGCATTGTGCCTTTTGTATTTAATTCCTATGCAATTCCTATGTTTCATCGTCAATAAGAAGGTCAGAGGGATACAGTAAACCTGAAGTGAACCATCGGAATCCATAACTAGCGTCACAGGAATGGTTCAAAGCATAGACAGTAAGAAGAGTCAGTCTTCTTGTACTTAAGTCGGCATTGTGCCATTTGTTTGTATTCCGATGCAATTTCTGCGTTTCATCGTCATTAAGAAAGTCAGAGCGATGCAGTATACCAGAAGCGAAGCATCGGAATCTAAAACCGGTCTCGCGGGAAAGGTACAGAATATAGACAGTAAGAAGAGCCAGTCTTCTTGTACTAGAGTCGGGATTGTGCCTTTTGTATTTAATTCCGATGCAATTTTTGTGTTTCATCGTCAATAAGAAGGTCAGAGGGATACAGTAAACCTGAAGTGAAGCATCGGAATCTAAAACCGGTCTCACAGAAAAGGTTCAAATCATAGACAGTAAGAAGAGCCAGTCTTATTGTACTTGAGTCAGCATTGTGCCTTTTGTATTTAATTCCGGTGCAATTTCTGTGTTTCATCGTCAATAAGACGGTCAGAGGGATACAGTAAACCTGAAGTGAAGCATCGGAATCCATAACTAGTGTCACAGGAATGGTTCGAATCATAGCAGTAAGAAGAGTGAGTTTCCGTGTGCTTAAGTCGGCATTGTGCCTTTTCTATTTAATTCCGATGCAATTTCTGTGTTTGGTCGTCAATAAGAAGGTCGGCGGCATACAGTAAACCTAAAGTGAAGAATCGGAATCTATAACTAGTGTCACGGGAATGGTTCAAGGCATAGACAGTAAGAAGAGTCAGTTTTCTTGTACTGAAGTCGGCATTATGCCTTTTGAATTTAATTCCGATGCAATATCTGTGTTTCATCGTCAATAAGACGGTCAGAGGGATACAGTAAACCTGAAGTGAAACATCGGAATCTATAACTAGTGTCACAGGAATGGTTCAAAACATAGACAGTAAGAAGAGACAGTCTTCTTGTACTTGAGTTGGCTTTGTGCCTTTTGTATTTAATTCCGATGCAATTTCTGTGTTTCATCGTCAATAAGAGGGTCAGAGGGATACAGTAATCCTGAAGTGAGCCATCGGAATCAATAACTCGTGTCACAGGAATGGTTCAAAACATAGACAGTAAGAAGAGTCAGTCTTCTTGTACTTAAGTCGGCATTGTGCCTTTTGTTTGTATTCCGATGCAATTTCTGTGTTTTATCGTCAATAGGAAGGTCAGAGTGATAGAGTAAACCTGATGTGAAGCATCGGAATCTATAACTAGTGTCACAGAAGTGGTTCAAAACATAGACAGTAAGAAGAGTCAGTTTTCTTGCAATTATGTCGGCATTGTGCTTTTCTATTTAATTCCGATGCAATTTCTGTGTTTCATGGGCAATACGACGGTCAGAGGGATACAGTAAACGTGAAGTGAAGCATCGGAATCTAAAACCGGTCTCACAGATAAGGTTCAAAACATAGACAGTAAGAAGAGGCAGTCTTCTTGTACTTGAGTCGGCATTGTGCCTTTTGTATTTAATTCAGATGCAATTTCTGTGTTTCATCGTCAATACGAAGGTCAGAGGGAAACAGTAAACCTGAAGTGAAGCATCGGAATCTATAACTAGTGTCACAGGAATAGTTCAAAACATAGACAGTAAGAAGAGTTAGTTTTCTTGTACTTAAGTCGGCATTGTGCCGTTTCTATTTAATTCCGATGCAATTTCTGTATTTTTCGTCGTCAATAAGAAGGTCCAAGGGATACAGTAAACCTGAAGTGAAGCTTCGGAATCTAAAACCGGTCTCACAGGAATGGTTCAAAACACAGACAGTAAGAAGAGTCAGTCTTCTAGTACTTGATTTGGCTTTGTGCCTTTTGTATATAATTCCGATGCTATATCTGTGTTTCAACGACAATACGAAGGTCAGAGGGATACAGTAAAACTGAAGTGAAGCTTCGGAATCTATAACTAGTGTCACAGGAATGGTTCAAAGCATAGACAGTAAGAAGAGTCAGTCTTCTTGTACTTAAGTCGGCATTGTGCCATTTGTATTTAATTCCGATGCAATTTCTGTGTTTCATCGTCAATAAGAAGGTCATCTGGATACAGTAGACCTGAAGTGAAGCATCGGAATCTATAACAAGTGTCACAGGAATGGTTCAAAACATAGACTGGAAGAAGAGCTAGTCTTCTTGTACTCGAGTCGGCATTGTGCCTTTTGTATGTAATTCCGATGCAATTTCTGTGTTTCATCGTCAATACGACGGTCTGAGGGATACAGTAAACCTGATGTGAAGCATCGGAGTCTATAACTAGTGTCATAGGAATGGTTCAAAACATAGGCAGTAAGCTAAAACAGTCTTCTAGTACTTGAGTCGGCATTGTGCCATTTGTATTTAATTCCGATGCAATTTCTGTGTTTCTTCGTCAATATGAAGGTCAGGGGGATACAGTGAACCCGAAGTGAAGCATCCGAATCTAAAACTTGTGTCACAGGAATGGTTCAAAACATAGGCAGTAGGAAGAGTCAGTCTTCTTGTACTTAAGACGGCATTCTGCTTTTTGTATTTAATTCCGATGCAATTTCTGTGTTTCATCGTCAATAAGAAGGTCAGAGGGATACAGTAAAACTGAAGTGAAGCATCGGAATCTATAACTTGTGTCACAGGAGTGATTCAAAACATAGACAGATAGAATAGTCAGTCTTCTTGTACTTAAGTAGGGCATTGTACATTTGTATTTAATTCCGATGCAATTTCTGCGTTTCATCGTCAATAAGAAGCTCAGCTGTGTACAGTAAACCTGAAGTGAAGCATCGGAATCTATAACTAGTGTCACAGGAATGGTTTAAAACATAGACAGTAAGAAGAGCCAGTCTTCTTGTACTTGAGTCGGCATTGTGTCTTTCGTATTTAATTCCGATCAATTTTCTGTGTTGGATCGTCAAAACGAAGGTAAGAGGGATGCAGTAAACCTAAAGTGAAGCATCGGAATCTATAACTAGTGCCACAGGAATGATTCAAAACATAGACAGTAAGAAGAGTCAGTCTTTTGGTACTTAAGTCGGCATTGTGCCTTTTGTATTTAATTTCGATGCAATTTCTGTGTTTCGTCGTCAATAAGAATGTTAGAGGGAAACAGTAAACCTGAAGTGAAACATCGGAATCTATAACTAGTGTCACAGGAACGGTTCAAAACATAGACAGAAAGAAGAGTCAGTCATCTTGTACTTAAGTTGGCATTATGCCTTTTGAATTTAATTCCGATGCAATATCTGTGTTTCATCGTCAATAAAAAGATCAGAGGGATACAGTAAACCTGAAGTGAAGCATCGGAATCTATAACTAGTGTCACAGGAGCGGTTCAAAACATAGACAGTAAGAAGAGCCAGTCTTCTTGTACTTACGTCGGCATTGTGCCTTTTGTATTTAATTCCGATGCAATTTCTGTGTTTCATCGTCAATAAGAAGGTCAGAGGGATACAGTAAACCTGAAGTGAAGCATCGGAATCTATAACTAGTGTCACAGGAATGGTTCAAAATATAGACAGTAAGAAGAGTTTGTTTTCTTGTACTTAAGTCGGCATTGTGCCTTTTGTAATTAATTCCGATGCAATTTCTGTGGTTCATCGTCAATAAGAAGGTCAGCGGGATACAGTAAACCTGAAGTGATGCATCGGAACCTAGAACTAGTGTCACAGTAGTGGTTCAAAACATAGACAGGAAGAAGATTCAGTTCTCTTGCACTTAAGTCGGCATTGTGCCTTTTCTATTTAATTCCGATGCAATTTCTGTGTTTCGTCGTCATTAAGAAGGTCCAAGGGATACAGTAAACCTGAGGTGAAGCATCGGAATATAGAACCGGTATCACAGGAAAGGTTCAAAATATAGACAGTAAGAAGAGCAAGACTGCTTGTACTTCACTCTTCATTGTGCCTTTTGTATTTAATTCCGATGCAATATCTGTGTTTCATCGTCAATATGAAGGTCAGAGGGATACAGTAAACCTGAAGTGAAGCATCGGAATCTATAACTAGTGTCACAGGAATGGTTTAAAACATAGACAGTAAGAAGAATCAGTTTTCTTGTACTTAAGTCGACATTGGGCCTGTTGTATTTAATTCCGATGCAATTTCTGTGTTTCATCGTCAATAAGAAGGTCAGAGGGATACAATGAACCTGAAGTGATGCATCGGAATCTATTACTAGTGTCACAGTAGTGGTTCAAAACATAGACAGGAAGAAGATTCAGTTCTCTTGCACTTAAGTCGGCATTGTGCCTTTTCTATTTAATTCCGATGCAATTTCTGTGTTTCGTTGTCATTAAGAAGGTCCAAGGGATACAGTAAACCTGAAGTGAAGCATCGGAATATAGAACCGGTATCACAGGAAAGGTTCAAAGTATAGACAGTAAGAAGAGCAAGACTGCTTGTACTTCACTCTTCATTGTGCCTTTGGTATTTAATTCCGATGCAATTTCTGTGTTTCATCGTCAATAAGACTGTCAGAGGGATACAGTAAACCTGAAGTGAAGCATCGGAATCTATAACTAGTGTCACAGGAATGGTTCAAAGCATAGACAGTAAGAAGAGCCAGTCTTCTTGTACTTGAGTCGGCATTGTGCCTTTTGTATTTAATTCCGATCAATTTTCTGTGTTTGATCGTCAATAAGAAGGTCGGAGGGATACAGTAAACCTGAAGTGAAGCATCGGAATCTATAACTAGTGTCACAGGAATGGTTCATAACATAGACACTAAGAAGAGTCAGTTTCTTGTACTTAACTCGGCATTGTGCCTTTTGTATTTAATTCTGACTCAATTTCTGTGTTTCGTCGTCAATAAGAAGGTCCAAGGGATACAGTAAACCTGAAGTGAAGCATCGGAATCTAAAACTAGTGTCACAGGAATTGTTCAAATCATAGACAGTAAGAGGAGTCAGTTTTCTTGTACTTAAGTCGACATTGTGCCTTTTCTATTTACTTCCGATGCAGTTTCTGTGTTTCGTTGTCAATAAGAAGGTCTAAGGGATACAGTAAACCTGAAGTGAAGGGTCGGAATCTAAAACCGGTAACCCAGGAAAGGTTCAAAACATAGACAGTAAGAAGAGCCTGTGTTCTAGTACTTGAGTCGTCATTGTGCCTTTTGTATTTAATTCCGATGCAATTTCTGTGTTTCATCGTCAATAAGAAGGTCAGAGGGATACAGTAAACCTGAAGTCAAGCATCGGAATCTATAACTAGTGTCACAGGAATGGTTCAAAACATTGACAGTAGGAAGAGTCAGTTTTCTTGTACTTATGTCGGCATTGTGCCTTTTGTATTTAATTCCGATGCAATTTCTGTGTTTCATCGTCAATAAGAAGGTCAGAGGGATACAGTAAACCTGAAGTGAAGCATCGGAATGTATAAGTAGTGTCACAGGAGTGGTTCATAACATAGACAGTAAGAAGAGTCAGTTTTCTTGTACTTAAGTCGCCATTGTCCTTTTTGTATTTAATTCCGATGCAATTTCTGTGTTTCGTCGTCAATAAGAAGGTACAAGGGATACAGTAAACCTGTAGTGAAGCATCGGAATCTAAAACCGGTCTCACAGGAAAGGTTCAAAATATAGACAGTAAGAAGAGTCAGTTTTCTTGTACTTAAGTCGGCATTGTGCCTTTTGTAATTAATTCCGATGCAATTTCTGTGTTTCATCGTCAATAAGAAGGTCAGAGGGATACAGTAAACCTGAAGTGAAGCATCGGAATCTATAAGTAGTGTCACAGGAGTGGTTCATAACATAGACAGTAAGAAGAGTCAGTTTTCTTGTACTTAAGTCGCCATTGTCCTTTTTGTATTTAATTCCGATGCAATTTCTGTGTTTCGTCGTCAATAAGAAGGTCCAAGGGATACAGTAAACCTGTAGTGAAGCATCGGAATCTAAAACCGGTCTCACAGGAAAGGTTCAAAATATAGACAGTAAGAAGAGTCAGTTTTCTTGTACTTAAGTCGGCATTGTGCCTTTTGTAATTAATTCCGATGCAATTTCTGTGTTTCATCGTCAATAAGAAGGTCAGAGGGATACAGTAAACCTGAAGTGAAGCATCGGAATCTATAAGTAGTGTCACAGGAGAGGTTCATAACATAGACAGTAAGAAGAGCCAGTCTTCTTGTACTTAAGTCGGCATTGTGCCTTTTGTAATTAATTCCGATGCAATTTCTGTGGTTCATCGTCAATAAGAAGGTCAGCGGGATACAGTAAACCTGAAGTGATGCATCGGAACCTATAACTAGTGTCACAGTAGTGGTTCAAAACATAGACAGGAAGAAGATTCAGTTCTCTTGCACTTAAGTCGGCATTGTGCCTTTTCTATTTACTTCCGATGCAGTTTCTGTGTTTCGTTGTCAATAAGAAGGTCCAAGGGATACAGTAAACCTGAAGTGAAGCATCGGAATCTATAACTAGTGTCACAGGAATTGTTCAAATCAAAGAGTCAGTTTTCTTGTACTTAAGTCGACATTGTGCCTTTTCTATTTACTTCCGATGCAGTTTCTGTGTTTCGTTGTCAATAAGAAGGTCCAAGGGATACAGTAAACCTGAAGTGAAGGGTCGGAATCTAAAACCGGTAACCCAGGAAAGGTTCAAAACATAGACAGTAATAAGAGCCTGTCTTCTAGTACTTGAGTCGGCATTGTGCCTTTTGTATTTAATTCCGATGCAATTTCTGTGTTTCATCGTCAATAAGACGGTCAGAGGGATACAGTAAACCTGAAGTGAAGCATCGGAATCTATAACTAGTGTCACAGGAATGGTTAAAAACATAGACAGTAAGAAGAATCAGTTTTCTTGTACTTAAGTCGGCATTGTGCCTTTTGCATTTAATTCCGATGCAATTTCTGTGTTTCATCGTCAATAAGAAGGTCAGAGGGATACAGTAAACCTGAAGTGAGGCATCGGAATCTATAACTAGTGTCACAGGAATGGTTCATAACATAGACAGTAAGAAGAGTCAGTTTTCTTGTACTTAAGTCGCCATTGTGCCTTTTGTATTTAATTCCGATGCAATTTCTGTGTTTCGTCGTCAATAAGAAGGTCCAAGGGATACAGTAAACCTGTAGTGAAGCATCGGAATCTAAAACCGGTCTCACAGGAAAGGTTCAAAATATAGAAAGTAAGTAGAGCCAGGCTTCTTGTACTTGAGTCGGCATTGTACCTTTTGTATTTAATTCTGATGCAATTTCTGTGTTTCATCGTCACTAAGAAGTTCAGAGGGATACAGTAAACCTGAAGTGAAGCATCGGAATCTATAACTAGTGACACAGGAATGGTTCAAACATAGACAGTAAGAAGAATCTCTTTTCTTGTTCTAATATCGGCATTGTGCCTTCTCTACTTAATTCCGATGCAATTTCTGTGTTTCGTCGTCAATAAGAAGGTCCAAGGGATACTGTAAACCTGAAGTCAAGCATCGAAATCAAAGACTGGTCTCACAGGAACGGTTCAAAACATAGACAGTAAGAAGAGTCAGTCTCCTTGTACTTAAGTCGGCATTGTGCTTTATGTATTTAATTCCGATCCAATTTCTGTGTTTGATCGTCAATAAGAAGGTCCAGGGATACAGTAAACCTCAAGTGAAGTATCGGAATCTAAAACCGGTCTCACAGGAAAGGATCAAAACATAGACAGTAAGAAGAGCCAGTCTTCTTGTACTTGAGTCGGCATTGTGCCTTTTGTATTTAATTCAGATGCAATTTCTGTGTTTCATCGATAATAAGAAGGTCAGAGGGAAACAGTAA
Organism: Schistocerca serialis cubense; assembly: GCF_023864345.2. Lineage (NCBI taxonomy): Eukaryota > Metazoa > Arthropoda > Insecta > Orthoptera > Acrididae > Schistocerca > Schistocerca serialis. The sequence goes on from NW_026047583.1 coordinate 53,085,992, forward strand.
ACCTGAACTGAAGCATCGGAGTCTATAACTAGTGTCACAGGAATAGTTCAAAACATAGACAGTAAGAAGAGTTAGTTTTCTTGTACTTAAGTCGGCATTGTGCCCTTTCTATTTAATTCCGATGCAATTTTTGTATTTTTCGTCGTCAATAAGAAGGTCCAAGGGATACAGTAAACCTGAAGTGAAGCATCGGAATCTAAAACCGGTGTCACAGGAAGGGTTCAAAATATAGGCAGTAAGAAAAGCCAGTCTTCTTGTGCTTGAGTCGGCAATGGCTTTTGAATTTAATTCCGATGCAATTTCGGCGTTTCATCGTCAATACGACGGTCAGAGGGATACAGTAAAACTGAAGTGAAGCTTCGGAATCTATAACTAGTGTCACAGGAATGGTTCAAACCATAGACAGTAAGAAGAGTCAGTTTTCTTGTACTTAAGTCAACATTGTGCCTTTTCTGTTTAATTCCGATGCAAATTCTGTGTTTCATCATCAATAAGAAGGTCGGAGGGGTACAGTTAACCTGAAGTGAAGCATTGGAATCTATAACTAGTGTCACAGGAATGGTTCAAAACATAGACAGTAAGAAGAGCCAGTCTTCTTGTACTAGAGTCGGCATTGTGCCTTTTGTATTTAATTCCTATGCAATTCCTATGTTTCATCGTCAATAAGAAGGTCAGAGGGATACAGTAAACCTGAAGTGAACCATCGGAATCCATAACTAGCGTCACAGGAATGGTTCAAAGCATAGACAGTAAGAAGAGTCAGTCTTCTTGTACTTAAGTCGGCATTGTGCCATTTGTTTGTATTCCGATGCAATTTCTGCGTTTCATCGTCATTAAGAAAGTCAGAGCGATGCAGTATACCAGAAGCGAAGCATCGGAATCTAAAACCGGTCTCGCGGGAAAGGTACAGAATATAGACAGTAAGAAGAGCCAGTCTTCTTGTACTAGAGTCGGGATTGTGCCTTTTGTATTTAATTCCGATGCAATTTTTGTGTTTCATCGTCAATAAGAAGGTCAGAGGGATACAGTAAACCTGAAGTGAAGCATCGGAATCTAAAACCGGTCTCACAGAAAAGGTTCAAATCATAGACAGTAAGAAGAGCCAGTCTTATTGTACTTGAGTCAGCATTGTGCCTTTTGTATTTAATTCCGGTGCAATTTCTGTGTTTCATCGTCAATAAGACGGTCAGAGGGATACAGTAAACCTGAAGTGAAGCATCGGAATCCATAACTAGTGTCACAGGAATGGTTCGAATCATAGCAGTAAGAAGAGTGAGTTTCCGTGTGCTTAAGTCGGCATTGTGCCTTTTCTATTTAATTCCGATGCAATTTCTGTGTTTGGTCGTCAATAAGAAGGTCGGCGGCATACAGTAAACCTAAAGTGAAGAATCGGAATCTATAACTAGTGTCACGGGAATGGTTCAAGGCATAGACAGTAAGAAGAGTCAGTTTTCTTGTACTGAAGTCGGCATTATGCCTTTTGAATTTAATTCCGATGCAATATCTGTGTTTCATCGTCAATAAGACGGTCAGAGGGATACAGTAAACCTGAAGTGAAACATCGGAATCTATAACTAGTGTCACAGGAATGGTTCAAAACATAGACAGTAAGAAGAGACAGTCTTCTTGTACTTGAGTTGGCTTTGTGCCTTTTGTATTTAATTCCGATGCAATTTCTGTGTTTCATCGTCAATAAGAGGGTCAGAGGGATACAGTAATCCTGAAGTGAGCCATCGGAATCAATAACTCGTGTCACAGGAATGGTTCAAAACATAGACAGTAAGAAGAGTCAGTCTTCTTGTACTTAAGTCGGCATTGTGCCTTTTGTTTGTATTCCGATGCAATTTCTGTGTTTTATCGTCAATAGGAAGGTCAGAGTGATAGAGTAAACCTGATGTGAAGCATCGGAATCTATAACTAGTGTCACAGAAGTGGTTCAAAACATAGACAGTAAGAAGAGTCAGTTTTCTTGCAATTATGTCGGCATTGTGCTTTTCTATTTAATTCCGATGCAATTTCTGTGTTTCATGGGCAATACGACGGTCAGAGGGATACAGTAAACCTGAAGTGAAGCATCGGAATCTATAATAAGTGTCACAGGAGTGGTTCAAAACATAGACAGTAAGAAGAGTCAGTTTTCTTGTACTTAAGTCGGCATTGTGCTTTTCTATTTATTTCCCATGCAATTTCTGTGTTTCGTCGCCAATAAGAAGGTCCAAGGGATACAGTAAACCTGAAGTGAAGCACCGGAGTCTATAACTAATGACACAGGAATTGTTCAAAATATAGACAGTAATAAGAGTCAGTTTTCTGTACTTAAGTCGCCATTGTGCCTTTTATAATTAATTCCGATGCAATTTCTCTGTTTCATCTTCAATAAGAGGGTCAGAGGGATACAGTAATCCTGAAGTGAAGCATCGGAATATATAACTAGTGTCACAGGATAGGTTAAAACCATAGACAGTAAGAAGAGTAAGTTTTCTGGTACTTAAGTCGGCGTTGTGCCTTTTCTGTTTAATTCCGATGCAAATTCTGCGTTTCATCATCAATAAGAATGTCGAAGGGGTACAGTAAAAATGAAGTGAAGCTTCGGAATCTATAACTAGTGTCACAGGAATGGTTCAAAACGTAGAGAGTAAGAAGAGTCAGTTTTCTTGTACTTAAGTCTGCATTGTGCCTTTTGTATTTATTTCCGATGCAATTTCTGTGATCCATCGTCAATAATAAGGTCCAAGGGATTTAGTATACATGAAGTGAATCATCGGAATCTATAACAAGTGTCACAGGAATGGTTAAAACCATAGACAGTAAGAAGAGTCAGTTTTCTTGTACTTAAGTCGTCATTGTGCCTTTTCTGTTTAATTCCGATGCAATTTTTGTGTTACATCATCAATAACAAGGTCGGAGGGGTACGGTAAACCTGAAGAGAAGCATCGGAATCTATAACTAGTTGTTACAGGAAAGGTTCAAAACATAGACAGTAAGAAGAGTCAGTTTTCTTGTACTTAAGTCGGCATTGTGCTTTATGTATTTAATTCCGATGCAATTTCTGTGTTTCATCGTCAATAAGAAGGTGCAAGGGATACATTAAACCTTAAGTCAAGCATCGGAATCTAAAACCGGTCTCACAGGAGAGGTTCAAAGCATAGACAGTAAGATGAGCCAGTCTTCTTGTACTTTAGTCTTTATTGTGCCTTTTGTATTTAATTACGATGCAAATTCTGTGTTTCACGTCAATAAGAACGTGTGAGGGATACAGTAAACGTGAAGTGAAACATCGGAATCTATAACTAGTGTCACAGGAATGGTTCAAAACATAGGCAGTAAGAAGAGTCAGTCTTCTTGTACTTGAGTTGGCATTGTGCCTTTTGTATTTAATTCCGATGCAATTTCTGTGTTTCATCGTCAATAAGAAGGTCAGAGGGATACATTAAACCTGAAGTGAACCATCGGAATCAATAACTCGTGTCACAGGAATGCTTCAAAACATAGACAGTAAGAAGAGTCAGTCTTCTTGTCCTTAAGTCGGCATTGTGCCTTTTGTTTGTATTCCGATGCAATTTCTGTGTTTCATTGTCAATAAGAAGGTCAGAGGGATACAGTAAACCTGAAGTGAAGCATCGGAATCTATAACTAGTGTCACAGGAGTGGTTCAAAACATAGACAGTAAGAAGAGTCAGTTTTCTTGTTCTTACGTCGGCATTGTGCTTTTCTATTTAATTCCGATGCAATTTCTGTGTTTCATGGGCAATAAGACGGTCAGAGGGATACAGTAAAGATGAAGTGAAGCATCAAAATCTATAATAAGTGTCACAGGAGTGGTTCAAAATATAGACAGTAAGAAGAGTCAGTTTTCTTGTACTTAAGTCGGCATTGTGCTCTTCTATTTAATTCCGATGCAATTTCTGTGTTTCGTCGTCAATAAGAAAGTCCAAGGGGTACAGTAAGCCTGAAGTGAAGAATCGGAATCTATAACTAGTGTCACAGGAATGGTTAAAGACATAGACAGTAAGAAGAATCAGTTTTCTTGTACTTAAGTCAGCATTGAGCTTTTATATTTATTTCCGACGCAATTTCTGTGTTTCTTCGTCAATAAGAAGGTTCAAGGGATACAGTAAACCTGAAGTGAAGCATCGGAATCTATAACTAACGACACAGGAATGGTTCAAAGCATCGACAGTAAGAAGAGTCAGTCTTCCTTTACTTAAGTCGGCATTGTGCCTTTTGTTTGTATTCCGATGCAATTTCTGCGTTTCATCGTCATTAAGAAGGTCAGAGCGATGCAGTATACCTGAAGCGAAGCATCGGAATCTAAAACCGGTCTCACAGGTAAGGTACAGAATATAGACAGTAGGAAGAGCCAGTCTTCTTGTACTAGAGTCGGGATTGTGCCTTTTGTATTTAATTCCGATGCAATTTCTGTGTTTCATCGTCAATAAGAAGGTCAGAGGGATACAGTAAACCTGAAGTGAAGCGTCGGAATCCATAACTAGTGTCACAGGAATGGTTAAAAACATAGACAGTAAGAGGAGTCAGTTTTCTTGTTCTTAAGTCGGCATTGTGCCTTTTCTATTGAATTCCGATGCAATTTCTGTGTTTCGTCGTCAATGAGAAAGTGCAAGGGATGCAGTATACCTGAAGTGAAGCATCGGAATCTAAAACGGGTCTCACAGGAAAGGTTCAAAACATAGACAGTTAGAAGAGCCAGTCTTCTTGTACTTGAGTCGGCTTTGTGCCTTTTGTATTTAATTCCGATGCAATTTCTGTGTTTCATCGTCAATAAGGTCAGAGGGATACAGTAAACCCGAAGTGATGCATCAGAACCTATAACTAGTGTCACAGGAATGGTTCAAACCATAGACAGTAAGAAGAGTCAGTTTACTTGTACTTAAGTCGACACTGTGCCTTTTCCATTTAATTCCGATGCAGTTTCTGTGTTTCGTCGTCAATAAGAAGGTCCAAGGGATACAGTAAACCTGAAGTGAAGCATCGGAATCTAAAACCGGTATCACAGGAAAGGTTCAAAATATAGACAGTACGAAGAGCCAGTCTTCTCATGCTTGAGTCGGCATTGTGCCCTTTGTATATAATTCCGATGCAATTTCTGTGTTTCATCGTCATTAAGAAGGTGAGAGGGATACAGTAAAGCTGAAGTGAAGCAACGGAATCTATAACTATTGTCACAATAATGGTTCAAAGCATAGACAGTAAGAAGAGTCGGTTTTCTTATACTTAAGTCGGCATTGTGCCTTTTGTATTTAATTCCGATGCAAATTCTGTGTTTCATCCTCAATAAGAAGGGCAGAGGGATACAGTAAACCTGAAGTGATGCATCGGAACCTATACCTAGTGTCACAGGAATGGTTCAAATCATAGACAGTAAGAAGAGTCAGTTTTCTTGTATTTAAGTCGAGATTGTGCCTTTTCTATTTACTTCCGATGTAGTTTCTGTGTTTCGTCGTCAATAAGAAGGTCCAAGGGATAAAGAAAACCTGAAGTGAAGGGTCGGAATCTAAAACCGGTAACCCAGGAAAGGTTCAAAACATAGACAGTAAGAAGAGCCTGTCTTCTAGTACTTGTGTCGGCATTGTGCCTTTTGTATTTAAATCCGATGCAATTTCTGTGTTTCATCGTCAATACCAAAGTCAGAGGGATACAGTAAACCTGAAGTGAAGCATCGGAATCTATAACTAGTGTCACAGGAATGGTTCAAAGCATAGACAGTAAGAAGAGTCAGTTTTCCTGTACTTAAGTCGACATTGTGCCTTTTCTATTTAATTCCGATGCAGTTTCTGTGTTTCGTCGGCAAAAGAAGGTCCAAAGGATACAGTAAACCTGAAGTGAATCATCCGCAACTAAAACCGGTATCACAGGAATGGTTCAAAACATTGACAGTAAGAAGAGCCAGTCTTCTTGTACTTGAGTCGGCATTGTGCCTTTTGTATTTAATTCCGATGCAATTTCTGTGTTTCATCGTCAATAAGAAGGTCAGAGGGACATAGTAAACCTGAAGTGAAGCATCGGAATCTATAACTAGTGTCACAGGAATGGTTCAAAGCATAGACAGTAAGAAGAGTCGGTTTTTTTATACTTAAATCAGCATTGTGCCTTCTGTATTTAATTCCGATGTAATTTCTGTGTTTCATCGTCAATAAGAAGGGCAGAGGGATACAGTAAACCTGAAGTGATGCATCGGAACGTATAACTAGTGTCACAGGAATTGTTCAAATCATAGACAGTAAGAACAGTCAGTTTTCTTGTACTTAAGTCAACATTGTGCCTTCTCTATTTACTTCCGATGCAGTTTCTGTGTTTCGTCGTCAATAAGAAGGTCCAAGGGATACTGTAAACCTGAAGTCAAGCATCAAATTCAAAGACTGGTCTCACAGGAGAGGTTCAAAACATAGACAGTAAGAAGAATCAGTTTTCTTGTACTTAAGTCGGCATTGTGCCTTTTGTATTTAATTCCGATGCAATTTCTGTGTTTGATCGTCAATAAGAAGGTCCAAGGGATACAGTAAACCTGAAGTGAAGCATCGGAATCTAAAACCGGTCTCACTGGAAAGGTTGAAAACATAGACAGTAAGAACAGCCAGTCCTCTTGTACTTCAGTCGGCAGTGTGCTTTTGGACTTAATTCAGATGCAATTTCTGTGTTTCATCGTCAATAAGAAGGTCAGAGGGAAACAGTAAACCTGAAGTGAAGCATCACAATCTATAAGTAGTGTCACAGGAATGGTTCAAAACATAGACAGTAAGAAGAGTCAGTCTTCTTGTACTTAAGTGGGGATTGTGCCATTTGTATTTAATTCCGATGCAATTTCTGTGTTTCATCGTCAATAAGAAGGTCAGCTGGATACAGTAGACCTGAAGTGAAGCATCGGAATCTGTAACTAGTGTCACAGGAATGGTTCAAAACATAGACAGGAAGAAGAACCAGCCTTCTTGCACTCGAGTCGGCATTGTGCCTTTTGTATTTACTTCCGATGCAGTTTCTGTGTTTCGTCGTCAATAAGAAGGTCCAAGGGATACTGTAAACCTGAAGTCAAGCATCAAAATCAAAGACTGGTCTCACAGGAAAGGTTCAAAACATAGACAGTAGGAAGAATCAGTTTTCTTGTACTTAAGTCGGCATTGTGCCTTTTGTATTTAATTCCGATGCAATTTCTGTGTTTCATCGTCAATATGAAGGTCAGGGGGATACGGTAAACCTGAAGTGAAGCATCCGAATCTAAAACTAGTGTCACAGGAATGGTTCAAAACATAGGCAGTAGGAAGAGGCAGTCTTCTTGTACTTAAGACGGCATTCAGCTTTTTGTATTTAATTCCGATGCAATTTCTGTGTTTTATCGTCAATAAGAAGGTCAGAGGGATACAGTAAAATTGAAGTGAAGCATCGGAATCTATAACTTGTGTCACAGGAGTGATTCAAAACATAGACAGTAAGATGAGTCAGTCTTCTTGTACTTAAGTAGGGCATTGTACCTTTTGTATTTAATTCCGATGCAATTTCTGCGTTCCATCGTCAATAAGAAGGTCAGCTGGATACAGTAAACCTGAAGTGAAGCATCGGAATCTATAACTAGTGCCACAGGAATGGTTTAAAACATAGACAGTGAGAAGAGCCAGTCTTCTTGTACTTGAGGCGGCATTGTGCATTTCGTATTTAATTCCGATCAATTTTCTGTGTTTGATCGTCAATAAGAAGGTAAGAGGGATACAGTAAACCTGAAGTGAAGCATCGGAATCGATACCTAGTGCCACAGGAATGATTCAAAAAATAGACAGTAAGAAGAGTCAGTCTTCTTGTACTTCAGTCGGCATTGTGCCTTTTGTATATAATTCCGATGCAATTTCTGTGTTTCATCGTCAATAAGAAGGTCAGAGGGATACAGTATTCCTGAAGTGAGTCATCGGAATCTATAACTAGTGTCACAGGAATGGTTCAAAACATAGGCAATAAGAAGAATTAATTTTCTTGTACTTAAGTCGGCATTGTGCCTTTTGTATTTAATTCCGATGCCATTTCTGCGTTTCATCGTCAATAAGACGGTCAGAGGGATACAGTAAACCTGAAGTGAAGCATCGGAATCTATAACTAGTGTCCCAGGAATGGTTCATAACATAGACAGTAAGAAAAGTCAGTTTCTTGTACTTAAGTCGGCATTGTGCCTTTTGTATTTAATTCCGATTCAATTTCTGTGTTTCGTCGTCAATAAGAAGGTCCAAGGGATACAGTAAACCTGAAGTGAAGCATCGGAATCTAAAACTAGTGTCACAGGAATTGTTCAAATCATAGACAGTAAGAAGAGTCAGTTTTCTTGTACTTAAGTCGACAGTGTGCCTTTTCTATTTACTTCCGATGCAGTTTCTGTGTTTCGTTGTCAATAAGAAGGTCCAAGGGATACAGTAAACCTGAAGTGAACGGTCTGAATCTAAATCCGGTAACCCAGGAAAGGTTAAAACATAGACAGTAAGAAGAGCCTGTCTTCTAGTACTTCAGTCGGCATTGTGCCTTTTGTATTTAATTCCGATGCAATTTCTGTGTTTCATCGTCAATAAGACGGTCAGAGGGATACAGTAAACCTGAAGTGAAGCATCGGAATCTATAACTAGTGTCACAGGAATGGTTAAAAACATAGACAGTAAGAAGAATCAGTTTTCTTGTACTTAAGTCGGCGTTGTGCCTTTTGTGTTTAATTCCGATGCAATTTCTGTGTTTCATCGTCAATAAGAAGGTCAGAGGGATACAGTAAACCTGAAGTGAAGCATCGGAATTTATAACTAGTGTCACAGGAATGGTTCATAACATAGACAGTAAGAAGAGTCAGTTTTCTTGTACTTAAGTCGGCATTGGGCCTTTTGTATTTAATTCCGATGCAATTTCTGTGTTTCGTCGTCAATAAGAAGGTCCAAGAGATACAGTTAACCTGAAGTGAAGCTACGGAATCTAAAACCGGTCTCACAGGAAAGGTTCAAAACATAGAAAGTAAGTAGAGCCAGTCTTCTTGTACTTGAGTCGGCATTGTGCCTTTTGTATTTAATTCTGATGCAATTTCTGTTTCATTGCCAATAAGAAGGTCACAGGGATACAGTAAACCTGAAGTGAAGCATCGGAATCTATAACTAGTGTCACAGGAATGGTTCAAACATAGACAGTAAGAAGACTCTGTTTTCTTGTTCTAAAGTAGGCATTGTGCCTTCTCTATTTAATTCCGATGCAATTTCTGTGTTTTGTCGTCAATAAGAAGGTCCAAGGGATGCTGTAAACCTGAAGTCAAGCATCAAAATCAAAGACTGGTCTCACAGGAAAGGTTCAAAGCATAGTCAGTAAGAAGAATCAGTTTTCTTGTACTTAAGTCGGCATTGTGCCTTTTGTATTTAATTCTGATGCAATTTCTGTAATTCATCGTCAATAAGAAGGTCAGAGGGATACAGTAAACCTGAAGTGAAGCATCGGAATCTATAACTAGTGTCACAGGAATGGTTCAAAGCATAGACAGTAAGAAGAGTCAGTTTTCTTGTACTTAAGTCGGCATTGTGCCTTTTGCATTTAATTCCGATGCAATTTCTGTGTTTCGTCGTCAATAAGAAGGTCCAAGAGATACAGTAAACCTGAAGTGAAGCATCGGAATCTAAAACCGGTCTCACAGGAAAGGTTCAAAACATAGAAAGTAAGTAGAGCCAGTCTTCTTGTACTTAAGTCGGCATTGTGCGTTTTTTATTTAATTCCGATGCAATTTCTGTGTTTGATCGTCAATAAGAAGGTCCATGGATACAGTAAACCTGAAGTGAAGCATCGGAATCTAAAACCGGTCTCACAGGAAAGGTTCAAAACATTGACAGTAAGAAGAGCCAGTCTTCTTGTATTTGAGTCGGCATTGTGCCTTTTGTATTTAATTCAGATGCAATTTCTGTGTTTCATCGTCAATAAGAAGGTCAGAGGGAAACAGTAAGCCTGAAGTGAAGAATCGGAGTCTATAACTAGTGTCACAGGAATAGTTCAAAACATAGACAGTAAGAAGTGTTAGTTTTCTTGTACTTAAGTCGGCATTGTGCCTTTGCTATTTAATTCCGATGCAATTGCTGTATTTTTCGTCGTCAATAAGAAGGTCCAAGGGATACAGTAAACCTGAAGTGAAGCATCGGAATCTAAAACCGGTCTCACAGGAAAGGTTCAAAACATAGGCAGTAAGAAGAGCCAGTCTTCTTGTGCTTGAGTCGGCATTGTGCTTTTGAATTTAATTCCGATGCAATATCTGTGTTTCATCGTCAATACGAAGGTCAGAGGGATACAGTAAAACTGAAGTGAAGCTTCGGAATCTATAACTAGTGTCACAGGAATGGTTCAAAGCATAGACAGTAAGAAGCGTCAGTCTTCTTGTACTTAAGTCAGCATTGTGCCATTTGTATTTATTTCCGATGCAATTTCTGTGTTTCATCGTCAATAAGAAGGTCAGCTGGATACAGTAGTCCTGAAGTGAAGCATCGGAATCTATAACTAGTGTCGCAGGAATGGTTCAAAACATAGACAGGAAGAAGAGCCAGTCTTCTTGTACTCGAGTCGGCATTGTGCCTTTTGTATTTAATTCCGATGCAATTTCTGTGTTTCATCGTCAATACAACGGTCTGAGGGATACAGTAAACCTGATGTGAAGCATCGGAGTCTATAACTAGTGTCACAGGAATGGTTCAAAACATAGGCAGTAAGAAAAGTCAGTCTTCTAGTACTTGAGTCGGCATTGTGCCTTTTGTATTTAATTTCGATGCAATTTCTGTGTTTCGTCGTCAATAAGAATGTTAGAGGGAAACAGTAAACCTGAAGTGAAACATCGGAATCTATAACTAGTGTCACAGGAACGGTTCAAAACATAGACAGAAAGAAGAGTCAGTCATCTTGTACTTAAGTCGGCATTATGCCTTTTGAATTTAATTCCGATGCAATATCTGTGTTTCATCGTCAATAAAAAGATCAGAGGGATACAGTAAACCTGAAGTGAAGCATCGGAATCTATAACTAGTGTCACAGGAATGGTTCAGAATATAGACAGTAAGAAGAGTCAGTTTTCTTGTACTTAAGTCGGCATTGTGCCTTTTGTAATTAATTCCGATGCAATTTCTGTGGTTCATCGTCAATAAGAAGGTCAGCGGGATATAGTAAACCTGAAGTGATGCATCGGAACGTATAACTAGTGTCACAGTAGTGGTTCAAAACATAGACAGGAAGAAGATTCAGTTCTCTTGCACTTAAGTCGGCATTGTGCCTTTTCTATTTAATTCCGATGCAATTTCTGTGTTTCGTCGTCATTAAGAAGGGCCAAGGGATACAGTAAACCCGAGGTGAAGCATCGGAATATAGAACCGGTATCACAGGAAAGGTTCAAAATATAGACAGTAAGAAGAGCAAGACTGCTTGTACTTCACTCTTCATTGTGCCTTTTGTATTTAATTCCGATGCAATATCTGTCTTTCATCGTCAATATGAAGGTCAGAGGGATACAGTAAACCTGAAGTTGAGCATCGGAATCTATAACTTGTGTCGCAGGAGTGATTCAAAACATAGACAGTAAGATGAGTCAGTCTTCTTGTACTTAAGTAGGGCATTGTACCTTTTGTATTTAATTCCGATGCAATTTCTGCGTTTCATCGTCAATAAGAAGGTCAGCTGGATACAGTAAACCTGAAGTGTAGCATCGGAATCTATAACTAGTGTCACAGGAATGGTTCAAAACATAGACAGTTAGAAGAGCCAGTCTTCTTGTACTTGAGTCGGCACTGTGCCTTTAGTATTTAATCCGATCAATTTTCTGTGTTTGATCGTCAATAAGAAGGTAAGAGGGATACAGTAAACCTGAAATGAAGCATCGGAATCTATAACTAGTGCCACAGGAATGATTCAAAACATAGACAGTAAGAAGAGTCAGTCTTCTTGTACTTAAGTCGGCATTGTGCCTTTTGTATATAATTCCGATGCAATTTCTGTGTTTCATCGTCAATAAGAAGGTCAGAGGGATACTGTAAACCTGAAGTGAAGCATCGGAATCTATAACTAGTGTCACAGGAATGGTTCAAAACATAGACAGTAAGAAGAGCCAGTCTTCTTGTGCTTGAGTCGGCATTGTTCCTCTTGTATTCAATTCCGATGCAATTTCTGTGTTTCATCGTCAATAAGAAGGTCAGACGGATACAGTAAACCTGAAGTGAAGCATCGGAATCTATAACTAGTGTCACAGGAATGGTTCAAAACATAGACAGTAAGAAGAATCAGTTTTTTTGTACTAAAGTCGGCATTGTGCCTTTTGTGTTTAATTCCGATGCAATTTCCGTGATTCATCCTCAATAAGAAGGTCGGAGGGATACAGTAAACCTGAAGTGAAGTATCGGAATCTATAACTAGTGTCACAGGAATGGTTCAAAATATAGAGAGTAAGAAGAGTCAGTGTCTTGGTACTTAAGTCGGCATTGTGCCTTTTGTGTTTAATTCCGATGCAATTTCTGTGTTTCGTCGTCAATAAGAAGGTCCAAGGGATACAGTAAACGTGAAGTGAAGCATCGGAATCTAAAACCGGTCTCACAGGAAAGGTTCAAATCATAGAAAGTAAGTAGAGACAGTCTTCTTTTACTTGAGTCGGCATTGTGCCTTTTGTATTTAATTCTGATGCAATTTCTGTGTTTCATCGTCAATAAGAAGGTGAGAGGGATACAGTAAACCTGAAGTGAAGCATCGGAATCTATAACTAGTGTCACAGGAGTGGTTCAAACATAGACAGTAAGAAGACTCTGTTTTCTTGTTCTAAAGTCGGCATTGTGCCTTTTCTATTTAATTCCGATGCAATTTCTGTGTTTCGTCGTCAATAAGAAGGTCCAAGGGATACTGTAAACCTGAAGTCAAGCATCAAAATCAAAGACTGGTCTCACAGGAAAGGTTCAAAACATAGTAAGAAGAATCAGATTTCTTGTACTTAAGTCGGCATTGTGCCTTTTGTGTTTAATTCCGATGCAATTTCTGTGTTTCGTCGTCAATAAGAAGGTCCAAGGGATACAGTAAACCTGAAGTGAAGTATCGGAATCTATAACTAGTGTCACAGGAATGGTTCAAAGCACAGACAGTAAGAAGAGTCAGTCTTCTTGTACTTAAGTCGGCATTGGGCCTTTTGTATTTAATTCCGATGCGATTTCTGTGTTTGATCGTCAATAAGAAGGTCCCAGGGATACAGTACACGTGAAGTGAAGCATCGGAATCTAAAACCGGTCTCACAGATAAGGTTCAAAACATAGACAGTAAGAAGAGGCAGTCTTCTTGTACTTGAGTCGGCATTGTGCCTTTTGTATTTAATTCAGATGCAATTTCTGTGTTTCATCGTCAATAAGAAGGTCAGAGGGAAACAGTAAACCTGAAGTGAAGCATCGGAATCTATAACTAGTGTCACAGGAATAGTTCAAAACATAGACAGTAGGAAGAGTCAGTTTTCTTGTACTTAAGTCGGCATTGTGCCTTTTGTATTTAATTCCGATGCAATTTCTGTGTTTCATCGTCAATAAGAAGGTCAGAGGGATACAGTAAACCTGAAGTAAAGCATCGGAATCTATAACTAGTGTCACAGGAATAGTTCAAAACATAGACAGTAGGAAGAGTTAGTTTTCTTGTACTTAAGTCGGCATTGTGCCGTTTCTATTTAATTCCGATGCAATTTCTGTATTTTTCGTCGTCAATAAGAAGGTCCAAGGGATACAGTAAACCTGAAGTGAAGCTTCGGAATCTAAAACCGGTCTCACAGGAATGGTTCATAACATAGACACTAAGAAGAGTCAGTTTCTTGTACTTAACTTGGCATTGTGCCTTTTGTATTTAATTCTGACTCAATTTCTGTGTTTCGTCGTCAATAAGAAGGTCCAAGGGATACAGTAAACCTGAAGTGAAGCATCGGAATCTAAAACTAGTGTCACAGGAATTGTTCAAATCATAGACAGTAAGAAGAGTCACTTTTCTTGTACTTAAGTCGACATTGTGCCTTTTCTATTTACTTCCGATGCAGTTTCTGTGTTTCGTTGTCAATAAGAAGGTCTAAGGGATACAGTAAACCTGAAGTGAAGGGTCGGAATCTAAAACCGGTAACCCAGGAAAGGTTCAAAACATAGACAGTAAGAAGAGCCTGTGTTCTAGTACTTGAGTCGTCATTGTGCCTTTTGTATTTAATTCCGATGCAATTTCTGTGTTTCATCGTCAATAAGAAGGTCAGAGGGATACAGTAAACCTGAAGCCAAGCATCGGAATCTATAACTAGTGTCACAGGAATGGTTCAAAACATTGACAGTAGGAAGAGTCAGTTTTCTTGTACTTAAGTCGGCATTGTGCCTTTTGTATTTAATTCCGATGCAATTTCTGTGTTTCATCGTCAATAAGAAGGTCAGAGGGATACAGTAAACCTGAAGTAAAGCATCGGAATCTATAACTAGTGTCACAGGAATGGTTCATAACATAGACAGTAAGAAGAGTCAGTTTTCTTGTACTTAAGTCGCCATTGTGCTTTTTGTATTTAATTCCGATGCAATTTCTGTGTTTCGTCCTCAATAAGAAGGTCCAAGGGATACAGTAAACCTGTAGTGAAGCATCGGAATCTAAAACCGGTCTCACAGGAAACGTTCAAAACATAGAAAGTAAGTAGAGCCAGGCTTCTTGTACTTGAGTCGTCATTGTGCCTTTTGTATATAATTCCGATGCAATTTCTGTGTTTCATCGACAATAAGAAGGTCAGAGGGATACTGTAAACCTGAAGTGAATCATCGGAATCTATAACTAGTGTCACAGGAATGGTTCAAAACATAGACAGTAAGAAGAGCCAGTTTTCTTGTACTAAAGTTAGCATTGTGCCTTTTGTATTTAATTCCGATGCAATTTCTGTGTTTCATCCTCAATAAGAAGGTCAGAGGGATACAGTAAACCTGAAGTGAAGTATCGGAATCTATAACTAGTGTCACAGGAATGGTTCAAATATAGAGAGTAAGAAGAGTCAGTCTTTTGGTACTTAAGTCGGCATTGTTCCTCTTGTATTCAATTCCGATGCAATTTCTGTGTTTCATCGTCAATAAGAAGGTCAGACGGATACAGTAAACCTGAAGTGAAGCATCGGAATCTATAACTAGTGTCACAGGAATGGTTCAAAACACAGACAGTAAGAAGAATCAGTTTTCTTGTACTAAAGTCGGCATTGTGCCTTTTGTGTTTAATTCCGATGCAATTTCCGTGATTCATCCTCAATAAGAAGGTCGGAGGGATACAGTAAACCTGAAGTGAAGTATCGGAATCTATAACTAGTGTCACAGGAATGGTTCAAAATATAGAGAGTAAGAAGAGTCAGTGTCTTGGTACTTAAGTCGGCATTGTGCCTTTTGTGTTTAATTCCGATGCAATTTCTGTGTTTCGTCGTCAATAAGAAGGTCCAAGGGATACAGTAAACGTGAAGTGAAGCATCGGAATCTAAAACCGGTCTCACAGGAAAGGTTCAAATCATAGAAAGTAAGTAGAGACAGTCTTCTTTTACTTGAGTCGGCATTGTGCCTTTTGTATTTAATTCTGATGCAATTTCTGTGTTTCATCGTCAATAAGAAGGTGAGAGGGATACAGTAAACCTGAAGTGAAGCATCGGAATCTATAACTAGTGTCACAGGAGTGGTTCAAACATAGACAGTAAGAAGACTCTGTTTTCTTGTTCTAAAGTCGGCATTGTGCCTTTTCTATTTAATTCCGATGCAATTTCTGTGTTTCGTCGTCAATAAGAAGGTCCAAGGGATACTGTAAACCTGAAGTCAAGCATCAAAATCAAAGACTGGTCTCACAGGAAAGGTTCAAAACATAGTAAGAAGAATCAGATTTCTTGTACTTAAGTCGGCATTGTGCCTTTTGTGTTTAATTCCGATGCAATTTCTGTGTTTCGTCGTCAATAAGAAGGGCCAAGGGATACAGTAAACCTGAAGTGAAGTATCGGAATCTATAACTAGTGTCACAGGAATGGTTCAAAGCATAGACAGTAAGAAGAGTCAGTCTTCTTGTACTTAAGTCGGCATTGGGCATTTTGTATTTAATTCCGATGCGATTTCTGTGTTTGATCGTCAATAAGAAGGTCCCAGGGATACAGTAAACGTGAAGTGAAGCATCGGAATCTAAAACCGGTCTCACAGATAAGGTTCAAAACATAGACAGTAAGAAGAGGCAGTCTTCTTGTACTTGAGTCGGCATTGTGCCTTTTGTATTTAATTCAGATGCAATTTCTGTGTTTCATCGTCAATAAGAAGGTCAGAGGGAAACAGTAAACCTGAAGTGAAGCATCGGAATCTATAACTAGTGTCACAGGAATAGTTCAAAACATAGACAGTAAGAAGAGTTAGTTTTCTTGTACTTAAGTCGGCATTGTGCCGTTTCTATTTAATTCCGATGCAATTTCTGTATTTTTCGTCGTCAATAAGAAGGTCCAAGGGATACAGTAAACCTGAAGTGAAGCTTCGGAATCTAAAACCGGTCTCACAGGAATGGTTCATAACATAGACACTAAGAAGAGTCAGTTTCTTGTACTTAACTTGGCATTGTGCCTTTTGTATTTAATTCTGACTCAATTTCTGTGTTTCGTCGTCAATAAGAAGGTCCAAGGGATACAGTAAACCTGAAGTGAAGCATCGGAATCTAAAACTAGCGTCACAGGAATTGTTCAAATCATAGACAGTAAGAAGAGTCAGTTTTCTTGTACTTAAGTCGACATTGTGCCTTTTCTATTTACTTCCGATGCAGTTTCTGTGTTTCGTTGTCAATAAGAAGGTCTAAGGGATACAGTAAACCTGAAGTGAAGGGTCGGAGTCTAAAACCGGTAACCCAGGAAAGGTTCAAAACATAGACAGTAAGAAGAGCCTGTGTTCTAGTACTTGAGTCGTCATTGTGCCTTTTGTATTTAATTCCGATGCAATTTCTGTGTTTCATCGTCAATAAGAAGGTCAGAGGGATACAGTAAACCTGAAGTCAAGCATCGGAATCTATAACTAGTGTCACAGGAATGGTTGAAAACATTGACAGTAGGAAGAGTCAGTTTTCTTGTACTTAAGTCGGCATTGTGCCTTTTGTATTTAATTCCGATGCAATTTCTGTGTTTCATCGTCAATAAGAAGGTCAGAGGGATACAGTAAACCTGAAGTGAAGCATCGGAATCTATAACTAGTGTCACAGGAATGGTTCATAACATAGACAGTAAGAAGAGTCAGTTTTCTTGTACTTAAGTCGCCATTGTGCTTTTTGTATTTAATTCCGATGCAATTTCTGTGTTTCGTCCTCAATAAGAAGGTCCAAGGGATACAGTAAACCTGTAGTGAAGCATCGGAATCTAAAACCGGTCTCACAGGAAAGGTTCAAAACATAGAAAGTAAGTAGAGCCAGGCTTCTTGTACTTGAGTCGGCATTGTGCCTTTTGTATATAATTCCGATGCAATTTCTGTGTTTCATCGACAATAAGAAGGTCAGAGGGATACTGTAAACCTGAAGTGAATCATCGGAATCTATAACTAGTGTCACAGGAATGGTTCAAAACATAGACAGTATGAAGAGCCAGTTTTCTTGTACTAAAGTTAGCATTGTGCCTTTTGTATTTAATTCCGATGCAATTTCTGTGTTTCATCCTCAATAAGAAGGTCAGCGGGATACAGTAAACCTGAAGTGAAGTATCGGAATCTATAACTAATGTCACAGGAATGGTTCAAAATATAGAGAGTAAGAAGAGTCAGTCTTTTGGTACTTAAGTCGGCATTGTGCCTTTTGTATTTAATTTCGATGCAATTTCTGTGTTTCGTCGTCAATAAGATTGTTAGAGGGAAACAGTAAACCTGAAGTGAAACATCGGAATCTATAACTAGTGTCACAGGAAAGGTTCAAAACATAGAAAGTAAGTAGAGCCAGGCTTCTTGTACTTAAGTCGGCATTATGCCATTTGAATTTAATTCCGATGCAATATCTGTGTTTCATCGTCAATAAAAAGATCAGAGGGATACAGTAAACCTGAAGTGAAGCATCGAAATCTATAACTAGTGTCACAGGAATGGTTCAAAATATAGACAGTAAGAAGAGTCAGTTTTCTTGTACTTAAGTCGGCATTGTGCCTTTTGTAATTAATTCCGATGCAATTTCTGTGGTTCATCGTCATTAAGAAGGTCAGCGGGATACAGTAAACCTGAAGTGATGCATCGGAACCTATAACTAGTGTCACAGTAGTGGTTCAAAACATACACAGGAAGAAGATTCAGTTCTCTTGCACTTAAGTCGGCATTGTGCCTTTTCTATTTAATTCGGATGCAATTTCTGTGTTTCGTTGTCATTAAGAAGGTCCAAGGGATACAGTAAACCTGAAGTGAAGCATCGGAATATAGAACCGGTATCACAGGAAAGGTTCAAAATATAGACAGTAAGAAGAGCAAGACTGCTTGTACTTCACTCTTCATTGTGCCTTTTGTATCTAATTCCGATGCAATATCTGTGTTTCATCGTTAATATGAAGGTCAGAGGGATACAGTAAACCTGAAGTGAAGCATCGGAATCTATAACTAGTGTCACAGGAATGGTTTAAAACATAACAGTAAGAAGAATCAGTTTTCTTCTTCTTAAGTCGACATTGGGCCTTTTGTATTTAATTCCGATGCAATTTCTGTGTTTCATCGTCAATAAGAAGGTCAGAGAGATACAGTGAACCTGACGTGATGCATCGGAATCTATAACTAGTGACACAGTAGTGGTTCAAAACATAGACAGGAAGAAGATTCAGTTCTCTTGCACTTAAGTCGGCATTGTGCCTTTTCTATTTAATTCCGATGCAATTTCTGTGTTTCGTTGTCATTAAGAAGTTCCAAGGGATACAGTAAACCTGAAGTGAAGCATCGGAATATAGAACCGGTATCACAGGAAAGGTTCAAAATATAGACAGTAAGAAGAGCAAGACTGCTTGTACTTCACTCTTCATTGTGCCTTTTGTATTTAATTCCGATGCGATTTCTGTGTTTCATCGTCAATAAGACTGTCAGAGGGATACAGTAAACCTGAAGTGAAGCATCTTAAGCTATAACTAGTGTAACAGGAATGGTTCAAAGTATAGACAGTAAGAAGAGCCAGTCTTCTTGTACTTGAGTCGGCATTGTGCCTTTTGTATTTAATTCCGATCAATTTTCTGTGTTTGATCGTCAATAAGAAGGACAGAGGGATACAGTAAACCTGAAGTGAAGCATCGGAATCTATAACTGGTGTCACAGGAATGGTTCATAACATAAAAACTAAGAAGAGTCAGTTTCTTGTACTTAACTCGGCATTGTGCCTTTTGTATTTAATTCTGATTCAATTTCTGTGTTTCGTCGTCAATAAGAAGGTCCAAGGGATACAGTAAACCTGAAGTGAAGCATCGGAATCTAAAACTAGTGTCACAGGAATTGTTCAAATCATAGACAGTAAGAAGAGTCAGTTTTCTTGTACTTAAGTCGACATTGTGCCTTTTCTATTTACTTCCGATGCAGTTTCTGTGTTTCGTTGTCAATAAGAAGGTCCAAGGGATACAGTAAACCTGAAGTGAAGGGTCGGAATCTAAAAACCGGTAACCCAGGAAAGGTTCAAAACATAGACAGTAATAAGAGCCTGTGTTCTAGTACTTGAGTCGGCATTGTGCCTTTTGTATTTAATTCCGATGCAATTTCTGTGTTTCATCGTCAATAAGACGGTCAGAGGGATACAGTAAACCTGAAGTGAAGAATCGGAATCTATATCTAGTGTCACAGGAATGGTTAAAAACATAGACAGTAAGAAGAATCAGTTTTCTTGTACTTAAGTCGGCATTGTGCCTTTTGCATTTAATTCCGATGCAATTTCTGTGTTTCATCGTCACTAAGAAGGTCTGAGGGATACAGTAAACCTGAAGTGAAGCATCGGAATCTATAACTAGTGACACAGGAATGGTTCAAACATAGACAGTAAGAAGACTCTCTTTTCTTGTTCTAATATCGGCATTGTGCCTTCTCTACTTAATTCCGATGCAATTTCTGTGTTTCGTCGTCAATAAGAAGGTCCAAGGGATACTGTAAACCTGAAGTCAAGCATCGAAATCAAAGACTGGTCTCACAGGAACGGTTCAAAACATAGACAGTAAGAAGAGTCAGTCTCCTTGTACTTAAGTCGGCATTGTGCTTTATGTATTTAATTCCGATCCAATTTCTGTGTTTGATCGTCAATAAGAAGGTCCAGGGATACAGTAAACCTCAAGTGAAGTATCGGAATCTAAAACCGGTCTCACAGGAAAGGATCAAAACATAGACAGTAAGAAGAGCCAGTCTTCTTGTACTTGAGTCGGCATTGTGCCTTTTGTATTTAATTCAGATGCAATTTCTGTGTTTCATCGATAATAAGAAGGTCAGAGGGAAACAGTAAACCTGAACTGAAGCATCGGAGTCTATAACTAGTGTCACAGGAATAGTTCAAAACATAGACAGTAAGAAGAATTAGTTTTCTTGTACTTAAGTCTACATTGTGCCCTTTCTATTTAATTCCGATGCAATTTTTGTATTTTTCGTCGTCAATAAGAAGGTCGAAGGGATACAGTAAACCTGAAGTGAAGCATCGGAATCTAAAACCGGTCTCACAGGAAAGGTTCAAAACATAGAAAGTAAGTAGAGCCAGGCTTCTTGTACTTGAGTCGGCATTGTGCCTTTTGTATATAATTCCGATGCAATTTCTGTGTTTCATCGACAATAAGAAGGTCAGAGGGATACTGTAAACCTGAAGTGAATCATCGGAATCTATAACTAGTGTCACAGGAATGGTTCAAAACATAGACAGTAAGAAGAGCCAGTTTTCTTGTACTAAAGTTAGCATTGTGCCTTTTGTATTTAATTCCGATGCAATTTCTGTGTTTCATCCTCAATAAGAAGGTCAGAGGGATACAGTAAACCTGAAGTGAAGTATCGGAATCTATAACTAGTGTCACAGGAATGGTACAAAATATAGAGAGTAAGAAGAGTCAGTCTTTTGGTACTTAAGTCGGCATTGTGCCTTTTGTATTTAATTTCGATGCAATTTCTGTGTTTCGTCGTCAATAAGATTGTTAGAGGGAAACAGTAAACCTGAAACGAAACATCGGAATCTATAACTAGTGTCACAGGAACGGTTCAAAACATAGACAGAAAGAAGAGTCAGTCATCTTGTACTTAAGTCGGCATTATGCCATTTGAATTTAATTCCGATGCAATATCTGTGTTTCATCGTCAATAAAAAGATCAGAGGGATACAGCAAACCTGAAGTGAAGCTTCGGAATCTATAACTAGTGTCACAGGAGTGGTTCAAAACATAGACAGTAAGAAGAGCCAGTCTTCTTGTACTTACGTCGGCATTGTGCCTTTTGTATTTAATTCCGATGCAATTTCTGTGTTTCATCGTCAATAAGAAGGTCAGAGGGATACAGTAAACCTGAAGTGAAGCATCGAAATCTATAACTAGTGTCACAGGAATGGTTCAAAATATAGACAGTAAGAAGAGTCAGTTTTCTTGTACTTAAGTCGGCATTGTGCCTTTTGTAATTAATTCCGATGCAATTTCTGTGGTTCATCGTCATTAAGAAGGTCAGCGGGATACAGTAAACCTGAAGTGATGCATCGGAACCTATAACTAGTGTCACAGTAGTGGTTCAAAACATACACAGAAAGAAGATTCAGTTCTCTTAAACTTAAGTCGGCATTGTGCCTTTTCTATTTAATTCGGATGCAATTTCTGTGTTTCGTTGTCATTAAGAAGGTCCAAGGGATACAGTAAACCTGAAGTGAAGCATCGGAATATAGAACCGGTATCACAGGAAAGGTTCAAAATATAGACAGTAAGAAGAGCAAGACTGCTTGTACTTCACTCTTCATTGTGCCTTTTGTATTTAATTCCGATGCAATATCTGTGTTTCATCGTTAATATGAAGGTCAGAGGGATACAGTAAACCTGAAGTGACGCATCGGAATCTATAACTAGTGTCACAGGAATGGTTTAAAACATAACAGTAAGAAGAATCAGTTTTCTTCTTCTTAAGTCGACATTGGGCCTTTTGTATTTAATTCCGATGCAATTTCTGTGTTTCATCGTCAATAAGAAGGTCAGAGAGATACAGTGAACCTGACGTGATGCATCGGAATCTATAACTAGTGACACAGTAGTGGTTCAAAACATAGACAGGAAGAAGATTCAGTTCTCTTGCACTTAAGTCGGCATTGTGCCTTTTCTATTTAATTCCGATGCAATTTCTGTGTTTCGTTGTCATTAAGAAGGTCCAAGGGATACAGTAAACCTGAAGTGAAGCATCGGAATATAGAACCGGTATCACAGGAAAGGTTCAAAATATAGACAGTAAGAAGAGCAAGACTGCTTGTACTTCACTCTTCATTGTGCCTTTTGTATTTAATTCCGATGCGATTTCTGTGTTTCATCGTCAATTAGACTGTCAGAGGGATACAGTAAACCTGAAGTGAAGCATCTTAAGCTATAACTAGTGTAACAGGAATGGTTCAAAGTATAGACAGTAAGAAGAGCCAGTCTTCTTGTACTTGAGTCGGCATTGTGCCTTTTGTATTTAATTCCGATCAATTTTCTGTGTTTGATCGTCAATAAGAAGGTCAGAGGGATACAGTAAACCTGAAGTGAAGCATCGGAATCTATAACTGGTGTCACAGGAATGGTTCATAACATAGACACTAAGAAGAGTCAGTTTCTTGTACTTAACTCGGCATTGTGCCTTATGTATTTAATTCTGATTCGATTTCTGTGTTTCGTCGTCAATAAGAAGGTCCAAGGGATACAGTAAACCTGAAGTGAAGCATCGGAATCTAAAACTAGTGTCACAGGAATTGTTCAAATCATAGACAGTAAGAAGAGTCAGTTTTCTTGTACTTAAGTCGACATTGTGCCTCTTCTATTTACTTCCGATGCAGTTTCTGTGTTTCGTTGTCAATAAGAAGGTCCAAGGGATACAGTAAACCTGAAGTGAAGGGTCGGAATCTAAAACCGGTAACCCAGGAAAGGTTCAAAACATAGACAGTAATAAGAGCCTGTGTTCTAGTACTTGAGTCGGCATTGTGCCTTTTGTATTTAATTCCGATGCAATTTCTGTGTTTCATCGTCAATAAGACGGTCAGAGGGATACAGTAAACCTGAAGTGAAGCATCGGAATCTATAACTAGTGTCACAGGAATGGTTAAAAACATAGACAGTAAGAAGAATCAGTTTTCTTGTACTTAAGTCGGCATTGTGCCTTTTGCATTTAATTCCGATGCAATTTCTGTGTTTCATCGTCACTAAGAAGGTCAGAGGGATACAGTAAACCTGAAGTGAAGCATCGGAATCTATAACTAGTGACACAGGAATGGTTCAAACATAGACAGTAAGAAGACTCTCTTTTCTTGTTCTAATATCGGCATTGTGCCTTCTCTACTTAATTCCGATGCAATTTCTGTGTTTCGTCGTCAATAAGAAGGTCCAAGGGATACTGTAAACCTGAAGTCAAGCATCGAAATCAAAGACTGGTCTCACAGGAACGGTTCAAAACATAGACAGTAAGAAGAGTCAGTCTCCTTGTACTTAAGTCGGCATTGTGCTTTATGTATTTAATTCCGATCCAATTTCTGTGTTTGATCGTCAATAAGAAGGTCCAGGGATACAGTAAACCTCAAGTGAAGTATCGGAATCTAAAACCGGTCTCACAGGAAAGGATCAAAACATAGACAGTAAGAAGAGCCAGTCTTCTTGTACTTGAGTCGGCATTGTGCCTTTTGTATTTAATTCAGATGCAATTTCTGTGTTTCATCGATAATAAGAAGGTCAGAGGGAAACAGTAAACCTGAACTGAAGCATCGGAGTCTATAACTAGTGTCACAGGAATAGTTCAAAACATAGACAGTAAGAAGAGTTAGTTTTCTTGTACTTAAGTCGGCATTGTGCCCTTTCTATTTAATTCCGATGCAATTTTTGTATTTTTCGTCGTCAATAAGAAGGTCCAAGGGATACAGTAAACCTGAAGTGAAGCATCGGATTTTAAAACCGGTCTCACAGGAAAGGTTCAAAATATAGGCAGTAAGAAAAGCCAGTCTTCTTGTGCTTGAGTCGGCATTGGCTTTTGAATTTAATTCCGATGCAATGTCTGTGTTTCATCGTCAATACGAAGGTCAGATGGATACAGTAAAACTGAAGTGAAGCTTCGGAATCTATAACTAGTGTCACAGGAATGGTTCAAAACATAGACAGTAAGAAGATCCAATCTTCTTGTACTTGAGTCGGCATTGTCCCTTTAGTATTTAATTCCCATCAATTTTCTGTGTTTCATCGTCAATAAGAAGGTCAGAGGGATACAGTAAACCTGAAGTGAAGCATCGGAATCTATAACTAGTGTCACAGGAATGGTTCAAAATATAGACAGTAAGAAGAGTCAGTTTTCTTGTACTTAAGTCGGCATTGTGCCTTTTGTAATTAATTCCGATGCAATTTCTGTGGTTCATCGTCAATAAGAAGGTCGGCGGGATACAGTAAACCTGAAGTGATGCATCGGAACCTATAACTAGTGTCACAGTAGTGGTTCAAAACATAGACAGGAAGAAGATTCAGTTCTCTTGCACTTAAGTCGGCATTGTGCCTTTTCTATTTAATTCCGATGCAATTTCTGTGTTTCGTCGTCATTAAGAAGGTCCAAGGGATACAGTAAACCTGAGGTGAAGCATCGGAATATAGAACCGGTATCACAGGAAAGGTTCAAAATATAGACAGTAAGAAGAGCAAGACTGCTTGTACTTCACTCTTCATTGTGCCTTTTGTATTTAATTCCGATGCAATATCTGTGTTTCATCGTCAATATGAAGGTCAGAGGGATACAGTAAACCTGAAGTGAACATCGGAATCTATAACTAGTGTCACAGGAATGGTTTAAAACATAGACAGTAAGAAGAATCAGTTTTCTTGTACTTAAGTCGACATTGGGCCTTTTGTATTTAATTCCGATGCAATTTCTGTGTTTCATCGTCAATAAGAAGGTCAGAGGGATACAGTGAACCTGAAGTGATGCATCGGAATCTATTACTAGTGTCACAGTAGTGGTTCAAAACATAGACAGGAAGAAGATTCAGTTCTCTTGCACTTATTTCGGCATTGTGTCTTTTCTATTTAATTCCGATGCAATTTCTGTGTTTCGTTGTCATTAAGAAGGTCCAAGGGATACAGTAAACCTGAAGTGAAGCATCGGAATATAGAACCGGTATCACAGGAAAGGTTCAAAATATAGACAGTAAGAAGAGCAAGACTGCTTGTACTTCACTCTTCATTGTGCCTTTGATATTTAATTCCGATGCAATTTCTGTGTTTCATCGTCAATAAGACTGTCAGAGGGATACAGTAAACCTGAAGTGAAGCATCGGAATCTATAACTAGTGTCACAGGAATGGTTCAAAGCATAGACAGTAAGAAGAGCCAGTCTTCTTGTACTTGAGTCGGCTTTGTGCCTTTTGTATTTAATTCCGATCAATTTTCTGTGTTTGATCGTCAATAAGAAGGTCAGAGGGATACAGTAAACCTGAAGTGAAGCATCGGAATCTATAACTAGTGTCACAGGAATGGTTCATAACATAGACACTAAGAAGAGTCAGTTTCTTGTACTTAACTCGGCATTGTGCCTTTTGTATTTAATTCTGACTCAATTTCTGTGTTTCGTCGTCAATAAGAAGGTCCAAGGGATACAGTAAACCTGAAGTGAAGCATCGGAATCTAAAACTAGTGTCACAGGAATTGTTCAAATCATAGACAGTAAGAAGAGTCAGTTTTCTTGTACTTTAGTCGGCATTGTGCCTTTTGTAAT
Source organism: Schistocerca serialis cubense (assembly GCF_023864345.2). Classification (NCBI taxonomy): domain Eukaryota; kingdom Metazoa; phylum Arthropoda; class Insecta; order Orthoptera; family Acrididae; genus Schistocerca; species Schistocerca serialis. The sequence goes on from NW_026047583.1 coordinate 53,111,869, forward strand.
TAATTCCGATGCAATTTCTGGGGTTCATCGTCAATAAGAAGGTCAGCGGGATACAGTAAACCTGAAGTGATGCATCGGAACCTATAACTAGTGTCACAGTAGTGGTTCAAAACATAGACAGGAAGAAGATTCAGTTCTCTTGCACTTAAGTCGGCATTGTGCCTTTTCTATTTAATTCCGATGCAATTTCTGTGTTTCGTCGTCATTAAGAAGGTCCAAGGGATACAGTAAACCTGAGGTGAAGCATCGGAATATAGAACCGGTACCACAGGAAAGGTTCAAAATATAGACAGTAAGAAGAGCAAGACTGCTTGTACTTCACTCTTCATTGTGCCTTTTGTATTTAATTCCGATGCAATATCTGTGTTTCATCGTCAATATGAAGGTCAGAGGGATACAGTAAACCTGAAGTGAACATCGGAATCTATAACTAGTGTCACAGGAATGGTTTAAAACATAGACAGTAAGAAGAATCAGTTTTCTTGTACTTAAGTCGACATTGGGCCTTTTGTATTTAATTCCGATGCAATTTCTGTGTTTCATCGTCAATAAGAAGGTCAGAGGGATACAGTGAACCTGAAGTGATGCATCGGAATCTATTACTAGTGTCACAGTAGTGGTTCAAAACATAGACAGGAAGAAGATTCAGTTCTCTTGCACTTATTTCGGCATTGTGTCTTTTCTATTTAATTCCGATGCAATTTCTGTGTTTCATTGTCATTAAGAAGGTCCAAGGGATACAGTAAACCTGAAGTGAAGCATCGGAATATAGAACCGGTATCACAGGAAAGGTTCAAAATATAGACAGTAAGAAGAGCAAGACTGCTTGTACTTCACTCTTCATTGTGCCTTTGGTATTTAATTCCGATGCAATTTCTGTGTTTCATCGTCAATAAGACTGTCAGAGGGATACAGTAAACCTGAAGTGAAGCATCGGAATCTATAACTAGTGTCACAGGAATGGTTCAAAGCATAGACAGTAAGAAGAGCCAGTCTTCTTGTACTTGAGTCGGCTTTGTGCCTTTTGTATTTAATTCCGATCAATTTTCTGTGTTTGATCGTCAATAAGAAGGTCAGAGGGATACAGTAAACCTGAAGTGAAGCATCGGAATCTATAACTAGTGTCACAGGAATGGTTCATAACATAGACACTAAGAAGAGTCAGTTTCTTGTACTTAACTCGGCATTGTGCCTTTTGTATTTAATTCTGACTCAATTTCTGTGTTTCGTCGTCAATAAGAAGGTCCAAGGGATACAGTAAACCTGAAGTGAAGCATCGGAATCTAAAACTAGTGTCACAGGAATTGTTCAAATCATAGACAGTAAGAAGAGTCAGTTTTCTTGTACTTAAGTCGACATTGTGCCTTTTCTATTTACTTCCGATGCAGTTTCTGTGTTTCGTTGTCAATAAGAAGGTCTAAGGGATACAGTAAACCTGAAGTGAAGGGTCGGAATCTAAAACCGGTAACCCAGGAAAGGTTCAAAACATAGACAGTAAGAAGAGCCTGTGTTCTAGTACTTGAGTCGTCATTGTGCCTTTTGTATTTAATTCCGATGCAATTTCTGTGTTTCATCGTCAATAAGAAGGTCAGAGGGATACAGTAAACCTGAAGTCAAGCATCGGAATATATAACTAGTGTCACAGGAATGGTTCAAAACATTGACAGTAGGAAGAGTCAGTTTTCCTGTACTTAAGTCGGCATTGTGCCTTTTGTATTTAATTCCGATGCAATTTCTGTGTTTCATCGTCAATAAGAAGGTCAGAGGGATACAGTAAACCTGAAGTGAAGCATCGGAATCTATAACTAGTGTCACAGGAATGGTTCATAACATAGACAGTAAGAAGAGTCAGTTTTCTTGTACTTAAGTCGCCATTGTGCTTTTGTATTTAATTCCGATGCAATTTCTGTGTTTCGTCGTCAATAAGAAGGTCCAAGGGATACAGTAAACCTGTAGTGAAGCATCGGAATCTAAAACCGGTCTCACAGGAAAGGTTCAAAACATAGAAAGTAAGTAGAGCCAGGCTTCTTGTACTTGAGTCGGCCTTGTGCCTTTTGTATATAATTCCGATGCAATTTCTGTGTTTCATCGACAATAAGATAGTCAGAGGGATACTGTAAACCTGAAGTGAATCATCGGAATCTATAACTAGTGTCACAGGAATGGTTCAAAACATAGACAGTAAGAAGAGCCAGTTTTCTTGTACTAAAGTTAGCATTGTGCCTTTTGTATTTAATTCCGATGCAATTTCTGTGTTTCATCCTCAATAAGAAGGTCAGAGGGATACAGTAAACCTGAAGTGAAGTATCGGAATCTATAACTAGTGTCACAGGAATGGTTCAAAATATAGAGAGTAAGAAGAGTCAGTCTTTTGGTACTTAAGTCGGCATTGTGCCTTTTGTATTTAATTTCGATGCAATTTCTGTGTTTCGTCGTCAATAAGAATGTTAGAGGGAAACAGTAAACCTGAAGTGAAACATCGGAATCTATAACTAGTGTCACAGGAACGGTTCAAGACATAGACAGAAAGAAGAGTCAGTCATCTTGTACTTAAGTCGGCATTATGACATTTGAATGTAATTCCGATGCAATATCTGTGTTTCATCGTCAATAAAAAGATCAGAGGGATACAGTAAACCTGAAGTGAAGCTTCGGAATCTATAACTAGTGTCACAGGAGTGGTTCAAAACATAGACAGTAAGAAGAGCCAGTCTTCTTGTACATACGTCGGCATTGTGCCTTTTGTATTTAATTCCGATGCAATTTCTGTGTTTCATCGTCAATAAGAAGGTCAGAGGGATACAGTAAACCTGAAGTGAAGCATCGGAATCTATAACTAGTGTCACAGGAATGGTTCAAAGTATAGACAGTAAGAAGAGTCAGTTTTCTTGTACTTAAGTCGGCATTGTGCCTTTTGTAATTAATTCCGATGCAATTTCTGTGGTTCATCGTCAATAAGAAGGTCAGCGGGATACAGTAAACCTGAAGTGATGCATCGGAAACTATAACTAGTGTCACAGTGGTGGTTCAAAACATAGACAGGAAGAAGATTCAGTTCTCTTGCACTTAAGTCGGCATTGTGCCTTTTCTATTGAATTCGGATGCAATTTCTGTGTTTCGTTGTCATTAAGAAGGTCCAAGGGATACAGTAAACCTGAAGTGAAGCATCGGAATCTAAAACTAGTGTCACAGGAATTGTTCAAATCATAGACAGTAAGAAGAGTCAGTTTTCTTGTACTTAAGTCGACATTGTGCCTTTTCTATTTACTTCCGATACAGTTTCTGTGTTTCGTTGTCAATAAGAAGGTCCAAGGGATACAGTAAACCTGAAGTGAAGGGTCGGAATCTAAAACCGGTAACCCAGGAAAGGTTCAAAACATAGACAGTAATAAGAGCCTGTGTTCTAGTACTTGAGTCGGCATTGTGCCTTTTGTATTTAATTCCGATGCAATTTCTGTGTTTCATCGTCAATAAGACGGTCAGAGGGATACAGTAAACCTGAAGTGAAGCATCGGAATCTATAACTAGTGTCACAGGAATGGTTAAAAACATAGACAGTAAGAAGAATCAGTTTTCTTGTACTTAAGTCGGCATTGTGCCTTTTGCATTTAATTCCGATGCAATTTCTGTGTTTCATCGTCACTAAGAAGGTCAGAGGGATACAGTAAACCTGAAGTGAAGCATCGGAATCTATAACTAGTGACACAGGAATGGTTCAAACATAGACAGTAAGAAGACTCTCTTTTCTTGTTCTAATATCGGCATTGTGCCTTCTCTACTTAATTCCGATGCAATTTCTGTGTTTCGTCGTCAATAAGAAGGTCCAAGGGATACTGTAAACCTGAAGTCAAGCATCGAAATCAAAGACTGGTCTCACAGGAACGGTTCAAAACATAGACAGTAAGAAGAGTCAGTCTCCTTGTACTTAAGTCGGCATTGTGCTTTATGTATTTAATTCCGATCCAATTTCTGTGTTTGATCGTCAATAAGAAGGTCCAGGGATACAGTAAACCTCAAGTGAAGTATCGGAATCTAAAACCGGTCTCACAGGAAAGGATCAAAACATAGACAGTAAGAAGAGCCAGTCTTCTTGTACTTGAGTCGGCATTGTGCCTTTTGTATTTAATTCAGATGCAATTTCTGTGTTTCATCGATAATAAGAAGGTCAGAGGGAAACAGTAAACCTGAACTGAAGCATCGGAGTCTATAACTAGTGTCACAGGAATAGTTCAAAACATAGACAGTAAGAAGAGTTAGTTTTCTTGTACTTAAGTCGGCAATGTGCCCTTTCTATTTAATTCCGATGCAATTTTTGTACTTTTCGTCGTCAATAAGAAGGTCCAAGGGATACAGTAAACCTGAAGTGAAGCATCGGAATCTAAAACCGGTCTCACAGGAAAGGTTCCAAATATAGGCAGTAAGAAAAGCCAGTCTTCTTGTGCTTGAGTCGGCATTGGCTTTTGAATTTAATTCCGATGCAATGTCTGTGTTTCATCGTCAATACGAAGGTCAGATGGATACAGTAAAACTGAAGTGAAGCTTCGGAATCTATAACTAGTGTCACAGGAATGGTTCAAAACATAGACAGTAAGAAGATCCAATCTTCTTGTACTTGAGTCGGCATTGTCCCTTTAGTATTTAATTCCGATCAATTTTCTGTGTTTCATCGTCAATAAGAAGGTCAGAGGGATACAGTAAACCTGAGGTGAAGCATCGGAATATAGAACCGGTATCACAGGAAAGGTTCAAAATATAGACAGTAAGAAGAGCAAGACTGCTTGTACTTCACTCTTCATTGTGCCTTTTGTATTTAATTCCGATGCAATATCTGTGTTTCATCGTCAATATGAAGGTCAGAGGGATACAGTAAACCTGAAGTGAACATCGGAATCTATAACTAGTGTCACAGGAATGGTTTAAAACATAGACAGTAAGAAGAATCAGTTTTCTTGTACTTAAGTCGACATTGGGCCTTTTGTATTTAATTCCGATGCAATTTCTGTGTTTCATCGTCAATAAGAAGGTCAGATGGATACAGTGAACCTGAAGTGATGCATCGGAATCTATTACTAGTGTCACAGTAGTGGTTCAAAACATAGACAGGAAGAAGATTCAGTTCTCTTGCACTTATTTCGGCATTGTGTCTTTTCTATTTAATTCCGATGCAATTTCTGTGTTTCGTTGTCATTAAGAAGGTCCAAGGGATACAGTAAACCTGAAGTGAAGCATCGGAATATAGAACCGGTATCACAGGAAAGGTTCAAAATATAGACAGTAAGAAGAGCAAGACTGCTTGTACTTCACTCTTCATTGTGCCTTTGGTATTTAATTCCGATGCAATTTCTGTGTTTCATCGTCAATAAGACTGTCAGAGGGATACAGTAAACCTGAAGTGAAGCATCGGAATCTATAACTAGTGTCACAGGAATGGTTCAAAGCATAGACAGTAAGAAGAGCCAGTCTTCTTGTACTTGAGTCGGCTTTGTGCCTTTTGTATTTAATTCCGATCAATTTTCTGTGTTTGATCGTCAATAAGAAGATCAGAGGGATACAGTAAACCTGAAGTGAAGCATCGGAATCTATAACTAGTGTCACAGGAATGGTTCATAACGTAGACACTAAGAAGAGTCAGTTTCTTGTACTTAACTCGGCATTGTGCCTTTTGTATTTAATTCTGACTCAATTTCTGTGTTTCGTCGTCAATAAGAAGGTCCAAGGGATACAGTAAACCTGAAGTGAAGCATCGGAATCTAAAACTAGTGTCACAGGAATTGTTCAAATCATAGACAGTAAGAAGAGTCAGTTTTCTTGTACTTAAGTCGACATTGTGCCTTTTCTATTTACTTCCGATGCAGTTTCTGTGTTTCGTTGTCAATAAGAAGGTCTAAGGGATACAGTAAACCTGAAGTGAAGGGTCGGAATCTAAAACCGGTAACCCAGGAAAGGTTCAAAACATAAACAGTAAGAAGAGCCTGTGTTCTAGTACTTGAGTCGTCATTGTGCCTTTTGTATTTAATTCCGATGCAATTTCTGTGTTTCATCGTCAATAAGAAGGTCAGAGGGATACAGTAAACCTGAAGTCAAGCATCGGAATCTATAACTAGTGTCACAGGAATGGTTCAAAACATTGACAGTAGGAAGAGTCAGTTTTCCTGTACTTAAGTCGGCATTGTGCCTTTTGTATTTAATTCCGAAGCAATTTCTGTGTTTCTTCGTCAATAAGAAGGTCAGAGGGATACAGTAAACCTGAAGTGAAGCATCGGAATCTATAACTAGTGTCACAGGAATGGTTCATAACACAGACAGTAAGAAGAGTCAGTTTTCTTGTACTTAAGTCGCCATTGTGCTTTTTGCATTTAATTCCGATGCAATTTCTGTGTTTCGTCGTCAATAAGAAGGTCCAAGGGATACAGTAAACCTGTAGTGAAGCATCGGAATCTAAAACCGGTCTCACAGGAAAGGTTCAAAACATAGAAAGTAAGTAGAGCCAGGCTTCTTGTACTTGAGTCGGCCTTGTGCCTTTTGTATATAATTCCGATGCAATTTCTGTGTTTCATCGACAATAAGAAGGTCAGAGGGATACTGTAAACCTGAAGTGAATCATCGGAATCTATAACTAGTGTCACAGGAATGGTTCAAAACATAGACAGTAAGAAGAGCCAGTTTTCTTGTACTAAAGTTAGCATTGTGCCTTTTGTATTTAATTCCGATGCAATTTCTGTGTTTCATCCTCAATAAGAAGGTCAGATGGATACAGTAAACCTGAAGTGAAGTATCGGAATCTATAACTAGTGTCACAGGAATGGTTCAAAATATAGAGAGTAAGAAGAGTCAGTCTTTTGGTACTTAAGTCGGCATTGTGCCTTTTGTATTTAATTTCGATGCAATTTCTGTGTTTCGTCGTCAATAAGAATGTTAGAGGGAAACAGTAAACCTGAAGTGAAACATCGGAATCTATAACTAGTGTCACAGGAACGGTTCAAGACATAGACAGAAAGAAGAGTCAGTCATCTTGTACTTAAGTCGGCATTATGCCATTTGAATTTAATTCCGATGCAATATCTGTGTTTCATCGTCAATAAAAAGATCAGAGGGATACAGTAAACCTGAAGTGAAGCTTCGGAATCTATAACTAGTGTCACAGGAGTGGTTCAAAACATAGACAGTAAGAAGAATCAGTTTTCTTCTTCTTAAGTCGACATTGGGCCTTTTGTATTTAATTCCGATGCAATTTCTGTGTTTCATCGTCAATAAGAAGGTCAGAGAGATACAGTGAACCTGAAGTGATGCATCGGAATCTATAACTAGTGTCACAGTAGTGGTTCAAAACATAGACAGGAAGAAGATTCAGTTCTCTTGCAATTAAGTCGGCATTGTGCCTTTTCTATTTAATTCCGATGCAATTTCTGTGTTTCGTTGTCATTAAGAAGGTCCAAGGGATACAGTAAACCTGAAGTGAAGCATCGGAATATAGAACCGGTATCACAGGAAAGGTTCAAAATAAAGACAGTAAGAAGAGCAAGACTGCTTGTACTTCACTCTTCATTGTGCCTTTTGTATTTAATTCCGATGCAATTTCTGTGTTTCATCGTCAATAAGACTGTCAGAGGGATACAGTTAACCTGAAGTGAAGCATCTTAATCTATAACTAGTGTCACAGGAATGGTTCAAAGTATAGACAGTAAGAAGAGCCAGTCTTCTTGTACTTGAGTCGGCATTGTGCCTTTTGTATTTAATTCCGATCAATTTTCTGTGTTTGATCGTCAATAAGAAGGTCAGAGGGATACAGTAAACCTGAAGTGAAGCATCGGAATCTATAACTAGTGTCACAGGAATGGTTCATAACATAGACACTAAGAAGAGTCAGTTTCTTGTACTTAACTCGGCATTGTGCCTTTTGTATATAATTCTGATACAATTTCTGTGTTTCGTCGTCAATAAGAAGGTCCAAGGGATACAGTAAACCTGAAGTGATGCATCGGAATCTAAAACTAGTGTCACAGGAATTGTTCAAATCATAGACAGTAAGAAGAGTCAGTTTTCTTGTACTTAAGTCGACATTGTGCCTTTTCTATTTACTTCCGATGCAGTTTTATGTGTTTCGTTGTCAATAAGAAGGTCCAAGGGATACAGTAAACCTGAAGTGAAGGGTCGGAATCTAAAACCGGTAACCCAGGAAAGGTTCAAAACATAGACAGTAATAAGAGCCTGTGTTCTAGTACTTGAGTCGTCATTGTGCCTTTTGTATTTAATTCCGATGCAATTTCTGTGTTTCATCGTCAATAAGAAGGTCAGAGGGATACAGTAAACCTGAAGTGAAGCATCGGAATCTATAACTAGTGTCACAGGAATGGTTAAAAACATAGACAGTAAGAAGAATCAGTTTTCTTGTACTTAAGTCGGCATTGTGCCTTTTGCATTTAATTCCGATGCAATTTCTGTGTTTCATCGTCAATAAGAAGGTCAGAGGGATACAGTAAACCTGAAGTGAGGCATCGGAATCTATAACTAGTGTCACAGGAATGGTTCATAACATAGACAGTAAGAAGAGTCAGTTTTCTTGTACTTAAGTCGCCATTGTGCCTTTTGTATTTAATTCCGATGCAATTTCTGTGTTTCGTCGTCAATAAGAAGGTCCCAGGGATACAGTAAACCTGAAGTGAAGCATCGGAATCTATAACTAGTGCCACAGGAATGATTCAAAACATAGACAGTAAGAAGAGTCAGTCTTCTTGTACTTAAGTCGGCATTGTGCCTTTTGCATATAATTCCGATGCAATTTCTGTGTTTCATCGTCAATAAGAAGGTCAGAGGGATACAGTAAACCTGAAGTGAAGCATCGGAATCTATAACTAGTGTCACAGGAATGGTTAAAAACATAGACAGTAAGAAGAATCAGTTTTCTTGTACTTAAGTCGGCATTGTGCCTTTTGCATTTAATTCCGATGCAATTTCTGTGTTTCATCATCAATAAGAAGGTCAGAGCGATACAGTAAACCTGAAGTGAGGCATCGGAATCTATAACTAGTGTCACAGGAATGGTTCATAGCATAGACAGTAAGAAGAGTCAGTTTTCTTGTACTTAAGTCGCCATTGTGCCTTTTGTATTTAATACCGATGCAATTTCTGTGTTTCATCGTCAATAAGAAGGTCAGAGGGATTCTGTAAACCTGAAGTGAAGCATCGGAATCTATAACTAGTGTCACAGGAATGGTTCAAACCATAGACAGTATGAAGAGTCAGTCTTCTTGTACTTAAGTCGGCATTGTGCATTTTGTATTTAATTCCGATGCGATTTTTGTGTTTGATCGTCAATAAGAAGGTCCAAGTGATACAGTAAACCTGAAGTGAAGCATCGGAATCTAAAACCGGTCTCACAGGAAAGGTTCAAAACATAGACAGTAAGAAGAGCCAGTCTTCTTGTACTTGAGTCGGCATTGTGCCTTTTGTATTTAATTGAGATGCAATTTCTGTGTTTCATCGTCAATAAGAAGGTCAGAGGGAAACAGTAAACCTGAAGTGAAGCATCGGAATCTATGACTAGTGTCACAGGAATAGTTCAAAACATAGACAGTAAGAAGAGTTAGTTTTCTTGTACTTAAGTCGGCGTTGTGCCTTTTCTAATTAATTCCGATGCAAATTCTGTATTTTTCGTCGTCATTAAGAAGGTCCAAGAAATACAGTAAACCTGCAGTGAAGCATCGGAATCTAAAACCGGTCTCACAGGAATAGTTCAAAACATAGACAGTAAGAAGAGTCAGTCTTCTAGTACTTGATTTGGCTTTGTGCCTTTTGTATATAATTCCGATGCAATATCTGTGTTTCATCGTCAATACGAAGGTCAGAGGGATACAGTTAAACTGAAGTGAAGCTTCGGAATCTATAACTAGCGTCACAGAAATGGTACAAAGCATAGACAGTAAGAAGAGTCAGTCTTCTTGTACTTAAGTCGGCATTGTGCCATTTGTATTTAATCCCGATGCAATTTCTGTGTGTCATTGGCAATAAGAAGGTCATCTGGATACAGTAGACCTGAAGTGAAGCATCGGAATCTATAACTAGTGTCACAGGAATGGTTCAAAACATAGACAGGAAGAAGAGCCAGTCTTTTTGTTCTCGAGTCGGCATTGTGCTTCTTGTATTTAATTCCGATGCAATTTCTGAGTTTCATCGTCAATACGACGGTCTGAGGGATACAGTAAACCTGATGTGAAGCATCGGAGTCTATAACTAGTGTCACAGGAATGGTTCAAAACATAGGCAGTAAGCAAAGTCAGTCTTCTAGTACTTGAGTCGGCATTGTGCCTTTTGTATTTAATTCCGATGCAATTTCTGTGTTTCATCGTCAATATGAAGGTCAGGGGGATACAGTAAACCCGAAGTGAAGCATCCGAATCAAAATCTAGTGTCACAGGAATGGTTCAAAACATAGGCAGTAGGAAGAGTCAGTCTTCTTGTACTTAAGACGGCATTCTGCTTTTTGTATTTAATTCCGATGCAATTTCTGTGTTTCATCGTCAATAAGAAGGTCAGAGGGACACAGTAAAGCTGAAGTGAAGCATCGGAATCTATAACTTGTGTCACAGGAGTGATTCAAAACATAGACAGTAAGATGAGTCAGTCTTATTGTACTTAAGTAGGGCATTGTACCTTTTGTATTTAATTCCGATGCAAATTCTGCGTTTCATCGTTAATAAGAAGGTCAGAGGGAAACTGTAAACCTGATGTGAAGCATCGGAATCTATAACTAGTGTCACAGGAATGGTTCAAAACATAGACAGTAAGAAGAGTCAGTTTTCTTGTACTAAAGTTAGCATTGTGCCATTTTGTATTAAATTCCGATGCAATTTCTGTGTTTCATCGTCAATAAGAAGGTCAGAGGGATACAGTGAACCTGAAGTGATGCATCGGAATCTATAACTAGTGTCACGGTAGTGGATCAAAACCTAGACAGGAAGAAGATTTAGTTCTCTTGCACTTAAGTCGGCATTGTGCCTTTTCTATTTAATTCCCATGCAATTTCTGTGTTTCGTTGTCATTAAGAAGGTCCAAGGGATACAGTAAACCTGAAGTGAAGCATCGGAATATAGAACCGGTATCACAGGAAAGGTTCAAAATATAGACAGTAAGAAGAGCAAGACTGCTTGTACTTCATTCTTCATTGTGCCTTTTGTATTTAATTCCGATGCAATTTCTGTGTTTCATCGTCAATAAGACTGTCAGAGGGATACAGTAAACCTGAAGTGAAGCATCGGAATCTATAACTAGTGTCACAGGAATAGTTCAAAGCATAGACAGTAAGAAGAGCCAGTCTTCTTGTACTTGAGTCGGCATTGTGCCTTTTGTATTTAATTCCGATCAATTTTCTGTGTTTGATCGTCAATAAGAAGGTTAGAGGGATACAGTAAACCTGAAGTGTCGCATCGGAATCTATAACTGGTGTCACAGTAATGGTTCAAAGCATAGACAGTAAGAAGAGTCAGTCTTCTTGTACATAAGTCGGCATTGGGCCTTTTGTATTTAATTCCGATGCAATTTCTGTGTTTCATCGTCAATAAGAAGGTCAGCTGGATACAGTAAACCTGAAGTGAAGCATCAGAATCTATGACTAGTGTCACAGGAATGGTTCTAAACATAGACAGTAAGAAGAGCCAGTCTTCTTGTACTTAAGTCGGCATTGTGCCTTGTGTATTTAATTCCGATGCAATTTCTGTGTTTCATCGTCAATAAGAAGGTCTGAGGGATACAGTAAACCTGAAGTGAAGCATCGGAATCTATAACTAGTGTCACAGGAATGGTTCAAAATATAGACAGCAAGAAGAGTCAGTTTTCTTGTACTTAAGTCGGCATTGTGCCTTTTGTAATTAATTCCGATGCAATTTCTGTGTTTCATCGTCAATAAGATGGTCAGCGGGATACAGTAAACCTGAAGTGATGCATCGGAATCTACAACTAGTGTCACTGGAATGGTTTAAAACATAGACAGTAAGAAGAATCAGTTTTCTTGTACTGAAGTCGACATTGGGCCTTTTGTATTTAATTCCGAGGCAATTTCTGTGTTTCATCGTCAATAAGAAGGTCAGAGGGATACAGTGAACCTGAAGTGATGCATCGGAATCTATAACTAGTGTCACAGTAGTGGTTCAAGACATAGACAGGAGGAAGATTTAGTTCTCTTGCACTTAAGTCGGCATTGTGCCTTTTCTATTTATTTCCGATGCAATTTCTGTGTTTCGTTGTCATTAAGAAGGTCCAAGGAATACAGTAAACCTGAAGTGAAGCATCGGAATATAGAACCGGTATCACAGGAAAGGTTCAAAATATAGACAGTAAGAAGAGCAAGACTGCTTGTACTTCACTCTTCATTGTGCTTTTGTATTTAATTCCGATGCAATTTCTGTGTTTCATCGTCAATAAGACTGTCAGACGGATACAGTAAACCTGAAGTGAAGCATCGGAATCTATAACTAGTGTCACAGGAATGGTTCAAAGCATAGACACTAAGAAGAGCCAGTCTTCTTGTACTTGAGTCGGCATAGTGCCTTTTGTATTTAATTCCGATGCAATTTCTGCGGTTCATCGTCAATATGAAGGTCAGAGGGATACAGTAAACCTGAAGTGAAGCATCGGAATCTATAACTAGTGTCACAGGAATGGTTTAAAACATAGACAGTAAGAAGAATCAGTTTTCTTGTACTTAAGTCGACATTGGGCCTTTTGTATTTAATTCCGAGGCAATTTCTGTGTTTCATCGTCAATAAGGTCAGAGGGATACAGTGAACCTGAAGTGATGCATCGGAATCTATAACTAGTGTCACAGTAGTGGTTCAATACATAGACAGGAAGAAGATTCAGTTCTCTTGCACTTAAGTCGGCATTGTGCCTTTTCAATTTAATTCCGATGCAATTTCTGTGTTTCGTTGTCATTAAGGAGGGCCAAGGAATACAGTAAACCTGAAGTGAAGCATCGGAATATAGAACCGGTATCACAGGAAAGGTTCAAAATATAGACAGTAAGAAGAGCAAGACAGCTTGTATTTCACTCTTCATTGTGCCTTTTGTATTTAATTCCGATGCGATTTCTGTGTTTCATCGTCAATAAGACTGTCAGAGGGATACAGTAAACCTGAAGTGAAGCATCGGAATCTATAACTAGTGTCACAGGAATAGTTCAAAGAATAGACAGTAAGAAGAGTCAGTCTTCTTGTACATAAGTCGGCATTGTGCCTTTTGTATTTAATTCCGATGCAATTTCTGTGTTTCATCGTCAGTACGACGGTCAGAGGGTTACAGTAAACCTGAAGTGAAGCATCGGAATCTAAAACTAGTGTCACAGGAATGGTTCAAAGCATAGGCAGTAGGAAGAGTCAGTCTTCTTGTACATAAGTCGGCATTGTGCCTTTTGTATTTAATTCCGATGCAATTTCTGTGTTTCATCGTCAATAAGAAGGTCAGAGGGATACAGCAAAACTGAAGTGAAGCATCGGAATCTATAACTTGCGTCACAGGAATGGTTCAAAACATAGTCGCTAAGAAGAGTCGGTTTTCTTGTACTTAAGTCGGCATTGTGCCTATTGTATTTAATGCCGATGCAATTTCTGTGTTTCATCGTCAATAAGAATGTCAAAGGGATACAGTAAACCTGAAGTGAAACATCGGAATCTATAACTAGTGTCGCAGGAATGGTTCATAACATAGACAGTAGGAAGAGTCAGTCTTCTTGTACTTAAGTCGGCATTGTGCCTTTTGCATATAATTCCGATGCAATATCTGTATTTCATCGTCAATAAGAAGGTCAGAGGGATTCAGTAAACCTAAAGTGAAGCATCGGAATCTATAACTAGTGTCACAGGAATGGTTGAAAACATAGACAGTAAGAAGAGTCAGTTTTCTTGTAGAAAGGTCGGCATTGTGCCTTTTGTATCTAATTCCGATGCAATTTCTGTGTTTCATCGTCAATAAGAAGGTCAGAGGGATACAGTAAACCTGAAGTGAAGCATCGGAATCTATAATTAGTGTCACAGGAATGGTTCAAAGCATAGACAGTAAGAAGAGTCAGTTTTCAATACAGAAGTCGGCATTGTGCCTCATGTATTTAATTCCGATGCAATTTCTGTGTTTCATCGTCAATATGAAGGTCAGAGGGATACAGTAAACCTGAAGTGATGCATTGGAACCTATTACTAGTGTCACAGGAATGGTTCAAAACATAGACAGTAAGAGGAGTCTGTTTTCTTGTACAAAAGTCTGCATTGTGCATTTTGTATTTAATTCCGACGCAGTTTCTATGTTTCGTCGTCAATAAGAAGGACCAAGGGATACAGTAAACCTGACGTGAAGCATCGGAATCTAAAACCGGTATCGCAGGAAAGGTTCAAAACATAGACAGTAAGAAGCGCCAGTCTTCTTGTACTTTAGTCGCATTGTGCCTTTTGTATTTAATTCCGATGCAATTTCTGTGTTTCTTCGTCAATAAGACGGTCAGAGGGTTACAGTAAACCTGAAGTGAAGCATCGGAATCTATTACTAGTGTCACAGGAATGGTTCAAATCATAGACAGAAAGAAGAGTCAGTCTTCTTGACCTGAAGCCGGCATTGTGCCTTTTTTATATAATTCCGATGCAATTTCTGTGTTTCATCGTCTATAAGAAGGTCTGAGGGATACAGTAAACCTGAAGTGAAGCATCGGAATCTGAAACTAGTGTCACAGGAATGGTTTAAAACATAGACAGTAGGAAGAGTCAGTCTTCTTGTACTAAAGTCGGCATTGTGCCTTTTGTATTTAATTCCAATGCAATTTCTGTGTTTCATCGTCGATAAGAAGGTCAGCTGGATACAGTAAACATGAAGTGAAGCATCGGAATCTATGACTAGTGTCACAGGAATGGTTCAAAACATAGAGAGTAAGAAGAGCCAGTCTTCTTGTACTAGAGTCGGCATTGTGCCTTTTGTATTTAATTCCGGTCAATTTTCTGTGTTTGATCGTCAATAAGAAGGTCAGAGGGATACAGTAAACCTGAAGTGAAGCATCGGAATCTAAAACTAGTGTCACAGGAATGGTTCAAATCATAGTTATTTAGAAGAGTCTGTTTTCTTGTACTTAAGTCGGCATTGTGTATTTTCTATTTAATTCCGATGCAGTTTCTATGTTTCGTAGACAACAAGAACGTCCAAGGGATACAGTACACCTGAAGTGAAGCATCGGAATCAATAACTAGTGTCACAGGAATGGTTCAAAACATAGACAGTAAGAGGAGTCAGTCTCCTTGTACTTAAGTCGCCATTGTGCCTTTTGTATTTAATTCCGACGCAATTTCTGTGTTTCATCGTCAATAAGAAGGTCAGCTGGATACAGTAAACCTGAAGTGAAGCATCGGAATCTATAACTTGTGTCACAGGAATGGTTCAAAACATAGATATTAAGAAGAGTCAGTTTTCTTGTACTTAAGTCGGCATTGTGCCTTTTCTATTTAATTCCGATGCAATTTCTGTGTTTCGTCGTCAATAAGTAGGTCCAAGGGAGACAGTAAACCTGATGTGAAGCATCGGAATCTAAAACCGGTCTCACAGGAAAGGTTCAAAACATAGACAGGAAGAAGAGCCAGACTTCTTGTACCTGAGTCGGCATTGTGCATTCTGTATTTAATTCTGATGCAATCTCTGTGTTTCATCGTCAATAAGACGGTCAGAGTGATACAGTAAACCTGAAGTGAAGCATCGGAATCTATAACTAGTGTCACAGGAATGGTTCAAAACATAGACAGGAATAAGAGTCAGCTTTCTTCTACATAAGTCGGCATAGTGCCTTTTCTATTTAATTCCGATGCAATTTCTGAGTTTCGTCGTCAATAAGAAAGTCCAAGTGATACAGTAAACCTGAAGTGAAGCATCGGAATCTAAAACTGGTCTCACAGGAACGGTTCAATACATAGACGGTAGGAAGAGCCAGTCTTCTTGTACTTGAGTGTGCATTGTGCCTTTTGTATTTAATTCCGATGCACATTCTGTGTTTCATCGTCAATACGAAGGTCAGCTGGATACAGTAAACCTGAAGTGAAGCATCGGAATCTCTAACTAGTGTCACAGGAATGGTTCAAATCATAGACAGGAAGAAGAGCAAGTCTTCTTGTACTTGAGTCGGCATTGTGCCTTTTTGTATTTAATTCCGATGCAATTTCTGTGTTCATCGTCAAAACGACGGTCAGGGGGATACAGTAAATCTGAAGTGAAGCATCGGAATCTATAACTAGTGTTACAGGAATGGTTCAAATCTTAGACAGTAAGAAGAGTCAGTCTTCTAGTACTTGAGTCGGCATTGTGCCTTTTGTATTTAATTCCGATGCAACGTCTGTCTTTCATCGTCAATAAGAAGGTCAGGGGGATACAGAAAAAATGCAGTGAAGGATCGGAATCTATAACTAGTGTCACAGGAATGGTTCAAAACATAGACAGTAAGAAGAGTCGGTCTTCTTGTACTTAAGTTGGCATTGTGCCTTGTGTATTTAATTCCGATGCAATTTCAGTGTTTCATCGTCAATAACCATGTCAGCTGCATACACTAAACATCAATAGAAGCATCGGAATCTATAACTAGTGTCACAGGAACGTTTCAAAACATAGATATTAAGAAGAGTCTGTATTTTTGTACTTAAGTCGGCATTGTGCCTTTTCTATTTAATTCCGATGCAATTTCTGTAATTCGTCGTCAATAAGAAGGTCCAAGGGAGACAGTAAACCTGAAGTGAAGCTTCGGAATCTAAAAGCGATCTCACAGGAAGGGTTCAAAACATAGACAGTAAGAAGAGCTAGACTTCTTGAACATGAGTCGGCATTGTGCCTTTTGTATTTAATTCCGATGCAATCTCTGTGTTTCATCGTCAATAAGACGGTCAGAGAGTTACAGTTAACCTGAAGTGAAGCATCGGAATCTATAACTAGTGTCACAGGAATGGTTCAAAACATAGACAGGAGGAAGAGTCAGTTTTCTTGTACTTAAGTCGGCATTGTGCATTTTCTATTTAATTCCGATGCAATTTCTGTGTTTCGTCGTCAATAAGAAAGTCCAAGGGATACAGTAAGCCTGAAGTGAAGTATCGGAATCCAAAACCGGGCTCATAGGAAAGGTTCAAAACAAAGACAGTAGGAAGAGCCAGAATTTTCGTACTTGAGTCGACATTGTGCCCTTTGTATTTAATTCCGATGCAATTTCTGTGTTTCATCATCAATAAGACGGTCAGAGGGATACAGTAAAACTGAAGTGTAGCATCGGAATCTATAACTAGTGTCACAGGAATTGTTCAAAACATAGACAGTAAGAAGAGTCAGTTTTCTTGTACTTAAGTCGGCATTGTGCCTTTTGTATTTAATTCCGATGCAATTTCTGTGTGTCGTCGTCAATAAGAAGGTCAGAGGGATACAGTAAACCTGAAGTGAAGCATCGGAATCTATAACTAGTGTCACAGGAATGGTTCAAAATATAGACAGTAAGAAGAGTCAGTTTTCTTGTACTTAAGTCGGCATTGTGCCTTTTGTAATTAATTCCGATGCAATTTCTGTGGTTCATCGCCAATAAGAAGGTCAGCGGGATACAGTAAACTTGAAGTGATGCATCGGAACCTATAACTAGTGTCACAGTAGTGGTTCAAAACATAGACAGGAAGAAAATTCAGTTCTCTTGCACTTAAGTCGGCATTGTGCCTTTTCTATTTAATTCCGATGCAATTTCTGTGTTTCGTCGTCATTAAGAAGGTCCAAGGGATACAGTAAACCTGAGGTAAAGCATCGGAATATAGAACCGGTATCACAGGAAAGGTTCAAAAAATAGACAGTAAGAAGAGCAAGACTGCTTGTACTTCACTCTTCATTGTGCCTTTTATATTTAATTCCGATGCAATTTCTGTGTTTCATCGTCTATAAGACTGTCAGAGGGATACAGTAAACCTGAAGTGAAGCATCGGAATCTATAACTAGTGTCACAGGAATGGTTCAAAGCATAGACAGTAAGAAGAGCCAGTCTTCTTGTACTTGAGTCGGCATTGTGTCTTTTGTATTTATTTCCGATCAATTTTCTGTGTTTGATCGTCAATAAGAAGGTCAGAGGGATATAGTAAACCTGAAGTGTCGCATCGGAATCTATAACAAGTGTCACAGGAATGGTTCAAAGCATAGACAGTAAGAAGAGTCAGTTTTCTTGTACATAAGTCGGCATTGTGCCTTTTGTATTTAATTCCGATGCAATTTCTGTGTTTCATCGTCAGTAAGAAGGTCTGAGGGATACAGTAAACCTGAAGTGAAGCATCGGAATCTATAACTAGTGTCACAGGAATGGTTCAAAATATAGACAACAAGAAGAGTCAGTTTTCTTGTACTTAAGTCGGCATTGTGCCTTTTGTAATTAATTCCGATGCAATTTCTGTGTTTCATCGTCAATAAGAAGGTCAGCGGGATACAGTAAACCTGACGTGATGCATCGGAACCTATAACTAGTGTCACAGTAGTGGTTCATAACATAGACAGGAAGAAGATTCAGTTCTCTTGCACTTAAGTCGGCATTGTTCCTTTTCTATTTAATTCCGATGCAATTTCTGTGTTTCGTCGTCATTAAGAAGGTCCAAGGGATACAGTAAACCTGAAGTAAAGCATCGGAATATAGAACCGGTATCACAGGAAAGGTTCAAAATATAGACAGTAAGAAGAGCAAGATTGCTTGTACTTCACTCTTCATTGTGCCTTTTGTATTCAATTCCGATGCAATTTCTGTGTTTCATCGTCAATATGAAGGTCAGAGGGATACAGTAAACCTGAAGTGAAGCATCGGAATCTATAACTAGTGTCACAGGAATGGTTTAAAACATAGACAGTAAGAAGAATCAGTTTTCTTGTACTTAAGTCGACATTGTGCCTTTTGTATTTAATTCCGAGGCAATTTCTGTCTTTCATCGTCAATAAGAACGTCAGAGGGATACAGTGAACCTGAAGTGATGCATCGGAATCTATAACTAGTGTCACAGTAGTGGTTCAATACATAGACAGGAAGAAGATTCAGTTTTCTTGCACTTAAGTCGGCATTGTGCCTTTTCAATTTAATTCCGATGCAATTTCTGTGTTTCGTTGTCATTAAGGAGGTCCAAGGGATACAGTAAACCTGAAGTGAAGCATCGGAATATAGAACCGGTATCACAGGAAAGGTTCAAAATATAGACAGTAAGAAGAGCAAGACAGCTTGTATTTCAATCTTCATTGTGCCTTTTGTATTTAATTCCGATGCGATTTCTGTGTTTCATCGTCAATAAGACTGTCAGAGGGATACAGTAAACCTGAAGTGAAGCATCGGAATCTATAACTAGTGTCACAGGAATAGTTCAAATCATAGACAGTAAGAAGAGCCAGTCTTCTTGTACTTGAGTCGGCATTGTGCGTTTTGTATTTAATTCCGATCAATTTTCTGTGTTTGATCGTCAATAAGAAGGTCAGAGGGATACAGTAAACCTGAAGTGTCGCATCGGAATCTATAACTAGTGTCACAGGAATGGTTCAAAGCATAGACAGTAAGAAGAGTCACTCTTCTTGTACATAAGTCGGCATTGTGCCTTTTGTATTTAATTCCGATGCAATTTCTGTGTTTCATCGTCAATAAGAAGGTCAGCTGGATACAGTAAACCTGAAGTGAAGCATCAGAATCTATGACTAGTGTCACAGGAATGGTTCAAAACATAGACAGTAAGAAGAGCCAGTCTTCTTGTCCTTGAGTCCGCATTGTGCCTTTTGTATTTTATTCCATTCAATTTTCTGCGTTTGATCATCAATAAGAAGGTCAGAGGGATACAGTAAACCTGAAGTGAAGCATCGGAATCTAAAACTAGAGTCACAGGAATGGTTCAAATCATAGACAGTAAGAAGAGTCAGTCTTCTTGTACTTAAGTCGGCATTGTGCCTTTTGCATATAATTCCGATGCAATATCTGTATTTCATCGTCAATAAGAAGGTCAGAGGGATTCAGTAAACCTGAAGTGAAGCATCGGAATCTATAACTACTGTCACAGGAATGGTTCAAAACATAGACAGTAAGAAGAGCCAGTCTTCTTGTACTCCAGTCGGCATTGTGCCTTTTGTATTTAATTCCGATGCAATTTCTGTGTTTCATCGTCAATAAGAAGGTCAGAGGGATACAGCAAAACTGAAGTGAAGCATCGGAATCTATAACTTGTGTCACAGGAATGGTTCAAAACATAGTCGCTAAGAACAGTCGGTTTTCTTGTACTTAAGTCGGCATTGTGCCTATTGTATTTAATGCCGATGCAATTTCTGTGTTTCATCGTCAATAAGAATGACAAAGGGATACAGTAAAATTGAAGTGAAACATCGGAATCTATAACTAGTGTCGCAGGAATGGTTCGTAACATAGACAGTAAGAAGAGTCAGTCTTCTTGTACTTAAGTCGGCATTGTACCTTTTGCATATAATTCCGATGCAATATCTGTATTTCATCGTCAATAAGAAGGTCAGAGGGATTCAGTAAACCTGAAGTGAAGCATCGGAATCTATAACTAGTGTCACAGGAATGGTTCAAAACATAGACAGTAAGAAGAGTCAGTTTTCTTGTAGAAAGGTCGGCATTGTGCCTTTTGTATTTAATTCCGATGCAATATCTGTGTTTCATCGTCAATAAGAAGGTCAGAGGGATACAGTAAACCTGAAGTGAAGCATCGGAATCTATAATTAGTGTCACAGGAATGGTTCAAAGCATAGACAGTAAGAAGAGTCAGTTTTCTTATACAGAAGTCGGCATTGTGCCTCATGTATTTAATTCCGATGCAATTTCTGTGTTTCATCGTCAATATGAAGGTCAGAGCGATACAGTGAACCTGAAGTGATGCATTGGAATTTATTACTAGTGTCACAGGAATGGTTCAAAACATAGACAGTAAGAGGAGTCAGTTTTCTTGTACAAAAGTCTGCATTGTGCATTTTGTATTTAATTCCGACTCAGTTTCTGTGTTTCGTCGTCAATAAGAAGGACCAAGGGATACAGTAAACCTGACGTGAAGCATCGGAATCTAAAACCAGTATCACAGGAAAGGTTCAAAACATAGACAGTAAGAAGCGCCAGTCTTCTTGTACTTTAGTCGCATTGTGCCTTTTGTATTTAATTCCGATGCAATTTCTGTGTTTCTTCGTCAATAAGACGGTCAGAGGGATACAGTAAACCTGAAGTGAAGCATCGGAATCAATAACTAGTGTCACAGGAATGGTTCAAATCGTAGACAGTAAGAAGAATCAGTTTTCTTGTACTTAAGTCGACATTGTGCATTTTGTGTTTAATTCCGTTACAATTTCTGTGTTTCATCGTCAATACGACGGTCAGAGGGATGCAGTAAACCTGAAGTGAAGCATCGCATTCTATAACTAGTGTCACAGGAATGGGTAAAACGTAGACAGTAAGAAGAGTCAGTCTTCTAGTACTTGAGTCGGCATTGTGCCGTTTGTATTTAATTCCTATGCAATTTCTGTGTTTCATCGTCAATAAGAAGGTCAGAGGGATACAGTAAAACTGAAGTGAAGCATCGGAATCTATAACTAGTGTCTCAGGAATGGCTCAAATCATAGACAGAAAGAAGAGTCAGTCTTCTTGTACTGAACCCGGCATTGTGCCTTTTTTATATAATTCCGATGCAATTTCTGTGTTTCATCGTCTATAAGAAGGTCTGAGGGATACAGTAAACCTGAAGTGAAGCATCGGAATCTAAAACTAGTGTCACAGGAATGGTTTAAAACATAGACAGTAGGAAGAGGCAGTTTTCTTGTACTAAAGTCGGCATTGTGCCTTTTGTATTTAATTCCGATGCAATTTCTGTGTTTCATCGTCAATAAGAAAGTCAGCTGGATACAGTAAACATGAAGTGAAGCATCGGAATCTATGACTAGTGTCACAGAAATGGTTCAAAACATAGAGAGTAAGAAGAGCCAGTCTTCTTGTACTAGAGTCGGCATTGTGCCTTTTGTATTTAATTCCCGTCAATTTTCTGTGTTTGATCGTCAATAAGAAGGTTAGAGGGATACAGTAAACCTGAAGTGAAGCATCGGAATCTAAAACTAGTGTCACAGGAATGGTTCAAATCATAGATATTTAGAAGAGTCTGTTTTCTTGTACTTAAGTCGGCATTGTGTATTTTCTATTTAATTCCGATGCAATTTCTATGTTTCGTAGTCAACAAGAACGTCCAAGGGATACAGTAAACCTGAAGTGAAGCATCCGAAACAATAACTAGTGTCACAGGAATGGTTCAAAACATAGACAGTAAGAAGAGTCAGTCTCCTTGTACTTAAGTCGCCAATGTGCCTTTTGTATTTAATTCCGACGTAATTTCTGTGTTTCATCGTCAATAAGAAGGTCAGCTGGATACAGTAAACCTGAAGTGAAGCATCCGAAACAATAACTAGTGTCACAGGAATGGTTCAAAACATAGACAGTAAGAAGAGTCAGTCTCCTTGTACTTAAGTCGCCAATGTGCCTTTTGTATTTAATTCCGACGTAATTTCTGTGTTTCATCGTCAATAAGAAGGTCAGCTGGATACAGTAAACCTGAAGTGAAGCATCTATAACTTGTGTCACAGGAATGGTTCAAAACATAGATATTAAGAAGAGTCAGTTTTCTTGTACTTAAGTCGGCATTGTGCCTTTTCTATTTAATTCCGATGCAATTTCTGTGTTTCGTCGTCAATAAGTAGGTCCAAGGGAGACAGTAAACCTGATGTCAAGCATCGGAATCTAAAACCGGTCTCACAGGAAAGGTTCAAAACATAGACAGGAAGAAGAGCCAGACTTCTTGTACCTGAGTCGGCATTGTGCATTCTGTATTTAATTCCGATGCAATCTCTGTGTTTCATCGTCAATAAGACGGTCAGAGGGATACAGTAAACCTGAAGTGAAGCATCGGAATCTAAAACTGGTCTCACAGGAACGGTTCAAAACATAGACTGTAAGAAGAGCCAGTCTTCTTGTACTTGAGTGTGCATTGTGCCTTTTGTATTTAATTCCGATGCACATTCTGTGTTTCATCGTCAATACGAAGGTCAGCTGGATACAGTAAACCTGAAGTGAAGCATCGGAATCTATAACTAGTGTCACAGGAATGGTTCAAATCATAGACAGGAAGAAGAGCAAGTCTTCTTGTACTTGAGTCGGCAAGGTGCCTTTTTGTATTTAATTCCGATGCAATTTCTGTGTTCATCGTCAATACGACGGTCAGGGGGATACAGTAAATCTGAAGTGAAGCATCGGAATCTATAACTAGTGTTACAGGAATGGTTCAAATCGTAGACAGTAAGAAGAGTCAGTCTTCTAGTACTTGAGTCGGCATTGTGCCTTTTGTATTTAATTCCGATGCAACGTCTGTCTTTCATCGTCAATAAGAAGGTCAGGGGGATACAGTAAAAATGCAGTGAAGCATCGGAATCTATAACTAGTGTCACAGGAATGGTTCAAAACATAGACAGTAAGAAGTGTCGGTCTTCTTGTACTTAAGTCGGCATTGTGCCTTTTGTATTTAATTCCGATGCAATTTCAGTGTTTCATCGTCAATAACCATGTCAGCTGCATACACTAAACATGAAGTGAAGCATCGGAATCTATAGCTAGTGTCACAGGAACGGTTCAAAACATAGATATTAAGAAGAGTCTGTATTTTTGTACTTAAGTCGGCATTGTGCCTTTTCTATTTAATTCCGATGCAATTTCTGTAATTCGTCGTCAATGAGAAGGTCTAAGGGAGACAGTAAACCTGAAGTGAAGTTTCGGAATCTAAAAGCGGTCTCACAGGAAAGGTTCAAAACATAGACAGTAAGAAGAGCTAGACTTCTTGAACATGAGTCGGCATTGAGCCTTTTGTATTTAATTCCGACGCAATCTCTGTGTTTCGTCGTCAATAAGAAAGTCCAAGGGATACAGTAAGCCTTAAGTGAAGTATCGGAATCCAAAACCGGGCTCATAGGAGAGGTTCAAAACAAAGACAGTAGGAAGAGCCAGAATTTTCGTACTTGAGTCGACATTGTGCCCTTTGTATTTAATTCCGATGCAATTTCTGTGTTTCATCATCAATAAGACGGTCAGAGGGATACAGTAAAACTGAAGTGTAGCATCGGAATCTATAACTAGTGTCACAGGAATTGTTCAAAACATAGACAGTAAGAAGAGTCAGTCTACTTGTACTTAAGTCGGCATTGTGCGTTTTGTATTTAATTCCGATGCAATTTTTGAGCTTCATCGTCAATAAGAAGGTCAGCTGGATACAGTAAACCTGAAGTGAAGCATCAGAATCTATAACTAGTGTCACAGGAATGGTTCAAAACATAGACAGTAAGAAGAACCAGTCTTCTTGTACTTGAGTCGGCATTGTGCCTTCTGTATTTAATTCCGATCAATTTTCTGTGTTTGATCGTCAATAAGAAGGTTAGAGGGATACAGTAAACCCGAAGTGTCGCATCGGAATCTATAACTAGTGTCACAGCAATGGTTCAAAGCATAGACATTAAGAAGAGTCAGTCTTCTTGTACATAAGTCGGCATTGTGCCATTTGTATTTAATTAAGATGCAATTTCTGTGTTTCATCTTCAATAAGAAGGTCAGAGGGATACAGTAAACCTGAAGTGAAGCATCGGAATCCTTAACTAGTGTCACAGGAATGGTACAAAACATAGACAGTAAGAAGAGTCAGTCTTCTTGTACTTAAGTCGGAATTGTGCCTTTTGTATTCAATTAAGATGCAATTTCTGTGTTTCATCGTCAATAAAGAGGTCAGAGGGATTTGGGAAACCTGGAGTGAAGCATCGGAATGTAGAACTAGTGTCACAGTAATGGTTCAAAACATTGACGGTAAGAAGAGTCAGTCTTCTTGTACTTAAGTCACCATTGTGCCTTTTGTATTTAATTCCGATGCAATTCCTGTGTTTCATCGTCTATAAGAAGGTCAGCTGGATACAGTAAACCTGAAGTGAAGCATCTGAATCTATAACTAGTGTCACAGGAATGGTTCAAAACATAGACAGGAGGTAGAGCCAGTCTTCTTGTACTTGAGTCGGCATTGTGCCTTTTGTATTTAATTCCGATGCAATTTCTGTGTTCATCGTCAATACGACGGTCAGGGGGATACAGTAAATCTGAAGTGAAGCATCGGAATCTATCACTAGGGTCACACGAATGGTTCAAAACTTAGACAGTAAGAAGAGTCAGTCTTCTAATACTTGAGTCGGCATTGTGCCTTTTGTTTTTAATTCCGATGCAATTTCTGTGTTTCATCGTCAATAAGAAGGTCAGGGTGATACAGTAAAAATGAAGTGAAGCATCGAATTCTATAACTTGTGTCACAGGAATGGCTCAAAGCATAGACAGTAAGAAGAGTCAGTCTTCTTGTACTTAAGTCGGCATTGTGCTTTTGTATAAAATTCCGATGCAATTTCTGTGTTTCATCGCCAATAAGAAGGTCAGCTGGATACAGTAAATCTGAAGTGAAGCATCGGAATCTATAACTAGGGTCAAAGGAATGGTTCAAAACATAGGCAGTAAGAAGAGTCAGTCTTCTTGTACTTAAGTCGGCATTGTGCTTATTCTATTTAATTCCGATGCAATTTCTGTGTTTCGTCGTCAATAAGAAAGTCCAAAGGATACAGTAAACCTGAAGTGAAGCACCGGAATCCAAAACCGGGCTCACAGGAAAGGTTCAAAACATAGACAGTAAGAAGAGCCGGACTTTTTGTACTTGTATTTAATTCCGATTCAATTTCTGTGTTTCATCATCAATAAGACGGTCAGAGGGATACAGTAAAACTGAAGTAAAGCATCGAAATTTATAACTAGTGTCACAGGAATGGTTCAAATCATCGAAAGTAAGAAGAGTTAGTCTACTTGAACTTGGGTCGGCATTGTGCCTTTTGTATTTCATTCCGATGCAATTTCTGTGTTTCATCGTCAATAAGAAGGTCAGCTCGATACAGTAGACCTGAAGTGCAGCACTGGAGTGTATAACTAGTGTCAAGGGAATGGTTCAAATCATAGACAGTACTAAGAGCCAGTCTTCTTGAACTTGAGTCGGCATTGTGCCTTTTGTATTTAATTGCGATGAAATATCTGTGTTTGATCGTCAATGAGAAGGTCAGAGGGATACAGTAAACCTGAAGTGGAGCATCGGAATCTACAACTAGTGTCACAGGAATGGTTCAAAACATAGACAGTAAGAACCGTCAGTCTTCTTGTACTTAAGTCAGCATTGTGCCTTTTGTATTCAATTAAGATGCAATTTCTGTGTGTCATCGTCAATAAGAAGGTCAGGGGGATACAGAAAACCTGAAGTGAAGCATCGGAATATATAACTAGTGTCACCGGAATGGTTCAAAACATAGACATAAAAGAAGAGTCAGTCTTTTTGTACTTGAGTCGGCATTGTGCCTTTTGTATTTATTTCCGATGAATTTTCTGTGTTTGATCGTCAATAGTAAGGTCAGAGGGATACAGTAAACCTTAAGTGAAGCATCGGAATTTATAACTAGTGCCACAGGAATGGTAGAAAACATTGACAGTAGGAAGAGTCAGTCTTCTTGTACTTAAGGCAGCATTGTGACTTTTGTGTTTAATTAAGATGCAATATCTGTGTTTCATCGTCAATAAGGAGGTCAGAGGGATACAGAAAACCTGAAGTGAATCATCGGAATCTATAACTAGTGTCACAGGAATGGTTCAAAACACAGACAGTGGGAAGAGTCAGTCGTCCTGTACTTAAGTCGGCATTGTGCCTTTTGTATTTAATTCCAATGCAATTTCTGTGCTTCATCGTCAATAAGAAGGTGAGCTGGATACAGTAAAACTGAAGTGAAGCATCGGAATCTGTAACTAGTGTCACAGGAATGGTTCAAAACGTAGACAGTATGAAGAGTTAGTTTTCTTGTACTTATGTCGGCATTGTGACTTATGAATTATTTTTCCGATGCAATTTCTGTGTTTCATCGTAAGCAAGCAGGTCAGCTGGATACAGTAAACCTGAAGTGAAGCATCGGAATCTAAAACTAGTGTCCCACGAATGGTTCAAATCATTGACAGGAAGTATAGCCAGTCTTCTTGTACAGGAGTCGGCATTGTGCCTCTTGTATTTAATTCCGATGCAATTTCTGTGGTTCATCGTCAATAAGAAGGTCAGAGGGATACAGTAAACTTGAAGTGAAGCTTCGGAATCTATAACTAGTGTCGCAGGAATGGTTCAAAACATAGACAGTAAGAAGAGTCAGTTTTCTTGTCAGAGGGATACAGTAAACCTTTTGTACGTAATTCCGATGCAATTTCTATGTTTCATCGTCAATAAGAAGGGCAGCTGGATACAGTAAACCTGAAGTGAAGCATCGGAATCTAAAACTAGTGTCCCACGAATGGTTCAAAACATTGACAGGAAGTATAGCCAGTCTTCTTGTACTTGAGTCGGCATTGTGCCTTTTGTATTTAATTCCGATGCAATTTCTGTGTTTCATCGCCAATACGACGGTCAGAGGGAAACAGTAAACCTGAAGTGAAGCATCGGAATCTAAAGCCGGTCTCACAGGAAAGGTTCAAAACATAGACAGTAAGAAGAGCCAGTCTTCCTGTACTAGAGTCGGCATTGTGCATTTTGTATTTAATTCCGATGCAATTTCTGTGCTTCATCAACAATAAGAAGGTCACAGGAATACATTAGAACTGAAGTGAAGCATCGTAATTTATTACTAGTGTCACAGGATTGGTTCAAACATAGACAGTAAGAAGAGTCAGTTTTCTTGTATTTAAGTCGGCATTCTGCCTTTTGTATTAATTTCCGATGCAATTTCTGTGATTCATCGTCAATAAGAAGGTCAGCTGGATACAGTAAACCTGTAGTGAAGCATCGGAATATACAACTAGTGTCACAGGAATGGTTCAAAACATAGACAGTAGGAAGAGTCAGTTTTCTTTTACTTAAGCCGGCATTGTGCCTTTTGTTTTTAATTCCGATGCAATTTCTGTGTTTCATCAATAATAAGAGGGTCACAGGGATACAGTAAACCTGAAGTGAAGCATCGGAATCTATAACTAGTGTCACAGGAATGGTACAAAACATAAACATTAAGAAGAGTCAGTTTTCTTGTACTTAGGTCGGCATTGTCCCTTTTGGATTTAATTCCGATGCAATGTCAGTGTTTCATCGTCAATAAGAAGGTCAGAGGGATACAGTAAACCTGAAGTGAAGCTTCGGAATCTATAACTAGTGTCACAGGAATGGTTCAAAACGTTGACAGTAGGAAGAGTCAGTCTTCTTGTACTTGAGTCGGCATTGTGCCTTTTGTATTTTATTCCAATGTAATTTCTGTGTTTCATCGTCAATACGACGGTCAGAGGGATACAGTAAACCTGAAGTGAAGCATCGGAATCTATAACTAGTGTCACAGGAGTGGTTCAAATCATAGGCAGTAAGAGGAGTCAGTCTTCTTGTACTTGAGTCGGCATTGTGCCTTTTGTATTTAATTCCGATGCAATTTATGTGTTTCATCGATAATAAGAAGGTCAGATGGATACAGTAAACCTGAAGTGAAGCATCGGAATCTATAACTAGTGTCACAGGAATGGTTCAAAACATAGACAGTAAGAAGAGTCAGTTTTCTTGTACTTAAGTCGGCATTGTGCCTTTTGTATTTAACTCCGATGCAATGTCTGTGTTTCATCGTCAATAAGGAGGTCAGAGAGATACAGTAAACCTGAAGTGAAGCATCGGAATCTATAACTAGTGTCACAGGAATGGTTCCAAACATAGACAGTAAGAAGAGTCAGTTTTCTTGTACTTAAGTCTGCATTGTGCCTTTTGTGTTTAATTCCGATGCAATTTCTGTGTTTCATCGTCAATAAGGTCAGAGGAATACAGTAAACCTCAAGTGAAGCATCGGAATCTATAACTAGTGTCACAGGAATGTTTCAATCACAGACAGTAAGAGGAGTCAGTTTTCTTGTACTTAAGTCGGCATTGTGCCTTTTGTATTTAATTCCGATGCAATTTCTGTGTTTCATCGTCGATAAGAAGGTCAGAGGGATACAGTAAACCTGAAGTGAAGCATCGGAATCTGTAACTAGTGTCACAGGAGTGGTTCAAAACATAGACAGTAAGAGGAGTCAGTCTTCTTGTACTTGAGTCGGCATTGTGCCTTTTGTGTTTAATTCCGATGCAATTTATGTGTTTCATCGTCAATAAGAAGGTCAGAAGGATACAGTAAAAATGAAGTGAAGCATCGGAAACTATAACCAGTGTCACAGGAATGGTTCAAAACATAGACAGTAAGAAGAGTCAGTCATCTTGTACTTGAGTCGGCATTGTGCCTTTTGTATTTATTTCTGATGCAATTTCTGTGTTTCATCGTCAATAAGAAGGTCCAAGGGATACAGTAAACCTGAAGTGAAGCATCGGAATCTGAAACCGGTCTCACAGGAAATGTTCAAAACATAGACAGTAAGAATAGCCAGACTACTTGAACTTGGGTCGGCATTGTGCCTTTTGTATTTAATTCCGATGCAATTTGTGTGTTTCATCGTCAATAAGACGGTCAGAGGGATTCATTAAAACTGAAGTGAAGCATCGGAATTTATAACTAGTGTCACAGGAATGGTGCAAAACATAGACAGTAAGAAGAGTCAGTTTTCTTGTACTTAAGTCGGCATTGTGCCTTTTGCATTTAATTCCGATGCAATTTCTGTGATTCATCGTCAATAAGAAGGTCAGCTGGATACAGTAAACCTGTAGTGAAGCATCGGAATCTATAACTAGTGTCACAGGAATGGTTAAAACATAGATAGTAGGAAGAGTGAGTCTTCTTGTACTTAAGTCGGCATTGTGCCTTTGGTATTTAATTGCGA
Organism: Schistocerca serialis cubense; assembly: GCF_023864345.2. Taxonomy (NCBI): domain Eukaryota; kingdom Metazoa; phylum Arthropoda; class Insecta; order Orthoptera; family Acrididae; genus Schistocerca; species Schistocerca serialis. Next base: position 53,141,762 of record NW_026047583.1, read on the forward strand.
TGTAATTTCTGTGTTTCATCGTCAATAACAAGGTCAGAGGGATACAGTAAACCTGAAGTAAAGCATCGGAATATATAACTAGTGTCACAGGAGTGGTTCAAAACATAGACAGTAAGAATAGTCAGTTTTCTTGTACTGAAGTCGGCATTGTGCATTTTGTATTTAATTCCGATGCAATTTCTGAGCTTCATCGCCAATAAGAAGGTCACAGGGATACAGTAAACATGATGTGAAGCATCGGAATCTATAACTAGTGTCACAGGAATGTTCAAAACATAAACAGTAAGAAGAGTCAGTTTTCTTGTACTTAAGTCGGAATTGTGCCTTTTGTATTTAATTCCGATGCAATTTCTGTGTCTCATCGTCAATAAGAAGGTCAGAGGGATATAGTAAACCTGAAGTGAAGCATCGGAATCTATAACTAGGGTCGCAGGAATGGTTCAAATCATAGACAGTAAGAAGAGTCAGTTTTCTTGTACTTAAGTCGGCATTGTGCCTTTGTATTTAATTCCGATGCAATTTCTGTGTTTCATCGTCAATAAGAAGGTCAGAGGGATACAGTAAACCTGAAGTGAAGCATCTGAATCTATTACTAGTGTCACAGGAATGGTTCAAAACATAGACAGTAAGAAGAGTCAGTTTTCTTGTACCTACGTCGGCATTGTGCCTTTTCTATTTAATTCCGATGCAATTTCCGTGTTTTCCTGCGTCAATAAAAATGTCCAAGGGATACAGTAAACCTGAAGTGAAGCATCAGAATATAAAACCGGTGTCACAGGAAAGGTTCAAAACACAGACAGTAAGAAGAGGTAGTCTTCTTGTACTTAAGTCGGCATTGTGCCTTTTGTATGTAATTCCGATGCAATTTCTGTGATTCATCGTCAATAAGAAGGTCAGCTGGATACAGTAAACCTGTAGTGAAGCATCGGAATCTATAACTAGTGTCACAGGAACGGTTCTAAACATAGACAGTAGGACGAGTCAGTTTTCTTGTATTTAAGTCGGCATTGTGCCTTATGTATTTAATTCCGATGCAATTTCTGTGTTTCATCAACAATACGAAGGTCACAGGGATACTGTAAACCTGAAGTGAAGCATCGGAATCTATAACTAGTGTCACAGGAATGGTTCAAAACATAAACAGTAAGAAGAGTCAGTTTTCTTGTAGTTGGGTCAGCATTGTGCCTTTTGTATTTAATTCCAATCTAATTTCTGTGTTTCAACGTCATTACGACGGTCAGAGGGATACAGTAAACCTGAAGTGAAGCATCGGAATCTATAACTAGTGTCACGGGAGTGGTTCAAAACATAGACAGTAGGAAGAGTCAGTTTTCTTGTACTTAAGTCGGCATTGTGCCTTTAGTATTTAATTCCAATGCAATTTCTGTGTTTCATCAACAATAAGAAGGTCAGAGGGATAAGGTAAAGCTGAAGTGAAGCATCGGAATCTATAACTAGTGTCACAGGAATGGTTCAAAACATAGACAGTAAGAAGAGTCAGTTTTCTTGTACTTAAGTCATCATTGTGCCTTTTGTATGTAATTCCGATGCAATTTCTGCGTTTCATCGTCAATAAGAAGGTCAGAGGGATAAAGTAAACCTGAAGTGAAGCATCGGAATCTATAACTAGTGTCACAGGAATGGTTCAAAGCATAGACAGTAGGAAGAGTCAGTCTTCTTGTGCTTGAGTCGGCATTGTGCCTTTTGTATTTAATTCCAATGCAATTTCTGTGCTTCATCGTCAGTACGACGGACAGAGGGATACAGTAAAACTGAAATGAAGCATCGGAATCTATAACTAGTGTCACAGGAATGGTTCAAAACATAGACAGTAAGAAGTGTCAGTCTTCTTGTACTTGTGTCGGCATTGTGCCTTTTGTATTTATTTCTGATGCAATTTCTGTGTTTCATCGTCAATGAGAAGGTCAGACGGATACAGTAAAACTGAAGTGAAGCATCGGAATCGATAACTAGTGTCACAGGAATGGTTCAAAACATAGATAGTAAGAAGAGTCAGTCTTCTTGTACTTGAGTCGGCATTGTGCCTTTTGTATTTAATTCCGATGCAATTTCTGTGTTTCATCGTCAATAAGAAGGTCAGAAGGATACAGTAAAACTGAAGTGAAGCATCGGAATCTATAACTAGTGTCACAGGAGTGGTTCAAAACATAGACAGTAGGAGGAGTCAGTCTTCTTGTACTTAAGTCGGCATTGTGCCTTTTGTATTTAATTCCGATGCAATTTCTGTGTTTCATCGTCAATAAGAAGGTCAGATGGAGAAGGTAATAATGAAGTGAAGCATCGGAATCTACAACTAGTGTCACAGGAATGGTTCAAAACAAAGACAGGAAAAAGAGACAGTTATCTTGTACTGAAGTCGGCATTGTGCATTTTCTATATAATTCCGATGCAATTTCTGTGTTCGTCGTCAATAAGAAGGCCCAAGGGATACAGAAAACCTGAAGTGACGCATCGGAATCTAAAACCGGTCCCACAGGAAAGGTTCAAAACATAGACAGTAAGAAGAGCCAGACTACTTGCACTTGGGTCGGCATTGTGCCTTTTGTATTTAATTCCGATGCAATTTGTGTGTTTCATCGTCAATAAGACGGTCAGAGGGATTAATTAAATCTGAATTGAAGCATCGGAATTTATAACAAGTCTCACAGGAATGGTTCAAAGCATAGATAGTAAGAAGAGTCAGTTTTCTTGTACTTAAGTCGGCATTGTGTCTTTTGTCTTTAATTCCGATGCAATTTCTGTGTTTCATCGTCAATAAGAAGGTCAGAGGGGTACAGTAAACCTGGTGTGAAGCATCGGAATCTATAACTAGTATCACAGGAATGGTTCAAAACATGGACAGTAAGAAGAGTCAGTATTCTTGTCAGAGGGATACAGTAAACCTTTTGTATGTAATTCCGATGCAATTTCTATGTTTCATCGTCAATAAGAAGGGCAGCTGGATACAGTAAACCTGAAGTGAAGCATCGGAATCTAAAACTAGTGTCCCACGAATGGTTTAAAACAATGACAGGAAGTATAGCCAGTCTTCCTGTACTTGAGTCGGCATTGTGCCTTTTGTATTTAATTCAGATGCAATTTCTGTGTTTCATCGCCAATACGACGGTCAGAGGGAAACAGTAAACCTGGAGTGAACCATCGGAATCTATAACTAGTGTCACAGGAATGGTTCAAAACATAGACTGTAAGAAGAGTCAGTCTTCTAGTACTTAAGTCGGCATTGTGCCTATTGAATTTAATTCCGATGCATTTTCTGTGTCTCATCGTCAATGAGAGGATAGAGGGATACAGTAAACCTGAAGTGATGCTTCGGAATCTATGACTAGTGTCACAGAAATAGTTCAAAACATAGTTATTAAGAAGAGTCTGTTTCCTTGTACATAAGTCGGCATTGTGCCTCTTCTATTCAATTCCGATGCAATTTCTGTGTTTCATCGTCAGTACGACGGTCAGAGGGATACAGTAAACCTGAAGTGAAGCATCGGAATCAAAAACATGTGTCACAGGAATGGTTCAAAACATAGACAGTAAGAAGAGTCAGTCTTTTTGTACTTAAGTTGGCATTGTGCCTTTTGTACATAACTCCGATGCAATTTCTGTGTTTTATCGTCAATAAGAAGCTCAGAGGGATACAATTAACCAGAAGTGAAGCATCAGAATGTATTACTAGTGTCACAGGAATGGTTCAAAACATAGACAGTAGGAAGAGTCGGTTTTCTTGTACTTAAGTCGGCATTGTGTCTTTTGTATTTAATTCCGATGCAATTTCTGTGATTCATCGTCAATAAAAAGGTCAGCTGGATACAGTAAACCTGTAGTGAAGCATCGGAATATATAACTAGTGTCACAGGAATGGTTCAAAACATAGACAGTAGGAAGAGTCAGTTTTCTTTTACTTAAGCCGGCATTGTGCCTTTTGTATTTAATTCCGATGCAATTTCTGTGTTTCATCAATAATAAGAAGGTCACAGGGATACATTAAACCTGAAGTGAAGCATCGGAATCTATAACTAGTGTCACAGGAATGGTTCAAAACATAGACAGGAAGTATAGCCAGTCTTCTTGTACTTGAGTCGGCATTGTGCCTCTTCTATTTAACTCCGATGCAATTTCTGTGTATCGTCGTCAATAACAAGGTCCAAGGGATACATTAAATCTGAAGTGAAGCATCGGATTCTAAAACCGGTCTCACAGGAAAGGTTCAAAACATTGACAGTAAGAAGAGCCAATCTTCTTGTACTTGAGTCGGCATTATGCCTTTTGTATTTAATTCCGATGCAATTTCTATGTTTCTTCGTCAGTACGACGGTCAGAGGGATACAGTAAACCTGAAGTGAAGCATCGGAATCTGTAACTAGTGTCACAGGAATGGTTCAAAACATATACAGTAAGAAGAGTCAGTCTTTTTGTACTTAAGTCGGCATTGTGCCTTTTGTATTTTATTCCGATGCAATTTCTGTGTTTCATCGTCAATACGAAGGTCCAAGGGATACAGTAAACCTGAAGTGAAGCATCGGAATCTATAACCATTGTCACAGGGATTGTTCAAAACATAGACAGTAAGAAGGGTCAGTCTTCTTGTACTTAAGTCGGCATTGTGCCTTTTGTATTTAATTCCGATGCAATTTCTGTATTTCTTCGTCAATAAGAAGGCCAGAGGGATACAGTAAACCTGAAGTGAAGCATCGGAATCTATAACTAGTGTCACAGAAATGGTTCGAAACATAGACAGTAAGAAGAGCCAGTCATCTTGTACTTGAGTCGGCATTGTGCCTTTCGAATTTTATTCCGATGCAATATCTGTGTTTCATCGTCAATAAGAAGGTCAGAGGGTTACAGTAAACCTGAAGTGAAGCATCGGAATCTATAACTAGTGTCACAGGAATGGTTCAAAACATAGACAGCAGGAAGAATCAGTCTTCTTGTACTTGAGTCGGCATTGTGCCTTTTGTATTTAATTCCAATGCAATTTCTGTGTTTCATCGTCAGTACGACGGTCAGAGGGATATAGTAAACCTAAAGTGAAGCATCGGAATCTATAACTAGTGTTACAGGAGTGGTTCAAAACATAGACAGTAGGAAGAGTCAGTTTTCTTGTACTTAAGTCGGCATTGTGCCTTTGTATTTAATTCCGATGCAATTTCTGAGTTTCATCAACAATAAGAAGGTCACAGGAATACATTAGAACTGAAGTGAAGCATCGTAATTAATTACTAGTGTCACAGGATTGGTTCAAACATAGACAGTAAGAAGAGTCAGTTTTCTTGTATTTAAGTCGGCATTGTGCCTTTTGTATTAATTTCCGATGCAATTTCTGTGATTCATCGTCAATAAGAAGGTCAGCTGGATACAGTAAACCTGTAGTGAAGCATCGGAATATATAACTAGTGTCACAGGAATGGTTCAAAACATAGACAGTAGGAAGAGTCAGTTTTCTTTGATTTAAGCCGGCATTGTGCCTTTTGCATTTAATTCCGATGCAATTTCTGTGTTTCATCAATAATAAGAAGGTCACAGGGATACATTAAACCTGAAGTGAAGCATCGGAATCTATAACTAGTGTCACACGAATGGTACAAAACATAAACATTAAGAAGAGTCAGTTTTCTTGTACTTAGGTCGGCATTGTGCCTTTTGGATTTAATTCCGATGCAATGTCTGTGTTTCATCGTCAATAAGAAGGTCAGAGGGATACAGTAAACCTGAAGTGAAGCGTCGGAATCTATAACTAGTGTCACAGGAGTGGTTCAAATCATAGGCAGTAAGAGGAGTCAGTCTTCTTGTACTTGAGTCGGCATTGTGCCTTTTGTATTTAATTCCGATCCAATTTATGTGTTTTATCGTCAATAAGAAGGTCAGAAGGATACAGTAAAACTGAAGTGAAGCATCGGAATCTATAACTAGTGTCACAGGAATGGTTCAAAACATAGACAGTAAGAAGAGTCAGTCTTCTTCTACTTGAGTCGGCATTGTACCTTTTGTATTTATTTCCGATGCAATTTCTGTGTTTCATCGTCAATAAGAAGGTAGGAAGGATACAGTAAAACTGAAGCGAAGCATCGGAATGTATAACTAGTGTCACAGGAATGGTTCAAAACATAGACAGTTAGAAGAGTCAGTCTTCTTGTACTTGAGTCGGCATTGGGCCTTTTGTATTTAATTCTGATGCAATTTCTGTGTTTCATCGTCAATAAGACGGTCAGAGGGATACATTAATATTGAAGTGAAGCATCGGAATCCATAACTAGTGTAACAGGAATGGTTAATACATAGACAGTAGGAAGAGTCAGTCTTCTTGTGCTTAAGTCGGCATTGTAGCTTTCGTATTTAATTCCGATGTAATTTCTGTGTTTCATCGTCAATAAGAAGGTCAGAGGGATACAGTAAACCTGAAGTGAAGCATCGGAATATATAACTAGTGTCACAGGAATGGTTCAAAACATAGACAGTAAGAAGAGTCAGTTTTCTTGTACTTAAGTCGGCATTGTGCATTTTGTATTTAATATCGATGCAATTTCTGTGTTTCATCGTCAATAAGAAGGTCACAGGGATACAGCAAACCTAATGTGAAGCATCGGATCTATAACTAGTGTCACAGGAATGTTCAAAACATAAACAGTAAGAAGAGTCAGTTTTCTTGTACATAAGTCGGAATTGTGCCTTTTGTATTTAACTCCGATGCAATTTCTGTGTCTCATCGTCAAGGAGAAGGTCAGAGGGATACAGTAAACCTGAAGTGAAGCATCGGAATCTATAATTAGTGTCACAGGAATGGTTCAAAACATAGAAAGTAAGAAGAGTCAGTCTTCTTGTACTTAAGTCGGCATTGTGCCTTTTGTATTTAATTCCGATGCAATTTACGTGTTTCATCGTCAATACGAAGGTCAGAGGGATACAGTAAACCTGAAGTGAAGTATCGGAATCTATAAGTAGTGTCACAGGAATGGTTCAAAACATAGATAGTAAGAAGAGTCAGTTTTCTTGTACTTAAGTCGGCATTATGCCTTTTGTATGTAATTACGATGCAATTTCTGTGTTTCATCGTCAATAAGGTCAGAGGGATACAGCAAACCTGAAGTGAAGCATCGGAATCTATAACTAGTGTCACAGGAATGGTTCAAAACATAGACAGTAGGAAGAGTCAGTCTTCTTGTACTTGAGTCGGCATTGTGCCTTTTGTATTTAATTCCAATGCAATTTCTGTGTTTCATCGTCAGTAAGACGGTCAGAGTGATACAGTAAACCTGAAGTGAAGCATCGGAATCTATGACTAGTGTCACAGGAGTGGTTCAAAACATAGACAGTAGGAAGAGTCAGTTTTCTTGTGCTTAAGTCGGCATTGTGCATTTTGTATTTAATTCCGATGCAATTTCTGTGTTTCATCAACAATAAGAAGGTCACAGGGATACATTAAAACTGAAGTGAAGCATCGGAATTTATAACTAGTGTCACAGGTTTGGTTCAAAACAGAGACAGTAAGAAGAGTCAGTTTTTTAGTACTTAAGTCTGCATTGTGCCTTTTGTATTAATTGCCGATGCAATTTCTGTGATTCATCGTCAATAAGAAGGTCAGCTGGATACAGTAAACCTGTAGTGAAGCATCGGAATCTAAAACTAGTGTCACAGGAATGGCTCAAAACATAGACAGTAGGAAGAGTCAGTTTTCTTGTACTTAAGTCGGCATTGTGCCTTTAGTATTTAATTCCGATGCAATTTCTGTGTTTCATCACCAATAAGAAAGTCAGAGGGATACAGTAAACCTGAAGTTAAGCACCGGAATCTATAACTAGTGTCACAGGAATGGTTCAAATCATAGACAATAAGAAGAGTCAGTTTTCTTGTACTTAAGTCGGCATTGTGCCTTTTGTATGTAATTCCGATGCAATTTCTGTGTTTCATCGTCAATAAGGAGGTCAGAGGGATAAAGTAAACCTGAAGTGAAGCATCGGAATCAATAACTAGCGTCACAAGATTGGTTCAAAACATAGACAGTAGGAAGAGACAGTCTTCTTGTACTTGAGTCGGCATTGTGCCTTTTGTATTTTATTCCAATGCAATTTCTGTGTTTCATCGTCAGTACGACGGTCAGAGGGACACAGTGAAACTGAAGTGAAGCATCGGAATCTATAACTAGTGTCACAGGAATGGTTCAAAACATAGAAAGTGAGAAGAGTCAGTCTTCTTGTACTTGAGTCGGCATTGTGCCTTTTGTATTTAATTCCGATGCAATTTCTGTGGTTCATCGTCACTAAGAAGGTCAGAAGGATACAGTAAAACTGAAGTGAAGCATCGGAATGTGTAACTAGTGTCACAGGAGTGGTTCAAAACATAGACATTAGGAGGAGTCAGTCTTCTTGTACTTAAGTCGGCATTGTGCCTTTTGTATTTAATTCCGATGCAATTTCTGTGTTTCATCGTCAATAAGAGGGTCAGCTGGATAACTTAATCCTGAAGTGAAGCATCGGAATCTATAACTAGTGTCACAGGAATGGTTCAAAACAAAGACAGGAAAAAGAGACAGTTATGTTGTACTGAAGTCGGCATTGTGCATTTTCTATATAATTCCGATGCAATTTCTGTGTTCGTCGTCAATAAGAAGGTCCAAGGGATACAGTAAACCTGAAGTGAAGCATCGGAATCTGAAACCGGTCTCACAGGAAATGTTCAAAACATAGACAGTAAGAATAGCCAGACTACTTGTACTTGGGTCGGCATTGTGCCTTTTGTATTTAATTCCGATGCAATTTCTGTGGTTCATCGTCAATAAGAAGGTCAGAAGGATACAGTAAAACTGAAGTGAAGCATCGGAATCTATAACTAGTGTCACAGGAAAGGTGCAAAACATAGACAGTAAGAAGAGTCAGTTTTCTTGTACTTAAGTCGGCATTGTGCCTTTTGCATTTAATTCCGATGCAATTTCTGTGATTCATCGTCAATAAGAAGGTCAGCTGGATACAGTAAACCTGTAGTGAAGCATCGGAATCTATAACTAGTGTCACAGGAATGGTTAAAACATAGATAGTAGGAAGAGTCAGTCTTCTTGTACTTAAGTCGGCATTGTGCCTTTGGTATTTAATTGCGATGTAATTTCTGTGTTTCATCGTCAATAACAAGGTCAGAGGGATACAGTAAACCTGAAGTAAAGCATCGGAATATATAACTAGTGTCACAGGAATGCTTCAAAACATAGACAGTAAGAATAGTCAGTTTTCTTGTACTGAAGTCGGCATTGTGCATTTTGTATTTAATTCCGATGCAATTTCTGTGCTTCATCGCCAATAAGAAGGTCACAGGGATACAGTAAACATGATGTGAAGCATCGGAATCTATAACTAGTGTCACAGGAATGTTCAAAACATAAACAGTAAGAAGAGTCAGTTTTCTTGTACTTAAGTCGGAATTGTGCCTTTTGTATTTAATTCCGATGCAATTTCTGTGTCTCATCGTCAATAAGAAGGTCAGAGGGATATAGTAAACCTGAAGCTAAGCATCGGAATCTATAACTAGGGTCGCAGGAATGGTTCAAAACATAGACAGTAAGAAGAGTCAGTTTTCTTGTACTTAAGTCGGCATTGTGCCTTTGTATTTAATTCCGATGCAATTTCTGTGTGTCATCGTCAATAAGAAGGTCAGAGGGATACAGTAAACCTGAAGTGAAGCATCTGAATCTATTACTAGTGTCACAGGAATGGTTCAAAACATAGACAGTAAGAAGAGTCAGTTTTCTTGTACCTACGTCGGCATTGTGCCTTTTCTATTTAATTCCGATGCAATTTCCGTGTTTTTCTGCGTCAATAAGAATTTCCAAGGGATACAGTAAACCTGAAGTGAAGCATCAGAATCTAAAACCGGTCTCACTGGAAACGTTCAAAACATAGACAATAAGAAGAGGTAGTCTTCTTGTACTTGAGTCGGCATTGTGCCTCTTGAATTTAATTCAGATGCAATTTCTGTGTTTCATCGTCAATAAGAAGGTCAGAGGGATACAGTAAACCTGAAGTGAAGCATCGGAGTCTATAACTAGTGTCACAGTAATAGTTCAAAACATAGACAGTAAGAAGAGTTAGTTTTCTTGTACTTAAGTCGGCATTGTGCCTTTTGTATGTAATTCCGATGCAATTTCTGCGATTCATCGTCAATAAGAAGGTCAGCTGGATACAGTAAACCTGTAGTAAAGCATCGGAATCTATAACTTGTGTCACAGGAACGGTTCTAAACATAGACAGTAGGAAGAGTCAGTTTTCTTGTATTTAAGTCGACATTGTGCCTTTTGTATTTAATTCCGATGCAATTTCTGTGTTTCATCAACAATAAGAATGTCACAGGGATACTGTAAACCTGAAGTGAAGCATCGGAATCTATAACTAGTGTCACAGGAATGGTTCAAAACATAAACAGTAAGAAGAGTCAGTTTTCTTGTAGTTGGGTCGGCATTGTGCCTTTTGTATTTAATTCCAATCTAATTTCTGTGTTTCAACGTCATTACGACGGTCAGAGGAATACAGTAAACCTGAAGTGAAGCATCGGAATCTATAACTAGTGTCACAGGAGTGGTTCAAAACATAGACAGTAGGAGGAGTCAGTCTTCTTGTACTTAAGTCGGCATTGTGCCTTTTGTATTTAATTCCGATGCAATTTCTGTGTTTCATCGTCAATAAGAAGGTCAGCTGGATAAGGTAATAATGAAGTGAAGCATCGGAATCTATAACTAGTGTCACAGGAATGGTTCAAAGCAAAGACAGGAAAAAGACACAGTTATCTTGTACTGAAGTCGGCATTGTGCTTTTTCTATGTAATTCCGATGCAATTTCTGTGTTCGTCGTCGATAAGAAGGCCCAAGGGATACAGAAAACCTGAAGTGAAGCATCGGAATCTAAAACCGGTCCCACAGGAAAGGTTCAAAACATAGGCAGTAAGAAGAGTCAGTTTTCAAGTACTTGATTTGGCTTTGTGCCTTTTGTATTTAATTCCGATGCAATTTGTGTGTTTCTTCGTCAATAAGACGGTCAGAGGGATTAATTAAAACTGAAGTGAAGCATCGGAATTTATAACTAGTGTCACAGGAATGGTTCAAAACATAGACAGTAAGAAGGGTCAGTCTCCTTGTACTTAAGTGGCACTGTGCCTTTTGTATTTAATTCCGATGCAATATCTGTGTTTCTTCGTCAATAAGAGGGTCAGATGGATACAGTGAACCTGAAGTGAAGCATCGGAACCTATAACTAGTGTCACAGAAATGGTTCAAACCATAGACAGTAAGAAGAGCCAGTCTTCTTGTACTTGAGTCGGCATTGTGCCTTTTGTATTTAATTCCGATTCAATTTCTGTGTATCATCGTCAATAAGAAGGTCAGAGGGATACAGTAAACCTGAAATGAAGCATCGAAATTTATAACTAGTGTCACAGGAATGGTTCAAAACATAGACAGTTAGAAGAGTCAGTGTTCTTGTCAGAGGGACACAGTAAACATTTTGTATGTAATTCCGATGCAATTTCTGTGTTTCATCGTCAATAAGAAGGTCAGAGGGATACCGTAAACCTGAAGTGAAGCATCGGAATCTATAACTAGTGTCACAGGAATGGTTCAAAACATAGACAGTAAGAAGAGTCAGTTTTCTTGTCAGAGGGATACAGTAAACCTTTTGTATGTAATTCCGATGCAATTTCTATGTTTCATCGTCAATAAGAAGGTCAGAGGGATACAGTAAACCTGAAGCGAAACATCGGAATCTATAACTAGTGTCACAGGAATGGTTCAAAACATAGACAGTAAGAAGAGTCAATTTGCTTGTACTTCAGTCGCCATTGTGCCTTTTCTATTTAATTCCGATGCAATTTCTGTGTTTCAACGTCAATACGACGGTCAGAGGGATACAGTAAACCTGAAGTGAAGCATCCGAATCTATAACTAGTGTCACAGGAATGGTTCAAAACATAGGCAGTAAGAAGAGTCAGTCTCCTAGTACTTAAGTCGGCATTGTGCCTTTTGTATTTAATTCCGATGCATTTTCTGTGTTTCATCGTCAATAAGAGGGTCAGAGGGATACAGTAAACCTGAAGTGATGTTTCGGAATCTATGACTAGTGTCACAGGAATGGTTCAAAACATAGTTATTAAGAAGAGTCTGTTTCCTTGTACATAATTCGGCATTGTGCCTCTTCTATTCAATTCCGATGCAATTTCTGGGTTTCGTCGTCAGAAAGAAGGTCCAAGGGATACATTATACCTGAAGTGAATCATCGGAATCTAAAACCGGTCTCACATTAAAGGTTCAAAGCATAGACAGTAAGAAGAGCCAGTCTTCTTGTACTTGAGTCGGCATTGTGCATTTTGTATTTAATTCCGATGCAATTTCTGTGTTTCATCGTCAGTACGCCGGTCAGAGGGATACAGTAAACCTGAAGTGATGCATCGGAATCAAAAACTAGTGTCACAGGAATGGTTCAAAACATAGACAGTAACAAGAGTCAGTCTTCTTGTACATAAGTCGGCATTGTGCCTTTTGTATATAACTCCGATGCAATTTCTGTGTTTCATCGTCAATAAGAAGCTCAGAGGGATACAATAAACCAGAAGTGAAGCATCGGAATCTATAACTAGTGTCACAGGAATGGTTCAAAACACAGACAGTAGAAAGAGTCGGTTTTCTTGTACTTAAGTCGGCATTGTGTCTTTTGTATTTAATTCCGATGCAATTTCTGTGTTTCATCAACAATTAGAAGGTCAGAGGGATACAGTAAAGCTGAAGTGAAGCATCGGAATCTATAACTAGTGTCACAGGAATGGTTCAAAACATAGACAGTAAGAAGAGTCAGTTTTCTTGTACTTAAGTCGGCATTGTGCCTTTTGTATTTAATTCCGATGCAATATCTGTGTTTCATCAACAATAGGAAGGTCACTGGGATACTGTAAATCTGAAGTAAAGCATCGGAATCTATAACTAGTGTCACAGGATTGGTTCAAAACATAAACAGTAAGAAGAGTCAGTTTTCTTGTAGTTGGGTCGGCATTGTGCCTTTTGTATTTAATTCCAATCTAATTTCTGTGTTTCAACGTCATTACGACGGTCAGAGGGATACAGTAAACCTGAAGTGAAGCATCGGAATCTATAACTAGTGTCACAGGAGTGGTTCAAAACATAGACAGTAGGAAGAGTCAGTTTTCTTGTACTTAACTCGGCATTGTGCCTTTTGTATTTAATTCCGATGCAATATCTGTGTTTCATCAACAATAGGAAGGTCACAGGGATACATTAAAACTGAATTGAAGCATCGGAATTTATAACTAGTGTCATAGGATTGGTTCAAAACATAGACAGTAAGAAGAGTCAGTTTTCTTGTACTTAGGTCGGCATTGTGCCTCTTGTATTTAATTCCGATGCAATTTCTGTGGTTCATCGTCAATAAGAAGGTCAGAGGGATACAGTAAACTTGAAGTGAAGCTTCGGAATCTATAACTAGTGTCGCAGGAATGGTTCAAAACATAGACAGTAAGAAAAGTCAGTTTTCTTGTCAGAGGGATACAGTAATCCTTTTGTATGTAATTCCGATGCAATTTCTATGTTTCATCGTCAATAAGAAGGGCAGCTGGATACAGTAAACCTGAAGTGAAGCATCGGAATCTCAAACTAGTGTCCCACGAATGGTTCAAAACATTGACAGGAAGTATAGCCAGTCTTCTTGTACTTGAGTCGGCATTGTGCCTTTTGTATTTAATTCCGATGCAATTTCTGTGTTTCATCGCCAATACGACGGTCAGAGGGAAACAGTAAACCTGAAGTGAAGCATCGGAATCTAAAGCCGGTCTCACAGGAAAGGTTCAAAACATAGACAGTAAGAAGAGCCTGTCTTCCTGTACTAGAGTCGGCATTGTGCATTTTGTATTTAATTCCGATGCAATTTCTGTGTTTCATCGTCAGTACGACGGTCAGAGGGATACAGTAAACCTGAAGTGAAGCATCGGAATCAAAAACATGTGTCACAGGAATGGTTCAAAACATAGACAGTAAGAAGAGTCAGTCTTTTTGTACTTAAGTCGGCATTGTGCCTTTTGTACATAACTCCGATGCAATTTCTGTGTTTCATCGTCAATAAGAAGTTTAGAGCGATACAATTAACCAGAAGTGAAGCATCAGAATCTATTACTAGTGTCACAGGAATGGTTTAAAACATAGACAGTAGGAAGAGTCGGTTTTCTTGTACTTAAGTCGGCATTGTGTCTTTTGTATTTAATTCCGATGCAATTTCTGTGTTTCGTCGTCAATAAGAAGGTCAGTGGGATACAGTAAACCTGAAGTGAAGCATCGGAATCTGTAACTAGTGTCACAGGAACTGTTCAAAACATAGACAGTAAGAAGACTCAGTCTTTTTGTACTTAAGTCGGCATTGTGCCTCTTCTATTTAATTCCGATGCAATTTCTGTGTATCGTCGTCAATAACAAGGTCCAAGGGATACATTAAACCTGAAGTGAAGCATCGGATTCTAAAACCGGTCTCACAGGAAAGGTTCAAAACATTGACAGTAAGAAGAGCCAGTCTTCTTGTACTTGAGTCGGCATTATGCCTTTTGTATTTAATTCCGATGCAATTTCTATGTTTCTTCGTCAGTACGACGGTCAGAGGGATACAGTAAACCTGAAGTGAAGCATCGGAATCTGTAACTAGTGTCACAGGAATGGTTCAAAACATATACAGTAAGAAGAGTCAGTCTTTTTGTACTTAAGTCGGCATTGTGCCTTTTGTATTTTATTCCGATGCAATTTCTGTGTTTCATCGTCAATACGAACGTCAGAGGGATACAGTAAACCTGAAGTGAAGCATCGGAATCTATAACCAGTGTCACAGGGATTGTTCAAAACATAGACAGTAAGAAGGGTCAGTCTTCTTGTACTTAAGTCGGCATTGTGCCTTTGTATTTAATTCCGATGCAATTTCTGTGCTTCATCAACAATAAGAAGGTCACAGGATTACATTAGAACTGAAGTGAAGCATCGTAATTTATTACTAGTGTCACAGGATTGGTTCAAACATAGACAGTAAGAAGAGTCAGTTTTCTTGTATTTAAGTCGGCATTCTGCCTTTTGTATTAATTTCCGATGCAATTTCTGTGATTCATCGTCAATAAGAAGGTCAGCTGGATACAGTAAACCTGTAGTGAAGCATCGGAATATATAACTAGTGTCACAGGAATGGTTCAAAACATAGACAGTAGGAAGAGTCAGTTTTCTTTTACTTAAGCCGGCATTGTGCCTTTTGTATTTAATTCCGATGCAATTTCTGTGTTTCATCAATAATAAGAGGGTCACAGGGATACAGTAAACCAGAAGTGAAGCATCGGAATCTATAACTAGTGTCACAGGAATGGTACAAAACATAAACATTAAGAAGAGTCAGTTTTCTTGTACTTAGGTCGGCATTGTGCGTTTTGGATTTAATTCCGATGCAATGTCTGTGTTTCATCGTCAATAAGAAGGTCAGAGGGATACAGTAAACCTGAAGTGAAGCATCGGAATCTATAACTAGTGTCACAGGAATGGTTCAAAACATTGACAGTAGGAAGAGTCAGTCTTCTTGTACTTGAGTCGGCATTGTGCCTTTTGTATTTTATTCCAATGCAATTTCTGTGTTTCATCGTCAATACGACGGTCAGAGGGATACAGTAAACCTGAAGTGAAGCATCGGAATCTATAACTAGTGTCACAGGAGTGGTTCAAATCATAGGCAGTAAGAGGAGTCAGTCTTCTTGTACTTGAGTCGGCATTGTGCCTTTTGTATTTAATTCCGATGCAATTTATGTGTTTCATCGTCAATAAGAAGGTCAGAAGGATACAGTAAAACTGAAGTGAAGCATCGGAATCTATAACTAGTGTCACAGGAATGGTTTAAAACATAGACAGTAAGAAGAGTCAGTCTTCTTCTAGTTGAGTCGGCATTGTACCTTTTGTATTTAATTCCGATGCAATTTCTGTGTTTCATCGTCAATAAGAAGGTCAGAGGGATACAGTAAACCTGAAGTGAAGCATCGGAATCTATAACTAGTGTCACAGGAGTGGTTCAAAACATAGACAGTAGGAAGAGTCAGTTTTCTTGTACTTGAGTCGGCATTGTGCATTTTGTATTTTATTCCAATGCAATTTCTGTGTTTCATCGTCAATACGACGGTCAGAGGGATACAGTAAACCTGAAGGGAAGCATCGGAATCTACAACTAGTGTCACAGGAGTGGTTCAAATCATAGGCAGTAAGAGGAGTCAGTCTTCTTGTACTTGAGTCGGCATTGTGCCTTTTGTATTTAATTCCGATGCAATTTATGTGTTTCATCGTCAATAAGAAGGTAGGAAGGATACAGTAAAACTGAAGCAAAGCATCGGAATGTATAACTAGTGTCACAGGAATGGTTCAAAACATAGACAGTAAGAAGAGTCAGTCTTCTTGTACTTGAGTCGGCATTGTGCCTTTTGTATTTAATTCTGATGCAATTTCTGTGTTTCATCGTCAATAAGAAGGTCAGAAGGATACAGTAAAACTGAAGTGAAGCATCGGTATCTATAACTAGTGTCACAGGAGTGGTTCAAAACATAGACAGGAGGAGGAGTCAGTCTTCTTGTACTTAAGTCGGCATTGTGCCTTTTGTATTTAATTCCGATGCAAATTGTGTGTTTCATCGTCAATAAGGCGGTCAGAGGGATACATTAATATTGAAGTGAAGCATCGGAATCCATAACTAGTGTCACAGGAATGGTTAATACATAGACAGTAGGAAGAGTCAGTCTTCTTGTGCTTAAGTCGGCATTGTGCCTTTCGTATTTAATTCCGATGTAATTTCTGTGTTTCATCGTCAATAAGAAGGTCAGAGGGATACAGTAAACCTGAAGTGAAGCATCGGAATATATAACTAGTGTCACAGGAATGGTTCAAAACATAGACAGTAAGAAGAGTCAGTTTTCTTGTACTTAAGTCGGCATTGTGCATTTTGTATTTAATTCCGATGCAATTTCTGTGTTTCATCGTCAATAAGAAGGTCACAGGGATACAGCAAACCTAATGTGAAACATCGGATCTATAACTAGTGTCACAGGAATGTTCAAAACATAAACAGTAAGAAGAGTCAGTCTTCTTGTACTTAAGTCGGCATTGTGCCTTTTGTTTTTAATTCCGATGCAATTTACGTGTTTCATCGCCAATACGAAGGTCAGAGGGATACAGTAAACCTGATATGAAGTATCGGAATCTATAAATAGTGTCACAGGAATGGTTCAAAACATAGACAGTAGGAAGAGTCAGTCTTCTTGTACTTGAGTCGGCATTGTGCCTTTTGTATTTAATTCCAATGCAATTTCTGTGTTTCATCGTCAGTACGACGGTCAGAGGGACACAGTAAACCTGAAGTGAAGCATCGGAATCTATAACTAGTGTCACAGGAGTGGTTCAAAACATAGACAGTAAGAGGAGTCAGTCTTCTTGTACTTGAGTCGGCATTGTGCCTTTTGTGTTTAATTCCGATGCAATTTATGTGTTTCATCGTCAATAAGAAGGTCAGAAGGATACAGTAAACCTGAAGTGAAGCATCGGAATATATAACTAGTGTCACAGGAATGGTTCAAAACATAGACAGTAAGAATAGTCAGTTTTCTTGTACTGAAGTCGGCATTGTGCATTTTGTATTTAATTCCGATGCAATTTCTGAGCTTCATCGCCAATAAGGAGGTCACAGGGATACAGTAAACATGATGTGAAGCATCGGAATCTATAACTAGTGTCACAGGAATGTTCAAAACATAAACAGTAAGAAGAGTCAGTTTTCTTGTACTTAAGTCGGAATTGTGCCTTTTGTATTTAATTCCGATGCAATTTCTGTGTCTCATCGTCAATAAGAAGGTCAGAGGGATATAGTAAACCTGAAGTGAAGCATCGGAATCTATAACTAGGGTCGCAGGAATGGTTCAAATCATAGACAGTAAGAAGAGTCAGTTTTCTTGTACTTAAGTCGGCATTGTGCCTTTGTATTTAATTCCGATGCAATTTCTGTGTTTCATCGTCAATAAGAAGGTCAGAGGGATACAGTAAACCTGAAGTGAAGCATCTGAATCTATTACTAGTGTCACAGGAATGGTTCAAAACATAGACAGTAAGAAGAGTCATTTTTCTTGTACCTACGTCGGCATTGTGCCTTTTCTATTTAATTCCGATGCAATTTCTGTGTTTTCCTGCGTCAATAAAAATGTCCAAGGGATACAGTAAACCTGAAGTGAAGCATCAGAATCTAAAACTAGTGTCACAGGAAAGGTTCAAAACATAGACAGTAAGAAGAGGTAGTCTTCTTGTACTTGATTCGGCATTGTGCCTCTTGTATTTAATTCAGATGCAATTTCTGTGTTTCATCGTCAATAAGAAGGTCAGAGGGATACAGTAAACCTGAAGTGAAGCATCTGAATCTATTACTAGTGTCACAGGAATGGTTCAAAACATAGACAGTAAGAAGAGTCAGTTTTCTTGTACCTACGTCGGCATTGTGCCTTTTCTATTTAATTCCGATGCAATTTCCGTGTTTTCCTGCGTCAATAAAAATGTCCAAGGGATACAGTAAACCTGAAGTGAAGCATCAGAATCTAAAACCAGTGTCACAGGAAAGGTTCAAAACATAGACAGTAAGAAGAGGTAGTCTTCTTTTACTTGATTCGGCATTGTGCCTCTTGTATTTAATTCAGATGCAATTTCTGTGTTTCATCGTCAATAAGAAGGTCAGAGGGATACAGTAAACCTGGAATGAAGCATCGGAGTCTATAACTAGTGTCACAGTAATAGTTCAAAACATAGACAGTAAGAAGAGTTAGTTTTCTTGTACTTAAGTCGGCATTGTGCCTTTTGTATGTAATTCCGATGCAATTTCTGTGATTCATCGTCAATAAGAAGGTCAGCTGGATACAGTAAACCTGTAGTGAAGCATCGGAATCTATAACTAGTGTCACAGGAACAGTTCTAAACATAGACAGTAGGACGAGGCAGTTTTATTGTATTTAAGTCGGCATTGTGCCTTTTGTATTTAATTCCGATGCAATTTCTGTGTTTCATCAACAATAAGAAGGTCACAGGGATACTGTAAACCTGAAGTGAAGCATCGGAATCTATAACTAGTGTCACAGGAATGGTTCAAAACATAAACAGTAAGAAGAGTCAGTTTTCTTGTAGTTGGGTCGGCATTGTGCCTTTTGTATTTAATTCCAATCTAATTTCTGTGTTTCAACGTCATTACGACGGTCAGAGGGATACAGTAAACCTGAAGTGAAGCATCGGAATCAATAACTAGTGTCACGGGAGTGGTTCAAAACATAGACAGTAGGAAGAGTCAGTTTTCTTGTACTTAAGTCGGCATTGTGCCTTTAGTATTTAATTCCAATGCAATTTCTGTGTTTCATCAACAATAAGAAGGTCAGTGGGATAAGGTAAAGCTGAAGTGAAGCATCGGAATCTATAACTAGTGTCACAGGAATGGTTCAAAACATAGACAGTAAGAAGAGTCAGTTTTCTTGTACTTAAGTCATCATTGTGCCTTTTGTATGTAATTCCGATGCAATTTCTGTGTTTCATCGTCAATAAGAAGGTCAGAGGGATAAAGTAAACCTGAAGTGAAGCATCGGAATCTATAACTAGTGTCACAGGAATGGTTCAAAGCATAGACAGTAGGAAGAGTCAGTCTTCTTGTGCTTGAGTCGGCATTGTGCCTTTTGTATTTAATTCCAATGCAATTTCTGTGCTTCATCGTCAGTACGACGGACAGAGGGATACAGTAAACCTGAAGTGAAGCATCGGAATCTATAACTAGTGTCACAGGAGTGGTTCAAAACATATACAGTAAGAGGAGTCAGTCTTCTTGTACTTGAGTCGGCGTTGTGCATTTTGTATTTAATTCCGATGCAATTTATGTGTTTCATCGTCAATAAGAAGGTCAGAAGGATACAGTAAAACTGAAATGAAGCATCGGAATCTATAACTAGTGTCACAGGAATGGTTCAAAACATAGACAGTAAGAAGTGTCAGTCTTCTTGTACTTGTGTCGGCATTGTGCCTTTTGTATTTATTTCTGATGCAATTTCTGTGTTTCATTGTCAATGAGAAGGTCAGACGGATACAGTAAAACTGAAGTGAAGCATCGGAATCGATAACTAGTGTCACAGGAATGGTTCAAAACATAGATAGTAAGAAGAGTCAGTCTTCTTGTACTTGAGTCGGCATTGTGCCTTTTGTATTTAATTCCGATGCAATTTCTGTGTTTCATCGTCAATAAGAAGGTCAGAAGGATACAGTAAAACTGAAGTGAAGCATCGGAATCTGAAACCGGTCTCACAGGAAATGTTCAAAACATAGACAGTAAGAATAGCCAGACTACATGAACTTGGGTCGGCATTGTGCCTTTTGTATTTAATTCCGATGCAATTTGTTTGTTTCATCGTCAATAAGACGGTCAGAGGGATTCATTAAAACTGAAGTGAAGCATCGGAATTTATAACTAGTGTCACAGGAATGGTGCAAAACATAGACAGTAAGAAGAGTCAGTTTTCTTGTACTTAAGTCGGCATTGTGCCTTTTGCATTTAATTCCGATGCAATTTCTGTGATTCATCGTCAATAAGAAGGTCAGCTGGATACAGTAAACCTGTAGTGAAGCATCGGAATCTATAACTAGTGTCACAGGAATGGTTAAAACATAGATAGTAGGAAGAGTCAGTCTTCTTGTACTTAAGTCGGCATTGTGCTTTTGGTATTTAATTGCGATGTAATTTCTGTGTTTCATCGTCAATAACAAGGTCAGAGGGATACAGTAAACCTGAAGTAAAGCATCGGAATATATAACTAGTGTCACAGGAGTGGTTCAAAACATAGACAGTAAGAATAGTCAGTTTTCTTGTACTGAAGTCGGCATTGTGCATTTTGTATTTAATTCCGATGCAATTTCTGAGCTTCATCGCCAATAAGAAGGTCACAGGGATACAGTAAACATGATGTGAAGCATCGGAATCTATAACTAGTGTCACAGGAATGTTCAAAACATAAACAGTAAGAAGAGTCAGTTTTCTTGTACTTAAGTCGGAATTGTGCCTTTTGTATTTAATTCCGATGCAATTTCTGTGTCTCATCGTCAATAAGAAGGTCAGAGGGATATAGTAAACCTGAAGTGAAGCATCGGAATCTATAACTAGGGTCGCAGGAATGGTTCAAATCATAGACAGTAAGAAGGGTCAGTTTTCTTGTACTTAAGTCGGCATTGTGCCTTTGTATTTAATTCCGATGCAATTTCTGTGTTTCATCGTCAATAAGAAGGTCAGAGGGATACAGTAAACCTGAAGTGAAGCATCTGAATCTATTACTAGTGTCACAGGAATGGTTCAAAACATAGACAGTAAGAAGAGTCAGTTTTCTTGTACCTACGTCGGCATTGTGCCTTTTCTATTTAATTCCGATGCATATTCCGTGTTTTCCTGCGTCAATAAAATTGTCCAAGGGATACAGTAAACCTGAAGTGAAGCATCAGAATCTAAAACCGGTGTCACAGGAAAGGTTCAAAACATAGACAGTAAGAAGAGGTAGTCTTCTTGTACTTGATTCGGCATTGTGCCTCTTGTATTTAATTCAGATGCAATTTCTGTGTTTCATCGTCAATAAGAAGGTCAGAGGGATACAGTAAACCTGGAATGAAGCATCGGAGTCTATAACTAGTGTCACAGTAATAGTTCAAAACATAGACAGTAAGAAGAGTTAGTTTTCTTGTACTTAAGTCGGCATTGTGCCTTTTGTATGTAATTCCGATGCAATTTCTGTGATTCATCGTCAATAAGAAGGTCAGCTGGATACAGTAAACCTGCAGTGAAGCATCGGAATCTATAACTAGTGTCACAGGAACGGTTCTAAACATAGACAGTAGGACGAGTCAGTTTTCTTGTATTTAAGTCGGCATGGTGCCTTTTGTATTTAATTCCGATGCAATTTCTGTGTTTCATCAACAATAAGAAGGTCACAGGGATACTGTAAACCTGAAGTGAAGCATCGGAATCTATAACTAGTGTCACAGGAATGGTTCAAAACATAAACAGTAAGAAGATTCAGTTTTCTTGTAGTTGGGTCGGCATTGTGCCTTTTGTATTTAATTCCAATCTAATTTCTGTGTTTCAACGTCATTACGACGGTCAGAGGGATACAGTAAACCTGAAGTGAAGCATCGGAATCTATAACTAGTGTCACAGGAATGGTTCAAAACATAGACAGTAGGAGGAGTCAGTCTTCTTGTACTTAAGTCGGCATTGTGCCTTTTGTATTTAATTCCGATGCAATTTCTGTGTTTCATCGTCAATAAGAAGGTCAGCTGGATAAGGTAATAATGAAGTGAAGCATCGGAATCTATAACTAGTGTCACAGAAATGGTTCAAAACAAAGACAGGAAAAAGAGACAGTTATCTTGTACTGAAGTCGGCATTGTGCATTTTCTATATAATTCCGATGCAATTTCTGTGTTCGTCGTCAATAAGAAGGCCAAAGGGATACAGAAAACCTGAAGTGACGCATCGGAATCTAAAACCGGTCGCACAGGAAAGGTTCAAAACATAGACAGTAAGAAGAGCCAGACTACTTGCACTTGGGTCGGCATTGTGCCTTTTGTATTTAATTCCGATGCAATTTGTGTGTTTCATCGTCAATAAGACGGTCAGAGGGATTAATTAAATCTGAAGTGAAGCATCGGAATTTATAACTAGTGTCACAGGAATGGTTCAAAGCATAGATAGTAAGAAGAGTCAGTTTTCTTGTACTTAAGTCGGCATTGTGTCTTTTGTCTTTAATTCCGATGCAATTTCTGTGTTTCATCGTCAATAAGAAGGTCAGAGGGGTACAGTAAACCTGAAGTGAAGCATCGGAATCTATAACTAGTATCACAGGAATGGTTCAAAACGTAGACAGTAAGAAGAGTCAGTTTTCTTGTCAGAGGGATACAGTAAACCTTTTGTATGTAATTCCGATGCAATTTCTATGTTTCATCGTCAATAAGATGGGCAGCTGGATACAGTAAACCTGAAGTGAAGCATCGGAATCTAAAACTAGTGTCCCACGAATGGTTCAAAACATTGACAGGAAGTATAGCCAGTCTTCTTGTACTTGAGTCCGCATTGTGCCTTTTGTATTTAATTCCGATGCAATTTCTGTGTTTCATCGCCAATACGACGGTCAGAGGGAAACAGTAAACCTGGAGTGAAGCATCGGAATCTATAACTAGTGTCACAGGAATGGTTCAAAACATAGACTGTAAGAAGAGTCAGTCTTCTAGTACTTAAGTCGGCATTGTGCCTATTGAATTTAATTCCGATGCATTTTCTGTGTCTCATCGTCAATGAGAGGATCAGAGGGATACAGTAAACCTGAAGTGATGCTTCGGAATCTATGACTAGTGTCACAGAAATGGTTCAAAACATAGTTATTAAGAAGAGTCTGTTTCCTTGTACATAAGTCGGCATTGTGCCTCTTCTATTCAATTCCGATGCAATTTCTGTGTTGCGTCATCAGAAACATGGTCCAAGGGACACAGTAAACCTGAAGTGAAGCATCGGAATCCAAAGCCGGTCTCACAGGAAAGGTTCAAAACATAGACAGTAAGAAGAGCCAGTCTTCTTGTACTTGAGTCGGCATTGTGCATTTTGTATTTAATTCCGATGCAATTTCTGTGTTTTATCGTCAGTACGACGGTCAGAGGGATACAGTAAACCTGAAGTGAAGCATCGGAATCAAAAACATGTGTCACAGGAATGGTTCAAAACATAGACAGTAAGAAGAGTCAGTCTTTTTGTACTTAAGTTGGCATTGTGCCTTTTGTACATAACTCCGATGCAATTTCTGTGTTTTATCGTCAATAAGAAGCTCAGAGGGATACAATTAACCAGAAGTGAAGCATCAGAATGTATTACTAGTGTCACAGGAATGGTTCAAAACATAGACAGTAGGAAGAGTCGGTTTTCTTGTACTTAAGTCGGCATTGTGTCTTTTGTATTTAATTCCGATGCAATTTCTGTGATTCATCGTCAATAAGAAGGTCAGCTGGATACAGTAAACCTGTAGTGAAGCATCGGAATATATAACTAGTGTCACAGGAATGGTTCAAAACATAGACAGTAGGAAGAGTCAGTTTTCTTTTACTTAAGCCGGCATTGTGCCTTTTGTATTTAATTCCGATGCAATTTCTGTGTTTCATCAATAATAAGAAGGTCACAGGGATACATTAAACCTGAAGTGAAGCATCGGAATCTATAACTAGTGTCACAGGAAAGGTTCAAAACATTGACAGTAAGAAGAGCCAGTCTTCTTGTACTTGAGTCGGCATTATGCCTTTTGTGTTTAATTCCGATGCAATTTCTATGTTTCTTCGTCAGTACGACGGTCAGAGGGATACAGTAAACCTGAAGTGAAGCATCGGAATCTGTAACTAGTGTCACAGGAATGGTTCAAAACATATACAGTAAGAAGAGTCAGTCTTTTTGTACTTAAGTCGGCATTGTGCCTTTTGTATTTTATTCCGATGCAATTTCTGTGTTTCATCGTCAATACGAAGGTCCTAGGGATACAGTAAACCTGAAGTGAAGCATCGGAATCTATAACCAGTGTCACAGGGATTGTTCAAAACATAGACAGTAAGAAGGGTCAGTCTTCTTGTACTTAAGTCGGCATTGTGCATTTTGTATTTAATTCCGATGCAATTTCTGTATTTCTTCGTCAATAAGAAGGCCAGAGGGATTCAGTAAACCTGAAGTGAAGCATCGGAATCTATAACTAGTGTCACAGAAATGGTTCAAAACATAGACAGTAAGAAGAGCCGGTCTTCTTGTACTTGAGTCGGCATTGTGCCTTTCGAATTTTATTCCGATGCAATATCTGTGTTTCATCGTCAATAAGAAGGTCAGAGGGTTACAGTAAACCTGAAGTGAAGCATCGGAATCTATAACTAGTGTCACGGGAATGGTTCAAAACATAGACAGCAGGAAGAATCAGTCTTCTTGTACTTGAGTCGGCATTGTGCCTTTTGTATTTAATTCCAATGCAATTTCTGTGTTTCATCGTCAGTACGACGGTCAGAGGGATATAGTAAACCTAAAGTGAAGCATCGGAATCTATAACTAGTGTTACAGTAGTGGTTCAAAACATAGACAGTAGGAAGAGTCAGTTTTCTTGTACTTAAGTCGGCATTGTGCCTTTGTATTTAATTCCGATTCAATTTCTGAGTTTCATCAACAATAAGAAGGTCACAGGAATACATTAGAACTGAAGTGAAGCATCGTAATTAATTACTAGTGTCACAGGATTGGTTCAAACATAGACAGTAAGATGAGTCAGTTTTCTTGTATTTAAGTCGGCATTGTGCCTTTTGTATTAATTTCCGATGCAATTTCTGTGATTCATCGTCAATAAGAAGGTCAGCTGGATACAGTAAACCTGTAGTGAAGCATCGGAATATATAACTAGTGTCACTGGAATGGTTCAAAACATAGACAGTAGGAAGAGTCAGTTTTCTTTTATTTAAGCCGGCATTGTGCCTTTTGCATTTAATTCCGATGCAATCTCTGTGTTTCATCAATAATAAGAAGGTCACAGGGATACATTAAACCTGAAGTGAAGCATCGGAATCTATAACTAGTGTCACAGGAATGGTACAAAACATAAACATTAAGAAGAGTCAGTTTTCTTGTACTTAGGTCGGCATTGTGCCTTTTGGATTTAATTCCGATGCAATGTCTGTGTTTCATCGTTAATAAGAAGGTCAGAGGGATACAGTAAACCTGAAGTGAAGCATCGGAATATATAACTAGTGTCACAGGAATGGTTAAAAAGATAGACAGTAAGAAGAGTCAGTTTTCTTGTACTTAAGTCGGAATTGTGCCTTTTGTATTTAACTCCGATGCAATTTCTGTGTCTCATCGTCAAGGAGAAGGTCAGAGGGATACAGTAAACCTGAAGTGAAGCATCGGAATCTATAATTAGTGTCACAGGAATGGTTCAAAACATAGAAAGTAAGAAGAGTCAGTCTTCTTGTACTTAAGTCGGCATTGTGCCTTTTGTATTTAATTCCGATGCAATTTACGTGTTTCATCGTCAATACGAAGGTCAGAGGGATACAGTAAACCTGAAGTGAAGTATCGGAATCTATAAGTAGTGTCACAGGAATGGTTCAAAACATAGATAGTAAGAAGAGTCAGTTTTCTTGTACTTAAGTCGGCATTATGCCTTTTGTATGTAATTACGATGCAATTTCTGTGTTTCATCGTCAATAAGGTCAGAGGGATACAGCAAACCTGAGTGAAGCATCGGAATCTATAACTAGTGTCACAGGAATGGTTCAAAACATAGACAGTAGGAAGAGTCAGTCTTCTTGTACTTGAGTCGGCATTGTGCCTTTTGTATTTAATTCCAATGCAATTTCTGTGTTTCATCGTCAGTAAGACGGTCAGAGTGATACAGTAAACCTGAAGTGAAGCATCGGAATCTATAACTAGTGTCACAGGAGTGGTTCAAAACATAGACAATAGGAAGAGTCAGTTTTCTTGTGCTTAAGTCAGCATTGTGCATTTTGTATTTAATTCCGATGCAATTTCTGTGTTTCATCAACAATAAGAAGGTCACAGGGATACATTAAAACTGAAGTGAAGCATCGGAATTTATAACTAGTGTCACAGGTTTGGTTCAAAACAGAGACAGTAAGAAGAGTCAGTTTTTTAGTACTTAAGTCTGCATTGTGCCTTTTGTGTTAATTGCCGATGCAATTTCTGTGATTCATCGTCAATAAGAAGGTCAGCTGGATACAGTAACCCTGTAGTGAAGCATCGGAATCTAAAACTAGTGTCACAGGAATGGTTCAAAACATAGACAGTAGGAAGAGTCAGTTTTCTTGTACTTAAGTCGGCATTGTGCCTTTTGTATGTAATTCCGATGCAATTTCTGTGTTTCATCGTCAATAAGGAGGTCAGAGGGATAAAGTAAACCTGAAGTGAAGCATCGGAATCAATAACTAGTGTCACAAGAATGGTTCAAAACATAGACAGTAGGAAGAGACAGTCTTCTTGTACTTGAGTCGGCATTGTGCCTTTTGTATTAAATTCCAATGCAATTTCTGTGTTTCATCGTCAGTACGACGGTCAGAGGGACACAGTAAAACTGAAGTGAAGCATCGGAATCTGTAACTAGTGTCACAGGAATGGTTCAAAACATAGACAGTAGGAAGAGACAGTCTTCTTGTACTTGAGTCGGCATTGTGCCTTTTGTATTTAATTCCAATGCAATTTCTGTGTTTCATCGTCAGTACGACGGTCAGAGGGACACAGTAAAACTGAAGTGAAGCATCGGAATGTATAACTAGTGTCACAGGAGTGGTTCAAAACATAGACAGTAGGAGGAGTCAGTCTTCTTGTACTTAAGTCGGCATTGTGCCTTTTGTATTTAATTCCGATGCAATTTCTGTGTTTCATCGTCAATAAGAGGGTCAGCTAGATAAGGTAATCCTGAAGTGAAGCATCGGAATCTATAACTAGTGTCACAGGAATGGTTCAAAACAAAGACAGGAAAAAGAGACAGTTATGTTGTACTGAAGTCGGCATTGTGCATTTTCTATATAATTCCGATGCAATTTCTGTGTTCGTCGTCAATAAGAAGGTCCAAGGGATACAGTAAACCAGAAGTGAAGCATCGGAATCTGAAACCGGTCTCACAGGAAATGTTCAAAACATAGACAGTAAGAATAGCCAGACTACTTGTACTTGGGTCGGCATTGTGCCTTTTGTATTTAATTCCGATGCAATTTCTGTGGTTCATCGTCAATAAGAAGGTCAGAAGGATACAGTAAAACTGAAGTGAAGCATCGGAATCTACAACTAGTGTCACAGGAAAGGTGCAAAACATAGACAGTAAGAAGAGTCAGTTTTCTTGTACTTAAGTCGGCATTGTGCCTTTTGCATTTAATTCCGATGCAATTTCTGTGATTCATCGTCAATAAGAAGGTCAGCTGGATACAGTAAACCTGTAGTGAAGCATCGGAATCTATAACTAGTGTCACAGGAATGGTTAAAACATAGATAGTAGGAAGAGTCAGTCTTCTTGTACTTAAGTCGGCATTGTGCCTTTGGTATTTAATTGCGATGTAATTTCTGTGTGTCATCGTCAATAACAAGGTCAGAGGGATACAGTAAACCTGAAGTAAAGCATCGGAATATATAACTAGTGTCACAGGAATGGTTCAAAACATAGACAGTAAGAATAGTCAGTTTTCTTGTACTGAAGTCGGCATTGTGCATTTTGTATTTAATTCCGATGCAATTTCTGTGCTTCATCGCCAATAAGAAGGTCACAGGGATACAGTAAACATGATGTGAAGCATCGGAATCTATAACTAGTGTCACAGGAATGGTTCAAAACATAGACAGTAAGAAGAGTCAGTTTTCTTGTACTTAAGTCGGCATTGTGCCTTTGTATTTAATTCCGATGCAATTTCTGTGTGTCATCGTCAATAAGAAGGTCAGAGGGATACAGTAAACCTGAAGTGAAGCATCTGAATCTATTACTAGTGTCACAGGAATGGTTCAAAACATAGACAGTAAGAAGAGTCAGTTTTCTTGTACCTACGTCGGCATTGTGCCTTTTCTATTTAATTCCGATGCAATTTCCGTGTTTTTCTGCGTCAATAAGAATTTCCAAGGGATACAGTAAACCTGAAGTGAAGCATCAGAATCTAAAACCGGTCTCACAGGAAACGTTCAAAACATAGACAATAAGAAGAGGTAGTCTTCTTGTACTTGAGTCGGCATTGTGCCTCTTGTATTTAATTCAGATGCAATTTCTGTGTTTCATCGTCAATAAGAAG
The DNA here is from genome assembly GCF_023864345.2 of Schistocerca serialis cubense. Lineage (NCBI taxonomy): Eukaryota > Metazoa > Arthropoda > Insecta > Orthoptera > Acrididae > Schistocerca > Schistocerca serialis. The sequence continues at coordinate 53,170,659 of NW_026047583.1, forward strand.
GTCAGAGGGATACAGTAAACCTGAAGTGAAGCATCGGAGTCTATAACTAGTGTCACAGTAATAGTTCAAAACATAGACAGTAAGAAGAGTTAGTTTTCTTGTACTTAAGTCGGCATTGTTCCTTTTGTATGTAATTCCGATGCAATTTCTGTGATTCATCGTCAATAAGAAGGTCAGCTGGATACAGTAAACCTGTAGTAAAGCATCGGAATCTATAACTAGTGTCACAGGAACGGTTCTAAACATAGACAGTAGGAAGAGTCAGTTTTCTTGTATTTAAGTCGACATTGTGCCTTTTGTATTTAATTCCGATGCAATTTCTGTGTTTCATCAACAATAAGAATGTCACAGGGATACTGTAAACCTGAAGTGAAGCATCGGAATCTACAACTAGTGTCACAGGAATGGTTCAAAACATAAACAGTAAGAAGAGTCAGTTTTCTTGTAGTTGGGTCGGCATTGTGCCTTTTGTATTTAATTCCAATCTAATTTCTGTGTTTCAACGTCATTACGACGGTCAGAGGGATACAGTAAACCTGAAGTGAAGCATCGGAATCTATAACTAGTGTCACAGGAGTGGTTCAAAACATAGACAGTAGGAACAGTCGGTTTTCTTGTACTTAAGTCGGCATTGTGCCTTTTGTATTTAATTCCGATGCAATATCTGTGTTTCATCAACAATAGGAAGGTCACAGGGATTCATTAAAACTGAATTGAAGCATCGGAATTTATAACTAGTGTCATAGGATTGGTTCAAAACATAGACAGTAAGAAGTGTCAGTCTTCTTGTACTTGAGTCGGCATTGTGCCTTTTGTATTTAATTCCGATGCAATTTATGTGTTTCATCGTCAATAAGAAGGTCAGAAGGATACAGTAAAACTGAAATGAAGCATCGGAATCTATAACTAGTGTCACAGGAATGGTTCAAAACATAGACAGTAAGAAGTGTCAGTCCTCTTGTACTTGAGTCGGCATTGTGCCTTTTGTATATATTTCTGATGCAATTTCTGTGTTTCATCGTCAATAAGAAGGTCAGACGGATACAGTAAAACTGAAGTGAAGCATCGGAATCTATAACTAGTGTCACAGGAATGGTTCAAAACATAGATAGTAAGTAGAGTCAGTCTTCTTGTACTTGAGTCGGCATTGTGCCTTTTGTATTCAATTCCGATGCAATTTCTGTGTTTCATCGTCAATAAGAAGGTCAGAAGGATACAGAAAACCTGAAGTGAAGCATCGGAATCTATAACTAGTGTCACAGGAGTGGTTCAAAACATAGACAGTAGGAGGAGTCAGTCTTCTTGTACTTAAGTCGGCATTGTGCCTTTTGTATTTAATTCCGATGCAATTTCTGTGTTTCATCGTCAATAAGAAGGTCAGCTGGATAAGGTAATAATGAAGTGAAGCATCGGAATCTATAACTAGTGTCACAGGAATGGTTCAAAGCAAAGACAGGAAATAGAGACAGTTATCTTGTAGTGAAGTCGGCATTGTGCATTTTCTATATAATTCCGATGCAATTTCTGTGTCCGTCGTCGATAAGAAGGCCCAAGGGATACAGAAAACCTGAAGTGAAGCATCGGAATCTAAAACCGGTCCCACAGGAAAGGTTCAAAACATAGGCAGTTAGAAGAGCCAGACTACTTGCACTGGGGTCGGCATTGTGCCTTTTGTATTTAATTCCGATGCAATTTGTGTGTTTCATCGTCAATAAGACGGTCAGAGGGATTAATTAAAACTGAAGTGAAGCATCGGAATTTATAACTAGTGTCACAGGAATGGTTCAAAACATAGATAGTAAAAAGAGTCAGTTTTCTTGTACTTAAGTCGGCATTGTGTCTTTTGTCTTTAATTCCGATGCAAATTCTGTGTTTCATCGGCAATACGAAGGTCCGAGGGATACAGTAAACCTGAAGTGAAGCATCGGAATCTATAACTAGTGTCACAGGAATGGTTCAAAACATAGACAGTAAGAAGGGTCAGTCTCCTTGTACTTAAGTGGCATTGTGCCTTTTGTATTTAATTCCGATGCAATATCTGTGTTTCTTCGTCAATAAGAGGGTCAGATGGATACAGTGAACCTGAAGTGAAGCATCGGAACCTATAACTAGTGTCACAGAAATGGTTCAAACCATAGACAGTAAGAAGAGCCAGTCTTCTTGTACTTGAGTCGGCATTGTGCCTTTTGTATTTCATTCCGATTCAATTTCTGTGTATCATCGTCAATAAGAAGGTCAGAGGGATACAGTAAACCTGAAATGAAGCATCGAAATTTATAACTAGTGTCACAGGAATGGTTCAAAACATAGACAGTAAGAAGAGTCAGTGTTCTTGTCAGAGGGATACAGTAAACCTTTTGTATGTAATTCCGATGCAATTTCTGTGTTTCATCGTCAATAAGAAGGTCAGAGGGATACCGTAAACCTGAAGTGAAGCATCGGAATCTGTAACTAGTGTCACAGGAATGGTTCGAAACATAGACAGTAAGAAGAGTCAGTTTTCTTGTCAGAGGGATACAGTAAACCTTTTGTATGTAATTCCGATGCAATTTCTATGTTTCATCGTCAATAAGAAGGTCAGAGGGATACAGTAAACCTGAAGCGAAACATCGGAATCTATAACTAGTGTCACAGGAATGGTTCAAAACATAGACAGTAAGAAGAGTCAATTTGCTTGTACTTCAGTCGCCATTGTGCATTTTCTATTTAATTCCGATGCAATTTCTGTGTTTCAACGTCAATAAGACGGTCCGAGGGATACAGTAAACCTGAAGTGAAGCATCCGAATCTATAACTAGTGTCACAGGAATGGTTCAAAACATAGACAGTAAGAAGAGTCAGTCTCCTAGTACTTAAGTCGGCATTGTGCCTTTTGTATTTCATTCCGATGCATTTTCTGTGTTTCATCGTCAATAAGAGGGTCAGAGGGATACAGTAAACCTGAAGTGATGTTTCGGAATCTATGACTAGTGTCACAGGAATGGTTCAAATCATAGTTATTAAGAAGAGTCTGTTTCCTTGTACATAAGTCGGCATTGTGCCTCTTCTATTCAATTCCGATGCAATTTCTGGGTTTCGTCGTCAGAAAGAAGGTCCAAGGGATACATTATACCTGAAGTGAATCATCGGAATCTAAAACCGGTCTCACAGGAAAGGTTCAAAGCATAGACAGTAAGAAGAGCCAGTCTTCTTGTACTTGAGTCGGCATTGTGCATTTTGAATTTAATTCCGATGCAATTTCTGTGTTTCATCATCAGTACGCCGGTCAGAGGGATACAGTAAACCTGAAGTGATGCATCGGAATCAAAAACTAGTGTCACAGGAATGGTTCAAAACATAGACAGTAACAAGAGTCATTCTTCTTGTACATAAGTCGGCATTGTGCCTTTTGTATATAACTCCGATGCAATTTATGTGTTTCATCGTCAATAAGAATGTCAGAAGGATACAGTAAAACTGAAATGAAGCATCGGAATCTATAACTAGTGTCACAGGAATGGTTCAAAACATAGACAGTAAGAAGTGTCAGTCCTCTTGTACTTGAGTCGGCATTGTGCCTTTTGTATTTATTTCTGATGCAATTTCTGTGTTTCATCGTCAATAAGAAGGTCAGACGGATACAGTAAAACTGAAGTGAAGCATCGGAATCTATAAATAGTGTCACAGGAATGGTTCAAAACATAGATAGTAAGTAGAGTCAGTCTTCTTGTACTTGAGTCGGCATTGTGCCTTTTGTATTTAATTCCGATGCAATTTCTGTGTTTCATCGTCAATAAGAAGGTCAGCTGGATAAGGTAATAATGAAGTGAAGCATCGGAATCTATAACTAGTGTCACAGGAATGGTTCAAAGCAAAGACAGGAAAAAGAGACAGTTATCTTGTAGTGAAGTCGGCATTGTGCATTTTCTATATAATTCCGATGCAATTTCTGTGTTCGTCGTCGATAAGAAGGCCCAAGGGATACAGAAAACCTGAAGTGAAGCATCGGAATCTAAAACCGGTCCCACAGGAAAGGTTCAAAACATAGGCAGTTAGAAGAGCCAGACTACTTGCACTGGGGTCGGCATTGTGCCTTTTGTATTTAATTCCGATGCAATTTGTGTGTTTCATCGTCAATAAGACGGTCAGAGGGATTAATTAAAATTGAAGTGAAGCATCGGAATTTATAACTAGTGTCACAGGAATGGTTCAAAACATAGATAGTAAAAAGAGTCAGTTTTCTTGTACTTAAGTCGGCATTGTGTCTTTTGTCTTTAATTCCGATGCAAATTCTGTGTTTCATCGTCAATACGAAGGTCCGAGGGATACAGTAAACCTGAAGTGAAGCATCGGAATCTATAACTAGTGTCACAGGAATGGTTCAAAACATAGACAGTAAGAAGGGTCAGTCTCCTTGTACTTAAGTGGCATTGTGCCTTTTGTATTTAATTCCGATGCAATATCTGTGTTTCTTCGTCAATAAGAGGGTCAGATGGATACAGTGAACCTGAAGTGAAGCATCGGAACCTATAACTAGTGTCACAGAAATGGTTCAAACCATAGACAGTAAGAAGAGCCAGTCTTCTTGTACTTGAGTCGGCATTGTGCCTTTTGTATTTCATTCCGATTCAATTTCTGTGTATCATCGTCAATAAGAAGGTCAGAGGGATACAGTAAACCTGAAATGAAGCATCGAAATTTATAACTAGTGTCACAGGAATGGTTCAAAACATAGACAGTAAGAAGAGTCAGTGTTCTTGTCAGAGGGATACAGTAAACCTTTTGTATGTAATTCCGATGCAATTTCTGTGTTTCATCGTCAATAAGAAGGTCAGAGGGATACCGTAAACCTGAAGTGAAGCATCGGAATCTGTAACTAGTGTCACAGGAATGGTTCGAAACATAGACAGTAAGAAGAGTCAGTTTTCTTGTCAGAGGGATACAGTAAACCTTTTGTATGTAATTCCGATGCAATTTCTATGTTTCATCGTCAATAAGAAGGTCAGAGGGATACAGTAAACCTGAAGCGAAACATCGGAATCTATAACTAGTGTCACAGGAATGGTTCAAAACATACACAGTAAGAAGAGTCAATTTGCTTGTACTTCAGTCGCCATTGTGCATTTTCTATTTAATTCCGATGCAATTTCTGTGTTTCAACGTCAATAAGACGGTCAGAGGGATACAGTAAACCTGAAGTGAAGCATCCGAATCTATAACTAGTGTCACAGGAATGGTTCAAAACATAGACAGTAAGAAGAGTCAGTCTCCTAGTACTTAAGTCGGCATTGTGCCTTTTGTATTTCATTCCGATGCATTTTCTGTGTTTCATCGTCAATAAGAGGGTCAGAGGGATACAGTAAACCTGAAGTGATGTTTCGGAATCTATGACTAGTGTCACAGGAATGGTTCAAAACATAGTTATTAAGAAGAGTCTGTTTCCTTGTACATAAGTCGGCATTGTGCCTCTTCTATTCAATTCCGATGCAATTTCTGGGCTTCGTCGTCAGAAAGAAGGTCCAAGGGATACATTATACCTGAAGTGAATCATCGGAATCTAAAACCGGTCTCACAGGAAAGGTTCAAAGCATAGACAGTAAGAAGAGCCAGTCTTCTTGTACTTGAGTCGGCATTGTGCATTTTGAATTTAATTCCGATGCAATTTCTGTGTTTCATCGTCAGTACGCCGGTCAGAGGGATACAGTAAACCTGAAGTGATGCATCGGAATCAAAAACTAGTGTCACAGGAATGGTTCAAAACATAGACAGTAACAAGAGTCATTCTTCTTGTACATAAGTCGGCATTGTGCCTTTTGTATATAACTCCGATGCAATTTCTGTGTTTCATCGGCAATAAGAAGCTCAGAGGGATACAATAAACCAGAAGTGAAGCATCGGAATCTATAACTAGTGTCACAGGAATGGTTCAAAACACAGACAGTAGAAAGAGTCGGTTTTCTTGTACTTAAGTCGGCATTGTGTCTTTTGTACTTAATTCCAATGCAATTTCTGTGTTTCATCAACAATAAGAAGGTCAGAGGGATACAGTAAAGCTGAAGTGAAGCATCGGAATCTATAACTAGTGTCACAGGAATGGTTCAAAACATAGACAGTAAGAAGAGTCAGTTTTCTTGTACTTAAGTCGGCATTGTGCCTTTTGTATTTAATTCCGATGCAATGTCTGTGTTTCATCAACAATAGGAAGGTCACAGGGATACTGTAAACCTGAAGTGAAGCATCGGAATCTATAACTAGTGTCACAGGATTGGTTCAAAACATAAACAGTAAGAAGAGTCAGTTTTCTTGAAGTTGGGTCGGCATTGTGCCTTTTGTATTTAATTCCAATCTAATTTCTGTGTTTCAACGTCATTACGACGGTCAGAGGGATACAGTAAACCTGAAGTGAAGCATCGGAATCTATAACTAGTGTCACAGGAGTGGTTCAAAACATAGACAGTAGGAAGAGTCAGTTTTCTTGTACTTAACTCGGCATTGTGCCTTTTGTATTTAATTCCGATGCAATATCTGTGTTTCATCAACAATAGGAAGGTCACAGGGATACATTAAAACTGAATTGAAGCATCGGAATTTATAACTAGTGTCATAGGATTGGTTCAAAACATAAACAGTAAGAAGAGTCAGTTTTCTTGTACTTAAGTCGGCATTGTGCCTTTAGTATTTAATTGCCGATGCAATTTCTGTGATTCATCGTCAATAAGAAGGTCAGCTGGATACAGTAAACCTTTAGTGAAGCATCGGAATCTATAACTTGTGTCACAGGAATGGCTCAAAACATAGACAGTAGGAAAAGTCAGTTTTCTTGTACTTAAGTCGGCATTGTGCCTTTAGTATTTAATTTCGATGCAATTTCTGTGTTTCATCAACAATAAGAAGGTCAGAGGGATACAGTAAAGCTGAAGTGAAGCATCGGAATCTATAACTAGTGTCACAGGAATGGTTCAAAACATAGACAGTAAGAAGAGTCAGTTTTCTTGTACTTAAGTCATCATTGTGCCTTTTGTATGTAATTCCGATGCAATTTCTGTGTTTCATCGTCAATAAGAAGGTCAGAGGGATAAAGTAAACCTGAAGTGAAGCATCGGAATCTATAACTAGTGTCACAGGAATGGTGCAAAGCATAGACAGTAGGAAGGGTCAGTCTTCTTGTGCTTGAGTCGGCATTGTGCCTTTTGTATTTAATTCCAATGCAATTTCTGTGTTTCATCGTCAGTACGACGGACAGAGGGATACAGTAAACCTGAAGTGAAGCATCGGAATCTATAACTAGTGTCACAGGAGTGGTTCAAAACATATACAGTAAGAGGAGTCAGTCTTCTTGTACTTGAGTCGGCATTGTGCCTTTTGTATTTAATTCCGATGCAATTTATGTGTTTCATCGTCAATAAGAAGGTCAGAAGGATACAGTAAAACTGAAATGAAGCATCGGAATCTATAACTAGTGTCACAGGAATGGTTCAAAACATAGACAGTAAGAAGTGTCAGTCTTCTTGTACTTGAGTCGGCATTGTGCCTTTTGTATTTATTTCTGATGCAATTTCTGTGTTGCATCGTCAATAAGAAGGTCAGACGGATACAGTAAAACTGAAGTGAAGCAGCGGAATCTATAACTAGTGTCACAGGAATGGTTCAAAATATAGATAGTAAGAAGAGTCAGTCTTCTTGTACTTGAGTCGGCATTGTGCCTTTTGTATTTAATTCCGATGCAATTTCTGTGTTTCATCGTCAATAAGAAGGTCAGAAGGATACAGTAAAATTGAAGTGAAGCATCGGAATCTATAACTAGTGTCACAGGAGTGGTTCAAAACATAGACAGTAGGAGGAGTCAGTCTTCTTGTACTTAAGTCGGCATTGTGCCTTTTGTATTTAATTCCGATGCAATTTCTGTGTTTCATCGTCAATAAGAAGGTCAGCTGGATAAGGTAATAATGAAGTGAAGCATCGGAATCTATAACTAGTGTCACAGGAATGGTTCAAAACAAAGACAGGAAAAAGAGACAGTTATCTTGTACTGAAGTCGGCATTGTGCATTTTCTATATAATTCCGATGCAATTTCTGTGTTCGTCGTCGATAAGAAGGCCCAAGGGATACAGAAAACCTGAAGTGAAGCATCGGAATCTAAAACCGGTCCCACAGGAAAGGTTCAAAACATAGACAGTAAGAAGAGCCAGACTACTTGCACTTGGGTCGGCATTGTGCCTTTTGTATTTAATTCCGATGCAATTTGTGTGTTTCATCGCCAATACGAAGGTCCGAGGGATACAGTAAACCTGAAGTGAAGCATCGGAATCTATAACTAGTGTCACAGGAATGGTTCAAAACATAGACAGTAAGAAGGGTCATTCTCCTTGTACTTAAGTGGCATTGTGCCTTTTGTATTTAATTCCGATGCAATATCTGTGTTTCTTCGTCAATAAGAGGGTCAGATGGATACAGTGAACCTGAAGTGAAGCATCGGAACCTATAACTAGTGTCACAGATATGGTTCAAACCATAGACAGTAAGAAGAGCCAGTCTTCTTGTACTTGAGTCGGCATTGTGCCTTTTGTATTAAATTCCGATTCAATTTCTGTGTATCATCGTCAATAAGAAGGTCAGAGGGATACAGTAAACCTGAAATGAAGCATCGGAATTTATAACTAGTGTCACAGGAATGGTTCAAAACATAGACAGTAAGAAGAGTCAGTGTTCTTGTCAGAGGGATACAGTAAACCTTTAGTATGTAATTCCGATGCAATTTCTGTGTTTCATCGTCAATAAGAAGGTCAGAGGGATACCGTAAACCTGAAGTGAAGCATCGGAATCTATAACTAGTGTCACAGGAATGGTTCAAAACATAGACAGTAAGAAGAGTCACTTTTCTTGTCAGAGGGATACAGTAAACCTTTTGTATGTAATTCCGATGCAATTTCTATGTTTCATCGTCAATAAGAAGGTCAGAGGGATACAGTAAACCTGAAGCGAAACATCGGAATCTATAACTAGTGTCACAGGAATGGTTCAAAACATAGACAGTAAGAAGAGTCAATTTGCTTGTACTTCAGTCGCCATTGTGCCTTTTCTATTTATTTCCGATGCAATTTCTGTGTTTCAACGTCAATACGACGGTCAGAGGGATACAGTAAACCTGAAGTGAAGCATCCGAATCTATAACTAGTGTCACAGGAATGGATCAAAACATAGACAGTAAGAAGAGTCAGTCTCCTAGTACTTAAGTCGGCATTGTGCCTTTTGTATTTCATTCCGATGCATTTTCTGTGTTTCATCGTCAATAAGAGGGTCAGAGGGATACAGTAAACCTGAAGTGATGTTTCGGAATCTATGACTAGTGTCACAGGAATGGTTCAAAATATAGTTATTAAGAAGAGTCTGTTTCCTTGTACATAAGTCGGCATTGTGCCTCTTCTATTCAATTCCGATGCAATTTCTGTGTTTCGTCGTCAGAAACAAGGTCCAAGGGATACATTATACCTTAAGTGAATTATCGGAATCTAAAACCGGTCTCACAGGAAAGGTTCAAAGCATAGACAGTAAGAAGAGCCAGTCTTCTTGTACTTGAGTCGGCATTGTGCATTTTGTATTTAATTCCGATGCAATTTCTGTGTTTCATCGTCAGTACGCCGGTCAGAGGGATACAGTAAACCTGAAGTGATGCATCGGAATCAAAAACTAGTGTCACAGGAATGGTTCAAAACATAGACAGTAACAAGAGTCAGTCTTCTTGTACATAAGTCGGCATTGTGCCTTTTGTATATAACTCCGATGCAATTTCTGTGTTTCATCGTCAATAAGAAGCTCAGAGGGATACAATAAACCAGATGTGAAGCATCGGAATCTATAACTAGTGTCACAGGAATGGTTCAAAACACAGACAGTAGAGAGAGTCGGTTTTCTTGTACTTAAGTCGGCATTGTGTCTTTTGTATTTAATTCCGATGCAATTTCTGTGTTTCATCAACAATAAGAAGGTCAGAGGGATACAGTAAAGCTGAAGTGAAGCATCGGAATCTATAACTAGTGTCACAGGAATGGTTTAAAACATAGACAGTAAGAAGAGTCAGTTTTCTTGTACTTAAGTCGGCATTGTGCCTTTTGTATTTAATTCCGATGCAATATCTGTGTTTCATCAACAATAGCAATGTCACAGGGATACTGTAAACCTGAAGTGAAGCATCGGAATCTATAACTAGTGTCACAGGAATGGTTCAAAACATAAACGGTAAGAAGAGTCAGTTTTCTTGTAGTTGGGTCGGCATTGTGCCTTTTGTATTTAATTCCAATCTAATTTCTGTGTTTCAACGTCATTACGACGGTCAGAGGGATACAGTAAACCTGAAGTGAAGCATCGGAATCTATAACTAGTGTCACAGGAGTGGTTCAAAACATAGACAGTAGAAGGAGTCAGTCTTCTTGTACTTATGTCGGCATTGTGCCTTTTGTATTTAATTCCGATGCAATTTCTGTGTTTCATCGTCAATAAGAAGGTCAGCTGGATAAGGTAATAATGAAGTGAAGCATCGGAATCTATAACTAGTGTCACAGGAATGGTTCAAAACATAGACAGTAAGAAGAGTCAGTGTTCTTGTCAGAGGGATACAGTAAACCTTTTGTATGTAATTCCGATGCAATTTCTGTGTTTCATCGTCAATAAGAAGGTCAGAGGGATACCATAAACCTGAAGTGAAGCATCGGAATCTATAACTAGTGTCACAGGAATGGTTCAAAACATAGACAGTAAGAAGAGTCACTTTTCTTGTCAGAGGGATACAGTAAACCTTTTGTATGTAATTCCGATGCAATTTCTATGTTTCATCGTCAATAAGAAGGTCAGAGGGATACAGTAAACCTGAAGCGAAACATCGGAATCTATAACTAGTGTCACAGGAATGGTTCAAAACATAGACAGTAAGAAGAGTCAATTTGCTTGTACTTAAGTCATCATTGTGCCTTTTGTATGTAATTCCGATGCAATTTCTGTGTTTCATCGTCAGTACGACGGACAGAGGGATACAGTAAACCTGAAGTGAAGCATCGGAATCTATAACTAGTGTCACAGGAGTGGTTCAAAACATATACAGTAAGAGGAGTCAGTCTTCTTGTACTTCAGTCGGCATTGTGCCTTTTGTATTTAATTCCGATGCAATTTATGTGTTTCATCGTCAATAAGAAGGTCAGAAGGATACAGTAAAACTGAAATGAAGCATCGGAATCTATAACTAGTGTCACAGGAATGGTTCAAAACATAGACAGTAAGAAGTGTCAGTCTTCTTGTACTTGAGTCGGCATTGTGCCTTTTGTATTTATTTCTGATGCAATTTCTGTGTTTCATCGTCAATAAGAAGGTCAGACGGATACAGTAAAACTGAAGTGAAGCATCGGAATCTATAACTAGTGTCACAGGAGTGGTTCAAAACATAGACAGTAGGAGGAGTCAGTCTTCTTGTACTTAAGTCGGCATTGTGCCTTTTGTATTTAATTCCGATGCAATTTCTGTGTTTCATCGTCAATAAGAAGGTCAGCTGGATAAGGTAATAATGAAGTGAAGCATCGGAATCTATAACTAGTGTCACAGGAATGGTTCAAAACAAAGACAGGAAAAAGAGACAGTTATCTTGTACTGAAGTCGGCATTGTGCATTTTCTATATAATTCCGATGCAATTTCTGTGTTCGTCGTCGATAAGAAGGCCCAAGGGATACAGAAAACCTGAAGTGAAGCATCGGAATCTAAAACCGGTCCCACAGGAAAGGTTCAAAACATAGACAGTAAGAAGAGCCAGACTACTTGCACTTGGGTCGGCATTGTGCCTTTTGTATTTAATTCCGATGCAATTTGTGTGTTTCATCGTCAATAAGACGGTCAGAGGGATTAATTAAAACTGAAGTGAAGCATCGGAATTTATAACTAGTGTCACAGGAATGATTCAAAACATAGATAGTAAGAAGAGTCAGTTTTCTTGTACTTAAGTCGGCATTGTGTCTTTTGTCTTTAATTCCGATGCAATTTCTGTGTTTCATCGTCAATAAGAAGGTCAGAGGGGTACAGTAAACCTGAAGTGAAGCATCGGAATCTATAACTAGTATCACAGGAATGGTTCAAAACATAGACAGTAAGAAGAGTCAGTCTTTTTGTACTTAAGAGGGCATTGTGTATTTTTTATTTAATTCCGATGCAATTTCTGTGTTTTATCGTCAATACGAAGGTCCGAGGGATACAGTAAACCTGAAGTGAAGCATCGGAATCTATAACTAGTGTCACAGGAATGGTTCAAAACATAGAAAGTAAGAAGGGTCAGTCTCCTTGTACTTAAGTGGCATTGTGCCTTTTGTATTTAATTCCGATGCAATATCTGTGTTTCTTCGTCAATAAGAGGGTCAGATGGATACAGTGAACCTGAAGTGAAGCATCGGAACCTATAACTAGTGTCACAGAAATGGTTCAAACCATAGACAGTAAGAAGAGCCAGTCTTCTTGTACTTGAGTCGGCATTGTGCCTTTTGTATTTAATTCCGATTCAATTTCTGTGTATCATCGTCAATAAGAAGGTCAGAGGGATACAGTAAACCTGAAATGAAGCATCGGAATTTATAACTAGTGTCACAGGAATGGTTCAAAACATAGACAGTAAGAAGAGTCAGTGTTCTTGTCAGAGTGATACAGTAAACCTTTTGTATGTAATTCCGATGCAATTTCTGTGTTTCATCGTCAATAAGAAGGTCAGAGGGATACCGTAAACCTGAAGTGAAGCATCGGAATCTATAACTAGTGTCACAGGAATGGTTCAAAACATAGACAGTAAGAAGAGTCAGTGTTCTTGTCAGAGTGATACAGTAAACCTTTTGTATGTAATTCCGATGCAATTTCTGTGTTTCATCGTCAATAAGAAGGTCAGAGGGATACAGTAAACCTGAAGCGAAACATCGGAATCTATAACTAGTGTCACAGGAATGGTTCAAAACATAGACAGTAAGAAGAGTCAATTTGCTTGTACTTCAGTCGCCATTGTGCCTTTTCTATTTAATTCCGATGCAATTTCTGTGTTTCATCGTCAATACGACGGTCAGAGGGATACAGTAAACCTGAAGTGAAGCATCCGAATCTATAACTAGTGTCACAGGAATGGTTCAAAACATAAACAGTAAGAAGAGTCAGTTTTCTTGTAGTTGGGTCGGCATTGTGCCTTTTGTATTTAATTCCAATCTAATTTCTGTGTTTCAACGTCATTACGGCGGTCAGAGGGATACAGTAAACCTGAAGTGAAGCATCGGAATCTATAACTAGTGTCACAGGAGTGGTTCAAAACATAGACAGTAGGAAGAGTCAGTTTTCTTGTACTTAAGTCGGCATTGTGTCTTTGGTATTTAATTCCGATGCAATATCTGTGTTTCATCAACAATAGGAAGGTCACAGGGATACATTAAAACTGAATTGAAGCATCGGAATTTATAACTAGTGTCATAGGATTGGTTCAAAACATAGACAGTAAGAAGAGTCAGTTTTCTTGTACTTAAGTCGGCATTGTGCCTTTGGTATTAATTGCCGATGCAATTTCTGTGATTCATCGTCAATAGGAAGGTCAGCTGGATACAGTAAACCTTTAGTGAAGCATCGGAATCTATAACTTGTGTCACAGGAATGGCTCAAAACATAGACAGTAGGAAAAGTCAGTTTTCTTGTACTTAAGTCGTCATTGTGCCTTTAGTATTTAATTCCGATGCAATTTCTGTGTTTCATCAACAATAAGAAGGTCAGAGGGATACAGTAAAGCTGAAGTGAAGCATCGGAATCTATAACTAGTGTCACAGGAATGGTTCAAAACATAGACAGTAAGAAGAGTCAGTTTTCTTGTACTTAAGTCATCATTGTGCCTTTTGTATGTAATTCCGATGCAATTTCTGTGTTTCATCGTCAATAAGAAGGTCAGAGGGATAAAGTAAACCTGAAGTGAAGCATCGGAATCTATAACTAGTGTCACAGGAATGGTTCAAAGCATAGACAGTAGGAAGGGTCAGTCTTCTTGTGCTTGAGTCGGCGTTGTGCCTTTTGTATTTAATTCCAATGCAATTTCTGTGTTTCATCGTCAGTACGACGGACAGAGGGATACAGTAAACCTGAAGTGAAGCATCGGAATCTATAACTAGTGTCACAGGAGTGGTTCAAAACATATACAGTAAGAGGAGTCAGACTTCTTGTACTTCAGTCGGCATTGTGCCTTTTGTATTTAATTCCGATGCAATTTATGTGTTTCATCGTCAATAAGAAGGTCAGAAGGATACAGTAAAACTGAAATGAAGCATCGGAATCTATAACTAGTGTCACAGGAATGGTTCAAAACATAGACAGTAAGAAGTGTCAGTCTTCTTGTACTTGAGTCGGCATTGTGCCTTTTGTATTTATTTCTGATGCAATTTCTGTGTTTCATCGTCAATAAGAAGGTCAGACGGATACAGTAAAACTGAAGTGAAGCATCGGAATCTATAACTAGTGTCACAGGAATGGTTCAAAACATAGATAGTAAGAAGAGACAGTCTTCTTGTACTTGAGTCGGCATTGTGCCTTTTGTATTTAATTCCGATGCAATTTCTGTGTTTCATCGTCAATAAGAAGGTCAGAAGGATACAGTAAAATTGAAGTGAAGCATCGGAATCTATAACTAGTGTCACAGGAGTGGTTCAAAACATAGACAGTAGGAGGAGTCAGTCTTCTTGTACTTAAGTCGGCATTGTGCCTTTTGTATTTAATTCCGATGCAATTTCTGTGTTTCATCGTCAATAAGAAGGTCAGCTGGATAAGGTAATAATGAAGTGAAGCATCGGAATCTATAACTAGTGTCACAGGAATGGTTCAAAACAAAGACAGGAAAAAGAGACAGTTATCTTGTACTGAAGTCGGCATTGTGCATTTTCTATATAATTCCGATGCAATTTCTGTGTTCGTCGTCGATAAGAAGGCCCAAGGGATACAGAAAACCTGAAGTGAAGCATCGGAATCTAAAACCGGTCCCACAGGAAAGGTTCAAAACATAGACAGTAAGAAGAGCCAGACTACTTGCACTTGGGTCGGCATTGTGCCTTTTGTATTTAATTCCGATGCAATTTGTGTGTTTCATCGTCAATAAGACGGTCAGAGGGATTAATTAAAACTGAAGTGAAGCATCGGAATTTATAACTAGTGTCACAGGAATGATTCAAAACATAGATAGTAAGAAGAGTCAGTTTTCTTGTACTTAAGTCGGCATTGTGTCTTTTGTCTTTAATTCCGATGCAATTTCTGTGTTTCATCGTCAATAAGAAGGTCAGAGGGGTACAGTAAACCTGAAGTGAAGCATCGGAATCTATAACTAGTATCACAGGAATGGTTCAAAACATAGACAGTAAGAAGAGTCAGTCTTTTTGTACTTAAGAGGGCATTGTGTATTTTTTATTTAATTCCGATGCAATTTCTGTGTTTCATCGTCAATACGAAGGTCCGAGGGATACAGTAAACCTGAAGTGAAGCATCGGAATCTATAACTAGTGTCACAGGAATGGTTCAAAACATAGACAGTAAGAAGGGTCAGTCTCCTTGTACTTAAGTGGCATTGTGCCTTTTGTATTTAATTCCGATGCAATATCTGTGTTTCTTCGTCAATAAGAGGGTCAGATGGATACAGTGAACCTGAAGTGAAGCATCGGAACCTATAACTAGTGTCACAGAAATGGTTCAAACCATAGACAGTAAGAAGAGCCAGTCTTCTTGTACTTGAGTCGGCATTGTGCCTTTTGTATTTAATTCCGATTCAATTTCTGTGTATCATCGTCAATAAGAAGGTCAGTGGGATACAGTAAACCTGAAATGAAGCATCGGAATTTATAACTAGTGTCACAGGAATGGTTCAAAACATAGACAGTAAGAAGAGTCAGTGTTCTTGTCAGAGTGATACAGTAAACCTTTTGTATGTAATTCCGATGCAATTTCTGTGTTTCATCGTCAATAAGAAGGTCAGAGGGATACCGTAAACCTGAAGTGAAGCATCGGAATCTATAACTAGTGTCACAGGAATGGTTCAAAACATAGACAGTAAGAAGAGTCACTTTTCTTGTCAGAGGGATACAGTATACCTTTTGTATGTAATTCCGATGCAATTTCTATGTTTCATCGTCAATAAGAAGGTCAGAGGGATACAGTAAACCTGAAGCGAAACATCGGAATCTATAACTAGTGTCACAGGAATGGTTCAAAACATAGACAGTAAGAAGAGTCAATTTGCTTGTACTTCAGTCGCCATTGTGCCTTTTCTATTTAATTCCGATGCAATTTCTGTGTTTCATCGTCAATACGGCGGTCAGAGGCATACAGTAAACCTGAAGTGAAGCATCCGAATCTATAACTAGTGTCACAGGAATGGTTCAAAACATAAACAGTAAGAAGAGTCAGTTTTCTTGTAGTTGGGTCGGCATTGTGCCTTTTGTATTTAATTCCAATCTAATTTCTGTGTTTCAACGTCATTACGACGGTCAGAGGGATACAGTAAACCTGAAGTGAAGCATCGGAATCTATAACTAGTGTCACAGGAGTGGTTCAAAACATAGACAGTAGGAAGAGTCAGTTTTCTTGTACTTAAGTCGGCATTGTGTCTTTGGTATTTAATTCCGATGCAATATCTGTGTTTCATCAACAATAGGAAGGTCACAGGGATACATTAAAACTGAATTGAAGCATCGGAATTTATAACTAGTGTCATAGGATTGGTTCAAAACATAGACAGTAAGAAGAGTCAGTTTTCTTGTACTTAAGTCGGCATTGTGCCTTTGGTATTGATTGCTGATGCAATTTCTGTGATTCATCGTCAATAAGAAGGTCAGCTGGATACAGTAAACCTTTAGTGAAGCATCGGAATCTATAACTTGTGTCACAGGAATGGCTCAAAACATAGACAGTAGGAAAAGTCAGTTTTCTTCTACTTAAGTCCTCATTGTGCCTTTAGTATTTAATTCCGATGCAATTTCTGTGTTTCATCAGCGATAAGGAGGTCAGAGGGATACAGTAAAGCTGAAGTGAAGCATCAGAATCTATAACTAGTGTCACAGGAATGGTTCAAAACATAGACAGTAAGAAGAGTCAGTTTTCTTGTACTTAAGTCATCATTGTGCCTTTTGTATGTAATTCCGATGCAATTTCTGTGTTTCATCGTCAATAAGAAGGTCAGAGTGATAAGGTAAACCTGAAGTGTAGCATCGGAATCTATAACTAGTGTCACAGGAATGGTTCAAAGCATAGACAGTAGGAAGAGTCAGTCTTCTTGTGCTTGATTCGGCATTGTGCCTTTTGTATTTAATTTCAATTCAATATCTGTGTTTCATCGTCAGTACGACGGACAGAGGGATACAGTAAACCTGAAGTGAAGCATCGGAATCTATAACTAGTGTCACAGGAGTGGTTCAAAACATATACAGTAAGAGGAGTCAGTCTTCTTGTACTTGAGTCGGCATTGTGCCTTTTGTATTTAATTCCGATGCAATTTATGTGTTTCATCGTCAATAAGAAGGTCAGAAGGATACAGTGAAAAACTGAAATGAAGCATCGGAATCTATAACTAGTGTCACAGGAATGGTTCAAAGCATAGACAGTAAGAAGTGTCAGTCTTCTTGTACTTGAGTCGGCATTGTGCCTTTTGTATTTATTTGTGATGCAATTTCTGTGTTTCATCGTCAATAAGAAGGTCAGACGGATACAGTAAAACTGAAGTGAAGCATCGGAATCTATAACTAGTGTCACAGGAATGGTTCAAAACATAGATAGTAAGAAGAGTCAGTCTTCTTGTAATTGTGTCGGCATTGTGCCTTTTGTATTTAATTCCGATGCAATTTCTGTGTTTCATCGTCAATAAGAAGGTCAGAAGGATACAGTAAAATTGAAGTGAAGCATCGGAATCTATAACTAGTGTCACAGGAGTGGTTCAAAACATAGACAGTAGGACTAGTCAGTCTTCTTGTACTTAAGTCGGCATTGTGCCTTTTGTATTTAATTCCGATGCAATTTCTGTGTTTCATCGTCAATAAGAAGGTCAGCTGGATAAGGTAATAATGAAGTGAAGCATCGGAATCTATAACTAGTGTCACAGGAATGGTTCAAAACAAAGACAGGAAAAAGAGACAGTTATCTTGTACTGAAGTCGGCATTGTGCATTTTCTATATAATTCCGATGCAATTTCTGTGTTCGTCGTCGATAAGAAGGCCCAAGGGATACAGAAAACCTGAAGTGAAGCATCGGAATATAAAACCGGTCCCACAGGAAAGGTTCAAAACATAGACAGTAAGAAGAGCCAGACTACTTGCACTTGGGTCGGCATTGTGCCTTTTGTATTTAATTCCGATGCAATTTGTGTGTTTCATGGTCAATAAGACGGTCAGAGGGATTAATTAAAACTGAAGTGAAGCATCGGAATCTATAACTAGTATCACAGGAATGGTTCAAAACATAGACAGTAAGAAGAGTCAGTCTTTTTTTACTTAAGAGGGCATTGTGTATTTTTTATTTAATTCCGATGCAATTTCTGTGTTTCATCGTCAATACGAAGGTCCGAGGGATACAGTAAACCTGAAGTGAAGCATCGGAATCTATAACTAGTGTCATAGGAATGGTTCAAAACATAGACAGTAAGAAGGGTTAGTCTCCTTGTACTTAAGTGGCATTGTGCCTTTTGTATTTAATTCCGATGCAATATCTGTGTTTCTTCGTCAATAAGAGGGTCAGATGGATACAGTGAACCTGAAGTGAAGCGTCGGAACCTATAACTAGTGTCACAGAAATGGTTCAAACCATAGACAGTAAGAAGAGCCAGTCTTCTTGTACTTGAGTCGGCATTGTGCCATTTGTATTTAATTCCGATTCAATTTCTGTGTATCATCGTCAATAAGAAGGTCAGAGGGATACAGTAAACCTGAAATGAAGCATCGGAATTTATAACTAGTGTCACAGGAATGGTTCAAAACATAGACAGTAAGAAGAGTCAGTGTTCTTGTCAGAGGGATACAGTAAACCTTTTGTATGTACTTCCGATGCAATTTCTGTGTTTCATCGTCAATAAGAAGGTCAGACGGATACCGTAAACCTGAAGTGAAGCATCGGAATCTATAACTAGTGTCACAGGAATGGTTCAAAACATAAACAGTAAGAAGAGTCACTTTTCTTGTCAGAGGGATACAGTAAACCTTTTGTATGTAATTCCGATGCAATTTCTATGTTTCATCGTCAATAAGAAGGTCAGAGGGATACAGTAAGCCTGAAGCGAAACATCGGAATCTATAACTAGTGTCACAGGAATGGTTCAAAACAGAGACAGTAAGAAGAGTCAATTTGCTTGTACTTCAGTCGGCATTGAGCCTTTTCTATTTAATTCCGATGCAATTTCTGTGTTTCATCGTCAATACGACGGTCAGAGGGATACAGTAAACCTGAAGTGAAGCATCCGAATCTATAACTAGTGTCACAGGAATGGTTCAAAACATAGACAGTAAGAAGAGTCAGTCTCCTAGTACTTAAGTCGGCATTGTGCCTTTTGTATTTAATTCCGATGCATTTTCTGTGTTTCGTCGTCAATAAGAGGGTCAGAGTGATACAGTAAACCTGAAGTGATGTTTCGGAATCTATGACTAGTGTCACAGGAATGGTTCAAAACATAGTTATTAAGAAGAGTCTGTTTCCTTGTACATAAGTCGGCATTGTGCCTCTTCTATTCAATTCCGATGCAATTTCTGTGTTTCGTCGTCAGAAACAAGGTCCATGGGATACATTATACCTGAAGTGAATCATCGGAGTCTAAAACCGGTCTCACAGGAAAGGTTCAAAGCATAGACAGTAAGAAAAGCCAGTCTTCTTGTACTTGAGTCGGCATTGTGCATTTTGTATTTAATTCCGATGCAATTTCTGTGTTTCATCGTCAGTATGCCAGTCAGAGGGATACAGTAAACCTGAAGTGATGCATCGGTATCAAAAACTAGTGTCACAGGAATGGTTCAAAACATAGACAGTAACAAGAGTCAGTCTTCTTGTACATAAGTCGGCATTGTGCCTTTTGTATATAACTCCGATGCAATTTCTCTGTTTCATCGTCAATAAGAAGCTCAGAGGGATACAATAAACCAGAAGTGAAGCATCGGAATCTATTACTAGTGTCACAGGAATGGTTCAAAACACAGACAGTAGGAAGAGTCGGTTTTCTTGTACTTAAGTCGGCATTGTGTCTTTTGTATTTAATTCCGATGCAATTTCTGTGTTTCGTCGTCAATAAGAAGGTCAGTGGGATACAGTAAACCTAAGTGAAGCATCGGAATCTGTAACTAGTGTCACAGGAATTGTTCAAAACATAGACAGTAAGAAGAGTCAGTCTTCTTGTACTTGAGTCGGCATTGTGCCTTTTGTATTTAATTCCGATGCAATTTCTGTGTTTCATCGTCAATAAGAAGGTCAGAAGGATACAGTAAAATTGAAGTGAAGCATCGGAATCTATAGCTAGTGTCACAGGAGTGGTTCAAAACATAGACAGTAGAAGGAGTCAGTCTTCTTGTACTTATGTCGGCATTGTGCCTTTTGTATTTAATTCCGATGCAATTTCTGTGTTTCATCGTCAATAAGAAGGTCAGCTGGATAAGGTAATAATGAAGTGAAGCATCGGAATCTATAACTAGTGTCACAGGAATGGTTCAAAACATAGACAGTAAGAAGAGTCAGTGTTCTTGTCAGAGGGATACAGTAAACCTTTTGTATGTAATTCCGATGCAATTTCTGTGTTTCATCGTCAATAAGAAGGTCAGAGGGATACCATAAACCTGAAGTGAAGCATCGGAATCTATAACTAGTGTCACAGGAATGGTTCAAAACATAGACAGTAAGAAGAGTCACTTTTCTTGTCAGAGGGATACAGTAAACCTTTTGTATGTAATTCCGATGCAATTTCTATGTTTCATCGTCAATAAGAAGGTCAGAGGGATACAGTAAACCTGAAGCGAAACATCGGAATCTATAACTAGTGTCACAGGAATGGTTCAAAACATAGACAGTAAGAAGAGTCAATTTGCTTGTACTTCAGTCGGCATTGTGCCTTTTCTATTTAATTCCGATGCAATTTCTGTGTTTCATCGTCAATACGACGGTCAGAGGGATACAGTAAACCTGAAGTGAAGCATCCGAATCTATAACTAGTGTCACAGGAATGGTTCAAAACATAGACAGTAAGAAGAGTCAGTCTCCTAGTACTTAAGTCGGCATTGTGCCTTTTGTATTTAATTCCGATGCATTTTCTGTGTTTCATCGTCAATAAGAGGGTCAGAGGGATACAGTAAACCTGAAGTGATGTTTCGGAATCTATGACTAGTGTCACAGGAATGGTTCAAAACATAGTTATTAAGAAGAGTCTGTTTCCTTGTACATAAGTCGGCATTGTGCCTCTTCTATTCAATTCCGATGCAATTTCTGTGTTTCGTCGTCAGAAACAAGGTCCAAGGGATACATTATACCTGAAGTGAATCATCGGAATCTAAAACCGGTCTCACAGGAAAGGTTCAAAGCATAGACAGTAAGAAAAGCCAGTCTTCTTGTACTTGATTCGGCATTGTGCATTTTGTATTTAATTCCGACGCAATTTCCGTGTTTCATCGTCAGTACGCCGGTCAGAGGGATACAGTAAACCTGAAGTGATGCATCGGAATCAAAAACTAGTGTCACAGGAATGGTTCAAAACATAGACAGTAACAAGAGTCAGTCTTCTTGTACATAAGTCGGCATTGTGCCTTTTGTATATAACTCCGATGCAATTTCTGTGTTTCATCGTCAATAAGAAGCTCAGAGGGATACAATAAACCAGAAGTGAAGCATCGGAATCTATTACTAGTGTCACAGGAATGGTTCAAAACACAGGCAGTAGGAAGAGTCGGTTTTCTTGTACTTAAGTCGGCATTGTGTCTTTTGTATTTAATTCCGATGCAATTTCTGTGTTTCGTCGTCAATAAGAAGGTCAGTGGGATACAGTAAACCTGAAGTGAAGCATCGGAATCTGTAACTAGTGTCACAGGAATTGTTCAAAACATAGACAGTAAGAAGAGTCAGTCTTCTTGTACTAAAGTCGGCATTGTGCCTTTTGTATTTAATTCCGATGCAATTTAAGTGTTTCATCGACAATAAGAAAGTCAGAGGGATACTGTAAACCTGAAGTGAAGCATCCGAATCTATAACTAGTGTCACAGGAATGGTTCAAAACATAGACAGTAAGAAGAGTCAGTTTTCTTGTACTTAAGACGGCATTGTGCCTTTTGTATTTAATTCCGATGCAATATCTGTGTTTCATAGTCAATAAGAAGGTCACAGGGATACAGTAAACCTGAAGTGAAGCGTCGGGATCTATAACTAGTGTCACAGGAATGGTTCAAAACGTAAACAGTAAGAAGAGTCAGTTTTCATGTACTTAGGTCGGCATTGTGCCTCTTGTATTTAATTCCGATGCAATTTCTGTGGTTCATCGTCAATAAGAAGGTCAGAGGGATACAGTAAACCTGAAGTGAAACTTCGGAATCTATAACTAGTGTCACAGGAATGGTTCAAAACATAGACAGTAAGAAGAGTCAATTTTCTTGTCAGAGTGATACAGTAAACCTTTTGTATGTAATTCCGATGCAAATTCTATGTTTCATCGTCAATAAGAAGGTCAGAGGGATACAGCAAACCTGAAGTGAAGCATCGGAATCTATAACTAGTGTCACAGGAATGGTTCAAAACATAGACAGTAAGAAGAGTCAATTTGCTTGTACTTAAGTCGGCATTGTGCCTTTTTTATTTAATTCCGATGCAATTTCTGTGTTTCATCGTCAATACGACGGTCAGAGGGATACAGTAAACCTGAAGTGAAGCATCCGAATCTATAACTAGTGTCACAGGAATGGTTCAAAACATAGACACTAAGAAGAGTCAGTCTTCTAGTACTTAAGTCGGCATTGTGCCTCTTGTATTTAATTCCGATGCATTTTCTGTGTTTCATCGTCAATAAGAGGGTCAGAGGGATACAGTAAACCTGAAGTGATGCTTCGGATTCTAGACTAGTGTCACAGAAATGGTTCAAAACATAGTTATTAAGAAGAGTCTTTTTCCTTGTACATAAGTCGGCATTGTGCCTCTTCTATTCAATTACGATGCAATTTCTGTGTTTCGCCGTCAGAAACAAGGTCTAGGGACACTGTAAACCTGAAGTGAAGCTTCGTAATCTAAAGTCGGGCTCACAGGAAAGGTTCATAACATAGACAGTAAGAAGAGCCAGTCTTCTTGTACTTGAGTCGGCATTGTGCGTTTTGTATTTAATTCCGATGCAATTTCTGTGTTTCATCGTCGGTACGACGGTCAGAGGGATACAGTAAACCTGAAGTGAAGCATCGGAATCAAAAACTAGTGTCACAGGAATGGTTCAAAACATAGACAGTAAGAAGAGTCAGTCTTTTTGTACATAAGTCGGCATTTTTAATTCCGATGCAATTTCTGTGTTTCATCGTCAATACTAAGGTCAGAGGGATACAGTAAACCTGAAGCGAAGCATCGGATTCTATAACTAGTGTCACAGGAATGGTTGAAAACATAGACAGTAAGAGGAGTCAGTCTTCTTGTACTTAAGTCGGCATTGTGCCTTTTGTATTTAATTCCGATGCAATTTAAGTGTTTCATCGTCAATAAGAAGGTCAGAGGGATACAGTAAACCTGAAGTGAAGCATCCGAATCTATAACTAGTGTCACAGGAATGGGTCAAAACATAGACAGTAAGAAGAGTCAGTTTTCTTGTACTTAAGACGGCATTGTGCCTTTTGTATTAAATTCCGATGCAATATCTGTGTTTCATAGTCAATAAGAAGGTCACAGGGATACAGTAAACCTGAAGTGAAGCATCGGGATCTATAACTAGTGTCACAGGAATGGTTCAAAACTTAAACAGTAAGAAGAGTCAGTTTTCTTGTACTTAGGTCGGCATTGTGCCTCTTGTATTTAATTCCGATGCAATTTCTGTGGTTCATCGTCAATAAGAAGGTCAGAGGGATACAGTAAACCTGAAGTGAAGCTTCGGAATTTATAACTAGTGTCACAGGATTGGTTCAAAACATAGACAGTAAGAAGAGTCAATTTTCTTGTCAGAGGGATACAGTAAACCTTTTGTATGTAATTCCGATGCAAATTCAATGTTTCATCGACAATAAGAAGGTCAGAGGGATACAGTAAACCTGAAGTGAAGCATCGGAATCTGTAACTAGTGTCACAGGAATTGTTCAAAACATAGACAGTAAGAAGAGTCAGTCTTTTTGTACATAAGTCGGCATTTTTAATTCCGATGCAATTTCTGTGTTTCATCGTCAATACTAAGGTCAGAGGGATACAGTAAACCTGAAGCGAAGCATCGGATTCTATAACTAGTGTCACAGGAATGGTTCAAAACATAGACAGTAAGAGGAGTCAGTCTTCTTGTACTTAAGTCGGCTTTGTGCCTTTTGTATTTAATTCCGATGCAACTTAAGTGTTTCATCGTCAATAAGAAGGTCAGAGGGATACAGTAAACCTGAAGTGAAGCATCCGAATCTCTAACTAGTGTCACAGGAATGGGTCAAAACATAGACAGTAAGAAGAGTCAGTTTTCTTGTACTTAAGACGGCATTGTGCCTTTTGTATTTAATTCCGATGCAATATCTGTGTTTCATAGTCAATAAGAAGGTCACAGGGATACAGTAAACCTGAAGTGAAGCATCGGGATCTATAACTAGTGTGTTAGGAATGGTTGAAAACATAAACAGTAAGAAGAGTCAGTTTTCTTGTACTTAGGTCGGCATTGTGCCTCTTGTATTTAATTCCGATGCAATTTCTGTGGTTCATCGTCAATAAGAAGGTCAGAGGGATACAGTAAACCTGAAGTGAAGCTTCGGAATCTATAACTAGTGTCACAGGAATGGTTCAAAACATAGACAGTAAGAAGAGTCAATTTTCTTGTCAGAGGGATACAGTAAACCTTTTGTATGTAATTCCGATGCAAATTCTATGATTCATCGTCAATAAGAAGTTCAGAGGGATACAGTAAACCTGAAGTGAAGCATCGGAATCTATAACTAGTGTCACAGGAATGGTTCAAAACATAGACAGTAAGATGAGTCAATTTGCTTGTACTTAAGTCGGCATTGTGCCTTTTCTATTTAATTCCGATGCAATTTCTGTGTTTCATCGTCAATACGACGGTCAGAGGGATACAGTAAACCTGAAGTGAAGCATCCGAATCTATAACTAGTGTCACAGGAATGGTTCAAAACATAGACACTAAGAAGAGTCAGTCTTCTAGTACTTAAGTCGGCATTGTGCCTCTTGTATTTAATTCCGATGCATTTTCTGTGTTTCATCGTCAATGAGAGGGTCAGAGGGATACAGTAAACCTGAAGTGATGCTTCGGAAACTATGACTAGTGTCACAGAAATGGTTCAAAACATAGTTATTAAGAAGAGTCTGTTTCCTTGTACAAAAGTCGGCATTGTGCCTCTTCTATTCAATTCCGATGCAATTTCTGTGTTTCGTCGTCAGAAACAAGGTCCAAGGGACACTGTAAACCTGAAGTGAAGCTTCGTAATCTAAAGTCGGGCTCACAGGAAAGGTTCAAAACATAGACAGTAAGAAGAGCCAGTCTTCTTGTACTTGAGTCGGCATTGTGCGTTTTGTATTTAATTCCGATGCAATTTCTGTGTTACATCGTCAGTACGACGGTCAGAGGGATACAGTAAACCTGAAGTGAAGCATCGGAATCAAAAACTAGTGTCACAGGAATGGTTCAAAACATAGACAGTAAGAAGAGTCAGTCTTTTTGTACTTAAGTCGGCATTGTGCTTTTTGTATATAACTCCGATGCAATTTCTGTGTTTCATCGTCAATAAGAAGCTCAGAGGGATACAATAAACCAGAAGTGAAGCATCAGAATCTATTACTAGTGTCACAGGAATGGTTCAAAACATAGACAGTAAGAAGAGTCGGTTTTCTTGTACTTAAGTCGGCATTGTGTCTTTTGTATTTAATTCCGATGCAATTTCTGTGTTTCGTCGTCAATAAGAAGGTCAGTGGGATACAGTAAACCTGAAGTGAAGCATCGGAATCTGTAACTAGTGTCACAGGAATTGTTCAAAACATAGACAGTAAGAAGAGTCAGTCTTTTTGTACATAAGTCGGCATTTTTAATTCCGATGCAATTTCTGTGTTTTATCGTCAATACTAAGGTCAGAGGGATACAGTAAACCTGAAGCGAAGCATCGGATTCTATAACTAGTGTCACAGGAATGGTTCAAAACGTAGACAGTAAGAGGAGTCAGTCTTCTTGTACTTAAGTCGGCATTGTGCCTTTTGTATTTAATTCCGATGCAATTTAAGTGTTTCATCGTCCATAAGAAGGTCACAGGGATACAGTAAACCTGAAGTGAAGCATCCGAATCTATAACTAGTGTCACAGGAATGGTTAAAAACATAGACAGTAAGAAGAGTCAGTTTTCTTGTACTTAAGACGGCATTGTGCCTTTTGTATTTAATTCCGATGCAATATCTGTGTTTCATAGTCAATAAGAATGTCACAGGGATACAGTAAACCTGAAGTGAAGCATCGGGATCTATAACTAGTGTCACAGGAATGGTTCAAAACATAAACAGTAAGAAGAGTCAGTTTTCTTGTACTTAGGTCGGCATTGTGCCTCTTGTATTTAATTCCGATGCAATTTCTGTGGTTCATCGTCAATAAGAAGGTCAGAGGGATACAGTAAACCTGAAGTGAAGCTTCGGAATCTATAACTAGTGTCACAGGAAAGGTTCAAAACATAGACAGTAAGAAGAGTCAATTTTCTTGTCAGAGGGATACAGTAAAACTTTTGTATGTAATTCCGATGCAAATTCTATGTTTCATCGTAATAAGAAGGTCAGAGGGATACAGTAAACCTGAAGTGAAGCATCGGAATCTATAACTAGTGTCACAGGAATGGTTCAAAACATAGACAGTAAGAAGAGTCAATTTGCTTGTACTTAAGTCGGCATTGTGCCTCTTCTATTCAATTCCGATGCAATTTCTGTGTTTCGTCGTCAGAAACAAGGTCCAAGGGACACTGTAAACCTGAAGTGAAGCTTCGTAGTCTAAAGTCGGGCTCACAGGAAAGGTTCAAAACATAGACAGTAAGAAGAGCCAGTCTTCTTGTACTTGAGTCGGCATTGTGCGTTTTGTATTTAATTCCGATGCAATTTCTGTGTTTCATCGTCAGTACGACGGTCAGAGGGATACAGTAAACCTTAAGTGAAGCATCGGAATCAAAAACTAGTATCACAGGAATGGTTCAAAACATAGACAGTAAGAAGAGTCAGTCTTTTTGTACTTAAGTCGGCATTGTGCCTTTTGTATATAACTCCCATGCAATTTCTGTGTTCCATCGTCAATAAGAAGCTCAGAGGGATACAATAAACCAGAAGTGAAGCATCAGAATCTATTACTAGTGTCACAGGAATGGTTCAAAACATAGACAGTAAGAAGAGTCGGTTTTCTTGTACTTAAGTCGGCATTGTGTCTTTTGTATTTAATTCCGATTCAAATTTCTGTGTTTCGTCGTCAATAAGAAGGTCAGTGGGATACAGTAAACCTGAAGTGAAGCATCGGAATCTGTAACTAGTGTCACAGGAATTGTTCAAAACATAGACAGTAAGAAGAGTCAGTCTTTTTGTACTTAAGTCGGCATTGTGCCTTTTGTATTTAATTCCGATGCAATGTCTGTGTTTCATCGTCAATACTAAGGTCAGAGGGATACAGTAAACCTGAAGGGAAGCATCGGATTCTATAACTAGTGTCACAGGAATAAATCAAAACATAGACAGTAAGAAGGGTCAGTCTTCTTGTACTTAAGTCGGCATTGTGCCTTTTGTATTTAATTCCGATGCAATATCTGTGTTTCTTCGTCAATAAGAAGGTCAGAGGCATATAGTAAACCTGAAGTGAAGCATCGGAATCTATAACTAGTGTCACAGAAATGGTTCAAACCATAGACAGTAAGAAGAGCCAGTCTTCTTGTACGTAAGGCGGCATTGTGCCTTTTGTATTTAATTCCGATGCAATTTCTGTGTTTCATCGTCAATAAGGAGGTCCGAGGGATACAGTAAGCCTGAAGTGAAGCATCGGAATCTATAACTAGTGTCACAGGAGTGGTTCAAAACATAGACAGTAAGAGGAGTCAGTCTTATTGTACTTAAGTCGGCATTGTGCCTTTTGTATTTAATTCCGATGCAATTTAAGTGTTTCATCGTCAATAAGAAGGTCAGAGGGATACAGTAAACCTGAAGTGAAGCATCGGAATCTATAACTAGTGTCACAGAAATGGTTGAAAACATAGACAGTAAGAAGAGTCAGTTTTCTTGTACTTAAGACGGCATTGTGCCTTTTGTATTTTATTCCGATGCAATATCTGTGTTTCATAGTCAATAAGAAGGTTACAGGGATACAGTAAACCTGAAGTGAAGCATCGGGATCTATAACTAGTGTCTCAGGAATGGTTCAAAACATAAACAGTAAGAAGAGTCAGTTTTCTTGTACTTAGGTCGGCATTGTGCCTCTTGTATTTTATTCCGATGCAATTTCTGTGGTTCATCGTCAATAAGAAGGTCAGAGGGATACAGTAAACCTAAAGTGAAGCTTCGGAATCTATTACTAGTGTCACAGGAATGGTTCAAAAGACAGACAGTAAGAAGAGTCAGTTTTCTTGTCAGAGGGATACAGTAAACCTTTTGTATGTAATTCCGATGCAATTTCGATGTTTCATCGTCAATAAGAAGGTCAGAGGGATACAGTAAACCTGAAGTGATGCTTCGGAATCTATGACTAGTGTCACAGAAAAGGTTCAAAACATAGTTATTAAGAAGACTCTGTTTCCTTGTACATACGTCGGCATTGTGCCTCTTCTATTCAATTCCGATGCAATTTCTGTGTTTCGTCGACAGAAACAAGGTCCAAGGGACACAGTAAACCTGAAGTGAAGCATCGGAATCTAAAGCCGGGCTCACAGGAAAGGTTCAAAACATAGACAGTAGGAAGAGCCAGTCTTCTTGTACTTGAGTCGGCATTGTGCATTTTGTATTTAATTCCGATGCAATTTCTGTGTTTCATCGTCAGTACGACGGTCAGAGGGATACAGTAAACCTGAAGTGAAGCATCGGACTCAAAAACTAGTGTCACAGGAATGGTTCAAAACATAGACAGTAAGAAGAGTCAGTCTTTTTGTACTTAAGTCGGCATTGTGCCTTTTGTATATAACTCCGATGCAATTTCTGTGTTTCATCGTCAATAAGAAGCTCAGCGGGATACAATAAACCAGAAGTGAAGCATCAGAATCTATTACTAGTGTCACAGGAATGGTTCAAAACATAGACAGTTAGAAGAGTCGGTTTTCTTGTACTTAAGTCGGCATTGTGTCTTTTGTATTTAATTCCGATGCAATTTCTGTGTTTCGTCGTCAATAAGAAGGTCAGTGGGATACAGTAAACCTGAAGTGAAGCATCCGAATCTGTAACCAGTGTCACAGGAATTGTTCAATACATAGACAGTAAGAAGAGTCAGTCTTTTTGTACTTAAGTCGGCATTGTGCCTTTTGTATTTCATTCCGATGCAATTTCTGTGTTTCATCGTCAATAGGAAGGTCCGAGGGATACAGTAAAAATTGAAGTGAAGCATCGGAATCTATAACTAGTGTCACAGGAGTGGTTCAAAACATAGACAGTAACAAGAGTCAGTCTTCTTGTACTTAAGTCGGCATTGTGCCTTTTGTATTTAATTCCGACGCAATTTAAGTGTTTCATCGTCAATAAGAAGGTCAGAGGGATAGTGTAAACCTGAGGTGAAGCACCGGAATCTATAACTAGTGTCACAGGAATGGTTCAAAACATAGACAGTAAGAAGAGTCAGTTTTCTTGTACTTAAGACGGCATTGTGCCTTTTGTATTTAATTCCGATGCAATATCTGTGTTTCATAGTCAATAAGAAGGTCACAGTGATACAGTAAACCTGAAGTGATGCATCGGGATCTATAACTAGTGTCACAATAATGGTTGAGAACATTAACAGTAAGAAGAGTCAGTTTTCTTGTACTTAGGTCGGCATTCTGCCTCCTGTATTTAATTCCGATGCAATTTCTGTGGTTCATTGTCAATAAGTAGGTCAGAGGGATACAGTAAACCTTAAGTGAAGCATCGGAATCTATAACTAGTGTCACAGGAATGGTTCAAAATATAGACAGTAAGAATAGTCAGTTTTCTTGTCAGAGGGATACAGTAAGCCTTTTGTATGTGATTCCGATGCAATTTCTGTGTTTCATCGTCAATAAGAAGGTCAGAGGGATACAGTAAACCTGAAGTGAAGCATCGGAATCTATAACTAGAGTCACAGGAATGGTACAAAACATAGACAGTCAGAAGAGTCAATTTGCTTGTACTTAAGCCGGCATTGTGCCTTTTTTATTTAATTCCGATGCAATTTCTGTGTTCGTCGTCAATAAGAAGGTCCAAGGGATACAGTAAACCTGAAGTGAAGCATCGGAATCTAAAACCGGTCTCAGAGGAAAGGTTCAAAACATAGACAGTAAGAAGAGCCAGTCTTCTTGTACATGGGTCAGCATTGTGCCTTTTGTATTTAATTCCGATGCAATTTCTGTTTTTCATCGTCAATAAGATGGTCAGCTGGATACAGTAAACCTGAAGTGAAGCATCAGAATCTATAACTAGTGTCACAGGAATGGTTCAAAACATAGACAGGAAGTATTGCCAGCCTTCTTGTACATGAGTCGGCATTGTGCCTCTTCTATTTAATTCCGATGCAATTTCTGTGTATCGTCGTCAATAACAAGGTCCAAGGGATACAGTAAACCTGAAGTGAAGCATCGGATTCTAAAACCGGTCTCACAGGAAAGGTTCAAAACATTGACAGTAAGAAGAGCCATTCTTCTTGTACTTGAGTCGGCATTATGCCTTTTGTATTTAATTCCGATGCAATTTCTGTGTTTCATCGTCAATACGAAGGTCAGAGGGATACAGTAAACCTGAAGTGAAGCATCGGAATCTATAACCAGTGTCACAGGGATTGTTCAAAACATAGACAGTAAGAAGGGTCAGTCTTCCTGTACTTATGTCGGCATTGTGTCTTTTGTATTTAATTCCGATGCAATATCTGTATTTCTTCGTCGATAAGAAGGCCAGAGGGATACAGTAAACTTGAAGTGAAGCATCGGAATCTATAACAAGTGTCACAGAAATGGTTCAAAACATAGACAGTAAGAAGAGCCAGTCTTCTTGTACTTAAGTCGGCATTGTGCCTTTTGTATTTTATTCCGCTGCAATTCCTGTGTTTCATCGTCAATACGAAGGTCAGAGGGATACAGTAAACCTGAAGTGAAGCATCGGAATCTATAACCAGTGTCACAGGGATTGTTCAAAACATAGACAGTAAGAAGGGTCAGTCTTCCTGTACTTAAGTCGGCATTGTGCCTTTTGTATTTAATTAAGATGCAATATCTGTATTTCTTCGTCAATAAGAAGGCCAGAGGGATACAGTAAACCTGAAGTGAAGCATCGGAATCTATAACAAGTGTCACAGAAATGGTTCAAAACATAGACAGTAAGAAGAGCCAGTCTTGTTGTACTTGAGTCGGCATTGTGCCTTTCGTATTTAATTCCGATGCAATATCTGTGTTTCATCGTCAATAAGTTGGTCAGAAGGTTACAGTAAACCTGAAGTGATGCATCGGAATCTATAACTAGTGTCACATGAATGGTTCAAAGCATAGACAGTAAGAAGAGTCAGTCTTCTTCTACTTAAGTCGGCATTGTGCCTTTTGTATTTAATTGCGATGCAATATCTGTGTTTCATCGTCAATAAGAAGGTCAGAGGGTTACAGTAAACCTGAAGTGGAGCATCGGAATCTATAACTAGTGTCACAAGAATGGTTCAAAACATAGACAGCAGGAAGAATCAGTCTTCTTGTACTTGAGTCGGCATTGTGCATTTTGTATTTATTTCCAATGCAATTTCTGTGTTTCATCGTCAGTACGATGGTCAGAGGGATATAGTAAAGCCAAAGTGAAGCATCGGAATCTATAACTAGTGTCACAGGAGTGGTTCAAAACATAGACTGTAGGAAGAGTCAGTTTTCTTGTACTTAAGTCGGCATTGTGCCTTTTGTGTTTAATTCCGATGCAATTTCTGTGTTTCATCAACAATAAGAAGGTCACAGGGATACATTAGAACTGAAGTGAAGCATCGTAATTTATTACTAGTGTCACAGGATTGGTTCCAACATAGACAGTAAGAAGAGTCAGTCTTCTTGTACTTAATTCGGCATTGTGCCTTTTGTATTAATTTCCGATGCAATTTCTGTGATTCATCGTCAATAAGAAGGTCAGCTGGATACAGTAAACCTGTAGTGAAGCATCGGAATATATAACTAGTGTCACAGGAATGGTTCAAAACATAGACAGTAGGAAGAGTCAGTTTTCTCTTACTTAAGCCGGCATTGTGCCTTTTGTATTTAATTCCGATGCAATTTCTGTGTTTCATGAATAATAAGAAGGTCACAGGGATACAGTAAACCTGACGTTAAGCATCGGAATCTATAACTAGTGTCACAGGAATTGTTCAAAACATAAACAGTAAGAAGAGTCAGTTTTCTTATACTTAGGTCGGCATTGTGCATTTTGGATTTAATTCCGATGCAATTTCTGTGTTTCATCGTCAATAGGAAGGTCAGAGGGATACAGTAAACCTAATGTGAAGCATCGAAATCTGTAACTAGTGTCACAGGAATGGTTCAAATCTTAGACAGTAAGAAGAGTCAGTTCTCTTGTACTTGAGTCGGCATTGTGCCTTCTGTATATAATTCCGAAGCAATTTCTGTATTTCATCGTCAATAAGAAGATCACAGGCATACAGTTAACCTGAAGTGAAGCATCGGAATCTACAACTAGTGTCACAGAAAAGGATCAAAACATAGACAGTGAGGAGAGCCAGACTTCTTGTACTTGAGTCGACATTGTGCCTTTTCTATTTAATAACGATGCAATATATGTGTTTCATCGTCAATAAGACGATCAGAGGGATACAGTAAACCTGAAGTGAAGCATCGGAATCAATAACTAGTGTCACAGGAACGGTTCAAAACACAGACAGTAGGAAGAGTCAGTCTTCTTGTACTTAAATCGGCATTGTGCCTTTTGTATGTAATTGCGATGCAATTTCTGTGTTTCATCGTTAATAAGAAGGTCAGAGGGATACAGTAAAACTGAAGTGAAGCATCGGAAGCTAAAACTAGTGTCACAGGAATGGTTATAAAAACATAGACAGTAAGAAGAGTCCGTCTTCTTGTACTTAAGTCGGCATTGTGCCTTTTGTATTTAATTCCGATGCAATTTCTGTGTTTCAACGTCAATAATAAGGTCAGCTGGATACAGTAAACCTGAAGTGAAGCATCGGAATCTATAACTAGTGTCACAGGAATGGTTCAAAACATAGACAATAAGAAGAGTCAGCATTCTTGTACTTAAATCGGCAATGTGGTTTTGTATTTAATTAAGATGCAATATCTGTGTTTCATCGTCAACAAGGAGGTCAGAGGGATACAGTAAATCTCAAGTGAAGCATCGGAATCTAAAACTAGTGTCACAGGAATGGTTCAAATCGTAGACAGTAGGAAGAGTCAGTCTTCTTGTACTTGAGTCGGCATTGTGCCTTTTGTATTTAATTCCGATGCAATTTCTGTGTCTTATCGTCAATAAGAAGTTCAGAGGGATACAGTAAACCTGAAGTGACGCATCGGAATTTATAACTAGTGTCACAGGAATGGTTCAAACCGTAGACAGTAAGAAGAGTCAGTCTTCTTGTTCTTAAGTCGGCATTGTGCCTTTTGTATATAGTTCCGATGCAATTTCTGTGTTTCATCGTCTATAAGAAGGTCAGAGGGTTACAGTAAACCTGAAGTGAAGCATCGGAATCTCTAACTAGTGTCACATGAATGGTTCAAAACATAGGCAGTAGGAAGAGTCAGTCTTCTGTACTTAAGTCGGCATTGTGCCTTTTGTATTTAATTCCGATGCAATTTCTGTGTTTCATCGTCAATAGGAAGGTCAGAGGGATACAGTAAACCTAATGTGAAGCATCGAAATCTGTAACTAGTGTCACAGGAATGGTTCAAATCTTAGACAGTAAGAAGAGTCAGTTCTCTTGTACTTGAGTCGGCATTGTCCCTTCTGTATTTAATTCCGAAGCAATTTCTGTATTTCATCGTCAATAAGAAGATCACAGGCATACAGTTAACCTGAAGTGAAGCATCGGAATCTACAACTAGTGTACCAGTAATGGTTCAAAACATAAACAGTAAGAAGAGTCAGTTTTCTTGGACTTAAGTCGGCATTGTGCCTTTTCTATTTAATTCCGATGCAATTTCTGTGTTTCATCGTCAATAAGAAGGACAGAGGGATACAGTAAACCTGAAGTGAAGCATCGGAATCTATAACTAGTGTCACAGGAATGGTGCAAAACATAGACAGTAAGAAGTGTCAGTTTTCTTCTACTTAAGTCGGCAGTGTGCCTTTTGTATTCATTTCCGATGCAATTTCTGCGTTTCGTCGTCAATAAGAAGGTACACGGGATACAGTAAACCTGAAGTGATGCATCGGATTCCAAATCCGGTCTCACAGGTAAGGTTCAAAACATAGACAGTAAGAAAAGCCAGTGTTCTTGTACTTGAGTCGGTATTGTGCCTTTTGTATTTAATTCCGATGCAATTTCTGTGTTTCATCGTCAATAAGAAGGTCAGAGGGATACAGTAAACCTTAAGTGAAATATCGGAATCTACGAGGGCAGTTCAATAAGTAATGCAACACATTTTTTTTCTCGACCAATTTTGGTTGAAAAAACCGGAAATTTCTTGTGGAATATTTTCAAACATTCCCGCTTCGTCTCGTATAGTTTCATTGACTTCCGACAGGTGGCAGCGCTGTACGGAGCTGCTAAAATGGCGTCTGTAACGGATGTGCGTTGCAAACAACGGGCAGTGATCGAGTTTCTTTTGGCGGAAAACCAGGGCATCTCAGATATTCATAGGCGCTTGCAGAATGTCTACGGTGATCTGGCAGTGGACAAAAGCACGGTGAGTCGTTGGGCAAAGCGTGTGTCATCATCGCCGCAAGGTCAAGCAAGACTGTCTGATCTCCCGCGTGCGGGCCGGCTGTGCCCAGCTGTGACTCCTGCAATGGCGGAGCGTGCGAACACACTCGTTCAAGATGATCGACGGATCACCATCAAACAACTCAGTACTCAACTTGACATCTCTGTTGGCAGTGCTGTCACAATTGTTAACCAGTTGGGATATTCAAAGGTTTGTTCCCGCTCGGTCCCTCGTTGTCTAACCGAACACCATAAAGAGCAAAGGAGAACCATCTGTGCGGAATTGCTTGCTCGTCATGTGGCTGAGGGTGACAATTTCTTGTCAAAGATTGTTACAGGCGATGAAACATGGGTTCATCACTTCGAATCTGAAACAAAACGGCAATCAATGGAGTGGCGCCACACCCACTACCCTAGCAAGAAAAAGTTTAAAGCCATACCCTCAGCCGGTAAAGTCATGGTTACAGTCTTCTGGGACGCTGAAGGGGTTATTCTGTTCGATGTCCTTCCCCATGGTCAAACGATCAACTCTGAAGTGTATTGTGCTACTCTTCAGAAATTGAAGAAACGACTTCAGCGTGTTCGTAGGCACAAAAATCTGAACGAACTTCTCCTTCTTCATGACAACGCAAGACCTCACACAAATCTTCGCACCCGAGAGGAGCTCACAAAACTTCAGTGGATTGTTCTTCCTCATGCACCCTAC
Organism: Schistocerca serialis cubense; assembly: GCF_023864345.2. NCBI lineage: Eukaryota > Metazoa > Arthropoda > Insecta > Orthoptera > Acrididae > Schistocerca > Schistocerca serialis. The sequence continues at coordinate 53,206,565 of NW_026047583.1, forward strand.
AGCCCCGATCTCGCACCGTCGGATTTCCATATGTTTGGCCCAATGAAGGACGCAATCCGTGGAAGGCACTACGCGGATGATGAAGAAGTTATTGATGCAGTACGACGTTGGCTCCGACATCGACCAGTGGAATGGTACCGTGCAGTCATACAGGCCCTCATTTCAAGGTGGCGTAAGGCCGTAGCATTGAATGGAGATTACGTTGAAAAATAGTGTTGTGTAGCTAAAAGATTGGGGAATAACCTGGTGTATTTCAATGCTGAATAAAACAACCCCTGTTTCAGAAAAAAAATGTGTTGCATTACTTATTGAACTGCCCTCGTATAACAAGTGTCACAGGAATGGTTCAAAACATAGACTGTAAGAAGAGTCCGTTATCTTGTACTTAAGTTGGCAATGTGCCTTTTGTATTTAATCCCGATGCAGTTTCTATGTTTCATCGTCAATAAGACGGTCAGAGGGATACAGTAAACCTGAAGTGAAGCACCGGAATCTAAAACCGGTCTCACAGGATAGGTTCAAAACATAGACAGTAAGAAGAGCCAGTCTTCTTGTACTTGGGTCGGCATTGTGCCTTTTGTATTTAATTCCGATGCAATTTCTGTGCTTTATCGTCAAGAAGAAGGTCAGGGGGACACAGTAAACCTGAAGTGAAGCATCGGAATCTATAACTAGTGTCACAGGAATGGTTCAAATCATATTCAGTAAGAAGAGCCAGTCTTCTTGTACTTGAGTCGGCATTGGGCCTTTTGTATTTAATTCCGATGAAATTTCTGTGTTTGATCGTCAATAAGAAGGTCAGAGGGACACAGTAAACCTAAAGTAAAGCATCGGAATCTATAACTAGTGTCACAGGAATGGTTCAAGCATGGACAATAAGAAGAGTCAGTATTCTTGTACTTAAATTGGCATTGTGCTTTTGTATTTAATTAAGATGCAACTTCTGTGTTTTATCGTCAATAAGGAAATCAGAGGTATACAGTAAACCTGAAGTGAAGCATCGGAATCTAAAACTAGTGTCACAGGAATGGTTCAAACTGTAGACAGTAAGAAGAGTCAACCTTCTTGTACTTAAGTCGGCATTGTGCCTTTTGTATATAGTTCCGATGCAATTTCTGTGTTTCATCGTCTATAAGAAGTTCAGAGGGATATAGTAAACCTGAAGTGAAGCATCGGAATCTATAACTAGTGACACAGGAATCGTTCAAATCATAGACAGTAAGTGGAGGCAGTCTTCTTGTACTTGAGTCGGCATTGTGCCTTTTGTATTTAATTCCGATGCAATATCTGTGTTTCATCGTCAATAAGAAGGTCAGAGGGATACAGTAAAACTGAAATGAAGCATCGGAAACTATAACTAGTGTCACAGGAATGGTTTAAAACATAGACAGTAAGAAGAGTCAGTCTCCTTGTACTAAAGTCGGCATTGTGCCTTTTGTATTTACTTCCGATGGAATTTCTGTGCTTCATCATCAATAAGAAGGTAAGCTGGATACAGTGTTCCTGAAGTGCAGCATCTGAATCTATAACTAGTGTTACAGGAACGGTTCAAACCATAGACAGTAAGAAGAGTCTGTCTTCTTGTACTTAAGTCGGCATTGTGCCTTTTGTATCTAATTAAGACGCAATTTCTGTGTTTCATCGTCAACAAGAAGGTCTGAGGGATACAGTAAACCTGAAGTGAAGCATCGGAATCTATAACTAGTGTCACAGGAATCGTTCAAATCATAGACAGTAAGTGGAGGCAGTCTTCTTGTACTTGAGTCGGCATTGTGCCTTTTGTATTTAATTCCGATGCAATTTCTGAGTTTCATCGTCAATAAGAAGGTCAGAGGGATACAGTAAACGTGAAGTGAAGCATCGGAAACTATAACTAGTGTCACACGAATGGTTCAAACATAAAAAGTATGAAGAATCAGTTTTCTTGTACATCAGTCGGCAGTGTGCCTTTTGTATTTAATTCCGATGCAATTTCTGTGTTTCATCGTCAATAAGAAGGTCAGAGGGATACAGTAAACCTGAAGTGAAGCATCGGAATCTATAACTAGTGTCACACGAATGGTTCAAACGTAGACAGTAAGAAGAGTCAGTTTTCTTGTACTTAAGTCGGCATTGTGCCTTTTGTATTTAATTCCGAAACAATTTCTGTGATTCATCGTCAATAAGAAGGTCAGAGGGATACAGTAAACCTGGAGTAAAGCATCGGAATCTATAACTAGTTTCACATGAATGGTTCAAAACATAGACTGTAAAAAGAGTCAGTTTTCTTGTACATAAGTCGGCATTGTGCATTTTGTATGTAATTCCGATGCAATTTCTGTGTTTCATCGTGAATACGATGGTCAGAGGGATACAGTAAACCTGAAGTGAAGCTTCGGAATCTATAACTAGTGTCACAGGAAAGGTTCAAAACATAGATAGTAAGACGAGTCAGTTTTCTTGTACTTAAGTCGGCATTGTGCCTTTTGTATTTAACTCCGATGCAATTTCTGTGTTTCATCGTCAATACGAAGGTCAGAGGGATACAGTAAACCTGAAGTGAAGCATCGGAATCTATAACTAGTGTCACAGGAATGGTTCAAAACATAGACAGTATGAAGAGTCAGTTTTTTTGTATTTCAGTCGGCATTGTGCCCTTTGTATTTACCTCCGATGCAATTTCTGTGTTTTTGATCGTCAATAAGAAGGTCAGAGGGATACAGTAAACCTGAAGTGAAGCATCGGAATCTATAACTAGTGTCACAGGAATGGTTGAAAACATAGACGGTAAGAAGAGTCAATTTCCTTGTACTTAAGTCAGCATTGTGCCATTTGTATTTAACTCCGATGCAATTTCTGTGTTTCATCGTCAATAAGAAGGTCAGAGGGACACAGTAAACCCGAATTGAAGCATCGGAATCTATAGCTAGTGTCACAGGAATGGTTCAAACACAGACAGTAAGAAGAGCCAGTTTTCTTGTACTTACGTCGGCACTGTGCCTTTTGTATTTAATTCCGATGCAATTTCTGTGTTTCATCGTCAATAAGAAGGTCAGAGGGATACAGTAAACCTGAAGTGAAGCATCGGAATCTATAACTAGTGTCACAGGAATGGTTCAAACATAAACGGTAAGAAGAATCAGTTTTCTTGTACATCAGTCGGCATTGTGCCTTTGGTATTTAATTCCGATGCATTTTCTTTGTTTCATCGTCAATAAGAAGGTCAGAGGGATACAGTAAACCTGAAGTGAAGCATCGGACTCTATAATTAGTGTCACATGAATGGTTCAAAACATAGACAGTAAGAAGAGTCAGTTTTCTTGTACTTAAGTCGGCATTGTGCCTTTTGTATTTAAATACGATGCAATTTCTGTGTTTCATCGTCAATAAGAAGGTCAGAGGGATACAGTAAACCCGAAGTGAAGCATCGGAATCTATAACTAGTGTCACAGGAATGGTTCAAATCATAGACAGTAAGAAGAGTCAGTTTTCTTGTACTTAAGTCGGCATTGTGCCTGTTGTATTTAATTACGATGCAATTTCTGTGTTTCATCGTCAATAAGAAGGTCAGAGGGATACAGTAAAGCTGAAGTGAAGCTTCGGAATCTATAAGTATTGTCACAGGAATGGTTCAAAGCATAGACAGTAAGAGGAGTCAGTTTTCATGTACTTAAGTCGGCATTGTGCTTTTTGTATTAAATCCGATGCAATTTCTGTGTTTCATCGTCAATGAGAAGGTCAGAGGGATACAGTAAACCTGAAGTGAAGCATCGGAATCTATAACTAGTGTCTCAGGAATGGTTCAAAACATAGACAGTAAGATGAGTCATTTTTCTTGTACTTAAGTCGACATTGTGCCTTTTGTATTTAATTCCGTTGCAATTTCAGTGTTTCATCGTCAATAAGAAGGTCAGAGGGATACAGCAAACCTGAGGCGAAGCGTCGGATCTATAACTAGTGTCACAGGAATGGTTCTAAGCATAGACAGTAAGAAGAGTCAGTTTTCTTGTACTTAAGTCGGCATTGTGCCATTTCCATTTAATTCCGATGAAATTTCTGTGTTTAATCGTCAATAAGAAAGTCAGAGGGATACAGTAAATATGAAGTGAAGCATCGGAAACAATCACTAGTGGCACAGGAATGGTTCAAAACATAGACAGTAAGAAGAGTCAATTTTCTTGTACTAATGTCGGCATTGCGCCTTTTGTAGTTAACTCCGATGCAATTTCTGTGTTTCATCGTCAATAAGAAGGTCAGAGGGATACAGTAAACCTGAAGTGAAGCATCGGAATCTATAACTAGTGTCACAGGAATGGTTCAATACATAGACAGTAAGAAGAGTCAGTTTTCTTGTACTTAAGTCGGCATTGTGCCTTTTGTATTTAATTCCGATGCAATTTCTGTGTTTCATCGTCAATAGGAAGGTCAGAGGGATACAGTAAACCTAATGTGAAGCATCGAAATCTAAACTAGTATCACAGGAATGGTTCAAGTCTTAGACAGTAAGAAGAGTCAGTTCTCTTGTACTTGAGTCGGCATTGTGCCTTCTGTATATAATTCCGAAGCAATTTCTGTATTTCATCGTCAATAAGAAGATCACAGGGATACAGTTAACCTGAAGTGAAGCATCGGAATCTACAACTAGTGTCCCAGTAATGGTTCAAAACATAAACAGTAAGAAGAGTCAGTTTTCTTGGACTTAAGTCGGCATTGTGCCTTTTCTATTTAATTCCGATGCAATTTCTGTGTTTCATCGTCAATAAGAAGGAAAGAGGGATACAGTACACCTGAAGTGCAGCATCGGAATCTATAACTAGTGTCGCAGGAATGGTGCAAAACATAGACAGTAAGAAGTGTCCGTTTTCTTGTACTTAAGTCGGCATTGTGCCTTTTGTATTCATTTCCGATGCAATTTCTGCGTTTCGTCGTCAATAAGAAGGTACACGGGATACTGTAAACCTGAAGTAAAGCATCGGAATCTATAACTAGTGTCACAGGAGTGGTTCAAAACATAGACAGTAGGAAGAGTCATTTTTCTTGTACTTAAGTCGGCATTGTGCCTTTTGTATTCATTTCCGATGCAATTTCTGCGTTTCGTCGTCAATAAGAAGGTACACGGGATACTGTAAACCTGAAGTAAAGCATCGGAATCTATAACTAGTGTCACAGGAGTGGTTCAAAACATAAACAGTAAGAAGAGTCAGTTTTCTTGTACTTGGGTCGACATTGTGCCTTTTGTATTTAATTCCGATGCAATTTCTGTGTTTCATCAACAATAGGAAGGTCACAGGGATACATTAAAACTGAATTGAAGCATCGGAATTTATAACTAGTGTCATAGGCATGGTTCAAAACATAGACAGTAAGAAGAGTCAGTTTTCTTGTACTTAAATCGGCATTGTGCCTTTGGTATTAATTGCCGATGCAATTTCTGTGATTCATCGTCAATAAGAAGGTCAGCTGGATACAGTAAACCTGTAGTGAAGCATCGGAATCTATAACTTGTGTCACAGGAATGGCTCAAAACATAGACAGTAGGAAAAGTCAGTTTTCTTGTACTTAAGTCGGCATTGTGCCTTTAGTATTTAATTCCGATGCAATTTCTGTGTTTCATCAACAATAAGAAGGTCAGAGGGATACAGTAAACCTGAAGTGAAGCATCGGAATCCATAACTAGTGTCACAGGAATGGTTCAAAACATAGACAGTAAGAAGAGTCAGTTTTCTTGTACTTAAGACATCATTGTGCCTTTTGTATGTAATTCCGATGCAATTTCTGTGTTTCATCGTCAATAAGAAGGTCAGAGGGATAAAGTAAACCTGAAGTGAAGCATCGGAATCTATAACTAGTGTCACAGGAATAGTTCAAAGCATAGACAGTAGGAAGAGTCAGTCTTCTTGTACTTGAGTCGGCATTGTGCCTTTTGTATTTAATTCCGATGCAATATCTGTGTTTCATCGTCAATTAGAAGGTCAGAGGGATACAGTAAAACTGAAATGAAGCATCGGAAACTATAACTAGTGTCACAGGAATGGTTTAAATCATAGACAGTAAGAAGAGTCAGTCTCCTTGTACTAAAGTCGGCATTGTGCCTTTTGTATTTAACTCCGATGGAATTTCTGTGCTTCATCATCAATAAGAAGGTCAGCTGGATACAGTGTTCCTGAAGTGCAGCATCTGAATCTATAACTAGTGTTACAGGAATGGTTCAAACCATAGACAGTAAGAAGAGTCAGTCTTCTTGTACTTAAGTCGGCATTGTGCCTTTTGTATCTAATTAAGACGCAATTTCTGTGTTTCATCGTCAATAAGAAGGTCTGAGGGATACAGTAAACCTGAAGTGACGCATCGTAATCTATAACTAGTGTCACAGGAATGTTTCAAACCGTACACAGTAAGAAGAGTCAGTCTTCTTGTACTTAAGTCGGCATTGTGCCTTTTGTATATAGTTCCGATGCAATTTCTGTTTTTCATCGTCTATAAGAAGGTCAGAGGGATATAGTAAACCTGAAGTGAAGCATCGGAATCTATAACTAGTGTCACAGGAATCGTTCAAAACATAGACAGTAAGAGGAGGCAGTCTTCTTGTACTTGAGTCGGCATTGTGCCTTTTGTATTTAATTCCGATGCAATTTCTGAGTTTCATCGTCAATAAGAAGGTCAGAGGGATACAGTAAACCTGAAGTGAAGCATCGGAATCTATAACTAGTGTCACAGGAAAGGTTCAAAACATAGAAGTAAGAAGAGTCAGTTTTCTTGTACTTAAGTCGCCGATGTGCCTTTTGTATTTAATTCCGATGCAATTTCTGTGTTTCATCGTCAATTAGAAAGTCAGAGGGATGCATTAAACCTGAGGTGAAGCTTCCGAATCTATAACTAGTGTCACAGGAATTGTTCAAACATAAGAAGTAAGAGGAATCAGTTTTCTTGTACATCAGTCGGCATTGTGCCTTTTGTATTTAATTCCGATGCAATTTCTGTGTTTCATCGACAATAAGAAGGTCAGAGGGATACAGTAAACCTGAAGTGAAGCATCGGAATCTATAATTAGAGTCACATGAATGGTTCAAACGTAGACAGTAAGAAGAGTCAGTTTTCTTGTACATAAGTCGCCATTGTGCCTTTTGTATTTAATTCCGATGCAAATTCTGTGTTTCATCGATAATAAGAAGGTCGGATGGACACAGTAAACCTGAAGTGAAGCATCGGAAGCTATGCCTAGTGTCACATGAATGGTTCAAAACATAGACAGCAAGAAGAGTCTGTTTTCTTGTACTTAAGTCGGCATTGTGCCTTTTGTATTTAAATCCGATGCAATTTCTGTGTTTCATCGTCAATAAGAAGGTCAGAGGGATACAGTAAACATGAAGAGAAGCATCGGAATCTATAACTAGTGTCACAGGAATGGTTCAAATCAAAGACAGTAAGAAGTGTCAGTTTTCTTGTACTTATGTAGGCATTGAGCCTTTTGTTTTTAATTCCGATGCTATATCTGTGTTTCATCAACAATAGGATGGTCAGAAGGATACAGTAAACCTGAAAAGAAGCATCGGAATCTATAACTAGTGTCACAGGAATGGTTAAAAACATAGACAGTAAGAAGAGTCAGTTTTCTTGTACTTAAGTCGGCATTGTGGCTTTTGTATTTAATTCCGATGCAATTTCTGTGTTTCATCGTCAATAAGAAGGTCAGAGGGATACAGTAAATCTGAAGTGAAGCATCGGAATCCATAACTAGTGTCACAGGAATGGTTCAAACATAAACAGTAAGAAGAATCAGTTTTCTTGTACATCAGTCGGCATTGTGCCTTTTGTATTTAATTCCGATGCAATTTCTGTGTTTCATCGTCAATAAGAAGGTCAGAGGGATTCAATAAACCTGAAGTGAAGCATCGGAATCTATAACTAGTGTCACATGAATGGTTCAAACGTAGACAGTAAGAAGAGTCAGTTTTCTTGTACATAAGTCGGCATAGTGCCTTTTGTATTTAATTCCGATACAAATTCTGTGTTTCATCGATAGTAAGAAGGTCAGATGGATACAGTAAACCTGAAGTGAGGCATCGGACTATATAATTAGTGTCACATGAATGGTTCAAAACATAGACAGTAAGAAGAGTCAGTTTTCTTGTACTTAAGTCGGCATTGTGCCTTTTGTATTTAATTACGTTGCAATTTCTGTGTTTCATCGTCAATAAGAAGGTCAGAGGGATACAGTAAACCTGAAGTGAAGCATCGGAATCTATAACTAGTTTCACAGGAATGGTTCAAATCATAGACAGTAAGGAGAGTCAGTTTTCTTGTACTTAAGTCGGCATTGTGCCTTTTGTATTAAATTACGATGCAATTTCTGTGTTTCATCGTCAATAAGAAGGTCAGAGGGATACAGTAAAGCTGAAGTGAAGCTTCGGAATCCATAACTAGTGTCTCAGGAATGGTTCAAAACATAGACAGTAAGAAGAGTCATTTTTCTTGTACTTAAGTCGACATTGTGCCTTTTGTATTTAATTCCGTTGCAATTTCAGTGTTTCATCGTCAATAAGAAGGTCAGAGGGATACAGCAAACCCGAGGGAAGAATCGGATCTATAACTAGTGTCACAGGAATGGTTCAAAACATAGACAGTAAGAAGAGTCAGTTTTCTTGTACTTAAGGCGGCATTGTGCATTTTGTATTTAATTCCACGGAAATTTCTGTGTTTCTATGTCAATATGAAGGTCAGAGGGATACAGTAAACCTGAAGTGAAGCACCGAATCTATAACTAGTGTCACAGGAATGGTTCAAAGCATAGACAGTAAGAAGAGTCAGTTTTCTTGTACTTGAGTCGGCATTGTGCTATTTCTATTTAATTCCGATGAAATTTCTGTGTTTAATCGTCAATAAGAAAGTCAGAGGGATACAGTAAATATAAAGTGAAGCATCGGAAACAATCACTAGTGGAACAGGAATGGTTCAAAACATAGACAGTAAGAAGCGTCAGTTTTCTTTTACTTATGTCGGCATTGTGCCTTTTGTATTTAACTCCGATGCAATTTCTGTGTTTCATCGTCAATAAGAAAGTCAGAGGGATACAGTAAACCCGAAGTGAAGCATCGGAATCCATAACTAGTGTCACAGGAATGGTTCAAAGAATAGACAGTAAGAAAAGTCAGTTTTCTTGTACTTAAGTCGGCATTGTGCCTTTTGCATTTAACTCCGATGCAATTTCAGTGTTTCATCGTCAATAAGAAAGTCAGAGGGATACAGTAAACCTCAAGTGAAGCATCGGAATCTATAACTAGTGTCACAGGAATGGTATAATCATAGACAGTAAGAAGATTCAGTTTTCTTGTACTTAAGTCGGCATTGTGCCTTTTGTATTTATTTACGATGCAATTTCTGTGTTTCATCGTCAATAAGAAAGTCAGAGGGATACAGTAAACCTCAAGTGAAACATCGGAATCTATAACTAGTGTCACAGGAATGGTTCAATCATAGACAGTAAGAAGAGTCAGTTTTCTTGTACTTAAGTCGGCATTGTACCTATTGTATTTAATTCCGATGCAATTTCTGTGTTTCATCGTCAATAAGAAGGTCAGAGGGATACAGTAAAACTGAAGTGAAGCATCGGAAACTATAACTAGTGTCACAGGAATGGTTCAAACATAAACAGTAAGAAGAATCAGTTTTCTTGTACATCAGTCGGCATTGTGACTTTTGTATTTAATTCCGATGCAATTTCTGTGTTTCATCGTCAATAAGAAGGTCAGAGGGATTCAGTAAACCTGAAGTGAAGCATCGGAATCTATAACTAGTGTCACATGAATGGTTCAAACGTAGACAGTAAGAAGAGTCAGTTTTCTTGTACATAAGTCGGCATAGTGCCTTTTGTATTTAATTCCGATACAAATTCTGTGTTTCATCGATAATAAGAAGGTCAGATGGATACGGTAAACCTGAAGTGAAACATCGGAAGCTATGCCTAGTGTCACATGAATGGTTCAAAACATAGACAGTAAGAAGAGTCTGTTTTCTTGTACTTAAGTCGGCATTGTGCCTTTTGTATTTAATTCTGATGCAATTTCTGTTTTTCATCGTCAATAAGAAGGTCAGAGGGATACAGTAAACATGAAGAGAAGCATCGGAATCTATAACTAGTGTCACAGGAATAATTCAAACCATAGACAGTAAGAAGTGTCAGTTTTCTTGCACTTATGTAGGCATTGTGCCTTTTGTCTTTAATTCCGATGCTATATCTGTGTTTCATCAACAATAAGATGGTCAGAAGGTCACAGTAAACGTGAAAAGAAGCATCGGATTCTATAACTAGTGACACAGGAATGGATCAAAACATAGACAGTAAGAAGAGTCAGTTTTCTTGTACTTAAGTCGGCATTGTGCCTTTTGTATTTAATTCCGATCCAATGTCTGTGTATCATCAACAATAAGATGGTCAGAGGGATACAGTAAACCTGAATTGAAGCATCGGAATCTATAACTAGTGTCACATGAATAGTTCAAACATAGACAGTAAGAAGAGTCAGTTTTCTTGTACTTAAGTCGGCATTATGCCCTTTGTAATTAATTCCGATGCAATATCTGTGTTTCATCTTCAATATGAAGGTCAGAGGGATACAGTAAACCTGAAGTGAAGCATCGGAATCTATAACTAGTGTCACAGGAATGGTTCAAAACATAGACAGTATGAAGAGTCAGTTTTCTTGTAATTAAGTCGGCATTGTGCCTTTTGTATATACCTCCGATGCAATTTCTGTGTTTCATCGTCAATAAGAAGGTCAGAGGGTTACAGTATACCTAAAGTGAAGCATCGGAATCCATAACTAGTGTCACAGGAATGGTTCAATCATAGACAGTAAGAAGAGTCAGTTATCTTGTACTTAAGTCGGCATTGTGCCTTTTGTATTTAATTCCGATGCAATTTCTGTGTTTCATCGTCAACGAGAAGGTCCGAGGGATACAGTAAACCTGAAGAGAAGCATCGGAATCAATAACTAGTGTCACAGGAATGGTTCAAATCATAGACAGTAAGAAGAGTCAGTTTTCTTGTACTTAATTCTGCATTGTGCCGTTTGTATTTAATTCCCATGCAATTTCTGTGTTTCATCGTCAATAAGATGGTCGGAGGGATACAGTAAACCTGAAGTGAAGCATCCGAATCTATAACTAGTGTCACAGGAATGGTTCAAACATAGACAGTAAGTAGAGTCAGTTTTCTTGTACTTAAGTCAACATTGTGCCTTTTGTATTTAATTCCGAAGCAATTTCTGTGTTTCATCGTCAATAAGAAGGTCAGAGGGGTACAGCAAACCTGAAGTGAAGCATCGGAATCTATAACTAGTGTCACAGGAATGGTTCAAACATAAACAGTAAGAAGAATCAGTTTTCTTGTACATCAGCCGGCATTGTGCGTTTTGTATTTAATTCCGATGCAATTTATGTGTTTCATCGTCCATAAGAAGGTCAGAGGGATACAGTAAACCTGAAGTGAAGCATCGGACTCTATAATTAGTGTCACATGAATGGTTCAAAACATAGACAGTAAGAAGTGTCAGTTTTTTTGTACTTAAGTCGGCATTGTGCCTTTTGTATTTTATTACGATGCAATTTCTGTGTTTCATCGTCAATAAGAAGGTCAGAGGGATACAGTAAACCTGAAGTGAAGCATCGGAATCTATAACTAGTGTCACAGGAATGGTTCAAAGCATAGACAGTAAGAAGAGTCAGTTTTCTTGTACTTTAGTCGGCATTGTGCCTTTTGTATTTAATTCCGATGCAATTTCTGTGTTTCATCGTCAATAAGAAGGTCAGAGGGACACCGCAAACCTCAAGTGAGGCATCGGAATCTACAATTAGTGTCACAGGAATTGTTCAATCATAGACAGTAAGAAGAGTCAGTTTTCTTGTACTTAAGTCGGCATTGTGCCTTTTGTATTTAATTCCGATGCAATTTCTGTGTTTCATCGTCGATAAGAAGGTCAGAGGGATACAGTAAACCTGAAGTGAAGCATCGGAATCTATAACTAATGTCACATGAATGGTTCAAACATAGACAGTAAGAAGAGTCAGTTTACTTGTACGTATGTAGGCATTGTGCCTTTTGTATTTAATTCCGATGCTATAACTGTGTTTCATCAGCAATAAGATGGTCAGAGGGATACAGTAAACCTGAAGTGAAGCATCGGAATCTATAACTAGTGTCACAGGAATGGTTCAAAACATAGACAGTAAGAAGAGTCTGTTTTCTTGTACTTAAGTCGGCATTGTGCCTTTTGTATTCAATTCCGATGCAATTTCTGTGCTTCATCGTCAATAAGAAGGTCAGAGGGATACAGTAAACCTGAAGTGAAGCATCGGAATCCATAACTAGTGTCACAGGAATGGTTCAATCATAGACAGTAAGAGGAGTCATTTTTTTTTGTACTTAAGTCGGCATTGTGCCTTTTGTACTTAATTCCGATGCAATTTCTGTGTTTTATCGTCGATAAGAAGGTCGGAGAAACACAGTAAACCTGAAGTGAAGCGTCGGAATCTATAACTAGTGGTACATGAATGGTTCAAACATGGACAGTAAGAAGTGTCAGTTTTCTTGTACATAAGTCGGCATTGTGCCTTTTGTATTTAATTCCGATGCAAATTCTGTGTTTTATCGATAATAAGAAGGTCAGATGGATACAGTAAACCTGAAGTGAAGCATCGGAAACTATGCCTAGCGTCACATGAATGTTTCAAAACACAGACAGCAAGAAGAGTCTGTTTTCTTGTACTTATGTCGGCATTGTGCCTTTTGTATTTAATTCCGATGTAATATCTGTGTTTCATCGTCAATAAGAAGGTCAGAGGGAAACAGTAAAGCTGAAGATAAGCATCGGAATCTATAACTAGTTTCACAGGAATGGTTCAATCATAGTCAGTAAGAGGAGTCAGTTTTCTTCTACTTAAGTCGGCATTGTGCCTTTTGTATTTAATTCCGATGCAATTTCTGTGTTTCATCGTCGATAAGAAGGTCAGAGGGATAAAGTAAACCTGAAGTGAAGCATCTGAATCTATAACTAGTGTCACATGAATGGTTCAAACATAGACAGTAAGAAGTATCAGTTTCCTTGTACATATGTCGGCATTGTGCCTTTGTATTTAATTCCGATGCAAATTCTGTGTTTTATCGACAATAAGAAGGTCAGATGGATACAGTATACATGAAGTGAAGCATCGGAAGCTATGCCTAGTGTCACATGAATGGTTCAAAGCACAGACAGTAAGAAGAGCCTGTTTTCTTGTACTTAAGTCTGCATTGTGCATTTTGTATTTAATTCCGATGCAAAGTCTGTGTTCCATCGATAATAAGAAGGTCTAATTGATACAGTGAACCTGAAGTGAAGCATCGGAAGCTATGCCTAGTGTCACATGAATGGTTCAAAACACAGACAGTAAGAAGAGTCTGTTTTCTTGTACTTAAGTCGGCATTGTGCCTTTTGTATTAAATTCCGATGCAATTTCTGTGTTTCATCGTCAATAAGAAGCTCAGAGGGATACAGTAAACCTGAAGAGTAGCATCGGAATCTAAACTAGTGTAACAGGAATGGTTCAAATCATAGACACTACGAAGAGTCAATTTTCTTGTACTTATGTAGGCATTGTGCCATTTGTATTTAATTCCGATGCTATATCTGTGTTTCATCAACAATAAGATGGTCAGAGGGATACAGTAAACCTGAAGTGAAGCATCGGAATCTATAACTAGTGTCACATGAATGGTTCAAACATAGACAGTAAGAAGAGTCAGTTTTCTTGTACTTAAGTAGGCATTGTGCCCTTTGTATTTAATTCCGATGCAATATCTGTGTATCATCTTCAATAAGAAGGTCAGAGGGATACAGTAAACCTGAAGTGAAGCTTCGGAATCTATAACTAGTGTCACAGGAAAGGTTCAAAACATAGACAGTAAGAAGAGTCAGTTTTCTTGTACTTAAGTCGGCACTGTGCCTTTTGTATTTATTTCCGATGCAATTTCTGTGTTTCATCGTCAATAAGAAGATCAGAGGGATACAGTAAACCTGAAGTGAAGCATCGGAATCTATAACTAGTGTCACAGGAATGGTTCAAACATAAACAGTAAGAAGAATCAGTTTTCTTGTACATCAGTCGGCATTCTGCCTTTGGTATTTAATTCCGATGCAATTTCTTTGTTTCATTGTCAATAAGAAGGTCAGAGGGATACAGTAAACCAGAAGTGAAGCATCTGACTCTATAATTAGTGTCACATGAATGGTTCAAAACATAGACAGTAAGAAGAGTCAGTTTTCTTGTACTTAAGTCGGCATTGTGCCTTTTGTATTTAATTACGATGCAATTTCTGCGTTTCATCGTCAATAAGAAGGTCAGAGGGATACAGTAAACCTGAAGTGAAGCATCGGTATCTACAACTAGTGTCACAGGAATGGTTCAAATCATAGACGGTAAGAAGAGTCAGTTTTCTTGTACTTAAGTCGGCATTGTGCCTTTTGTATTTAATTACGATGCAATTTCAGTGTTTCATCGTCAATAAGAAGGTCAGAGGGATACAGGAAATCTGAAGTGAAGCTTCGGAATCTATAAGTAGTGTCACAGGAATGGTTCAAAGCATAGACAGTAAGAGGAGTCAGTTTTCATGTACTTAAGTCGGCATTGTGCCTTTTGTACTAAATCCGATGCAATTTTTGTGTTTCATCGTCAATAAGAAGGTCAGAGGAATACAGTAAACCTGAAGTGAAGCATCGGAATCTATAAATAGTGTCTCAGGAATGTTTCAAAACATAGACATTAAGAAGAGTCATTTTTCTTGTACTTAAGTCGACATTGTGCCTTTTGTATTTAATTCCGTTGCAATTTCAGTGTTTCATCGTCAATAAGAAGGTCAGAGGGATACAGCAAACCTGAGGCGAAGCATCGGATCTATAACTAGTGTCACAGGAATGGTTCAAAACATAGACAGTAAGAAGAGTCAGTTTTCTTGTACTTAAGGCGGCATTGTGCCTTTTGTATTTAATTCCGCGGAAATTTCTGTGTTTCTATGTCAATATGAAGGTCAGAGGGATACAGTAAACCTGAAGTGAAGCATCGAATCTACAACTAGTGTCACAGGAATGGTTCAAAGCATAGACAGTAAGAAGAGTCAGTTTTCTTGTACTTAAGTCGGCATTGTGCCTTTTGTATTTAATTCCGATGCAATTTCTGTGTTTCATCGTCGATAAGAAGGTCAGAGGGATAAAGTAAACCCGAAGTGAAGCATCGGAATCTATAACTAGTGTCACATGAATGGCTCAAACATAGACAGTAAGAAGTATCAGTTTCCTTGTACATATGTCAGCATTGTGCCTTTGTATTTAATTCCGATGCAAATTCTGTGTTTTATCGACAATAAGAAGGTCAGATGGATACAGTATACATGAAGTGAAGCATCTTAAGCTATGCCTAGTGTCACATGAATGGTTCAAACCACAGACAGTAAGAAGAGTCTGTTTTCTTGTACTTAAGTCGGCATTGTGCCTTTTGTATTTAATTCCGATGCAATTTCTGTGTTTCATCGTCAATAAGAAGCTCAGAGGGATACAGTAAACCTGAAGAGTAGCATCGGAATCTATAACTAGTGTAACAGGAATGGTTCAAGTCATAGACACTAAGAAGAGTCAATTTTCTTGTACTTATGTAGGCATTGTGCCATTTGTATTTAATTCCGATGCTATATCTGTGTTTCATCAACAATAAGATGGTCAGAGGGATACAGTAAACCCGAAGTGAAGCATCGGAATCTATAACTAGTGTCACATGAATCGTTCAAACATAGACAGTAAGAAGAGTCAGTTTTATTGTACTTAAGTAGGCATTGTGCCCTTTGTATTTAATTCCTATGCAATATCTGTGTTTCATCTTCAATAAGAAGGTCAGAGGGATACAGTAAACCTGAAGTGAAGCTTTGGAATCTATAACTAGTGTCAGAGGAAAGGTTCAAAACATAGACAGTAAGAAGAGTCAGTTTTCTTGTTCTTAAGTCGGCACTGTGCCTTTTGTATTTAATTCCGATGCAATTTCTGTGTTTCATCGTCAATAAGAAGGTCAGAGGGATACAGTAAACCTGAAGTGAAGCATCGGAATCTATAACTAGTGTCACAGGAATGGTTCAAACATAAACAGTAAGAAGAATCAGTTTTCTTGTACATCAGTCGGCATTCTGCCTTTGGAATTTAATTCCGATGCAATTTCTTTGTTTCATCGTCAATAAGAAGGTCAGAGGGATACAGTAAACCTGAAGTGAAGCATCGGACTCTATAATTAGTGTCACATGAATGGTTCAAAACATAGACATTAAGAAGAGTCAGTTTTCTTGTACTTAAGTCGGCATTGTGCCTTTTGTATTTAATTACGATGCAATTTCTGTGTTTCATCGTCAGTAAGAAGGTCAGAGGGATACAGTAAACCTGAAGTGAAGCATCGGTATCTATAACTAGTGTCACAGGAATGGTTCAAATCATAGACGGTAAGAAGAGTCAGTTTTCTTGTACTTAAGTCGGCATTGTGCCTTTTGTATTTAATTACGATGCAATTTCTGTGTTTCATCGTCAATAAGAAGGTCAGAGGGATACAGTAAACCTGAAGTGAAGCATCGGTATCTATAACTAGTGTCACAGGAATGGTTCAAATCATAGACGGTAAGAAGAGTCAGTTTTCTTGTACTTAAGTCGGCATTGTGCCTTTTGTATTTAATTACGATGCAATTTCAGTGTTTCATCGTCAATAAGAAGGTCAGAGGGATACAGGAAATCTGAAGTGAAGCTTCGGAATCTATAAGTAGTGTCACAGGAATGGTTCAAAGCATAGACAGTAAGAGGAGTCAGTTTTCATGTACTTAAGTCGGCATTGTGCCTTTTGTACTAAATCCGATGCAATTTTTGTGTTTCATCGTCAATAAGAAGGTCAGAGGAATACAGTAAACCTGAAGTGAAGCATCGGAATCTATAAATAGTGTCTCAGGAATGTTTCAAAACATAGACATTAAGAAGAGTCATTTTTCTTGTACTTAAGTCGACATTGTGCCTTTTGTATTTAATTCCGTTGCAATTTCAGTGTTTCATCGTCAATAAGAAGGTCAGAGGGATACAGCAAACCTGAGGCGAAGCATCGGATCTATAACTAGTGTCACAGGAATGGTTCAAAACATAGACAGTAAGAAGAGTCAGTTTTCTTGTACTTAAGGCGGCATTGTGCCTTTTGTATTTAATTCCGCGGAAATTTCTGTGTTTCTATGTCAATATGAAGGTCAGAGGGATACAGTAAACCTGAAGTGAAGCATCGAATCTACAACTAGTGTCACAGGAATGGTTCAAAGCATAGACAGTAAGAAGAGTCAGTTTTCTTGTACTTAAGTCGGCATTGTGCCTTTTGTATTTAATTCCGATGCAATTTCTGTGTTTCATCGTCGATAAGAAGGTCAGAGGGATAAAGTAAACCTGAAGTGAAGCATCGGAATCTATAACTAGTGTCACATGAATGGCTCAAACATAGACAGTAAGAAGTATCAGTTTCCTTGTACATATGTCAGCATTGTGCCTTTGTATTTAATTCCGATGCAAATTCTGTGTTTTATCGACAATAAGAAGGTCAGATGGATACAGTATACATGAAGTGAAGCATCTTAAGCTATGCCTAGTGTCACATGAATGGTTCAAACCACAGACAGTAAGAAGAGTCTGTTTTCTTGTACTTAAGTCGGCATTGTGCCTTTTGTATTTAATTCCGATGCAATTTCTGTGTTTCATCGTCAATAAGAAGCTCAGAGGGATACAGTAAACCTGAAGAGTAGCATCGGAATCTATAACTAGTGTAACAGGAATGGTTCAAGTCATAGACACTAAGAAGAGTCAATTTTCTTGTACTTATGTAGGCATTGTGCCATTTGTATTTAATTCCGATGCTATATCTGTGTTTCATCAACAATAAGATGGTCAGAGGGATACAGTAAACCTGAAGTGAAGCATCGGAATCTATAACTAGTGTCACATGAATCGTTCAAACATAGACAGTAAGAAGAGTCAGTTTTCTTGTACTTAAGTAGGCATTGTGCCCTTTGTATTTAATTCCGATGCAATATCCTTGTTTCATCTTCAATAAGAAGGTCAGAGGGATACAGTAAACCTGAAGTGAAGCTTCGGAATCTATAACTAGTTTCAGAGGAAAGGTTCAAAACATAGACAGTAAGAAGAGTCAGTTTTCTTGTTCTTAAGTCGGCACTGTGCCTTTTGTATTTAATTCCGATGCAATTTCTGTGTTTCATCGTCAATAAGAAGGTCAGAGGGATACAGTAAACCTGAAGTGAAGCATCGGAATCTATAACTAGTGTCACAGGAATGGTTCAAACATAAACAGTAAGAAGAATCAGTTTTCTTGTACATCAGTCGGCATTCTGCCTTTGGAATTTAATTCCGATGCAATTTCTTTGTTTCATCGTCAATAAGAAGGTCAGAGGGATACAGTAAACCTGAAGTGAAGCATCGGACTCTATAATTAGTGTCACATGAATGGTTCAAAACATAGACATTAAGAAGAGTCAGTTTTCTTGTACTTAAGTCGGCATTGTGCCTTTTGTATTTAATTACGATGCAATTTCTGTGTTTCATCGTCAATAAGAAGGTCAGAGGGATACAGTAAAGCTGAAGTGAAGCTTCGGAATCTATAAGTAGTGTCACAGGAATGGTTCAAAGCATAGACAGTAAGAGGAGTCAGTTTTCATGTACTTAAGTCGGCATTGTGCCTTTTGTATTAAATCCGATGCATTTTTTGTGTTTCATCGTCAATAAGAAGGTCAGGGGGATACAGTAAACCTGAAGTGAAGCATCGGAATCTATAACTAGTGTCTCAGGAATGGTTCAAAACATAGACAGTAAGAAGAGTCATTTTTCTTGTACTTAAGTCGACATTGAGCCTTTTGTATTTAATTCCGTTGCAATTTCAGTGTTTCATCGTCAATAAGAAGGTCAGAGGGATACAGCAAACCTGAGGCGAAGCATCGGATCTATAACTAGTGCCACAGGAATGGTTCAAAACGTAGACAGTGAGAAGAGACAGTTTTCTTGTACTTAAGGCGGCATTGTGATTTTTGTATTTAATTACGATGCAATTTCTGTGTTTCATCGACAATAAGAAGGTCAGAGGGATACAGTAAACCTGAAGTGAAGCATCGAATCTACAACTAGTGTCACAGGAATGGTTCAAAGCATAGACAGTAAGAAGAGTCAGTTTTCCTGTACTTAAGTCGGCATTGTGCCATTTCTATTTAATTCCGATTAAATTTCTGTGTTTAATCGTCAATAAGAAAGTCAGAGGGATACAGTAAATATGAAGTGAAGCATCGGAAACAATCACTAGTGGCACAGGAATGGTTCAAAACATAGACAGTAAGACGAGTCAGTTTTCTTGTACTTATGTCGGCATTGTGCCTTTTGTATTTAACTCCGATGCAATTTCTGTGTTTCATCGTCAATAAGAAGGTCAGAGGAATACAGTAAACCCGAAGTGAAGCATCGGAATCTATAACTAGTGTCACAGGAATGGTTCAAAGAATAGACAGTAAGAAGAGTAAGTTTTCTTGCACTTAAGTCGGCATTGTGCCTTATGTATTTAACTCCGATGCAATTTCTGTGTTTCATCGTCAATAAGAAAGTCAGAGGGATACAGTAAACCTCAAGTGAAGCATCGGAATCTATAACTAGTGTCACAGGAATGGTTCAATCATAGACAGTAAGAAGAGTCAGTTTTCTTGTACTTAAGTCGGCATTGTGCCTTTTGTATTTATTTACAATGCAATTTCTGTGTTTCATCGTCAATAAGAAGGTCAGAGGGATACAGTTAACCTCAAGTGAAACATCGGAATCTATAACTAGTGTCACAGGAATGGTTCAATCATAGACAGTAAGAAGAGTCAGTTTTCTTGTACTTAAGTGCGCATTGTACCTATTGTATTTAATTCCGATGCAATTTCTGTGTTTCATCGACAATAAGAAGGTCAGAGGGATACAGTAAACCTGAAGTGAAGCATCGGAAACTATAACTAGTGTCACAGGAATGGTTCAAACATAAAAAGTAAGAAGAATCAGTTTTCTTGTACATCAGTCGGCATTGTGCCTTTTGTATTTAATTCCGATGCAATTTCTGTGTTTCATCGTCAATAAGAAGGTCAGAGGGATTCAGTAAACGTGAAGTGAAGCATCGGAATCTATAACTAGTGTCACATGAATGGTTCAAACGTAGACAGTAAGAAGAGTCAGTTTTCTTGTACTTAAGTCGGCATTGTGCCTTTTGTATTTAATTCCGAAACAATGTCTGTGATTCATCGTCAATAAGAAGGTCAGAGGGATACAGTAAACCTGAAGTGAAGCATCGGAATCTATAACTAGTGCCTCAGGAATGATTCAAAACATAGACATTAAGAGGAGTCATTTTTCTTGTACTTAAGTCGACATTGTGCCTTTTGTATTTAATTCCGATGCAATTTCTGTGTTTCATCGTCAATAAGAAGGTCAGAGGGATACAGTAAACCTGAAGTGAAGCATCGGAATCAATAACTAGTGTCACAGGAATGGTTCAAACATAAACAGTAAGAAGAATCAGTTTTCTTGTACATCAGACGGCATTCTGCCTTTGGAATTTAATTCCGATGCAATTTCTTTGTTTCATCGTCAATAAGAAGGTCAGAGGGATACAGTAAACCTGAAGTGAAGCATCGGACTCTATAATTAGTGTCACATGAATGGTTCAAAACATAGACATTAAGAAGAGTCAGTTTTCTTGTACTTAAGTCGGCATTGTGCCTTTTGTATTTAATTACGATGCAATTTCTGTGTTTCATCGTCAATAAGAAGGTCAGAGGGATACAGTAAACCTGAAGTGAAGCATCGGTATCTATAACTAGTGTCACAGGAATGGTTCAAATCATAGACGGTAAGAAGAGTCAGTTTTCTTGTACTTAAGTCGGCATTGTGCCTTTTGTATTTAATTACGATGCAATTTCTGTGTTTCATCGTCAATAAGAAGGTCAGAGGGATACAGTAAACCTGAAGTGAAGCATCGGTATCTATAACTAGTGTCACAGGAATGGTTCAAATCATAGACGGTAAGAAGAGTCAGTTTTCTTGTACTTAAGTCGGCATTGTGCCTTTTGTATTTAATTACGATGCAATTTCAGTGTTTCATCGTCAATAAGAAGGTCAGAGGGATACAGGAAATCTGAAGTGAAGCTTCGGAATCTATAAGTAGTGTCACAGGAATGGTTCAAAGCATAGACAGTAAGAGGAGTCAGTTTTCATGTACGTAAGTCGGCATTGTGCCTTTTGTACTAAATCCGATGCAATTTTTGTGTTTCATCGTCAATAAGAAGGTCAGAGGAATACAGTAAACCTGAAGTGAAGCATCGGAATCTATAAATAGTGTCTCAGGAATGTTTCAAAACATAGACATTAAGAAGAGTCATTTTTCTTGTACTTAAGTCGACATTGTGCCTTTTGTATTTAATTCCGTTGCAATTTCAGTGTTTCATCGTCAATAAGAAGGTCAGAGGGATACAGCAAACCTGAGGCGAAGCATCGGATCTATAACTAGTGTCACAGGAATGGTTCAAAACATAGACAGTAAGAAGAGTCAGTTTTCTTGTACTTAAGGCGGCATTGTGCCTTTTGTATTTAATTCCGCAGAAATTTCTGTGTTTCTATGTCAATATGAAGGTCAGAGGGATACAGTAAACCTGAAGTGAAGCATCGAATCTACAACTAGTGTCACAGGAATGGTTCAAAGCATAGACAGTAAGAAGAGTCAGTTTTCTTGTACTTAAGTCGGCATTGTGCCTTTTGTATTTAATTCCGATGCAATTTCTGTGTTTCATCGTCGATAAGAAGGTCAGAGGGATAAAGTAAACCTGAAGTGAAGCATCGGAATCTATAACTAGTGTCACATGAATGGCTCAAACATAGACAGTAAGAAGTATCAGTTTCCTTGTACATATGTCAGCATTGTGCCTTTGTATTTAATTCCGATGCAAATTCTGTGTTTTATCGACAATAAGAAGGTCAGATGGATACAGTATACATGAAGTGAAGCATCTTAAGCTATGCCTAGTGTCACATGAATGGTTCAAACCACAGACAGTAAGAAGAGTCTGTTTTCTTGTACTTAAGTCGGCATTGTGCCTTTTGTATTTAATTCCGATGCAATTTCTGTGTTTCATCGTCAATAAGAAGCTCAGAGGGATACAGTAAACCTGAAGAGTAGCATCGGAATCTATAACTAGTGTAACAGGAATGGTTCAAGTCATAGACACTAAGAAGAGTCAATTTTCTTGTACTTATGTAGGCATTGTGCCATTTGTATTTAATTCCGATGCTATATCTGTGTTTCATCAACAATAAGATGGTCAGAGGGATACAGTAAACCTGAAGTGAAGCATCGGAATCTATAACTAGTGTCACATGAATCGTTCAAACATAGACAGTAAGAAGAGTCAGTTTTCTTGTACTTAAGTAGGCATTGTGCCCTTTGTATTTAATTCCGATGCAATATCTGTGTTTCATCTTCAATAAGAAGGTCAGAGGGATACAGTAAACCTGAAGTGAAGCTTCGGAATCTATAACTAGTGTCAGAGGAAAGGTTCAAAACATAGACAGTAAGAAGAGTCAGTTTTCTTGTTCTTAAGTCGGCACTGTGCCTTTTGTATTTAATTCCGATGCAATTTCTGTGTTTCATCGTCAATAAGAAGGTCAGAGGGATACAGTAAACCTGAAGTGAAGCATCGGAATCTATAACTAGTGTCACAGGAATGGTTCAAACATAAACAGTAAGAAGAATCAGTTTTCTTGTACATCAGTCGGCATTCTGCCTTTGGAATTTAATTCCGATGCAATTTCTTTGTTTCATCGTCAATAAGAAGGTCAGAGGGATACAGCAAACCTGAGGCGAAGCATCGGATCTATAACTAGTGTCACAGGAATGGTTCAAAACGTAGACAGTGAGAAGAGACAGTTTTCTTGTACTTAAGGCGGCATTGTGATTTTTGTATTTAATTACGATGCAATTTCTGTGTTTCATCGTCAATAAGAAGGTCAGAGGGATACAGTAAACCTGAAGTGAAGCATCGAATCTACAACTAGTGTCACAGGAATGGTTCAAAGCATAGACAGTAAGAAGAGTCAGTTTTCCTGTACTTAAGTCGGCATTGTGCCATTTCTATTTAATTCCGATGAAATTTCTGTGTTTAATCGTCAATAAGAAAGTCAGAGGGATACAGTAAATATGAAGTGAAGCATCGGAAACAATCACTAGTGGCACAGGAATGGTTCAAAACATAGACAGTAAGAAGAGTCAGTTTTCTTGTACTTATGTCGGCATTGTGCCTTTTGTATTTAACTCCGATGCAATTTCTGTGTTTCATCGTCAATAAGAAGGTCAGAGGAATACAGTAAACCCGAAGTGAAGCATCGGAATCTATAACTAGTGTCACAGGAATGGTTCAAAGAATAGACAGTAAGAAGAGTAAGTTTTCTTGCACTTAAGTCGGCATTGTGCCTTATGTATTGAACTCCGATGCAATTTCTGTGTTTCATCGTCAATAAGAATGTCAGAGGGATACAGTAAACCTCAAGTGAAGCATCGGAATCTATAACTAGTGTCACAGGAATGGTTCAATCATAGACAGTAAGAAGAGTCAGTTTTCTTGTACTTAAGTCGGCATTGTGCCTTTTGTATTTATTTACAATGCAATTTCTGTGTTTCATCGTCAATAAGAAGGTCAGAGGGATACAGTTAACCTCAAGTGAAACATCGGAATCTATAACTAGTGTCACAGGAATGGTTCAATCATAGACAGTAAGAAGAGTCAGTTTTCTTGTACTTAAGTGCGCATTGTACCTATTGTATTTAATTCCGATGCAATTTCTGTGTTTCATCGTCAATAAGAAGGTCAGAGGGATACAGTAAACCTGAAGTGAAGCATCGGAAACTATAACTAGTGTCACAGGAATGGTTCAAACATAAAAAGTAAGAAGAATCAGTTTTCTTGTACATCAGTCGGCATTGTGCCTTTTGTATTTAATTCCGATGCAATTTCTGTGTTTCATCGTCAATAAGAAGGTCAGAGGGATTCAGTAAACGTGAAGTGAAGCATCGGAATCTATAACTAGTGTCACATGAATGGTTCAAACGTAGACAGTAAGAAGAGTCAGTTTTCTTGTACTTAAGTCGGCATTGTGCCTTTTGTATTTAATTCCGAAACAATGTCTGTGATTCATCGTCAATAAGAAGGTCAGAGGGATACAGTAAACCTGAAGTGAAGCATCGGAATCTATAACTAGTGAATCAGGAATGATTCAAAACATAGACATTAAGAGGAGTCATTTTTCTTGTACTTAAGTCGACATTGTGCCTTTTGTATTTAATTCCGCGGAACTTTCTGTGTTTCTATGTCAATATGAAGGTCAGAGGGATACAGTAAACCTGAAGTGAATCATCGAATCTATAACTAGTGTCACAGGAATGGTTCAAAGCATTGACAGTAAGAAGAGTCAGTTTTCTTGTACTTAAGTCGGCATTGTGCCATTTCTATTTAATTCCGATGAAATTTCTGTGTTTAATCGTCAATAAGAAAGTCAGAGGGATACAGTAAATATGAAGTGAAGCATCGGAAACAATCACTTGTGGCACAGGAATGGTTAAAAACATAGACAGTAAGATGAGTCAGTTTTCTTGTACTTATGTCGGCATTGTGCCTTTTGTATTTAACTCCGATGCAATTTCTGTGTTTCATCGTCAATAAGAAGGTCAGAGGGATACAGTAAACCCGAAGTGAAGCATCGGAATCTATAACTAGTGTCACAGGAATGGTTCAAAGAATAGACAGAAAGAAGAGTAAGTTTTCTTGTACTTAAGTCGGCATTGTGCCTTTTGTATTTAACTCCGATGCAATTTCTGTGTTCCATCGTCAATAAGAAAGTCAGAGGGATACAGTAAACCTCAAGTGAAGCATCGGAATCTATAACTAGTGTCACAGGAATGGTTCAATCATAGACAGTAAGAAGAGTCAGTTTTCTTGTACTTAAGTAGATATTGTGCCTTTTGTATTTATTTACGATGCAATTTCTGTGTTTCATCGTCAATAAGAAGGTCAGAGGGATACAGGAAACCTCAAGTGACACATCGGAACCTATAACTAGTGTCACAGGAATGGTTCAATCATAGACAGTAAGAAGAGTCAGTTTTCTTGTACTTAAGTCGGCATTGTACCTATTGTATTTAATTCCGAAGCAATTTCTGTGTTTCATCGTCAATAAGAAGGTCAGAGGGATACAGTAAACCTGAAGTGAAGCATCGGAAACTATGACTAGTGTCACAGGAATGGTTCAAACATAAAAAGTAAGAAGAATCAGTTTTCTTGTACATCAGTCGGCATTGTGCGTTTTGTATTTAATTCCGATGCAATTTCTGTGTTTCATCGTCAATAAGGAGGGCAGAGGGATTCAGTAAACCTGAAGTGAAGCATCGGAATCTATAACTAGTGTCACATGAATGGTTCAAACGTAGACAGTAAGAAGAGTCAGTTTTCTTGTACATAAGTCGGCATAGTGCCTTTTGTATTTAATTCCGATACAAATTCTGTGCATCATCGATAATAAGAAGGTCAGATGGATACAGTAAACCTGAAGTGAAGCATCGGAAGCTATGCCTAGTGTCACATGAATGGTTCAAAACATAGACAGTAAGAAGAGTCTGTTTTCTTGTACTTAAGTCGGCATTGTGCCTTTTGTATTTAATTCTGATGCAATTTCTGTGTTTCATCGTCAATAAGAAGGTCAGAGGGATACAGTAAACATGAAGAGAAGCATCGGAATCTATAACTAGTGTCACAGGAATGGTTCAAATCATAGACAGTAAGAAGTGTCAGTTTTCTTGTACTTATGTAGGCATTGTGCCTTTTGTATTTAATTCCGATGCTATATCTGTGTTTCATCAGCAATAAGATGGTCAGAAGGTCACAGTAAACCTGAAAAGAAGCATCGGA
The DNA here is from genome assembly GCF_023864345.2 of Schistocerca serialis cubense. NCBI lineage: Eukaryota > Metazoa > Arthropoda > Insecta > Orthoptera > Acrididae > Schistocerca > Schistocerca serialis. The sequence continues at coordinate 53,232,612 of NW_026047583.1, forward strand.
ATCTATAACTAGTGTCACAGGAATGGTTCAAACCATAGACAGTAAGAAGAGTCTATTTTCTTGTACTTAAGACGACATTTTTCCTTTTCTATTTAATTCCGATGCAATTTCTATGTTTCATCGTCAATAAGAAGGTCAGAGGGATACAGTAAACCTGAAGTGAAGCATCGGAATCTATAACTAGTGACACAGGAATGGATCAAAACATAGACAGTAGGAAGAGTCAGTTTTCCTGTACTTAAGTCGGCATTGTGCCTTTTGTATTTAATTCCGAAGCAATTTCTGTGATTCATCGTCAATAAGAAGGTCAGAGGGATACAGTAAACCTGGGGTAAAGCATCGGAATCTATAACTAGTGTCACATGAATGGTTCAAAACATAGACAGTAAGAAGAGTCAGTTTTCTTGTACTTAAGTCGGCATTATGCCCTTTGTATTTAATTCCGATGCAATTTCTGTGTTTCATCTTCAATAAGAAGGTCAGAGGGATACAGTAAACCTGAAGTCAAGCATCGGAAACTATAACTGGTGTCACATGAATGGTTCAAAACATAGGCAGTAGGAAGAGTCAGTCTTCTTGTACTTAAGTCGGCATTGTGCCTTTTGTATTTAATTCCGATGCAATTTCTGTGTTTCATCGTCAATAGGAAGGTCAGAGGGATACAGTAAACCTAATGTGAAGCATCGAAATCTATAACTAGTGTCACAGGAATGGTTCAAATCTTAGACAGTAAGAAGAGTCAGTTCTCTTGTACTTGAGTCGGCATTGTGCCTTCTGCATATAATTCCGAAGCAATTTCTGTATTTCATCGTCAATAAGAAGATGACAGGGATACAGTTAACCTGAAGTGAAGCATCGGAATCTACAACTAGTGTCCCAGTAATGGTTCAAACCATAAACAGTAATAAGAGTCAGTTTTCTTGGACTTAAGTCGACATTGTGCCTTTTCTATTTAATTCCGATGCAATTTCTGTGTTTCATCGTCAATTAGAAGGACAGAGGGATACAGTAAACCTGAAGTGAAGCATCGGAATCTATAACTAGTGTCACAGGAATGGTGCAAAACATAGGCAGTAAGAAGTGTCAGTTTTCTTATACTTAAGTCGGCATTGTGCCTTTTGTATTCATTTCCGATGCAATTTCTGCGTTTCGTCGTCAATAAGAAGGTACACGGGATACAGTAAACCTGAAGTGATGCATCAGAATCTAAAACCGGTCTCACAGGAAAGGTTCAAAACATAGACAGTAAGAAAAGCCAGTGTTCTTGTACTTGAGTCGGTATTGTGCCTTTTGTATTTAACTCCGATGCAATTTCTGTGTTTCATCGTCAATAAGAAGGTCAGAGGGATACAGTAAACCTTAAGTGAAATATCGGAATCTATAACTAGTGTCACATGAATGGTTCAAACATAGACAGTAAGAAGAGTCAGTTTTCTTGTACTTAAGTCGGCATTATGCCCTTTGTATTTAATTCCGATGCAATATCTGTGTTTCATCTTCAATAAGAAGGTCAGAGGGATACAGTAAACCTGAAGTGAAGCATCGGAATCTAAAACCGGTCTCACAGGAAAGGTTCAAAACATAGACAGTAAGAAGAGTCAGTTTTCTGGTACTTAAGTCGGCATTGTGCCTTTTGTATTTAATTCCGCAGCAATTTCTGTGATTCATCGTCAATAAGAAGGTCAGAGGGATACAGTAAACCTGGGATAAAGCATCGGAATCTATAACTAGTGTCACATGAATGGTTCAAAACATAGACAGTAAGAAGAGTCAGTTTTCTTGCACATTATTCGCCATTGTGCATTTTGTATTTAATTCCGATCCTATGTCTGTGTATCATCAACAATAAGATGGACAGAGGGATACAGTAAACCTGAAGTGAAGCATCGGAATCTATAACTAGTGTCACATGAATGGTTCAAACATAGACAGTAAGAAGAGTCATTTTTCTTGTACTTAAGTCGGCATTATGCCCTTTGTATTTAAGACCGATGCAATATCTGTGTTTCATCTTCAATAAGAAGGTCAGAGGGATACAGTAAACCTTGAAGTGAAGCATCGGAATCTATAACTAGTGTCACAGGAATGGTTCAAAACATAGACAGTATGAAGAGTCAGTTTTCTTGTAATTAAGTCGGCATTGTGCCTTTTGTATTTAACTCCGATGCAATTTCTGTGTTTCATCGTCAATAAGAAGGTCAGAGGGATACGGTATACCCAAAGTGAAGCATCGGAATCTATAACTAGTGTCACAGGAATGGTTCAATCATAGACAGTAAGAAGAGTCAGTTATCTTGTACTTAAGTCGGCATTGTGCCCTCTTGTATTTAATTCCGATGCAATTTCTGTGTTTCATCGTCAACAAGAAGGTCCGAGGGATACAGTAAATCTGAAGAGAAGCATCGGAATCTATAACTAGTGTCAAAGGAATGGTTCAAATCATAGACAGTAAGAAGAGTCAGTTTTCTTGTACTTATGTAGGCATTGTGCCTTTTGTATTTAATTCCGATGCTATATCTGTGTTTCATCTTCAATAAGAAGGTCAGAGGGATACAGTAACCCTGAAGTGAAGAATCGGAATCTATAACTAGTGTCACAGGAAAGGTTCAAAGCATAGACAGTAAGAAGAGTCAGTTTTCTTGTACTTAAGTCGGCGTTGTGCCTTTTGTCTTTAATTCCGATGCAATTTCTGTGTTTCATCGTCAATAAGAAGGTCAGAGGGATACAGAAAACCTGAAGTGAAGCATCGGAATCTATAACTAGTGTCACAGGAATGGTTCAAAACATAGACAGTATGAAGAGTCAGTTTTCTTGTACTTAAGTCGGTGTTGTGCCTTTTGTATTTAATTCCGATGCAATTTCTGTGTTTCATCGTCAATAAGATGGTCGGAGGGATACAGTAAACCTGAAGTGAAGCATCCGAATCGATAACTAGTGTCACAGGAATGGTTCAAACATAGACAGTAAGAAGAGTCAGTTTTCTTGTACTTAAGTCAACATTGTGCCTTTTGTATTTAATTCCGATGCAATTTCTGTGTTTCATCGTCAATAAGAAGGTCAGAGGGGTACAGTAAACCTGAAGTGAAGCATCGGAATCTATAACTAGTGTCAGAGGAATGGTTCAAACATAAACTGTAAGAAGAATCAGTTTTCTTGTACATCAGCCGGCATTGTGCGTTTTGTATTTAATTCCGATGCAATTTCTGTGTTTCATCGTCCATAAGAAGGTCAGAGGGATACAGTAAACCTGAAGTGAAGCATCGGACTCTATAATTAGTGTCACAGGAATGGTTCAAAACATAGACAGTAAGAAGAGTCAGTTTTCTTATACTTAAGTCGGCATTGCGCCTTTTGTATTTAATTACGATGCAATTTCTGTGTTTCATCGTCAATAAGAAGGTCGGAGGGTACAGTAAACCTGAAGTGAAGCATCGGAATCTATAACTAGTGTCACAGGAATTCTTCAAAGCATAGACAGTAAGAAGAGTCAGTTTTCTTCTACTTTAGTCGGCATTGTGAGTTTTGTATTTAATTCCTATGCAATTTCTGTGTTTCATCGTCAATAAGAAGGTCAGAGGGACACCGTAAACCTCAAGTGAAGCATCGGAATCTATAATTAGTGTCACAGGAATGGTTCAATCATAGACAGTAAGAAGAGTCTGTTTTCTTGTACTTAAGTCGGCATTGTGTCTTTTGTATTTAATTCCGATGCAATTTCTGTGTTTCATCGTCGATAAGAAGGTCAGAGGGAAACAGTAAACCTGATGTGAAGCATCGGAATCTATAACTAATGTCACATGAATGGTTCTAACATAGACAGTAAGAAGAGTGAGTTTTCTTGTACATATGTCGGCATTGTGCCTTTTGTATTTAATTCCGATACAAATTCTGTGTTTCATCGATAATAAGAAGGTGAGATGGATACAGAAAACCTGAAGTGAAGCATCGGAAGCCATGCCTAATGTCACATGAATGGTTCAAAACATAGACAGTAAGAAGAGTCTGTTTTCTTGTACTTAAGTCTACATTGTGCCATTTGTATTTAATTCTGATGCAATTTCTGTGTTTCTTCGTCAACAAGAAGGTCAGAGGGATACAGAAAACTTGAAGAGAAGCATCGAAATCTATAACTAGTGTAACAAGAATGGTTCAAATCATAGACAGTAAGAAGAGTCAGTTTACTTGTACTTATGTAGGCATTGTGCCTTTTGTATTTAATTCCGATGCTAGAACTGTGTTTCATCAACAATAAGATGGTCAGAGGGATACAGTAAACCTGAAGTGAAGCATCGGAATCCATAACTAGTGTCACAGGAATGGTTCAATCATAGACAGTAAGAGGAGTCAGTTTTCTTGTACTTAAGTCGGCATTGTGCCTTTTGTATTTAATTCCGATGCAATTTCTGTTTTTCATCGTCAATAAGAAGGTCAGAGGGATACAGTAAACCTCAAGTGAAGCATCGGAATCTATAACTAGTGTCACAAGAACGGTTCAATCATAGACAGTAAGAAGAGTCAGTTTTTTTGTACTTAAGTCGGCATTGTGCATTTTGTATTTAATTCCGATGCAAAGTCTATGTTCCATCGATAATAAGAAGGTCTAATGGATACAGTAAACCTGAAGTGAAGCATCGGATGCTATGCCTAGTGTCACATGAATGGTTCAAAACACAGACAGTAAGAAGAGTCTGTTTTCTTTTACTTAAGTCGGCATTGTGCCTTTTGTATTTAATTCCGATGCAGTTTCTGTGTTTCATCGTCAATAAGAAGGTCAGAGGGATACAGTAAACCTGAAGAGTAGCATCGGAATCTATAACTAGTGTCACATGAATGGTTCAAACATAGACAGTAAGAAGAGTCAGTTTTCTTGTACTTAAGTAGGCATTGTGCCCTTTGTATTTAATTCCGATGCAATATCTGTGTTTCATCTTCAATAAGAAGGTCGGAGGGATACAGTAAACCTGAAGTGAAGCATCGGAATCTATAACTAGTGTCACAGGAAAGGTTCAAAACATAGACAATAAGATGAGTCAGTTTTCTTGTACTTAAGTTCGCGTTGTAACTTTTGGATTTAATTCCCATGCAATTTCTGTGTTTCATCGTCAATACGAAGGTCATAGGGATACAGTAAACCTGAAGTGAAGCATCGGAATCTATAACTAGTGTCACAGGAATGGTTCAAAACATAGACAATATGATGAGTCAGTTTTCTTGTACTTAAGTCGGCATTGTGCCTTTTGTATTTATCTCCGATGCAATATCTGCGTTTCATCGTCAATAAGAAGGTCAGAGGGATACAGTAAAACTGAAGTAAAGCATCGGAATCTATAACTAGTGTCACAGGAATGGTTCAAAACATAAACAGTAAGAAGAATCAGTTTTCTTGTACATCAGTCGGCATTGTGCCTTTTGTATTTAATTCCGATGCAATTTCTGTGTTTCATCGTCAATAAGAAGGTCAGAGGGATACAGTAAACCTGAAGTGAAGCATCGGACTCTACAATCAGTGTCACATGAATGGTTCAAAACATAGACAGTAAGAAGAGTCAGTTTTCTTGTACTTAAGTCGGCATTGTGCCTTTTGTATTTAATTCCGATGCAATTTCTGTGTTTCATCGTCAATAAGAAGGTCAGAGGGATACAGTAAAGCTGAAGTGAAGCATCGGAATCTATAACTAGTGTCACAGGAATGGTTCAAAACATAGACAGTAGGAGGAGTCAGTTTTCTTGTACTTAAGTCGGCATTGTTCCTTTTGTATTAAATCCGATGCAATTTATGTGTTTCATTGTCAATAAGAAAGTCAGAGGGATACAGTAAACCTGAAGTCAAGCATCAGAAGCTTGGCCTAGTGTCACATGAATGGTTCAAAACACAGACAGTAAGAAGAGTCTGTTTTCTTGTACTTAAGTCGGCATTGTGCCTTTTGTATTTAATTCCTATGCAATTTCTGTTTCTCATCGTCAATAAGAAGGTCAGAGGGATACAGTAAACCTCAAGTGAAGCATCGGAATCTATAACTAGTGTCACAAGAACGGTTCAATCATAGACAGTAAGAAGAGTCAGTTTTTTTGTACTTAAGTCGGCATTGTGCATTTTGTATTTAATTCCGATGCAAAGTCTGTGTTCCATCGATAATAAGAAGGTCTAATGGATACAGTTAACCTGAAGTGAAGCATCGGATGCTATGCCTAGTGTCACATGAATGGTTCAAATCATAGACAGTAAGAAGAGTCAGTTTACTTGTACTTATGTAGGCATTGTGCCTTTTGTATTTAATTCCGATGCTAGAACTGTGTTTCATCAACAATAAGATGGTCAGAGGGATACAGTAAACCTGAAGTGAAGCATCGGAATCCAGAACTAGTGTCACAGGAATGGTTCAATCATAGACAGTAAGAGGAGTCAGTTTTCTTGTACTTAAGTCGGCATTGTGCCTTTTGTATTTAATTCCGATGCAATTTCTGTGTTTCATCGTCGATAAGAAGGTCAGAGGAATACAGTAAACCTGAAGTGAAGCATCGGAATCTATAACTAGTGGTACATGAATGGTTCAAACATGGACAGTAAGAAGTGTCAGTTTTCTTGTACATCAGTCGGCATTGTGCCTTTTGTATTTAATTCCGATGCAATTTCTGTGTTTCATCGTCAATAAGAAGGTCAGAGGGATACAGTAAACGTGAAGTGAAGCATCGGACTCTATAATCAGTGTCACATGAATGGTTCAAAACATAGACAGTAAGAAGAGTCAGTTTTCTTGTACTTAAGTCGGCATTGTGCCTTTTGTATTTAATTCCGATGCAATTTCTGTGTTTCATCGTCAATAAGAAGGTCAGAGGGATACAGTAAAGCTGAAGTGAAGCATCGGAATCTATAACTAGTGTCACAGGAATGGTTCAAATCATTGACAGTAGGAGGAGTCAGTTTTCTTGTACTTAAGTCGGCATTGTTCCTTTTGTATTAAATCCGATGCAATTTCTGTGTTTCATTGTCAATAAGAAGGTCAGAGGGATACAGTAAACCTCACGTGAAGCATCGGAATCTATAACTAGTGTCACAAGAACGGTTCAATCATAGACAGTAAGAAGAGTCTGTTTTCTTGTACTTAAGTCGGCATTGTGCCTTTTGTATTGAATTCCGATGCAATTTCTGTGTTTCATCGTCAATAAGAAGGTCAGAGGGATACAGTAAACCTGAAGTGAAGCATCGGAATCTATAACTAGTGTTACAGGAATGGTTCAAGTCATAGACACTAAGAAGAATCAATTTTCTTGTACTTATGTAGGCATTGTGCCTTTTGTATTTAATTCCGATGTTATATCTGTCTTTCATCAACAATAAGATGGTCAGAGGGATACAGTAAACCTGAAGTGAAGCATCGGAATCTATAACAAGTGTCACATGAATGGTTCAAACATAGACAGTAAGAAGAGTCAGTTTTCTTGTACTTAAGTAGGCATTGTGCCCTTTGTATTTAATTCCGATGCAATATCTGTGTTTCATCTTCAATAAGAAGGTCAGAGGGATACAGTAAACCTGAAGTGAAGCATCGGAATCTATAACTAGTGTCACAGGAAAGGTTCAAAACATAGACAGTAAGATGAGTCAGTTTTCTTGTACTTAAGTTCGCGTTGTAACTTTTGGATTTAATTCCCATGCAATTTCTGTGTTTCATCGTCAATACGAAGGTCATAGGGATACAGTAAAACTGAAGTGAAGCATCGGAATCTATAACTAGTGTCACAGGAATGGTTCAAAACATAGACAATATGATGAGTCAGTTTTCTTGTACTTAAGTCGGCATTGTGCCTTTTGTATTTATCTCCGATGCAATATCTAAGTTTTATCGTCAATAAGAAGGTCAGAGGGATACAGTAAACCTGAAGTAAAGCATCGGAATCTATAACTAGTGTCACAGGAATGGTTCGAAACATAGACAGTAAGAAAAGTCAGTTTTCTTGTACTTAAGTCGGCATTGTGCCTTTTGTATTTAATTCCGATGCAATTTCTGTGTTTCATCGTCAATAAGAAGGTCAGAGGGATACAGTAAACCTGAAGTGAAGCATCCGAATCTATAACCAATGTCACAGGAATGGTTCAAACATAGACAGTAAGAAGAGTCAGTTTTCTTGTACTTAAGTCGGCATTGTGCCTTTTGTATTTAATTCCGATGAAATTTCTGTGTTTCATCGTCAATAAGAAGGTCAGAGGGATACAGTAAACCTGAAGTGAGGCATCGGAATCTATAACTAGTGTCACAGGAATGGTTCAAACATAAACAGTAAGAAGAATCAGTTTTCTTGTACATCATTCGGCATTGTGCCTTTTGTATTTAATTCCGATGCAATTTCTGTGTTTCATCGTCAATAAGAATGTCAGAGGGATACAGTAAACCTGAAGTGAAGCATCGGACCCTATAATTAGTGTCACATGAATGGTTCAAAACATAGACAGTAAGAAGAGTAAGTTTTCTTGTACTGAAGTCGGCATTGTGCCTTTTGTATTTAATTACGATGCAATACCTGTGTTTCATCGTCAATAAGAAGGTCAGAGGGATACAGTAAACCTGAAGTGAAGCATTGGAATCTGTAACTAGTGTCACAGAATTGGTTGAAATCATAGACAGTAAGAAGAGTCAGTTTTCTTGTACTTATGTAGGCATTGTGCCCTTTGTATTTAATTCCGATGCAATATCTGTGTTTCATCTTCAATAAGAAGGTCAGAGGGATACAGTAAACCTGAAGTGAAGCATCGGAATCTATAACTAGTGTCACAGGAAAGGTTCAAAACATAGACAATAAGATGAGTCAGTTTTCTTGTACTTAAGTTCGCGTTGTAACTTTTGGATTTAATTCCCATGCAATTTCTGTGTTTCATCGTCAATACGAAGGTCACAGGGATACAGTAAACCTGAAGTGAAGCATCGGAATCTATAACTAGTGTCACAGGAATGGTTCAAAACATAGACAATATGATGAGTCAGTTTTCTTGTACTTAAGTCGGCATTGTGCCTTTTGTATTTAATTACGATGCAATACCTGTGTTTCAAACTCAATAAGAAGGTCAGAGGGATACAGTAAACCTGAAGTGAAGCATTGGAATCTATAACTAGTGTCACAGGAATGGTTCAAAACCTAGGCAGTAAGAAGAGTCAGTTTTCTTGTACTTAAGTCGGCATTGTGCCTTTTGTATTTAATTCCGATGCAATTTCTGTGTTTCATCGTCAATAAGAAGGTCAGAGGGATACAGTAAACCTGAAGTGAAGCATCGGAATCTATAACTAGTGTCACAGGAATGGTTCAAAACATAGACAGTAAGAGGAGTCAGTTTTCTTGTACTTAAGTCGGCATTGTGCCTTTTGTATTAAAGCCGATGCAATTTCTGTGTTTCATTGTCAATAAGAAAGTCAGAGGGATACAGTAAACCTGAAGTGAAGCATCGGAAGCTATGCCTAGTGTCACATGAATGGTTCAAAACACAGACAGTAAGAAGAGTCTGTTTTCTTGTACTTAAGTCGGCATTGTGCCTTTTGTATTTAATACCGATGCAATTTCTGTGTTTTATCGTCAATAAGAAGGTCAGAGGGATACAGTAAACCTGAAGAGAAGCATCGGAATCTATAACTAGTGTCACAGGAATGGTTCAAATCATAGACAGTAAGAAGAGTCAGTTTTCTTGTACTTATGTGGGCATTGTGTCTTTTGTATTTAATTCCGATGCTATATCTGTGTTTCATCAACAATAAGATGGTCAGAGGGATACAGTAAACCTGAAGTGAAGCATCGGAATCTATAACTAGTGTCACAGGAATGGTTCAGAACATAGACAGTAAGAAGAGTCAGGTTTCTTGTATGTAGGTAGGCATTGTGCCTTTTGTATTTAACTCCGATGCAATGTCTGTGTTTCATCGTCAATAAGAAGGTCAGAGGGATACAGTAAACTTGAAGTGAAGCATCGGAATCTATAACTAGTGTCACAGTAATGGTTCCAAACATAGACAGTAAGAAGAGTCAGTTTTCTTGTACTTAAGTCTGCATTGTGCCATTTGTATTTAATTCCGATGCAATTTCTGTGTTTCATCGTCAATAAGAAGGTCAGAGGGATACAGTAAATCTCAAGTGAAGCATCGGAATCTATAACTAGTGTCACAGGAATGTTTCAATCATAGACAGTAAGAGGAGTCAGTTTTCTTGTACTTAAGTCGGCTTTGTGCCTTTTGTATTGAATTCCGATGCAATTTCTGTGTTTCATCGTCGATAAGAAGGTCAGAGGGATACAGTAAACCTGAAGTGAAGCATCGGAATCTATAACTAGTGTCACATGAATGGTTCAAACATAGACAGTAAGAAGAGTCAGTTTTATTGTACTTATGTAGGCATTGTGCCTTTTGTATTTAATTCCGATGCTATATCTGTGTTTCATCAACAATAAGATGGTCAGAGGTATACAGTAAACCTGAAGTGAAGCATCGGAAGCTATGCCTAGTGTCACATGAATGGTTCAAAACACAGACAGTAAGAAGAGTCTGTTTTCTTGTACTTAAGTCGGCATTGTGCTTTTTGTATTTAATTCCGATGCAATTTCTGTGTTTTATCGTCAATAAGAAGGTCAGAGGGATACAGTAAACCTGAAGAGAAGCATCGGAATCCATCACTAGTGTCACTGGAATGGTTCATATCATAGACAGTAAGAAGAGTCAGTTTTCCTGTACTTATGTAGGCATTGTGCCTTTTGTATTTAATTCCGATGCTATATCTGTGTTTCATCAACAATAAAATGGTCAGAGGGATACAGTAAACCTGAAGTGTAGCATCGGAATCTATAACTAGTGTCACATGAATGGTTCAAACATAGACAGTAAGAAGAGTCAGTTTTCTTGTACTTAAGTCAGCATTGTGCCCTTTGTATTTAATTCCGATGCAATATCTGTGTTTCATCTTCAATAAGAAGGTCAGAGGGATACAGTAAACCTGAAGTGAAGCATCGGAATCTATAACTAGTGTCACAGGAAAGGTTCAAAACATAGACAGTAAGATGAGTCAGTTTTCTTGTATTTAAGTCGGCGTTGTGCCTTTTGTATTTAATTCCGATGCAATTTCTGTGTTTCATCGTCAATAAGAAGGTCAGAGGGATACAGTAAACCAGAAGAGAAGCATCGGAATCTATAACTAGTGTCACAGGAATGGTTCAAATCATAGACAGTAGGAAGAGTCCATTTTCTTGTACTTAAGTCGGCATTGTGCCTTTTGTATTTAATTCCGATGCAATTTCTGTGTTTTTGATCGTCGATAAGAAGGTCAGAGGGATACAGTAAACCTGAAGTGAAGCATCGGATTCCATAACTAGTGTCACATGAATGGTTCAAAGCACAGACAGTAAGATGAGTCAGTTTTCTTGTACTTAAGTCGGCGTTGTGCCTTTTGTATTTAATTCCGATGCAATTTCTGTGTTTCATCATCAATAAGAAGGTCAGAGGGAGACAGTAAACCTGAAGAGAAGCATCGGAATCTATAACTAGTGTCACAGGAGTTGGTCAAATCATAGACAGTAAGAAGAGTCAGTTTTCTTGTACATATGTAGGCATTGTGTCTTTTGTATTTAATTCCGATGCTATATCTGTGTTTCATCAACAATAAGATGGTCAGAGGGATACAGTAAACCTGAAGTGAAGCATCGGAATCTGTAACTAGTGTCACAGGAGTGGTTCAAAACATAGACAGTAAGAAAAGTCAGTTTTCTTGTACTTAAGTCGGCATTGTGCCTTTTGTATTTAATTCCGATGCAATTTCTGTGTTTCATCGTCAATAAGAAGGTCAGAGGGATACAGTAAACCTGAAGTGAAGCATCCGAATCTATAACCAATGTCACAGGAATGGTTCAAACATAGACAGTAAGAAGAGTCAGTTTTCTTGTACTTAAGTCGGCATTGTGCCTTTTGTACTTCATTCCGATGCAATTTCTGTGTTTCATCGTCAATAAGAAGGTCAGAGGGATACAGTAAACCTGAAGTGAGGCATCGGAATATATAACTAGTGTCACAGGAACGGTTCAAACATAAACAGTAAGAAGAATCAGTTTTCTTGAACATCAGTCGGCATTGTGCCTTTTGTATTTAATTCCGATGCAATTTCTGTGTTTCATCGTCAATAAGAAGGTCAGAGGGATACAGTAAACCTGAAGTGAAGCATCGGACTCTATAATTAGTGTGACATGAATGGTTCAAAACATAGACAGTAAGAAGAGTCAGTTTTCTTGTACTGAAGTCGGCATTGTGCCTTTTGTATTTAATTACGATGCAATACCTGTGTTTCATCGTCAATAAGAAGGTCAGAGGGATACAGTAAACCTGAAGTGAAGCATTGGAACCTATAACAAGTGTCACAGGAATGGTTCAAAACCTAGGCAGTAAGAAGAGTCAGTTTTCTTGTACTTAAGTCGGCATTGTGCCTTTTGTATTTAATTCCGATGCAATTTCTGTGTTTCATCGTCAATAAGAAGGTCAGAGGGATACAGTAAAGCTGAAGTGAAGCATCGGAATCTATAACTAGTGTCACAGGAATGGTTCAAAACATAGACAGTAAGAGGAGTCAGTTTTCTTGTACTGAAGTCGGCATTGTGCCTTTTGTATTTAATTACGATGCAATACCTGTGTTTCAAACTCAATAAGAAGGTCAGAGGGATACAGTAAACCTGAAGTGAAGCATTGGAATCTATAACTAGTGTCACAGGAATGGTTCAAAACCTAGGCAGTAAGAAGAGTCAGTTTTCTTGTACTTAAGTCGGCATTGTGCCTTTTGTATTTAATTCCGATGCAATTTCTGTGTTTCATCGTCAATAAGAAGGTCAGAGGGATACAGTAAACCTGAAGTGAAGCATCGGAATCTGTAACTAGTGTCACAGGAATGGTTCAAAACATAGACAGTAAGAGGAGTCAGTTTTCTTGTACTTAAGTCGGCATTGTGCCTTTTGTATTAAAGCCGATGCAATTTCTGTGTTTCATTGTCAATAAGAAAGTCAGAGGGATACAGTAAACCTGAAGTGAAGCATCGGAAGCTATGCCTAGTGTCACATGAATGGTTCAAAACACAGACAGTAAGAAGAGTCTGTTTTCTTGTACTTAAGTCGGCATTGTGCCTTTTGTATTTAATACCGATGCAATTTCTGTGTTTTATCGTCAATAAGAAGGTCAGAGGGATACAGTAAACCTGAAGAGAAGCATCGGAATCTATAACTAGTGTCACAGGAATGGTTCAAATCATAGACAGTAAGAAGAGTCAGTTTTCTTGTACTTATGTGGGCATTGTGTCTTTTGTATTTAATTCCGATGCTATATCTGTGTTTCATCAACAATAAGATGGTCAGAGGGATACAGTAAACCTGAAGTGAAGCATCGGAATCTATAACTAGTGTCACAGGAATGGTTCAGAACATAGACAGTAAGAAGAGTCAGGTTTCTTGTATGTAGGTGGGCATTGTGCCTTTTGTATTTAACTCCGATGCAATGTCTGTGTTTCATCGTCAATAAGAAGGTCAGAGGGATACAGTAAACTTGAAGTGAAGCATCGGAATCTATAACTAGTGTCACAGGAATGGTTCCAAACATAGACAGTAAGAAGAGTCATCTTTCTTGTACTTAAGTCTGCATTGTGCCATTTGTATTTAATTCCGATGCAATTTCTGTGTTTCATCGTCAATAAGAAGGTCAGAGGGATACAGTAAATCTCAAGTGAAGCATCGGAATCTATAACTAGTGTCACAGGAATGTTTCAATCATAGACAGTAAGAGGAGTCAGTTTTCTTGTACTTAAGTCGGCTTTGTGCCTTTTGTATTGAATTCCGATGCAATTTCTGTGTTTCATCGTCGATAAGAAGGTCAGAGGGATACAGTAAACCTGAAGTGAAGCATCGGAATCTATAACTAGTGTCACATGAATGGTTCAAACATAGACAGTAAGAAGAGTCAGTTTTATTGTACTTATGTAGGCATTGTGCCTTTTGTATTTAATTCCGATGCTATATCTGTGTTTCATCAACAATAAGATGGTCAGAGGTATACAGTAAACCTGAAGTGAAGCATCGGAAGCTATGCCTAGTGTCACATGAATGGTTCAAAACACAGACAGTAAGAAGAGTCTGTTTTCTTGTACTTAAGTCGGCATTGTGCTTTTTGTATTTAATTCCGATGCAATTTCTGTGTTTTATCGTCAATAAGAAGGTCAGAGGGATACAGTAAACCTGAAGAGAAGCATCGGAATCCATCACTAGTGTCACTGGAATGGTTCATATCATAGACAGTAAGAAGAGTCAGTTTTCCTGTACTTATGTAGGCATTGTGCCTTTTGTATTTAATTCCGATGCTATATCTGTGTTTCATCAACAATAAAATGGTCAGAGGGATACAGTAAACCTGAAGTGTAGCATCGGAATCTATAACTAGTGTCACATGAATGGTTCAAACATAGACAGTAAGAAGAGTCAGTTTTCTTGTACTTAAGTCAGCATTGTGCCCTTTGTATTTAATTCCGATGCAATATCTGTGTTTCATCTTCAATAAGAAGGTCAGAGGGATACAGTAAACCTGAAGTGAAGCATCGGAATCTATAACTAGTGTCACAGGAAAGGTTCAAAACATAGACAGTAAGATGAGTCAGTTTTCTTGTATTTAAGTCGGCGTTGTGCCTTTTGTATTTAATTCCGATGCAATTTCTGTGTTTCATCGTCAATAAGAAGGTCAGAGGGATACAGTAAACCAGAAGAGAAGCATCGGAATCTATAACTAGTGTCACAGGAATGGTTCAAATCATAGACAGTAGGAAGAGTCCATTTTCTTGTACTTAAGTCGGCATTGTGCCTTTTGTATTTAATTCCGATGCAATTTCTGTGTTTTTGATCGTCGATAAGAAGGTCAGAGGGATACAGTAAACCTGAAGTGAAGCATCGGATTCCATAACTAGTGTCACATGAATGGTTCAAAGCACAGACAGTAAGATGAGTCAGTTTTCTTGTACTTAAGTCGGCGTTGTGCCTTTTGTATTTAATTCCGATGCAATTTCTGTGTTTCATCATCAATAAGAAGGTCAGAGGGAGACAGTAAACCTGAAGAGAAGCATCGGAATCTATAACTAGTGTCACAGGAGTTGGTCAAATCATAGACAGTAAGAAGAGTCAGTTTTCTTGTACATATGTAGGCATTGTGTCTTTTGTATTTAATTCCGATGCTATATCTGTGTTTCATCAACAATAAGATGGTCAGAGGGATACAGTAAACCTGAAGTGAAGCATCGGAATCTGTAACTAGTGTCACAGGAGTGGTTCAAAACATAGACAGTAAGAAAAGTCAGTTTTCTTGTACTTAAGTCGGCATTGTGCCTTTTGTATTTAATTCCGATGCAATTTCTGTGTTTCATCGTCAATAAGAAGGTCAGAGGGATACAGTAAACCTGAAGTGAAGCATCCGAATCTATAACCAATGTCACAGGAATGGTTCAAACATAGACAGTAAGAAGAGTCAGTTTTCTTGTACTTAAGTCGGCATTGTGCCTTTTGTACTTCATTCCGATGCACTTTCCGTGTTTCATCGTCAATAAGAAGGTCAGAGGGATACAGTAAACCTGAAGTGAGGCATCGGAATATATAACTAGTGTCACAGGAACGGTTCAAACATAAACAGTAAGAAGAATCAGTTTTCTTGAACATCAGTCGGCATTGTGCCTTTTGTATTTAATTCCGATGCAATTTCTGTGTTTCATCGTCAATAAGAAGGTCAGAGGGATACAGTAAACCTGAAGTGAAGCATCGGACTCTATAATTAGTGTGACATGAATGGTTCAAAACATAGACAGTAAGAAGAGTCAGTTTTCTTGTACTGAAGTCGGCATTGTGCCTTTTGTATTTAATTACGATGCAATACCTGTGTTTCATCGTCAATAAGAAGGTCAGAGGGATACAGTAAACCTGAAGTGAAGCATTGGAACCTATAACAAGTGTCACAGGAATGGTTCAAAACCTAGGCAGTAAGAAGAGTCAGTTTTCTTGTACTTAAGTCGGCATTGTGCCTTTTGTATTTAATTCCGATGCAATTTCTGTGTTTCATCGTCAATAAGAAGGTCAGAGGGATACAGTAAAGCTGAAGTGAAGCATCGGAATCTATAACTAGTGTCACAGGAATGGTTCAAAACATAGACAGTAAGAGGAGTCAGTTTTCTTGTACTTAAGTCGGCATTGTGCCTTTTGTATTAAATCCGATGCAATTTCTGTGTTTCATTGTCAATGAGAAAGTCAGAGGGATACAGTAAACCTGAAGTGAAGCATCGGAAGCTATGCCTAGTGTCACATGAATGGTTCAAAACACAGACAGTAAGAAGAGTCTGTTTTCTTGTACTTAAGTCGGCATTGTGCATTTTTTATTTAATTACGATTCAATTTCTGTGTTTTATCGTCAATAAGAAGGTCAGAGGGATACAGTAAACCTGAAGAGAAGCATCGGAATCTATAAGTAGTGTCACAGGAATGGTTCAAATCATAGACAGTAAGAAGAGTCAGTTTCCTTGTACTTATGTAGGCACTGTGTCTTTTGTATTTAATTCCGATGCTGTATCTGTGTTTCATCAACAATAAGATGGTCAGAGGGATACAGTAAACCCGAAGTGAAGCATCGGAATCTACAACTAGTGTAACAGGAATGGTTCAAAACATAGACAGTAAGAAGAGTCTGTTTTCTTGTACTTAAGTAGGCATTGTGCCTTTTGTATTTAACTCCGATGCAATGTCTGTGTTTCATCGTCAATAAGAAGGTCAGAGGGATACAGTAAACCTGAAGTAAAGCTTCGGAATCTATAACTAGTGTCACAGGAATGGTTCCAAACATAGACAGCAAGAAGAGTCAGTTTTCCTGTACTTAAGTCTGCATTGTGCAATTTGTATTTAATTCCGATGCAATTTCTGTGTTTCATCGTCAATAAGAGAGTCAGAGGGATACAGTAAACCTCAAGTGAAGCTTCGGAATCTATAACTAGTGTCACAGGAATGTTTCAATCATAGACAGTAAGAGGAGTCAGTTTTCTTGTACTTAAGTCGGCATTGTGCCTTTTGTATTTAATTCCGATTCAATTTCTGTGTTTCATCGTCGACAAGAAGGTCAGAGGGATACAGTAAACCTGAAGTGAAGCATCGGAATCTATAACTAGTGTCACATGAATGGTTCAAACATAGACAGTAAGAAGAGTCAGTTTTCTTGTACATAAGTCGGCATTGTGCCTTTTGTATTTAATTCCGATGCAAATTCTGTGTGTCATCGATAATAAGAAGGTCAGATGGATACAGTAAACCTGAAGTGAAGCATCGGAAGCTATGCCTAGTGTCACATGAATGGTTCAAAACACAGACAGTAAGAAGAGTCTGTTTTCTTGTACTTAAGTCGGCATTGTGCCTTTTGTATTTAATTCCGATGCAACTTCTGTGTTTCATCGTCAATAAGAAGGTCAGTGGGATACAGTAAACCTGAAGACAAGCATCGGAATCTATAACTAGTGTAACAGGAATGGTTCAAAACATAGACAGTAAGAAGAGTCAGTTTTATTGTACTTATGTAGGCATTGTGCCTTTTGTATTTAATTCCGATGCTATATCTGTGTTTCATCAACAATAAGATGGTCAGAGGGATACAGTAAACCTGAAGTGAAGCATCGGAAGCTTTGCTTAGTGTCGCATGAATGGTTCAAAACACAGACAGTAAGAAGAGTCTGTTTTCTTGCACTTAAGTCGGCATTGTGCTTTTTGTATTTAATTCCGATGCAATTTCTGTGTTTTATCGTCAATAAGAAGGTCAGAGGGATACAGTAAACCTGAAGAGAAGCATCGGAATCCATCACTAGTGTCACTGGAATGGTTCATATCATAGACAGTAAGAAGAGTCAGTTTTCTTGTACTTATGTAGGCATCGTGCCTTTTGTATTTAATTCCTATGCTATATCTGTGTTTCATCAACAATAAAATGGTCAGAGGGATACAGTAAACCTGAAGTGAAGCATCGGAATCTATAACTAGTGTCACATGAATGGTTCAAACATAGACAGTAAGAAGAGTCAGTTTTTTTGTGCCCTTTGTATTTAATTCCGATGCAATATCTGTGTTTCATCTTCAATAAGAAGGTCAGAGGGATACAGTAAACCTGAAGTGAAGCATCGGAATCTATAACTAGTGTCACAGGAAAGGTTCAAAACATAGACAGTAAGAAGAGTCAGCTTTCTTGTACTTAAGTCGACATTGTGCCTTTTGTATTTAACTCCGATGCAATTTCTGTGTTTCATCGTCAATACGAAAGTCAGAGGGATACAGTAAACCTGAAGAGAAGCATCGGAATCTATAACTAGTGTCACAGGAATGGTTCAAATCATAGACAGTAGGAAGAGTCAGTTTTCTTGTACTTATGTAGGCATTGTATCTTTTGTATTTAATTCCGATGCTATATCTGTGTTTCATCAACAATAAGATGGTCAGAGGGATACAGTAAACCTGAAGTGAAGCATCGGAATCTATAACTAGTGTCACAGTAATGGTTCAAAACATAGACAGTAAGAAAAGTCAGTTTTCTTGTACTTAAGTCGGCATTGTGCCTTTTGTATTTAGTTCCGATGCAATTTCTGTGTTTCATCGTCAATAAGAAGGTCAGAGGGATACAGTAAACCTGAAGTGAAGCATCCGAATCTATAACCAATGTCACAGGAATGGTTCAAACATAGACAGTAAGAAGAGTTAGTTTTCTTGTACTTACGTCGGCATTGTGCCTTTTGTATTTAATTACGATGCAATACCTGTGTTTCATCGTCAATAAGAGGGTCAGAGGGATACAGTAAACCTGAAGTGAAGCATTGGAATCTATAACTAGTGTCACAGGAATGGTTCAAAACCTAGGCAGTAAGAAGAGTCAGTTTTCTTGTACTTAAGTCGGCATTGTGTCTTTTGTATTTAATTCCGATGCAATTTCTGTGTTTCATCGTCAATAAGAAGGTCAGAGGGATACAGTAAAGCTGAAGTGAAGCATCGGAATCTATAACTAATGTCACAGGAATGGTTCAAATCATAGACAGTAAGAGGAGTCAGTTTTCTTGTACTTAAGTCGGCATTGTGCCTTTTGTATTAAATCCGATGCAATTTCTGTGTTTCATTGTCAATAAGAAAGTCAGAGGGATACAGTAAACCTGAAGTGAAGCATCGGAAGCTATGCCTAGTGTCACATGAATGGTTCAAAACACAGACAGTAAGAAGAGTCTGTTTTCTTGTACTTAAGTCGGCATTGTGCCTTTTGTATTTAATTCCGTTGCAATTTCTGTGTTTTATCGTCAATAAGAAGGTCAGAGGGATACAGTAAACCTGAAGAGAAGCATCGGAATCTATAACTAGTGTCACAGGAATGGTTCAAATCATAGACAGTAAGAAGAGTCAGTTTTCTTGTACTTATGTAGGCATTGTGTCTTTTGTATTTAATTCCGATGCTATATCTGTGTTTCATCAACAATAAGGTGGTCAGAGGGATACAGTAAACCTCAAGTGAAGCATCGGAATCTATAACTAGTGTCACAGGAATGGTTCAAAACATAGACAGTAAGAAGAGTCAGATTTCTTGTACTTAAGTAGGTATTGGGCCTTTTGTATTTAACTCCGATGCAATGTCTGTGTTTCATCGTCAATAAGAAGGTCAGAGGGATACAGTAAACCTGAAGTGAAGCATCGGAATCTATAACTAGTGTCACAGGAATGGTTCCAAACGTAGACAGTAAGAAGAGTCAGTTTTCTTGTACTTAAGTCTGCATTGTGCAATTTGTATTTAATTCCGATGCAATTTCTGTGTTTCATCGTCAATAAGAAGGTCAGAGGGATACAGTAAACCTCAAGTGAAGCATCGGAATCTATAACTAGTGTCACAGGAATGTTTCAATCATAGACAGTAAGAGGAGTCAGTTTTCTTGTACTTAAGTGGGCATTGTGCCTTTTGTATTTAATTCCGATGCAATTTCTGTGTTTCATCGTCGATAAGAAGGTCAGAGGGATACAGTAAACCTGAAGTGAAGCATCGGAATCTATCACTAGTGTCACATAAATGGTTCAAACATAGACAGTAAGAAGAGTCAGTTTTCTTGTACATAAGTCGGCATTGTGCCTTTTGTATTTAATTCCGATGCAAATTCTGTGTTTCATCGATATAAGAAGGTCAGATGGATACAGTAAACCTGAAGTGAAGCATCGTAAGCTATGCCTAGTGTCACATGAATGGTTCAAAACACAGACAGTAAGAAGAGTCTGTTTTCTTGTACTTAAGTCATCATTGTGCCTTTTGTATTTAATTCCGATGCAATTTCTGTGTTTCATCGTCAATAAGAAAGGTCAGAGGGATACAGTAAACCTGAAGAGAAGCATCGGAATCTATAACTAGTGTAACAGGAATGGTTCAAAACATAGACAGTAAGAAGAGTCAGTTTTATTGTACTTGTGTGGGCTCTGTGCCTTTTGTATTTAATTCCGATGCTATATCTGTGTTTCATCAACAATAAAATGGTCAGAGGGATACAGTAAACCTGAAGTGAAGCATCGGAATCTATAACTAGTGTCACATGAATGGTTCAAACATAGACAGTAAGAAGAGTCAGTTTTCTTGTACTTAAGTCAGCATTGTGCCCTTTGTATTTAATTCCGATGCAATATCTGTGTTTCATCTTCAATAAGAAGGTCAGAGGGATACAGTAAACCTGAAGTGAAGCATCGGAATCTATAACTAGTGTCACAGGAAAGGTTCAAAACATAGACAGTAAGATGAGTCAGTTTTCTTGTACTTAAGTCGGCGTTGTGCCTTTTGTATTTAATTCCGATGCAGTTTCTGTGTTTCATCGTCAATAAGAAGGTCAGAGGGATACAGTAAACCAGAAGAGAAGCATCGGAATCTATAACTAGTGTCACAGGAATGGTTCAAATCATAGACAGTAAGAAGAGTCTGTTTTCTTGTACTTAAGTCGGCATTGTGCCTTTTGTATTTAATTCCGATGCAATTTCTGTATTTTATCGTCAATAAGAAGGTCAGAGGGAAACAGTAAACCTGAAGAGAAGCATCGGAATCTATAACTAGTGTCACAGGAATGGTTCAAATCATAGACAGTAAGAAGAGTCAGTTTTCTTGTACTTATGTAGGCATTGTGCCTTTTGTATTTAAATCCGATGCTATATATGTGTTTCATCAACAATAAGATGGTCAGAGGGATACAGTAAACCTGAAGTGAAGCATCGGAAGCTATAACTGGTGTCACATGAATGGTTCAAACATAGACAGTAAGAAGAGTCAGTTTTCTTGTACTTAAGTCGGCATTGTGCCCTTTGCATTTAATTCCGATGCAATATCTGTGTTTCATTGTCAATAAGAAAGTCAGAGGGATACAGTAAACCTGAAGTGAAGCATCGGAAGCTATGCCTAGTGTCACATGAATGGTTCAAAACACAGACAGTAAGAAGAGTCTGTTTTCTTGTACTTAAGTCGGCATTGTGCCTTTTGTATTTAATTCCGTTGCAATTTCTGTGTTTTATCGTCAATAAGAAGGTCAGAGGGATACAGTAAACCTGAAGAGAAGCATCGGAATCTATAACTAGTGTCACAGGAATGGTTCAAATCATAGAAAGTAAGAAGAGTCAGTTTTCTTGTACTTATGTAGGCATTGTGTCTTTTGTATTTAATTCCGATGCTATATCTGTGTTTCATCAACAATAAGGTGGTCAGAGGGATACAGTAAACCTCAAGTGAAGCATCGGAATCTATAACTAGTGTCACAGGAATGGTTCAAAACATAGACAGTAAGAAGAGTCAGTTTTCTTGTACTTAAGTAGGTATTGGGCCTTTTGCATTTAACTCCGATGCAATGTCTGTGTTTCATCGTCAATAAGAAGGTCAGAGGGATACAGTAAACCTGAAGTGAAGCATCGGAATCTATAACTAGTGTCACATGAATGGTTCAAACATAGACAGTAAGAAGAGTCAGTTTTCTTGTACATAAGTCGGCATTGTGCCTTTTGTATTTAATGCCGATGCAAATTCTGTGTTTCATCGATAATAAGAAGGCCAGATGGATACAGTAAACCTGAAGTGAAGCATCGTAAGCTATGCCTAGTGTCACATGAATGGTTCAAAACACAGACAGTAAGAAGAGTCTGTTTTCTTGTACTTAAGTCGGCATTGTGCCTTTTGTATTTAATTCCGATGCAATTTCTGTGTTTCATCGTCAATAAGAAAGGTCAGAGGGATACAGTAAAACCTGAAGACAAGCATCGGAATCTATAACTAGTGTAACAGGAATGGTTCAAAACATAGACAGTAAGAAGAGTCAGTTTTATTGTACTTATGTGGGCTCTGTGCCTTTTGTATTTAATTCCGATGCTATATCTGTGTTTCATCAACAATAAAATGGTCAGAGGGATACAGTAAACCTGAAGTGAAGCATCGGAATCTATAACTAGTGTCACAGGAAAGGTTCAAAACATAGACAGTAAGATGAGTCAGTTTTCTTGTACTTAAGTCGGCGTTGTGCCTTTTGTATTTAATTCCGATGCAATTTCTGTGTTTCATCGTCAATAAGAAGGTCAGAGGGATACAGTAAACCAGAAGAGAAGCATCGGAATCTATAACTAGTGTCACAGGAATGGTTCAAATCATAGACAGTAAGAAGAGTCTGTTTTCTTTTACTTAAGTCGGCATTGTGTCTTTGGATTTAATTCCGATGCAATTTCTGTGTTTCATCGTCGATAAGAAGGTCAGAGGGATACAGTAAACCTGAAGTGAAGCATCGGAATCTATAACTAGTGTCACATGAATGGTTCAAAACACAGACAGTAAGAAGAGTCTCTTTTCTTGTACTTAAGTCGGCATTGTGCCTTTTGTATTTAATTCCGATGCAATTTCTGTATTTTATCGTCAATAAGAAGGTCAGAGGGAAACAGTAAACCTGAAGAGAAGCATCGGAATCTATAACTAGTGTCACAGGAATGGTTCAAATCATAGACAGTAAGAAGAGTCAGTTTTCTTGTACTTATGTAGGCATTGTGTCTTTTGTATTTAATTCCGATGCCATATCTGTGTTTCATCAACAATATGAGGGTCAGAGGGATACAGTAAACCTGAAGTGAAGCATCGGAATTTATAAGTAGTGTCACAGGAATGGTTCAAAACATAGACAGTAAGAAGAGTCAGTTTTCTTGTACTTATGTTGGCATTGTGCCTTTTGTATTTAACTCCGATGCAATGTCTGTGTTTCATCTTCAATAAGAAGGTCAGAGGGAAACAGTAAACCTGAAGTGAAGCATCGGAATCTATAACTAGTGGTACATGAATGGTTCAAACATGGACAGTAAGAAGTGTCAGTTTTCTTGTACATAAGTCGGCATTGTGGCTTTTGTATTTAATTCCGTTGAAAATTCTGTGTTTTATCGATAATAAGAAGGTCAGATGGATACAGTAAACCTGAAGTGAAGCATCGGAAACTATGCCTAGCGTCACATGAATGGTTCAAAACACAGACAGCAAGAAGAGTCTGTTTTCTTGTACTTAAGTCGGCATTGTGCCTTTTGTATTTAATTCCGATGCAATATCTGTGTTTCATCGTCAATAAGAAGGTCAGAGGGATACAGTAAACCTGAAGAGAAGCATCGGAATCTATAACTAGTGTCACAGGAATGGTTCAATCATAGACAGTAAGAGGAGTCAGTTTTCTTGTACTTAAGTCGGCATTGTGCCTTTTGTATTTAATTCCGATGCAATTTCTGTGTTTCATCGTCGATAAGAAGGTCAGAGGGATACAGTAAACCAGAAGTGAAGCATCGGAATCTATAACTAGTGTCACATGAATGGTTCAAACATAGACAGTAAGAAGTATCAGTTTTATTGTACATATGTCGGCATTGTGCCTTTTGTATTTAATTCCGATGCAAATTCTGTGTTTTATCGATAATAAGAAGGTCAGATGGATACAGTATACATGAAGTGAAGCATCGGAAGCTATGCCTAGTGTCACATGAATGGTTCAAAACACAGACAGTAAGAAGAGTCTGTTTTCTTGTACTTAAGTCGGCATTGTGCCTTTTGTATTTAATTCCGATGCAATTTCTGTGTTTCATCGTCGATACGAAGGTCAGAGGGATACAGTAAACCTGAAGTGAAGCATCGGAATCTATAACTAGTGTCACAGGAACGGTTCAAAGCATAGACAGTAAGAAGAGTCAGTTTTCGTGTACTTAAGTCGGCATTGTGCCTTTTGTATTTAATTCCGATGCAATTTCTGTTTTTCATCGTCAATAAGATGGTCAGAGGGATACAGTAAACCTCAAGTGAAGCATCGGAATCTATAACTAGTGTCACAAAAACGGTTCAATCATAGACAGTAAGAAGAGTCAGTTTTTTTGTACTTAAGTCGGCATTGTGCATTTTGTATTTAATTCCGATGCAAAGTCTGTGTTCCATCGATAATAAGAAGGTCTAATGGATACAGTAAACCTGAAGTGAAGCATCGGATGCTATGCCTAGTGTCACATGAATGGTTCAAAACACTGACAGTAAGAAGAGTCTGTTTTGTTGTACTTAAGTCGGCATTGTGCCCTTTGCATTTAATTCCGATGCAATATCTGTGTTTCATCTTAAATAAGCAGGCCAGAGGGATACAGTAAACCTGAAGTGAAGCATCGGAATCTATAACTAGTGTCACATGAATGGTTCAAAACACAGACAGTAAGAAGAGTCTCTTTTCTTGTACTTAAGTCGGCATTGTGCCTTTTGTATTTAATTCCGATGCAATTTCTGTATTTTATCGTCAATAAGAAGGTCAGAGGGAAACAGTAAACCTGAAGAGAAGCATCGGAATCTATAACTAGTGTCACAGGAATGGTTCAAATCATAGACAGTAAGAAGAGTCAGTTTTCTTGTACTTATGTAGGCATTGTGCCTTTTGTATTTAAATCCGATGCTATATATGTGTTTCATCAACAATAAGATGGTCAGAGGGATACAGTAAACCTGAAGTGAAGCATCGGAAGCTATAACTGGTGTCACATGAATGGTTCAAACATAGACAGTAAGAAGAGTCAGTTTTCTTGTACTTAAGCCGGCATTGTGCCCTTTGCATTTAATTCCGATGCAATATCTGTGTTTCATTGTCAATAAGAAAGTCAGAGGGATACAGTAAACCTGAAGTGAAGCATCGGAAGCTATGCCTAGTGTCACATGAATGGTTCAAAACACAGACAGTAAGAAGAGTCTGTTTTCTTGTACTTAAGTCGGCATTGTGCCTTTTGTATTTAATTCCGTTGCAATTTCTGTGTTTTATCGTCAATAAGAAGGTCAGAGGGATACAGTAAACCTGAAGAGAAGCATCGGAATCTATAACTAGTGTCACAGGAATGGTTCAAATCATAGAAAGTAAGAAGAGTCAGTTTTCTTGTACTTATGTAGGCATTGTGTCTTTTGTATTTAATTCCGATGCTATATCTGTGTTTCATCAACAATAAGGTGGTCAGAGGGATACAGTAAACCTCAAGTGAAGCATCGGAATCTATAACTAGTGTCACAGGAATGGTTCCAAACGTAGACAGTAAGAAGAGTCAGTTTTCTTGTACTTAAGTCTGCATTGTGCAATTTGTATTTAATTCCGATGCAATTTCTGTGTTTCATCGTCAATAAGAAGGTCAGAGGGATACAGTAAACCTCAAGTGAAGCATCGGAATCTATAACTAGTGTCACATGAATGGTTCAAACATAGACAGTAAGAAGAGTCAGTTTTCTTGTACATAAGTCGGCATTGTGCCTTTTGTATTTAATTCCGATGCAATTTCTGTGTTTCATCGTCAATAAGAAAGGTCAGAGGGATACAGTAAACCTGAAGACAAGCATCGGAATCTATAACTAGTGTAACAGGAATGGTTCAAAACATAGACAGTAAGAAGAGTCAGTTTTATTGTACTTATGTGGGCTCTGTGCCTTTTGTATTTAATTCCGATGCTATATCTGTGTTTCATCAACAATAAAATGGTCAGAGGGATACAGTAAACCTGAAGTGAAGCATCGGAATCTATAACTAGTGTCACAGGAAAGGTTCAAAACATAGACAGTAAGATGAGTCAGTTTTCTTGTACTTAAGTCGGCGTTGTGCCTTTTGTATTTAATTCCGATGCAATTTCTGTGTTTCATCGTCAATAAGAAGGTCAGAGGGATACAGTAAACCAGAAGAGAAGCATCGGAATCTATAACTAGTGTCACAGGAATGGTTCAAATCATAGACAGTAAGAAGAGTCTGTTTTCTTTTACTTAAGTCGGCATTGTGTCTTTTGTATTTAATTCCGATGCAATTTCTGTGTTTCATCGTCGATAAGAAGGTCAGAGGGATACAGTAAACCTGAAGTGAAGCATCGGAATCTATAACTAGTGTCACATGAATGGTTCAAAACACAGACAGTAAGAAGAGTCTCTTTTCTTGTACTTAAGTCGGCATTGTGCCTTTTGTATTTAATTCCGATGCAATTTCTGTATTTTATCGTCAATAAGAAGGTCAGAGGGAAACAGTAAACCTGAAGAGAAGCATCGGAATCTATAACTAGTGTCACAGGAATGGTTCAAATCATAGACAGTAAGAAGAGTCAGTTTTCTTGTACTTATGTAGGCATTGTGTCTTTTGTATTTAATTCCGATGCTATATCTGTGTTTCATCAACAATATGAGGGTCAGAGGGATACAGTAAACCTGAAGTGAAGCATCGGAAACTATGCCTAGCGTCACATGAATGGTTCAAAACACAGACAGCAAGAAGAGTCTGTTTTCTTGTACTTAAGTCGGCATTGTGCCTTTTGTATTTAATTCCGATGCAATATCTGTGTTTCATCGTCAATAAGAAGGTCAGAGGGATACAGTAAACCTGAAGAGAAGCATCGGAATCTATAACTAGTGTCACAGGAATGGTTCAATCATAGACAGTAAGAGGAGTCAGTTTTCTTGTACTTAAGTCGGCATTGTGCCTTTTGTATTTAATTCCGATGCAATTTCTGTGTTTCATCGTCGATAAGAAGGTCAGAGGGATACAGTAAACCAGAAGTGAAGCATCGGAATCTATAACTAGTGTCACATGAATGGTTCAAACATAGACAGTAAGAAGTATCAGTTTTATTGTACATATGTCGGCATTGTGCCTTTTGTATTTAATTCCGATGCAAATTCTGTGTTTTATCGATAATAAGAAGGTCAGATGGATACAGTATACATGAAGTGAAGCATCGGAAGCTATGCCTAGTGTCACATGAATGGTTCAAAACACAGACAGTAAGAAGAGTCTGTTTTCTTGTACTTAAGTCGGCATTGTGCCTTTTGTATTTAATTCCGATGCAATTTCTGTGTTTCATCGTCGATACGAAGGTCAGAGGGATACAGTAAACCTGAAGTGAAGCATCGGAATCTATAACTAGTGTCACAGGAACGGTTCAAAGCATAGACAGTAAGAAGAGTCAGTTTTCGTGTACTTAAGTCGGCATTGTGCCTTTTGTATTTAATTCCGATGCAATTTCTGTTTTTCATCGTCAATAAGATGGTCAGAGGGATACAGTAAACCTCAAGTGAAGCATCGGAATCTATAACTAGTGTCACAAAAACGGTTCAATCATAGACAGTAAGAAGAGTCAGTTTTTTTGTACTTAAGTCGGCATTGTGCATTTTGTATTTAATTCCGATGCAAAGTCTGTGTTCCATCGATAATAAGAAGGTCTAATGGATACAGTAAACCTGAAGTGAAGCATCGGATGCTATGCCTAGTGTCACATGAATGGTTCAAAACACTGACAGTAAGAAGAGTCTGTTTTGTTGTACTTAAGTCGGCATTGTGCCCTTTGCATTTAATTCCGATGCAATATCTGTGTTTCATCTTAAATAAGCAGGCCAGAGGGATACAGTAAACCTGAAGTGAAGCATCGGAATCTATAACTAGTGTCACAGGAAAGGTTCAAAACATAGACAGTAAGAAGAGTCAGTTTTCTTGTACTTATGTAGGCATTGTGCCTTTTGTATTTAAATCCGATGCTATATCTGTGTTTCATCAACAATAAGATGGTCAGAGGGATACAGTAAACCTGAAGTGAAGCATCGGAAGCTATAATTGGTGTCACATGAATGGTTCAAACATAGACAGTAAGAAGAGTCAGTTTTCTTGTACTTAAGTCGGCATTGTGCCCTTTGCATTTAATTCCGATGCAATATCTGCGTTTCATCTTCAATAAGAAGGCCAGAGGGATACAGTAAACCTGAAGTGAAGCATCGGAATCTATAACTAGTGTCACAGGAAAGGTTCAAAACATAGACAGTAAGATGAGTCAGTTTTCTTGTACTTAAGTCGGCGTTGTGCCTTTTGTATTTAATTCCGATGCAATTTCTGTGTTTCATCGTCAATAAGAAGGTCAGAGGGAGACAGTAAACCTGAAGAGAAGCATCGGAATCTATAACTAGTGTCACAGGAATGGTTCAGATCATAGACAGTAAGAAGAGTCAGTTTTCTTGTACTTATGTAGGCATTGTGTCTTTTGTATTTAATTCCGATGCAATATCTGTGTTTCATCAACAATAAGAGGGTCAGAGGGATACAGTAAACCTGAAGTGAAGCATCGGAATTTATAACTAGTGTCACAGGAATGGTTCAAAACATAGACAGTAAGAAGAGTCAGTTTTCTTGTACTTATGTTGGCATTGTGCCTTTTGTATTTAACTCCGATGCAATGTCTGTGTTTCATCTCCAATAAGAAGGCCAGAGGGATACAGTAAACCTGAAGTGAAGCATCAGAAACAATGCCTAGCGTCACATGAATGGTTCAAAACACAGACAGCAAGAAGAGTCTGTTTTCTTGTACTTAAGTCGGCATTGTGCCTTTTGTATTTAATTCCGATGCAATAGCTGTGTTTCATCGTCAATAAGAAGGTCAGAGGGATACAGTAAACCTGAAGTGAAGCATCGGAATCTATAACTAGTGTCACAGGAAAGGTTCTAAACATAGACAGTAAGATGAGTCAGTTTTCTTGTACTTAAGTCGGCGTTGTGCCTTTTGTATTTAATTCCGATGCAATTTCTGTGTTTCATCGTCAATAAGAAGGTCAGAGGGAACAGTAAACCAGAAGAGAAGCATCGGAATCTATAACTAGTGTCACAGGAATGGTTCAAATCATAGACAGTAAGAAGAGTCTGTTTTCTTGTACTTAAGTCAGCATTGTGCCCTTTGTATTTAATTCCGATGCAATATCTGTCTTTCATCTTCAATAAGAAGGTCAGAGGGATACAGTAAACCTGAAGTGAAGCATCGGAATCTATAACTGGTGTCACAGGAAAGGTTCAAAACATAGACAGTAAGATGAGTCTGTTTTCTTGTACTTAAGTCGGCGTTGTGCCTTTTGTATTTAATTCCGATGCAATTTCTGTGTTTCATCGTCAATAAGAAGGTCAGAGGGATACAGTAAACCAGAAGAGAAGCATCGGAATCTATAAGTAGTGGCACAGGAATGGTTCAAATCATAGACAGTAAGAAGAGTCTGTTTTCTTGTACTTAAGTCGGCATTGTGCCTTTTGTATTTAATTCCGATGCAATTTCTGTGTTTCATCGTCGACAAGAAGGTCAGAGGGATACAGTAAACCAGAAGAGAAGCATCGGAATCTATAACTAGTGTCACAGGAATGGTTCAAATCACAGACAGCAAGAAGAGTCTGTTTTCTTGTACTTAAGTCGGCATTGTGCCTTTTGTATTTAATTCCGATGCAATATCTGTGTTTCATCGTCAATATGAAGGTCAGAGGGATACAGTAAACCTGAAGAGAAGCATCGGAATCTATAACTAGTGTCACAGGAATGGTTCAATCATAGACAGTAAGAGGAGTCAGTTTTCTTGTACTTAAGTCGGCATTGTGCCTTTTGTATTTAATTCCGATGCAATATCTATGTTTCATCGATAATAAGAAGGTCAGATGGATACAGTAAACCTGAAGTGAAGCATCGGAATCTATAACTAGTGTAACAGGAATGGTTCAAAACATAGACAGTAAGAAGAGTCAGTTTTATTGTACTTATGTAGGCATTGTGCCTTTTGTATTTAATTCCGATGCAATTTCTGTGTTTCATCTTCAATAAGAAGGTCAGAGGGATACAGTAAACCTGAAGTGAAGCATCGGAATCTATAACTAGT
The DNA here is from genome assembly GCF_023864345.2 of Schistocerca serialis cubense. Taxonomy (NCBI): domain Eukaryota; kingdom Metazoa; phylum Arthropoda; class Insecta; order Orthoptera; family Acrididae; genus Schistocerca; species Schistocerca serialis. The sequence goes on from NW_026047583.1 coordinate 53,262,833, forward strand.
GTCACAGGAAAGGTTCAAAACATGGACAGTAAGATGAGTCAGTTTTCTTGTACTTAAGTCGGCGTTGTGCCTTTTGTATTTAATTCCGATGCAATTTCTGTGTTTCATCGTCAATAAGAAGGTCAGAGGGATACAGTAAACCAGAAGAGAAGCATCGGAATCTATAACTAGTGTCACAGGAATGGTTCAAATCATAGACAGTAAGAAGAGTCTGTTTTCTTGTACTTAAGTCGGCATTGTGCCTTTTGTATTTAATTCCGATGCAATTTCTGTGTTTCATCGTCGATAAGAAGGTCAGAGGGATACAGTAAACCTGAAGTGAAGCATCGGAATCTATAACTAGTGTCACATGAATGGTTCAAAACACAGACAGTAAGAAGAGTCTCTTTTCTTGTACTTAAGTCGGCATTGTGCCTTTTGTATTAAATTCCGATGCAATTTCTGTATTTTATCGTCAATAAGAAGGTCAGAGGGAAACAGTAAACCTGAAGAGAAGCATCGGAATCTATAACTAGTGTCACAGGAATGGTTCAAATCATAGACAGTAAGAAGAGTCAGTTTTCTTGTACTTATGTAGGCATTGTGCCTTTTGTATTTAAATCCGATGCTATATATGTGATTCATCAACAATAAGATGGTCAGAGGGATACAGTAAACCTGAAGTGAAGCATCGGATGCTATAACTGGTGTCACATGAATGGTTCAAACATAGACAGTAAGAAGAGTCAGTTTTCTTGTACTTAAGTCGGCATTGTGCCCTTTGCATTTAATTCCGATGCAATATCTGTGTTTCATCTTCAATAAGAAGGCCAGAGGGATACAGATGAGTCAGTTTGCTTGTACTTAAGTCGGCGTTGTGCCTTTTGTATTTAATTCCGATGCAATTTCTGTGTTTCATCGTCAATAAGAAAGGTCAGAGGGAGACAGTAAACCTGAAGGGAGGCATCGGAATCTATAACTAGTATCACAGGAATGGTTCAAATCATAGACAGTAAGAAGAGTCAGTTTTCTTGTACTTATGTAGGCATTGTGTCTTTTGTATTTAATTCCGATGCTATATCTGTGTTTCATCAACAATAAGAGGGTCAGAGGGATACAGTAAAACTGAAGTGAAGCATCGGAATTTATAACTAGTGTCACAGGAATGGTTCAAAACATAGACAGTAAGAAGAGTCAGTTTTCTTGTACTTATGTTGGCATTGTGCCTTTTGTATTTAACTCCGATGCAATGTCTGTGTTTCATCTTCAATAAGAAGGCCAGAGGGATACAGTAAACCTGAAGTGAAGCATCGGAATCTATAACTAGTGTCACAGGAAAGGTTCAAAACATAGACAGTAACATGAGTCAGTTTTCTTGTACTTAAGTCGGCGTTGTGCCTTTTGTATTTAATTCCGATGCAATTTCTGTGTTTCATCGTCAATAAGAAAGGTCAGAGGGAGACAGTAAACCTGAAGAGAAGCATCGGAATCTGTAACTAGTGTCACATGAATGGTTCAAAACACAGACAGTAAGAAGAGTCTCTTTTCTTGTACTTAAGTCGGCATTGTGCCTTTTGTATTTAATTCCGATGCAATTTCTGTATTTTATCGTCAATAAGAAGGTCAGAGGGAAACAGTAAACCTGAAGAGAAGCATCGGAATCTATAACTAGTGTCACAGGAATGGTTCAAATCATAGACAGTAAGAAGAGTCAGTTTTCTTGTACTTATGTAGGCATTGTGCCTTTTGTATTTATATCCGATGCTATATATGTGATTCATCAACAATAAGATGGTCAGAGGGATACAGTAAACCTGAAGTGAAGCATCGGATGCTATAACTGGTGTCACATGAATGGTTCAAACATAGACAGTAAGAAGAGTCAGTTTTCTTGTACTTAAGTCGGCATTGTGCCCTTTGCATTTAATTCCGATGCAATATCTGTGTTTCATCTTCAATAAGAAGGCCAGAGGGATACAGATGAGTCAGTTTGCTTGTACTTAAGTCGGCGTTGTGCCTTTTGTATTTAATTCCGATGCAATTTCTGTGTTTCATCGTCAATAAGAAAGGTCAGAGGGAGACAGTAAACCTGAAGAGAAGCATCGGAATCTATAACTAGTATCACAGGAATGGTTCAAATCATAGACAGTAAGAAGAGTCAGTTTTCTTGTACTTATGTAGGCATTGTGTCTTTTGTATTTAATTCCGATGCTATATCTGTGTTTCATCAACAATAAGAGGGTCAGAGGGATACAGTAAAACTGAAGTGAAGCATCGGAATTTATAACTAGTGTCACAGGAATGGTTCAAAACATAGACAGTAAGAAGAGTCAGTTTTCTTGTACTTATGTTGGCATTGTGCCTTTTGTATTTAACTCCGATGCAATGTCTGTGTTTCATCTTCAATAAGAAGGCCAGAGGGATAGAGTAAACCTGAAGTGAAGCATCGGAAACTATGCCTAGCGTCACATGAATGGTTCAAAACACAGACAGCAAGAAGAGTCTGTTTTCTTGTACTTAAGTCGGCATTGTGCCTTTTGTATTTAATTCCGATGCAATAGCTGTGTTTCATCGTCAATAAGAAGATCAGAGGGATACAGTAAACCTGAAGTGAAGCATCGGAATCTATAACTAGTGGTACATGAATGGTTCAAACATGGACAGTAAGAAGTGTCAGTTTTCTTGTACATAAGTAGGCATTGTGTCTTTTGTATTTAATTCCGATGCTATATCTGTGTTTCATCAACAATAAGAGGGTCAGAGGGATACAGTAAAACTGAAGTGAAGCATCGGAATTTATAACTAGTGTCACAGGAATGGTTCAAAACATAGACAGTAAGAAGAGTCAGTTTTCTTGTACTTATGTTGGCATTGTGCCTTTTGTATTTAACTCCGATGCAATGTCTGTGTTTCATCTTCAATAAGAAGGCCAGAGGGATAGAGTAAACCTGAAGTGAAGCATCGGAAACTATGCCTAGCGTCACATGAATGGTTCAAAACACAGACAGCAAGAAGAGTCTGTTTTCTTGTACTTAAGTCGGCATTGTGCCTTTTGTATTTAATTCCGATGCAATAGCTGTGTTTCATCGTCAATAAGAAGATCAGAGGGATACAGTAAACCTGAAGAGAAGCATCGGAATCTATAACTAGTATCACAGGAATGGTTCAAATCATAGACAGTAAGAAGAGTCAGTTTTCTTGTACTTATGTAGGCATTGTGTCTTTTGTATTTAATTCCGATGCTATATCTGTGTTTCATCAACAATAAGAGGGTCAGAGGGATACAGTAAAACTGAAGTGAAGCATCGGAATTTATAACTAGTGTCACAGGAATGGTTCAAAACATAGACAGTAAGAAGAGTCAGTTTTCTTGTACTTATGTTGGCATTGTGCCTTTTGTATTTAACTCCGATGCAATGTCTGTGTTTCATCTTCAATAAGAAGGCCAGAGGGATACAGTAAACCTGAAGTGAAGCATCGGAATCTATAACTAGTGTCACAGGAAAGGTTCAAAACATAGACAGTAACATGAGTCAGTTTTCTTGTACTTAAGTCGGCGTTGTGCCTTTTGTATTTAATTCCGATGCAATTTCTGTGTTTCATCGTCAATAAGAAAGGTCAGAGGGAGACAGTAAACCTGAAGAGAAGCATCGGAATCTGTAACTAGTGTCACATGAATGGTTCAAAACACAGACAGTAAGAAGAGTCTCTTTTCTTGTACTTAAGTCGGCATTGTGCCTTTTGTATTTAATTCCGATGCAATTTCTGTATTTTATCGTCAATAAGAAGGTCAGAGGGAAACAGTAAACCTGAAGAGAAGCATCGGAATCTATAACTAGTGTCACAGGAATGGTTCAAATCATAGACAGTAAGAAGAGTCAGTTTTCTTGTACTTATGTAGGCATTGTGCCTTTTGTATTTATATCCGATGCTATATATGTGATTCATCAACAATAAGATGGTCAGAGGGATACAGTAAACCTGAAGTGAAGCATCGGATGCTATAACTGGTGTCACATGAATGGTTCAAACATAGACAGTAAGAAGAGTCAGTTTTCTTGTACTTAAGTCGGCATTGTGCCCTTTGCATTTAATTCCGATGCAATATCTGTGTTTCATCTTCAATAAGAAGGCCAGAGGGATACAGATGAGTCAGTTTGCTTGTACTTAAGTCGGCGTTGTGCCTTTTGTATTTAATTCCGATGCAATTTCTGTGTTTCATCGTCAATAAGAAAGGTCAGAGGGAGACAGTAAACCTGAAGAGAAGCATCGGAATCTATAACTAGTATCACAGGAATGGTTCAAATCATAGACAGTAAGAAGAGTCAGTTTTCTTGTACTTATGTAGGCATTGTGTCTTTTGTATTTAATTCCGATGCTATATCTGTGTTTCATCAACAATAAGAGGGTCAGAGGGATACAGTAAAACTGAAGTGAAGCATCGGAATTTATAACTAGTGTCACAGGAATGGTTCAAAACATAGACAGTAAGAAGAGTCAGTTTTCTTGTACTTATGTTGGCATTGTGCCTTTTGTATTTAACTCCGATGCAATGTCTGTGTTTCATCTTCAATAAGAAGGCCAGAGGGATAGAGTAAACCTGAAGTGAAGCATCGGAAACTATGCCTAGCGTCACATGAATGGTTCAAAACACAGACAGCAAGAAGAGTCTGTTTTCTTGTACTTAAGTCGGCATTGTGCCTTTTGTATTTAATTCCGATGCAATAGCTGTGTTTCATCGTCAATAAGAAGATCAGAGGGATACAGTAAACCTGAAGTGAAGCATCGGAATCTATAACTAGTGGTACATGAATGGTTCAAACATGGACAGTAAGAAGTGTCAGTTTTCTTGTACATAAGTAGGCATTGTGGCGTTTGTATTTAATTCCGATGAAAATTCTGTGTTTTATCGATAATAAGAAGGTCAGATGGATACAGTAAACCTGAAGTGAAGCATCGGAAACTATGCCTAGCGTCACATTAATGGTTCAAAACACAGACAGCAAGAAGAGTCTGTTTTCTTGTACTTAAGTCGGCATTGTGCCTTTTGTATTTAATTCCGATGCAATATCTGTGTTTCATCGTCAATAAGAAGGTCAGAGGGATACAGTAAACCTGAAGAGAAGCATCGGAATCTATAACTAGTGTCACAGGAATGGTTCAATCATAGACAGTAAGAGGAGTCAGTTTTCTTGTACTTAAGTCGGCATTGTGCCTTCTGTATTTAATTCCGATGCAATTTCTATGTTTCATCGATAATAAGAAGGTCTGATGGATACAGTAAACCTGAAGTGAAGCATCGGAATCTATAACTAGTGTAACAGGAAAGGTTCAAAACATAGACAGTAACATGAGTCAGTTTTCTTGTACTTAAGTCGGCGTTGTGCCTTTTGTATTTAATTCCGATGCAATTTCTGTGTTTCATCGTCAATAAGAAAGGTCAGAGGGAGACAGTAAACCTGAAGAGAAGCATCGGAATCTATAACTAGTGTCACATGAATGGTTCAAAACACAGACAGTAAGAAGAGTCTCTTTTCTTGTACTTAAGTCGGCATTGTGCCTTTTGTATTTAATTCCGATGCAATTTCTGTATTTTATCGTCAATAAGAAGGTCAGAGGGAAACAGTAAACCTGAAGAGAAGCATCGGAATCTATAACTAGTGTCACAGGAATGGTTCAAATCATAGACAGTAAGAAGAGTCAGTTTTCTTGTACTTATGTAGGCATTGTGCCTTTTGTATTTATATCCGATGCTATATATGTGATTCATCAACAATAAGATGGTCAGAGGGATACAGTAAACCTGAAGTGAATCATCGGATGCTATAACTGGTGTCACATGAATGGTTCAAACATAGACAGTAAGAAGAGTCAGTTTTCTTGTACTTAAGTCGGCATTGTGCCCTTTGCATTTAATTCCGATGCAATATCTGTGTTTCATCTTCAATAAGAAGGCCAGAGGGATACAGATGAGTCAGTTTGCTTGTACTTAAGTCGGCGTTGTGCCTTTTGTATTTAATTCCGATGCAATTTCTGTGTTTCATCGTCAATAAGAAAGGTCAGAGGGAGACAGTAAACCTGAAGAGAAGCATCGGAATCTATAACTAGTATCACAGGAATGGTTCAAATCATAGACAGTAAGAAGAGTCAGTTTTCTTGTACTTATGTAGGCATTGTGTCTTTTGTATTTAATTCCGATGCTATATCTGTGTTTCATCAACAATAAGAGGGTCAGAGGGATACAGTAAAACTGAAGTGAAGCATCGGAATTTATAACTAGTGTCACAGGAATGGTTCAAAACATAGACAGTAAGAAGAGTCAGTTTTCTTGTACTTATGTTGGCATTGTGCCTTTTGTATTTAACTCCGATGCAATGTCTGTGTTTCATCTTCAATAAGAAGGCCAGAGGGATACAGTAAACCTGAAGTGAAGCATCGGAAACTATGCCTAGCGTCACATGAATGGTTCAAAACACAGACAGCAAGAAGAGTCTGTTTTCTTGTACTTAAGTCGGCATTGTGCCTTTTGTATTTAATTCCGATGCAATAGCTGTGTTTCATCGTCAATAAGAAGATCAGAGGGATACAGTAAACCTGAAGTGAAGCATCGGAATCTATAACTAGTGGTACATGAATGGTTCAAACATGGACAGTAAGAAGTGTCAGTTTTCTTGTACATAAGTCGGCATTGTGGCGTTTGTATTTAATTCCGATGAAAATTCTGTGTTTTATCGATAATAAGAAGGTCAGATGGATACAGTAAACCTGAAGTGAAGCATCGGAAACTATGCCTAGCGTCACATTAATGGTTCAAAACACAGACAGCAAGAAGAGTCTGTTTTCTTGTACTTAAGTCGGCATTGTGCCTTTTGTATTTAATTCCGATGCAATATCTGTGTTTCATCGTCAATAAGAAGGTCAGAGGGATACAGTAAACCTGAAGAGAAGCATCGGAATCTATAACTAGTGTCACAGGAATGGTTCAATCATAGACAGTAAGAGGAGTCAGTTTTCTTGTACTTAAGTCGGCATTGTGCCTTTTGTATTTAATTCCGATGCAATTTCTATGTTTCATCGATAATAAGAAGGTCAGATGGATACAGTAAACCTGAAGTGAAGCATCGGAATCTATAACTAGTGTAACAGGAATGGTTCAAAACATAGACAGTAAGAAGAGTCAGTTTTATTGTACTTATGTAGGCATTGTGCCTTTTGTATATAATTCCGATGCAATTTCTGTGTTTCATCTTCAATAAGAAGGTCAGAGGGATACAGTAAACCTGAAGTGAAGCATCGGAATCTATAACTAGTGTCACAGGAAAGGTTCAAAACATAGACAGTAAGATGAGTCAGTTTTCTTGTACTTAAGTCGACGTTGTGCCTTTTGTATTTAATTCCGATGCAATTTCTGTGTTTCATCGTCAATAAGAAGGTCAGAGGGATACAGTAAACCAGAAGAGAAGCATCGGAATCTATAACTAGTGTCACAGGAATGGTTCAAATCATAGACAGTAAGAAGAGTCTGTTTTCTTGTACTTAAGTCAGCATTGTGCCCTTTGTATTTAATTCCGATGCAATATCTGTGTTTCATCTTTAATAAGAAGGTCAGAGGGATACAGTAAACCTGAAGTGAAGCATCGGAATCTATAACTAGTGTCACAGGAAAGGTTCAAAACATAGACAGTAAGATGAGTCAGTTTTCTTGTACTTAAGTCGGTGTTGTGCCTTTTGTATTTAATTCCGATGCAATTTCTGTGTTTCATCGTCAATAAGAAGGTCAGAGGGATACAGTAAACCAGAAGAGAAGCATCGGAATCTATAACTAGTGTCATAGGAATGGTTCAAATCATAGACAGTAAGAAGAGTCTGTTTTCTTGTACTTAAGTCGGCATTGTGCCTTTTGTATTTAATTCCGATGCAATTTCTGTGTTTCATCGTCGACAAGAAGGTCAGAGGGATACAGTAAACCTGAAGAGAAGCATCGGAATCTATAACTAGTGTCACAGGAATGGTTCAATCATAGGCAGTAAGAGGAGTCAGTTTTCTTGTACTTAAGTCGGCATTGTGCCTTTTGTATTTAATTCCGATGCAATTTCTATGTTTCATCGATAATAAGAAGGTCAGATGGATACAGTAAACCTGAAGTGAAGCATCGGAATCTATAACTAGTGTAACAGGAATGGTTCAAAACATAGACAGTAAGAAGAGTCAGTTTTATTGTACTTATGTAGGCATTGTGCCTTTTGTATTTAATTCCGATGCAATTTCTGTGTTTCATCTTCAATAAGAAGGTCAGAGGGATACAGTAAACCTGAAGTGAAGCATCGGAATCTATAACTAGTGTCACAGGAAAGGTTCAAAACATAGACAGTAAGATGAGTCAGTTTCTTGTACTTAAGTCGGCGTTGTGCCTTTTGTATTTAATTCCGATGCAATTTCTGTGTTTCATCGTCAATAAGAAGGTCAGAGGGATACAGTAAACCAGAAGAGAAGCATCGGAATCTATAACTAGTGTCACAGGAATGGTTCAAATCATAGACAGTAAGAAGAGTCTGTTTTCTTGTACTTAAGTCGGCATTGTGCCTTTTGTATTTAATTCCGATGCAATTTCTGTCTTTCATCGTCGATAAGAAGGTCAGAGGGATACAGTAAACCTGAAGTGAAGCATCGGAATCTATAACTAGTGTCACATGAATGGTTCAAAACACAGACAGTAAGAAGAGTCTCTTTTCTTGTACTTAAGTCGGCATTGTGCCTTTTGTATTTAATTCCGATGCAATTTCTGTGTTTCATCGTCGATAAGAAGGTCAGAGGGATACAGTAAACCTGAAGTGAAGCATCGGAATCTATAACTAGTGGTACATGAATGGTTCAAACATGGACAGTAAGAAGTGTCAGTTTTCTTGTACGTAAGTCGGCATTGTGGCTTTTGTATTTAATTCCGATGAAAATTCTGTGTTTTATCGATAATAAGAAGGTCAGATGGATACAGTAAACCTGAAGTGAAGCATCGGAAACTATGCCTAGCGTCACATGAATGGTTCAAAACACAGACAGCAAGAAGAGTCTGTTTTCTTGTACTTAAGTCGGCATTGTGCCTTTTGTATTTAATTCCGATGCAATATCTGTGTTTCATCTTAAATAAGCAGGCCAGAGGGATACAGTAAACCTGAAGTGAAGCATCGGAATCTATAACTAGTGTCACAGGAAAGGTTCAAAACATAGACAGTAAGAAGAGTCAGTTTTCTTGTACTTATGTAGGCATTGTGCCTTTTGTATTTAAATCCGATGCTATATCTGTGTTTCATCAACAATAAGATGGTCAGAGGGATACAGTAAACCTGAAGTGAAGCATCGGAAGCTATAACTGGTGTCACATGAATGGTTCAAACATAGACAGTAAGAAGAGTCAGTTTTCTTGTACTTAAGTCGGCATTGTGCCCTTTGCATTTAATTCCGATGCAATATCTGAGTTTCATCTTCAATAAGAAGGCCAGAGGGATACAGTAAACCTGAAGTGAAGCATCGGAATCTATAACAAGTGTCACAGGAAAGGTTCAAAACATAGACAGTAAGATGAGTCAGTTTTCTTGTACTTAAGTCGGCGTTGTGCCTTTTGTATTTAATTCCGATGCAATTTCTGTGTTTCATCGTCAATAAGAAGGTCAGAGGGAGACAGTAAACCTGAAGAGAAGCATCGGAATCTATAACTAGTGTCACAGGAATGGTTCAAATCATAGACAGTAAGAAGAGTCAGTTTTCTTGTACTTATGTAGGCATTGTGTCTTTTGTATTTAATTCCGATGCTATATCTGTGTTTCATCAACAATAAGAGGGTCAGAGGGATATAGTAAACCTGAAGTGAAGCATCGGAATTTATAACTAGTGTCACAGGAATGGTTCAAAACATAGATAGTAAGAAGAGTCAGTTTTCTTGTACTTATGTTGGCATTGTGCCTTTTGTATTTAACTCCGATGCAATGTCTGTGTTTCATCTTCAATAAGAAGGCCAGAGGGATACAGTAAACCTGAAGTGAAGCATCGGAAACTATGCCTAGCGTCACATGAATGGTCCAAAACACAGACAGCAAGAAGAGTCTGTTTTCTTGTACTTAAGTCGGCATTGTGCCTTTTGTATTTAATTCCGATGCAATAGCTGTGTTTCATCGTCAATAAGTAGGTCAGAGGGATACAGTAAACCTGAAGTGAAGCATCGGAATCTATAACTAGTGGTACATGAATGGTTCAAACATGGACAGTAAGAAGTGTCAGTTTTCTTGTACATAAGTCGGCATTGTGGCTTTTGTATTTAATTCCGATGAAAATTCTGTGTATTATCGATAATAAGAAGGTCAGATGGATACAGTAAATCTGAAGTGAAGCATCGGAAACTATGCCTAGCGTCACATGAATGGTTCAAAACACAGACAGCAAGAAGAGTCTGTTTTCTTGTACTTAAGTCGGCATTGGCCTTTTGTATTTAATTCCGATGCAATATCTGTGTTTCATCGTCAATAAGAAGGTCAGAGGGATACAGTAAACCTGAAGAGAAGCATCGGAATCTATAACTAGTGTCACAGGAATGGTTCAATCATAGAGAGTAAGAGGAGTAAGTTTTCTTGTACTTAAGTCGGCATTGTGCCTTTTGTATTTAATTCCGATGCAATTTCTATGTTTCATCGATAATAAGAAGGTCAGATGGATACAGTAAACCTGAAGTGAAGCATCGGAATCTATAACTAGTGTAACAGGAATGGTTCAAAACATAGACAGTAAGAAGAGTCAGTTTTATTGTACTTATGTAGGCATTGTGCCTTTTGTATTTAATTCCGATGCAATTTCTGTGTTTCATCTTCAATAAGAAGGTCAGAGGGATACAGTAAACCTGAAGTGAAGCATCGGAATCTATAACTAGTGTCACAGAAAAAGGTTCAAAACAAAGACAGTAAGATGAGTCAGTTTTCTTGTACTTAAGTCGGCGTTGTGCCTTTTGTATTTAATTCCGATGCAATTTCTGTGTTTCATCGTCAATAAGAAGGTCAGAGGGATACAGTAAACCAGAAGAGAAGCATCGGAATCTATAACTAGTGTCACAGGAATGGTTCAAATCATAGACAGTAAGAAGAGTCTGTTTTCTTGTACTTAAGTCGGCGTTGTGCCTTTTGTATTTAATTCCGATGCTATATCTGTGTTTCATCAACAATAAAATGGTCAGAGGGATACAGTAAACCTGAAGTGAAGCATCGGAATCTATAACTAGTGTCACATGAATGGTTCAAACATAGACAGTAAGAAGAGTCAGTTTTCTTGTACTTAAGTCAGCATTGTGCCCTTTGTATTTAATTCCGATGCAATATCTGTGTTTCATCTTCAATAAGAAGGTCAGAGGGATACAGTAAACCTGAAGTGAAGCATCGGAATCTATAACTAGTGTCACAGGAAAGGTTCAAAACATAGACAGTAAGAAGAGTCAGTTTTCTTGTACTTAAGTCGGCGTTGTGCCTTTTGTATTTAATTCCGATGCAATTTCTGTGTTTCATCGTCAATAAGAAGGTCAGAGTTATACAGTAAACCAGAAGAGAAGCATCGGAAGCTATAACTGGTGTCACATGAATGGTTCAAACATAGACAGTAAGAAGAGTCAGTTTTCTTGTACTTAAGTCGGCATTGTGCCCTTTGCATTTAATTCCGATGCAATATCTGTGTTTCATCTTCAATAAGAAGGCCAGAGGGATACAGTAAGCCTGAAGTGAAGCATCGGAATCTATAACTAGTGTCACAGGAAAGGTTCAAAACAAAGACAGTAAGATGAGTCAGTTTTCTTGTACTTAAGTCGGCGTTGTGCCTTTTGTATTTAATTCCGATGCAATTTCTGTGTTTCATCGTCAGTAAGAAGGTCAGAGGGAGACAGTAAACCTGAAGAGAAGCATCGGAATCTATAACTAGTGTCACAGGAATGGTTCAAATCATAGACAGTAACAAGAGTCAGTTTTCTTGTACTTATGTGTTCATTGTGTCTTTTGTATTTAATTCCGATGCTATATCTGTGTTTCATCAACAATAAGAGGGTCAGAGGGATACAGTAAACCTGAAGTGAAGCATCGGAATTTATAACTAGTGTCACAGGAATGGTTCAAAACATAGACAGTAAGAAGAGTCAGTTTTCTTGTACTTATGTTGGCATTGTGCCTTTTGTATTTAACTCCGATGCAATGTCTGTGTTTCATCTTCAATAAGAAGGCCAGAGGGATACTGTAAACCTGAAGTGAAGCATCGGAATCTATAACTAGTGTCACAGGAAAGGTTCAAAACATAGACAGTAAGATGAGTCAGTTTTCTTGTACTTAAGTCGGCGTTGTGCCTTTTGTATTTAATTCCGATGCAATTTCTGTGTTTCATCGTCAATAAGAAGGTCAGAGGGCTACAGTAAACCTCAAGTGAAGCATCGGAATCTATAACTAGTGTCACAGGAATGTTTCAATCATAGACAGTAAGAGGAGTCAGTTTTCTTGTACTGAAGCCGGCATTGTGCATTTTGTATTTAATTCCGATGCAATTTCTGTGTTTCATCGTCGATAAGAAGGTCAGAGGGATACAGTAAACCTGAAGTGAAGCATCGGAATCTATAACTAGTGGTACATGAATGGTTCAAACATGGACAGTAAGAAGTGTCAGTTTTCTTGTACATAAGTCGGCATTGTGGCTTTTGTATTTAATTCCGATGAAAATTCTGTGTTTTATCGATAATAAGAAGGTCAGATGGATACAGTAAACCTGAAGTGAAGCATCAGGAACTATGCCTAGCGTCACATGAATGGTTCAAAACACAGACAGCAAGAAGAGTCTGTTTTCTTGTACTTAAGTCGGCATTGTGCCTTTTGTATTTAATTCCGATGCAATATCTGTGTTTCATCGTCAATAAGAAGGTCAGAGGGATACAGTAAACCTGAAGAGAAGCATCGGAATCTATAACTAGTGTCACAGGAATGGTTCAATCATAGACAGTAAGAGGAGTCAGTTTTCTTGTACTTATGTCGTTATTGTGCCTTTTGTATTTAATTCCGATGCAATTTCTGTGTTTCATCGTCGATAAGAAGGTCAGAGGGATACAGTAAACCTGAAGTGAAGCATCGGAATCTATAACTAGTGGTACATGAATGGTTCAAACATGGACAGTAAGAAGTGTCAGTTTTCTTGTACATAAGTCGGCATTGTGGCTTTTGTATTTAATTCCGATGAAAATTCTGTGTTTTATCGATAATAAGAAGGTCAGATGGATACAGTAAACCTGAAGTGAAGCATCAGGAACTATGCCTAGCGTCACATGAATGGTTCAAAACACAGACAGCAAGAAGAGTCTGTTTTCTTGTACTTAAGTCGGCATTGTGCCTTTTGTATTTAATTCCGATGCAATATCTGTGTTTCATCGTCAATAAGAAGGTCAGAGGGATACAGTAAACCTGAAGAGAAGCATCGGAATCTATAACTAGTGTCACAGGAATGGTTCAATCATAGACAGTAAGAGGAGTCAGTTTTCTTGTACTTATGTCGTTATTGTGCCTTTTGTATTTAATTCCGATGCAATTTCTGTGTTTCATCGTCGATAAGAATGTCAGAGGGATACAGTAAACCAGAAGTGAAGCATCGGAATCTATAATTAGTGTCACATGAATGGTTCAAAACACAGACAGTAAGAAGAGTCTGTTTTCTTGTACTTAAGTCGGCATTTTGCCTTTTGTATTTAATTCCGATGCAATTTCTGTGTTTCTTCGTCGATATGAAGGTCAGAGGGATACAGTAAACCTGAAGTGAAGCATCGGAATCTATAACTAGTGTCACAGGAACTTTTCAAAACATAGACAGTAAGAAGAGTCAGTTTTCGTGTACTTAAGTCGGCATTGTGCCTTTTGTATTTAATTCCGATGCAATTTCTGTTTTTCATCGTCAATAAGATGGTCAGAGGGATACAGTAAACCTCAAGTGAAGCATCGGAATCTATAACTAGTGTCACAAAAACGGTTCAATCATAGACAGTAAGAAGAGTCAGTTTTTTTGTACTTAAGTCGGCATTGTGCCTTTTGTATTTAATTCCGATGCAATTTCTGTGTTTCATCGTCAATAAGAAAGGTCAGAGGGATACAGTAAACCTGAAGAGAAGCATCGGAATCTATAACTAGTGTAACAGGAATGATTCAAAACATAGACAGTAAGAAGAGTCAGTTTTATTGTACTTATGTAGGCATTGTGCCTTTTGTATTTAATTCCGATGCTATATCTGTGTTTCATCAACAATAAAATGGTCAGAGGGATACAGTAAACCTGAAGTGAAGCATCGGAATCTATAACTAGTGTCACATGAATGGTTCAAACATAGACAGTAAGAAGAGTCAGTTTTCTTGTACTTAAGTCAGCATTGTGTCCTTTGTATTTAATTCCGATGCAATATCTGTGTTTCATCTTCAATAAGAAGGTCAGAGGGATACAGTAAACCTGAAGTGAAGCATCGGAATCTATAACTAGTGTCACAGGAAAGGTTCAAAACATAGACAGTAAGATGAGTCAGTTTTCTTGTACATAAGTCGGCGTTGTGCCTTTTGTATTTAATTCCGATGCAATTTCTGTGTTTCATCGTCAATAAGAAGATCAGAGGGATACAGTAAACCAGAAGAGAAGCATCGGAATCTATAACTAGTGTCACAGGAATGGTTCAAATCATAGACAGTAAGAAGAGTCTGTTTTCTTGTACTTATGTCGGCATTGTGCCTTTTGTATTTAATTCCGATGCAATTTCTGTGTTTCATCGTCGATAAGAAGGTCAGAGGGATACAGTAAACCTGAAGTGAAGCATCGGAATCTATAACTAGTGTCACATGAATGGTTCAAAACACAGACAGTAAGAAGAGTCTGTTTTCTTGTACTTAGGTCGGCATTGTGCCTTTTGTATTTAATTCCGATGCAATTTCTGTGTTTTATCGTCAATAAGAAGGTCAGAGGGAAACAGTAAACCTGAAGAGAAGCATCGGAATCTATAACTAGTGTCACAGGAATGGTTCAAATCATAGACAGTAAGAAGAGTCAGTTTTCTTGTACTTATGTAGGCATTGTGCCTTTTGTATTTAAATTCGATGCTATATCTGTGTTTCATCAACAATAAGATGGTCAGAGGGATACAGTAAACCTGAAGTGAAGCATCGGAAGCTATAACTGGTGTCACATGAATGGTTCAAACATAGACAGTAAGAAGAGTCAGTTTTCTTGTACTTAAGTCGGCATTGTGCCCTTTGCATTTAATTCCGATGCAATATCTGTGTTTCATCTTCAATAAGAAGGCCAGAGGGATACAGTAAACCTGAAGTGAAGCATCGGAATCTATAACTAGTGTCACAGGAAAGGTTCAAAACATAGACAGTAAGATGAGTCAGTTTTCTTGTACTTAAGTCGGCGTTGTGCCTTTTGTATTTAATTCCGATGCAGTTTCTGTGTTTCATCGTCAATAAGAAGGTCAGAGGGAGACAGTAAACC
The DNA here is from genome assembly GCF_023864345.2 of Schistocerca serialis cubense. Lineage (NCBI taxonomy): Eukaryota > Metazoa > Arthropoda > Insecta > Orthoptera > Acrididae > Schistocerca > Schistocerca serialis. The sequence continues at coordinate 53,278,334 of NW_026047583.1, forward strand.
TGAAGAGAAGCATCGGAATCTATAACTAGTGTCACAGGAATGGTTCAAAACATAGACAGTAAGAAGAGTCAGTTTTCTTGTACTTATGTTGGCATTGTGCCTTTTGTATTTAACTCCGATGCAATGTCTGTGTTTCATCTTCAATAAGAAGGCAAGAGGGATACAGTAAACCTGAAGTGAAGCATCGGAATCTATAACTAGTGTCACAGGAAAGGTTCAAAACATAGACAGTAAGATGAGTCAGTTTTCTTGTACTTAAGTCGGCGTTGTGCCTTTTGTATTTAATTCCGATGCAATTTCTGTGTTTCATCGTCAATAAGAAGGTCAGAGGGCTACAGTAAACCTAAAGTGAAGCATCGGAATCTATAACTAGTGTCACAGGAATGTTTCAATCATAGACAGTAAGAGGAGTCAGTTTTCTTGTACTTAAGTCGGCATTGTGCCTTTTGTATTTAATTCCGATGCAATTTCTGTGTTTCATCGTCGATAAGAAGGTCAGAGGGATACAGTAAACCTGAAGTGAAGCATCGGAATCTATAACTAGTGGTACATGAATGGTTCAAACATGGACAGTAAGAAGTGTCAGTTTTCTTGTACGTAAGTCGGCATTGTGGCTTTTGTATTTAATTCCGATGAAAATTCTGTGTTTTATCGATAATAAGAAGGTCAGATGGATACAGTAAACCTGAAGTGAAGCATCGGAAACTATGCCTAGCGTCACATGAATGGTTCAAAACACAGACAGCAAGAAGAGTCTGTTTTCTTGTACTTAAGTCGGCATTGTGCCTTTTGTATTTAATTCCGATGCAATTTCTATGTTTCATCGATAATAAGAAGGTCAGATGGATACAGTAAACCTGAAGTGAAGCATCGGAATCTATAACTAGTGTAACAGGAATGGTTCAAAACATAGACAGTAAGAAGAGTCAGTTTTATTGTACTTATGTAGGCATTGTGCCTTTTGTATTTAATTCCGATGCAATTTCTGTGTTTCATCTTCAATAAGAAGGTCAGAGGGATACAGTAAACCTGAAGTGAAGCATCGGAATCTATAACTAGTGTCACAGGAAAGGTTCAAAACATAGACAGTAAGATGAGTCAGTTTCTTGTACTTAAGTCGGCGTTGTGCCTTTTGTATTTAATTCCGATGCAATTTCTGTGTTTCATCGTCAATAAGAAGGTCAGAGGGATACAGTAAACCAGAAGAGAAGCATCGGAATCTATAACTAGTGTCACAGGAATGGTTCAAATCATAGACAGTAAGAAGAGTCTGTTTTCTTGTACTTAAGTCGGCATTGTGCCTTTTGTATTTAATTCCGATGAAATTTCTGTCTTTCATCGTCGATAAGAAGGTCAGAGGGATACAGTAAACCTGAAGTGAAGCATCGGAATCTATAACTAGTGTCACATGAATGGTTCAAAACACAGCCAGTAAGAAGAGTCTCTTTTCTTGTACTTAAGTCGGCATTGTGCCTTTTGTATTTAATTCCGATGCAATTTCTGTGTTTCATCGTCGATAAGAAGGTCAGAGGGATACAGTAAACCTGAAGTGAAGCATCGGAATCTATAACTAGTGGTACATGAATGGTTCAAACATGGACAGTAAGAAGTGTCAGTTTTCTTGTACTTAAGTCGGCATTGTGCCTTTTGTATTTAATTCCGATGCAATATCTGTGTTTCATCGTCAATAAGAAGGTCAGAGGGATACAGTAAACCTGAAGAGAAGCATCGGAATCTATAACTAGTGTCACAGGAATGGTTCAATCATAGACAGTAAGAGGAGTCAGTTTTCTTGTACTTAAGTCGTTATTGTGCCTTTTGTATTTAATTCCGATGCAAAGTCTGTGTTCCATCGATAATAAGAAGGTCTAATGGATACAGTAAACCTGAAGTGAAATATCGGATGCTATGCCTAGTGTCACATGAATGGTTCAAAACACTGACAGTAAGAAGAGTCTGTTTTCTTGTACTTAAGTCGGCATTGTGCCCTTTGCATTTAATTCCGATGCAATATCTGTGTTTCATCTTAAATAAGCAGGCCAGAGGGATACAGTAAACCTGAAGTGAAGCATCGGAATCTATAACTAGTGTCACAGGAAAGGTTCAAAACATAGACAGTAAGAAGAGTCAGTTTTCTTGTACTTATGTAGGCATTGTGCCTTTTGTATTTAAATCCGATGCTATATCTGTGTTTCATCAACAATAAGATGGTCAGAGGGATACAGTAAACCTGAAGTAAAGCATCGGAAGCTATAACTGGTGTCACATGAATGGTTCAAACATTGACAGTAAGAAGAGTCAGTTTTCTTGTACTTAAGTCGGCATTGTGCCCTTTGCATTTAATTCCGATGCAATATCTGAGTTTCATCTTCAATAAGAAGGCCAGAGGGATACAGTAAACCTGAAGTGAAGCATCGGAATCTATAACAAGTGTCACAGGAAAGGTTCAAAACATAGACAGTAAGATGAGTCAGTTTTCTTGTACTTAAGTCGGCGTTGTGCCTTTTGTATTTAATTCCGATGCAATTTCTGTGTTTCATCGTCAATAAGAAGGTCAGAGGGAGACAGTAAACCTGAAGAGAAGCATCGGAATCTATAACTAGTGTCACAGGAATGGTTCAAATCATAGACAGTAAGAAGAGTCAGTTTTCTTGTACTTATGTAGGCATTGTGTCTTTTGTATTTAATTCCGATGCTATATCTGTGTTTCATCAACAATAAGAGGGTCAGAGGGATATAGTAAACCTGAAGTGAAGCATCGGAATTTATAACTAGTGTCACAGGAATGGTTCAAAACATAGAGAGTAAGAAGAGTCAGTTTTCTTGTACTTATGTTGGCATTGTGCCTTTTGTATTTAACTCCGATGCAATGTCTGTGTTTCATCTTCAATAAGAAGGCCAGAGGGATACAGTAAACCTGAAGTGAAGCATCGGAAACTATGCCTAGCGTCACATGAATGGTCCAAAACACAGACAGCAAGAAGAGTCTGTTTTCTTGTACTTAAGTCGGCATTGTGCCTTTTGTATTTAATTCCGATGCAATAGCTGTGTTTCATCGTCAATAAGAAGGTCAGAGGGATACAGTAAACCTGAAGTGAAGCATCGGAATCTATAACTAGTGGTACATGAATGGTTCAAACATGGACAGTAGGAAGTGTCAGTTTTCTTGTACATAAGTCGGCATTGTGGCTTTTGTATTTAATTCCGATGAAAATTCTGTGTATTATCGATAATAAGAAGGTCAGATGGATACAGTAAACCTGAAGTGAAGCATCGGAAACTATGCCTAGCGTCACATGAATGGTTCAAAACACAGACAGCAAGAAGAGTCTGTTTTCTTGTACTTAAGTCGGCATTGTGCCTTTTGTATTTAATTCCGATGCAATATCTGTGTTTCATCGTCAATAAGAAGGTCAGAGGGATACAGTAAACCTGAAGAGAAGCATCGGAATCTATAACTAGTGTCACAGGAATGGTTCAATCATAGAGAGTAAGAGGAGTCAGTTTTCTTGTACTTAAGTCGGCATTGTGCCTTTTGTATTTAATTCCGATGCAATTTCTATGTTTCATCGATAATAAGAAGGTCAGATGGATACAGTAAACCTGACGTGAAGCATCGGAATCTATAACTAGTGTAACAGGAATGGTTCAAAACATAGACAGTAAGAAGAGTCAGTTTTATTGTACTTATGTAGGCATTGTGCCTTTTGTATTTAATTCCGATGCAATTTCTGTGTTTCATCTTCAATAAGAGGGTCAGAGGGATACAGTAAACCTGAAGTGAAGCATCGGAATCTATAACTAGTGTCACAGGAAAGGTTCAAAACATAGACAGTAAGATGAGTCAGTTTTCTTGTACTTAAGTCGGCGTTGTGCCTTTTGTATTTAATTCCGATGCAATTTCTGTGTTTCATCGTCAATAAGAAGGTCAGAGGGATACAGTAAACCAGAAGAGAAGCATCGGAATCTATAACTAGTGTCACAGGAATGGTTCAAATCATAGACAGTAAGAAGAGTCTGTTTTCTTGTACTTAAGTCAGCATTGTGCCCTTTGTATTTAAACCCGATACAATATCTGTGTTTCATGTTCAATAAGAAGGTCAGAGGGATACAGTAAACCTGAAGTGAAGCATCGGAATCTATAACTAGTGTCACAGAAAAAGGTTCAAAACAAAGACAGTAAGATGAGTCAGTTTTCTTGTACTTAAGTCGGCGTTGTGCCTTTTGTATTTAATTCCGATGCAATTTCTGTGTTTCATCGTCAATAAGAAGGTCAGAGGGATACAGTAAACCAGAAGAGAAGCATCGGAATCTATAACTAGTGTCACAGGAATGGTTCAAATCATAGACAGTAAGAAGAGTCTGTTTTCTTGTACTTAAGTCGGCGTTGTGCCTTTTGTATTTAATTCCGATGCTATATCTGTGTTTCATCAACAATAAAATGGTCAGAGGGATACAGTAAACCTGAAGTGAAGCATCGGAATCTATAACTAGTGTCACATGAATGGTTCAAACATAGACAGTAAGAAGAGTCAGTTTTCTTGTACTTAAGTCAGCATTGTGCCCTTTGTATTTAATTCCGATGCAATATCTGTGTTTCATCTTCAATAAGAAGGTCAGAGGGATACAGTAAACCTGAAGTGAAGCATCGGAATCTATAACTAGTGTCACAGGAAAGGTTCAAAACATAGACAGTAAGATGAGTCAGTTTTCTTGTACTTAAGTCGGCGTTGTGCCTTTTGTATTTAATTCCGATGCAATTTCTGTGTTTCATCGTCAATAAGAAGGTCAGAGGGATACAGTAAACCAGAAGAGAAGCATCGGAAGCTATAACTGGTGTCACATGAATGGTTCAAACATAGACAGTAAGAAGAGTCAGTTTTCTTGTACTTAAGTCGGCATTGTGCCCTTTGCATTTAATTCCGATGCAATATCTGTGTTTCATCTTCAATAAGAAGGCCAGAGGGATACAGTAAGCCTGAAGTGAAGCATCGGAATCTATAACTAGTGTCACAGGAAAGGTTCAAAACAAAGACAGTAAGATGAGTCAGTTTTCTTGTACTTAAGTCGGCGTTGTGCCTTTTGTATTTAATTCCGATGCAATTTCTGTGTTTCATCGTCAGTAAGAAGGTCAGAGGGAGACAGTAAACCTGAAGAGAAGCATCGGAATCTATAACTAGTGTCACAGGAATGGTTCAAATCATAGACAGTAACAAGAGTCAGTTTTCTTGTACTTATGTGTTCATTGTGTCTTTTGTATTTAATTCCGATGCTATATCTGTGTTTCATCAACAATAAGAGGGTCAGAGGGATACAGTAAACCTGAAGTGAAGCATCGGAATTTATAACTAGTGTCACAGGAATGGTTCAAAACATAGACAGTAAGAAGAGTCAGTTTTCTTGTACTTATGTTGGCATTGTGCCTTTTGTATTTAACTCCGATGCAATGTCTGTGTTTCATCTTCAATAAGAAGGCCAGAGGGATACAGTAAACCTGAAGTGAAGCATCGGAATCTATAACTAGTGTCACAGGAAAGGTTCAAAACATAGACAGTAAGATGAGTCAGTTTTCTTGTACTTAAGTCGGCGTTGTGCCTTTTGTATTTAATTCCGATGCAATTTCTGTGTTTCATCGTCAATAAGAAGGTCAGAGGGCTACAGTAAACCTCAAGTGAAGCATCGGAATCTATAACTAGTGTCACAGGAATGTTTCAATCATAGACAGTAAGAGGAGTCAGTTTTCTTGTACTTAAGCCGGCATTGTGCATTTTGTATTTAATTCCGATGCAATTTCTGTGTTTCATCGTCGATAAGAAGGTCAGAGGGATACAGTAAACCTGAAGTGAAGCATCGGAATCTATAACTAGTGGTACATGAATGGTTCAAACATGGACAGTAAGAAGTGTCAGTTTTCTTGTACATAAGTCGGCATTGTGGCTTTTGTATTTAATTCCGATGAAAATTCTGTGTTTTATCGATAATAAGAAGGTCAGATGGATACAGTAAACCTGAAGTGAAGCATCAGGAACTATGCCTAGCGTCACATGAATGGTTCAAAACACAGACAGCAAGAAGAGTCTGTTTTCTTGTACTTAAGTCGGCATTGTGCCTTTTGTATTTAATTCCGATGCAATATCTGTGTTTCATCGTCAATAAGAAGGTCAGAGGGATACAGTAAACCTGAAGAGAAGCATCGGAATCTATAACTAGTGTCACAGGAATGGTTCAATCATAGACAGTAAGAGGAGTCAGTTTTCTTGTACTTATGTCGTTATTGTGCCTTTTGTATTTAATTCCGATGCAATTTCTGTGTTTCATCGTCGATAAGAAGGTCAGAGGGATACAGTAAACCTGAAGTGAAGCATCGGAATCTATAACTAGTGGTACATGAATGGTTCAAACATGGACAGTAAGAAGTGTCAGTTTTCTTGTACATAAGTCGGCATTGTGGCTTTTGTATTTAATTCCGATGAAAATTCTGTGTTTTATCGATAATAAGAAGGTCAGATGGATACAGTAAACCTGAAGTGAAGCATCTGGAACTATGCCTAGCGTCACATGAATGGTTCAAAACACAGACAGCAAGAAGAGTCTGTTTTCTTGTACTTAAGTCGGCATTGTGCCTTTTGTATTTAATTCCGATGCAATATCTGTGTTTCATCGTCAATAAGAAGGTCAGAGGGATACAGTAAACCTGAAGAGAAGCATCGGAATCTATAACTAGTGTCACAGGAATGGTTCAATCATAGACAGTAAGAGGAGTCAGTTTTCTTGTACTTATGTCGTTATTGTGCCTTTTGTATTTAATTCCGATGCAATTTCTGTGTTTCATCGTCGATAAGAAGGTCAGAGGGATACAGTAAACCAGAAGTGAAGCATCGGAATCTATAATTAGTGTCACATGAATGGTTCAAAACACAGACAGTAAGAAGAGTCTGTTTTCTTGTACTTAAGTCGGCATTTTGCCTTTTGTATTTAATTCCGATGCAATTTCTGTGTTTCTTCGTCGATATGAAGGTCAGAGGGATACAGTAAACCTGAAGTGAAGCATCGGAATCTATAACTAGTGTCACAGGAACTTTTCAAAACATGGACAGTAAGAAGAGTCAGTTTTCGTGTACTTAAGTCGGCATTGTGCCTTTTGTATTTAATTCCGATGCAATTTCTGTTTTTCATCGTCAATAAGATGGTCAGAGGGATACAGTAAACCTCAAGTGAAGCATCGGAATCTATAACTAGTGTCACAAAAACGGTTCAATCATAGACAGTAAGAAGAGTCAGTTTTTTTGTACTTAAGTCGGCATTGTGCCTTTTGTATTTAATTCCGATGCAATTTCTGTGTTTCATCGTCAATAAGAAAGGTCAGAGGGATACAGTAAACCTGAAGAGAAGCATCGGAATCTATAACTAGTGTAATAGGAATGATTCAAAACATAGACAGTAAGAAGAGTCAGTTTTATTGTACTTATGTAGGCATTGTGCCTTTTGTATTTAATTCCGATGCTATATCTGTGTTTCATCAACAATAAAATGGTCAGAGGGATACAGTAAACCTGAAGTGAAGCATCGGAATCTATAACTAGTGTCACATGAATGGTTCAAACATAGACAGTAAGAAGAGTCAGTTTTCTTGTACTTAAGTCAGCATTGTGTCCTTTGTATTTAATTCCGATGCAATATCTGTGTTTCATCTTCAATAAGAAGGTCAGAGGGATACAGTAAACCTGAAGTGAAGCATCGGAATCTATAACTAGTGTCACAGGAAAGGTTCAAAACATAGACAGTAAGATGAGTCAGTTTTCTTGTACATAAGTCGGCGTTGTGCCTTTTGTATTTAATTCCGATGCAATTTCTGTGTTTCATCGTCAATAAGAAGATCAGAGGGATACAGTAAACCAGAAGAGAAGCATCGGAATCTATAACTAGTGTCACAGGAATGGTTCAAATCATAGACAGTAAGAAGAGTCTGTTTTCTTGTACTTATGTCGGCATTGTGCCTTTTGTATTTAATTCCGATGCAATTTCTGTGTTTCATCGTCGATAAGAAGGTCAGAGGGATACAGTAAACCTGAAGTGAAGCATCGGAATCTATAACTAGTGTCACATGAATGGTTCAAAACACAGACAGTAAGAAGAGTCTGTTTTCTTGTACTTAGGTCGGCATTGTGCCTTTTGTATTTAATTCCGATGCAATTTCTGTGTTTTATCGTCAATAAGAAGGTCAGAGGGAAACAGTAAACCTGAAGAGAAGCATCGGAATCTATAACTAGTGTCACAGGAATGGTTCAAATCATAGACAGTAAGAAGAGTCAGTTTTCTTGTACTTATGTAGGCATTGTGCCTTTTGTATTTAAATTCGATGCTATATCTGTGTTTCATCAACAATAAGATGGTCAGAGGGATACAGTAAACCTGAAGTGAAGCATCGGAAGCTATAACTGGTGTCACATGAATGGTTCAAACATAGACAGTAAGAAGAGTCAGTTTTCTTGTACTTAAGTCGGCATTGTGCCCTTTGCATTTAATTCCGATGCAATATCTGTGTTTCATCTTCAATAAGAAGGCCAGAGGGATACAGTAAACCTGAAGTGAAGCATCGGAATCTATAACTAGTGTCACAGGAAAGGTTCAAAACATAGACAGTAAGATGAGTCAGTTTTCTTGTACTTAAGTCGGCGTTGTGCCTTTTGTATTTAATTCCGATGCAGTTTCTGTGTTTCATCGTCAATAAGAAGGTCAGAGGGAGACAGTAAACCTGAAGAGAAGCATCGGAATCTATAACTAGTGTCACAGGAATGGTTCAAAACATAGACAGTAAGAAGAGTCAGTTTTCTTGTACTTATGTTGGCATTGTGCCTTTTGTATTTAACTCCGATGCAATGTCTGTGTTTCATCTTCAATAAGAAGGCAAGAGGGATACAGTAAACCTGAAGTGAAGCATCGGAATCTATAACTAGTGTCACAGGAAAGGTTCAAAACATAGACAGTAAGATGAGTCAGTTTTCTTGTACTTAAGTCGGCGTTGTGCCTTTTGTATTTAATTCCGATGCAATTTCTGTGTTTCATCGTCAATAAGAAGGTCAGAGGGCTACAGTAAACCTAAAGTGAAGCATCGGAATCTATAACTAGTGTCACAGGAATGTTTCAATCATAGACAGTAAGAGGAGTCAGTTTTCTTGTACTTAAGTCGGCATTGTGCCTTTTGTATTTAATTCCGATGCAATTTCTGTGTTTCATCGTCGATAAGAAGGTCAGAGGGATACAGTAAACCTGAAGTGAAGCATCGGAATCTATAACTAGTGGTACATGAATGGTTCAAACATGGACAGTAAGAAGTGTCAGTTTTCTTGTACGTAAGTCGGCATTGTGGCTTTTGTATTTAATTCCGATGAAAATTCTGTGTTTTATCGATAATAAGAAGGTCAGATGGATACAGTAAACCTGAAGTGAAGCATCGGAAACTATGCCTAGCGTCACATGAATGGTTCAAAACACAGACAGCAAGAAGAGTCTGTTTTCTTGTACTTAAGTCGGCATTGTGCCTTTTGTATTTAATTCCGATGCAATTTCTATGTTTCATCGATAATAAGAAGGTCAGATGGATACAGTAAACCTGAAGTGAAGCATCGGAATCTATAACTAGTGTAACAGGAATGGTTCAAAACATAGACAGTAAGAAGAGTCAGTTTTATTGTACTTATGTAGGCATTGTGCCTTTTGTATTTAATTCCGATGCAATTTCTGTGTTTCATCTTCAATAAGAAGGTCAGAGGGATACAGTAAACCTGAAGTGAAGCATCGGAATCTATAACTAGTGTCACAGGAAAGGTTCAAAACATAGACAGTAAGATGAGTCAGTTTCTTGTACTTAAGTCGGCGTTGTGCCTTTTGTATTTAATTCCGATGCAATTTCTGTGTTTCATCGTCAATAAGAAGGTCAGAGGGATACAGTAAACCAGAAGAGAAGCATCGGAATCTATAACTAGTGTCACAGGAATGGTTCAAATCATAGACAGTAAGAAGAGTCTGTTTTCTTGTACTTAAGTCGGCATTGTGCCTTTTGTATTTAATTCCGATGCAATTTCTGTCTTTCATCGTCGATAAGAAGGTCAGAGGGATACAGTAAACCTGAAGTGAAGCATCGGAATCTATAACTAGTGTCACATGAATGGTTCAAAACACAGACAGTAAGAAGAGTCTCTTTTCTTGTACTTAAGTCGGCATTGTGCCTTTTGTATTTAATTCCGATGCAATTTCTGTGTTTCATCGTCGATAAGAAGGTCAGAGGGATACAGTAAACCTGAAGTGAAGCATCGGAATCTATAACTAGTGGTACATGAATGGTTCAAACATGGACAGTAAGAAGTGTCAGTTTTCTTGTACGTAAGTCGGCATTGTGGCTTTTGTATATAATTCCGATGAAAATTCTGTGTTTTATCGATAATAAGAAGGTCAGATGGATACAGTAAACCTGAAGTGAAGCATCGGAAACTATGCCTAGCGTCACATGAATGGTTCAAAACACAGACAGCAAGAAGAGTCTGTTTTCTTGTACTTAAGTCGGCATTGTGCCTTTTGTATTTAATTCCGATGCAATATCTGTGTTTCATCGTCAATAAGAAGGTCAGAGGGATACAGTAAACCTGAAGAGAAGCATCGGAATCTATAACTAGTGTCACAGGAATGGTTCAATCATAGACAGTAAGAGGAGTCAGTTTTCTTGTACTTAAGTCGTTATTGTGCCTTTTGTATTTAATTCCGATGCAATTTCTGTGTTTCATCGTCGATAAGAAGGTCAGAGGGATACAGTAAACCAGAAGTGAAGCATCGGAATCTATAACTAGTGTCACATGAATGGTTCAAACATAGACAGTAAGAAGAGTCAGTTTTTTTGTACTTACGTCGGCATTGTGCATTTTGTATTTAATTCCGATGCAAAGTCTGTGTTCCATCGATAATAAGAAGGTCTAATGGATACAGTAAACCTGAAGTGAAACATCGGATGCTATGCCTAGTGTCACATGAATGGTTCAAAACACTGACAGTAAGAAGAGTCTGTTTTCTTGTACTTAAGTCGGCATTGTGCCCTTTGCATTTAATTCCGATGCAATATCTGTGTTTCATCTTAAATAAGCAGGCCAGAGGGATACAGTAAACCTGAAGTGAAGCATCGGAATCTATAACTAGTGTCACAGGAAAGGTTCAAAACATAGACAGTAAGAAGAGTCAGTTTTCTTGCACTTATGTAGGCATTGTGCCTTTTGTATTTAAATCCGATGCTATATCTGTGTTTCATCAACAATAAGATGGTCAGAGGGATACAGTAAACCTGAAGTAAAGCATCGGAAGCTATAACTGGTGTCACATGAATGGTTCAAACATTGACAGTAAGAAGAGTCAGTTTTCTTGTACTTAAGTCGGCATTGTGCCCTTTGCATTTAATTCCGATGCAATATCTGAGTTTCATCTTCAATAAGAAGGCCAGAGGGATACAGTAAACCTGAAGTGAAGCATCGGAATCTATAACAAGTGTCACAGGAAAGGTTCAAAACATAGACAGTAAGATGAGTCAGTTTTCTTGTACTTAAGTCGGCGTTGTGCCTTTTGTATTTAATTCCGATGCAATTTCTGTGTTTCATCGTCAATAAGAAGGTCAGAGGGAGACAGTAAACCTGAAGAGAAGCATCGGAATCTATAACTAGTGTCACAGGAATGGTTCAAATCATAGACAGTAAGAAGAGTCAGTTTTCTTGTACTTATGTAGGCATTGTGTCTTTTGTATTTAATTCCGATGCTATATCTGTGTTTCATCAACAATAAGAGGGTCAGAGGGATATAGTAAACCTGAAGTGAAGCATCGGAATTTATAACTAGTGTCACAGGAATGGTTCAAAACATAGAGAGTAAGAAGAGTCAGTTTTCTTGTACTTATGTTGGCATTGTGCCTTTTGTATTTAACTCCGATGCAATGTCTGTGTTTCATCTTCAATAAGAAGGCCAGAGGGATACAGTAAACCTGAAGTGAAGCATCGGAAACTATGCCTAGCGTCACATGAATGGTCCAAAACACAGACAGCAAGAAGAGTCTGTTTTCTTGTACTTAAGTCGGCATTGTGCCTTTTGTATTTAATTCCGATGCAATAGCTGTGTTTCATCGTCAATAAGAAGGTCAGAGGGATACAGTAAACCTGAAGTGAAGCATCGGAATCTATAACTAGTGGTACATGAATGGTTCAAACATGGACAGTAGGAAGTGTCAGTTTTCTTGTACATAAGTCGGCATTGTGGCTTTTGTATTTAATTCCGATGAAAATTCTGTGTATTATCGATAATAAGAAGGTCAGATGGATACAGTAAACCTGAAGTGAAGCATCGGAAACTATGCCTAGCGTCACATGAATGGTTCAAAACACAGACAGCAAGAAGAGTCTGTTTTCTTGTACTTAAGTCGGCATTGTGCCTTTTGTATTTAATTCCGATGCAATATCTGTGTTTCATCGTCAATAAGAAGGTCAGAGGGATACAGTAAACCTGAAGAGAAGCATCGGAATCTATAACTAGTGTCACAGGAATGGTTCAATCATAGAGAGTAAGAGGAGTCAGTTTTCTTGTACTTAAGTCGGCATTGTGCCTTTTGTATTTAATTCCGATGCAATTTCTATGTTTCATCGATAATAAGAAGGTCAGATGGATACAGTAAACCTGACGTGAAGCATCGGAATCTATAACTAGTGTAACAGGAATGGTTCAAAACATAGACAGTAAGAAGAGTCAGTTTTATTGTACTTATGTAGGCATTGTGCCTTTTGTATTTAATTCCGATGCAATTTCTGTGTTTCATCTTCAATAAGAAGGTCAGAGGGATACAGTAAACCTGAAGTGAAGCATCGGAATCTATAACTAGTGTCACAGGAAAGGTTCAAAACATAGACAGTAAGATGAGTCAGTTTTCTTGTACTTAAGTCGGCGTTGTGCCTTTTGTATTTAATTCCGATGCAATTTCTGTGTTTCATCGTCAATAAGAAGGTCAGAGGGATACAGTAAACCAGAAGAGAAGCATCGGAATCTATAACTAGTGTCACAGGAATGGTTCAAATCATAGACAGTAAGAAGAGTCTGTTTTCTTGTACTTAAGCCAGCATTGTGCCCTTTGTATTTAAACCCGATACAATATCTGTGTTTCATGTTCAATAAGAAGGTCAGAGGGATACAGTAAACCTGAAGTGAAGCATCGGAATCTATAACTAGTGTCACAGAAAAAGGTTCAAAACAAAGACAGTAAGATGAGTCAGTTTTCTTGTACTTAAGTCGGCGTTGTGCCTTTTGTATTTAATTCCGATGCAATTTCTGTGTTTCATCGTCAATAAGAAGGTCAGAGGGATACAGTAAACCAGAAGAGAAGCATCGGAATCTATAACTAGTGTCACAGGAATGGTTCAAATCATAGACAGTAAGAAGAGTCTGTTTTCTTGTACTTAAGTCGGCGTTGTGCCTTTTGTATTTAATTCCGATGCTATATCTGTGTTTCATCAACAATAAAATGGTCAGAGGGATACAGTAAACCTGAAGTGAAGCATCGGAATCTATAACTAGTGTCACATGAATGGTTCAAACATAGACAGTAAGAAGAGTCAGTTTTCTTGTACTTAAGTCAGCATTGTGCCCTTTGTATTTAATTCCGATGCAATATCTGTGTTTCATCTTCAATAAGAAGGTCAGAGGGATACAGTAAACCTGAAGTGAAGCATCGGAATCTATAACTAGTGTCACAGGAAAGGTTCAAAACATAGACAGTAAGATGAGTCAGTTTTCTTGTACTTAAGTCGGCGTTGTGCCTTTTGTATTTAATTCCGATGCAATTTCTGAGTTTCATCGTCAATAAGAAGGTCAGAGGGATACAGTAAACCAGAAGAGAAGCATCGGAAGCTATAACTGGTGTCACATGAATGGTTCAAACATAGACAGTAAGAAGAGTCAGTTTTCTTGTACTTAAGTCGGCATTGTGCCCTTTGCATTTAATTCCGATGCAATATCTGTGTTTCATCTTCAATAAGAAGGCCAGAGGGATACAGTAAACCTGAAGTGAAGCATCGGAATCTATAACTAGTGTCACAGGAAAGGTTCAAAACATAGACAGTAAGATGAGTCAGTTTTCTTGTACTTAAGTCGGCGTTGTGCCTTTTGTATTTAATTCCGATGCAATTTCTGTGTTTCATCGTCAGTAAGAAGGTCAGAGGGAGACAGTAAACCTGAAGAGAAGCATCGGAATCTATAACTAGTGTCACAGGAATGGTTCAAATCATAGACAGTAAGAAGAGTCAGTTTTCTTGTACTTATGTAGGCATTGTGTCTTTTGTATTTAATTCCGATGCTATATCTGTGTTTCATCAACAATAAGAGGGTCAGAGGGATACAGTAAACCTGAAGTGAAGCATCGGAAATTATAACTAGTGTCACAGGAATGGTTCAAACATAGACAGTAAGAAGAGTCAGTTTTCTTGTACTTATGTTGGCATTGTGCCTTTTGTATTTAACCCCGATGCAATGTCTGTGTTTCATCTTCAATAAGAAGGCCAGAGGGATACAGTAAACCTGAAGTGAAGCATCGGAATCTATAACTAGTGTCACAGGAAGGGTTCAAAACATAGACAGTAAGATGAGTCAGTTTTCTTGTACTTAAGTCGGCGTTGTGCCTTTTGTATTTAATTCAGATGCAATTTCTGTGTTTCATCGTCAATAAGAAGGTCAGAGGGCTACAGTAAACCTCAAGTGAAGCATCGGAATCTATAACTAGTGTCACAGGAATGTTTCAATCATAGACAGTAAGAGGAGTCAGTTTTCTTGTACTTAAGCCGGCATTGTGCATTTTGTATTTAATTCCGATGCAATTTCTGTGTTTCATCGTCGATAAGAAGGTCAGAGGGATACAGTAAACCTGAAGTGAAGCATCGGAATCTATAACTAGTGGTACATGAATGGTTCAAACATGGACAGTAAGAAGTGTCAGTTTTCTTGTACATAAGTCGGCATTGTGGCTTTTGTATTTAATTCCGATGAAAATTCTGTGTTTTATCGATAATAAGAAGGTCAGATGGATACCGTAAACCTGAAGTGAAGCATCAGGAACTATGCCTAGCGTCACATGAATGGTTCAAAACACAGACAGCAAGAAGAGTCTGTTTTCTTGTACTTAAGTCGGCATTGTGCCTTTTGTATTTAATTCCGATGCAATATCTGTGTTTCATCGTCAATAAGAAGGTCAGAGGGATACAGTAAACCTGAAGAGAAGCATCGGAATCTATAACTAGTGTCACAGGAATGGTTCAATCATAGACAGTAAGAGGAGTCAGTTTTCTTGTACTTAAGTCGTTATTGTGCCTTTTGTATTTAATTCCGAACCAATTTCTGTGTTTCATCGTCGATAAGAAGGTCAGAGGGATACAGTAAACCAGAAGTGAAGCATCGGAATCTATAACTAGTGTCACATGAATGGTTCAAAACACAGACAGTAACAAGAGTCTGTTTTCTTGTACTTAAGTCGGCATTTTGCCATTTGTATTTAATTCCGATGCAATTTCTGTGTTTCTTCGTCGATATGAAGGTCAGAGGGATACAGTAAACCTGAAGTGAAGCATCGGAATCTATAACTAGTGTCACAGGAACTTTTTAAAACATAGACAGTAAGAAGAGTCAGTTTTCGTGTACTTAAGTCGGCATTGTGCCTTTTGTATTTAATTCCGATGCAATTTCTGTTTTTCATCGTCAATAAGATGGTCAGAGGGATACAGTAAACCTCAAGTGAAGCATCGGAATCTATAACTAGTGTCACAAAAACGGTTCAATCATAGACAGTAAGAAGAGTCAGTTTTTTTGTACTTAAGTCGGCATTGTGCCTTTTGTATTTAATTCCGATGCAATTTCTGTGTTTCATCGTCAATAAGAAAGGTCAGAGGGATACAGTAAACCTGAAGAGAAGCATCGGAATCTATAACTAGTGTAACAGGAATGGTTCAAAACATAGACAGTAAGAAGAGTCAGTTTTATTGTACTTATGTAGGCATTGTGCCTTTTGTATTTAATTCCGATGCTATATCTGTGTTTCATCAACAATAAAATGGTCTGAGGGATACAGTAAACCTGAAGTGAAGCATCGGAATCTATAACTAGTGTCACATGAATGGTTCAAACATAGACAGTAAGAAGAGTCAGTTTTCTTGTACTTAAGTCAGCATTGTGCCCTTTGTATTTAATTCCGATGCAATATCTGTGTTTCATCTTCAATAAGAAGGTCAGAGGGATACAGTAAACCTGAAGTGAAGCATCGGAATCTATAACTAGTGTCACAGGAAAGGTTCAAAACATAGACAGTAAGATGAGTCAGTTTTCTTGTACTTAAGTCGGCGTTGTGCCTTTTGTATTTAATTCCGATGCAATTTCTGTGTTTCATCGTCAATAAGAAGATCAGAGGGATACAGTAAACCAGAAGAGACACATCGGAATCTATAACTAGTGTCACAGGAATGGTTCAAATCATAGACAGTAAGAAGAGTCTGTTTTCTTGTACTTAAGTCGGCATTGTGCCTTTTGTATTTAATTCCGATGCAATTTCTGTGTTTCATCGTCGATAAGAAGGTCAGAGGGATACAGTAAACCTGAAGTGAAGCATCGGAATCTATAACTAGTGTCACATGAATGGTTCAAAACACAGACAGTAAGAAGAGTCTGTTTTTTGTACTTAGGTCGGCATTGTGCCTTTTGTATTTAATTCCGATGCAATTTCTGTGTTTTATCGTCAATAAGAAGGTCAGAGGGAAACAGTAAACCTGAAGAGAAGCATCGGAATCTATAACTAGTGTCACAGGAATGGTTCAAATCATAGACAGTAAGAAGAGTCAGTTTTCTTGTACTTATGTAGGCATTGTGCCTTTTGTATTTAAATTCGATGCTATATCTGTGTTTCATCAACAATAAGATGGTCAGAGGGATACAGTAAACCTGAAGTGAAGCATCGGAAGCTATAACTGGTGTCACATGAATGGTTCAAACATAGACAGTAAGAAGAGTCAGTTTTCTTGTACTTAAGTCGGCATTGTGCCCTTTGCATTTAATTCCGATGCAATATCTGTGTTTCATCTTCAATAAGAAGGCCAGAGGGATACAGTAAACCTGAAGTGAAGCATCGGAATCTATAACTAGTGTCACAGGAAAGGTTCAAAACATAGACAGTAAGATGAGTCAGTTTTCTTGTACTTAAGTCGGCGTTGTGCCTTTTGTATTTAATTCCGATGCAGTTTCTGTGTTTCATCGTCAATAAGAAGGTCAGAGGGAGACAGTAAACCTGAAGAGAAGCATCGGAATCTATAACTAGTGTCACAGGAATGGTTCAAAACATAGACAGTAAGAAGAGTCAGTTTTCTTGTACTTATGTTGGCATTGTGCCTTTTGTATTTAACTCCGATGCAATGTCTGTGTTTCATCTTCAATAAGAAGGCCAGAGGGATACAGTAAACCTGAAGTGAAGCATCGGAATCTATAACTAGTGTCACAGGAAAGGTTCAAAACACAGACAGTAAGATGAGTCAGTTTTCTTGTACTTAAGTCGGCGTTGTGCCTTTTGTATTTAATTCCGATGCAATTTCTGTGTTTCATCGTCAATAAGAAGGTCAGAGGGCTACAGTAAACCTCAAGTGAAGCATCGGAATCTATAACTAGTGTCACAGGAATGTTTCAATCATAGACAGTAAGAGGAGTCAGTTTTCTTGTACTTAAGTCGGCATTGTGCCTTTTGTATTTAATTCCGATGCAATTTCTGTGTTTCATCGTCGATAAGAAGGTCAGAGGGATACAGTAAACCTGAAGTGAAGCATCGGAATCTATAACTAGTGGTACATGAATGGTTCAAACATGGACAGTAAGAAGTGTCAGTTTTCTTGTACATAAGTCGGCATTGTGGCTTTTGTATTTAATTCCGATGAAAATTCTGTGTTTTATCGATAATAAGTAGCTCAGATGGATACAGTAAACCTGAAGTGAAGCATCGGAAACTATGCCTAGCGTCACATGAATGGTTCAAAACACAGACAGCAAGAAGAGTGTGTTTTCTTGTACTTAAGTCGGCATTGTGCCTTTTGTATTTAATTCCGATGCAAATTCTGTGTTTTATCGATAATAAGAAGGTCAGATGGATACAGTATACATGAAGTGAAGCATCGGAAGCTATGCCTAGTGTCACGTGAATGGTTCAAAACACAGACAGTAAGAAGAGTCTGTTTTCTTGTACTTAAGTCGGCCTTGTGCCTTTTGTATTTAATTCCGATGCAATTTCTGTGTTTCATCGTCGATATGGAGGTCAGAGGGATACAGTAAACCTGAAGTGAAGCATCGGAATCTATAACTAGTGTCACAGGAACGGTTCAAAACATAGACAGTAAGAAGAGTTAGTTTTCGTGTACTTAAGTCGGCATTGTGCCTTTTGTATTTAATTCCGATGCAATTTCTGTTTTTCATCGTCAATAAGATGGTCAGAGGGATACAGTAAACCTCAAGTGAAGCATCGGAATCTATAACTAGTGTCACAAAAACGGTTCAATCATAGACAGTAAGAAGAGTCAGTTTTTTTGTACTTAAGTCGGCATTGTGCCTTTTGTATTCAATTCCGATGCAATTTCTGTGTTTCATCGTCAATAAGAAAGGTCAGAGGCATACAGTAAACCTGAAGAGAGGAATCGGAATCTATAACTAGTGTAACAGGAATGGTTCAAAACATAGACAGTAAGAAGAGTCAGTTTTATTGTACTTATGTAGGCATTGTGCCTTTTGTATTTAATTCCGATGCTATATCTGTGTTTCATCAACAATAAAATGGTCAGAGGGATACAGTAAACCTGAAGTGAAGCATCGGAATCTATAACTAGTGTCACAAAAACGGTTCAATCATAGACAGTAAGAAGAGTAAGTTTTTTTGTACTTAAGTCGGCATTGTGCATTTTGTATTTAATTCCGATGCAAAGTCTGTGTTCCATCGTCGATATGAAGGTCAGAGGGATACAGTAAACCTGAAGTGAAGCATCGGAATCTATAACTAGTGGTACATGAATGGTTCAAACATGGACAGTAAGAAGTGTCAGTTTTCTTGTACATAAGTCGGCATTGTGGCTTTTGTATATAATTCCGATGCAAATTCTGTGTTTTATCGATAATAAGAAGGTCTAATGGATACAGTAAACCTGAAGTGAAGCATCGGATGCTATGCCTAGTGTCACATGAATGGTTCAAAACACTGACAGTAAGAAGAGTCTGTTTTCTTGTACTTAAGTCGGCATTGTGCCCTTTGCATTTAATTCCGATGCAATATCTGTGTTTCATCTTAAATAAGTAGGCCAGAGGGATACAGTAAACCTGAAGTGAAGCATCGGAATCTATAACTAGTGTCACAGGAAAGGTTCAAAACATAGACAGTAAGAAGAGTCAGTTTTCTTGTACTTACGTAGGCATTGTGCCTTTTGTATTTAAATCCGACGCTATATCTGTGTTTCATCAACAATAAGATGGGCAGAGGGATACAGTAAACCTGAAGTGAAGCATCGGAAGCTATAACTGGTGTCACATGAATGGTTCACACATAGACAGTAAGAAGAGTCAGTTTTCTTGTACTTAAGTCGGCATTGTGCCCTTTGCATTTAATTCCGATGCAATATCTGTGTTTCATCTTCAATAAGAAGGCCAGAGGGATACAGTAAACCTGAAGTGAAGCATCGGAATCTATAACTAGTGTCACAGGAAAGGTTCAAAACATAGACAGTAAGATGAGTCAGTTTTCTTGTACTTAAGTTGGCGTTGTGCCTTTTGTATTTAATTCCGACGCAATTTCTGTGTTTCATCGTCAATAAGAAGGTCAGAGGGAGACAGTAAACCTGAAGAGAAGCATCGGAATCTATAACTAGTGGTACATGAATGGTTCAAACATGGACAGTAAGAAGTGTCAGTTTTCTTGTACATAAGTCGGCATTGTGGCTTTTGTATTTAATTCCGATGAAAATTCTGTGTTTTATCGATAATAAGAAGGTCAGATGGATACAGTAAACCTGAAGTGAAGCATCGGAAACTATGCCTAGCGTCACATGAATGGTTCAAAACACAGACAGCAAGAAGAGTCTGTTTTCTTGTACTTAAGTCGGCATTGTGCCTTTTGTATTTAATTCCGATGCAATATCTGTGTTTCATCGTCAATAAGAAGGTCAGAGGGATACAGTAAACCTGAAGAGAAGCATCGGAATCTATAACTAGTGTCACAGGAATGGTTCAATCATAGACAGTAAGAGGAGTCAGTTTTCTTGTACTTAAGTCGGCATTGTGCCTCTTGTATTTAATTCCGATGCAATTTCTGTGTTTCATCGTCGATAAGAAGGTCAGAGGGATACAGTAAACCAGAAGTGAAGCATCGGAATCTATAACTAGTGTCACATGAATGGTTCAAACATAGACAGTAAGAACTATCAGTTTTCTTGTACATATGTCGGCATTGTGCCTTTTGTATTTATTTCCGATGCAAATTCTGTGTTTTATCGATAATAAGAAGGTCAGATGGATACAGTATACATGAAGTGAAGCATCGGAAGCTATGTCTAGTGTCACATGAATGGTTCAAAACACAGACAGTAAGAAGAGTCTGTTTTCTCGTACTTAAGTCGGCATTGTGCCTTTTGTATTTAATTACGATGCAATTTCTGTGTTTCATCGTCGATATGAAGGTCAGAGGGATACAGTAAACCTGAAGTGAAGCATCGGAATCTATAACTAGTGTCACAGGAACGGTTCAAAACATAGACAGTAAGAAGAGTCAGTTTTCGTGTACTTAAGTCGGCATTGTGCCTTTTGTATTTAATTCCGATGCAATTTCTGTTTTTCATCGTCAATAAGAAGGTCAGAGGGATACAGTAAACCTCAAGTGAAGCATCGGAATCTATAACTAGTGTCACAAAAACGGTTCAATCATAGACAGTAAGAAGAGTCAGTTTTTTTGCACTTAAGTCGGCATTGTGCATTTTGTATTTAATTCCGATGCAAAGTCTGTGTTCCATCGATAATAAGAAGGTCTAATGGATACAGTAAACCTGAAGTGAAGCATCGGATGCTATGCCTAGTGTCACATGAATGGTTCAAAACACTGACAGTAAGAAGAGTCTGTTTTCTTGTACTTCAGTCGGCATTGTGCCTTTTGTATTTAATTCCGATGCAATATCTGTGTTTCATCTTCAATAAGAAGGTCAGAGGGATACAGTAAACCTGAAGTGAAGCATCGGAATCTATAACTAGTGGCACAGGAAAGGTTCAAAACATAGACAATAAGATGAGTCAGTTTTCTTGTACTTAAGTTCGCGTTGTAGCTTTTGGATTTAATTCCCATGCAATTTCTGTGTTTCATCGTTAATACGAAGGTCATAGGGATACAGTAAACCTGAAGTGAAGCATCGGAATCTATAACTAGTGTCACAGGAGTGGTTCAAAACATAGACAATATGATGAGTCAGTTTTCTTGTACTTAAGTCGGCATTGTGCCTTTTGTATTTATCTCCGATGCAATATCTGTGTTTCATCGTCAATAAGAAGGTAAGAGGGATACAGTTAACCTGAAGTAAAGCATCGGAATCTATAACTAGTGTCACAGGAATGGTTCAAAACATAGACAGTAAGAAAAGTCAGTTTTCTTGTACTTAAGTCGGCATTGTGCCTTTTGTATTTAATTCCGATGCAATTTCTGTGTTTCATCGTCAATTACAAGGTCAGAGGGATACAGTAAACCTGAAGTGAGGCATCGGAATCTATAACTAGTGTCACAGGAATGGTTCAAACATAAACAGTAAGGAGAATCAGTTTTCTTGTACATCAGTCGGCATTGTGCCTTTTGTATTTAATTCCGATGCAATTTCTGTGTTTCATCGTCAATAAGAAGGTCAGAGGGTTACAGTAAACCTGAAGTGAAGCATTGGACTCTATAATTAGTGTCACATGAATGGTTCAAAACATAGACAGTAAGAAGAGTCAGTTTTCTTGTACTGAAGTCGGCATTGTGCCTTTTGTATTTGATTACGATGCAATACCTGTGTTTCATCGTCAATAAGAAGGTCAGAGGGATACAGTAAACCTGAAGTGAAGCATCGGAATCTATAACTAGTGTCACAGGAATGGTTCAAAACCTAGGCAGTAAGAAGATTCAGTTTTCTTGTACTTAAGTCGGCATTGTGCCTTTTGTATTTAATTCCGATGCAATTTCTGTGTTTCATCGTCAATAAGACGGTCAGAGGGATACAGTAAACCTGAAGTGAAGCATCGGAAGCTATGCCTAGTGTCACATGAATGGTTCAAAACACAGACAGTAAGAAGAGTCTGTTTTCTTGTACTTAAGTCGGCATTGTGCCTTTTGTATTTAATTCCGATGCAATTTCTGTGTTTTATCGTCAATCAGAAGGTCAGAGGGATACAGTAAACCTGAAGAGAAGCATCGGAATCTATAACTAGTGTCACAGGAATGGTTCAAATCATAGACAGTAAGAAGAGTCAGTTTTCTTGTACTTATGTAGGCATTGTGTCTTTTGTATTTACTTCCGATGCTATATCTGTGTTTCATCAACAATAAGATGGTCAGAGGGATATAGTAAACCTGAAGTGAAGCATCGGAATCTATAACTAGTGTCACAGGAATGGTTCAAAACATAGACAGTAAGAAGAGTCAGTTTTCGTGTACTTAAGTAGGCATTGTGCCTTTTGTATTTAACTCCGATGCAATGTCTGTGTTTCATCTTCAATAAGAAGGCCAGAGGGATACAGTAAACCTGAAGTGAAGGATCGGAAACTATGCCTAGCGTCACATGAATGGTTCAAATCACAGACAGCAAGAAGACTCTGGTATCTTGTACTTAAGTCGGCATTGTGCCTTTTGTATTTAATTCCGATGCAATATCTGTGTTTCATCGTCAATAAGAAGGTCAGAGGGATACAGTAAACCTGAAGTGAAGCATCGGAATCTATAACTGGTGGTACATGAATGGTTCAAACATGGACAGTAAGAAGTGTCAGTTTTCTTGTACATAAGTCGGCATTGTGGCTTTTGTATTTAATTCCGATGAAAATTCTGTGTTTTATCGATAATAAGAAGGTCAGATGGATACAGTAAACCTGAAGTGAAGCATCGGAAACTATGCCTAGCGTCACATGAATGGTTCAAAACACAGACAGCAAGAAGAGTCTGTTTTCTTGTACTTAAGTCGGCATTGTGCCTTTTGTATTTAATTCCGATGCAATATCTGTGTTTCATCGTCAATAAGAAGGTCAGAGGGATACAGTAAACCAGAAGAGAAGCATCGGAATCTATAACTAGTGTCACAGGAATGGTTCAATCATAGACAGTAAGAGGAGTCAGTTTTCTTGTACTTAAGTCGGCATTGTGCCTCTTGTATTTAATTCCGATGCTATTTCTGTGTTTCATCGTCGATAAGAAGGTCAGAGGGATACAGTAAACCAGAAGTGAAGCATCGGAATCTATAACTGGTGTCACAGGAAAGGTTCAAAACATAGACAGTAAGATGAGTCAGTTTTCTTGTACTTAAGTCGGCGTTGTGCCTTTTGTATTTAATTCCGATGCAATTTCTGTGTTTCATCGTCAATAAGAAGGTCAGAGGGAGACAGTAAACCTGAAGAGAAGCATTGGAATCTATAACTAGTGTCACAGGAATGGTTCAAACCATAGACAGTAAGAAGAGTCTGTTTTCTTGTACTTAAGTCGGCATTGTGCCTTTTGTATTTAATTCCGATGCAATTTCTGTGTTTCATCGTCGATATGTAGGTCAGAGGGATACAGTAAACCTGAAGTGAAGCATCGGAATCTATAACTAGTGTCACAGGAACGGTTCAAAACATAGACAGTAAGAAGAGTCAGTTTTCGTGTACTTAAGTCGGCATTGTGCCTTTTGTATTTAATTCCGATGCAATTTCTGTTTTTCATCGTCAATAAGAAGGTCAGAGGGATACAGTAAACCTCAAGTGAAGCATCGGAATCTATAACTAGTGTCACAAAAACGGTTCAATCATAGACAGTAAGAAGAATCAGTTTTTTTTGTACTTAAGTCGGCATTGTGCATTTTGTATTTAATTCCGATGCAAAGTCTGTGTTCCATCGATAATAAGAAGGTCTAATGGATACAGTAAACCTGAAGTGAAGCATCGGATGCTATGCCTAGTGTCACATGAATGGTTCAAAACACTGACAGTAAGAAGAGTCTGTTTTCTTGTACTTAAGTCGGCATTGTGCCTTTTGTATTTAATTCCGATGTAATTTCTGTGTTTCATCGACAATAAGAAGGTCAGAGGGATACAGTAAACCTGAAGAGAAGCATCGGAATCTATAACTAGTGTAACAGGAATGGTTCAAATCATAGACACTAAGAAGAGTCAATTTTCTTGTACTTATGTAGGCATTGTGCCTTTTATATTTAATTCCGATGCTATATCTGTGTTTCATCAACTATAAGATGGTCAGAGGGATACAGTAAACCTGAAGTGAAGCATCGGAATCTATAACTAGTGTCACATGAATGATTCAAACATAGACAGTAAGAAGAGTCAGTTTTCTTGTTCTTAAGTAGGCATTGTGCCCATTGTATTTAATTCCGATGCAATATCTGTGTTTCATCTTCAATAAGAAGGTCAGAGGGATACAGTAAACCTGAAGTGAAGCATCGGAATCTATAACTAGTGTCACAGCAAAGGTTCAAAACATAGACAATAAGATGAGTCAGTTTTCTTGTACTTAAGTTCGCGTTGTAGCTTTTGGATTTAATTCCCATGCAATTTCTGTGTTTCATCGTCAATACGAAGGTCATAGGGATACAGTAAACCTGAAGTGAAGCATCGGAATCTATAACTAGTGTCACAGGAATGGTTCAACACATAGACAATATGATGAGTCAGTTTTCTTGTACTTAAGTCGGCATTGTGCCTTTTGTATTTATCTCCGATGCAATATCTGTGTTTCATCGTCAATAAGAAGGTCAGAGGGATACAGTAAACCTGAAGTAAAGCATCGGAATCTATAACTAGTGTCACAGGAATGGTTCAAAACATAGACAGTAAGAAAAGTCAGTTTTCTTGTACTTAAGTCGGCATTGTGCCTTTTGTATTCAATTCCGATGCAATTTCTGTGTTTCATCGTCAATTAGAAGGTCAGAGGGATACAGTAAACCTGAAGTGAGGCATCGGAATCTATAACTAGTGTCACAGGAATGGTTCAAACATAAACAGTAAGGAGAATCAGTTTTCTTGTACATCAGTCGGCATTGTGCCTTTTGTATTTAATTCCGATGCAATTTCTGTGTTTCATCGTCAATAAGAAGGTCAGAGGGTTACAGTAAACCTGAAGTGAAGCATTGGACTCTATAATTAGTGTCACATGAATGGTTCAAAACATAGACAGTAAGAAGAGTCAGTTTTCTTGTACTGAAGTCGGCATTGTGCCTTTTGTATTTAATTACGATGCAATACCTGTGTTTCATCGTCAATAAGAAGGTCAGAGGGATACAGTAAACCTGAAGTGAAGCATCGGAATCTATAACTAGTGTCACAGGAATGGTTCAAAACCTAGGCAGTAGGAAGAGTCAGTTTTCTTGTACTTAAGTCGGCATTGTGCCTTTTGTATTTAATTCCGATGCAATTTCTGTGTTTCATCGTCAATAAGACGGTCAGAGGGATACAGTAAAGCTGAAGTGAAGCATCGGAATCTATAACTAGTGTCACAGGAATGGTTCAAAACACAGACAGTAAGAGGAGTCAGTTTTCTTGTACTTAAGTCGGCATTGTGCCTTTTGAATTAAATCCGATGCAATTTCTGTGTTTCATTGTCAATAAGAAAGTCAGAGGGATACAGTAAACCTGAAGTGAAGCATCGGAAGCTATGCCTAGTGTCACATGAATGGTTCAAACATAGACAGTAAGCAGAGTCAGTTTTCTTGTACATAAGTCGGCATTGTGCCTTTTGTATTTAATTCCGATGTATTATCTGTGTTTCATCAACAATAAGATGGTCAGAGGGATACAGTAAACTTGAAGTGAAGCATCGGAATCTATAACTAGTGTCACAGGAAAGGTTCAAAACATAGACAGTAAGATGAGTCAGTTTTCTTGTACTTAAGTCGGCGTTGTGCCTTTTGTATTTAATTCCGATGTAATTGCTGTGTTTCATCGTCAATAAGAAGGTCAGAGGGATACAGTAAACCAGAAGAGAAGCATTGGAATCTATAACTAGTGTCACAGGAATGGTTCAAATCATAGACAGTAAGTTGGGTCTGTTTTCTTGTAGTTAAGTCGGCATTGCGCCTTTTGTATTTAATTACGATGCAATTTCTGTGTTTCATCGTCAATAAGAAGGTCAGAGGGAAACAGTAAACCTGAAGAGAAGCATCGGAATCTATAACTAGTGTCACAGGAATGGTTCAAATCATAGACAGTAAGAAGAGTCAGTTTTCTTGTACTTATGTAGGCATTGTGCCTTATGTATTTAAATCCGATGCTATATCTGTGTTTCATCAACAATAAGATGGTCAGAGGGATACAGTAAGTCTGAAGTGAAGCATCGGAATCTATAACTAGTGTCACATGAATGGTTCAAACATAGACAGTAAGAAGAGTCAGTTTTCTTGTACTTAAGTCGGCATTGTGCCCTTTGCATTTAATTCCGATGCAATATCTGTGTTTCATCTTCAATAAGAAGGCCAGAGGGATACAGTAAACCTGAAGTGAAGCATCGGAATCTATAACTAGTGTCACAGGAAAGGTTCAAAACATAGACAGTAAGATGAGTCAGTTTTCTTGTACTTAAGTCGGCGTTGTGCCTTTTGTATTTAATTCCGATGTAATTTCTGTGTTTCATCGTCAATAAGAAGGTCAGAGGGAGACAGTAAACCTGAAGAGAAGCATCGGAATCTATAACTAGTGTCACAGGAATGGTTCAAATCATAGACAGTAAGAAGAGTCAGTTTTCTTGTACTTATGTAGGCATTGTGTCTTTTGTATTTAATTCCGATGCTATATCTGTGTTTCATCAACAATAAGATGGTCAGAGGGATACAGTAAACCTGAAGTGAAGCATCGGAATCTATAACTAGTGTCACAGGAATGGATCAAAACATAGACAGTAAGAAGAGTCAGTTTTCTTGTACTTATGTTGGCATTGTGCCTTTTGTATTTAACTCCGATGCAATGTCTGTGTTTCATCGTCAATAAGAATGTGAGAGGGATACAGTAAACCTGAAGTGAAGCATCGGAATCTATAACTAGTGTCACAGGAATGGCTCCAAACATAGACAGTAAGAAGAGTCAGTTTTCTTGTACTTAAGTTTGCATTGTGCCTTTTGTATTTAATTCCGATGCAATTTCTGCGTTTCATCGTGAAAAAGAAGGTCAGAGGGATACAGTAAACCTCAAGTGAAGCATCGGAATCTATAACTATTGTCACAGGAATGTTTCAATCATAGACAGTAAGAGGAGTCAGTTTTCTTGAACTTAAGTCGGCATTGTGCCTTTTGTATTTAATTCCGATGCAATTTCTGTGTTTCATCGTCGATAAGAAGGTCAGAGGGATACAGTAAAACTGAAGTGAAGCATCGGAATCTATAACTAGTGTCACATGAATGGTTCAAACATAGACAGTAAGGAGAGTCAGTTTTCTTGTACATAAGTCGGCATTGTGCCTTTTGTATTTAATTCCGATGCAAATTCTGTGTTTCATCGATAATAAGAAGGTCAGATGGATACAGTAAACCTGAAGTGAAGCATCGGAAGCTATGCCTAGTGTCACATGAATGTTTCAAAACACAGACAGTAAGAAGAGTCTTTTTTCTTGTACTTAAGTCGGCATTGTGCCTTTTGTATTTAATTCCGATGCAATTTCTGTGTTTCATCGTCAATAAGAAGGTCAGAGGGATACAGTAAACCTGAAGTGCAGCATCGGAATCTATAACTGGTGTAACAGGAATGGTTCAAATCATAGACAGTAAGAAGAGTCAGTTTTCTTGTACTTATGTAGGCATTGTGCGTTTTGTATTTAATTCCGATGCTATATCTGTGTTTCATCAACAATAAGATGGTCAGAGGGATACAGTAAACCTGAAGTGAAGCATCGGAAGCTATGCCTAGTGTCACATGAATGGTTCAAAACACAGACAGTAAGAAGAGTCTGTTTTCTTGTACTTAAGTCGGCATTGTGCTCTTTGTATTTAATTCCGATGCAATTCCTGTGTTTTATCGTCAATAAGAAGGTCAGAGGGATACAGTAAACCTGAAGAGAAACATCGGAATCCATAACTAGTGTCACTGGAATGGTTCAAATCATAGACAGTAAGAAGAGTCAGTTTTCTTGTACTTATGTAGGCATTGTGCCTTTTGTATTTAATTCCGATGCTATATCTGTGTTTCATTAACAATAAGATGGTCAGAGGGATACAGTAAACCTGAAGTGAAGCATCGGAATCTGTAACTAGTGTCACATGAATGGTTCAAACATAGACAGTAAGAAGAGTCAGTTTTCTTGTAGTTAAGTCGGCATTGTGCCCTTCGTATTTAATTCCGATGCAATATCTGTGTTTCATCTTCAATAAGAAGGTCATAGGGATATAGTAAACCTGAAGTGAAGCTTAGGAATCTATAACTAGTGTCACTGGAAAGGTTCAAAACATAGACAGTAAGATGAGTCAGTTTTCTTGTACTTAAGTCGGCGTTGTGCCTTCTGTATTTAATTCCGATGCAATATCTGTGTTTCATCGTCAATAAGAAGGTCAGAGGGATACAGTAAACCTGAAGAGAAGCATCGGAATCTATAACTAGTGTGACAGGAATGGGTCAAATCATAGACAGTAAGAAGAGTCAGTTTTCTTGTACTTATGTAGGCATTGTCCCTTTTGTATTTAATTCCGATGCTATATCTGTGTTTCATCAACAATAAGATGGTCAGAGGGATACAGTAAACCTTAAGTGAAGCATCGGAATCTATAACTAGTGTCACATGAATGGTTCAAACATAGACAGTAAGATGAGTCAGTTTTCTTGTACTTAAGTCGGCATTGTGCCCTTTGTATTTAATTCCGATGCAATATCTGAGTTTCATCTTCAATAAGAAGGTCAGAGGGATACAGTAAACCTGAAGTGAAGCATCATAATCTATAACTAGTGTCACAGGAAAGGTTCAAAACATAGACAGTAAGAAGAGTCAGTTTTCTTGTACTTAAGTTGGCATTGTGCCCTTTGTATTTAATTCCGATGCAATATCTGTGTTTCATCTTCAATAAGAAGGACAGAGGGATACAGTAAACGTGAAGTGAAGCATCGGAATCTATAACTAGTGTCACAGGAATGGTTTAAATCATAGACAGTAAGAAGAGTCAGTATTCTTGAACTTAAGTCGGCATTGTTCCTTTTCTATTTAATTCCGATGCAATTTCTATGTTTCATCGTCAACAACAAGGTCAGAGGGATACAGTAAACCTGAAGTGAAGCATCGGAATCTATAACTAGTGTCACAGGAATGGTTCAAAACATCGACAGTAAGAAGAGTCAGTTTTCTTGTACTTAAGTCGGCATAGTGCCTTTTGTATTTAACTCCGATGCAATGTCTGTGTTTCATCGTCAATAAGATGGTCAGAGGGATACAGTAAACCTGAAGTGAAGCATCGGAATCTATAACTAGTGTCACAGGAATGGTTCAAAACATAGACAGTAAGAAGAGTCAGTTTTCTTGTACTTAAGTCGGCATTGTGCCTTTTGTATATAATTACGGTGCAATATCTGTGTTTCATCGTCAATAAGAAGGTCAGAGGGATACAGTAAACCTGAAGAGAAGCATCGGAATCTATAACTAGTGTCACAGGAATGGTTCAAATCATAGACAGTAAGAAGAGTCAGTTTTCTTGTACTTATGTAGGCATTGTGTCTTTTATATTTAATTCCGATGCTATATCTGTGTTTCATCAACAATAAGATGGTCAGAGGGATACAGTAAACCTGAAGTGAAGCACCGGAATCTATAACTAGTGTCACAGGAATGGTTCAAAACATAGACAGTAAGAAGAGTCAGTTTTCTTGTACTGAAGTCGGCATTGTGCCTTTTGTATTTAACTCCGATGCAATGTCTGTGTTTCATCGTCAATAAGAAGGTGAGAGGGTTACAGTAAACCTGAAGTGAAGCATCGGAATCTATAACTAGTGTCACTGGAAAGGTTCAAAACATAGACAGTTAGATGAGTCAGTTTTCTTGTACTTAAGTCGGCGTTGCGCCTTTTGTATTTAATTCCGATGCAATTTCTGTGTTTCATCGTCAATAAGAAGGTCAGAGGGATTCAGTAAACCTGAAGAGAAGCATCGGAATCTATAACCAGTGTCACAGGAGTGGTTCAAATCATAGACAGTAAGAAGAGTCAGTTATCTTGTACTTAAGTCGGCATTGTGCCTTTTGTATTTAATTACGGTGCAATATCTGTGTTTCATCGTCAATAAGATGGTCAGAGGGATACAGTAAACCTGAAGTGAAGCATTGGAATCTATAACTAGAGTCGCAGGAATGGTTCAAAACATAGACAGTAAGAAGAGTCAGTTTTCTTGTACTTAAGTCGGCATTGTGAATTTTCTATTTAATTCCGATGCAATTTCTGTGCTTCATCGTCAATAAGGAAGTCAGAGGGATACAGTAAACCTGAAGTGAAGCATCGGAATCTACAACTAGTGTCACATGAATGGTCCAAACATAGACAGTAAGAAGAGTCAGTTTTCTTGTACTTAAGTCGGCATTGTGCCCTTTGCATTTAATTCCGATGCAATATCTGTGTTTCATCTTCAATAAGAAGGCCAGAGGGATACAGTAAACCTGAAGTGAAGCATCGGAATCTATAACTAGTGTCACAGGAAAGGTTCAAAACATAGACAGTAAGATGAGTCAGTTTTCTTGTACTTAAGTCGGCGTTGTGCCTTTTGTATTTAATTCCGATGCAATTTCTGTGTTTCATCGTCAATAAGAAGGTCAGAGGGAGACAGTAAACCTGAAGAGAAGCATCGGAATCTATAACTAGTGTCACAGGAATGGTTCAAATCATAGACAGTAAGAAGAGTCAGTTTTCTTGTACTTATGTAGGCATTGTGTCTTTTGTATTTAATTCCGATGCTATATCTGTGTTTCATCAACAATAAGATGGTCAGAGGGATACAGCAAACCTGAAGTGAAGCATCGGAATCTATAACTAGTGTCACAGGAATGTTTCAATCATAGACAGTAAGAGGAGTCAGTTTTCTTGTACTTAAGTCAGCATTGTGCATTTTGTATTTAATTCCGATGCAATTTCTGTGTTTCATCGTCGATAAGAAGGTCAGAGGGATACAGTAAAACTGAAGTGAAGCATCGGAATCTATAACTAGTGTCACATGAATGGTTCAAACATAGACAGTAAGAAGAGTCAGTTTTCTCGTACATAAGTCGGCATTGTGCCTTTTGTATTTAATTCCGATGCAAATTCTGTGTTTCATCGATAATAAGAAGGTCAGATGGATACAGTAAACCTGAAGTGAAGCATCGGAATCTATAACTAGTGTCACAGGAATGGTTCAAATCATAGACAGTAAGAAGAGTCAGTTTTCTTGTACTTAAGTCGGCATTGTGCCTTTTGTACTTAACTCCGATGCAATGTCTGTGTTTCATCGTCAATAAGAAGGTCAGAGGGATACAGTAAACCTGAAGTGAAGCATCGGAATCTATAACAAGTGTCACAGGAATGGTTCCAAACATAGACAGTAAGAAGAGTCAGTTTTCTTGTACTTAAGTCTTCATTGTGCATTTTGTATTTAATTCCGATGCAATTTCTGTGTTTCATCGTCAATAAGAAGGTCAGAGGGATACAGTAAACCTCAAGTGAAGCATCGGAATCTATAACTAGTGTCACAGGAATGTTTCAATCATAGACAGTAAGAGGAGTCAGTTTTCTTGTACTTAAGTCGGCATTGTGCCTTTTGTATTTAATTCCGATGCAATTTCTGTGTTTCATCGTCGATAAGAAGGTCAGAGGGATACAGTAAAACTGAAGTGAAGCATCGGAATCTATAACTAGTGTCACATGAATGGTTCAAACATAGACAGTAAGAAGAGTCAGGTTTCTTGTACATAAGTCAGCATTGTGCCTTTTGTATTTAATTCCGATGCAAATTCTGTGTTTCATCGATAATAAGAAGGTCAGATGGATACAGTAAACCTGAAGTGAAGCATCGGAAGCTATGCCTAGTGTCACATGAATGGTTCAAAACACAGACAGTATGAAGAGTCTGTTTTCTTGTACTTAAGTCGGCATTGTGCCATTTGTATTTAATTCCGATGCAATTTCTGTGTTTCATCGTCAATAAGAAGGTCAGAGGGATACAGTAAAACTGAAGAGAAGCATCGGAATCTATAACTAGTGTAACAGGAGTGGTTCAAATCATAGACAGTAAGAAGAGTCAGTTTTCTTGTACTTATGTAGGCATTGTGCGTTTTGTATTTAATTCCGATGCTATATCTGTGTTTCATCAACAATAAGATGGTCAGAGGGATACAGTAAACCTGAAGTGAAGCATCGGAAGCTATGCTTAGTGTCACATGAATGGTTCAAAACACAGACAGTAAGAAGAGTCTGTTTGCTTGTACTTAAGTCGGCATTGTGCTTTTTGTATTTAATTCCGATGCAATTCCTGTGTTTTATCGTCAATGAGAAGGTCAGAGGGATACAGTAAACCTGAAGAGAAGCATCGGAATCCATAACTAGTGTCACTGGAATGGTTCAAGTCATAGACAGTAAGAAGAGTCAGTTTTCTTGTACTTATGTAGGCATTGAGCCTTTTGTATTTAATTCCGATGCTATATCTGTGTTTCATTAACAATAAGATGGTCAGAGGGATACAGTAAACCTGAAGTGAAGCATCGGAATCTATAACTAGTGTCACATGAATGGTTCAAACATAGACAGTAAGAAGAGTCAGTTTTCTTGTACTTAAGTCGGCATTGTGACCTTCGTATTTAATTCCGATGCGATATCTGTGTTTCATCTCCAATAAGAAGGTCAGAGGGATATAGTAAACGTGAAGTGAAGCATCGGAATCTATAACTAGTGTCACAGGAAAGGTTCAAAACATAGACAGTAAGATGAGTCAGTTTTCTTATACTTAAGTCGGCGTTGTGCATTTCGTATTTAATTCCGATGCAATATCTGTGTTTCATCGTCAATAAGAAGGTCAGAGGGATACAGTAAACCTGAAGAGAAGCATCGCAATCTATAACCAGTGTCACAGGAATGGTTCAAATCATAGACAGTAAGAAGAGTCAGTTTTCTTGTACCTATGTAGGCATTGTCCCTTTTGTATTTAATTCCGATGCTATATCTGTGTTTCATCAACAATAAGATGGTCATAGGGATACAGTAAACCTGAAGTGAAGCATGGGAATCTATAACTAGTGTCACATGAATGGTTCAAACATAGACAGTAAGATGAGTCAGTTTTCTTGTACTTAAGTCGGCATTGTGCCCTTTGTATTTAATTCCGATACAATATCTGAGTTTCATCTTCAATAAGAAGGTCAGAGGGATACAGTAAACCTGAAGTGAAGCATCGGAATCTATAACTAGTGTCACAGGAAAGGTTCAAAACATAGACAGTAAGAAGAGTCAGTTTTCTTGTACTTATGTAGGCATTGTGTCTTTTGTACTTAATTCCGATGCTATATATGTGTTTCATCAACAATAAGATGGTCAGAGGGATACAGTAAAACCTGAAGTGAAGCATCGGAATCTATAACTAGTGTCACAGGAATGGTTCAAAACATAGACAGTAAGAAGAGTCAGTTTTCTTGTACTTAAGTCGGCATTGTGCCTTTTGTATTTAACTCCGATGCAATGTCTGTGTTTCATCGTCAATAAGAAGGTCAGAGGGATACAGTAAACCTGAAGTGAAGCATCGGAATCTATAACTAGTGTCACAGGAATGGTTCCAAACATAGACAGTAAGAAGAGTAAGTTTTCTTGTACTTAAGTCTGCATTGTGCCTTTTGTATTTAATTCCGATGCAATTTCTGTGTTTCATCGTCAATAAGAAGGTCAGAGGGATACAGTAAACCTCAAGTGAAGCATCGGAATCTATAACTAGTGTCACAGGAATGTTTCAATCATAGACAGTAAGAGGAGTCAGTTTTCTTGTACTTAAGTCGGCAATGTGCCTTTTGTATTTGATTCCGATGCAATTTCTGTGTTTCATCGTCGATAAGAAGGTCAGAGGGATACAGTAAAACTGAAGTGAAGCATCGGAATCTATAACTAGTGTCACATGAATGGTTCAAACATAGACAGTAAGAAGAGTCAGTTTTCTCGTACATAAGTCGGCATTGTGCCTTTTGTATTTAATTCCGATGCAAATTCTGTGTTTCATCGATAATAAGAAGGTCAGATGGATACAGTAAACCTGAAGTGAAGCATCGGAATCTATAACTAGTGTCACAGGAATGGTTCAAAACATAGACAGTAAGAAGAGTCAGTTTTCTTGTACTTAAGTCGGCATTGTGCCTTTTGTATTTAACTCCGATGCAATGTCTGTGTTTCATCGTCAATAAGAAGGTCAGAGGGATACAGTAAACCTGAAGTGAAGCATCGGAATCTATAACTAGTGTCACAGGAATGGTTCCAAACATAGACAGTAAGAAGAGTCAGTTTTCTTGTACTTAAGTCTGCATTGTGCCTTTTGTATTTAATTCCGATGCAATTTCTGTGTTTCATCGTCAATAAGAAGGTCAGAGGGATACAGTAAACCTCAAGTGAAGCATCGGAATCTATAACTAGTGTCACAGAAATGTTTCAATCATAGACAGTAAGAGGAGTCAGTTTTCTTGTACTTAAGTCGGCATTGTGCCTTTTGTATTTAATTCCGATGCAATTTCTGTGTTTCATCGTCGATAAGAAGGTCAGAGGGATACAGTAAAACTGAAGTGAAGCATCGGAATCTATAACTAGTGTCACATGAATGGTTCAAACATAGACAGTAAGAAGAGTCAGTTTTCTTGTACATAAGTCGGCATTGTGCCTTTTGTATTTAATTCCGATGCAAATTCTGAGTTTCATCGATAATATGAAGGTCAGATGGATACAGTAAACCTGATGTGAAGCATCGGAAGCTATGCCTAGTGTCACATGAATGGTTCAAAACATAGACAGTAAGAAGAGTCTGTTTTCTTGTACTTAAATCGGCATTGTTCCTTTTCTATTTAACTCCGATGCAATTTCTATGTTTCATCGTCAATAACAAGGTTAGAGGGATACAGTAAACCTGAAGTGAAGCATCGGAATGTGTAACTAGTGTCACAGGAATGGTTCAAAACATCGACAGTAAGAAGAGTCAGTTTTCTTGTACTTAAGTCGGCATAGTGCCTTTTGTAATTAACTCCGATGCAATGTCTGTGTTTCATCGTCAATAAGAAGGTCAGAGGGATACAGTAAACCTGAAGTGAAGCATCGGAATCCATAACTAGTGTCACAGGAATGGTTCAAAACATAGACAGTAAGAATAGTCAGTTTTCTTGTACTTAAGTCGGCATTGTGCCTTTTGTATTTAATTACGGTGCAATATCTGTGTTTCATCGTCAATAAGAAGGTCAGAGGGATACAGTAAACCTGAAGTGAAGCATCGGAATCTATAACTAGTGTCGCAGGAATGGTTCAAAACATAGACAGTAAGAAGGGTCAGTTTTCTTGTACTTAAGTCGGCATTGTGAATTTTCTATTTAATTCCGATGCAATTTCTGTGCTTCATCGTCAATAAGAATGTCAGAGGGATACAGTAAACCTGAAGTGAAGCATCGGAATCTATAACTAGTGACACATGAATGGTTCAA
The DNA here is from genome assembly GCF_023864345.2 of Schistocerca serialis cubense. Classification (NCBI taxonomy): domain Eukaryota; kingdom Metazoa; phylum Arthropoda; class Insecta; order Orthoptera; family Acrididae; genus Schistocerca; species Schistocerca serialis. The sequence continues at coordinate 53,314,266 of NW_026047583.1, forward strand.
ACATAGACAGTAAGAAGAGTCAGTTTTCTTGTACTTAAGTCGGCATTGTGCCCTTTGCATTTAATTCCGATGCAATATCTGTGTTTCATCTTCAATAAGAAGGCCAGAGGGATACAGTAAACCTGAAGTGAAGCATCGGAATCTATAACTAGCGTCACAGGAAAGGTTCAAAACATAGACAGTAAGATGAGTCAGTTTTCTTGTACTTAAGTCGGCGTTGTGCCTTTTGTATTTAATTCCGATGCAATTTCTGTGTTTCATCGTCAATAAGAAGGTCAGAGGGAGACAGTAAACCTGAAGAGAAGCATCGGAATCTATAACTAGTGTCACAGGAATGGTTCAAAACATGGACAGTAAGAAGAGTCAGTTTTCTTGTACTTAAGTCGGCATTGTGCCTTCTGTATTCAACTCCGATGCAATGTCTGTGTTTCATCGTCAATAAGATGGTCATAGGGATACAGTAAACCTGAAGTGAAGCATCGGAATCTATAACTAGTGTCACAGGAATGGTTCCTAACATAGACAGTGAGAAGAGTCAGTTTTCTTGTACTTAAGTCTGCATTGTGCCTTTTGTATTTAATTCCGATGCAATTTCTGTGTTTCATCGTCAATAAGAAGGTCAGAGGGATACAGTAAACCTCAAGTGAAGCATCGGAATCTATAACTAGTGTCACAGGAATGTTTCAATCATAGACAGTAAGAGGAGTCAGTTTTCTTGTACTTAAGTCGGCAATGTGCCTTTTGTATTTGATTCCGATGCAATTTCTGTGTTTCATCGTCGATAAGAAGGTCAGAGGGATACAGTAAAACTGAAGTGAAGCATCGGAATCTATAACTAGTGTCACATGAATGGTTCAAACATAGACAGTAAGAAGAGTCAGTTTTCTCGTACATAAGTCGGCATTGTGCCTTTTGTATTTAATTCCGATGCAAATTCTGTGTTTCATCGATAATAAGAAGGTCAGATGGATACAGTAAACCTGAAGTGAAGCATCGGAATCTATAACTAGTGTCACAGGAATGGTTCCAAACATAGACAGTAAGAAGAGTCAGTTTTCTTGTACTTAAGTCTGCATTGTGCCTTTTGTATTTAATTCCGATGCAATTTCAGTGTTTCATCGTCAATAAGAAGGTCAGAGGGATACAGTAAACCTCAAGTGAAGTATCGGAATCTATAACTAGTGTCACAGAAATGTTTCAATCATAGACAGTAAGAGGAGTCAGTTTTCTTGTACTTAAGTCGGCATTGTGCCTTTTGTATTTAATTCCGATGCAATTTCTGTGTTTCATCGTCGATAAGAAGGTCAGAGGGATACAGTAAAACTGAAGTGAAGCATCGGAATCTATAACTAGTGTCACATGAATGGTTCAAACATAGACAGTAAGAAGAGTCAGTTTTCTTGTACATAAGTCGGCATTGTGCCTTTTGTATTTAATTCCGATGCAAATTCTGAGTTTCATCGATAATATGAAGGTCAGATGGATACAGTAAACCTGAAGTGAAGCATCGGAAGCTATGCCTAGTGTCACATGAATGGTTCAAAACATAGACAGTAAGAAGAGTCTGTTTTCTTGTACTTAAATCGGCATTGTTCCTTTTCTATTTAATTCCGATGCAATTTCTATGTTTCATCGTCAATAACAAGGTTAGAGGGATACAGTAAACCTGAAGTGAAGCATCGGAATGTGTAACTAGTGTCACAGGAATGGTTCAAAACATCGACAGTAAGAAGAGTCAGTTTTCTTGTACTTAAGTCGGCATAGTGCCTTTTGTAATTAACTCCGATGCAATGTCTGTGTTTCATCGTCAATAAGAAGGTCAGAGGGATACAGTAAACCTGAAGTGAAGCATCGGAATCCATAACTAGTGTCACAGGAATGGTTCAAAACATAGACAGTAAGAATAGTCAGTTTTCTTGTACTTAAGTCGGCATTGTGCCTTTTGTATTTAATTACGGTGCAATATCTGTGTTTCATCGTCAATAAGAAGGTCAGAGGGATACAGTAAACCTGAAGTGAAGCATCGGAATCTATAACTAGTGTCGCACGAATGGTTCAAAACATAGACAGTAAGAAGGGTCAGTTTTCTTGTACTTAAGTCGGCATTGTGAATTTTCTATTTAATTGCGATGCAATTTCTGTGCTTCATCGTCAATAAGAATGTCAGAGGGATACAGTAAACCTGAAGTGAAGCATCGGAATCTATAACTAGTGACACATGAATGGTTCAAACATAGACAGTAAGAAGAGTCAGTTTTCTTGTACTTAAGTCGGCATTGTTCCCTTTGCATATAATTCCGATGCAATATCTGTGTTTCATCTTCAATAAGAAGGCCAGAGGGATACAGTAAACCTGAAGTGAAGCATCGGAATCTATAACTAGTGTCACAGGAAAGGTTCAAAACATAGACAGTAAGATGAGTCAGTTTTCTTGTACTTAAGTCGGCGTTGTGCCTTTTGTATTTAATTCCGATGCAATTTCTGTGTTTCATCGTCAATAAGAAGGTCAGAGGGAGACAGTAAACCTGAAGAGAAGCATCGGAATCTATAACTAGTGTCACAGGAATGGTTCAAAACATAGACAGTAAGAAGAGTCAGTTTTCTTGTACTTAAGTCGGCATTGTGCCTTCTGTATTCAACTCCGATGCAATGTCTGTGTTTCATCGTCAATAAGATGGTCATAGGGATACAGTAAACCTGAAGTGAAGCATCGGAATCTATAACTAGTGTCACAGGAATGGTTCCTAACATAGACAGTGAGAAGAGTCAGTTTTCTTGTACTTAAGTCTGCATTGTGCCTTTTGTATTTAATTCCGATGCAATTTCTGTGTTTCATCGTCAATAAGAAGGTCAGAGGGATACAGTAAACCTCAAGTGAAGCATCGGAATCTATAACTAGTGTCACAGGAATGTTTCAATCATAGACAGTAAAAGGAGTCAGTTTTCTTGTACTTAAGTCGGCATAGTGCCTTTTGTAATTAACTCCGATGCAATGTCTGTGTTTCATCGTCAATAAGAAGGTCAGAGGGATACAGTAAACCTGAAGTGAAGCATCGGAATCCATAACTAGTGTCACAGGAATGGTTCAAAACATAGACAGTAAGAATAGTCAGTTTTCTTGTACTCAAGTCGGCATTGTGCCTTTTGTATTTAATTACGGTGCAATATCTGTGTTTCATCGTCAATAAGAAGGTCAGAGGGATACAGTAAACCTGAAGTGAAGCATCGGAATCTATAACTAGTGTCGCAGGAATGGTTCAAAACATAGACAGTAAGAAGGGTCAGTTTTCTTGTACTTAAGTCGGCATTGTGAATTTTCTATTTAATTCCGATGCAATTTCTGTGCTTCATCGTCAATAAGAATGTCAGAGGGATACAGTAAACCTGAAGTGAAGCATCGGAATCTATAACTAGTGACACATGAATGGTTCAAACATAGACAGTAAGAAGAGTCAGTTTTCTTGTACTTAAGTCGGCATTGTGCCCTTTGCATTTAATTCCGATGCAATATCTGTGTTTCATCTTCAATAAGAAGGCCAGAGGGATACAGTAAACCTGAAGTGAAGCATCGGAATCTATAACTAGCGTCACAGGAAAGGTTCAAAACATAGACAGTAAGATGAGTCAGTTTTCTTGTACTTAAGTCGGCGTTGTGCCTTTTGTATTTAATTCCGATGCAATTTCTGTGTTTCATCGTCAATAAGAAGGTCAGAGGGAGACAGTAAACCTGAAGAGAAGCATCGGAATCTATAACTAGTGTCACAGGAATGGTTCAAAACATAGACAGTAAGAAGAGTCAGTTTTCTTGTACTTAAGTCGGCATTGTGCCTTCTGTATTCAACTCCGATGCAATGTCTGTGTTTCATCGTCAATAAGATGGTCATAGGGATACAGTAAACCTGAAGTGAAGCATCGGAATCTATAACTAGTGTCACAGGAATGGTTCCTAACATAGACAGTGAGAAGAGTCAGTTTTCTTGTACTTAAGTCTGCATTGTGCCTTTTGTATTTAATTCCGATGCAATTTCTGTGTTTCATCGTCAATAAGAAGGTCAGAGGGATACAGTAAACCTCAAGTGAAGCATCGGAATCTATAACTAGTGTCACAGGAATGTTTCAATCATAGACAGTAAGAGGAGTCAGTTTTCTTGTACTTAAGTCGGCAATGTGCCTTTTGTATTTGATTCCGATGCAATTTCTGTGTTTCATCGTCGATAAGAAGGTCAGAGGGATACAGTAAAACTGAAGTGAAGCATCGGAATCTATAACTAGTGTCACATGAATGGTTCAAACATAGACAGTAAGAAGAGTCAGTTTTCTCGTACATAAGTCGGCATTGTGCCTTTTGTATTTAATTCCGATGCAAATTCTGTGTTTCATCGATAATAAGAAGGTCAGATGGATACAGTAAACCTGAAGTGAAGCATCGGAATCTATAACTAGTGTCACAGGAATGGTTCCAAACATAGACAGTAAGAAGAGTCAGTTTTCTTGTACTTAAGTCTGCATTGTGCCTTTTGTATTTAATTCCGATGCAATTTCAGTGTTTCATCGTCAATAAGAAGGTCAGAGGGATACAGTAAACCTCAAGTGAAGCATCGGAATCTATAACTAGTGTCACAGAAATGTTTCAATCATAGACAGTAAGAGGAGTCAGTTTTCTTGTACTTAAGTCGGCATTGTGCCTTTTGTATTTAATTCCGATGCAATTTCTGTGTTTCATCGTCGATAAGAAGGTCAGAGGGATACAGTAAAACAGAAGTGAAGCATCGGAATCTATAACTAGTGTCACATGAATGGTTCAAACATAGACAGTAAGAAGAGTCAGTTTTCTTGTACATAAGTCGGCATTGTGCCTTTTGTATTTAATTCCGATGCAAATTCTGAGTTTCATCGATAATATGAAGGTCAGATGGATACAGTAAACCTGAAGTGAAGCATCGGAAGCTATGCCTAGTGTCACATGAATGGTTCAAAACATAGACAGTAAGAAGAGTCTGTTTTCTTGTACTTAAATCGGCATTGTTCCTTTTCTATTTAATTCCGATGCAATTTCTATGTTTCATCGTCAATAACAAGGTTAGAGGGATACAGTAAACCTGAAGTGAAGCATCGGAATGTGTAACTAGTGTCACAGGAATGGTTCAAAACATCGACAGTAAGAAGAGTCAGTTTTCTTGTACTTAAGTCGGCATAGTGCCTTTTGTAATTAACTCCGATGCAATGTCTGTGTTTCATCGTCAATAAGAAGGTCAGAGGGATACAGTAAACCTGAAGTGAAGCATCGGAATCCATAACTAGTGTCACAGGAATGGTTCAAAACATAGACAGTAAGAATAGTCAGTTTTCTTGTACTTAAGTCGGCATTGTGCCTTTTGTATTTAATTACGGTGCAATATCTGTGTTTCATCGTCAATAAGAAGGTCAGAGGGATACAGTAAACCTGAAGTGAAGCATCGGAATCTATAACTAGTGTCGCAGGAATGGTTCAAAACATAGACAGTAAGAAGGGTCAGTTTTCTTGTACTTAAGTCGGCATTGTTAATTTTCTATTTAATTCCGATGCAATTTCTGTGCTTCATCGTCAATAAGAATGTCAGAGGGATACAGTAAACCTGAAGTGAAGCATCGGAATCTATAACTAGTGACACATGAATGGTTCAAACATAGACAGTAAGAAGAGTCAGTTTTCTTGTACTTAAGTCGGCATTGTGCCCTTTGCATTTAATTCCGATGCAATATCTGTGTTTCATCTTCAATAAGAAGGCCAGAGGGATACAGTAAACCTGAAGTGAAGCATCGGAATCTATAACTAGTGTCACAGGAAAGGTTCAAAACATAGACAGTAAGATGAGTCAGTTTTCTTGTACTTAAGTCGGCGTTGTGCCTTTTGTATTTAATTCCGATGCAATTTCTGTGTTTCATCGTCAATAAGAAGGTCAGAGGGAGACAGTAAACCTGAAGAGAAGCATCGGAATCTATAACTAGTGTCACAGGAATGGTTCAAAACATAGACAGTAAGAAGAGTCAGTTTTCTTGTACTTAAGTCGGCATTGTGCCTTCTGTATTCGAATCCGATGCAATGTCTGTGTTTCATCGTCAATAAGATGGTCATAGGGATACAGTAAACCTGAAGTGAAGCATCGGAATCTATAACTAGTGTCACAGGAATGGTTCCTAACATAGACAGTGAGAAGAGTCAGTTTTCTTGTACTTAAGTCTGCATTGTGCCTTTTGTATTTAATTCCGATGCAATTTCTGTGTTTCATCGTCAATAAGAAGGTCAGAGGGATACAGTAAACCTCAAGTGAAGCATCGGAATCTATAACTAGTGTCACAGGAATGTTTCAATCATAGACAGTAAAAGGAGTCAGTTTTCTTGTACTTAAGTCGGCATTGTGCCTTTTGTATTGAATTCCGATGCAATTTCTGTGTTTCATCGTCGATAAGAAGGTCAGAGGGATACAGTAAAACTGAAGTGAAGCAACGGAATCTATAACTAGTGTCACATGAATGGTTCAAACATAGACAGTAAGAAGAGTCAGATTTCTTGTACATAAGTCGGCATTGTGCCTTTTGTATTTAATTCCGATGCAAATTCTGTGTTTCATCGATAATAAGAAGGTCAGATGGATACAGTAAACCTGAAGTGAAGCATCGGAAGCTATGCCTAGTGTCACATGAATGGTTCAAAACACAGACAGTAAGAAGAGTCTGTTTTCTTGTACTTAAGTCGGCATTGTGACTTTTGTATTTAATTCCGATGCAATATCTGTGTTTCATCGTCAATAAGAAGGTCAGAGGGATACAGTAAACCTGAAGAGAAGCATCGGAATCTATAACTAGTTTAACAGGAATGGTTCAAATCATAGACAGTAAGAAGAGTCAGTTTTCTTGTACTTATGTAGGCATTGTGCGTTTTGTATTTAATTCCGATGCTATATCTGTGTTTCATCAACAATAAGATGGTCAGAGGGATACAGTAAACCTGAAGTGATGCATCGGAAGCTATGCCTAGTGTCACATGAATGGTTCAAAACATAGACAGTAAGATGAGTCAGTTTTCTTGTACTTAAGTCGGCGTTGTGCCTTTTGTATTTAATTCCGATGCAATTTCTGTGTTTCATCGTCAATAAGAAGGTCAGAGGGAGACAGTAAACCTTAAGAGAAGCATTGGAATCTATAACTAGTGTCACAGGAATGGTTCAAACCATAGACAGTAAGAAGAGTCAGTTTTCTTGTACTTATGTAGGCATTGCGTCTTTTGTATTTAATTCCGATGCTATATCTGTGTTTCATCAACAATAAGATGGTCAGAGGGATACAGTAAACCTGAAGTGAAGCATCGGAATCTATAACTAGTGTCACAGGAATGGTTCAAAACATAGACAGTAAGAAGAGTCAGTTTTCTTGTACTTAAGTCGGCATTGTGGCTTCTGTATTTAACTCCGATGCAATGTCTGTGTTTCATCGTCAATAAGATGGTCAGAGGGATACAGTAAACCTGAAGTGAAGCATCGGAATCTATAACTAGTGTCACAGGAATGGTTCCAAACATAGACAGTGAGAAGAGTCAGTTTTCTTGTACTTAAGTCTGCATTGTGCCTTTTGTATTTAATTCCGATGCAATTTCTGTGTTTCATCGTCAATAAGAAGGTCAGAGGGTTACAGTAAACCTCAAGTGAAGCATCGGAAACTATAACTAGTGTCACAGGAATGTTTCAATCATAGACAGTAAGAGGAGTCAGTTTTCTTGTACTTAAGTCGGCATTGTGCCTTTTGTATTTAATTCCGATGCAATTTCTGTGTTTCATCGTCGATATGAAGGTCAGAGGGATACAGTAAAACTGAAGTGAAGCACCGGAATCTATAACTAGTGTCACATGAATGGTTCAAACATAGACAGTAAGAAGAGTCAGTTTTCTCGTACATAAGTCGGCATTGTGCCTTTTGTATTTAATTCCGATGCAAATTCTGTGTTTCATCGATAATAAGAAGGTCAGATGGATACAGTAAACCTGAAGTAAAGCATCGGAATCTATAACTAGTGTCACAGGAATGGTTCAAATCATAGACAGTAAGAAGAGTCAGTTTTCTTGTACTTAAGTCGGCATTGTGCCTTTTGTATTTAACTCCGATGCAATGTCTGTGTTTCATCGTCAATAAGAAGGTCAGAGGGATACAGTAAACCTGAAGTGAAGCATCGGAATCTATAACTAGTGTCACAGGAATGGTTCCAAACATAGACAGTAAGAAGAGTCAGTTTTCTTGTACTTAAGTCTGCATTGTGCCTTTTGTATTTAATTCCGATGCAATTTCTGTGTTTCATCGTCAATAAGAAGGTCAGAGGGATACAGTAAACCTCAAGTGAAGCATCGGAATCTATAACTAGTGTCACAGAAATGTTTCAATCATAGACAGTAAGAGGAGTCAGTTTTCTTGTACTTAAGTCGGCATTGTGCCTTTTGTATTTAATTCCGATGCAATTTCTGTGTTTCATCGTCGATAAGAAGGTCAGAGGGATACAGTAAAACTGAAGTGAAGCATCGGAATCTATAACTAGTGTCACATGAATGGTTCAAACATAGACAGTAAGAAGATTCAGTTTTCTTGTACATAAGTCGGCATTGTGCCTTTTGTATTTAATTCCGATGCAAATTCTGAGTTTCATCGATAATAAGAAGGTCAGATGGATACAGTAAACCTGAAGTGAAGCATCGGAAGCTATGCCTAGTGTCAAATGAATGGTTCAAAACATAGACAGTAAGAAGAGTCTGTTTTCTTGTACTTAAATCGGCATTGTTCCTTTTCTATTTAATTCCGATGCAATTTCTATGTTTCATCGTCAATAACAAGGTTAGAGGGATACAGTAAACCTGAAGTGAAGCATCGGAATCTATAACTAGTGTCACAGGAATGGTTCAAAACATCGACAGTAAGAAGAGTCAGTTTTCTTGTACTTAAGTCGGCATAGTGCCTTTTGTAATTAACTCCGATGCAATGTCTGTGTTTCATCGTCAATAAGAAGGTCAGAGGGATACAGTAAACCTGAAGTGAAGCATCGGAATCTATAACTAGTGTCACAGGAATGGTTCAAAACATAGACAGTAAGAATAGTCAGTTTTCTAGTACTTAAGTCGGCATTGTGCCTTTTGTATTTAATTACGGTGCAATATCTGTGTTTCATCGTCAATAAGAAGGTCAGAGGGATACAGTAAACCTGAAGTGAAGCATCGGAATCTTTAACTAGTGTCGCAGGAATGGTTCAAAACATAGACTGTACGTAGAGTCAGTTTTCTTGTACTTAAGTCGGCATTGTGAATTTTCTATTTAATTCCGATGCAATTTCTGTGCTTCATCGTCAATAAGAATGTCAGAGGGATACAGTAAACCTGAAGTGAAGCATCGGAATCTATAACTAGTGTCACATAAATGGTTCAAACATAGACAGTAAGAAGAGTCAGTTTTCTTGTACTTAAGTCGGCATTGTGCCCTTTGCATTTAATTCCGATGCAATATCTGTGTTTCATCTTCAATAAGAAGGCCAGAGGGATACAGTAAACCTGAAGTGAAGCATCGGAATCTATAACTAGTGTCACAGGAAAGGTTCAAAACATAGACAGTAAGATGAGTCAGTTTTCTTGTACTTAAGTCGGCGTTGTGCCTTTTGTATTTAATTCCGATGCAATTTCTGTGTTTCATCGTCAATAAGATGGTCAGAGGGAGACAGTAAACCTGAAGAGAAGCATTGGAATCTATAACTAGTGTCACAGGAATGGTTCAAACCATAGACAGTAAGAAGAGTCAGTTTTCTTGTACTTATGTAGGCATTGTGTCTTTTGTATTTAATTCCGATGCTATATCTGTGTTTCATCGTCAATAAGATGGTCAGAGGGATACAGTAAACCTGAAGTGAAGCATCAGAATCTATAACTAGTGTCACAGGAATGGTTCAAAACATAGACAGTAAGAAGAGTCAGTTTTCTTGTACTTAAGTCGGCATTGTGCCTTCTGTATTTAACTCCGATGCAATGTCTGTGTTTCATCGTCAATAAGATGGTCAGAGGGATACAGTAAACCTGAAGTGAAGCATCAGAATCTATAACTAGTGTCACAGGAATGGTTCCAAACATAGACAGTGAGAAGAGTCAGTTTTCTTGTACTTAAGTCTGCATTGTGCCTTTTGTATTTAATTCCGATGCAATTTGTGTGTTTCATCGTCAATAAGAAGGTCAGAGGGATACAGTAAACCTCAAGTGAAGCATCGGAATCTATAACTAGTGTCACAGGAATGTTTCAATCATAGACAGTAAGAGGAGTCAGTTTTCTTGTACTGAAGTCGGCATTGTGCCTTTTGTATTTAATTCCGATGCAATTTCTGTGTTTCATCGTCGATAAGAAGGTCAGATGGATACAGTAAAACTGAAGTAAAGCATCGCAATCTATAACTAGTGTCACATGAATGGTTCAAACAAAGACAGTAAGAAGAGTCAGTTTTCTCGTACATAAGACGGCATTGTGCCTTTTGTATTTAATTCCGATGCAAATTCTGTGTTTCATCGATAATAAGAAGGTCCGATGGATACAGTAAACCTGAAGTGAAGCATCGGAATCTATAACTAGTGTCACAGGAATGGTTCAAAACATAGACAGTAAGAAGAGTCAGTTTTCTTGTACTTAAGTCGGCATTGTGCCTTTTGTATTTAACTCCGATGCAATGTCTGTGTTTAATCGTCAATAAGAAGGTCAGAGGGATACAGTAAACCTGAAGTGAAGCATCGGAATCTATAACTAGTGTCACAGGAATGGTTCCAAACATAGACAGTAAGAAGAGTCAGTTTTCTTGTACTTAAGTCTGCATTGTGCCTTTTGTATTTAATTCCGATGCAATTTCTGTGTTTCATCGTCAATAAGAAGGTCAGAGGGATACAGTAAACCTCAAGTGAAGCATCGGAATCTATAACTAGTGTCACAGAAATGTTTCAATCATAGACAGTAAGAGGAGTCAGTTTTCTTGTACTTAAGTCGGCATTGTGCCTTTTGTATTTAATTCCGATGCAATTTCTGTGTTTCATCGTCGATAAGAAGGTCAGAGGGATACAGTAAAACTGAAGTGAAGCATCGGAATCTATAACTAGTGTCACATGAATGGTTCAAACATAGACAGTAAGAAGATTCAGTTTTCTTGTACATAAGTCGGCATTGTGCCTTTTGTATTTAATTCCGATGCAAATTCTGAGTTTCATCGATAATAAGAAGGTCAGATGGATACAGTAAACCTGAAGTGAAGCATCGGAAGCTATGCCTAGTGTCAAATGAATGGTTCAAAACATAGACAGTAAGAAGAGTCTGTTTTCTTGTACTTAAATCGGCATTGTTCCTTTTCTATTTAATTCCGATGCAATTTCTATGTTTCATCGTCAATAACAAGGTTAGAGGGATACAGTAAACCTGAAGTGAAGCATCGGAATCTATAACTAGTGTCACAGGAATGGTTCAAATCATCGACAGTAAGAAGAGTCAGTTTTCTTGTACTTAAGTCGGCATAGTGCCTTTTGTAATTAACTCCGATGCAATGTCTGTGTTTCATCGTCAATAAGAAGGTCAGAGGGATACAGTAAACCTGAAGTGAAGCATCGGAATCTATAACTAGTGTCACAGGAATGGTTCAAAACATAGACAGTAAGAATAGTCAGTTTTCTAGTACTTAAGTCGGCATTGTGCCTTTTGTATTTAATTACGGTGCAATATCTGTGTTTCATCGTCAATAAGAAGGTCAGAGGGATACAGTAAACCTGAAGTGAAGCATCGGAATCTTTAACTAGTGTCGCAGGAATGGTTCAAAACATAGACTGTACGTAGAGTCAGTTTTCTTGTACTTAAGTCGGCATTGTGAATTTTCTATTTAATTCCGATGCAATTTCTGTGCTTCATCGTCAATAAGAATGTCAGAGGGATACAGTAAACCTGAAGTGAAGCATCGGAATCTATAACTAGTGTCACATGAATGGTTCAAACATAGACAGTAAGAAGAGTCAGTTTTCTTGTACTTAAGTCGGCATTGTGCCCTTTGCATTTAATTCCGATGCAATATCTGTGTTTCATCTTCAATAAGAAGGCCAGAGGGATACAGTAAACCTGAAGTGAAGCATCGGAATCTATAACTAGTGTCACAGGAAAGGTTCAAAACATAGACAGTAAGATGAGTCAGTTTTCTTGTACTTAAGTCGGCGTTGTGCCTTTTGTATTTAATTCCGATGCAATTTCTGTTTCATCGTCAATAAGATGGTCAGAGGGAGACAGTAAACCTGAAGAGAAGCATTGGAATCTATAACTAGTGTCACAGGAATGGTTCAAACCATAGACAGTAAGAAGAGTCAGTTTTCTTGTACTTATGTAGGCATTGTGTCTTTTGTATTTAATTCCGATGCTATATCTGTGTTTCATCGTCAATAAGATGGTCAGAGGGATACAGTAAACCTGAAGTGAAGCATCAGAATCTATAACTAGTGTCACAGGAATGGTTCAAAACATAGACAGTAAGAAGAGTCAGTTTTCTTGTACTTAAGTCGGCATTGTGCCTTCTGTATTTAACTCCGATGCAATGTCTGTGTTTCATCGTCAATAAGATGGTCAGAGGGATACAGTAAACCTGAAGTGAAGCATCAGAATCTATAACTAGTGTCACAGGAATGGTTCCAAACATAGACAGTGAGAAGAGTCAGTTTTCTTGTACTTAAGTCTGCATTGTGCCTTTTGTATTTAATTCCGATGCAATTTGTGTGTTTCATCGTCAATAAGAAGGTCAGAGGGATACAGTAAACCTCAAGTGAAGCATCGGAATCTATAACTAGTGTCACAGGAATGTTTCAATCATAGACAGTAAGAGGAGTCAGTTTTCTTGTACTGAAGTCGGCATTGTGCCTTTTGTATTTAATTCCGATGCAATTTCTGTGTTTCATCGTCGATAAGAAGGTCAGATGGATACAGTAAAACTGAAGTAAAGCATCGCAATCTATAACTAGTGTCACATGAATGGTTCAAACAAAGACAGTAAGAAGAGTCAGTTTTCTCGTACATAAGTCGGCATTGTGCCTTTTGTATTTAATTCCGATGCAAATTCTGTGTTTCATCGATAATAAGAAGGTCCGATGGATACAGTAAACCTGAAGTGAAGCATCGGAATCTATAACTAGTGTCACAGGAATGGTTCAAAACATAGACAGTAAGAAGAGTCAGTTTTCTTGTACTTAAGTCGGCATTGTGCCTTTTGTATTTAACTCCGATGCAATGTCTGTGTTTAATCGTCAATAAGAAGGTCAGAGGGATACAGTAAACCTGAAGTGAAGCATCGGAATCTATAACTAGTGTCACAGGAATGGTTCCAAACTTAGACAGTAAGAAGAGTCAGTTTTCTTGTACTTAAGTCTGCATTGTGCCTTTTGTATTTAATTCCGATGCAATTTCTGTGTTTCATCGTCAATAAGAAGGTCAGAGGGATACAGTAAACCTCAAGTGAAGCATCGGAATCCATAACTAGTGTCACAGGAATGTTTCAATCATAGACAGTAAGAGGAGTCAGTTTTCTTGTACTTAAGTCGGCATTGTGCGTTTTGTATTGAATTCCGATGCAATTTCTGTGTTTCATCGTCGATAAGAAGGTCAGAGGGATACAGTAAAACTGAAGTGAAGCATCGGAATCTATAACTAGTGTCACATGAATGGTTCAAACATAGACAGTAAGAAGAGTCAGTTTTCTTGTACATAAGTCGGCATTGTGCCTTTTGTACTTAATTCCGATGCAAATTCTGTGTTTCATCGATAATAAGAAGGTCAGATGGATACAGTAAACCTGAAGTGAAGCATCGGAAGCTATGCCTAGTGTCACATGAATGGTTCAAAACACAGACAGTAAGAAGAGTCTGTTTTCTTGTACTTAAGTCGGCATTGTGCTTTTTGTATTTAATTCCGATGCAATTCCTGTGTTTTATCGTCAATAAGAAGGTCAGAGGGATACAGTAAACCTGAAGAGAAGCACCGGAATCTATAACTAGTGTAACAGGAATGGTTCAAATCATAGACAGTAAGAAGAGTCAGTTTTCTTGTACTTATGTAGGCATTGTGCCTTTTGTATTTAATTCCGATGCTATATCTGTGTTTCATTAACAATAAGATGGTCAGAGGGACACAGTAAACCTGAAGTGAAGCATCGGAATCTATAACTAGTGTCACATGAATGGTTCAAACATAGACAGTAAGAAGAGTCAGTTTTCTTGTACTTAAGTCGGCATTGTGCCCTTCGTATTTAATTCCGACGCAATATCTGTGTTTCATCTTCAATAAGAAGGTCAGAGGGATACAGTAAACCTGAAGTGAAGCATCGGAATCTATAACTAGTGTCACAGGAAAGGTTCAAAACATAGACAGTAAGATGAGTCAGTTTTCTTGTACTTAAGTCGGCGTTGTGCCTTTTGTATTTAATTCCGATGCAATTTCTGTGTTTCATCGTCAATAAGAAGGTCAGAGGGATACAGTAAACCTGAAGAGAAGCATCGGAATCTACAACCAGTGTCACAGGAATGGTTCAAATCATAAACAGTAAGAAGAGTCAGTTTTCTTGTACTTATGTAGGCATTGTGTCTTTTGTATTTAAATCCGATGCTATATCTGTGTTTCATCAACAATAAGATGGTCAGAGGGATACAGTAAACCTGAAGTGAAGCATCGGAAACTATAACTAGTGTAACATGAATGGTTCAAACATAGACAGTTAGAAGAGTCAGTTTTCATGTACTTAAGTCGGCATTGTGCCCTTTGTATTTAATTCCGATGCAATATCTGTGTTTCATCGTCAATAAGAAGGTCAGAGGGATACAGTAAACCTGAAGAGAAGCATCGGAATCTGTAACTAGTGTCACAGGAATTGTTCAAATCATAGACAGTAAGAAGAGTCAGTTTTCTTGTACTTATGTAGGCATTGTCCCTTTTGTATTTAATTCCGATGTTATATCTGTGTTTCATCAACAATAAGATGGTCATAGGGATACAGTGAACCTGAAGTGAAGCATCGGAATCTATAACTAGTGTCACAGGAATAGTTCAAAACATAGACAGTAAGAAGAGTCAGTTTTCTTGTACTTAAGTCGGCATTGTGCCTTTTGTATTTAACTCCGATGCAAAGTCTGTGTTTCATCGTCAATAAGAAGGTCAGAGGGATACAGTAAACCTGAAGTGAAGCATTGGAATCTATAACTAGTGTCACAGGAATGGTTCCAAACATAGACAGTAAGAAGAGTCAGTTTTCTTGTACTTAAGTCTGCATTGTGCCTTTTGTATTTAATTCCGATGCAATTTCTGTGTTTCATCGTCAATAAGAAGGTCAGACGGATACAGCAAACCTCAAGTGAAGCATCGGAATCTATAACTAGTGTCACAGGAATGTTTCAATCATAGACAGTAAGATGAGTCAGTTTTCTTGTACTTAAGTCGGCATTGTGCCTTTTGTATTTAATTCCGATGCAATTTCTGTGTTTCATCGTCGATAAGAAGGTCAGAGGGATACAGTAAAAGTGAAGTGAAGCATCGGAATCTATAAGTAGTGTCACATGAATGGTTCAAACATAAACAGTAAGAAGAGTCAGTTTTCTCGTACATAAGTCGGCATTGTGCCTTTTGTATTTAATTCCGATGCAAATTCTGTGTTTCATCGATAATAAGAAGGTCAGATGCATACAGTAAACCTGAAGTGAAGCATCGGAATCTATAACTAGTGTCACAGGAATGGTTCAAAACATAGACAGTAAGAAGAGTCAGTTTTCTTGTACTTAAGTCGGCATTGTGCCTTTTGTATTTAACTCCGATGCAATGTCTGTGTTTCATCGTCAATAAGAAGGTCAGAGGGATACAGTAAACCTGAAGTGAAGCATCGGAATCTATAACTAGTGTCACAGGAATGGTTCCAAACATAGACAGTAAGAAGAGTCAGTTTTCTTGTACTTAAGTCTGCATTGTGCCTTTTGTATTTAATTACGATGCAATTTCTGTGTTTCATCGTCAATAAGAAGGTCAGAGGGATACAGTAAACCTCAAGTGAAGCATCGGAACCTATAACTAGTGTCACAGGAATGTTTCAATCATAGACAGTAAGAGGAGTCAGTTTTCTTGTACTTAATTCGGCATTGTGCCCTTTGTATTTAATTCCGATGCAATTTCTGTGTTTCATCGTCGTTAAGAAGGTCAGAGGGATACAGTAAGACTGAAGTGAAGCATCAGAATCTATAACTTGTGTCACATGAATGGTTCAAACATAGACAGTAAGAAAAGTCAGTTTTCTTGTACATAAGTCGGCATTGTGCCTTTTGTATTTAATTCCGATGCAAATTCTGTGTTTCATCGATAATAAAAAGGTCTGATGGATACAGTAAACCTGAAGCGAAGCATCGGAAGCTATGCCTAGTGTCACATGAATGGTTCAAAACACAGACAGTAAGATGAGTCTGTTTTCTTGTACTTAAGTCGGCATTGTGCCTTTTGTATTTAATTCCGATGCAATTTCTGTGTTTCATCGTCAATAAGAAGGTCAGAGGGATACAGTAAACCTGTAGAGAAGCATCGGAATCTATAACTAGTGTAACAGGAATGGTTCAAATCATAGACAGTAAGAAGAGTCAGTTTTCTTGTACTTATGTAGGCATTGTGCGTTTTGTATTTATTCCGATGCTATATCTGTGTTTCATCAACAATAAGATGGTCAGAGGGATACAGTAAACCTGAAGTGAAGCATCGGAAGCTATGCCTAGTGTCACATGAATGGTTCAAAACACAGACAGTAAGAAGAGTCTGTTTTCTTGTACTTAAGTCGGCATTGTGCTTTTTGTATTTAATTCCGATGCAATTCCTGTGTTTTATCGTCAATAAGAAGGTCAGAGGGATACAGTAAACCTGAAGAGAAGCATCGGAATCCATAACTAGTGTCACTGGAATGGTTGAAATCATAGACAGTAAAAAGAGTCAGTTTTCTTGTACTTATGTAGGCATTGTGCCTTTTGTATTTAAATCCGATGCTATATCTGTGTTTCATTAACAATAAGATGGTCAGAGGGATACAGTAAACCTGAAGTGAAGCATCGGAATCTATAACTAGTGTCACATGAATGGTTCAAACATAGACAGTAAGAAGAGTCAGTTTTCTTGTACTTAAGTCGGCATTAAGCCCTTCGTATTTAATTCCGATGCAATATCTGTGTTTCATCTTCAATAAGAAGGTCAGAGGGATATAGTAAACCTGAAGTGAAGCATTGGAATCTATAACTAGTGTCACAGGAAAGGTTCAAAACATAGACAGCAAGATGAGTCAGTTTTCTTGTACTTAAGTCGGCGTTGTGCCTTTTGTATTTAATTCCGATGCAATTTCTGTGTTTCATCGTCAATAAGAAGGTCAGAGGGATATAGTAAACCTGAAGAGAAGCATCGGAATCTATAACCAGTGTCACAGGAATGGTTCAAATCATAGACAGTAAGAAGAGTCAGTTTTCGTGTACTTATGTAGGCATTGTCCTTTTTGTATTTAATTCCGATGCTATATCTGTGTTTCATCAACAATAAGATGGTCATAGGGATACAGTAAACCTGAAGTGAAGCATCGGAATCTATAACTAGTGTCACATGAATGGTTCAAACATAGACAGTAAGATGAGTCAGTTTTCTTGTACTTAAGTCGGCATTGTGCCCTTTGTATTTAATTCCGATGCAATATCTGAGTTTCATCTTCAATAAGAAGGTCAGAGGGATACAGTAAACCTGAAGTGAAGCATCGGAATCTATAACTAGTGTCACAGGAAAGGTTCAAAACATAGACAGTAAGAAGAGTCAGTTTTGTTGTACTTATGTAGGCATTGTGTCTATTGTATTTAATTCCGATGATATATCTGTGTTTTATCAACAATAAGATGGTCAGAGGGATACAGTAAAGCTGAAGTGAAGCATCGGAATCTATAACTAGTGTCACAGGAATGGTTCAAAACATAGACAGTAAGAAGAGTCAGTTTTCTTGTACTTAAGTCGGCATTGTGCCTTTTGTATTTAACTCCGATGCAATGTCTGTGTTTCATCGTCAATAAGAAGGTCAGAGGGATACAGTAAACCTGAAGTGAAGCATCGGAATCTATAACTAGTGTCACAGGAATGGTTCCAAACATAGACAGTAAGAAGAGTCAGTTTTCTTGTACTTAAGTCTGCATTGTGCCTTTTGTAATTAATTCCGATGCAATTTCTGTGTTTCATCGTCAATAAGAAGGTCAGAGGGATACAGCAAACCTCAAGTGAAGCATCGGAATCTATAACTAGTGTCACAGGAATGTTTCAATCATAGACAGTAAGAGGAGTCAGTTTTCTTGTACTTAAGTCGGCATTGTGCCTTTTGTATTTCATTCCGATGCAATTTCTGTGTTTCATCGTCGATAAGAAGGTCAGAGGGATACAGTAAAACTGAAGTGAAGCATCGGAACCTATAACTAGTGTCACATGAATGGTTCAAACATAAACAGTAAGAAGAGTCAGTTTTCTCGTACATAAGTCGGCATTGTGCCTTTTGTATTTAATTCCGATGCAAATTCTGTGTTTAATCGATAATAAGAAGGTCAGATGGATACAGTAAACCAGAAGTGAAGCATCGGAATCTATAACTAGTGTCACAGGAATGGTTCAAAACATAGACAGTAAGAAGAGTCAGTTTTCTTGTACTTAAGTCGGCATTGTGCCTTTTGTATTTAACTCCGATGCAATGTCTGTGTTTCATCGTCAATAAGAAGATCAGAGGGATACACTAAACCTGAAGTGAAGCATCGGAATCTATAACTAGTGTCACAGGAATGGTTCCAAACATAGACAGTAAGAAGAGTCAGTTTTCTTGTACTTAAGTCTGCATTGTGCCTTTTGTATTTAATTCCGATGCAATTTCTGTGTTTCATCGTCAATAAGAAGGTCAGAGGGATACAGTAAACCTCAAGTGAAGCATCGGAATCTATAACTAGTGTCACAGGAATGTTTCAATCATAGACAGCAAGAGGAGTCAGTATTCTTGTACTTAAGTCGGCATTGTGCCTTTTGTATTTAATTCCGATGCAATTTCTGTGTTTCATCGTCGATAAGAAGGTCAGAGGGATACAGTAAAACTGAAGTGAAGCATCGGAATCTATAACTAGTGTCACATGAATGGTTCAAACATAGACAGTAAGAAGAGTCAGTTTTCTTGTACATAAGTCGGCATTGTGCCTTTTGTATTTAATTCCGATGCAAATTCTGTGTTTCATCGATAATAAGAAGGTCAGATGGATACAGTAAACCTGAAGTGAAGCATCGGAAGCTATGCCTAGTGTCACATGAATGGTTCAAAACACAGACAGTAAGAAGTGTCTGTTTTCTTGTACTTAAGTCGGCATTGTGCCTTTTGTATTTAATTCCGATGCAATTTCTGTGTTTCATCGTCAATAAGAAGGTCAGAGGGATACAGTAAACCTGAAGAGAAGCATCGGAATCTATAACTAGTGTAACAGGAATGGTTCAAATCATAGACAGTAAGAAGAGTCAGTTTTCTTGTACTTATGTAGGCATTGTGCGTTTTGTATTTAATTCCGATGCTATATCTGTGTTTCATCAACAATAAGATGGTCAGAGGGATACAGTAAACCTGAAGTGAAGCATCGGAAGCTATGCCTAGTGTCACATGAATGGTTCAAAACACAGACAGTAAGAAGAGTCTGTTTTCTTGTACTTAAGTCGGCATTGTGCTTTTTGTATTTAATTCCGATGCAATTCCTGTGTTTTATCGTCAATAAGAAGGTCAGAGGGATACAGTAAACCTGAAGAGAAGAATCGGAATCTATAACTAGTGTCACAGGAAAGGTTCAAAACATAGACAGTAAGATGAGTCAGTTTTCTTGTACTTAAGTCGGCGTTGTGCCTTTTGTATTTAATTCCGATGCAATTTCTGTGTTACATCGTCAATACGAAGGTCAGAGGGATACAGTAAACCTGAAGAGAAGCATCGGAATCTATAACCAGTGTCACAGGAATGGTTCAAATCATAGACAGTAAGAAGAGTCAGTTTTCTTGTACTTATGTAGGCATTGTGTCTTTTGTATTTAAATCCGATGCTATATCTGTGTTTCATCAACAATAAGATGGTCAGAGGGATACAGTAAACCTGAAGTGAAGCATCGGAAGCTATGCCTAGTGTCACATGAATGGTTCAAAACTCAGACAGTAAGAAGAGTCTGTTTTCTTGTACTTAAGTCGGCATTGTGCCTTTTGTATTTAATTCCGATGCAATTTCTGTGTTTCATCGTCAATAAGAAGGTCAGAGGGATACAGTAAACCTGAAGAGAAGCATCGGAATCTATAACTAGTGTCACATGAATGGTTCAAACATAGACAATAAGAAGAGTCAGTATTCTTGTACATAAGTCGGCATTGTGCCTTTTGTATTTAATTCCGATGCAAATTCTATGTTTCATCGTCAATAAGAAGGTCAGAGGGATACAGTAAACCTGAAGAGAAGCATCGGAATCTGTAACTAGTGTCACAGGAATGGTTCAAATCATAGACAGTAAGAAGAGTCAGTTTTCTTGTACTTATGTAGGCATTGTCCCTTTTGTATTTAATTCCGATGCTATATCTGTGTTTCATCAACAATAAGATGGTCATAGGGATACAGTAAACCTGAAGTGAAGCATCGGAATCTAAAACTAGTGTCACATGAATGGTTCAAACATAGACAGTAAGATGAGTCAGTTTTCTTGTACTTAAGTCGGCATTGTGCCCTTTGTATTTAATTCCGATGCAATATCTCAGTTTCATCTTCAATAAGAAGGTCAGAGGGATACAGTAAACCTGAAGTGAAGCATCGGAATCTATAACTAGTGTCACAGGAAAGGTTCAGAACATAGACAGTAAGAAGAGTCAGTTTTGTTGTACTTATGTAGGCATTGTGTCTTTTGTATTTAAGTCCGATGATATATCTGTGTTTCATCAACAATAAGATGGTCAGAGGGATACAGTAAAGCTGAAGTGAAGCATCGGAATCTATAACTAGTGTCACAGGAATGGTTCAAAACATAGACAGTAAGAAGAGTCAGTTTTCTTGTACTTAAGTCGGCATTGTGCCTTTTGTATTTAACTCCGATGCAATGTCTGTGTTTCATCGTTAATAAGAAGGTCAGAGGGATACAGTAAACCTGAAGTGAAGCATCGGAATCTATAACTAGTGTCACAGGAATGGTTCCAAACATAGACAGTAAGAAGAGTCAGTTTTCTTGTACTTAAGTCTGCATTGTGCCTTTTGTATTTAATTCCGATGCGATTTCTGTGTTTCATCGTCAATAAGAAGGTCAGAGGGATACAGCAAACCTCAAGTGAAGCATCGGAATCTATAACTAGTGTCACAGGAATGTTTCAATCATAGACAGTAAGAGGAGTCAGTTATCTTGTACTTAAGTCGGCATCGTGCTTTTTGTATTTAATTCCGATGCAATTTCTGTGTTTCATCGTCGATAAGAAGGTCAGAGGAATACAGTAAACCTCAAGTGAAGCATCGGAATCTATAACTAGTGTCACAGGAATGTTTCAATCATAGACAGTAAGAGGAGTCAGTTTTCTTGTACTTAAGTCGGCATTGTGCCTTTTGTATTTAATTCCGATGCAATTTCTGTGTTTCATCGTCGATAAGAAGGTCAGAGGGATACAGTAAACCTGAAGTGAAGCATCGGAATCTATAACTAGTGTCACATGAATGGTTCAAACATAAACAGTAAGAAGAGTCAGTTATCTCGTACATAAGTCGGCATTGTGCCTTTTGTATTTAATTCCGATGCAAATTCTGTGTTTCATCGATAATGAGAAGGTCAGATGGATACAGTAAACCTGAAGTGAAGCATCGGAATCTATAACTAGTGTCACAGGAATGGTTCTAAACATAGACAGTAAGAAGAGTCAGTTTTCTTGTACTTAAGTCGGCATTGTGCCTTTTCTATTTAACTCCGATGCAATGTCTGTGTTTCATCGTCAATAAGGAGGTCAGAGGGATACAGTAAACCTGAAGTGAAGCATCGGAATCTATAACTAGTGTCTCAGGAATGGTTCCAAACATAGACAGTAAGAAGAGTCAGTTTTCTTGTACTTAAGTCTGCATTGTGCCTTTTGTGTTTCATTCCGATGCAATTTCTGTGTTTCATCGTCAATAAGAAGGTCAGAGGGATACAGTAAACCTCAAGTGAAGCATCGGAATCTATAACTAGTGTCACAGGAATGTTTCAATCATAGACAGTAAGAGGAGTCAGTTTTCTTGTACTTAAGTCGGCATTGTGCCTTTTGTATTTAATTCCGATGCAATTTCTGTGTTTCATCGTCGATAAGAAGGTCAGAAGGATACAGTAAAACTGAAGTGAAGCATCGGAATCTATAACTAGTGTCACATGAATGGTTCAAACATAGACAGTAAGAAGAGTCAGTTTTCTTGTACATAAGTCGGCATTGTGCGTTTATATTTAATTCCGATGCAAATTCTGTGTTTTATCGATAATAAGAAGGTCAGATGGATACAGTAAACCTGAAGTGAAGCATCGGAAGCTATGCCTAGTGTCACATGAATGGTTCAAAACACAGACAGTAAGAAGAGTCTGTTTTCTTGTACTTAAGTCGGCATTGTGCCTTTTGTATTTAGTTCCCATGCAATTTCTGTGTTTCATCGTCAATAAGAACGTCAGAGGGATACAGTAAACCTGAAGAGAAGCATCGGAATCTATAACTAGTGTAACAGGAATGGTTCAAATCATAGACAGTAAGAAGAGTCAGTTTTCTTGTACTTATGTAGGCATTGTGCGTTTTGTATTTAATTCCGATGCTATATCTGTGTTTCATCAACAATAAGATGGTCAGAGGGATACAGTAAACCTGAAGTGAAGCATCGGAAGCTATGCCTAGTGTCACATGAATGGTTCAAAACACAGACAGTAAGAAGAGTCAGCTTTCTTGTACTTAAGTCGGCATTGTGCTTTTTGTATTTAATTCCGAAGCAATTCCTGTGTTTTATCGTCAATAAGAAGGTCAGAGGGATACAGTAAACCTGAAGAGAAGCATCGGAATCTATAACTAGTGTCACAGGAATGGTTCCAAACATAGACAGTAAGAAGAGTCAGTTTTCTTGTACTTAAGTCGGCATTGTGCCTTTTGTATCTAACTCCGATGCAATGTCTGTGTTTCATCGTTAATAAGAAGGTCAGAGGGATACAGTAAACCTGAAGTGAAGCATCGGAATCTATAACTAGTGTCACAGGAATGGTTCCAAACATAGACAGTAAGAAGAGTCAGTTTTCTTGTACTTAAGTCTGCATTGTGCCTTTTGTATTTAATTCCGATGCAATTTCTGTGTTTCATCGTCAATACGAAGGTCAGAGGGATACAGCAAACCTCAAGTGAAGCATCGGAATCTATAACTAGTGTCACAGGAATGTTTCAATCATAGACAGTAAGAGGAGTCAGTTATCTTGTACTTAAGTCGGCATTGTGCTTTTTGTATTTAATTCCGATGCAATTTCTGTGTTTCATCGTCGATAAGAAGGTCAGAGGGATACAGTAAAACTGAAGTGAAGCATCGGAATCTATAACTAGTGTCACATGAATGGTTCAAACAAAAACAGTAAGAAGAGTCAGTTTTCTCGTACACAAGTCGGCATTGTGCCTTTTGTATTTAATTCCGATGCAAATTCTGTGTTTCATCGATAATAAGAAGGTCAGATGGATACAGTAAACCTGAAGTGAAGCATCGGAATCTATAACTAGTGTCACAGGAATGGTTCAAAACATAGACAGTAAGAAGAGTCAGTTTTCTTGTACTTAAGTCGGCATTGTGCCTTTTGTATTTAACTCCGATGCAATGTCTGTGTTTCATCGTCAATAAGGAGGTCAGAGGGATACAGTAAACCTGAAGTGAAGCATCGGAATCTATAACTAGTGTCACAGGAATGGTTCCAAACATAGACAGTAAGAAGAGTCAGTTTTCTTGTACTTAAGTCTGCATTGTGCCTTTTGTGTTTAATTCCGATGCAATTTCTGTGTTTCATCGTCAATAAGAAGGTCAGAGGGATACAGTAAACCTCAAGTGAAGCATCGGAATCTATAACTAGTGTCACAGGAATGTTTCAATCATAGACAGTAAGAGGAGTCAGTTTTCTTGTACTTAAGTCGGCATTGTGCCTTTTGTATTTAATTCCGATGCAATTTCTGTGTTTCATCGTCGATAAGAAGGTCAGAAGGATACAGTAAAACTGAAGTGAAGCATCGGAATCTATAACTAGTGTCACATGAATGGTTCAAACATAGACAGTAAGAAGAGTCAGTTTTCTTGTACATAAGTCGGCATTGTGCGTTTATATTTAATTCCGATGCAAATTCTGTGTTTTATCGATAATAAGAAGGTCAGATGGATACAGTAAACCTGAAGTGAAGCATCGGAAGCTATGCCTAGTGTCACATGAATGGTTCAAAACACAGACAGTAAGAAGAGTCTGTTTTCTTGTACTTAAGTCGGCATTGTGACTTTTGTATTTAGTTCCGATGCAATTTCTGTGTTTCATCGTCAATAAGAACGTCAGAGGGATACAGTAAACCTGAAGAGAAGCATCGGAATCTATAACTAGTGTAACAGGAATGGTTCAAATCATAGACAGTAAGAAGAGTCAGTTTTCTTGTACTTATGTAGGCATTGTGCGTTTTGTATTTAATTCCGATGCTATATCTGTGTTTCATCAACAATAAGATGGTCAGAGGGATACAGTAAACCTGAAGTGAAGCATCGGAAGCTATGCCTAGTGTCACATGAATGGTTCAAAACACAGACAGTAAGAAGAGTCTGTTTTCTTGTACTTAAGTCGGCATTGTGACTTTTGTATTCAGTTCCGATGCAATTTCTGTGTTTCATCGTCAATAAGAACGTCAGAGGGATACAGTAAACCTGAAGAGAAGCATCGGAATCTATAACTAGTGTAACAGGAATGGTTCAAATCATAGACAGTAAGAAGAGTCAGTTTTCTTGTACTTATGTAGGCATTGTGTCTTTTGTATTTATATCCGATGCTATATCTGTGTTTCATCAACAATAAGATGGTCAGAGGGATACAGTAAACCTGAAGTGAAGCATCGGAATCTATAACTAGTGTCACATGAATGGTTCAAACATAGACAGTAAGATGAGTCAGTTTTCTTGTACTTAAGTCGGCATTGTGCCCTTTGTATTTAATTCAGATGCAATATCTGAGTTTCATCTTCAATAAGAAGGTCAGAGGGATACAGTAAACCTGAAGTGAGGCATCGGAATCTATAACTAGTGTCACTGGATAGGTTCAAAACATAGACAGTAAGAAGAGTCAGTTTTCTTGTACTTAAGTTGGCATTGTGCCCTTTGTATTTTATTCCGATGCAATATCTGTGTTTCATCTTCAATAAGAAGGACAGAGGGATACAGTAAACCTGAAGTGAAGCGTCGGAATCTATAACTAGTGTCACAGGAATGGTTTAAATCATAGACAGAAAGAAGAGTCAGTATTCTTGAACTTAAGTCGGCATTGTTCCTTTTCTATTTAATTCCGGTGCAATTTCTATGTTTCATCGTCACTAAGAAGGTCAGAGGGATACAGTAAACCTGAAGTGAAGCATCGGAATCTATAACTAGTGTCACAGGAAAGGTTCAAAACATCGACAGTAAGAAGAGTCAGTTTTCTTGTACTTAAGTCGGCATAGTGCATTTGTATTTAACTCCGATGGAATGTCTGTGTTTCATCGTCAGTAAGAAGGTCAGAGGGATACAGTAAACCTGAAGAGAAGCATCGGAATCTATAACTAGTGTCACAGGAATGGTTCAAAACATAGACAGTAAGAAGAGTCAGTTTTCTTTTACTTAAGTCGGCATTGTGCCTTTTGTATTTAATTACGGTGCAATATCTGTGTTTCATCGTCAATGAGAAGGTCAGAGGGATACAGTAAACCTGAAGTGAAGCATCGGAATCTATAACTAGTGTCGCAGGAATGGTTCAAAACATAGACAGTAAGAAGAGTCAGTTTTCTTGTACTTAAGTCAGCATTGTGAATTTTCTATTTAATTCCGATTCAATTTCTGTGCTTCATCGACAATAAGAATGTCAGAGGGATACAGTAAACCTGAAGTGAAGCATCGGAATCTATAACTAGTGTCACATGAATGGTTCAAACATAGACAGTAAGAAGAGTCAGTTTTCTTGTACTTAGGTCGGCATTGTGCCCTTTGCATTTAATTCCGATGCAATATCTGTGCTTCATCTTCAATAAGAAGGCCAGAGGGATACAGTAAACCTGAAGTGAAGCATCGGAATCTATAACTAGTGTCACAGGAAAGGTTCAAATCATAGGCAGTAAGATGAGTCAGTTTTCTTGTACTTAAGTCGGCGTTGTGCCTTTTGTATTTAATTCCGATGCAATTTCTGTGTTTCATCGTCAATAAGAAGGTCAGAGGGAGACAGTAAACCTGAAGAGAAGCATCGGAATCTATAACTAGTGTCACAGGAATGGTTCAAATCATAGACAGAAAGAAGAGTCAGTTTTCTTGTACTTATGTAGGCATTGTGTCTTTTGTATTTAATTCCGATGCTATATCTGTGTTTCATCAACAATAAGATGGTCAGAGGGATACATTAAACCTGAAGTGAAGCGTCGGAATCTATAACTAGTGTCACAGGAATGGTTCAAAACATAGACATTAAGAAGAGTCAGTTTTCTTGTACTTAAGTCGGCATTGTGCCTTTTGTATTTAACTCCGATGCAATGTCTGTGTTTCATCGTCAATAAGAAGGTCAGAGGGATACAGTAAACCTGAAGTGAAGCATCGGAATCTATAACTAGTGTCACAGGAATGGTTCCAAACATAGACAGTAAGAAGAGTCAGTTTTCTTGTACTTAAGTCTGCATTGTGCCTTTTGTATTTAATTCCGATGCAATTTCTGTGTTTCATCGTCAATAAGAAGGTCAGAGGGATACAGTAAACCTCAAGTGAAGCATCGGAATCTATAACTAGTGTCACAGGAATGTTTCAATCATAGACAGTAAGAGGAGTCAGTTTTCTTGTACTTAAGTCGGCATTGTGCCTTTTGTATTTAATTCCGATGCAATTTCTGTGTTTCATCGTCGATAAGAAGGTCAGAGGGATACAGTAAAACTGAAGTGAAGCATCGGAATCTATAACTAGTGTCACATGAATGGTTCAAACATAGACAGTAAGATGAGTCTGTTTTCTTGTACATAAGTCGGCATTGTGCCTTTTGTATTTAATTCCGATGCAAATTCTGTGTTTCATCGATAATAAGAAGGTCAGATGGATACAGTAAACCAGAAGTCAAGCACCGGAAGCTATGCCTAGTGTCACATGAATGGTTCAAATCACAGACAGTAAGAAGAGTCTGTTTTCTTGTACTTAAGTAGGCATTGTGTCTTTAGTATTTAATTCCGATGCAATTTCTGTGTTTCATCGTCAATAAGAAGGTCAGAGGGATCAGTAAACTTGAAGTGAAGCATCGGAATCTGTAACTAGTGTAACAGGAATGGTTCAAATCATAGACAGTAAGAAGAGTCAGTTTTCTTGTACTTATGTAGGCATTGTGCGTTTTGTATTTAATTCCGATGCTATATCTGTGTTTCATCAACAAAAAGATGGACAGAGGGATACAGTAAACCTGAAGTGAAGCATCGGAAGCTATGCCTAGTGTCACATGAATGGTTCCAAACATAGACAGTAAGAAGAGTCAGTTTTCTTGTACTTAAGTCTGCATTGTGCCTTTTGTATTTAATTCCGATGCAATTTCTGTGTTTCATCGTCAATAAGAAGGTCAGAGGGATACAGTAAACCTCAAGTGAAGCATCGGAATCTATAACTAGTGTTACAGGAATGTTTCAATCATAGACAGTAAGAGGAGTCAGTTTTCTTGTACTTAAGTCGGCATTGTGCCTTTTGTATTTAATTCCGATGCAATTTCTGTGTTTCATCGTCGATAAGAAGGTCAGAGGGATACAGTAAAACTGAAGTGAAGCATCGGAATCTATAACTAGTGTCACATGAATGGTTCAAACACAGACAGTAAGAAGAGTCAGTTTTCTTGTACTTAAGTCGGCATTGTGCCTTTGTATTTAATTCCGATGCAATATCTGTGTTTCATTGTCAATAAGAAGGTCAGAGGGATACAGTAAACCTGAAGAGAAGCATCGGAATCTGTAACTAGTGTCACATGAATGGTTCAAACATTGACAGTAAGAAGAGTCAGTTTTCTTGTACTTAAGTCGGCATTGTGCCCTTTGTATTTAATTCCGATGCAATATCTGTGTTTCATCGTCAATAAGAAGGTCAGAGGGATACAGTAAACCTGAAGAGAAGCATCGGAATCTATAACTAGTGTCACAGGAATGGTTCAATCCATAGACATTATGAAGAGTCAGTTTTCTTGTACTTATGTAGGCATTGTCCCTTTTGTATTTAATTCCGATGCTATATCTGTGTTTCATCAACAAAAAGATGGACATAGGGATGCAGTAAACCTGAAGTGAAGCATCGGAAGCTATGCCTAGTGTCACATGAATGGTTCCAAACATAGACAGTAAGAAGAGTCAGTTTTCTTGTACTTAAGTCTGCATTGTGCCTTTTGTATTTAATTCCGATGCAATTTCTGTGTTTCATCGTCAATAAGAAGGTCAGAGGGATACAGTAAACCTCAAGTGAAGCATCGGAATCTATAACTAGTGTCACAGGAATGTTTCAATCATAGACAGTAAGAGGAGTCAGTTTTCTTGTACTTAAGTCGGCATTGTGCCTTTTGTATTTAATTCCGATGCAATTTCTGTGTTTCATCGTCGATAAGAAGGTCAGAGGGATACTGTAAAACTGAAGTGAAGCATCGGAATCTATAACTAGTGTCACATGAATGGTTCAAACATAGACAGTAAGAAGAGTCAGTTTTCTTGTACTTAAGTCGGCATTGTGCCCTTTGTATTTAATTCCGATGCAATATCTGTGTTTCATCGTCAATAAGAAGGTCAGAGGGATACAGTAAACCTGAAGGGAAGCATCGGAATCTGTAACTAGTGTCACAGGAATGGTTCAATTCATAGACAGTAAGAGGAGTCAGTTTTCTTGTACTTAAATTGGCGTTGTGCCTTTTGTATTTAATTCCGATGCAATTTCTGTGTTTCATCGTCAATAAGAAGGTCAGAGGGATACAGTAAACCTGAAGAGAAGCATCGGAATCTATAACCAGTGTCACAGGAATGGTTCAAATCATAGACAGTAAGAAGAGTCAGTTTTCTTGTACTTATGTAGGCATTGTGTCTTTTTTATTTAAATCCGATGTTATATCTGTGTTTCATCAACAATAAGATGGTCAGAGGGATACAGTAAACCTGAAGTGAAGCATCGGAATCTATAACTAGTGTCACATGAATGGTTCAAACATAGACAGTAAGAAGAGTCAGTTTTCTTGTACTTAAGTCGGCATTGTGCCCTTTGTATTTAATTCCGATGCAATATCTGTGTTTCATCGTCAATAAGAAGGTCAGAGGGATACAGTAAACCTGAAGAGAAGCATCGGAATCTGTAACTAGTGTCACAGGAGTGGTTCAATCCATAGACAGTAAGAAGAGTTAGTTTTCTTGTACTTATATAGGCATTGTCCCTTTTGTATTTAATTCCGATGCTATATCTGTGTTTCATCAACAATAAGATGGTCATAGGGATACAGTAAACCTGAAGTGAAGCATCGGAATCTATAACTAGTGTCACATGAATGGTTCAAACATAGACAGTAGAAGAGTCAGTTTTCTTGTACTTAAGTCGGCATTGTGCCCTTCGTATTTAATTCCGATGCAATATCTGTGTTTCATCTTCAATAAGAAGGTCAGAGGGATATAGTAAACCTGAAGTGAAGCATCGGAATCTATAACTAGTGTCATAGGAAAGGTTCAAATCATAGACAGTAAGATGAGTCAGTTTTCTTGTACTTAAGTCGGCGTTGTGCCTTTTGTATTTAATTCCGATGCAATTTCTGTGTTTCATCGTCAATAAGAAGGTCAGAGGGATACAGTAAACCTGAAGAGAAGCATCGGAATCTATAACCAGTGTCACAGGCATGGTTCAAATCATAGACAGTAAGAAGAGTAAGTTTTCTTGTACTTATGTAGGCATAGTGTCTTTTGTATTTAAATCCGATGCTATATCTGTGTTTCATCAACAATAAGATGGTCATAGGGATACAGTAAACCTGAAGTGAAGCATCGGAATCTATAACTAGTGTCACATGAATGGTTCAAACATAGACAGTAAGATGAGTCAGTTTTCTTCTACTTAAGTCGGCATTGTGCCCTTTGTATTTAATTCCGATGCAATATCTGAGTTTCATCTTCAATAAGAAGGTCAGAGGGATACAGTAAACCTGAAGTGAAGCATCGGAATCTATAATTAGTGTCACAGGAAAGGTTCACAACATAGACAGTAAGAAGAGTCAGTTTTGTTGTACTTATGTAGGCATTGTGTCTTTTGTATTTAATTCCGATGATATATCTGTGCTTCATCAACAATAAGATGGTCAGAGGGATACAGTAAAGCTGAAGTGAAGCATCGGAATCTATAACTAGTGTCACATGAATGGTTCAAACATAGACAGTAAGAAGAGTCAGTTTTCTTGTACTTAAGTCGGCATTGTGCCCTTTGTATTTAATTCCGATGCAATATCTGTGTTTCATCGTCATAAAGAAGGTCAGAGGGATACAGTAAACTTGAAGTGAAGCATCGGAATCTATAACTAGTGTAACAGGAATGGTTCAAATCATAGACAGTAAGAAGAGTCAGTTTTCTTGTACTTATGTAGGCATTGTGCGTTTTGTATTTAATTCCGATGCTATATCTGTGTTTCATCAAAAAAACGATGGACAGAGGGATACAGTAAACCTGAAGTGAATTATCGGAAGCTATGCCTAGTGTCACATGAATGGTTCCAAACATAGACAGTAAGAAGAGTCAGTTTTCTTGTACTTAAGTCTGCATTGTGCCTTTTGTATTTAATTCCGATGCAATTTCTGTGCTTCATCGTCAATAAGAAGGTCAGAGGGATACAGTAAAACTGAAGTGTAGCATCGGAATCTATAACTAGTGTCACATTAATGGTTCAAACATAGACAGTAAGAAGAGTCAGTTTTCTTGTACTTAAGTCGGCATTGTGCCCTTTGTATTTAATTCCGATGCAATATCTGTGTTTCATCGTCAATAAGAAGGTCAGAGGGATACAGTAAACCTGAAGAGAAGCATCGGAATCTGTAACTAGTGTCACAGGAATGGTTCAATTCATAGACAGTAAGAGGAGTCAGTTTTCTTGTACTTAAGTCGGCGTTGTGCCTTTTGTATTTAATTCCGATGCAATTTCTGTGTTTCATCGTCAATAAGTAGGTCAGAGGGATACAGTATACCTGAAGAGAAGCATCGGAATCTATAACCAGTGTCACGGGAATGGTTCAAATCATAGACAGTAAGAAGAGTCAGTTTTCTTGTACTTATGTACGCATTGTGTCTTTTGTATTTAAATCCGATGCTATATCTGTGTTTCATCAGCAATAAGATGGTCAGAGGGATACAGTAAACCTGAAGTGAAGCATCGGAATCTATAACTAGTGTCACATGAATGGTTCAAACATAGACAGTAAGAAGAGTCAGTTTTCTTGTACTTAAGTCGGCATTGTGCCCTTTGTATTTAATTCCGATGCAATATCTGTGTTTCATCGTCAATAAGAAGGTCAGAGGGATACAGTAAACCTGAAGAGAAGCATCGGAATCTGTAACTAGTGTCTCAGGAATGGTTCAATCCATAGACAGTAAGAAGAGTCAGTGTTCTTGTACTTATATAGGCATTGTCCCTTTTGTATTTAATTCCGATGCTATATCTGTGTTTCATCAACAATATGAAGGTCATAGGGATACAGTAAACCTGAAGTGAAGCATCGGAATCTATAACTAGTGTCACATGAATGGTTCAAACATAGACAGTAAGAAGAGTCAGTTTTCTTGTACTTAAGTCGGCATTGTGCCCTTCGTATTTAATTCCGATGCAATATCTGTGTTTCATCTTCAATAAGAAGGTCAGAGGGATATAGTAAACCTGAAGTGAAGCATCGGAATCTATAACTAGTGTCACAGGAAAGGTTCAAAGCATAGACAGTAAGATGAGTCAGTTTTCTTGTACTTAAGTCGGCGTTGTGCCTTTTGTATTTAATTCCGATGCAATTTCTGTGTTTCATCGTCAGTAAGAAGGTCAGAGGGATACAGTAAACCTGAAGAGAAGCATCGGAATCTATAACTAGTGTCACAGGAATGGTTCAAAACATAGACAGTAAGAAGAGTCAGTTTTCTTTTACTTAAGTCGGCATTGTGCCTTTTGTATTTAATTACGGTGCAATATCTGTGTTTCATCGTCAATGAGAAGGTCAGAGGGATACAGTAAACCTGAAGTGAAGCATCGGAATCTATAACTAGTGTCACATGAATGGTTCAAACATAGACAGTAAGAAGAGTCCGTTTTCTTGTACTTAAGTCGGCATTGTGCCCTTTGTATTTAATTCCGATGCAATTTCTGTGTTCCATCGTCAATAAGAAGGTCAGAGGGATACAGTACACCTGAAGAGAAGCATCGGAATCTGTAACTAGTGTCACAGGAATGGTTCAAATCTTAGACAGTAAGAAGAGTCAGTTTTCTTGTACTTATGTAGGCATTGTCCCTTTTGTATTTAATTCCGATGCTATATCTGTGTTTCATCAACAATAAGATGGTCATAGGGATACAGTAAACCTGAAGTGAAGCATCGGAATCTATAACAAGTGTCACATGAATGGTTCAAACATAGACAGTAAGAAGAGTCAGTTTTCTTGTACTTAAGTCGGCATTGTGCCCT
The DNA here is from genome assembly GCF_023864345.2 of Schistocerca serialis cubense. NCBI lineage: Eukaryota > Metazoa > Arthropoda > Insecta > Orthoptera > Acrididae > Schistocerca > Schistocerca serialis. The sequence goes on from NW_026047583.1 coordinate 53,347,266, forward strand.
TTGTATTTAATTCCGATGCAATATCTGTGTTTCATCTTCAATAAGAAGGTCAGAGGGATACAGTAAACTTGAAGTGAAGCATCGGAATCTATAACTAGCGTAACAGGAATGGTTCAAATCATAGACAGTAAGAAGAGTCAGTTTTCTTGTACTTATGTAGGCATTGTGCGTTTTGTATTTAATTCCGATGCTATATCTGTGTTTCATCAACAAAACGATGGACAGAGGGATACAGTAAACCTGAAGTGAAGCATCAGAAGCTATGCCTAGTGTCACATGAATGGTTCCAAACATAGACAGTAAGAAGAGTCAGTTTTCTTGTACTTAAGTCTGCATTGTGCCTTTTGCATTTAACTCCGATGCAATTTCTGTGTTTCATCGTCAATAAGAAGGTCAGAGGGATACAGTAAACCTCAAGTGAAGCATCGGATTCTATAACTAGTGTCACAGGAATGTTTCAATCATAGACAGTAAGAGGAGTCAGTTTTCTTGTACTTAAGTCTGCATAGTGCCCTTTGTATTTAATTCCGATGCAATTTCTGTGTTTCATCGTCGATAAGAAGGTCAGAGGGATACAGTAAAACTGAAGTGAAGCATCGGAATCTATAACTAGTGTCACATGAATGGTTCAAACATAGACAGTAAGAAGAGTCAGTTTTCTTGTACTTAAGTCGGCATTGTGCCCTTTGTATTTAATTCCGATGCAATATCTGTGTTTCATCGTCAATAAGAAGGTCAGAGGGATACAGTAAACCTGAAGAGAAGCATCGGAATCTGAAACTAGTGTCACAAGAATGGTTCAATTCATAGACAGTAAGAGGAGTCAGTTTTCTTGTACTTAAGTCGGCGTTGTGCCTTTTGTATTTAATTCCGATGCAATTTCTGTGTTTCATCGTCAATAAGAAGGTCAGAGGGATGCAGTAAACCTGAAGAGAAGCATCGGAATCTATAACCAGTGTCACAGGAATGGTTCAAATCATAGACAGTAAGAAGAGTCAGTTTTCTTGTACTTATGTAGGCATTGTGTCTTTTGTATTTAAATCCGATGCTATATCTGTGTTTCATCAACAATAAGATGGTCAGAGGGATACAGTAAACATGAAGTGAAGCATCGGAATCTATAACTAGTGTCACATGAATGGTTCAAACATAGACAGTAAGAAGAGTCAGTTTTCTTGTACTTAAGTCGGCATTGTGCCCTTTGTATTTAATTCCGATGCAATATCTGTGTTTCATCGTCAATAAGAAGTCAGAGGGATACAGTAAACCTGAAGAGAAGCATCGGAATCTGTAACTAGTGTCACAGGAATGGTTCAATCCATAGACAGTAAGAAGAGTCAGTTTTCTTGTACTTATGTAGGCATTGTCCCTTTTGTATTTAATTCCGATGCTATATCTGTGTTTCATCAACAATAAGATGGTCATAGGGATACAGTAAACCTGAAGTGAATCATCGGAATCTATAACTAGTGTCACATGAATGGTTCAAACATAGACAGTAAGAAGAGTCAGTTTTCTTGTACTTAAGTCGGCATTGTGCCCTTCGTATTTAATTCCGATGCAATATCTGTGTTTCATCTTCAATAAGAAGGTCAGAGGGATATAGTAAACCTGAAGTGAAGCATCGGAATCTATAACTAGTGTCACAGGAAAGGTTCAAAACATAGACAGTAAGATGAGTCAGTTTTCTTGTACTTAAGTCGGCGTTGTGCCTTTTGTATTTAATTCCGATGCAGTTTCTGTGTTTCATCGTCAGTAAGAAGGTCAGAGGGATACAGTAAACCTGAAGAGAAGCATCGGAATCTATAACTAGTGTCACAGGAATGGTTCAAAACATAGAAAGTAAGAAGAGTCAGTTTTCTTTTACTTAAGTCGGCATTGTGCCTTTTGTATTTAATTACGGTGCAATATCTGTGTTTCATCGTCAATGAGAAGGTCAGAGGGATACAGTAAACCTGAAGTGAAGCATCGGAATCTATAACTAGTGTCACATGAATGGTTCAAACATAGACAGTAAGAAGAGTCAGTTTTCTTGTACTTAAGTCGGCATTGTGCCCTTTGTATTTAATTCCGATGCAATTTCTGTGTTCCATCGTCAATAAGAAGGTCAGAGGGATACAGTACACCTGAAGAGAAGCATCGGAATCTGTAACTAGTGTCACAGGAATGGTTCAAATCATAGACAGTAAGAAGAGTCAGTTTTCTTGTACTTATGTAGGCATTGTCCCTTTTGTATTTAATTCCGATGCTATATCTGTGTTTCATCAACAATAAGATGGTCATAGGGATACAGTAAACCTGAAGTGAAGCATCGGAATCTATAACTAGTGTCACATGAATGGTTCAAACATAGACAGTAAGATGAGTCAGTTTTCTTCTACTTAAGTCGGCATTGTGCCCTTTGTATTTAATTCCGATGCAATATCTGTGTTTCATCTTCAATAAGAAGGTCAGAGGGATACAGTAAACTTGAAGTGAAGCATCGGAATCTATAACTAGCGTAACAGGAATGGTTCAAATCATAGACAGTGAGAAGAGTCAGTTTTCTTGTACTTATGTAGGCATTGTGCTTTTTGTATTTAATTCCGATGCTATATCTGTGTTTCATCAACAAAACGATGGACAGAGGGATACAGTAAACCTGAAGTGAAGCATCAGAAGCTATGCCTAGTGTCACATGAATGGTTCCAAACATAGACAGTAAGAAGAGTCAGTTTTCTTGTACTTAAGTCTGCATTGTGCCTTTTGCATTTAACTCCGATGCAATTTCTGTGTTTCATCGTCAATAAGAAGGTCAGAGGGATACAGTAAACCTCAAGTGAAGCATCGGATTCTATAACTAGTGTCACAGGAATGTTTCAATCATAGACAGTAAGAGGAGTCAGTTTTCTTGTACTTAAGTCGGCATTGTGCCTTTTGTATTTAATTCCGATGCAATTTCTGTGTTTCATCGTCGATAAGAAGGTCAGAGGGATACAGTAAAACTGAAGTGAAGCATCGGAATCTATAACTAGTGTCACATGAATGGTTCAAACATAGACAGTAAGAAGAGTCAGTTTTCTTGTACTTAAGTCGGCATTGTGCCCTTTGTATTTAATTCCGATGCAATATCTGTGTTTCATCGTCAACAAGAAGGTCAGAGGGATACAGTAAACCTGAAGAGAAGCATCGGAATCTGAAACTAGTGTCACAAGAATGGTTCAATTCATAGACAGTAAGAGGAGTCAGTTTTCTTGTACTTAAGTCGGCGTTGTGCCTTTTGTATTTAATTCCGATGCAATTTCTGTGTTTCATCGTCAATAAGAAGGTCAGAGGGATGCAGTAAACCTGAAGGGAAGCATCGGAATCTATAACCAGTGTCACAGGAAAGGTTCAAATCATAGACAGTAAGAAGAGTCAGTTTTCTTCTACTTATGTAGGCATTGTGTCTTTTGTATTTAAATCCGATGCTATATCTGTGTTTCATCAACAATAAGATGGTCAGAGGGATACAGCAAACATGAAGTGAAGCATCGGAATCTATAACTAGTGTCACATGAATGGTTCAAACATAGACAGTAAGAAGATTCAGTTTTCTTGTACTTAAGTCGGCATTGTGCCCTTTGTATTTAATTCCGATGCAATATCTGTGTTTCATCGTCAATAAGAAGGTCAGAGGGATACAGTAAACCTGAAGAGAAGCATCGGAATCTGTAACTAGTGTCACAGGAATGGTTCAATCCATAGACAGTAAGAAGAGTCAGTTTTCTTGTACTTATGTAGGCATTGTCCCTTTTGTATTTAATTCCGATGCTATATCTGTGTTTCATCAACAATAAGATGGTCATAGGGATACAGTAAACCTGAAGTGAATCATCGGAATCTATAACTAGTGTCACATGAATGGTTCAAACATAGACAGTAAGAAGAGTCAGTTTTCTTGTACTTAAGTCGGCATTGTGCCCTTCGTATTTAATTCCGATGCAATATCTGTGTTTCATCTTCAATAAGAAGGTCAGAGGGATATAGTAAACCTGAAGTGAAGCATCGGAATCTATAACTAGTGTCACAGGAAAGGTTCAAAACATAGACAGTAAGATGAGTCAGTTTTCTTGTACTTAAGTCGGCGTTGTGCCTTTTGTATTTAATTCCGATACAATTTCTGTGTTTCATCGTCAATAAGAAGGTCAGAGGGATACAGTAAACCTGAAGAGAAGCATCGGAATCTATAACCAATGTCACAGGCATGGTTCAAATCATAGACAGTAAGAAGAGTCAGTTTTCTTGTACTTATATAGGCATAGTGTCTTTTGTATTTAAATCCGATGCTATATCTGTGTTTCATCAACAATAAGATGGTCAGAGGGATACAGTAAACCTGAAGTGAAGCATCGGACTCTATAACTAGTGTCACATGAATGGTTCAAACATAGACAGTAAGAAGAGTCAGTTTTCTTGTACTTAAGTCGGCATTGTGCCCTTTGTATTTAATTCCGATGCAATATCTGTGTTCCATCGTCAATACGAAGGTCAGAGGGATACAGTAAACCTGAAGAGAAGCATCTGAATCTGTAACTAGTGTCACAGGAATGGTTCAAATCATAGACAGTAAGAAGAGTCAGTTTTCTTGTACTTATGTAGGCATTGTCCCTTTTGTATTTAATTCCGATGCTATATCTGTGTTTCATCAACAATGAGATGGTCAGAGGGATACAGTAAACCTGAAGTGAAGCATCGGAATCTATAACAAGTGTCACATGAATGGTTCAAACATAGACAGTAAGAAGAGTCAGTTTTCTTGTACTTAAGTCGGCATTGTGCCCTTCGTATTTAATTCCGATGCAATATCTGTGTTTCATCTTCAATAAGAAGGTCAGAGGGATATAGTAAACCTGAAGTGAAGCATCGGAATCTATAACTAGTGTCACAGGAAAGGTTCCAAACATAGACAGTAAGAAGAGTCAGTTTTCTTGTACTTAAGTCTGCATTGTGCCTTTTGTATTTAATTCCGATGCAATGTCTGTGTTTCATCGTCAATAAGAAGGTCAGAGGGATACAGTAAACCTGAAGTGAAGCATCGGAATCTATAACTAGTGTCACAGGAATGGTTCCAAACATAGACAGTAAGAAGAGTCAGTTTTCTTGTACTTAAGTCTGCATTGTGCCTTTTGTATTTAATTCCGATGCAATTTCTGTGTTTCATCGTCAATAAGAAGGTCAGAGGGATACAGGAAACCTCAAGTGAAGCATCGGAATCTATAACTAGTGTCACAGGAATGTTTCAATCGTAGACAGTAAGAGGAGTCAGCTTTCTTGTACTTAAGTCGGCATTGTGAATTTTCTATTTAATTCCGATGCAATTTCTGTGCTTCATCGTCAATAAGAATGTCAGAGGGATTCAGTAAACCTGAAGTGAAGCATCGGGATCTATAACTAGTGTCACATGAATGGTTCAAACATAGACAGTAAGATGAGTCAGTTTTCTTGTACTTAAGTCTGCATTGTGCCCTATGTATTTAATTCCGATGCAATATCTGAGTTTCATCTTCAATAAGAAAGTCAGAGGGATACAGTAAACCTGAAGTGAAGCATCGGAATCTATAACTAGTGTCACAGGAAAGGTTCAAAACATAGACAGTAAGAAGAGTCAGTTTTCTTGTACTTAAGTTGGCATTGTGCCCTTTGTATTTTATTCCGATGCAATATCTGTGTTTCATCTTCAATAAGAAGGACAGAGGGATACAGTAAACCTGAAGTGAAGCGTCGGAATCTATAACTAGTGTCACAGGAATGGTTTAAATCATAGACAGTAAGAAGAGTCAGTATTCTTGAACTTAAGTCGGCATTGTTCCTTTTCTATTTAATTCCGATGCAATTTCTATGTTTCATCGTCACTAAGAAGGTCAGAGGGATACAGTAAACCTGAAGTGAAGCATCGGAATGTATAACTAGTGTCACAGGAAAGGTTCAAAACATCGACAGTAAGAAGAGTCAGTTTTCTTGTACTTAAGTCGGCATAGTGCCTTTTGTATTTAACTCCGATGCAATGTCTGTGTTTCATCGTCAGTAAGAAGGTCAGAGGGATACAGTAAACCTGAAGAGAAGCATCGGAACCTATAACTAGTGTCACAGGAATGGTTCAAAACATAGACAGTAAGAAGAGTCAGTTTTCTTTTACTTAAGTCGGCATTGTGCCTTTTGTATTTAATTACGGTGCAATATCTGTGATTCATCGTCAATAAGAAGGTCAGAGGGATACAGGAAACCTGAAGTGAAGCATCGGGATCTATAACTAGTGTCGCAGGAATGGTTCAAAACAAAGACAGTAAGAAGAGTCAGTTTTCTTGTACTTAAGTCGGCATTGTGAATTTTCTATTTAATTCCGATGCAATTTCTGTGCTTCATCGTCAATAAGAATGTCAGAGGGATACAGTAAACCTGAAGTGAAGCATCGGAATCTATAACTAGTGTCACACGAATGGTTCAAACATAGACAGTAAGAAGAGTCAGTTTTCTTGTACTTAAGTCGGCATTGTGCCCTTTGCATTTAATTCCGATGCAATATCTGTGTTTCATCTTCAATAGGAAGGCCAGAGGGATACAGTAAACCTGAAGTGAAGCATCGGAACCTATAACTAGTGTCACAGGAAAGGTTCAAAACATAGGCAGTAAGATGAGTCAGTTTTCTTGTACTTAAGTCGGCGTTGTGCCTTTTGTATTTAATTACGATGCAATTTCTGTGTTTCATCGTCAATAAGAAGGTCAGAGGGAGACAGTAAACCTGAAGTGATGCATCGGAATCTGTAACTAGTGTCACAGGAATGGTTCAAATCATAGACAGTAAGAAGAGTCAGTTTTCTTGTACTTATGTAGGCAATTTGTCTTTTGTATTTAATTCCGATGCTATATCTGTGTTTCATCAACAATAAGATGGTCAGAGGGATACAGTAAACCTGAAGAGAAGCATCGGAATCTCTAACTAGTGTCGCAGGAATGGTTCGAAACATAGACATTAAGAAGAGTCAGTTTTCTTGTACTTAAGCAGGCATTGTGCCTTTTGTATTTAACTCCGATGCAATGTCTGTGTTTCATCGTCAATAAGAAGGTCAGAGGGATACAGTAAACCTGAAGTGAAGCATCGGAATCTATAACTAGTGTCACAGGAATGGTTCCAAACATAGACAGTAAGAAGAGTCAGTTTTCTTGTACTTAAGTCTGCATTGTGCCTTTTGTATTTAATTCCGATGCAATTTCTGTGTTTCATCGTCAATAAGAAGGTCAGAGGGATACAGTAAACCTCAAGTGAAGCATCGGAATCTATAACTAGTGTCACAGGAATGTTTCAATCATAGACAGTAAGAGGAGTCAGTTTTCTTGTACTTAAGTCGGCATTGTGCCTTTTGTATTTAATTCCGATGCAATTTCTGTGTTTCATCGTCGATAAGAAGGTCAGAGGGATACAGTAAAACTGAAGTGAAGCATCGGAATCTATAACTAGTGTCACATGTATGGTTCAAACATAGACAGTAAGATGAGTCTGTTTTCTTGTACATAAGTCGGCATTGTGCCTTTTGTATTTAATTCCGATGCAAATTCTGTGTTTCATCGATAATAAGAAGGTCAGATGGATACAGTAAACCAGAAGTGAAGCATCGGAAGCTATGCCTAGTGTCACATGAATGGTTCAAATCACAGACAGTAAGAAGAGTCTGTTTTCTTGTACTTAAGTAGGCATTGTGTCTTTTGTATTTAATTCCGATGCAATTTCTGTGTTTCATCGTCAATACGAAGGTCAGAGGGATACAGTAAATTTGAAGTGAAGCATCGGAATCTATAACTAGTGTAACAGGAATGGTTCAAATCATAGACAGTAAGGAGAGTCAGTTTTCTTGTACTTATGTAGGCATTGTGCGTTTTGTATTTAATTCCGATGCTACATCTGTGTTTCATCAACAAAAAGATGGACAGAAGGATACAGTAAACCTGAAGTGAAGCATCGGAAGCTATGCCTAGTGTCACATGAATGGTTCCAAACATAGACAGTAAGAAGAGTCAGTTTTCTTGTACTTAAGTCTGCATTGTGCCTTTTGTATTTAATTCCGATGCAATTTCTGTGTTTCATCGTCAATAAGAAGGTCAGACTGATACAGTAAACCTCAAGTGAAGCATCGGAATCTATAACTAGTGTCACAGGAATGTTTCAATCATAGACAGTAAGAGGAGTCAGTTTTCTTGTACTTAAGTCGGCATTGTGCCTTTTGTATTTAATTCCGATGCAATTTCTGTGTTTCATCGTCGATAAGAAGGTCAGAGGGATACAGTAAAACTGAAGTGAAGCATCGGAATCTATAACTAGTGTCACATGAATGGTTCAAACATAGACAGTAAGAAGAGTCAGTTTTCTTGTACTTAAGTCGGCATTGTGCCCTTTGTATTAAATTCCGATGCAATATCTGTGTTTCATCGTCAATAAGAAGGTCAGAGGGATACAGTAAACCTGAATAGAAGCATCGGAATCTGTAACTAGTGTCACAGGAATGGTTCAATTCATAGACAGTAAGAGGAGTCAGTTTTCTTGTACTTAAGTCGGCGTTGTGCCTTTTGTATTTAATTCCGATGCAATTTCTGTGTTTCATCGTCAATAAGAAGGTCAGAGGGATACAGTAAACCTGAAGAGAAGCATCGGAATCTATAACCAGTGTCACAGGAATGGTTCAAATCATAGACAGTAAGAAGAGTCAGTTTTCTTGTACTTATGTAGACATTGTGTCTTTTGTATTTAAATCCGATGCTATATATGTGTTTCATCAACAATAAGATGGTCAGAGGGATACAGTAAACCTGAAGTGAAGCATCGGAATCTATAACTAGTGTCACATGAATGGTTCAAACATAGACAGTAAGAAGAGTCAGTTTTCTTGTACTTAAGTCGGCATTGTGCCCTTTGTATTCAATTCCGATGCAATATCTGTGTTTCATCGTCAATAAGAAGGTCAGAGGGATACAGTAAACCTGAAGAGAAGCATCGGAATCTGTAACTAGTGTCACAGGAATGGTTCAATCCTTAGACAGTAAGAAGAGTCAGTTTTCTTGTACTTATGTAGGCATTGTCCCTTTTGTATTTAATTCCGATGCTATATCTGTGTTTCATCAACAATAAGATGGTCATAGGGATACAGTAAACCGGAAGTGAAGCATCGAAATCTATAACTAGTGTCACATGAATGGTTCAAACATAGGTAGTAAGATGAGTCAGTTTTCTTGTACTTAAGTCTGCATAGTGCCCTTTGTATTTAATTCCGATGCAATATCTGAGTTTCATCTTCAATAAGAAGGTCAGAGGTATACAGTAAACCTGAAGTGAAGCATCGGAAGCTATGCCTAGTGTCACATGAATGGTTCGAAACACAGACAGGAAGAAGAGTCTGTTTTCTTGTACTTAAGTCGGCATTGTGCTTTTTGTATTTAATTCAGATGCAATTCCTGTGTTTTATCGTCAATAAGAAGGTCAGAGGGATACAGTAAACCTGAAGAGAAGCATCGGAATCTATAACTAGTGTCACTGGAATGGTTCAAATCATAGACAGTAAGAAGAGTCAGTTTTCTTGTACTTATGTAGGCATTGTGCCTTTTGTATTTAATTCCGATGCTATATCTGTGTTTCATTAACAATAAGATGGTCAGAGGGATACAGTAAACCTGAAGTGAAGCATCGGAATCTATAACTAGTGTCACATGAATGGTTCAAACATAGACAGTAAGAAGAGTCAGTTTTCTTGTACTTAAGTCGGCATTGTGCCCTTCGTATTTAATTCCGATGCAATATCTGTGTTTCATCTTCAATAAGTAGGTCAGAGGGATATAGTAAACCTGAAGTGAAGTATCGGAATCTACAACTAGTGTCACAGGAAAGGTTCAAAACATAGACAGTAAGATGAGTCAGTTTTCTTGTACGTAAGTCGGCGTTGTGCCTTTTGTATTTAATTCCGATGCAATTTCTGTGTTTCATCGTCAATAAGAAGGTCAGAGGGATACAGTAAACATGAAGAGAAGCATCGGAATCTATAACCAGTGTCACAGGCATGGTTCAAATCATAGACAGTAAGAAGAGTCAGTTTTCTCGTACTTATGTAGGCATAGTGTCTTTTGTATTTAAATCCGATGCTATATCTGTGTTTCATCAACAATAAGGTGGTCAGAGGGATACAGTAAACCTGAAGTGAAGCATCGGAATCTATAACTAGTGTCACATGAATGGTTCAAACATAGACAGTAAGAAGAGTCAGTTTTCTTGTACTTAAGTCGGCATTGTGCCCTTTGTATTTAATTCCGATGCAATATCCGTGTTTCATCGTCAATAAGAAGGTCAGAGGGATACAGTAAACCTGAAGAGAAGCATCGGAATCTGTAACTAGTGTCACAGGAATGGTTCAAATCATAGACAGTAAGAAGAGTCAGTTTTCTTGTACCTATGTAGGCATTGTCCCTTTTGTATTTAATTCCGATGCTATATCTGTGTTTCTTCAACAATAAGATGGTCATAGGGATACAGTAAACCTGAAGTGAAGCATCGGAATCTATAACTAGTGTCACATGAATGGTTCAAACATAGACAGTAAGAAGAGTCAGTTTTCTTGTACTTAAGTCGGCATTGTGCCCTTTGTATTTAATTCCGATGCAATATCTGAGTTTCATCTTCAATAAGAAGGTCAGAGGGATACAGTAAACCTGAAGTGAAGCATCGGAATCTATAATTAGTGTCACAAGAAAGGTTCAACACATAGACAGTAAGAAGAGTCAGTTTTCTTGTACTTAAGTCGGCATTGTGCCTTTTGTATTTAACTCCGATGCAATGTCTGTGTTTCATCGTCAATAAGAAGGTCAGAGGGATACAGTAAACCTCAAGTGAAGCATCGGAATCTATAACTAGTGTCACAGGAATGTTTCAATCATAGACAGTAAGAGGAGTCAGTTTTCTTGTACTTAAGTCGGCATTGTGCCTTTTGTATTTAATTCCGATGCAATATCTGTGTTTCATCGTCGATAAGAAGATCAGAGGGGTACAGTAAAACTGAAGTGAAGCATCGGAATCTATAACTAGTGTCACATGAATGGTTCAAACATAGACAGTAAGATGAGTCTGTTTTCTTGTACATAAGTCGGCATTGTGCCTTTTGTATTTAATTCCGATGCAAATTCTGTGTTTCATCGATAATAAGAAGGTCAGATGGATACAGTAAACCAGAAGTGAAGCATCGGAAGCTATGCCTAGTGTCACATGAATGGTTCAAATCACAGACAGTGAGAAGAGTCTGTTTTCTTGTACTTAAGTAGGCATTGTGCCTTTTGTATTTAATTCCGATGCAATTTCTGTGTTTCATCGTCAATAAGAAGGTCAGAGGGATACAGTAAACTTGAAGTGAAGCATCGGAATCTATAACTAGTGTAACAGGAATGGTTCAAATCATAGACAGTAAGAAGAGTCAGTTTTCTTGTACTTATGTAGGCATTGTGCGTTTTGTATTTAATTCCGATGCTATATCTGTGTTTCATCAACAAAAAGATGGGCAGAGGGATACAGTAAACCTGAAATGAAGCATCGGAAGTTATGCCTAGTGTCACATGAATGGTTCCAAACATAGACAGTAAGAAGAGTCAGTTTTCTTGTACTTAAGTCTGCATTGTGCCTTTTGTATTTAATTCCGATGCAATTTCTGTGTTTCATCGTCAATAAGAAGGTCAGAGGGATACAGTAAACCTCAAGTGAAGCATCGGAATCTATAACTAGTGTCACAGGAATGTTTCAATCATAGACAGTAAGAGGAGTCAGTTTTCTTGTACTTAAGTCGGCATTGTGCCATTTGTATTTAATTCCGATGCAATTTCTGTGTTTCATCGTCGATAAGAAGGTCAGAGGGATACAGTAATACTGAAGTGAAGCATCGGAATCTATAACTAGTGTCACATGAATGGTTCAAACATAGACAGTAAGAAGAGTCAGTTTTCTTGTACTTAAGTCGGCATTGTGCCCTTTGTATTTAATTCCGATGCAATATCTGTGTTTCATCGTCAATAAGAAGGTCAGAGGGATACAGTAAACCTGAAGAGAAGCATCGGAATCTGTAACTAGTGTCACAGGAATGGTTCAATTCATAGACAGTAACAAGAGTCAGTTTTCTTGTACTTAAGTCGGCGTTGTGCCTTTTGTATTTAATTCCGATGCAATTTCTGTGTTTCATCGTCAATAAGAAGGTCAGAGGGATACAGTAAACCTGAAGAGAAGCATCGGAATCTATAACCAGTGTCACAGGAATGGTTCAAATCATAGACAGTAAGAAGAGTCAGTTTTCTTGTACTTATGTAGGCATTGTGTCTTTTGTATTTAAATCCGATGCTATATCTGTTTTTAATCAACAATAAGATGGTCAGAGGGATACAGTTAACCTGAAGTGAAGCATCGTAATCTATAACTAGTGTCACATGAATGGTTCAAACATAGACAGTTAGAAGAGTCAGTTTTCTTGTACTTAAGTCGGCATTGTGCCCTTTGTATTTAATTCCGATGCAATAACTGTGTTTCATCGTCAATAAGAAGGTCACAGGGATACAGTAAACCTGAAGAGAAGCATCGGAATCTGTAACTAGTGTCACAGGAATGGTTCAATTCATAGACAGTAAGAAGAGTCAGTTTTCTTGTACTTATGTAGGCAATGTCCCTTTTGAATTTAATTCCGAAGCTATATCTGTGTTTCGTCAACAATAAGATGGTCATAGGGATACAGTAAACCTGAAGTGAAGCATCGAAATCTATAACTAGTGTCACATGAATGGTTCAAACATAGACAGTAAGATGAGTCAGTTTTCTTGTACTTCAGTCGGCATAGTGCCCTTTGTATTTAATTCCGATGCAATATCTGAGTTTCATCTTCAATAAGAAGGTCAGAGGTATACAGTAAACCTGAAGTGAAGCATCGGAAGCTATGCCTAGTGTCACATGAATGGTTCGAAACACAGACAGTTAGAAGGGTCTGTTTTCTTGTACTTAAGTCCTCATTGTGCTTTTTGTATTTAATTCCGATGCAATTCCTGTGTTTTATCGTCAATAAGAAGGTCAGAGGGATACAGTAAACCTGAAGAGAAGCATCGGAATCCATAACTAGTGTCACTGGAATGGTTCAAATCATAGACAGTAAGAAGAGTCAGTTTTCTTGTACTTATGTAGGCATTGTGCCTTTTGTATTTAATTCCGATGCTATATCTGTGTTTCATTAACAATAAGATGGTCAGAGGGATACAGTAAACCTGAAGTGAAGCATCTGAATCTATAACTAGTGTCACATGAATGGTTCAAACATAGACAGTAAGAAGAGTCAGTTTATTGGACTTAAGTCGGCATTGTGCCCTTCGTATTTAATTCCGATGCAATATCTGTGTTTCATCTTCAATAAGAAGGTCAGAGGGATACAGTAAACCTGAAGTGGAGCATCGGAATCTATAACTAGTGTCACATGAATGGTTCAAACATAGACAGTAAGAAGAGTCAGTTTTCTTGTACTTAAGTCGGCATTGTGCCCTTTGTATTTAATTCTGATGCAATATCTGTGTTTCATCGTCAATAAGAAGGTCAGAGGGATACAGTAAACCTGAAGAGAAGCATCGGAATCTGTAACTAGTGTCACAGGAATGGTTCAAATCATAGACAGTAAGAAGAGTCAGTTTTCTTGTACTTATGTAGGCATTGTCCCTTTTGTATTTAATTCCGATGCTATATCTGTGTTTCATCAACAATAAGATGGTCATAGGGATACAGTAAACCTGAGGTGAAGCATCGGAATCTATAACTAGTGTCACATGAATGGTTCAAACATAGACAGTAAGATGAGTCAGTTTTCTTGTACTTAAGTCGGCATTGTGCCCTTTGTATTTAATTCCGATGCAATATCTGAGTTTCATCTTCAATAAGAAGGTCAGAGGGATACAGTAAACCTGAAGTGAAGCATCGGAATCTATAATTAGTGTCACAGGAAAGGTTCAAAACATAGACAGTAAGAAGAGTCAGTTTTGTTGTACTTATGTAGGCATTGTGTCTTTTGTTTTTAATTCCGATGATATATCTGTGTTTTATCAACAATAAGATTGTCAGAGGGATACAGTAAAGCTGAAGTGAAGCATCGGAATCTATAACTAGTGTCACAGGAATGGTTCAAAACATAGACAGTAAGAAGAGTCAAGTTTCTTGTACTTAAGTCGGCATTGTGCCGTTTGTATTTAACTCCGATGCAATGTCTGTGTTTCATCGTCAATAAGAAGGTCAGAGGGATACAGTAAACCTGAAGTGAAGCATCGGCATCTATAACTAGTGTCACAGGAATGGTTCCAAACATAGACAGTAAGAAGAGTCAGTTTTCTTGTACTTAAGTCTGCATTGTGCCTCTTGTATTTAATTCCGAAGCAATTTCTGTGTTTCATCCTCAATAAGAAGGTCAGAGGGATACAGCAAACCTCAAGTGAAGCATCGGAATCTATAACTAGTGTCACAGGAATGTTTCAATCATAGACAGTAAGAGGAGTCAGTTTTCTTGTACTTAAGTCGGCATTGTGCCTTTTGTATTTAATTCCGATGCAATTCCTGCGTTTCATCGTCGATAAGAAGGTCAGAGGGATACAGTAAAACTGAAGTGAAGCATCGGAATCTATAACTAGTGTCACATGAATGGTTCAAACATAAACAGTAAGAAGAGTCAGTTTTCTCGTACATAAGTCGGCATTGTGCCTTTTGTATTTAATTCCGATGCAAATTCTGTGTTTCATCGATAATAAGAAGGTCAGATGGATACAGTAAACCTGAAGTGAAGCATCGGAATCTATAACTAGTGTCACAGGAATGGTTCAAAACGTAGACAGTAAGAAGAGTCAGTTTTCTTGTACTTAAGTCGGCATTGTGCCTTTTGTATTTAACTCCGATGCAATGTCTGTGTTTCATCGTCAATAAGAAGGTCAGAGGGATACAGTAAACCTGAAGTGAAGCATCGGAATCTATAACTAGTGTCACAGGAATGGTTCCAAACATAGACAGGAAGAAGAATCAGTTTTCTTCTACTTAAGTCTGCATTGTGCCTTTTGTATTTAATTCCGATGCGATTTCTGTGTTCCATCGTCAATAAGAAGGTCAGAGGGATACAGTAAACCTCAAGTAAAGCATCGGAATCTATATCTAGTGTCACAGGAATGTTTCAATCA
The DNA here is from genome assembly GCF_023864345.2 of Schistocerca serialis cubense. Lineage (NCBI taxonomy): Eukaryota > Metazoa > Arthropoda > Insecta > Orthoptera > Acrididae > Schistocerca > Schistocerca serialis. The sequence continues at coordinate 53,362,485 of NW_026047583.1, forward strand.
TAGGCAGTAAGAGGAGTCAGTTTTCTTGTACTTAAGTCGGCATTGTGGCTTTTGTATTTAATTCCGATGCAATTTCTGTGTTTCATCGTCGATAAGAAGGTCAGAGGGATACAGTAAAACTGAAGTGAAGCATCGGGATCTATAACTAGTGTCACATGAATGGTTCAAACATAGACAGTAAGAAGAGTCAGTTTTCTTGTACATAAGTCGGCATTGTGCCTTTTGTATTTAATTCCGATGCAAATTCTGTGTTTCATCGATAATAAGAAGGTCAGATGGATACAGTAAACCTGAAGTGAAGCTACGGAAGCTATGCCTAGTGTCACATGAATGGTTCAAAACACAGACAGTAAGAAGAGTCTGTTTTCTTGTACTTAAGTCGGCATTGTGCCTTTTGTATTTAATTCCGATGCAATTTCTGTGTTTCATCGTCAATAAGAAGGTTAGAGGGATACAGTAAACCTGAAGAGAAGCATCGGAATCTATAACTAGTGTAACAGGAATGGTTCAAATCGTAGACAGTAAGAAGAGTCAGTTTTCTTGTACTTATGTAGGCATTGTGTCTTTTATATTTAAATCCGATGCTATATCTGTGTTTCATCAACAATAAGATGGTCAGAGGGATACAGAAAACCTGAAGTGAAGCATAGGAATCTATAACTAGTGTCACATGAATGGTTCAAACATAGACAGTAAGATGAGTCAGTTTTCTTGTACTTAAGTCGGCATTGTGCCCTTTGTATTTAATTCCGATGCAATATCTGAGTTTCATCTTCAATAAGAAGGTCAGAGGGATACAGTAAACCTGAATTGAAGCATCGGAATCTATAACTAGTGTCACGGGAAAGGTTCAAAACATAGACAGTAAGAAGAGTCAGTTTTCTTGTACTTAAGTTGGCATTGTGCCCTTTGTATTTTATTCCGATGCAATATCTGTGTTTCATCTTCAATAAGAAGGACAGAGGGATACAGTAAACCTGAAGTGAAGCGTCGGAATCTATAACTAGTGTCACAGGAATGGTTTAAATCATAGACAGTAAGAAGAGTCAGTATTCTTGAACTTAAGTCGGCATTGTTCCTTTTCTATTTAATTCCGATGCAATTTCTATGTTTCATCGTCACTAAGAAGGTCAGAGATATACAGTAAACCTGAAGTGAAGCATCGGAATCTATAACTAGTGTCACAGGAAAGGTTCAAAACATCGACAGTAAGAAGAGTCAGTTTTCTTGTACTTAAGTCGGCATAGTGCCTTTTGTATTTAACTCCGATGCAATGTCTGTGTTTCATCGTCAGCAAGAAGGTCAGAGGGATACAGTAAACCTGAAGTGAAGCATCGGAATCTATAACTAGTGTCACAGGAATGGTTCCAAACATAGACAGTAAGAAGAGTCAGTTTTCTTGTACTTAAGTCTGCATTGTGCCTTTTGTATTTAATTCCGATGCAATTTCTGTGTTTCATCGTCAATAAGAAGGTCAGAGGGATACAGTAAACCTCAAGTGAAGCATCGGAATCTATAACTAGTGTCACAGGAATGTTTCAATCATAGACAGTAAGAGTAGTCAGTTTTCTTGTACTTAAGTCGGCATTGTGCCTTTTGTATTTAATTCCGATGCAATTTCTGTGTTTCATCGTCGATAAGAAGGTCAGAGGGATACAGTAAAACTGAAGTGAAGCATCGGAATCTGTAACTAGTGTCACATGAATGGTGCAAACATAGACAGTAAGATGAGTCAGTTTTCTTGTACGTAAGTCGGCATTGTGCCTTTTGTATTTAATGCCGATGCAAATTCTGTGTTTCATCGATAATAAGAAGGTCAGATGGATACAGTAAACCTGAAGTGAAGCATCGGAAGCTTTGCCTAGTGTCACATGAATGGTTCAAGTCACAGACAGTAAGAAGAGTCTATTTTCTTGTACTTAAGTAGGCAATGTGCCTTTTGTATTTAATTCCAATGCAATTTCTGTGTTTCATCGTCAATAAGAAGGTCAGAGGGATACAGTAAACTTGAAGAGAAGCATCGGAATCTATAACCAGTGTCACAGGAATGGTTCAAATCATAGACAGTAAGAAGAGTCAGTTTTCTTGTACTTATGTAGGCATTGTGTCTTTTGTACTTAAATCCGATGCTATATCTGTGTTTCATCAACAATAAGATGGTCAGAGGGATACAGTAAACCTGAAGTGAAGCATCGAAATCTATAGCTAGTGTCACATGAATGGTTCAAACATAGACAGTAAGATGAGTCAGTTTTCTTGTACTTAAGTCGGCATTGTGCCCTTTGTATTTAATTCCGATGCAATATCTGAGTTTCATCTTCAATAAGAAGGTCAGAGGTATACAGTAAACCTGAAGTGAAGCATCGGAAGCTATGCCTAGTGTCACATGAATGGTTCAAAACACAGACAGTAAGAAGAGTCTGTTTTCTTGTACTTAAGTCGGCATTGTGCTTTTTGTATTTAATTCCGATGCAATTCCTGTGTTTTATCGTCAATAAGAAGGTCAGAGGGATACAGTAAACCTGAAGAGAAGCATCGGAATCCATAACTAGTGTCACTGGAATGGTTCAAATCATAGACAGTAAGAAGAGTCAGTTTTCTTGTACTTATGTAGGCATTGTGCCTTTTGTATTTAATTCCGATGCTATATCTGTGTTTCATTAACAATAAGATGGTCAGAGGGATACAGTAAACCTGAAGTGAAGCATCGGAATCTATAACTAGTGTCACATGAATGGTTCAAACATAGACAGTAAGAAGAGTCAGTTTTCTTGTACTTAAGTCGGCATTGTGCCCTTCGTATTTAATTCCGATGCAATATCTGTGTTTCATCTTCAATAAGAAGGTCAGGGGGATATAGTAAACCTGAAGTGAAGCATCGGACTCTATAACTAGTGTCACAGGAAAGGTTCAAAACATAGACAATAAGATGAGTCAGTTTTCTTGTACTTAAGTCGGCGTTGTGTCTTTTGTATTTAATTCCGATGCAATATCTGTGTGTCATCGTCAATAAGAAGGTCAGAGGGATACAGTAAACCAGAAGAGAAGCATCGGAATCTGTAACTAGTGTCACAGGAAAGGTTCAAATCATAGGCAGTAAGAAGAGTCAGTTTTCTTGTACTTACGTAGGCATTGTCCCTTTTGTATTTAATTCCGATGCGATATCTGTGTTTCATCAACAATAAGATGGTCATAGGGATACAGTAAACCTGAAGTGAAGCATCGGAATCTATAACTAGTGTCACATGAATGGTTCAAACATAGACAGTAAGATGAGTCAGTTTTCTTGTACTTAAGTCAGCATTGTTCCCTTTGTATTTAATTCCGATGCAATATCTGAGTTTCATCTTCAATAAGAAGGTCAGAGGGATACAGTAAACCTGAAGTGAAGCGTCGGAATCTATAACTAGTGTCACAGGAATGGTTTAAATCATAGACAGTAAGAAGAGTCAGTATTCTTGAACTTAAGTCGGCATTGTTCCTTTTCTATTTAATTCCGATGCAATTATTTATGTTTCATCGTCACTAAGAACGTCAGAGGGATACAGTAAACCTGAAGTGAAGCATCCGAATCTATAACTAGTGTCACAGGAATGGTTCAATACATAGACAGTAAGAAGAGTCAGTTATCTTGTACTTAAGTCGGCATTGTGCCTTTTGTATTTAATTACGGTGCAATATCTGTGTTTCATCGTCAATAGGAAGGTCAGAGGGATACAGTAAACCTGAAGTGAAGCATCGGAATCTATAACTTGTGTCGCAGGAATGGTTCAAAACATAGACAGTATGAAGAGTCAGTTTTCTTGTACTTAAGTCGGCATTGTGAATCTTCTCTTTAATTCCGATGCAATTTCTGTGTTTAATCGTTAATAAGAAGGTCAGAGGGATACAGTGAACCTGAAGTGAAGCATCGGAATCTATAACTAGTGTCACAGGAATGGTTCAATACATAGACAGTAAGAAGAGTCAGTTATCTTGTACTTAAGTCGGCATTGTGCCTTTTGTATTTAATTACGGTGCAATATCTGTGTTTCATCTTCAATAAGAAGGCCAGAGGGATACAGTAAACCTGAAGTGAAGCATCGGAATCTATAACTAGTGTCACAGGAAAGGTTCAAAACATAGACAGTAAGATGAGTCAGTTTTCTTGTACTTAAGTCGGCGTTGTGCCCTTTTGTATTTAATTCCGATGCAATTTCTGTGTTTCATCGTCAATACGAAGGTCAGAGGGAGACAGTAAACCTGAAGATAAGCATCGGAATCTATAACTAGTGTCACAGGAATGGTTCAAATCATAGACAGTAAGAAGAGTCAGTTTTCTTGTACTTATGTAGGCATTGTGTCTTTTGTATTTAATTCCGATGCTATATCTGTGTTTCATCAACAATAAGATGGTCAGAGGGATACAGTAAACCTGAAGTGAAGCATTGGAATCTATAACTAGTGTCACAGGAATGGTTCAAAACATGGACAGTAAGAAGAGTCAGTTTTCTTGTACTTAAGTCGGCATTGTGCCTTTTGTATTTAACTCCGATGCAATGTCTGTGTTTCATCGTCAATAAGTAGGTCAGAGGGATACAGTAAACCTGAAGTGAAGCATCGGAATCTATAACTAGTGTCACAGGAATGGTTCCAAACATAGACAGTAAGAAGAGTCAGTTTTCTTGTACTTAAGTCTGCATTGTGCCTTTTGTATTTAATTCCGATGCAATTTCTGTGTTTCATCGTCAATAAGAAGGTCAGAGGGATACAGTAAACCTCAAGTGAAGCATCGGAATCTATAACTAGTGTCACAGGAATGTTTCAATCATAGACAGTAAGAGGAGTCAGTTTTCTTGTACTTAAGTCGGCATTGTGCCTTTTGTATTTAATTCCGATGCAATTTCTGTGTTTCATCGTCGATAAGAAGGTCAGAGGGATACAGTAAAACTGAAATGAAGCATCGGAATCTATAACTAGTGTCACATGAATGGTTCAAACATAGACAGTAAGAAGAGTCTGTTTTCTTGTTCATATGTCGGCATTGTGCATTTTGTATTTAAATCCGATGCAAATTCTGTGTTTCATCGATAATAAGAAGGTCAGATGGATACAGTAAACCTGAAGTGAAGCATCGGAAGCTATGCCTAGTGTCACATGAATGGTTCAAAACACAGACAGTAAGAAGAGTCTGTTTTCTTGTACTTAAGTCGGCATTGTGCCTTTTGTACTTAATTCCGATGCAATTTCTGTGTTTCATCTACAATAAGAAGGTCAGAGGGATACAGTAAACCTGAAGAGAAGCATCGGAATCTATAACTAGTGTAACAGGAATGGTTCAAATCATAGACAGTAAGAAGAGTCAGTTTTCTTGTACTTATGTAGGCATTGTGCGTTTTGTATTTAATTCCGATGCTATATCTGTGTTTCATCAACAATAAGATGGTCAGAGGGATACAGTAAACCTGAAGTAAAGCATCGGAAGCTATGCCTAGTGTCACTTGAATGGTTCAAAACACAGACAGTAAGAAGAGTCTGTTTTCTTGTACTTAAGTCGGCATTGTGCTTTTTGTACTAATTCCGATGCAATTCCTGTGTTTTTTCGTCAATAAGAAGGTCAGAGGGATACAGTAAACCTGAAGAGAAGCATCGGAATCCATAACTAGTGTCACTGGAATGGTTCAAATCATAGACAGTAAGAAGAGTCAGTTTTCTTGTACTTATGTAGGCATTGTGCCTTTTCTATTTAATTCCGATGCTATATCTGTGTTTCATTAACAATAAGATGGTCAGAGGGATACAGTAAACCTTAAGTGAAGCATCGGAATCTATAACTAGTGTCACATGAATGGTTCAAACATAGACAGTAAGAAGAGTCAGTTTTCTTGTACTTAAGTCGGCATTGTGCCCTTTGTATTTAATTCCGATGCAATATCTGTGTTTCATCTTCAATAAGAAGGCCAGAGGGATATAGTAAACCTGAAGTGAAGCATCGGAATCTATAACTAGTGTCACAGGAATGGTTCAAAGCATTGACAGTAAGAAGAGGTAGTTTTCTTGTACTTAAGTCGGCATTGTGCCTTTTCTATTTAATTCCGATGCAATTTCTGTGTTTAATCGTTAATAAGAAGGTCAGAGGGATACAGTGAACCTGAAGTGAAGCATCGGAATCTATAACTAGTGTCACAGGAATGGTTCAAAACATAGACAGTAAGAAGAGTCAGTTTTCTTGTACTTAAGGCGGCATTGTGCCTTTTGTATTTAATTCCGCTAAAATTTCTGTGTTTCGTCGTCAATATGAAGGTCAGAGAGATACAGTAAACCTGAAGTGAAGCATCGAATCTATAACTAATGTCACAGGAAAGGTTCAAAGCATAGACAGTAACAAGAGTCAGTTTTCTTGTCCTTAAGGCGGCATTGTGCCTTTTCTATTTAATTCCGATGCAATTTCTGTGTTTAATCGTCAATAAGAAAGTCAGAGGGATACAGTAAAAATGAAGTGAACTATCGGAATCTATAACTAGTGTCACAGGAATGGTTCAAAGCATAGACAGTAAGAAGAGTCACTTTTCTTGTACTGAAGTCGGCATTGTGCCTTTTCTATTTAATTCCGATGCAATTTCTGTGTTTAATCGTCAATATGAAAGTCAGAGGGATACAGTAAAAATGAAGTGAAGCATCGGAATCTATAACTAGTGTCACATGAATGGTTCAAAACATAGACAGTAAGAAGAGTCAGTTTTCTTGTACTTAAGTCGGCATTGTGCCCTTTGTATTTAATTCCGATGCAATATCTGTGTTTCATCTTCAATAAGAAGGTCAGAGGGATACAGTGAACCTGAAGTGAAGCATCGGAATCTAAAACTAGTGTCACAGGAAAGGTTCATAACGTAGACAGTAATATGAGTCAGTTTTCTTGTACTTAAGTCGGCATTGTGCCTTTTCTGTTTACTTCCGATGCAATTTCTGTGTTTCATCGTCAATAAGAAGGTCAAAGGGATACAGTAAACCTAAAGTGAAGCATCGGCATCTATAACTAGTGTCACAGGAATGGTTCAACACATAGACAGTAAGAAGCGTCAGTATTGTTGTACTTAAGTCGGCATTGTTCCTTTTCTATTTAACTCCGATGCAATTTCTATGTTTCATCGTCAATAAGAAGGTCCGAGGGATACAGTAAACCTGAAGTGAAGCATCGGAATCTATAACTAGTGTCACAGGAGTGGATCAAAACATAGACAGTAAGAAGAGTCAGTTTTCTTGTACTTAAGTCGGCGTTGTGCCCTTTGTATTTAATTCCGATGCAATATCTGTGTTTCATCTTCAATAAGAAGGACAGAGGAATACAGTAAACCTGAAGAGATGCATCGGAATCTATAACTAGTGTCACAGGAATGGTTGAAGTCATAGACAGTAAGAAGAGTCATTTTTCTTGTACTTATGTAGGCATTGTGTCTTTCGTATTTAATTCCGATGCTATATCTGTGTTTCATCAACAATAAGATGGTCAGAGGGATACAGTAAACCTGAAGTGAAGCATCGGAATCTATAACTAGTGTCACATGAATGGTTCAAACATTGACAGCAAGAAGAGTCAGTTTTCTAGTACTTAAGTCGGCATTGTACCCTTTGTGTTTAATTCCGATGCAATATCTGTGTTCCATCTTCAATAAGAAGGTCAGAGGGATACAGTAAACCTGAAGTGAAGCATCGGAATCTATAACTAGTGTCACAGGAGAGGTTCAAAACATAGACAGTAAGATGAGTCAGTTTTCTTGTACTTAAGTCGGCGTTGTGCCTTTTGTATTTCATTCCGATGCAATTTCTGTGTTTCATCGTCAATAAGAAGGTCAGAGGGATACAGTAAACCTGAAGTGAAGCATCGGAATCTATAACTAGTGTCACAGGAATGGTTCATTACTTAGACAGTAAGAAGAGTCAGTTTTCTTGTACTTAAGTCAGCATTGTGCCTTTTGTATTTAATTCCGATGCAATATCTGTGTTTCATCGTCAATAAGAAGGTCAGAGGGATACAGTAAACCTGAAGTAAAGCATCGGAATCTATAACTAGTGTCACAGGAATGGTTCAAAACATAGACAATAAGAAGAGTCAGTTTTCTTGTTCTTAAGTCGGCATTGTGCCTTTTGTATTTAATTCCGATGCAATTTCTGTGTTTCATCGTCAATAAGAAGGTCAGAGGAATACAGTAAACCTGAAGTGGAGCATCCGAATCTATAACTAGTGTCACAGGAATGGTTCAAACATAGACAGTAAGAAGAGTCAGTTTTCTTTTACTTAAGTCGGCATTGTGCTTTTTGTATTTAATTCCGATGCAATTTCTGTGTTTCATCGTCAATAAGAAGGTCAGAGAGATACAGTAAAACTGAAGTGAAGCATCGGAATCTATCACTAGTGTCACAGGAATGGTTCAAACCTAAACAGTAAGAAGAATCGGTTTTCCTGTACATCGGTCGGCATTGTGCCCTTTGTATTTAATTCCGATGCAAATTCTGTGTTTCATTGTCAATAAGAAGGTCAGAGGGATACAGTAAACCTGAAGTGAAGCATCGGACTCTATAATTAGTGTCGCATGAATGGTTCAAAGCATAGAAAGTAAGGAGAGTCAGTTTCCTTGTACTTATGTCGGCATTGTGCCTTTTGTATTTAATTACGATGCAATATCTGTGTTTCATCGTCAATAAGAAGGTCAGAGGGATACAGTAAACATGAAGTGAAGCATCGGAATCTATAACTAGTGTCACAGGAGAGGTTCAAAACATAGACAGTAAGATGAGTCAGTTTTCTTGTACTTAAGTCGGCGTTGTGCCTTTTGTATTTAATTCCGATGCAATTTCTGTGTTTCATCGTCAATAAGAAGGTCAGAGGGATACAGTAAACCTGAAGTGTAGCATCGGAATCTATAACTAGTGTCACAGGAATGGTTCATAACTTAGACAGTAAGAAGAGTCAGTTTTCTTGTACTTAAGTCGGCATTGTGCCTTTTGTATTTAACTCCGATGCAATTTCTGTGTTTCATCGTCAATAAGAATGTCAGAGGGATACAGTAAACCTGAAGTAAAGCATCGGAATCTATAACTAGTGTCACAGGAAAGGTTCATAACATAGACACTAGTATGAGTCAGTTTTCTTCTACTTAAGTCGGCATTGTGCCTTTTCTGTTTACTTCCGATGCAATTTCTGTGTTTCATCGTCAATAAGAAGGTCAGAGGAATACAGTATACCTGAAGTGAAGCATCCGAATCTATAACTAGTGTCACAGGAATGGTTCAAACATAGACAGTAAGAAGAGTCAGTTTTCTTGTACTTAAGTCGGCACTGTGCCATTTGTATTATATTCCGATGCAATTTCTGTGTTTCATCGTCAATAAGGAGTTCAGAGGGATACAGTAAACCTGAAGTGAAGCATCGGAATCTATAACTAGTGTAACAGGAATGGTTCAAACATAAATAGTAAGAAGAATCAGTTTTCTTGTACATCGGTCGGCATTGTGCCTTTTGTATTTAATTCCGATGCAATATCTGTGTTTCATCTTCAATAAGAAGGTCAGAGGGATACAGTAAACCTGAAGTGAAGCATCGGAATCTAAAACTAGTGTCACAGGAAAGGTTCATAACATAGACAGTAATATGAGTCAGTTTTCTTCTACTTAAGTCGGCATTGTGCCTTTTCTGTTTACTTCCGATGCAATTTCTGTGTTTCATCGTCAATAAGAAGGTCAGAGGGATACAGTAAACCTAAAGTGAAGCATCGGCATCTATAACTAGTGTCACAGGAATGGTTCAACACATAGACAGTAAGAAGCGTCAGTATTGTTGTACTTAAGTCGGCATTGTTCCTTTTCTATTTAACTCCGATGCAATTTCTATGTTTCATCGTCAATAAGAAGGTCAGAGGGATACAGTAAACCTGAAGTGAAGCATCGGAATCTATAACTAGTGTCACAGGAGTGGATCAAAACATAGACAGTAAGAAGAGTCAGTTTTCTTGTACTTAAGTCGGCGTTGTGCCCTTTGTATTTAATTCCGATGCAATATCTGTGTTTCATCTTCAATAAGAAGGACAGAGGAATACAGTAAACCTGAAGAGATGCATCGGAATCTATAACTAGTGTCACAGGAGTGGTTGAAATCATAGACAGTAAGAGGAGTCATTTTTCTTGTACTTATGTAGGCATTGTGTCTATCGTATTTAATTTCGATGCTATATCTGTGTTTCATCAACAATAAGATGGTCAGAGGGATACAGTAAACCTGAAGTGAAGCATCGGAATCTATAACTAGTGTCACATGAATGGTTCAAACATTGAGTGTAAGAAGAGTCAGTTTTCTTGTACTTAAGTCGGCATTGTGCCCTTTGTATTTAATTCCGTTGTAATATCTGTGTTTCAACTTCAATAAGAAGGTCAGAGGGGTACAGTAAACCTGAAGTGAAACATCGGAATCTATAACTAGTGTGACAGGAGAGGTTCAAAACATAGACAGTAAGATGAGTCAGTTTTCTTGTACTTAAGTCGGCGTTGTGCCTTTTGTATTTAATTCCGATGCAATTTCTGTGTTTCATCGTCAATAAGAAGGTCAGAGGGATACAGCAAACCTGAAGTGAAGCATCGGAATCTATGACTAGTGTCACAGGAATGGTTCAAAACATAGACAATAAGAAGAGTCAGTTTTCTTGAACTTAAGTCGGCATTGTGCCTTTTGTATTTAATTCCGTTGCAATTTCTGTGTTTCATCGTCAATAAGAAGGTCAGAGGGATACAGTAATCCTGAGGTGAAGCATCGGAATCTTTAACTAGTGTCACAGGAATGGTTCAAAACATTGACAGTAAGAAGAGTCAGTTTTCGTGTAGTTAAGTCGGCATTGTGTCTTTTCTATTTAATTCAGATGCAATTTCTGTGTTTCATCGTCAATACGAAGGTCAGAGGGATACGGTAAACCTGAAGTGAAGCATCGAAATCTATAACTAGTGTCACAGGAATGATTCATAACTTAGACAGTAAGAAGAGTGAGTTTTCTTGAACTTAAGTAGGCATTGTGCGTTTTGTATTTAATTCCGATGCGATTTCTGTGTTTCATCGTCTGTAAGAAGGTCAGAGGAATACAGTAAACCTGAAGTGAAGCATCGGAATCTATAACTAGTGTCACATGAATGGTTCAAAACATAGACTGTAAGAAGAGTCAGTTTTCTTGTACTTAAGTTGGTATTGTGCTTCTTGTATTCAATTCCGATGCAATTTCTGTGTTTCATCTTCAATAAGAAGGTCAGAGGGAATCAGTAAACCTGAAGTGAAGCATCGGAATCACTATTTAGTGTCACAGGAATGGTTCAAAACATAGGCAGTAAGAAGCGTCAGTATTCTTGTACTTAAGTCGGCATTGTTCCTTTTCTATTTAATTCCGATGCAATTTCTATGTTTCATCGTCAATAAGAAGGTCAGAGGGGTACAGTAAACCTGAAATGTAGCATCGGAATCTATAACTAGTGTCACAGGAATAGTTCATAACTTAGACAGTAAGAAGAGTCAGTTTTCTTGTACTTAAGGTCGGCATTGTGCCTTTTGTATTTAATTACGATGCAATATCTGTGTTTCATCGTCAATAAGAAGGTCAGAGGGATACAGTAAACCTGAAGTGAAGCATCGGAATCTATAACTAGTGTCACAGGAATGGTTCAAATCATAGACAGTAAGAAGAGTCAGTTTTCTTGTACTTAAGTCGGCATTGTGCCTTTTGTATTTAATTCCGATGCAATGTCTGTGTTTCATCGTCAATAAGAAGGTCAGAGGGATACAGTAAAGCTGAAGTGAAGCTTCGGAATCTATAACTAGAGTCACAGGAATGGTTCAAAACATAGACAGTAAGAAGAGACAGTTTTCTTGTACTTAAGGCGGCATTGTGCCTTTTGTATTTAATTCCGCTGAAATTTCTGTGTTTCATCGTCAATATGAAGGTCAGAGGGATACAGTAAACCTGAAGTGTAGCATCGAATCTATAACTATAGTCACAGGAATGGTTCAAAGCATAGACAGTAAGAAGAGTCAGTTTTCTTGTCCTTAAGTCGGCATTGTGCCTTTTCTATTTAATTCCGATGCAATTTCTGTGTTTAATCGTCAATAAGAAAGTCAGAGGGATACAGTAAAAATGAAGTGAAGCATCGGAATCTATAACTAGTGTCACAGGAGAGGTTCAAATCATAGACAGTAAGAAGAGTCAGTTTTCTTGTACTTAAGACGGCACTGTGCCTTTTGTATTTAATTCCGATGCAATTTCTGTGTTTCATCGTCAATAAGAAGTTCAGAGGGATACAGTAAACCTGAAGTGAAGCATCGGAATCTATAACTAGTGTCACAGGAATGGTTCAAACATAAACAGTAAGAAGAATCAGTTTTCTTGTACATCGGTCGGCATGGTGCCTTTTGTATTTAATTCCGATGCAATTTCTGTGTTTCATCGTCAATAAGAAGGTCAGAGGGATACAGTAAACGTGAAGTGAAGCATCGGACTCTATAATTAGTGTCACATGAATGGTTCAAAACATAGACAGTAAGAAGAGTCAGTTTTCTTGTACTTAAGTCGGCATTGTGCCTTTTGTATTTAATTACGATGCAATATCTGTGTTTCATCTTCAATAAGAAGGTCAGAGGGATACAGTAAACCTGAAGTAAAGCATCGGAATCTATAACTAGTGTCACAGAAATGGTTCAAACATTGACAGTAAGAAGAGCCAGTCTTCTTGTACTTGAGTCGACATTGTGCCTTTTGTATCTAATTCCGATGCAATTTCCGTGTTTCATCGTCAATAAGAAGGTCAGAGGGATACAGTAAAGCTGAAGTGAAGCTTCGGAATCTATAACTAGTGTCACAGGAATGGTTCAAAACATAGACAGTAAGAAGAGACAGTTTTCTTGTACTTAATGCGGCATTGTGCCTTTTGTATTTAATTCCGCTGAAATTTCTGTGTTTCATCGTCAATAAGAAGGTCAGAGGGATACAGTAAACCTGAAGTGTAGCATCGGAATCTATAACTAGTGTCACAGGAATGGTTCATAACTTAGGCAGTAAGAAGAGTCAGTTTTCTTGTACTTAAGTCGGCATTGTGCCTTTTGTATTTAACTCCGATGCAATTTCTGTGTTTCATCGTCAATAAGAAGGTCAGAGGGATACAGTAAACCTGAAGTAAAGCATCGGAATCTATAACTAGTGACACAGGAGAGGTTCAAAACATAGGCAGTAAGATGAGTCAGTTTTCTTGTACTTAAGTCATCGTTGTGCCTTTTGTATTTAATTCCAATGCAATTTCTAAGTATCATCGTCAATAAGAAGGTCAGAGGGATACAGTAAACCTGAAGTGTAGCATCGGAATCTATAACTAGTGTCACAGGAATTGTTCATAACTTAGACAGTAAGGTGAGTCAGTTTTCTTGTACTTAAGTCGGCATTGTGCCTTTTGTATTTACCTCCGATGCAATTTCTGTGTTTGATCGTCAATAAGAAGGTCAGAGGGATACAGTAAACCTGAAGTAAAGCATCGAAATCTATAACTAGTGCCACAGGAATGGTTCAAAACATAGACAGTAAGAAGAGACAGTTTTCTTGTACTTAAGTCGGCATTGTGCCTTTTGTATTTAATTCCGATGCAATTTCTGTGTTTCATCGTCAATAAGAAGGTCAGAGGAGTACAGTAAACCTGAAGTGAAGCATCCGAATCTATAACTAGTGTCACAGGAATGGTTCAAACATAGACAGTAAGAAGAGTCAGTTTTCTTGTACTTAAGACGACACTGTGCCTTTTGTATTTAATTCCGATGCAATTTCTGTGTTTCATCGTCAATAAGAAGTTCAGAGGGATACAGTAAACCTGAAGTGAAGCATCGGAATCTATAACTAGTGTCACAAGAATGGTTCAAACATAAACAGTAAGAAGAATCAGTTTTCTTGTACATCGGTCGGCATGGTGCCTTTTGTATTTAATTCCGATGCAATTTCTGTGTTTCATCGTCAATAAGAAGGTCAGAGGGATACAGTAAACGTGAAGTGAAGCATCGGACTCTATAATTAGTGTCACATGAATGGTTCAAAACATAGACAGTAAGAAGAGTCAGTTGTCTTGTACTTAAGTCGGCATTGTGCCTTTTGTATTTAATTACGATGCAATATCTGTGTTTCATCGTCAATAAGAAGGTCAGAGGGATACAGTAAACCTGAAGTGAAGCATCGGAATCTATAACTAGTGTCACAGGAATGGTTCAAGACATAGACAGTAAGAAGAGTCAGTTTTCTTGTACTTAAGTCGGCATTGTGCCTTTTGTATTTAATTCCGATGCAATGTCTGTGTTTCATCGTCAATAAGAAGGTCAGAGGGATACGGTAAACCTGAAGTAAAGCATCGGAATCTATAACTAGTGTCACAGAAATGGTTCAAACATAGACAGTAAGAAGAGCCAGTCTTCTTGTACTTGAGTCGGCATTGTGCCTTTTGTATTTAATTCCGATGAAATTTCTGTGTTTCATCGTCAATAAGAAGGTCAGAGGGATACAGTAAAGCTGAAGTGAAGCTTCGGAATCTATAACTAATGTCACAGGAATGGTTCAAAACATAGACAGTAAGAAGAGACAGTTTTCTTGTACTTAAGGCGGCATTGTGCCTTTTGTATTTAATTCCGCTGAAATTTCTGTGTTTCATCGTCAATATGAAGGTCAGAGGGATACAGTAAACCTGAAGTGAAGCATCGAATCTATAACTATAGTCACAGGAATGGTTCAAAGCATAGACAGTAAGAAGAGTCAGTTTTCTTGTCCTTAAGTCGGCATTGTGCCTTTTCTATTTAATTCCGATGCAATTTCTGTGTTTAATCGTCAATAAGAAAGTCAGAGGGATACAGTAAAAATGAAGGGGAGCATCGGAATCTATAACTAGTGTCACAGGAATGGTTCAAAACATAGACAGTAAGAAGAGTCAGTTCTCTTGTACTTAAGGCGGCATTGTGCCTTTTGTATATAATTCCGCTGATATTTCTGTGTTTCATCGTCAATATGAAGGTCAGAGGGATACAGTAAACCTGAAGTGAAGCATCGAATCTATAACTTGTGTCACAGGAATGGTTCAAAGCATAGACAGTAAGAAGAGTCAGTTTTCTTGTACTTGAGTCGGCATTGTTCCTTTTCTATTTACTTCCGATGCAATTTCTATGTTTCATCGTCAATAAGAAGGTCAGAGGGATACAGTTAACCTGAAGTGAAGCATCGGAATCTATAACTAGTGTCAAAGGAGTGGATCAAAACATAGACAGTAAGAAGAGTCAGGTTTCTTGTACTTAAGCCGGCGTTGTGCCTTTTGTATTTAATTACGGTGCAATATCTGTGTTTCATCGTCAATAAGAAGGTCAGAGGGATGCAGTAAACCTGAAGTGAATCATCGGAATCTATAACTAGTGTCACAGGAATGGTTTAAAACATAGACAATAAGAAGAGTCAGATTTCTTGAACTTAAGTCGGCATTGTGCCTTTTGTATTTAATTCCGTTGCAATTTCTGTGTTTCATCGTCAATAAGATGGTCAGAGGGATACAGTAAACCTGAGGTGAAGCATCGGAATCTTTAACTAGTGTCACAGGAATGGTTCAAAACATTGACAGTAAGAAGAGTCAGTTTTCGTGTAGTTAAGACGGCATTGTGTGTTTTCTATTTAATTCCGATGCAATTTCTGTGTTTCATCGTCAATACGAAGGTCAGAGGGATGCGATAAACCTGAAGTGAATCATCGGAATCTATAACTAGTGTCACAGGAATGGTTCATAACTTACACAGTAAGAAGAGTGAGTTTTCTTGAACTTAAGTAGGCATTGTGCCTTTTGTATTTAATTCCGATGCGATTTCTGTGTTTCATCGTCAGTAAGAAGGTCAGAGGGATACAGTAAACCTGAAGTGAAGCATCGGAATCTATAACTAGTGTCACATGAATGGTTCAAAACATAGACATTAAGAAGAGTCAGTTTTCTTGTACTTAAGTTGGCATTGTGCTTTTTGTATTCAATTCCGATGCAATTTCTGTGTTTCATCGTCAATAAGAAGGTCAGAGGGATAGAGTGAACCTGAAGTGAAGCATCGGAATCACTATTTAGTGTCGCAGGAATGGTTCAAACATAGACAGTAAGAAGAGTCAGTTTTCTTGTACTTAATTCGGCATTGTGCCTTTTCTATTTACTTCCGATGCAATTTCTGTGTTTCATCGTCAATAAGAAGGTCAGAGGGATACAGTAAACCTAAAGCGAAGCATCGGCATCTATAACTAGTGTTACAGGAATGGTTCAAAACATAGACAGTAAGAAGCGTCAGTATTATTGTTTTTAAGTCGGCATTGTTCCTTTTCTATTTAATTCCGATGCAATTTCTATGTTTCATCGTCAATAAGAAGGTCAGAGAGATACAGTAATCCTGAAGTAAAGCATCGGAATCTATAACTAGTGTCACAGGAGTGGATCAAATCATTGACAGTAAGAAGAGTCAGTTTCTTGTACTTAAGTCGGCGTTGTGCCTTTTTTATTTAATTCCGGTGCAATTTCTGTGTTTCATCAACAATAAGAAGGTCAGAGGTATGCAGTAAACCTGAAGTGAAGCATCGTAATCTATAACTAGTGTCACAGGAATGGTTCAAAACATAGACAGTAAGAAGAGCCAGTCTTCTTGTACTTGAGTCGGCATTGTGCCTTTTGTATTTAATTCCGATGCAATTTCTGTGTTTCATCGTCAATAAGAAGGTCAGAGGGATACAGTAAAGCTGAAGTGAAGCTTCGGAATCTATAACTAGTGTCACAGGAATGGTTCAAAATATAGACAGAAAGAAGAGACAGTTTTCTTGTACTTGAGGCGGCATTGTGCCTTTTGTATTTAATTCCGCTGAAATTTCTGTGTTTCATCGTCAATATGAAGGTCAGAGGGATAAAGTAAACCTGAAGTGAAGCATCGAATCTATAACTATAGTCACAGGAATGGTTCAAAGCATAGACAGTAAGAAGAGTCTGTTTTCTTGTCCTTAAGTCGGCATTGTGCCTTTTCTATTTAATTCCGATGCAATTTCTGTGTTTCATCGTCAACAAGAAAGTCAGAGGGATACAGTAAAAATGAAGGGGAGCATCGGAATCTATAACTAGTGTCACAGGAATGGTTCAAAACATAGACAGTAAGAAGAGTCAGTTCTCTTGCACTTAAGGCGGCATTGTGCCTTTTGTATATAATTCCGCTGATATTTCTGGTGTTCATCGTCAATATGAAGGTCAGAGGGATACAGTAAACCTGAAGTGAAGCATCGAATCTATAACTAGTGTCACAGGAATGGTTCAAAGCATAGACAGTAAGAAGAGTCAGTTTTCTTGTACTTGAGTCGGCATTGTTCCTTTTCTATTTAATTCCGATGCAATTTCTATGTTTCATCGTCAATAAGAAGGTCAGAGGGATACAGTTAACCTGAAGTGAAGCATCGGAATCTAGAACTAGTGTCAAAGGAGTGGATCAAAACATAGACAGTAAGAAGAGTCAGGTATCTTGTACTTAAGCCGGCGTTGTGCCTTTTGTATTTAATTCCGGTGCAATTTCTGTGTTTCATCAACAATAAGAAGGTCAGAGGTATGCAGTAAACCTAAAGTGAAGAATCGGCAACTATAACTAGTGTCACAGGAATGGTTCAAAACATAGACAGTAAGAAGAGTCAGTTTTCTAGTACTTAAGTCGGCATTGTGACTTTTAAGTATAATTCCGATGCAATTTCTGTGTTTCATCGTCAATAAGAAGGTCAGAGGGATACAGTAAAGCTGAAGTGAAGCTTCGGAATCTATAACTAGTGTCACAGGAATGGTTCAAAACATAGACAGTAAGAAGAGACAGTTTTCTTGTACTTAAGGCGGCATTGTGCCTTTTGTATTTAATTCCGCTGAAATTTCTGTGTTTCATCGTCAATATGAACGTCAGAGGGATACAGTAAACCTGAAGAGAAGCATCGAATCTATAACTATAGTCACAGTAATGGTTCAAAGCATAGACAGTAAGAAGAGTCAGTTTTCTTGTCCTTAAGTCGGCATTGTGCCTTTTCTATTTAATTCCGATGCAATTTCTGTGTTTAATCGTCAATAAGAAAGTCAGAGGGATACAGTAAAAATGAAGGGGAGCATCGGAATTTATAACTAGTGTCACAGGAATGGTTCAAAACATAGACAGTAAGAAGAGTCAGTTCTCTTGTACTTAAGGCGGCATTGTGCCTTTTGTATATAATTCCGCTGATATTTCTGTGTTCCATCGTCAATATGAAGGTCAGAGGGATACAGTAAACCTGAAGTGAAGCATCGAATCTATAACTAGTGTCACAGGAATGGTTCAAAACATTGACAGTAAGAAGAGTCAGTTTTCGTGTAGTTAAGACGGCATTGTGTGTTTTCTATTTAATTCCGATGCAATTTCTGTGTTTCATCGTCAATACGAAGGTCAGAGGGATGCGATAAACCTGAAGTGAAGCATCGGAATCTATAACTAGTGTCACAGGAATGGTTCATAACTTACACAGTAAGAAGAGTGAGTTTTCTTGAACTTAAGTAGGCATTGTGCCTTTTGTATTTAATTCCGATGCGATTTCTGTGTTTCATCGTCAGTAAGAAGGTCAGAGGGATACAGTAAACCTGAAGTGAAGCATCGGAATCTATAACTAGTGTCACATGAATGGTTCAAAACATAGACAGTAAGAAGAGTCAGTTTTCTTGTACTTAAGTTGGCATTGTGCTTTTTGTATTCAATTCCGATGCAATTTCTGTGTTTCATCGTCAATAAGAAGGTCAGAGGGATAGAGTGAACCTGAAGTGAAGCATCGGAATCACTATTTAGTGTCACAGGAATGGTTCAAACATAGACAGTAAGAAGAGTCAGTTTTCTTGTACTTAATTCGGCATTGTGTCTTTTCTATTTACTTCCGATGCAATTTCTGTGTTTCATCGTCAATAAGAAGGTCAGAGGGATACAGTAATCCTGAAGTGAAGCATCGGAATCTATAACTAGTGTCACAGGAGTGGATCAAAACATAGACAGTAAGAAGAGTCAGTTTCTTGTACTTAAGTCGGCGTTGTGCCTTTTGTATTTAATTCCGGTGCAATTTCTGCGTTTCGTCAACAATAAGAAGGTCAGAGGTATGCAGTAAACCTGAAGTGATGATTCGGCAACTATAACTAGTGTCACAGGAAAGGTTCAATACATAGACAGTAAGAAGAGTCAGTTTCCTTGTACCTAAGTCGGCATTGTGCATTTTGTATTTAATTCCGATGCAATTTCTGTGTTTCATCGTCAATAAGAAGGTCAGAGGGATAAAGTAAAGCTGAAGTGAAGCTTCGGAATCTATAACTAGTGTCACAGGAACGGTTCAAAACGTAGACAGTAAGAGGAGTCAGTTTCCTTGTACTTATGTTGTCATTGTGCCTTTTGTATTTAATTCCGATGCAATTTCTGTGTTTCATCGTCACTAAGAGGGTCAGAGGAATACAGTAAACCTGAAGGGAAGCATCGGAATCTATAACTAGTGTCACAGGAATGGTTCAAATCATAGACTGTAAGAAGAATCAGTTTTCTTGTACTTAAGTCGGCATTGTTCCTTTTGTATTTAACTCCGATGCAATTTCTGTGTTTCATCGTCTATATGAAGGTCAGAGGGATACAGTAAACTAGAAGTGAAGCATCGGAACATATAACTAGTGTCACAGGAATGGTTCAAAACATAGACAGTAAAGAAGAGTCAGTTTTCTTGTACTTAAGTCGGCATTGTGCATTTTGTATTTAATTCCGATGCAATTTCTGTGTTTCATCGTCAATAAGAAGGTCAGAGGGCTACAGTAAAAATGAAGTGAAGCATCGGAATCTATAACTAGTGTCAAATGAATGGTTCAACATATAGACAGTAAGAAGAGTCAGTTATCTTGTACTTAAGTCGGCATTGTGCCTTTTGTATTTAATTCCGATGCTATTTCTGTGTTTCACCGTCAACAAGAAGATCAGAGGAATACAGTACACCTGAAGTGAAGCATCGGAATCTATAACTAGTGTCACAGGAATGGTTCAAAACATTTGACAGTAACAAGAGTCAGTTTTCTTGTACTTAAGTCGGAATTGTGCCTTTTGAATTTAATTCCAATGCAATTTCTGTGTTTCATCGTCAATAAGAAAATCAGAGGGATAAAGTAAAGCTGAAGTGAAGCTTCGGAATCTATAACTAGTGTCACAGGAATGGTTCAAAACGTAGACAGTAAGAAGAGTCAGTTTTCTTGTACTTATGTTGTCATTGTGCCTTTTGTATTTAATTCCGATGCAATTTCTGTGTTTCATCGTCAATAAGAAGGTCAGAGGGATACAGTAAACCTGAAGTGAAGCATCGGAATCTATTACTAGTGTCACATGAATAGTTCAAAATATAGACAGTAAGAAGAGTCAGTTTTCTTGTACTTAAGTCGGCATTGTGCCTTTTGTATTTACTTCCGATGCAATTTCTATGTTTCATCGTCAATAAGAGGGTCAGAGGGATACAGTAAACCTGAGGTGAAGCATCGGAATCTTTAACTAGTGTCACAGGAATGGTTCACAACATAGACAGTAAGAAAAGTCAGTATTCTTGTACTTAAATCGGCATTGTTCTTTTTCTATTTAATTCCGATGCAATTTCTATGTTTCATCGTCAATAAGAAGGTCAGAGGTATACAGTAAACGTGAAGTGAAGCATCGGAATCTATAACTAGTGTCGCAGGAATGGTTCAACACATAGACAGTAAGAAGAGTCAGTTTTCTTGTACTTAAGTCGGCATTGTGCCATTTGTATTTAATTCCGATGCAATTTCTGTGTTTCATCGGCACTTCGAGGGTCAGAGGAATACAGTAAACCTGAAGGGAAGCATCGGAATCTATAACTAGTGTCACAGGAATGGTTCAAATCATAGACTGTAAGAAGAATCAGTTTTGTTGTACTTAAGTCGGCATTGTTCCTTTTGTATTTAACTCCGATGCAATTTCTGTGTTTCACCGTCTATATGAAGGTCAGAGGGATACAGTAAACCAGAAGTGAAGCATCGGAATATATAACTAGTGTCACACTAATGGTTCAAAACATAGACAGTAAAGAAGAGTCAGTTTTCTTGTACTTAAGACGGCATTGTGCATTTTGTAGTTAATTCCGATGCAATTTCTGTGTTTCATCGTCAATAAGAAGGTCAGAGGGATACAGTAAAAATGAAGTGAAGCATCGGAATCTATAAGTAGTGTCAAATGAATGGTTCAACACATAGACAGTAAGCAGAGTCAGTTATCTTGTACTTAAGTCGGCATTGTGCCTTTTGTATTTAATTCCGATGCTATTTCTGTGTTTCATCGTCAATAAGAAGGTCAGAGGGATACAGTAAACCGGAAGTGAAGCATCTGAATCTATAACTAGTGTCACAGGAATGGTTCAAAACATTTGACAGTAACAAGAGTCAGTTTTCTTGTACTTATGTCGGAATTGTGCTTTATGTATTAAATTCCGATGAAATTTCTGTGTTTCATCGTCAATAAGAAGGTCAGAGGGATACAATAAACCTGAAGTGAAGCATCGGAATCTATAACTAGTGTCACTGGAATGGTTCAAAACATAGACAGTAAGAAGAGTTAGTTTCCTTGTTCTTAAGTCGGCATTGTGCCTTTTGTATTTAATTCCGATGCAATTTCTATGTTTCATCGTCAATAAGAAGGTCAGAGGGATACAGTAAACCTGAAGTGAAGCATTGGAATCTATAACTAGTGTCACAGGAGTGGATCAAAACATAGACAGTAAAAAGAGTCAGTTTTCTTGTACTTAAGTCGGCGTTGTGCCTTTTGTATTTAATTCCGGTGCAATTTCTGCGTTTCATCAACAATAAGAAGGTCAGAGGTATGCAGTAAACCTGAAGTGATGATTCGGCAACTATAACTAGTGTCACAGGAATGGTTCAAAACATAGACGTTAAGAAGATTCAGTTTTCTTGTACTTAAGTCGGCATTGTGCCTTTTGTATTTAATTCCGATGCAATTTCTGTGTTTAATCGTCAATAAGAAGGTCAGAGGGATAAAGTAAAGCTGAAGTGAAGCTTCGGAATCTATAACTAGTGTCACAGGAATGGTTCAAAACGTAGACAGTAAGAAGAGTCAGTTTTCTTGTACTTATGTTGTCATTGTGCCTCTTGTATTTAATTCCGATGCAATTTCTGTGTTTCATCGTCACTAAGAGGGTCAGAGGAATACAGTAAACCTGAAGGGAAGCATCGGAATCTATAACTAGTGTCACAGGAATGGTTCAAATCATAGACTGTAAGAAGAATCAGTTTTCTTGTACTTAAGTCGGCATTGTTCCTTCTGTATTTAACTCCGATGCAATTTCTGTGTTTCATCGTCTATATGAAGGTCAGAGGGATACAGTAAACTAGAAGTGAAGCATCGGAATATATAACTAGTGTCACAGAAATGGTTCAAAACATAGACAGTAAAGAAGAGACAGTTTTCTTGTACTTAAGTCGGCATTGTGCATTTTGTATTTAATTCCGATGCAATTTCTGTGTTTCATCGTCAATAAGAAGGTCAGAGGGATACAGTAAAAATGAAGTGAAGCATCGGAATCTATAACTAGTGTCAAATGAATGGTTCAACATATAGACAGTAAGAAGAGTCAGTTATCTTGTACTTAAGTCGGCATTGTGCCTTTTGTATTTAATTCCGATGCTATTTCTGTGTTTCATCGTCAACAAGAAGATCAGAGGAATACAGTAAACCTGAAGTGAAGCCTCGGAATCTATGACTAGTGTCACAGGAATGGTTCAAAACATTTGACAGTAACAAGAGTCAGTTTTCTTGTACTTAAGTCGGAATTGTGCCTTTTGAATTTAATTCCGATGCAATTCCTGTGTTTCATCGTCAATAAGAAGGTCAGAGGGATACAGTAAACCTGAAGTGAAGCATCGGAATCTATAACTAGTTTCACTGGAATGGTTCAAAACATAGACAGTAAGAAGAGTCAGTTTCCTTGTTCCTAAGTCGGCATTGTGCCTTTTGTATTTAATTCCAATGCAATTTCTGTGTTTCCTCGTCAATAAGAAGGACAGAGGGATACAGTAAACCTGGAGTGAAGAATCGGAATCTATAACTAGTGTCACAGGAGTGGTTAAATTATAGACAGTAAGAAGAGTCAGTTTTCTTGTACTTAAGTCGGCATTGTGCCTTTTGTATTTACTTCCGATGCAATTTCTGTGATTCATCGTCAATAAGAAGGTCAGAGGGATACAGTAAAAATGAAGTGAAGCATCGGAATCTATAACTCGTGTCACATGAATCGTTCAACACATAGACAGTAAGAAGAGTCAGTTATCTTGTACTTAAGTCGGCATTGTGCCTTTTGTATTTAATTCCGAAGCTATTTCTGTGTTTCATCGTCAATAAGAAGGTCAGAGGGATACAGTAAACCTAAAGTGAAGCATCGGCATCTATATTTAGTGTCACAGGAATGGTTCAAATCATAGACAGTAAGAAGTGTCAGTATTCCTGTACTTAAGTCGGCATTGTTCCGTTTCTATTTAATTCCGATGCAATTTCTATGTTTCATCGTCAATAAGCAGGTCGGAGGGATACAGTAAACCTGAAGTGAAGCATTGGAATCTATAACTAGTGTCGCAGGAGTGGATCAAAACATAGACAGTAAAAATAGTCAGTTTTCTTGTACGTAAGTCGGCGTTGTGCCTTTTGTATTTAATTCCGGTGCAATTTCTGCGTTTCGTCAACAATAAGAAGGTCAGAGGTATGCAGTAAACCTGAAGTGATGATTCGGCAACTATAACTAGTGTCACAGGAAAGGTTCAATACATAGACAGTAAGAAGAGTCAGTTTCCTTGTACCTAAGTCGGCATTGTGCATTTTGTATTTAATTCCGATGCAATTTCTGTGTTTCATCGTCAATAAGAAGGTCAGAGGGATAAAGTAAAGCTGAAGTGAAGCTTCGGAATCTATAACTAGTGTCACAGGAACGGTTCAAAACGTAGACAGTAAGAGGAGTCAGTTTCCTTGTACTTATGTTGTCATTGTGCCTTTTGTATTTAATTCCGATGCAATTTCTGTGTTTCATCGTCACTAAGAGGGTCAGAGGAATACAGTAAACCTGAAGGGAAGCATCGGAATCTATAACTAGTGTCACAGGAATGGTTCAAATCATAGACTGTAAGAAGAATCAGTTTTCTTGTACTTAAGTCGGCATTGTTCCTTTTGTATTTAACTCCGATGCAATTTCTGTGTTTCATCGTCTATATGAAGGTCAGAGGGATACAGTAAACTAGAAGTGAAGCATCGGAACATATAACTAGTGTCACAGGAATGGTTCAAAACATAGACAGTAAAGAAGAGTCAGTTTTCATGTACTTAAGTCGGCATTGTGCATTTTGTATTTAATTCCGATGCAATTTCTGTGTTTCATCGTCAATAAGAAGGTCAGAGGGCTACAGTAAAAATGAAGTGAAGCATCGGAATCTATAACTAGTGTCAAATGAATGGTTCAACATATAGACAGTAAGAAGAGTCAGTTATCTTGTACTTAAGTCGGCATTGTGCCTTTTGTATTTAATTCCGATGCTATTTCTGTGTTTCACCGTCAACAAGAAGATCAGAGGAATACAGTACACCTGAAGTGAAGCATCGGAATCTATAACTAGTGTCACAGGAATGGTTCAAAACATTTGACAGTAACAAGAGTCAGTTTTCTTGTACTTAAGTCGGAATTGTGCCTTTTGAATTTAATTCCGATGCAATTTCTGTGTTTCATCGTCAATAAGAAGGTCAGAGGGATAAAGTAAAGCCGAAGTGAAGCTTCGGAATCTATAACTAGTGTCACAGGAATGGTTCAAAACGTAGACAGTAAGAAGAGTCAGTTTTCTTGTACTTATGTTGTCATTGTGCCTTTTGTATTTAATTCCGATGCAATTTCTGTGTTTCATCGTCAATAAGAAGGTCAGAGGGATACAGTAAACCTGAAGTGAAGCATCGGAATCTATTACTAGTGTCACATGAATAGTTCAAAATATAGACAGTAAGAAGAGTCAGTTTTCTTGTACTTAAGTCGGCATTGTGCCTTTTGTATTTACTTCCGATGCAATTTCTATGTTTCATCGTCAATAAGAGGGTCAGAGGGATACAGTAAACCTGAGGTGAAGCATCGGAATCTTTAACTAGTGTCACAGGAATGGTTCACAACATACACAGTAAGAAAAGTCAGTATTCTTGTACTTAAATCGGCATTGTTCTTTTTCTATTTAATTCCGATGCAATTTCTATGTTTCATCGTCAATAAGAAGGTCAGAGGTATACAGTAAACGTGAAGTGAAGCATCGGAATCTATAACTAGTGTCGCAGGAATGGTTCAACACATAGACAGTAAGAAGAGTCAGTTTTCTTGTACTTAAGTCGGCATTGTGCCATTTGTATTTAATTCCGATGCAATTTCTGTGTTTCATCGGCACTTCGAGGGTCAGAGGAATACAGTAAACCTGAAGGGAAGCATCGGAATCTATAACTAGTGTCACAGGAATGGTTCAAATCATAGACTGTAAGAAGAATCAGTTTTGTTGTACTTAAGTCGGCATTGTTCCTTTTGTATTTAACTCCGATGCAATTTCTGTGTTTCACCGTCTATATGAAGGTCAGAGGGATACAGTAAACCAGAAGTGAAGCATCGGAATATATAACTAGTGTCACACTAATGGTTCAAAACATAGACAGTAAAGAAGAGTCAGTTTTCTTGTACTTAAGCCGGCATTGTGCATTTTGTAGTTAATTCCGATGCAATTTCTGTGTTTCATCGTCAATAAGAAGGTCAGAGGGATACAGTAAAAATGAAGTGAAGCATCGGAATCTATAAGTAGTGTCAAATGAATGGTTCAACACATAGACAGTAAGCAGAGTCAGTTATCTTGTACTTAAGTCGGCATTGTGCCTTTTGTATTTAATTCCGATGCTATTTCTGTGTTTCATCGTCAATAAGAAGGTCAGAGGGATACAGTAAACCGGAAGTGAAGCATCTGAATCTATAACTAGTGTCACAGGAATGGTTCAAAACATTTGACAGTAACAAGAGTCAGTTTTCTTGTACTTATGTCGGAATTGTGCTTTATGTATTAAATTCCGATGAAATTTCTGTGTTTCATCGTCAATAAGAAGGTCAGAGGGATACAATAAACCTGAAGTGAAGCATCGGAATCTATAACTAGTGTCACTGGAATGGTTCAAAACATAGACAGTAAGAAGAGTTAGTTTCCTTGTTCTTAAGTCGGCATTGTGCCTTTTGTATTTAATTCCGATGCAATTTCTATGTTTCATCGTCAATAAGAAGGTCAGAGGGATACAGTAAACCTGAAGCGAAGCATTGGAATCTATAACTAGTGTCACAGGAGTGGATCAAAACATAGACAGTAAAAAGAGTCAGTTTTCTTGTACTTAAGTCGGCGTTGTGCCTTTTGTATTTAATTCCGGTGCAATTTCTGCGTTTCATCAACAATAAGAAGGTCAGAGGTATGCAGTAAACCTGAAGTGATGATTCGGCAACTATAACTAGTGTCACAGGAATGGTTCAAAACATAGACGTTAAGAAGATTCAGTTTTCTTGTACTTAAGTCGGCATTGTGCCTTTTGTATTTAATTCCGATGCAATTTCTGTGTTTCATCGTCAATAAGAAGGTCAGAGGGATAAAGTAAAGCTGAAGTGAAGCTTCGGAATCTATAACTAGTGTCACAGGAATGGTTCAAAACGTAGACAGTAAGAAGAGTCAGTTTTCTTGTACTTATGTTGTCATTGTGCCTTTTGTATTTAATTCCGATGCAATTTCTGTGTTTCATCGTCACTAAGAGGGTCAGAGGAATACAGTAAACCTGAAGGGAAGCATCGGAATCTATAACTAGTGTCACAGGAATGGTTCAAATCATAGACTGTAAGAAGAATCAGTTTTCTTGTACTTAAGTCGGCATTGTTCCTTCTGTATTTAACTCCGATGCAATTTCTGTGTTTCATCGTCTATATGAAGGTCAGAGGGATACAGTAAACTAGAAGTGAAGCATCGGAATATATAACTAGTGTCACAGAAATGGTTCAAAACATAGACAGTAAAGAAGAGACAGTTTTCTTGTACTTAAGTCGGCATTGTGCATTTTGTATTTAATTCCGATGCAATTTCTGTGTTTCATCGTCAATAAGAAGGTCAGAGGGATACAGTAAAAATGAAGTGAAGCATCGGAATCTATAACTAGTGTCAAATGAATGGTTCAACATATAGACAGTAAGAAGAGTCAGTTATCTTGTACTTAAGTCGGCATTGTGCCTTTTGTATTTAATTCCGATGCTATTTCTGTGTTTCATCGTCAACAAGAAGATCAGAGGAATACAGTAAACCTGAAGTGAAGCATCGGAATCTATAACTAGTGTCACAGGAATGGTTCAAAACATTTGACAGTAACAAGAGTCAGTTTTCTTGTACTTAAGTCGGAATTGTGCCTTTTGAATTTAATTCCGATGCAATTTCTGTGTTTCATCGTCAATAAGAAGGTCAGAGGGATAAAGTAAAGCTGAAGTGAAGCTTCGGAATCTATAACTAGTGTCACAGGAATGGTTCAAAACGTAGACAGTAAGAAGAGTCAGTTTTCTTGTACTTATGTTGTCATTGTGCCTTTTGTATTTAATTCCGATGCAATTTCTGTGTTTCATCGTCAATAAGAAGGTCAGAGGAATACAGTAAACCTGAAGTGAAACATCGGAATCTATTACTAGTGTCACATGAATAGTTCAAAATATAGACAGTAAGAAGAGTCAGTTTTCTTGTACTTAAGTCGGCATTGTGCCTTTTGTATTTACTTACGATGCAATTTCTATGTTTCATCGTCAATAAGAGGGTCAGAGGGATACAGTAAACCTGAGGTGAAGCATCGGAATCTTTAACTAGTGTCACAGGAATGGTTCACAACATAGACAGTAAGAAAAGTCAGTATTCTTGTACTTAAATCGGCATTGTTATTTTTCTATTTAATTCCGATGCAATATCTATGTTTCATCGTCAATAAGAAGGTCAGAGGGATACAGTAAGCCTGAAGTGAAGCATCGGAATCTATAACTAGTGTCACAGGAATGGATCAAAACATAGACAGTAAGAAGAATCAGTTTTCTTGTACTTAAGTCGGCGTTGTGCCTTTTGTATGTAATTCCGATGCAATTTCTGTGTTTCATCAACAATAAGAAGGTCAGATTGATGCAGTAAACCTGAAGTGAAGAATCGGCAACTATAACTAGTGTCACAGGAATGGTTCAAAACATAGACAGTAAGAAGAGTCAGTTTCCTTGTACTTAAGTCGGCATTGTGCCTTTTGTATTTAATTCCGATGCAATGTCTGTGTTTCATCGTCAATAAGAAGTTCAGAGGTATACAGTAAACGTGAAGTGAAGCATCGGAATCTATAACTAGTGTCGCAGGAATGGTTCAACACATAGACAGTAAGAAGAGTCAGTTTTCTTGTACTTAAGTCGGCATTGTGCCATTTGTATTCAATTCCGATGCAATTTCTGTGTTTCATCGTCACTACGATGGTCAGAGGAATACAGTAAACCTGAAGGGAAGCATCGGAATCTATAACTAGTGTCACAGGAATGGTTCAAATCATAGACTGTAAGAAGAATTAGTTTTGTTGTACTTAAGTCGGCATTGTTCCTTTTGTATTTAACTCCGATGCAATTTCTGTGTTTCATCGTCTATATGAAGGTCAGAGGGATACAGTAAACCAGAAGTGAAGCATCGGAATATATAACTAGTGTCACACTAATGGTTCAAAACATAGACAGTAAAGAAGAGTCAGTTTTCTTGTACTTAAGTCGGCATTGTGCATTTTGTAGTTAATTCCGATGCAATTTCTGTGTTTCATCGTCAATAAGAAGGTCAGAGGGATACAGTAAAAATGAAGTGAAGCATCGGAATCTATAACTAGTGTCAAATGAATGGTTCAACACATAGACAGTAAGCAGAGTCAGTTATCTTGTACTTAAGTCGGCATTGTGCCTTCTGTATTTAATTCCGATGCTATTTCTGTGTTTCATCGTCAATAAGAAGGTCAGAGGGATACAGTAAACCGGAAGTGAAGCATCGGAATCTATAACTAGTGTCATAGGAATGGTTCAAAACATTTGACAGTAACAAGAGTCAGTTTTCTTGTACTTATGTCGGAATTGTGCTTTATGTATTTAATTCCGATGAAATTTCTGTGTTTCATCGTCAATAAGAAGGTCAGAGGGATACAGTAAACCTGAAGTGAAGCATCGGAATCTATAACTAGTGTCACTGGAATGGTTCAAAACATAGACAGTAAGAAGAGTCAGTTTCCTTGTTCTTAAGTCGGCATTGTGCCTTTTGTATTTAATTCCGATGCAATTTCTGTGATTCCTCGTCAATAAGAAGGACAGAGGGATACAGTAAACCTGGAGTGAAGAATCGGAATCTGTAACTAGTGTCACAGGAGTGGTTAAATTATAGACAGTAAGAAGAGTCAGTTTTCTTGTCCTTAAGTCGGCATTGCGCCTTTTGTATTTAATTCCGATGCAATTTCTGTGATTCATCGTCAATAAGAAGGTCAGAGGGATACAGTAAAAATGAAGTGAAGCATCGGAATCTATAACTCGTGTCACATGAATCGTTCAACACATAGACAGTAAGAAGAGTCAGTTATATTGTACTTAAGTCGGCATTGTGCCTTTTGTATTTAATTCCGAAGCTATTTCTGTGTTTCATCGTCAATAAGAAGGTCAGAGGGATACAGTAAAAATGAAGTGAAGCATCGGAATCTTTAACTAGTGTCACAGGAATGGTTCACAACATAGACAGTAAGAAAAGTCAGTTTTCGTGTAGTTAAATCGGCATTGTGCCTTTTCTATTTAATTCCGATGCAATTTCTGTGTTTCATCGTCAATAAGAAGGTCAGAGGGATACAGTAAACCGGAAGTGAAGCATCGGAATCTTTAACTAGTGTCACAGGAATGGTTCACGACATAGACAGTAAGAAAAGTCAGTTTTCGTGTAGTTAAATCGGCATTGTGCCTTTACTATTTAATTCCGATGCAATTTCTGTGTTTCATCGTCAATAAGAAGGTCAGAGGGATACGGTAAACCTGAAGTGAAGCATCGGAATCTGTAACTAGTGTCACAGGAATGGTTCATAACTTATACAGTAAGAAGAGTCAGTTTTCTTGAACTTAAGTAGGCATTGTGCCTTTCGTATATAATTCCGATGCGATTTCTGTGTTTCATCGTCAATAAGAAGGTCAGAGGGATAAAGTAAACCTGAAGTGAAGCATCGGAATCTATAACTAGTGTCACATGAATGGTTCAAAACATAGACAGTAAGAAGAGTCAGTTTTCTTGTACTTAATTCGGCATTGTGCCTTTTCTATTTAATTCCGATGCAATCTCTGTGTTTCATCGTCAATAAGAAGGTCAGAGGGATACAGTAAACCTGAAGTGAAGCATCGGCATCTATAACTAGTGTCACAGGAATGGTTCTAAACATAGACAGTAAGAAGAGTCAGTATTCTTGTACTTAAGTCGGCATTGTTCCTTTTCTATTTAATTCCGATGCAATTTCT
Source organism: Schistocerca serialis cubense (assembly GCF_023864345.2). NCBI lineage: Eukaryota > Metazoa > Arthropoda > Insecta > Orthoptera > Acrididae > Schistocerca > Schistocerca serialis. The sequence continues at coordinate 53,393,159 of NW_026047583.1, forward strand.
ATGTTTCATCGTCAATAAGAAGGTCAGAGGAATACAGTAAACCTGAAGTGAAGCATCGGAATCTATAACTAGTGTCACAGGAATGGTTCAAAACATAGACAGTAAGAAGAGTATGTTTCCTTGTTCTTAAATCGGCATTGTGCCTTTTGTATTTAATTCCGATGCAATTTCTGTGTTTCCTCGTCAATAAGAAGGACAGAGTGATACAGTAAACCTGGAGTGAAGAATCGGAATCTGTAACTAGTGTCATAGGAGTGGTTAAATTATAGACAGTAAGAAGAGTCAGTTTTCTTGTACTTAAGACGGCATTGCGCCTTTTGTATTTAATTCCGATGCAATTTCTGTGATTCATCGTCAATAAGAAGGTCAGAGGGATACAGTAAAAATGGAGTGAAGCATCGGAATCTATAACTCGTGTCACATGAATCGTTCAACACATAGACAGTAAGAAGAGTCAGTTATATTGTACCTAAGTCGGCATTGTGCCTTTTGTATTTAATTCCGAAGCTATTTCTGTGTTTCATCGTCAATAAGAAGGTCAGAGGGATACAGTAAAAATGAAGTGAAGCATCGGAATCTTTAACTAGTGTCACAGGAATGGTTCAGAACATAGACAGTAAGAAAAGTCAGTTTTCGTGTAGTTAAATCGGCATTGTGCCTTTTCTATTTAATTCCGATGCAATTTCTGTGTTTCATCGTCAATAAGAAGGTCAGAGGGATACGGTAAACCTGAAGTGAAGCATCGGAATCTATAACTAGTGTCACAGGAATGGTTCATAACTTATACAGTAAGAAGAGTCAGTTTTCTTGAACTTAAGTAGGCATTGTGCCTTTCGTATTTAATTCCGATGCGATTTCTGTGTTCCATCGTCAATAGGAAGGTCAGAGGGATACAGTAAACCGGAAGTGAAGCATCGGAATCTTTAACTAGTGTCACAGAAATGGTTCACGACATAGACAGTAAGAAAAGTCAGTTTTCGTGTAGTTAAATCGGCATTGTGCCTTTTCTATTTAATTCCGATGCAATTTCTGTGTTTCATCGTCAATAAGAAGGTCAGAGGGATACGGTAAACCTGAAGTGAAGCATCGGAATCTATAACTAGTGTCACAGGAATGGTTCATAACTTATACAGTAAGAAGAGTCAGTTTTCTTGAACTTAAGTAGGCATTGTGCCTTTCGTATTTAATTCCGATGCGATTTCTGTGTTTCATCGTCAATAAGAAGGTCAGAGGGATACAGTAAACCTTAAGTGAAGCATCGGAATCTATAACTAGTGTCACATGAATGGTTCAAAACATAGACAGTAAGAAGAGTCAGTTTTCTTGTACTTAATTCGGCATTGTGCCCTTTCTATTTAATTCCGATTCAATCTCTGTGTTTCATCGTCAATAAGAAGGTCAGAGGGATACAGTAAACCTGAAGTGAAGCATCGGCATCTATAACTAGTGTCACAGGAATGGTTCTAAACATAGACAGTAAGAAGAGTCAGAATTCTTGTACTTAAGTCGGCATTGTTCCTTTTCTATTTAATTCCGATGCAATTTCTATGTTTCATCGTCAATAAGAAGGTCAGAGGAATACAGTAAACCTGAAGTGAAGCATCGGAATCTATTACTAGTGTCACAGGAATGGATCAAAACATAGACAGTAAGAGAGTCAGTTTTCTTGTACTTAAGTCGGCGTTGTGCCTTTTGTATTTAATTCCGATGCAATTTCTGTGTTTGATCAACAATAAGAGGGTCAGAGGGATGCTGTAAACCTGAAGTGAAGAATCGGAAACTATAACTAGTGTCACAGGAATGGTTCAAATCATAGACACTAAGAAGAGTCAGTTTCCTTGTACTTAAGTCGGCATTGTGCCATTTGTATTTAATTCCGATGCAATTTCTGTGTTTCATCGTCACTAAGAGGGTCAGAGGAATACAGTAAACCTGAAGGGAAGCATCGGAATCTATAACTAGTGTCACAGGGATGGTTCAAATCATAGACTGTAAGAAGAATCAGTTTTGTTGTACTTAAGTCGGCATTGTTCCTTTTGTATTTAACTCCGATGCAATTTCTGTGTTTCATCGTCTATATGAAGGTCAGAGGGATACAGTAAACCAGAAGTGAAGCATCGGAATATATAACAAGTGTCACAGGAATGGTTCAAAACATAGGCAGTAAAGAAGAGTCAGTTTTCTTGTACCTAAGTCGGTATTGTGCATTTTGTATTTATTTCCGATGCAATTTCTGTGTTTCATCGTCAATAAGAAGGTCAGAGGGATACAGTAAAAATGAAGTGAAGCATCGGAATCTATAACTAGTGTCAAATGAATGGTTCAACACATAGACAGTAAGAAGAGTCAGTTATCTTGTACTTAAGTCGGCATTGTGCCTTTTGTATTTATTTCCGATGCTATTTCTGTGTTTCATCGTCAATAAGAAGGTCAGAGGGATACAGTAAACCGGAAGTGAAGCATCGGAATCTATAACTAGTGTCACAGGAATGGTTCAAAACATTTGACAGTAACAAGAGTCAGTTTTCCTGTACTTAAGTCGGAATTGTGCCTTATGTATTTAATTCCGATGAAATTTCTGTGTTTCATCGTCAATAAGAAGGTCAGAGGGATACAGTAAACCTGACGTGAAGCATCGGAATCTATAACTAGTGTCACTGGAATGGTTCAAAACATAGACATTAAGAAGAGTCAGTTTTCTTGTTCTTAAGTCGGCATTGTGCCTTTTGTATTTAATTCCGATGCAATTTTTGTGTTTCCTCGTCAATAAGAAGGACAGAGGGATACAGTAAACCTGGAGTGAAGAATCGGAATCTGTAACTAGTGTCACAGGAGTGGCTAAATTATAGACCATAAGAAGAGTCAGTTTTCTTGTACTTAAGTCGGCATTGTGCCTTTTGTATTTAATTCCGATGCAATTTCTGTGATTCATCGTCCATAAGAATTTCAGAGGGATACAGTAAAAATGATGTGAAGCATCGGATTCTATAACTCGTGTCACATGAATCGTTCAACACATAGACAGTAAGAAGAGTCAGTTATATTGTACTTAAGTCGGCATTATGCCTTTTGTATTTAATTCCGAAGCTATTTCTGTGTTTCATCGTCAATAAGAAGGTCAGAGGGATACAGTAAAAATGAAGTGAAGCATCGGAATCTTTAACTAGCGTCACAGGAATGGTTCACAACATAGACAGTAAGAAAAGTCAGTTTTCGTGTAGTTAAATCGGCATTGTGCCTTTTCTATTTAATTCCGATGCAATTTCTGTGTTTCATCGTCAATAAGAAGGTCAGAGGGATACGGTAAACCTGAAGTGAAGCATCGGAATCTGTAACTAGTGTCACAGGAATGGTTCATAACTTATACAGTAAGAAGAGTCAGTTTTCTTGAACTTAAGTAGGCAATGTGCCTTTGGTATTTAATTCCGATGCGATTTCTGTGTTCCATCGTCAATAGGAAGGTCAGAGGGATACAGTAAACCGGAATTGAAGCATCGGAATCTTTAACTAGTGTCACAGAAATGGTTCACGACCTAGACAGTAAGAAAAGTCAGTTTTCGTGTAGTTAAATCGGCATTGTGCCTTTTCTATTTAATTCCGATGCAATTTCTGTGTTTCATCGTCAATAAGAAGGTCAGAGGGATACGGTAAACCTGAAGTGAAGCATCGGAATCTATAACTAGTGTCACAGGAATGGTTCATAACTTATACAGTAAGAAGAGTCAGTTTTCTTGAACTTAAGTAGGCATTGTGCCTTTCGTATTTAATTCCGATGCGATTTCTGTGTTTCATCGTCAATAAGAAGGTCAGAGGAATACAGTAAACCTGAAGTGAAGCATCGGAATCTATTACTAGTGTCACAGGAATGGATCAAAACATAGACAGTAAGAGAGTCAGTTTTCTTGTACTTAAGTCGGCGTTGTGCCTTTTGTATTTAATTCCGATTCAATTTCTGTGTTTCATCAACAATAAGAAGGTCAGAGGGATGCTGTAAACCTGAAGTGAAGGATCGGAAACTATAACTAGTGTCACAGGAATGGTTCAAATCATAGACACTAAGAAGAGTCAGTTTCCTTGTACTTAAGTCGGCATTGTGCCATTTGTATTTAATTCCGATGCAATTTCTGTGTTTCATCGTCACTAAGAGGGTCAGAGGGATACAGTAAACCTGACGTGAAGCATCGGAATCTATAACTCGTGTCACTGGAATGGTTCAAAACATAGACAGTAAAGAAGAGTTAGTTTTCTTGTACCTAAGTCGGTATTTTGCATTTTGTATTTAATTCCGATGCAATTTCTGTGTTTCATCGTCAATAAGAAGGTCAGAGGGATACAGTAAAAATGAAGTGAAGCATCGGAATCTATAACTAGTGTCAAATGAATGGTTCAACACATAGACAGTAAGAAGAGTCAGTTATCTTGTACTTAAGTCGGCATTGTGCCTTTTGTATTTATTTCCGATGCTATTTCTGTGTTCCATCGTCAATATGAAGGTCAGAGGGATACAGTAAACCGGAAGTGAAGCATCGGAATCTATAACTAGTGTCACAGGAATGGTTCAAAACATTTGACAGTAACAAGAGTCAGTTTTTCTGTACTTAAGTCGGAATTGTGCCTTATGTATTTAATTCCGATGAAATTTCTGTGTTTCATCGTCAATAAGAAGGTCAGAGGGATACAGTAAACCTGACGTGAAGCATCGGAATCTATAACTAGTGTCACTGGAATGGTTCAAAACATAGACATTAAGAAGAGTCAGTTTTCTTGTTCTTAAGTCGGCATTGTGCCTTTTGTATTTAATTCCGATGCAATTTTTGTGTTTCCTCGTCAATAAGAATGACAGAGGGATACAGTAAACCTGGAGTGAAGAATCGGAATCTGTAACTAGTGTCACAGGAGTGGCTAAATTATAGACCATAAGAAGAGTCAGTTTTCTTGTACTTAAGTCGGCATTGTGCCTTTTGTATTTAATTCCGATGCAATTTCTGTGATTCATCGTCAATAAGAAGGTCAGAGGGATACAGTAAAAATGATGTGAAGCATCGGAATCTATTACTAGTGTCACATGAATAGTTCAAAATATAGACAGTAAGATGAGTCAGTTTTCTTGTACTTAAGTCGGCATTGTGCCTTTTGTATTTACTTCCGATGCAATTTCTATGTTTTATCGTCAATAAGAAGGTCAGAGGGATACAGTAAACCTGAGGTGAAGCATCGGAATCATTAACTAGTGTTACAGGAATGGTTCACAACATAGACAGTAAGAAGAGTCAGTTTTCGTGTAGTTAAGTCGGCATTGTGCCTTTTCTATTTACTTCCGATGCATTTTCTGTGTTTCATCGTCAATAAGAAGGTCAGAGGGATACGGTAAACCTGAAGTGAAGCATCGGAATCTATAACTAGTGTCACAGGAATGGTTCATAACTAATACAGTAAGAAGAGTCAGTTTTCTTGAACTTAAGTAGGCATTGTGCCTTTCGTATTTAATTCCGATGCGATTTCTGTGTTTCATCGTCAATAAGAAGGTCAGAGGGATACAGTAAACCTGAAGTGAAGCATCGGAATCTATAACTAGAGACGCATGAATGGTTCAAAACATAGACAGTAAGAAGAGTCAGTTTTCTTGTACTTAATTCGGCATTGTGCCTTTTCTGTTTAATTCCGATGCAATCTCTGTGTTTCATCGTCAATAAGAAGGTCAGAGGGATACAGTAAACCTGAAGTGAAGCATCGGCATCTATAACTAGTGTCACAGGAATGGATCAAAACATAGACAGTAAGAAGAGTCAGTTTTCTTGTACTTAAGTCGGCGTTGTGCCTTTTGTATTTAATTCCGATGCAATTTCTGTGTGTCATCAACATTAAGAAGGTCAGAGGGATGCAGTTAAACCTGAAGTGAAGAATGTGCAACTATAACTAGTGTCACAGGATTGGTTCAAAACATAGACAGTAAGAAGAGTCAGTTTCCTTGTACTTAAGTCGGCATTGTGCCTTTTGTATTTAATTCCGATGCAATTTCTGTGTTTCATCGTCACTAAGAAGGTCAGAGGAATACGGTAAACCTGAAGTAAAGCATCGGAATCTATAACTAGTGTCACAGGAATGGTTCAAAGCGTAGACAGTAAGAAGAGTCAGTTTCCTTGTACTTAAGTCGTCATTGTACCACTTGTATTTAGTTCCGACGCAATATCTCTGTTTCATCGTCAATAAGTAGGTCAGAGGGATACAGTAAACCTGAAGTGAAGCATCTGAATCTATAACTAGTGGCACAGGAATGGTTCAACTCATAGACTGTAAGAAGAGGCAGTTTTCTTGTACTTAAGTCGGCATTGTTCCTTTTGTATTTAACTCCGATGCAATTTCTGTGTTTCATCGTCAATATGAAGGTCAGAGGGATTCAGTAAACCTGAAGTGAAGCATCGGAATATATAACTAGTGTCACAGGAATGGTTCAAAACATGGACAGTAACGAAGAAGTAGTTTTCTTGTACTTAAGTCGGCATTGTGCATTTTGTATTTAATTCCGATGCAATTTCTGTGTGTCATCAACAATAAGGAGAACAGAGGGATGCAGTAAACCTGAAGTGAAGAATCGGCAACTATAACTAGTGTCACAGGAATAATTCAAAACATAGACAGTAAGAAGAGTCAGTTTCCTTGTACTTAAGTCGGCATTGTGCCTTTTGTATTTAATTCCGATGCAATTTCTGTGTTTCATCGTCAATAAGAAGGTCAGAGGGATACAGTAAACCTGAAGTAAAGCTTCGGAATCTATAACTAGTGTCACATGATTGGTTCACACATAGACAGTAAGAAGAGTCAGTTTTCTTGTACATAAGTCGACATTTTGCCTTTTCTATTTAATTCCGATGCAATTTCTGTGTTTCACCGTCTATACGAAGGTCAGAGGGATACAGTAAACCTGAAGTGTAGCATCGGAATCTATAATTAGTGTCACATGAATGGTTCAAATTATAGAGAGTAAGAAGAGTCAGTTTTCTTGTACATAAGTCGGCATTGTGCCTTTTGTATTTAATTCCGATGCAATTTCAGTGTTTCATCGTCAATAAGAGGGTCAGAGGGATACAGTATACCTGAAGTGAAGCATCGGAACCAATATTTAGTGTCACAGGAATAGTTCAAAACATAGACAGTAAGAAGAGTCAGTTTTCGTGTCCTTAATTCGGCATTGTGCCTTTTCTATATAATTCCGATGCAATTTCTGTGTTACATCGTCAATAAGAAGGTCGGAGGGATACAGTAAACCTAAAGTGAAGCATCGGCATCTATAACTAGTGTCACAGGAATGTTTGAAAACATAGACAGTAAGAAGAGTCAGTTTTCTTGTACTTAATTCGGCATTGTGCCTTTTCTATTTAATTCCGATGCAATCTCTGTGTTTCATCGTCAATAAGAAGGTCAGAGGGATACAGTAAACCTTAAGTGAAGCATTGGCATCTATAACTAGTGTCACAGGAATGGTTCTAAACATAGACAGTAAGAAGAGTCAGTATTCTTGTACTTAAGTCGGCATTGTTCCTTTTCTATTTAATTCCGATGAAATTTCTATGTTTCATCGTCAATAAGAAGGTAAGAGGGAGACAGTAAGCCTGAAGTGAAGCATCGGAATCTGTAACTAGTGCCACAGGAATGGATCAAAACATAGACAGTAAGAAGAGTCAGTTTTCTTGTACTTAAGTCGGCGTTGTGCCTTTTGTATTTAATTCCGATGCAATTTCTGTGTTTCATCAACAATAAGAAGGTCAGAGGGATGCAGTAAACCTGAAGTGAAGAATCGGCAACTATAACTAGTGTCATAGGAATGGTTCAAAACATAGACAGTAAGATGAGTCAGTTTTCTTGTACTTAAGTCGTCATTGTGCCATTTGTGTTTAATTCCGATGCAATTTCTGTGTTTCATCGTCAACAAGAAGGTCAGAGGGATACAGTAAACGTGAAGTGAAGCATCGGAATCTATAACTAGTGTCACAGGAATGTTTCAAATCATAGACTGCAAGAAGAGCCAGTTTTCTTGTACTTAAGTCGGCATTGTTCCTTTTGTATTTAACTCCGATGCAATTTCTGTGTTTCATCGTCAATATGAAGGTCAGAGGGATACAGTAAACCTGACGTGAAGCATCGGAATATATAACTAGTGTCACAGGAATGGTTCAAAACATGGACAATAAAGAAGAAGTAGTTTTCTTGTACTTAAGTCGGCATTGTGCATTTTGTATTTAATTCCGATGCAATTTCTGTTTTTCATCGTCAATAAGAAGGTCAGAGGGATGCAGTAAAAATGAAGTGAAGCATCGGAATCTATAACTAGTGTCACATGAATGGTTCAACACATAGACAGTAACAAGACTCAGTTTTCTTGTACTTAAGTCGGAATTGTGCCTTATGTATTTAATTCCGATGAAATTTCTGTGTTTCATCGTCACTAAGAAGGTCAGAGGAATACGGTAAACCTGAAGTGAAGCATCGGAATCTATAACTAGTGTCACAGGAATGGTTCAAAACATAGACAGTAAGAGGAGTCAGTTTTCTTGTACTTAAGTCGTCATTGTGCCATTTGTATTTAGTTCCGACGCAATATCTGTGTTTCATCGTCAATAAGAAGGTCAGAGGGATACAGTAAACCTGAAGTGAAGCATCGGAATCCATAACTAGTGTCACAGGAATGGTTCAAATCATAGACTGCAAGAAGAGCCAGTTTTCTTGTACTTAAGTCGGCATTGTTCCTTTTGTATTTAACTCCGATGCAATTTCTGTGTTTCATCGTCAATATGAAGGTCAGAGGGATACAGTAAACCTGAAGTGAAGCATCGGAATCTATAACTAGTGTCACAGGAATGGTTCAAACATAGACAGCAAGATGAGTCAGTTTTCTTGTACTTAAGTCGGCATTGTGCCTTTTGTATTTAATTCCGATGCAATTTCTGTGTTTCATCGTCAATAAGAAGGTCACAGGGATACAGTAAACCTGAAGTGAAGCTTCGGAATCTATAACTAGTGTCACATGATTGGTTCACACATAGACAGTAAGAAGGGTCAGTTTTCTTGTACATAAGTCGACATTGTGCCTTTTCTATTTAATTCCGATGCAATTTCTGTGTTTCACCGTCTATACGAAGGTCAGAGGGATACAGTAAACCTGAAGTGTAGCATCGGAATCTATAATTAGTGTCACATGAATGGTTCAAATTATAGAGAGTACGAAGAGTCAGTTTTCTTGTACATAAGTCGGCATTGTGCCTTTTGTATTTAATTCCGATGCAATTTCAGTGTTTCATCGTCAATAAGAGGGTCAGAGGGATACAGTAAACCTGAAGTGAAGCATCGGAATCTATAACTAGTGTCACAGGAATGGTTCAAACATAGACAGCAAGATGAGTCAGTTTTCTTGTACTTAGGTCGGCATTGTGACTTTTCTATTTAATTCCGATGCAATTTCTGTGTTTCATCGTCAATAAGAAGGTTGGAGGGATACAGTAAACCTAAAGTGAAGCATCGGCATCTATAACTAGTGCCACAGGAATGGTTAAAAACTTAGACAGTAAGAAGAGTCAGTTTTCTTGTACTTAAGTCGGCATTGTCCCTTTTGTATTTAATTCCGACGCAATTTCTGTGATTCATCGTCAATAAGAAGGTCAGAGGGAGACAGTAAAAATGAAGTGAAGCATCGGAATCTATAACTAGTGTCACATGAATGGTTCAACACATAGACAGTAAGAAGAGTCAGTTATCTTGTACTTAAGTCGGCATTGTGCCTTTTGTATTTAATTCCGAAGCTATTTCTGTGTTTCATCGTCAATAAGAAGGTCAGAAGGATACAGTAAACCGGAAGTGAAGCATCGGAATCTATAACTAGTGTCACAGGAATGGTTCAAAACATAGACAGTAAGAAGAGTCAGTTTTCTTGTACTTAAGTCAGCATTGTGCCTTTTGTATTTAATTCCGATGCAATTTCTATGTTTCATCGTCAATAAGAAGGTCAGAGGGATACAGTAAACCTTAAGTAAAGCATTGGCATCTATAACTAGTGTCACAGGAATGGTTCTAAACATAGACAGTAAGAAGAGTCAGTATTCTTGTACTTAAGTCGGCATTGTTCCTTTTCTATTTAATTCCGATGCAATTTCTATGTTTCATCGTCAATAAGAAGGTAAGAGGGAGACAGTAAACCTGAAGTGAAGCATCGGAATCTGTAACTAGTGTCACAGGAATGGATCAAAACATAGACGGTAAGAAGAGTCAGTTTTCTTGTACTTAAGTCGGCGTTGTGCCTTTTGTATTTAATTCCGATGCAATTACTGTGTTTCATCAACAATAAGAAGGTCAGAGGGATGCAGTAAACCTGAAGTGAAGAATCGGCAACTATAACTAGTGTCACAGGAGTGGTTCAAAACATAGTCGGTAAGAAGAGTCAGTTTTCTTGTACTTAAGTCGTCATTGTGCCATTTGTATTTAATTCCGATGCAATTTCTGTATTTCATCGTCAACAAGAAGGTCGGAGGGATACAGTAAACGTGAAGTGAAGCATCGGAAAATATAACTAGTGTCACAGGAATGGTTAAAAACATAGACAGTAAGAAGAGTCAGTTTTCTTGTACTTAAGTCGGCCTTGTGCCTTTTGTATTTAATTCCGATGCAATTTCTGTGTTTCGTCTTCACTAAGAAAGTCAGAGGGATACAGTAAACCTTAAGTGAAGCATTGGCATCTATAACTAGTGTCACAGGAATGGTTCAAAACATAGACAGTAAGAAGTGTCAGTTTTCTTGTACTTAAGTCGTCATTGTGCCATTTGTATTTAGTTCCGACGCAATATCTGTGTTTCATCGTCAATAAGAAGGTCAGAGGTATACAGTAAACCTGAAGTGAGGCATCTGAATCTATAACTAGTGTCACAGGAATGGTTCAAATCATAGACTGTAAGAAGAGCCAGTTTTCTTCTACTTAAGTCGGCATTGTTCCTTTTGTATTTAACTCCGATGCAATTTCTGTGTTTCATCGTCAATATGAAGGTCTGAGGGATACAGTAAACCTGAAGTGAAGCATCGGAATATATAACTAGTGTCACAGGAATGGTTCAAAACATAGACAGTAAAGAAGAGTCAGTTTTCTTGTACTTAAGTCGGCAGTGTGCATTTTGTATTTAATTCTGATGCAATTTCTGTGTTTCATCGTCAATAAGAAGGTCAGAGGGTTACAGTAAACCTGAAGTGAAGCATCGGAATCTATAACTAGTGTCACAGGAATGGTTCAAACATAGACAGTAAGATGAGTCAGTTTTCTTGTACTTAAGTCGGCATTGTGCCTTTTGTATTTAATTCCGATGCAATTTCTGTGTTTCATCGTCAATAAGAAGGTCAGAGGGATACAGTAAACCTGAAGTGTAGCATCGGAATCTATAATTAGTGTCACATGAATGGTTCAAATTATAGAGAGTAAGAAGAGTCAGTTTTCTTGTACATAAGTCGGCATTGTGTCTTTTGTATTTAATTCCGATGCAGTTTCAGTGTTTCATCGTCAATGACAGGGTAAGAGGGATACAGTGTACCTGAAGTGAAGCATCGGAATCTATATTTAGTGTCACAGGAATAGTTCAAAACATAGACAGTAAGAAGGGTCAGTTTTCTTGTACTTAATTCGGCATTGTGCCTTTTCTATTTAATTCCGATGCAAATTCTGTGTTTCATCGTCAACAAGAAGGTTGGAGGGATGCAGTAAACCTAAAGTGAAGCATCGGCATCTATAACTAGTGTCACAGGAATGGTTGAAAACATAGACAGTAAGAAGAGTCAGTTTTGTTGTACTTAAGTCGGCATTGTGCCTTTTGTATTTAATTCCGATGCAATTTCTGTGATTCATCGTCAATAAGATGGTCAGAGGGATACAGTAAAAATGAAGTGAAGCATCGGAATCTATAACTAGTGTCACATGAATGGTTCAACACATAGACAGTAAGAAGAGTCAGTTATCTTGCACTTAAGTCGGCATTGTGCGTTTTGTATTTAATTCCGAAGCTATTTCTGTGTTTCATCGTCAATAAGAAGGTCCAAGGGATACAGTAAGCATGTAGTGAAGCATCGGAATCTTAAACTGGTCTCACAGGAAATGTTCACAACATTTCAGTCTTCTTGTACTTAAGTCGGCATTCTGCCGTTTGTATTTAATTCATATGCAATTTCTGTGTTTCATCGTAAGAATGTCAGAGGGATACAGTAAACCTGAAGTGAAGCATCGGAATCTATAACTAGTGTCACAGGAATGGTTCAAAACATAGACAGTAGGAAGATTCAGTCATCTTGTACTTAAGTCGGCATTCTGCCTTTTCTATTTAATTCAAATGCAATTTCTGTGTTTCGTCGTCAATAAGAAGGTCAGAGGGATACAGTAAACCTGAAGTGAAGCATCGGAATCCATATCTAGTGTCACAGGAAAGGGCCAAAACATAGACAGTAAGAGGAGTCAGACTTCTTGGACATGAGTCAGCATTGTGCCATTTGTATTTAACTCCGATGCAATTACTGTGCTTCATCGTCTATAAGAAGGTCAGAGGGATACAGTAAACCTGAAGTGAAGCATCTGAATCTATAACTAGTGTCATAGGAATGGTTCAAATCATACACAGCAAGAAGAGTCAGTCTTCTTGTACTTAAGTCGGCATTGTGCCTTTTGTATTTAATTTCGATGCAATTTCTGTGTTTCATCGTCAACAAGAAGGTCCAAGGGATACAGTAAACATATAGTGAAGCATCGGAATCTAAAACTGGTCTCACAGGGAATGTTCAAATCATAGTCAGTAAGAAGAGTCAGTCCTCTTGTACTTATGTCGGCATTGTGCCTTTTCTATTTAATTCCGATGCAATTTCTGTGTTTCGTTGTCAATAAGAAGTTCCAAGGGATGGAGTTAACCTGAAGTGAAGCATCGGAATCCAAATCGGACTCACAGGAAAGGTTCAAAACATAGAGGGTAAGAAGAGTCAGTCATCTTGTATTTGAGTCGGCATTGTGCCTTTTGTATTTAATTTCGATGCAATTTCTGTGTTTCATCGTCAAAAAGAAGGTCAGAGGGATACAGTAAACCTGAAGTGAAGCATCAGAATCTATAACTAGTGTCACAGGAACGGTTAAAACATAGGCAGTAGGAAGAGTCAGTCGTTTTGTACTTAAGTTGGCATTGTGTCTCTTGTATGTAATCCCGATGCAATTTGTGTTTCGTCGTCAATAAGATGGTCCAAGGGATACAGCAAACCTGAAGTGAAGCATCGGAATCTATATCTAGTGTCACAGGAACGGTATAAAACATAGACACGGAAGAGTCAGTCTTCTCGTACTTAATTCGGCATTTTGCCTTTTCTATTTAATTCCGATGCTATTTCTGTGTTTCGTCGTCAATAAGAAGGTCCAAGGGATACATTAAACCTGAAGTGAAGCATCGGAATCAATAAGAAGTGTCACAGAAAAGTTTCAAAACATAGACAGTAATAAGAGTCAGTCTTATTGTACTTAAGTTGGCATTGTGCCTTTTGTATTTAATTCCGATGCAATTTCTGTGTTTCATCGTCAATAAGAAGGTCCAAGGGATACGGTAAACCTGAAGTGAAGCATCGGTCTTCTTGTACCTAAGTCGGCATTGTGCCTTTTTTAATTAATTCCGATGCAATTTCTGTGTTTCATCGTCAATATGAAGGTCCAAGGGATACAGTAAACATATAGTGAAGCATCACAATCTAAAACTGGTCTCACCGGAAATGTTCTCAACTTTGTCAGTAAGAAGAGTCAATCTTCATGTACTTAAGTCGGCATTGTGCCTTTTGTATTTAATTCCGATGCAATATCTGTGTTTCATCGTCAATAAAAATGTCAGAGGGATACAGTAAACTTGAGGCGAAGCATCGGAATCTATAACTAGTGTCACAGGAATGGTTCATAACATAGACAGTAGGAAGATTCAGTCATCTTGTACTTAAGTCGGCATTGTGCCAATTCTGTTTAATTCAAATGCAATTACTAAGTTTCGTCGTCAATACGAAGGTCAGAGGGATACAGTAAATCTGAAGTGAAGTATCGGAATCTATATCTAGTGTCACAGGAGTAGTTCAAAACATAGACAGTAAGAAGAGTCAGTCTTCTTGGACATGAGTCGGCATTGTGCTTTTTGCATTTAATTCCGATGCAACTTCTGTGTTTCATCGTCAATAAGAAGGTCAGAGCGATGCAGTAAACCTGAAGTGAAGCATCGGAATCGATAGCTAATGTCACAGGAATGCTTCAAAGCACAGACTGTAAGAAGAGTTCGATTTCTTGTACATAAGTCGGCATTGTGCCTTTTGTATTTAATTCCGATGCAATTTCTGTGTTTCATCGTCAATAAGAAGGTCAGAGCTATACAGTAAACATGAAGTAACGCATCGGAATCTATAATTAGTGTCACAGGAATGGTTCAAAACATAGTAAGAAGTGTCAGTCTTCTTGTACTTAATTCGGCATTGAGCCTTTTGTATTTAATTTTGATGCAATTTCTGTGTTTCATCGTCAATAAGATGGTCAGAGGGATAGAGTAAACCTTAAGTGAAGCATCGAAATCCATAACTAGTGTCACAGGAATGGTTCAAAACAAAGACAGTGAGAAGAGTCAGTTTTCTTGTACTTAAGTCGGCATTTTGCCTTTTGTATTTAATTCCGATGCAATTTCTGTGTTTCATCGTCAATAAGAAGGTCAGAGGGATACAGGAAACCTGAAGTGAAGCATCGGAATGTGTAACTAGTATCTCAGGAATGGTTCAAAACATAGACAGTAAGAAGAGTCAGTTTTCTTGTACTTAAGTCGGCATTGTGCCTTTTCTATTTAATTCCGATGCAATTTCTGTGTTTCATCGTCGATAAAAAGGTCCAAGGGATACAGTAAACATATAGTGAAGCATCGGAATGTAAAACTGGTCTCACAGGAAATGTTGAAATCATAGTCAGTAGGAGGAGTCAGTCTTCATGTACTTAAGTCGGCATTGTGCCTTTTGTATTTACTTCTGATGCAATTTCTGTGTTTCATCGTCAATAAGAAGGTCCAAGGGATACCGTAAACATATAATGAAGCATCGGAATCTAAAACTGGTCTCACAGAAAATGTTCAAAACATAATCAGTAAGAAGACTCAGTCCTCTTGTACTTAAGTCGGCATTGTGCGGTTTGTATTTAATTCCGATGCAATTTCTGTGTTTCATCGTCAATAAGAAGCTCCAAGGTATACAGTAAACATATAGTGAAGCATCGGAATCTAAAACTGGTCTCACAGGAAGTGCTCAGAAGATGGTCAGTAAGAAGAGTCAGTCATGTTGTACTTAAGTCGGCATTGTGACTTTTCTATTTAATTCCGATGCAATTTCTGTGTTTCGTCGTCAATAAGAAGGTCCAAGGGATAGAGTAAACCTGAAGTGAACCATCGGAATCTAAAACCGGACTCTCAGGTAACGTTCAAAACATAGAGAGTAAGAAGAGTCAGTCATCTTGTATTTGAGCCGGCATTGTGTCTTTTGTATTTAATCCCGATGCAATTTCTGTGTTTCGTCGTCAATAAGAAGGTCCAAGGGACACAGTAAAACTGAAGTGAAGCATCGGAATCTATATCTAGTGTCACAGCAATGGTATAAAACATAGACACGGAAGAGTCAGTCTTCTTGTACTGAAGTCGGCATTTTGCCTTTTCTATTTAATTCCGATGCTATTTCTGTGTTTCGTCGTCAATAAGAAGGTCCAAGGGATACATTAAACCTGAAGTGAAGCATCGGAATCCATAAGAAGCATCACAGAAAAGGTTCAATACATAGACAGTAAGAAGAGTCAGTCTTATTGTACTTAAGTCGGCATTGTGCCTTTTGTATTTAATTTCGATGCAATTTCTGTGTTTCATCGTCAATAAGAAGGTCCAAAGGATACAGTAAACCTGAAGGGAAGCATCGGAATCTATAACTAGAGTCACAAGAATGGTCAAAACATAGACAGTAGGAAGAGTCAGTCTTCTTGTACTTATGTCGGCATTGTGCCTTTTTTATTTAATTCCGATGCAATTTCTGTGTATCATCGTCAATAAGAAGGTCCAAGCGATACAGTAAACATATAGTGAAGCATCGGAATCTAAAACTGGTCTCACAGGAAATGTTCGCAACATAGTCAGTAAGAAGAGTCAGTCTTCATGTACTTAAGTCGGCATTGTGCCGTTTGTATTTAATTCCGATGCAATCTCTGTGTTTCATCGTCAATAAGAATGTCAGAGGGATACAGTAAACCTGAAGCGAAGCATCGGAATCTATAACTAGTGTCACAGGAATGGTTCAAAACATAGACAGTAGGAAGATTCAGTCTTCTTGTACTTAAGTCGGCATTTTGCCTTTTCTATTTAATTCCGATGCAATTTCTGTGTTTCGTCGTCAATGAGAAGGTCCAAGGGATACAGTAAACCTGAAGTGAAGCATCGGGATTTATGACTAGTGTCTCAGAAAAGGTTCAAAGCATAGACAGTAAGAAGAGTTAGTCGTATTGCACTTAAGTCGGCATTGTGCCTTTTGTATTTAATTCCGATCCAATTTCTGTGTTTCATCGTCAATAAGAATGTAAAAGGGATACAGTAAACCTGAAGTGAAGCATCGGAATCTATAACTAGAGTCACAGGAATGGTTCAAAACATAGACAGTAGGAAGAGTCAGTCGTCTAGTACTTAAGTCGGCAGTGTGCCTTTTCTATTTAATTCCGATGCAATATCTGTGTTTCGTCGTCAATAAGAAGGTCAGAGTGATACAGTAAACCTGAAGTAAAGCATCGGAATCTATAATTAGTGTCACAGGAATTATTCAAAACATAGACAGTAAGAAGAGTCAGTCTTCTTGTACTTAATTCGGCATTGTGCCTTTTGTATTTAATTCCGAAGCAATTTCAGTGTTTCATCGTCAATACGATGGTCAGAGAGATACAGTAAACCTGAAGTGAAGCATCGGAATCTATATCTAGTGTCACAGGAATGTTTCAAAACATGGACAGTAAGAAGAGTCAGTTTTCTTGTACTTAATTCGGCATTGTGCATTTTGTATTTACTTATGATGCAATATCTGTGTTTCATCGTCAATAAGAAGGTCAGAGCGATACAGTAAACCTGAAGTGAAGCATCGGAATCGATAACTAATGTCACAGGAATGGTTCATAACACAGACTGTAAGAAGAGTTCGATTTCTTGTACTTAAGTCGGCATTGTGCCTTTTGTATTTAATTCCTATGCAATTTCTGCGTTTCATCGTCAATAAGAAGGTCAGAGCGATACAGTAAATCTGAAGTAAAGCATCGGTATCTATAATTAGTGTCACAGGAATGGTTCAAAGCATAGACAGTAAGAAGAGTCAGTCTTCTTGTACTTAATTCGGCATTGAGCCTTTTGTATTTAATTTTGATGCAAATTCTGTGTTTCATCGCCAATAAGATGGTCAGAGGGATAGAGTAAACCTAAAGTGAAGCATCGAAATCCATAACTAGTGTCACAGGAATGGTTCAAAACAAAGACAGTGAGAAGAGTCAGTTTTCTTGTACTGAAGTCGGCATTTTGCCTTTTGTATTTAATTCTGATGCAATTACTGTGTTCATCGTCAATAAGAAGTCAGAGGGATACAGGAAACCTGAAGTGAAGCATCGGAATGTGTAACTAGTATCTCAGGAATGGTTCAAAACATAGACAGTAAGAAGAGTCAGTTTTCTTGTACTTAAGTCGGCATTGTGCCTTTTCTATTTAATTCCGATGCAATTTCTGTGTGTCATCGTCAATAAGAAGCTCCAAGGTATACAGTAAACATATAGTGAAGCATCGGAATCTAAAACTGGTCTCACAGGAAGTGCTCAAAAGATGGTCAGTAAGAAGAGTCAGTCTTGTTGTACTTAAATCGGCATTGTGACTTTTCTATTTAATTCCGATGCAATATCTGTGTTTCGTCGTCAATAAGAAGGTCCAAGGGATAGAGTAAACCTGAAGTGAAGCATCGGAATCTAAAACCGGACTCACAGGTAACGTTCAAAACATAGCGAGTAAGAAGAGTCAGTCATCTTGTATTTGAGCCGGCATTGTGCCTTTTGTATTTAATTCCGATGCAATTTCTGTGTTTCATCGTCAAAAAGAGGGTCAGAGTGATTCAGTAAACCTGAAGTGAAGCATCAGATTCTACAACTAGTGTCATAGGAATGGTTCAAATCATACACAGCAAGAAGAGTCAGTCTTCTTGTACTTAAGTCGGCATTGTGCCTTTTGTATTTAATTTCGATGCAATTTCTGTGTTTCATCGTCAACAAGAAGGTCCAAGGGATACAGTAAACATATAGTGAAGCATCGGAATCTAAAACTGGTCTCACAGGGAATGTTCAAATCATAGTCAGTAAGAAGAGTCAGTCCTCTTGTACTTATGTCGGCATTGTGCCTTTTCTATTTAATTCCGATGCAATTTCTGTGTTTCGTTGTCAATAAGAAGTTCCAAGGGATGGAGTTAACCTGAAGTGAAGCATCGGAATCCAAATCGGACTCACAGGAAAGGTTCAAAACATAGAGGGTAAGAAGAGTCAGTCATCTTGTATTTGAGTCGGCATTGTGCCTTTTGTATTTAATTTCGATGCAATTTCTGTGTTTCATCGTCAAAAAGAAGGTCAGAGGGATACAGTAAACCTGAAGTGAAGCATCAGAATCTATAACTAGTGTCACAGGAACGGTTAAAACATAGGCAGTAGGAAGAGTCAGTCGTTTTGTACTTAAGTTGGCATTGTGTCTCTTGTATGTAATCCCGATGCAATTTGTGTTTCGTCGTCAATAAGATGGTCCAAGGGATACAGCAAACCTGAAGTGAAGCATCGGAATCTATATCTAGTGTCACAGGAACGGTATAAAACATAGACACGGAAGAGTCAGTCTTCTCGTACTTAATTCGGCATTTTGCCTTTTCTATTTAATTCCGATGCTATTTCTGTGTTTCGTCGTCAATAAGAAGGTCCAAGGGATACATTAAACCTGAAGTGAAGCATCGGAATCAATAAGAAGTGTCACAGAAAAGTTTCAAAACATAGACAGTAATAAGAGTCAGTCTTATTGTACTTAAGTTGGCATTGTGCCTTTTGTATTTAATTCCGATGCAATTTCTGTGTTTCATCGTCAATAAGAAGGTCCAAGGGATACGGTAAACCTGAAGTGAAGCATCGGTCTTCTTGTACCTAAGTCGGCATTGTGCCTTTTTTAATTAATTCCGATGCAATTTCTGTGTTTCATCGTCAATATGAAGGTCCAAGGGATACAGTAAACATATAGTGAAGCATCACAATCTAAAACTGGTCTCACCGGAAATGTTCTCAACTTTGTCAGTAAGAAGAGTCAATCTTCATGTACTTAAGTCGGCATTGTGCCTTTTGTATTTAATTCCGATGCAATATCTGTGTTTCATCGTCAATAAAAATGTCAGAGGGATACAGTAAACTTGAGGCGAAGCATCGGAATCTATAACTAGTGTCACAGGAATGGTTCATAACATAGACAGTAGGAAGATTCAGTCATCTTGTACTTAAGTCGGCATTGTGCCAATTCTGTTTAATTCAAATGCAATTACTAAGTTTCGTCGTCAATACGAAGGTCAGAGGGATACAGTAAATCTGAAGTGAAGTATCGGAATCTATATCTAGTGTCACAGGAGTAGTTCAAAACATAGACAGTAAGAAGAGTCAGTCTTCTTGGACATGAGTCGGCATTGTGCTTTTTGCATTTAATTCCGATGCAACTTCTGTGTTTCATCGTCAATAAGAAGGTCAGAGCGATGCAGTAAACCTGAAGTGAAGCATCGGAATCGATAGCTAATGTCACAGGAATGCTTCAAAGCACAGACTGTAAGAAGAGTTCGATTTCTTGTACATAAGTCGGCATTGTGCCTTTTGTATTTAATTCCGATGCAATTTCTGTGTTTCATCGTCAATAAGAAGGTCAGAGCTATACAGTAAACATGAAGTAACGCATCGGAATCTATAATTAGTGTCACAGGAATGGTTCAAAACATAGTAAGAAGTGTCAGTCTTCTTGTACTTAATTCGGCATTGAGCCTTTTGTATTTAATTTTGATGCAATTTCTGTGTTTCATCGTCAATAAGATGGTCAGAGGGATAGAGTAAACCTTAAGTGAAGCATCGAAATCCATAACTAGTGTCACAGGAATGGTTCAAAACAAAGACAGTGAGAAGAGTCAGTTTTCTTGTACTTAAGTCGGCATTTTGCCTTTTGTATTTAATTCCGATGCAATTTCTGTGTTTCATCGTCAATAAGAAGGTCAGAGGGATACAGGAAACCTGAAGTGAAGCATCGGAATGTGTAACTAGTATCTCAGGAATGGTTCAAAACATAGACAGTAAGAAGAGTCAGTTTTCTTGTACTTAAGTCGGCATTGTGCCTTTTCTATTTAATTCCGATGCAATTTCTGTGTTTCATCGTCGATAAAAAGGTCCAAGGGATACAGTAAACATATAGTGAAGCATCGGAATGTAAAACTGGTCTCACAGGAAATGTTGAAATCATAGTCAGTAGGAGGAGTCAGTCTTCATGTACTTAAGTCGGCATTGTGCCTTTTGTATTTACTTCTGATGCAATTTCTGTGTTTCATCGTCAATAAGAAGGTCCAAGGGATACCGTAAACATATAATGAAGCATCGGAATCTAAAACTGGTCTCACAGAAAATGTTCAAAACATAATCAGTAAGAAGACTCAGTCCTCTTGTACTTAAGTCGGCATTGTGCGGTTTGTATTTAATTCCGATGCAATTTCTGTGTTTCATCGTCAATAAGAAGCTCCAAGGTATACAGTAAACATATAGTGAAGCATCGGAATCTAAAACTGGTCTCACAGGAAGTGCTCAGAAGATGGTCAGTAAGAAGAGTCAGTCATGTTGTACTTAAGTCGGCATTGTGACTTTTCTATTTAATTCCGATGCAATTTCTGTGTTTCGTCGTCAATAAGAAGGTCCAAGGGATAGAGTAAACCTGAAGTGAACCATCGGAATCTAAAACCGGACTCTCAGGTAACGTTCAAAACATAGAGAGTAAGAAGAGTCAGTCATCTTGTATTTGAGCCGGCATTGTGTCTTTTGTATTTAATCCCGATGCAATTTCTGTGTTTCGTCGTCAATAAGAAGGTCCAAGGGACACAGTAAAACTGAAGTGAAGCATCGGAATCTATATCTAGTGTCACAGCAATGGTATAAAACATAGACACGGAAGAGTCAGTCTTCTTGTACTGAAGTCGGCATTTTGCCTTTTCTATTTAATTCCGATGCTATTTCTGTGTTTCGTCGTCAATAAGAAGGTCCAAGGGATACATTAAACCTGAAGTGAAGCATCGGAATCCATAAGAAGCATCACAGAAAAGGTTCAATACATAGACAGTAAGAAGAGTCAGTCTTATTGTACTTAAGTCGGCATTGTGCCTTTTGTATTTAATTTCGATGCAATTTCTGTGTTTCATCGTCAATAAGAAGGTCCAAAGGATACAGTAAACCTGAAGGGAAGCATCGGAATCTATAACTAGAGTCACAAGAATGGTCAAAACATAGACAGTAGGAAGAGTCAGTCTTCTTGTACTTATGTCGGCATTGTGCCTTTTTTATTTAATTCCGATGCAATTTCTGTGTATCATCGTCAATAAGAAGGTCCAAGCGATACAGTAAACATATAGTGAAGCATCGGAATCTAAAACTGGTCTCACAGGAAATGTTCGCAACATAGTCAGTAAGAAGAGTCAGTCTTCATGTACTTAAGTCGGCATTGTGCCGTTTGTATTTAATTCCGATGCAATCTCTGTGTTTCATCGTCAATAAGAATGTCAGAGGGATACAGTAAACCTGAAGCGAAGCATCGGAATCTATAACTAGTGTCACAGGAATGGTTCAAAACATAGACAGTAGGAAGATTCAGTCTTCTTGTACTTAAGTCGGCATTTTGCCTTTTCTATTTAATTCCGATGCAATTTCTGTGTTTCGTCGTCAATGAGAAGGTCCAAGGGATACAGTAAACCTGAAGTGAAGCATCGGGATTTATGACTAGTGTCTCAGAAAAGGTTCAAAGCATAGACAGTAAGAAGAGTTAGTCGTATTGCACTTAAGTCGGCATTGTGCCTTTTGTATTTAATTCCGATCCAATTTCTGTGTTTCATCGTCAATAAGAATGTAAAAGGGATACAGTAAACCTGAAGTGAAGCATCGGAATCTATAACTAGAGTCACAGGAATGGTTCAAAACATAGACAGTAGGAAGAGTCAGTCGTCTAGTACTTAAGTCGGCAGTGTGCCTTTTCTATTTAATTCCGATGCAATATCTGTGTTTCGTCGTCAATAAGAAGGTCAGAGTGATACAGTAAACCTGAAGTAAAGCATCGGAATCTATAATTAGTGTCACAGGAATTATTCAAAACATAGACAGTAAGAAGAGTCAGTCTTCTTGTACTTAATTCGGCATTGTGCCTTTTGTATTTAATTCCGAAGCAATTTCAGTGTTTCATCGTCAATACGATGGTCAGAGAGATACAGTAAACCTGAAGTGAAGCATCGGAATCTATATCTAGTGTCACAGGAATGTTTCAAAACATGGACAGTAAGAAGAGTCAGTTTTCTTGTACTTAATTCGGCATTGTGCATTTTGTATTTACTTATGATGCAATATCTGTGTTTCATCGTCAATAAGAAGGTCAGAGCGATACAGTAAACCTGAAGTGAAGCATCGGAATCGATAACTAATGTCACAGGAATGGTTCAAAACACAGACTGTAAGAAGAGTTCGATTTCTTGTACTTAAGTCGGCATTGTGCCTTTTGTATTTAATTCCTATGCAATTTCTGCGTTTCATCGTCAATAAGAAGGTCAGAGCGATACAGTAAATCTGAAGTAAAGCATCGGTATCTATAATTAGTGTCACAGGAATGGTTCAAAGCATAGACAGTAAGAAGAGTCAGTCTTCTTGTACTTAATTCGGCATTGAGCCTTTTGTATTTAATTTTGATGCAAATTCTGTGTTTCATCGCCAATAAGATGGTCAGAGGGATAGAGTAAACCTAAAGTGAAGCATCGAAATCCATAACTAGTGTCACAGGAATGGTTCAAAACAAAGACAGTGAGAAGAGTCAGTTTTCTTGTACTGAAGTCGGCATTTTGCCTTTTGTATTTAATTCTGATGCAATTACTGTGTTTCATCGTCAATAAGAAGTCAGAGGGATACAGGAAACCTGAAGTGAAGCATCGGAATGTGTAACTAGTATCTCAGGAATGGTTCAAAACATAGACAGTAAGAAGAGTCAGTTTTCTTGTACTTAAGTCGGCATTGTGCCTTTTCTATTTAATTCCGATGCAATTTCTGTGTGTCATCGTCAATAAGAAGCTCCAAGGTATACAGTAAACATATAGTGAAGCATCGGAATCTAAAACTGGTCTCACAGGAAGTGCTCAAAAGATGGTCAGTAAGAAGAGTCAGTCTTGTTGTACTTAAATCGGCATTGTGACTTTTCTATTTAATTCCGATGCAATATCTGTGTTTCGTCGTCAATAAGAAGGTCCAAGGGATAGAGTAAACCTGAAGTGAAGCATCGGAATCTAAAACCGGACTCACAGGTAACGTTCAAAACATAGCGAGTAAGAAGAGTCAGTCATCTTGTATTTGAGCCGGCATTGTGCCTTTTGTATTTAATTCCGATGCAATTTCTGTGTTTCATCGTCAAAAAGAGGGTCAGAGTGATTCAGTAAACCTGAAGTGAAGCATCAGATTCTACAACTAGTGTCACAGGAATGGTTAAAACATAGACAGTAGGAAGAGTCAGTCGTCTTGTACTTAAGTCGGCATTGTGTCCTTTGTATTTAATCCCGATGCAATTTCTATGTTTCGTCGTCAATAAGAAGGTCCAAGGGACACAGTAAACCTGAAGTGAAGCATCGGAATCTGTATCTAGTGTCACAGGAATGGTATAAAACATAGACACGGAAGAGTCAGTCTTCTTGTACTGAAGTCGGCATTTTGCCTTTTCTATTTAATTCCGATGCTATTTCTGTGTTTCGTCGTCAATAAGAAGGTCCAAGGGATACATTAAACCTGAAGTGAAGCATCGGAATCTATAAGAAGCATCACAGAAAAGGTTCAATACATAGACAGTAAGAAGAGTCAGTCTTATTGTACTTAAGTCGGCATTGTGCCTTTTGTATTTAATTTCGATGCAATTTCTGTGTTTCATCGTCAATAAGAAGGTCCAAGGGATACAGTAAACCTGAAGTGAAGCATCGGAATCTATTACTAGAGTCACAGGAACGGTCAAAACATAGACAGTAGGAAGAGTCAGTCTTCTTGTACTTAAGTCGGCATTGTGCCTTTTTTATTTAATTCCGATGCAATTTCTGAGTTTCATCGTCGATAAGAGGGTCCAAGCGATACAGTAAACATATAGTGAAGCATCGGAATCTAAAACTGGTCTCACAGGAAATGTTCACAACATAGTCAGCAAGAAGAGTCAGTCTTCATGTACTTAAGTCGGCACTGTGACGTTTGTATTTAATTCCGATGCAATTTCTGTTTTTCATCGTGAATAAGAATGTCAGAGGGATACAGTAAACCTGAAGCGAAGCATCGGAATCTATAACTAGTGTCACAGGAATGGTTCAAAACATAGACAGTAGGAAGATTCAGTCTTCTTGTAATTAAGTCGGCATTTTGCCTTTTCTATTTAATTCCGATGAAATTTCTGTGTTTCGTCGTCAATGAGATTGTCCAAGGGATACAGTAAACCTGAAGTGAAGCATCGGAATCTATAACTAGTGTCTCAGAAAAGGTTCAAAGCATAGACAGTAAGAAGAGTTAGTCGTATTGCACTTAAGTCGGCATTGTGCCTTTTGTATTTCATTCCGATCCAATTTCTGTGTTTCATCGTCAATAAGAACGCCCAAGGGATACAGTAAACCTGAAGTGAAGCATCGGAATCTATAACTAGAGTCACAGGAATGGTTCAAAACATAGACAGTAGGAAGAGTCAGTCTTCTCGTACTTAAGTCGGCATTGTGCCTTTTCTATTTAATTCCGATGCAATTTCTGTGTTTCGTCGTCAATAAGAAGGTCAGAGTGATACAGTAAACCTGAAGTAAAGCATCGGAATCTATAATTAGTGTCACAGGAATGGTTCAAAACATAGACAGTAAGAAGAGTCAGTCTTCTTGTACTTAATTCGGCATTGTGCCTTTTGTATTTAATTCCGATGCAATTTCTGTGTTTCATCGTCAATAAGAAGGTCAGAGGGATACAGTAAACCTGAAGTGAAGCATCGGAATGCGTAACTAGTATCTCAGGAATGGATCAAAACATAGACAGTAAGAAGAGTCAGTTTTCTTGTACTTAAGTCGGCATTGTGCCTTTTCTATTTAATTCCGATGCAATTTCTGTGTTTCATCGTCAATAAGAAGGTCCAAGGGATACAGCAAACATATAGTGAAGCATCGGAATGTAAAAGTGGTCTCACAGGAAATGTTGAAATCATAGTCAGTAGGAGGAAACAGTCTTCATGTACTTAAGTCGGCATTGTGCCTTTTGTATTTAATTCTGATGCAATTTCTGTGTTTCATCGTCAATAAGAAGGTCCAAGGGATACAGTATACATATAGTGAAGCATCGGAATCTAAAACTGGTCTCACAGAAAATGTTCAAAACATAGGCAGTAA
Organism: Schistocerca serialis cubense; assembly: GCF_023864345.2. NCBI lineage: Eukaryota > Metazoa > Arthropoda > Insecta > Orthoptera > Acrididae > Schistocerca > Schistocerca serialis. The sequence continues at coordinate 53,418,899 of NW_026047583.1, forward strand.
GAAGACTCAGTCTCCTTGTACTTAAATCGGCATTGTGCGTTTTGTATTTAATTCCGATGCAATTTCTGTGTTTCATCGTCAATACGAAGCTCCAAGGTATACAATAAACATATAGGGAAGCATCGGAATCTAAAATTGGTCTCACAGGAAGTGTTCAAAAGATGGTCAGTAAGGTGAGTCAGTCTTGTCGTACTTAAGTCGGCATTGTGCCTTTTGTATTTAATTCCGATGCAATTTCTGTGTTTCATCGTCAATAAGAAGGTCCAAGGGATACAGTAAACCTGAAGTGATGCATCGGAATCTATAACTAGTGTCACAGGAACGGTATAAAACATAGACACGGAAGAGTCAGTCTTCTTGTACTTAAGTCGGCATTTTGCCTTTTCTATTTAATTCCGATGCTATTTCTCTGCTTCGTCGTCAATAAGAAGGTCCAGGGGATACACTAAAACTGAAGTGAAGCATCGGAATCTATAAGAAGTGTCACAGAAAAGGTTCAAAACATATACAGTAAGAAGAGTCAGACTTATTGTACTTAAGTCGGCGTTGTTCGTTTTGTATGTAATTCCGATGCAATTTCTGTGTTTCATCGTCAATAAGAAGGTCCAAGGGATACAGTAAACCTGAAGTGAAGCATCGGAATCTATAACTAGAGTCACAGGAATGATTCAAAACATAGACAGTAGGAAGAGTCAGTCTTCTTGTACTTAAGTCGGCATTGTGCCTTTTTTATTTAATTCCGATGCAATTTCTGTGTTTCATCGTCAATAAGTAGGTCCAAGGGATACAGTAAACATTTAGTGAAGCATCGGAATCTAAAACTGGTCTCACAGGAAACGTTTACAACATAGTCAGTAAGAAGAGTCAGTCTTCATGTACTTAAGTCGGCATTGTGCCGTTTGTATTTAATTCCGATGCAATTTCTGTGTTTCATCGTCAATAAAAATGTCAGAGGGATACAGTAAACCTGAAGCGAAGCATCGGAATCTATAACTAGTGTCGCAGGAATGGTTCAAATCATAGACAGTAGGAAGATTCAGTCTTCTTGCACTTAAGTTGGCATTGTGCATTTTCTATTTAATTCCGATGCAATTTCTGTGTTTCGTCGTCAATAAGAAGGACCAAGGGATACAGTAAACCTGAAGTGAAGCATCGGAATCTATAACTGGTGTCACAGGAATGGTTCAAAACATAGAGAGTAGGAATAGTTAGTCTTCTTGAACTTAAGTCGGCATTGTGCCTTTTCTATTTAATTCCTATGCAATTTCTGTGTTTCGTCGTCAATAAGAAGGACCAAGTCATACAGTAAACATAAATTGAAGCATCGGAACCAACAACGGGTCACACAGGACATGTTCAAAACATAGTCAGTAAGAAGAGTCTGTCTTCTTGTACTTAAGTCGGCATTGGGCCTTTTCTATGTGATTCCGATGCAATTTCTGTGTTTCGTCGTCAATGAGAAGGTCCAAGGGATACAGTAAACCTGAAGTGAAGCATCGGAATCTATAACTAGTGTCTCATAAAAGGTTCAAAACATAGACAGTGAGAAGAGTCTGTCGAATTGTACTTAAGTCGGCATTGTGCCTTTTCTATTAATTTCCGATGCAATTTCTGTGTTTCGTCGTCAATAAGAAGGTCCAAGGGATAGAGTAAACCTGAAGTGAAGCATCGGAATCTAAAACCGGACTCACAGGAAAGGTGCAAAACATAGAGAGTAAGAAGAGTCAGTCATCTTGTATTTGAGTCAGGATTGTGCCTTTTGTATTTAATTCCGATGCAATTTCTGTTTTTCATCGTCAATAAGAAGGTCCAAGGGATACAGTAAACCTGAAGTGGAGCATCGAAATCTATATCTAGTGTCACAGAAATGGTATAAAACATAGACACGGAAGAGTCAGTCTTCTTGTACTTCAGTCGGCATTTTGCCTTTTGTATTTAATTCCGATGCTATGTCTGTGTTTCGTCGTCAATAAGAAGGTCCAAGGGATACATTAAACCTGAAGTGAAGCATCGGAATCCATAAGAAGTGTCACAGAAAAGGTTCAAAACATAGACAGTAAGAAGTGTCAGTCTTATTGTACTTAAGTCGGCGTTGTTCCTTTTGTATGTAATTCCGATGCAATTTCTGTGTTTCATCGTTAATAAGAAGGTCAGAGGGATACAGTAAACCTGAAGCGATGCATCGGAATCTATAACTAGTGTCACAGGAATGGTTCAAAACATAGACAGTAAGAAGAGTCAGTCTTCTTGGACATGAGTCGGCATTGTGCCATTTCTATCTAATTCCGATGCAATTACTGTGCTTCATCGTCAAAAAGAAAGTCAGAGAGATACAGAAAACCTGAAGTGAAGCAACGGAATCTGTATCTAGTGTCACAGGAATGGTTTAAAACATAGACACGGAGGAGTCTGTCTTCTTGTACTTAAGTCGGCATTTTGCCTTTTCTATTTAATTCCGATGCAATTTCTGTGTTTCGTCGTCAATGAGAAGGTCCAAGGGATACAGTACACCTGACGTGAAGCATCGGAATCTATAACTAGTGTCTCAGAAAAGGTTCAAAACACAGACAGTAAGAAGAGTCAGTCGTATTGTACTTAAGTCGGCATTGTGCCTTTTGTATTTAATTCCGATCCAATTTCTGTGTTTCAACGTCAATAAGAAGGTCCAAGGGATACAGTAAACCTGAAGTGAAGCATCGGAATCTATAACTAGAGTCACAGGAATGGTTCAAAACATAGACAGTAGGAAGAGTCAGTCTTCTTGTACTTAAGTCGGCATTGTGCCTTTTCTATTTAATTCCGATGCAATTTCTGTGTTTCGTCGTCAATAAGAAGGTCAGAGGGATACAGCAAACCTGAAGTAAAGCATCGGAATCTGTAATTAGTGTCACAGGAATGGTTCAAAACATAGACAGTAAGAAGAGTCAGTTTTCTTGCACTTAATTCGGCATTGTGCCTTTTGTATTTAATTCCGAAGCAATTTCTGTGTTTCATCGTCAATACGATGGTCAGAGAGATACAGTAAACCTGAAGTGAAGCATCGGAATCTATAACTAGTGTCAGAGGAACGGTTCAAAACATAGACAGTAAGAAGAGTCAGTTTTCTTGTGCTTAATTCGGCATTGTGCCTTTTGTATTTAATTCCGATGCAATATCTGTGTTTCATCGTCAATAAGAAGGTCCAAGGGATACAGTAAACCTGAAGTGAAGCATCGGAATCTATAACTAGAGTCACAGGAATGATTCAAAACATAGACAGTAGGAAGAGTCAGTCTTCTTGTACTTAAGTCGGCATTGTGTTTTTTATTTTATTCCGATGTAATTTCTGTGTTTCATCGTCAATAAGAAGGTCCAAGGGATACAGTAAACATATAGTGAAGCATCGGAATCTAAAACTGGGCTCACAGGAAACGTTTACAACATAGTCAGTAGGAAGAGTCAGTCTTCTTGTACTTAAGTCGGCATTGTGCCGTTTGTATTTAATTCCGATGCAATTTCTGTGTTGCATCGTCAATAAAAATGTCAGAGGGATACAGTAAACCTGAAGCAAAGCATCGGAATCTGTAACTAGTGTCGCAGGAATGGTTCAAATCATAGACAGTAGGAAGATTCAGTCTTCTTGTACTTAAGTCGGCATTGTGCCTTTTCTATTTAATTCAAATGGAATTTCTGTGTTTCGTCGTCAATACGAAGGTCTGAGGGATACGGTAAACCTTAAGTGAAGCATTGGAATCTATATCTAGTGTCACAGGAAAGATTCAAAACATAGACAGTAAGAAGAGTCAGTCTTCTTGGACATGAGTCGGCATTGTGCCATTTCTATTTGATTCCGGTGCAATTACTGTGCTTCATCGTCAATAAGAAAGTCAGAGGTATACAGTAAACCTGAAGTGAAGCAACGGAATCTGTATCTAGTGCCACAGGAATGGTTTAAACATAGACACGGAAGAGTCTGTCTTCTTGTACTTAAGTCGGCATTTTGCCTTTTCTATTTAATTCCGATGCAATTTCTGTGTTTCATCGTCAATGAGAAGGTCCAAGGGATACAGTAAACCTGACGTGAAGCATCGGAATCTATAACTAGTGTCTCAGAAAAGGATCAAAACATAGACAGTAAGAAGACTCAGTCGTATTTTACTTAAGTCGGCATTGTGCCTTTTGTATTTAATTCCGATCCAATTTCTGTGTTTCATCGTCAATAAGACGGTCCAAGGGATACAGTACACCTGAAGTGAAGCACCGAAATCTATAACTAGTGTCACAGGAATGGTTCAAATCATAGACAGTAAGAAGAGTCAGTCTTCTTGTACTTAAGTCGGCATTGTGAATTTTCTATTTAATTCCGATGCAATTTCTTTGTTTCGACGTCAATAAGAATGTCCATGGGATACAGTAAACCAGAAGTGAAGCATCGGAATCTAAAGCCGGTCTCACAGGAAAGGTTCAAAACATAGTCAGTAAGAAGAGTCAGTCTTCTTGTACTCAGGTTGGCATTGTGCATTTTCTATTTAATTCCGATGCAATTTCTGTGTTTCGTCGTCAATAAGAAGGACCAAGGGATACAGTAAACCTGAAGTAAAGCATCGGAATCTATAACTAGTGTCACAGGAGTGGTTCAAAACATAGAGAGTAGGAATAGTTAGTCTTCTTGAACTTAAGTCGGCATTGTGCCTTTTCTATTTAATTCCGATGCAATTTCTGTGTTTCGTCGTCAATAAGAAGGTCCAAGGGACACAGTAAACATATAGTGAAGCATCGGAACCAACAACGGGTCTCACAGGACATGTTCAAAACATAGTCAGTAAGAAGAGTCTGTCTTCTTGTACTTAAGTCGGCATTGGGCCTTTTCTATGTCATTCCGATGCAATTTCTGTGTTTCGTCGTCAATGAGAAGGTCCAAGGGATACAGTAAACCTGAAGTGAAGCATCGGAATCTATAACTAGTGTCTCATAAAAGGTTCAAAACATAGACAGTAAGAAGAGTCAGTCGAATTGTACTTAAGTCGGCATTGTGCCTTTTCTATTAATTTCCGATGCAATTTCTGTGTTTCGTCGTCAATAAGATGGTCCAAGGGATAGAGTAAACCTGAAGTGAAGCATCGGAATCTAAAACCGGAATCACAGGAAAGGTGCAAAACATAGAGAGTAAGAAGAGTCAGTCATCTTGTATTTGAGTCAGGATTGTGCCTTTTGTATTTAATTCCGGTGCAATTTCTGTGTTTCATCGTCAATAAGAAGGTCCAAGGGATACAGTAAACCTGAAGTGAAGCATCGGAATCTATATCTAGTGTCACAGAAATGGTATAAAACATAGACACGGAAGAGTCAGTCTTCTTGTACTTCAGTCGGCATTTTGCCTTTTGTATTTAATTCCGATGCTATGTCTGTGTTTCGTCGTCAATAAGAAGGTCCAAGGTATACATTAAACCTGAAGTGAAGCATCGGAAGCTATAAGAAGTGTCACAGAAAAGGTTCAAAACATAGACAGTAAGAAGAGTCAGTCTTATTGTACTTAAGTCGGCGTTGTTCCTTTTGTATGTAATTCCGATGCAATTTCTGTGTTTCATCGTTAATAAGAAGGTCAGAGGGATACAGTAAACCTGAAGTGAAGCAACGGAATCTGTATCTAGTGTCACAGGAATGGTTTAAAACATAGACACGGAGGAGTCTGTCTTCTTGTACTTAAGTCGGCATTGTGCCTTTCCTATTTAATTCCGATGCAATTTCTGTGTTTCGTCGTCAATAAGAAGGTCAGAGGGATACAGTAAACCTGAAGTAAAGCATCGGAATCTATAATTAGTGTCACAGGAATGGTTCATAACATAGACAGTAAGAAGAGTCAGTTTTCTTGTACTTAATTCGGCATTGTGCCTTTTGTATTTAATTCCGAAGCAATTTCTGTGTTTCATCGTCAATACGATGGTCAGAGAGATACAGTAAACCTGAAGTGAAGCATCGGAATCTATAACTAGTGTCAGAGGAACGGTTCAAAACATAGACAGTAAGAAGAGTCAGTTTTCTTGTGCTTAATTCGGCATTGTGCCTTTTGTATTTAATTCCGATGCAATTTCTGTGTTTCATCGTCAATAAGAAGTCAGAGGGATACAGGAAACCTGAAGTGAAGCATCGGAATGTGTAACTAGTATCTCAGGAATGGTTCAAAACATAGACAGTAAGAAGAGTCAGTTTTCTTGTACTTAAGTCGGCATTGTGCCTTTTCTATTTAATTCCGATGCAATTTCTGTGTTTCATCGTCAATAAGAAGCTCCAAGGTATACAGTAAACATATAGTGAAGCATCGGAATCTAAAACTGGTCTCACAGGAAGTGCTCAAAAGATGGTCAGTATGAAGAGTCAGTCTTGTTGTACTTAAGTCGGCATTGTGACTTTTCTATTTAATTCCGATGCAATTTCTGTGTTTCGTCGTCAATAAGAAGGTCCAAGGGATAGAGTAAACCTGAAGTGAAGCATCGGAATCTAAAACCGGACTCACAGGTAACGTTCAAAACATAGCGAGTAAGAAGAGTCAGTCATCTTGTATTTGAGCCGGCATTGTGCCTTTTGTATTTAATTCCGATGCAATTTCTGTGTTTCATCGTCAAAAAGAGGGTCAGAGTGATACAGTAAACCTGAAGTGAAGCATCAGATTCTACAACTAGTGTCACAGGAATGGTTAAAACATAGACAGTAGGAAGAGTCAGTCGTCTTGTACTTAAGTCGGCATTGTGTCCTTTGTATTTAATCCCGATGCAATTTCTATGTTTCGTCGTCAATAAGAAGGTCCAAGGGACACAGTAAACCTGAAGTGAAGCATCGGAATCTATATCTAGTGTCACAGGAATGGTATAAAACATAGACACGGAAGAGTCAGTCTTCTTGTACTGAAGTCGGCATTTTGCCTTTTCTATTTAATTCCGATGCTATTTCTGTGTTTCGTCGTCAATAAGAAGGTCCAAGGGATACATTAAACCTGAAGTGAAGCATCGGAATCTATAAGAAGCATCACAGAAAAGGTTCAATACATAGACAGTAAGAAGAGTCAGTCTTCTGTACTTAAGTCGGCATTGTGCCTTTTTTATTTAATTCCGATGCAATTTCTGTGTTTCATCGTCGATAAGAGGGTCCAAGCGATACAGTAAACATATAGTGAAGCATCGGAATCTAAAACTGGTCTCACAGGAAATGTTCACAACATAGTCAGTAAGAAGAGTCAGTCTTCATGTACTTAAGTCGGCACTGTGACGTTTGTATTTAATTCCGATGCAATTTCTGTTTATCATCGTGAATAAGAATGTCAGAGGGATACAGTAAACCTGAAGCGAAGCATCGGAATCTATAACTAGTGTCACAGGAATGGTTCAAAACATAGACAGTAGGAAGATTCAGTCTTCTTGTAATTAAGTCGGCATTTTGCCTTTTCTATTTAATTCCGATGAAATTTCTCTGTTTCGTCGTCAATGAGATTGTCCAAGGGATACAGTAAACCTGAAGTGAAGCATCGGAATCTATAACTAGTGTCTCAGAAAAGGTTCAAAGCATAGACAGTAAGAAGAGTTAGTCGTATTGCACTTAAGTCGGCATTGTGCCTTTTGTATTTCATTCCGATCCAATTTCTGTGTTTCATCGTCAATAAGAACGCCCAAGGGATACAGTAAACCTGAAGTGAAGCATCGGAATCTATAACTAGAGTCACAGGAATGGTTCAAAACATAGACAGTAAGAAGAGTCAGTCTTCTTGTACTTAATTCGGCATTGTGCCTTTTGTATTTAATTCCGATGCAATTTCTGTGTTTCATCGTCAATAAGAAGGTCAGAGGGATACAGTAAACCTGAAGTGAAGCATCGGAATGCGTAACTAGTATCTCAGGAATGGATCAAAACATAGACAGTAGGAAGAGTCAGTCTTCTAGTACTTAAGTCGGCATTGTGCCTTTACTATTTAATTCCGATGCAATTTCTGTGTTTCGTCGTCAATAAGAAGGTCAGAGTGATACAGTAAACCTGAAGTAAAGCATCGGAATCTATAATTAGTGTCACAGGAATGGTTCAAAACATAGACAGTAAGAAGAGTCAGTCTTCTTGTACTTAATTCGGCATTGTGCCTTTTGTATTTAATTCCGATGCAATTTCTGTGTTTCATCGTCAATAAGAAGGTCAGAGGGATACAGTAAACCTGAAGTGAAGCATCGGAATGCGTAACTAGTATCTCAGGAATGGATCAAAACATAGACAGTAAGAAGAGTCAGTTTTCTTGTACTTAAGTCGGCATTGTGCCTTTTCTATTTAATTCCGATGCAATTTCTGTGTTTCATCGTCAATAAGAAGGTCCAAGTGATACAGCAAACATATAGTGAAGCATCGGAATGTAAAAGTGGTCTCACAGGAAATGTTGAAATCATAGTCAGTAGGAGGAGTCAGTCTTCATGTACTTACGTCGGCATTGTGCCTTTTGTATTTAATTCTGATGCAATTTCTGTGTTTCATCGTCAATAAGAAGGTCCAAGGGATACAGTATACATATAGTGAAGCATCGGAATCTAAAACTGGTCTCACAGAAAATGTTCAAAACATAGGCAGTAAGCAGACTCAGTCTCCTTGTACTTAATTCGGCATTGTGCGTTTTGTATTTAATTCCGATGCAATTTCTGTGTTTCATCGTCAATACGAAGCTCCAAGGTATACAATAAACATATAGGGAAGCATCGGAATCTAAAATTGGTCTCACAGGAAGTGTTCAAACGATGGTCAGTAAGGTGAGTCAGTCTTGTCGTACTTAAGTCGGCATTGTGCCTTTTGTATTTAATTCCGATGCAATTTCTGTGTTTCATCGTCAATAAGAAGGTCCAAGGGATACAGTAAACCTGAAGTGATGCATCGGAATCTATAACTAGTGTCACAGGAACGGTATAAAACATAGACACGGAAGAGTCAGTCTTCTTGTACTCAAGTCGGCATTTTGCCTTTTCTATTTAATTCCGATGCTATTTCTCTGTTTCGTCGTCAATAAGAAGGTCCAGGGGATACACTAAAACTGAAGTGAAGCATCGGAATCTATAAGAAGTGTCACAGAAAAGGTTCAAAACATAGACAGTAAGAAGAGTCAGACTTATTGTACTTAAGTCGGCGTTGTTCGTTTTGTATGTAATTCCGATGCAATTTCTGTGTTTCATCGTCAATAAGAAGGTCCAAGGGATACAGTAAACATTTAGTGAAGCATCGGAATCTAAAACTGGTCTCACAGGAAACGTTTACAACATAGTCAGTAAGAAGAGTCAGTCTTCATGTACTTAAGTCGGCATTGTGCCGTTTGTATTTAATTCCGATGCAATTTCTGTGTTTCATCGTCAATAAAAATGTCAGAGGGATACAGTAAACCTGAAGCGAAGCATCGGAATCTGTAACTAGTGTCGCTGGAATGGTTCAAATCATAGACAGTAGGAAGATTCAGTCTTCTTGTACTTAAGTCGGCATTGTGCCTTTTCTAATGAATTCAAATGCAATTTCTGTGTTTCGTCGTCAATACGAAGGTCTGAGGGATACGGTAAACCTGAAGTGAAGCATTGGAATCTATATCTAGTGTCACAGGAAAGGTTCAAAACATAGACAGTAAGAAGAGTCAGTCTTCTTGGACATGAGTCGGCATTGTGCTATTTCTATTTAATTCCGATGCAATTACTGTGCTTCATCGTCAATAAGAAAGTCAGAGGTATACAGTAAACCTGAAGTGAAGCAACGGAATCTGTATCTAGTGTCACAGGAATGGTTTAAAACATAGACACGGAAGAGTCTGTCTTCTTGTACTTAAGTCGGCATTTTGCCTTTTCTATTTAATTCCGATGCAATTTCTGTGTTTCATCGTCAATGAGAAGGTCCAAGGGATACAGTAAACCTGACGTGAAGCATCGGAATCTATAACTAGTGTCTCAGAAAAGGCTCAAAACATAGACAGTAAGAAGAGTCGGTCGTATTGTACTTAAGTCGGCATTGTGCCTTTTGTATTTAATTCCGATCCAATTTCTGTGTTTCATCGTCAATAAGACGGTCCAAGGGATACAGTACACCTGAAGTGAAGCACCGGAATCTATAACTAGTGTCACAGGAATGGTTCAAATCATTGACAGTAAGAAGAGTCAGTCTCTTGTACTTAAGTCGGCATTGTGAATTTTCTATTTAATTCCGATGCAATTTCTTTGTTTGGACGTCAATAAGAATGTCCATGGGATACAGTAATCCTGAAGTGAAGCATCGGAATCTAAAACCGGTCTCACAGGAAAGGTTCAAAACATAGTCAGTAAGAAGAGTCAGTCTTCTTGTACTTAAGTTGGCATTGTGCATTTTCTATTTAATTCCGATGCAATTTCTGTGTTTCGTCGTCAATAAGAAGGACCAAGGGATACAGTAAACCTGAAGTGAAGCATCGGAATCTATAACTAGTGTCACAGGAATGGTTCAAAACATAGAGATTAGGAATAGTTAGTCTTCTTGAACTTAAGTCGGCATTGTGCCTTTTCTATTTAATTCCTATGCAATTTCTGTGTTTCGTCGTCAATAAGAAGGTCCAAGTCATACAGTAAACATAAATTGAAGCATCGGAACCAACAACGGGTCTCACAGGACATGTTCAAAACATAGTCAGTAAGAAGAGTCTGTCTTCTTGTACTTAAGTCGGCATTGGGCCTTTTCTATGTGATTCCGATGCAATTTCTGTGTTTCGTCGTCAATGAGAAGGTCCAAGGGATACAGTAAACCTGAAGTGAAGCATCGGAATCTATAACTAGTGTCTCATAAAAGGTTCAAAACATAGACAGTAAGAAGAGTCTGTCGAATTGTACTTAAGTCGGCATTGTGCCTTTTCTATTAATTTCCGATGCAATTTCTGTGTTTCGTCGTCAATAAGAAGGTCCAAGGGATAGAGTAAACCTGAAGTGAAGCATCGGAATCTAAAACCTGACTCACAGGAAAGGTGCAAAACATAGAGAGTAAGAAGAGTCAGTCATCTTGTATTTGAGTCAGGATTGTGCCTTTTGTATTTAATTCCGATGCAATTTCTGTTTTTCATCGTCAATAAGAAGGTCCAAGGGATACAGTAAACCTGAAGTGGAGCATCGAAATCTATATCTAGTGTCACAGAAATGGTATAAAACATAGTCACGGAAGAGTCAGTCTTCTTGTACTTCAGTCGGCATTTTGCCTTTTGTATTTAATTCCGATGCTATGTCTGTGTTTCGTCGTCAATAAGAAGGTCCAAGGGATACATTAAACCTGAAGTGAAGCATCGGAATCCATAAGAAGTGTCACAGAAAAGGTTCAAAACATAGACAGTAAGAAGAGTCAGTCTTATTGTACTTAAGTCGGCGTTGTTCCTTTTGTATGTAATTCCGATGCAATTTCTGTGTCTCATCGTTAATAAGAAGGTCAGAGGGATACAGTAAACCTGAAGCGAAGCTTCGGAATCTATAACTAGTGTCACAGGAATGGTTCAAAACATAGACAGTAAGAAGAGTCAGTCTTCTTGGACATGAGTCGGCATTGTGCCATTTCTATCTAATTCCGATGCAATTACTGTGCTTCATCGTCAATAAGAAAGTCAGAGAGATACAGAAAACCTGAAGTGAAGCAACGGAATCTGTATCTAGTGTCACAGGAATGGTTTAGAACATAGACACGGAGGAGTCTGTCTTCTTGTACTTAAGTCGGCATTTTGCCTTTTCTATTTAATTCCGATGCAATTTCTGTGTTTCGTCGTCAATGAGAAGGTCCAAGGGATACAGTAAACCTGACGTGAAGCATCGGAATCTATAACTAGTGTCCCAGAAAATGTTCAAAACACAGACAGTAAGAAGAGTCAGTCGTATTGTACTTAAGTCGGCATTGTGCCTTTTGTATTTAATTCCGATCCAATTTCTGTGTTTCAACGTCAATAAGAAGGTCCAAGGGATACAGTAAACCTGAAGTGGAGCATCGGAATCTATAACTAGAGTCACAGGAATGGTTCAAAACATAGACAGTAGGAAGAGTCAGTCTTCTTGTACTTAAGTCGGCATTGTGCCTTTTCTATTTAATTCCGATGCAATTTCTGTGTTTCGTCGTCAATAAGATGGTCAGAGGGATACAGCAAACCTGAAGTAAAGCATCGGAATCTGTAATTAGTGTCACAGGAATGGTTCAAAACATAGACAGTAAGAAGAGTCAGTTTTCTTGCACTTAATTCGGCATTGTGCCTTTTGTATTTAATTCCGAAGCAATTTCTGTGTTTCATCGTCAATACGATGGTCAGAGAGATACAGTAAACCTGAAGTGAAGCATCGGAATCTATAACTAGTGTCAGAGGAACGGTTCAAAACATAGACAGTAAGAAGAGTCAGTTTTCTTGTCCTTAATTCGGCATTGTGCCTTTTGTATTTAATTCCGATGCAATATCTGTGTTTCATCGTCAATAAGAAGGTCCAAGGGATACAGTAAACCTGAAGTGAAGCATCGGAATCTATAACTAGAGTCACAGGAATGATTCAAAACATAGACAGTAGGAAGAGTCAGTCTTCTTGTACTTAAGTCGGCATTGTGTTTTTTATTTTATTCCGATGCAATTTCTGTGTTTCATCGTCAATAAGAAGGTCCAAGGGATACAGTAAACATATAGTGAAGCATCGGAATCTAAAACTGGGCTCACAGGAAACGTTTACAACATAGTCAGTAGGAAGAGTCAGTCTTCTTGTACTTAAGTCGGCATTGTGCCGTTTGTATTTAATTCCGATGCAATTTCTGTGTTGCATCGTCAATAAAAATGTCAGAGGGATACAGTAAACCTGAAGCAAAGCATCGGAATCTGTAACTAGTGTCGCAGGAATGGTTCAAATCATAGACAGTAGGAAGATTCAGTCGTCTTGTACTTAAGTCGGCATTGTGCCTTTTCTATTTAATTCAAATGCAATTTCTGTGTTTCGTCGTCAATACGAAGGTCTGAGGGATACGGTAAACCTGAAGTGAAGCATTGGAATCTATATCTAGTGTCACAGGAAAGATTCAAAACATAGACAGTAAGAAGAGTCAGTCTTCTTGGACATGAGTCGGCATTGTGCCATTTCTATTTGATTCCGGTGCAATTACTGTGCTTCATCGTCAATAAGAAAGTCAGAGGTATACAGTAAACATGAAGTGAAGCAACGGAATCTGTATCTAGTGCCACAGGAATGGTTTAAACATAGACACGGAAGAGTCTGTCTTCTTGTACTTAAGTCGGCATTTTGCCTTTTCTATTTAATTCCGATGCAATTTCTGTGTTTCATCGTCAATGAGAAGGTCCAAGGGATACAGTAAACCTGACGTGAAGCATCGGAATCTATAACTAGTGTCTCAGAAAAGGATCAAAACATAGACAGTAAGAAGACTCAGTCGTATTTTACTTAAGTCGGCATTGTGCCTTTTGTATTTAATTCCGATGCAATATCTGTGTTTCATCGTCAATAAGAAGGTCCAAGGGATACAGTAAACCTGAAGTGAAGCATCGGAATCTATAACTAGAGTCACAGGAATGATTCAAAACATAGACAGTAGGAAGAGTCAGTCTTCTTGTACTTAAGTCGGCATTGTGTTTTTTATTTTATTCCGATGCAATTTCTGTGTTTCATCGTCAATAAGAAGGTCCAAGGGATACAGTAAACATATAGTGAAGCATCGGAATCTAAAACTGGGCTCACAGGAAACGTTTACAACATAGTCAGTAGGAAGAGTCAGTCTTCTTGTACTTAAGTCGGCATTGTGCCGTTTGTATTTAATTCCGATGCAATTTCTGTGTTGCATCGTCAATAAAAATGTCAGAGGGATACAGTAAACCTGAAGCAAAGCATCGGAATCTGTAACTAGTGTCGCAGGAATGGTTCAAATCATAGACAGTAGGAAGATTCAGTCGTCTTGTACTTAAGTCGGCATTGTGCCTTTTCTATTTAATTCAAATGCAATTTCTGTGTTTCGTCGTCAATACGAAGGTCTGAGGGATACGGTAAACCTGAAGTGAAGCATTGGAGCCTATATCTAGTGTCACAGGAAAGATTCAAAACATAGACAGTAAGAAGAGTCAGTCTTCTTGGACATGAGTCGGCATTGTGCCATTTCTATTTGATTCCGGTGCAATTACTGTGCTTCATCGTCAATAAGAAAGTCAGAGGTATACAGTAAACATGAAGTGAAGCAACGGAATCTGTATCTAGTGCCACAGGAATGGTTTAAACATAGACACGGAAGAGTCTGTCTTCTTGTACTTAAGTCGGCATTTTGCCTTTTCTATTTAATTCCGATGCAATTTCTGTGTTTCATCGTCAATGAGAAGGTCCAAGGGATACAGTAAACCTGACGTGAAGCATCGGAATCTATAACTAGTGTCTCAGAAAAGGATCAAAACATAGACAGTAAGAAGACTCAGTCGTATTTTACTTAAGTCGGCATTTTGCCTTTTCTATTTAATTCCGATGCAATTTCTGTGTTTCATCGTCAATAAGACGGTCCAAGGGATACAGTACACCTGAAGTGAAGCATCGGAATCTATAACTAGTGTCACAGGAGTGGTTCAAAACATAGAGAGTAGGAATAGTTAGTCTTCTTGAACTTAAGTCGGCATTGTGCCTTTTCTATTTAATTCCGATGCAATTTCTGTGTTTCGTCGTCAATAAGAAGGTCCAAGGGACACAGTTAACATATAGTGAAGCATCGGAACCAACAACGGGTCTCACAGGACATGTTCAAAACATAGTCAGTAAGAAGAGTCTGTCTTCTTGTACTTAAGTCGGCATTGGGCCTTTTCTATGTCATTCCGATGCAATTTCTGTGTTTCGTCGTCAATGAGAAGGTCCAAGGGATACAGTAAACCTGAAGTGAAGCATCGGAATCTATAACTAGTGTCTCATAAAAGGTTCAAAACATAGACAGTAAGAAGAGTCAGTCGAATTGTACTTAAGTCGGCATTGTGCCTTTTCTATTAATTTCCGATGCAATTTCTGTGTTTCGTCGTCAATAAGAAGGTCCAAGGGACACAGTTAACATATAGTGAAGCATCGGAACCAACAACGGGTCTCACAGGACATGTTCAAAACATAGTCAGTAAGAAGAAACTGTCTTCTTGTACTTAAGTCGGCATTGGGCCTTTTCTATGTCATTCCGATGCAATTTCTGTGTTTCGTCGTCAATGAGAAGGTCCAAGGGATACAGTAAACCTGAAGTGAAGCATCGGAATCTATAACTAGTGTCTCATAAAAGGTTCAAAACATAGACAGTAAGAAGAGTCAGTCGAATTGTACTTAAGTCGGCATTGTGCCTTTTCTATTAATTTCCGATGCAATTTCTGTGTTTCGTCGTCAATAAGATGGTCCAAGGGATAGAGTAAACCTGAAGTGAAGCATCGGAATCTAAAACCGGAATCACAGGAAAGGTGCAAAACATAGAGAGTAAGAAGAGTCAGTCATCTTGTATTTGAGTCAGGATTGTGCCTTTTGTATTTAATTCCGATGCAATTTCTGTGTTTCATCGTCAATAAGAAGGTCCAAGGGATACAGTAAACCTGACGTGAAGCATCGGAATCTATATCTAGTGTCACAGAAATGGTATAAAACATAGACACGGAAGAGTCAGTCTTCTTGTACTTCAGTTGGCATTTTGCCTTTTGTATTTAATTCCGATGCTATGTCTGTATTTCGTCGTCAATAAGAAGGTCCAAGGGATACATTAAACCTGAAGTGAAGCATCGGAAGCTATAAGAAGTGTCACAGAAAAGGTTCAAAACATAGACAGTAAGAAGAGTCAGTCTTATTGTACTTAAGTCGGCGTTGTTCCTTTTGTATGTAATTCCGATGCAATTTCTGTGTTTCATCGTTAATAAGAAGGTCAGAGGGATACAGTAAACCTGAAGCGAAGCATCGGAATCTATAACTAGTGTCACAGGAATGGTTCAAAACATAGACAGTAAGAAGAGTCAGTCTTCTTGGACATGAGTCGGCATTGTGCCATTTCTATTTAATTCCGATGCAATTACTGTGCTTCATCGTCAATAAGAAAGTCAGAGAGATACAGTAAACCTGAAGTGAAGCAACGGAATCTGTATCTAGTGTCACAGGAATGGTTTAAAACATAGACACGGAGGAGTCTGTCTTCTTGTACTTAAGTCGGCATTGTGCCTTTCCTATTTAATTCCGATGCAATTTCTGTGTTTCGTCGTCAATAAGAAGGTCAGAGGGATACAGTAAACCTGAAGTAAAGCATCGGAATCTATAATTAGTGTCACAGGAATGGTTCATAACATAGACAGTAAGAAGAGTCAGTTTTCTTGTACTTAATTCGGCATTGTGCCTTTTGTATTTAATTCCGAAGCAATTTCTGTGTTTCATCGTCAATACGATGGTCAGAGAGATACAGTAAACCTGAAGTGAAGCATCGGAATCTATAACTAGTGTCAGAGGAACGGTTCAAAACATAGACAGTAAGAAGAGTCAGTTTTCTTGTGCTTAATTCGGCATTGTGCCTTTTGTATTTAATTCCGATGCAATTTCTGTGTTTCATCGTCAATAAGAAGGTCAGAGCGATACAGTAAACCTGTAGTGAAGCATCGGAATCGATAACTAATGTCACAGGAATGGTTCAAAACACAGACTGTAAGAAGAGTTCGATTTCTTGTACTTAAGTCGGCATTGTCCCTTTTGTATTTAATTCCGATGCAATTTCTGTGTTTTATCGTCAATAAGAAGGTCAGAGCGATACAGTAAACCTGAAGTAAAGCATCGGAATCTATAATTAGTGTCACAGGAATGGTTCATAACATAGACAGTAAGAAGAGTCAGTCTTCTTGTACTTAATTCGGCATTGTGTCTTTTGTATTTAATTTTGATGCATTTTCTGTGTTTCATCGTCAATAAGATGGTCAGAGGCATACAGTAAACCTTAAGTGAAGCATCGAAATCCATAAGTAGTGTCACAGGAATGGTTCAAAACAAAGACAGTGAGAAGAGTCAGTTTTCTTGTACTTAAGTCGGCATTGTGCCTTTTCTATTTAATTCCCATGCAATTTCTGTGTTTCATCGTCGATAAGAACGTCCAAAGGATACAATAAACACATAGTGAAGCATCGGAATGTAAAACTGGTCTCACAGGAAATGTTGAAATCATAGTCAGTAGGAGGAATCAGTCTTCGTGTACTTAAGTCGGCATTGCGCCTTTTGTATTTAATTCTGATGCAATTTCTGTGTTTCATCGTCAATAAGAAGGTCCAAGGGATACAGTAAACCTGAAGTGAAGCATCGGAATCTATATCTAGTGTCACAGGAATGGTATAAAACATAGACACGGAAGAGTCAGTCTTCTTGTACTTAAGTCGGCATTTTGCCTTTACTATTTAATTCCGATGCTATTTCTGTGTTTCATCGTCAATAAGAAGGCCCAAGGGATACAGTAAACCTGAAGTGAAGCATCGGAATCTATAACAAGAGTCACAGGAATGGTTCAAAACATAGACAGTAGGAAGAGTCAGTCTTCTTGTACTTAAGTCGGCATTGTGCCTTTTTTATTTAATTCCGATGCAATTTCTGTGTTTCATCGTCAATAAGGAGGTCCAAGGGATACAGTAAACATATAGTGAAGCATCGGAATCTATAATTAGTGTCACAGGAATGGTTCAAAACATAGACAGTAAGAAGAGTCAGTTTTCTTGTTCTTAATTCGGCATTGTGCCTTTTGTATTTAATTCCGAAGCAATTTCTGTGTTTTATCGTCAATAAGAAGGTCAGAGCGATACAGTAAACCTGAAGTAAAGCATCGGAATCTATAATTAGTGTCACAGGAATGGTTCAAAGCATAGACAGTAAGAAGGGTCAGTCTTCTTGTACTTAATTCGGCATTGTGTCTTTTGTATTTAATTTTGATGCAATTTCTGTGTTTCATCGTCAATAAGATGGTCAGAGGCATACAGTAATCCTTAAGTGAAGCATCGAAATCCATAAGTAGTGTCACAGGAATGGTTCAAAACAAAGACAGTGAGAAGAGTCAGTTTTCTTGTAGTTAAGTCGGTATTTTGCCCTTTGTATTTAATTCAGATGCAATTTCTGTGTTTCATCGTCAACAAGAAGGTCAGAGGGATACAGTAAACCTGAAGTGAAGCATTGGAATGTGTAACTAGTATCTCAGGAATGGTTCAAAACATAGACAGTAAGAAGAGTCAGTTTTCTTGTACTTAAGTCGGCATTGTGACTTTTCTATTTAAT
The DNA here is from genome assembly GCF_023864345.2 of Schistocerca serialis cubense. Taxonomy (NCBI): domain Eukaryota; kingdom Metazoa; phylum Arthropoda; class Insecta; order Orthoptera; family Acrididae; genus Schistocerca; species Schistocerca serialis. The sequence continues at coordinate 53,437,138 of NW_026047583.1, forward strand.
TCCGAGTCACTTTCTGTGTTTCATCGTCGATAAGAACGTCCAAGGGATACAGTAAACATATAGTGAAGCATCGGAATGTAAAACTGGTCTCACAGGAAATGTTGAAATCATAGTCAGTAGGAGGAATCAGTCTTCGTGTACTTAAGTCGGCATTGTGCCTTTTGTATTTAATTCCGATGCAATTTCTGTGTTTCATCGTCTATAAGAAGCTATAAGGTATACAGTAAACATATAGTGAAGCATCGGAATCTATAACTGGTCTCACAGGAAGTGTTCAAAAGATGGTCAGTAAGAAGAGTCAGTCTTGTTGTACTTAAGTCGGCATTGTGAATTTTCTATTTAATTCCGATTCAATTTCTTTGTTTCGACGTCAATAAGAATGTCCATAGGATACAGTAAACCTGAAGTGATGCACCGTAATCTAAGGCTGGTCTCACATTAAAGGTTCAAAACATAGTCAGTAAGAAGAGTCAGTCTTCGTGTACTTAAGTTGGCATTGTGCCTTTTCTATTTAATTCCGATGCAATTTCTGTGTTTCGTCGTCAATAAGAAGGACCAAGGGATACAGTAAACCTAATGTGAAGCATCGGAAACTAAAACCGGTCTCACAGGAAAGCTTTATAACATAGACAGTAGGAAGAGACAGTCTACTTGTAGTTGAGTAGGCATTCTGCCTTTTCAATTTAATTCCGATGCAATTTCAGTCTTTCTTCGGCATTAAGAAGGTCAGAGGGATACAGAAAACCTGAAGTGAAGCACCGGAATCTATAACTAGTGTCACAGGAATGGTTCAAAACATAGACAGTAAGAAGAGTCAGTCTTCTTGTACTTAAGTCGGCATTGTGAATTTTCTACTTAATACCGATGCAATTTCTTTGTTTCGACGTCTATAAGAAGGTCCAAGGTATACAGTAAACATATAGTGAAGCATCGGAACCTACAACGGGTCTCACAGGAAATGTTAAAAGCATAGTCAGTAAGAAGAATATGTCTTCTTGTACTTAAGTCGGCATTGGGCCTTTTCTATGTAATTCCGATGCAATTTCTGTGTTTCGACGTCAATAAGAAGGTCCACGGGATACAGTGAACCTGAAGTGAAGCATCGGAATCTATAACTAGTGTCACAGGAATGGTTCTAAATATAGACAGTGAGAAGATTTAGTCTACTTGTACGTAAGTAGAAATTGTGCCTTTTCTATTTAATTCCGATGCAATTTCTGTGTTTCGTCGTCAATAAGAAGGTCCAAGGGATACAGTAAACATACAGAAAAGCATCGGAATCTAAAACTGGTCTCACAGGAAACGTTCAAAACATAGTCAGTGAGAAGAGACAGTCTTCTTGCACTTAAGTCGGCATTGTGCCTTTTCTATTTAATTCCGATGCAATTTCTGTGTTTCGACGTCAATAGGATGGTCCAGGTGATACAGTGAACCTGAAGTGAAGCATCGGAATCTATAACTAGTGTCACAGGAATGGTTCAAATATATAGACAGTAAGAAGATTTAGTCAACTTGTACTTAAGTCGGCATTGTGCCTTTTCTATTTTATTCCGATGCAATATCTGTGTTTCATCGTCAATAAAAATGTCAGAGGGATACAGTAAACCTGATGTGAAGCATCGGAATCTATAACTAGTGTCTCAGGAATGTTTCAAATCATATACAGTAGGAAGAGTCAGTCTTCTTTACATAAGTCGGCATTGTGCCTTTTCTATTTAATTCCGATGCAATTTCTGTGTTTCGTCGTCAATAAGAAGGTCCAAGAAAAGCAGTAAAACTGAATTGAAGCATCGGAATCTATAACTAGTGTCAAAGGGAAAAGTTCAAAACATACAGAGTAAGAAGAGACAGTCTTCTTGTACTTAAGTCGGCATTGTGCCTTTTCTATTTAATTCCGATGCAATTTCTGTGTTTCGTCGTCAATAAGAAGGTCCATGGGATACACTAAACCTGAAGTGAAGCAACGGTATCTAAAACAGATCTCACAGGTAAGGCTCAAATCATAGAGAGCAAGAAGAGCCAGTCATCTTGTATTTGAGTCGGCATTGTGCCTTTTGTATTTAATTCCGATGCAATTTCTGTGTTTCGTCGTCAATAAGAAGGTCCATGGGATACACTAAACCTGAAGTGAAGCAACGGTATCTAAAACCGATCTCACAGGTAAGGCTCAAATCATAGAGAGCAAGAAGAGCCAGTCATCTTGTATTTGAGTCGGCATTGTGCCTTTTGTATTTAATTCCGATGCAATGTCTGTCTTTCATCGTCAATAAGAAGGTCACAGGGATACAGTAAACCTGAAGTGAAGCATCGGAGTCCATAACTAGTGTCACAGGAATGGTTAAAACATAGACAGTAGGAAGAGTCAGTCTTCTTGTACTTACGTCGGCATTGTGCCGTTTGTATTTAATTCCGATGCAATTTCTGTGTTTCATCGTCGATAAGAATGTCAGAGGGATACAGTAAACCTTAAGTGAATCATCGGAATCTATAACTAGTGTCACAGGAATGGTTCAAACATAGACAGTAGGAAGATTCAGTCTTGTTGTACTTAAGTCGGCATTGTGCCTTTTCTATTTTTTTCTAATGCATTTTCTGTGTTTCGTCGTCAATAAGAAGGTCAGAGGGATACAGCAAGACCTGAAGTGAAGCATCGGAATCTATATCTAGTGTCACAGGAAAGGTTCAAAACATAGACAGTAAGAAGAGTCAGTCTCCTTGGACATGAGTCGGCATTGTGCAATTTGTATTTAATTCCGATGCAATTACTGTGCTCCATCGTCAATAAGATGGTCAGAGGGATACAGTAAACCTGAACTGAAGCATCGGAATCTATAACTAGTGTCACAGGAAAGGTTCTAAACATAAACAGTAAGGAGAGTCAGTCTTCTTGTACTTAAGTTGGCATTGTGCCTTTTCTATTTAATTCCGTTGCAATTTCTGTGTTTCGTCATCAATAAGAAGGACCAAGGGATACAGTAAACCTGAAGTGAAGCATTGTAATCTATAACTAGTGTCACAGGAATATTTCAAAACATAGAGAGTAGGAAGAGTTAGTCTTCTTGAACTTAAGTCGCCATTGTGCCTCTTCTATTTAATTCCGATGCAATTTCTGTGTTTCGTCGTCAATAAGAAGGTCCAAGGGATACAGTAAACATATAGTGAAGCATCTGAACCTAAAACGGGTCTCACAGGAAATGTTCAAAACATAGTCAGAAAGAAGAGTCAGTCTTCTTGTACTTATGTCGGCATTGTGCCTTTTCTATTTAATTCCGATGCAATTTCTGTGTTTCGACGTCAATAAGAAGGTCCAGGGGATACAGTGAACCTGAAGTGAAGCATCGGAATCTATAACTAGTGTCACAGGAATGGTTCAAAATATAGACAATAAGAAGATTTGGTCTACTTGTACATAAGTCGGCATTGTGCCTTTTCTATTTAATTCCGATGCAACATCTGTGTTTCATCGTCACTAAGAAAGTCCAAGGGAAACAGTAAACATATAGTGAAGCATCGGAATCTAAAACTGGTCTCACAGGGACTGTTCAAAACATAGTCAGTATGAAGAGTCGGTCTTCTTGCACTTAAGTCAGCAATGTGACTTTTTTATTTAATTCCGATGCAATTTCTGTGTTTCGTCGTCAATAAGAAGGTCCATGGGATACAGTAAACCTGAAGTGAAGCAGCGGAATCTAAAACCGGTCTCACAGGAAAGGCTGAATTCATAGAGAGTAAGAAGAGCCATTCATCTTGTATTTGAGTCGGCATTGTGCGTTTGTATTTAATTCCGATGCAATTTCTGTGTTTCATCGTCAATAAGAAGGTCACAGGGATACAGTAAACCTGAAGTGAAGCATCGGAGTCTATAACTAGTGTCACAGGAATGGTTAAAACATAGACAGTAGGAAGAGTCAGTCTTCTTGTACTTAAGTCGGCATTGTGCCGTTTGTATTTAATTCCGATGCAATTTCTGTGTTTCATCGGCAATAAGAAGGTCAGAGGGATACAGTAAACCTGAAGTGAAGCATCGCAATCTATAACTAGTGTCACAGGAATGGTTCAAAACATAGACAGTAGGAAGATTCAGTCTTCTTGTACTTAAGTCGGCATTGTGCCTTTTTTATTTAATTCTATTGCAATTTCTCTGTATCGTCGTCAATAAGAAGGTCAGAGGGATACAGAAAAACCTGAAGTGAAGCATCGGAATCTATATCTAGTGTCACAGGAAAGGTTCAAAGCATAGACAGTAAGAAGAGTCTGTCTTCTTGGACATGAGTCGGCATTGTGCCATTTGTATCTAATTCCGATGCAACTACTGGCTTCATCGTCAATAAGAAGGTCAGTGGGATACAGTAAACCTGAAGTGGAGCATCGGAATCTATAACTAGTGTCACAGGAATGGTTCAAAGCATACACAGCAAGAAGACTCAGTCTTCTTGTACATGAGTCGGCATTGTGCATTTTGTATTTAATTCCGATGCAATTTCTGTGTTTCATCGTCAATAAGAAGGTCAGAGGTATACAGTAAACCTGAAGTGAAGCATCGGAATCTAAAACCGGTCTCATAGGAAAGGTTCAAAACATAGTGAGTAAGAAGAGCCAGTCATCTTGTATTTGAGTCGGCATTGTGCCTTTTGTATTTAATTCCGATGCAATTTCTGTGTTTCATCGTCAATAAGAAGGTCAGAGGGATACAGTAAACCTGAAGTGAAGCATCGGAATCTATAACTAGTGTCACAGGAATGGCTAAAACATAGACAATAGGAAGAGTCAGTCTTCTTGTACTTAAGTCGGGATTGTGCCTTTTGTATTAAATCCCGATTCAATTTCTGTGTTTCGTCGTCAATAAGAAGGTTCAAGGGATACAGTAAACCTGAAGTGAAGCATCGGAATCTATAACTAGTGTCACAGGAATGGTTCAAAACATAGACAGTAAGAAGAGTCAGTATTCTTGTACTTAAGTCGGCCTTGTGCCTTTTGTATTTAATTCCGATGCTATTTCTGTGTTTCATCGTCGATAAGAAGGTCCAAGGGATTCAGTAAATCTGAAGTGAAGCATCGGAATCTATAACTAGTGTCACAGGAATTGCTCAAAACATAGACAGTAAGTAGAGTCAGTCTTCTTGTACTTATGACGGCATTGTGCCTTTTGTATTTATTTCCGATGCAAATTCTGTGTTTCATCGTCAATAAGAAGGTCCAAAGGATACAGTAAACCTGATGTGAAGCTTCGGAATCTATAACTAGTGTCACAGGAACGGATTACAACATAGCCAGTAAGAAGAGTGAGTCTTCTTGTACTTAAGTCGGCATTGGGCCTTATGTATTTAATTCCGATGCATTTTCTGTGTTTCAACGTCAATAAGAGTGTCAGAGGGATACAGTAAACCTGAAGTGAAGCATCGGAATCTCTAAATAGTGTCACAGGAATGGTTGAAATCATAGGCAGTTGGAAGAGTCAGTCTTCTTGTACTTAAGTCGGCATTGTGCTTTTTCTATTTAATTCCGATGCAATTTCTGTGTTTCGTCGTCAATAAGAAGGTCCAAGCGATACAGTAAACCTGAAGTGAAGCATCGGAATCCGTAACTAGTGTCAGAGAAAAGGTTAAAAACATAGACAGTAAGATCTGTCAGTATTCTTGTACTTAAGTCGGCATTGTGCCTTGTGTATTTAATTCCGATGCAATTTCTGTGTTTCATCGTCGATAAGAAGGTCCAAGGGATACAGTAACCCTGAAGTGAAGCATCGGAATCTAAAACCGGTCTCACAGGAAAGGTTCAAAGCATAGAGAGTAAGAAGAGCCAGTCATCTTGTATTTCAGTCAGCATTGTGCCTTTTGTATTTAATTCCGATGCAATTTCTGTGTTTCATCGTCTATAAGAAGGTCAGAGGGATACAGTAAACCTGAAGTGAAGCATCGGAATCTATAACTAGTGTCACAGGAACGGTTCAAAACATAGACAGTAAGAAGAGTCAGTCTTCTTGTACTTAAGACGGCCTTGTGCCTTTTAAATTTAATTACGATGCTATTTCTGTGTTTCATCGTCGATAAGAAAGGTCCAAGGGATACAGTAAATCTGAAGTGAAGCATCGGAATCTATAACTAGTGTCACAGGAATTGCTCAAAACATAGTCACTAAGTTAAGTCAGTCTTCTTGTACTTAAGTCGGCATTGTGCCTTTTGTATTTATTTCCGATGCAAGTTCTGTGTTTCATCGTCAATAAGAAGGTCCAAAGGATACAGTAAACCTAAAGTGAAGCTTCGGAATCTATATCTAGTGTCACAGGAATGGTTTAAAACATAGACAGTAAGAAGAGTGGGTCTTCTTGTTCTTAAGTCGGCATTGTGCCTTATGTATTTAATTCCGATGCAATTTCTGTGTTTCAACGTCAATAAGAGTGTCAGAGGGATACAGTAATCCTGAAGTGAAGCATCGGAATCTATAACTAGTGTCACAGGAATGGTTCAAATCATAGACAGTTGGAAGAGTCAGTCTTCTTGTACTTAAGTCGGCATTGTGCCTTTTCTATTTAATTCCGATGCTATTTCTGTGTTTCGTCGACAATAAGAAGGGAAGAGGGATACAACAAACCTGAAGTGAAGCATCGGAATCTATATCTAGTGTCACAGCAAAGGTTCAAAACATAGACAGTAAGAAGAGTCAGTCTTCTAGTACATGAGTCGGCATTGTGCTTTTTGTATTTAATTCCGATGCAATATCTGTGTTTCATCGTCAATAAGATGGTCCAAGGGATACAGTAAACCTGAAGTGAAGCATCGGAATCTATAACTAGAGTCACAGGAATGGATCAAAACATAGACAGTTGGAAGAGTCAGTCTTTCTGTACTTAAGTCGGCATTGTGCCTTTTCTATTTAGTTACGATGCAATTTCTGTGTTTCGTCGTGAATAAGAAGGTCAGAGGGATACAGTAAACCTGAAGTGAAGCATCGGAATCTATAACTAGTGACACAGGAATGGTTAAACCATAGACAGAAGGAAGAGTCAGTCTTCTTGTACTTAAGTCGGCATTGTGCCTTTTGTATTTAATCCCGATGCAATTTCTGTGTTTCATCGTCAGTAACAAGGTCCAAGGGATACAGTAAACCTGAAGTGAAGCATCGGAATCTATAACTAGCGTCACAGGATTGGTTCAAAACATACACAGCAGGAAGAGTCAGTCCTGTTGTACTTAAGTCGGCATTGTGCCTTTTGTATTTAGATCCGATGCAATTTCTGTGTTTCATCGTCAATAAGAATGTCCAAGGGATACAGTAAACCTGAAGTGATGCATCGGAATCCATAACTAGTGTCACAGGAATGGTTCTAAACATAGACAGTAGGAAGAGTCAGTCGTCTTGTACTTAAGTCGGCATTGTGAGTTTTGTATTTAATTCCGATGCAATTTCTGTGTTTCATCGTCAATAAGAAGGTCCAAGGGATACAGTAAACCTGAAGGGAAGCATCGGACTCTATAACTAGTGTCACAGAATTGGTTCAAAACATAGACAATAACAAGAGTCAGTCTTCTTGTACTTAAGTCGGCATTGTGCCTTTTGTATTTAATTCCGATGCAATTTCTGTGTTTCTTCGTCAATACGAAGGTCCAAGGGATACAGTAAAAATATAGTGAAACACCGGAATCTAAAACTGGTCTCACAGGAAATGTTCAAATCATAGTCAGTAAGAAGAGTCAGTCTTCTTATACTTAAGTCGGCATTGTGCCTTTTGTATTTAATTCCGATGCACTTTCTGTGTTTCATCATCAATAAGAATGTCCAAGGGATACAGTAAACATATAGTGAAGCATCGGAATCTAAAACTGGTCTCACAGGAAATGTTTACAACATAATCAGTAAGAAGAGTCAGCCTTCTTGTACTTAAGTCAGCACTGTGCCGTTTGTATTTAATTCCGATGCAATTTCTGTGTTTCATCGTCAATAAGAATGTCAGAAGGTTACAGTAAACGTGAAGTGAAGCATTGGAATCTATAACTAGTGTCACAGGAATGGTTCAAATCATAGACAGTAGGAAGAGTCAGTCTCCTTGTACTTAAGTCGGCATTGTGCCTTTTCTATTTAACTCCGATGCAATTTCTGTGTTTCGTCGTCAATAAGAATGTCCAAGGGATACAATAAACCTGACGTAAAGCATCGGAATCTATACCAAGTGTCACAGGAATGGTTCTAAACATAGACACGGAAGGGTCAGTCTTCTTGTATATAAGTCGGCATTGTGCCTTTTCTATTTAATTCCGATTCATTTACCGTGTTTCATCGTCAATAAGAAGGTCCAAGGAATACAGTACACCTGAAGTGAAGCATCGGAATCTATAACTAGCGTCACATGATTGGTTCAAAACATACACAGCAAGAAGAGTTAGTCTTGTTGTACTTAAGTCGGCATTGTGCCTTTTGTATTTAATTCCGATGTAATTTCTGTGTTTCATCGTCACTAAGAATGTCCAAGGGATACAGTAAACCTGAAGTGATGCATCGGAATCCATAACTAGTGTAACAGGAATGGTTCAAAACATAGACAGTAGGAAGAGTCAGTCGTCTTGTACTTAAATTGGCATTGTGATTTTTGTATTTAATTCCGATGCACTTTCTGTGTTTCATCATCAATAAGAATGTCCAAGGGATACAGTAAACATATAGTGAAGCATCGGAATCTAAAACTGGTCTCACAGGAAATGTTTACAACATAGTCAGTAAGAAGAGTCTGTCTTCTTGTACTTATGTCGGCATTGTGCCCTTTGTATTTAATTCCGATGCAATTTCTGTGTTTCATCGTCAACAAGAAGGTCCAAGGGATACAGTAAACATATAGTGAAGCATCGGAATCTAAAACTAGTCTCAAAGGAAATGTTCAAATCACAGTCAGTAAGAAGAGTCAGTCTTCTTGTACTTATGTCGGCATTGTGCCTTTTCTATTTAATTCCGATGCAATTTCTGTGTTTCGTCGTCAAAAAGAATGTCTAAGGGATACAATAAACCTGAAGTGAAGCATTGGAATCTATATCTAGTGTCACAGGAAAGGTTCAAAAAATAGACAGTAAGAAGAGTCAGTCTTCTTGTACATGAGTCGGCATTGTGCATTTTGTATTTAATTCCGATGCAATTACTGTGTTTCGTCGTCAATAAGAATGTCCAATGGATACAATAAACGTGAAGTGAAGCATTGGAATCTATATCTAGTGTCATGGGAAAGGTTCAAAAAATAGACAGTAAGAAGAGTCAGTCTTCTTGTACTTATGTCTGTATTGTGCCTTTTCTATTTACTTCCGATGCAATTTCTGTGTTTCGTCGTCAATCCGGAGGTCCAAGGGATACAGTAATCCTGAAGTGAAGCATCGGAATCTAAAACCGGTCTCACAGGAAAGGTTCAAAACATTGAGAGTAAGAAGAGCCATCATCTAGTATTTGAGTCGGCATTGTACCTTTTGTATTTAATTCCGATGCGATTTCTGTGTTTCATCGTCAATAAAAAGGTCAGAGGGATACAGTAAACCTGAAGTGAAGCTTCGGAATCTAAAACTAGTGTCACAGGAATGGTTCAAATCATAGACAGTAAGAAGAGTCAGTCTTCTTGTACTTAAGTCAGCATTGTGCCTTTTGTATCTAATTCCGATGCAATTTCCGTGTTTCATCGTCAATAAGAAGGTCAGAGGGATACAGAAAACCTGAAGTGAAGCTTCGGAATCTATAACTAGTATCACAGGAATGGTTTAAAACGTAGATGGTAAGAAGAGTGAGTCTTCTTGTACTTAAGTCGGCATTGTGCTTTTTGTATTTAATCCCGATTCAATTTCTGTGTTTCGTCGTCAATAAGAAGGTCCAAGGGATACAGAAAACCTGAAGTGAAGCATCGGAATCTGTAACTAGTATCAGAGAAAAGGTTCAAAACATAGACAGTAAGGAGAGTCAGTCTTCTTGTACTTAAGTCGGCATTGTGCCTTTTGTATTTAATTCCGATGCAATTTCTCTGTTTCATCGTCAATAAGAAGGTCCAAGGGATACAGTAATCCTGAAGTGAAGCATCGGAATCTATAACTAGCGTCACAGGATTGGTTCAAAACATACACAGCAGGAAGAGTCAGTCTTGTTGTACTTAAGTCGGCATTGTGCCGTCTGTATTTAAATCCGATGCAATTTCTGAGTTTCATCGTCAATAAGAATGTCAGAGGGATACAGTAAACCTGAAGTGAAGCATCGGAATCTATAAGTAGTGTCACAGGAATGGTTCAAAACATAGACAGTAGGAAGAGTCAGTCTTCTTGTTTTAAGTTGGCATTGTGTCTTTTCTATTTAATTCCGATGCAATTTTTGTGTTTCGTCTTTAATAAGAATGTCCAAGGGATACAGAAAACCTGAAGTGAAGCATCTGAATCTGAAACCGGTCTCACAGGAAAGGTTCAAAACATAGAGAGTAAGAAGAGCCAGTCATCTTGTATTTGAGTCAGCATTGTGCCTTTGGTATTTAATTCCGATGCAATTTCTGTGTTTCATCGTCTATAAGAAGGTCAGAGGGATACAGTAAACCTGAAGTGAAGCATCGGAATCTATAACTAGTGTCACAGGAATGGTTAAACCATAGACAGAAGGAAGAGTCAGTCTTCTTGTACTTAAGTCGGCATTGTGCCTTTTGTATTTAATCCCGATGCAATTTCTGTGTTTCGTCGTTTATGAGAAGGTTTAAGGGATACAGTAAACCTGAAGTGAAGCATCGGAATCTATATCAAGTGTCACAGGAATGGTTCTAAACATAGACACGGAAGAGTCAGTCTTCTTGTACTTAAGTCGGCATTGTGCCTTTTCTATTTAATTCCGATGCAATTTCTGTGTTTCGTCGTCAATAAGAAGGTCCAAGGGATACATGAAACCTGAAGTTAGTCATCGGAATCTGTAACTAGTATCAGAGAAAAGGTTCAAAACATAGACAGTAAGGAGAGTCAGTCTTCTTGTACTTAAGTCGGCATTGTGCCTTTTGTATTTAATTCCGATGCAATTTCTCTGTTTTATCGTCAATAAGAAGGTCCAAGGGATACAGTAAACCTGAGGTGAAGCATCGGAATCTATAACTAGCGACACAGGATTGGTTCAAAACATACACAGCAGGAAGAGTCAGTCTTGTTGTACTTAAGTCGGCATTGTGCCTTTTGTATTTAGATCCGATGCAATTTCTGTGTTTCATCGTCAATAAGAATGTCCAAGGGATACAGTAAACCTGAAGTGATGCATCGGAATCCATAACTAGTGTCACAGGAATGGTTCAAACATAGACAGTAGGAAGAGTCAGTCGTCTTGTACTTAAGTCGGCATTGTGAGTTTTGTATTTAATTCCGATGCAATTTCTGTGTTTCATCGTCAATAAGAAGGTCCAAGGGATACAGTAAACCTGAAGGGAAGCATCGGAATCTATAACTAGTGTCACAGAATTGGTTCAAAACATAGACAATAACAAGAGTCAGTCTTCTTGTACTTAAGTCGGCATTGTGCCTTTTGTATTTAATTCCGATGCAATTTCTGTGTTTCTTCGTCAATAAGAAGGTCCAAGGGATACAGTAAAAATATAGTGAAACACCGGAATCTAAAACTGGTCTCACAGGAAATGTTCAAATCATAGTCAGTAAGAAGAGTCAGTCTTCTTATACTTAAGTCGGCATTGTGCCTTTTGTATTTAATTCCGATGCACTTTCTGAGTTTCATCATCAATAAGAATGTCCAAGGGATACAGTAAACATATAGTGAAGCATCGGAATCTAAAACTGGTCTCACAGGAAATGTTTACAACATAATCAGTAAGAAGAGTCAGCCTTCTTGTACTTAAGTCGGCACTGTGCCGTTTGTATTTAATTCCGATGCAATTTCTGTGTTTCATCGTCAATAAGAATGTCAGAGGGTTACAGTAAACCTGAAGTGAAGCATTGGAATCTATAACTAGTGTCACAGGAATGGTTCAAATCATAGACAGTAGGAAGAGTCAGTCTCCTTGTACTTAAGTCGGCATTGTGCCTTTTCTATTTAATTCCGATGCAATTTCTGTGTTTCGTCGTCAATAAGAATGTCCAAGGGATACAATAAACCTGACGTAAAGCATCGGAATCTATACCAAGTGTCACAGGAATGGTTCTAAACATAGACACGGAAGGGTCAGTCTTCTTGTATGTAAGTCGGCATTGTGCCTTTTCTATTTAATTCCGATTCATTAACTGTGTTTCATCGTCAATAAGAAGGTCCAAGGAATACAGTAAACCTGAAGTGAAGCATCGGAATCTATAACTAGCGTCACATGATTGGTTCAAAACATACACAGCAAGAAGAGTCAGTCTTGTTGTACTTAAGTCGGCATTGTGCCTTTTGTATTTAATTCCGATGTAATTTCTGTGTTTCATCGTCAATAAGAATGTCCAAGGGATACAGTAAACCTGAAGTGATGCATCGGAATCCATAACTAGTGTCAGAGGAATGGTTCAAAACATAGACAGTAGGAAGAGTCAGTCGTCTTGTACTTAAATTGGCATTGTGATTTTTGTATTTAATTCCGATGCACTTTCTGTGTTTCATCATCAATAAGAATGTCCAAGGGATAAAGTAAACATATAGTGAAGCATCGGAATCTAAAACTGGTCTCACAGGAAATGTTTACAACATAGTCAGTAAGAAGAGTCAGTCTTCTTGTACTTATGTCGGCATTGTGCCTTTTGTATTTAATTCCGATGCAATTTCTGTGTTTCATCGTCAACAAGAAGGTCCAAGGGATACAGTAAACATATAGTGAAGCATCGGAATCTAAAACTGGTCTCAAAGGAAATGTTCAAATCACAGTCAGTAAGAAGAGTCAGTCTTCTTGTACTTATGTCGGCATTGTGCCTTTTCTATTTAATTCCGATGCAATTTCTGTGTTTCGTCGTCAATAAGAATGTCTGGGGGATACAATAAACCTGAAGTGAAGCATTGGAATCTATATCTAGTGTCACAGGAAAGGTTCAAAAAATAGACAGTAAGAAGAGTCAGTCTTCTTGTACATGAGTCGGCATTGTGCATTTTGTATTTAATTCCGATGCAATTACTGTGTTTCGTCGTCAATAAGAATGTCCAATGGATACAATAAACGTGAAGTGAAGCATTGGAATCTATATCTAGTGTCATGGGAAAGGTTCAAAAAATAGACAGTAAGAAGAGTCAGTCTTCTTGTACTTATGTCTGTATTGTGCCTTTTCTATTTACTTCCGATGCAATTTCTGTGTTTCGTCATCAATCCGGAGGTCCAAGGGATACAGTAATCCTGAAGTGAAGCATCGGAATCTAAAACCGGTCTCACAGGAAAGGTTCAAAACATTGAGAGTAAGAAGAGCCATCATCAAGTATTTGAGTCGGCATTGTACCTTTTGTATTTAATCTCGATGCAATTTCTGTGTTTCATCGTCAATAAAAAGGTCAGAGGGATACAGTAAACCTGAAGTGAAGCTTCGGAATCTAAAACTAGTGTCACAGGAATGGTTCAAATCATAGACAGTAAGAAGAGTCAGTCTTCTTGTACTTAAGTCAGCATTGTGCCTTTTGTATCTAATTCCGATGCAATTTCCGTGTTTCATCGTCAATAAGAAGGTCCAAGGGATACAGAAAACTTGAAGTGAAGCATCGGAATCTATATCAAGTGTCACAGGAATGGTTCTAAACATAGACACGGAAGAGTCAGTCTTCTTGTACTTAAGTCGGCATTGTGAATTCTCTATTTAATTCCGATGCACTTTCTGTGTTTCATCATCAATAAGAATGTCCAAGGGATACAGTAAACATATAGTGAAACATCGGAATCTAAAACTGGTCTCACAGGAAATGTTCAAAACATAAACAGTAAGAAGAGTCAGTCTTCTTGTACTTAAGTCGACACTGTGCCGTCTGTATTTAAATCCGATGCAATTTCTGAGTTTCATCGTCAATAAGAATGTCAGAGGGATACAGTAAACCTGAAGTGAAGCATCGGAATCTATAAGTAGTGTCACAGGAATGGTTCAAAACATAGAAAGTAGGAAGAGTCAGTCTTCTTGTTTTAAGTTGGCATTGTGTCTTTTCTATTTAATTCCGATGCAATTTTTGTGTTTCGTCTTTAATAAGAATGTCCAAGGGATACAGTAAACCTGAAGTGAAGAATCGGAATCTATATCTAGTGTCACATTAAAAGATCAAAACATAGACAGGAAGAAGAGTCAATCTTCTTGTACATTAGACGGGATTATGCATTTTGTATTTAATTCCGATGCAATTACTGTGTTTCATCGTCAATAAGAAGGTCAGAGGGATACAGTAAACCTGAAGTGAAGCATCGGAATCTATAACTAGTGTCACAGGAATGGTTCAAAACATACACAGCAAGAAGAGTCAGTCTTCCTGTACTTATGTCGGTATTGTGCCTTTTCTATTTACTTCCGATCCAATTTCTGTGTTTCTTCGACAATATGGAGGTCCAAGGGATACAGTAATCCTGAAGTGAAGCATCGGAATCTAAAACCGGTCTCACAGGAAAGGTTCAAAACATAGAGAGTAAGAAGAGCCAGTCAGCTAGTATTTGATTCGGCATTGTACCTTTTGTATTTAATTCCGATGCAATTTCTGTGTTTCATCGTCAATAAGAAGGTCAGTGGGATACAGTAAACCTGAAGTGAAGCATCGGATTCTATAACTAGTGCCACAGGAATGGTTAATACATAGACAGTAGGAAGAGTCAGTCTTCTTGTACTTAAGTCGGCATTGTGCCTTATGTTTTTAATCTCGACTCAATTTCTGTGTTTCGTCGTCAATAAGAAGGTCCAAGGGATACAGTAAACCTGAAGTGAAGCATCGGAATCTATAACTAGTGTCAATGGGATTGCTGAAAACATAGACAGTAAGAAGAGTCAGTCTTCTTGCACTTAGGTCGGCATTGTACTTTTTGTATTTAATTCCAATTCAAATTCTGTGTTTCATCGTCAGTAAGAAGGTCCAAGGGATACATTAAACCTGAAGTGAAGCTTCGGAATCTATAACTAGTGTCACAGGAATGGTTCAAAACCTAGACAGTAAGAAGAGTCAGTCTTCTTGTACTTAAGTCGGCATTGTGCCTTTTGTATTTAATGACGATGCAATTTCTGTGTATCATCGTCCATAGGAGTGTCAGAGGGTTACAGTAAACCTGAAGTGAAGCATCGGAATCTATAACTAGTGTCACAGGAATGGTTCATAACATAGACATTTGGAAGAGCCAGTCTTCTTGTACTTAAGTTGGCATTGTGCCTTTTCTATTTAATTCCGATGCAATTTCTGTGTTTCATCGTCAAGAAGAGTGTCAGAGGGATACAGTAAACCTGATGTGAAGCATCGGAATCAATAGCTAGTGTCACAGGAATGGTTCAAAATATAGACAGTAGGAAGAGTCAGTCTTCTTGTACTTAAGTCGGCATTGTGCCTTTTGTATTTAATTCCGGTGCAATTTCTGTGTTTCAACGTCAATAAGAGTGTCAGAGGGATACAGTAAACCTGAAGTGAAGCATCGGAATCTATAACTAGTGTCTCAGGAATGGTTCAAAACATAGACACGGACGAGTCAGTCTTCCTGTTCTTAAGTCGGCATTGTGCGTCTTCTATTTAATTCCGATGCAATTTCTGTGTTTCGTCGTCAATAAGATGGGCGAAGGGATACAGTAAAAATGAAGTGAAGCATCGGAATCTTTAACTAGTGTCACAGAAAAGGTTCAAAACATACACTGTAAGAAGAGTCAGTCTTCTTGTATATAAGTCGGCATTGTGCCTTTTGTATTTAATTCCGATGCAATTTCTGTGTTTCATCGTCAATAAGAAGGTCAGAGGGATACAGAAAACCTGAAGTGAAGCTTCGGAATCTATAACTAGTGTCACAGGAATGGTTTAAAACATAGACAGTAAGAAGAGTGAGTCTTCTTGTACTTAAGTCGGCATTGTGCTTTTTGTATTTAATCCCGATTCAATTTCTGTGTTTCGTCGTCAATAAGAAGGTCCAGGGGATACTGAAAACCTGAAGTTAAGCATCGGAATCTATATCAAGTGTCACAGGAATGGTACTAAACATAGTCACGGAAGAGTCAGTCTTCTTGTACTTAAGTCGGCATTGTGCCTTTTCTATTTAATTCCGATGCACTTTCTGTGTTTCACCATCAATAAGAAGGTCCAAGGGATACAGTAAACATATAGTGAAGCATCGGAATCTAAAACTGGTCTCATTGGTAATGTTCACAACGTAGTCAGTAAGAAGAGTCAGTCTTCTTGTACTTAAGTCGGCACTGTGCCGTTGGTAATTGTTTCCGATGCAATTACTGTGTTTCATAGTCAATAACAAGGTGAGAGGGATACAGTAAACCTGAAGTGAAGCATCGGAATCTATAACTAGTGTCACAGGAATGGTTCGAAACATACACAGCAAGAAGAGTCAGTCTTTTTGTACTTATGTCGGTATTGTGCCTTTTCTATTTACTTCCGATGCAATTTCTGTGTTTCGGCGTCAATATGGAGGTCCAAAGGATGCAGTAATCCTGAAGTGAAGCATCGGAACCTAAAACCAGTCTCACAGGAAAGGTTCAAAACATAGAGAGTAAGAAGTGCCAGTCATCTAGTATTTGAGTCGGCATTGTACCTTTTGTATTTAATTCCGATGCAATTTCTGTGTTTCATCGTCAATAAGAAGGTCAGAGGGATACAGTATACCTGAAGTGAAGCATCGGAATCTATAACTAGTGCCACAGGAATGGTTAATACATAGACATTAGTAAGAGTCAGTCTTCTTGTACTTAAGTCGGCATTGTGCCTTTTGTATTTAATTCCGATGCCATTTCTGTGTTTCATCGTCGATAAGAAGGTCCAAGGGATACAGTGAACCTGAAGTGAAGCATCGGAATCTATAACTAGTGTCAATGGAATTGCTCAAAGCATAGACAGTAAGAAGAGTCAGTCTTCATGTACTTCAGTCGGCATTGTACTTTTTGTATTTAATTCCGATGCAAATTCTGTGTTTCATCGTCAATAAGAAATTCCAAGGGATACAGTAAACCTGAAGTGAAGCTTCGGAATCTATAACTAGTGTCACAGGAATGGTTCAAAACCTAGACAGTAAGAAGGGTCAGTCTTCTTGTACTTAAGTCGGCATTGTGCCTTTTGTATTTAATTACGATGCAATTTCTGTGTATCATCGTCAATAGGAGTGTCAGAGGGATACAGTAAACCTGAAGTGAAGCATCGGAATCTGTAACTTGTGTCACAGGAATGGTTCATAACATAGCCATTTGGAAGAGTCAGTATTCTTGTACTTACGTCGGCATTGTGCCTTTTGTATTTAATTCCGACGCAATTTCTGTGTTTCATCGTCAATAAGGGTGTCAGAGGTATACAGTAAACCTGATGTGAAGCATCGGAATCAATAAGTAGTGTCACAGGAATGGTTCAAAACATAGACAGTAAGAAGAGTCAGTCTTCTTGTACTTAAGTCGGCATTGTGCCTTTTGTATTTAATTCCGATGCAATTTCTGTGTTTCAACGTCAATAAGAGTGTCAGAGGGATACAGTAAACCTGAAGTGAAGCATCGGAATCTATAACTAGTGTCACAGGAATGGTTCAAAACATAGACAGTAGGAAGAGTCAGTCTTCTTGTTTTAAGTTGGCATTGTGCCTTTTCTATTTAATTCCGATGCAATTTTTGTGTTTCGTCTTTAATAAGAATGTCCAAGGGATACAGTAAACCTGAAGTGAAGAATCGGAATCTATATCTAGTGTCACATTAAAGGTTCAAAACATAGACAGGAAGAAGAGTCAGTCTTCTTGTACATTAGACGGGATTATGCATTTTGTATTTAGTTCCGATGCAATTAATGTGTTTCATCGTCAATAAGAAGGTCAGAGGGATACAGTAAACCTGAAGTGAAGCATCGGAATCTATAACTAGTGTCACAGGAATGGTTCAAAACATACACAGCAAGAAGAGTCAGACTTCTTGTACTTATGTCGGTATTGTCCTTTTTCTATTTACTTCCGATGCAATTTCTGTGTTTCGTCGTCAATATGGAGGACCAAGGGATACAGTAATCCTGAAGTTAAGCATCGGAATCTAAAACCGGTCTCACAGGAAAGGTTCAAAACATAGAGAGTAAGAAGAGCCAGTCATCTAGTATTTGAGTCAGCATGGTGCCTTATGTATTTAATC
Organism: Schistocerca serialis cubense; assembly: GCF_023864345.2. NCBI lineage: Eukaryota > Metazoa > Arthropoda > Insecta > Orthoptera > Acrididae > Schistocerca > Schistocerca serialis. Next base: position 53,455,347 of record NW_026047583.1, read on the forward strand.
CCGATTCAAATTCTGTGTTTCGTCGTCAATAAGAAGGTCCAAGGGATACAGTAAACCTGAAGTGAAGCATCGGAATCTATAACTAGTGTCAATGGGATTGCTGAAAACATAGACAGTAAGAAGAGTCAGTCTTCTTGTACTTAGGTCGGCATTGTACTTTTTGTATTTAATTCCAATTCAAATTCTGTGTTTTATCGTCAGTAAGAAGGTCCAAGGGATACAGTAAACCTGAAGTGAAGCTTCGGAATCTATAACTAGTGTCACAGGAATGGTTCAAAACCTAGACAGTAAGAAGAGTCAGTCTTCTTGTACTTATGTCGGCATTGTGCCTTTTGTATTTAATTACGATGCAATTTCTGTGTATCACCGTCAATAGGAGTGTCAGAGGGATACAGTAAACCTGAAGTGAAGCATCGGAATCTATAACTAGTGTGACAGGAATGGTTCATAACATAGACATTTGGAAGTGTCAGTCTTCTTGTACTTAAGTCGGCATTGTGCCTTTTCTATTTAATTCCGATGCAATTTCTGTGTTTCATTGTCAAGAAGAGTGTCAGAGGGATACAGTAAACCTGATGTGAAGCATCGGAATCAATAAGTAGTGTCACAGGAATGGTTCAAATCATAGACAGTAAGAAGAGTCAGTCTTCTTGTACTTAAGTCGGCATTGTGCCTTTTGTATTTAATTCCGATGCAATTTCTGTGTTTCAATGTCAATAAGAGTGTCAGAGGGATACAGTAAACCTGAAGTGAAGCATCGGAATCTATAACTAGTGTCACAGGAATGGTTCAAAACATAGACACGGACGAGTCAGTCTTCTTGTACTGAAGTCGGCATTGTGCCTCATCTATTTAATTCCGATGCAATTTCTGTATTCGTCGTCAATAAGATGGTCCAAGGGATACAGTAAAAATGAAGTGAAGCATCGGAATCTATAACTAGTGTCACAGAAAACGTTCAAAACATACACTGTAAGAAGAGTCAGTCTTCTTGTACATAAGTCGGCATTGTGCCTTTTGTATTTAATTCCGATGCAATTTCTGTGTTTCATCGTCAATAAGAAGGTCAGAAGGATACAGAAAACCTGAAGTGAAGCTTCGGAATCTATAACTAGTGTCACAGGAATGGTTTAAAGCATAGACAGTAAGAAGAGTGAGTCTTCTTGTACTTAAGTCGGCATTGTGCCGTTTGTATTTAATTCCGATGCAATCTCTGTGTTTCATCGTCAATAAGAAGGTCCAAGGGATACATAAAACCTGAAGTGAAGCATCGGAATCTGTATCAAGTGTCACAGGAATGGTTCTAAACATAGACACGGAAGAGTCAGTCTTCTTGTACTTAAGTCGGCATTGTGAATTCTCTATTTAATTCCGATGCACTTTCTGTGTTTCATCATCAATAAGAAGATCCAAGGGATACAGTAAACATATAGTGAAGCATCGGAATCTAAAACTGGTCTCACAGGAAATGTTCAAAACATAATCAGTAAGAAGAGTCAGTCTTCTTGTACTTAAGTCGACACTGTGCCGTCTGTATTTAAATCCGATGCAATTTCTGAGTTTCATCGTCAATAAGAATGTCAGAGGGATACAGTAAACCTGAAGTGAAGCATCGGTATCTATAAGTAGTGTCACAGGAATGGTTCAAAACATAGACAGTAGGAAGAGTCAGTCTTCTTGTTTTAAGTTGGCATTGTGCCTTTTCTATTTAATTCCGATGCAATTTCTGTGTTTCGTCTTTAATAAGAATGTCCAAGGGATACAGTAAACCTGAAGTGAAGATCCGGAATCTATATCTAGTGTCACATTAAAGGTTCAAAACATAGACAGGAAGAAGAGTCAGTCTTCTTGTACATTGGACGGGATTATGCATTTTGTATTTAATTCCGATGCAATTACTGTGTTTCATCGTCAATAAGAAGGTCAGAGGGATACAGTAAACCTGAAGTGAAGCATCGGAATCTATAACTAGTGTCACAGGAATGGTTCAAAACATACACAGCAAGAAGAGTCAGTCTTCTTGTACTTATGTCGGTATTGTCCTTTTTCTATTTACTTCCGATGCAATTTCTGTGTTTCGTCGTCAATATGGAGGTCCAAGGGATACAGTAATCCTGAAGTGAAGCATCGGAATCTAAAACCGGTCTCACAGGAAAGGTTTAAAACATAGAGAGTAAGAAGAGCCAGTCATCTAGTATTTGAGTCGGCATTGTACCTTTTGTATTTAATTCCGATGCAATTTCTATGTTTCATCGTCAATAAGAAGGTCAGTGGGATACAGTAAACCTGAAGTGAAGCATCGGATTCTATAACTAGTGCCACAGGAATGGTTAATACATAGACAGTAGGTAGAGTCAGTCTTCTTGTACTTAAGTCGGCATTGTGCCTTTTGTATTTAATTACGATGCAATTTCTGTGTATCATCGTCAATAGGAGTGTCAGAGGGATACAGTAAACCTGAAGTGTAGCATCGGAATCTATAACTAGTGTCACAGGAATGGTTCATAACATAGACATTTGGAAGTGTCAGTCTTCTTGTACTTAAGTCGGCATTGTGCCTTTTCTATTTAATTGTGATGCAATTTCTGTTTTTCATCGTCAAGAAGAGTGTCAGAGGGATACAGTAAACCTGATGTGAAGCATCGGAATCAATAGCTAGTGTCACAGGAATGGTTCAAAACATAGACAGTAGGAAGAGTCATTCTTCTTGTACTTAAGTCGGCATTGTGCCTTTTGTATTTAATTCCGATGCAATTTCGGTGTTTCATCGTCAAGAAGAGTGTCAGAGGGATACAGTAAACCTGATGTGTAGCATCGGAATCAATAGCTAGTGTCACAGGAATGGTTCAAAACATAGACAGTAGGAAGAGTCAGTCTTCTTGTACTTAAGTCGGCATTGTGCCTCTTCTATTTAATTCCGATGCAATTTCTGTATTCGTCGTCAATAAGATGGTCCAAGGGATACAGTAAAAATGAAGTGAAGCATCGGAATCTACAACTAGTGTCACAGAAAACGTTCAAAACACACACTGTAAGAAGAGTCAGTCTTCTTGTACATAAGTCGGCATTGTGCCTTTTGTATTTAATTCCGATGCAATTTCTGTGTTTCATCGTCAATAAGAAGGTCAGAGGGATACAGAAAACCTGAAGTGAAGCTTCGGAATCTATAACTAGTGTCACAGGAATGGTTTAAAGCATAGACAGTAAGAAGAGTGAGTCTTCTTGTACTTAAGTCGGCATTGTGCTTTTTGTATTTAATCCCGATTCAATTTCTGTGTTTCGTCGTCAATAAGAAGGTCCAAGGCATACTGAAAACCTGAAGTTAAGCATCGGAATCTATATCAAGTGTCACAGGAATGGTTCTAAACATAGTCACGGAAGAGTCAGTCTTCTTGTACTTAAGTCGGCATTGTGAATTCTCTATTTAATTTCGATGCACTTTCTGTGTTTCATCATCAATAAGAAGGTCCAAGGGATACAGTAAACATATAGTGAAGCATCGGAATCTAAAACTGGTCTCATAGGAAATGTTCACAACGTAGTCAGTAAGAAGAGTCAGTCTTCTTGTACTTAAGTCGGCACTGTGCCGTTTGTATTTAATTCCCATGCAATCTCTGTGTTTCATCGTCAATAAGAAGGTCCAAGGGATACAGAAAACCTGAAGTGAAGCATCGGAATCTGTATCAAGTGTCACAGGAATGGTTCTAAACATAGACACGGAAGAGTCAGTCTCCTTGTACTTAAGTCGGCATTGTGAATTCTCTATTTAATTCCGATGCACTTTCTGTGTTTCATCATCAATAAGAAGGTCCAAGGGATACAGTAAACATATAGTGAAGCATCGGAATCTAAAACTGGTCTCACAGGAAATGTTCGAAACATAAACAGTAAGAAGAGTCAGTCTTCTTGTACTTAAGTCGACACTGTGCCGTCTGTATTTAAATCCGATGCAATTTCTGAGTTTCATCGTCAATAAGAATGTCAGAGGGATACAGTAAACCTGAAGTGAAGCATCGGAATCAATAAGTAGTGTCACAGGAATGGTTCAAAACATAGACAGTAGGAAGAGTCAGTCTTCTTGTTTTAAGTTGGCATTGTGCCTTTTCTATTTAATTCCGATGCAATTTTTGTGTTTCGTCTTTAATAAGAATGTCCAACGGATACAGTAAACCTGAAGTGAAGAATCGGAATCTATATCTAGTGTCACATTAAAGGTTCAAAACATAGACAGGAAGAAGAGTCAGTCTTCTTGTACATTAGACGGGATTATGCATTTTGTATTTAATTCCGATGCAATTACTGTGTTTCATCGTCAATAAGAAGGTCAGAGGGATACAGTAAACCTGAAGTGAAGCATCGGAATCTATAACTAGTGTCACAGGAATGGTTCAAAACATACACAGCAAGAAGAGTCAGTCTTCTTGTACTTATGTCGGTATTGTCCTTTTTCTATTTACTTCCAATGCAATTTCTGTGTTTCGTCGTCAATATGGAGGTCCAAGGGATACAGTAATCCTGAAGTGAAGCATCGGAATCTAAAACCGGTCTCACAGGAAAGGTTCAAAACATAGAGGGTAAGAAGAGCCAGTCATCTAGTATTTGAGTCGGCATTGTACCTTTTGTATTTAATTCCGATGCAATTTCTGTGTTTCATCGTCAATAAGAAGGTCAGTTTGATACAGTAAACCTGAAGTGAAGCATCGGATTCTATAACTAGTGCCACAGGAATGGTTAATACATAGACAGTAGGAAGAGTCAGTCTTCTTGTACTTAGGTCGGCATTGTACTTTTTGTATTTAATTCCAATTCAAATTCTGTGCTTTATCGTCAGTAAGAAGGTCCAAGGGATACAGTAAACCTGAAGTGAAGCTTCGGAATCTATAACTAGTGTCACAGGAATGGTTCAAAACCTAGACAGTAAGAAGAGTCAGTCTTCTTGTACTTAAGTCGGCATTGTGCCTTTTGTATTTAATTACGATGCTATTTCTGTGTATCATCGTCAATAGGAGTGTCAGAGGGATACAGTAAACCTGAAGTGAAGCATCGGAATCTTTAACTAGTGTCACAGGAATGGTTCATAACATAGACATTTGGAAGAGTCAGTCTTCTTGTACTTAAGTCGGCGTTGTGCCTTTTCTATTTAATTCCGATGCAATTTCTGTGTTTCATCGTCAATAAGAAGGTCAGAGGGATACAGAAAACCTGAAGTGATGCTTCGGAATCTATAACTAGTGTCACAGGAATGGTTTAAAACATAGACAGTAAGAAGAGTGAGTCTTCTTGTACTTAAGTCGGCATTGTGCCTTTTGTATTTAATCCCGATTCAATTTCTGTGTTTCGTCGTCAATAAGGAGGTCCAGGGGATACTGAAAACCTGAAGTTAAGCATCGGAATCTATATCAAGTGTCACAGGAATGGTTCTAAACATAGTCACGGAAGAGTCAGTCTTCTTGTACTTCAGTCGGCATTGTGAATTCTCTATTTAATTCCGATGCACTTTCTGTGTTTCACCATCAATAAGAAGGTCCAAGGGATACAGTAAACATATAGTGAAGCATCGGAATCTAAAACTGGTCTCATAGGAAATGTTCACAACGTAGTCAGTAAGAAGAGTCAGTCTTCTTGTACTTAAGTCGGCACTGTGCCGTTTGTATTTAATTCCGATGCAATTTCTGTGTTTCATCGTCAATAAGAATGTCAGACGGATACAGTAAACCTGAAGTGAAGCATCGGAATCTATAAGTAGTGTCACAGGAATGGTTAAAACATAGACAGTAGGATGAATCAGTCTTCTTGTTTTAAGTCGGCATTGTGCTTTTTCTATTTAATTCCGATGCAATTTCTGTGTTTCGTCGTCAATAAGAATGTCCAAGGGATACAGTAAACCTGAAGTGAAGAATCGGAATCTGTATCTAGTTAAACAGGAAAGGTTCAAAGCATAGACAGGAAGAAGAGTCAGTCTTCTTGTACATGAGACGGAATTGTGCATTTTGTATTTAATTCCGATGCAATTACTGTGTTTCATCGTCAATAACAAGGTGAGAGGGATACATTAAACCTGAAGCGAAGCATCGGAATGTATAACTAGTGTCACAGGAATGGTTCAAAACATACACAGCAAGAAGTGTTAGTCTTTTTGTACTTATGTCGGTATTGTGCCTTTTCTATTTACTTCCGATGCAATTTCTGTGTTTCGTCGTCAATATGGAGGTCCAAGGGATGCAGTAATCCTGAAGTGAAGCATCGGAATCTAAAACCAGTCTCACAGGAAAGGTTCAAAACATAGAGAGTAAGAAGAGCCAGTCATCTAGTATTTGAGTCGGCATTGTACCTTTTGTATTTAATTCCGATGCAATTTCTGTGTTTCATCGTCAATACGAAGGTCAGAGGGATACAGTAAACCTGAAGTGAAGCATCGGAATCTATAACTAGTGCCACAGGAATGGTTAATACATAGACATTAGTAAGAGTCAGTCTTCTTGTACTTAAGTCGGCATTGTGCCTTTTGTATTTAATTCCGATGCTATTTCTGTGTTTCATCGTCGATAAGAAGTTCCAAGGGATACAGTGAACCTGAAGTGAAGCATCGTTATCTATAAGTAGTGTCAATGGAATTGCTCAAAACATAGACAGTAAGAAGAGTCAGTCTTCTTGTACTTCAGTCGGCATTGTACTTTTTGTATTTAATTCCGATGCAAATTCTGTGTTTCATCGTCAATAAGAAATTCCAAGGGATACAGTAAACCTGAAGTGAAGCTTCGGAATCTATAACTAGTGTCACAGGAATGGTTCAAAACCTAGACAGTAAGAAGAGTCAGTCTTCTTGTACTTAAGTCGGCATTGTGCCTTTTGTATTTAATTACGATGCAATTTCTGTGTATCATCGTCAATAGGAGTGTCAGAGGGATACAGTAAACCTGAAGTGTAGCATCGGAATCTATAACTAGTGTCACAGGAATGGTTCATAACATAGACATTTGGAAGTGTCAGTCTTCTTGTACTTAAGTCGGCATTGTGCCTTTTCTATTTAATTCCGATGCAATTTCTGTTTTTCATCGTCAAGAAGAGTGTCAGAGGGATACAGTAAACCTGATGTGAAGCATCGGAATCAATAGCTAGTGTCACAGGAATGGTTCAAAACATAGACAGTAGGAAGAGTCAGTCTTCTTGTACTTAAGGCGGCATTGTGCCTTTTGTATTTAATTCCGATGCAATTTCTGTGTTTCATCGTCAAGAAGAGTGTCAGAGGGATACAGTAAACCTGATGTGTAGCATCGGAATCAATAGCTAGTGTCACAGGAATGGTTCAAAACATAGACAGTAGGAAGAGTCAGTCTTCTTGTACTTAAGTCGGCATTGTGCCTCTTCTATTTAATTCCGATGCAATTTCTGTATTCGTCGTCAATAAGATGGTCCAAGGGATACAGTAAAAATGAAGTGAAGCATCGGAATCTATAACTAGTGTCACAGAAAACGTTCAAAACATACACTGTAAGAAGAGTCAGTCTTCTTGTACATAAGTCGGCATTGTGCCTTTTGTATTTAATTCCGATGCAATTTCTGTGTTTCATCGTCAATAAGAAGGTCAGAGGGATACAGAAAACCTGAAGTGAAGCTTCGGAATCTATAACTAGTGTCACAGGAATGGTTTAAAGCATAGACAGTAAGAAGAGTGAGTCTTCTTGTACTTAAGTCGGCATTGTGCTTTTTGTATTTAATCCCGATTCAATTTCTGTGTTTCGTCGTCAATAAGAAGGTCCAAGACATACTGAAAACCTGAAGTTAAGCATCGGAATCTATATCAAGTGTCACAGGAATGGTTCTAAACATAGACACGGAAGAGTCAGTCTTCTTGTACTTAAGTCGGCATTGTGAATTCTCTGTTTAATTTCGATGCACTTTCTGTGTTTCATCATCAATAAGAAGGTCCAAGGGATACAGTAAACATATAGTGAAGCATCGGAATCTAAAACTGGTCTCATAGGAAATGTTCACAACGTAGTCAGTAAGAAGAGTCAGTCTTCTTGTACTTAAGTCGGCACTGTGCCGTTTGTATTTAATTCCGATGCAATCTCTGTGTTTCATCGTCAACAAGAAGGTCCAAGGGATACAGAAAACCTGAAGTGAAGCATCGGAATCTGTATCAAGTGTCACAGGAATGGTTCTAAACATAGACACGGAAGAGTCAGTCTCCTTGTACTTAAGTCGGAATTGTGAATTCTCTATTTAATTCCGATGCACTTTCTGTGTTTCATCATCAATAAGAAGGTCCAAGGGATACAGTAAACATATAGTGAAGCATCGGAATCTAAAACTGGTCTCACAGGAAATGTTCAAAACATAACAGTAAGAAGAGTCAGTCATCTTGTACTTAAGTCGACACTGTGCCGTCTGTATTTAAATCCGATGCAATTTCTGAGTTTCATCGTCAATAAGAATGTCAGAGGGATACAGTAAACCTGAAGTGAAGCATCGGAATCTATAAGTAGTGTCACAGGAATGGTTCAAAGCATAGACAGTAGGAAGAGTCAGTCTTCTTGTTTTAAGTTGGCATTGTGCCTTTTCTATTTAATTCCGATGCAATTTTTGTGTTTCGTCTTTAATAAGAATGTCCAACGGATACAGTAAAACTGAAGTGAAGAATCGGAATCTATATCTAGTGTCACATTAAAGGTTCAAAACATAGACAGGAAGAAGAGTCAGTCTTCTTGTACATTAGACGGGATTATGCATTTTGTATTTAATTCCGATGCAATTACTGTGTTTCATCGTCAATAAGAAGGTCAGAGGGATACAGTAAACCTGAAGTGAAGCATCGGAATCTATAACTAGTGTCACAGGAATGGTTCAAAACATACACAGCAAGAAGAGTCAGTCTTCTTGTACATATGTCGGTATTGTCCTTTTTCTATTTACTTCCGATGCAATTTCTGTGTTTCGTCGTCAATATGGAGGTCCAAGGGATACAGTAATCCTGAAGTGAAGCATCGGAATCTAAAACCGGTCTCACAGGAAAGGTTCAAAACATAGAGGGTAAGAAGAGCCAGTCATCTAGTATTTGAGTCGGCATTGTACCTTTTGTATTTAATCCCGATGCAATTTCTGTGTTTCATCGTCAATAAGAAGGTCAGTGTTATACAGTAAACCTGAAGTGAAGCATCGGATTCTATAACTAGTGCCACAGGAATGGTTAATACATAGACAGTAGGAAGAGTCAGTCTTCTTGTACTTAGGTCGGCATTGTACTTTTTGTATTTAATTCCAATTCAAATTCTGTGCTTTATCGTCAGTAAGAAGGTCCAAGGGATACAGTAAACCTGAAGTGAAGCTTCGGAATCTATAACTAGTGTCACAGGAATGGTTCAAAACCTAGACAGTAAGAAGAGTCAGTCTTCTTGTACTTAAGTCGGCATTGTGCCTTTTGTATTTAAATTCGATGCTATTTCTGTGTATCATCGTCAATAGGAGTGTCAGAGGGATACAGTAAACCTGAAGTGTAGCATCGGAATCTATAACTAGTGTCACAAGAATAGTTCATATCATAGACATTTGGAAGAGTCAGTCTTCTTGTACTTAAGTCGGCATTGTGCCTTTTGTATTTAATTCCGACGCAATTTCTGTGTTTCATCGTCAATAAGGGTGTCAGAGGTATACAGTAAACCTGATGTGAAGCATCGGAATCAATAAGTAGTGTCACAGGAATGGTTCAAACATAGACAGTAAGAAGAGTCAGTCTTCTTGTACTTAAGTCGGCATTGTGCCTTTTGTATTTAATTCCGATGCAATTTCTGTGTTTCAACGTCAATAAGAGTGTCAGAGGGATACAGTAAACCTGAAGTGAAGCATCGGAAACTATAACTAGTGTCACAGGAATGGTTCAAAACATAGACACGGTCGAGTCAGTCTTCTTGTACTTAAGTCGGCATTGTGCCTCTTCTATTTAATTCCGATGCAATTTCTGTATTCGTCGTCAATAAGATGGTCCAACGGATACAGTAAAAATGAAGTGAAGCATCGGAATCTATAACTAGTGTAGCAGAAAAGGTTCAAAACATACACTGTAAGAAGAGTCAGTCTTCTTGTACATAAGTCGGCATTGTGCCTTTTGTATTTAATTCCGATGCAATTTATGTGTTTCATCGTCAATAAGAAGGTCAGAGGGATACAGAAAACCTGAAGTGAAGCTTCGGAATCTATAACTAGTGTCACAGGAATGGTTTAAAGCATAGACAGTAAGAAGAGTGAGTCTTCTTGTACTTAAGTCGGCATTGTGCTTTTTGTATTTAATCCCGATTCAATTTCTGTGTTTCGTCGTCAATACGAAGGTCCAAGGCATACTGAAAACCTGAAGTTAAGCATCGGAATCTATATCAAGTGTCACAGGAATGGTTCTAAACATAGACACGGAAGAGTCAGTCTTCTTGTACTTAAGTCGGCATTGTGAATTCTCTATTTAATTTCGATGCACTTTCTGTGTTTCATTATCAATAAGAAGGTCCAAGGGATACAGTAAACATATAGTGAAGCATCGGAATCTAAAACTGGACTCATAGGAAATGTTCACAACGTAGTCAGTAAGAAGAGTCAGTCTTCTTGTACTTAAGTCGGCACTGTGCCGTTTGTATTTAATTCCGATGCAATCTCTGGGTTTCATCGTCAATAAGAACGTCAGACGGATACAGTAAACCTGAAGTGAAGTATCGGAATCTATAACTAGTGTCACAGGAATGGTTCAAAACAAAGACAGTTGGAAGAGTCAGTCTTCTTGTACTTACGTCGGCATTGTGCCTTTTCTATTTAATTCCGATACAATTTCTGTGTTTCGTCGTCAATAAGAAGGTCCATGGGATACAGTAAACCTGAAGTGAAGCATCGGAATCTATATCTAGTGTCACAGGAAAGGTTCAAAACATAGACAGTAAGAAGAGTCAGTCTTCTTGTACATGAGTCGGCATTGTGCCTTTTGTATTTAATTCCGATGCAATTACTGTGTTTCATCGTCAACAAGAAGGTCAGAGGAATACAGTAAACCTGAAGTGAAGCAACGGAATCTATAACTAGTGTCACAGGAATGGTTTAAAACATACACAGCAAGAAGAGTCAGTCTTCTTGTACTTGAGTCGGCATTGTGCCTTTTGTTTGTAATTCCGATGCAATTTCTGTGTTTCATCGTCAACAAGAAGGTCCAAGGGATACAGTAAACATATAGTAAAGCATCCGAATTTAAAACTGGTCTCACAGGAAATGTTCAAATCATAGTCAGTAAGAAGAGTCAGTCTTCTTGTACTTATGTCGGCATTGTGCCTTTTCTATTTAATTCCGATGCAATTTCTGTGTTTCGTCGTCAATACGGAGGTCCAAGCGATACACTAAACCTAAAGTGAAGCATCGGAATCTATATCCAGTGTCACAGGAATGGTTAAAACATAAACAGTAGGAAGAGTGAGTCTTCTTGTACTTACGTCGGCATTGTGCCTTTTGTATTTAATCCCGATTCAATTTCTGTGTTTCGTCGTCAATAAGAAGGTCCAAGGGATACAGTAAACCTGAAGTGAAGCATCGGAATCTATAACTAGTGTCACAGGAATAGTTCAAAGCACACACAACAAGAAGAGTCAGTCTTCTTGTACTTAAGTCGGCATTGTGCCTTTTGTATTTAATTGCGATGCTATTTCTGTGTTACATCGTCGATAAGAAGGTCCAATGCATACTTTAAACATATAGTAAAACATCGGAATCTAAAACTGGTCTCACAGGAAATGTTCAAATCATAGTCAGTAAGAAGAGTCAGTCTTCTTATACTTAAGTCGGCATTGTGCCTTTTGTATTTAATTCCGATGCACTTTCTGTGTTTCATCATCAATAAGAAGGTCCAAGGGATACAGTAAACATATAGTGAAGCATCGGAATCTGAAACTGGTCTCACAGGAAATGTTTACAACATAGTCAGTAAGAAGAGTCATTAATCTTGTACTTAAGTCGCCACTGTGCCGTTTGTATTTAATTCCGATAAAATTTCTGTGTTTGATCGTCAATAAGAATGTCAGATGGTTACAGTAAACCTGAAGTGATGCATCGGAATCTATAACTAGTGTCACAGGAATGGTTCAAAACATAGACAGTAGGAAGAGTCAGTCTTCTTGTACTTAAGTCGGCATTGTGCGTTTTCTATTTAATTCCGATACAATTACTGTGTTTCGTCGTCATTAAGAATGTCCAAGGGATACAGTAAACCTGAAGTGAAGCATCGGAATCTATATCTAGTGTCACAGGAATGGTTCAATACATAGACAGTCTTCTTGTACATAAGTCGGCATTGTGCATTTTGTATTTAATTCCGATGCAATTACTGCGTTTCATCGTCAATAAGAAGGTCAGAGGGATACAGTAAAGCTGAAGTGAAACATCGGAATCTATAGCTAGTGTCACAGGAATAGTTCAAAGCATACACAACAAGAAGAGTCAGTCTTTTCTTACTAATGTCGGTTTTGTGCCTTTTCTATTTACTTCCGATGCAATTTCTGTGTTTCGTCGTCAATATGGAGGTCCAAGGGATGCAGTAATCCTGAAGTGAAGCATCGGAATCTAAAACCAGTCTCACAGGAAAGGTTCAAAACATAGAGAGTAAGAAGAGCCAGTCATCTAGTATTTGAGTCGGCATTGTACCTTTTGTATTTAATTCCGATGCAATTTCTGTGTTTCATCGTCAATACGAAGGTCAGAGGGATACAGTAAACCTGAACTGAAGCATCGGAATCTATAACTAGTGCCACAGGAATGGTTAATACATAGACATTAGTAAGAGTCAGTCTTCTTGTAATTAAGTCGGCATTGTGCCTTTTGTATTTAATTCCGATGCTATTTCTGTGTTTCATCGTCGATAAGAAGGTCCAAGGGATACAGTGAACCTGAAGTGAAGCATCGGAATCTATAACTAGTATCAATGGAATTGCTCAAAACATAGATAGTAAGAAGAGTCAGTGTTCTTGTACTTCAGTCGGCATTGTACTTTTTGTATTTAATTCCGATGCAAATTCTGTGTTTCATCGTCAATAAGAAATTCCAAGGGATACAGTAAACCTGAAGTGAAGCTTCGGAATCTATAACTAGTGTCACAGGAATGGTTCAAAACCTAGACAGTAAGAAGAGTCAGTCTTCTTGTACTTAAGTCGGCATTGTGCCTTTTGTATTTAATTACGATGCAATTTCTGTGTATCATCGTCAATAGGAGTGTCAGAGGGATACAGTAAACCTGAAGTGAAGCATCGGAATCTATAACTAGTGTCACAAGAATGGTTCATATCATAGACATTTGGAAGAGTCAGTCTTCTTGTACTTAAGTCGGCATTGTGCCTTTTGTATTTAATTCCGACGCAATTTCTGTGTTTCATCGTCAATAAGGGTGTCAGAGGTATACAGTAAACCTGATGTGAAGCATCGGAATCAATAAGTAGTGTCACAGGAATGGTTCAAAACATAGACAGTAAGAAGAGTCAGTTTCTTGTACTTAAGTCGGCATTGTGCCTTTTGTATTTAAGTCCGATGCAATTTCTGTGATTCAACGTCAATAAGAGTGTCAGAGGGATACAGTGAACCTGAAGTGAAGCATCGGAAACTATAACTAGTGTCACAGGAATGGTTCAAAACATAGACACGGACGAGTCAGTCTTCTTGTACTTAAGTCGGCATTGTGCCTTTTGTATTTAATTCCGATGCAATTTCTGTGTTTCATCGTCAATAAGAGTGTCAGAGGGATACAGTAAACCTGAAGTGTAGCATCGGAATCTATAACTAGGGTCACAGGAATGGTTCAAATCATAGACAGTAGGAAGAGTCAGTCTTCCTGTACTTAAGTCGGCATTGTGCCTTTTGTATTTAATTCCGATGCAATTTCTGTGTTTCATCGTCAATAAGAAGGTCCAAGGGATACAGTAAACCTGGTGTGAAGCATCTGAATCTATAACTAGTGTCACAGGAATGAATTAAAACATAGTCAGTAAGAAGAGTCAGTCTTCTTGTACCAAAGTCGGCAATGTGCCTTTTGTGTTTAGTTCCGATGCAATTTCAGTGTTTCATCGTCATTAAGAGGGTCCAAGCGATACAGTAAACCAAGAGTGAAGCATCGGAATCTATTACTAGTGTCACAGGAATGGTTCAAAACATAGACAGTAAGAAGAGTCAGACTTTTTGTACTTAATTCGGCATTGTGCATTTTGTATTTAATTCTGACGCATTTTCTGTGTTTCATCGTCAATAAGACCGTCAGAGGGATACAGTACATCTGAAGTGAAGCATCGGAATCTATAACTAGTGTCACAGGAATGGTTCAAAACATAGTCAAAATGAAGAGACAGTCTTCTTGTACTTAAGTCGGCATTGAGCAATTTGTATTTAATTCCGATGCAATTACTGTGTTTCATCGTCAATAAGGTCAGAGGAATACAGTAAACCTGAAGTAAAGCATCGGAATCTATAACTAGTGTCACAGGAATGGTTCAAAACATACACAGCAAGAAGAGTCAGTCATCTTGTACTTAAGTCGGCATTTTGCCTTTTGTATGTAATTCCGATGCAATTTCTGTGTTTCATGGTCAACAAGAAGGTCCAAGGGATACAGCAAACATATAGTGAAGCAACGGAATCTAAAACTGGTCTCACAGGAAATGTTCAAATCATAGTCAGTAAGAAGAGTCAGTCTTCTTGTACTTATGTCGGAATTGTGCCCTTTCTATTTAATTCCGATGCAATTTCAGTGTTACATCGTCAATAAGGAGGTCCAAGGGATACAGTTATCCTGAAGTGAAGCATCGGAATCTAAAACCGGTCTCACAGGAAAGGTTCAAAACATAGAGAGTAAGAAGAGCCAGTCATCTCGTATTTGAGTCGGCATTGTGCCTTTTGTAAGTAGTTCAGATGCGATTTCTGTTTTTCATCTTCGATAAGAAGGTCCGAATTATACAGTAATCCTGAAGTGAAGCTTCGGAATCAATAACTAGTGTCACAAGATTGGTTCAAAACATAGACAGTAAGAAGAGTGAGTCTTCTTGTACTTAAGTCGACATTGAGCCTTTTGTATTTCTTTCCGATGCAATTTCTGTGTTTCATCGTCAATAAGGGTGTCAGAGGGATACAGTAAACCTGAAGTGAAGCATCGGAATCTATAACTAGTGTCACAGGAATGGTTCAAAACATAGACATTAGGAAGAGTCAGTCTTCTTGTACCTAAGTCGGCATTCTGCCTTTTGTATTTAATTCCGATGCAATTTCTGTGTTTCATCGTGAATAAGAGTGTCAGAGGGATACAGTAAACCTGAAGTGAAGCATCGGAATCTATAACTAGTGTCACAGGAATGGTTCAAAGCATAGACATTTGGAAGAGTCAGTCTTCTTGTACTTAAGTCGGCATTGTGCCTTTTGTATTTAATTCCGATGCAATTTCTGTGTTTCATCGTCAATAAGAGTGTCAGAGGGATACAGTAAACCTGAAGTGAAGCATCGGAATCTGTAACTAGTGTCACAGGAATGGTTCAAATCACAGACACGGACGAGTCAGGCTTCTTGTACTTAAGTCGGCATTGTGCCTCTTCTATTTAATTCCGATGCAATTTCTGTGTTTCGTCGTCAATAAGATGGTCCGAGGGATACAGTGAACCTGAAGTGAAGCATCGGAATCTATAACTAGTGTCACAGGAATGGTTCAAAACATACACAGCAAGAAGAGTCAGTCATGTTGTACTTAGGTCGGCATTGTGCCATTTGTATTTAATTCCGATGCAATTTCTGTGTTTCATCGTCAATAACAAGGTCCAAGGGATACAGTAAACCTGAAGTGAAGCATCGGAATCTATAACTAGTGTCACAGTAATGGTTCAAAACATAGACAGTAAGAAGAGTCAGTCTTCTTG
Source organism: Schistocerca serialis cubense (assembly GCF_023864345.2). Lineage (NCBI taxonomy): Eukaryota > Metazoa > Arthropoda > Insecta > Orthoptera > Acrididae > Schistocerca > Schistocerca serialis. The sequence goes on from NW_026047583.1 coordinate 53,471,252, forward strand.
TACTGAAGTCGGCATTGTGCCTTTTGTATTTAATTCCGATGCAATTTCTGTGTTTCTTCGTCAATAAGAAGGTCCAAGGGATACAGCAAACATATAGTGAAGCATCGGAATCTAAAACTGGTCTCACAGGAAATGTTCAAATCATAGGCAGTAAGAAGAGTCACTCTTCTTATACTTAAGTCGGCATTGTGCCTTTTGTATTTAATTCCGATGCACTTTCTGTGTTTCATCATCAATAAGAAGGTCCAAGGGATATAGTAAACATATAGTGAAGCATCGGCATCAAAAACTGGTCTCATAGGAAATGTTCACAACATAGTCAGTAAGAAGAGTCAGTCTTCTTGTACTTAAGTCGGCACTTTGTTGTTTGTATTTAATTCCGATGCAATTTCTGTGTTTCATCGTCAATAAGAATGTCAGAGGGATACAGTAAACCTGAAGGGAAGCATTGGAATCTATAACTAGTGTCACAGGAATGGTTCAAAGCATAGACAGTAGGAAGAGTCAGTCTTCTAGTACTTAAGTCGGCATTGTGCCTTTTCTATTTAATTCCGATGCAATTTCTGTGTTTCGTCGTCAATAAGAAGGTCCAAGGGATACAGTAAACCTGAAGTGAAGCGTCGGAATCTGTATATAGTGTCACAGGAAAGGTTCAAAACATAGACAGTAAGAAAAGTCAGTCTTCTTGTACATGAGTCGGCATTGTGCATTTTGTATTTAATTCCGATGCAATTACTGTGTTTCATCGTCAATAAGAATGTCAGAGGAATACAGTAAACCTGAAGTGAGGCATCGGAATCTATAACTAGTGTCACAGGAATGCTTCAAAACATACACAGCAAGAAGAGTCAACCTTCTTGTACTTAAGTCGGCATTGTGCCTTTTGTATGTTATTACGATGCAATTTCTGTGTTTCATCGTCAACTAGAAGGTCCAAGGGATACTGTAAACATATAGTGAAGCATCGGAATCTAAAACTGGTCTCACAGGAAATGTTCAAATCATAGTCAGTAAGAAGAGTCAGTATTCTTGTACTTATGTCGGCCTTGTGCCTTTTCTATTTAATTCCAATGCCATTTTTTGTGTTTCGTCGTCAATAAGGAGGTCCAAGGGATACAGTATTCCTGAAGTGAAGCATTGGAATCTAAAACCGGTCTCACAGGAAAGGTTCAAAACATAGAGAGTAAGAAGAGCCAGTCATCTTATATTTGAGTCGGCATTGTGCCTTTTGTATTTATTTAAGATGCAATTTCTGTGTTTCAACGTCAATAAGAAGGTCCAAAGGATACAGTGAACCTGAAGTGAAGCATCGGAATCTATAACTAGTGTCAATGGAATTGCTCAAAACATAGACAGTAGGAAGAGTCAGTCATCTTGTACTTTAGTCGGCTTTGTACCTTTTGTATTTAATTCCGATGCAAATTCTGTGTTTCATCGTCAATAAGAAGGTCCAAAGGATACAGTAAACCTGAAGTGAAGCATCGGAAACTATAACTAGAGCCACAGGAATGGTTCAAACCATAGACAGTTGGAAGAGTCAGTCTTCTTGTACTTAAGTCGGCATTGTGCCTTTTCTATTTAATTCCGATGCTATTTCAGTGTTTCGTCGTCAATAAGAAGGTAAGAGGAATACAATAAACCTGAAGTGAAGCATCGGAATCTATATCTAGTGTCACAGGAACGGTTCAAAACATACACAGTAAGAAGAGTCAGTCTTCTTGTACATGAGTCGGCATTATGAATTTTGTATTTAATTCCGATGCAATTACTGTGTTTCATCGTATATAAGAAGGTCAAAGGGATACAGTAAACTTGAAGTGAAGCATCGGAACCTATAACTAGTGTCACAGGAATGGTTTAAAACATACACAGCAAGAAGAGTCAGTCATCTTGTACTTAAGTCGGCATTGTGCCATTTGTATTTAATTCCGATGCAATTTCTGTGTTTCATCGTCAAAAAAAAAGGTCCAAGGGATACAGTAAACATATAGTGAAGCATCGGAATCTAAAACTGGTCTCACAGGAAATGTTCAAATCATAGTCAGTAAGAAGAGTCAGTCTTCTTGTACTTATGTCGGCATTGTGCCTATTCTGTTTAATTCCGATGCAATTTCTGTGTTTCGTCGTCATTAAGAAGTGCCAAGGGATACAGTAAACCTGAAATGATGCATCGGAATCTATAACTAGTGTCACAAAAGTGGGTCAAATCATTGACAGTAAGAGGTGTCAGTCTTCTTGTACTTAAGTCTGCATTGTGCCTTTTGTATTTATTCCGATGCAATTTCTGTGTTTCTTCGTCAATAAGAAGGTCCAAGAGATACAGTAAACATATAGTGAAACATCGGAAGTTAAAACTGGTCTCACAGGAATGTTCAAATCATAGTCAGTAAGAAGAGTCAGTCTTCTTATACTTAAGTCGGCATTGTGCCTTTTGTATTTAATTCCGATGCCCTTTCTGTGTTTCATCATCAATAAGAAGGTCCAAGGGATACAGTAATCACATAGTGAAGCATCGGAATCTAAAACTGGTCTCACAGGAAATGTTTACAACATAGTCAGTAAGAAGAGTCAGTCTTCTTGTACTTAAGTCGGCACTGTGCCGTTTGTATTTAATTCCGATGCAATTTCTGTGTTTCATTGTCAATAAGAATGTCAGAGGGCTACAGTAAACCTGAGGTGAAGCATCGGAATCTATAACTAGTGCCCCAGGAATGGTTCAAAACATAGACAGTGGGAAGAGTCAATCTGGTTGTACTTAAGTCTGCATTGTGCATTATCTATTTAATTTCGATGCAATTTCTGTGTTTCATCGTCAACAAGAATGTCAGAGGGATACAGTAAACCTGAAGTGAAGCATCGGAATCTATAACTAGTGTCACAGGAATGGTTCAAAACATACACAGCAAGAAGAGTCAGTCTTCTTGTACTTAAGTCGGCATTGTGCCTTTTGTATTTAATCCCGATTCAATTTCTGTGTTTCGTCGTAAATAAGAAGGTCCAAGGGATACAGTAAACCTGAAGTGAAGCATCGGAATCTATGACTAGTGACACAGGAATGGTTCAAAACATAGACAGTAAAAAGAGTCAGTCTTCTTGTACTTAAGTCGGCATTGTGCCTTTTGTATTTAATTCCGAAGCTATTCCTGATTTTCATCGTCGATAATAAGGTCCAAGGGATACAGTAAACCTGAATTGAAGCATCGGAATCTATAACTACTGTCACAGGAATGGTTCAAAACGTAGACATTTGGGAGAGGCAGTCTTCTTGTACTTAAGTCGGCATTGTGCCTTTGTATTTAATTCCGATGCAATTTCTGTGTTTCATCGTCAATAAGGTTGTCAGAGGGATACAGTAAAACTGAAGTGAAGCATCGGAATCTATAACTAGAGTCACAGGAATGGTTAAAAGCATAGACAGTAGGAAGAGTCAGTCTTCTTGTACTTAAGTCGGCATTGTGCCTCTTCTATTTAATTCCGATGCAATTTCTGTGTTTCGTCGTCAATAAGATGGTCCAAGGGATACAGCAAACCTGAAGTGAAGCATCGGAATCTATAACTAGTGTCACAGGAATGGTTCAAAACATACACAGCAAGAAGAGTCAGTCTTGTTGTACTTAAGTCGGCATTGTGCCTTTTGTATTTAATTCCGATGCAAGTTCTGTGTTTCATCGTCAATACGAAGGTCCAAGGGATACAGTAAACCTGAAGTGTTGCATCGGAATCCATAACTAGTGTCACAGGAATGGTTCAAATCATAGACAGTAGGAAGAGTCAGTCTTCTTGTACTTAAGTCGGCATTGTGCCTTTTGTATTTAATTCCGATGCAATTTCTGTGTTTCGTCGTCAATAACAAGGTCCAAGTGATACAGTAAACCTGGAGTGAAGCATCGGAATCTATAACTAGTGTCACAGAAATGGTTCAAATCATAGTCAATAAGAAGGGTCAGTCTTCTTATACTTAAGTCGGCATTGTGCCTTTTGTATTAAATTCCGATGCACCATCTGTGTTTCATCATCAATAAGAAGGTCCAAGGGATACAGTAAACATATAGTGAAGCATCGGAATCTAAAACTGGTCTCACAGGGAATGTTTACAACATAGTCAGTAAGAAGAGTCAGTCTTCTTGTACTTAAGTCGGCACTGTGCCGTTTGTTGTTAATTCCGATGCAGTTTCTGTGTTTCATCGTAAATAAGAATGTCAGAGGGTTACAGTAAACCTGAAGTGAAGCATCGGAATCTATAACTAGTGTCACAGAAAAGGTACAAAACATAGACAGTAAGAAGAGTCAGTCTTCTTGTACTAAAGTCGGCATTGTGCCTTTTGTATTTATTTCCGATGCTATTTCTGATTTTCATCGTCGATAAGAAGGTCCAAGGGATACAGTAAACCTGAAGTGAAGCATGGGAATCTATAACTAGTGTCAAAGGAATTGCTCAAAACATAGACAGTAAGAAGAGTCAGCCTTCTTGTACTTAAGCCGGCATTGTTCCTTTTTTATTTAATTCCGATAGAAATTCTGTGTTTCATCGTCAATAAGAAGGTCCAAAGGATACAGTACACCTGAAGTGAAGCTTCGGAACCTATAACTAGTGTCACAGGATTGGTTCAAAGCATAGACAGTAATAAGAGTCAGTCTTCTTGTACTCAAGTCGGCATTGTGCCTATTGTATTTAATTCCGATGCTATTTCTGTGTTTTATCGTCAATAAGAGTGTCAGAGGGATACAGTAAACCTGAAATGAAGCATCGGAATCCATAACTAGTGTCACAGGAATGGTTCAAAACATAGTCATTTGGAAGAGTCAGTCTTCTTGTACTTAAGTCGGCATTGTGCCTTTTGTATTTAATTCCGATGCAATTTCTGTGTTTCATGAGTCAATAAGAGTGTCAGAGGGATACAGTAAACCTGAAGTGAAGCATCGGAATCTATAACTAGTGTCACAGGAATGGTTCAAAACATAGACATTTGGAAGTGTCAGTCTTCTTGTACTTAAGTCGGCATTGTGCCTGTTGTATTTAATTCCGATGCAATATCTGTGTTTCGTCGTCAATCCGAAGGTCAGAGGGATACAGTAAACCTGAAGTGAAGCATCGGAATCTATAACTAGTGTCACAGAAATGGTTCAAAACATCCACAGCAGGAAGAGTCAGTCTTCGTGTACTTAAGTCTGCATTGTGCCTTTTGTATTTAATTCCGATGCAATTTCTGTGTTTCATCGTCAATAGGAAGGTCCAAGGGATACAGTAAACCTGAAGTGATGCATCGGAATCTATAACTAGTGTCACAGGAATGGTTCAAAACATAGAAAGTAGGAAGAGTCAGTCTTCTTGTACATAAGTCGGCATTGTGCCTGTTGTATTTAATTCCGATGCAATTTCTGTGTATCATCGTCAATAAGAAGGTCCAAGGGATACAGTAAACATATAGTGAAGCATCGGAATCTAAAACTGGTCTCACAGGAAATGTTCAAATCATAGTCAGTAAGAAGAGACAGTCTTCTTATACGTAAGTCGGCTTTGTGCCCTTTGTATTTAATTCCGATGCAATTTCTGTGTTTCATCGTCAATGAGAAGGTCCAAGGGATACAGTAAACAATTAGTGAAGCATCGGAATCTAAAACTGGTCTCACAGGAAATGTTCACAACTTAGTCAGTAAGAAGAGTCAGTCTTCTTGTACTTAAGTCGGCACTGTGCCGTTTGTATTTAATTCCGATTCAATTTCTGTGTTTCATCGTCAATAAGAATGTCAGAGGGATACAGTAAACCTGAAGTGAAGCATCCGAATCTATAACTAGTGTCACAGAAATGGTTGAAAACATAGACAGTAGGAAGAGTCAGTGTTCTTGTACTTAAGTCAGCATTGTGCCTTTTGTATTTAATTCCGAAGCAATTTCTGTGTTTCGCCTTCAATAAGAAGGTCCAAGGGATACAGTAAACCTGAAGTGAAGCATCGGAATCTATATCTAGTGTCACAGGAAAGGTTCAAAACATAGACAGTTAGAAGTGTCAGTCTTCTTGTACATGAGTCGGCATTGGGCCTTTTGTATTTAATTCCGATGCAATTACTGTGTTTTATCGTCAATAAGAAGGTCAGAGCGATACAGTAAATCTGAAGTGAAGCATCGGAATCTATAGCTAGTGTCACAGGAATGGTTCAAAACATACACAGCAAGAAGAGTCAGTGTTCTTGTACTTAAGTCGGCATTGTGCTTTTTGTACAGAATTCCGATGCAATTTCTGTGTTTCATCGTAAACAAGAAGGTCCAAGGGATACAGTAAACATATAGTGAAGCATCGGAGTCTAAATCTGGTCTCACAGGAAATGTTCAAATCATAGTCAGTAAGAAGAGTCTGTCTTCTTTTACTTAAGTCGGCATTGTGCCTTTTGTATTTAATTCCGATGCAATTTCTGTGTTTCGTCGTCAACAAGACGGTCAGAGGGATACAGTAAACCTGTAGTGAAGCATCGGAATCTATAACTAGTGACACAGGAATGGTTAAAACATAGACAGTAAGAAGGGTCAGTCTTCTTGTACTTAAGTCGGGATTGTGCCTTTTGTATTTTATCCTGATTCAATTTCTGTGTTTCGTCGTCAATAAGATGGTCCAAGGGATACAGTAAACCTGAAGTGATGCATCGGAATCTATAACTAGTGTCACAGGAATGGTTCAAACATAGACAGTGAGAAGAGTCAGTCGTCTTGTACTTAAGTCGGCATTGTGCCTTTTGTATTTAATTCCGATGCAATTTCTGTGTTTCGCCTTCAGTAAGAAGGTCCAAGGGATACAGTAAACCTGAAGTGAAGCATCGGAATCTATATCTAGTGTCACAGGAAAGGTTCAAAACATAGACAGTTAGAAGTGTCAGTCTTCTTGTACATGAGTCGGCATTGGGCCTTTTGTATTTAATTCCGATGCAATTACTGTGTTTTATCGTCAATAAGAAGGTCAGAGCGATGCAGTAAACCTGAAGTGAAGCATCGGAATCTATAACTAGTGTCACAGGAATGGTTCAAAACATACACAGCAAGAAGAGTCAGTGTTCTTGTACTTAAGTCGGCATTGTGCTTTTTGTATAGAATTCCGATGCAATTTCTGTGTTTCATCGTAAACAAGAAGGTCCAAGGGATACAGTAAACATATAGTGAAGCATCGGAATCTAAATCTGGTCTCACAGGAAATGTTCAAATCATAGTCAGTAAGAAGAGTCTGTCTTCTTTTACTTAAGTCGGCATTGTGCCTTTTGTATTTAATTCCGATGCAATTTCTGTGTTTCGTCGTCAACAAGACGGTCAGAGGGATACAGTAAACCTGTAGTGAAGCATCGGAATCTATAACTAGTGACACAGGAATGGTTAAAACATAGACAGTAAGAAGGGTCAGTCTTCTTGTACTTAAGTCGGGATTGTGCCTTTTGTATTTTATCCTGATTCAATTTCTGTGTTTCGTCGTCAATAAGATGGTCCAAGGGATACAGTAAACCTGAAGTGAAGCATCGGAATCTATAACTAGTGTCACAGGAATGGTTCAAACATAGACAGTAAGAAGAGTCAGTCGTCTTGTACTTAAGTCGGCATTGTGCCTTTTGTATTTAATTCCGATCCTATTTCTGTGTTTCATCGTCAATAAGAAGGTCCAAGGGATACAGTAAACCTGAAGTGAAGCATCGGAATTTATAACTAGCGTCACAGGAATGGTTAAAACATAGACAGTAGGAAGAGTCAGTCTTCTCGTACTTAAGTCGGCATAGTGCCTTTTGCATTTAATTCCGATGCAATTTCTGTGTTTCATCGTCAATAAGAAGGTCAGAGGGATACAGTACACGTGAAGTGTAGCATCGGAATCTATAACTAGTGTCACAGGAATGGTTCAAAACATAGACAGTAGAAAGAGTCAGTCTTCTTGTACTTATGTCGGCATTGTGCCTTTTCTAATTAATTCCGATGCAATTTCTGTGTTTCGTCGTCAATAAGAAGGTCAGAGGGATACAGTAAATCTGAAGTCAAGCATCGGAATCTATAACTAGATTTGCAGGAATGGTTCAAAACATACACAGCAAGAAGAGTCAGTCGTCTCGTACTTAAGTCAGCATTGTGCATTTTGTATTTATTTCCGAAGCAATTTCTGTGTTTCATCGTCAATAAAATGTCCAAGGGATACAGTAAACCTGAAGTGATGCATCGGAATCTATAACTAGTGTCACAGGAATGGTTCAAAAAATAGACTGTCGGAAGAGTCAGTCTTCTTGTTCTTAAGTCGGCATTGTGCCTTTCGTATATAATTCCGATGCAATTTCTGTGTTTCATCGTCAACAAGAAGGTCAATGGGATACTGTAAACATATAGTGAAGCATCGGAATGTAAAACTGGTCTCACAGGAAATGTTCAAATCATAGTCAGTAAGAAGAATCAGTCTTCTTGTACTTATGTCTGCATTGTGCCTTTTCTATTTAATTCCGATGCAATTTCTGTGTTTCGTCGTCAATAAGAAAGTCCAAGGGATAGAGTGAACCTGAAGTTAAGCATCGGAATCTAAAACCCGTCTCCCAGGAAAAGGTCAAAGCAAAGAGAGTAAGAAGAGCCAGTCATCTTGTATTTGAGTCGGCATTGTGCCTTTTGTATTTAATTCCGATGCAATTTCTTTGTTTCATCGTCAATAAGAAAGCCAGAGGGATACAGTAAACCTGTAGTGAAGCATCGGAATCTATAACTACTGTCACAGGAATGGTTAAAACATAGACAGTAGGAAGAGTCAGTCTTCCTGTACTTAAGTCGGCATTGTGCCTTTTGTATTTAATCCTGATTCAATTTCTGTGTTTAGTCGTCAATAAGATGGTCCAAGGGATACAGTAAACCTGAAGTGAAGCATCGGAATCTATAACTAGTGTCACAGGAATGGTTCAAAACATAGACAGTAAGAAGAGTCAGTCTTCTTGTACTTTAGTCGGCATTGTGCCTTTTGTATTTAATTCCGATCCAAATGTTGTGTTTCATTGTCAATAAGAAGGTCCAAAGGATACAGTAAACCTGAAGTGAAGCTTCGGAATCTATAACTAGTGTCACAGGAATGGTTGAAAACATAGACAGTAAGAAGAGTCAGTCTTCTTGTACTTAAGTCGGCATTGAGCCCTTTGTATTTAATTCCGATGCAATTTCTGTGTTTCATCCTCAATAAGAAGGTCGGAGGGATACAGTAAACGTGAAGTGAAGCATCGGAATCTATAACTAGAGTTACAGGAGTGGTTCAAAACATAGGCAATAGGAAGAGTCAGTCTTCTTGTACTTAAGTCGGCATTGTGCCTTTTCTATTTAATTCCGATGCAATTTCTGTGTTTCAGAGTCAATAAGAGGGTCAGAGGGATACAGTAAACCTGAAGTGAAGCATCGGAATCTATAACTATTGTCATAGGAATGGTTCAAAACATACACAGCAAGAAGAGTCAGTCTTCTCGTACTTAAGTCGGCATTGTGCCTTTTGTATTTAAATCCGATGCAATTTCTGTGTGTCATCGTCGATAAGAAGGTCCAAGGGATACAGTAAACCTGAAGTGAAGCATCGGAATCTATTACTAGTGTCACAGGAATTGCTCAAAGCATAGACAGTAAGAAGAGTCAGTCTTCTTGTACTTAAGTCGGCATTGTGCCTTTTGTATTTAATTCCGATGCAAATTTTGTGTTTCATTGTCAATAAGAAGGTCCAAAGGATACAGTAACCCTGAAGTGAAGCTTCGGAATCTATAACTAGTGTCGCAGGAATGGTTCAAAACATAGACAGTAAGAGGAGTCAGTCTTCTTGTACTTAAGTCGGCATTGTGCCTTTTGTATTTAATTCCGATGAAATTTCTGTGTTTCATAGTCAATAAGAGTGGCAGAGGGATACAGTAAACCTGAAGTGAAGCATCGGAATCCATAACTAGTGTCACAGGAATGGTTCAAAACATAGACAGTTTGAAAAGTCTGTCTTCTTGTACTTAAGTCGGCATTGTGACTATTCTATTTAATTCCGATGCAATCTCTGTGTTTCGTCGTCAAAAAGAAGCTCCAAGGGATACAGTAAACCTGAAGTGGAGCATCGTAATCTATATCTAGTGTCACATGAATTGTTGAAAACATAAACATGGAAGAGTCAGTCTTCTTGTACTTATGTCGGCATTGTGCCTTTTGTAATTAATTCCGATGCAATTTCTGTGTTTCGTCGTCAATAAGAAAGTCCAAGGGATACAGTAAACCTGAAGTGAAGCATCGGAATCTGTAACTAGTGTCACAGAAAAGGTTCAAAACATAGACAGTAAGAAGAGTCAGTCTTCTTGTACTTAAATCGGCATTGTGCATTTTGTATTTAATTCCGATGCAATTTCCGTGTTTCATCGTCAATAAGCAGGTCCAAGGGATACAGTAAACCTGAAGTGACGCATCGGAATCTATAACTAGTGTCACAGGAATGGTTCAAAACACAGACAGTCGGAAGAGTCAGTCTTCTTGTACTTAAGTCGGCATTGTGTCTTTTGTATTTAATTCCGATGCAATTTCTGTGTTTCATCGTCAATAACAAGGTCCAAGGGATACAGTAAACCTGGTGTGAAGCATCGGAATCTATAACTAGTGTCACAGGAATGGTTCAAAACATGGACAGTAAGAAGAGTCAGTCTTCTTGTACCTAAGTCGGCCTTGTGACTTTTGTATTTAATTCCGATGCAATTTCTGTGTTTCATCGACAATAAAATGGTCCAAGGGATACAGTAAACATATAGTGAAGAATCGGCATCTAAAACTGGTCTCACAGGAAATGTTCAAATCATAGTCAGTAAGAAGAGTCAGTCTTGTTATACTTAAGTCGGCTTTGTGCCTTTTGTGTTTAATTCTGAAGCAAGTTCTGTGTTTCATCGTCAATAAGAAGGTCCAAGGGATACAGAAACGTATAGTGAAGCATCGGAATCTAAAACTGGTCTCACAGGAAATGTTCACAACATAGTCAGTAGGAAGAGTAAGTCTTCTTGTACTTAAGTCAGCACTGTGCCGTTTGCATTTAATTCCAATGCAATTTCTGTGTTTCATCGTCAATTAGAATGTCAGAGGGATACAGTAAACCTGAAGTGAAGCATCGGAGCCTTTAACTAGTGTCACAGGAATTGCTCAAAACATAGACAGTAAGAAGAGTCATTCTTCTTGTACTTAAGTCGGTATAGTGCCTTTTTTATATAATTCAGATGCAAATTCTGTGTTTCATCGTCAATAAGAAGGTCCAAAGGATACAGTGAACCTGAAGTGAAGCTTCGGAAGCTATAACTAGTGTCACAGGAATGGTTGAAAACATAGACAGTAAGAAGAGTCAGTCTTCTTGTACTTAAGTGGGCATTGAGCCCTTTGTATTTAATTCCGATGCAATATCTGTGTTTCATCATCAATAAGAAGGTCGGAGGGATACAGTAAACGTGAAGTGAAGCATCGGAATCTATAACTAGTGTCACAGGAGTGGTTCAAAACATAGACAATAGGAAGAGTCAGTCTTCTTGTACTTAAGTCGGCATTGTGCCTTTTCTATTTAATTCCGATGCAATTTCTGTGTTTCAGAGTCAATAAGAGGGTCAGAGGGATACAGTAAACCTGAAGTGAAGCATCGGAATCTATAACTAGTGTCACAGGAATGGTTCAAAACATACACAGCAAGAAGAGTCAGTCTTCTCGTACTTAAGTCGGCATTGTGCCTTTTGTATTTAAATCCGATGCAATTTCTGTGTGTCATCGTCAATACGAAGGTCCAAGGGATACAGTAAACCTGAAGTGATGCATCGGAATCTATAACTAGTGTCACAGGAATGGTTCAAAACATAGACACTAAGAAGAGTCAGTCTTCTTGTACTTAAGTCGGCATTGTGCCTTTTCTCATTAATGCCGATGCAATTTCTGTGTTTCGTCGTCTATAAGAAGGTCCAAGGGATACAGTAAACCTGAAGTGAAGGATCGGAACCTAAAACCGGTCTCACAGGAAACGTTCAAAACATAGAGAGTAAGAAGAGCCAGTCATCTTGTATTTGATTCGGCATTGTGCCTTTTGTATTTAATTCCGATGCAATTTCTGTGTTTCATCGTCAATACGAAGGTCCAAGGGATACAGTAAACCTGAAGTGATGCATCGGAATCTATAACTAGTGTCACAGGAATGGTTAAAACATAGACAGTAGGAAGAGTCAGTCTTCTTGTACTTCAGTCCGTATTGTGCCATTTGTATTTAATTCCGATGCAATTTTTGTGTTTCGTCGTCAATAAGAAGGTCCAAGGGACACAGTAAACCTGAACTGAAGCATCGGAATCTATAACTAGTGTCACAGGAATGGTTCAAAACATAGAGAGTAAGAAGAGTCAGTCTTCTTGTACTTAAGTCGGCGTTCTGCCTTTTGTATTTAATTCCGATGCTATTTCTGTGTTTCATCGTCGATAAGAAGGTCCAAGGGATACAGTAAACCTGAAGTGAAGCATCGGAATCTATAACTAGTGTCACAGCAACTGCTCAAAACATAGACAGTAAGAAGAGTCAGTCTTCTTGTACTTAAGTCGGCATTGTGCCTTTTGTCTTTAATTCCGATGCAAATTCTGTGCTTCATAGTCAATAAGAAGGTGCAAAGGATACAGTAAACCTGTAGTGAAGCTTCGGAATCTATAACTAGTGTCACAGGAATGGTTCAAATCATAGACAGTAAGAAGCGTCAGTTTTCTTGTACGTAAGTCGGCTCTGTGCCTTTTGTATTTAATTCCGATGCAATTTCTGTGTTTCATCGTCAATAAGAGTGTCAGAGGGATACAGTAAACCTGAAGTGAAGCACCGGAATCTATAACTAGTATCACAGGAATGGTTCAAAACATAGACAGTTGGAAGAGTCAGTCTTCTTGTACTTAAGTCAGCATTGTGCCTTTTCTATTTAATTCCGATGCAATTTCTGTGTTTCGTCGTCAATACGATGGTCCAAGGGATACAGTAAACCTGAAGTGAAGCATCGGAATCTATAACTAGTGTCACAGAAAAGGTTCAAATCATAGACAGTAAGAAGAGTGAGTCTTCTTGTACTTAAGTCGGCATTGTGCCTTTTATATTTAATTCCGATGCAATTTCTGTGTTTCATCGACAATAACAAGGTCCAAGGGATACAGTAAACCTGAAGTGAAGCATCGGAATCTATAACTAGTGTCACAGGACTGGTTCAAAACATAGACAGTAAGGAGAGTCAGTCTTCTTGTACCTAAGTCGGCCTTGTGCCATTTGTATTTAATTCCGATGCAATTTCTGTGTTTCATCGTCAATAAGAAGGTCCAAGGGATACAGTAAACATATATCGAAGCATCGGAATCTAAAACTGTTCTCACAGGAAATGTTCAAATCATAGTCAGTAAGAAGAGTCAGTCTTGTTATACTTAAGTCGGCTTTGTGCCTTTTGTGTTTAATTCTGAAGCAAGTTCTGTGTTTCATCGTCAATAAGAAGGTCCAAGGGATACAGTAAACGTATAGTGAAGCATCGGAATCTAAAACTGGTCTCACAGGAAATGTTCACAACATAGTCAGTAGGAAGAGTAAGTCTTCTTGTACTTAAGTCAGCACTGTGCCGTTTGCATTTAATTCCAATGCAATTTCTGTGTTTCATCGTCAATTAGAATGTCAGAGGGATACAGTAAACCTGAAGTGAAGCATCGGAGCCTTTAACTAGTGTCACAGGAATTGCTCAAAACATAGACAGTAAGAAGAGTCATTCTTCTTGTACTTAAGTCGGCATAGTGCCTTTTTTATATAATTCAGATGCAAATTCTGTGTTTCATCGTCAATAAAAAGGTCCAAAGGATACAGTAAACCTGAAGTGAAGCTTCGGAATCTATAACTAGTGTCACAGGAATGGTTGAAAACATAGACAGTAAGAAGAGTCAGTCTTCTTGTACTTAAGTGGGCATTGAGCCCTTTGTATTTAATTCCGATGCAATTTCTGTGTTTCATCCTGAATACGAAGGTCGGAGGGATACAGTAAACGTGAAGTGAAGCATCGGAATCTATAACTAGAGTCACAGGAGTGGTTCAAAACATAGACAATAGGAAGAGTCAGTCTTCTTGTACCTAAGTCGGCATTGTGCCTTTTCTATTTAATTCCGATGCAATTTCTGTGCTTCAGAGTCAATAAGAGGGTCAGAGGGATACAGTAAACCTGAAGTGAAGCATCGGAATCTATAACTAGTGACACAGGAATGGTTCAAAACATACACAGCAAGAAGAGTCAGTCTTCTCGTACTTAAGTCGGCATTGTGCCTTTTGTATTTAAATCCGATGCAATTTCTGTGTGTCATCGTCAATACGAAGGTCCAAGGGATACAGTAAACCTGAAGTGATGCATCGGAATCTATAACTAGTGTCACAGGAATGGTTCAAAACATAGACACTAAGAAGAGTCAGTCTTCTTGTACTTAAGTCGGCATTGTGCCTTTTCTCATTAATGCCGATGCAATTTCAGTGTTTCGTCGTCAATAAGAAGGTCCAAGGGATACAGTAAACCTGAAGTGAAGGATCGGAATCTAAAACCGGTCTCACAGGAAACGTTCAAAACATAGAGAGTAAGAAGAGCCAGTCATCTTGTATTTGATTCGGCATTGTGCCTTTTGTATTTAATTCCGATGCAATTTCTGTGTTTCATCGTCAATACGAAGGTCCAAGGGATACAGTAAACCTGAAGTGATGCATCGGAATCTATAACTAGTGTCACAGGAATGGTTAAAACATAGACAGTAGGAAGAGTCAGTCTTCTTGTACTTATGTCGGCATTGTGCCTTTTACATTTAATTCCGATGCAATTTCTGTGTTTCATCGACAATAACAAAGTCCAAGGGATACAGTAAACCTGAAGTGAAGCATCGGAATCTATAACTAGTGTCTCAGGAATGGTTCAAAACATAGACAGTAAGAAGAGTCAGTCTTCTTGTACCTAAGTCGGCCTTGTGCCATTTGTATTTAATTCCGATGCAATTTCTGTGTTTCATCGTCATTAAGAAGGTCCAAGGGATACAGTAAACATATAGTGAAGCATCGGAATCTAAAACTGTTCTCACAGGAAATGTTCAAATCATAGCCAGTAAGAAGAGTCAGTCTTCTTATACTTAAGTCGGCTTTGTGATTTTTCTACATAATCCCGATGCAATTTCTGTGTTTCGTCGTCAATAAGAAGGTCAGAGGGATACAGTAAACCTGAAGTGAAGCATCGGAATCTATAACTAGTTTCACAGGAATGGTTCAAAACATACACAGCAATAAGAGTCAGTCTTCTTGTACTTAAGTCGGCATTGTGCTTTTTGTATTTAATTCCGATGCAATTTCTGTGTTTCATCGTCAATAAGAAGGTCCAAGGGATACAGTAAACATATAGTGAAGCATCGGAATCTAAAACTGGTCTCACAGGAAGTGTTCAAATCATAGTCAGTAAGAAGAGTCAGTCTTCTTATACTTAAGTCGGCTTTTTGCCTTTTGTATTCGATCCCGAAGCAATTTCTGTGTTTCATCGTCAATAGGAAGGTACAAGGGATACAGTACACTTATAGTGAAGCATCGGACTCTAAAACTGGTCTCACAGGAAATGTTCAAAACATAGTCAGTAAGAAGAGTCAGTCTTGTTATACTTAAGTCGGCTTTGTGCCTTTTGTATTTAATTCCGATGCAAATTCTGTGCTTAATCGTCAATAAGAAGGTGCAAAGGATAGAGTAAACCTGAAGTGAAGCTTCGGAATCTATAACTAGTGTCACAGCAATGGTTCAAAACATAGTCAGTAAGAAGCGTCAGTCTTCTTGTACTTAAGTCGGCATTGTGCCTTTTGTATTTAATTCCGATGCAATTTCTGTGTTTCATCGTCAGTAAGAGTGTCCGGGGGATACAATAAACCTGAAGTGAAGCATCGGAATCTATAACTAGTATCACAGGAATGGTTCAAAACATAGACAGTTGGAAGAGTCAGTCTTCTTGTACTTATGACGGCATTGTGCCTTTTCTATTTAATTCCGATGCAATTTCTGTGTTTCGTCGTCAATACGAAGGTCCAAGGGATACAAAAACCTGAAGTGAAGCATTGGAATCTATATCTTTTGTTACAGGAATGGTTGAAATCATAGCCACGGAAGAGTCAGTCTTCTTGTGCTTATGTCGGCATTGTGCATTTGTATTTAATTCCGATGCAATTTCTGTGTTTCGTCGTCAATACGAAGGTCTAAGGGATACAGTAAACGTATAGTGAAGCATCGGAATCTAAAACTGGTCTCACTGGAAATGTTCACAACATAGTCAGTAAGAAGAGTCAGTCTTCTTGTACTTAAGTCGGCACTGTGCCGTTTGCATTCAATTCCGATGCAATTTCTGTGTTTCATCGTCAATAAGAATGTCAGAGGGATACAGTAAACCTGAAGTGAAGCATCGGAATCTATAACTAGTGTCACAGGAATGGTTCAAAACATACACAGCAAGATGAGTCTGTCTTCTTGTACTTAAGTCGACATTGTGCCTTTTGTATTTAAATCCGATGCAATTTCTGTGTGTCATCGTCAATTCGAAGGTCCAAGGGATACAGTAAACCTGAAGTGATGCATCGGAATCTATAACTAGTGTCACAGGAATGGTTCAAAGCATAGTCTGTCGGAAGTGTCAGTCTTCTTGTACTTAAGTCGGCATTGTGCCTTTTGTATTTATTCCGATGCAATTTCTGTGTTTCATCGTCAATAACAAGGTCCAAGGGATACAGTAAACCTGAAGTGATGCATCGGAATCTATAACTAGTGTCACAGGAATGGTTCAAAGCATAGTCTGTCGGAAGTGTCAGTCTTCTTGTACTTAATACGGCATTGTGCCTTTTCTATCTAATTCCGATTCAATTTCTGTGTTTCATCGTCAATAAGAAGGTCAGAGGGATACAGTAAACCTGAAGTGAAGCATCGGAATCTATAACTAGTGTCACAGGAATGGTTAAAACATAGACAGTAGGAAGAGTCAGTCTTCTTGTACTTCAGGCCGCATTGTGCCTTTTGTATTTAATTCCGACGCAAATTTCTGTGTTTCGTCGTCAATAAGAATGTCCAAGGGATACAGTAAACCTGAACTGAAGCATCGGAATCTATAACTAGTGTCACAGGAATGGTTCAAACATAGAGAGTAAGAAGAGTCAGTCTTCTTGTACTTAAGTCGGCATTGTGCCTTTTGTATTTAATTCCGATGCATTTTCTGTGTTTCATCGGCGATAAGAAGGTCCAAGGGATACAGTAAACCTGAAGTGAAGCATCGGAATCTATAACTAGTGTCACAGAATAGGTTCAAAGCATAGACAGTAAGAAGAGTGAGTCTTCTTGTACTTAAGTCGGCATTGTGCCCTTTGTATTTAATTCCGATGCAATTTCTGTGTTTCATCGACAATAACAAGGTACAAGAGATACAGTAAACCTGAAGTGAAGCATCGGTATCTATAACTAGTGTCACAGGAATGGTTCAAAACATAGACAGTAAGAAGAGTCAGTCTTCGTGTACCTAAGTCGGCCTTGTGCCATTTGTATTTAATTCCGATGCAATTTCTGTGTTTCATCGTCAATAGGAAGGTCCAAGGGATACAGTAAACATATAGTGAAGCATCTGAATCTAAAACTGGTCTCACTGGAAATGTTCAAATCATAGTCAGTAAGAAGAGTCAGTCTTCTTATACTTAAGTCGGCTTTGTGCCTTTTCTACATAATTCCGATGCAATTTCTGTGTTTCATCGTCAATAAGAAGGACCAAGGGATACAGTAAACATATAGCGAAGCATCTGAATCTAAAACTGGTCTCACTGGAAATGTTCAAGTCATAGTCAGTAAGAAGAGTCAGTCTTCTTATACTTAAGTCGGCTTTGTGCCTTTTCTACATAATTCAGATGCAATTTCTGTGTTTCGACGTCACTAAGAAGGTCAGAGGGATACAGTAAACCTGAATTGAAGCATCGGAATCTATAACTATTGTCACAGGAATGGTTCAAAACATACACAGCAATAAGAGTCAGTCTTCTTGTACTTAGGTCGGCACTGTGCCGTTTGCATTTAATTCCGATGCAATTTCTGTGTTTCATCATCAATAAGTATGTCATAGGGATACAGTAAACCTGAAGTGAAGCATCGGGATCTATACCTAGTGTCACAGGAATGGTTCAAAACATACACAGCAAGAAGAGTCAGTCTTCTTGTACTTAAGTCGACATTGAGCCTTTTGTATTTAAATCCGATGCAAATTCTGTGTGTCATCGTCAATACGAAGGTCCAAGGGATACAGTAAACCTGAACTGAAGCATCGGAATCTATAAATAGTGTCACAGGAATGGTTCAAAACATAGAGAGTAAGAAGAGTCAGTCTTCTTGTACTTAAGTCGTTATTGTGCCTTTTGTATTTAATTCCGATGCTATTTCTGTGTTTCATCGGCGATAAGAAGGTCCAAGTGATACAGTAAACCTGAAGTGAAGCATCGGAATCTATAACTAGTGTCACAGAATAGGTTCAAAGCATAGACAGTAAGAAGAGTGAGTCTTCTTGTACTTAAGTCGGCATTGTGCCCTTTGTGTTTAATTCCGATGCAATTTCTGTGTTTCATCGACAATAACAAGGTACAAGGGATACAGTAAACCTGAAGTGAAGCATCGGTATCTATAACTAGTGTCACAGGAATGGTTCAAAACATAGACAGTAAGAAGAGTCAGTCTTCTTGTACCTAAGTCGGCCTTGTGCCATTTGTATTTAATTCCGATGCAATTTCTGTGTTTCATCGTCAATAGGAAGGTCCAAGGGATACAGTAAACATATAGTGAAGCATCTGAATCTAAAACTGGTCTCACTGGAAATGTTCAAATCATAGTCAGTAAGAAGAGTCAGTCTTCTTATACTAAAGTCGGCTTTGTGCCTTTTCTACATAATTCCGATGCAATTTCTGTGTTTCATCGTCAATAAGAAGGACCAAGGGATACAGTAAACATATAGCGAAGCATCTGAATCTAAAACTGGTCTCACTGGAGATGTTCAAATCATAGTCAGTAAGAAGAGTCAGTCTTCTTATACTTAAGTCGGCTTTGTGCCTTTTCTACATAATTCAGATGCAATTTCTGTGTTTCGACGTCACTAAGAAGGTCAGAGGGATACAGTAAACCTGAATTGAAGCATCGGAATCTATAACTATTGTCACAGGAATGGTTCAAAACATACACAGCAATAAGAGTCAGTCTTCTTGTACTTAAGTCGGCACTGTGCCGTTTGCATTTAATTCCGATGCAATTTCTGTGTTTCATCGTCAATAAGAATGTCAGAGGGATACAGTAAACCTGAAGTGAAGCATCGGGATCTATACCTAGTGTCACAGGAATGGTTCAAAACATACACAGCAAGAAGAGTCAGTCTTCTTGTACTTAAGTCGACATTGAGCCTTTTGTATTTAAATCCGATGCAATTTCTGTGTGTCATCGTCAATACGAAGGTCCAAGGGATACAGTAAACCTGAAGTGATGCATCGGAATCTATAACTAGTGTCACAGGAATGATTCAAAGCATAGTCTGTCGGAAGTGTCAGTCTTCTTGTACTTAAGTCGGCATTGTGCCTTTTGTATTTAATTCCGATGCAATTTCTGCGATTCATCGTCAATAACAAGGTCCAAGGGATACAGTAAATCTGAAGTGAAGCATCGTAATCTATAACTAGTGTCACAGGAATGGTTCAAAACATAGACAGTAAGAATAGTCAGTCGTCTTGTACTTCAGTCGGCCTTGTGCCTTTTGTATTTAATTCCGATGCAATTTCTGTGTTTCATCGTCAATAGGAAGGTACAAGGGATACAGTACACTTATAGTGAAGCATCGGACTCTAAAACTGGTCTCACAGGAAATGTTCAAATCATAGTCAGTAAGAAGAGTCAGTCTCGTTATACTTAAGTCGGCTTTCTGCCTTTTGTATTTAATTCTGAAGCAATTTCTGTGTTTCATCGTCAATAAGAAGGTCAATGGGATACAGTAAATTAGTAGTGAAGCATCGGAATCTATAACTATTGTTACAGGAATTATTCAATACATAGACTGTAAGAAGAGTCAGTCTTCTTGTACTTAATACGGCATTGTGCCTTTTCTATCTAATTCCAATGCAATTTCTGTGTTTCATCGACAATAAGAATGTCGGAGGGATACAGTAAACCTGAAGTGAAGCATCGGAATCTATAACTAGTGTCACAGGAATGGTTCAAAACATAGACAGTAAGAAGAGTCAGTCTTCTTGCTCTTAAGTCGGCCCAGTGCCTTTTGTATTTAATTCCGATGCAATTTCTGTGTTTCATCGTCAGTAAGAGTGTCAGAGGGATACAGTAAACCTGAAGTGAAGCCTCGGAATCTATAACTAGTGTCACAGGAATTTTTCAAAACATAGCCAGTTGGATGAGTCAGCCTTCTTGTACTTAAGTCGGCATTGTGCCTTTTCTATTTAATGCCGATGCAATTTCTGTGTTTCGTCGTCAATAAGAAGGTCCAAGGGATACAGTAAACCTGAAGTGAAGCATCGGAATCTAAAACCGGTCTCACAGGAAAGGTTCAAAACATAGAGAGTAAGAAGAGCCAGTCATCTTGTATTTAAGTCGGCATTGTGCCTTTTGTATTAATTCCGATGCAATTTCTGTGTTTCATCGTCAATAAGAAGGTCAGAGGGATACAGTAAACCTGAAGTGAAGCATCGGAATCTATTACTAGTGTCACAGGAATGGTTAAAACATAGACAGTAGGAAGAGTCAGTCTTCTTGTACTTAAGTCCGCATTGTGCCTTTTGTATTTAATCCCGACGGAATTTCTGTGTTTCGTCGTCAATAGGAAGGTCCAAGGGATACAGTAAACCTGAACTAAAGCATCGGAATCTATAACTAGTGTCACAGCAATGGTTCAAAACATATAGAGTAAGAAGAGTCAGTCTTCTTGTACTAAAGTCGGCATTGTGCCTTATGTATTTAATTCCGATGCTATTTCTGTGTTTCATCGTCGATAAGACGGTCCAAGGGATGCAGTAAATCTGAAGTGAAGCATCGGAATCTATAACTAGTGTCACAGGAATGGTTCAAAACATAGACAGTAAGAAGCGTCAGTCTTCTTGTACTTAAGTCGGCATTGTGCCTTTTGTATTTAATTCCGATGCAATTTCTGTGTATCATCGTCAATAAGAGTGTCAGAGGGATACAGTAAATCTGAAGTGAAGCATCGGAATCAATAACTAGTATCACAGGAATGGTTCAAAACATAGACAGTTGGAAGAGTCAGTCTTGTTGTACTTAAGTCGGCATTGTGCCTTTTCTATTTAATTCCGATGCAATTTCTGTGTTTCGTCGTCTATACGAAAGTCCAAGGGATACAGTAAACTTGAAGTAAAGGATTGGAATCTATTTCTAGTGTCACAGGAATGGTTGAGAACATAGACACGGAAGAGTCAGTCTTCATGTGCTTAAGTCGGCATTGTTCATTTGTATTTAATTCCGATGCAATTTCTGTGTTTCGTCGTCAATATGAAGGTCCAAGGGATACAGTAAACCTGACGTGAAGCATCGGAATCTATAACTAGTGTCACAGAAAAGGTTCAAAACATAGACAGTAAGCAGTGTGAGTCTTCTTGTACTTAAGTCGGCATTGTGCCCTTTGTATATAATTCCGATGCAATTTCTGTGTTTCATAGTCAATAAGAAGGTCCAAGGGATACAGTAAACCTGAAGTGAAGCATCGGAATCTATGACTAGTGTCACAGGAATGGTTCAAAACATAGACAGTCAGAAGAGTCAGTCTTCTTGTACTTAAGTCGGCATTGTGCCTTTTGTATTTAATTCCGATGTAAATTCTGTGTTTCATCGACAATGACAAGGTCCAAGGGATACAGTAAACCTGAAATGAAGCATCGGAATCTATAACTAGTGTCACAGGAATGGTTCAAAACATAGACAGTAAGGAGAGTCAGTCTTCTTGTACCTAAGTCGGCCTTGTGCCATTTGTATTTAATTCCGATGCAATTTCTGTGTTTCATCGTCAATAAGAAGGTCCAAGGGATACAGTAAACCTGAAGTGAAGCATCGGAATCTAAAACCGGTCTCACAGGAAAGGTTCAAAGCATAGAGAGTAAGAAGAGCCAGTCATCTTGTATTTGAGTCGGCATTGTGCCTTTTGTATTTAATTCCGATGCAATTTCTGTGTTTCATCGTCAATAAGAAGGTCAGAGGGATACAGTAAACCTGTAGTGAAGCATCGGAATCTATAACTAGTGTCACAGGAATGGTTAAAACATAGACAGTAGGAAGAGTCAGTCTTCTTGTACTTAAGTCCGCATTGTGATTTTTGTATTTAATCCCGATGCAATTTCTGTGTTTGGTCGTCAATAAGAAGGTCCAAGGGATACAGTAAACCTGTAGTGAAGCATCGGAATCTATGACTAGTGTCACAGGAATGGTTCAAAACATAGACAGTCAGAAGAGTCAGTCTTCTTGTACTTAAGTCGGCATTGTGCCTTTTGTATTTAATTCCGATGTAAATTCTGTGTTTCATCGACAATGGCAAGGTCCAAGGGATACAGTAAACCTGAAGTGAAGCATCGGAATCTATAACTAGTGTCACAGGAATGGTTCAAAACATAGACAGGAAGGAGAGTCTGTCTTCTTGTACCTAAGTCGGCCTTGTGCCATTTGTATTTAATTCCGATGCAATTTCTGTGTTTCATTGTCAATAAGAAGGTCCAAGGGATACAGTAAACATGTAGTGAAGCATCGGAATCTAAAACTGGTCTCCCAGGAAATGTTCAAATCATAGTCAGTAAGAAGAGTCAATCTTCTTGTACATAAGTCGGCATTGTGCCTTTTGCATTCAGTTCCGATGCAATATCTGTGTTTAATCGTCGATAAGAAGGTCCAAGGGATACAGGAAACCTGAACTGAAACATCGGAATCTATAACTAATGCCACAGGAATGGTTCAAAACATACAACAATAAGAAGAGTCAGTCTTCTTCTACTTAAGTCGGCATTGTGCCCTTTGTATTTAATTCCGATGCAATTACTGTGTTTCATCGTCAATATGAAGGTCAGAGGGTTACAGTAAATTTGAAATGAAGCATCGGAATCTATAACTATTGTTACAGGAATTTTTCAAAACATAGACTGTAAGAAGAGTCAGTCTTCTTGTACTTAATACGGCATTGTGCCTTTTCTATCTAATTCCGTTGCAATTTCTTTGTTTCATCGACAATAAGAATGTCAGAGGGATACAGAAAACCTGAAGTGAAGCATCGGAATCTATAACTAGTGTCACAGGAACGGTTCAAAACATAGACACTAGGAAGTGTCAGTCTTCTTGTACTTAAGTCAGCATTGTGCCATTTCTATTTAATGCCGATGCAATTTCTGTGTTTCGTCGTCAATAAGAAGGTCCAAGGGATACAGTAAACGTATAGTGAAGCATCGGAATCTAAAACTGGTCTCACAGGAAATGTTCAAAACATAGTCAGTAAGAAGAGTCACTCTTCTTGTACTTAAGTCGGCACTGTGCCGTTTGCATTTAATTCCGATGCAATTTCTGTGTTTCATCGTCAATAAGAATGTCAGAGGGATTCAGTAAACCTGAAGTGAAGCATCGGAATCCATAACTAGTGTCACAGGAATGGTTCAAAGCATAGACAGTAAGAAGAGTCAGTCTTCTTGTACTTAAGTCGGCATTGTGCCTTTTGTATTTAATTCCGATGCTATTTCTGTGTTCCGATGCTATTTCTGTGTTTCATCGTCGATAAGAAGGTCCAAGGGATACAGTAAACCTGAAGTGGAGCATCGGAATCTATAACTAGTGTCACAGGAATTTTTAAAAGCATAGACAGTTATAAGAGTCAGTCTTCGTGTACTTAAGTCGGCATTGTGCCTTTTCTATTTAATTCCGATGCAATTTCTGTGTTTCGTCGTCAATAAGAAGGTCAGCGGGATACAGTAAACCTGAAGTGAAGCATCGGAATATATAACTAGTGTCACAGGAATGGTTCAAAACATAGAGAGTAAGAAGAGTCAGTCTTCTTGTACTTAAGTCGACATTGTGCCTTTTGTATTAAATTCCGATGCAATTTCTGTGTTTCATCGTCCGTAAGAGTGTCAGAGGGATACAGTAAACCTGAAGTGAAGCCTCGGAATCTATAACAAGTGTCACAGGAATTTTTCAAAACATAGCCAGTTGGATGAGTTAGCCTTCTTGTACTTAAGTCGGCATTGTGCCTTTTCTATATAATGCCGATGCAATTTCTGTGTTTCGTCGTCAGTAAGAAGGTCCAAGGGATACAGTAAACCTGAAGTGAAGCATCGTAATCTAAAACCGGTCTCACAGGAAAGGTTCAAAACATAGAGTGTAAGAAGAGCCAGTCATCTTGTATTTGAGTCGGCATTGTGCCTTTTGTATTAATTCCGATGCAATTTCTGTGTTTCACCCTTTAATAAGAAGGTCAGAGGGATACAGTAAACCTGAAGTGAAGCATCGGAATCTATTACTAGTGTCACAGGAATGGTTAAAACATAGACAGTAGGAAGAGTCAGTCTTCTTGTACTTAAGTCCGCATTGTGCCTTTTGTATTTAATCCCGATGGAATTTCTGTGTTTCGTCGTCAATAAGAAGGTCCACGGGATACAGTAAACCTGAACTGAAGCATCGGAATCTGTAACTAGTGTCACAGGAATGGTTCAAAACATCGAGAGTAAGAAGAGTCAGTCATCTTGTACTTAAGCCGGCATTGTGCCTTATGTATTTAATTCCGATGCTATTTCTGTGTTTCATCGTCGATAAGACGGTCCAAGGGATACAGTAAACCTGAAGTGAAGCATCGGAATCTATAACTAGTGTCACAGGAATGGTTCAAAACATAGACAGTAAGAAGCGTCAGTCTTCTTGTACTTAAGTCGGCATTGTGCCTTTTGTATTTAATTCCGATGCAATTTCTGTGTATCATCGTCAATAAGAGTGTCAGAGGGATACAGTAAACCTGAAGTGAAGCATCGGAATCTATAACTAGTATCACAGGAATGGTTCAAAACATAGACAGTTGGAAGGGTCAGTCTTGTAGTACTTAAGTCGGCATTGTGCCTTTTCTATTTGATTCCGATGCAATTTCTGTTTCTCCTCGTCAATACGGAAGTCCAAGGGATACAGTAAACATGAAGTGAAGCATTGGAATCTATATCTAGTTTCACAGGAATGGTTGAGAACATAGACACGGAAGAGTCAGTCATCTTGTGCTTAAGTCGGCATTGTTCATTTGTATTTAATTCTGATGCAATTTCTGTATTTCGTCGTCAATATGAAGGTCCAAGGGATACAGTAAACCTGAAGTGAAGCAACGGAAACTATAACTAATGTCACAGAAAAGGTTCAAAACATAGACAGTAAGAAGAGTGAGTCTTCTTGTACTTAAGTCGGCATTGTGCCCTTTATATTTAATTCCGATGCAATTTCTGTGTTTCATAGTCAATAAGAAGGTCCAAGGGATACAGTAAACCTGAAGTGAAGCATCGGAATCTATGACAAGTGTCACAGGAATGATTCAAAACATAGACAGTCAGAAGAGTCAGTCTTCTTGTACTTAAGTCGGCATTGTGCCTTTTGTATTTAATTCCGATGTAAATTCTGTGTTTCATCGACAATGGCAAGGTCCAAGGGATACAGTAAACCTGAAGTGAAGCATCGGAATCTATAACTAGTGTCACAGGAATGGATCAAAACATAGACAGGAAGGAGAGTCAGTCTTCTTGTACCTAAGTCGGCCTTGTGCCATTTGTATTTAATTCCGATGCAATTTCTGTGTTTCATCGTCAATAAGAAGGTCCAAGGGATACAGTAAACATGTAGTGAAGCATCGGAATCTAAAACTGGTCTCCCAGGAAATGTTCAAATCATAGTCAGTAAGAAGAGTCAATCTTCTTGTACATAAGTCGGCATTGTGCCTTTTGCATTCAGTTCCGATGCAATATCTGTGTTTCATCGTCGATAAGAAGGTCCAAGGGATACAGGAAACCTGAACTGAAACATCGGAATCTATAACTAATGCCACAGGAATGGTTCAAAGCATAGACAGTAAGAAGAGTCAGTCTTCTTGTACTTAAGTCGGCATTGTGCCTTTTGTATTTAATTCCGATGCTATTTCTGTGTTCCGATGCTATTTCTGTGTTTCATCGTCGATAAGAAGGTCCAAGGGATACAGTAAACCTGAAGTGGAGCATCGGAATCTACAACTAGTGTCACAGGAATTTTTAAAAGCATAGACAGTTATAAGAGGCAGTCTTCGTGTACTTAAGTCGGCATTGTGCCTTTTCTATTTAATTCCGATGCAATTTCTGTGTTTCGTCGTCAATAAGAAGGTCAGCGAGATACAGTAAACCTGAAGTGAAGCATCGGAATATATAACTAGTGTCACAGGAATGGTTCAAAACATAGAGAGTAAGAAGAGTCAGTTTTCTTGTACTTAAGTCGACATTGTGCCTTTTGTATTAAATTCCGATGCTATTTCTGTTTCATCGTCGATAAGAAGGTCTAAGGGATACAGTAAACCTGAAGTGAAGCAACGTAATCTATAACTAGTGTCACAGGAATGGTTCAAAACATAGACAGTAAGAAGAGTCAGTCTTCTTGTACTTATGTCGGCATTGTGCCTTTTTTTTATAATTCAGATGCAAATTCTGTGTTTCATCGTCAATAAGAAGGTCCAAAGAATACAGTAAACCTGAAGTGAAGCTTCGGAATCTATAACTAGTGTCACAGGAATGGTTCAAAACATAGACAGTAAGAAGAGTCAGTCTTCTTGTACTTAAGTCGGCATTGTGCCTTTTGTATTTAATTCCGATGCAATTTCTGTGTTTCATCGTCAATAAGAATGTCAGAGGGATTCAGTAAACCTGAAGTGAAGCATCGGAATCCATAACTAGTGTCACAGGAATGGTTCAAAACATAGACAGTAAGAAGAGTCAGTCTTCTTGTACTTATGTCGGCATTGTGCCTTTTGTATTTAATTCCGATGCTATTTCTGTGTTTCATCGTCGATAAGAATGTCCAAGGGATACAGTAAACCTGAAGTGGAGCATCGGAATCTATAACTAGTGTCACAGGAATTTTTAAAAACATAGACAGTTATAAGAGTCAGTCTTCTTGTGCTTAAGTCGGCATTTTGCCTTTTCTATTTAATTCCGATGCAATTTCTGTGCTTCGTCGTCAATACGAAGGTCACAGGGATACAGTAAACCTGAAGTGAAGCATCGGAAACTATAACTAGTGTCACAGGAATGTTTCAAAACATAGAGAGTAAGAAGAGTCAGTCTTCTTGTACTTAAGTCGGCGTTGTGCCTTTTGTATTAAATTCCGATGCAATTTCTGTTTCATCGTCGATAAGAAGGTCCAAGGGATACAGTAAACCTGAAGTGAAGCATCGGAATCTAAAACCGGTTTCACAGGAAAGGTTCAAAACATAGAGAGTAAGAAGAGCCAGTCATCCTGTATTTGAGTCGGCATTGTGCCTTTTGTATTTAAGTCCGATGCAATTTCTGTGTTTCATCGTCAATAAGAAAGTCAGAGGGATACAGTAAACCTGAAGTGAAGCATCGGAATCTGTAACTAGTGTCACAGAAATGGTTCAAAACATAGATAGTCGGATGAGTCAGTCTTCTTGTACTTAAGTCGGCATTGTGCCTTTTGTATTTAATTCCGAAGCAATTTCTGTGCTTCATCGTCAATAAGAAGGTCCAAGGGATACAGTAAACGTATAGTGAAGCATCGGAATCTAAAACTGGTCTCACAGTAAACATTCAAAACATAGTCAGTAAGAAGAGTCAGTCTTCTTGTACTTAAGTCGGCACTGTGCCGTTTGCATTTAATTCCAATGCAATTTCTCTGTTTCAACGCCAAAAAGAATGTCAGAGGGATACAGTAAACCTGAAGTGAAGCATCGGAATCTATAACTAGTGTCACAGGAATGGTCCAAAACATAGACAGTAAGAAGAGTCAATCTTCTTGTACTTAAGTCGGCATTGTGCCTTTTTTATATAATTCAGATGCAAATTCTGTGTTTCATCCTCAATAAGAAGGTCAGAGAGATACAGTAAATGTAAAGTGAAGCATCGGAGTCTATAACTAGAGTCTCAGGAATGGTTCAGAACATAGACAGTAGGAAGAGTCAGCCTTCTTGTACCAAAGTCGGCATTGTGCCTTTTCAATTTAATTCCGATGCAATTTCTGTGTTTCGTCGTCAATAAGAAGGTCAGAGGGATACAGTAAATCTGAAGTGAAGCATCGTAATCTATAACTAGTGTCACAGGAATGGTTCAAAACATAGACAGTAAGAAGAGTCAGTCTTCTTGTACTTAAGTCGGCCTTGTGCCTTTTGCATTTAATTCCGATGCATTTTCTGTGTTTCATCGTCAATATGAAGGTACAAGGGATACAGTACACTTATAGTGAAGCATCAGAAGCTAAAACTGGTCTCACAGGAAATGTTCAAATCATAGTCAGTAAGAAGAGTCAATCTTCTTGTACATAAGTCGGCATTGGGCCTTTTGCATTCAGTTCCGATGCAATATCTGTGTTACATCGTCGATAAGAAGGTCCAAGGGATACAGGAAACCTGAACTGAAGCATCGGAATCTATAACTAATGCCACAGGAATGGTTCAAAACATGCAACAATAAGAAGAGTCAGTCTTCTTGTACTTAAGTCGGCATTGTGCCTTTTGTATTTAATTCCGATGCAATTACTGTGTTTCATCGTCAATATGAAGGTCAGAGGGATACAGTAAATTTGAAGTGAAGCATCGGAATCTATAACTATTGTTACAGGAATTTTTCAAAACATAGACTGTAAGAAGAGTCAGTCTTCTTGTACTTAATACGGCATTGTGCCTTTTCTATCTAATTCCGTTGCAATTTCTGTGTTTCATCGACAATAAGAATGTCAGAGGGATACAGAAAACCTGAAGTGAAGCATCGGAATCTATAACTAGTGTCACAGGAACGGTTCAAAACATAGACACTAGGAAGTGTCAGTCTTCTTGTACTTAAGTCAGCATTGTGCCTTTTCTATTTAATGCCGATGCAATTTCTGTGTTTCGTCGTCAATAAGAAGGTCCAAGGGATACAGTAAACCTGAAGTGAAGCATCGGAATCTGAAACCGGTCTCACAGGAAAGGTTCAAAACATAGAGAGTAAGAAGAGCCAGTCATCCTGTATTTGAGTCGGCATTGTGCCTTTTGTATTTAAGTCCGATGCAATTTCTGTGTTTCATCGTCAATAAGAAAGTCAGAGGGATACAGTAAACCTGAAGTGAAGCATCGGAATCTGTAACTAGTGTCACAGAAATGGTTCTAAACATAGACAGTAAGAAGAGTCAGTCTTCATGTACTTAAGTCGTCGTTGTGCTTTTTGTATTTATTTCCGATGGAATTTCTGTGTTTCATCGTCAATTAGAAGGTCCAAGGGATACAATAAATATATAGTGAAGCATCGGAATCCAAAACTGGTCTCACAGGAAGTGTTCACAACATACTCAGAAAGAAGAGTCAGTCTTCTTGTACTTAAGTCGGCATTGTGCCTTTTGTATTTAATTCCGATGGAATTTCTGTGTTTCATCGTCAATAAGAAGGACAGAGGGATTCAGTAAACCCGAAGTGAAGCATCGGAATCTATAACTAGTGTCACAGGAATGGTTCAAAACATAGACAGTAAGATGACTCAGTCTCCTTCTACGTAAGTCGGCATTGTG
The DNA here is from genome assembly GCF_023864345.2 of Schistocerca serialis cubense. Classification (NCBI taxonomy): domain Eukaryota; kingdom Metazoa; phylum Arthropoda; class Insecta; order Orthoptera; family Acrididae; genus Schistocerca; species Schistocerca serialis. Next base: position 53,501,035 of record NW_026047583.1, read on the forward strand.
CTTTCTGTATTTAATTCCGAAGCAATTTCTGTGTTTCATCGTCAATATGAAGGTCCAAGGGATACAGTAAATATATAGTGGAGCATCGGTATCTAAAACTGGTCTCACAGGAAATGTTCAACTCATAGTCAGTAAGAAGAGTCAGTCTTCTTATACTTAAGTCGGCATTGTGCCTTTCCAACTTAATTCCTATGTAATTTCTGTGTTTCGTCGTCAATAAGAAGGTCCACGGGATACAGTAAACATGAAGTGATGCATCGGAATCTAAAATCGGTCTCACAGGAAAGGTTCAAAACATAGGGAGCAAGAAGAGCCAGTCATCTTGTATTTGAGTCGGCATTGTGCCATTTGTATTTAATTCCGATGCAATTTCTGTGTTTCATCGTCAATAAGAAGGTCAGAGGGATACAGTAAACCTGAAGAGAAGCATCGGAATCTATAACTAGTGTCACAAGATTGATTCAAAACATAGACAATAGGAAGAGTCAGTCTTCTTGTACTTAAGTCGGCATTGTGCTTTTTGTATATAATTCCGATGCAATTTCTGTGTTTCATCGTCAATAAGAAGGTCCAACAGATACAGTAAACCTGAAGTGAAGCATCGGAAACTATAACTAGTGTCACCGGAATGGTTCAAATCATAGACAGTAAGAAGAGTCAGTCTTCTTGTACATAAGTCGGTATTGTGCCTTTTGTATTTAATTCCGATGCAATATCAGTGTTTCATCGTAAATACGAAAGTGAGAGGGATACAGTAAACCTGAAGTGAAGCATCGGAATCTATAACTAGTGTCACAGGAATGGTTCAAAACTTAGACAGTAAGATGATTCAGTCTCCTTCTACGTAATTCGGCATTGTGCTTTTTGTGTTTAATTCCGAAGCAATTTCTGTGTTTCATCGTCAATATGAAGGTCCAAGGGATACAGTAAACATATAGTGGAGCATCGGTATCTAAAACTGGTCTCACAGGAAATGTTCAATTCATAGTCAGTAAGAAGAGTCAGTCTTCTTATACTTAAGTCGGCATTGTGCCTTTCCTACTTAATTCCTATGTAATTTCTGTGTTTCGTCGTCAATAAGAAGGTCCACGGGATACAGTAAACATGAAGTGAAGCATCGGAATCTATAACTAGTGTCACAGGAATGGTTCAAAACTTAGACAGTAAGATGATTCAGTCTCCTTCTACGTAAGTCGGCATTGTGCTTTTTGTATTTAATTCCAAAGCAATTTCTGTGTTTCATCGTCAATATGAAGGTCCAAGGGATACAGTAAACATGAAGTGAAGCATCGGAAACTATAACTGGTCTCACAGGAAATGTTCAATTCATAGTCAGTAAGAAGAGTCAGTCTTCTTATACTTAAGTCGGCATTGTGCCTTTCCTACTTAATTCCTATGTAATTTCTGTGTTTCGTCGTCAATAAGAAGGTCCACGGGATACAGTAAACATGAAGTGAAGCATCGGAATCTATAACTAGTGTCACAGGAATGGTTCAAAACTTAGACAGTAAGATGATTCAGTCTCCTTCCACGTAAGTGGGCATTGTGCTTTTTCTATTTAATTCCGAAGCAATTTCTGTGTTTCATCGTCAATATAAAGGTCCAAGGGATACAGTAAACATATAGTGGAGCATCGGTATCTAAAACTGGTATCACAGGAAATGTTCAATTCATAGTCAGTAAGAAGAGTCAGTCTTCTTATACTTAAGTCGGCATTGTGCCTTTCCTACTTAATTCCTATGCAATTTCTGTGTTTCGTCGTCAATAACAAGGGTCATGGGATGCAGTAAACCTGAAGTGAAGCATCGGAATCCATAACTAGTGGCACAGGAATGGTTCAAAACATACACAGTAAGAAGAGTCAGTCCTCTTGTACTTAAGTCGGCATTGTGCCCTTTGTATTTAATTCCGATGCAATATCTGTGTTTCATCGTCAATAAGAAGGTCAGAGGGATACAGTAAACCTCAAGTGATGCATCGGAATCTATAACTAGTGTCATGGGAACGGTTCAAAACATAGACAGCGGGAACAGTCGGTCATCTTGTACTTAAGTTGGTATTGTTCCTTTTCTATTTAATTCCGATGTAATTTCTGTGTTTCGTCGTCATTAAGAAGGTCCCAGGGATACAGTAAACCTGAAGTAAAGCATAGGAAACTATAACTAGTGTCACAGGAATGGTTCAAAACATATTTAGTAAGAAGAGTCAGTCTTCTTATACTTAAGTCGGCACTGTGACTTTTTTATTTAATTCCGAAGATATTTATGTGTTTCATCGTCAATAAGAAGGTCCCAGGGATACAGTAAACCTGAAGTGAAGCATCAGAATGTATAACTAGTGTCACAGGAATGGTTCAAAACATAGACAGTAGGAAGAGTCAGTCTTCTTGTACTTAAGTCTGCATTGTGCCCTATGTATTTAATTCGGATGCAATTTCTGTGTTTCATCGTCAATAAGAATGTCAGAGGGATACAGTAAACCTGAAGTGAAGCATCGGAATCTCTAACTAATGTTACAGGGATGGTTCAAAACAAAGACAGTAGGAAGAGTCAGTCTTCTTGTACTTAAGTCGGCGTTGTGCCTTTTGTATTTAATTCCGAAGCAATTTCTGTGCTTCATCGTCAATAAGAAGGTCCAAGGGATACAGTAAACGTATAGTAAAGCATCGGAATCTAAAACTGGTCTCACAGTAAACATTCAAAACATAGTCAGTAAGAAGAGTCAGTCTTCTTGTACTTAAGTCGGCACTGTGCCGTTTGCATTTAATTCCAATGCAATTTCTCTGTTTCAACGCCAAAAAGAATGTCAGAGGGATACAGTAAACCTGAAGTGAAGCATCGGAATCTATAACTAGTGTCACAGGAATGGTCCAAAACATAGACAGTAAGAAGAGTCAATCTTCTTGTACTTAAGTCGGCATTGTGCCTTTTTTATATAATTCAGATGCAAATTCTGTGTTTCATCCTCAATAAGAAGGTCAGAGAGATACAGTAAATGTAAAGTGAAGCATCGGAGTCTATAACTAGAGTCTCAGGAATGGTTCAGAACATAGACAGTAGGAAGAGTCAGCCTTCTTGTACCAAAGTCGGCATTGTGCCTTTTCAATTTAATTCCGATGCAATTTCTGTGTTTCGTCGTCAATAAGAAGGTCAGAGGGATACAGTAAATCTGAAGTGAAGCATCGTAATCTATAACTAGTGTCACAGGAATGGTTCAAAACATAGACAGTAAGAAGAGTCAGTCTTCTTGTACTTAAGTCGGCCTTGTGCCTTTTGCATTTAATTCCGATGCATTTTCTGTGTTTCATCGTCAATATGAAGGTACAAGGGATACAGTACACTTATAGTGAAGCATCAGAAGCTAAAACTGGTCTCACAGGAAATGTTCAAATCATAGTCAGTAAGAAGAGTCAATCTTCTTGTACATAAGTCGGCATTGGGCCTTTTGCATTCAGTTCCGATGCAATATCTGTGTTACATCGTCGATAAGAAGGTCCAAGGGATACAGGAAACCTGAACTGAAGCATCGGAATCTATAACTAATGCCACAGGAATGGTTCAAAACATGCAACAATAAGAAGAGTCAGTCTTCTTGTACTTAAGTCGGCATTGTGCCTTTTGTATTTAATTCCGATGCAATTACTGTGTTTCATCGTCAATATGAAGGTCAGAGGGATACAGTAAATTTGAAGTGAAGCATCGGAATCTATAACTATTGTTACAGGAATTTTTCAAAACATAGACTGTAAGAAGAGTCAGTCTTCTTGTACTTAATACGGCATTGTGCCTTTTCTATCTAATTCCGTTGCAATTTCTGTGTTTCATCGACAATAAGAATGTCAGAGGGATACAGAAAACCTGAAGTGAAGCATCGGAATCTATAACTAGTGTCACAGGAACGGTTCAAAACATAGACACTAGGAAGTGTCAGTCTTCTTGTACTTAAGTCAGCATTGTGCCTTTTCTATTTAATGCCGATGCAATTTCTGTGTTTCGTCGTCAATAAGAAGGTCCAAGGGATACAGTAAACCTGAAGTGAAGCATCGGAATCTGAAACCGGTCTCACAGGAAAGGTTCAAAACATAGAGAGTAAGAAGAGCCAGTCATCCTGTATTTGAGTCGGCATTGTGCCTTTTGTATTTAAGTCCGATGCAATTTCTGTGTTTCATCGTCAATAAGAAAGTCAGAGGGATACAGTAAACCTGAAGTGAAGCATCGGAATCTGTAACTAGTGTCACAGAAATGGTTCTAAACATAGACAGTAAGAAGAGTCAGTCTTCATGTACTTAAGTCGTCGTTGTGCTTTTTGTATTTATTTCCGATGGAATTTCTGTGTTTCATCGTCAATTAGAAGGTCCAAGGGATACAATAAATATATAGTGAAGCATCGGAATCCAAAACTGGTCTCACAGGAAGTGTTCACAACATACTCAGAAAGAAGAGTCAGTCTTCTTGTACTTAAGTCGGCATTGTGCCTTTTGTATTTAATTCCGATGGAATTTCTGTGTTTCATCGTCAATAAGAAGGACAGAGGGATTCAGTAAACCTGAAGTGAAGCATCGGAATCTATAACTAGTGTCACAGGAATGGTTCAAAACATAGACAGTAAGATGACTCAGTCTCCTTCTACGTAAGTCGGCATTGTGCTTTTTGTATTTAATTCCGAAGCAATTTCTGTGGTTCATCGTCAATATGAAGGTCCAAGGGATACAGTAAATATATAGTGGAGCATCGGTATCTAAAACTGGTCTCACAGGAAATGTTCAATTCATAGTCAGTAAGAAGAGTCAGTCTTCTTATACTTAAGTCGGCATTGTGCCTTTCCTACTTAATTCCTATGTAATTTCTGTGTTTCGTCGTCAATAAGAAGGTCCACGGGATACAGTAAACATGAAGTGAAGCATCGGAATCTAAAATCGGTCTCACAGGAAAGGTTCAAAACATAGGGAGCAAGAAGAGCCAGTCATCTTGTATTTGAGTCGGCATTGTGCCATTTGTATTTAATTCCGATGCAATTTCTGTGTTTCATCGTCAATAAGAAGGTCAGAGGGATACAGTAAACCTGAAGTGAAGCATCGGAATCTATAACTAGTGTCACAAGATTGATTCAAAACATAGACAATAGGAAGAGTCAGTCTTCTTGTACTTAAGTCGGCATTGTGCTTTTTGTATATAATTCCGATGCAATTTCTGTGTTTCATCGTCAATAAGAAGGTCCAACAGATACAGTAAACCTGAAGTGAAGCATCGGAAACTATAACTAGTGTCACCGGAATGGTTCAAATCATAGACAGTAAGAAGAGTCAGTCTTCTTGTACATAAGTCGGTATTGTGCCTTTTGTATTTAATTCCGATGCAATATCAGTGTTTCATCGTAAATACGAAAGTGAGAGGGATACAGTAAACCTGAAGTGAAGCATCGGAATCTATAACTAGTGTCACAGGAATGGTTCAAAACTTAGACAGTAAGATGATTCAGTCTCCTTCTACGTAATTCGGCATTGTGCTTTTTGTGTTTAATTCCGAAGCAATTTCTGTGTTTCATCGTCAATATGAAGGTCCAAGGGATACAGTAAACATATAGTGGAGCATCGGTATCTAAAACTGGTCTCACAGGAAATGTTCAATTCATAGTCAGTAAGAAGAGTCAGTCTTCTTATACTTAAGTCGGCATTGTGCCTTTCCTACTTAATTCCTATGTAATTTCTGAGTTTCGTCGTCAATAAGAAGGTCCACGGGATACAGTAAACATGAAGTGAAGCATCGGAATCTATAACTAGTGTCACAGGAATGGTTCAAAACTTAGACAGTAAGATGATTCAGTCTCCTTCTACGTAAGTCGGCATTGTGCTTTTTGTATTTAATTCCAAAGCAATTTCTGTGTTTCATCGTCAATATGAAGGTCCAAGGGATACAGTAAACATGAAGTGAAGCATCGGAAACTATAACTGGTCTCACAGGAAATGTTCAATTCATAGTCAGTAAGAAGAGTCAGTCTTCTTATACTTAAGTCGGCATTGTGCCTTTCCTACTTAATTCCTATGTAATTTCTGTGTTTCGTCGTCAATAAGAAGGTCCACGGGATACAGTAAACATGAAGTGAAGCATCGGAATCTATAACTAGTGTCACAGCAATGGTTCAAAACTTACACAGTAAGATGATTCAGTCTCCTTCCACGTAAGTGGGCATTGTGCTTTTTCTATTTAATTCCGAAGCAATTTCTGTGTTTCATCGTCAATATAAAGGTCCAAGGGATACAGTAAACATATAGTGGAGCATCGGTATCTAAAACTGGTATCACAGGAAATGTTCAATTCATAGTCAGTAAGAAGAGTCAGTCTTCTTATACTTAAGTCGGCATTGTGCCTTTCCTACTTAATTCCTATGCAATTTCTGTGTTTCGTCGTCAATAACAAGGGTCATGGGATGCAGTAAACCTGAAGTGAAGCATCGGAATCCATAACTAGTGGCACAGGAATGGTTCAAAACATACACAGTAAGAAGAGTCAGTCCTCTTGTACTTAAGTCGGCATTGTGCCCTTTGTATTTAATTCCGATGCAATATCTGTGTTTCATCGTCAATAAGAAGGTCAGAGGGATACAGTAAACCTCAAGTGATGCATCGGAATCTATAACTAGTGTCATGGGAACGGTTCAAAACATAGACAGCGGGAACAGTCGGTCATCTTGTACTTAAGTTGGTATTGTTCCTTTTCTATTTAATTCCGATGTAATTTCTGTGTTTCGTCGTCATTAAGAAGGTCCCAGGGATACAGTAAACCTGAAGTAAAGCATAGGAAACTATAACTAGTGTCACAGGAATGGTTCAAAACATATTTAGTAAGAAGAGTCAGTCTTCTTATACTTAAGTCGGCACTGTGACTTTTTTATTTAATTCCGAAGATATTTATGTGTTTCATCGTCAATAAGAAGGTCCCAGGGATACAGTAAACCTGAAGTGAAGCATCAGAATGTATAACTAGTGTCACAGGAATGGTTCAAAACATAGACAGTAGGAAGAGTCAGTCTTCTTGTACTTAAGTCTGCATTGTGCCCTATGTATTTAATTCGGATGCAATTTCTGTGTTTCATCGTCAATAAGAATGTCAGAGGGATACAGTAAACCTGAAGTGAAGCATCGGAATCTCTAACTAATGTTACAGGGATGGTTCAAAACAAAGACAGTAGGAAGAGTCAGTCTTCTTGTACTTAGGTCGGCATTGTGCCTTTTGTAATTAATTCCGATGCAATTTCTGTGTTTCATCGTCAATAAGAAGGTCAGAGGGATATAGTAAAACTGAAGTGAAGCATCAGAATCTATAACCAGTGTCACAGGAATGGTTCAAACATAGACAGTAAGAAGAGTCAGTCTACTTGTACTTAAGTCGTCATTGTGCATTTTGAATTTAATCCCGATGCAATTTCTGTGTTTCATCGTCAATAAGAAGGTCCAAGGGATACAGTACACCTGAAGTGATGCATCGGAATCTGTAACTAGTGTCACAGGAATGGTTCAAATCATAGACAGTAAGAAGAGTCAGTCTTCTTGTACTTAAGTCGGCATTGTGTCTTTAGTATTAAATTTCGATGCAATTTCTGTGTTTCATCGTCAATAAGAAGTTCTGAGGGATACAGTAAACCTGAAGTGAAGCATCGGAATCTATAACTAGTGTCACAGGAATGGTGCAAAGCATAGACAGTAGGAAGAGTCAGTCTTCTAGTACTTAGGTCGGCATTGTGCCTTTTCTATGTAATTCCGATGCAATTTCTGTGTTTCGTCGACAATAAGAACGTCCAAGGGATACAGTAAACCTGAAGTGAAACACCGGAATCCAAAATTGGTCTCTCAGGAAAGGTTCAAAACATAGAGAGTAAGAAGAGCCAGTCATCTTGTACTTAAGTCGGCATTGTGCATTTTGAATTTAATTCCGATGCAATTTCTGTGTTTCATCATCAAAAAGAAGGGCCAAGGGATGCAGTAAACCTGAAGTGAAGCAACGGAATCTATAACTAGTGTCACAGGAATTGTTCAAAACATAGACAGTAAGAAGAGTCAGTCTTCTTGTACTTAAGTCGGCATTGTGCCTGTTGTATTTAATTCCGATGCAATTTCTGTGTTTCATCGTAAATAAGAAGGTCCAAGGGATACAGTAAACCTGAAGTGAAGCATCGGAATCTATAACTAGTGTCACAGGAATGATTCAAAACATAGACAGTAAGAAGAGTCAGTCTTCTTAAACTTAAGTCGGCATTGTGCTTTTTCTATTTAATTCCGATGCAATTTCTGTGTTTCCTCGTCAATAAGTGGGTCAGAGGGATACAGTAAACCTGAAGTGAAGCATCGGAATCTATAACTAGTGTCACAGGAATGGTTCAAAACATAGACAATAGGAAGGGTCAGTCTTCTTGTACATAAGTCGGCATTGTGCCTTTTCTTTTTAATTCCAATGCAATTTCTGTGAGTCGTCGTCAATAAGAAGGTCCAAGGGATGCAGTAAACCTGAAGTGAAGCAACGGAATCTATAACTAGTGTCACAGGAATTGTTCAAAACATAGACAGTAAGAAGTGTTAGTCTTCTTGTACTTAAGTCGGCATTGTGCTTTTTGTATCTAGTTCCGAAGCAATTTCTGTGTTTCATCGTCAATATGAAGGTCCAAGGGATACAGTAAACATATAGTGGAGGATCGGTGTCTAAAACTGGTCTCACAGGAAATGTTCAATTCATAGTCAGTAAGAAGAGTCAGTCTTCTTACACTTAAATCGGCATTGTGCCTTTCCTACTTAATTCCTATGCAATTTCTGTGTTTCGTCGTCAATAACAAGGGTCATGGGATGCAGTAAACCTGAAGTGAAGCATCGGAATCCATAACTAGTGTCACAGGAATGGTTCAAAACATAGACAGTAAGAAGAGTCAGTCCTCTTGTACTTAAGTCGGCATTGTGCCCTTTGTATTTAATTCCGATGCAAAAGCTGTGTTTCATCGTCAATAAGAAGGTCAGAGGGATACAGTAAACCTGAAGTGATGCATCGGAATCTATAACTAGTGTCACAGGAACGGTTCACAACATAGACAGCGGGAACAGTCGGTCAACTTGTACTTAAGTTGGCATTGTGCCTTTTATATTTAATTCCGATGCAATTTCTGTGTTTCGTCGTCAATAAGAAGGTCCCAGGGATACAGTAAACCTGAAGTGAAGCATCGGAATCTGTAACTAGTGTCACAGGAATGGTTCAAAACTTAGACAGTAAGATGATTCAGTCTCCTTCTACGTAAGTCGGCATTGTGCTTTTTGTATTTAATTCCGAAGCAATTTCTGTGTTTCATCGTCAATATGAAGGTCTAAGGGATACAGTAAACATATAGTGGAGCATCGCTATCTAAAACTGGTCTCACAGGAAATGTTCAATTCATAGTCAGTAAGAAGAGTCAGTCTTCTTATACTTAAGTCGGCATTGTGCCTTTCCTACTTAATTCCTATGTGATTTCTGTGTTTCGTCGTCAATAAGAAGGTCCACGGGATACAGTAAACATGAAGTGAAGCATCGGAATCTAAAATCGGTCTCACAGGAAAGGTTCAAAACATAGGGAGCAAGAAGAGCCAGTCATCTTGTATTTGAGTCGGCATTGTGCCAATTGTATTTAATTCCGATGCAATTTCTGTGTTTCATCGCCAATAAGAAGGTCAGAGGGATACAGTAAACCTGAAGTGAAGCATCGGAATCTATAACTAGTTTCACAAGAATGGTTCAAATCATAGACAATAGGAAGAGTCAGTCTTCTTGTACTTAAGTCGGCATTGTGCTTTTTGTATTTAATTCCGATGCGATTTCTGTGTTTCATCGTCAATAAGAAGGTCCAACAGATACAGTAAACCTGATGTGAAGCATCGGAAACTATAACTAGTGTCACCGGAATGGTTCAAATCATAGACAGTAAGAAGCGTCAGTCTTCTTGTACATAAGTCGGCATTGTGCCTTTTGTATTTAATTCCGATGCAATTTCAGTGTTTCATCGTAAATAAGAAAGTCCGAGTTATACAGTAAACCTGAAGTGAAGCATCGGAATCTATAACTAGTGTCACAGGAATGGTTCTAAACATAGACAGTAAGAAGAGTCAGTCTTCTTGTTATTAAGTTGGCCTTGTGCCCTTTGTATTTAATTCCGATGGAAGTTCTGTATTTCATCGTCAATTAGAAGGTCCAAGGGATACAATAAATATATAGTGAAGCATCGGAATCCAAAACTGGTCTCACAGGAAAAGTTCACAACATAGTCAGAAAGAAGAGTCAGGCTTCTTGTACTTAAGTCGGCATTGTGCCTTTTGTATTTAATTCCGATCGAATTTCTGTGTTTCATCGTCAATAAGAAGGTCAGAGGGATTCAGTAAACCTGAAGTGAAGCATCGGAATCTATATCCAGTGTCATTGGAATGGTACGAAACAGAGACAGTTGGAAGAGTCAGTCTTCTTGTACTTAAGTCGGCATTGTGCCTTTTCATTTTAATTCCGATGCAATTCCTGTGTTTCATCGTCAATAAGATGGTCAGAGGGATACAGTAAACCTGAAGTGAAGCATTGGAATCCATAACTAGTGTTATAGGAATGGTGCAAAACATAGACAATTGGAAGAGTCAGTCTTCTTGTACTTAAGTTGGCATTGTGCCTTTTCTATTTAATTCTGATGCAATTTCTGTGATTCGTCGTCATTAAGAAGGTCCCAGGGATACAGTAAACCTGAATGAAGCATCGGAATCTGTAACTAGTGTCACAGGAATGGTTCAAAACTTAGACAGTAAGATGAGTAGGTCTCCTTGTACGTAAGTCGGCATTGTGCCCTTTGTATTTAATTCCGAAGCAATTTCTGCGTTTCATCGTCAATAAGAAGGTCAGAGGGATACAGTAAACCTGAAGTGAAGCATCGGATTCTATAACTAGTGTCAGGAGAGTGGTTCAAAACATAGACAGTAGGAAGAGTAAGTCTTCTTGTACTTAAGTCGGCATTGTGCCTTTTGAATTTAATTCCGATACAATTTCTGTGTTTCATCGACAATAATAAGGTCCAAGTGATACAGTAAACCTGAAGTGAAGCATCTGAAACTATAGCTAGTGTCACCGGAATGGTTAAAAAGTATTGACAGTAAGAAGAGTCAGTCTTCATGAACTTAAGTCGGCATTGTGTCTTTAGTATTAAATTTCGATGCAATTTCTGTGTTTCATCGTCAATAAGAAGGTCAAGGGATACAGTAAAAACACATAGTGAAGCATCGCAATCTGAAACTGGTCTCACAGGAAGTGTTCAAATCATAGTCAGTAAGAAGCGTCAGTCTTCTTGTACTTAAGTCGCCATTGTGCCTTTTGTATTTAATTCCGAAGCAATTTCTGTGTTTCATCGTCAATAAGAAGTTCTGAGGGATACAGTAAACCTGAAGTGAAGCAACGGAATCTATAACATGTGTCACAGGAATGGTTTAAAACATAGACAGTAGGATGAGTCAGTGTTCTTGTACTTAGGTCGGCATTGTGCCTTTTGTATTTAATGTCGATGCAATTTCTCTGTTTCATCGTCAATAAGTAGGTCCAAGGGATACAGTAAAAACACATAGTGAAGCATCGCAATCTGAAACTGGTCTCACAGGAAGTGTTCAAATCATAGACAGTAAGAAGAGTCAGTCTTCTGGTACTAAAGTCGGCATTGTGCCTTTTGAATTTAATTCCGATAGAATTTCTGTGTTTCATCGACAATAATAAGGTCCAAGTGATACAGTAAACCTGAAGTGAAGCATCTGAAACTATAGCTAGTGTCACCGGAATGGTTCAAAGTATTGACAGTAAGAAGAGTCAGTCTTCTTGTACTTAAGTCGGCATTGTGCCTGTGGTATTTAATTCCGATGCAATTTCTGTATTTCATCGTAAATAAGAAGGTCCAAGGGATACAGTAAACCTGAAGTGAATCATCGGAAACTATAACTAGTGTCACCGGAATGGTTCACAACATAGACAGTAAGAAGAGTAAGTCTTCTTGTACTTAAGTCGGCATTGTGCGTTTTGTATTTAATTCCGATGCAATTTCTGTGTTTCATCGTAAATAGGAAGGTCAGAGGGATACAGTAAACCTGAAGTGAAGCATCGGAATCTATAACTTGTGTCACAGGAATGGTTTAAAACATAGACAGGTAGAAGAGTCAGTCTTCTTTTACTTAAGTCGGCATCGTGCGTTTTGTATTTAATTCCGATGCAATTTCTGTGTTTCATCGTAAATAAGGAGGTCAGAGGGATACAGTAAACCTTAAGTGAAGCATCGGAATCTATAACTTGTGTCACAGGAATGGTTCAAAACATACACAGCAAGAAGAGTCAGTTTTCTTGTACTTATGTCGGCATCGTGCCTTTTGTATTTAATTTTTATGCAATATCTGAGTTTCATCGTCATTAAGAAGGTCCAAGGGATACAGTAAACACATAGTGAAGCATGGGAATCCAAAACTGGTCTCACAGGAAATGTTCAAATCATAGTCAGTAAGAAGAGTCAGTCTTCTTGTACTTAAGTCGGCATTGTGCCTTTTCTATGTAATTCCGATGCAATTTCTGTGTTTCATCGTCAATAAGAACGTCCAAGGGATACAGTAAACCTGAAGTGAAGCACCGGAATCCAAAATCGGTCTCTCAGGAAAGCTTCAAAACATAGGGAGTAAGAAGAGCCAGTCATCTTGTATTTGAGTCGGCATTGTGCCTTTTGAATTTAATTCCGATGCAGTTTCTGTGTTTCATTGACAATAAGAAGGTCAGAGGGAATCAGTAATCCTGAAGTGAAGCATCGGAATCTATAACTAGTGTCACAGGAATGGTTAAAACATAGACAGTAGGAAGAGTCAGTCTTGTTGTACTTAAGTCGGCATTGTGCCTTTTCTAATTAATTCCGATGCAAGTTCTGTGTTTCATCGTCAATAAGAAGGTCCATGGGATACAGTAAACATTTAGCGAAGCATCGGAACCTAAAACTGGTCTCACAGGAAATGTTCACAACATAGTCAGTAAAAAGAGTCAGTCTTCTTGTACTTAAGTCGGCATTGGGCATTTTGTATTTAATTCCGATGCAATTACTGTGTTTCATCATCAATACGAAGGTCAGAGGGATACAGTAAACCTGAAGTGAAGCACCGGTATCTATAACTAGTGTCACAGGAATGGTTCAAAACATAGACAGTAGGAAGAGTCAGTCTTCTTGTACTTAAGTCGGCATTGTGCCTTTTCTATTTAATTCCGATGCAATTTCTGTGTTTCATCGCCGATAAGAAGGTCCAAGGGATACAGTAATCCTGAAGTGAAGCATCGGAATCTATAACTAGTGTCACAGGAATTGTTCAAAACATAGACAGTAAGAAGAGTCAGTCTTCTGGTACTAAAGTCGGCATTGTGCCTTTTGAATTTAATTCCGATGCAATTTCTGTGATTCATCGTCAATAAGAAGGTCCATGTGATACAATAAACCTGAAGTGAAGCATCGTAAACTATAACTACTGTCACCGAAATGGTTCAAAACATAGACAGTAAGAAGAGTCAGTCTTCTTGTACTTAAGTCGGCATTTTGCCTTTTGTATTTAATTCCGATGCAATTTCTGTGTTTCATCGTAAATAAGAAGGTCAGAGGGATACAGTAAACCTGAAGTGAAGCATCGGTATCTATAACTAGTGTCACAGGAATTTTTTCTAAACATAGACAGTAAGAAGAGTCAGTCTTCTTGTACTTAAGTCGGCATTGTGCCTTTTGTATTTAATTACGATGCAATTTCTGTGTTTCATCCTCAATAAGTAGGTCCAAGGGATACTATAAACATGTAGTGAAGCATCGGAATCTAAAGCTGGTCTCACAGGAAATGTTCACAACATAGTCAGAAAGAAGAGACAGTCTTCTTGTACTTAAGTCGGCATTGTGCCTTTTGAATTTAATTCCGATGCAATTTCTGTGTTTCATCGACAATAAGAAGGTCAGAGGGATACAATAAACCTGAAGTGAAGCATCGGAATCTGTAACTGGTGTCACAGAAAAGGTTCACAACATAGGCTGTAAGAAAAGTCTGTCGTCTTGTACTTAAGTCGACATTGTGCCTTTTGTATTTAATTCCGATGCAATTTCTGTGTTTCATCGTCAATAAGAAGGTCTAAGGGATACAGTAAACCAGAAGTGAAGCCTCGAAATCTATAACTAGTGTCACAGGAATGGTGCAAAGCATAGACAGTAGGAAGAGTCAGTCTTCTTGTACTTAAGTCGGTATTGTGCTTTTCTATTTATTTCCGATGCAGTTCCTGTGTTTCGTCGTCAATACGAAGGTCAGAGGGATAGAGTAAACCTTAAGTGAAGCATCGGAATCTATAACTAGTGTCACAGAAATGGTTCAAAACATACACAGCGTGAAGAGTCAGTCTTCTTGTACTTAAGTCGGCATTGTGCCTTTTGTATTTAATTCCGATGCAATTTGTGTGTTTCATCGTCAATAGGAAGGTCCAAGGGATACAGTAAACCTGAAGTGATGCATCGGAATCTATAACTTGTGTCACAGGAATGGTTCAAACATAGACAGTAGGAACTGTCAGTCGTCTTGTACTTAAGTCGGCATTGTGCTTTTTGTATTTAATTCCGATGCAGTTTCTGTGTTTCATCGTCAATACGAAGGTCCAAGGGATACAGTCAACCTGAAGTGAAGCATCGGAATCTGTAACTAGTGTCACAGGAATGGTTCAAATCATAGACAGTAAGAAGAGTCAGTTTTCTTGTACTTAAGTCGGCATTGTGCCTTTTCTATTTAATTCCGATGCAATTTCTGTGTTTCATCGTCAGTAACAGGGTCAGCGGTATACAGTAAACTTGAAGTGAAGCATCGGATCCTATAACTAGTGTCACAGGATTGGTTCAAAACCAAGACAATAGGAAGGGTCAGTCTTCTTGTACTTAAGCCGGCATTGTGCCTTTCCTATTTAATTCCGATGCAATTTCTGTGTTTCGTCAACAATAATAAGGTCCAAGGGATGCAGTAAACCTGAAGTGAAGCATCGGAATCTACAACTAGCGTCACAGGAATGGTTCAAAACATAGACAGTAAGAAGAGTCAGTCCTCTTGTACTTAAGTCGGCATTGTGCCTTTTGAATTTAATTCCGATGCAATTTCTGTGTTTCATCGACAATAAGAAGGTCAGAGGGATACAGTAAACCTGAAGTGAAGCATCGGAATCTATAACTGGTGTCACAGAAAAGGTTCAAAACATAGACAGTAAGAAAAGTCTGTCGTCATGTACTTAAGTCGACATTGTGCCTTTTGTATTTAATTCCGATGAAATTTCTGTGTTTCATCGTCACTAAGAAGGTCTGAGGGATACAGTAAACATATAGTGAAGCATCGGAATCTAAAACTGGTCTCACAGGAAATGTTCACATTATAGTCAGTAAGAAGAGTCAGTCTCCTTGTACTTAAGTCGGCACTGTGCATTTTGTATTTGATTCCGATGCAATTTCTGTGTTTCATCGTCAATAAGAAGGTCAGAGGGATACAGTAAACCTGAAGTGAAGCATCGGAATCTATAACTAGTGTCACAGGAATGGTTCTAAACATAGACAGGAAGAAGAGTCAGTCTTCTTGTACTTAAGTCGGCATTGTGCCTTTTGTATTTAATTCCGATGCAATTTCTGTGTTTCATCGTCAATAAGAAGGTCCAAGGGATACTATAAACATGAAGTGAAGCATCGGAATCTAAAACTGGTCTCACAGGAGATGTTCACAACATAGTCAAAAAGAAGAGACAGTCTTCTTGTACTTAAGTCGGCATTGTGCCTTTTGTATTTAATTCCGATGCAGTTTCTGTGTTTCATCGTCAACAAGAAGGTCAGAGGGATACAGTAAACCTGAAGTGAAGCATCGGAATCTATAACTAGTGTCACAAGGATGGTTCAAAACAGAGACAGTAGGAAGACTCAGTCTTCTTGTACTTAAGTCGGCATTGTGCCTTTTTTATTTAATTCCGATGCAAATTCTTTGTTTCGTAGTCAATAAGAAGGTCCAAGGGAGACAGTAAACCTGAAGTGAAGCATCGGAATCTGTAACTAGTGTCACAGGAATGGTTCAAATCATAGACAGTAAGAAGAGTCAGTTTTCTTGTACTTAAGTCGGCATTGTGCCTTTTCTATTTAATTCCGATGCAATTTCTGTGTTTCATCGTCAGTAACAGGGTCAGAGGTATACAGTAAACTTGAAGTGAAGCATCGGATCCTATAACTAGTGTCACAGGAATGGTTCAAACCCTAGACAGTAGGAAGGGTCAGTCTTCTTGTACTTAAGCCGGCATTGTGCCTTACCTATTTAATTCCGATGCAATTTCTGTGTTTCGTCGTCAATAATAAGGTCCAAGGGATGCAGTAAACCTGAAGTGAAGCATCGGAATCTACAGCTAGCGTCACAGGAATGGTTCAAAACATAGACAGTAAGAAGAGTCAGTCCTCTTGTACTTAAGTCGGCATTGTGCCTCTTGAATTTAATTCCGATGCAATTTCTGTGTTTCATCGACAATAAGAAGGTCAGAGGGATACAGTAAACCTGAAGTGAAGCATCAGAATCTATAACTGGTGTCACAGAAAAGGTTAAAATCATGGACAGTAAGAAAAGTCTGTCGTCATGTACTTAAGTCGACATTGTGCCTTTTGTATTTAATTCCGATGCAATTTCTGTGTTTCATCGTCACTAAGAAGGTCTGAGGGATACAGTAAACCAGAAGTGAAGCATCGGAATCTATAACTAGTGTCACAGGAATGGTGCAAAGCATAGACAGTAGGAAGAGTCAGTCTTCTTGTACTTAAGTCGGCATTCTGCTTTTCTATTTAATTCCAATGCAGTTTCTGTGTTCCGTCGTCAATACGAAGGTCAGAGGGATAGAGTAAACCTTAAGTGAAGCATCGGAATCTATAACTAGTGTCACAGGAATGGTTCAAAACATACACAGCATGAAGAGTCAGTCTTCTTGTACATAAGTCGGCATTGTGCCTTTTGTATTTAATTCCGATGCAATTTCTGTCTTTCATCGTCAATAAGAAGGTCCAAGGGATACAGTAAACCTGAAGTGAAGCATCGGAATCTTAACTAGTGTCACAGGAATGGTTGAAAACATAGATAGTAAGAATAGTCATTCTTCTTGTACTTAAGTCGACATTGTGCCTTTTGTATTTAATTTCAACCAATTTCTGTGTTTCATCGTCAATAAGAAGGTCCAAGGGGTACAGTAAACACATAGTGAAGCATCGGAATCTAAAACTGGTCTCACAGGAAATGTTCAAATCATAGTAAATAAGAAGAGTCAGTCTTCTTGAACTTAAGTCGGCATTGTGCCTTTTCTATGTAATTTTGATGCACTTTCTGTGTTTCGTCGTCAATAAGAAGGTCCAAGGGATACAGTAAACATTAAGTGAAGCACCGTAATCTATAACCGGTCTCTCAGGAAAGGTTCAAACATAGAGAGTAAGAAGGGCCAGTCATCTTGTATTTGAGTCGCCATTGTGCCTTTTGTATTTAATTCCGATGCAATTTCTGTGTTTCATCGTCAATAAGAAGGTCAGAGGGAATCAGTAAACCTGAAGTGAAGCATCGGAATCTATAACTAGTGTCACTGGAATGGTTATAACATAGACAATAGGAAGAGTCTGTCTTCTGGTATTTAAGTCGGCATTGTGCCTTTTCTATTTAATTCCGATGCAATGTATATGTTTCATCGTCAATAAGAAGGTCTAAGGGATACAGTAAACGTATAGTGAAGCATCGGAATCTAAAACTGGTCTCACAGGAAATGTTCACAACATAGTCAGTAAGAAGAGTCAGTCTACTTGTACTTAAGTCGGCATTGTGCATTTTGTATTTAATTCCGATGCAATTTCTGTGTTTCATCATCAATAAGAAGGACAGAGGGATACAGTAAACCTGAAGTGAAGCAACGGAATCCATAACTAGTGTCACAGGAATGGTTCAAACATAGACAGTAGGAAGAGTCAGTCTTCTTGTACTTAAGTCGGCATTGTGCCTTTTCTATTTAATTCCGATGAACTTCTGTGTTTCGTCGTCAATAAGAAGGTCAAAAGAATACAGTAAACCTAAAATGAAGCATCGGAATCTATAACTAGTGTCACAGGAATGCTTCAAAACATAGACAGTAAGTAGAGTCAGTATTCTTGTACTTATGTCGGCATTGTGCCTCTTGTATTTAATTCCGATGCAATTTCTGTGTTTCATCATCGATAAGAAGGTCCAAGGGATACAGTAATCCTGAAGTGAAGCATCGGAATCTATAACTAGTGTCACAGGAATAGTTCAAATCATTGACAGTAAGAAGAGACAGTCTTCTTGTACTTATGTCGCCATTGTGCCTTTTGTATTTAATTCCGATGCAATTTCTGTGTTTCATCGGCAATAAGAAGGTCCAAGTGATACAGTAGACCTGATGTGAAGCATCTGAAACTATAACTTGTGTCACCGGTATGGTTCAAAACATAGACAGTAAGAAGAGTCGGTCTTCTTGTACTTAAGTCGGCATTGTGCCTTTTGTATTTGAGTCCGATGCAATTTCTGTGTTTCATCGTCAATAAGAAGGTCCAAGTGATACAGTAAACATATAGTGAAGCATCGGAATCTAAAACTGGGGTCACAGGAAATGCACACAACATAGTCAGAAAGAAGAGACAGTCTTCTTGTACTTAAGTCGGCATTGTGACTTTTGTATTTAATTCCGATGCAATTTCTGTGTTTCATCGTCAATAAGAAGGTCAGAGGGATACAGTAAACCTGAAGTGAAGCATCGGAATGTCACAAGAATGGTTCAAAACATAGACAGTAGGAAGAGTCAGTCTTCTTGTACTTGAATCGGCATTGTGTCTTTTGTATTTAATTCCGATGCTATTTCTGTGTTTCATCGTCAATAAGAAGGTCCACGTGATACAGTAAACCTGAAGTGAAGCATCGGAAACTATAACTAGTGTCACCGGAATGGTTCAAAAAATAGACAGTAAGAAGAGACAGTCTTCTTGTACTTAAGTCGGCATTGTGACTTTTGTATTTAATTCCGATGCAATTTCTGTGTTTCATCGTCAATAAGAAGGTCAGAGGGATACAGTAAACCTGAAGTGAAGCATCGGAATGTCACAAGAATGGTTCAAAACATAGACAGTAGGAAGAGTCAGTCTTCTTGTACTTGAATCGGCATTGTGTCTTTTGTATTTAATTCCGATGCTATTTCTGTGTTTCATCGTCAATAAGAAGGTCCACGTGATACAGTAAACCTGAAGTGAAGCATCGGAAACTATAACTAGTGTCACCGGAATGGTTCAAAAAATAGACAGTAAGAAGAGTCAGTCTTCTTGTACTTAAGTCGGCATTGTGCTTTTTGTGTTTAATTCCAATGCAATTTGTGTGTTTCATCGTCAATAAGAAGGTCCAAGGGATACAGTAAACCTTAAGTGAAGCATCGGAATCTATAACTAGTGTCACAGGAATGGTTCAAAACATAGATAGTAAGAAGAGTCATTCTTCTTGTACTTAAGTCGGCATTGTGCCTTTTGTATTTAATTTCGATCCAATTTCTGTGTTTCATCGTCAATAAGAAGGTCCAAGGGATACAGTAAACACATAGTGAAGCATCAGAATCTAAAACTGGTCTCACAGGAAATGTTCAAATCATAGTAAATAAGAAGAGTCAGTCTTCTTGTACTTAATTCGGCATTGTGCCTTTTCTATGTAATTTTGATGCACTTTCTGTGTTTCGTCGTCAATAAGAAGGTCCAAGGGATACAGTAAACATTAAGTGAAGCACCGGAATGTATAACCAGTCTCTCAGGAAAGGTTCAAACATAGAGAGTAAGAAGAGCCAGTCATCTTGTATTTGAGTCGCCATTGTGCCTTTTGTATTTAATTCCGATGCAGTTTCTGTGTTTCATCGTCAATAAGAAGGTCAGAGGGAATCAGTAAACCTGAAGTGAAGCATCCGAATCCATAACTAGTGTCACAGGAATGGATAAAACATAGACAGTAGGAAGAGTCAGTCTACTTGTACTTAAGTCGGCATTGTGCCTTTTCTATTTAATTCTGATGCAATGTATGTGTTTCATCGTCAATAAAAAGGCCCAAGGGGTACAGTAAACAATAGTGAAGCATCGGAATCTAAAACTGGTCTCACAGGAAATGTTCACAACATAGTCAGTAACAAGAGTCAGTCTTCTTGTACATAAGTCGGCATTGTGCATTTTGTATTTAATTCCGATGCAGTTTCTGTGTTTCGTCGTCAATACGAAGGTCAGAGGGAGACAGTAAACCTTAATTGAAGCATCGGAATCTATAACTAGTGTCACAGGAATGGTTCAAAACATACACAGCAAGAAGAGTCAGTCTTCTTGTACTTAAGTCGGCATTGTGCCTTTTGTATTTACTTCCGATGCAATTTGCGTGTTTCATCGTCAATAAGAAGGTCCAAGGGATACAGTAAACCTGAAATGATGCATCGGAATCTATAACTAGTGTCACGGGAATGGTTCATGACATAGACAGTTGGAAGTGTCAGTTTTCTTGTACTTCAGTCGGCATTGTGCCTTTTGTATTTAATTCCGAAGCAATTTCTGTGTTTCATCATCAATAAGAAGGTCAGAGGGATACAGTAAACCTGAAGTGAAGCAACGGAATCCATAACTAGTGTCACAGGAATGGTTCAAACATAGACAGTAGGAAGAGTAGGTCTTCTTGTACTTAAGTCGGCATTGTGCCTTTTCTATTTAATTCCGATGAACTTCTGTGTTTCGTCGTCAATAAGAAGGTCCAAGGGATACAGTAAACCTGAAGTGAAGCACCGGAATCTAAAACCGGTCTCTCAGGAAAGGTGCAAAACATAGAGAGTAAGAAGAGCCAGTCTTCTTGTATTTGAGTCAGCATTGTGCCTTTTGTATATAATTCCGATGCGGTTTCTGTGTTTCATCGTCAATAAGAAGGTCAGAGGGAATCAGTAAACCTGAAGTGAAGCATCGGAATCTATAACTAGTGTCACAGGAATGGTTAAAACATGGACAATAGGAAGAGTCTGTCTTCTGGTATTTAAGTCGGCATTGTGCCTTTTCTATTTAATTCCGATGCAATGTATGTGTTTCATCGTCAATAAGAAGGTCTAAGGGATACAGTAAACGTATAGTGAAGCATCGGAATCTAACACTGGTCTCACAGGAAATGTTCACAACATAGTCAGTAAGAAGAGTCAGTCTACTTGTACTTAAGTCGGCATTGTGCATTTTGTATTTAATTCCGATGCAATTTCTGTGTTTCATCATCAATAAGAAGGTCAGAGGGATACAGAAAACCTGAAGTGAAGCAACGGAATCCATAACTAGTGTCACAGGAATGGTTCAAACATAGACAGTAGGAAGAGTCAGTCTTCTTGTACTTAAGTCGGCATTGCGCCTTTTCTATTTAATTCCGATGAACTTCTGTGTTTCGTCGTCAATAAGAAGGTCAAAAGGATACAGTAAACCTAAAATGAAGCATCGGATTCTATAACTAGTGTCACAGGAATGGTTCAAAACATAGACAGTAAGAAGAGTCAGTATTCTTGTACTTATGTCGGCATTGTGCCTCTTGTATTTAATTCCGATGCAATTTCTGTGTTTCATCATCGATAAGAAGGTCCAAGGGATACAGTAAACCTGAAGTGAAGCATCGGAATCTATAACTAGTGTCACAGGAATAGTTCAAATCATTGACAGTAAGAAGAGTCAGTCTTCTTGTACTTAAGTCGCCATTGTGCCTTTTGTATTTAATTCCGATGCAATTTCTGTGTTTCATCGGCAATAAGAAGGTCCAAGTGATACAGTAGACCTGAAGTGAAGCATCTTAAACTATAACTAGTGTCACCGGTATGGTTCAAAACGTAGACAGTAACTAGAGTCGGTCTTCTTGTACTTAAGTCGGCATTGTGCCTTTTGTATTTGAGTCCGATGCAATTTCTGTGTTTCATCGTCAATAAGAAGGTCCAAGTGATACAGTAAACATATAGTGAAGCATCGGAATCTAAAACTGGTCTCACAGGAAAAGCACACAACATAGTCAGAAAGAAGAGACAGTCTTCTTGTACTTAAGTCGGCATTGTGACTTTTGTATTTAATTCCGATGCAATTTCTGTGTTTCATCGTCAATAAGAAGGTCAGAGGGATACAGTAAACCTGAAGTGAAGCATCGGAATGTCACAAGAATGGTTCAAAACATAGACAGTAGGAAGAGTCAGTCTTCTTGTACTTGAATCGGCATTGTGTCTTTTGTATTTAATTCCGATGCTATTTCTGTGTTTCATCGTCAATAAGAAGGTCCAAGTGATACAGTAAACCTGAAGTGAAGCATCGGAAACTATAACTAGTGTCACCGGAATGGTTCAAAAAATAGACAGTAAGAAGAGTCAGTCTTCTTGTACTTAAGTCGGCATTGTGCCTTTTGTATTTAATTTCATTCCAATTTCTGTGTTTGATCGTCAATAAGAAGGTCCAAGGGAGACAGTAAACACATAGTGAAGCATCGGAATCTAAAACTGGTCTCACAGGAAATATTCAAATCATAGTAAATAAGATGAGTCAGTTTTCTTGTACTTAAGTCGGCATTGTGCCTTTTTTATGTAATTTTGATGCACTTTCTGTGTTTCGTCGTCAATAAGAAGGTCCAAGGGATACAGTAAACATGAAGTGAAGCACCGGAATCTAAAACCGGACTCTCAGGAAAGGTTCAAAACATAGAGAGTAAGAAGAGCCAGTCATCTTTTATTTTTGTCGGCATTGTGCCTTTTGTATTTAATTCCGATGCAGTTTCTGTGTTTCATCGTCAATAAGAAGGTCAGAGGGAATCAGTAAACCTGAAGTGAATCATCGGAATCTATAACTACTGTCACAGGAATGGTTAAAACATAGACAGTAGAAAGCGTCAGTCTTCTTGTACTTAAGTCGGCATTGTGCCTTTTCTATTTAATTCCGATGCAAATTCTGTGTTTCATCATCAAGAAGAAGGACAGAGGGATGCAGTAAAAACCTGAAGTGAAGCATCGGAATCTATAACTGGTGTCACAGAAAAGGTTCAAAACATAGACAGTAAGAAAAGTCTGTCGTCTTGAACTTAAGTTGACATTGTGCCTTTTGTATTAAATTCCGATGCTATTTCTGTGTTTCATCGTCAATAAGAAGGTCTGAGGGATACAGTAAACCTGAAGTGAAGCATCGGAATCTGTAAATAGTGTCACAGGAATGGATAAAACATAGACAGTAGGAATAGTCAGTCTTCTTGTACTTAAGTCGGCATTGTGCCTTTTCTATTTAATTCCGATGCAATGTATGTGTTTCATCGTCAATAAGAAGGTCCAAGGGGTACAGTAAACAATAGTGAAGCATCGGAATCTAAAACTGGTCTCACAGGAAATGTTCACAACATAGTCAGTAAGAAGAGTCAGTCTTCTTGTACATAAGTCGACATTGTGCATTTTGTATTTAATTCCGATGCAGTTTCTGTGTTTCGTCGTCAATACGAAGGTCAGAGGGTGACAGTAAACCTTAAGTGAAGCATCGGAATCTATAACTAGTGTCACAGGAGTGGTTCAAAACATACACAGCAAGAAGAGTCGGTCTTCTTGTACTTAAGTCGGCATTGTGCCTTTTGTATTTACTTCCGATGCAATTTGTGTGTTTCATCGTCAATAAGAAGGTCCAAGGGATACAGTAAACCTGAAGTGATGCATCGGAATCTATAACTAGTGTCACGGGAATGGTTCATGACATAGACAGTAGGAAGTGTCAGTTTTCTTGTACTTCAGTCGGCATTGTGCCTTTTGTATTTAATTCCGAAGCAATTTCTTTGTTACATCGTCAATAAGAAGGTCCAAGGGATACAGTAAACCAGAAGTGAAACATCGGGATCTATAACTAGTGTCACAAGAATGGTTCAAAACATAGACAGTAAGAAGAGTCAGTCTTCTTGTACTTAAGTCGGCATTGTGCCCTTTGAATTAAATTTCGATGCAATTTCTGTGTCTCATCGTCAATAAGAAGGTCCAAGGGATACAGTAAACACATAGTGAAGCATCGGAATCTAAAACTGGTCTCACAGGAAATGTTCAAATCATAGTAAGTAAGAAGGGTCAGTCTTCTTTTACTTAAGTCGGCATTGTGCCTTTCCTATGTAATTTTGATGCAGTTTCTGTGTTTCGTCGTCAATAAGAAGGTCCAAGGGATACAGTAAAACTGAAGTGAAGCACCGGAATCTAAAACCTTTCTCTCAGGAAAGGTGCAAAACATAGAGAGTAAGAAGAGCCAGTCTTCTTGTATTTGAGTCAGCATTGTGCCTTTTGTATATAATTCCGATGCAGTTTCTGTGTTTCATCGTCAATAAGAAGGTCAGAGGGAATCAGTAAACCTGAAGTGAAGCATCGGAATCTATAACTAGTGTCACAGGAATGGTTAAAATAAACAGTACAGTAGGAAGAGTCTGTCTTCTGGTATTTAAGTCGGCATTGTGCCTTTTCTATTTAATTCCGATGCAATGTATGTGTTTCATCGTCAATAAGAAGGTCTAAGGGATACAGTAAACGTATAGTGAAGCATCGGAATCTAACTGGTCTCACAGGAAATGTTCACAACATAGTCAGTAAGAAGAGTCAGTCTACTTGTACTTAAGTCGGCATTGTGCATTTTGTATTTAATTCCGATGCAATTTCTGTGTTTCATCATCAATAAGAAGGTCAGAGGGATACAGTAAACCTGACGTGAAGCAACGGAATCCATAAATAGTGTCACAGGAATGGTTCAAACATAGACAGTAGGAAGAGTCAGTCTTCTTGTACTTAAGTCGGCATTGTGCCTTTTCTATTTAATTCCGACGAACTTCTGTGTTTCGTCGTCAATAAGAAGGTCAAAAGGATACAGTAAACCTAAAATGAAGCATCGGAATCTATAACTAGTGTCACAGGAATGGTTCAAAACATAGACAGTAAGAAGAGTCAGTATTCTTGTACTTATGTCGGCATTGTGCCTCTTGTATTTAATTCCGATGCAATTTCTGTGTTTCATCGTCGATAAGAAGGTCCAAGGGATACAGTAAACCTGAAGTGAAGCATCGGAATCTATAACTAGTGTCACAGGAATAGTTCAAATCATTGACAGTAAGAAGAGACAGTCTTCTTGTACTTAAGTCGCCATTGTGCCTTTTGTATTTAATTCCGATGCAATTTCTGTGTTTCATCGGCAATAAGAAGGTCCACGTGATACAGTAGACCTGAAGTGAAGCATCTGAAACTATAACTAGTGTCACCGGTATGGTTCAAAACATAGACAGTAAGAAGAGTCGGTCTTCTTGTACTTAAGTCGGCATTGTGCCTTTTGTATTTGAGTCCGATGCAATTTCTGTGTTTCATCGTCAATAAGAAGGTCCAAGGGATACAGTAAAACTGAAGTGAAGCACCGGAATCTAAAACCGGTCTCTCAGGAAAGGTGCAAAACATAGAGAGTAAGAAGAGCCAGTCTTCTTGTATTTGAGTCAGCATTGTGCCTTTTGTATATAATTCCGATGCAGTTTCTGTGTTTTATCGTCAATAAGAAGGTCAGAGGGAATCAGTAAACCTGAAGTGAAGCATCGGAATCTATAACTAGTGTCACAGGAATGGTTAAAACATAGACAGTAGGAAGAGTCTGTCGTCTGGTATTTAAGTCGGCATTGTGCCTTTTCTATTTAATTCCGATGCAATGTATGTGTTTCATCGTCAATAAGAAGGTCTAAGGGATACAGTAAACGTATAGTGAAGCATCGGAATCTAAAACTGGTCTCACAGGAAATGCACACAACATAGTCAGAAAGAAGAGACAGTCTTCTTGTACTTAAGTCGGCATTGTGACTTTTGTATTTAATTCCCATGCAATTTCTGTGTTTCATCGTCAATAAGAAGGTCAGAGGGATACAGTAAACACATAGTGAAGCATCGGAATCTAAAACTGGTCTCACAGGAAATGTTCAAATCATAGTAAATAAGAAGAGTCAGTCTTCTTGTACGTAAGTCGGCATTGTGCCTTTTCTATGTAATTTTGATGCACTTTCTGTGTTTCGTCGTCAATAAGAAGGTCCAAGGGATACAGTAAACATGAAGTGAAGCACCAGAATCAAAAACCGGACCCTCAGGAAAGGTTCAAAACATAGAGAGTAAGAAGAGCCAGTCATCTTTTATTTTTGTTGGCATTGTGCCTTTTGTATTTAATTCCGATGCAGTTTCTGTGTTTCATCGTCAATAAGAAGGTCAGAGGGAATCAGTAAACCTGAAGTGAAGCATCGGAATCTATAACTAGTGTCACAGGAATGGTTAAAACATAGACAGTAGGAAGAGTCAGTCTTCTTGTACTTAAGTCGGCATTGTGCCTTTTCTATTTAATTCCGATGCAAATTCTGTGTTTCATCATCAAGAAGAAGGTCAGAGGGATGCAGTAAAAACCTGAAGTGAAGCATCGGAATCTATAACTGGTGTTACAGAAAAGGTTCAAAACATAGACAGTAAGAAAAGTCTGTCGTCTTGAACTTAAGTCGACATTGTGGCTTTTGTATTTAATTCCGATGCAATTTGTGTGTTTCATCGTCAATAAGAAGATCCAAGGGGTACAGTAAACCTGATGTGATGCATCGGAATCTATAACTAGTGTCACAGGAATGGTTCAAACATAGACAGTGGGAAGTGTCAGTCTTCTTGTACTTAAGTCGGCATTGTGCCTTTTGTATTTAATTCCGATGCAATTTGTGTGTTTCATCGTCAATAAGAAGATCCAAGGGGTACAGTAAACCTGATGTGATGCATCGGAATCTATAACTAGTGTCACAGGAATGGTTCAAACATAGACAGTGGGAAGTGTCAGTCTTCTTGTACTTAAGTCGGCATTGTGCATTTTCTATGTAATTTTGATGCAATTTCTGTGTTTCGTCGTCAATAAGAAGGTCCAAGGGATACAGTATACATTAAGTGAAGCACCGGAATCTAAAACCGGTCTCTCAGGAAAGGTCCAAACATAGAGAGTAAGAAGAGCCAGTCATCTTGTATTTGAGTCGCCATTGTGCCTTTTGTATGTAATTCTGATGCAGTTTCTGTGTTTCATCGTCAATGAGAAGGTCAGAGGGAATCAGTAAACCTGAAGTGAAGCATCGGAATCTATAACTAGTGTCACAGGAATGGATAAAACATAGACAGTAGGAAGAGTCAGTCTTCTTGTACTTAAGTCGGCATTGTGCCTTTTCTATTTAATTCCGATGCAATGTATGTGTTTCATCGTCAATATGAAGGTCCAAGGGGTACAGTAAACTATAGTGCAGCATCGGAATCTAAAACTGGTCTCACAGGAAATGTTCACAACATAGTCAGTAAGAAGAGTCAGTCTTCTTGTACATAAGTCGGCATTGTGCACTTTGAATTTAATTCCGATGCAGTTTCTGTGTTTCGTCGTCAATACGAAGGTCAGAGGGAGACAGTAAACCTTAAGTGAAGCATCGGAATCTATAACTAGTGTCACAGGAATGGTTCAAAACATACACAGCAAAAAGAGTCAGTCTTCTTGTACTTAAGTCAGCATTGTGCCTTTTGTATTTAATTCCGATGCAATATGTGTATTTCATCGTCAATAAGAAGGTCCAAGGAATACAGCAAACCTGAAGTGATGCATCGGAATCTATAACTAGTGTCACGGGAATGGTTCATGACATAGACAGTAGGAAGTGTCAGTTTTCTTGTACTTAAGTCGGCATTGTGCCTTTTGTATTTAATTCCGATGCAATTTCTGTGTTTCATCGTCAATAAGAAGGTCCAAGGGATACAGTAAGCCAGAAGTGAAACATCGGAATCTATAACTAATGTCACAAGAATGGTTCAAAACATAGACAGTAAGAAGAGTCAGTCTTCTTGTACTTAAGTCGGCATTGTGCCTTTTGTATTTAATTTCGATGCAATTTCTGTGTTTCATCGTCAATAAGAAGGTCCAAGGGATACAGTAAACACATAGTGAAGCATCGGAATCTAAAACTGGTCTCACAGGAAATGTTCAAATCATAGTAAGTAGGAAGGGTCAGTCTTCTTTTACTTAAGTCGGCATTGTGCCTTTTCTATGTAATTTTGATGCAATTTCTGTGTTTCGTCGTCAATAAGAAGGTCCAAGGGATACAGTGAACCTGAAGTGAAGCACCGGAATCTAAAACCGGTCTCTCAGGAAAGGGGCAAAACATAGAGAGTAAGAAAAGCCAGTCGTCTTGTATTTGAGTCGGCATTGTGCCTTTTGTATATAATTCCGATGCAGTTTCTGTGTTTCATCGTCAATAAGAAGGTCAGAGGGAATCAGTAAACCTAAAGTGAAGCATCGGAATCTATAACTAGTGTTACAGGAATGGTTAAAACATAGACAGTAGGAAGAGTCAGTCTTCTTGTACTTAAGTCGGCATTGTGCCTTTCCTATTTCATTCCGATGAACTTCTGTGTTTCGTCGTCAATAAGAAGGTCAAAAGGATACAGTAAACCTAAAATGAAGCATCGGAATCTATAACTAGTGTCACAGGAATGGTTCAAAACATAGACAGTAAGAAGAGTCAGTATTCTTGTACTTACGTTGGCATTGTGCCTCTTGTATTTAATTCCGATGCAATTTCTGTGTTTCATCGTCGATAAGAAGGTCCAACGAATACAGTAAACCTGAAGTGAAGCATCGGAATCTATAACTAGTGTCACAGGAATTGTTCAAATCATTGACAGTAAGAAGAGACAGTCTTCTTGTACTTGAGTCGCCATTGTGCATTTTGTATTTAATTCCAATGCAATTTCTGTGTTTCATCGGCAATAAGAAGCTCCAAGTGATACAGTAGACCTGAAGTGAAGCATCTGAAACTATAACTAGTGTCACCGGTATGGTTCAAAACATAGACAGTAAGAAGAGTCGGTCTTCTTGTACTTAAGTCGGCATTGTGCCTTTTGTATTTGAGTCCGATGCAATTTCTGTGTTTCATCGTCAATAAGAAGGTCCAAGTGATACAGTAAACCTGAAGTGAAGCATCGGAAACTATAACTAGTGTCACCGGAATGGTTCAAAACGTAGACAGTAAGAAGTGTCAGTCTTCTTGTACTTCAGTCGGCATTGTGCCTTTTGTATTTAATTCCGATGCAATTTCTGTCTTCCATCGTAAATAAGAAAGTCATAGGGATACAGTAAACCTGAAGTGAAGCATCGCAATTTATAACTATTGTCACGTTAATGGTTCTAAACATAGACAGTAAGTAGTGTCAGTCTTTTTGTACTTAAGCCGGCATTGTGCCTTTTGTATTAAATTGCGATGCAATTTCTGTGTTTCATCGTCAATAAAAAGGTCCAAGGGATACAGTAAACATATAGTGAAGCATCGGAATCTAAAACTAGTCTCACAGGAAATGCACACAACATAGTCAGAAAGAAGAGACAGTCTTCTTGTACTTAAGTCGGCATTGTGACTTTTGTATTTAATTCCGATGCAATTTCTGTGTTTCATCGTCAATAAGAAGGTCCAAGTGATACAGTAAACCTGAAGTGAAGCATCGGAAACTGTAACTAGTGTCACCGGAATGGTTCAAAAAATAGACAGTAAGAAGAGTCAGTCTTCTTGTACTTAAGTCGGCATTGTGCTTTTTGTATTTAATTCCGATGCAATTTCTGTGTTTCATCGTCAATAAGAAGGTCAGAGGGAATCAGTCAACCTGAAGTGAAGCATCGCAATCTATAACTAGTGTCACAGGAATGGTTAAAACATAGACAGTAGGAAGAGTCAGTCTTCTTGTACTCAAGTCGCCATTGTGTCTTTTAAATTTAATTCCGATGCAATGGATGTGTTTCATCGTCAATACGAAGGTCCAAGGGATACAGTAAACATATAGTGAAGCATCGGAATCTAAAAGTGGTCTCACAGGAAATGTTCACAACATAGTCAGTATGAAGAGTCAGTCTTCTTGTACTTAAGTCGGCATTGTGCCTTTTCTATTTAATTCCGATGCAATTTCTGTGTTTCATCGTCAATAAGAAGGTCTGAGGGATACAGTAAACCTGAATTGAAGCATCGGAATCTATAACTAGTGTCACAGGAATAGTGCAAAGCATAGACAGTAGGAAGAGTCAGTCATCTTGTACTTAAGTTGGCATTGTGCTTTTCTATTTAATTCCGATGCAGTTTCTGTGTCTCGTCGTCAATACGAAGGTCAGAGGGATAGAGTAAACCTTAAGTGAAGCATCGGAATCTATAACTAATGTCACAGGAATGGTTCAAAACATACACAGCAAGAAGAGTCCGCCTTCCTGTACTTAAGTCGGCATTGAGCCTTTTGTATTTAATTCCGATGCAATTTGTGTGTTTCATCGTCAATAGGAAGGTCCAAGGGATACAGTAAACCTGAAGTGATGCATCGGAATCTATAACTAGTGTCACAGGAATGGTTCAAACATAGACAGTAGGAAGTGTCAGTCTTCTTGTACTTAAGTCGGCATTGTGCCATTTGTATTTAATTCGGATGCAATTTCTGTGTTTCGTCGTTAATAAGAAGGTCCAAGGGATACAGTAAACCTGAAGGGAAGCATCGATATCTAAAACTAGTGTCACAGGAATGGTTCAAAACATAGACAGTAAGAGGAGTCATTCTTCTTGTACTTAAGTCGGCATTGTGCCTTTTGTATTTAATTTCGATGCATTTTCTGTGTTTTATCGTCAATAAGAAGGTCCAAGGGATACAGTAAACACATAGTGAAGCATCGGAATCTAAAACTGGTCTCACAGGAAATGTTCAAATCATAGTAAGTAAAAAGCGTCAGTCTTCTTCCACTTAAGTCGGCATTGTGCCTTTTCTATGTAATTTTGATGCAATCTCTGTGTTTCGTCGTCAATAAGAAGGTCCAAGGGATACAGCAAACATGAAGTGAAGCACCGGAATCTAAAACCGGTCTCTCAGGAAAGGTTAAAAACATAGAGAGTAAGAAGAGCCAGTCATCTTGTATTTGAGTCGGCATTGTGCCTTTTGTATTTAATTCGGACGCAGTTTCTGTGTTTCATCGTCAATAAGAAGGTCAGAGGGAATCAGTAAACCTGAAGTGAAGCATCGGAATCTATAACTAGTGTCACAGGAATGGATAAAACATAGACAGTAGGAAGAGTCAGTCTTCTTGTACATAAGTCGGCATTGTGCTTTTTCTATTTAATTCCGATGCAATGTATGTGTTTCATCGTCAATAAGAAGGTCCAAGGGATACAGTAAACCTGAAGTAATGCATCGGAATCTATAACTAGTGTCACAGGAATGGTTCATAACATAGACAGTAGGAAGTGTCAGTCTTCTTGTACTTAAGTCGGCATTGTGCATTTTTTATTTAATTCCGATGCAATTTCTGTGTTTCATCGTCAATAAAAAGGTCCAAGGGATACAGTAAGCCAGAAGTGAAACATCGGAATCTATAACTAGTGTCACAAGAATGGTTCAAAACGTAGACAGAAAGAAGAGTCAGTCTTCCTGTACTTAAGTCGGCATTGTGCCTTTTGTATTTAATTTCGATGCAAATTCTGTGTTTCATCGTCAATAAGAAGGTCCAAGGGATACAGTAAACACATAGTGAAGCATCGGAATCTAAAACTGGTGTCACCGGAATGGTTCAAAAAATAGACAGTAAGAAGAGTCAGTCTTCTTGTACTTAAGTCGGCATTGTGCCATTTGTATTTAATTTCGATCCAATTTCTGTGTTTCATCGTCAATAAGAAGGTCCAAGGGATACAGTAAACATGAAGTGAAGCACCGGAATCTAAAACCGGACTCTCAGGAAAGGTTCAAAACATAGAGAGTAAGAAGAGCCAGTCATCTTTTATTTTTGTCGGCATTGTGCCTTTTGTATTTAATTCCGATGCAGTTTCTGTGTTTCATCGTCAATAAGAAGGTCAGAGGGAATCAGTAAATCTGAAGTGAAGCATCGGAATCTATAACTACTGTCACAGGAATGGTTAAAACATAGACAGTAGGAAGCGTCAGTCTTCTTGTACTTAAGTCGGCATTGTGCCTTTTCTATTTAATTCCGATGCAAATTCTGTGTTTCATCATCAAGAAGAAGGTCAGAGGGATGCAGTAAAAACCTGAAGTGAAGCATCGGAATCTATAACTGGTGTCACAGAAAAGGTTCAATACATAGACAGTAAGAAAAGTCTGTCGTCTTGAACTTAAGTTGACATTGTGCCTTTTGTATTTAATTCCGATGCTATTTCTGTGTTTCATCGTCAATAAGAAGGTCTGAGGGATACAGTAAACCTGAAGTGAAGCATCGGCATCTGTAACTAGTGTCACAGGAATGGATAAAACATAGACAGTAGGAATAGTCAGTCGTCTTGTACTTAAGTCGGCATTGTGCCTTTTCTATTTAATTCCGATGCAATGTATGTGTTTCATCGTCAATAAGAAGGTCCAAGGGGTACAGTAAACAATAGTGAAGCATCGGAATCTAAAACTGGTCTCACAGGAAATGTTCACAACATAGTCAGTAAGAAGAGTCAGTCTTCTTGTACATAAGTCGGCATTGTGCATTTTGTATTTAATTCCGATGCAGTTTCTGTGTTTCGTCGTCAATACGAAGGTCAGAGGGAGACAGTAAACCTTACGTGAAGCATCGGAATCTATAACTAGTGTCACAGGAATGGTTCAAAACATACACAGCAAGAAGAGTCAGTCTTCTTGTACTTAAGTCGGCATTGTGCCTTTTGTATTTACTTCCGATGCAATTTGTGTGTTTCATCGTCAATAAGAAGGTCCAAGGGATACAGTAAACCTGAAGTGATGCATCGGAATCTATAACTAGTGTCACGGGAATGGTTCATGACATAGACAGTAAGGACCGAGCGAGGTGGCGCAGTGGTTAGCACACTGGACTCGCATTCGGGAGGACGACGGTTCAATCCCGTCTCCGGCCATCCTGATTTAGGTTTTCCGTGATTTCCCTAAATCGCTTCAGGCAAATGCCGGGATGGTTCCTTTGAAAGGGCACGGCCGATTTCCTTCCCCATCCTTCCCTCACCCGAGCTTGCGCTCCGTCTCTAATGACCTCGTTGTCGACGGGACGTTAAACACTAATCTCCTCCTCCATAGACAGTAGGAAGTGTCAGTTTTCTTGTACTTCAGTCGGCATTGTGTCTTTTGTATTTAATTCCGAAGCAATTTCTGTGTTACATCGTCAATAAGAAGGTCCAAGGGATACAGTAAACCAGAAGTGAAACATCGGGATCTATAACTAGTGTCACAAGAATGGTTCAAAACATAGACAGTAAGAAGAGTCAGTCTTCTTGTACTTAAGTCGGCATTGTGCCTTTTGTATTAAATTTCGATGCAATTTCTGTGTCTCATCGTCAATAAGAAGGTCCAAGGGCTACAGTAAACACATAGTGAAGCATCGGAATCTAAAACTGGTCTCACAGGAAATGTTCAAATCATAGTAAGTAAGAAGGGTCAGTCTTCTTTTACTTAAGTCGGCATTGTGCCTTTCCTATGTAATTTTGATGCAATTTCTGTGTTTCGTCGTCAATAAGAAGGTCCAGGGGATACAGTAAAACTGAAGTGAAGCACCGGAATCTAAAACCTTTCTCTCAGGAAAGGTGCAAATCATAGAGAGTAAGAAGAGCCAGTCTTCTTGTATTTGAGTCAGCATTGTGCCTTTTGTATATAATTCCGATGCAGTTTCTGTGTTTCATCGTCAATAAGAAGGTCAGAGGGAATCAGTAAACCTGAAGTGAAGCATCGGAATCTATAACTAGTGTCACAGGAATGGTTAAAATAAACAGTACAGTAGGAAGAGTCTGTCTTCTGGTATTTAAGTCGGCATTGTGCCTTTTCTATTTAATTCCGATGCAATGTATGTGTTTCATCGTCAATAAGAAGGTCTAAGGGATACAGTAAACGTATAGTGAAGCATCGGAATCTAACTGGTCTCACAGGAAATGTTCACAACATAGTCAGTAAGAAGAGTCAGTCTACTTGTACTTAAGTCGACATTGTGCATTTTGTATTTAATTCCGATGCAATTTCTGTGTTTCATCATCAATAAGAAGGTCAGAGGGATACAGTAAACCTGACGTGAAGCAACGGAATCCATAACTAGTGTCACAGGAATGGTTCAAACATAGACAGTAGGAAGAGTCAGTCTTCTTGTACTTAAGTCGGCATTGTGCCTTTTCTATTTAATTCCGATGAACTTCTGTGTTTCGTCGTCAATAAGAAGGTCAAAAGGATACAGTAAACCTAAAATGAAGAATCGGAATCTATAACTAGTGTCACAGGAATGGTTTAAAACATAGACAGTAAGAAGAGTCAGTATTCTTGTACTTACGTCGGCATTGTGCCTCTTGTATTTAATTCCGATGCAATTTCTGTATTTCATCGTCGATAAGAAGGTCCAAGGGATACAGTAAACCTGAAGTGAAGCATCGGAATCTATAACTAGTGTCACAGGAATAGTTCAAATCATTGACAGTAAGAAGAGACAGTCTTCTTGAACTTAAGTCGCCATTGTGCCTTTTGTATTTAATTCCGATGCAATTTCTGTGTTTCATCGGCAATAAGAAGGTCCACGTGATACAGTAGACCTGAAGTGAAGCATCTGAAACTATAACTAGTGTCACCGGTATGGTTCAAAACATAGACAGTAGGAAGAGTCTGTCTTCTGGTATTTAAGTCGGCATTGTGCCTTTTCTTTTTAATTCCGATGCAATGTATGTGTTTCATCGTCAATAAGAAGGTCTAAGGGATACAGTAAACGTATAGTGAAGCATCGGAATCTAAAACTGGTCTCACAGGAAATGCACACAACATAGTCAGAAAGAAGAGACAGTCTTCTTGTACTTAAGTCGGCATTGTGACTTTTGTATTTAATTCCGATGCTATTTCTGTGTTTCATCGTCAATACGAAGGTCAGAGGGATACAGTAAACACATAGTGAAGCATCGGAATCTAAAACTTGTCTCACAGGAAATGTTCAAATCATAGTAAATAAGAAGAGTCAGTCTTCTTGTACGTAAGTCGGCATTGTGCCTTTTCTATGTAATTTTGATGCACTTTCTGTGTTTCGTCCTCAATACGAAGGTCCAAGGGATACAGTAAACATGAAGTGAAGCACCGGAATCAAAAACCGGACTCTCAGGAAAGGTTCAAAACATAGAGAGTAAGAAGAGCCAGTCATCTTTTATTTTTGTCGGCATTGTGCCTTTTGTATTTAATTCCGATGCAGTTTCTGTGTTTCATCGTCAATAAGAAGGTCAGAGGGAATCAGTAAACCTGAAGTGAAGCATCGGAATCTATAACTAGTGTCACAGGAATGGTTAAAACATAGACAGTAGGAAGAGTCAGTCTTCTTGTACTTAAGTCGGCATTGTGCCTTTTCTATTTAATTCCGATGCAAATTCTGTGTTTCATCATCAAGAAGAAGGTCAGAGGGATGCAGTAAAAACCTGAAGTGAAGCATCGGAATCTATAACTGGTGTTACAGAAAAGGTTCAAAACATAGACAGTAAGAAAAGTCTGTCGTCTTGCACTTAAGTCGACATTGTGGCTTTTGTATTAAATTCCGATGCTATTTCTGTGTTTCATCGTCAATAAGAAGGTCTGAGGGATACAGTAAACCTGAAGTGAAGCATCGGAATCTATAACTAGTGTCACAGGAATGGTGCAAACCATAGACAGTAGGAAGAGTCAGTCTTCTTGTACTTAAGTCGGCATAGTGCCTTTTCTATTTAATTCCGATGCAGTTTCTGTGTTTCGTCGTCAATACGAAGGTCAGATAGACAGAGTAAACATTAAGTGAAGCATCGGAATCTATAACTAGTGTCACAGGAATGGTTCCAAACATACACAGCAAGGAGAGTCAGTCATCTTATACTTAAGTCGGCATTGTGCCTTTTGTATTTAATTCCGATGCAATTTGTGTGTTTCATCGTCAATAAGAAGGTCCAAGGGGTACAGTAAACCTGATGTCATGCATCGGAATCTATAACTAGTGTCACAGGAATGGTTCAAACATAGACAGTGGGAAGTGTCAGTCTTCTTGTACTTAAGTTGGCATTGTGCATTTTCTATGTAATTTTGATGCAGTTTCTGTGTTTCGTCGTCAATAAGAAGGTCCAAGGGATACAGTATACATTAAGTGAAGCACCGGAATCTAAAACCGGTCTCTCAGGAAAGGTTCAAACATAGAGAGTAAGAAGAGCCAGTCATCTTGTATTTGAGTCGCCATTGTGCCTTTTGTATGTAATTCCGATGCAGTTTCTGTGTTTCATCGTCAATAAGAAGGTCAGAGGGAATCAGTAAACCTGAAGTGAAGCATCGGAATCTATAACTAGTGTCACAGGAATGGATAAAACATAGACAGTAGGAAGAGTCAGTCTTCTTGTACTTAAGTCGGCATTGTGCCTTTTCTATTTAATTCCGATGCAATGTATGTGTTTCATCGTCAATATGAAGGTCCAAGGGGTGCAGTAAACTATAGTGCAGCATCGGAATCTAAAACTGGTCTCACAGGAAATGTTCACAACATAGTCAGTAAGAAGAGTCAGTATTCTTGTACATAAGTCGGCAT
Organism: Schistocerca serialis cubense; assembly: GCF_023864345.2. NCBI lineage: Eukaryota > Metazoa > Arthropoda > Insecta > Orthoptera > Acrididae > Schistocerca > Schistocerca serialis. The sequence continues at coordinate 53,537,689 of NW_026047583.1, forward strand.
TGTGCATTTTGTATTTAAATCCGATGCAGTTTCTGTGTTTCGTCGTCAATACGAAGGTCAGAGGGAGACAGTAAACCTTAAGTGAAGCATCGGAATCTATAACTAGTGTCACAGGAATGGTTCAAAACATACACAGCAAGAAGAGTCAGTCTTCTTGTACTTAAGTCAGCATTGTGCCTTTTGTATTTAATTCCGATGCAATATGTGTATTTCATCGTCAATAAGAAGGTCCAAGGGATACAGCAAACCTGAAGTGATGCATCGGAATCTATAACTAGTGTCACGGGAATGGTTCATGACATAGACAGTAGGAAGTGTCAGTTTTATGTACTTAAGTCGGCATTGTGCCTTTTGTATTTAATTCCGATGCAAATTATGTGTTTCATCGTCAATAAGAAGGTCCAAGGGATACAGTAAGCCAGAAGTGAAACATCGGAATCTATAACTAATGTCACAAGAATGGTTCAAAACATAGACAGTAAGAAGAGTCAGTCTTCTTGTACTTAAGTCGGCATTGTGCCTTTTGTATATAATTCCGATGCAGTTTCTGTGTTTCATCGTCAATAAGAAGGTCAGAGGGAATCAGTAAACCTAAAGTGAAGCATCGGAATCTATAACTAGTGTTACAGGAATGGTTAAAACATAGACAGTTGGAAGAGTCAGTCTTCTTGTACTTAAGTCGGCATTGTGCCTTTCCTATTTCATTCCGATGAACTTCTGTGTTTCGTCGTCAATAAGAAGGTCAAAAGGATACAGTAAACCTAAAATGAAGCATCGGAATCTATAACTAGTGTCACAGGAATGGTTCAAAACATAGACAGTAAGAAGAGTCAGTATTCTTGTACTTGAGTCGCCATTGTGCATTTTGTATTTAATTCCAATGCAATTTCTGTGTTTCATCGGCAATAAGAAGCTCCAAGTGATACAGTAGACCTGAAGTGAAGCATCTGAAACTATAACTAGTGTCACCGGTATGGTTCAAAACATAGACAGTAAGAAGAGTCGGTCTTCTTGTACTTAAGTCGGCATTGTGCCTTTTGTATTTAATTCCGATGCAATTTCTGTCTTCCATCGTAAATAAGAAGGTCATAGGGATACAGTAAACCTGAAGTGAAGCATCGCAATTTATAACTATTGTCACGTTATTGGTTCTAAACATAGACAGTAAGTAGTGTCAGTCTTCTTGTACTTAAGCCGGCATTGTGCCTTTTGTATTAAATTGCGATGCAATTTCTGTGTTTCATCGTCAATAAAAAGGTCCAAGGGATACAGTAAACATATAGTGAAGCATCGGAATCTAAAACTAGTCTCACAGGAAATGCACACAACATAGTCAGAAAGAAGAGACAGTCTTCTTGTACTTAAGTCGGCATTGTGACTTTTGTATTTAATTCCGATGCAATTTCTGTGTTTCATCGTCAATAAGAAGGTCCAAGTGATACAGTAAACCTGAAGTGAAGCATCGGAAACTGTAACTAGTGTCACCGGAATGGTTCAAAAAATAGACAGTAAGAAGAGTCAGTCTTCTTGTACTTAAGTCGGCATTGTGCTTTTTGTATTTAATTCCGATGCAATTTCTGTGTTTCATCGTCAATAAGAAGGTCAGAGGGAATCAGTAAACCTGAAGTGAAGCATCGCAATCTATAACTAGTGTCACAGGAATGGTTAAAACATAGACAGTAGGAAGAGTCAGTCTTCTTGTACTTAAGTCGGCATTGTGTCTTTTCTATTTAATTCCGATGCAATGGATGTGTTTCATCGTCAATAAGAAGGTCCAAGGGATACAGTAAACATATAGTGAAGCATCGGAATCTAAAACTGGTCTCACAAGAAATGTTCACAACATAGTCAGTATGAAGAGTCAGTCTTCTTGTACTTAAGTCGGCATTGTGCCTTTTGTATTTAATTCCGATGCAGTTTCTGTGTTTCGTCGTCAATACGAAGGTCAGAGGGAGACAGTAAACCTTAAGTGACGCATCGGAATTTATAACTAGTGTCACAGGAATGGTTCAAAGAAATAGACAGTAAGATGAGTCGGTCTTCTTGTACGTAAGTCGGCATTGTGCCTTTTCTATTTAATTCCGATGCAAATTCTGTGGTTCATCATCAAGAAGAAGGTCAGAGGGGTGCAGTAAACCTGAAGTGAAGCATCGGAATCTATAACTGGTGTCACAGAAAAGGTTCAAAACATAGACAGTAAGAAAAGTCTGTCGTCTTGTACTTAAGAGGACATTGTGCCTTTTGTATTTAATTCCGATGCAATTTCTGTGTTTCATCGTCAATAAGAAGGTCTGAGGGATACAGTAAACCTGAATTGAAGCATCGGAATCTATAACTAGTGTCATAGGAATAGTGCAAAGCATAGACAGTAGGAAGAGTCAGTCATCTTGTACTTAAGTTGGCATTGTGCTTTTCTATTTAATTCCGATGCAGTTTCTGTGTTTCGTCGTCAATACGAAGGTCAGAGGGATAGAGTAAACCTTAAGTGAAGCATCGGAATCTATAACTAATGTCACAGGAATGGTTCAAAACATACACAGCAAGAAGAGTCCGTCTTCCTGTACTTAAGTCGGCATTGTGCCTTTTGTATTTAATTCCGATGCAATTTGTGTGTTTCATCGTCAATAGGAAGGTCCAAGGGATACAGTAAACCTGAAGTGATGCATCGGAATCTATAACTAGTGTCACAGGAATGGTTCAAACATAGACAGTAGGAAGTGTCAGTCTTCTTGTACTTAAGTCGGCATTGTGCCATTTGTATTTAATTCGGTTGCAATTTCTGTGTTTCATCGTCAATAAGAAGGTCCAAGGGATACAGTAAACCTGAAGGGAAGCATCGATATCTATAACTAGTGTCACAGGAATGGTTCAAAACATAGACAGTAAGAAGAGTCATTCTTCTTGTACTTAAGTCGGCATTGTGCCTTTTGTATTTAATTTCGATGCATTTTCTGTGATTTATCGTCAATAAGAAGGTCCAAGGGATACAGTAAACACATAGTGAAGCATCGGAATCTAAAACTGGTCTCACAGGAAATGTTCAAATCATAGTAAGTAAAAAGCGTCAGTCTCCTTCCACTTAAGTCGGCATTGTGCCTTTTCTATGTAATTTTGATGCAATTTCTGTGTTTCGTCGTCAATAAGAAGGTCCAAGGGATACAGCAAACATGAAGTGAAGCACCGGAATCTAAAACCGGTCTCTCAGGAAAGGTTCAAAACATAGAGAGTAAGAAGAGCCAGTCATCTTGTATTTGAGTCGGCATTGTGCCTTTTGTATTTAATTGGGACGCAGTTTCTGTGTTTCATCGTCAATAAGAAGGTCAGAGGGAATCAGTAAACCTGAAGTGAAGCATCGGAATCTATAACTAGTGTCACAGGAATGGATATAACATAGACAGTAGGAAGAGTCAGTCTTCTTGTACTTAAGTCGGCATTGTGCTTTTTCTATTCAATTCCGATGCAATGTATGTGTTTCATCGTCAATAAGAAGGTCCAAGGGATACAGTAAACATATAGTGAAGCATCGGAATCTAAATCTGGTCTCACAGGAAATGTTCACAACATAGTCAGTAAGAAGAGTCAGTCTTCTTGTACTTAAGTCGGCATTGTGCATTTTGTATTTAATTCCGATGCAGTTTCTGTGTTTCGTCGTCAATACGAAGGTCAGAGGGAGTCAGTAAACCTTAAGTGAAGCATCGAAATCTATAACTAGTGTCACAGGAATGGTTCAAAACGTACACAGCAAGAAGAGTCAGTCCTCTTGTAATTAAGTCGGCATTGTGCCTTTTGTATTTAATTCCGATGCAATTTGTGTGTTTCATCGTCAATAAGAAGGTCCAAGGGATACAGTAAACCTGAAGTGATGCATCGGAATCTATAACTAGTGTCACAGGAATGGTTCATAACATAGACAGTAGGAAGTGTCAGTCTTCTTGTACTTAAGTCGGCATTGTGCGTTTTGAATTTAATTCCGATGCAATTTCTGTCTTCCATCGTAAATAAGAAGGTCATAGGGATACAGTAAACCTGAAGTGAAGCATCGCAATTTATAACTATTGTCACATTAATGGTTCTAAACATAGACAGTAAGTAGTGTCAGTCTTCTTGTACTTAAGCCGGCATTGTGCCTTTTGTATTAAATTGCGATGCAATTTCTGTGTTTCTTCGTGAATAAAAAGGTCCAAGGGATACAGTAAACATATAGTGAAGCATCGGAATCTAAAACTAGTCTCACAGGAAATGCACACAACATAGTCAGAAAGAAGAGACAGTCTTCTTGTACTTAAGTCGGCATTGTGACTTTTGTATTTAATTCCGATGCAATTTCTGTGTTTCATCGTTAAGAAGAAGGTCCAAGTGATACAGTAAACCTGAAGTGAAGCATCGGAAACTATAACTAGTGTCACCGGAATGGTTCAAAAAATAGACAGTAAGAAGAGTCAGTCTTCTTGTACTTAAGTCGGCATTGTGCATTTTGTATTTAATTCCGTTGCAATTTCTGTGTTTCATCGTCAATAAGAAGGTCAGAGGGAATCAGTAAACCTGAAGTGAAGCATCGGAATCTATAACAAGTGTCACAGGAATGGTTAAAACATAGACAGTAGGAAGAGTCAGTCTTCTTGTACTTAAGTCGGCATTGTGCCTTTTCTATTTAATTCCGATGCAATGGATGTGTTTCATCGTCAATAAGAAGGTCCAAGGGATACAGTAAACATATAGTGAAGCATCGGAATCTAAAACTGGTCTCACAGGAAATGTTCACAACATAGTCAGTAAGAAGAGTCAGTCTTCTTGTACTTAAGTCGGCATTGTGCATTTTGTATTTAATTCCGATGCAGTTTCTGTGTTTCGTCGTCAATATGAAGGTCAGAGGGAGACAGTAAACCTTAAGTGAAACATCGGAATCTACAACTAATGTCACAGGAATGGTTCAAAACACACACAGCAAGAAGAGTCAGTCCTCTTGTACTTAATCTGCATTGTGCCTTTTGTATTTAATTCCGATGCAATTTATGTGATTCATCGTCAATAAGATGGTCCAAGGGACACAGCAAAAATGAAGTGATGCATCGGAATCTATAACTAGTGTCACAGGAATGGTTCATAACATAGACAGTAGGAAGTGTCAGTCTTCTTGTACTTAAGTCGGCATTGTGCCTTTTGTATTTAATTCCGATGCAGTTTCTGTGTTTCGTCGTCAATACGAAGGTCAGAGGGAGACAGTAAACCTTAAGAGACGCATCGGAATCTATAACTAGTGTCAGAGGAATGGTTCAAAAAAATAGACATTAAGATGAGTCGGTCTTCTTGTACGTAAGTCGGCATTGTGCCTTTGCTATTTAATTCCGATGCAAATTCTGTGTTTCATCATCAAGAAGAAGGTCAGAGGGATGCAGTAAACCTGAAGTGAAGCATCGGAATCTATAACTGGTGTCACAGAAAAGGTTCAAAACATAGACAGTAAGAAAAGTCTGTCGTCTTGTACTTAAGACGACATTGTTCCTTTTGTATTTAATTCCGATGCAATTTCTGTGTTTCATCGTCAATAAGAAGGTCTGAGGGATACAGTAAACCTGAATTGAAGCATCGGAATCTATAACTAGTGTCACAGGAATGGTGCAAAGCATAGACAGTAGAAAGAGTCAGTCATCTTGTACTTAAGTCGGCATTGTGCCTTTTCGATATAATTCCGATACAGTTTCTGTGTTTCGTCGTCAATACGAAGGTCAGAGGGATAGAGTAAACCTTAAGTGAAGCATCGGAATCTATAACTAATGTCACAGGAATGGTTCAAAACATACACAGCAAGAAGAGTCCGTCTTCCTGTACTTAAGTCGGCATTGTGCCTTTTGTATTTAATTTCGATGCAATTTGTGTGTTTCATCGTCAATAAGAAGGTCCAAGGGATACAGTAAACCTGAAGTGATGCATCGGAATCTATAACTAGTGTCACAGGAATGGTTCAAACATAGACAGTAGGAAGTGTCAGTCTTCTTGTACTTAAGTCGGCATTGTGCCATTTGTATTTAATTCCGATGCAATTTCTGTGTTTCATCGTCAATAAGAGGGTCCAAGGGATACAGTAAACCTGAAGTGAAGCATCGATATCTATAACTAGTGTCACAGGAATGGTTCAAAACATAGACAGTAAGAAGAGTCATTCTTCTTGTACTTAAGTCGGCATTGTGCCTTTTGTATTTAATTTCGATGCATTTTCTGTGTTTTATCGTCAATAAGAAGGTCCAAGGGATACAGTAAACACATAGTGAAGCATCGGAATCTAAAACTGGTCTCACAGGAAATGTTCAAATCATAGTAAGTAAAAAGCGTCAGTCTTCTTCCACTTAAGTCGGCATTGTGCCTTTTCTATGTAATTTTGATGCAATTTCTGTGTTTCGTCGTCAATAAGAAGGTCCAAGGGATACAGTAAACATGAAGTGAAGCACCGGGATCTAAAACCGGTCTCTTAGGAAAGGTTCAAAACATAGAGAGTAAGAAGAGCCAGTCATCTTGTATTTGAGTCGGCATTGTGCCTTTTGTATTTAATTCCGACGCAGTTTCTGTGTTTCATCGTCAATAAGAACGTCAGAGGGAATCAGTAAACCTGAAGTGAAGCATCGGAATCTATAACTAGTGTTACAGGAATGGATAAAACATAGACAGTAGGAAGAGTCAGTCTTCTTGTACTTAAGTCGGCATTGTGCTTTTTCTATTTAATTCCGATGCAATGTATGTGTTTCATCGTCAATAAGAAGGTCCAAGGGATACAGTAAACATCTAGTGAAGCATCGGAATCTAAATCTGGTCTCACAGGAAATGTTCACAACATAGTCAGTAAGAAGAGTCAGTCTTCTTGTACTTAAGTCGGCATTGTGCATTTTGTATTTAATTCCGATGCAGTTTCTGTGTTTCGTCGTCAATACGATGGTCAGAGGGAGTCAATAAACCTTAAGTGAAGCATCGAAATCTATAACTAGTGTCACAGGAATGGTTCAAAACATACACAGCAAGAAGAGTCAGTCCTCTTGTACTTAAGTCGGCATTGTGCCTTTAGTATTTAATTCCGATGCAATTTGTGTGTTTCATCGTCAATAAGAAGGTCCAAGGGATACAGTAAACCTGAAGTGGTGCATCGGAATCTATAACTAGCGTCACAGGAATGGTTCATAACATAGACAGTAGGAAGTGTCAGTCTTCTTGTACTTAAGTCGGCATTGTGCATTTTTTATTTAATTCCGATGCAATTTCTGTGTTTCATCGTCAATAAGAAGGTCCAAGGGATACAGTAAACCAGAAGTGACACATCGGAATCTATAACTAGAGTCACAAGAATGGTTCAAAACATAGACAGTAAGAAGAGTCAGTCTTCTTGTACTTAAGTCGGCATTGTGCCTTTTCTATGTAATTTTGATGCAATTTCTGTCTTTCGTCGTCAAAAAGAAGGTCCAAGGGATACAGTGAACCTGAAGTGAGGCACCGGAATCTAAAAGCAGTCTCTCAGGAAAGGTGCAAAACATAGAGAGTAAGAAGAGCCAGTCATCTTGTATTTGAGTCGGCATTGTGCCTTTTGTATATAATTCCGATGCAGTTTCTGTGTTTCATCGTCAATAAGAAGGTCAGAGGGAATCAGTAAACCTGACGTGAAGCATCGGAATCTATAACTAGTGTCACAGGAATGGATAAAACATAGACAGTAGGAAGAGTCTGTCTTCTGGTACTTAAGTCGACATTGTGCCTTTTCTATTAAATTACGTTGCAATGTATGTGTTTCATCGTCAATAAGAAGGTCCAAGGGATACAGTAAACATATAGTGAAGCATCGGAATCGAAAACTGGTCTCACAGGAACTGTTCACAACATAGTCAGTAGGGAGAGTCAGTCTACTTGTACTTAAGTCGGCATTGTGCATTTTGTATTTAATTCCGATGCAATTTCTGTGTGTCATCATCAATAAGAAGGTCAGAGGGATACAGTAAACCTGAAGTGAAGCATCGGAATGTCACAAGAATGGTTCAAAACATAGACAGCAGGAAGAGTCAGTCTTCTTGTACATGAATCGGCATTGAGTCTCTTGTATTTAATTCCGATGCAATTTCTGTGTTTCATCGTCAATAAGAAGGTCCAAGTGATACAGTAAACCTGAAGTGAAGCATCGGAAACTATAACTAGTGCCACCGGAATGGTTCAAAAAATAGACAGTAAGAAGAGTCAGTCTTTCTGTACTTAAGTCGGCATTGTGCCTTTTCTATATAATTCCGATGCAATTTCTGTGTTTCATCGTAAATAAGAATGTCAGAGGGATACAGTAAACCTGAAGTGAAGCATCGGAATCTATAACTAGTGTCACAGGAATGGTTTTAAACATAGACAGTAAGAAGAGTAAGTCTACCTGTACTAAAGTCGGCATTGTGCCTTTTGAATTTAATTCCGACGCAATTTCTGTGTTTCATCGTCAATAAGAAGGTCCAAGGGATACAATAAAGATATAGTGAAGCATCGGAATTTAAAACTGGTCTCACAGGAAATGTTCACAACATAGTCAGAAAGAAGAGACAGTCTTCTTGTACTTAAGTCGGCATTGCGCCTTGTGTATTTAATTCCGATGCAATTTCTGTGTTTCATCGTCAATTAGAAGGTCAGAGGGTTACAGTAAACCTGAAATGAAGCATCGGAATCTATAACTAGTGTCACAGAAATGGTTCAAAACAGAGACAGTAGGAAGAGTCAGTATTCTTGTAATTAAGTCGGCAATGTGTCTTTTCTATTTAATTCCGATGCAAATTCTTTGTTTCGTCGTCAATTAGAAGGTCCAAGGGATACAGTAAACCTGAAGTGAAGCATCGGAATCTATAACTAGTGTCACAGTAATGGTTCAAAACATAGACAGTAAGAAGAGTCAGTCTCCTTGTACTTAAGTCGGCATTGTGAATTTTCTATTTAATTCCGATGCAATTTCTGTGTTTCATCGTCAATAAGAGGGTCAGAGGGATACAGTAAACCTGAAGTGAAGCATCGGAATCTATAACTAAAGTTACAGGAATCGTTCAAAGCATAGACAAAAGGAAGAGTCAGTCTTCTTGTACTTAAGTCGGAATTGTGCCTTTCCTATTTTATTCCGAAGCAATTTCTGTCTTTCGTCGACAATAAAAAGGTCCAAGGGATGCAGTAAACCTGAAGTGAAGCATCGGAATCGATAACTAGTGTCACAGGAATGGTTCAAAACATAGACAGTTGGAAGAGTCAGTCTTCTTGTACTTAAGTCGGCATTGTGCCCTTTCTATTTAATTCCGATGCAAATTCTTTGTTTCGTCGTCAATAAGAAGGTCCAAGGGATACAGTAAACCTGAAGTGAAGCATCGGAATCTATAACTAGTGTCACAGGAATGGATCAAAACAGAGACAGTAAGAAAAGTCAGTCTTCCTGTACTTAAGTCGGCATTGTGCCATTTCTATTTAATTCCGATGCAATTTCTGTGTTTCATCATCAAGATGAAGGTCAGAGAGATACAGTAAACCTGAATTGAAGCATCGGAATGTATAATTAGTGTCACAGGAGTGGTTCAGAACATAGAGAGTAGGAAGAGTCAGTTTTCTTGTACTTGAGTCAGCATTGTGCCTTTTGTATTTAATTCCGATGCAATTTCTGTGTTTCATCGTCAATAAGAAGGTCAGAGGGATACAGTAAACTTGAAGTGAAGCATCGGAATCTATAACAAGTGTCATAGGAATGGTTCAAATAATAGACGGTAGGAAGAGTCAGTCTTCTTGTACTTAAGTCGGCATTGTGCTTTTTGTATTTAATTCCGATGCAATTTCTGTGTTTCATCGTCAATAAGATGGTCCAAGGGATACAGTAAACCTAACGTGAGGCATCGGAATCTATAAGTAGTGTCACAGGAATGTTTCAAAACATAGACAGTAGGAAGAGTAAGTCTTCTAGTACTTAAGTCGGCATTGTGCCTTTTGTATTTAATTCCGATGCAGTTTCTGTATTTCATCATCAATAAGAAGGCCAGAGGGATACAGTAAACCTGAAGTGAGGCATCGGAATGTATAACTAGTGTCACAGGAATGGTTCAAAACATAGTCAGTAAGAAGAGTCAGTCATCTTGTACTTAAGTCGGCATGGTGCCTTTTGTATTTAGTTCCGATGCAATTTCTGTGTTTCAACGTCAATAAGAAGGTCCAAGGGATACAGTAAACCTGAATTGAAGCATCGAAATCTATAACTAGTGTCACAGGATTGGTTCAAAACTTGGACAGAAGGATGAGTCAGTCTTCTTGTACGTAAGTCGGCATTGTGCTTTTTGTATTTAATTCCGATGCAATTTCTGTGTTTCATCGTCAATAAGAAGGTCAGAGGGATACAGTAAACCTGAAGTGAAGCATCGGAATCTATAACTAATGTCACAGGAATGGTTCAAAGCATAGAAAGTTGGATGAGTCAGTCTTATTGTACTTGAGTCGGCGTTGTGCCTTTTGTATTTAATTCCGATGCAATTTCTGTGTTTCGTCGTCAATAAGATGGTCCAAGGGATACAGTAAACCTGAAGTGAAGCATCGGAATCTAATACCGGTCTCACAGGAAAGGTTCATAGCATAGAGAGTAAGAAGAGCCAGTCATCTTGTATTTGAGTCGGCATTGTGCCTTTTGTATGTAATTCCGATGCAATGTCTGTGTTTCATCGTCAATAAGAAGGTCAGAGGGCTACAGTAAACCTGAAGTGAAGCATCGGAATCTATAGCTGGTGTCACAGGAATGGTTCAAAACATAGTCAGTAAGAAGAGTCAGTCCTCTTGTACTTAAGTCGGCATTGCGCCTTTTGTATTTAAATCCGATGCAATTTCTGTGTTTCATCGACAATAAGAAGGTCAGAGGGATACAGTAAACCTGAAGTGAAGCATCGGAATCTATAACTAGTATCACGGGAATGGTTCAAAACATAGAGATTAAGAAGAGTCAGGCTTCCTATACTTAAGTCGGCACTGTGCCTTTTGTATTTAATTCCGATGTAAGTGCTGTATTTCATCGTCAATAAGAAGGTCCAAGGGATACAGTAAACATATAGTGAAGCATCGGAATCTAAAACTGGTCTCACAGGAACTGTTCACAACATAGTCAGTAGGAAGAGTCAGTCTACTTGTACTTAAGTCGGCAATGTGCATTTTGTATTTAATTCCGATGCAATTTCTGTGTGTCATCATCAATAAGTAGGTCAGTGGGATACAGTAAACCTGAAGTGAAGCAACGGAATCTATAACTAGTGTCACATGAATGGTTCAAACATAGACAGTAGGATGAGTCAGTCTTCTTGTACTTATATCGGCATTGTGCCTTTTGTATTTAATTCCGATGCAGTTTCTGTGTTTCATCGTCAATAAGAAGGTCCAAGCGATACAGTAAACCTGAAGTGAAGCATCTGAAACTATAACTAGTGTCACCGGAATGGTTCAAAGCATAGACAGTATGAAGAGTCGGTGTTCTTGTACTTAAGTCGGCATTGTGCCTTTTGTATTTGATTCGGATGCAATTTCTGTGTTTCATCGTCAATACGAAGGTCCAAGTGATACAGTAAACCTGAAGTGAAGAACCGGAAACTATAACTAGTGTCACTGGAATGGTCCAAAACGTAGACAGTAAGAAGTGTCAGTCTTCTTGTACTTAATTCGGCATTGTGCCTTTAGTATATAATTCCGATGCAATTTCTGTGTTTCGTCGTCAATTAGAAGGTCAGAGGGATACAGTAAACCTAAAGTGAAGCATCGCAATCTATAAGTAGTGTCACAGGAATTGTTCTAAACATAGACAGTAAGTAGAGTCAGTCTTCTTGTACTTAAGTCGGCATTGTGCCTTTTGTATTTAATTGCGATGCAATTTCTGTGTTTCATCGTCAATAAGAAGGTCAAAGAGATACAATAAACATATAGTATAGCATCAGAATCTAAAACTGGTCTCACAGGAAATGCACACAACATAGTCAGAAAGAAGAGACAGTCTTCTTGTACTTAAGCCGGCATTGTGCCTTTTGTATTTCATTCCGATGCAATTTCTGTGTTTCATCGTCAATAAGAAGGTCAGAGGGATACAGTAAACCTGAAGTGAAGCATCGGAATGTCCAAGAATAGTTCAAAACATAGACAGCAGGAAGAGTCAGTCTTCTTGTACATGAATCGGCATTGTGTCTTTTGTATTTAATTCCGATGCAATTTCTGTGTTTCATCGTCAATAAGAAGGTCCAAGTGATACAGTAAACCTGAAGTGAAGCATCGGAAACTATAACTAGTGCCACCGGAATGGTTCAAAAAATAGACAGTAAGAAGAGTCAGTCTTTCTGAACTTAAGTCGGCATTGTGCCTTTTCTATATAATTCCGATGCAATTTCTGTGTTTCATCGTAAATAAGAATGTCAGAGGGATACAGTAAATCTGAAGTGAAGCATCGGAATTTATAACTAGTGTCACAGGAATGGTTTTAAACATAGACAGTAAGAAGAGTCAGTCTACCTGTACTAAAGTCGGCGTTGTGCCTTTTGAATTTAATTCCGACGCAATTTCTGTGTTTCATCGTCAATAAGAAGGTCCAAGGGATACAATAAAGATATAGTGAAGCATCGGAATCTAAAACTGGTCTCACAGGAAATGTTCACAACATAGTCAGAAAGAAGAGACAGTCTTCTTGTACTTAAGTCGGCATTGCGCCTTTTGTATTTAATTCCGATGCAATTTCTGTGTTTCATCGTCAATTAGAAGGTCAGAGGGTTACAGTAAACCTGAAGTGAAGCATCGGAATCTATAACTAGTGTAACAGAAATGGTTCAAAACAGAGACAGTAGGAAGAGTCAGTCCTCTTGTACTTAAGTCGGCAATGTGCCTTTTCTATTTAATTCCGATGCAAATTCTGTGTTTCGTTGTCAGTAAGAAGATCCAAGGGATACAGTAAACCTGAAGTGAAGCATCGGAATCTATAACTAGTGTCACAGTAATGGTTCAAAACATAGACAGTAAGAAGAGTCAGTCTCCTTGTACTTAAGTCGGCATTGTGAATTTTCTATTTAATTCCGATACAATTTCTGTGTTTCATCGTCAATAAGAGGGTCAGAGGGATACAGTAAACCTGAAGTCAAGCATCGGAATCTATAACTAAAGTTACAGGAATCGTTCAAAGCATAGACAAAAGGATGAGTCAGTCTTCTTGTACTTAAGTCGGAATTGTGCCTTTCCTATTTTATTCCGAAGCAATTTCTGTCTTTCGTCGACAATAAAATGGTCCAAGGGATGCAGTAAACCTGAAGTGAAGCATCGGAATCGATAACTAGTGTCACAGGAGTGGTTCAGAACATAGAGAGTAGGAAGAGTCGGTTTTCTTGTACTTGAGTCGGCATTGTCCCTTTTGTATTTAATTCCGATGCAATTTCTGTGTTTCATCGTCAATAAGAAGATCAGAGGGATACAGTAAACATGAAGTGAAGCATCGGAATCTATAACAAGTGTCATAGGAATGGTTCAAATAATAGACGGTAGGAAGAGTCAGTCTTCTTGTACTTAAGTCGGCATTGTGCTTTTTGTATTTAATTCCGATGCAAATTCTGTGTTTCATCGTCAATAAGATGGTCCAAGGGATACAGTAAACCTAGCGTGAGGCATCGGAATCTATAAGTAGTGTCACAGGAATGTTTCAAAACATAGACAGTAGGAAGAGTAAGTCTTCTAGTACTTAAGTCGGCATTGTGCCTTTTGTATTTAATTCCGATGCAATTTCTGTGTTTCATCATCAATAAGAAGGTCAGAGGGATACAGTAAACCTGAAGTGAGGCATCGGAATGTATAACTAGTGTCACAGGAATGGTTCAAAACATAGTCAGTGAGAAGAGTCAGTCATCTTGTACTTAAGTCGGCATGGTGCCTTTTGTATTTAATTCCGATGCAATTTCTGTGTTTCAACGTCAATAAGAAGGTCCAAGGGATACAGTAAACCTGAAGTGAAGCATCGGAATCTATAACTAGTGTCACAGGAATGGTTCAAATCTTGGACAGAAGGATGAGTCAGTCTTCTTGTACGTAAGTCGGCATTGTGCTTTTTGTATTTAATTCCGATGCAATTTCTGTGTTTCATCGTCAATAAGAAGGTCAGAGGGATACAGTAAACCTGAAGTGAAGCATCGGAATCTATAACTAATGTCACAGGAATGGTTCAAAGCATAGAAAGTTGGAAGAGTCAGTCTTATTGTACTTGAGTCGGCGTTGTGCCTTTTGTATTTAATTCCTATGCAATTTCTGTGTTTCGTCGTCAATAAGATGGTCCAAGGGATACAGTAAACCTGAAGTGAAGCATCGGAATCTAATACCGGTCTCACAGGAAAGGTTCATAGCATAGAGAGTAAGAAGAGCCAGTCATCTTGTATTTGAGTCGGCATTGTGCCTTTTGTATGTAATTCCGATGCAATGTCTGTGTTTCATCGTCAATAAGAAGGTCAGAGGGATACAGTAAACCTGAAGTGAAGTATCGGAATGTCACAAGAATGGTTCAAAACATAGACAGCAGGAAGAGTCAGTCTTCTTGTACATGAATCGGCATTGTGTCTTTTGTATTTAATTCCGATGCAATTTCTGTGTTTCATCGTCAATAAGAAGGTCCAAGTGATACAGTAAACCTGAAGTGAAGCATCGGAAACTATAACTAGTGCCACCGGAATGGTTCAAAAAATAGACAGTAAGAAGAGTCAGTCTTTCTGAACTTAAGTCGGCATTGTGCCTTTTCTATATAATTCCGATGCAATTTCTGTGTTTCATCGTAAATAAGAATGTCAGAGGGATACAGTAAACCTGACGTGAAGCATCGGAATCTATAACTAGTGTCACAGGAATGGTTTTAAACATAGACAGTAAGAAGAGTCAGTCTACCTGTACTAAAGTCGGCGTTGTGCCTTTTGAATTTAATTCCGACGCAATTTCTGTGTTTCATCGTCAATAAGAAGGTCCAAGGGATACAATAAAGATATAGTGAAGCATCGGAATCTAAAACTGGTCTCACAGGAAATGTTCACAACATAGTCAGAAAGAAGAGACAGTCTTCTTGTACTTAAGTCGGCATTGCGCCTTTTGTATTTAATTCCGATGCAATTTCTGTGTTTCATCGTCAATTAGAAGGTCAGAGGGTTACAGTAAACCTGAAGTGAAGCATCGGAATCTATAACTAGTGTAACAGAAATGGTTCAAAACAGAGACAGTAGGAAGAGTCAGTCCTCTTGTACTTAAGTCGGCAATGTGCCTTATCTATTTAATTCCGATGCAAATTCTGTGTTTCGTTGTCAGTAAGAAGATCCAAGGGATACAGTAAACCTGAAGTGAAGCATCGGAATCTATAACTAGTGTCACAGTAATGGTTCAAAACATAGACAGTAAGAAGAGTCAGTCTCCTTGTACTTAAGTCGGCATTGTGAATTTTCTATTTAATTCCGATGCAATTTCTGTGTTTCATCGTCAATAAGAGGGTCAGAGGGATACAGTAAACCTGAAGTGAAGCATCGGAATCTATAACTAAAGTTACAGGAATCGTTCAAAGCATAGACAAAAGGAAGAGTCAGTCTTCTTGTACTTAAGTCGGAATTGTGCCTTTCCTATTTTATTCCGAAGCAATTTCTGTCTTTCGTCGACAATAAAATGGTCCAAGGGATGCAGTAAACTTGAAGTGAAGCATCGGAATCGCTAACTAGTGTCACAGGAGTGGTTCAGAACATAGAGAGTAGGAAGAGTCAGTTTTCTTGTACTTGAGTCGGCATTGTGCCTTTTGTATTTAATTCCGATGCAATTTCTGTGTTTCATCGTCAATAAGAAGATCAGAGGGATACAGTAAACATGAAGTGAAGCATCGGAATCTATAACAAGTGTCATAGGAATGGTTCAAATAATAGACGGTAGGAAGAGTCAGTCTTCTTGTACTTAAGTCGGCATTGTGCTTTTTGTATTTAATTCCGATGCAAATTCTGTGTTTCATCGTCAATAAGATGGTCCAAGGAATACAGTAAACCTAACGTGAGGCATCGGAATCTATAAGTAGTGTCACAGGAATGTTTCAAAACATAGACAGTAGGAAGAGTAAGTCTTCTAGTACTTAAGTCGGCATTGTGCCTTTTGTATTTAATTCCGATGCAATCTCTGTGTTTCATCATCAATAAGAAGGTCAGAGGGATACAGCAAACCTGAAGTGAGGCATCGGAATGTATAACTAGTGTCACAGGAATGGTTCAAAACATAGTCAGTAAGAAGAGTCAGTCATCTTGTACTTAAGTCGGCATGGTGCCTTTTGTATTTAATTCCGATGCAATTTCTGTGTTTCAACGTCAATAAGAAGTTCCAAGGGATACAGTAAACCTGAAGTGAAGCATCGGAATCTATAACTAGTGTCACAGGAATGGTTCAAAACTTAGACAGAAGGATGAGTCAGTCTTCTTGTACATAAGTCGGCATTGTGCTTTTTGTATTTAATTCCGATGCAATTTCTGTGTTTCATCGTCAATAAGAAGGTCAGAGGGATACAGTAAACCTGAAGTGAAGCATCGGAATCTATAACTAATGTCACAGGAATGGTTCAAAGCATAGAAAGTTGGAAGAGTCAGTCTTATTGTACTTGAGTGGCGTTGTGCCTTTTGTATTTAATTCCGATGCAATTTCTGTGTTTTGTCGTCAATAAGAAGGTCCAAGTGATACAGTAAACCTGAAGTGAAGCATCGGAATCTAATACCGGTCTCACAGGAAAGGTTCATAGCATAGAGAGTAAGAAGAGCCAGTCATCTTGTATTTGACTCGGCATTGTGCCTTTTGTATGTAATTCCGATGCAATGTCTGTGTTTCATCGTCAATAAGAAGGTCAGAGGGCTACAGTAAACCTGAAGTGAAGCATCGGAATCTATAGCTGGTGTCACAGGAATGGTTCAAAACATAGTCAGTAAGAAGAGTCAGTCCTCTTGTACTTAAGTCGGCATTGCGCCTTTTGTATTTAAATCCGATGCAATTTCTGTGTTTCATCGACAATAAGAAGGTCAGAGGGATACAGTAAACCTGAAGTGAAGCATCGGAATCTATAACTAGTATCACGGGAATGGTTCAAAACATAGAGATTAGGAAGAGTCAGGCTTCCTATACTTAAGTCGGCACTGTGCCTTTTGTATTTAATTCCGATGTAATTTCTGTGTTTCATCGTCAATAAGAAGTTCCAAGGGATACAGTAAACATATAGTGAAGCATCGGAATCTAAAACTGGTCTCACAGGAACTGTTCACAACATAGTCAGTGGGAAGAGTCAGTCTACTTGTACTTAAGTCGGCATTGTGCATTTTGTATTTAATTCCGATGCAATTTCTGTGTGTCATCATCAATAAGAAGGTCAGAGGGATACAGTAAACCTGAAGTGAAGCAACGGAATCTATAACTAGTGTCACATGAATGGTTCAAACATAGACAGTAGGATGAGTCAGTCTTCTTGTACTTATATCGGCATTGTGCCTTTTGTATTTAATTCCGATGCAATTTCTGTGTTTCGTCGTCAATTAGAAGGTCAGAGGGATACAGTAAACCTAAATTGAAGCATCGCAACCTATAAGTAGTGTCACAGGAATTGTTCTAAACATAGACAGTAAGTAGAGTCAGTCTTCTTGTACTTAAGTCGGCATTGTGCCTTTTGTATTTAATTGCGATGCAATTTCTGTGTTTCATCGTCAATAAGAAGGACAAAGAGATACAATAAACATATAGTAAAGCATCAGAATCTAAAACTGGTCTCACAGGAAATGCACACAACATAGTCAGAAAGAAGAGACAGTCTTCTTGTACTTAAGCCGGCATTGTGCCTTTTGTATTTCATTCCGATGCAATATCTGTGTTTCATCGTCAATAAGAAGGTCAGAGGGATACAGTAAACCTGAAGTGAAGCATCGGAATGTCACAAGAATGGTTCAAAACATAGACAGCAGGAAGAGTCAGTCTTCTTGTACATGAATCGGCATTGTGTCTTTTGTATTTAATTCCGATGCAATTTCTGTGATTCATCGTCAATAAAAAGGTCCAAGTGATACAGTAAACCTGAAGTGAAGCATCGGAAACTATAACTAGTGCCACCGGAATGGTTCAAAAAATAAACAGTAAGAAGAGTCAGTCTTTCTGTACTTAAGTCGGCATTGTGCCTTTTCTATATAATTCCGATGCAATTTCTGTGTTTCATCGTAAATAAGAATGTCAGAGGGATACAGTAAACCTGAAGTAAAGCATCGGAATCTATAACTAGTGTCACAGGAATGGTTTTAAACATAGACAGTAAGAAGAGTCAGTCTACCTGTACTAAAGTCGGCGTTGTGCCTTTTGAATTTAATTCCGACGCAATTTCTGTGTTTCATCGTCAATAAGAAGGTCCAAGGGATACAATAAAGATATAGTGAAGCATCGGAATCTAAAACTGGTCTCATAGGAAATGTTCACAACATAGTCAGAAAGAAGAGGCAGTTTTCTTGTACTTAAGTCGGCATTGCGCCTTTTGTATTTAATTCCGATGCAATTTCTGTGTTTCATCGTCAATTAGAAGGTCAGAGAGTTACAGTAAACCTGAAGTGAAGCATCGGAATCTATAACTAGTGTCACAGAAATGGTTCAAAACAGAGACAGTAGGAAGAGTCACTCTTCTTGTACTTAAGTCGGAAATGTGCCTTTTCTATTTAATTCCGATGCAAATTCTGTGTTTCGTTGTCAGTAAGAAGATCCAAGGGATACAGTAAACCTGAAGTGAAGCATCGGAATCTATAACTAGTGTCACAGTAATGGTTCAAAACATAGACAGTAAGAAGAGTCAGTCTCCTTGTACTTAAGTCGGCATTGTGAATTTTCTATTTAATTCCGATTCAATTTCTGTGTTTCATCGTCAATAAGAAGGTCAGAGGGATACAGTAAACCTGAAGTGAAGCATCGGAATCTATAACTAAAGTTACAGGAATCGTTCAAAGCATAGACAAAAGGAAGAGTCAGTCTTCTTGTACTTAAGTCGGAATTGTGCCTTTCCTATTTTATTCCGAAGCAATTTCTGTCTTTCGTCGACAATAAAAAGGTCCAAGGGATGCAGTAAACCTGAAGTTAAGCATCGGAATCGATAACTAGTGTCACAGGAATGGTTCAAATCATAGACAGTTGGAAGAGTCAGTCTTCTTGTACTTAAGTCGGCATTGTGCCCTTTCTATTTAATTCCGATGCAAATTCTTTGATTCGTCGTCAATAAGAAGGTCCAAGGGATACAGTAAACCTGAAGTGAAGCATCGGAGTCTATAACTAGTGTCAGAGGAATGGTTCAAAAAAGAGACAGTAAGAAAAGTCAGTCTTCCTGTACTTAAGTCGGCATTGTGCCTTTTCTATTTAATTCCGATGCAATTTCTGTGTTTCATCATCAAGATGAAGGTCAGAGAGATACAGTAAACCTGAAGTGAAGCATCGGAATGTATAACTAGTGTCACAGGAGTGGTTCAGAACATAGAGAGTAGGAAGAGTCAGTTTTCTTGTACTTGAGTCGGCATTGTGCCTTTTGTATTTAATTCCGATGCAATTTCTGTGTTTCATCGTCAATCAGAAGGTCAGAGGGATACAGTAAACTTGAAGTGAAGCATCGGAATCTATAACAAGTGTCATAGGAATGGTTCAAATAATAGACGGTAGGAAGGGTCAGTCTTCTTGTACTTAAGTCGGCATTGTGCTTTTTGTATTTAATTCCGATGCAATTTCTGTGTTTCATCGTCAATAAGATGGTCCAAGGGATACAGTAAACCTAACGTGAGGCATCGGAATCTATAAGTAGTGTCACAGGAATGTTTCACAACATAGACAGTAGGAAGAGTAAGTCTTCTAGTACTTAAGTCGGCATAGTGCCTTTTGTATTTAATTCCGATGCAATTTCTGTGTTTCATCATCAAAAGAAGGTCAGAGGGATACAGTAAACCTGAAGTGAGGCATCGGAATCTATAACTAGTGTCACAGGAATGGTTCAAATTATAGTCAGTAAGAAGAGTCAGTCATCTTGTACTTAAGTCGGCATGGTGCCTTTTGTATTTGATTCCGATGCAATTTCTGTGTTTCAACGTCAATAAGAAGGTCCAAGGGATACAGTAAACCTGAAGTCAAGCATCGGAATCTATAACTAATGTCACAGGAATGGTTCAAAGCATAGAAAGTTGGAAGAGTCAGTCTTATTGTACTTGAGTCGGCGTTGTGCCTTTTGTATTTAATTCCGATGCAATTTCTGTGTTTCGTCGTCAATAAGAAGGTCCAAGGGATACAGTAAACCTGAAGTGAAGCATCGGAATCTAATACCGGTCTCACAGGAAAGGTTCATAGCATAGAGAGTAAGAAGAGCCAGTCATCTTGTATTTGAGTCGGCATTGTGCCTTTTGTATGTAATTCCGATGCAATGTCTGTGTTTCATCGTCAATAAGAAGGTCAGAGGGCTACAGTAAACCTGAAGTGAAGCATCGGAATCTATAGCTGGTGTCACAGGAATGGTTCAAAACATAGTCAGTAAGAAGAGTCAGTCCTCTTGTACTTAAGTCGGCATTGCGCCTTTTGTATTTAAATCCGATGCAATTTCTGTGTTTCATCGACAATAAGAAGGTCAGAGGGATACAGTAAACCTGAAGTGAAGCATCGGAATGTATAACTAGTGTCACAGGAATGGTTCAAATCATAGACAGTAGGAAGAGTCAGATTTCTTGTACTTGAGTCGGCATTGTGCCTTTTGTATTTAATTCTGATCCAATTTCTGTGTTTCATCGTCAGTAAGAAGGTCCAAGTGATACAGTAAACCTAAAGTGAAGCATCGGAAACTATAACAAGTGTCACCGGAATGGTTCAAAACATGGACAGTAAGAAGAGTCAGTCTTCTTGTACTTAAGTCGGCATTGTGCCTTTTGTATTTAATTCCAATGCAATTTCTGCGTTTCATCGTAAATAAGAAGGTCAGAGGGATACAGTAAACCTGAAGTGAAGCATCGGAATCTGTAACTAGTGTCACAGGAATGGTTCAAACCATAGTCAGTAAGAAGAGTCAGTCATCTTGTACTTAAGTCGGCATGGTGCCTTTTGTATTTAATTCCGATGCAATTTCTGTGTTTCAACGTCAATAAGAAGGTCCAAGGGATACAGTAAACCTGAAGTGAAGCATCGGAATCTATAACTAGTGTCACAGGAATGGTTCAGAACATAGACAGTAAGAAGAGTCAGTCTACGTGTATTTAAGTCGGAAATGTGCTTTTGTATTTAATTCCGATGCAATTTCTGTGTTTCATCTACAATAAGAAGGTCAGAGGGATACAGTAAACCTGAAGTGAAGCATCGTAATCTATAACTAGTGTCACAGGAATGGTTCAAAACATAGACAGTTGGAAGAGTCAGTCTTCTTGTACGTAAGTCGGCATTGTGCCTTTTCTATTTAATTCCGATGCAGTATCTGTGTTTCGTCGTCAATGAGAAGGTCCAAGGGATACCGTATACCTGAAGTGAGGCATCGGAATCTATAACTAGTGTCACAGGAATGGTTCAAAACATAGATAGAAGGATGAGTCGGTCTTCTTGTACGTATGTCGGCATTGTGCCTTTTGTATTTAATTCCGATGCAATCTCTGTGTTTCATCGTCAATAAGAAGGTCAGAGGGATACAGTAAACCTGAAGTGAAGCATCGGAATCTACAACTAGTGTCACGGGAATGGTTCAAAACATAGAGATTAGGAAGAGTCAGTCTCCTTATACTTAAGTCGGCACTGTGCCATTTGTATTGAATACCGATGCAATTTCTGTGTTTCATCGTCTATTAGAAGGTCAGAGAGATACAGCAAACCTGAAGTGAAGCATCGGAATGTATATCTAGTGTCACAGGAATGGTTTAAAACATAGACAGTAGGAAGAGTCGGATTTCTTGTACTTGAGTCGGCATTGTGCCTTTTGTATATAATTCCGATGCAATTTCTGTGTTTCATCTTCAATAAGAAGGTCCAAGTGATACAGTAAACCTAAAGTGAAGCATCGGAAACTATAACTAGTGTCACCGGAATGGTACAAAACATAGACTGTAAGAAGAGTCAGTCTTCTTGTACTTAAGTCGGCATTGTGCCTTTTGTATTTAATTCCGATGCAATTCTTGTGTTTCATCGTAAGTAAGAAGGTCAGAGGGATACAGTAAACCTGAAGTGAAGCATCGGAATCTGTAACTAGTGTCACAGGAATGGTTCTAAACATAGACAGTAGGAAGAGTCAGTCTTCTTGTACTTAAGTCGGCATTGTGCCTTTTGTATTTAATTCCGATGCAATATCTGTGTTCCATCGTCAATTAGAAGGTCCAAGGGATAAAATAAACATATAGTGATGCATCGGAAGCTAAAACTGGTCTCACAGGAAATGTTCACAGCATAGTCAGAAAGAAGAGACAGTCTTCTTGTACATAAGTCGGCATTGTGCCTTTTGTATTTAATTCCGATGCAATTTCTGTGTTTCGTCGTCAATAAGAAGGTCAGAGGGCTACAGTAAACCTGAAGTGAAGCATCGGAATCTATAGCTTGTGTCACAGGAATGGTTCAAATCAGAGACATTAGGAAGAGTCAGTATTCTTGTACTTAAGTCGGCATTGTGCCTTTTCTATTTAATTCCGATGCAAATTCTGTGTTTCGTCGTCAATAAGAAGGTCCATGGAATACAGTAACCCTGAAGTGAAGCATCGGAATCTATAACTAGTGTCCCAGGAATGGTTCAAAACATAGACAATAAGAAAAGTCAGTCTTCTTGTACTTAAGTCGGCATTGTACCTTTCCTATTTAATTCCGATGCAACTTCCGTGTTTCATCATCAAGAAGAAGGTCAGAGGGATACAGTAAACCTGAAGTGAAGCATCTGAATGTATAACTAGTGTCACAGGAATGGTTCAAAACCATAGACAGTAGGATGAGTCAGTTTTCTTGTACTTGAGTCGGCATTGTGCCTTTTGTATTTAACTTCGATGCAATTTCTGTGTTTCATCGTCAATAAGAAGGTCAGAGGGATACAGTAAACCTGAAGTGAAGCATCGGAATCTATAACAAGTGTCACAGGAATGTTTCAAAGAATAGACAGTAGGAGGAGTCAGTCTTCTTGTACTTAAGTCGGCGTTGTGCCTTTTGAATTTAATTCCGATGCAATTTCTGTGTTACATCGTCAATAAAAATGTCCCAAGGATACAGTAAACCTGAAGTGAGGCATCGGAAACTATAAGTAGTGTCACAGGAATGGTTCAAACCATAGAGAGTAGGAAGAGTAAGTCTTCTTGTACATAAGTCGGCATTGTGCCTTTTGTATTTAATTCCGATGCAATTTCTGTGTTTCATCGTCAATAAGAAGGTCCAAGGGATACAGTAAACATATTGTGAAGCATCGGAATCTAAAACTGGTCTCACAAGAAATGTTCAAAACATATGCAGTAATAAGAGTCAGTCCTCTTGTACTTAAGTCGGCATTGTGCCTTTTCTATTTAATTCCGATGCAATTTCTGTGTTTCGTCGTCAATAAGAAGGTCCAAGGGATACAGTAAACCTGAAGTGAAGCATCGGAATCTAATACCGGTCTCACAGGAGAGGTAAATAGCATAGAGAGTAAGAAGAGCCAGTCATCTTGTATTTGAGTCGGCATTGTGCCTTTTGTATTTAATTCCGATGCAATTTCTGTGTTTCATCATCAATTAGAAGGTCGGAAGGCTACAGTAAACCTGAAGTGAAGCATCGGAATCTATAGCTAGTGTCACAGGAATGGTTCAAAACAGAGACAGTAGGAAGAGTCAGTCTTCTTGTACTTAAGTCGGCATTGTGCC
This sequence comes from Schistocerca serialis cubense, assembly GCF_023864345.2. Taxonomy (NCBI): domain Eukaryota; kingdom Metazoa; phylum Arthropoda; class Insecta; order Orthoptera; family Acrididae; genus Schistocerca; species Schistocerca serialis. The sequence continues at coordinate 53,561,544 of NW_026047583.1, forward strand.
TTTTCTATTTAATTCCGATGCCAATTCTATGTTTCGTCGTCAATAAGAAGGTCCAAGGGATACAGTAAACCTGAAGTGAAGCATCGGAATCCATAACTAGTGTCACAGGAATGGTTCAAAACATAGACAGTAAGAAAAGTCAGTCTTCTTGTACTTAAGTCGGCATTGTGCCTTTTCTATTTAATTTCGATGCAATTTCTGTGTTTCATCATCTAGTAGAAGGTCTGAGGGATACAGTAAACCTGAAGTGAAGCATCGGAATGTATAACTAGTGTCACAGGAATGGGTCAAAACATAGACAGTAGGAAGAATCAGTTTTCTTGTACGTGAGTCAGCATTGTGCCTTTTCTATTTAATTCCGATGCAATTTCTGTGTTTCATCGTCAATAAGAAGGTCAGAGGGATACAGTAAACTTGAAGTAAAGCATCGGAATCTATAACAAGTGTCACAGGAATGGTTCAAAGAATAGACAGTAGGAAGAGTCAGTCCTCTTATACTAAAGTCGGCATTGTGCCTTTTGTATTTAATTCCGATGCAATTTCTGTGTTTCATCGTCAATAAGAAGGTCAAAGGGATACAGTAAACCTGAAGTGAGGCATCGGAATCTATAACTAGTGTCACAGGAATGGTTCAAAACATAGACAGTAGGAAGAGTAAGTCTTCTAGTACTTAAGTCGGCATTGTGCCTTTTGTATTTAATTCCGATGCAAATTCTGTGTTTCATCATCAATAAGAAGGTCCAAGGGATATAGTAAACCTGAAGTTAGGTATCGGAATCTACAACTAGTGTCACAGGACCGGTTCAAAACATAGTCAGTAAGAAGAGTCAGTCTTCTTGTACTTAAGTCGGCATGGTGCCTTTTGTATTTAATTCCGATGCAATTTCTGTGTTTCATAGTCAATAAGAAGGTCCAAGGGATACAGTAAACATATTGTGAAGCATCGGAATCTAATACTCGACTCACAGGAAATGTTCAAAACATAGTCAGTAAGAGGAGTCAGTCGTCTTGTACTTAAGTCGGCACTGTGCCTTTTCTATTTAATTCCGACGCAATTTCTGTGTTTCGTCGTCATTAAGAAGGTCCAAGGGAAACAGTGAACATGAAGAAAAGCATCGGAATCTAATACCGGTCTCACAGGAAAGGTTCATAGCATAGAGAGTAAGAAGAGCCAGTCATCTTGTATTTGAGTCGGCATTGTGCCTTTTGTATTTAATTCCGATACAATTTCTAAGTTTCATCGTCAATAAGTGGGTCAGAGGGATACAGTAAAACTGAAGTGGAGCATCGGAATCTATAACTAGTGTCACAGGAATGGTTTAAAACATTGACAGTAAAAAGAGTCAGTCCTCTTGTACTTAAGTCGGCATTGTACCTTACGTATTTAATTCCGATGCAATTTCTGTGTTTCATCGTCAATAAGAAGATCCAAGTGATACAGTAAACCTAAAGTGAAGCATCGGAATCTATAAATAGTGTCACAGGAATGGTTCAAAACATAGTCAATAAGAAGAGTCAGTCTTCTGGTACTTATGTCAGCATTGTGCCTTTTCTATATAATTCCGATGCAATTTCTGTGTTTTATCGTCAATAAGAAGGTCAGAGGGATACAGTAAACCTGAAGTGAAGCATCGGAATCGATAACTAGTGTCACAGGGATGGTTCAATTGTAGACAGTAGGAAGAGTCAGTATTCTTGTACTTAAGTCGGCATTGTGCCTTTTGTATTTAATTCGGATGTAATTTCTGTGTTTCATCGTCAATGAGAGGGTCAGAGGGATACAATAAACCTGAAGTGAGGCATCAGAATCTATAACTAGCGCCACAGGAATAGTTCAAATCATAGACAGTAAGAAGAGTCAGTCTACTTGTACTTAAGTCGGTATTGTGCCTTTTGTATTTAATACCGATGCTATTTCTGTGTTTCATCATCTACAAGAAGGTCCCAGGGATACAGCACACCTGAAGTGAAGAATCGAAATCTATAACTAGTGACACAGGAATGGTTCAAATCATAGACAGTAGGAAGAGTCAGTCTTCTTGTACTTAAGTCGGCATTGTGCCTTTTCGATTTAATTCCGATGCAATTTCTGTGTTTCATCATCAAGAAGAAGGTCAGAGGGATACAGTAAACCTGAAGTGAAGCATCGGAATCAATAACAAGTGTCACAGGAATGGTTCAAAAAATAGACAGTAGGAAGGGTCAGTCTTCTTGTTCTTAAGTGGGCATTGTGTGTTTTGTGTTTAATTCCGATGCAATTTCTGTGTTTCATCGTCAATAATAAGGTCCAACGGATACAGTAAGCCTGAAGTGAAGCATCGCAATCTATAACTAGTGTCCCAGGAATGGTTCAAAACATAGTCAGTAAGGAGAATCTGTCCTCTTGTACTTAAGTCGGCATTGTGCCTTTTGTATTTAATTCTGATGCAATTTCTAAGTTTCATCGTCAATAAGAAGAACAGAGGTATACAGAAAACCTGAAGTGAAGCATCGGAATCTATAACTAGTGTCACAGGAATAGTTAAAAACATTGACAGTAAGGAGAATCTGTCCTCTTGTACTTAAGTCGGCATTGTGCCTTTTGTATTTAATTCCGATTCCATTTCTGTGTTTCATCGTCTATAAGAAGGTCCAAGTGATACAGTAAACCTAAAGTGAAGCATCGGAATCTATTACTAGTGTCACAGAAATGGTTCAAAACATAGTCAGTAAGAAGAGTCAGTTTTCTTGTACTTAAGTCAGCATTGTGCCTTTTCTATTTATGTGTATATCTTGGACCTTCTTATTGACGATGAAACACAGAAATTGCATCGGAATTAAATACAAGATTCACCATGCCGACTTAAGTACAAGAAGACTGACCCTTCTTACTGACTATGTGTTGAACCATTCCTGTGACACTAGTTATAGATTCTGATGCTTCACTTCAATATTACTGTATCCCTCTGATCTTCTTATTGACGATGAAACACAGAAATTGCATCGGAATTAAATACAAAATGCACAATGCCGACTTAAGTACAAGAGGACTGTCTCTCCCTACTGTCTATGTTTTGAACCATTCCTGTGATACTAGTTATAGATTCCGGTGCCCCACTTCAGGTTTACTGAATCCCTCTGACCTTCTTATTGACGATGAAACACAGAAATTGCATCGGAATTAAATAGAAAATGCACAATGCTGACTTAAGTACAAGAAGACTGACTCTCCTTACTGTCTACGTTTTGAACCATTCCTGTGACACTAGTTATAGATTCCGATGCCTCACTTCAGGTTTACTGTATCCCTTGGACCTTCTTATTGAAGATGAAACACAGAAGTTGTATCGAAATTAAATACAAAAGGCACAATGCCGACTTAAGTACAAGAAGACTGACTCTTCCTACTGTCTATGCTTTGAACCATTCCTGTGACACTAGTTATAGATTCAGATGCCTCACTTCAGGTTCACTGCAACCCTCTGACCCTCTTATTGACGATGAAACACAGAAATTGCATCGGATTTAAATACAAAAATCACAAAGCCGACTTAACTACAAGAAGACTGACTCTTATTACTGTGTACGTTTTGAACCATCCCTGTGACACAAGTTATAGATTCCGATGATTCACTTCAAGCTTTCTGTATCCCTCTGACCTTCTTATTGATGATAAAACACAGAAATTTAGTCGGAATTAAATAGAAAAGGCTCAATGCTGACTTAAGTACAAGAAGACTGACTCTTCTTACTGACTATGTTTTGAACCATTCCTGTGACACTAGTTATAGATTCTGATGCTTCACTTCAATATTACTGTATCCCTCTGATCTTCTTATTGACGATGAAACACAGAAATTGCATCGGAATGTAATAGAAAAGGCACAATGCCGATTTAAGTACAAGAAGACTGACTCTTCTTACTGACTATGTTTTGCACATTTCCTGTGAGACCAGTTTTAGATTCCGATGCTTCACTATATGTTTACTGTATCCCTTGGACCTTCTTATTGACGATGAAACACAGAAAATGCATCGGAATTAAATACAAAAGGCACCATGCCGACTTAGGTACAAGAAGTCTGACTCATCTTACTGACTGTGTTTGAACCATTCCTGTGACACTTGTTATAGATTCCGATGCTTCACTTCAGGCTTACTGTATCCCTCTGACATTCTTATTGACGATGAAACAGAGAAATTGCATCGGAATTAATTAGAAAAGGCACAATGCTGACTTAAGTACAAGAAGACTGACTCTTCTTACTGTCTATGTTTTGAACCATTCCTGTGTCACTAGTTATAGATTCCGATGCTTCGCTACAGTTTTACTGTATCCCTCTGACCTTCGTATTGACGATGAATCAAAGAAATTGTATCGGAATTAGATACAAAAGGCACAATGCCGACTTAAGTACAAGACGACAGTCTCTTCCTACTGTCTATGTTTTGAACCATTCCTGAGACACTACTTATAGATTCCAATGCCTCACTTCAGGTTTACTGTATCCCTTGGACCTTCTTATTGACGTAGAAAGACAGAAATTGCATCGGAATTAAATACAACAGGCACAATGCCGGTTTAAATACAAGAAGACTGACTCTTACTACTGTCTAAGATTTAAACCATCCTTGTGACACTAGTTATAGATTCCGATGCTTCACTTCAGGTTTACTGTATCCCTTGGACCTTCTTATTGACGATGAAACACAGAAATTGCATCGGAATTAAATACAAAAGGCACAATGCCGACTCAAATACAAGATGTCTGCCTCTTCTTACTCACTATGCTTTGAACCTTTCCTGTGAGACCGGTTTTAGATTCCGATGCTTCACTTCAGGTTTACTGTATCCCTTGGACCTTCTTATTGACGACGAAACACAGAAATTTCTTCGGAATTAAATAGAAGTGGCACAATGTCGACATAAGTACAAGAAGAATGACTCTTCTTACTGACTATGCTTTGAACATTTCCTGTGAGACCAGTTTTAGATTCCGATGCTTCACTATATGTTTACTGTATATCTTGGACCTTCTTATTGACGATGAAACACAGAACTTGCATCGGAATTAAATACTAGAGGCACCATGCCGACTTAAGTACAAGAGGACTGACCCTTCTTACTGTCTATGTTTTGAACCATTCCTGTGGCACTAGTTATAGATTCCGATGCCTCACTTCTGGTTTACTGTATCCCTTGGACCTTCTTATTGCCGATGAAACATAGAAGTTGCATCGGAATTAAATACAAAAGGCACAATGCTGACTTAAGTACAAGAGGACTGACTCTTCCTACTGTCTATGTTTTGAACCATTCCAGTGACACTAGTAATAGATTCCGATGCTTCACTTTAGGTTTACTGTATCACTTGGACCTTCTTATAGACGATGAAACACAGAAATGGCGTCGGAATTAAATACAAAAGGCACAATGCCGACTTAAGTACAACAGGACAGATTCTCCTTACTGTCAATGTTTTAACTATTCCTGTGACACTAGTTATAGATTCCGATGCTTCACTTCAGGTTTTCTGTATTCCTCTGTTCTTCTTTTTGACGATGAAACTTAGAAATTGCTTCGGAATTAAATACAAAAGTCACAATGCCGACTTAAATACAAGAGGACAGATTCTCCTTACTGACTATGTTTTGAACCATTCCTGGGACACTAGTTATAGATTGCGATGCTTCACTTTAGGCTTACTGTATCAATTGGACCTTATTATTGACGATGAAACACAGAAATTGCATCGGAATTAAACACAAAACACACAATGCCCACTTAAGAACAAGAAGACTGACCCTTCCTACTGTCTATTTTTTGAACCATTCCTGTGACACTTGTTATTGATTCCGATGCTTCACTTCAGGTTTACTGTATCCCTCTGACCTTCTTCTTGATGATGAAACACAGAAATTGCATCGGAATTAAATCGAAAAGGCACAATGACGACTTAAGTACAAGAAGACTGACTCTTCCTACTGTCTATGATTTGAACCATTCCTGTGTCACTAGTTATAGATTTCGATTCTTCACTTCAGGTGTGCTGTATCCCTGGGACCTTTTTATTGACGATGAAACACAGAAATTGCATCGGTATTAAATACAAAAGGCACAATGCCGACTTAAGTACAAGTAGACTGACTCTTCTTACTGTCTATGTTTTGAACCATTCCTGTGGCGCTAGTTATAGATTCTGATGCCTCACTTCAGGTTTATTGTATCCCTCTGACCCTCTCATTGACGATGAAACACAGAAATTGCATCGGAATTAAATACAAAAGGCACAATGCCCACTTAAGTACAAGAATACTGACTCTTCCTACTGTCTGCGTTTTGAACCATCACTGTGACACTAGTTATAGATTCCGATGCTTCACTTCAGGTTTACTGTTTCCCTCTTACCTTCTTATTGACAATAAAACACAGAAATTGCATCGGAATTATATAGAAAAGGCACAATGCTGACATAAGTACAAGAAGACTGACTCTTCTTACTGACTATGTTTTGAACCATTCCTGTGACACTAGTTGTAGATTCCGATGCTTCACTTTAGGTTTACTGTATCACTTGGATCTTCTTATTGACGATGAAACACAGAAATTGCATCGGAATTAAATACAAAATGCACAATGCCGACTTAAGTACAAGAAGACTGACTCTTTTTACTGTCAATGTTTTTAACCATTCCTGTGACACTAGTTATAGATTCCGATGCTTCACTTCAGTTTTACTGTATCCCTCTGACCTTCTTATTGACGATGAAACTTAGAAATTGTATCGGAATTAAATACAAAAATTCACAATGCCGACTCAAATACAAGATGACTGGCTCTTCTTACTCTCTATGCTATGAACCTTTCCTGTGTGACAGGTATTAGATTCCGATGCTTCACTTCATGTTCACTGTTTCCCTTGGACCTTCTTATTGACGACGAAACACAGAAATTGCATCGGAATTAAATAGAAAAGGCACAGTGCCGACTTAAGTACAAGACGACTGACTCTTCTTACTGACTATGTTTTGAACATTTCCGGTGAGTCCAGTTTTAGATTCCGATGCTTCACAATATGTTTACTGTATCCCTTGGACCTTCTTATTGACTATGAAACACAGAAATTGCATCGGAATTAAATACAAAAGGCACCATGCCGACTTAAGTACAAGAAGACTGACTCTTCTTACTGACTATGTTTTGAACCGGTTCTGTGACACTAGTTGTAGATTCCGATACCTAACTTCAGGTTTACTATATCCCTTGGACCTTCTTATTGATGATGAAACACAGAATTTGCATCGGAATTAAATACAAAAGGCACAATGCCGACTTAAGTACTAGAAGACTTACTCTTCCTACTGTCTATGTTTTGAACCATTCCTGTGACACTAGTTATAGATTCCGATGCCTCACTTCAGGTTTACTGTATCCCTTGGACCTTCTTATTGACGATGTAACACAGAAATTGCATCGGAATTAAATAAAAAAGGCACAATGCCGACTTTAGTATAAGAGGACTGACTCTTCCTACTGTCTATTTTTTGAACCATTCCTGTGACACTTGTTATAGATTCCGATGCTTTACTTCAGGTTTACTGCATCCCTCTGACCTTCTTATTGACGATGAAACACAGAAATTGCATCGGTATTGAATACAAATGGCACAGTGCCGACTTAAGTATAAGAAGACTGATTCTTCCTAATCTCTATGTTTTGAACCATTCTTGTGACACTAGTTATAGATTCCGATGCTTCACTTCAGGTTTACTGTATCCCTCTGACATTCTTGTTGACGAGGAAACACAGAGATTGCATCGGAATTAAATACAAAAGGCACAATGCCGACATACGTACAAGAAGACCGACTCATCCTTCTATCTATGTTTTGAACCATTCCTGTGACACTAGTTATAGATTCCGATGCCTCACTTCAGGTTTACTGTATCCCTTGGCCCTTGTCATTGACGACGAAACACAGAAACTGCATCGGAATTAAATAGAAAAGGCACAATGCCGAATTAGGTACAAGAAGACTGACTCTTCCAACTGTCTATGTTTTGAACCATTCCTGTGACACTAGTTATAGATTCCGATGCTTCACTTCAGGTTTACTGTATCCCTCTGACCTTCTTATTGTAGATGAAACACAGAAATTGCATCGGAATTAAATACAAAAGGCACATTGCCGACTTAAGTACACGTAGACTGACTCTTCTTACTGTCTATGTTCTGAACCATTCCTGGGACACTAGTTATAGATTCTGATGCCCCACTTCAGTTTTACTGTATCCCTCCGACCCTCTTATTGACGATGAAACACAGAAATTGCATCGGAATTGAATACAAAAGGCACAATGCCGACTTAAGTACAAGAAGACTGACTCTTCTTACTGTCTATGTTTAGAACCATTCCTGTGACATTAGTTACAGCTTCCGATGCTTCACTTCAGGTTTACTGTATCCCTCTTACCTTCTTACTTACGATGAAACACAGGAATTGCATCGGAATTAAATACAAAAGGCACAATGCCGAGTTAAGTACAAGAAGACTGACTCTTCTTACTGTCTATGTTTTGTACCATTCCGGTGACACTAGTTATAGTTTCCGATGCTTCACTTTGGGTTTACTGTATCACTTGGACCTTCTTATTGAAGATGAAACACAGAAATTGCATCGGAATTATATACAAAAGGCACAATGCCGACCCAAGTACAAGAATACTGACTCTTCTTACTGACTATGTTTTGAACCATTCCTGTGACACTACTTATAGATTCCGATGCCTCACTTCAGGTTTACTGTATCCCTTGGACCTTCAAATTGACGTAGAAAGACAGAAATTGCATCGGAATTAAATACAACAGGCACAATGCCGATTCAAATACAAGATGACTGGCTCTTCTTAATCTCTATGTTTTGAACCTTTCCTGTGAGACCGGTTTTAGATTCCGATGCTTCACTTCAGGTTTACTGTATCTTTTTGACCTTCCTATTGAAGATGAAACACAGAAATTGCATCGGAATGTAATAGAAAAGGCACAATGCCGATGTAAGTACAAGAAGACTGACTCTTCTTACTGACTATGTTTTGCACGTTTCCTGTGAGACCAGTTTTAGATTCCGATGCTTCACTATATGTTTACTGTATCCCTTGGACCTTCTTATTGACGATGAAACACAGAAAATGCATCGGAATTAAATACAAAAGGCACCATGCCGACTTAGGTACAAAAAGGCTGACTCATCTTACTGACTGTGTTTGAACCATTCCTGTGACACTTGTTATAGATTCCGATGCTTCACTTTGGGTTTACTGTATCACTTGGACCTTCTTATTGAAGATGAAACACAGAAATTGCATCGGAATTATATACAAAAGGCACAATGCCGACCCAAGTACAAGAATACTGACTCTTCTTACTGACTATGTTTTGAACCATTCCTGTGACACTACTTATAGATTCCGATGCCTCACTTCAGGTTTACTGTATCCCTTGGACCTTCTTATTGACGTAGAAAGACAGAAATTGCATCGGAATTAAATACAACAGGCACAATGCCGGTTTAAATACAAGAAGACTGACTCTTACTACTGTCTACGTTTTGAACCATCCCTGTGACACTAGTTATAGATTCCGATGCTTCACTTCAGGTTTACTGTATCCCTTGGACCTTCTTATTGACGATGAAACACAGAAATTGCATCGCAATTAAATACAAAAGGCACAATGCCGACTCAAATACAAGATGTCTGCCTCTTCTTACTCACTATGCTTTGAACCTTTCCTGTGAGACCGGTTTTAGATTCCGATGCTTCACTTCAGGTTTACTGTATCCCTTGGACCTTCTTATTGACGACGAAACACAGAAATTTCTTCGGAATTAAATAGAAATGGCACAATGCCGACATTAAGTACAAGAAGAATGACTTTTCTTACTGACTATGCTTTGAACATTTCCTGTGAGACCAGTTTTAGATTCCGATGCTTCACTATATGTTTACTGTATATCTTGGACCTTCTTATTGACGATGAAACACAGAAATTGCATCGGAATTAAATACTAGAGGCACCATGCCGACTTAAGTACAAGAAGACTGACCCTTCTTACTGTCTATGTTTTGAACCATTCCTGTGACACTTGTTATAGATTCTGATGCCTCACTTCAGGTTTACTGTATCGCTCTGACACTCTAATTGACGATGAAACACAGACATTGCATCGGAATGAAATACAAAAATCACAATGCCGACTTAAGTACAAGAAGACTGACTCTTTCTACCGTCTACGTTTTGAACCATCCCTGTGACACTAGTTATAGATTCCGATGCTTCACTTCAAGTTTACTGTATCCCTCTGACCTTCTTATTGACGATAAAAAAAAAAGAAATTGCATCGGAATTGAATAGAAATGGCACAATGCTGACTTACGTACAAGAAGACTGACTCTTCTTACTGACTATGTTTTGAACCATTCCTGTGACACTAGTAATAGATTCCGATGCTTCACTTTAGGTTTACTGTATCACTTGGACCTTCTTATAGACGATGAAACACAGAAATGGCATCGGAATTAAATACAAAAGGCACAATGCCGACTTAAGTACAAGAGGACAGATTCTCCTTACTGTCAATGTTTTAATTATTCCTGTGACACTAGTTATAGATTCCGATGCTTCACTTCAGGTTTTCTGTATTCCTCTGTTCTTCTTATTGACGATGAAACTTAGAAATTGAATCGGAATTAAATACAAAAGGCACAATGCCGACTTAAGTACAAGAGGACAGATTCTCCTTACTGACTATGTTTTGAACCATTCCTGGGACACTAGTTGTAGATTGCGATGCTTCACTTCAGGCTTACTGTATCAATTGGACCTTATCATTGACGATGAAACACAGAAATTGCATCGGAATTAAACACAAAACACACAATGCCCACTTAAGAACAAGAAGACTGACCCTTCCTACTGTCTATTTTTTGAACCATTCCTGTGACACTTGTTATTGATTCCGATGCTTCACTTCAGGTTTACTGTATCCCTCTGACCTTCTTCTTGATGATGAAACACAGAAATTGCATCGGAATTAAATCGAAAAGGCACAATGACGACTTAAGTACAAGAAGACTGACTCTTCCTACTGTCTATGATTTGAACCATTCCTGTGTCACTAGTTATAGATTTCGATTCTTCACTTCAGGTGTGCTGTATCCCTGGGACCTTCTTATTGACGATGAAACACAGAAATTGCATCGGTATTAAATACAAAAGGCACAATGCCGACTTAAGTACAAGTAGACTGACTCTTCTTACTGTCTATGTTTGAACCATTCCTGTGGCGCTAGTTATAGATTCTGATGCCTCACTTCAGGTTTATTGTATCCCTCTGACCCTCTCATTGACGATGAAACACAGAAATTGCATCGGAATTAAATACAAAAGGCACAATGCCGACATAAGTACAAGAATACTGACTCTTCCTACTGTCTACGTTTTGAACCATCCCTGTGACACTAGTTATAGATTCCGATGCTTCACTTCAGGTTTACTGTATCCCTCTTACCTTCTTATTGACGATAAAACACAGAAATTGCATCGGAATTATATAGAAAAGGCACAATGCTGACATAAGTACAAGAAGACTGACTCTTCTTACTGACTATGTTTTGAACCATTCCTGTGACACTAGTTATAGATTCCGATGCTTCACTTTAGGTTTACTGTATCATTTGGATCTTCTTATTGACGATGAAACGCAGAAATTGCATCGGAATTAAATACAAAAGGCACAATGCCGACTTAAGCACAAGAAGACTGACTCTTCTTAGTGTCTTTTTTTTGAACCATTCCGGTGACACTAGTTATAGTTTCCGATGCTTCACTTTAGGTTTACTGTATCACTTGGACCTTCTTATTGACCATGAAACACAGAAATTGGATCAGAATTCAATACAAAAGGGACTATGCCGACTCAAGTACAAGAAATCTGACTCTTCCTACTGTCTATGATTTGAACCATTCCTGTGACACTAGTTATACATTCCGATGCTTCACGTCAGGTTTACTGTATCCCTCTGACCTTCTAATTGACGATGAAACACAGAAATTACATCGGAATGAAATACAAGAAGCACAGTGCCGACTTAAGTATAGGAAGCCTGACTCTTCCTAATCTCTATGTTTTGAACCATTCCCGTGATACTACTTATAGATTCCGATGCTTCACTTCGGGTTTACTGTATCCCTCTGACCTTCTTATTGTCGATGAAACACAGAAATTGCATCGGAATTAAATACAAAAGGCACAATGCCGAAGTAAGTACAAAAAGACCGACTCTTCTAACTGTCTATGTTTTGAACCATTCCTGTGACACTAGACATAGAATCCGATGCTTCAGTCTAGGTTTACTGTATCCCTTGGACCTTCTTATTGACGATGAAGCACAGACATTGCATCGGAATTAAATACGAAAGGCACAATGCCGACTTAAGTACAAGAAGACTGACTCATTTTACTGTCTATGTTTTGAACCATTCCTGTGACACTAGTTATAGGTTGCGATGCTTCACTCCTTGTTTACTGTCTCCCTTAGACCTTCATATTGACGATGAAACACAGAAATTGCATCGGAATTAAATACAAAAGGCACAATGCCGACTTACGTACAAGAAGACTGACTCATCCTTCTGTCTAAGTTTTGAACCATTCCTGTGACACTAGGTATAGATTCTGATGCTTCACTTCAGGTTTACTGTATCCCTTGGACCTTCTCATTGACGACGAAACACTGAAACTGCATCGGAATTAATTAGAAAAGGCACAACGCCGACCTAAGTACAAGAAGACTGACTCTTCCAATTTTCTATGCTTTAAACCATTCCTGTGACATTAGTTATAGATTCCGATGCTTCACTTTAGGTTTACTGTATCACTTGGATCTTCTTATTGACGATGAAACACAGAAATTGCATCGGAATTAAATACAAAATGCACAATGCCGACTTAAGTACAAGAAGACTGACTCTTTTTACTGTCAATGTTTTTAACCATTCCTGTGACACTAGTTATAGATTCCGATGCTTCACTTCAGTTTTACTGTATCCCTCTGACCTTCTTATTGACGATGAAACTTAGAAATTGTATCGGAATTAAATACAAAAATTCACAATGCCGACTCAAATACAAGATGACTGGCTCTTCTTACTCTCTATGCTATGAACCTTTCCTGTGTGACCGGTATTAGATTCCGATGCTTCACTTCATGTTCACTGTTTCCCTTGGACCTTCTTATTGACGACGAAACACAGAAATTGCATCGGAATTAAATAGAAAAGGCACAGTGCCGACTTAAGTACAAGACGACTGACTCTTCTTACTGACTATGTTTTGAACATTTCCTGTGAGTCCAGTTTTAGATTCCGATGCTTCACAATATGTTTACTGTATCCCTTGGACCTTCTTATTGACTATGAAACACAGAAATTGCATCGGAATTAAATACAAAAGGCACCATGCCGACTTAAGTACAAGAAGACTGACTCTTCTTACTGACTATGTTTTGAACCGGTTCTGTGACACTAGTTGTAGATTCCGATACCTAACTTCAGGTTTACTATATCCCTTGGACCTTCTTATTGATGATGAAGCACAGAATTTGCATCGGAATTAAATACAAAAGGCACAATGCCGACTTAAGTACTAGAAGACTTACTCTTCCTACTGTCTATGTTTTGAACCATTCCTGTGACACTAGTTATAGATTCCGATGCCTCACTTCAGGTTTACTGTATCCCTTGGACCTTCTTATTGACGATGTAACACAGAAATTGCATCGGAATTAAATAAAAAAGGCACAATGCCGACTTTAGTATAAGAGGACTGACTCTTCCTACTGTCTATTTTTTGAACCATTCCTGTGACACTTGTTATAGATTCCGATGCTTTACTTCAGGTTTACTGCATCCCTCTGACCTTCTTATTGACGATGAAACACAGATATTGCATCGGTATTGAATACAAATGGCACAGTGCCGACTTAAGTATAAGAAGACTGATTCTTCCTAATCTCTATGTTTTGAACCATTCTTGTGACACTAGTTATAGATTCCGATGCTTCACTTCAGGTTTACTGTATCCCTCTGACATTCTTGTTGACGATGAAACACAGAGATTGCATCGGAATTAAATACAAAAGGCACAATGCCGACATACGTACAAGAAGACCGACTCATCCTTCTATCTATGTTTTGAACCATTCCTGTGACACTAGTTATAGATTCCGATGCCTCACTTCAGGTTTACTGTATCCCTTGGCCCTTGTCATTGACGACGAAACACAGAAACTGCATCGGAATTAAATAGAAAAGGCACAATGCCGAATTAGGTACAAGAAGACTGACTCTTCCAACTGTCTATGTTTTGAACCATTCCTGTGACACTAGTTATAGATTCCGATGCTTCACTTCAGGTTTACTGTATCCCTCTGACCTTCTTATTGTAGATGAAACACAGAAATTGCATCGGAATTAAATACAAAAGGCACATTGCCGACTTAAGTACACGTAGACTGACTCTTCTTACTGTCTATGTTCTGAACCATTCCTGGGACACTAGTTATAGATTCTGATGCCCCACTTCAGTTTTACTGTATCCCTCCGACCCTCTTATTGACGATGAAACACAGAAATTGCATCGGAATTGAATACAAAAGGCACAATGCCGACTTAAGTACAAGAAGACTGACTCTTCTTACTGTCTATGTTTAGAACCATTCCTGTGACATTAGTTACAGCTTCCGATGCTTCACTTCAGGTTTACTGTATCCCTCTTACCTTCTTACTTACGATGAAACACAGGAATTGCATCGGAATTAAATACAAAAGGCACAATGCCGAGTTAAGTACAAGAAGACTGACTCTTCTTACTGTCTATGTTTTGTACCATTCCGGTGACACTAGTTATAGTTTCCGATGCTTCACTTTGGGTTTACTGTATCACTTGGACCTTCTTATTGAAGATGAAACACAGAAATTGCATCGGAATTATATACAAAAGGCACAATGCCGACTCAAGTACAAGAAGACTGACTCTTCTTACTGACTATGTTTTGAACCATTCCTGTGACACTAGTCATAGATTCCGATGCTTCACTTTAGGTTTACTGTATCACATGGACCTTCTTATTGACGATGAAACACAGAAATTCCATCGGAATTAAATACAAAAGGCACAATGCCGACTTAAGTACAAGATGACTGACTCTTCTTACTGTCAATGTTTTTAACCATTCCTGTGACACTAGTTATAGATTCCGATGCGTCACTTCAGGTTTGCTGTATACCTCTGACCGCCTTATTGACGATGAAACTTAGAAGTTGCATCGGAATTAAATACAAGAGGGACAATGCCGATTCAAATACAAGATGACTGGCTCTTCTTAATCTCTATGTTTTGAACCTTTCCTGTGAGACCGGTTTTAGATTCCGATGCTTCACTTTAGGTTTACTGTATCTTTTGGACCTTCCTATTGAAGATGAAACACAGAAATTGCATCGGAATGTAATAGAAAAGGCACAATGCCGATGTAAGTACAAGAAGACTGACTCTTCTTACTGACTATGTTTTGCACATTTCCTGTGAGACCAGTTTTAGATTCCGATGCTTCACTATATGTTTACTGTATCCCTTGGACCTTCTTATTGACGATGAAACACAGAAAATGCATCGGAATTAAATACAAAAGGCACCATGCCGACTTAGGTACAAAAAGGCTGACTCATCTTACTGACTGTGTTTGAACCATTCCTGTGACACTTGTTATAGATTCCGATGCTTCACTTTGGGTTTACTGTATCACTTGGACCTTCTTATTGAAGATGAAACACAGAAATTGCATCGGAATTATATACAAAAGGCACAATGCCGACCCAAGTACAAGAAGACTGACTCTTCTTACTGACTATGTTTTGAACCATTCCTGTGACACTACTTATAGATTCCGATGCCTCACTTCAGGTTTACTGTATCCCTTGGACCTTCTTATTGACGTAGAAAGACAGAAATTGCATCGGAATTAAATACAACAGGCACAATGCCGGTTTAAATACAAGAAGACTGACTCTTACTACTGTCTACGTTTTGAACCATCCCTGTGACACTAGTTATAGATTCCGATGCTTCACTTCAGGTTTACTGTATCCCTTGGACCTTCTTATTGACGATGAAACACAGAAATTGCATCGCAATTAAATACAAAAGGCACAATGCCGACTCAAATACAAGATGTCTGCCTCTTCTTACTTACTATGCTTTGAACCTTTCCTGTGAGACCGGTTTTAGATTCCGATGCTTCACTTCAGGTTTACTGTATCCCTTGGACCTTCTTATTGACGACGAAACACAGAAATTTCTTCGGAATTAAATAGAAATGGCACAATGTCGACATTAAGTACAAGAAGAATGACTTTTCTTACTGACTATGCTTTGAACATTTCCTGTGAGACCAGTTTTAGATTCCGATGCTTCACTATATGTTTACTGTATATCTTGGACCTTCTTATTGACGATGAAACACAGAAATTGCATCGGAATTAAATACTAGAGGCACCATGCCGACTTAAGTACAAGAAGACTGACCCTTCTTACTGTCTATGTGTTGAACCATTCCTGTGACACTAGTTATAGATTCTGATGCCTCACTTCAGGTTTACTGTATCGCTCTGACACTCTAATTGACGATGAAACACAGACATTGCATCGGAATGAAATACAAAAATCACAATGCCGACTTAAGTACAAGAAGACTGACTCTTTCTACCGTCTACGTTTTGAACCGTCCCTGTGACACTAGTTATAGATTCCGATGCTTCACTTCAAGTTTACTGTATCCCTCTGACCTTCTTATTGACGATAAAAAAAAAAGAAATTGCATCGGAATTGAATAGAAATGGCACAATGCTGACTTAAGTACAAGAAGACTGACTCTTCTTACTGACTATGTTTTGAACCATTCCTGTGACACTAGTAATAGATTCCGATGCTTCACTTTAGGTTTACTGTATCACTTGGACCTTCTTATAGACGATGAAACACAGAAATGGCATCGGAATTAAATACAAAAGGCACAATGCCGACTTAAGTACAAGAGGACAGATTCTCCTTACTGTCAATGTTTTAATTATTCCTGTGACACTAGTTATAGATTCCGATGCTTCACTTCAGGTTTTCTGTATTCCTCTGTTCTTCTTATTGACGATGAAACTTAGAAATTGAATCGGAATTAAATACAAAAGGCACAATGCCGACTTAAGTACAAGAGGACAGATTCTCCTTACTGACTATGTTTTGAACCATTCCTGGGACACTAGTTGTAGATTGCGATGCTTCACTTCAGGCTTACTGTATGAATTGGACCTTATCATTGACGATGAAACACAGAAATTGCATCGGAATTAAACACAAAACACACAATGCCCACTTAAGAACAAGAAGACTGACCCTTCCTACTGTCTATTTTTTGAACCATTCCTGTGACACTTGTTATTGATTCCGATGCTTCACTTCAGGTTTACTGTATCCCTCTGACCTTCTTCTTGATGATGAAACACAGAAATTGCATCGGAATTAAATCGAAAAGGCACAATGACGACTTAAGTACAAGAAGACTGACTCTTCCTACTGTCTATGATTTGAACCATTCCTGTGTCACTAGTTATAGATTTCGATTCTTCACTTCAGGTGTGCTGTATCCCTGGGACCTTCTTATTGACGATGAAACACAGAAATTGCATCGGTATTAAATACAAAAGGCACAATGCCGACTTAAGTACAAGTAGACTGACTCTTCTTACTGTCTATGTTTGAACCATTCCTGTGGCGGTAGTTATAGATTCTGATGCCTCACTTCAGGTTTATTGTATCCCTCTGACCCTCTCATTGACGATGAAACACAGAAATTGCATCGGAATTAAATACAAAAGGCACAATGCCGACTTAAGTACAAGAATACTGACTCTTCCTACTGTCTACGTTTTGAACCATCCCTGTGACACTAGTTATAGATTCCGATGCTTCACTTCAGGTTTACTGTATCCCTCTTACCTTCTTATTGACGATAAAACACAGAAATTGCATCGGAATTACATAGAAAAGGCACAATGCTGACATAAGTACAAGAAGACTGACTCTTCTTACTGACTATGTTTTGAACCATTCCTGTGACACTAGTTATAGATTCCGATGCTTCACTTTAGGTTTACTGTATCATTTGGATCTTCTTATTGACGATGAAACGCAGAAATTGCATCGGAATTAAATACAAAAGGCACAATGCCGACTTAAGCACAAGAAGACTGACTCTTCTTAGTGTCTTTTTTTTGAACCATTCCGGTGACACTAGTTATAGTTTCCGATGCTTCACTTTAGGTATACTGTATCACTTGGACCTTCTTATTGACCATGAAACACAGAAATTGGATCAGAATTCAATACAAAAGGGACTATGCCGACTCAAGTACAAGAAATCTGACTCTTCCTACTGTCTATGATTTGAACCATTCCTGTGACACTAGTTATACATTCCGATGCTTCACGTCAGGTTTACTGTATCCCTCTGACCTTCTAATTGACGATGAAACACAGAAATTACATCGGAATGAAATACAAGAAGCACAGTGCCGACTTAAGTATAGGAAGCCTGACTCTTCCTAATCTCTATGTTTTGAACCATTCCCGTGATACTACTTATAGATTCCGATGCTTCACTTCGGGTTTACTGTATCCCTCTGACCTTCTTATTGACGATGAAACACAGAAATTGCATCGGAATTAAATACAAAAGGCACAATGCCGAAGTAAGTACAAAAAGACCGACTCTTCTAACTGTCTATGTTTTGAACCATTCCTGTGACACTAGACATAGAATCCGATGCTTCAGTCTAGGTTTACTGTATCCCTTGGACCTTCTTATTGACGATGATGCACAGACATTGCATCGGAATTAAATACGAAAGGCACAATACCGACTTAAGTACAAGAAGACTGACTCTTCTTACTGACTATGTTTTGAACCATTCCAGTGACACTAGTGTTAGATTACGATGCTTCATATCAGGTTTACGGTATCCCTCTGACCTTCTTATTGACGATGAAAGACCGAAATTGCATCGGAATTAAATACAAAAGGCACAATGCCGACTTAAGTACAAGAAGACTGACTCATTTTACTGTCTATGTTTTGAACCATTCCTGTGACACTAGTTATAGGTTGCGATGCTTCACTCCTTGTTTACTGTCTCCCTTAGACCTTCATATTGACGATGAAACACAGAAATTGCATCGGAATTAAATACAAAAGGCACAATGCCGACTTACGTACAAGAAGACTGACTCATCCTTCTGTCTAAGATTTGAACCATTCCTGTGACACTAGTTATAGATTCTGATGCTTCACTTCAGGTTTACTGTATCCCTTGGACCTTCTCATTGACGACGAAACACTGAAACTGCATCGGAATTAAATAGAAAAGGCACAACGCCGACCTAAGTACAAGAAGACTGACTCTTCCAACTTTCTATGCTTTAAACCATTCCTGTGACATTAGTTATAGATTCCGATGCTTCACTTCAGGTTTACTGTATCCCTCTGACCTTCTTATTGCCGATGAAACACAGAAATTGCATCGGAATTAAATACAAAAGGCACAATGCCGACTTACGTACAAGATGACTGACTCATCCTTCTGTCTCAGTTTTGAACCATTCCTGTGACACTAGTTATAGATTCCGAAGCCTCACTTCAGGTTTACTGTATCCCTTGGACCTTCTTATTGACGTTGAAACACAGAAATTGCATCGGAATTAAATACAAAAGGCACCATGCCGACTTAAGTACAAGATGACTGACTCTTCTTACTGACTATGTTTTGAACCGTTCCTGTGACACTAGTTATAGATTCCGATGCCTCACTTCAGGTTTACTGTATCCCTCTGACCTTCTTATTGATGATGAAACAGAGAAATTGCATCGGAATTAAATACAAAAGGCACAATGCCGACTTAAGTACTAGAAGACTTACTCTACCTACTGTCTATGTTTTGAAACATTCCTGTGACACTACTTATAGATTCCGATGCCTCACATTAGGTGTACTGTATCCTTCTGACCTTCTTATTGACGATGAAACACAGAAATTGCATCGGAATTAAATAGAAATGGCACAATGTCGACATAAGTACTAGAAGAATGACTCTTCTTACTGACTATGCTTTGAACATTTCCTGTGACACTAGTTATAGAATCTATAACTAGTGTCACAGGAATGGTTAAAAACATTGACAGTAAGAAGTGTCAGTCTTCTTGTACTTAAGTCGGCATTGTGCTATTTTGTATTTATTTCCGGTGCAATTTCTGTGTTTCATCGTCAATAAGAAGGTCAGAGGGATACAGTAAAATTGAAGTCAAGCATCAGAATCTATAACTAGTGTCACAGGAATGGTTCAAAACATAGTCAGTAAGAAGGGTCAGTCTTCTTGTACATAAGTCGGCATGGTGCCTCTTGTATTTAATTCCGATGCAATATCTGTGTTTCATCGTCAATAAGAAGGTCCAAGATATACAGTAAACATATAGTGAAGCATCGGAAACTAAAACTGGTCTCACAGGAAATGTTCAAAGCATAGTCAGTAAGAAGAGTCATTCTTCTTGTACTTATGTAGACATTGTGCCATTTCTATTTAATTCCGAAGAAATTTCTGTGTTTCGTCGTCAATAAGAAGGTCCAAGGGATACAGTAAACCTGAAGTGAAGCATCGGAATCTAAAACCGGTCTCACAGGAAAGGTTCAAAGCATAGTGAGTAAGAAGAGGCAGACATCGAGTATTTGAGTCGGCATTGTGCCTTTTGTATTTAATTCCGATGCAATTTCTGTGTTTCATCGTCAATAAGAAGGTCCAAGGGATACAGTAAACCTGAAGTGAAGCTTCGGAATCTATAACTAGTGTCACAGGGATAGTTCAAAACGTAGACAGTAGTAAGAGTCAGCCTTCTTGTATTTAAACTGGCATTGTGCCTTTTGTATTTAATTCCGATGCAATTTCTGTCTTTCATCGGCAATAAGAAGGTCCAAGGGATACAGTAAACCTGAAGTGAGGCATCGGAATCTATAAGTAGTGTCACAGGAATGGTTCAAAACATAGACAGTAGGATGAGACTGTCTTCTTGTACTTAAGTCGGCATTGTGCCTTTTGTATCTAATTCCGATACAATTTCTGTCATTCATCGTCAATAAGAAGGTGAGAGGGATACAGTAAAACTGAAGCGAAGCATCGGAATCTATAACTAGTGACACAGGAATGGTTCAAAACATAGACAGTAAGAAGAGTCAGTCTTCTTGTACTTAAGTCAGCATTGTGCCTTTTCTAATTAATTCCGATGCAATTTCTCTGTTTCATCGTCAATAAGAATGTCAGAGGGATACAGTAAGCCTGAAGTGAAGCATCGGAATCTATAACAAGTGTCACAGGAATGGTTCAAACATAGTCAGTAAGATGAGTCAGCCTTCTTGTACCTAAGTCGGCATGGTGAATTTTGTATTTAATTCCGATGCAATTTCTGTGTTTCATCGTCAATATGAAGGTCAAGGGATACAGTAAACATATAGTGAAGCATCGGAATCTACAACTGGTCTCACAGGAAATGTGCAAAACATTGTCAGTAAGAAGAGTCAGTCTACTTGTACTTAAATCGGCATTGTGCCTTTTCTATTAAATTCCGATGCAATTTCTGTGTTTCGTCGTCAATACGAAGGTCCAACGGATACAGTAAACCTGAAGTGAAGCATCGGAATCTAAAACCGGTCTCACAGTAAAGGTTCAAAACATAGAGATTAAGAAGAGCCAGTCATCTTGTATTAGAATCGGCATTGTCCCTCTTGTATTTAATTCCGATGCAATTTCTAAGTTCCATCGTCAATAAGGCGGTCAGAGGTATACAGCAAAACTGAAGTGACGCATCGGAATCTATAGCTGGTGTCACAGGAATGGTTAAAAACATTGACAGTAAGATGAGTCAGTCATCTTGTACTTAAGTCGGCATTGTGCCTTTTGTATTTAATTCCGATGGAATTTCTGTGTTTCATCGTCAATAAGAAGGTCCATGTGATACAGTAAACCTAAAGTGAAGCATCGGAATCTATAACTAGTGTCACAGGAATGGTTCAAAACATAGTCAGTAAGAAGAGTCAGTCTTCTTGTACTTAAGTCAGCATTGAGCCTTTTCTATTTAATTCCGATGCAATTTCTGTGTTTTATCATCAATAAGAAGGTCAGAGGGATAAAGTAAACCTGAAGTGAGGCATCGGAATCTATAACTAGTGTCACAGGAATGGTTCAAAACGTAGACAGTAAGGAGAGTCGGTCTTCTTGTACTTAAGTCAGCATTGTGCATTTTCTATTTAATTCCGATGCAATTTCTGTGTTTCATCGTCAATAAGAAGGTCAGAGGGATACAGTAAACCTGAAGTGGGGCACCGGAATCTATAACTAGTATCACAGGAATGGTTCAAAACATAGACAGTAGGGAGAGACAGTCCTCTTGTACTTAAGTCGGCATTGTGCCTTTTGTATTTAATTCCGATGCAATTTCTGTGTTTCATCGTCAATAAGAAGGTCAGCGGGATACAGTAAAATTGAAGTGAAGCATCAGAATCTATAACTAGTTCACAGGAATGGTTCAAAACGTAGTCAGTAAGAAGGGTCAGTCTTCTTGTACTTAAGTCGGCATGGTGCCTCTTGTATTTAATTCCGATGCAATTTCTGTGTTTCATCGTCAATGAGAAGGTCCAAGATATACAGTAAACATATAGTGAAGCATCGGAATCTAAAACTGGTCTCACAGGAAATGTTTAAAGCATAGTCAGTAAGAAGAGTCATTCTTCTTGTACTTATGTCGACATTGTGCCATTTCTATTTAATTCCGATGAAATTTCTGTGTTTCGTCGTCAATACGAAGGTCCAAGGGATACAGTAAACCTGAAGTGAAGCATTGGAATCTAAAACCGCTCTCACAGGAGAGGTTCAAAGCATAGTGAGTAAGAAGAGACAGACGTCTTGTATTTGAGTCGGCATTGTGCCTTTTGTATTTAATTCCGATGCAATTTCTGTGTTTCATCGTCAATAAGGAGGTCCAAGGGATACAGTAACCATACAGTGAGCATCGGAATCTAAAACTGGTCTCACAGGAAATGTTCAAGACATAGTAAGTAAGAAGAGTCAGTCTTCTTGTACTTAAGTTGGCAATGTGCCTTTTCTATTTAATTCCGATGCAATTTCTGTGTTTCATCGTCAATAAGAAGGTCAAAGTGATACAGTAAAACTAAAGTGAAGCATCGGAATCTATAACTAGTGTCACAGGAATAGTTCAAATCATAGACAGTAAGAAGGGTCAGTCTTCTTGTACTTAAGTCGGCATTGTGCCTTTTCTAATTTAATTCCGATGCAATTTCTGGGTTTCATCATCAAGAAGAAGGTCAGAGGGATACAGTAAACCTGAAGTGAGACATCGTAATCTATAACTAGTGTCACAGGAATGGTTCAAAACATAGACAGTAGGAAGAGTCAGTCTTCTTGTACTTAAGTCGGCATTGTGCATTTTGTATTTAATTCCGATGCAATTTCTGTGTATCATCATCAATACGAAGGTCCAAGGGATACAGTAAACCTGAAGTGAGGCATCGGAATCTATAACTAGTGTCACAGGAATGGTTCAAAACATAGTCAGTAAGAAGAGTCAGTCTTCTTGTACTTAAGTCGGCATGGTGCCTTTTGTATTTAATTCCGATGCAATTTCTGTGTTTCATCGTCAATAAGAAGGTCCAAGGGATACAGTAACCATACAGTGAGCATCGGAATCTAAAACTGGTCTCACAGGAAATGTTCAAAACATAGTAAGTAAGAAGAGTCAGTCTTCTTGTACTTAAGTCGGCAATGCGCCTTTTCTATTTAATTCCGATGCAATTTCTGTGTTTCATCGTCAATAAGAAGGTCCAAGATATACAGTAAACATATAGTGAAGCATCGGAATCTAAAACTGGTCTCACAGGAAATGTTCAAAGCATAGCCAGTAAGAAGAGTCAGTCTTCATGTACTTATGTCGGCATTGTGCCTTTTCTGTTTAATTCCGATGAAATTTCTGTGTTTCATCGTCATTAAGAAGGTCCAAGTGATACAGTAAACCTAAAGTGAAGCATCGGAATCTACAACTAGTGTCACAGGAATGGTTAAAAACATTGACAGTAAGAAGAGTCAGTCATCTTGTACTTAAGTCGGCATTGTGCCTTTTGTTTTTAATTCCGATGGAATTTCTGTGTTTCATCGTCAATAAGAAGGTCCATGTGATACAGTAAACCTAAAGTGAAGCATCGGAATCTATAACTAGTGTCACAGGAATGGTTCAAAACATAGTCAGTAAGAAGAGTCAGTCCTCTTGTACTTAAGTCAGCATTGAGCCTTTTCTATTTAATTCCGATGCAATTTCTGTGTTTTATCATCAATAAGAAGGTCAGAGGGATACAGAAAGCTTGAAGTGAATCATCGGAATCTATAACTTGTGTCACAGGGATGGTTCCAAACGTACACAGTAAGAAGAGTCAGTCTTCTTGTTGTTAAGTCGGCATTGTGATTTTTGTATTTAAATCCGATGCAATTTCTGTGTTTCATCGTCAATAAGAGGGTCAGAGGGATACAGTGAACCTGAAGTGAGGCATCTGAATCTATAACTAGTGTCACAGGAATGGTTCAAAGCATAGACAGTAGGAAGAGTCAGTCTTCTTGTACTTAAGTCGGCATTGTGCCTTTTGTATTTAATTCCGATGCAACTTCTGTGTTTCATCTTCAACAGGAAGGTCCAAGGGATACAGTAAACCTGAAGTGAGGCATCGGAATCTATAACTAGTGTCACAGGAATGGTTCAAAACGTAGACAGTAAGGAGAGTCAGTCTTCTTGTACTTAAGTCAGCATTGTGCATTTTCTATTTAATTCCGATGCAATTTCTATGTTTCATCGTCAATAAGAACGTCAGAGGGATACAGTAAACCTGAAGTGGGGCACCGGAATCTATAACTAGTATCACAGGAATGGTTCAAAACATAGACAGTAGGGAGAGGCAGTCTTCTTGTACTTAAGTCGGCATTGTGCCTTTTGTATTTAATTCCGATGCAATTTCTGTGTTTCATCGTCAATAAGAAGGTCAGAGGGATACAGTAAAATTGAAGTGAAGCATCAGAATCTATAACTAGTGCACAGGAATGGTTCAAAACATAGTCAGTAGGAAGGGTCAGTCTTCTTGTACTTCAGTCGGCATGGTGCCTTTTGTATTTAATTCCGATGCAATTTCTGTGTTTCATCGTCAATAAGAAGGTCCAAGATATACAGTAAACATATAGTGAAGCATCGGAATCTAAAACTGGTCTCACAGGAAATGTTCAAAGCATAGTCAGTAAGAAGAGTCATTCTTCTTGTACTTATGTCGACATTGTGCCATTTCTATTTAATTCCGATGAAATTTCTGTGTTTCGTCGTCAATAAGAAGGTCCAAGGGATACAGAAAACCTGAAGTGAAGCATCGGAATCTAATACCGGTCTCACAGGGAAGGTTCAAAGCATAGTGAGCAAGAAGAGCCAGTCATCTTGTATTTCAGTCGGCATTGTGCCTTTTGTATTTAATTCCGATGCAATTTCAGTGTATGTCATCAATAAGAAGGTCCAAGGGATACAGTAAACCTGAAGTGAAGCATCGGAATCTAAAACCGGTCTCACAGGAGAGGTTCAAAGCATAGTGAGTAAGAAGAGGCAGACGTCTTGTATTTGAGTCGGCATTGTGCCTTTTGTATTTAATTCCGATGCAATTTCTGTGTTTCATCGTCAATAAGAAGGTCAAAGTGATACAGTAAACCTAAAGTGAAGCATCGGAATCTATAACTAGTGTCACAGGAATGGTTCAAATCATAGACAGTAAGAAGGGTCAGTCTTCTTGTACTTAAGTCGGCATTGTGTCTTTTCTAATTGAATTCCGATGCGATTTCTGGGTTTCATCATCAAGAAGAAGGTCAGAGGGATACAGTAAACCTGAAGTGAGACATCGTAATCTATAACTAGTGTCACAGGAATGGTTCAAAGCATAGAAAGTAGGAAGAGTCAGTCTTCTTGTACTTAAGTCGGCATTGTGCCTTTTGTATTTATTTCCGATGCAATTTCTGTGTTTCATCATCAATACGAAGGTCCAAGGGATACAGTAAACCTGAAGTGAGGCATCGGAATCTATAACTAGTGTCACAGGAATGGTTCAAAACATAGTCAGTAAGAAGTGTCAGTCTTCTTGTACTTAAGTCGGCATGGTGCCTTTTGTATTTAATTCCGATGCAATTTCTGTGTTTCATCGTCAATAAGAAGGTCCAAGATATACAGAAAACATATAGTGAAGCATCGGAATCTAAAACTGGTCTCACAGGAAATGTTCAAAGCATAGTGAGTAAGAAGAGCCAGTCATCTTGTATATGAGTCGGCATTTTGCCTTTTGTATTTAATTCTGATGAAATTTCTGTGTTTCATCGTCATTAAGAAGGTCCAAGTGATACAGTAAACCTAAAGTGAAGCATCGGAATCTACAACTAGTGTCACAGGAATGGTTCAAACATAGTCAGTAAGAAGAGTCAGTCTTCTTGTACTTAAGTCAGCATTGTGCCTTTTCTATTTAATTCCGGTGCAATTTCTGTGTTTTATCGTCAATAAGAAGGTCAGAGGGATACAGTAAACATGAAGTGAAGCATCGGAATCTATAACTAGTGTCCCCGGGGTGGTTCAAAACGTAGACAGTATGAAGAGTCAGTCTTCTTGTACTTAAGTCGACATTTTGCCTTTTGTATTTAATTCCGATGCAATTTCTGTGTTTCATCGTCAATAAGAAGGTCAAAGTGATACAGTAAACCTAAAGTGAAGCATCGGAATCTATAACTAGTGTCACAGGAATGGTTCAAATCATAGACAGTAAGAAGGGTCAGTCTTCTTGTACTTAAGTCGGCATTGTGTCTTTTCTAATTGAATTCCGATGCGATTTCTGGGTTTCATCATCAAGAAGAAGGTCAGAGGGATACAGTAAACCTGAAGTGAGACATCGTAATCTATAACTAGTGTCACAGGAATGGTTCAAAGCATAGAAAGTAGGAAGAGTCAGTCTTCTTGTACTTAAGTCGGCATTGTGCCTTTTGTATTTATTTCCGATGCAATTTCTGTGTTTCATCATCAATACGAAGGTCCAAGGGATACTGTAAACCTGAAGTGAGGCATCGGAATCTATAACTAGTGTCACAGGAATGGTTCAAAACATAGTCAGTAAGAAGTGTCAGTCTTCTTGTACTTAAGTCGGCATGGTGCCTTTTGTATTTAATTCCGATGCAATTTCTGTGTTTCATCGTCAATAAG
This sequence comes from Schistocerca serialis cubense, assembly GCF_023864345.2. Taxonomy (NCBI): domain Eukaryota; kingdom Metazoa; phylum Arthropoda; class Insecta; order Orthoptera; family Acrididae; genus Schistocerca; species Schistocerca serialis. The sequence continues at coordinate 53,589,006 of NW_026047583.1, forward strand.
AAGGTCCAAGATATACAGAAAACATATAGTGAAGCATCGGAATCTAAAACTGGTCTCACAGGAAATGTTCAAAGCATAGTGAGTAAGAAGAGCCAGTCATCTTGTATATGAGTCGGCATTTTGCCTTTTGTATTTAATTCTGATGAAATTTCTGTGTTTCATCGTCATTAAGAAGGTCCAAGTGATACAGTAAACCTAAAGTGAAGCATCGGAATCTACAACTAGTGTCACAGGAATGGTTCAAACATAGTCAGTAAGAAGAGTCAGTCTTCTTGTACTTAAGTCAGCATTGTGCCTTTTCTATTTAATTCCGGTGCAATTTCTGTGTTTTATCGTCAATACGAAGGTCAGAGGGATACAGTAAACATGAAGTGAAGCATCGGAATCTATAACTAGTGTCCCCGGGGTGGTTCAAAACGTAGACAGTATGAAGAGTCAGTCTTCTTGTACTTAAGTCGACATTTTGCCTTTTGTATTTAATTCCGATGCAATTTCTGTGCTTCATCGTCAATAAGAGGGACAGTGGGATACAGTAAACCTGAAGTGAGGCATCAGAATCTATAACTAGTGTCACAGGAATGGTTCAAAACATAGACAGTAAGAAGAGTCAGACTACTTGTACCTAATTCGGCATTGTGCCTTTTCTATTTAATTCCGATGCAATTTCTATGTCTCATCGTCAATAAGAAGGTCAGAGGGATGCAGTAAACCTGAAGTGAAGCATCGGAATCTATAACTAGTGTCACAGGAATGGTTCGAAACATAGACAGTAGGAAGAGTCAGTCTTCTTGTACTTAAATCGGCATTGTGCCTTTTGTATTTAATTCGGATGCAACTTCTGTCTTTCATCGTCAATAAGAAGGTCCGAGGGATACAGTAAACCTGAATTGAGGCATCGGAATCTATAACTAGTGTCACAGGAATGGTTCAAACCACAGACAGTAAGAAGAGTGAGTTTTCTTGTACTTAAGTCAGCATTGTGCCTTTTCTGTTTAATTCCGATGCAATTTCTGTCTTTCATCGTCAACAAGAAGGTACAAGTGATACAGTAAACCTGAAGTGAGGCATCGGAATCTATAACTAGTGTCACAGGAATGGTTCAAAACATGGACAGTAGGAAGAGACAGTCTTCTTGTACTTAAGTCGGCATTGTGCCATTTGTATTTAATTCCGATGCAATTTCTGTGTTTCATCGTCAATAAGAACGTCAGAGGGATACAGTTAAACTGAAGTGAGGCATCAGAATCTATAACGAGTGTCACAGGAATGGTTCAAAACAAAGACAGTAAGAAGAGTCAGTCTACTTGTACTTAAGTCGGCATTGTGCCTTTTGTATTTAATCCCGATGCAATATCTGTGTTTCATCGTCAATAAGAAGGTCCAAGGGATACAGTACACCTAAATTTAAGCATCGGAATCTATAACTAGTGTCACAGGAATGGTTCAAATCATAGACAGTAAGAAGAGTCAGTCTTCTTGTACTTGAGTCGGCATTGTGCCTTTTGTATTTAATTCCGATGCAATTACTGTGTTACATCGTCAATAAGAGGGTCAGAGGGATACAGTAAACCTGAAGTGAGGCATCAGAATCTATAACTAGTGCCACAGGAATGGTTAAAAACATAGACAGTAAGAAGAGTCAGTCTACTTGTACTTAATTCGGCATTGTGCCTTTTCTATTTAATTCCGATGCAATTTCTATGTTTCATCGTCAATAAGAAGGTCAGAGGGATACAGTAAACATGAAGTGAAGCATCGGAATCTATTACTAGTGTAACAGGAATGGTTCGAAACATAGACAGTAGGAAGAGTCAGTCTTCTTGTACTTAAATCGGCATTGTGCCTTTTGTATTTAATTAGGATGCAACTTCTGTCTTTCATCGTCAATACGATGGTCCGAGGGATACAGTAAACCTGAAGTGAGTCATCGGAATCTATAACTAGTGTCACAGGGATGGTTCAAACCATAGACAGTAAGAAGAGTGAGTTTTCTTGTACTTAAGTCGGCATTGTGCCTTTTCTGTTTAATTCCGATGCAACTTCTGTGTTTCATCTTCAATAAGAAGGTCCAAGGGATACAGTAACCATACAGTGAGCATCGGAATCTAAAACTGGTCTCACAGGAAATGTCCAAAACATAGTAAGTAAGAAGAGTCAGTCTTCTTGTACTTAAGTCGGCAATGTGCCTTTTCTATTTTATTCCGATGCAATTTCTGTGTTTCATCGTCAATAAGAAGGTCAAAGTGATACAGTAAACCTAAAGTGAAGCATCGGAATCTATAACTAGTGTCACAGGAATGGTTCAAATCATAGACAGTAAGAAGGGTCAGTCTTCTTGTACTTAAGTCGGCATTGTGTCTTTTCTAATTGAATTCCGATGCGATTTCTGGGTTTCATCATCAAGAAGAAGGTCAGAGGGATACAGTAAACCTGAAGTGAGACATCGTAATCTATAACTAGTGTCACAGGAATGGTTCAAAGCATAGAAAGTAGGAAGAGTCAGTCTTCTTGTACTTAAGTCGGCATTGTGCCTTTTGTATTTATTTCCGATGCAATTTCTGTGTTTCATCATCAATACGAAGGTCCAAGGGATACAGTAAACCTGTAGTGAGGCATCGGAATCTATAACTAGTGTCACAGGAATGGTTCAAAACATAGTCAGTAAGAAGTGTCAGTCTTCTTGTACTTAAGTCGGCATGGTGCCTTTTGTATTTAATTCCGATGCAATTTCTGTGTTTCATCGTCAATAAGAAGGTCCAAGATATACAGAAAACATATAGTGAAGCATCGGAATCTAAAACTGGTCTCACAGGAAATGTTCAAAGCATAGTGAGTAAGAAGAGCCAGTCATCTTGTATATGAGTCGGCATTTTGCCTTTTGTATTTAATTCTGATGAAATTTCTGTGTTTCATCGTCATTAAGAAGGTCCAAGTGATACAGTAAACCTAAAGTGAAGCATCGGAATCTACAACTAGTGTCACAGGAATGGTTCAAACATAGTCAGTAAGAAGAGTCAGTCTTCTTGTACTTAAGTCAGCATTGTGCCTTTTCTATTTAATTCCGGTGCAATTTCTGTGTTTTATCGTCAATAAGAAGGTCAGAGGGATACAGTAAACATGAAGTGAAGCATCGGAATCTATAACTAGTGTCCCCGGGGTGGTTCAAAACGTAGACAGTATGAAGAGTCAGTCTTCTTGTACTTAAGTCGACATTTTGCCTTTTGTATTTAATTCCGATGCAATTTCTGTGCTTCATCGTCAATAAGAGGGACAGTGGGATACAGTAAACCTGAAGTGAGGCATCAGAATCTATAACTAGTGTCACAGGAATGGTTCAAAACATAGACAGTAAGAAGAGTCAGACTACTTGTACCTAATTCGGCATTGTGCCTTTTCTATTTAATTCCGATGCAATTTCTATGTCTCATCGTCAATAAGAAGGTCAGAGGGATACAGTAAACCTGAAGTGAAGCATCGGAATCTATAACTAGTGTCACAGGAATGGTTCGAAACATAGACAGTAGGAAGAGTCAGTCTTCTTGTACTTAAATCGGCATTGTGCCTTTTGTATTTAATTCGGATGCAACTTCTGTCTTTCATCGTCAATAAGAAGGTCCGAGGGATACAGTAAACCTGAATTGAGGCATCGGAATCTATAACTAGTGTCACAGGAATGGTTCAAACCACAGACAGTAAGAAGAGTGAGTTTTCTTGTACTTAAGTCAGCATTGTGCCTTTTCTGTTTAATTCCGATGCAATTTCTGTCTTTCATCGTCAACAAGAAGGTACAAGTGATACAGTAAACCTGAAGTGAGGCATCGGAATCTATAACTAGTGTCACAGGAATGGTTCAAAACATGGACAGTAGGAAGAGACAGTCTTCTTGTACTTAAGTCGGCATTGTGCCATTTGTATTTAATTCCGATGCAATTTCTGTGTTTCATCGTCAATAAGAACGTCAGAGGGATACAGTTAAACTGAAGTGAGGCATCAGAATCTATAACGAGTGTCACAGGAATGGTTCAAAACAAAGACAGTAAGAAGAGTCAGTCTACTTGTACTTAAGTCGGCATTGTGCATTTTGTATTTAATCCCGATGCAATATCTGTGTTTCATCGTCAATAAGAAGGTCCAAGGGATACAGTACACCTAAATTTAAGCATCGGAATCTATAACTAGTGTCACAGGAATGGTTCAAATCATAGACAGTAAGAAGAGTCAGTCTTCTTGTACTTGAGTCGGCATTGTGCCTTTTGTATTTAATTCCGATGCAATTACTGTGTTACATCGTCAATAAGAGGGTCAGAGGGATACAGTAAACCTGAAGTGAGGCATCAGAATCTATAACTAGTGCCACAGGAATGGTTAAAAACATAGACAGTAAGAAGAGTCAGTCTACTTGTACTTAATTCGGCATTGTGCCTTTTCTATTTAATTCCGATGCAATTTCTATGTTTCATCGTCAATAAGAAGGTCAGAGGGATACAGTAAACATGAAGTGAAGCATCGGAATCTATTACTAGTGTAACAGGAATGGTTCGAAACATAGACAGTAGGAAGAGTCAGTCTTCTTGTACTTAAATCGGCATTGTGCCTTTTGTATTTAATTAGGATGCAACTTCTGTCTTTCATCGTCAATACGATGGTCCGAGGGATACAGTAAACCTGAAGTGAGTCATCGGAATCTATAACTAGTGTCACAGGGATGGTTCAAACCATAGACAGTAAGAAGAGTGAGTTTTCTTGTACTTAAGTCGGCATTGTGCCTTTTCTGTTTAATTCCGATGCAACTTCTGTGTTTCATCTTCAATAAGAAGGTCCAAGGGATACAGTAAACCTGAAGTGAGGTATCGGAATCTATAACTAGTGTCACAGGAATGGTTCAAAACGTAGACAGTAAGGAGAGTCAGTCTTCTTGTACTTAAGTCAGCATTGTGCATTTTCTATTTAATTCCGATGCAATTTCTGTGTTTCATCGTCAATAAGAAGGTCAGAGGGATACAGTAAAATTGAAGTGAAGCATCAGAATCTATAACTAGTGCACAGGAATGGTTCAAAACATAGTCAGTAAGAAGGGTCAGTCTTCTTGTACTTAAGTCGGCATGGTGCCTCTTGTATTTAATTCCGATGCAATTTCTGTGTTTCATCGTCAATAAGAAGGTCCAAGATATACAGTAAACATATAGCGAAGCATCGGAATCTAAAACTGGTCTCACAGGTAATGTTCAAAGCTAGTCAGTAAGAAGAGTCATTCTTCTTGTACTTATGTCGACATTGTGCCATTTCCATTTAATTCCGATGAAATTTCTGTGTTTCGTCGTCAATAATAAGGTCCAAGGGATACAGTAACCATACAGTGAGCATCGGAATCTAAAACTGGTCTCACAGGAAATGTTCAAAATATAGTAAGTAAGAAGAGTCAGTCTTCTTGTACTTAAGTCGGCAATGTGCCTTTTCTATTTAATTCCGATGCAATTTCTGTGTTTCATCGTCAATAAGAAGGTCAAAGTGATACAGTAAAACTAAAGTGAAGCATCGGAATCTATAACTAGTGTCACAGGAATGGTTCAAATCATAGACAGTAAGAAGGGTCAGTCTTCTTGTACTTAAGTCGGCATTGTGCCTTTTCTAATTTAATTCCGATGCAATTTCTTGGTTTCATCATCAAGAAGAAGGTCAGAGGGATACAGTAAACCTGAAGTGAGACATCGTAATCTATAACTAGTGTCACAGGAATGGTTCAAAACATAGACAGTAGGAAGAGTCAGTCTTCTTGTACTTAAGTCGGCATTGTGCCTTTTGTATTTAATTCCGATGCAATTTCTGTGTTTCATCATCAATACGAAGGTCCAAGGGATACAGTAAACCTGAAGTGAGGCATCGGAATTTATAACTAGTGTCACAGGAATGGTTCAAAGCACAGTCAGTAAGAAGAGTCAGTTTTCTTGTACTTAAGTCGGCATGGTGCCTTTTGTATTTAATTCCGATGCAATTTCTGTGTTTCATCGTCAATAAGAAGTTCCAAGATATACAGAAAACATATAGTCAAGCATCGGAATCTAAAACTGGTCTCACAGGAAAAGTTCAAAGCATAGTCAGTAAGAAGAGTCATTCTTCTTGTACTTATGTCGACATTGTGCCATTTCTATTTAATTCCGATGAAATTTCTGTGTTTCGTCGTCAATAAGAAGGTCCAAGGGATACAGTAAACCTGAAGTGAAGCATCGGAATCTAATACCGGTCTCACAGGGAAGGTTCAAAGCATAGTGAGCAAGAAGAGCCAGTCATCTTGTATTTCAGTCGGCATTGTGCCTTTTGTATTTAATTCCGATGCAAATTCAGTGTATGTCATCAATAAGAAGGTCCAAGGGATACAGTAAACCTGAAGTGAAGCATCGGAATCTAAAACCGGTCTCACAGGAGAGGTTCAAAGCATAGTGAGTAAGAAGAGGCCGACGTCTTGTATTTGAGTCGGCATTGTGCCTTTTGTATTTAATTCTGATGCAATTTCTGTGTTTCATCGTCAATAAGAAGGTCCAAGGGATACAGTAACCATACAGTGAGCATCGGAATCTAAAACTGGTCTCACAGGAAATGTTCAAAACATAGTAAGTAAGAAGAGTCAGTCTTCTTGTACTTAAGTCGGCAATGTGCCTTTTCTATTTAATTCCGATGCAATTTCTGTGTTTCATCGTCAATAAGAAGGTCAAAGTGATACAGTAAACCTAAAGTGAAGCATCCGAATCTATAACTAGTGTCACAGGAATGGTTCAAATCATAGACAGTAAGAAGGGTCAGTCTTCTTGTACTTAAGTCGGCATTGTGCCTTTTCTAATTCAATTCCGATGCGATTTCTGGGTTTCATCATCAAGAAGAAGGTCAGAGGGATACAGTAAACCTGAAGTGAGACATCGTAATCTATAACTACTGTCACAGGAATGGTTCAAAACATAGAAAGTAGGAAGCGTCAGTCTTCTTGTACTTAAGTCGGCATTGTGCATTTTGTATTTATTTCCGATGCAATATCTGTGTTTCATCATCAATACGAAGGTCCAAGGGATACAGTAAACCTGAAGTGAGGCATCGGAATCTATAACTAGTGTCACAGGAATGGTTCAAAACATAGTCAGTAAGAAGTGTCAGTCTTCTTGTACTTAAGTCGGCATGGTGCCTTTTGTATTTAATTCCGATGCAATTTCTGTGTTTCATCGTCAATAAGAAGGTCCAAGATATACAGAAAACATATAGTGAAGCATCGGAATCTAAAACTGGTCTCACAGGAAATGTTCAAAGCATAGTCAGTAAGAAGAGTCAGTCTTCATGTACTTATGTCGGCATTGTGCCTTTTCTGTTTAATTCCGATGAAATTTCTGTGTTTCGTCGTCAATAAGAAGGTCCAAGGGATACAGTAAACCTAATGTGAAGCATCGGAATTTAATACCGGTCTCACAGGAAAGGTTCAAAGCATAGTGAGTAAGAAGAGCCAGTCATCTTGTATTTGAGTCGGCATTTTGCCTTTTGTATTTAATTCTGATGAAATTTCTGTGTTTCATCGTCATTAAGAAGGTCCAAGTGATACAGTAAACCTAAAGTAAAGCATCGGAATCTACAACTAGTGTCACAGGAATGGTTCAAACATAGTCAGTAAGAAGAGTCAGTCTACTTGTACTTAAGTCAGCATTGTGCCTTTTCTATTTAATTCCGATGCAATTTCTGTGTTTTATCGTCAATAAGAAGGTCAGAGGGATACAGTAAACATGAAGTGAAGCATCGGAATCTATAACTAGTGTCCCCGGGGTGGTTCAAAACGTAGACAGTATGAAGAGTCAGTCTTCTTGTACTTAAGTCGACATTTTGCCTTTTGTATTTAATTCCGATGCAATTTCTGTGCTTCATCGTCAATAAGAGGGACAGAGGGATACAGTAAACCTGAAGTGAGGCATCAGAATCTATAACTAGTGTCACAGGAATGGTTCAAAACATAGACAGTAAGAAGAGTCAGACTACTTGTACCTAATTCGGCATTGTGCCTTTTCTATTTAATTCCGATACAATTTCTATGTCTCATCGTCAATAAGAATGTCAGAGGGATACAGTAAACCTGAAGTGAAGCATCGGAATCTATAACTAGTGTCACAGGAATGGTTCGAAACATAGACAGTAGGAAGAGTCAGTCTTCTTGTACTTAAATCGGCATTGTGCCTTTTGTATTTAATTAGGATGCAACTTCTGTCTTTCATCGTCAATAAGAAGGTCCGAGGGATACAGTAAACCTGAATTGAGGCATCGGAATCTATAACTAGTGTCACAGGAATGGTTCAAACCACAGACAGTAAGAAGAGTGAGTTTTCTTGTACTTAAGTCGGCATTGTGCCTTTTCTGTTTAATTCCGATGCAATTTCTGTCTTTCATCGTCAATAAGAAGGTCCAAGGGATACAGTAAACCTGAAGTGAGGCATCGGAATCTATAACTAGTGTCACAGGAATAGTTCAAAACATGGACAGTAGGAAGAGACAGTCTTCTTGTACTTAAGTCGGCATTGTGCCTTTTGTATTTAATTCCGATGCAATATCTGTGTTTCATCGTCAATAAGAAGGTCAGAGGGATACAGTAAAATTGAAGTGAAGCATCAGAATCTATAACTAGTGCACAGGAATGGTTCAAAACATAGTCAGTAAGAAGGGTCAGTCTTCTTGTACTTAAGTCGGCATGGTGCCTCTTGTATTTAATTCCGATGCAATTTCTGTGTTTCATCGTCAATAAGAAGGTCCAAGATATACAGTAAACATATAGTGAAGCATCGGAATCTAAAACTGGTCTCACAGGTAATGTTCAAAACTAGTCAGTAAGAAGAGTCATTCATCTTGTACTTATGTCGACATTGTGCCATTTCCATTTAATTCCGATGAAATTTCTGTGTTTCGTCGTCAATAAGAAGGTCCAAGGGATACAGTAAACCTGAAGAGAAGCATCGGAATCTAATACCGGTCTCACAGGGAAGGTTCAAAGCATAGTGAGCAAGAAGAGCCAGTCATCTTGTATTTCAGTCGGCATTGTGCCTTTTGTATTTAATTCCGATGCAATTTCAGTGTATGTCATCAATAAGAAGGTCCAAGGGATACAGTAAACTTGAAGTGAAGCATCGGAATCTAAAACCGGTCTCACAGGAGACGTTCAAAGCATAGTGAGTAAGAAGAGGTAGACGTCTTGTATTTGAGTCGGCATTGTGCCTTTTGTATTTAATTCCGATGCAATTTCTGTGTTTCATCGTCAATAAGAAGGTCCAAGGGATACAGTAACCATACAGTGAGCATCGGAATCTAAAACTGGTCTCACAGGAAATGTTCAAAATATAGTAAGTAAGAAGAGTCAGTCTTCTTGTACTTAAGTCGGCAATGTGCCTTTTCTATTTAATTCCGATGCAATTTCTGTGTTTCATCGTCAATAAGAAGGTCAAAGTGATACAGTAAAACTAAAGTGAAGCATCGGAATCTATAACTAGTGTCACAGGAATGGTTCAAATCATAGACAGTAAGTAGGGTCAGTCTTCTTGTACTTAAGTCGGCATTGTGCCTTTTCTAATTTAATTCCGATGCAATTTTTGGGTTTCATCATCAAGAAGAAGGTCAGAGGGATACAGTAAACCTGAAGTGAGACATCGTAATCTATAACTAGTGTCACAGGAATGGTTCAAAACATAGACAGTAGGAAGAGTCAGTCTTCTTGTACTTAAGTCGGCATTGTGCCTTTTGTATTTAATTCCGATGCAATTTCTAAGTTTCATCATCAATACGAAGGTCCAAGGGATACAGTAAACCTGAAGTGAGGCATCGGAATCTATAACTAGTGTCACAGGAATTTTTCAAAACATAGTCAGTAAGAAGAGTCAGTCTTCTTGTACTTAAGTCGGCATGGTGCCTTTTGTATTTAATTCCGATGCAATTTCTGTGTTTCATCGTCAATAAGAAGTTCCAAGATATACAGAAAACATATAGTCAAGCATCGGAATCTAAAACTGGTCTCACAGGAAATGTTCAAAGCATAGTCAGTAAGAAGAGTCAGTCTTCATGTACTTATGTCGGCATTGTGCCTTTTCTGTTTAATTCCGATGAAATTTCTGTGTTTCGTCGTCAATAAGAGGGTCCAAGGGATACAGTTAACCTGAAGTGAAGCATCGGAATCTAATACCGGTCTCACAGGAAAGGTTCAAAGCATAGTGAGTAAGAAGAGCCAGTCATCTTGTATTTGAGTCGGCATTGTGCCTTTTGTATTTAATTCCGATCTATTTTATAAGTTTCATCGTCAATAAGAAGGTCAGAGGAATACAGTAAACCTGAAGTGAAGCATCGGAATCTATAACTAGTCTCACAGGAATGGTTAAAGCATTGACAGTAGAAAGAGTCAGTCTTCTTGTACTTAAGTCGGCATTTTGCCTTTTGTATTTAATTCTGATGAAATTTCTGTGTTTCATCGTCATTAAGAAGGTCCAAGTGATACAGTAAACCTAAAGTGAAGCATCGGAATCTACAACTAGTGGCACAGGAATGGTTAAAAACATTGACAGTAAGAAGAGTCAGTCATCTTGTACTTAAGTCGGCATTGTGCCTTTTGTATTTAATTCCGATGGAATTTCTGTGTTTCATCGTCAATACGAAGGTCCATGTGATACAGTAAACCTAAAGTGAAGCATCGGAATCTATAACTAGTGTCACAGGAATGGTTCAAAACATAGTCAGTAAGAAGAGTCAGTCTTCTTGTACTTAAGTCAGCATTGAGCCTTTTCTATTTAATTCCGATGCAATTTCTGTGTTTTATCATCAATAAGAAGGTCAGAGGGATACAGAAAGCTTGAAGTGAATCATCGGAATCTATAACTTGTGTCACAGGGATGGTTCCAAGCGTACACAGTAAGAAGAGTCAGTCTTCTTGTAGTTAAGTCGGCATTGTAATTTTTGTATTTATATCCGATGCAATTTCTGTGTTTCATCGTCAATAGGAGGGTCAGAGGGATACAGTGAACCTGAAGTGAGGCATCTGAATCTATAACGAGTGTCACAGGAATGGTTCAAAGCATAGACAGTGGGAAGAGTCAGTCTTCTTGTACTTAAGTCGGCATTGTGCCTTTTGTATTTAATTCCGATGCAACATCTGTGTTTCATCTTCAATAAGAAGGTCCAAGGGATACAGTAAACCTGAAGTGAGGCATCGGAATCTATAACTAGTGTCACAGGAATGGTTCAAAACGTAGACAGTAAGGAGAGTCAGTCTTCTTGTACTTAAGTCAGCATTGTGCATTTTCTATTTAATTCCGATTCAATGTCTGTGTTTCATCGTCAATAAAAAGGTCAGAGGTATACAGTAAACCTGAAGTGAAGCATCGGAATCTAATGCCGGTCTCACAGGGAAGGTTCAAAGCATAGTGAGCAAGAAGAGCCAGTCATCTTGTATTTCAGTCGGCATTGTGCCTTTTGTATTTAATTCCGATGCAATTTCAGTGTATGTCATCAATAAGAAGGTCCAAGGGATACAGTAAACCTGAAGTGAAGCATCGGAATCTAAAACCGGTCTCACAGGAGAGGTTCAAAGCATAGTGAGTAAGAAGAGGCAGACGTCTTGTATTTGAGTCGGCATTGTGCCTTTTGTATTTAATTCCGATGCAATTTCTGTGTTTCATCGTCAATAAGAAGGTCCAAGATATACAGTAAACATATAGTGAAGCATCGGAATCTATAACTAGTGTCACAGGAATGGTTCAGATCATAGACAGTAAGAAGGGTCAGTCTTCTTGTACTTAAGTCGGCATTGTGCCTTTTCTAATTTAATTCCGATGCAATTTCTGGGTTTCATCATCAAGAAGAAGGTCAGAGGGATACAGTAAACCTGAAGTGAGACATCGTAATCTATAACTAGTGTCACAGGAATGGTTCAAAACATAGAAAGTAGGAAGAGTCAGTCTTCTTGTACTTAAGTCGGCATTGTGCCTTTTGTATTTAATTCCGATGCAATTTCTGTGATTCATCATCAATACGAAGGTCCAAGGGATACAGTAAACCTGAAGTGAGGCATCGGAATCTATAACTAGTGTCACAGGAATGGTTCAAAACATAGTCAGTAAGAAGAGACAGTCTTCTTGTACTTAAGTGGGCATGGTGCATTTTGTATTTAATTCCGATGCAATTTCTGTGTTTCATCGTCAATAAGAAGGTCCAAGATATACAGAAAACATATAGTGAAGCATCGGAATCTAAAACTGGTCCCACAGGAAATGTTCAAAGCATAGTCAGTAAGAAGAGACATTCTTCTTGTACTTATGTCGACATTGTGCCATTTCTATTTAATTCCGATGAAGTTTCTGTGTTTCGTCGTCAATAAGAAAGTCCAAGGGATACAGTAAACCTGAAGTGAAGCATCGGAATCTAATGCCGGTCTCACAGGGAAGGTTCAAAGCATAGTGAGCAAGAAGAGCCAGTCATCTTGTATTTCAGTCGGCATTGTGCCTTTTGTATTTAATTCCGATGCAATTTCAGTGTATGTCATCAATAAGAAGGTCCAAGGGATACAGTAAACCTGAAGTGAAGCATCGGAATCTAAAACCGGTCTCACAGGAGAGGTTCAAAGCATAGTGAGTAAGAAGAGGCAGACGTCTTGTATTTGAGTCGGCATTGTGCCTTTTGTATTTAATTCCGATGCAATTTCTGTGTTTCATCGTCAATAAGAAGGTCCAAGGGATACAGTAACCATACAGTGAGCATCGGAATCTAAAACTGGTCTCACAGGAAATGTTCAAAACATAGTAAGTAAGAAGAGTCAGTCTTCTTGTACTTAAGTCGGCAATGTGCCTTTTCTATTTAATTCCGATGCAATTTCTGTGTTTCATCGTCAATAAGAAGGTCAAAGTGATACAGTAAACCTAAAGTGAAGCATCGGAATCTATAACTAGTGTCACAGGAATGGTTCAAATCATAGACAGTAAGAAGGGTCAGTCTTCTTGTACTTAAGTCGGCATTGTGCCTTTTCTAATTTAATTCCGATGGAATTTCTGGGTTTCATCATCAAGAAGAAGGTCAGAGGGATACAGTAAACCTGAAGTGAGACATCGTAATCTATAACTAGTGTCACAGGAATGGTTCAAAACATAGAAAGTAGGAAGAGTCAGTCTTCTTGTACTTAAGTCGGCATTGTGCCTTTTGTATTTAATTCCGATGCAATTTCTGTGATTCATCATCAATACGATGGTCCAAGGGATACAGTAAACCTGAAGTGAGGCATCGGAATCTATAACTAGTGTCACAGGAATGGTTCAAAACATAGTCAGTAAGAAGAGTCAGTCTTCTTGTACTTAAGTCGGCATGGTGCCTTTTGTATTTAATTCCGATGCAATTTCTGTGTTTCATCGTCAATAAGAAGGTCCAAGATATACAGAAAACATATAGTGAAGCATCGGAATCTGAAACTGGTCTCACAGGAAATGTTCAAAGCATAGTCAGTAAGAAGAGTCAGTCTTCATGTACTTATGTCGGCATTGTGCCTTTTCTGTTTAATTAAGATGAAATTTCTGTGTTTCGACGTCAATAAGAAGGTCCAAGGGATACAGTAAACCTAAAGTGAAGCATCGGAATCTAATACCGGTCTCACAGGAAAGGTTCAAAGCATAGTGAGTAAGAAGAGCCAGTCATCTTGTATTTGAGTCGGCATTTTGCCTTTTGTATTTAATTCTGATGAAATTTCTGTGTTTCATCGTCATTAAGTAGGTCCAAGTGATACAGTAAACCTAAAGTGAAGCATCGGAATCTACAACTAGTGTCACAGGAATGGTTCAAACATAGTCAGTAAGAAGAGTCAGTCTTCTTGTACTTAAGTCAGCATTGTGCCTTTTCTATTTAATTCCGATGCAATTTCTGTGTTTTATCGTCAATAAGAAGGTCAGAGGGATACAGTAAACATGAAGTGAAGCATCGGAATCTATAACTAGTGTCCCCGGGGTGGTTCAAAACGTAGACAGTATGAAGAGTCAGTCTTCTTGTACTTAAGTCGACATTTTGCCTTTTGTATTTAATTCCGATGCAATTTCTGTGCTTCATCGTCAATAAGAGGGACAGAGGGATACAGTAAACCTGAAGTGAGGCATCAGAATCTATAACTAGTGTCACAGGAATGGTTCAAAATATAGAGAGTAAGAAGAGTCAGACTACTTTTACCAAATTCGGCATTGTGCCTTTTCTATTTAATTCCGATGCAATTTCTATGTCTCATCGTCAATAAGAAGGTCAGAGGGATACAGTAAACCTGAAGTGAAGCATCGGAATCTATAACTAGTGTCACAGGAATGGTTCGAAACATAGACAGTAGGAAGAGTCAGTCTTCTTGTACTTAAATCGGCATTGTGCCTTTTGAATTTAATTAGGATGCAACTTCTGCCTTTCATCGTCAATAAGAAGGTCCGAGGGATACAGTAAACCTGAAGTGAGGCATCGGAATCTATAACTAGTGTCACAGGAATGGTTCAAACCATAGACAGTAAGAAGAGTGAGTTTTCTTGTACTTAAGTCGGCATTGTGCCTTTTCTGTTTAATTCCGATGCAATTTCTGTCTTTCATCGTCAATTAGAAGGTCCAAGGGATACAGTAAACCTGAAGTGAGGCATCGGAATCTATAACTAGTGTCACAGGAATGGTTCAAAACATAGACAGTAGGAAGAGACAGTCTTCTTGTACTTATGTCGGCATTGTGCCTTTTCTATTTAATTCCGATGCAATTTCTGTGTTTCATCGTCAATAAGAAGGTCAGAGGGATACAGTTAAACTGAAGTAAAGCATCGGAATCTATAACTAGTGTCACAGGAGTGGTTCAAATCATAGACAGTAAGAAGAGTCAGTCTTCTTGTACTTAAGTCGGCATTGTGCCTTTTCTATTTAGTTCGGATGCAATTTCTGGGTTTCATCATCAAGAAGAGGGTCAGAGGGATACAGTGAACCTGAAGTGAAGCATCGGAATGTATAACTAGTCTCACAGGAATGGTTCAAAGCATAGACAGTAGGAAGAGTCAGTCTTCTTGTACTTGAGTCGGCATTGTGCCTTTTGTATTTAATTCCGATGCAATTAGTGTGCTTCATCGTCAATAAGAGGGACAGAGGGATACAGTAAACCTGAAGTGAGGCATCAGAATCTATAACTAGTGTCACAGGAATGGTTCAAAACATAGACAGTAAGAAGAGTCAGACTACTTGTACCTAATTCGGCATTGTGCCTTTTCTATTTAATTCCGATGCAATTTCTATGTCTCATCGTCAATAAGAAGGTCAGAGGGATACAGTAAACCTGAAGTGAAGCATCGGAATCTATAACTAGTGTCACAGGAATGGTTCGAAACATAGACAGTAGGAAGAGTCAGTCTTCTTGTACTTAAATCGGCATTGTGCCTTTTGTATTTAATTAGGATGCAACTTCTGTTTTTCATCGTCAATAAGAAGGTCCGAGGGATACAGTAAACCTGAATTGAGGCATCGGAATCTATAACTAGTGTCACAGGAATGGTTCAAACCACAGACAGTAAGAAGAGTGAGTTTTCTTGTACTTAAGTCGGCATTGTGCATTTTCTGTTTAATTCCGATGCAATTTCTGTCTTTCATCGTCAATAAGAAGGTCCAAGGGATACAGTAAACCTGAAGTGAGGCATCGGAATCTATAACTAGTGTCACAGGAATGGTTCAAAACATGGACAGTAGGAAGAGACAGTCTTCTTGTACTTAAGTCGGCATTGTGCCATTTGTATTTAATTCCGATGCAATTTCTGTGTTTCATCGTCAATAAGAACGTCAGAGGGATACAGTTAAACTGAAGTGAGGCATCAGAATCTATAACGAGTGTCACAGGAATGGTTCAAAACAAAGACAGTAAGAAGAGTCAGTCTACTTGTACTTAAGTCGGCATTGTGCCTTTTGTATTTAATCCCGATGCAATATCTGTGTTTCATAGTCAATAAGACGTTCAGAGGGATACAGTAAACCTGAAGTGAAGCATCGGAATCTATAACTAGTGTCACAGGAATGGTTCGAAACATAGACAGTAGGAAGAGTCAGTCTTCTTGTACTTAAATCGGCATTGTGCCTTTTGTATTTAATTAGGATGCAACTTCTGTTTTTCATCGTCAATAAGAAGGTCCGAGGGATACAGTAAACCTGAATTGAGGCATCGGAATCTATAACTAGTGTCACAGGAATGGTTCAAACCACAGACAGTAAGAAGAGTGAGTTTTCTTGTACTTAAGTCGGCATTGTGCCTTTTCTGTTTAATTCCGATGCAATTTCTGTCTTTCATCGTCAATAAGAAGGTCCAAGGGATACAGTAAACCTGAAGTGAGGCATCGGAATGTATAACTAGTGTCACAGGAATGGTTCAAAACATGGACAGTAGGAAGAGACAGTCTTCTTGTACTTAAGTCGGCATTGTGCCATTTGTATTTAATTCCGATGCAATTTCTGTGTTTCATCGTCAATAAGAACGTCAGAGGGATACAGTTAAACTGAAGTGAGGCATCAGAATCTATAACGAGTGTCACAGGAATCGTTCAAAGCAAAGACAGTAAGAAGGGTAAGTCTTCTTGTACTTAAGTCGGCATGGTGCCTCTTGTATTTAATTCCGATGCAATTTCTGTGTTTCATCGTCAATAAGAAGGTCCAAGATATACAGTAAACATATAGTGAAGCATCGGAATCTAAAACTGGTCTCACAGGTAATGTTCAAAGCTAGTCAGTAAGAAGAGTCATTCTTCTTGTACTTATGTCGACATTGTGCCATTACCATTTAATTCCGATGAAATTTCTGTGTTTCGTCGTCAATAAGAAGGTCCAAGGGATACAGTAAACCTGAAGTGAAGCATCGGAATCTAATACCGGTCTCACAGGGAAGGTTCAAAGCTTAGTGAGCAAGAAGAGCCAGTCATCTTGTATTTCAGTCGGCATTGTGCCTTTTGTATTTAATTCCGATGCAATTTCAGTGTATGTCATCAATAAGAAGGTCCAAGGGATACAGTAAACCTGAAGTGAAGCATCGGAATCTAAAACCGGTCTCACAGGAGACGTTCAAAGCATAGTGAGTAAGAAGAGGTAGACGTCTTGTATTTGAGTCGGCATTGTGCCTTTTGTATTTAATTCCGATGCAATTTCTGTGTTTCATCGTCAATAAGAAGGTCCAAGGGATACAGTAACCATACAGTGAGCATCGGAATCTAAAACTGGTCTCACAGGAAATGTTCAAAATATAGTAAGTAAGAAGAGTCAGTCTTCTTGTACTTAAGTCGGCAATGTGCCTTTTCTATTTAATTCCGATGCAATTTCTGTGTTTCATCGTCAATAAGAAGGTCAAAGTGATACAGTAAAACTAAAGTGAAGCATCGGAATCTATAACTAGTGTCACAGGAATGGTTCAAATCATAGACAGTAAGAAGGGTCAGTCTTCTTGTACTTAAGTCGGCATTGTGCCTTTTCTAATTTAATTCCGATGCAATTTCTGGGTTTCATCATCAAGAAGAAGGTCAGAGGGATACAGTAAACCTGAAGTGAGACATCGTAACCTATAACTAGTGTCACAGGAATGGTTCAAAACATAGACAGTAGGAAGAGTCAGTCTTCTTGTACTTAAGTCGGCATTGTGCCTTTTGTATTTAATTCCGATGGAATTTCTGTGTTTCATCGTCAATAAGAAGGTCCATGTGATACAGTAAACCTAAAGTGAAGCATCGGAATCTATGACTAGTGTCACAGGAATGGTTCAAAACATAGTCAGTAAGAAGAGTCAGTCTTCTTGTACTTAAGTCAGCATTGAGCCTTTTCTATTTAATTCCGATGCAATTTCTGTGTTTTATCATCAATAAGAAGGTCAGAGGGATACAGAAAGCTTGAAGTGAATCATCGGAATCTATAACTAGTGTCACAGGGATGGTTCCAAACGCACACAGTAAGAAGAGTCAGTCTTCTTGTAGTTAAGTCGGCATTGTGATTTTTGTATTTAAATCCGATGCAATTTCTGTGTTTCATCGTCAATAGGAGGGTCAGAGCGATACAGTGAACCTGAAGTGAGGCATCTGAATCTATAACTAGTGTCACAGGAATGGTTCAAAGCATAGACAGTGGGAAGAGTCAGTCTTCTTGTACTTAAGTCGGCATTGTGCCTTTTGTATTTAATTCCGATGCAACATCTGTGTTTCATCTTTAATAAGAAGGTCCAAGGGATACAGTAAACCTGAAGTGAGGCATTGGAATCTATAACTAGTGTCACAGGAATGGTTCAAAACGTAGACAGTAAGGAGAGTCAGTCTTCTTGTACTTAAGTCAGCATTGTGCATTTTCTATTTAATTCCGATGCAATGTCTGTGTTTCATCGTCAATAAAAAGGTCAGAGGTATACAGTAAACCTGAAGTGGGGCACCGGAATCTATAACTAGTATCACAGGAATGTTTCAAAACATAGACAGTAGGGAGAGACAGTCTTCTTGTACTTAAGTCGGCATTGTCCCATTTGTATTTAATTCCGATGCAATTTCTGTGTTTCATCGTCAATAAGAAGGTCAGAGGGATACAGTAAAATTGAAGTGAAGCATCAGAATCTGTAACTAGTGCACAGGAATGGTTCAAAACATAGTCAGTAGAAAGGGTCAGTCTTCTTGTACTTAAGTCGGCATGGTGCCTCTTGTGTTTAATTCCGATGCAATTTCTGTGTTTCATCGTCAATAAGAAGGTCCAAGATATACAGTAAACATATAGTGAAGCATCGGAATCTAAAACTGGTCCCACAGGAAATGTTCAAAGCATAGTCAGTAAGAAGAGACATTCTTCTTGTACTTATGTCGACATTGTGCCATTTCTATTTAATTCCGATGAAATTTCTGTGTTTCGTCGTCAATAAGAAGGTCCAAGGGATACAGTAAACCTGAAGTGAAGCATCGGAATCTAATGCCGATCTCACAGGGAAGGTTCAAAGCATAGTGAGCAAGAAGAGCCAGTCATCTTGTATTTCAGTCGGCATTGTGCCTTTTGTATTTAATTCCGATGCAATTTCAGTGTATGTCATCAATAAGAAGGTCCAAGGGATACAGTAAACCTGAAGTGAAGCATCGGAATCTAAAACCGGTCTCACAGGAGAGGTTCAAAGCATAGTGAGTAAGAAGAGGCAGACGTCTTGTATTTGAGCCGGCATTGTGCCTTTTGTATTTAATTCCGATGCAATTTCTGTGTTTCATCGTCAATAAGAAGGTCCAAGGGATACAGTAACCATACAGTGAGCATCGAAATCTAAAACTGGTCTCACAGGAAATGTTCAAAACATAGTAAGTAAGAAGAGTCAGTCTTCTTGTACTTAAGTCGGCAATGTGCCTTTTCTATTTAATTCCGATGCAATTTCTGTGTTCCATCGACAATAAGAAGGTCAAAGTGATACAGTAAACCTGAAGTGAAGCATCGGAATCTAAAACCGGTCTCACAGGAGACGTTCAAAGCATAGTGAGTAAGAAGAGGTAGACGTCTTGTATTTGAGTCGGCATTGTGCCTTTTGTATTTAATTCCGATGCAATTTCTGTGTTTCATCATCAATACGAAGGTCCAAGGGATACAGTAAACCTGAAGTGAGGCATCAGAATCTATAACTAGTGTCACAGGAATGGTTCAAAACATAGTCAGTAAGAAGAGTCAGTCTTCTTGTACTTAAGTCGGCATGGTGCCTTTTGTATTTAATTCCGATGCAATTTCTGTGTTTCATCGTCAATAAGAAGTTCCAAGATATACAGAAAACATATAGTCAAGCATCGGAATCTAAAACTGGTCTCACAGGAAATGTTCAAAGCATAGTCAGTAAGAAGAGTCAGTCTTCATGTACTTATGTCGGCATTGTGCCTTTTCTGTTTAATTCCGATGAAATTTCTGTGTTTCGTCGTCAATAAGAGGGTCCAAGGGATACAGTAAACCTGAAGTGAAGCATCGGAATCTAATACCGGTCTCACAGGAAAGGTTCAAAGCATAGTGAGTAAGAAGAGCCAGTCATCTTGTATTTGAGTCGGCATTGTGCCTTTTGTATTTAATTCCGATCTATTTTATAAGTTTCATCGTCAATAAGAAGGTCAGAGGAATACAGTAAACCTGAAGTGAAGCATCGGAATCTATAACTAGTCTCACAGGAATGGTTAAAGCATTGACAGTAGAAAGAGTCAGTCTTCTTGTATTTAAGTCGGCATTTTGCCTTTTGTACTTAATTCTGATGAAATTTCTATGTTTCATCGTCATTAAGAAGGTCCAAGTGATACAGTAAACCTAAAGTGAAGCATCGGAATCTACAACTAGTGGCACAGGAATGGTTAAAAACATTGACAGTAAGAAGAGTCAGTCATCTTGTACTTAAGTCGGCATTGTGCCTTTTGTATTTAATTCCGATGGAATTTCTGTGTTTCATCGTCAATAAGAAGGTCCATGTGATACAGTAAACCTAAAGTGAAGCATCGGAATCTATAACTAGTGTCACAGGAATGGTTCAAAACATAGTCAGTAAGAAGAGTCAGTCTTCTTGTACTTAAGTCAGCATTGAGCCTTTTCTATTTAATTCCGATGCAATTTCTGTGTTTTATCATCAATAAGAAGGTCAGAGGGATACAGAAAGCTTGAAGTGAATCATCGGAATCTATAACTTGTGTCACAGGGATGGTTCCAAACGCACACAGTAAGAAGAGTCAGTCTTCTTGTAGTTAAGTCGGCATTGTGACTTTTGTATTTAAATCCGATGCAATTTCTGTGTTTCATCGTCAATAGGAGGGTCAGAGCGATTAAGTGAACCTGAAGTGAGGCATCTGAATCTATAACTAGTGTCACAGGAATGGTTCAAAGCATAGACAGTGGGAAGAGTCAGTCTTCTTGTACTTAAGTTGGCATTGTGCTTTTTGTATTTAATTCCGATGCAACATCTGTGTTTCATCTTCAATAAGAAGGTCCAAGGGATACAGTAAACCTGAAGTGAGGCATCGGAATCTATAACTAGTGTCACAGGAATGGTTCAAAACGTAGAGAGTAAGGAGAGTCAGTCTTCTTGTACTTAAGTCAGCATTGTGCATTTTCTATTTAATTCCGATGCAATGTCTGTGTTTCATCGTCAATAAAAAGGTCAGAGGTATACAGTAAACCTGAAGTGGGGCACCGGAATCTATAACTAGTATCACAGGAATGTTTCAAAACATAGACAGTAGGGAGAGACAGTCTTCTTGTACTTAAGTCGGCATTGTCCCATTTGTATTTAATTCCGATGCAATTTCTGTGTTTCATCGTCAATAAGAAGGTCAGAGGGATACAGTAAAATTGAAGTGAAGCACCAGAATCTGTAACTAGTGCACAGGAATGGTTCAAAACATAGTCAGTAAGAAGGGTCAGTCTTCTTGTACTTAAGTCGGCATGGTGCCTCTTGTATTTAATTCCGATGCAATTTCTGTGTTTCATCGTCAATAAGAAGGTCCAAGATATACAGTAAACATATAGTGAAGCATCGGAATCTAAAACTGGTCCCACAGGAAATGTTCAAAGCATAGTCAGTAAGAAGAGACATTCTTCTTGTACCTATGTCGACATTGTGCCATTTCTATTTAATTCCGATGCAATTTCTGTGATTCATCATCAATACGAAGGTCCAAGGGACACAGTAAACCTGAAGTGAGGCATCGGAATCTATAACTAGTGTCACAGGAATGGTTCAAGACATAGTCAGTAAGAAGAGTCAATCTTCTTGTACTTAAGTCGGCATGGTGCCTTTTGTATTTAATTCCGATGCAATTTCTGTGTTTCATCGTCAATAAGAAGGTCCAAGATATACAGAAAACATATAGTGAAGCATCGGAATCTAAAACTGGTCTCACAGGAAATGTTCAAAGCATAGTCAGTAAGAAGAGTCAGTCTTCATGTACTTATGTCGGCATTGTGCCTTTTCTGTTTAATTCCGATGAAATTTCTGTGTTTCGACGTCAATAAGAAGGTCCAAGGGATACAGTAAACCTAAAGTGAAGCATCGGAATCTAATACCGGTCTCACAGGAAAGGTTCAAAGCATAGTGAGTAAGAAGAGCCAGTCATCTTGTATTTGAGTCGGCATTTTGCCTTTTTTATTTAATTCTGATGAAATTTCTGTGTTTCATCGTCATTAAGAAGGTCCAAGTGATACAGTAAACCTAAAGTGAAGCATCGGAATCTACAACTAGTGTCACAGGAATGGTTCAAACATAGTCAGTAAGAAGAGTCAGTCTTCTTGTACTTAAGTCAGCATTGTGCCTTTTCTATTTAATTCCGATGCAATTTCTGTGTTTTATCGTCAATAAGAAGGTCAGAGGGATACAGTAAACATGAAGTGAAGCATCGGAATCTATAACTAGTGTCCCCGGGGTGGTTCAAAACGTAGACAGTATGAAGAGTCAGTCTTCTTGTACTTAAGTCGACATTTTGCCTTTTGTATTTAATTCCGATGCAATTTCTGTGCTTCATCGTCAATAAGAGGGACAGAGGGATACAGTAAACCTGAAGTGAGGCATCAGAATCTATAACTAGTGTCACAGGAGTGGTTCAAAATATAGAGAGTAAGAAGAGTCAGACTACTTGTACCAAATTCGGCATTGTGCCTTTTCTATTTAATTCCGATGCAATTTCTATGTCTCTTCGTCAATAAGAAGGTCAGAGGGATACAGTAAACCTCAAGTGAAGCATCGGAATCTATAACTAGTGTCACAGGAATGGTTCGAAACATAGACAGTAGGAAGAGTCAGTCTTCTTGTACTTAAATCGGCATTGTGCCTTTTGTATTTAATTAGGATGCAACTTCTGTCTTTCATCGTCAATAAGAAGGTCCGAGGGATACAGTAAACCTGAAGTGAGGCATCGGAATCTATAACTAGTGTCACAGGAATGGTTCAAACCATAGACAGTAAGAAGAGTGAGTTTTCTTGTACTTAAGTCGGCATTGTGCCTTTTCTGTTTAATTCCGATGCAATTTCTGTCTTTCGTCGTCAATTAGAAGGTCCAAGGGATACAGTAAACCTGAAGTGAGGCATCGGAATCTATAACTAGTGTCACAGGAATGGTTCAAAACATAGACAGTAGGAAGAGACAGTCTTCTTGTACTTATGTCGGCATTGTGCCTTTTCTATTTAATTCCGATGCAATTTCTGTGTTTCATCGTCAATAAGAAGGTCAGAGGGATACAGTTAAACTGAAGTGAGGCATCAGATACTATAACGAGTGTCACAGGAATGGTTCAAAACATAGACAGTAAGAAGAGTCAGTCTACTTGTACTTAAGTCGGCATTGTGCCTTTTGTATTTAATCCCGCTGCAATATCTGTGTTTCATCGTCAATAAGAATGTCCAAGGGATACAGTACAACTGAAGTTAAGCATCGGAATCTATAACTAGTGTCACAGGAGTGGTTCAAATCATACACAGTAAGAAGAGTCAGTCTTCTTGTACTTAAGTCGGCATTGTGCCTTTTCTATTTAGTTCCGATGCAATTTCTGGGTTTCATCATCAAGAAGAGGGTCAGAGGGATACAGTAAACCTGAAGTGAAGCATCGGAATGTATAACTAGTCTCACAGGAATGGTTCAAAGCATAGACAGTAGGAAGAGTCAGTCTTCTTGTACTTGAGTCGGCATTGTGCCTTTTGTATTTAATTCCGATGCAATTACTGTGCTTCATCGTCAATAAGAGGGACAGAGGGATACAGTAAACCTGAAGTGAGGCATTAGAATCTATAACTAGTGTCACAGGAATGGTTCAAAACATCGACAGTAAGAAGAGTCAGTCTACTTGTACTTAATTCGGCATTGTGCCTTTTCTGTTTAATTCCGATGCAATTTCTGGGTTTCATCATCGGGAAGAAGGTCAGAGGGATACAGTAAACCTGTAGTGAAGCATCGGAATGTATAACTAGTCTCACAGGAATGGTTCAAAACATAGACAGTAGGAAGTGTCAGTCTTCTTGTACTTGAGTCGGCATTGTGCCTTTTGTAATTAATTCCGATGCAATATCTGTGTCTCATCGTAAATAAGAAGGTCCAAGGGATACAGTACACCTGAAGTGAAGCATCGGAATCTATAACAAGTGTCACAGGAATGGTTCAAATCATAGACAGTAAGAAGAGTCAGTCTTCTTGTACTTAAGTCGGCATTGTGCCTTTTCTGTTTAATTCCGATGCAATTTCTGGGTTTCATCATCGGGAAGAAGGTCAGAGGGATACAGTAAACCTGTAGTGAAGCATCGGAATGTATAACTAGTCTCACAGGAATGGTTCAAAACATAGACAGTAGGAAGTGTCAGTCTTCTTGTACTTGAGTCGGCATTGTGCCTTTTGTAATTAATTCCGATGCAATATCTGTGTCTCATCGTCAATAAGAAGGTCCAAGGGATACAGCACACCTGAAGTGAAGAATCGGAATCTATAACTAGTGTCACAGGAATGGTTCGAAACATAGACAATAGGAAGAGTCAGTCTTCTTGTTTTTAAATCGGCATTGTGCCTTTTGTATTTAATTAGGATGCAACTTCTGTCTTTAATCGTCAATAAGAAGGTCCGAGTCATACAGTAAACCTGAAGTGAGGCATCGGAATCTATAACTAGTCTCACAGGAATGGTTAAAGCATTGACAGTAGAAAGAGTCAGTCTTCTTGTACTTAAGTCGGCATTTTGCCTTTTGTATTTAATTCTGATGAAATTTCTGTGTTTCATCGTCATTAAGAAGGTCCAAGTGATACAGTAAACCTAAAGTGAAGCATCGGAATCTACAACTAGTGTCACAGGAATGGTTAAAAACATTGACAGTCAGAAGAGTCAGTCATCTTGTACTTAAGTCGGCATTGTGCCTTTTGTATTTAATTCCGATGGAATTTCTGTGTTTTATCGTCAATAAGAAGGTCCATGTGATACAGTAAACCTAAAGTGAAGCATCGGAATCTATAACTAGTGTCACAGGAATGGTCAAAACATAGTCAGTAAGAAGAGTCAGTCTTCTTGTACTTAAGTCAGCATTGAGCCTTTTCTATTTAATTCCGATGCAATTTCTGTCTTTTATCATCAATAAGAAGGTCAGAGGGATACAGAAAGCTTGAAGTGAATCATCGGAATCTATAACTTGTGTCACAGGGATGGTTCCAAACGTACACAGTAAGAAGAGTCAGTCTTCTTGTAGTTAAGTCGGCATTGTGATTTTTGTATTTAAATCCGATGCAATTTCTGTGTTTCATCGTCAATAAGAGGGTCAGAGGGATACAGCGAACCTGAAGTGAGGCATCTGAATCTATAACTAGTGTCACAGGAATGGTTCAAAGCATAGACAGTAGGAAGAGTCAGTCTTCTTGTACGTAAGTCGGCATTGTGCCTTTTGTATTTAATTCCGATGCAACTTCTGTGTTTCATCTTCAATAAGAAGGTCCAACGGGTACAGTAAACCTGAAGTGAGGCATCGGAATCTATAACTAGTGTCACAGGAATGGTTCAAAACGTAGACAGTAAGGAGAGTCAGTCTTCTTGTACTTAAGTCAGCATTGTGCATTTTCTATTTAATTCCGATGCAATTTCTGTGTTTCATCGTCAATAAAAAGGTCAGAGGGATACAGTAAACCTGAAGTGGGGCACCGGAATCTATAAGTAGTATCACAGGAATGGTTCAAAACATAGACAGTAGGGAGAGACAGTCTTCTTGTACTTAAGTCGGCATTGTGCCTTTTGTATTTAATTCCGATGCAATTTCTGTGTTTCATCGTCAATAAGAAGGTCAGAGGGATACAGTAAAATTGAAGTGAAGCATCAGAATCTATAACTAGTGCACAGGAATGGTTCAAAACATAGTCAGTAAGAAGGGTCAGTCTTTTTGTACTTAAGTTGGCATGGTGCCTCTAGTATTTAATTCCGATGCAATTTCTGTGTTTCATCGTCATTAACAAGGTCCAAGATATACAGTAAACATATAGTGAAGCATCGGAATCTAAAACTGGTCTCACAGGAAATGTTCAAAGCATAGTCAGTAAGAAGAGTCATTCTTCTTGTACTTATGTCGACATTGTGCCATTTCTATTTAATTCCGATGAAATTTCTGTGTTTCGTCGTCAATAAGAAGGTCCAAGGGATACAGTAATCCTGAAGTGAAGCATCGGAATCTAATACCGGTCTCACAGGGAAGGTTCAAAGCATAGTGAGCAAGAAGAGCCAGTCATCTTGTATTTCAGTCGGCATTGTGCCTTTTGTATTTAATTCCGATGCAATTTCAGTGTATGTCATCAATAAGAAGGTCCAAGGGATTCAGTAAACCTGAAGTGAAGCATCGGAATCTAAAACCGGTCTCACAGGAGAGGTTCAAAGCATAGTGAGTAAGAAGAGGCAGACGTCTTGTATTTGAGTCGGCATTGTGCCTTTTGTATTTCATTCCGATGCAATTTCTGTGTTTCATCGTCAATAAGAAGGTCCAAGGAATACAGTAACCATACAGTGAGCATCGGAATCTAAAACTGGTCTCACAGGAAATGTTCAAAGCATAGTAAGTAAGAAGAGTCAGTCTTCTTGTACTTAAGTCGGCAATGTGCCTTTTCTATTTAATTCCGATGCAATTTCTGTGTTTCATCGTCAATAAGAAGGTCAAAGTGATACAGTAAAACTAAAGTGAAGCATCGGAATCTAATACCGGTCTCACAGGAAAGGTTCAAAACATAGTGAGTAAGAAGAGCCAGTCATCTTGTATTTGAGTCGGCATTTTCCTTTTGTATTTAATTCTGATGAAATTTCTGTGTTTCATCGTCATTAAGAAGGTCCAAGTGATACAGTAAACCTAAAGTGAAGCATCGGAATCTACAACTAGTGTCACAGGAATGGTTCAAATATAGTCAGTAAGAAGAGTCAGTCTTCTTGTACTTAAGTCAGCATTGTGCCTTTTCTATTTAATTCCGATGCAATTTCTGTGTTTTATCGTCAATAAGAAGGTCAGAGGGATACAGTAAACATGAAGTGAAGCATCGGAATCTATAACTAGTGTCCCCGGGGTGGTTAAAAACGTAGACAGTATGAAGAGTCAGTCTTCTTTTACTTAAGTCGACATTTTGCCTTTTGTATTTAATTCCGATGCAATTTCTGTGCTTCATCGCAATAAGAGGGACAGAGGGATACAGTAAACCTGAAGTGAGGCATCAGAATCTATAACTAGTGTCACAGGAATGGTTCAAAACATAGACAGTAAGAAGAGTCTGACTACTTGTACCAAATTGGGCATTGTGCCTTTTCTATTTAATTCCGATGCAATTTCTATGTCTCATCGTCAATAAGAAGGTCAGAGGAATACAGTAAACCTGAAGTGAAGCATCGGAATCTATAACTAGTGTCACAGGAATGGTTCGAAACATAGACAGTAGGAAGAATCAGTCTTCTTGTACTTAAATCGGCATTGTGCCTTTTGTATTTAATTAGGATGCAACTTCTGTCTTTCATCGTCAATAAGAAGGTCCGAGGGATACAGTAAACCTGAAGTGAGGCATCGGAATCTATAACTAGTGTCACAGGAATGGTTCAAACCACAGACAGTAAGAAGAGTGAGTTTTCTTGTACTTAAGTCGGCATTGTGCCTTTTCTGTTTAATTCCGATGCAATTTCTGTCTTTCATCGTCAATAAGAAGGTCCAAGGGATACAGTAAACCTGAAGTGAGGCATCGGAATCTATAACTAGTGTCACAGGAATAGTTCAAAACATGGACAGTAGGAAGAGACAGTCTTCTTGCACTTAAGTCGGCATTGTGCCATTTGTATTTAATTCCGAAGCAATTTCTGTGTTTCATCGTCAATAAGAACGTCAGAGGGATACAGTTAAACTGAAGTGAGGCATCAGAATCTATAACGAGTGTCACAGGAATGGTTCAAAACATAGACAGTAAGAAGAGTCAGTCTACTTGTACTTAAGTCGGCATTGTGCCTTTTGTATTTAATCCCGATGCAATATCTGTGTTTCATCGTCAATAAGAAGGTCCAAGGGATACAGTACACCTAAAGTTAAGCATCGGAATCTATAACTAGTGTCACAGGAATGGTTCAAATTATAGACAGTAAGAAGAGTCAGTCTTCTTGTACTTGAGTCGGCATTGTGCCTTTTGTATTTAATTCCGATGCAATTACTGTGTTAACTTCGTCAATAAGAGGGTCAGAGGGATACAGTAAACCTGAAGTGAGGCATCAGAATCTATAACTAGTGTCACAGGAATGGTTCAAAACATAGACAGTAAGAAGAGTCAGTCTACTTGTACTTAATTCGGCATTGTGCCTTTTCCATTTAATTCCGATGCAATTTCTATGTTTCATCGTCAATAAGAAGGTCAGAGGGATACAGTAAATATGAAGTGAAGCATCGGAATCTATAACTAGTGTCACAGGAATGGTTCGAAACATAGACAGTAGGAAGAGTCAGTCTTCTTGTACTTAAATCGGCATTGTGCCTTTTGTATTTAATTAGGATGCAACTTCTGTCTTTCATCGTCAACACGATGGTCCGAGGGATACAGTAAACCTGAAGTGAGGCATCGGAATCTATAACTAGTGTCACAGGAATGGTTCAAACCTTAGACAGTAAGAAGAGTGATTTTTCTTGTACTTAAGTCGGCATTGTGCCTTTTCTGTTTAATTCCGATGCAATTTCTGTCTTTCATCGTCAATTAGAAGGTCCAAGGGATACAGTAAACCTGAAGTGAGGCATCGGATTCTATAACTAGTGTCACAGGAATGGTTCAAAACATGGACAGTAGGAAGAGACAGTCTTCTTGCACTTAAGTCGGCATTGTGCCATTTGTATTTAATTCCGAAGCAATTTCTGTGTTTCATCGTCAATAAGAACGTCAGAGGGATACAGTTAAACTGAAGTGAGGCATCAGAATCTATAACGAGTGTCACAGGAATGGTTCAAAACATAGACAGTAAGAAGAGTCAGTCTACTTGTACTTAAGTCGGCATTGTGCCTTTTGTATTTAATCCCGATGCAATATCTGTGTTTCATCGTCAATAAGAAGGTCCAAGGGATACAGTACACCTAAAGTTAAGCATCGGAATCTATAACTAGTGTCACAGGAATGGTTCAAATCATAGACAGTAAGAAGAGTCAGTCTTCTTGTACTTGAGTCGGCATTGTGCCTTTTGTATTTAATTCCGATGCAATTACTGTGTTAACTTCGTCAATAAGAGGGTCAGAGGGATACAGTAAACCTGAAGTGAGGCATCAGAATCTATAACTAGTGTCACAGGAATGGTTCAAAACATAGACAGTAAGAAGAGTCAGTCTACTTGTACTTAATTCGGCATTGTGCCTTTTCTATTTAATTCCGATGCAATTTCTATGTTTCATCGTCAATAAGAAGGTCAGAGGGATACAGTTAAACTGAAGTGAGGCATCAGATACTATAACGAGTGTCACAGGAATGGTTCAAAACATTGACAGTAAGAAGAGTCAGCCTACTTGTACTTAAGTCGGCATTGTGCCTTTTGTATTTAATAACGCTGCAATATCTGTGTTTCATCGTCAATAAGAAGGTCCAAGGGATACAGTAAACCTGAAGTGAGGCATCGGAATCTATAACTAGTGTCACAGGAATAGTTCAAAACATGGACAGTAGGAAGAGACAGTCTTCTTGCACTTAAGTCGGCATTGTGCCATTTGTATTTAATTCCGAAGCAATTTCTGTGTTTCATCGTCAATAAGAACGTCAGAGGGATACAGTTAAACTGAAGTGAGGCATCAGAATCTATAACGAGTGTCACAGGAATGGTTCAAAACATAGACAGTAAGAAGAGTCAGTCTACTTGTACTTAAGTCGGCATTGTGCCTTTTGTATTTAATCCCGATGCAATATCTGTGTTTCATCGTCAATAAGAAGGTCCAAGGGATACAGTACACCTAAAGTTAAGCATCGGAATCTATAACTAGTGTCACAGGAATGGTTCAAATCATAGACAGTAAGAAGAGTCAGTCTTCTTGTACTTGAGTCGGCATTGTGCCTTTTGTATTTAATTCCGATGCAATTACTGTGTTAACTTCGTCAATAAGAGGGTCAGAGGGATACAGTAAACCTGAAGTGAGGCATCAGAATCTATAACTAGTGTCACAGGAATGGTTCAAAACATAGACAGTAAGAAGAGTCAGTCTACTTGTACTTAATTCGGCATTGTGCCTTTTCTATTTAATTCCGATGCAATTTCTATGTTTCATCGTCAATAAGAAGGTCAGAGGGATACAGTAAACATGAAGTGAAGCATCGGAATCTATAACTAGTGTCACAGGAATGGTTCGAAACATAGACAGTAGGAAGAGTCAGTCTTCTTGTACTTAAATCGGCATTGTGCCTTTTGTATTTAATTAGGATGCAACTTCTGTCTTTCATCGTCAACACGATGGTCCGAGGGATACAGTAAACCTGAAGTGAGGCATCGGAATCTATAACTAGTGTCACAGGAATGGTTCAAACCTTAGACAGTAAGAAGAGTGATTTTTCTTGTACTTAAGTCGGCATTGTGCCTTTTCTGTTTAATTCCGATGCAATTTCTGTCTTTCATCGTCAATTAGAAGGTCCAAGGGATACAGTAAACCTGAAGTGAGGCATCGGATTCTATAACTAGTGTCACAGGAATGGTTCAAAACATAGACAGTAGGAAGAGACAGTCTTCTTGTACTTATGTCGGCATTGTGCCTTTTCTATTTAATTCCGATGCAATTTCTGTGTTTCATCGTCAATAAGAAGGTCAGAGGGATACAGTTAAACTGAAGTGAGGCATCAGATACTATAACGAGTGTCACAGGAATGGTTCAAAACATTGACAGTAAGAAGAGTCAGCCTACTTGTACTTAAGTCGGCATTGTGCCTTTTGTATTTAATAACGCTGCAATATCTGTGTTTCATCGTCAATAAGAATGTCCAAGGGATACAGTACAACTGAAGTTAAGCATCGGAATCTATAACTAGTGTCACAGGAGTGGTTCAAATCATAGACAGTAAGAAGCGTCAGTCTTCTTGTACTTAAGTCGGCATTGTGCTTTTTCTATTTAGTTCCGATGCAATTTCTGGGTTTCATCATCAAGAAGAGGGTCAGAGGGATACAGTAAACCTGAAGTGAAGCATCGGAATGTATAACTAGTCTCACAGGAATGGTTCAAAACATAGACAGTAGGAAGAGTCAGTCTTCTTGTACTTGAGTGGGCATTGTGCCTTTTGTATTTAATTCCGATGCAATTACTGTGCTTCATCGTCAATAAGATTGACAGAGGGATACAGTAAACCTGAAGTGAGGCATTAGAATTTATAACTAGTGTCACAGGAATGGTTCAAAACATAGACAGTAAGAAGAGTCAGTCTACATGTACTTAATTCGGCATTGTGCCTTTTCTATTTAATTCCGATGCAATTTCTATGTTTCATCGTCAATGAGAAGGTCAGAGGGATACAGTAAACCTGAAGTGAAGCATCGGAATCTATAACAAGTGTCACAGGAATGGTTCGAAACATAGACAGTAGGAAGAGTCAGTCTTCTTGTACTCATATCGGCATTGTGCCTTTTGTATTTAATTAGGATGCAACTTCTGTCTTTAGTCGTCAATAAGAAGGTCCGAGTGATACAGTAAACCTGAAGTGAGGCATCGGAATCTATAACTAGTGTCACAGGAATGGTTCAAACCATAGACAGTATGAAGAGTGAGTTTTCTTGTACTTAAGTCGGCATTGTGCCTTTTCTGTTTAATTCCGATGCAATTTCTGTCTTTCATCGTCAATAAGAAGGTCCAAGGGATACAGTAAACCTAAAGTGAAGCATCGGAATCTAATACCGGTCTCACAGGAAAGGTTCAAAGCATAGTGAGCAAGAAGAGCCAGTCATCTTGTATTTCAGTCGGCATTGTGCCATTTGTATTTAATTCCGTTGCAATTTCAGTGTTTCGTCATCAATAAGAAGGTCCAAGGGATACAGTAAACCTGAAGTGAAGCATCGGAATCTAAAACCGGTCTCACAGGAAAGGTTAAAAGCATAGTGAGTAAGAAGAGGCAGACATCTTGTATTTGAGTCGGCATTGTGCCTTTTGTATTTAATTCCGATGCAATTTCTGTGTTTCATCGTCAATAAGAAGGTCCAAGGGATACAGTACACCTGAAGTGAAGCATCGGAATCTATAACAAGTGTCACAGGAATGGTTCAAATCATAGACAGTAAGAAGAGTCAGTCTTCTTGTAGTTAAGTCGGCATTGTGCCTTTTCTGTTTAATTCCGATGCAATTTCTGGGTTTCATCATCAAGAAGAAGGTCAGAGGGATACAGTAAACCTGAAGTGAAGCATCGGAATGTATAACTAGTCTCACAGGAATGGTTCAAAACATAGACAGTAGGAAGTGTCAGTCTTCTTGTACTTGAGTCGGCATTGTGCCTTTAGTATTTAATTCCGATGCAATTTCTGTGTTTCATCGTCAATAAGGAGGTCAGAGGGATACAGTAAACCTGAAGTGAAGCATCGGAATCTATAACTAGCGTCACAGGAATGGTTCAAAACATTGACGGTAGGAAGAGTCAGTCTTCTTGTACTTAAGTCGAGATTGTGCCTTTTCTATTTAATTCCGATGCAATTTCTCTGTTTCATCGTCAATAGGAATGTCCAAGGGATACAGTACAACTGAAGTTAAGCATCGGAATCTATAACTAGTGTCACAGGAGTGGTTCAAATCATAGACAGTAAGAAGAGTCAGTCTTCTTGTACTTAAGTCGGCATTGTGCCTTTTCTATTTAGTTCCGATGCAATTTCTGGGTTTCATCATCAAGAAGAGGGTCAGAGGGATACAGTAAACCTGAGGTGAAGCATCGGAATGTATAACTAGTCTCACAGGAATGGTTCAAAACATAGACAGTAGGAAGAGTCAGTCTTCTTGTACTTGAGTCGGCATTGTGCCTTTTGTATTTAATTCCGATGCAATTACTGTGCTTCATCGTCAATAAGAGGGACAGAGTGATACAGTAAACCTGAAGTGAGGCATTAGAATCTATAACTAGTGTCACAGGAATGGTTCAAAACATAGACAGTAAGAAGAGTCAGTCTACTTGTACTTAATTCGGCATTGTGGCTTTTCTATTTAATTCCGATGCAATTTCTATGTTTCATCGTCAATAAGAAGGTCAGAGGGATACAGTAAACCTGAAGTGAAGCATCGGAATCTATAACTAGTGTCACAGGAATGGTTCAAACCATAGACAGTAAGAAGAGTGAGTTTTCTTGTACTTAAGTCGGCATTGTGCCTTTTCTGTTTAATTCCGATACAATTTCTGTCTTTCATCGTCAATAAGAAGGTCCAAGGGATACAGTAAACCTAAAGTGAAGCATCGGAATCTAATACCGGTCTCACTGGAAAGGTTCAAAGCATAGTGAGCAGGAAGAGCCAGTCATCTTGTATTTCAGTCGGCATTGTGCCTTTTCTATTTAATTCCGATGCAATTTCAGTGTTTCGTCATCAATAAGAAGGTCCAAGGGATACAGTAAACCTGAAGTGAAGCATCGGAATCTAAAACCGGTCTCACAGGAAAGGTTAAAAGCATAGTGAGTAAGAAGAGGCAGACATCTTGTATTTGAGTCGGCATTGTGCCTTTTGTATTTAATTCCGATGCAATTTCTGTGTTTCATCGTCAATAAGAAGGTCCAAGGGATACAGTACACCTGAAGTGAAGCATCGGAATCTATAACAAGTGTCACAGGAATGGTTCAAATCATATACAGTAAGAGGAGTCAGTCTTCTTGTACTTAAGTCGGCATTGTGCCTTTTCTGTTGAATTCCGATGCAATTTCTGGGTTTCATCATCAAGAAGAAGGTCAGAGGGATACAGTAAACCTGAAGTGAAGCATCGGAATGTATAACTAGTCTCACGGGAATGGTTCAAAACATAGACAGTAGGAAGTGTCAGTCTTCTTGTACTTGAGTCGGCATTGTGCCTTTTGTATTTAATTCCGATGCAAATTTCTGTGTTTCATCGTCAATAAGGAGGTCAGAGGGATACAGTAAACCTGAAGTGAAGCGTCGGAATCTATAACTAGCGTCACAGGAATGGTTCAAAACGTTGACAGTAGGAAGAGTCAGTCTTCTTGTACTTAAGTCGAGATTGTGCCTTTTCTATTTAATTCCGATGCAATTTCTCTGCTTCATCGTCAATAGGAAAGTCAGAGGGATACAGTAAACCTGAAGTGAAGCATCGGAATCTATAACAAGTGTCACAGGAATGGTTCATAACATAGTCAGTAAGAAGAGTCAGTCTTCTTGTACTTAAGTCGGCATGGTGTCTTTTGGGATTAATTCCGATGCAATTTCTGTGTTTCATCGTCAATAAGAAGGTCCCAGGGATACAGTAAACCTTAAGTGAGACATCGTAATCTAAAACTAGTGTCACAGGAATGGTTCAAAACATAGACAGTAGGAAGAGACAGTCTTCTTGTACTTAAGTCGGCATTGTGCCTTTTGTATTTAATTCCGATGCAATATCTGTGTTTCATCGTCAATAAGAAGGTCCAAGGGATACAGTACACCTAAAGTTAAGCATCGGAATCTATAACTAGTGTCACAGGAATGGTTCAAATCATAGACAGTAAGAAAAGTCAGTCTTCTTGTACTTGAGTCGGCATTGTGCCTTTTGTATTTAATTCCGATGCAATTACTGTGTTAACTTCGTCAATAAGAGGGTCCGAGGGATACAGTAAACCTGAAGTGAGGCATCAGAATCTATAACTAGTGTCACAGGAATGGTTCAAAACATAGACAGTAAGAAGAGTCAGTCTACTTGTACTTAATTCGGCATTGTGCCTTTTCTATTTAATTCCGATGCAATTTCTATGTTTCATCGTCAATAAGAAGGTCAGAGGGATACAGTAAATATGAAGTGAAGCATCGGAATCTATAACTAGTGTCACAGGAATGGTTCGAAACATAGACAGTAGGAAGAGTCAGTCTTCTTGTACTTAAATCGGCATTGTGCCTTTTGTATTTAATTAGGATGCAACTTCTGTCTTTCATCGTCAACACGATGGTCCGAGGGATACAGTAAACCTGAAGTGAGGCATCGGAATCTATAACTAGTGTCACAGGAATGGTTCAAACCTTAGACAGTAAGAAGAGTGATTTTTCTTGTACTTAAGTCGGCATTGTGCCTTTTCTGTTTAATTCCGATGCAATTTCTGTCTTTCATCGTCAAATTAGAAGGTCCAAGGGATACAGTAAACCTGAAGTGAGGCATCGGATTCTATAACTAGTGTCACAGGAATGGTTCAAAACATGGACAGTAGGAAGAGACAGTCTTCTTGCACTTAAGTCGGCATTGTGCCATTTGTATTTAATTCCGAAGCAATTTCTGTGTTTCATCGTCAATAAGAACGTCAGAGGGATACAGTTAAACTGAAGTGAGGCATCTGAATCTATAACGAGTGTCACAGGAATGGTTCAAAACATAGACAGTAAGAAGAGTCAGTCTACTTGTACTTAAGTCGGCATTGTGCCTTTTGTATTTAATCCCGATGCAATATCTGTGTTTCATCGTCAATAAGAAGGTCCAAGGGATACAGTACACCTAAAGTTAAGCATCGGAATCTATAACTAGTGTCACAGGAATGGTTCAAATCATAGACAGTAAGAAGAGTCAGTCTTCTTGTACTTGAGTCGGCATTGTGCCTTTTGTATTTAATTCCGATGCAATTACTGTGTTAACTTCGTCAATAAGAGGGTCAGAGGGATACAGTAAACCTGAAGTGAGGCATCAGAATCTATAACTAGTGTCACAGGAATGGTTCAAAACATAGACAGTAAGAAGAGTCAGTCTACTTGTACTTAATTCGGCATTGTGCCTTTTCTATTTAATTCCGATGCAATTTCTATGTTTCATCGTCAATAAGAAGGTCAGAGGGATACAGTTAAACTGAAGTGAGGCATCAGATACTATAACGAGTGTCACAGGAATGGTTCAAAACATTGACAGTAAGAAGAGTCAGCCTACTTGTACTTAAGTCGGCATTGTGCCTTTTGTATTTAATAACGCTGCAATATCTGTGTTTCATCGTCAATAAGAAGGTCCAAGGGATACAGTAAACCTGAAGTGAGGCATCGGAATCTATAACTAGTGTCACAGGAATAGTTCAAAACATGGACAGTAGGAAGAGACAGTCTTCTTGCACTTAAGTCGGCATTGTGCCATTTGTATTTAATTCCGAAGCAATTTCTGTGTTTCATCGTCAATAAGAACGTCAGAGGGATACAGTTAAACTGAAGTGAGGCATCAGAATCTATAACGAGTGTCACAGGAATGGTTCAAAACATAGACAGTAAGAAGAGTCAGTCTACTTGTACTTAAGTCGGCATTGTGCCTTTTGTATTTAATCCCGATGCAATATCTGTGTTTCATCGTCAATAATAAGGTCCAAGGGATACAGTACACCTAAAGTTAAGCATCGGAATCTATAACTAGTGTCACAGGAATGGTTCAAATCATAGACAGTAAGAAGAGTCAGTCTTCTTGTACTTGAGTCGGCATTGTGCCTTTTGTATTTAATTCCGATGCAATTACTGTGTTAACTTCGTCAATAAGAGGGTCAGAGGGATACAGTAAACCTGAAGTGAGGCATCAGAATCTATAACTAGTGTCACAGGAATGGTTCAAAACATAGACAGTAAGAAGAGTCAGTCTACTTGTACTTAATTCGGCATTGTGCCTTTTCTATTTAATTCCGATGCAATTTCTATGTTTCATCGTCAATAAGAAGGTCAGAGGGATACAGTAAACATGAAGTGAAGCATCGGAATCTATAACTAGTGTCACAGGAATGGTTCGAAACATAGACAGTAGGAAGAGTCAGTCTTCTTGTACTTAAATCGGCATTGTGCCTTTTGTATTTAATTAGGATGCAACTTCTGTCTTTCATCGTCAACACGATGGTCCGAGGGATACAGTAAACCTGAAGTGAGGCATCGGAATCTATAACTAGTGTCACAGGAATGGTTCAAACCTTAGACAGTAAGAAGAGTGATTTTCCTTGTACTTAAGTCGGCATTGTGCCTTTTCTGTTTAATTCCGATGCAATTTCTGTCTTTCATCGTCAATTAGAAGGTCCAAGGGATACAGTAAACCTGAAGTGAGGCATCGGATTCTATAACTAGTGTCACAGGAATGGTTCAAAACATAGACAGTAGGAAGAGACAGTCTTCTTGTACTTATGTCGGCATTGTGCCTTTTCTATTTAATTCCGATGCAATTTCTGTGTTTCATCGTCAATAAGAAGGTCAGAGGGATACAGTTAAACTGAAGTGAGGCATCAGATACTATAACGAGTGTCACAGGAATGGTTCAAAACATTGACAGTAAGAAGAGTCAGCCTACTTGTACTTAAGTCGGCATTGTGCCTTTTGTATTTAATAACGCTGCAATATCTGTGTTTCATCGTCAATAAGAATGTCCAAGGGATACAGTACAACTGAAGTTAAGCATCGGAATCTATAACTAGTGTCACAGGAGTGGTTCAAATCATAGACAGTAAGAAGCGTCAGTCTTCTTGTACTTAAGTCGGCATTGTGCTTTTTCTATTTAGTTCCGATGCAATTTCTGGGTTTCATCATCAAGAAGAGGGTCAGAGGGATACAGTAAACCTGAAGTGAAGCATCGGAATGTATAACTAGTCTCACAGGAATGGTTCAAAACATAGACAGTAGGAAGAGTCAGTCTTCTTGTACTTGAGTGGGCATTGTGCCTTTTGTATTTAATTCCGATGCAATTACTGTGCTTCATCGTCAATAAGATTGACAGAGGGATACAGTAAACCTGAAGTGAGGCATTAGAATTTATAACTAGTGTCACAGGAATGGTTCAAAACATAGACAGTAAGAAGAGTCAGTCTACATGTACTTAATTCGGCATTGTGCCTTTTCTATTTAATTCCGATGCAATTTCTATGTTTCATCGTCAATGAGAAGGTCAGAGGGATACAGTAAACCTGAAGTGAAGCATCGGAATCTATAACAAGTGTCACAGGAATGGTTCGAAACATAGACAGTAGGAAGAGTCAGTCTTCTTGTACTCATATCGGCATTGTGCCTTTTGTATTTAATTAGGATGCAACTTCTGTCTTTAATCGTCAATAAGAAGGTCCGAGTGATACAGTAAACCTGAAGTGAGGCATCGGAATCTATAACTAGTGTCACAGGAATGGTTCAAACCATAGACAGTATGAAGAGTGAGTTTTCTTGTACTTAAGTCGGCATTGTGCCTTTTCTGTTTAATTCCGATGCAATTTCTGTCTTTCATCGTCAATAAGAAGGTCCAAGGGATACAGTAAACCTAAAGTGAAGCATCGGAATCTAATACCGGTCTCACAGGAAAGGTTCAAAGCATAGTGAGCAAGAAGAGCCAGTCATCTTGTATTTCAGTCGGCATTGTGCCATTTGTATTTAATTCCGATGCAATTTCAGTGTTTCGTCATCAATAAGAAGGTCCAAGGGATACAGTAAACCTGAAGTGAAGCATCGGAATCTAAAACCGGTCTCACAGGAAAGGTTAAAAGCATAGTGAGTAAGAAGAGGCAGACATCTTGTATTTGAGTCGGCATTGTGCCTTTTGTATTTAATTCCGATGCAATTTCTGTGTTTCATCGTCAATAAGAAGGTCCAAGGGATACAGTACACCTGAAGTGAAGCATCGGAATCTATAACAAGTGTCACAGGAATGGTTCAAATCATAGACAGTAAGAAGAGTCAGTCTTCTTGTAGTTAAGTCGGCATTGTGCCTTTTCTGTTTAATTCCGATGCAATTTCTGGGTTTCATCATCAAGAAGAAGGTCAGAGGGATACAGTAAACCTGAAGTGAAGCATCGGAATGTATAACTAGTCTCACAGGAATGGTTCAAAACATAGACAGTAGGAAGTGTCAGTCTTCTTGTACTTGAGTCGGCATTGTGCATTTAGTATTTAATTCCGATGCAATTTCTGTGTTTCATCGTCAATAAGGAGGTCAGAGGGATACAGTAAACCTGAAGTGAAGCATCGGAATCTATAACTAGCGTCACAGGAATGGTTCAAAACATTGACGGTAGGAAGAGTCAGTCTTCTTGTACTTAAGTCGAGATTGTGCCTTTTCTATTTAATTCCGATGCAATTTCTCTGTTTCATCGTCAATAGGAATGTCCAAGGGATACAGTACAACTGAAGTTAAGCATCGGAATCTATAACTAGAGTCACAGGAGTGGTTCAAATCATAGACAGTAAGAAGAGTCAGTCTTCTTGTACTTAAGTCGGCATTGTGCCTTTTCTATTTAGTTCCGATGCAATTTCTGGGTTTCATCATCAAGAAGAGGGTCAGAGGGATACAGTAAACCTGAGGTGAAGCATCGGAATGTATAACTAGTCTCACAGGAATGGTTCAAAACATAGACAGTAGGAAGAGTCAGTCTTCTTGTACTTGAGTCGGCATTGTGCCTTTTGTATTTAATTCCGATGCAATTACTGTGCTTCATCGTCAATAAGAGGGACAGAGTGATACAGTAAACCTGAAGTGAGGCATTAGAATCTATAACTAGTGTCACAGGAATGGTTCAAAACATAGACAGTAAGAAGAGTCAGTCTACTTGTACTTAATTCGGCATTGTGCCTTTTCTATTTAATTCCGATGCAATTTCTATGTTTCATCGTCAATAAGAAGGTCAGAGGGATACAGTAAACCTGAAGTGAAGCATCGGAATCTATAACTAGTGTCACAGGAATGGTTCAAACCATAGACAGTAAGAAGAGTGAGTTTTCTTGTACTTAAGTCGGCATTGTGCCTTTTCTGTTTAATTCCGATACAATTTCTGTCTTTCATCGTCAATAAGAAGGTCCAAGGGATACAGTAAACCTAAAGTGAAGCATCGGAATCTAATACCGGTCTCACTGGAAAGGTTCAAAGCATAGTGAGCAGGAAGAGCCAGTCATCTTGTATTTCAGTCGGCATTGTGCCTTTTCTATTTAATTCCGATGCAATTTCAGTGTTTCGTCATCAATAAGAAGGTCCAAGGGATACAGTAAACCTGAAGTGAAGCATCGGAATCTAAAACCGGTCTCACAGGAAAGGTTAAAAGCATAGTGAGTAAGAAGAGGCAGACATCTTGTATTTGAGTCGGCATTGTGCCTTTTGTATTTAATTCCGATGCAATTTCTGTGTTTCATCGTCAATAAGAAGGTCCAAGGGATACAGTACACCTGAAGTGAAGCATCGGAATCTATAACAAGTGTCACAGGAATGGTTCAAATCATATACAGTAAGAGGAGTCAGTCTTCTTGTACTTAAGTCGGCATTGTGCCTTTTCTGTTGAATTCCGATGCAATTTCTGGGTTTCATCATCAAGAAGAAGGTCAGAGGGATACAGTAAACCTGAAGTGAAGCATCGGAATGTATAACTAGTCTCACAGGAATGGTTCAAAACATAGACAGTAGGAAGTGTCAGTCTTCTTGTACTTGAGTCGGCATTGTGCCTTTTGTATTTAATTCCGATGCAAATTTCTGTGTTTCATCGTCAATAAGGAGGTCAGAGGGATACAGTAAACCTGAAGTGAAGCGTCGGAATCTATAACTAGCGTCACAGGAATGGTTCAAAACGTTGACAGTAGGAAGAGTCAGTCTTCTTGTACTTAAGTCGAGATTGTGCCTTTTCTATTTAATTCCGATGCAATTTCTCTGCTTCATCGTCAATAGGAAAGTCAGAGGGATACAGTAAACCTGAAGTGAAGCATCGGAATCTATAACAAGTGTCACAGGAATGGTTCAAAACATAGTCAGTAAGAAGAGTCAGTCTTCTTGTACTTAAGTCGGCATGGTGTCTTTTGGGATTAATTCCGATGCAATTTCTGTGTTTCATCGTCAATAAGAAGGTCCCAGGGATACAGTAAACCTTAAGTGAGACATCGTAATCTAAAACTAGTGTCACAGGAATGGTTCAAAACATAGACAGTAGGAAGAGACAGTCTTCTTGTACTTAAGTCGGCATTGTGCCTTTTGTATTTAATTCCGATGCAATATCTGTGTTTCATCGTCAATAAGAAGGTCCAAGGGATACAGTACACCTAAAGTTAAGCATCGGAATCTATAACTAGTGTCACAGGAATGGTTCAAATCATAGACAGTAAGAAGAGTCAGTCTTCTTGTACTTGAGTCGGCATTGTGCCTTTTGTATTTAATTCCGATGCAATTACTGTGTTAACTTCGTCAATAAGAGGGTCAGAGGGATACAGTAAACCTGAAGTGAGGCATCAGAATCTATAACTAGTGTCACAGGAATGGTTCAAAACATAGACAGTAAGAAGAGTCAGTCTACTTGTACTTAATTCGGCATTGTGCCTTTTCTATTTAATTCCGATGCAATTTCTATGTTTCATCGTCAATAAGAAGGTCAGAGGGATACAGTTAAACTGAAGTGAGGCATCAGATACTATAACGAGTGTCACAGGAATGGTTCAAAACATTGACAGTAAGAAGAGTCAGCCTACTTGTACTTAAGTCGGCATTGTGCCTTTTGTATTTAATAACGCTGCAATATCTGTGTTTCATCGTCAATAAGAAGGTCCAAGGGATACAGTAAACCTGAAGTGAGGCATCGGAATCTATAACTAGTGTCACAGGAATAGTTCAAAACATGGACAGTAGGAAGAGACAGTCTTCTTGCACTTAAGTCGGCATTGTGCCATTTGTATTTAATTCCGAAGCAATTTCTGTGTTTCATCGTCAATAAGAACGTCAGAGGGATACAGTTAAACTGAAGTGAGGCATCAGAATCTATAACGAGTGTCACAGGAATGGTTCAAAACATAGACAGTAAGAAGAGTCAGTCTACTTGTACTTAAGTCGGCATTGTGCCTTTTGTATTTAATCCCGATGCAATATCTGTGTTTCATCGTCAATAAGAAGGTCCAAGGGATACAGTACACCTAAAGTTAAGCATCGGAATCTATAACTAGTGTCACAGGAATGGTTCAAATCATAGACAGTAAGAAGAGTCAGTCTTCTTGTACTTGAGTCGGCATTGTGCCTTTTGTATTTAATTCCGATGCAATTACTGTGTTAACTTCGTCAATAAGAGGGTCAGAGGGATACAGTAAACCTGAAGTGAGGCATCAGAATCTATAACTAGTGTCACAGGAATGGTTCAAAACATAGACAGTAAGAAGAGTCAGTCTACTTGTACTTAATTCGGCATTGTGCCTTTTCTATTTAATTCCGATGCAATTTCTATGTTTCATCGTCAATAAGAAGGTCAGAGGGATACAGTAAACATGAAGTGAAGCATCGGAATCTATAACTAGTGTCACAGGAATGGTTCGAAACATAGACAGTAGGAAGAGTCAGTCTTCTTGTACTTAAATCGGCATTGTGCCTTTTGTATTTAATTAGGATGCAATTTCTGTGTTTCATCGTCAATAAGAAGGTCAGAGGGATACAGTTAAACTGAAGTGAGGCATCAGATACTATAACGAGTGTCACAGGAATGGTTCAAAACATTGACAGTAAGAAGAGTCAGCCTACTTGTACTTAAGTCGGCATTGTGCCTTTTGTATTTAATAACGCTGCAATATCTGTGTTTCATCGTCAATAAGAATGTCCAAGGGATACAGTACAACTGAAGTTAAGCATCGGAATCTATAACTAGTGTCACAGGAGTGGTTCAAATCATAGACAGTAAGAAGCGTCAGTCTTCTTGTACTTAAGTCGGCATTGTGCTTTTTCTATTTAGTTCCGATGCAATTTCTGGGTTTCATCATCAAGAAGAGGGTCAGAGGGATACAGTAAACCTGAAGTGAAGTATCGGAATGTATAACTAGTCTCACAGGAATGGTTCAAAACATAGACAGTAGGAAGAGTCTTTCTTCTTGTACTTGAGTGGGCATTGTGCCTTTTGTATTTAATTCCGATGCAATTACTGTGCTTCATCGTCAATAAGATTGACAGAGGGATACAGTAAACCTGAAGTGAGGCATTAGAATTTATAACTAGTGTCACAGGAATGGTTCAAAACATAGACAGTAAGAAGAGTCAGTCTACATGTACTTAATTCGGCATTGTGCCTTTTCTATTTAATTCCGATGCAATTTCTATGTTTCATCGTCAATGAGAAGGTCAGAGGGATACAGTAAACCTGAAGTGAAGCATCGGAATCCATAACAAGTGTCACAGGAATGGTTCGAAACATAGACAGTAGGAAGAGTCAGTCTTCTTGTACTCATATCGGCATTGTGCCTTTTGTATTTAATTAGGATGCAACTTCTGTCTTTAATCGTCAATAAGAAGGTCCGAGTGATACAGTAAACCTGAAGTGAGGCATCGGAATCTATAACTAGTGTCACAGGAATGGTTCAAACCATAGACAGTATGAAGAGTGAGTTTTCTTGTACTTAAGTCGGCATTGTGCCTTTTCTGTTTAATTCCGATGCAATTTCTGTCTTTCATCGTCAATAAGAAGGTCCAAGGGATACAGTAAACCTAAAGTGAAGCATCGGAATCTAATACCGGTCTCACAGGAAAGGTTCAAAGCATAGTGAGCAAGAAGAGCCAGTCATCTTGTATTTCAGTCGGCATTGTGCCATTTGTATTTAATTCCGATGCAATTTCAGTGTTTCGTCATCAATAAGAAGGTCCAAGGGATACAGTAAACCTGAAGTGAAGCATCGGAATCTAAAACCGGTCTCACAGGAAAGGTTAAAAGCATAGTGAGTAAGAAGAGGCAGACATCTTGTATTTGAGTCGGCATTGTGCCTTTTGTATTTAATTCCGATGCAATTTCTGTGTTTCATCGTCAATAAGAAGGTCCAAGGGATACAGTACACCTGAAGTGAAGCATCGGAATCTATAACAAGTGTCACAGGAATGGTTCAAATCATAGACAGTAAGAAGAGTCAGTCTTCTTGTAGTTAAGTCGGCATTGTGCCTTTTCTGTTTAATTCCGATGCAATTTCTGGGTTTCATCATCAAGAAGAAGGTCAGAGGGATACAGTAAACCTGAAGTGAAGCATCGGAATGTATAACTAGTCTCACAGGAATGGTTCAAAACATAGACAGTAGGAAGTGTCAGTCTTCTTGTACTTGAGTCGGCATTGTGCCTTTAGTATTTAATTCCGATGCAATTTCTGTGTTTCATCGTCAATAAGGAGGTCAGAGGGATACAGTAAACCTGAAGTGAAGCATCGGAATCTATAAC
The DNA here is from genome assembly GCF_023864345.2 of Schistocerca serialis cubense. Lineage (NCBI taxonomy): Eukaryota > Metazoa > Arthropoda > Insecta > Orthoptera > Acrididae > Schistocerca > Schistocerca serialis. The sequence goes on from NW_026047583.1 coordinate 53,633,243, forward strand.
TAGCGTCACAGGAATGGTTCAAAACATTGACGGTAGGAAGAGTCAGTCTTCTTGTACTTAAGTCGAGATTGTGCCTTTTCTATTTAATTCCGATGCAATTTCTCTGTTTCATCGTCAATAGGAATGTCCAAGGGATACAGTACAACTGAAGTTAAGCATCGGAATCTATAACTAGTGTCACAGGAGTGGTTCAAATCATAGACAGTAAGAAGAGTCAGTCTTCTTGTACTTAAGTCGGCATTGTGCCTTTTCTATTTAGTTCCGATGCAATTTCTGGGTTTCATCATCAAGAAGAGGGTCAGAGGGATACAGTAAACCTGAGGTGAAGCATCGGAATGTATAACTAGTCTCACAGGAATGGTTCAAAACATAGACAGTAGGAAGAGTCAGTCTTCTTGTACTTGAGTCGGCATTGTGCCTTTTGTATTTAATTCCGATGCAATTACTGCGCTTCATCGTCAATAACAGGGACAGAGTGATACAGTAAACCTGAAGTGAGGCATTAGAATCTATAACTAGTGTCACAGGAATGGTTCAAAACATAGACAGTAAGAAGAGTCAGTCTACTTGTACTTAATTCGGCATTGTGCCTTTTCTATTTAATTCCGATGCAATTTCTATGTTTCATCGTCAATAAGAAGGTCAGAGGGATACAGTAAACCTGAAGTGAAGCATCGGAATCTATAACTAGTGTCACAGGAATGGTTCAAACCATAGACAGTAAGAAGAGTGAGTTTTCTTGTACTTAAGTCGGCATTGTGCCTTTTCTGTTTAATTCCGATACAATTTCTGTCTTTCATCGTCAATAAGAAGGTCCAAGGGATACAGTAAACCTAAAGTGAAGCATCGGAATCTAATACCGGTCTCACTGGAAAGGTTCAAAGCATAGTGAGCAGGAAGAGCCAGTCATCTTGTATTTCAGTCGGCATTGTGCCTTTTCTATTTAATTCCGATGCAATTTCAGTGTTTCGTCATCAATAAGAAGGTCCAAGGGATACAGTAAACCTGAAGTGAAGCATCGGAATCTAAAACCGGTCTCACAGGAAAGGTTAAAAGCATAGTGAGTAAGAAGAGGCAGACATCTTGTATTTGAGTCGGCATTGTGCCTTTTGTATTTAATTCCGATGCAATTTCTGTGTTTCATCGTCAATAAGAAGGTCCAAGGGATACAGTACACCTGAAGTGAAGCATCGGAATCTATAACAAGTGTCACAGGAATGGTTCAAATCATATACAGTAAGAGGAGTCAGTCTTCTTGTACTTAAGTCGGCATTGTGCCTTTTCTGTTGAATTCCGATGCAATTTCTGGGTTTCATCATCAAGAAGAAGGTCAGAGGGATACAGTAAACCTGAAGTGAAGCATCGGAATGTATAACTAGTCTCACAGGAATGGTTCAAAACATAGACAGTAGGAAGTGTCAGTCTTCTTGTACTTGAGTCGGCATTGTGCCTTTTGTATTTAATTCCGATGCAAATTTCTGTGTTTCATCGTCAATAAGGAGGTCAGAGGGATACAGTAAACCTGAAGTGAAGCGTCGGAATCTATAACTAGCGTCACAGGAATGGTTCAAAACGTTGACAGTAGGAAGAGTCAGTCTTCTTGTACTTAAGTCGAGATTGTGCCTTTTCTATTTAATTCCGATGCAATTTCTCTGCTTCATCGTCAATAGGAAAGTCAGAGGGATACAGTAAACCTGAAGTGAAGCATCGGAATCTATAACAAGTGTCACAGGAATGGTTCAAAACATAGTCAGTAAGAAGAGTCAGTCTTCTTGTACTTAAGTCGGCATGGTGTCTTTTGGGATTAATTCCGATGCAATTTCTGTGTTTCATCGTCAATAAGAAGGTCCCAGGGATACAGTAAACCTTAAGTGAGACATCGTAATCTAAAACTAGTGTCACAGGAATGGTTCAAAACATAGACAGTAGGAAGAGACAGTCTTCTTGTACTTAAGTCGGCATTGTGCCTTTTGTATTTAATTCCGATGCATTTTCTGTGTTTCATCGTCAATAAGAAGGTCAGAGGGATACAGTTAAACTGAAGTGAGGCATCAGATACTATAACGAGTGTCACAGGAATGGTTCAAAACATAGACAGTAAGAAGAGTCAGTCTACTTGTACTTAAGTCGGCATTGTGCCTTTTGTATTTAATCCCGATGCAATATCTGTGTTTCATCGTCAATAAGAAGGTCCAAGGGATACAGTACACCTGAAGTTAAGCATCGGAATCTATAACTAGTGTCACAGGAATGGTTCAAAACATAGGCAGTAAGAAGAGTCAGTCTACTTGTACTTAATTCGGCATTGTGCCTTTTCTATTTGATTCCGATGCAATTTCTATGTCTCATCGTCAATAAGAAGGTCAGAGGGATACTGTACACCTGAAGTTAAGCATCGGAATCTATAACTAGTGTCACAGAAACGGTTCAAACCATAGACAGTAAGAAGAGTGAGTTTTCTTGTACTTAAGTCTGCATTGTGCCTTTTCTGTTTAATTCCGATGCAATTTCTGTCTTTCGTCGTCAATAAGAAGGTCCAAGGAAAACAGTAAACCTTAAGTGAGGCATCGGAATCTATACCTAGTGTCACAGGAATGGTTCAAAGCATAGACAGTAGGAAGAGACAGTCTTCTTGTACTTAAGTCGGCATTGTGCCTTTTGTATTTAATTCCGATGCAATTTCTGTGTTTCATCGTCAATAAGAAGGTCAGAGGGATACATTCAAACTAAAGTGAGGCATCAGATACTATAACGAGTGTCACAGGAATAGTTCAAAACATAGACAGTAAGAAGAGTCAGTCTACTTGTACTTAAGTCGGCATTATGCCATTAGTATTTAATCCCGATGCAAAATCTGTGTTTTATCGTCAATAAGAAGGTCCAAGGGATACAGTACAACTGAAATTAAGCATCGGAATCTATAACTAGTGTCACAGGAATGGTTCAAATCATAGACAGTAAGAAGAGTCAGTCTTCTTGTTCTTAAGTCGGCATTGTGCCTTTTCTATTTAGTTCCGATGCAATTTCTGGGTTTCATCATCAAGAAGAGGGTCAGAGGGATACAGTAAACCTAGAGTGAAGCATCGGAATGTATAACTGGTCTCACAGGAATGGTTCAAAACCTAGACAGTAGGAAGAGTCAGTCATCTTGTACTTGAGTCGGCATTGTGCATTTTGTATTTAATTCCGATGCAATTACTGTGCTTCATCGTCAATAAGAGGGACAGAGGGATACAGTAAACCTGAAGTGAGGCATCAGAATCTATAACTAGTGTCACAGGAATGGTTCAAAACATAGACAGTAAGAAGAGTCAGTCTACTTGTACTTAATTCGGCATTGTGCCTTTTCTATTTAATTCCGATGCAATTTCTATGTTTCATCGTCAATAAGAAGGTCAGAGGGATACAATAAACATGAAGTGAAGCATCGGAATCTATAACTAGTGTCACAGGAATCGTTCGAAACATAGACAGTAAGAAGAGTCACTCTTCTTGTTCTTAAGTCGGCATTGTGCCATTTGTATTTAATCCCGATGCAATATCTGTGTTTCATCGTCAATAAGAAGGTCCAAGGGATACAGTACAACTGAAACTAAGCATCAGAATCTATAACTAGTGTCACAGGAATGGTTCAAATCATAGACAGTAAGAAGAGTCAGTCTACTTGTACTTGAGTCGGCATTGTGCATTTTGTATTTAATTCCGATGCAATTACTGTGCTTCATCGTCAATAAGAGGGACAGAGGGATACAGTAAACCTGAAGTGAGGCATCAGAATCTATAACTAGTGTCACAGGAGTGGTTCAAAACATAGACAGTAAGAAGAGTCAGTCTACCTGTACTTAATTCGGCATTGTGCCTTTTCTGTTTAATTCCGATGCAATTTCTATGTTTCATCGTCAAGAAGAAGGTCAGAGGGATACAGTAAACCTGATGTGAAGCATCGGAATCTATAACTAGTGTCACAAGAATCGTTCGAAACATAGACAGTAGGAAGAGTCAGTCTTCTTGTACTTAAATCGGCATTGTGCCTTTTGTATTTAATTAGGATGCAACTTCTGTCTTTCATCGTCAATAAGAAGGTCCGAAGGATACAGTAAACCTGAAGTGAGGCATCGGAATCTATAACTAGTGTCACAGGAATGGTTCAAACCATAGACAGTAACAAGAGTGAGTTTTCTTGTACTTAAGTCGGCATTGTGCCTTTTCTGTTTAATTCCGATGCAATTTCTGTCTTTCATCGTCAATAAGAAGGTCCATGGAATACAGTAAACCGGACGTGAGGCATCGGAATCTATAACTAGTGTCACAGGAATGGTTCAAACCTTAGACAGTAAGGAGAGTCAGTCTACTTGTACTTAAGTCTGCATTGTGCCTTTTGTATTTAATCCCGATGCAATATCTGTGTTTCATCGTCAATAAAAAGGTCCAAGGGATACAGTAAACCTGAAGTGAAGCATCGGAATCTATAACTAGTGTCACAGGAATGGTTCAAAACATTAACAGTAGGAAGAGTCCGTCTTCTTGTACTTAAGTCGGCTTTGTGCCTTTACTATTTAATTCCGATGCAATTTCTCTGTTTCATCGTCAATAAGAGAGTCAGAGGGATACAGTAAACCTGAAGTGAAGCATCGGAATCTATAACAAGTGTCACAGGATTGGTTCAAGACATAGTAAGTATGAAGAGTCAGTCTTCTTGTACTTAAGTCGGCATGGTGCCTTTTGTATTTAATTCCGATGCAATGTCTGTGTTTCATCGTCAAAAAGAAGGTCCAAGGGATACAGTAAACATACAGTGAAGCATCGGAATCTAAAACAGGTCTCACAGCAAATGTTCAAAACATAATAAGTAAGAAGAGTCAGTCTTCTTGAACTTAAGTCGGCAATGTGCCTCTTCTATTTAATTCCGACGCAATTTCTGTGTTTCGTCATCAATAAGAAGGTCCAAGCGATACAGTAAACCTGAAGTGAAGCATGGGAATCTAAAACCGGTCTCACTGGAAAGGTTCAAAACATAGAGAGTAAGAAGAGCCAGTCTTCTTGTACTTAAGTCAGCATTGTGCCTTTTGTATTTAATTCCGATGCAATTTCTGTGTTTTATCGTCAATAAGAAGGTTAGAGGGCTACAGTAAACTTGAGGTGAAGCATCGGAATCTATATCTAGAGTCACAGGAATGGTTCAAAACATTGACAGTAGGAAGAGTCAGTTTTCTTGTACATAAGTCGGCATTGTGCCTTTTGTATTTAATTCCGATGCAATTTCTAAGTTTCATCGTCAATAAGAAAGTCAGTGGGATACAGTGTACCTGAAGTGAAGCATCGGATCTATAACTAGTGACACAGGAATGGTTAAAAACATTGACAGTAAGAAGAGTCAGTCTTCCTGCACTTAAGCCGGCATTGTGATTTTTGTATTTAATTCCGATGCAATTTCTGTGTTTCATCGTCAATAAGAAGGTCCGAGGGATACAGCACACCTGAAGTGAAGAATCGGTATCTATAACTAGTGTCACAGGAATGGTTCAAATCATAGACAGTAAAAAGAGTCAGTCTTCTTGTACTTATGTCGGCATTGTGCCTTTTCTATTTATTTCCGATGCAATTTCTGTGTTTCATCGTCAATAAGAAGGTTAGAGGGATACAGTATACATGAAGTGAATCATCGGAATCTATAATTAGTGTCACAGGAATGGTTCTAAACATAGACATAGGAAGAGTCAATCTTCTTGTACTTAAGTCGGCATTGTGCCTTTTGTATTTAATTCCGATGCAATTGCTGTGTTTCGTCGTCGATAAGAAGGACCAAGGGATACAGTAAACCTAAAGTGAAGCATCGGAACCTAAAACTAGTGTCACAGGAGTGGTTCAAAGCATAGTCAGTAAGAAGAGTCAGTCTTCTTGTACTGAAGTCGGCATTGTGCCTTTTCTATTTAATTCCGATGCAATTTCTGTGTTTTATCGTCAATACGAAGGTCAGAGGTATACAGTAAACCTGAAGTGAAGCATCGGGATCTATAACTAGTGTCACAGGGATGGTTCAAAACATAGACAGTAGGAAGAGTCAGCCTTCTTGTACTTGAGTCGGCATTGTGATCTTTGTATTTAATTCCGATGCAATTTCTGTGTTTCATCGTCAATAAGAGGGTCAGAGGCATACAGTGAACCTGAAGTAAGGCATCAGAATCTGTAACTAGTGTCACAGGAATGATTCAAACATAGACAGTAGGAAGAGTCAGTCATCATGTACTGAAGTCGGCATTGTGCCTTTTGTATTTAATTCCGATGCTACTTCTGTGTTTCATCTTCAATAAGAAGGTCCAAGGGATACAGTAAACCTGAAGTGAGGCTTCGGAATCTATAACTAGTGTCACATTAATGGTTCAAAACATAGACAATAAGATGAGTCAGTCTTCTTGTACTTAAGTCAGCATTGTGCCTTTTCTATTTAATTCCGATGCAATTTCTGTGTTTTATCGTCAATAAGAAGGTCAGAGGGATATAGTAAACTTGAAGTGAAGCATCGGATTCTATAACTTGTGTCACAGGGATAGTTCAAAACGTAGACAGTAGGAAGAGCCAGTCTTCTTGTACTTAAGTCGGTATTGTGATTTTTGTATTTATTTCCGATGCAATTTCTGTGTTTCATCGTCAATTAGAGGGTCAGAGAGATACAGTAAACCTGAAGTGAGGCATCAGAATCTATAACTAGTGTCACTGGAATGGTTCAAAACATAGACAATAAGAGGAGGCAGTATAATTGTACTTAAGTCGGCATTGTGCATTTTGTATTTAATTCCGATGCAATTTCTGTGTTTCATCGTCAATAAGATGGTCCAAGGGATACAGCTCACCTGAAGTGAAGAATCGGAAACTATTACTACTGTCACAGGAATGGTTCAAAACATAGACAGTAAGATGAGTCAGTCTTCTTGTACATAAGTCAGCATTGTGCCTCTTCTATTTAATTCCGATGCAATTTCTGTGTTTTATCGTCAATACGAAGGTCAGAGGGATACAGTAAACTTGAAGTGAAGCATCGGAATCTATAACTAGTGTCACAGGAATGGTTCAAAACAATGACAGAAGGAAGTGCCAGCCTTCTTGTACTTAAGTCGGCATTGTGCCTTTTGTATTTAATTCCGATGCAATTTCTAAGTTTCATCGTCAATAAGAAGATCAGTGGGATACAATAAACCTGAAGTGAAGCATCGGAATCTATAACTAGTGTCATAGGAATGGTTAAAACACTGACAGTAAGTAGAGTCAGTCTTCTTGTACTTAAGTCGGCATTGTGCCTTTTCTATTTAATTCCGATGCAATTTCTGTGTTTCATCGTCAATAAGAAGGTCCAAGTGGTACAGTAAACCCAAAGTGAAGCATCGGAATCTATAACTAGTGTCACAGGGATGGTTCAAAACGTAGACAGTAGGAAGAGCCAGTCTTCTTGTACTTAAGTCGGTATTGTGATTTTTGTATTTATTTCCGATGCAATTTCTGTGTTTCATCGTCAATAAGAAGGTCAGAGGGATATAGTAAACTTGAAGTGAAGCATCGGAATCTATAACTTGTGTCACAGGGAAAGTTCAAAACGTAGACAGTAGGAAGAGCCAGTCTTCTTGTACTTAAGTCGGTATTGTGATTTTTGTATTTATTTCCGATGCAATTTCTGTGTTTCATCGTCAATTAGAGGGTCAGAGAGATACAGTAAACCTGAAGTGAGGCATCAGAATCTATAACTAGTGTCACTGGAATGGTTCAAAACATAGACAATAAGAAGAAGCAGTATAATTGTACTTAAGTCGGCATTGTGCATTTTGTATTTAATTCCGATGCAATTTCTGTGTTTCATCGTCAATAAGATGGTCCAAGGGATACAGCACACCTGAAGTGAAGAATCGGAAACTATTACTACTGTCACAGGAATGGTTCAAAACATAGACAGTAAGATGAGTCAGTCTTCTTGTACATAAGTAAGCATTGTGCCTTTTCTATTTAATTCCGATGCAATTTCTGTGTTTTATCGTCAATACGAAGGTCAGAGGGATACAGTAAACTTGAAGTGAAGCATCGGAATTTATAACTAGTGTCACAGGAATGGTTCAAAACATTGACAGTAGGAAGAGCCAGCCTTCTTGTACTTAAGTCGGCATTGTGCCTTTTGTATTTAATTCCGATGCAATTTCTAAGTTTCATCGTCAATAAGAAGATCGGTGGGATACAATAAACCTGAAGTGAAGCATCGGAATCTATAACTAGTGTCACAGGAATGGTTAAAAACACTGACAGTAAGTAGAGTCAGTCTTCTTGTACTTAAGTCGGCATTGTGCCTTTTCTATTTAATTCCGATGCAATTTCTGTGTTTCATCGTCAATAAGAAGGACCAAGTGATACAGTAAACCTAAAGTGAAGCATCGGAATCTATAACTAGTGTCACAGGGATGGTTCAAAACGTAGACAGTAGGAAGAGCCAGTCTTCTTGTACTTAAGTCGGTATTGTGATTTTTGTATTTATTTCCGATGCAATTTCTGTGTTTCATCGTCAATTAGAGGGTCAGAGAGATACAGTAAAACTGAAGTGATGCATCAGAATCTATAACTAGTGTCACGGGAATGGTTCAAAACATAGACAATAAGAAGAGGCAGTATAATTGTACTTAAGTCGGCATTGTGCATTTTGTATTTAATTCCGATGCAATTTCTGTGTTTCATCGTCAATAAGAAGGTCCAAGGGATACAGCACACCTGAAGTGAAGAATCGGAAACTATTACAACTGTCACAGGAATGGTTCAAAACATAGACAGTAAGATGAGTCAGACTTCTTGTACATATGTCTGCATTGTGCCTTTTTAATTAATTTCCGTTGCAATTTCTGTGTTTTATCGTCAATAAGAAGGTCAGAGGGATACAATAAAACCTGAAGTGAAGCATCGGAATCTACAACTAGTGTCACAGGGATGGTTCAAAACGTAGACAGTAGGAAGAGTCAGTCATCTTGTACTTAAGTCGGCATTGTGCCTTTTGTATTTAATTCCGATGCAATTTCTGTGTTTCGTCGTCAATAAGAACGACCAAGGGATACAGTAAACCTCAAGTGAAGCATCAGAATCTAAAACCAGTCTCACAGGAAAGGTTCAAATCATAGAAAGTAAGAAGAGCCGTTCATCTTGTATTTGCGTCGGCATTGTGCCTTTTGTATTTAATTCCGATGCAAATTCTAAGTTTCATCGTCAAAAAGAAGGTCAGAGGGATACAGTAAACCTAAAGTGGAGCATCGGAATCTATAACTAGTGTCACAGGAATGGTTAAAAACATAGACATTAAGAAGAGTCAGTCTTCTTGTACTTAAGTCGGCATTGTGCCTTTTGTATTTAATTCCGCTGCATTCTCTGTGTTTCATCGTCAATAAGAAGGTCCAAGGGAGACAGTAAACCTATAGTGAAGCATCGGAACCTAAAACTAGTGTCACAGGAGTTTTTCAAAACATAGTCAGTAAGAAGAGTCAGTCTTCTTGTACTGAAGTCGGCATTGTGCCTTTTCTATTTAATTCCGATGCGATTTCTGTGTTTTATCGTCAATACGAAGGTCAGAGGGATACAGTAAACCTGAAGTGAAGCATCGGGATCTATAACTAGTGTCACAGGGATGGTTCAAAACATAGACAGTAGGAAGAGTCAGTCTTCTTGTACTTGAGTCGGCATTGTGATCTTTGTATTTAATTCCGATGCAATTTCTGTGTTTCATCGTCAATAAGAAGGTCCAAGGGATACAGTACACCTGAAGTGAAGCATCGGAATCAATTACTAGTGTCACAGGGATGGTTCAAAACATAGACAGTAGGAAGAGTCAGTCTTCTTGTACTTGAGACGGCATTGTGATCTTTGTATTTAATTCCGATGCAATTTCTGTGTTTCATCGTCAATAAGAGGGTCGGAGGCATAGAGTGAACCTGAAGTAAGGCATCAGAATCCGTAACTAGTGTCACAGGAATGAATCATACATAGACAGTAGAAAGAGTCAGTCATCATGTACTTAAGTCTGCATTGTGCCTTTTGTATTTAATTCCGATGCTACTTCTGTGTTTCATCTTCAATAAGAAGGTCCAAGGGATACAGTAAACCTGAAGTGAGGCTTCGGAATCTATAACTAGTGTCACAGGAATGGTTCAAAACATAGACAATAAGAAGAGTCAGTCTTCTTGTACTTAAGTCAGCATTGTGCCTTTTCTATTTAATTCCGATGCTATTTCTGTGTTTTATCGTCAATAAGAAGGTCAGAGGGATATAGTAAACTTGAAGTGAAGCATTGGAATCTATAACTAGTGTCACAGGGATGGTTCAAAACGTAGACAGTAGGAAGAGACAGTCTTCTTGTACTTAAGTCGGTATTGTGCCTTTTGTATTTAATTCCGATGCAATTTCTGTGCTTCATCGTCAATAAGAAGGTCAGAGGGATACAGTAAAACTGAAGTGAAGCATCAGAATCTATAAGTAGTGTCACAGGAATGTTTCAAAACTTAGACAGTGAGAATAATCAGTCTACTTGTACTTAAGTCGGCATTGTGTCTTTTGTATTTAATCCCGATGCAACTTCTGTGTTTCATCGTCAATAAGAAGGTCCAAGGGATACAGTACACCTGAAGTGAAGCATCGGAATCAATTACTAGTGTCACGGGAATGGTTCAAATCATAGACAGCAAGATGAATCAGTATTCTTGTATTTAAGTCGGCATTGTGCCCTTTCTATTTAATTCCGATGCAATTTCTCTGTTTCATCGTCAATAAGAAAGTCAGAGGGGTACAGTAAACCTGAAGTGAAGCTTCGGAATCTATAACAAGTGTCACAGGAATGGTTCAAAAAATAGACAGTAGGAAGAGTCAGTCTTCTTGCACTTAAGTCTTCAATGTGCTTTTTGTATTTATTTCCGATGCAATTTCTGTGTTTCATCGTCAATGAGAAGGTCCAAGGAATGTAGTAAACCTGAAGTGAGGCATCGGAATCTATAACAAGTGTCACAGGAATGGTTGAAAACTTAGACAGTAGGAAGAGTCAGTCTTCTAGTACTTAAGTCGGCATTGTGCCTTTTCTATTTAATTCCGATGCAATTTCTCTGTTTCATCGTCAATAAGAAAGTCTGAGGGATACAGTAAACCTGAAGTGAAGTATCGTAATCTATAACAAGTGTCACAGGAATGGTTCAAAAAATAGACAGTAGGAAGAGTCAGTCTTCTTGTACTTAAGTCGGCATTGTGCCTTTTGTATTTAATTCCGATGCAATTTCTGTGTTTCGTCGTCAATAAGAAGGTCCAAGGGATACAGTAAACCTCAAGTGAAGCATCGGAATCTAAAACCAGTCTCACAGGAAAGGTTCAAATCATAGAGAGTAAGAAGAGCCGTTCATCTTGTATTTGCGTCGGCATTGTGCCTTTTGTATTTAATTCCGATGCAATTTCTAAGTTTCATCGTCAAAAAGAATATCAGAGGGATACAGTAAACCTAAAGTGGAGCATCGGAATCTATAACTAGTGTCACAGGAATGGTTAAAAGCATAGACAGTAAGAAGAGTCAGTCTTCTTGTACTTAAGTCGGCATTGTGCCTTTTGTATTCAATTCCGCTGCATTTTCTGTGTTTCATCGTCAATAAGAAGGTCCAAGGGATACAGTAAACCTAAAGTGAAGCATCGGAACCTAAAACTAGTGTCACAGGAATGGTTCAAAACATAGTCAGTAAGAAGAGTCAGTCTTCTTGTACTGAAGTCGGCATTGTGCCTTTTCTATTTAATTCCGATGCAATTTCTGTGTTTTATCGTCAATACGAAGGTCAGAGGGATACAGTAAACCTCAAGTGAAGCATCGGGATCTATAACTAGTGTCACAGGGATGGTTCAAAACATAGACAGTAGCAAGAGTCAGTCTTCATGTACTTGAGTCGGCATTGTGCCTTTTGTATTTAATTCCGATGCAATTTCTGTTTCTCATCGTCAATAAGAAGGTCCAAGGGATACAGCACACCTGAAGTGAAGAATCGGAATCTATAACTAGTGTCACAGGAATGGTTCAAAACATAGTCAGTAAGAAGAGTCAGTCTTCTTGTACTGAAGTCGGCATTGTGCCTTTTCTGTTTAATTCCGATGCAATTTCTGTGTTTTATCGTCAATAAGAAAGTCAGAGGGATACAGTAAACCTGAAGTGAAGCATCAGAATCTTTAACTAGTGTCACAGGAATGGTTTAAAGCATAGACAGTTAGAAGAGTCAGTCTACTTGTACTTAAGTCGGTGTTGTGCCTTTTGTATTTAATTCCGATGCAATTTCTGTCTTTCATCGCCAATAAGAAGGTCCAAGGGATACAGTAAACCTGAAGTGTGGCATCGGAATCTATAACTAGTGTCACAGGAATGGTTCAAAACATAGACAGTAGGAAGAGACAGTCTTCTTGTACTTAAGTCGGCATTGTGCCTTTTGTATTTAATTCCGATGCAATATCTGTGTCTCATCGTCAATAAGAAGGTCCAAGGGATACAGCACACCTGAAGTGAAGAATCGGAATCTATAACTAGTGTCACAGGAATGGTTCAAATCATAGACAGTAAGAAGAGTCAGTCTTCTTGTACTTATGTCGGCATTGTGCCTTTTCTATTTAATTCCGATGCAATTTCTGTGTTTCATCGTCAATAAGAAGGTCCAAGGGATACAGTACACCTGAAGTGAAGCATCGGAATCTATAACTAGTGTCACGGGAATGGTTCAAATCATAGACAGTAAGATGAGTCAGTATTCTTGTACCTAAGTCGGCATTGTGCCCTTTCTATTTAATTCCGATGCAATTTCTCTGTTTCATCGTCAATAAGAAAGTCAGAGGGATACAGTAAACCTGAAGTGAAGCATCGGAATCTATAACAAGTGTCACAGGAATGGGTCAAAAAATAGACAGTAGGAAGGGTCAGTCTTCTTGTACTTAGGTCGGCAATGTGCTTTTTGTATTTGATTCCGATGCAATTTCTGTGTTTCATCGTCAATAAGAAGGTCCAAGGGATATAGTAAACCTGAGGTGACGCATCGGAATCTATAACAAGTGTTACAGGAATGGTTCAAAACTAAGACAGTAGGAAGGGTCAGTCTTCTAGTACTTAAGTCCTCATTGTGCCTTTTCTATTTAATTCCGATGCAATTTCTCTGTTTCGTCGTCAATAAGGAAGTCAGAGGGATACAGTAAACCTGAAGTGAAGTATCGTAATCTATAACAAGTGTCACAGGAATGGTTCAAAAAATAGACAGTAGGAAGAGTCAGTCATCATGTAATTAAGTCGGCATTGTGCCTTTTGTATTTAATTCCGATGCTACGTCTGTGTTTCATCTTCAATAAGAAGGTCCAAGGGATACTGTAAACCTGAAGTGAGGCTTCGGAATCTATAACTAGTGTCACAGGAATGGTTCAAAACATAGACAATAAGAAGAGTCAGTCTTCTTGTACTTAAGTCAGCATTGTGAATTTTCTATTTAATTCCGATGCAATTTCTGTGTTTTATCGTCAATAAGAAGGTCACAGGGATATAGTAAACTTAAAGTGAAGCATCGGAATCTATAACTAGTGTCACAGGGATGGTTCAAAACGTAGACAGTAGGAAGAGCCAGTCTTCTTGTACTTAAGTCGGTATTGTGATTTTTGTATTTATTTCCGATGCAATTTCTGTGTTTCATCGTCAATTAGAGGGTCAGAGAGATACAGTAAACCTGAAGTGAGGCATCAGAATCTATAACTAGTGTCACTGGAATGGTTCAAAACATAGACAATAAGAAGAGGCAGTATAATTGTACTTAAGTCGGCATTGTGCATTTTGTATTTAATTCCGATGCAATGTCTGTGTTTCATCGTCAATAAGAAGGTCCAAGGGATACAGCACACCTGAAGTGAAGAATTGGAAACTATTACTACTGTCACAGGAATGGTTCAAAACATAGACAGTAAGATGAGTCAGTCTTCTTGTACATAAGTCTGCATTGTGCCTTTTCTATTCACTTCCGTTGTAATTTCTGTGTTTTATCGTCAATAAGAAGGTCAGAGGGATACAATAAACCTGAAGTGAAGCATCGGAATCTATAACTAGTGTCACAGGGATGGTTCAAAACGTAGACAGTAGGAAGAGTCAGTCTTCTTGTACTTAAGTCAGCATTGTGCATTTTGTATTTAATTCCGATGCAATTTCTGTGTTCGTCGTCAATAAGAGGGTCAGAGATATACAGTAAACCTGAAGTGAGGCATCAGAATCTATAACTAGTGTCACAGGAATGGTTCAAAGCATAGACAGTAAGAAGAGTCAGTCTACTTGTACTTAAGTCGGCATTGTGCCTTTTGTATTTAATTCCGATGCAACCTCTGTGTTTCAACGTCAATAAAAAGGTCCAAGGGATATAGTAAACCTGAAGTGAGGCATCGGAATCAATAACTAGTGTCACAGGAATGGTTCAAAACATAGACAGTAATAAGAGTCAGTTTTCTTGTACTTAAGTCGGCATTGTGCCTTTTCTGTTTAATTCCGATGCAATATCTGTCTTTCATCGCCAATAGGAAGGTCCCAGGGATACAGTAAACCTGAAGTGTGGCATTGGAATCTATAACTAGTGTCACAGGAATGGTTCAAATCATAGACAGTAGGAAGAGACAGTCTTCTTGTACTTAAGTCGGCATTGTGCCTTTTGTATTTAATTCCGATGCAATTTCTGTGTTTCATCGTCAGTAAGAAGGTCAGAGGGATACAGTAAAACTGAAGTGAAGCATCAGAATCTATAAGTAGTGTCACAGGAATGTTTCAAAACTTAGACAGTAAGAATAATCAGTCTACTTGTACTTAAGTCGGCATTGTGTCTTTTGTATTTAATCCCGATGCAATTTCTGTGTTTCATCGTCAATAAGAAGGTCCAAGGGATACAGTACACCTGAAGTGAATCATCGGAATCAATTACTAGTGTCACGGGAATGGTTCAAATCATAGACAGCAAGATGAATCAGTATTCTTGTACTTAAGTCGGCATTGTGTTCTTTCTATTTAATTCCGATGCAATTTCTCTGTTTCATCGTCAATAAGAAAGTCAGAGGGATACAGCAAACCTGAAGTGAAGCATCGGGATCTATAACTAGTGTCACAGGGATGGTTCAAAACATAGACAGTAGCAAGACTCAGTCTTCATGTACTTGAGTCGGCATTGTGCCTTTTGTATTTAATTCCGATGCAATTTCTGTTTCTCATCGTCAATAAGAAGGTCCAAGGGATACAGCACACCTGAAGTGAAGAATCGGAATCTATAACTAGTGTCACAGGAATGGTTCAAAACATAGTCAGTAAGAAGAGTCAGTCTTCTTGTACTGAAGTCGGCATTGTGCCTTTTCTGTTTAATTCCGATGCAATTTCTGTGTTTTATCGTCAATAAGAAAGGCAGAGGTATACAGTAAACCTGAAGTGAAGCAATCGAATCTTAAACTAGTCTCACAGGGATGGTTTAAAGCATAGACTGTTAGAAGAGTCAGTCTACTTGTACTTAAGTCGGCGTTGTGCCTTTTGTATTTAATTCCGATGCAATTTCTGTCTTTCATCGCCAATAAGAAGGTCCAAGGGATACAGTAAACCTGAAGTGTGGCATCGGAATCTATAACTAGTGTCACAGGAATGGTTCAAAACATAGACAGTAGGAAGAGACAGTCTTCTTGTACTTAAGTCGGCATTGTGCCTTTTGTATTTAATTCCGATGCAATATCTGTGTCTCATCGTCAATAAGAAGGTCCAAGGGATACAGCACACCTGAAGTGAAGAATCGGAATCTATAACTAGTGTCACAGGAATGGTTCAAATCATAGACAGTAAGAAGAGTCAGTCTTCTTGTACTTATGTCGGCATTGTGCCTTTCCTATTTAATTCCGATGCAATTTCTGTGTTTCATCGTCAAAAAGAAGGTCAGAGGGATACAGTAAAACTGAAGTGAAGCATCAGAATCCATAACTAGTGCCACAGCAATGTTTCAAAACATAGACAGTAGGAAGAGTCAGTCTTCTAGTACTTAAGTCGGCATTGTGCCTTTTCTATTTAATTCCGATGCAATTTCTCTGTTTCATCGTCAATAAGAATGTCAGAGGGATACAGTAAACCTGAAGTGAACATCGTATTCTATAACAAGTGTCACAGGAATGGTTCAAAAAATAGACAGTAGGAAGAGTCAGTCTACTAGTACTTAAGTCGGCATTGTGCCTTTTGTATTTAATTCCGATGCAATTTCTGCATTTCATCGTCAATAAGAAGGTCCAAGGGATACAGTACACCTGAAGTGAAGCATCGGAATCTATAACTAGTGTCACGGGAATGGTTCAAATCATAGACAGTAAGATGAGTCAGTATTCTTGTACCTAAGTCGGCATTGTGCCCTTTCTATTTAATTCCGATGCAATTTCTCTGTTTCATCGTCAATAAGAAAGTCAGAGGGATACAGTAAACCTGAAGTGAAGCATCGGAATCTATAACAAGTGTCACAGGAATGGTTCAAAAAATAGACAGTAAGAAGGGTCAGTCTTCTTGTACTTAGGTGGGCAATGTGCTTTTAGTATTTGATTCAGATGCAATTTCTGTGTTTCATCGTCAATATGAAAGTCCAAGGGATATAGTAAACCTGAGGTGACGCATCGGAATCTATAACAAGTGTTACCGGAATGGTTCAAAACTAAGACAGTAGGAAGAGTCAGTCTTCTAGTACTTAAGTCGGCATTGTGCCTTTTTTATTTAATTCCGATGCAATTTCTCTGTTTCGTCGTCAATAAGAAAGTCAGAGGGATACAGTAAACCTGAAGTGAAGTATCGTAATCTATAACAAGTGCCACAGGAATGGTTCAAAAAATAGACAGTAGGAAGAGTCAGTCTTCTTGTACTTAAGTCGCCATTGTGCCTTTTGTATTTAATTTCGATGCAATTTCTGTGTTTCATCGTCAATAAGAAGGTCCAAGGGATACAGTAAACCTGAAGTGAGGCATCAGAATCTATAACTAGTGTCACAGGAATTTTTCAAAACATAGACAGTGTGGAAGAGTCAGTCTTCTTGTACTTAAGTCGGCATTGTGCCTTTTGTATTTAATTCCGATGCACTTTCTGTGTTTCGTCGTCAATAAGAAGGTCCAATGGATACAGTAAACCTCAAGTGAAGCATCGGAATCAAAAACCAGTCTCACAGGAGAGGTTCAAGTCATAGTGAGTTAGAAGAGCCGTTCATCTTGTATTTGAGTCAGAATTGTGCCTTTTGTATTTAATTCCGATGCAATTTCTAAGTATCATCGTCAAAAAGAAGGTCAGAGGGATACAGTTAACCTAAAGTGGAGCATCGGAATCTATAACTAGTGTCACAGGAATATTTAAAAACATAGACAGTAAGAAGAGTCAGTCTTCTTGTACTTAAGTCGGCATTGTGCCTTTTGTATTTAATTCCGCTGCATTTTCTGTGTTTCATCGTCAATAAGAAGGTCCACGGGATACAGTAAACCTAAAGTGAAGCATCGGAACCTAAGACTAGTGTTACAGGAATTGTTCAAAACATAGTCAGTAAGAAGAGTCAGTCTTCTTGCACTGAAGTCGGCATTGTGCCTTTTCTATTTAATTCCGATGCAATTTCTGTGTTCTATCGTCAATAAGAAGGTCAGAGGGATACAGTAAACCTGAAGTGTAGCATCGGGATCTATAACTAGTGTCACAGGGATGGTTCAAAACATAGACAGTAGGAAGACTCAGTCTTCATGTACTTGAGTCGGCATTGTGCCTTTTGTATTTAATTCCGATGCAATATCTGTGTCTCATCGTCAATAAGAAGGTCCAAGGGATACAGCACACCTGAAGTGAAGAATCGGAATCTATAACTAGTGTCACAGGAATGGTTCAAATCATAGACAGTAAGAAGAGTCAGTCTTCTTGTACTTATGTCGGCATTGTGCCTTTTCTATTTAATTCCGATGCAATTTCTGTGTTTCATCGTCAATAAGAAGGTCAGAGGGATTCAGTAAAACTGAAGTGAAGCATCAGAATCCATAACTAGTGTCACAGGAATGTTTCGTAAACATAGACAGTAAGAATAATCAGTCTACTTGTACTTAAGTCGGCATTGTGGCTTTTGTATTTCATCCCGATGCAATTTCTGTGTTTCATCGTCAATAAGAAGGTCCAAGGGATACAGTACACCTGAAGTGAAGCATCGGAATCTATTACTAGTGTCACGGGAATGGTTCAAATCATAGACAGCAAGATGAGTCAGTATTCTTGTACTTAAGTCGGCATTGTGCCCTTTCTATTTAATTCCGATGCAATTTCTCTGTTTCATCGTCAATAAGAAAGTCAGAGGGATACAGTAAACCTGAAGTGAAGCATCGGAATCTATAACAAGTGTCACAGGAATGGTTCAAAAAATAGACAGTAGGAAGAGTCAGTCTTCTTGTACTTAAGTCTTCAATGTGCTTTTTGTATTTAATTCCGATGCAATTTCTGTGTTTCATCGTCAATAAGAAGGTCCAAGGGATATAGTAAACCTGAAGTGAGGCATCGGAATCTATAACAAGTGTCACAGGAATGGTTCAAAACTTAGACAGTAGGAAGTGTCAGTCTTCTAGTACTTAAGTCGGCATTGTGCCTTTTCTATTTAATTCCGATGTAATTTCTCTGTTTCATTGTCAATAAGAATGTCAGAGGGATACAGTAAACCTGAAGTGAACATCGTAATCTATAACACGTGTCACAGGAATGGTTCAAAAAATAGACAGTAGGAAGAGTCAGTCTACTTGTACTTAAGTCGGCATTGTGCCTTTTGTATTTAATTCCGATGCAATTTCTGTGTTTCATCGTCAATAAGAAGGTCCAAGGGATACAGTAAACCTGAAGTGAGGCATCAGAATCTATAACTAGTGTCACAGGAATGGTTCAAAACATACACAGTAGGAAGAGTCAGTCTTCTTGTACTTAAGTCGGCATTGTGCCTTTTGTATTTAATTCCGATGCAATTTCTGTGTTTCGTCGTCAATAAGAAGGTCAGAGGGATACAGTAAACCTCAATTGAAGCATCAGAATCTAAAACCAGTCTCACAGGAAAGGTTCAAATCATAGAGAGTAAGAAGAGCCGTTCATCTTGTATTTGCGTCGGCATTGTGCCTTTTGTATTTAATTGCGATGCAATTTCTAAGTATCATCGTCAAAAAGAAGGTCAGAGGGATACAGTAAACCTAAAGTGGAGCATCGGAATCTATAACTAGTGTCACAGGAATGGTTAAAAACATAGACAGTAAGAAGAGTCAGTCTTCTTGTACTTAAGTCGGCATTGTGCCTTTTGTATTTCATTCCGCTGCATTTTCTGTGTTTCATCGTCAATAAGAAGGTCCAAGGGATACAGTAAACCTAAAGTGAAGCATCGGCACCTAAAACTAGTGTCACGGGAATGGTTCAAAACATAGTCAGTAAGAAGAGTCAGTCTTCTTGTACTGAAGTCGGCATTGTGCCTTTTCTATTTAATTCCGATGCAATTTCTGTGTTTTATCGTCAATACGAAGGTCAGAGGGATACAGCAAACCTGAAGTGAAGCATCGGGATCTATAACTAGTGTCACAGGGATGGTTCAAAACATAGACAGTAGCAAGACTCAGTCTTCATGTACTTGAGTCGGCATTGTGCCTTTTGTATTTAATTCCGATGCAATTTCTGTTTCTCATCGTCAATAAGAAGGTCCAAGGGATACAGCACACCTGAAGTGAAGAATCGGAATCTATAACTAGTGTCACAGGAATGGTTCAAAACATAGTCAGTAAGAAGAGTCAGTCTTCTTGTACTGAAGTCGGCATTGTGCCTTTTCTGTTTAATTCCGATGCAATTTCTGTGTTTTATCGTCAATAAGAAAGGCAGAGGTATACAGTAAACCTGAAGTGAAGCAATCGAATCTTAAACTAGTGTCACAGGAATGGTTTAAAGCATAGACTGTTAGAAGAGTCAGTCTACTTGTACTTAAGTCGGCGTTGTGCCTTTTGTATTTAATTCCGATGCAATTTCTGTCTTTCATCGCCAATAAGAAGGTCCAAGGGATACAGTAAACCTGAAGTGTGGCATCGGAATCTATAACTAGTGTCACAGGAATGGTTCAAAACATAGACAGTAGGAAGAGACAGTCTTCTTGTACTTAAGTCGGCATTGTGCCTTTTGTATTTAATTCCGATGCAATATCTGTGTCTCATCGTCAATAAGAAGGTCCAAGGGATACAGCACACCTGAAGTGAAGAATCGGAATCTATAACTAGTGTCACAGGAATGGTTCAAATCATAGACAGTAAGAAGAGTCAGTCTTCTTGTACTTATGTCGGCATTGTGCCTTTCCTATTTAATTCCGATGCAATTTCTGTGTTTCATCGTCAAAAAGAAGGTCAGAGGGATGCAGTAAAACTGAAGTGAAGCATCAGAATCCATAACTAGTGCCACAGCAATGTTTCAAAACATAGACAGTAGGAAGAGTCAGTCTTCTAGTACTTAAGTCGGCATTGTGCCTTTTCTATTTAATTCCGATGCAATTTCTCTGTTTCATCGTCAATAAGAATGTCAGAGGGATACAGTAAACCTGAAGTGAACATCGTATTCTATAACAAGTGTCACAGGAATGGTTCAAAAAATAGACAGTAGGAAGAGTCAGTCTACTTGTACTTAAGTCGGCATTGTGCCTTTTGTATTTAATTCCGATGCAATTTCTGCATTTCATCGTCAATAAGAAGGTCCAAGGGATACAGTACACCTTAAGTGAAGCATCGGAATCTATAACTAGTGTCACGGGAATGGTTCAAATCATAGACAGTAAGATGAGTCAGTATTCTTGTACCTAAGTCGGCATTGTGCCCTTTCTATTTAATTCCGATGCAATTTCTCTGTTTCATCGTCAATAAGAAAGTCAGAGGGATACAGTAAACCTGAAGTGAAGCATCGGAATCTATAACAAGTGTCACAGGAATGGTTCAAAAAATAGGCAGTAGGAAGGGTCAGTCTTCTTGTACTTAGGTGGGCAATGTGCTTTTTGTATTTGATTCAGATGCAATTTCTGTGTTTCATCGTCAATATGAAAGTAAAAGGGATATAGTAAACCTGAGGTGACGCATCGGAATCTATAACAAGTGTTACCGGAATGGTTCAAAACTAAGACAGTAGGAAGAGTCAGTCTTCTAGTACTTAAGTCGGCATTGTGCCTTTTCTATTTAATTCCGATGCAATTTCTCTGTTTCGTCGTCAATAAGAAAGTCAGAGGGATACAGTAAACCTGAAGTGAAGTATCGTAATCTATAACAAGTGTCACAGGAATGGTTCAAAAAATAGACAGTAGGAAGAGTCAGTCTTCTTGTACTTAAGTCGCCATTGTGCCTTTTGTATTTAATTTCGATGCAATTTCTGTGTTTCATCGTCAATAAGAAGGTCCAAGGGATACAGTAAACCTGAAGTGAGGCATCAGAATCTATAACTAGTGTCACAGGAATGGTTCAAAACATAGACAGTGTGGAAGAGTCAGTCTTCTTGTACTTATGTCGGCATTGTGCCTTTTGTATTTAATTCCGATGCACTTTCTGTGTTTCGTCGTCAATAAGAAGGTCCAATGGATACAGTAAACCTCAAGTGAAGCATCGGAATCAAAAACCAGTCTCACAGGAAAGGTTCAAGTCATAGTGAGTAAGAAGAGCCGTTCATCTTGTATTTGAGTCAGAATTGTGCCTTTTGTATTTAATTCCGATGCAATTTCTAAGTATCATCGTCAAAAAGAAGGTCAGAGGGATACAGTTAACCTAAAGTGGAGCATCGGAATCTATAACTAGTGTCACAGGAATATTTAAAAACATAGACAGTAAGAAGAGTCAGTCTTCTTGTACTTAAGTCGGCATTGTGCCTTTTGTATTTAATTCCGCTGCATTTTCTGTGTTTCATCGTCAATAAGAAGGTCCACGGGATACAGTAAACCTAAAGTGAAGCATCGGAACCTAAGACTAGTGTTACAGGAATTGTTCAAAACATAGTCAGTAAGAAGAGTCAGTCTTCTTGCACTGAAGTCGGCATTGTGCCTTTTCTATTTAATTCCGATGCAATTTCTGTGTTCTATCGTCAATAAGAAGGTCAGAGGGATACAGTAAACCTGAAGTGTAGCATCGGGATCTATAACTAGTGTCACAGGGATGGTTCAAAACATAGACAGTAGGAAGACTCAGTCTTCATGTACTTGAGTCGGCATTGTGCCTTTTGTATTTAATTCCGATGCAATATCTGTGTCTCATCGTCAATAAGAAGGTCCAAGGGATACAGCACACCTGAAGTGAAGAATCGGAATCTATAACTAGTGTCACAGGAATGGTTCAAATCATAGACAGTAAGAAGAGTCAGTCTTCTTGTACTTATGTCGGCATTGTGCCTTTTCTATTTAATTCCGATGCAATTTCTGTGTTTCATCGTCAATAAGAAGGTCAGAGGGATACAGTAAAACTGAAGTGAAGCATCAGAATCCATAACTAGTGTCACAGGAATGTTTCGAAACATAGACAGTAAGAATAATCAGTCTACTTGTACTTAAGTCGGCATTGTGGCTTTTGTATTTCATCCCGATGCAATTTCTGTGTTTGATCGTCAATAAGAAGGTCCAAGGGATACAGTACACCTGAAGTGAAGCATCGGAATCTATTACTAGTGTCACGGGAATGGTTCAAATCATAGACAGCAAGATGAGTCAGTATTCTTGTACTTAAGTCGGCATTGTGCCCTTTCTATTTAATTCCGATGCAATTTCTCTGTTTCATCGTCAATAAGAAAGTCAGAGGGATACAGTAAACCTGAAGTGAAGCATCGGAATCTATAACAAGTGTCACAGGAATGGTTCAAAAAATAGACAGTAGGAAGAGTCAGTCTTCTTGTACTTAAGTCTTCAATGTGCTTTTTGTATTTAATTCCGATGCAATTTCTGTGTTTCATCGTCAATAAGAAGGTCCAAGGGATATAGTAAACCTGAAGTGAGGCATCGGAATCTATAACAAGTGTCACAGGAATGGTTCAAAACTTAGACAGTAGGAAGAGTCAGTCTTCTAGTACTTAAGTCGGCATTGTGCCTTTTCTATTTAATTCCGATGTAATTTCTCTGTTTCATTGTCAATAAGAATGTCAGAGGGATACAGTAAACCTGAAGTGAACATCGTAATCTATAACAAGTGTCACAGGAATGGTTCAAAAAATAGACAGTAGGAAGAGTCAGTCTACTTGTACTTAAGTCGGCATTGTGCCTTTTGTATTTAATTCCGATGCAATTTCTGTGTTTCATCGTCAATAAGAAGGTCCAAGGGATACAGTAAACCTGAAGTGAGGCATCAGAATCTATAACTAGTGTCACAGGAATGGTTCAAAACATAGACAGTAGGACGAGTTAGTCTTCTTGTACTTAAGTCGGCATTGTGTCTTTTGTATTTAATTCCGATGCAATTTCTGTGTTTCGTCGTCAATAAGAAGGTCCAAGGGATACAGTAAACCTCAAGTGAAGCATCGGAATCTAAAACCAGTCTCACAGGAAAGGTTCAAATCATAGAGAGTAAGAAGAGCCGTTCATCTTGTATTTGAGTCGGCATTGTGCCTTTTGTATTTAATTCCGATGCAATTTCTAAGTTTCATCGTCAAAAAGAAGGTCAGAGGGATACAGTAAACCTAAAGTGGGGCATCTGAATCTATAACTAGTGTCACAGGAATGGTTAAAAACATAGACAGTAAGAAGAGTCAGTCTTCTTGTACTTAAGTCGGCATTGTGCCTTTTGTATTTAATTCCGCTGCATTTTCTGTGTTTCATCGTCAATAAGAAGGTCCAAGGGATACAGTAAACATAAAGTGAAGCATCGGAACCTAAAACTAGTGTCACAGGAATGGTTCAAAACATAGTCAGTAAGAAGAGTCAGTCTCCTTGCACTGAAGTCGGCATTGTGCCTTTTCTTTTTAATTCCGATGCAATTTCTGTGCTTTATCGTCAATAAGGAAGTCAGAGGGATACAGTAAACCTGAAGTGAAGCATCAGAATCTTTAACTAGTGTCACAGGAATTTTTCAAAGCATAGACAGTTAGAAGAGTCAGTCTACTTGTACTTAAGTCGGCGTTGTGCCTTTTGTATTTAATTCCGATGCAATTTCTGTCTTTCATCGCCAATAAGAAGGTCCAAGGGATACAGTAAACCTGAAGTGTGGCATCGGAATCTATAACTAGTGTCACAGGAATGGTTCAAAACATAGACAGTAGGAAGAGACAGTCCTCTTGTACTTAAGTCGGCATTGTGCCTTTTGTATTTAATTCCGATGCAATTTCTGTGTTTCATCGTCAATAAGAAGGTCAGAGGGATACAGTAAAACTGAAGTGAAGCATCAGAATCTATAACTAGTGTCACAGGAATGTTTTAAATCGTAGACAGTAAGAATAATCAGTCTACTTGTACTTAAGTCGGCATTGTGCCTTTTGTATTTAATCCCGATGCAATTTCTGTGTTTCATCGTCAATAAGAAGGTCCAAGGGATACAGTACACCTGAAGTGAAGCATCGGAATCCATAACTAGTGTCACGGGAATAGTTCAAATCATAGACAGTAAGATGAGTCAGTATTCTTGTACCTAAGTCGGCATTGTGCCCTTTCTATTTAATTCCGATGCAATTTCTCTGTTACATCATCAGTAAGAAAGTCAGAGGGATACAGTCAACCTGAAGTGAAGCATCGGAATCTATAACAAGTGTCACAGGAATGGTTCAAAAAATAGACAGTAGGAAGAGTCAGTCTTCTTGTACTTAAGTCGGCAATGTGCTTTTTGTATTTAATTCCGATGCAATTTCTGTGTTTCATCGTCAATAAGAAGGTCCAAGGGATATAGTAAACCTGAAGTGAGGCATCGGAATCTATAACAAGTGTCACAGGAATGGTTGAAAACTTAGACAGTAGGAAGAGTCAGACTTCTAGTACTTAAGTCGGCATTGTGCCTTTTCTATTTAATTCCGATGCAATTTCTCTGTTTCGTCGTCAATAAGAAAGTCAGAGGGATACAGTAAACCTGAAGTGAAGCATCGTAATCTATAACAAGTGTAACAGGAATGGTTCAAAAAATAGACAGTAGGAAGAGTCAGTCTTCTTGTACTTAAGTCGGCATTGTGCCTTTTGTATTTAATTCCGATGCAATTTCTGTGTTTCGTCGTCAATAAGAAGGTCCAAGGGATACAGTAAACCTCAAGCGAAGCATCGGAATCTAAAACCAGTCTCACAGGAAAGGTTTAAATCATAGTGAGTAAGAAGAGCCAGTCATCTTGTATGTCAGTCGGCATTGTGCCTTTTGTATTTAATTCCGATGCAATTTCTGTGTTTCATCGTCAATAAGGAGTTCCAAGAGATACAGTAAACCTAAAGTGAAGCATCGGAATCTATAACTAGTGTCACAGGAATGGTTCAAAGCATAGTCAGTAAGAAAAAGTCAGTCTTCTTGTACTTAAGTCGGCATTGTGCCTTTTCTACTTAATTCCGATGCAATTTCTGTGTTTCATCGTCAATAAGAAAGTCAGAGGGATACCTGAAGTGAAGAATCGGAATCTATAACTAGTGTCACAGGAATGGTTCAAATCATAGACAGTAAGAAGAGTCAGTCTTCTTGTACTTATGTCGGCATTGTGCCTTTTCTATTTAATTCCGATGCAATTTCTGTGTTTCATCGTCAAGAAGCAGGTCAGAGAGATACAGTAAACCTGAGGTGAATCATCGGAATCTATAACTATTGTCACAGGAATGGTTCAAATCATAGACAGTAGGAAGAGTCAGTCTTCTTGTACTTGAGTCGGCATTGTGCCTTTTGTATTTAAGTCCGATGCAATATCTGTTTTTCATTGTCAATAAGAAGGTCAGAGGGATACAGTAAACCTGAAGTGAAACATCGGAATTTATAACTAGTGTCACAGGAATTGTTCAAAACATAGACAGTAAGAAGAGTCAGTTTTCTTGTACTTATGTCGGCATTGTGCCTTTTCTGTTTAATTCCGATGCAATTTCTGAGTTTCATCGTCAATAAGAAGGTCCAAGGGATGCAGTACACCTGAAGTGAAGCATCGGAATCTATAACTAGTTTTACAGGAATGGTTCAAAACATAGACAGTAAGAAGAGTAGGTCTTCTTGTACTAAAGTCGGCATTGTGCCATTTCTATTTATTTCCGATGCAATTGCTGTGATTCATTGTCCATAAGAAGGTCAGAGGTATACAGTAAACCTGAGTGAGGCATCAGAATCTATAACTAGTGTCACAGGAATGGTTCAAAACATAGACAGTGTGGAAGAGTCAGTCTTCTTGTACTTAAGTCGGCATTGTGCCTTTTGTATTTAATTCCGATGCAATTTCTGTGTTTCATCGTCAATAAGAAGGTCCACGGGATACAGTAAACCTAAAGTGAAGCATCGGAACCTAAAACTAGTGTCACAGGAATGATTCAAAACATAGTCAGTAAGAAGAGTCAATCTTCTTGCACTGAAGTCGGCATTGTGCCTTTTCTATTTAATTCCAATGCATTTTCTGTGTTTTATCGTCAATAAGAAGGTCAGAGGGATACAGTAAACCTGAAGTGAAACATCGGGATCTATAACTAGTGTCACAGGGATGGTTCAAAACATAGACAGTAGGAAGACTCAGTCTTCGTGTACTTGAGTCGGCATTGTGCCTTTTGTATTTAATTCCGATGCAATTTCTGTGTCTCATCGTCAATAAGAAGGTCCAAGGGATACAGCACACCTGAAGTGTAGAATCGGAATCTATAACTAGTGTCACAGGAATGGTTCAAATCATAGACAGTAAGAAGAGTCAGTCTTCTTGTACTTATGTCGGCATTGTGCCTTTTCTATTTAATTCCGATGCAATTTCTGTGTTTCATCGTCAATAAGAAGGTCTGAGGGACACAGTAAACCTGAAGTGAATCATCGGAATCTATATCTAGTGTCACAGGAATGGTTCAAAACATAGACAGTATGAAGAGTCATTCTTCTTGTACTTAAGTCGGCATTGTGCCTTTTGTATTTAATTTGGATGCATTTTCTGTGTTTCATCGTCAATAAGAAGGTCCAAGGGATACAGCAAACCTAAAGTGAAGCATCGGAACCTAAAACTAGTGTCACAGGAATGGTTCAAAACATAGTCAGTAAGAAGAGTCAGTCTTCTTGTACTGAAGTCGGCATTGTGAATTTTGTATTTAATTCCGATGCAATTTCTGTGTTTTATCGTCAATAAGAAAGTCAGAGGGATACCTGAAGTGAAGAATCGGAATCTATAACAAGATCACAGGAATGGTTCAAATCATAGACAGTAAGAAGAGTCAGTCTTCTTGTACTTGTGTCGGCATTGTGCCTTTTCTATTTAATTCCGATGCAATTTCTGTGTTTCATCGTCAAGAAGAAGGTCAGAGGGATACAGTAAACCTGAAGTGAATCATCGGAATCTATAACTAGTGTCACAGGAATGGTTCAAATCATAGACAGTAGGAAGAGTCAGTCTTCTTGTACTTGAGTCGACATTGTGCCTTTTGTATTTAAGTCCGATGCAATATCTGTTTTTTATTGTTAATAAGAAGGTCAGAGGGATACAGTAAACCTGAAGTGAAACATCGGAATCTATAACTAGTGTCACAGGAATTGTTCAAAACATAGACAGTAAGGAGAGTCAGTTTTCTTGTACTTAAGTCGGCATTGTGCCTTTTCTGTTTAATTCCGATGCAATTTCTGTGTTTCATCGTCAATAAGAAGGTCCAAGGGATGCAGTACACCTGAAGTGAAGCATCGGAATCTATAACTAGTTTTACAGGAATGGTTCAAAACATAGACAGTAAGAAGAGTCGGTCTTCTTGTACATAAGACGGCATTGTGCCATTTCTATTTATTTCCGATGCAATTGCTGTGATTCATTGTCCATAAGAAGGTCAGAGGGATACAGTAAACCTGAAGTGAAGCATCGGAATCTATAAGTGGTGTCACAGGAATGGTTCAAAACATAGTCAGTAAGAAGAGTCAGTCTTCTTGTACTTAAGTCAGCATTGTGCCTTCCGTAATTAATTCCGATGCAATTTCGGTGTTTTATCGTCAAAAAGAAGGTCCAAGGGATACAGTACACCTGATGTGAATCATCGGACTCTACAACTAGTGTAACAGGAATAGTTCAAATCATAGACAGTAAGAGGGGTAAGTCTTCTTTATCTTAAGTCGGCATTGTGCCTTTTGTATTTAATTCCGATGCAATTTCTGTGTTTCATTGTCAATAAGAAGGTCCAAGAGATACTGTAATCATATAGTGAAGCAACGGATTCCAAACCTGGTATCACAGGAAATTTTCAAAACATAGTCAGTAAGAAGAGTCAGTCTCCTTGTACTTAAGTCGGCATTGTGCCTTTTGTATTTAATGCTGATCCAATTTATGTGTTTCATCGTCAATAAGAAGGTCAGAGGGATACAGTAAACCTGAAGTGAAGCATCGGAATCTAATACCAGTCTCACAGGAAAGGTTCAAATCATAGAGAGTAAGAAGAGCCAGTCATCTTGTATTTCAGTCGGCATTGTGCCTTTTGTATTTAATTCCGATGCAATTTCTGTGTTTCATCGTCAATAAGGAGTTCCAAGAGATACAGTAAACCTAAAGTGAAGCATCGGAATCTATAACTAGTTTCACAGGAATGGTTCAAAGCATAGTCAGTAAGAAGAGTCAGTCTTCTTCTACTTAAGTCATCATTGTGCCTTTTCTATTTAATTCCGGTGCAATTTCTGTGTTTTATCGTCAATAGGAATCTCAGAGTGACACAGTAGACCTGAAGGAAAGCATCGCAATCTATAACTAGTGTCACAGGAATGGTTCAAAACATAGACAGTAGGAGGAGTCTGTCTTCTTGTACTTAAGTCGGCATTGTGCCTTTTCTATTTAATTCCGGTGCAATTTATATGTTTCATCGTCAATAAGAAGGACAGAGGGATACAGTAAACCTGAAGTGAAGCATCGGAATCTATAACTACTGTCACAGGTATGGTTCAAAACATAGACAGTGGGAAGAGTCAGTCTTATTGTACTTCAGTTGGCATTGTGCCTTTCGTATTTAATTCCGATGCAATTTCGGTGTTTCATCGTCAATAAGAAGGTTCAAGGGATACAGTAAACCTGAAGTGATGCATCGGAATCTATAACTAGTGTCACAGGTTCGGTTCAAAACATAGACAGTAAGAAGAGTCTGTCTTCTTGTACTTAAGTCGGCAATGTGCCTTTTCTATTTAATTCCGAAGCAATTTCTGTGTTTCGTCATCAAAAAGAAGGTCAGTGTGTTACAGTAAACCTGAAGTGAAGCATCGGAGTCTATTGCTAGTGTCACAGGAATGGTTCAAAGCATAGTCAGTAAGAATAGTCAGTCTTCTTGTACTTAAGTCGGCATTATGCCTTTTCTATTTAATTCCGATGCAATTTCTGTGTTTCATCGTCAATAAGAAGGGCAGAGGGATACAGTAAACCTGAAGTGAGGCATCGGAATCTATAACTAGTGTCGCAGGAATGGTTCAAAACATAGTCAGTAAGAAGAGTCAGTCATCTTGTACTTAAGTCGGCATTGTGCCTTTTGTATTTAATTCCGATGGATTTTCTGTGTTTCATCGTCAATAAGAGGGTCAGAGGGATACAGTAAACCTGAAGTGAAGCACCATAATCTATAACTACAGTCACAGGAATGGTTCAAAACATAGACAGTAAGAAGAGTCAGTCTACTTGTACTTAAGTCGTCATTGTGCCTTTTGTATTTAATTCCGATGCAATTTCTGTGTTTCATCGTCAATAAGAATGTCAGAGGGATACAGTAAACCTGAAGTGAAGCATCGGAATCTATAAGTGGTGTCACAGGATTGGTTCAAAGCATAGTCAGTAAGAAGAGTCAGTCTTCTTGTACGTAAGTCAGCATTGTGCCTTCCGTATTTAATTCCGATGCAATTTCGGTGTTTTATCGTCAATAAGAAGGTCCTAGGGATACAGTACACCTGATGTGAATCATCGAACTCTACAACTAGTGTAACAGGAATGGTTCAAATCATAGACAGTAAGAAGGGTAAGTCTTCTTTATCTTAAGTCGGCATTGTGCCTTTTGTATTTAATTCCGATGCAATATCTGTGTATCATTGTCAATAAGAAGGTCCAAGAGATACTGTAATCATATAGTGAAGCAACGGATTCCATACCTGGTATCACAGGAAATTTTCAAAACATAGTCAGTAAGAAGAGTCAGTCTTCTTGTACTTAAGTCAGCATTGTGCCTTTTCTATTTAATTCCGGTGCAATTTCTGTGTTTTATCGTCAATAGGAATCTCAGAATGATACAGTAGACCTGAAGTAAAGCATCGCAATCTATAACTAGTGTCACAGGAATGGTTCCAAACATAGACAGTAGGAGGAGTCAGTCTTCTTGTACTTCAGTTGGCATTGTGCCTTTCGTATTTAATTCCGATGCAATTTCGGTGTTTCATCGTCAATAAGAAGGTTCAAGGGATACAGCAAACCTGATGTGATGCATCGGAATCTATAACTAGTGTCACAGGTTCGGTTCAAAACATAGACAGTAAGAAGAGTCTGTCTTCTTGTACTTAAGTCGGCAATGTGCCTTTTCTATTTAATTCCGAAGCAATGTCTGTGTTTCTTCATCAAAAAGAAGGTCAGAGTGTTACAGTAAACCTGAAGTGAAGCATCGGAGTCTATTGCTAGTGTCACAGGAATGGTTCAAAGCATAGTCAGTAAGAAGAGTCAGTCTTCTTGTACTTAAGTCGGCATTATGCCTTTTCTATTTAATTCCGATGCAATTTCTGTGTTTCATCGTCAATAAGAAGGGCAGAGGGATACAGTAAACCTGAAGTGAGGCATCGGAATCAATAACTAGTGTCGCAGGAATGGTTCAAAACATAGTCAGTAAGAAGAGTCACTCTCCTTGTACTTAAGTCGGCATTGTGCCTTTCGTATTTAATTCCGATGCATTTTCTGTGTTTCATCGTCAATAAGAGGGTCAGAGGGATACAGTAAACCTGAAGTGAAGCATCATAATCTATAACTAGAGTCACAGGAATGGTTCAAAACATAGACAGTAAGAAGAGTCAGTCTACTTGTACTTAAGTCGTCATTGTGCCTTTTGTATTTAATTCCGATGCAATTTCTGTGTTTCATCGTCAATAAGAAAGTCAGAGGTATACAGTACACCTGAAGTGAAGCATCGGAATCTATAACTAGTGTCACGGGAATGGTTCAAATCATAGGCAGTAAGAAGAGTCAGTCTTCTTGTACTTAAGTCGGCATTGTGCCTTTTCTATTTAATTCCGATGCAATTTCAGTGTTTCATCGTCAATATGAAGGTCAGAGGGATACAGTAAACCTGAAGTGAGGCATCGGAATCTATAACTAGTGTCACAGGAATGGTTCAAAACATAGTCAGTAAGAAGAGTCAGTCTCCTTGTACTTAAGTCGGCATTGTGCCTTTTGTATTTAATTCCTATGCAATTTCTGTGTTTCATCGTCAATAAGAAGGTCAAAGGGATACAGACAACCTGGGGTGTCGCATCGCAATCTATAACTAGTGTCACAGGAATGGTTAAAAGCATAGTCAGTAAGAAGAGTCAGACTTCTTGTACGTAAGTCGGCATTGCGCCTTTTGTATTTAATTCCGATGCAATTTCTGTGTTTCATCGTCAATAAGAAAGTCCAAGGGATACAGTAAACCTGAAGTGAAGCATCGGAATCTATAACTAGTGTCACAGGAATGGTTCAAAACATAGACAGTAGCAAGAGTCACTCTTCTTTTACTTAAGTCGGCATTGTGCCTATTGTATTTAATTCCGATGCAATTTCAGTGATCCATCGTCAATAAGAAGGTCCAAGGGACACAGTAAAATTGGGGTGAAGCATCGGAATCTATAAATAGTGTCACAGGCATGGTTCAAAACATAGACAGTAGGAAGAGTCAGTCTTCTTGTACTTAAGTCGGCATTGTGCCTTTTGTATTAAATTCCGATACAGTTTCTGTGTTTCATCGTCAATAAGAAGGTCAGAGGGATACAGTAAACCTGAAGTGAAGTATCGGAATCTATAACTAGTGTCAGAGGAATGGTTCAAAACACAGTCAGTAAGAAGAGTCAGTCATCTTGTACTTATGTCAGCATTGTGCCTTTTCTATTTAATTCCGATGCAATTTCTGTGTTTTTTCGTCAATAGGAATCTCAGAGTGATACAGTAGACCTGAAGTAAAGCATCGCAAACTATAACTAGTGTCACAGGAATGGTTCAAAACATAGACAGTAGGAGGAGGCAGTCTTCTTGTACTTAAGTCGGCATTGTGCCTTTTCTATTTAATTCCGATGCAATTTCTATGTTTCATCGTCATTATGAAGGACAGAGGGATACAGTAAACCTGAAGTGAAGCATCGGAATCTATAACTAGTGTCACAGGTATGGTTCAAAACATAGACAGTGGGAAGAGTCAGTCTTCTTGTACTTCAGTTGGCATTGTGCCTTTCGTATTTAATTCCGATGCAATTTCGGTGTTTCATCGTCAATAAGAAGGTTCAAGGGATACAGTAAACCTGAAATGAACCATCGGAATCTATAACTAGTGTCACAGGAATGGTACAAAACATAGACAGTAGGAAAAGTTAGTCTACATGTACTTTAGTCGGCATTGTGCCTTTTGTATTTAATTCCGATGCAATTACTGTGTTTCACCGTCAATAAGAAGGTCAGAGGGATACAGTAAACCTGAAGTGAAGTATCGGAATCTATAACTAGTGTCAGTGGAATGGTTCAAAACATAGTCAGTAAGAACAGTCAGTCATCTTGTACTTATGTCGGTATTGTGCCTTTTGTATTTAATTCCGATGCAGATTCTGTGTTTCATCGTCAATAAGAAGGTCCAAGGGATACAGTAAACCTGAAGTGAAGCATCGGAATCTATAACTAGTGTCACAGGAATGGTTCAAAAAATAGACAGTAGCAAGAGTCAGTCTTCTTGTACTTAATTCGGCATTATGTCCTTTTGTATTTCATTCCTATGCAATTTCTGTGTTTCATCGTCAATAAGAAGGTCAAAGGGATACAGTAAACCTGGGGTGTCGCATCGCAATCTATAACTAGTGTCACAGGAATGGTTATAAACATAGTCAGTAAGAAGAGTCAGACTTCTTGTACTTAAGTCGGCATTGCGCCTTTTGTATTTAATTCCGATGCAATTTCTGTGTTTCATCGTCAATAAGAAGGTCCAAGGGATACAGTAAACCTGAAGTGAAGCATCGGAATCTATAACTAGTGTCACAGGAATGGTTCAAAACATAGACAGTAGCAAGAGTCACTCTTCTTTTACTTAAGTCGGCATTGTGCCTATTGTATTTAATTCCGATGCAATTTCAGTGATTCATCGTCCATAAGAAGGTCCAAGGGACACAGTAAAATTGGAGTGAAGCATCGGAATCTATAAATAGTGTCACAGGAATGGTTCAGAACATAGACAGTAGGAAGAGTCAGTCTTCTTGTACTTAAGTCGGCATTGTGCCTTTTGTATTAAATTCCAAAGCAATTTCTGTGTTTCATCGTCAATAAGAAGGTCAGAGGGATACAGTAAACCTGAAGTGAAGTATCGGAATCTATAACTAGTGTCAGAGGAATGGTTCAAAACATAGTCAGTAAGAAGAGTCAGTCAACTTGTACTTAAGTCAGCATTGTGCCTTTTCTATTTAATTCCGATGCAATTTCTGTATTTTTCGTCAATAGGAATCTCAGAGTGATACAGTAGACCTGAAGTAAAGCATCGCAATCTATAACTAGTGTCACAGGAATGGTTCAAAACATAGACAGTAGGAGGAGTCAGTCTTCTTGTACTTAAGTCAGCATTGTGCCTTTTCTATTTAATTCCGATGCAATTTCTATGTTTCATCGTCAATAGGAAGGACAGAGGGATATAGTAAACCTGAAGTGAAGCATCGGAATCTATAACTAGTGTCACAGGTATGGTTCAAAACATAGACAGTGGGAAGAGTCAGTCTTGTTGTACTTCAGTTGGCATTGTGCCTTTCGTATTTAATTCCGATGCAATTTCGGTGTTTCATCGTCAATAAGAAGGTTCAAGGGATACAGTAAACCTGATGTGATGCATCGGAATCTATAACTAGTGTCACAGGTTCGGTTCAAAACATAGACAGTAAGAAGAGTCTGTCTTCTTGTACTTAAGTCGGCAATGTGCCTTTTCTATTTAATTCCGAAGCAATTTCTGTGTTTCATCATCAAAATAAGGTCAGAGTGTTACAGTAAACCTGAAGTGAAGCATCGGAGCCTATAGCTAGTGTCACAGGAATGGTTCAAAGCATAGTCAGTAAGAAGAGACAGTCTTCTTGTACTTAAGTCGGCATTATGCCTTTTCAATTTAATTCCGATGCAATTTCTGTGTTTCATCGTCAATAAGAAAGTCCATGGGATACAGTAAACCTGAAGTGAAGCATCGGAATCTATAACTAGTGTCACAGGAATGGTTCAAAACATAGACAGTAGCAAGAGTCACTCTTCTTTTACTTAAGTCGGCATTGTGCCTATTGTATTTAATTCCGATGCAATTTCAGTGATCCATCGTCAATAAGAAGGTCCAAGGGACACAGTAAAATTGGGGTGAAGCATCGGAATCTATAAATAGTGTCACAGGCATGGTTCAAAACATAGACGGTAGGAAGAGTCAGTCTTCTTGTACTTAAGTCGGCATTGTGCCTTTTGTATTAAATTCCGATACAGTTTCTGTGTTTCATCGTCAATAAGAAGGTCAGAGGGATACAGTAAACCTGAAGTGAAGTATCGGAATCTATAACTAGTGTCAGAGGAATGGTTCAAAACACAGTCAGTAAGAAGAGTCAGTCATCTTGTACTTATGTCAGCATTGTGCCTTTTCTATTTAATTCCGATGCAATTTCTGTGTTTTTTCGTCAATAGGAATCTCAGAGTGATACAGTAGACCTGAAGTAAAGCATCGCAAACTATAACTAGTGTGACAGGAATGGTTCAAAACGTAGACAGTAGGAGGAGGCAGTCTTCTTGTACTTAAGTCGGCATTGTGCCTTTTCTATTTAATTCCGATGCAATTTCTATGTTTCATCGTCATTATGAAGGACAGAGGGATACAGTAAACCTGAAGTGAAGCATCGGAATCTATAACTAGTGTCACAGGTATGGTTCAAAACATAGACAGTGGGAAGAGTCAGTCTTCTTGTACTTCAGTTAGCATTGTGCCTTTCGTATTTAATTCCCATGCAATTTCGGTGTTTCATCGTCAATAAGAAGGTTCAAGGGATACAGTAAACCTGAAATGAACCATCGGAATCTATAACTAGTGTCACAGGAATGGTACAAAACATAGACAGTAGGAAAAGTTAGTCTACATGTACTTAAGTCGGCATTGTGCCTTTTGTATTTAATTCCGATGCAATTACTGTGTTTCACCGTCAATAAGAAGGTCAGAGGGATACAGTAAACCTGAAGTGAAGTATCGGAATCTATAACTAGTGTCAGTGGAATGGTTCAAAACATAGTCAGTAAGAACAGTCAGTCATCTTGTACTTATGTCGGTATTGTGCCTTTTGTATTTAATTCCGATGCAGATTCTGTGTTTCATCGTCAATAAGAAGGTCCAAGGGATACAGTAAACCTGAAGTGAAGCATCGGAATCTATAACTAGTGTCACAGGAATGGTTCAAAAAATAGACAGTAGCAAGAGTCAGTCTTCTTGTACTTAATTCGGCATTATGTCCTTTTGTATTTCATTCCTATGCAATTTCTATGTTTCATCGTCAATAAGAAGGACAGAGGGATATAGTAAACCTGAAGTGAAGCATCGGAATCTATAACTAGTGTCACAGGTATGGTTCAAAACATAGACAGTGGGAAGAGTCAGTCTTGTTGTACTTCAGTTGGCATTGTGCCTTTCGTATTTAATTCCGATGCAATTTCGGTGTTTCATCGTCAATAAGAAGGTTCAAGGGATACAGTAAACCTGATGTGATGCATCGGAATCTATAACTAGTGTCACAGGTTCGGTTCAAAACATAGACAGTAAGAAGAGTCTGTCTTCTTGTACTTAAGTCGGCAATGTGCCTTTTCTATTTAATTCCGAAGCAATTTCTGTGTTTCATCATCAAAATAAGGTCAGAGTGTTACAGTAAACCTGAAGTGAAGCATCGGAGCCTATAGCTAGTGTCACAGGAATGGTTCAAAGCATAGTCAGTAAGAAGAGACAGTCTTCTTGTACTTAAGTCGGCATTATGCCTTTTCAATTTAATTCCGATGCAATTTCTGTGTTTCATCGTCAATACGAAGGGCAGAGGGATACAGTAAACCTGAAGTGAGGCATCGGAATCTATAACTAGTGTCGCAGGAATGGTTCAAAACATAGTCAGTAAAAAGAGTCAGTCTTCTTGTACTTAAGTCGGCATTGTGCCTTTTCTATTTAATTCCGATGCAATTTCTATGTTTCATCGTCAATAAGAAGGACAGAGGGATACAGTAAACCTGAAGTGAAGCATCGGAATCTATAACTAGTGCCACAGGTATGGTTCAAAACATAGACAGTGGGAAGAGTCAGTCTTGTTGTACTTCAGTTGGCATTGTGCCTTTCGTATTTAATTCCGATGCAATTTCGGTGTTTCATCGTCAATAAGAAGGTCCAGGGGATACAGTAAACCTGAAGTGAAGCATCGGAATCTATAACTAGTGTCACAGGAATGGTTCAAAACATAGACAGTAGCAAGAGTCACTCTTCTTTTACATAAGTCGGCATTGTGCCTATTGTATTTAATTCCGATGCAATTTCTGTGATTCATCGTCAATAAGAAGGTCCAAGGGACACAGTAAAATTGGAGTGAAGCATCGGAATCTATAACTAGTGTCACAGGAATGGTTCAAAACATAGACAGTAGGAAGAGTCAGTCTTCTTGTACTTAAGTCGGCATTGTGCCTTTTGTATTAAATTCCGATGCAATTTCTGTGTTTCATCGTCAATAAGAAGGTCAGAGGGATACAGTAAACCTGAAGTGAGGTATCGGAATCTATAACTAGTGTCAGAGGAATGGTTCAAAACATAGTCAGTAAGAAGAGTCTGTCATCTTGTACTTATGTCGGTATTGTGCCCTTTGTATTTATTCCGATGCAAATTCTGTGTTTCATCGTCAATAGGAAGGTCAGAGGGATACTGTAAGCCTTAAGTGAAGCATCGGAATCTATTAGTGTCACAGGAATGGTTCAAAACATAGTCTGTAAGAAGTGTCGGTCTTCTTGTACTTAAGTCGGCATTGTGCCTTTTGTATTTATTTCCGATGCAATTTCTGTGTTTCATCGTCAATAAGAAGGTCCAAGGGATACATTAAACCTGGAGTGAAACATCGGAATCTATAACTACAGTCACAGGGACGGTTCAAAACATTGACTGTAAGCAGAGTCAGTCTACGTGTACTTAATAGGCATTGTGCCTTTTGTATTTAATTCCGATGCAATTTCTGTGTTTCATCGTCAATAAGAAGAAGTCAGAGGGACACAGTAAATCTTAAGTGAAGTACCGGAATCTATAACTAGTGCCACAGGAGTGGCTCAAAACATAGTCAGTAAGAAAAGTCAGACTTCTTTTACTTAAGTCGGCATTGTGCCTTTTGTATTTAATTCCGATGCAATTTCTGTGTTTCATCGTCAATAAGAACGTCCAAGGGATTCAGTAAACCTGGAGTGAAGCATCGGAATCTATAACTAGTGTCACAGGAATGGTTCAAACCAAAGACAGTAAGAAGAGTCAGTCTTCTTGTACTTAATTCTGCTTGTGCATTGTGTATTTAATTCCGATGCAATTTCTGTGTTTCATCGTCAATAAGAAGGTCCAAGGGATACAGTAAACCTGAAGTGAAGCATCGGTATCTATAACTAGTGTCACAGAAATGGTTCAAAAAGTAGTCAGTAAGAAGAGTCACTCTTCTTGTACTTAAGTCGGCATTGTGCTTTTTGTATTTAATTCCGATGCAATTTCTGTGTTTCATCGTCAATAAGAAGGACCAAGGGATACAGTAAACCTGGAGTGAAGCATCGGAATCTATAACTAGTGTCACAGGGATGGTTCAAAACATAGACAGTAAGAAGAGTTAGTCCTCTTGTACTTAAGTCGGCATTGTGCCTTTTGTATTTAGTTCCGATGCAATTTCTGTGTTTCATCGTCAATAAGAAAGTCCAAGGGATACAGTAAACCTGGAGTGATGCATCGGAGTCTATAACTAGTGTCACAGGAATGGTTCAGACACAGTCAGTAAGAAAAGTCAGACTTCTTATACTTAAGTCGGCAGTGTGCCTTTTGTGTTTAATTCCGATGCAATTTCTGTGTTTCATCGTCAATAAGAAGGACCAAGGGATACAGTAAACCTGATGTGAAGCTTCGGAATCAATGACTAGTGTCACAGGAATGGTTTAAAACATAGTCAGTAAGAATAGTCAGTCATCTTGTACTTACGTCAGTATTGTGCCTTTTGTATTTAATTCCGATGCAATTTTTGTGATTCATCGTCTATAAGCAGGTCCAAGGGATACAGCAAACCTGAAGTGAAGCATCGGAATCTATAACTAGTGTCACTGAAATGGTTCAAAACATAGACAGTAAAAGGAGTCAGTCTTCTTGTACATAAGTCGGCATTGTGCCTTTTGTATTTAATTCCGATGCAATTTCTGTGTTTCGTCGTGAATAAGAAGGTCCAAGGTATACAGTAAACCTGAAGTGAAGCATCGGAATCTATAACTAGTGTCACAGGAATGGTTCAAAGAATAGACAGTAGCAAGAATCACTCTCCTTGAACTTAAGTCGGCATTGTGCCTTTTGTATTTAATTTCGATGCAATTTCTGTGTTTCATCGTCAATAAGAACGTCCAAGGGATACAGTAAACTTGGAGTGAAGCATCGGAATCTATAACTAGTGTCACAGGGACGGTTCAAAACATAGGCAGTAAGATGAGTCAGTATTCTTGTACCTATGTCGGCATTGTGCCTTTTGTATTTAATTCCGATGCAATTTCTGTGTTTCATCGTCAATAAGAAGGTCCTAGGGATACAGTAAACCTGGAGTGAAGCATCGGAGTCTATAACTAGTGTCACAGGAATGGTTCAAAACATAGTCAGTAAGAAGAGTCAGTCTTCTTGTACTGAATTCATTATTGCGCCTTTTGTATTTAATTCCGATGCAATTTCTGTGTTTCATCGTCAATAAGAAGGTCAGAGGGATACTGTAAGCCTGAAGTGAAGCATCGGACTCTATTAATGTCACAGGAATGGTTCAAAACATAGTCATCAAGAAGAGTCAGACTTCTTGTTCTTAAGACGGCATTGTGCCTTTTGTATTTAATTCCGATGCAATTTCTGTGTTTCATCGTCAATAAGAAGTTTTAAGGGATACATTATACCTGGAGTGAAGCATCGGAATCTATAACTACAGTCACAGGGACGGTTCAAAACATAGACTGTAAGAAGAGTCAGTCTTTTTGTACTTAATTCTGCATTGTGCCTTTTGTATTTAATTCCGATGCAATTTCTGTGTTTCATTGTCAATAAGAAGGTCCAAGGGATACAGTAAACCTGAATTGAAGCATCGGTATCTATAACTAGTGTCACAGGAATGGTTCAAAAAATAGTCAGTAAGAAGAGTCAGTCTTCATGTACTTAAATCGGCATTGTGGATTTTGTATTTAATTCCGATGCAATTTCTGTGTTTCATCGTCAATAAGAAGGACCAAGGGATACAGTAAACCTGGAGTGAAGCATCGGAATCTATGACTAGTGTCACAGGAATGGTTCAAATCATAGTCAGTAAGAAGAGTCAGTCTTCTTGTACTTAAGTCATCATTGTGCATTTTCTATTTAATTCTGATGCAATTTCTGTGTTTCATCGTCAACAAGAAGTTCCAAGGGATACAGTTAACCTGGAGTGAAGCATCGGAATCTATAACTAGTGTCACAGGAATGGTTCAAAACATAGTCAGTAAGAAGAGTCAGTCTTCCTGTACTTAAGTCGGCATTGTGCCTTTTGTATTTAATTCCGATGCAATTGCTGTGTTTCATCGTCAATAAGAAGGTCCACGGGATACAGTAAACCTGGTGTGAAACATCGGAATCTATAACTAGTGTCAAAGGAATGGTTTTAAACATAGACAGTAAGAAAAGTCAGTCTTCTTGTACTTAAGCCGACATTGTGCCTTTTGTATTTAATTCCGATGCAATTTCTGTGTTTCATCGTCAATAAGAAGATCAGAGGGATACAATAAACCTGAAGTGAAGTATCGGAATCTATAACTACAGTCACAGGAATGGTTCAAAACATAGACAGTAAGAAGAGTCAGTCTTCTAGTACTTAAGTCGGCATTGTGCCTTTTGTATTTAATTCCGATGCAATTTCTGTGTTTCATCGTCAATAAGGACCGAGGGATACAGAAAACCTGGAGTGAAGCGTCTCAATCTATAACTAGTGTAACAGGGATGGTTCAAAACATAGACAGTAAGAAGAGTCAGTGTTCTTGTACTTAAGTCGGCATTGTGCCTTTTGTATTTAATTCCCATGAAATTTGTGTGTTTCATCGTCAATAAGAAGGTCCAAGGGATACAGTAAACCTGGAGTGAAGCATCGGAATCTATAACTAGTGTCAAAGGAATGGTTTTAAACATAGACAGTAAGAAAAGTCAGTCTTCTTGTACTTAAGCCGACATTGTGCCTTTTGTATTTAATTCCGATGCAATTTCTGTGTTTCATCGTCGATAAGATGATCCGACTGATACAGTAGACCAGAATTGAAGCATCGGAATCTATAACTAGTGTCACAGGAATGGTTCAAATCATAGACAGTAAGAAGAGTCAGTCTTCTTGTACTTAAGTCGGCATTGTGCCTTTTCTATTTAATTCCGATGCAATAACTGTGTAGCATCGTCAATAAGCAGGCCCAAGGGATACAGTAAACCTGAAATGAAGAATCGTAATCTATAACTAGTGTCACAGGAATGGTTCAAAACATAGTCAGTAAGGAGCGTCTGTCTTCTTGTACATAAGTCGGCATTGTGCTTTTTCTGATTAATTCTGATGAAATATCTGTGTTTCATCGTCAATAGGAAGGTCCAAAGGATACAGTAAACCTGGAGTGAAGCACCGGAATCTATAAGTAGTGTCACAGGAATGGTTCAATACATAGACCGAAAGAAGAGTCGGTCTTCTGGTACTTTAGTCAGCATTGTGCCTTTTGTATTTAATTCCGATGCAATTTCTTGTTTACTCGTCAAAAAGAAGGCCCAAGGGATACAGTAAATCTGGAGTGAAGCATCGGAGTCTATAACTAGTGTCACAGGAATGGATAAAAACATAAACAGTAAGAGGAGTCAGTCTTCTTGTACATAAGTCGGCATTGTGCCTTTTCTATTTAATTCCGATGCAATATCTGTGTTTCATCGTAAAAAAGAAGGTCCAAGGGATACAGTAAACCTGAAGTGAAGCATCGGAATCTATATCTAGTGTCACAGGAATGGTTCAAAACATACACAGTAGGAAGAGTCAGCCTTCTAGTACTTAAGTCGGCATTGTGCATATTCTATTTAATTCCGATGCAATTTCTGTGTTTCATCGTTAAATAGACGGTCAGAGGGGTACAGTAAACCTGAAGTGAAGCATTGGTATTTATAACTAATGTCACAGGAATGGTACAAAACATAGTCAGTAAGCAGAGTCAGTCTTCTTGTACTTAAGTCGGCATTGTGCCTTTTGTATTTAATTCCGATGCAAGTTCTGTGTTTCATCGTCAATAAGAAGGTCCAAGGGATACAGTAAATCTGGAGTGAAGCATCGGAGTCTATAACTAGTGTCACAGGAATGGTTCAAAACGTAGACAGTAAGAAGAGTCAGTCTTCTTGTACTTATTTAGGCATTGCGCCTTTTCTATTTAATTCCGATGCAATTTATGTGTTCCATCGTCAATAAGAAAGTCACAGGGATACTGTAAGCCTGAAGTGAAGCATCGGAATCAATTAGTGTCACAGGAATGGATTAAAACATAGACAGTAAGAAGAGTCAGTCTTCTTGTACTTAAGTCGTCATTGCGCCTTTTGTATTTAATTCCGATGCAATTTCTGTG
Source organism: Schistocerca serialis cubense (assembly GCF_023864345.2). NCBI lineage: Eukaryota > Metazoa > Arthropoda > Insecta > Orthoptera > Acrididae > Schistocerca > Schistocerca serialis. The sequence goes on from NW_026047583.1 coordinate 53,675,454, forward strand.
TTTCATCGTCAATTAGAAGGTCGGAGGGATACAGTAAACCTGAAGTGAAGCATTGAAATGTATAAGTAGTGTCATAGGAATGGTTCAAAACATTGACAGTAGGAAGAGTCAGCCTTCTTGTACTTATGTCGGCATTGTGCCTTTTGTATTTAATTCGGATGTAATTTCTGTGTTTCATCCTCAATAGGAAGGTCAGAGGCATACAATAAACCTGAAGTGAAGCATCGGAATCTATAACTAGTGTCACAGGAATGGTTAAAAACATAAACAGTAAGAAGAGTCAGTCTTCTTGTACTTAAGTCGGCATTGTGCCTTTTCTATTTAATTCCGATGCTATATCTGTGTTGCATCGTCAATAAGCAGGTCCAAGGGACACAGTAAACCTGAAATGAAGAATCGTAATCTATAACTAGTGTCACAGGAATGGTTCAAAACATAGTCAGTAAGGAGCGTCAGTCTTCTTGTACTTAAGTCGGCATTGTGCTTTTTCTGATTAATTCTGATGAAATTTCTGTGTTTCATCGTCAATAAGAAGGTCCAAGTTATACAGTAAACCTGGAGTGAATCACCGGAATCTATAAGTAGTGTCACAGGAATGGTTCAAAGCATAGACCGAAAGAAGAGTCAGTCTTCTGGTACTTTAGTCAGCATTGTGCCTTTTGTATTTAATTCCGATGCAATTTCTTGATTACTCGTCAAAAAGAAGGCCCAAGGGATACAGTAAACCTGGAGTGAAGCATCGCAATCTATAACTAGTGTCACAGGAATGGTTAAAAACATAAACAGTAAGAAGAGTCAGTCTTCTTGTACATAAGTCGGCATTGTGCCTTTTCTATTTAATTCCGATGCAATATCTGTGTTTCATCGTAAAAAAGAAGGTCCACGGTATACAGTAAACCTGAAGTGAAGCATCGGAATCTATAACTAGTGTCACAGGAATGGTTCAAAACATAGACAGAAAGATGAGTCAGTATTCTTGTACTTAAGTCGGCATTGTGCCTTTTCTATTTAATTCCGATGCAATTTCTGTGTTTCATCGTCAATAAGAAGGTCCAAGGGGTACTATAAACCTGAAGTGAAGCATCGGAATCTATATCTAGTGTCACAGGAATGGTTCAAAACATACACAGTAGGAAGAGTCAGCCTTCTAGTACTTAAGTCGGCATTGTGCATATTCTATTTAATTCCGATGCAATTTCTGTGTTTCATCGTTAATAAGACGGTCAGAGGGGTACAGTAAACCTGAAGTGAAGCATCGGTATTTATAACTAATGTCAGAGGAATGGTTCAACACATAGTCAGTAAGCAGAGTCAGTCTTCTTGTACTTAAGTCGGCATTGTGCCTTTTGTATTTAATTCCGATGAAATTTCTTGATTACTCGTCAAAAAGAAGGCCCAAGGGATACAGTAAACCTGGAGTGAAGCATCGCAATCTATAACTAGTGTCACAGGAATGGTTAAAAACATAAACAGTAAGAAGAGTCAGTCTTCTTGTACTTAAGTCGGCATTGTGCCTTTTCTATTTAATTCCGATGCAATATCTGTGTTTCATCGTCAATAAGAAGGTCCAGGGGATACAGTAAACCTGGAGTGAAGCATCGGAATCTATAACTAGTGTTACAGGGATGGTTCAAAACATAGACAGTAAGAAGAATCAGTCTTCTTGTACTTATGTCGGCATTGTGCCTTTTGAATTTAGTTCCGTTGCAATTTCTGTGTTTCATCGTCAATAAGAAGGTGTAAGGGATACTGTAAACCTGAGGTGAAGCATCGGAATCAATAGCTAATGTCACAAGAATGGTTCAAAACATAGTCGGTAAGAAGAGTCAGTCTTCTTGTACTTAAGTCGGCATTGTGCCTTTTGTATTTAATTCCGATGCAATTTCTGTCTTTAATCGTCAATAAGAAGGTCCAAGGGATACAGTAATCCTGAAGTTAAGCATCGGAATCGATGACTAGTGTCACAGGAATGGTTCAAAACATAGTCAGTAAGAAGAGTCAGTCATCTTGTTCTTATGTCGGTATTGTGCCTTTTGTATTTAATTCCGATGCAATTTCTGTGTTTCATCGTCAATAAGAAGGTCCAAGGGATACAGTAAACCTGCAGTGAAGCATCGGAATCTGTAACTAGTGTCACAGGAATAGTTCAAAACATACACAGTAGGAAGAGTCAGTCTTCTAGTTCTTAAGTCGGCACTGCGCATTTTCTATTTAATTGCGATGCAATTTCTGTGTTTCATCGTCAATAAGAAGGTGTAAGGGATACAGTAAACCTAAAGTTAAGCATCGGAATCTATAACTAGTGTCGCAGGAATGGTTCAAAGCATAGTCAGTAAGAAGAGTCAGTCTTCTTGTAGTTAAGTCTGCATTGTGCCTTTTGTATTTACGTCCGATGCAATTTCTGTGTTTCTTCGTCAATAAGTAGGTCCAAGCGATACAGTAAACCTGCAGTGAAGCATCGGAATCTGTAACTAGTGTCACAGGAATAGTTTAAAACATACACAGTAGGAAGAGTCAGTCTTCTAGTACTTAAGTCGGCACTGCGCATTTTCTATTTAATTACGATGCAATTTCTGTGTTTCATCGTCAATAAGTCGGTCAGAGGGATATAGTAAACCTGAAGAGAAGCATCGGAATCTAAAACTAGTGTCACAGGAATGGTTCAAAACATAGTCAGTTGGAAGAGTCAGTCTTCTTGTACTTAAGTCGGCATTGTGCCTTTTGTATTTAATTCCGATGCAATTTCTGTGTTTCATCGTCAATAAGAGGGTCCAAGGGATACAGCAAACCTCGAATGAACCATCTGAATCTATAACCAGTGTCACAGGAATGGTTCAAAACATAGACAGTAGGAAAAGTCAGTCCACATGTACTTAAGTCGGCATTGTGCCTTTTGTATTTAATTCCGATGCAATTTCTGTGTTTCATCGTCAATAAGAAAATCAGAGGGATACAGTAAACCTGATGTGAAGCATCGGAATCTATAACTAGTGTCACAGGAATGGTTCAAAACATAGTCAGCAAGAAGAGTCAGTCATCTTGTACTTAAGTCGGCATTGTGCCTTTTGTATTTAACTCCGATGCAATTTCTGTGTTTCATCGTCAATAAGAAGGTCAGAGGGATACAGTAAACCTGAAGTGAAGCATCGGAATCTATAACTAAAGTCACACGAATGGTTCAAAACATAGACAGTAAGAAGGGTCAGTCTTCTTGTACTTAAGTCGGCATTGTTCTCTTTTGTATTTAATTCCGATGCTATTTCTGTGTTTCATCGTCAATAAGAAGGTGTAAGGGATACTGTAAACCAGAGGTGAAGCATCGGAATCAATAGCTAATGTCACAAGAATGGTTCAAAACATAGTCAGTAAGAAGGGTCAATCCTCTTGTACTTAAGTCGGCATTGTGTATTTTTTATCTAATTCCGATGCAATTTCTGTGTTTAATCGTCAATAAGAAGGTCCAAGGGATACAGTAATCCTGAAGTTCAGCGTCGGAATCTATGACTAGTGTCACAGGAATGGTTCAAAACATTGTCAGTAAGAAGAGTCAGTCTTCTTGTACTTATGTCGGTATTGTGCCTTTTGTATTTAATTCCGATGCAAATTCTGCGTTTCATCGACAATAAGAAGGTCCAAGGGAAACAGTAAACCTTAAGTGAAGCATCGGAATCTATAACTAGTGTCACAGGAATGGTTCAAAACATAGACAGGAGCAAGAGTCACTCTTCTTGTACTTAAGTCGGCATTGTGCCTATTGTATTTAATTCCGATGCAATTTCTGTGTTTCATCGTCAATAAGATGGTCCAAGGGACACAGTAAACCTGGAGTGAAGCATCGGAATCTATAACTAGTGTCACAGGAATTTTTCAAATCACAGACAGTAGGAAGAGTCAGTCTTCTTGTACTTAAGTCGGCATTATGCCTTTTGTATTTAATTCCGATGCAATTTCTGTGTTTCATCGTCAATACGAAGGTCAGAGGGATACAGTAAACCTGGAGTGAATCATCGGAGTCTATAACTAGTGTCACAGGAATGGTTCAAAACATATACAGTAAGAAGAGTCAGTCTTCTTGTACTTAATTCGGCATTGTGCCTTTTGTATTTAATTCCGATGCAATTTCTGTGTTTCACCGTCAATAAGAAGGTCAGAGCGATACAGTAAACCTGTAGTGAAGCTTCTGAGTCTATAACTAGTGTCACAGGAATGGTTCAAAACATAGGCAGTAAGAAGAGTCAGTCTTCTTGTACTTTAGTCGGCATTGTGCCTTTTGTATTTAATTCCGATGCAATTTCTTGTTTCATCGTCAAAAAGAAGGTCCAAGGGATACAGTAAACCTGTAGTGAAGCATCGGAATTTATAACTGGTGTCACAGGAATGGGTAAAAACATAATCAGTAAGAAGAGTCAGTCTTCTTGTACATATGTCGGCATTGTGCCTTTTCTATTTAATTCCGATGCAATATCTGTATTTCATCGTCAAAAAGAAGGTCCAATGGATACATTAACCTGAAGTGAAGCATCGTAATCTATAACTAGTGTCACAGGAATGGTTCAAAACATAGTCAGTAAGAAGCGTCAGTCTACTTGTACTTAACTCGGTATTGTGCCTTTTCAGTTTAATTCTGATGCAATTTCTGTGTTTCATCGTCAATTAGAAGGTCCAAGGGATACTGTAAACCTGAAGTGAAGCATCGGAATCTATAACTAGTGTCACGGGAATGGTTCAAAACATAGTCAGTAAGAAGAGTCAGTCTTCTTGTACTTAAGTCAACATAGTGTCTTTTGTATTTAATTCCAATGCAATTTCTGTGTTTCATCGTCAATAAGAAGGTTAAGGGATACAGTAAACCTGAAGTGAAGCATCGGAATCTATAGGTAGTGTCACAAGAATGGTTCAAAACATAGTCAGTAAGAAGAGTCAGTCTTCTTGTACTTATGTCAGTATTGGGCCTTTTGTATTATATTCCGATGCAAATTCTGTGTTTCATCGACAATAAGAAGGTCCAAGGGATACAGTAAACCATAAGTGAAGCATCGGAATCTATAACTAGTGTCACAGGAATGTTTCAAAACATAGACAGGAGCAAGAGTCACTCTTCTTGTACTTAAGTCGGCATTGTGCCTATTGTATTTAATTCCGATGCAATTTCTGTGTTTCATCGTCACTAAGAAGGTCCAAGGGACACAGTAAACCTGGAGTGAAGCATCGGAATCTATAACTAGTGCCACAGGAATTTTTCAAAACATAGACAGTGGGAAGAGTCAGCCTTCTTGTACTTAAGTCGGCATTATGTCTTTTGTATTTAATTCCGATGCAATTTCTGTGTTTCATCGTCAATAAGAAGGTCAGAGGGATACAGTAAACCTGGAGTGAAGCATCGGAGTCTATAACTAGTGTCACAGGAATGGTTCAAAACATAGGCAGTAAGAATAATCAGTCTTCTTGTACTTAATTCGGCATTGTGCCTTTTGTATTTAATTCCATGCAATTGCTGTGTTTCATCGTCAATAAGTAGGTCCAAGGGACACAGTAAACCTATAGTGAAGCATCGGAATCTATAACTAGTGTCACAGGAATGGTTCAAAACATAGACAGTGGGAAGAGTCAGTCTTCTTGTACTTAAGTCGGCATTGTGCCTTTTGTATTTAATTCCGATGCAATTTCTGTGTTTCGTCGTCAATAAGAAGGTCAGAGGGATACAGTAAACCTGTAGTGAAGCATCGGAGTCTATAACTAGTGTCACAGGAATGGTTCAAAACATAGGCAGTAAGAAGATTCAGTCTTCTTGTACTTTAGTCAGCATTGTGCCTTTTGTATTTAATTCCGATGCAATTTCTTGTTTCATCGTCAAAAAGAAGGTCCAAGGGATACATTAAACGTGTAGTGAAGCATCGGAATCTATAACTAGTGTCACAGGAATGGTTAAAAGCATAAAAATTAAGAAGAGTCAGTCTTCTTGTACATATGTCGGCATTGTGCCTTTTCTATTTAGTTCCGATGCAATATCTGTATTTCATCGTCAAAAAGAAGGTCCAAGGGATACACTAAACCTGAAGTGAAGCATCGGAATCTATAACTAGTGGCACAGGAATGGTTCAAAACATAATCAGTAAGAAGCGTCAGTCTACTTGTACTTAAGTCGGTATTGTGCCCTTTCAGTTTAATGCTGATACAATTTCTGTGTTTCATCGTCAATAAGAAGATCCAAGGGATACTGTAAACCTGAAGTGAAGTATCAGAATCCATAACTAGTGTCACAGGAATGGTTCAAAACATACACAGTAGGAAGAGTCAGCCTTCTAGTACTTAAGTCGGCATTGTGCATATTCTATTTAATTCCGATGCAATTTCTGTGTTTCATCGTCAATAAGACGGACAGAGGGATACAGTAAACCTGAAGTGAAGCATCGGTATTTATAACTAGTGTCACAGGAGTGGTTCAAAACATAGTCAGTAAGAAGAGTCAGTCTTCTTGTACTTAAGTCGGCATTGTGCCTTTTGTATTTAATTCCGATGCAATTTCTGTGTTACATCGTCAATAAGAAGGAAAAAGGGATACAGCAAAACCTGGAGTGAAGCATCTGAATCTATAACTAGTGTCACAGGGATGGTTCAAAACATAGACAGTAATAAGAGTCAGTCTTCTTGTACTTAAGTCGTCATTGTGAATTTTGTATTTAGTTCCGATGCAATTTCTGTGTTTCATCGTCAATAAGAAGGTCCAAGGGATAGAGTTAACCTGGAGTGATGCATCGGAGTCTATAACTAGTGTCACAGGAATGGTTTAAACATAGACAGTAAGAAGAGTCAGTCTTCTTGTTCTTAATTCGGCGTTGTGCCTTTTCTATTTGATTCCGATGCAATTTCAGTGTTTCATCGTCAATAAGAAAGTCAGAGCGATACAGTAAACCTGAAGTGAAGTATCGGAATCTATAACTAGTGTCACAGGAATGGTTCAAAACATAGTCAGTAAGATGAGTCAGTATTCTTGTACTTATGTCGGCATTGTGCCTTTTCTATTTAATTCAGATGCAATTTCTGTGTTTCATCGTCACTAAGAAGGTCCAAGGGACACAGTAAACCTGGAGTGAAGCATCGGAATCTATAACTAGTGTCACAGGAATTTTTCAAAACATAGACAGTGGGAAGAGTCAGCCTTCTTGTACTTAAGTCGGCATTATGTCTTTTGTATTTAATTCCGATGCAATTTCTGTGTTTCATCGTCAATAAGAAGGTCAGAGGGATACAGTAAACCTGGAGTGAAGCATCGGAGTCTATAACTAGTGTCACAGGAATGGTTCAAAACATAGGCAGTAAGAATAATCAGTCTTCTTGTACTTAATTCGGCATTGTGCCTTTTGTATTTAATTCCATGCAATTGCTGTGTTTCATCGTCAATAAGTAGGTCCAAGGGACACAGTAAACCTATAGTGAAGCATCGGAATCTATAACTAGTGTCACAGGAATGGTTCAAAACATAGACAGTGGGAAGAGTCAGTCTTCTTGTACTTAAGTCGGCATTGTGCCTTTTGTATTTAATTCCGATGCAATTTCTGTGTTTCGTCGTCAATAAGAAGGTCAGAGGGATACAGTAAACCTGTAGTGAAGCATCGGAGTCTATAACTAGTGTCACAGGAATGGTTCAAAACATAGGCAGTAAGAAGATTCAGTCTTCTTGTACTTTAGTGGGCATTGTGCCTTTTGTATTTAATTCCGATGCAATTTCTTGTTTCATCGTCAAAAAGAAGGTCCAAGGGATACAGTAAACGTGTAGTGAAGCATCGGAATCTATAACTAGTGTCACAGGAATGGTTAAAAGCATAAAAAGTAAGAAGAGTCAGTCTTCTTGTACATATGTCGGCATTGTGCCTTTTCAATTAGTTCCGATGCAATATATGTATTTCATCGTCAAAAAGAAGGTCCAAGGGATACACTAAACCTGAAGTGAAGCATCGGAATCTATAACTAGTGGCACAGGAATGGTTCAAAACATAATCAGTAAGAAGCGTCAGTCTACTTGTACTTAAGTCGGTATTGTGCCCTTTCAGTTTAATGCTGATACAATTTCTGTGTTTCATCGTCAATAAGAAGATCCAAGGGATACTGTAAACCTGAAGTGAAGTATCAGAATCCATAACTAGTGTCACAGGAATGGTTCAAAACATACACAGTAGGAAGAGTCAGCCTTCTAGTACTTAAGTCGGCATTGTGCATATTCTATTTAATTCCGATGCAATTTCTGTGTTTCATCGTCAATAAGACGGACAGAGGGATACAGTAAACCTGAAGTGAAGCATCGGTATTTATAACTAGTGTCATAGGAATGGTTCAAAACATAGTCAGTAAGAAGAGTCAGTCTTCTTGTACTTAAGTCGGCATTGTGCCTTTTGTATTTAATTCCGATGCAATTTCTGTGTTACATCGTCAATAAGAAGGAAAAAGGGATACAGCAAAACCTGGAGTGAAGCATCTGAATCTATAACTAGTGTCACAGGGATGGTTCAAAACATAGACAGTAATAAGAGTCAGTCTTCTTGTACTTAAGTCGTCATTGTGAATTTTGTATTTAGTTCCGATGCAATTTCTGTGTTTCATCGACAATAAGAAGGTCCAAGGGAGAGAGTTAACCTGGAGTGATGCATCGGAGTCTATAACTAGTGTCATAGGAATGGTTCAAACATAGACAGTAAGAAGAGTCAGTCTTCTTGTTCTTAATTCCGCGTTGTGCCTTTTCTATTTGATTCCGATGCAATTTCAGTGTTTCATCGTCAATAAGAAAGTCAGAGCGATACAGTAAACCTGAAGTGAAGTATCGGAATCTATAACTAGTGTCACAGGAATGGTTCAAAACATAGTCAGTAAGATGAGTCAGTATTCTTGTACTTATGTCCGCATTGTGCTTTTTCTATTTCATTCAGATGCAATTTCTGTGTTTCATCGTCAATAAGAAGGTCCAAGGGATACAGTAAACCTAAAGTGAAGCATCGGAATCTATAACTAGTGTCACAGGATTGGTTCAAATCATAGTCAGTAAGAAGAGTCAGTCTTCTTGTACTTAAGTCATCATTGTGCATTTGCTATTTAATTCCGATGCAATTTATGTGTTTCATCGTCAATAAGAAGGTCCAAGGGATACAGCAAACCTGGAGTGAAGCATCGGAATCTATAACTAGTGTCACAGGAATGGTTCAAAACATAGACAGTAAGAAAAGTCAGACTTCTTTTACTTAAGTCGGCATTGTGCCTTTTGTATTTACTTCCGATGCAATATCTGTGTTTCATCGTCAATAAGAAGGTCCAAGGGATACAGTAAACCTGGAGTGAAGCATCGGAATCTATAACTAGTGTCACAGGGACGGTACAAAACATAGACAGTAAAATGAGTCAGGATTCTTGTACATAAGTCGGCAATGTGCTTTTTGTATTTGATTCCGATGCAATTTCTGTGTTTCATTGTCACTAAGAAGGTCAGAGGGATACAGTAATCCGGAACTTAAGCATCGGAATCTATAACTAGTGTCACAGGAATGGTTCAAAACATAGTCAGTAAGAAGAGTCAGTCTTCTTGTAATTAAGTCTGCATTGTGCCTTTTGTATTTAAGTCCGATGCAATTTCTGTGTTTCATCGTCAATAAGTAGGTCCAAGGGATACATTAAACCTGAAATGAAGCATCGGAATCTATAACTAGTGTCACAGGAATGGTTCAAACCATACACAGTAAGAAGAGTCAGCCTTCTAGTACTTAAGTCGGCATTGCGCATTTCTATTTAATTGCGATGCAATTTCTGTGTTTCATTGTCAATAAGACGGTCAGAGGGATACAGTAAACCTGAAGAGAAGCATTGGAATCTAGAACTAGTATCACAGAAATGGTTCAAAACTTACACAGTTGGAAGAGTCAGTCATCTTAAACTTAAGTCGGCATAGTGCCTTTTGTATTTAATTCCGATGCAATTTCTGTGTTTCATCGTCAATAAGAGGGTCCAAGGGATACAGTAAACCTGAAATGATGCATCGGAAACTATAACTAGTGTCACAGGAATGGTTCAAAACATAGACAGTGGGAAAAGTCAGTCTACATGTACTTAAGTCGGCATTGTGCCTTTTGTATTTAATTCCGATGCAATTTCTGTATTTCATCGTCAATAAGAAGGTCAGAGGGATACAGTAAACCTGATGTGAAGCATCGGAATCTATAACTAGTGTCACAGAAATGGTTCAAAACATAGTCAGTAAGAAGAGTCAGTCTTCTTGTACTTAAGTCGGCATTGTGCCTTTTGTATTTAATTCCGATGCAATTTCTGTGTTTCATCGTGAATAAGAATTTCCAAGGGATACAGTAATCCTGAAGTTAAGCATCGGGATCTATGACTAGTGTCACAGGAATGGTTCAAAACATAGTCAGTAAGAAGAGTAAGTCTTCTTGTACTTATGTCGGTATTGTGCCTTTTGTATTTAATTCCGATGCAATTTCTGTGTTTCATCGTCAATAAGAAGGTCCAAGGGATACAGCAAACCTGAAGTGAAGCATCGGAATCTATAACTAGTGTCACAGGAATGGTTCAAAAAATAGACAGTAGCAAGAGTCATTCTTCTTGTACTTAAGTCGGCATTGTGCCTATTGTATTTAATTCCGATGCAATTTTTTTGTTTCATCGTCAATAAGAAGGTCCAAGGGACACAGTAAACCTGGTGTGAAGCATCGGAATCTATAACTACAGTCACAGGGACGGTTCAAAACATAGACAGTAAGATGAGTCAGTGTTCTTGTACTTAAGTCAGCATTGTGCATTTTGTATTTAATTGCGAAGCAATTTTTGTGTTTCATCGTCAATAAGAAGGTCAGAGGGATACTGTAAGCCTGAAGTGAAGCATCGGAATCAATTAGTGTCCCAGGAATGGTTTAAAACATAGTCAGTAAGAAGAGTCAGTGTTCTTGTACTTAAGGCGGCATTGTGACTTTTGTATTTAATTCCGATGCAATTTCTGTGTATCATCGTCAATAAGAAGGTCCAAGGGATACAGTAAACCTGGAGTGCAGCATGGGAATCTATAACTAGTGTTACAGGGACAGTTCAAAACATAGACAGTAAGAAGAGTCAGTATTCTTGTACTTATGTCGGCATTGTGCTTTTTCTATTTAGTTCAGATGCAATTTCTGTGTTTCATCGTCAATAAGAAGATCCAAGGGATACAGTAAACCTGGAGTGAAGCGTCGGAATCTATAACTAGTGTCACAGGAATGGTTCAAAACATAGACAGTAAGAAATGTCAGACTTCTTTTACTTAAGTAGGCATTGTGCCTTTTGTATTTAATTCCGATGCAATTTCTGTGTTCCATCGTCAATAAGAAGGTCCAAGGGATACAGTAAACCTGGAGTGAAGCATCGGAATCGATAACTAGTGTCACGGGGACGGTTCAAAACATAGACAGTAAGATGAGTCAGTATTCTTGTACTTAAGTCGGCAATGTGATTTTTGTATTTGATTCCGATGCAATTTCTGTGTTTCATCGTCACTAAGAAGGTGAGTGGGATACAGTAAACCTGATGTGAAGCATCGGAATCTATAACTAGTGTCACAGGAATGGTTCAAAACATAGTCAGTAAGAAGAGACAGTGTTCTTGTACATCAGTCGGCATTGTGTCTTTTGTAATTAATTCCGATGCAATTTCTGTGTTTCATCGTCAATAAGAAGGTCCAAGGGATACAGTAAACCTGGAGTGAAGCATCGGAATCTGTAACTAGTGTCACAGGGACGGTTCAAAACATAGACAGTAAGATGAGTCAGTATTCTTGTACTTAAGTCGGCAATGTGCATTTTGTGTTTGATTCCGATGCAATTTCTGTGTTTCATCGTCACTAAGAAGGTCAGAGAGATACAGTAATCCGGAACTTAAGCATCGGAATCTATAACTAGTGTCACAGGAATGGTTCAAAGCATAGTCAGTAAGAAGAGTCAATCTTCTTGTAGTTAAGTCGGCATTGTGCCTTTTGTATTTAAGTCCGATGCAATCTCTGTGTTTCATCGTCAATAAGTAGGTCAAAGGGATACAGTAAACCTGAAGTGAAGCATCGGAATCTATAACTAGTATCACAGGAATGGTTCAAAACATACACAGTAGGAAGAGTCAGTCTTCTAGTACTTAAGTCGGCATTGCGCGTTTCTATTTAATTGCGATGCAATTTCTGTGTTTCATTGTCAATAAGAAGGTCAGAGGGATACAGTAAACCTGATGTGAAGCATCGGAATCTATATCTAGTGTCACAGGAATGGTTCAAAACATAGTCAGTAAGAAGAGTCAGTCTTCTTGTACTTAAGTCGGCATTGTGCCTTTTGTATTTAATTCCGATGCAATTTCTGTGTTTCATCGTCAATAAGAAGGTCCAAGGGATACAGTAATCCTGAAGTTAAGCATCGGAATCTATGACTAGTGTCACAGGAATAGTTCAAAACATAGTCGGTAAGAAGAGTAAGTCTTCTTGTACTTATGTCGGTATTGTGCCTTTTGTGTTTAATTCCGACGCAATTTTTGTGTTTCATCCTCAATAAGAAGGTCCTAGGAATACAGTAAACCTGAAGTGAAGCATCGGAATCTATAACTAGTGTCGGAGGAATGGTTCAAGACATAGACAGTAGCAAGAGTCACTCTTCTTGTACGTAAGTCGGCATTGTGCCTATTGTATTTAATTCCGATGCAATTTTTGTGTTTCATCGTCAATAAGAAGGTCCAAGGGACACAGTAAACCTGGTGTGAAGCATCGGATTCTATAACTACAGTCACAGGGACGGTTCAAAACATAGACAGTAAGATGAGTCAGTATTCTTGTACTTAAGTCGGCATTGTGCTTTTTGTATTTAATTCCGAAGCAATTTCTGTGTTTCATCGTCAATAAGAAGGTCAGAGGGATACTGTAAGCCTGAAGTGAAGCATCGGAATCAATTAATGTCCCAGGAATGGTTTAAAACATAGTCAGTGAGAAGAGTCAGTCTTCTTGTACTTAAGGCGGCATTGTGCCTTTTGTATTTAATTCCGATGCAATTTCTGTGTTTCATCGTCAATAAGAAGGTCCAAGGGATACATTAAACCTGGAGTGAAGCATCGGAATCTATAACTAGTGTCACAGGAATGGTTCAAAACACAGTCAGTAAGAAGAGTCAATCTTCTTGTACTTAAGTCGGCATTGTGCCTTTTGTATTTAATTCCGATGCATTTTCTGTGTTTCATCGTCAATAAGAAGGTCCAAGGGATACAGTAAACCTGGAGTGCAGCATCGGAATCTATAACTAGTGTCACAGGGACGGTACAAAACATAGACAGTAAGATGAGTCAGGATTCTTGTACATAAGTCGGCAATGTGCTTTTTGTATTTGATTCCGATGCAATTTCTGTGTTTCATTGTCACTAAGAAGGTCAGAGGGATACAGTAATCCGGAACTTAAGCATCGGAGTCTACAACTAGTGTCACAGGAATGGTTCAAAACATAGTCAGTAAGAAGAGTCAGTCTTCTTGTAATTAAGTCTGCATTGTGCCTTTTGTATTTAAGTCCGATGCAATTTCTGTGTTTCATCGTCAATAAGTAGGTCCAAGGGATACAGTAAACCTGAAGTGAAGCATCGGAATCTATAACTAGTGTCACAGGAATGGTTCAAACCATACACAGTAAGAAGAGTCAGTCTTCTAGTATTTAAGTCGGCATTGCGCATTTCTATTTAATTGCGATGCAATTTCTGTGTTTCATCGTCAATAAGACGGTCAGAGGGATACAGTAAACCTGAAGAGAATCGTCGGAATCTAGAACTAGTGTCACAGAAATGGTTCAAAACATACACAGTTGGAAGAGTCAGTCATCTTAAACTTAAGTCGGCATAGTGCCTTTTGTATTTAATTCCGATGCAATTTCTGTGTTTCATCATCAATAAGAGGGTCCAAGGGATACAGTAAACCTGAAATGATGCATCGGAAACTATAACTAGTGTCACAGGAATGGTTCAAAACATAGACAGTGGGAAAAGTCAGTCTACATGTACTTAAGTCGGCATTGTGCCTTTTGTATTTAATTCCGATGCAATTTCTGTGTTTCATCGTCAATAAGAAGGTCAGAGGGATACAGTAAACCTGATGTGAAGCATCGGAATCTATAACTAGTGTCACAGAAATGGTTCAAAACATAGTCAGTAAGAAGAGTCAGTCTTCTTGTACTTAAGTCGGCATTGTGCCTTTTGTATTTAATTCCGATGCAATTTCTGTGTTACGTCGTCAATAAGAAGGAGAAAGGGATACAGCAAAACCTGGAGTGAAGCATCTGAATCTATAACTAGTGTCACAGGGATGGTTCAAAACATAGACAGTAATAAGAGTCAGTCTTCTTGTACTTAAGTCGTCATTGTGAATTTTGTATTTAGTTCCGATGCAATTTCTGTGTTTCATCGTCAATAAGAAGGTCCAAGGGATAGAGTTAACCTGGAGTGATGCATCGGAGTCTATAACTAGTGTCATAGAAATGGTTCAAACATAGACAGTAAGAAGAGTCAGTCTTCTTGTTCTTAATTCGGCGTTGTGCCTTTTCTATTTGATTCCGATGCAATTTCAGTGTTTCATCGTCAATAAGAAAGTCAGAGCGACACAGTAAACCTGAAGTGAAGTATCGGAATCTATAACTAGTGTCACAGGAATGGTTCAAAACATAGTCAGTAAGATGAGTCAGTATTCTTGTACTTATGTCGGCATTGTGCCTTTTCTATTTCATTCAGATGCAATTTCTGTGCTTCATCGTCAATAAGAAGGTCCAAGGGATACAGTAAACCTGAAGTGAAGCATCGGAATCTATAACTAGTGTCACAGGATTGGTTCAAATCACAGTCAGTAAGAAGAGTCAGTCTGCTTGTACTTAAGTCATCATTGTGCATTTGCTATTTAATTCCGATGCAATTTATGTGTTTCATCGTCAATAAGAAGGTCCAAGGGATGCAGCAAACCTGGAGTGAAGCATCGGAATCTATAACTAGTGTCACAGGAATGGTTCAAAACATAGACAGTAAGAAAAGTCAGACTTCTTTTACTTAAGTCGGCATTGTGCCTTTTGTATTTACTTCCGATGCAATTTCTGTGTTTCATCGTCAATAAGAAGGTCCAAGGGATACAGTAAACCTGGAGTGAAGCATCGGAATCTATAACTAGTGTCACAGGGACGGTACAAACCATAGACAGTAAGATGAGTCAGGATTCTTGTACATAAGTCGGCAATGTGGTTTTTGTATTTGATTCCGATGCAATTTCTGTGTTTCATTGTCACTAAGAAGGTCAGAGGGATACAGTAATCCGGAACTTAAGCATCGGAATCTATAACTAGTGTCACAGGAATGGTTCAAAACATAGTCAGTAAGAAGAGTCAGTCTTCTTGTAATTAAGTCTGCATTGTGCCTTTTGTATTTAAGTCCGATGCAATTTCTGTGTTTCATCGTCAATAAGTAGGTCCAAGGGATACATTAAACCTGAAGTGAAGCATCGGAATCTATAACTAGTGTCACAGGAATGGTTCAAACCATACACAGTAAGAAGAGTCAGCCTTCTAGTACTTAAGTCGGCATTGCGCATTTCTATTTAATTGCGATGCAATTTCTGTGTTTCATCGTCAATAAGACGGTCAGAGGGATACAGTAAACCTGAAGAGAAGCATTGGAATCTAGAACTAGTGTCACAGAAATGGTTCAAAACATACACAGTTGGAAGAGTCAGTCATCTTAAACTTAAGTCGGCATAGTGCCTTTTGTATTTAATTCCGATGCAATTTCTGTGTTTCATCGTCAATAAGAAGGTCCAAGGGATACAGTAAACCTGGAGTGAAGCATCGGAATCTATAACTAGTGTCACAGGGACGGTACAAAACATAGACAGTAAGATGAGTCAGGATTCTTGTACATAAGTCGGCAATGTGCTTTTTGTATTTGATTCCGATGCAATTTCTGTGTTTCATTGTCACTAAGAAGGTCAGAGGGATACAGTAAACCTGATGTGAAGCATCGGAATCTATAACTAGTGTCACAGAAATGGTTCAAAACATAGTCAGTAAGAAGAGTCAGTCTTCTTGTACTTAAGTCGGCATTGTGCCTTTTGTATTTAATTCCGATGCAATTTCTGTGTTTCAACGTGAATAAGAATTTCCAAGGGATACAGTAATCCTGAAGTTAAGCATCGGAATCTATGACTAGTGTCACAGGAATGGTTCAAAACATAGTCAGTAAGAAGAGTAAGTCTTCTTGTACTTATGTCGGTATTGTGCCTTTTGTATTTAATTCCGATGCAATTTCTGTGTTTCATCGTCAATAAGAAGGTCCAAGGGATACAGCAAACCTGAAGTGAAGCATCGGAATCTATAACTAGTGTCACAGGAATGGTTCAAAAAATAGACAGTAGCAAGAGTCACTCTTCTTGTACTTAAGTCGGCATTGTGCCTATTGTATTTAATTCCGATGCAATTTTTTTGTTTCATCGTCAATAAGAAGGTCCAAGGGACACAGTAAACCTGGTGTGAAGCATCGGAATCTATAACTACAGTCACAGGGACGGTTCAAAACATAGACAGTAAGATGAGTCAGTGTTCTTGTACTTAAGTCAGCATTGTGCTTTTTGTATTTAATTGCGAAGCAATTTTTGTGTTTCATCGTCAATAAGAAGGTCAGAGGGATACAGTAAGCCTGAAGTGAAGCATCGGAATCAATTAGTGTCCCAGGAATGGTTTAAAACATAGTCAGTAAGAAGAGTCAGTGTTCTTGTACTTAAGGCGGCATTGTGCCTTTTGTATTTAATTCCGATGCAATTTCTGTGTTTCATCGTCAATAAGAAGGTCCAAGGGATACAGTAAACCTGGAGTGCAGCATCGGAATCTATAACTAGTGTCACAGGGACGGTTCAAAACATAGACAGAAAGATGAGTCAGTATTCTTGTACTTATGTCGGCATTGTGCCTTTTCTATTTTATTCAGATGCAATTTCTGTGTTTCATCGACAATAAGAATGTCCAAGGGATACAGTAAACCTGAAGTGAAGCATCGGAATCTATAACTAGTGTCACAGGATTGGTTCAAATCATAGTCAGTAAGAAGAGTCAGTCTTCTTGTACTTAAGTCATCATTGTGCATTTTCTATTTAATTCCGATGCAATTTATGTGTTTCATCGTCAATAAGTAGGTCCAAGGGATACAGTAAACCTGGAGTGATGCATCGGAATCTATAACCAGTGTCACAGGAATGGTTCAAAACATAGACAGTAAGAAAAGTCAGACTTCTTTACTTAAGTCGGCAATGTGCCATTTGTATTAAATTCCGATGCAATTTCTGTGTTTCATCGCCAATAAGAAGGTCAGAGGGATACAGTGAACCTGATGTGAAGCATCGGAATCTATAACTAGTGTCACAGGAATGGTTCAAAAAATAGACAGTAGCAAGAGTCACTATTCTTGTACTTATGTCGGCATTGTGCCTATTGTATTTAATTCCGATGCAATTTTTTTGTTTCATCGTCAATAAGAAGGTCCAAGGGACACAGTAAACCTGGTGTGAAGCATCGGAATCTATAACTACAGTCACAGGGACGGTTCTAAACATAGACAGTAAGATGAGTCAGTATTCTTGTACTTAAGTCAGCATTGTGCTTTTTGTATTTAATTGCGAAGCAATTTCTGTGTTTCATCGTCAATAAGAAGGTCAGAGGGATACTGTAAGCCTGAAGTGAAGCATCGGAATCAATTAGTGTCCCAGGAATGGTTTAAAACATAGTCAGTAAGAAGAGTCAGTCTTCTTGTACTTAAGGCGGCATTGTGCCTTTTGTATTTAATTCCGATGCAATTTCTGTGTTTCGTCGTCAATAAGAAGGTCCAAGGGATACAGTAAACCTGGAGTGCAGCATGGGAATCTATAACTAGTGTTACAGGGACAGTTCAAAACATAGACAGTAAGAAGAGTCAGTATTCTTGTACTTATGTCGGCATTGTGCCTTTACTATTTAGTTCAGATGCAATTTCTGTGTTTCATCGTCAATAAGAAGATCCAAGGGATACAGTAAACCTGGAGTGAAGCATCGGAATCTATAACTAGTGTCACAGGAATGGTTCAAACATAGACAGTAAGAAATGTCAGACTTCTTTTACTTAAGTAGGCATTGTGCCTTTTGTATTTAATTCCGATGCAATTTCTGTGTTCCATCGTCAATAAGAAGGTCCAAGGGATACAGTGAACCTGGAGTAAAGCATCGGAATCTATAACTAGTGTCACAGGGACGGTTCAAAACATAGACAGTAAGATGAGTCAGTATTCTTGTACTTAAGTCGGCAATGTGCTTTTTGTATTTGATTCCGATGCAATTTCTGTGTTTCATCGTCACTAAGAAGGTGAGAGGGATACAGTAAACCTGATGTGAAGCATCGGAATCTATAACTAGTGTCACAGGAATGGTTCAAAACATTGTCAGTAAGAAGAGACAGTGTTCTTGTACTTAAGTCGGCATTGTGCCTTTTGTATTTAATTCCGATGCAATTTCTGTGTTTCATCGTCAATAAGAAGGTCCAAGGGATACAGTAAACCTGGAGTGAAGCATCGGAATCTGTAACTAGTGTCACAGGGACGGTTCAAAACATAGACAGTAAGATGAGTCAGTATTCTTGTACTTAAGTCGGCAATGTGCATTTTGTGTATGATTCCGATGCAATTTCTGTGTTTCATCGTCACTAAGAAGGTCAGAGAGATACAGTAATTCGGAACTTAAGCATCGGAATCTATAACTAGTGTCACAGGAATGGTTCATAGCATAGTCAGTAACAAGAGTCAATCTTCTTGTAGTTAAGTCGGCATTGTGCCTTTTGTATTTAAGTCCGATGCAATCTCTGTGTTTCATCGTCAATAAGTAGGTCAAAGGGATACAGTAAACCTGAAGTGAAGCATCGGAATCTATAACTAGTGTCACAGGTATGGTTCAAAACATAGTCAGTAAGAAGAGTCAGTCTTTTTGTACTTAAGTCGGCATTGTGCCTTTTGTATTTAATTCCGATGCAATTTCTGTGTTTCATCGTCAATAACAAGGACCAAGGGATACAGTAATCCTGAAGTTAAGCATCGGAATCTATGACTAGTGTCACAGGAATGGTTCAAAACATAGTCGGTAAGAAGAGTAAGTCTTCTTGTACTTAAGTCGGCATTGTGCCTATTGTATTTAATTCCGATGCAATTTTTGTGTTTCATCGTCAATAAGAAGGTCCAGGGGACACAGTAAACCTGGTGTGAAGCATCGGATTCTATAACTACAGTCACAGGGACGGTTCAAAACATAGACAGTAAGATGAGTCTGTATTCTTGTACTTGAGTCGGCATTGTGCTTTTTGTATTTCATTCCGAAGCAATTTCTGTGTTTCATCGTCAATAAGAAGGTCAGAGGGATACTGTAAGCCTGAAGTGAAGCATCGGAATCAATTAATGTCCCAGGAATGGTTTAAAACATAGTCAGTGAGAAGAGTCAGTGTTCTTGTACTTAAGGCGGCATTGTGCCTTTTGTATTTAATTCCGATGCAATTTCTGTGTTTCATCGTCAATAAGAAGGTCCATGGGATACATTAAACCTGGAGTGAAGCATCGGAATCTATAACTAGTGTCACAGGAATGGTTCAAAATACAGTCAGTAAGAAGAGTCAGTCTTCTTGTACTTAAGTCTGCATTGTGCCTTTTGTATTTAATTCCGATGCATTTTCTGTGTTTCATCGTCAATAAGAAGGTCCAAGGGATACAGTAAACCTGGAGTGCAGCATCGGAATCTATAACTAGTGTCACAGGGACGGTTCAAAACATAGACAGAAAGATGAGTCAGTATTCTTGTACTTACGTCGGCATTGTGCCTTTTCTATTTAATTCAGATGCAACTTTTGTGTTTCATCGTCAATAAGAAGGTATAAGGGATACAGTAAACCTGAAGTGAAGCATCGGAGTCTATAACTAGTGTCACAGGAATGGTTCAAACATAGACACTAAAAAGAGTCAGTCTTCTTGTACTTAATTCGGCGTGGTGCCTTTTGTATTTAATTCCGATGCAATATCAGTGTTTCATCGTCAATAAGAAGGTCAGAGGGATACAGTAAACCTGAAGTGAAGTATTGGAATCTATAACTAGTGTCACAGGAATGGTTCAAAGCATTGTCAGTAAGAAGAGTCAGTCTTCTTGTACTTAAGTCGGCATTGTGCCTTTTGTATTTAATTCCGATGCAATTTCTTTGTTTCATCGTCAATAAGAAAGTCAAAGGGATACAGTAAACCTGGAGTGCAGCATCGGAATCTATAACTAGTGTCACAGGGACGGTTCAAAACATAGACAGTAAGATCTGTCAGTATTCTTGTACTTAAGACGGCAATGTGCCTTTTGTATTTAATTCCGATGCAATTTCTGTGTTTCATCGACAATAAGAAGGTCCAAGGGATACAGTAATCCGGAACTTAAGCATCGGAATCTATAACTAGTGTCACAGGAATGGTTCAAAACATAGTCAGTAAGAAGAGTCAGTCTTCTTGTACTTAAGACGGCAATGTGCCTTTTGTATTTAATTCCGATGCAATTTCTGTGTTTCATCGACAATAAGAAGGTCCAAGGGATACTGTAGACCTGAATTGAAATATTGAAATCTATAACAAGTGTCACAGGAATGGTTCTAAAACATAGACAGTAAGAAGAGTCTGTCTTCTTGTACTTAAGTCGGTATGGTGCCTTTTGTATTTAATTCCGATGCAATATCTGAGTTTCATCGTCAATACGAAGGTGTAAGGGATACAGTAAACCTGAGGTGAAGCATCGGAATCTATGGCTAATGTCACAAGAATGGTTCAAAACATAGTCAGTAATAAGAGTCAGTCTTCTTGTACTTGAGTCGGCAATGTGCCTTTGGAAATTTAATTTCGATGCAATTTCTGTGTTTAATCGTCAATAAGATGGTCCAAGGGATACAGTAATCCTGAAGTTAAGCATCGTAATCTATAACTAGAGTCACAGGAATGGTTCAAAATATAGACAGTAAGAAGAGTCAGTCCTCTTGTACTTAAGTCGGCATTGTGCCACTTGTAATTAATTCCGATGCTATTTCGGTGTTTCATCGTCAATAAGAAGGTCCAAGGGATACAGTAAACCTGAAGTGAAGCATCGGAAACTATAACTAGTGTCACAGGAATGGTTCAAAACATAGACAGGAGCAGGAGTCACTCTTCTTGCACTTAAGTCGGCATTGTGGCTATTGTATTTAATTCCGATGCAATTTCTGTGTTTCATCGTCAATAAGAAGGTCAGAGGGATACAGTAAACCTCAAAAGAAGCATCGGAATCTATAACTAGTGTCACAGGAATTTTTCAAACATAGACAGTAGGAAGAGTCAGTCTTCTTTTACTTAAGTTGGCATTATGCCTTTTGTATTTAATTCCGATGCAATTTCTGTGTTTCATCGTCACTAAGAAGGTCAGAGGGATACAGTAAACCTGTAGTGAAGCATCGGAGTCTATAACTAGTGTCACAGGAATGGTTCGAAACATAGGCAGTAAGAAGGGTCAGTCTTCTTGTTCTTAAATCGGCATTGTGCCTTTTGTATTTAATTCCACGCAAGTTCAGTGTTTCATCGTCAATAAGAAGGTCCAAGGGACACAGTAAACCTGGAGTGAAAAATCGGAATCTATAACTGATGTCACAGGAATGGTTCAAAACGTAGACAGTAGGAAGAGTCAGTCTTCTTGTACTTATGTCGTCATTGTGCCTTTTGTATTTAATTCCGATGCAATATCTGTGTTTCATCGTCAATAAGAAGGTCAGAGGGATACAGTAAACCTGAAGTGAAGTATTGGAATCTATAACTAGTGTCACAGGAATGGTTCAAAGCATTGTCAGTAAGAAGAGTCAGTCTTCTTGTACTTAAGTCGGCATTGTGCCTTTTGTATTTAATTCCGATGCAATTTCTTTGTTTCATCGTCAATAAGAAAGTCAAAGGGATACAGTAAACCTGGAGTGCAGCATCGGAATCTATAACTAGTGTCACAGGGACGGTTCAAAACATAGACAGTAAGATCTGTCAGTATTCTTGTACTTATGTCGGCATTGTTCCTTTTCTATTTTATTCAGATGCAATTTCTGTGTTTCATCGTCAATAAGAAGGTCCAAGGGATACAGTAATCCGGAACTTAAGCATCGGAATCTATAACTAGTGTCACAGGAATGGTTCAAAACATAGTCAGTAAGAAGAGTCAGTCTTCTTGTACTTAAGACGCCAATGTGCCTTTTGTATTCAATTCCGATGCAATTTCTGTGTTTCATCGACAATAAGAAGGTCCAAGGGATACTGTAGACCTGAATTGAAATATTGAAATCTATAACAAGTGTCACAGGAATGGATCTAAAACATAGACAGTAAGAAGAGTCTGTCTTCTTGTACTTAAGTCGGTATGGTGCCTTTTGTATTTAATTCCGATGCAATATCTGAGTTTCATCGTCAATACGAAGGTGTAAGGGATACAGTAAACCTGTGGTGAAGCATCGGAATCTATGGCTAATGTCACAAGAATGGTTCAAAACATAGTCAGTAATAAGAGTCAGTCTTCTTGTACTTAAGTCGGCAATGTGCCTTTGGAAATTTAATTTCGATGCAATTTCTGTGTTTAATCGTCAATAAGATGGTCCAAGGGATACAGTAATCCTGAAGTTAAGCATCGTAATCTATAACTAGAGTCACAGGAATGGTTCAAAATATAGACAGTAAGAAGAGTCAGTCCTCTTGTACTTAAGTCGGCATTGTGCCACTTGTAATTAATTCCGATGCTATTTCGGTGTTTCATCGTCAATAAGAAGGTCCAAGGGATACAGTAAACCTGAAGTGAAGCATCGGAAACTATAACTAGTGTCACAGGAATGGTTCAAAACATAGACAGGAGCAAGAGTCACTCTTCTTGCACTTAAGTCGGCATTGTGGCTATTGTATTTAATTCCGATGCAATTTCTGTGTTTCATCGTCAATAAGAAGGTCAGAGGGATACAGTAAACCTCAAGTGAAGCATCGGAATCTATAACTAGTGTCACAGGAATTTTTCAAACATAGACAGTAGGAAGAGTCAGTCTTCTTTTACTTAAGTTGGCATTATGCCTTTTGTATTTAATTCCGATGCAATTTCTGTGTTTCATCGTCACTAAGAAGGTCAGAGGGATACAGTAAGCCTGAAGTGAAGCATCGGAATCAATTAGTGTCCCAGGAATGGTTTAAAACATAGTCAGTAAGAAGAGTCAGTGTTCTTGTACTTAAGGCGGCATTGTGCCTTTTGTATTTAATTCCGATGCAATTTCTGTGTTTCATCGTCAATAAGAAGGTCCAAGGGATACAGTAAACCTGGAGTGCAGCATCGGAATCTATAACTAGTGTCACAGGGACGGTTCAAAACATAGACAGAAAGATGAGTCAGTATTCTTGTACTTATGTCGGCATTGTGCCTTTTCTATTTTATTCAGATGCAATTTCTGTGTTTCATCGTCAATAAGAAGGTCCAAGGGATACAGTAAACCTGAAGTGAAGCATCGGAATCTATAACTAGTGTCACAGGATTGGTTCAAATCATAGTCAGTAAGAAGAGTCAGTCTTCTTGTACTTAAGTCATCATTGTGCATTTTCTATTTAATTCCGATGCAATTTATGTGTTTCATCGTCAATAAGTAGGTCCAAGGGATACAGTAAACCTGGAGTGATGCATCGGAATCTATAACCAGTGTCACAGGAATGGTTCAAAACATAGACAGTAAGAAAAGTCAGACTTCTTTACTTAAGTCGGCAATGTGCCATTTGTATTAAATTCCGATGCAATTTCTGTGTTTCATCGCCAATAAGAAGGTCAGAGGGATACAGTGAACCTGATGTGAAGCATCGGAATCTATAACTAGTGTCACAGGAATGGTTCAAAAAATAGACAGTAGCAAGAGTCACTATTCTTGTACTTATGTCGGCATTGTGCCTATTGTATTTAATTCCGATGCAATTTTTTTGTTTCATCGTCAATAAGAAGGTCCAAGGGACACAGTAAACCTGGTGTGAAGCATCGGAATCTATAACTACAGTCACAGGGACGGTTCTAAACATAGACAGTAAGATGAGTCAGTATTCTTGTACTTAAGTCAGCATTGTGCTTTTTGTATTTAATTGCGAAGCAATTTCTGTGTTTCATCGTCAATAAGAAGGTCAGAGGGATACTGTAAGCCTGAAGTGAAGCATCGGAATCAATTAGTGTCCCAGGAATGGTTTAAAACATAGTCAGTAAGAAGAGTCAGTCTTCTTGTACTTAAGGCGGCATTGTGCCTTTTGTATTTAATTCCGATGCAATTTCTGTGTTTCGTCGTCAATAAGAAGGTCCAAGGGATACAGTAAACCTGGAGTGCAGCATGGGAATCTATAACTAGTGTTACAGGGACAGTTCAAAACATAGACAGTAAGAAGAGTCAGTATTCTTGTACTTATGTCGGCATTGTGCCTTTACTATTTAGTTCAGATGCAATTTCTGTGTTTCATCGTCAATAAGAAGATCCAAGGGATACAGTAAACCTGGAGTGAAGCATCGGAATCTATAACTAGTGTCACAGGAATGGTTCAAACATAGACAGTAAGAAATGTCAGACTTCTTTTACTTAAGTAGGCATTGTGCCTTTTGTATTTAATTCCGATGCAATTTCTGTGTTCCATCGTCAATAAGAAGGTCCAAGGGATACAGTGAACCTGGAGTAAAGCATCGGAATCTATAACTAGTGTCACAGGGACGGTTCAAAACATAGACAGTAAGATGAGTCAGTATTCTTGTACTTAAGTCGGCAATGTGCTTTTTGTATTTGATTCCGATGCAATTTCTGTGTTTCATCGTCACTAAGAAGGTGAGAGGGATACAGTAAACCTGATGTGAAGCATCGGAATCTATAACTAGTGTCACAGGAATGGTTCAAAACATTGTCAGTAAGAAGAGACAGTGTTCTTGTACTTAAGTCGGCATTGTGCCTTTTGTATTTAATTCCGATGCAATTTCTGTGTTTCATCGTCAATAAGAAGGTCCAAGGGATACAGTAAACCTGGAGTGAAGCATCGGAATCTGTAACTAGTGTCACAGGGACGGTTCAAAACATAGACAGTAAGATGAGTCAGTATTCTTGTACTTAAGTCGGCAATGTGCATTTTGTGTATGATTCCGATGCAATTTCTGTGTTTCATCGTCACTAAGAAGGTCAGAGAGATACAGTAATTCGGAACTTAAGCATCGGAATCTATAACTAGTGTCACAGGAATGGTTCATAGCATAGTCAGTAAGAAGAGTCAATCTTCTTGTAGTTAAGTCGGCATTGTGCCTTTTGTATTTAAGTCCGATGCAATCTCTGTGTTTCATCGTCAATAAGTAGGTCAAAGGGATACAGTAAACCTGAAGTGAAGCATCGGAATCTATAACTAGTGTCACAGGAATGGTTCAAAACATAGTCAGTAAGAAGAGTCAGTCTTTTTGTACTTAAGTCGGCATTGTGCCTTTTGTATTTAATTCCGATGCAATTTCTGTGTTTCATCGTCAATAACAAGGACCAAGGGATACAGTAATCCTGAAGTTAAGCATCGGAATCTATGACTAGTGTCACAGGAATGGTTCAAAACATAGTCGGTAAGAAGAGTAAGTCTTCTTGTACTTAAGTCGGCATTGTGCCTATTGTATTTAATTCCGATGCAATTTTTGTGTTTCATCGTCAATAAGAAGGTCCAGGGGACACAGTAAACCTGGTGTGAAGCATCGGATTCTATAACTACAGTCACAGGGACGGTTCAAAACATAGACAGTAAGATGAGTCTGTATTCTTGTACTTGAGTCGGCATTGTGCTTTTTGTATTTCATTCCGAAGCAATTTCTGTGTTTCATCGTCAATAAGAAGGTCAGAGGGATACTGTAAGCCTGAAGTGAAGCATCGGAATCAATTAATGTCCCAGGAATGGTTTAAAACATAGTCAGTGAGAAGAGTCAGTGTTCTTGTACTTAAGGCGGCATTGTGCCTTTTGTATTTAATTCCGATGCAATTTCTGTGTTTCATCGTCAATAAGAAGGTCCATGGGATACATTAAACCTGGAGTGAAGCATCGGAATCTATAACTAGTGTCACAGGAATGGTTCAAAATACAGTCAGTAAGAAGAGTCAGTCTTCTTGTACTTATGTCTGCATTGTGCCTTTTGTACTTAATTCCGATGCATTTTCTGTGTTTCATCGTCAATAAGAAGGTCCAAGGGATACAGTAAACCTGGAGTGCAGCATCGGAATCTATAACTAGTGTCACAGGGACGGTTCAAAACATAGACAGAAAGATGAGTCAGTATTCTTGTACTTACGTCGGCATTGTGCCTTTTCTATTTAATTCAGATGCAACTTTTGTGTTTCATCGTCAATAAGAAGGTATAAGGGATACAGTAAACCTGAAGTGAAGCATCGGAGTCTATAACTAGTGTCACAGGAATGGTTCAAACATAGACACTAAAAAGAGTCAGTCTTCTTGTACTTAATTCGGCGTGGTGCCTTTTGTATTTAATTCCGATGCAATATCAGTGTTTCATCGTCAATAAGAAGGTCAGAGGGATACAGTAAACCTGAAGTGAAGTATTGGAATCTATAACTAGTGTCACAGGAATGGTTCAAAGCATTGTCAGTAAGAAGAGTCAGTCTTCTTGTACTTAAGTCGGCATTGTGCCTTTTGTATTTAATTCCGATGCAATTTCTTTGTTTCATCGTCAATAAGAAAGTCAAAGGGATACAGTAAACCTGGAGTGCAGCATCGGAATCTATAACTAGTGTCACAGGGACGGTTCAAAACATAGACAGTAAGATCTGTCAGTATTCTTGTACTTATGTCGGCATTGTTCCTTTTCTATTTTATTCAGATGCAATTTCTGTGTTTCATCGTCAATAAGAAGGTCCAAGGGATACAGTAATCCGGAACTTAAGCATCGGAATCTATAACTAGTGTCACAGGAATGGTTCAAAACATAGTCAGTAAGAAGAGTCAGTCTTCTTGTACTTAAGACGGCAATGTGCCTTTTGTATTTAATTCCGATGCAATTTCTGTGTTTCATCGACAATAAGAAGGTCCAAGGGATACTGTAGACCTGAATTGAAATATTGAAATCTATAACAAGTGTCACAGGAATGGTTCTAAAACATAGACAGTAAGAAGAGTCTGTCTTCTTGTACTTAAGTCGGTATGGTGCCTTTTGTATTTAATTCCGATGCAATATCTGAGTTTCATCGTCAATACGAAGGTGTAAGGGATACAGTAAACCTGAGGTGAAGCATCGGAATCTATGGCTAATGTCACAAGAATGGTTCAAAACATAGTCAGTAATAAGAGTCAGTCTTCTTGTACTTAAGTCGGCAATGTGCCTTTGGAAATTTAATTTCGATGCAATTTCTGTGTTTAATCGTCAATAAGATGGTCCAAGGGATACAGTAATCCTGAAGTTAAGCATCGTAATCTATAACTAGAGTCACAGGAATGGTTCAAAATATAGACAGTAAGAAGAGTCAGTCCTCTTGTACTTAAGTCGGCATTGTGCCACTTGTAATTAATTCCGATGCTATTTCGGTGTTTCATCGTCAATAAGAAGGTCCAAGGGATACAGTAAACCTGAAGTGAAGCATCGGAAACTATAACTAGTGTCACAGGAATGGTTCAAAACATAGACAGGAGCAAGAGTCACTCTTCTTGCACTTAAGTCGGCATTGTGGCTATTGTATTTAATTCCGATGCAATTTCTGTGTTTCATCGTCAATAACAAGGACCAAGGGATACAGTAATCCTGAAGTTAAGCATCGGAATCTATGACTAGTGTCACAGGAATGGTTCAAAACATAGTCGGTAAGAAGAGTAAGTCTTCTTGTACTTAAGTCGGCATTGTGCCTATTGTATTTAATTCCGATGCAATTTCTGTGTTTCATCGTTAATAAGAAGGTCAGAGGGATACAGTAAACCTAAAGTGAAGCATCGGAATCTATAACTAGTGTCACAGGAATTTTTCAAACATAGACAGTAGGAAGAGTCAGTCTTCTTTTACTTAAGTTGGCATTATGCCTTTTGTATTTAATTCCGATGCAATTTCTGTGTTTCATCGTCACTAAGAAGGTCAGAGGGATACAGTAAACCTGTAGTGAAGCATCGGAGTCTATAACTAGTGTCACAGGAATGGTTCGAAACATAGGCAGTAAGAAGGGTCAGTCTTCTTGTTCTTAAATCGGCATTGTGCCTTTTGTATTTAATTCCACGCAAGTTCAGTGTTTCATCGTCAATAAGAAGGTCCAAGGGACACAGTAAACCTGGAGTGAAAAATCGGAATCTATAACTGATGTCACAGGAATGGTTCAAAACGTAGACAGTAGGAAGAGTCAGTCTTCTTGTACTTATGTCGTCATTATGCCTTTTGTATTTAATTCCGATGCAATTTCTGTGTTTCATCGTTAATAAGAAGGTCGGAGGGATACAGTAAACCTGTAGTGAAGCATCGGAGTGTATAACTAGTGTCACAGGAATGGTTTAAAACATAGGCAGTAAGAAGAGTCAGTCTTCATGTACTTAAGTCGGCATTGTGCCTTTTGTATTTAATTCCGATGCAATTTCTGTGATTCTTCGTCAATAAGAAGGTCAGAGGGATACAGTAAACCTGAAGTGAAGCATCGGAATCTATAACTAGTGTCACAGGAATAGTTCAAAACATAGTCAGTAAGAAGAGTCAGTCTTCTTGGTCTTCTTGTACTTAAGTCGGCATTATGCCTTCTGTATTTAATTCCGATGCAATATCTGTGTTTCATCGTCAATAAGAAGGTCCAAGGGATACAGTAAACCTGAAGTGAAGCATCGGAAACTATAACTAGTGTCACAGGAATGGTTCAAACATAGACACTAAAAAGAGTCAGTCTTCTTGTACTTAATTCGGCGTGGTGCCTTTTGTATTTAATTCCGATGCAATATCAGTGTTTCATCGTAAAATAAGAAGGTCAGAGGGATACAGTAAACCTGAAGTGAAGTATTGGAATCTATAACTAGTGTCACAGGAATGGTTCAAAGCATTGTCAGTAAGAAGAGTCAGTCTTCTTGTACTTAAGTCGGCATTGTGCCTTTTGTATTTAATTCCGATGCAATTTCTTTGTTTCATCGTCAATAAGAAAGTCAAAGGGATACAGTAAACCTGGAGTGCAGCATCGGAATCTATAACTAGTGTCACAGGGACGGTTCAAAACATAGACAGTAAGATCTGTCAGTATTCTTGTACTTATGTCGGCATTGTTCCTTTTCTATTTTATTCAGATGCAATTTCTGTGTTTCATCGTCAATAAGAAGGTCCAAGGGATACAGTAATCCAGAACTTAAGCATCGGAATCTATAACTAGTGTCACAGGAATGGTTCAAAACATAGTCAGTAAGAAGAGTCAGTCTTCTTGTACTTAAGACGGCAATGTGCCTTTTGTATTTAATTCCGATGCAATTTCTGTGTTTCATCGACAATAAGAAGGTCCAAGGGATACTGTAGACCTGAATTGAAATATTGAAATCTATAACAAGTGTCACAGGAATGGTTCTAAAACATAGACAGTAAGAAGAGTCTGTCTTCTTGTACTTAAGTCGGTATGGTGCCTTTTGTATTTAATTCCGATGCAATATCTGAGTTTCATCGTCAATACGAAGGTGTAAGGGATACAGTAAACCTGAGGTGAAGCATCGGAATCTGTGGCTAATGTCACAAGAATGGTTCAAAACATAGTCAGTAATAAGAGTCAGTCTTCTTGTACTTAAGTCGGCAATGTGCCTTTGGAAATTTAATTTCGATGCAATTTCTGTGTTTAATCGTCAATAAGATGGTCCAAGGGATACAGTAATCCTGAAGTTAAGCATCGTAATCTATAACTAGAGTCACAGGAATGGTTCAAAATATAGACAGTAAGAAGAGTCAGTCCTCTTGTACTTAAGTCGGCATTGTGCCACTTGTAATTAATTCCGATGCTATTTCGGTGTTTCATCGTCAATAAGAAGGTCCAAGGGATACAGTAAACCTGAAGTGAAGCATCGGAAACTATAACTAGTGTCACAGGAATGGTTCAAAACATAGACAGGAGCAAGAGTCACTCTTCTTGCACTTAAGTCGGCATTGTGGCTATTGTATTTAATTCCGATGCAATTTCTGTGTTTCATCGTCAATAAGAAGGTCAGAGGGATACAGTAAACCTCAAGTGAAGCATCGGAATCTATAACTAGTGTCACAGGAATTTTTCAAACATAGACAGTAGGAAGAGTCAGTCTTCTTTTACTTAAGTTGGCATTATGCCTTTTGTATTTAATTCCGATGCAATTTCTGTGTTTCATCGTCACTAAGAAGGTCAGAGGGATACAGTAAACCTGTAGTGAAGCATCGGAGTCTATAACTAGTGTCACAGGAATGGTTCGAAACATAGGCAGTAAGAAGGGTCAGTCTTCTTGTTCTTAAATCGGCATTGTGCCTTTTGTATTTAATTCCACGCAAGTTCAGTGTTTCATCGTCAATAAGAAGGTCCAAGGGACACAGTAAACCTGGAGTGAAAAATCGGAATCTATAACTGATGTCACAGGAATGGTTCAAAACGTAGACAGTAGGAAGAGTCAGTCTTCTTGTACTTATGTCGTCATTGTGCCTTTTGTATTTAATTCCGATGCAATTTCTGTGTTTCATCGTTAATAAGAAGGTCGGAGGGATACAGTAAACCTGTAGTGAAGCATCGGAGTGTATAACTAGTGTCACAGGAATGGTTTAAAACATAGGCAGTAAGAAGAGTCAGTCTTCATGTACTTAAGTCGGCATTGTGCCTTTTGTATTTAATTCCGATGCAATTTCTGTGATTCTTCGTCAATAAGAAGGTCAGAGGGATACAGTAAACCTGAAGTGAAGCATCGGAATCTATAACTAGTGTCACAGGAATAGTTCAAAACATAGTCAGTAAGAAGAGTCAGTCTTCTTGGTCTTCTTGTACTTAAGTCGGCATTATGCCTTCTGTATTTAATTCCGATGCAATATCTGTGTTTCATCGTCAATAAGAAGGTCCAAGGGATACAGTAAACCTGGAGTGAAGCATCGGAGTCTATAACTAGTGTCACAGGAATGGTTCAAAACATAGACAGTAAGTAGAGTCGGTCCTCTTGTACTTAATTCGGCATTGCGCCTTTTGTATTTAATTCCGATGCAATTTCTGTGTTTCATCGTCAATAAGAAGGTCAGAGGGATACTGCAAGCCCGAAGTGAAGCATCGGAATCAATTAGTGTCACTGGAATGGTTTGAAACATAGTCAGTAAGAAGAGTCAGTCTTCTTGTACTTAAGTCGGCATTGTGCCTTTTGTATTTAATTCCGATGCAATTTCTGTGTTTCGTCGTCAATAAGAAGGTATAAGGGATACATTAAACCTGGAGTGAAGCATCGGAATCTATAACTACAGTCACAGGGACGGTTCAATACATAGACAGTAAGATGAGTCAGTATTCTTGTACTTGAGTCGGCATTGTGCTTTTTGTATTTAGTTCCGATGCAATTTCTGTGTTTCATCGTCACTATGAAGGTCAGAGGGATACAGTAGTCCTGATGTGAAGCATCGGAATCTATAACTAGTGTCACAGGAATGGTTCAAAACATGGTCAGTAAGAAGAGTCAGTCTTCTTGTACTTAAGTCGGCATTGTGCCTTTTGTATTTAATTCCGATGCAATTTCTGTTTATCATCGTCAATAAGAAGGCCCAAGGGATACAGTAGACCTGAATTGAAGCATCCGAATCTATAACTAGTGTCACAGGAATGGTTCAAAACATACACAGTAAGAAGAGTCAGTCTTCTTGTACTTAAGTCGGCGTTGTGATTTTTGTGTTTAATTCCGATGCAATTTCTGTGTATCATCGTCAATAAGGAGGTCAGAGGATACAGTAAACCTGAAGTGAAGCATCGGAATCTATAACTAGAGTCACAGGAATGGTTCAACCATAGACAATAAGAAGAGTCAGTCTTATTGTACTTAAGTCGGCATTGTGCCTCTTGTATTTAATTCCGATGCTATTTCTGTGTTTCATCGTCAATAAGAAGGTTAAGGGATACAGTAAACCTGAAGTGAAACATCGGAATCTATAACTAGTGTCACAGGAATGGTTCAAAACATAGACTAGAACAAGAGTCACTCTTCTTGTACTTAAGCCGGCATTGTGCCTATTGTATATAATTCCAATGCAATTTCTGTGTTTCATCGTCAATAAGATGGTCCAAGGGACGCAGTAAACCTGGAGTGAAGCATCGGAATCTATAACTAGTGTCACAGGAATTTTTCAAAACATAGACAGTAGGAAGAGTCAGTCTTCTTGGACTTAATTCGCGCATTGTGCCTTTTGTATTTAATTCCGATGCAATTTCTGTGTTTCATCGTCAATAAGAAGGTCCAAGGGATACAGTAATCCTGAAGTTATGCATCGGAATCTATGACTAGTGTCACAGGAATGGTTCAAAGCATAGTCAGTAAGAAGAGTCAGTCTTCTTGTAGTTAAGTCGGCATTGTGCCTTTTGTATATAATTCCGAAGCAATATCTGTGTTTCATCGTCAATAAGAAGGTCCAAGGGATACAGTAAACCTGAAATGAACCATCGGAATCTATAACTAGTGCCACAGGAATGGTTCAAAACATAGACAGTAGGAAAAGGCAGTCTACATGTACTTATGAAGGCAATGTGCCTTTTGTATTTCATTCCGATGCAATTTATGTGTTGCATCGTCAATAAGAAGGTCCAAGGGACACAGTAATCCCGAAGTTAAGCATCGGAATCTATGACTAGTGTCACAGGAATGGTTCAAAACATAGTCAGTAAGAAGAGTCAGTCTTCTTGTACTTAAGTCGGTATTGTGCCTTTTGTATTTAATTCCGATGCAATTTCTGTCTTTCATCGTCAACAAGAACGTCCATGGGATACAGGAAACCTTAAGTGAAGAATCGGAATCTATAACTAATCTCACAGGAATGGTTCAAAACATAGACAGTAGCAAGAGTCAGTCTTCTTGTACTTAAGTCTACATTGTGCCTATTGTATTTAATTCCTATGCAATTTCTGTGTGTCATCGTCAATAAGAAGGTCCAAGGGATACAGTGAACCTGGAGTGAAGCATCGGAATCTATAACTAGTGTCACAGGGACGGTTCAAAACATAGACAGTAAGATGAGTCAGTATTCTTGTACTTAAGTCGGCATTGTGCCTTTTCTATTTAATTCCGCTGCAATATCTGTGTTTCATCGTCAATTAGAAGGTCCAAGGGATACAGTAAACCTGAAGTGAAGCATCGGAATCTATAACTAGTCTCACAGGAATGGTTCAAAACATAGACAGTAAGAAGGGTCAGACTTCTTTTACTTAAGTCGGCATTGTGCCTTTTGTATTTAATTCCGATGCAATTTCTGTGTTTCATCGTCAATAAGAAGGTCCAAGGGATATAGTAAATCTGGAGTGAAGCATCGGAGCCTATAACTAGTGTCACAGGAATGGTTCAAACATAGACAGTAAAAAGAGTCAGTCTTCTTGTACTTAATTCGGCATTGTGCCTTTTGTATTTAATTCTGATGCAATATCTGTGTTTCATCGTCAATAAGAAGGTCAGAGGGATACAGTAAACCTGAAGTGAATTATCGGAATCTATAACTAGTGTCACAGGAATGGTTTCAAAGCATAGTCAGTAAGAGGAGTCAGTCTTCTTGTACATAAGTCGGCATTGTGCCTTTTGTATTTAATTCCGATGCAATTTCTATGTTTCATCGTCAATAAGGAGGTCCAAGGGATACATTAAACCTGGAGTGAAGCATCGGAATCTATAACTAGCGTCAAAGGGACGGTTCAAAACATAGACAGTAAGATGTGTCAGTATTCTTGTACTTAAGTCGGCATTGTGCTTTTTGTATTTAATTCCGATGCAATTTCTGTGTTTCATCGTCACTAACAAGGTCAGAAGGATACAGTAATCCTGAAAATAAGCATCGGAATCTATAACTAGTGTCACAGGAATGGTTCAAAGCATGGTCAGTAAGAAGAGTCGATCTTCCTGTAGTTAAGTTGGCATTGTGCCTACTGTATTTAATTCCGATGCAATTTCTGTGTTTCATCGTCAATAAGAAGGTCGAAGGGATACTGTACACCTGAAGTGATGCATCGGAATCTATAACTAGTGTCACAGGAATGGTTCAAAACATAGACAGTAGGAAGAGTCAGTCTTCTAGTACTTAAGTCGGCACTGTGCCTTTTCTATTTAATTCCGATGCTATTTCTGTGTCTCATCGTCAATAAGAGGGTCAGAGGGATACAGTAATCCTGAAGTGAAGCATCGGAATCTATAACTAGTGACACAGTAATTTTTCAAAGCATAGACAGTTGGAAGAGTCAGTCTTCTTGTACTTAAGTCGGCATTGTGCCTTTTGTATTTAAGTCCGATGCAATTTCTGTGTTTCATCGTCAATAAGAAGGACCAAGGGATACAGTAAACCTGAAATGAACCATCGGAATCTATAACTAGTGTCACAGGAATGGTTCAAAACATAGACAGTAGAAAATATCAGTCTGCATGTACTTAAGTCGGCATTGTGCCTTTTGTATTTAACTCCGATGCAATATCTGTGTTTCATCGTCAATAAGAAGGTCAGAGGGATGCAGTAAACCTGATGTGAAGCATCGGATTCAATAACTAGTGTCACAGGAATGGTTCAAAACATAGACAGTAAGAAGAGTCAGTCTCCTTGTACTTAAGTTGGTATTGTGCCTTTTGTATTTAATTCCGATGCAATTTCTGTGTTTCATCGTCAATAAGAAGGTCCAAAGGATACAGTAAACCTGAAGTGAAGCATCGGAATCTATGACTAGCGTCTCAGGAAAGGTTCAAACATAGACAGTAGGAAGAGTGAGTCTTCTTGTACTTAAGTCGGCATTGTGCCAATTGTATTTAATTCCGATGCAATTTCTGTGTTTCATCGTCAATAAGAAGGTCCAAGGGATACAGCAAACCTGAAGTGAAGCATCGGAAAATATAACTAGTGTCACAGGAATGGTTCAAATCATAGTCAGTAAGACGAGTCAGTCTTCTTGTACTTAAGTCATCATTGTGCCTTTTCGATTTAATTCTGATGCAATTTCTGTGTTTCGTCGTCAATAAGAAGGTCAGAGGGATACAGTAAACCTGAAATGAACCATCGGAATCTATAACTAGTGTCACAGGAATGGTTCAAAACATAGAGAGTTGGAAGTTTCAGTCTTCTTGTACTAAAGTCGGCATTGTGCCTTTTGTATTTCATTCCGATGCAATTTCTGTGTTTCATCGTCCATAAGAAGGTCCGACGGATACAGTAAACCTCAAGTGAAGCATCGGAATAAAAAACTAGTGTCACAGGAATGGTTCATAACATAGACTGTCAGAAGAGTCAGTCTTCTTGTACTTTAGAAGACATTGTGCCTTTTGTATTTATTTCTGATGCAATTTCTGTGTTTCATCGTCAATAAGAAGGTCAGAGGGATACAGTAAACCTGAAGTGAAGCATCGGAATCTATAACTAGTGTCACAGGAATGGATCAAAACACAGACAGTAAGAGGAGTCAGACTTCTTTTACTTAATTCGGCATTGTGCCTTTGGTATTAAATTCCGATGCAATTTCTGTGTTTCATCGTCAATAAGAAGGTCCAAGGGATACAGTAAACCTGGAGTGAAGCATCGGAGTCCATAACTAGTGTCACAGGAATGGTTCAAACATAGACAGTAGGAGAAGTCAGTCTACTGGTACTTAAGTCGGCATTGTGCCTTTTGCATTTGATTCCGATGCAATTTCTGTGTTTCATCGTCAATAAGAAGGACCAATGGATACAGTAAACCTGCAGTGAAGCATCGGCATCTATAACTAGTGTCACAGGGATGGTTCAAACCATAGTCAGTATGAAGAGTGAGTCTTCTTGTACATAAGTCATCGTTGTGCATTTTCTATTTAATTCTGATGCAATTTCTGTGTTTCATCATCAATCAGAAGGTCCAAGGGATACAGTAAACCTGGAGTGAAGCATCCGAATCTGTAACTAGTGTCACAGGAATGGTTCAAAACATAGTCAGTAAGAGAAGTCAGACTTATTTACTTAAGTCGGCATTGTGATTTTTGTATACAATTCCGATGCAATTTCTGTGTTTCATCGTCAATAAGAAGGTCCAAGGGATACAGTAAACCAGGAGTGAAGTATCGGAATCTATAACTAGTGTCACAGGGACGGTTCAAAACATAGACACTAAGATGACTCAGTATTCTTGTACTTTAGTCGGCATTGTGCATTTTGTATTTAATTCCAATGCAATTTCTGTGTTTCATCGTCACTAAGAAGGTCAGTGGGATACAGTAATCCTGAAGTTAATCATCGGAATCTATAACTAGTGTCACAGGAATGGTTCAAAACATAGTCAGTAAGAAGAGTCAGTCCTTTTGTAGTTAAGTCGGCATTGTGCCTTTTGTATTTAATTCCTATGCAATATCTGTGTTTCATCGTCAATAAGAAAGTCCAAGGGATACAGTAAACCTGAGATGAACCATCGGAATCTATAACTAGTGTCACAGGAATGGTTCAAAACATAGAGAGCTGGAAGTTTCAGTCTTCTTGTACTAAAGTCGGCATTGTGCCTTTTGTATTTCTTTCCGATGCAATTTCTGTGTTTCATCGTCCATAAGAAGGTCCGACGGATACAGTAAACCTCAAGTGAAGCATCGGAATAAAAATATAGTGTCACAAGAATGGTTCAAAACATAGACAGTAGGAAAAGTCAGTCTACATGTTCATAAGTCGGCATTGTGCCTTTTGTATTTAATTCCGATGCAATTTCTGTGTTTCATCGTCAATAAGATGGTCAGAGGGATACAGTAAACCTGGAGTGAAGCATCGGAATCTATAACTAGTGTCACAGGAATGGTTGAAAACACAGGCAGTAAGAAGAGTCAGACTTCTTTACTTAAGTCGGCATTGTGCCTTTTGTATTAAATTCCGATGCAATTTCTGTGTTTCATCGTCAATAAGAAGGTCCAAGGGATACAGTAAACCTGGAGTGAAGCGTCGGAGTCTATAACTAGCGTCACAGGAATGGTTCAATCATAGACAGTAGGAAAAGTCAGTCTACATGTACTCAAGTCGGCATTGTGCCTTTTGCATTTGATTCCGATGCAATTTCTGTGTTTCACCGTCAATAAGAAGGTCAGAGGGATACAGTAAACCTGAATTGAACCATCGGAATCTATAACAAGTGTCACAGGAATGGTTCAAACTATAGACAGTAAGAAGAGTCAGTCTTCTTGTACTTAAGTCTACATTGTGCCTTTTGTATTTAATTCCGATGCAATTTCTGTGTTTCATCGACAATAAGAAGGTCGAAGGGATACAAGAAACCCTGAGTGAAGCATCGGAATCTATTACTAGTGTCACAGGGATGGTTTAAAACATAGACAGTAAGAAGAGTCAGTCTTCTTGTACTTAAGTCGGCGTGTGCCTTTTGTATTTTATTCCGATGCAATTTCTGTGTTTCATCGTCAATAAGAAGATCAGAGGGATACAGTAAACCTGAAGTGAAGCATCGGAATCTATGACTCGTGTCACAGGAATGGTTCAGCACATTGACAGTAGGAAGAGTCAGTCTTCTTGTACTTAAGTCGGCATTGTGCCTTTTGTATTTAATTCCGATGCAATTTCTGTCTTTCATCGTCAATAAGAAGGTCCAAGGGATACAGTAGACCTGAATTGAAGCATCGGAATCTATAACTAGTGTCACAGGAATGGTTCAAACATAGACAAGAAGAAGAGTCAGTCTTCTTGTACTTAAGTCGGCATTGTGCCTTTTGTATTTAATTCCGATGCAATTTCTGTGTTTCATCGTCAATAAGATGGTCCAAGGGATACAGTAAACCTGGAGTGAAGCATCAGTGTCTATAACTAGTGTCACAAGAATGGTTCAAATCATAGACAGTAAGAAGAGTCAGTCTTCTTGTACTTACTTCGGCATTGTGCCTTTTGTATTTAATTCCGATGTAATTTCTGTGTTTCATTGTCAAAAAGAACGTCAGAGGGATACAGTAAACCTGATGTGAAACATCGGAATCTATAACTAGTGGCACAGGAATGGTTCAAAACACAGTAAGATGAGTCAGTATTCTTGTACTTTAGTCGGCATTGTGCTTTTTGTATTTAATTCCGATGCAATTTCTGTGTTTCATCGTCACTAAGGAGGTCAGTGGGATACAGTAATCCTGAAGTTAAGCATCGAAATCTATAACTAGTGTCACAGGAATGGTTCAAATCATAGTCTGTAAGAAGAGTCAGCCTTCTTGTAGTTAAGTCGGCATTGTGCCTTTTCTATTTAATTCCGATGCAATTTCTGTGTTTCATCGTCAATAAGAAGGTCAGAGGGATACAGTAAACCTGAAGTGAAGCATCGGAATCTATAACTAGTGTCACACGAATGGTTCAAAACATAGACAGTTGGAAGAGTCAGTCTTCTTGTACTTAAGTCGGCATTGAGCCTTTTGTATTTAATTCCGATACAATTTCTGTGTTTCATTGTCAATAAGAAGGTCCAAGGGGTACAGTAAACCTGAAATGAACCATCGGAATCTATAACTAGTGTCACAGGAATGGTTCAAAGCATAGACAGTGGGAATTGTCAGTCTAGATGTACTTAAGTCGGCATTGTTCCTTTTGTATTTTATTCCGATGCAATTTCTGTGTTTCATCGTCAATAACAGGGTCATAGGGATACAGAAAACCTGATGTGAAGCATCGGAAACTATAACTAGAGTCACAGGAATGGTTCAAAACATAGACAGTAGGAAGAGTCAGTCTTCTTGTACTTAAGTCTATATTGTGCCTTTTCCACTTAATTCCGATGCAATTTCTGTGTTTCATCGTCAATACGAAGGTCAAAGGGATAGAGTAAACCTGAAGTGAAGCATCGAAATCTAAAACTAGTATCACAGGAATTGTTCAAAACATAGACAGCAGGCAGAGTCAGTCTTCTCGTACTTAAGTCGGCATTGTGATTTTTATTTAATTCGGATGCAATTTCTGTGTTTTATAGTCAATAAGAAGGTCAGAGGGATACAGTAAACATGAAGTGAAGCATCGGAGTCTATAACTAGTGTCACAGGAATGGTTCAAATCATAGTCAGTAAGAAGAGTCAGTCTTCTTGTACTTAAGTCGGCATTGTGCCTTTTGTATTTAATTCCGATGCAATTTCTGTGTTTCATCGTCGATATGAAGGTCTACGGGATACAGTAAACATGAAGTGAAGCATCGGAGTCTATAACTAGTGTCACAGGAATGGTTCAAATCATAGTCAGTAAGAAGAGTCAGTCTTCTTGTACTTAAGTCGGCATTGTGCCTTTTGTATATAATTCCGATGCAATTTCATTGTTTCATCGTCAATATGAAGGTCTACGGGATACAGTAAACCTGGAGTGAAGCATTTGAATCTTTAACTAGTGTCACAGGAATGGTTCAAATCATAGACAGTAAGAAGAGTCAGTCTTCTTGTACTTAAATCGGCATTGTGCTTTTGGTATTTAATTCCGATGCAATTTCTGTGTTTCATCGTCAATAAGAAGGTCCAAGGGATACAGTAAACCTTGAGTGAAGCATCAGAGTCTATAACTAGTGTCACAGGAATGGTTCAAAACATAGACGGTAAGAAGAGTCAGTCTTCTTGTACTTAATTCGGCATTGTGCCTTTTGTATTTAATTCCGAAGCAATTTCTGTGTTTCATCGTCAATAAGAAGGTCTGTGGGATACAGTAAACCTGATATGAAGCATCGTAATCTATAACTAGTGTCACAGGAATGGTTCAAACATAGTCAGTAAGAAGAGTCAGTCTTCTTGTACTTACGGCGGTATTGTGCCTTTTGTATTAAATTCCGATGCAATTTCTGTGTTTCATCGTCAATAAGAAGGTCCAAGGTATACAGGAAACCTGGAGTGAAGCATCGGAATCTATAACTAGTGTCACAGGAATGGTTCAAATCATAGACAGTAAGATGGGTCAGTCTTCTTGTACTTAAGTCGGCATTGTACCTTTTGTATTTAATTCCGATGCAATTTCTGTGTTTCATCGTCAATAAGAAGGTCCAAGGGATACAGTAAACCTGAAGTGAAGCATCGAAATCTAAAACTAGTGTCACAGGAATTTGTCAAATCATAGACAGTAAGCAGAGTCAGTCTTCTCGTACTTAAGTCGGCATAGTGATTTTTATTTAATTCGGATGCAATATCTGTGTTTCATCGTTAATGAGAAGGTCCAAGGGATACAGTAAACCTAGAGTGAAGCATCGGATTCTATAACTAGTGTCACAGGAATGGTTCAAACATAGACAGTGAAATGAGTCAGTCTTATTGTACTTAAGTCAGCATTGTGCCTTTTGTATTTAATTCCGATGCAATTTCTGTGTTTCATCGCCAATACGAAGGTCCAAGGGATACAGTAAACCTGAAGTGAAGCATTAGAATCTATAACTAGTCTCACAGGAATGGTTCAAATCATAGTCAAAAGAAGAGTCAGTCTTCTTGTACTTAAGTCGGCATTGTGTCCTTTGTGTTTAATTCCGATGCAATTTCTGTGTTTCATCGTCACTAAGATGGTCAGTGGGATATAGTAATCCTGAAGTTATGCATCAGAATTTATTACTAGTGTCACAGGAATCTTTCAAAACATAGTCAGTAAGAAGAGTCGGCCTTCTTGTACGTAAGTCGGCATTGTGAATTTTGTGTTTAATTCCGATACAATTTCTGTGATTCATCGTCATTAAGAATGTCAGAGGGATACAGTAATCCTGAAGTAAAGCATCGGAATCTATGACTAGTGTCACAGGAATGGTTCAAAACATAGTCAGTAAGAAGAGTCAGTCTTCTTGTACTTAAGTCGGTATTGTGCCTTTTGTATTTAATTCCGATGCAATTTCTGTCTTTCATCGTCAATAAGAAGGTCCAAGGGATACAGTAAACCTGAGGTGAAGCATCGGAATCTATGACTAGTGTCACAGGAATGGTTCAAAACATAAACAGTAGGAAGAGTCAGTCTTCTTGTCCTTAAGTCGGCATTGTGATTTTTGTATTTAATTCCGCTGCAATTTCTGTGTTTCATCGTCAATAAGAAGGTCCAAGGGATACCGTAAACCTGGAGTGAAGCATCGGAATCTATAACTAGTGTCACAGGGACAGTTCAAACCAAAGAGAGTAAGATGAGTCAGTATTCTTGTACTTAATTCGGCATTGTGCATTTTCTATTTAATTCCGAAGCAATCCCTGTGTTTCATCGTCTATACGAAGGTCCAAGGGAAACAGTAAACCCGAAGTGAAGCATCGTAATCTATAACTAGTGTCACAGGAATGGTTAAAAACATAGTCAGTAAGAAGAGTCAGTCTTCTAGTACTTAAGTCGGTATTGTGCCTTTTGTATTTAATTCCGATGCAATTTCTGTGTTTCATCGTCAATAACTAGGTCCAAGGTATACAGTAAACCTGGAGTGAAGCATCGGAATCTATAACTAGTGTCACAGGAATGGTTCAAAACATAGCCAGTAAGATGAGTCAGTCTTCTTGCACTTAAGTCGGCATCGTGCCTTTTGTATTTAATTCCGATGCAATTTCTGTGATTCGTCGTCAATAAGAACGTCAGAGGGATACAGTAAACCTGATATGAAGCATCGTAATCTATAACTAGTGTCACAGGAATGGTTCAAAACATAGACAGCAAATGAGTCAGTCTTCTTGTACTTAAGTCGGCATTGTGCCTTTTGTATTTAATTCCGATGTAATTTCTGTGTTTTATAGTCAATAAGAAGGTCAGAGGGATACAGTAAACATGAAGTGAAGCATCGGAATCTATAACTAGTGTCACAGGAATGGTTCATATCATAGTCAGTAAGAAGAGTCAGTCTTCTTGTACTTAAGTCGGCATTGTGCCTTTTGTATTTAATTCCGATGCAATTTCTGTGTTTCATCGTCAATAAAAAGGTCGAAGGGATACAGTAAACCTGGAGTGAAGCATCGGAATCTACAACTAGTGTCAGAGGGATGGTTCAAAACATAGACAGTAAGAAGAGTCAGTCTTCTTGTACTTAAGTCGGTGTGTGCCTTTTGTATTTAGTTCCGTTGCAATTTCTGTGTTTCATCGTAAATAAGAAGGTCAGAGGGATACAGTAAACCTGAAGTGAAGCATCAGAATCTATGACTAGTGTCACAGGAATGGTTCATAACATAGACAGTAGGACGAGTCAGTCTTCTAGTACTTAAGTCGGCATTGTGCCTATTGTATTTAATTCCGGTGCAATTTCTGTGTTTCATCGTCAATAAGAAGGACCAAGGGATACAGTAAACCTGAAGTGAAGCATCGGAATCTATAACTAGAGTCACAGGGATGGTTCAAAACATAGTCAGTATGAAGAGTCAGTCTTCTTGTACATAAGTCATCATTGTGCCTTTTCTATTTAATTCTGATGCAATTTCTGTGTTTCATCATCAATAAGAAGGTCCAAGGGATAGTGTAAACCTGGAGTGAAGCATCCGAATCTATAACTAGTGTCACAGGAATGGTTCAAAACATAGTCAGTAAGAGAAGTCAGACTTCTTTTACTTAAGTCGGCATTGTGCCTTTTGTATTTAATTCCGATGCAATTTCTGTGTTTCATCGTCAATAAAAAGGTCCAAGGGATACAGTAAATCAGCAGTGAAGCATCGGAGTCTATAACTAGTGTCACAGAAATGGTTTAAAACATAGACAGTAAGAAGAGTCTGTCTTCTTGTACTTAATTCGGCATTGTGCCTATTGTATTTATTTCTGATGCAATTTCTGTGTTTCATCGTCAATAAGAAGGTCAGAGGGATACAGTAAACCAGAAGTGAAGCATCGGAATCTATAACTAGTGTCACAGCAATGGTTTAAAACATAGTCAGTAAGAAGAGTCAGTCTTCTTGTACTTAAGTCAACATTGTGCATTTTCTATTTAATTTTGATGCAATTTCTGTATTTCATCTTCAATAAGAAGGTCCAAGGGATACAGTAAACCTGGAGTGAAGCATCGGAATCTATAACTAGTGTCACTGGAATGGTTCAAAACACGGACAGTGGGAAGAGTCAGACTTCTTTTACTTAAGTCGGCATTGTGCCTTTTGTATTTAATTCCGATGCAATTTCTGTGTTTCATCGTCAATAAGAAGGTCCAAGGGATACAGTAAACCTGGAGTGAAGCATCAGAGTCTATAACTAGTGTCACA
The DNA here is from genome assembly GCF_023864345.2 of Schistocerca serialis cubense. Classification (NCBI taxonomy): domain Eukaryota; kingdom Metazoa; phylum Arthropoda; class Insecta; order Orthoptera; family Acrididae; genus Schistocerca; species Schistocerca serialis. The sequence goes on from NW_026047583.1 coordinate 53,718,825, forward strand.
GGAATGGTTCAAATCATAGACAGTAAGATGAGTCAGTCTTCTTGTGCTTAAGTCGGCATTGTGCCTTTTGTATTTAATTTCGATGCAATTTCTGTGTTTCATCGTCAATAAGAAGGTCCAAGGGATACAGTAAACCTGAAGTGAAGCATCGAAATCTAAAACTAGTATCACAGGAATTGTTCAAAACATAGACAGCAAGCAGAGTCAGTCTTCTCGTACTTAAGTCCGCATTGTGATTTTTATTTAATTCGGATGCAATTTCTGTGTTTCATCGTCAATAAGAAGGTCCAAGGGATACAGTATACCTGAAGTGAAGCATCGGAATCTATAACTAGTGTCACAGGAATGGTTCATAACATAGTCAGTAAGTAGAGTCAGTCTTCGTGTAGTTAAGTTGGTATTGTGCCTTTTCTATTTAATTCCGATGCAATTTCTGTGTTTCATCGTCATTAAGAAGGTCAGTGGGATACAGTAAACCTGAAGTGAAGCATCGGAATCTATAACTAGAGTCACACGAATGGTTCTAAACATAGACAGTTGGAAGAGTCGGTCTTCTTGTACCTAAGTCGGCATTGAGCCTTTTGAATTTAATTCCGATACAATTTCTGTGTTTCATTGTCAATAAGAAGGTCCAAGGGATACAGTAAACCTGAAATGAACCATCGGAATCTATAACTAGTGTCACAGGAATGGTTCAAAGCATAGACAGTGGGAAAAGTCAGTCTACATGCACTTAAGTCGGCATTGTGCCTTTTGTATTTAATTCCGATGCAATTTCTGTGTTTCATCGTCAATAAGATTGTCAGAGGGATACAGAAAACCTGTAGTGAAGCATCGGAATCTATAACTAGTGTCACAGGAATGATTCAGAGCATAGTCAGTAAGAAGAGTCAGTCTTCTTTCACTGAAGTCGGCATTGTGCCTATTGTATTTAATTCCGATGCAATTAGTGTGTTTCATCGTTAATAAGAAGGTCCAAGGGATGCAGTAAACCTGAAGTGAAGCATCGGAATCTATAACTAGAGTCACAGGAATGGTTCAAAACATAGACAGTAGCAAGAGTCAGTCTTCTTGTACTTAAGTCGGTATTCTGCCTTTTCCATTTAATTCCGATGCAATTTCTGTGTTTCATCGTCAATACGAAGGTCAAAGGGATACAGTAAAACTGAAGTGAAGCATCGGAATCTATAACTAGTGTCACAGGAATGGATCAAACTTAGTCAGTAAGAAGAGTCCGTCTTCTTGTACTTAAGTCGGCATTGTGCTATTGTATTTAATTCCGATGCAATTTCTATGTTTCATCGTCAATAAGAAGGTCTAAGGGATACAGTAAACCTGGAGTGAAGCATTAGAATCTTTAACTAGTGTCACAGGAATGGTTCAAATCATAGACAGTAAGATGAGTCAGTCTTCTTGTGCTTAAGTCGGCATTGTGCCTTTTGTATTTAATTTCGATGCAATTTCTGTGTTTCATCGTCAATAAGAAGGTCCAAGGGATACAGTAAACCTGAAGTGAAGCATCGAAATCTAAAACTAGTCTCACAGGAATTGTTCAAAACATAGACAGCAAGCAGAGTCAGTCTTCTCGTACTTAAGTCCGCATTGTGATTTTTATTTAATTCGGATGCAATATCTGTGTTTCATCGTTAATGAGAAGGTCCAAGGGATACAGTAAACCTAGTGTGAAGCATCGGATTCCATAACTAGTGTCACAGGAATGGTTCAAACATAGACGGTAAAATGAGTCAGTCTTCTTGTACTTAAGTCGGCATTGTGCCTTTTGTATTTAATTCTGATGCAATTTCTGTGTTTGATCGCCAATAAGAAGGTCCAAGGGATACAGTAAACCTGAAGTGAAGCACTAGAATCTATAACTAGTGTCACAGGAATGGTTCAAATCATATTCAGTAAGAAGAGTCAGTCTTCTTGTACTTAAGTCGGCATTGTGCCTTTTGTATTTAATTCCGATTCAATTTCTGTGTTTCATCGTCACTAAGAAGGTCGGTGGGATATAGTAATCCTGAAGTTATGCATCGGAATTCATTACTAGTGTCACAGGAATGGTTCAAAGCATAGTCAGTAAGAAGAGTCAGCCTTCTTGTACGTAAGTCGGCATTGTGAATTTTGTGTTTAATTCCGATACAATTTCTGTGTTTCATCGTCAATAAGAACGTCAGAGGGATACAGAAAATCAGAAGTGAAGCATCGGAATCTATATCTAGTGTCACAGGAATGGTTCAAAATATAGACAGTAAGAAGAGTCAGTCTTTTTGTACTTAATTCGGCATTGTGCCTTTTGTATTTAATTCCGACGCAATATCTGTGTTTCATCGTCAATAAGAACGTCAGAGGGATACAGAAAATCAGAAGTGAAGCATCGGAGTATATAACTAGTGTCACAGGAATGGTTCAAAACATAGACAGTAAGAAGATTCAGGCTTCTTGTTCTTAAGTCGGCATTGTGCCTTTATTATTTATTTCCGATGAAATTTCTGTGTTTCATCGTCAATATGAAGGTCTAAGGGATACAGTAAACCTGGAGTGAAGCATTAGAATCTTTAACTAGTGTCACAGGAATGGTTCAAATCATAGTCAGTAAGAAGAGTCAGTCTTCTTGTACGTTAGTCGGCATTGTGAATGTTGTATTTAATTCCGATGCAATTTCTGTGTTTCATCGTCAATAAGAAGGTCCAAGGTATACAGTAAACCTGGAGTGTAGCATCGGAATCTATAACTAGTGTCACAGGAACGGTTCAAAACATAGACAGTAAGATGAGTCAGTCTTCTTGTACTTAAGTCGGCATTGTGCCTTTTGTATTTAATTCCGATGCAATTTCTGTCTTTCATCGTCAATAAGAAGGTCCAAGGGATACAGTAAAACTGAAGTGAAGCATCGGAATCTAAAACTAGTTTTACAGGGACGGTTCAAACCATAGTCAGTAAGATGAGTCAGTTTTCTTGTACTTAATTCGGGATTGTGCATTTTCTATTTAATTCTGATGCAATTTCTGTGTTTCATCGTCAATATGAAGGTCCAAGGGATACAGTAAACCCGAAGTGAAGCATCGGAATCAATAACTAGTGTCACAGGAATGATTCAAAACATAGTCGGTAAGAAGAGTCAGTCTTCTTGTACTTAAGTCATCATTGTGCATTTTCTATTAATTTCTGATTCTTTTTCTGTGTTTCATCGTCATTAAGAAGGTCCAAGGGATACTGTAAACCTGGAGTGAAGCATCGGAATCTATAACTAGTGTCACAGGAATGGTTCAAAGCACAGACAGTAAGAAGAGTCAGACTTCTTTTACATATGTCGGCATTGTGCGTTTTGTATTTAATTCCGATGCAATTTCTGTGTTTCATCGTCAATAAGAAGGTCCAAGGGATACAGAAAAGATTGAGTGAAGCATCAGAGTCTATAACTAGTGTCACAGGAATGGTTCAAAACATAGACAGTAAGAAGAGTCAGTCTTCTTGTACTTAATTTGGCATTGCGCCTTTTGTACTTAATTCCGATGCAATTTGTGTGTTTCATCGTCAATAAGAAGGTCAGAGGGAAACAGTAAACCTGATATGAAGCATCGTAATCTACAACTAGTGTCACAGTAATGGTTCAAAACATAGTCTATAAGAAGAGTCAGTCTTCTTGTACTTAAGTCGGTATTGTGCCTTTTGTATTAAATTCCGATGCAATATCTGTGGTTCATCGCCAATAAGACGGTCCAAGGGATACAGTACACCTGAAGTGAAGGATCGATATCTAAAACTAGTATCACAGGAATTGGTCAAAACATAGACAGTAAGCAGAGTCAGTCTTCCCGTACTTAAGTCGGAATTGTGATTTTTATTTAATTCGGATGCAATATCTGTGTTTCATCGTAAATGAGAAGGTCCAAGGGATACAGTAAGCCTAGAGTGAAGCATCGGATTCTATAACTAGTGTCACAGGAATGGTTCAAACATAGACAGTAAAATGAGTCAGTCTTCTTGTACTTAAGTCGGCATTGTGCCTTTTGTATTTAATTCCAATGCAATTTCTGTGTTTCATCGCCAATAATATGGTCCAAGGGATACAGTAAACCTAAAGTGAAGCACTAGAATCTATAACTAGTGTCACAGAAATGGTTCAAATCATAGTCAGTAAGAAGAGTCAGTCTTCTTGTACTTAAGTCGGAATTGTGCCTTTTGTATTTAATTCCGATGCAATTTCTGTGTTTCATCGTCAATAAGAAGGTCCAAGGGATACAGTAAACCTGAGGTGAAGCATCGAAATCTATGACTAGTGTCACAGGAATGGTGCAAAACATAGACAGTAAGAAGAGTCAGTCTTCTTGTACTTAAGTCGGCATTGTGATATTTCTATTTAATTAAGCTGCAATTTCTGTGTTTCATCGTCAATAAGAAGGTCCAAGGGATACCGTAAACCTGGAGTGAAGCATCGGAATCTATAACTAGTGTCACTGGGACGGTTCAAACCAAAGACAGTAAGATGAGTCAGTATTCTTGTACTTAATTCGGCTTTGTGCATTGTCTATTTAATTCCGATCCAATCTCTGTGTTTCATCGTCAATAAGAAGGTCCAAGGGATACAGTAAACCCGAAGTGAAGCATCGTAAACTATAACTAGTGTCACAGGAATGGTTCAAAACATAGTCAGTAAGAAGAGTCAGTCTTCTTGTACTTAAGTCGGTATTGTGCCTTTTGTATTTAATTCCGATGCAATTTCTGTGTTTCATCGTCAATAAGAAGGTCCAAGGGATACAGTAAACCTGAGGTGAAGCATCGGAATCTATGACTAGTGTCACAGGAATGGTTCAAAACATACACAGTAGGAAGAGTCAGTCTTCTTGTACTTTAGTCGGCACTGTGCCTTTTGTATTTAATTCCGATGCAATTTCTGCGTTTCATCGTCAATAAGAAGGTCCAAGGGATACAGTAAACCATGAGTGAAGCATCAGAGTCTATAACTAGTGTCACAGGAATGGTTCAAAACATAGACAGTAAGAAGAGTCGGTCTTCTTGTACTTAATTCGGCATTGTGCCTTTTGCATTTAATTCCAATGCAATTTCTGTGTTTCATCGTCAATAAGCAGGTCAGAGGGATTCAGTAAACCTGATATGAAGCATCGTAATCTATAACTAGTGTCACAGGAATGGTTCAAAACTTAGTCAGTAAGAAGAGTCAGTCTTCTTGTACTTAAGTCGGTATTGTGCCTTTTGTATTTAATTCCGATGCAATTTCTGTGTTTCATCGTCAATAACAAGGTCCAAGGTATACAGTAAACCTGGAGTGAAGCATCGGAATCTATAACTAGTGTCACAGGAATGGTTCAAAACATAGACAGTAAGATGAGTCAGTCTTCTTGTACTTAATTCGGCATTGTGATTTTTGTATTTAATTCCGATGCAATTAGTGTGTTTCATCGTTAATAAGAAGGTCCAAGGGATACAGTAGAGCTGAAGTGAAGCATCGGAATCTATAACTAGAGTCACAGGAATGGTTCAAAACATAGACAGTAGGAAGAGTCAGTCTTCTTGTACTTAAGTCGGTATTCTGCCTTTTCCATTTAATTCCGATGCAATTTCTGTGTTTCATCGTCAATACGAAGGTCAAAGGGATACAGTAAAACTGAAGTGAAGCATCGGAATCTATAACTAGTGTCACAGGAATGGATCAAACTTAGTCAGTAAGAAGAGTCCGTCTTCTTGTACTTAAGTCGGCATTGCGCTATTGTATTTAATTCCGCTGCAATTTCTATGTTTCATCGTCAATAAGAAGGTCTAAGGGATACAGTAAACCTGGAGTGAAGCATTAGAATCTTTAACTAGTGTCACAGGAATGGTTCAAATCATAGACAGTAAGATGAGTCAGTCTTCTTGTGCTTAAGTCGGCATTGTGCCTTTTGTATTTAATTTCGATGCAATTTCTGTGTTTCATCGTCAATAAGAAGGTCCAAGGGATACAGTAAACCTGAAGTGAAGCATCGAAATCTAAAACTAGTATCACAGGAGTTGTTCAAAACATAGACAGCAAGCAGAGTCAGTCTTCTCGTACTTAAGTCCGCATTGTGATTTCTATTTAATTAGGATGCAATTTCTGTGTTTCATCGTCAATAAGAAGGTCCAAGGGATACAGTAAACCTAGAGTGAAGCATCGGAATCTATATCTAGTGTCACAGGAATGGTTCAAATTATAGACAGTAAGAAGAGTCAGTCTTTTTGTACTTAATTCGGCATTGTGCCTTTTGTATTTAATTCCGACGCAATTTCTGTGTTTCATCATCAATAATAACGTTAGAGGGATACAGAAAATCTGAAGTGAAGCATCGGAATGTATAACTAGTGTCACAGGAATGGTTCAAAACATAGACAGTAAGAAGAGTTAGACTTTTTGTACTTAAGTCGGCATTGTGCCTTTTGTTTTTAATTCCGATGCAATTTCTGTGTTTCATCGTCACTAAGAAGGTCAGTGGGATATAGTAGTCCTGAAGTTAAGCATCGGAATCTATAACTAGTGTCACAGGAATGGTTCAAAACATAGTCAGTAAGAAGAGTCAGTCTTCTTGTAGTTAAGTCGGTATTGTGACTTTTCTATTTAATTCCGATGCAAATTTCTGTGTTTCATCGTCAATAAGAAGGTCCAAGGGATACAGTATACCTGAAGTGAAGCATCGGAATCTATAACTAGTGTCACAGGAATGGTTCATAACATAGTCAGTAAGTAGAGTCAGTCTTCGTGTAGTTAAGTCGGTATTGTGCCTTTTCTATTTAATTCCGATGCAATTTCTGTGTTTCATCGTCAATAAGAAGGTCCAAGGGATACAGTATACCTGAAGTGAAGCATCGGAATTTATAACTAGTGTCACAGAAATGGTTCAAAACATACTCAGTATGAAGAGTCAGCCTTCTTGTACGTTAGTCGGCATTGTGAATTTTGTATTCAATTCCGATACAATTTCTGTGTTTCATCGTCAATAAGAAGTTCAGAGGGATACAGTGATCCTGAAGTAAAGCATCGGAATCTATGACCAGTGTCACAGGAATGGTTCAAAACATAGTCAGTAAGAAGAGTCAGTCTTCAAGTACTTAAGTCAGTATTGTGCCTTTTGTATTTAAATCCGATGCAGTTTCTGTGTTTCATCGTCAGTAAGAAGGTCCAAGGGATACAGTAAACCTGAAGTGAAGCATCGGAATCTATGACTAGTGTCACAGGAATGGTTCAAAACATAGACAGTAGGAAGAGTCAGTCTACTTGTACTTAAGTCGGCATTATGCTTTTGGTATTTAATTCCGGTGTAATTTCTGTGTTTCATCGTCAATAAGAAGGTCCAAAGGATACAGTAAACCAGGAGTGAAGCATCGGAATCTATAACTAGTTTTACAGGGACGGTTCAAACCATAGTCAGTAAGATGAGTCAGTATTCTTGTACTTAATTCGGGATTGTGCATTTTCTATTTAATTCCGATGCAATTTCTGTGTTTCATCGTCAATAAGAAGGTCCAAGGGATACAGTACACCCGAAGTGAAGCATCGGAATCAATAACTAGTGTCACAGGAATGATTCAAAACATAGTCAGTAAGAAGAGACAGTCTTCTTGTACTTCAGTCATCATTGTGCATTTTCTATTTATTTCTGATGCTTTTTCTGTGTTTCATCGTCATTAAGAAGGTCCAAGGGATACTGTAAACCTGGAGTGAAGCATCGGAATCTATAACTAGTGTCACAGGAATGGTTCAAAACACAGACAGTAAGAAGAGTCAGACTTCTTTTACTTATGTCGGCATTGTGCCTTTTGTATTTAATTCCGATGCAATTTCTGTGTTTCATCGTCAATAAGACGGTCAGAGGTATGCAGGAAACCTGGAGTGAAGCATCGGAATCTATAACTAGTGTCACAGGAATGGTTCAAAACATACACAGTAGGAAGAGTCAGTCTTCTTGTACTTAAGTCGGCACTGTGCCTTTTGTATTTAATTCCGATGCAATTTCTGCGTTTCATCGTCAATAAGAAGGTCCAAGGGATACAGTAAACCATGAGTGAAGCATCAGAGTCTATTACTAGTGTCACAGGAATGGTTCAAAACATAGACAGTAAGAAGAGTCGGTCTTCTTGTACTTAATTCGGCATTGTGCCTTTTGCATTTAATTCCAATGCAATTTCTGTGTTTCATCGTCAATAAGCAATTCAGAGGGATTCAGTAAACCTGATATGAAGCATCGTAATCTATAACTAGTGTCACAGGAATAGTTCAAAACTTAGTCAGTAAGAAGAGTCAGTCTTCTTGTACTTAAGTCGGTATTGTGCCTTTTGTATATAATTCCGATGCAATTTCTGTGTTTCATCGTCAATAACAAGGTCCAAGGTATACAGTAAACCTGGAGTGAAGCATCGGAATCTATAACTAGTGTCACAGGAATGGTTCAAAACATAGACAGTAAGAAGAGTCAGTCTTTTTGTACTTAATTCGGCATTGTGCCTTTTGTATTTAATTCCGACGCAATTTCTGTGTTTCATCATCAATAAGAACGTCAGAGGGATACAGAAAATCTGAAGTGAAGCATCGGAATCTATAACTAGTGTCACAGGAATGGTTCAAAACATAGACAGTAAGAAGAGTTAGACTTTTTGTACTTAAGTCGGCATTGTGCCTTTTGTTTTTAATTCCGATGCAATTTCTGTGTTTCATCGTCACTAAGAAGGTCAGTGGGATATAGTGGTCCTGAAGTTAAGCATCGGAATCTATAACTAGTGTCACAGGAATGGTTCAAAACATAGTCAGTAAGAAGAGTCAGTCTTCTTGTAGTTAAGTCGGTATTGTGACTTTTCTATTTAATTCCGATGCAAATTTCTGTGTTTCATCGTCAATAAGAAGGTCCAAGGGATACAGTATACCTGAAGTGAAGCATCGGAATCTATAACTAGTGTCACAGGAATGGTTCATAACATAGTCAGTAAGTAGAGTCAGTCTTCGTGTAGTTAAGTCGGTATTGTGCCTTTTCTATTTAATTCCGATGCAATTTCTGTGTTTCATCGTCAATAAGAAGGTCCAAGGGATACAGTATACCTGAAGTGAAGCATCGGAATTTATAACTAGTGTCACAGAAATGGTTCAAAACATACTCAGAATGAAGAGTCAGCCTTCTTGTACGTTAGTCGGCATTGTGAATTTTGTATTCAATTCCGATACAATTTCTGTGTTTCATCGTCAATAAGACGTTCAGAGGGATACAGTGATCCTGAAGTAAAGCATCCGAATCTATGACCAGTGTCACAGGAATGGTTCAAAACATAGTCAGTAAGAAGAGTCAGTCTTCATGTACTTAAGTCAGTATTGTGCCTTTTGTATTTAAATCCGATGCAGTTTCTGTGTTTCATCGTCAGTAAGAAGGTCCAAGGGATACAGTAAACCTGAAGTGAAGCATCGGAATCTATGACTAGTGTCACAGGAATGGTTCAAAACATAGACAGTAGGAAGAGTCAGTCTACTTGTACTTAAGTCGGCATTGTGCTTTTGGTATTTAATTCCGGTGCAATTTCTGTGTTTCATCGTCAATAAGAAGGTCCAAAGGATACAGTAAACCAGGAGTGAAGCATCGGAATCTATAACTAGTTTTACAGGGACGGTTCAAACCATAGTCAGTAAGATGAGTCAGTATTCTTGTACTTAATTCGGGATTGTGCATTTTCTATTTAATTCCGATGCAATTTCTGTGTTTCATCGTCAATAAGAAGGTCCAAGGGATACAGTACACCCGAAGTGAAGCATCGGAATCAATCACTAGTGTCACAGGAATGATCCAAAACATAGTCAGTAAGAAGAGTCAGTCTTCTTGTACTTAAGTCATCATTGTGCATTTTCTATTTATTTCTGATGCTTTTTCTGTGTTTCATCGTCATTAAGAAGGTCCAAGGGATACTGTAAACCTGGAGTGAAGCATCGGAATCTATAACTAGTGTCACAGGAATGGTTCAAAACACAGACAGTAAGAAGAGTCAGACTTCTTTTACTTATGTCGGCATTGTGCCTTTTGTATTTAATTCCGTTGCAATTTCTGTGTTTCATCGTCAATAAGACGGTCAGAGGTATGCAGGAAACCTGGAGTGAAGCATCGGAATCTATAACTAGTGTCACAGGAATGGTTCAAAACATAGACAGTTAGATGTGTCAGTCTTCTTGTACTTATGTCGGCATTGTGCTTTTTGTATTTAATTCCGATGCAATTTCTGTGTTTCAACGTCTATGAGAAGGTCCAAGGGATACAGTAAACCTGAAGTGAAGGATCGATATCTAATACTAGTATCACAGGAATTGGTCAAACATAGACAGTAAGCAGAGTCAGTCTTCTCGTACTTAAGTCGGCATAGTGATTTTTATTTAATTCGGATGCAATATCTGTGTTTCATCGTTAATGAGAAGGTCCAAGGGATACAGTAAACCTAGAGTGAAGCATCGGATTCTATAACTAGTGTCACAGGAATGGTTCAAACATAGACGGTAAAATGAGTCAGTCTTCTTGTACTTAAGTCGGCATTGTGCATTTGTATTTAATTCTGATGCAATTTCTGTGTTTGATCGCCAATAAGAAGGTCCAAGGGATACAGTAAACCTGAAGTGAAGCACTAGAATCTATAACTAGTGTCACAGGAATGGTTCAAATCATATTCAGTAAGAAGAGTCAGACTTCTTGTACTTAAGTCGGCATTGTGCCTTTTGTATTTAATTCCGATTCAATTTCTGTGTTTCATCGTCACTAAGAAGGTCGGTGGGATATAGTAATCCTGAAGTTATGCATCGGAATTCATTACTAGTGTCACAGGAATGGTTCAAAGCATAGTCAGTAAGAAGAGTCAGCCTTCTTGTATGTAAGTCGGCATTGTGAATTTTGTGTTTAATTCCGATACAATTTCTGTGTTTCATCGTCAATAAGAACGTCAGAGGGATACAGAAAATCAGAAGTGAAGCATCGGAATCTATATCTAGTGTCACAGGAATGGTTCAAAATATAGACAGTAAGAAGAGTCAGTCTTTTTGTACTTAATTCGGCATTGTGCCTTTTGTATTTAATTCCGACGCAATTTCTGTGTTTCATCGTCAATAAGAACGTCAGAGGGATACAGAAAATCAGAAGTGAAGCATCGGAATATATAACTAGTGTCACAGGAATGGTTCAAAACATAGACAGTAAGAAGAGTCAGGCTTCTTGTACTTAAGTCGGCATTGTGCCTTTATTATTTATTTCCGATGAAATTTCTGTGTTTCATCGTCAATATGAAGGTCTAAGGGATACAGTAAACCTGGAGTGAAGCATTAGAATCTTTAACTAGTGTCACAGGAATGGTTCAAATCATAGTCAGTAAGAAGAGTCAGTCTTCTTGTACGTTATTCGGCATTGTGAATTTTGTATTTAATTCCGATGCAATTTCTGTGTTTCATCGTCAATAAGAAGGTCCAAGGTATACAGTAAACCTGGAGTGTAGCATCGGAATCTATAACTAGTGTCACAGGAACGGTTCAAAACATAGACAGTAAGATGAGTCAGTCTTCTTGTACTTAAGTCGGCATTGTGCCTTTTGTATTTAATTCCGATGCAATTTCTGTGTTTCATCGTCAATAAGAAGGTCCAAGGGATACAGTAAACCTGAAGTGAAGCATCGGAATCTAAAACTAGTTTTACAGGGACGGTTCAAACCATAGTCAGTAAGATGAGTCAGTTTTCTTGTACTTAATTCGAGATTGTGCATTTTCTATTTAATTCTGATGCAATTTCTGTGTTTCATCGTCAATAAGAAGGTCCAAGGGATACAGTAAACCCGAAGTGAAGCATCGGAATCAATAACTAGTGTCACAGGAATGATTCAAAACATAGTCGGTAAGAAGAGTCAGTCTTCTTGTACTTAAGTCATCATTGTGCATTTTCTATTAATTTCTGATTCTTTTTCTGTGTTTCATCGTCATTAAGAAGGTCCAAGGGATACTGTAAACCTGGAGTGAAGCATCGGAATCTATAACTAGTGACACAGGAATGGTTCAAAGCACAGACAGTAAGAAGAGTCAGACTTCTTTTACTTATGTCGGCATTGTGCGTTTTGTATTTAATTCCGATGCAATTTCTGTGTTTCATCGTCAATAAGAAGGTCCAAGGGATACAGTAAAACTTGAGTGAAGCATCAGAGTCTATAACTAGTGTCACAGGAATGGTTCAAAACATAGACAGTAAGAAGAGTCGGTCTTCTTGTACTTAATTCGGCATTGTGCCTTTTGCATTTAATTCCAATGCAATTTCTGTGTTTCATCGTCAATAAGCAGGTCAGAGGGATTCAGTAAACCTGATATGAAGCATCGTAATCTATAACTAGTGTCACAGGAATGGTTCAAAACTTAGTCAGTAAGAAGAGTCAGTCTTCTTGTACTTAAGTCGGTATTGTGCCTTTTGTATTTAATTCCGATGCAATTTCTGTGTTTCATCGTCAATAACAAGGTCCAAGGTATACAGTAAACCTGGAGTGAAGCATCGGAATCTATAACTAGTGTCACAGGAATGGTTCAAAACATAGACAGTAAGATGAGTCAGTCTTCTTGTACTTAATTCGGCATTGTGATTTTTGTATTTAATTCCGATGCAATTTCTGTGTTTCGTCGTCAATAAGAAGGTCAGAGGGATACAGTAAACCTGATATGAAGCATCGTAATCTATAACTAGTGTCACAGGAATAGTTCAAAACATAGTCAGTAAGAAGAGTCAGTCTTCTTGTACATAAGTCGGAATTGTGCCTTTTGTGTTTAATTCCGATGCAATTTCTGTGTTTCATCGTCAATAAGAAGGTCCAAGGTATACAGTAAACCTGGAGTGTAGCATCGGAATCTATAACTAGTGTCACAGGAACGGTTCAAAACATAGACAGTAAGATGAGTCAGTCTTCTTGTACTTAAGTCGGCATTGTGCCTTTTGTATTTAATTCCGATGCAATTTCTGTGTTTCATCGTCAATAAGAAGGTCCAAGGGATACAGTAAACCTGAAGTGAAGCATCGAAATCTAAAACTAGTATGACAGGAATTATTCAAAACATAGACAGTAAGCAGAGTCAGTCTTCTCGTACTGAAGTCGGCATTGTGATTTTTATTTTATTCGGATGCAATTTCTGTGTTTCATCGTCAATAAAAAGGTACAAGGGATACAGTAAACCTAGAGTAAAGCATCGGAATCTATATCTAGTGTCACAGGAATGGTTCAAAACATAGACAGTAAGAAGAGTCAGTCTTCTTGTACTTAAGTCGGCATTGTGCATTTTGTATATAATTCCGATGTAATTTCTGTGTTTTATCGTCAATATGAAGGTCAGAGGGATACATTAAACATGAAGTGAAGCATCGGAATCTATAACTAGTGTCACAGGAATGGTTCAAAACATAGTCAGTAAGAAGAGTCAGTCTTCTTGTTATTACGTCGGCATTGTGCCTTTTGTATTTAATTCCGATGCAATCTCTGTGTTTCACCGTCAATATGAAGGTCTAAGGGATACAGTAAACCTGGAGTGAGGCATCGGATTCTATAACTAGTGTCACAGGAATGGTTCAAAACATAGACAGTAAAATGAGTCAGTCTTCTTGTACTTAAGTCGGCATTGTGCCTTTTGTATTTAATTCCGATGTAATTTCTGTGCTTTATAGTCAATAAGAAGGTCAGAGGATTACAGTAAACATGAAGTGAAGCATCGGAATCTATAACTAGTGTCACAGGAATGGTTCAAAACATAGTCAGTAAGAATAGTCAGTCTTCTTGTACTTAAGTCGGTATTGTGCCTTTTGTATTTAATTCCGATGCAATATCTGTGTTTCATCGTCAATAAGAAGGTCCAAGGGACACCGTAAACCTGGAGTGAACCATCGGAATCTATGACTAGTGTCACAGGAATTGTTCAAAACATAGACAGTAGGAAGAGTCAGTCTTCATGTACTTAAGTCGGCATTGTGATTTTTGTATTTATTTCCGCCGCAATTTCTGTGTTTCATCGTGAATAAGAAGGTCCAAGGGATACCGTAAACCGGGAGTGAAGCATCGGAATCTATAACTAGTGGCACAGGGACGGTTCAAACCAAAGACAGTAAGATGAGTCAGTATTCTTGTACTTAATTCGGCATTGTGCAATTTCTATTTAATTCCGATGCAATATCTGTGTTTCATCGACAATAAGAAGGTCCAAGGGATACAGTAAACCCGAAGTGAAGCATCGTAATCTATAACTAGTGTCACAGAAATGGTTCAAAACATAGTCAGTAAGAAGAGTCAGTCTTCTTGTACTTAAGTCGGTATTGTGCCTTTTGTATTTAATTCCGATGCAATATCTGTGTTTCATCGTCAATAAGAAGGTCCAAGGGACACCGTAAACCTGGAGTGAACCATCGGAATCTATGACTAGTGTCACAGGAATGGTTCAAAACATAGACAGTAGGAAGAGTCAGTCTTCATGTACTTAAGTCGGCATTGTGATTTTTGTATTTATTTCCGCCGCAATCTCTGTGTTTCATCGTGAATAAGAAGGTCCAAGGGATACCGTAAACCGGGAGTGAAGCATCGGAATCTATAACTAGTGTCACAGGGACGGTTCAAACCAAAGACAGTAAGATGAGTCAGTATTCTTGTACTTAATTCGGCATTGTGCAATTTCTATTTAATTCCGATGCAATATCTGTGTTTCATCGACAATAAGAAGGTCCAAGGGATACAGTAAACCTGTAGTGAAGCATCGGATTCCATAACTAGTGTCGCAGGCATGGTTCAAAACATTGACAGTAAAATGAGTCAGTCTACTTGTACTTAAGTCGGCATTGTGCCTTTTGTATTTAATTCCGATGTAATTTCTGTGTTTTATAGTCAATAAGGTCAGAGGGATACAGTATACATGAAGTGAAGCATCGGAATCTATAACTAGTGTCACAGGAATGGTTCAAATCATAGTCAGTAAGAAGAGTCAGTCTTCTTGTACTTAAGTCGGCATTGTGCCTTTTGTATTTCATTCCGATGCAATTTATGTGTTTCATCGTCAATATGAAGGTCTAAGGGATACAGTAAACCTGGAGTGAAGCATTAGAATCTATTACTAGTGTCACAGGAATGGTTCAAATCATAGTCAGTAAGATGAGTCGGTCTTCTAGTACTTAAGTCGGCATTGTGCCTTTTGTATTTAATTCCGATGCAATTTCTGTGTTTCATCGTCACTAAGAAGGTCAGCGGGATATAGTAGTCCTGAAGTTAAGCATCGTAATCTATAACTAGTGTCACAGGAATGGTTCAAAACATAGTCAGTAAGAAGAGTCTGTCTTCTTGTAGTTAAGTCGGTATTGTGCCTTTTCTATTTAATTCCGATGCAATTTCTGTGTTTCATCGTCAATAAGAAGGTCCAAGGGATACAGTAAACCTGAAGTGAAGCATCGGAATCTATGACTAGTGTCACAGGAATGGTTCAAACATAGACAGTAGGAAGAGTCAGTCTACTTGTACATAAGTCGGCATTGTGCTTTTGGTATTTAATTCCGTTGCAATTTCTGTGTTTCATCGTCAATAAGAAGGTCAGAGGGATACAGTAAACCTGATATGAAGCATCGTAATCTAAAACTAGTGTCACAGGAATGGTTCAAAACTTAGTCAGTAAGAGTAGTCAGTCTTCTTGTACTTAAGTCGGTATTGTGCCTTTTGTATTTAATTCCGATGCAATTTCTGTGTTTCATCGTCAATAAGGAGGACCAAGGTGTACAGTAAACGTGGAGTGAAGCATCGGAATCTATAACTAGTGTCACAGAAATGGTTCAAAACATAGACAGTATGATGAGTCAGTCTTCTTGTACTTAAGTCGGCATTGTGCCTTTTGTATTTAATTCCGATGCAATTTCTGTGTTTCATCGTCAATAAGAAGGTCCAAGGGATACAGTAAACCTGAACTGAAGCATCGAAATCTAAAACTAGTATCACAGGAATTGTTCAAAACATAGACAGTAAGCAGAGTCAGTCTTTTCGTACTTAGGTCGGCATTGTGATGTTTATTTAATTCGGATGCAATTTCTGTGTTTCATCGTCAATAAGAAGGACCAAGGGATACAGTAAACCTAGAGTGAAGCATCGTAATCTATATCTAGTGTCACAGGAATGGTTCAAAACACAGACAGTAAGAAGAGTCTGTCTTCTTGTACTTAAGTCGTCATTGTGCCATTTGTATTTAATTCCGATGTAATTTCTGTATTTTATCGTCAATATGAAGGTCAGAGGGATACAGTAAACATGAAGTGAAGCATCGGAATCTATAACCAGTGTCACAGGAATGGTTCAAAGCATAGTCAGTAAGAAGAGTCAGTCTTCTTGTACTTAAGTCGGCATTGTGCCTTTTGTATTTAATTCCGATGCAATTTCTGTGTTTCATCGACACTAAGAAGGTCAGTGGGATATAGTAATCCTGAAGTTATGCATCGGAATTTATTACTAGTGTCACAGGAATTTTTCAAAACATAGTCAGTAAGAAGAGTCAGTCTGCTTGTACGTAAGTCGGCATTGTGAATTTTGTGTTTAATTCCGATACAATTTCTGTGTTTCATCGTCAATAAGAATGTCAGAGGGATACAGTAATCCTGAAGTAAAGCATCGGAATCTATGACTAGTGTCACAGGAATGGTTCAAAACATAGTCAGTAAGAAGAGTCAATCTTCTTGTACTTAAGTCGGTATTGTGCTTTCCGTATTTAATTCCGATGCAATTTCTGTGTTTCATCGTCAATAAGAAGGTCCAAGGGATACAGTAAAACCTGAGGTGAAGCATCGGAATCCATGACTAGTGTCACAGGAATGGTTCAAAACATAGACAGTAAGATGAGTCAGTATTTTTGTACTTAAATCGGCATTGTGCATTTTCCATTTAATTCCGATGCAATTTCTGTGTTTCATCGTCAATAAGAAGGTCCAAGGGATACAGTAAACCCGAAGTGAAGCATCGGAATCTATAAGTAGTGTCACAGGAATGGTTCAAAACATAGTCAGTAAGAAGAGTCAGTCTTCTTGTACTTGAGTCATCATTCTGCATTTTCTATTTATTTCTGATGCTTTTTCTGTGTTTCATCGTGAATAAGAAGGTCCAATGGATACTGTAAACCTGGAGTGAAGCATCGGAATTTATAACTAGTGTCACAGGAATGGTTCAAAACACAGACAGTATGAAGAGTCAGACTTCTTTTACTTAAGTCGGCATTGTGAATTTTGTATTTAATTCCGATGCAATTTCTGTGTTTCATCGTCAATAAGAAGGTCCAAGGGATACAGTAAACCTTGAGTGAAGGATCAGTGTCTATAACTAGTGTCACAGGAATGATTCAAAACATAGACAGTAAGAAGAGTCAGTCTTCTTGTACTTAAGTCGGCATTGTGCCTTTTGTATTTAATTGCGATGTAACTTCTGTGTTTTATAGTCAATAAGAAGGTCCAAGGGATACAGTAAACATGAAGTGAAGCATCGGAATCTATAACTAGTGTCACAATAATGGTTCAAATCATAGTCAGTAAGAAGAGTCAGTCTTCTTGTACTTAAGTCGGCATTGTGAATTTTGTATTTAATTCCGATACAATTTCTGTGTTTCATCGTAAATAAGAAGGTCAGAGGGATACAGTAATCCTGAAGTAAAGCATCGGAATCTATGACCAGTGTCACAGGAATGGTTCAAGACATAGTCAGTAAGAAGAGTTAGTCTTCTTGTACTTAAGTCGGTGTTGTGCCTTTTGTATTTAATTCCGATGCAATTTCTGTGTTTCATCGTCAATAAGAAGGTCCAAGGGATACAGTAAATTTGAAGTGAAGCATCGGAATCTATGACTAGTGTCACAGGAATGGTTCAAAACATAGACAGTAGGAAGAGTCAGTCTACTTGTACTTAAGTCGGCATTGTGCTTTTGGTACTTAATTCCGATGCAATTTCTGTGTTTCATCGTCAATGAGAAGGTCCAAGGGATACAGTAAACCTGGAGTGAAGCATCGGAATCTATAACTAGTGTCACAGGGACGGTTCAAACCATAATCCGTAAGATGAGTCAGTATTCTAGTACTTAATTCGGCATTGTGCATTTTCTATTTAATTCCGATGCAATTTCTGTGTTTCATCGTCAATAAGAAGGTCCAAGGGGTACAGTAAACCCGAGGTGAAGCATCGGAATCTATAACTAGTGTCACAGGAATGGTTCAAAACATAGTCAGTAAGAAGAGTCAGTCTTCTTGTACTTGTCATCACTGTGCATTTTCTATTTATTTCTGATGCTTTTTCTGTGTTTCATCGTCAATAAGAAGGTCCAAGGGATACTGTAAACCTGGAGTGAGGCATCGGAATCTATAACTAGTGTCACAGGAATGGTTCAAAACACAGACAGTAAGAAGAGTCAGACTGCTTTTACTTAAGTCGGCATTGCGCCTTTTGTATTTAATTCCGATGCAATTTCTGTGTTTCATCGTCAATAAGATGGTCCAAGGTATACAGTAAACCTTGAGTGAAGCATCAGAGTCTATAACTAGTGTCACAGGAATGGTTCAAACATAGACGGTAAGAAGAGTCAGTCTTCTTGTACTTAATTCGGCATTGTGCCTTTTGTATTTAATTCCGATGCAATTTCTGTGTTTCATCGTCAATAAGATGGTCCAAGGTATACAGTAAACCTTGAGTGAAGCATCAGAGTCTATAACTAGTGTCACAGGAATGGTTCAAACATAGACAGTAAGAAGAGTCAGTCTTCTTGTACTTAATTCGGCATTGTGCCTTTTGTATTTAATTCCGATGTAATTTCCGTGTTTTATCGTCAATATGAAGGTCAGAGGGATACAGTAAACATGAAGTGAAGCATCGGAATCTATAACTAGTGTCACAGGAATTGTTCAAAACATAGTCAGTAAGAAGAGTCAGTCTTCTTGTACTTAAGTCGTCATTGTGCCTTTTGTATTTTATTCCGAGGCAATTTCTGTGTTTCACTGTCAATATGAAGGTCTAGGGGATACAGTAAACCTGGAGTGAAGCATCGGATTCTACAACTAGTGTCACAGGAATGGTTCAAAACATAGACAGTAAAATGAGTCAGTCTTCTTGTACTTAAGTCGGCATAGTGCCTTTTGTATATAATTCCGATGCAATTTCTGTGTTTCATCGCCAATAAGAGGGTCCAAGGGATACAGTAAACCTGAAGTGAAGCATTATAATCTATAACTAGTGTCACAGGAATGGTTCAAATCATAGTCACTAAGAAGAGTCAGTCGTCTTGTACTTATGTCGGCATTGTGCCTTTTGTATTTAATTCCGATGCAATTTCTGTGTTTCATCGTCACTAAGAAGGTCAGTGGGCTATAGTAATCCTGAAGTTATACATCGGAATTTTTTACTAGTGTCACAGGAATGGTTCAAATCATAGTCAGTAAGAAGAGTCAGTCTTCTTGTACGTAAGTCGGCATTGTGAATTTTGTGTTTAATTCCGATGTAATTTCTGTGTTTCATCGACAATAAGAATGTCAGAGGGATACAGTAATCCTGAAGTAAAGCTTCGGAATCTATAACTAGTGTCACAGGAATGGTTCAAAACATAGTCAGTAAGTTGAGTCAGTCTTCTTGTACTTAAGTCATCACTGTGCATTTTCTATTTATTTCTGATGCTTTTTCTGTGTTTCATCGTCAATACGAAGGTCCAAGGGATACTGTAAACCTGGAGTGAAGCATCGGAATCTATAACGAGTGTCACAGGAATGGTTCAAAACACAGACAGTAAGAAGAGTCAGACTTCTTTTACTTAAGTCGGCATTGTGCCTTTTGTATTTAATTCCGATGCAACTTCTGTGTTTCAAAGTCAATATGAAGGTCTAGGGGATACAGTAAACCTGGAGTGAAGCATAGGATTCTATAACTAGTGTCACAGGAATGGTTCAAAATATAGACAGTAAAATGAGTCAGTCTTCTTGTACTTAAGTCGGCATTGTGCCTTTTGTATTTAATTCCGATGCAATTTCTGTGTTTCATCGTCAATACGAAGGTCAGAGGGATACAGGAAACCTGATATGTAGCATCGTAATCTATAACTAGTGTCACAGGAATGGTTCAAAACATCGTCAGTAAGAAGAGTCAGTCTTCTTGTACTCAAGTCGGTATTGTGCCTTTTGTATTTAATTCCGATGCAATTTCTGTGTTTCATCGTCAATAAGAAGGTCCAAGGTATACAGTAAACCTGGAGTGAAGCATCGGAATCTATAACTAGTGTCACATTAATGGTTCAAAACATAGACAGTAAGATGAGTCAGTATTCTTGTACTTAAGTCGGCATTGTGCCTTTTGTATTTAATTCCGATGCAATTTCTGTGTTTCATCGTCACTAAGAAGGTCAGTGGGCTATAGTAATCCTGAAGTTATGCATCGGAATTTTTTACTAGTGTCACAGGAATGGTTCAAATCATAGTCAGTAAGAAGAGTCAGTCTTCTTGTACGTAAGTCGGCATTGTGAATTTTGTGTTTAATTCCGATGTAATTTCTGTGTTTCATCGACAATAAGAATGTCAGAGGGATACAGTAATCCTGAAGTAAAGCTTCGGAATCTATAACTAGTGTCACAGGAATGGTACAAAACATAGTCAGTAAGTTGAGTCAGTCTTCTTGTACTTAAGTCATCACTGTGCATTTTCTATTTATTTCTGATGCTTTTTCTGTGTTTCATCGTCAATAAGAAGGTCCAAGGGATACTGTAAACCTGGAGTGAAGCATCGGAATCTATAACGAGTGTCACAGGAATGGTTCAAAACACAGACAGTAAGAAGAGTCAGACTTCTTTTACTTAAGTCGGCATTGTGCCTTTTGTATTTAATTCCGATGCAATTTCTGTGTTTCACTGTCAATATGAAGGTCTAGGGGATACAGTAAACCTGGAGTGAAGCATAGGATTCTATAACTAGTGTCACAGGAATGGTTCAAAACATAGACAGTAAAATGAGTCAGTCTTCTTGTACTTAAGTCGGCATTGTGCCTTTTGTATTTAATTCCGATGCAATTTCTGTGTTTCATCGCCAATAAGAAGGTCCAAGGGATACAGTAAACCTGAAGTGAAGCATTAGAATCTATAACTAGTGTCACAGGAATGGTTTAAATCATAGTCAGTAAGAAGAGTCAGTCTTCTTGTACATAAGTCGGTATTGTGCCTTTTGTATTTAATTCCGATGCAATTTCTGTGTTTCATCGTCAATAAGAGCGTCAGAGAGATACAGAAAATCTGAAGTGAAGCATCGGAATCTATAAGTAGTGTCACAGGAATGGTTCAAAACACAGACAGTAAGAAGAGTCAGACTTCCTTTACTTAAGTCGGCATTGTGCCTTTTGTATTTAATTCCCATGCAATTTCTGTGTTTCACTGTCAATATGAAGGTCTAGGGGATACAGTAAACCTGGAGTGAAGCATAGGATTCTATAACTAGTGTCACAGGAATAGTTCAAAACATAGACAGTAAAATGAGTCAGTCTTCTTGTACTTAAGTCGGCATTGTGCCTTTTGTATTTAATTCCGATGCAATTTCTGTGTTTCATCGCCAATAAGAAGGTCCAAGGGATACAGTAAACCTGAAGTGAAGCATTAGAATCTATAACTAGTGTCACAGGAATGGTTTAAATCATAGTCAGTAAGAAGAGTCAGTCTTCTTGTACTTAAGTCGGTATTGTGCCTTTTGTATTTAATTCCGATGCAATTTCTGTGTTTCATCGTCAATAAGAAGGTCCAAGGGATACAGTAAACCTGAGGTGAAGCATCGGAATCTATGACTAGTGTCACAGGAATGGTTTAAAACATAGACTGTAGGAAGCGTCAGTCTACTTGTACTTAAGTCGGCATTGTGCCTTTTGTATTTAATTCCCATGCAATTTCTGTGTTTCACTGTCAATATGAAGGTCTAGGGGATACAGTAAACCTGGAGTGAAGCATAGGATTCTATAACTAGTGTCACAGGAATGGTTCAAAACATAGACAGTATGATGAGTCAGTCTTCTTGTACTTAAGTCGGCATTGTGCCTTTTGTATTTAATTCCGATGCAATTTCTGTGTTTCATCGTCAATAAGAAGGTCCAAGGGATACAGTAAACCTGAACTGAAGCATCGAAATCTAAAACTAGTATCACAGGAATTGTTCAAAACATAGACAGTAAGCAGAGTCAGTCTTCTCGTACTTAGGTCGGCATTGTGATGTTTATTTAATTCGGATGCAATTTCTGTGTTTCATCGTCAATAAGAAGGTCCAAGGGATACAGTAAACCTAGAGTGAAGCATCGGAATCTATATCTAGTATCACAGGAATGGTTCAAAACATGGTCAGTAAGAAGAGTCAGTCTTCTTGTACTTAAGTCGGCATTGTGCCTTTTGTATTTAATTCCGATGTAATTTCCGTGTTTTATCGTCAATATGAAGGTCAGAGGGATACAGTAAACATGAAGTGAAGCATCGGAATCTATAACTAGTGTCACAGGAATTGTTCAAAACATAGTCAGTAAGAAGAGTCAGTCTTCTTGTACTTAAGTCGTCATTGTGCCTTTTGTATTTAATTCCGATGCAATTTCTGTGTTTCACTGTGAATATGAAGGTCTAGGGGATACAGTAAACCTGGAGTGAAGCATCGGATTCTACAACTAGTGTCACAGAAATGGTTCAAAACATAGACAGTAAAATGAGTCAGTCTTCTTGTACTTAAGTCGGCATAGTGCCTTTTGTATATAATTCCGATGCAATTTCTGTGTTTCATCGCCAATAAGAGGGTCCAAGGGATACAGTAAACCTGAAGTGAAGCATTATAATCTATAACTAGTGTCACAGGAATGGTTCAAATCATAGTCACTAAGAAGAGTCAGTCGTCTTGTACTTATGTCGGCATTGTGCCTTTTGTATTTAATTCCGATGCAATTTCTGTGTTTCATCGTCAGTAAGAAGGTCAGTGGGCTATAGTAATCCTGAAGTTATGCATCGGAATTTTTTACTAGTGTCACAGGAATGGTTCAAATCATAGTCAGTAAGAAGAGTCAGTCTTCTTGTACGTAAGTCGGCATTGTGAATTTTGTGTTTAATTCCGATGCAATTTCTGTGTTTCATCGACAATAAGAATGTCAGAGGGATACAGTAATCCTGAAGTAAAGCTTCGGAATCTATAACTAGTGTCACAGGAATGGTTCAAAACATAGTCAGTAAGTTGAGTCAGTCTTCTTGTACTTAAGTCATCACTGTGCATTTTCTATTTATTTCTGACGCTTTCTCTGTGTTTCATCGTCAATAAGAAGGTACAAGGGATACTGTAAACCTGGAGTGAAGCATCGGAATCTATAACGAGTGTCACAGGAATGGTTCAAAACACAGACAGTAAGAAGAGTCAGACTTCTTTTACTTAAGTCGGCATTGTGCCTTTTGTATTTAATTCCGATGCAATTTGTGTGTTTCACTGTCAATATGAAGGTCTAGGGGATACAGTAAACCTGGAGTGAAGCATAGGATTCTATAACTAGTGTCACAGGAATGGTTCAAAACATAGACAGTAAAATGAGTCAGTCTTCTTGTACTTAAGTCGGCATTGTGCCTTTTGTATTTAATTCCGATGCAATTTCTGTGTTTCATCGCCAATAAGAAGGTCCAAGGGATACAGTAAACCTGAAGTGAAGCATTAGAATCTATAACTAGTGTCACAGGAATGGTTTAAATCATAGTCAGTAAGAAGAGTCAGTCTTCTTGTACATAAGTCGGTATTGTGCCTTTTGTATTTAATTCCGATGCAATTTCTGTGTTTCATCGTCAATAAGAACGTCCAAGGGATACAGTAAACCTGAGGTGAAGCATCGGAATCTATGACTAGTGTCACAGGAATGGTTTAAAACATAGACAGTAGGAAGAGTCAGTCTACTTGTACTTAAGTCGGCAATGTGCTTTTTGTATTTAATTCCGATGCAATTTCTGTGTTTCATTGTCAATAAGAAGGTCCAAGAGATACAGTAAACCTGGAGTGAAGCATCGGAATCTATAACTGGTGTCACAGGGACGGTTCGAACCATAAACAGTAAGATGAGTCAGTATTCTTGTACTTAATTCGGCATTGTGCGTTTTCTATTTAATTCCGATGCAATTTCTGTGTTTCATCGTCAATAAGAAGGTCCAAGGGATACAGTAAACCCGAAGTGAAGCATCGGAATCTAAAACTAGTATCACAGGAATTGTTCAAAACATAGACAGTAAGCAGAGTCAGTCTTCTCGTACTTAAGTCGGCATTGTGATTTTTATTAAATTCGGATGCAATTTCTGTATTTCATCGTCAATAAGAAGGTCCAAGGGATACAGTAAACCTAGAGTGAAGCATCGGAATCTATATCTAGTGTCACAGGAATGGTTTCAAAACATAGACAGTAAGAAGAGTCGGTCTTTCTGTACTTAATTCGGCATTGTGCCTTTTGTATTTAATTCCGATGCAATTTCTGTGTTTCATCGTCAATAAGAGCGTCAGAGAGATACAGAAAATCTGAAGTGAAGCATCGGAATCTATAAGTAGTGTCACAGGAATGGTTCAAAACATAGACAGTAAGGAGAGTCAGTCTTCTTGTACTTAAGTCGGCATTGTGCCGTTTGTATTTAATTCCGATGTAATTTCTGTGTTTTATCGTCAATAAGAAGGTCAGAGGGATACAGTAAACATGAAGTGAAGCATCGGAATCTATAACTAGTGCCACAGGAATGGTTCAAAACATAGTCAGTAAGAAGAGTCAGTCTTCTTGTACTTAAGTCGGCATTGTGCTTTTTGTATTTAATTCCGATGCAATTTCTGTGTTTCATTGTCAATAAGAAGGTCCAAGAGATACAGTAAACCTGGAGTGAAGCATCGGAATCTATAACTGGTGTCACAGGGACGGTTCGAACCATAAACAGTAAGATGAGTCAGTATTCTTGTACTTAATTCGGCATTGTGCGTTTTCTATTTAATTCCGATGCAATTTCTGTGTTTCATCGTCAATAAGAAGGTCCAAGGGATACAGTAAACCCGAAGTGAAGCATCGGAATCTAAAACTAGTATCACAGGAATTGTTCAAAACATAGACAGTAAGCAGAGTCAGTCTTCTCGTACTTAAGTCGGCATTGTGATTTTTATTAAATTCGGATGCAATTTCTGTATTTCATCGTCAATAAGAAGGTCCAAGGGATACAGTAAACCTAGAGTGAAGCATCGGAATCTATATCTAGTGTCA
Organism: Schistocerca serialis cubense; assembly: GCF_023864345.2. NCBI lineage: Eukaryota > Metazoa > Arthropoda > Insecta > Orthoptera > Acrididae > Schistocerca > Schistocerca serialis. The sequence continues at coordinate 53,744,074 of NW_026047583.1, forward strand.
CAGGAATGGTTTCAAAACATAGACAGTAAGAAGAGTCGGTCTTTCTGTACTTAATTCGGCATTGTGCCTTTTGTATTTAATTCCGATGCAATTTCTGTGTTTCATCGTCAATAAGAGCGTCAGAGAGATACAGAAAATCTGAAGTGAAGCATCGGAATCTATAAGTAGTGTCACAGGAATGGTTCAAAACATAGACAGTAAGGAGAGTCAGTCTTCTTGTACTTAAGTCGGCATTGTGCCGTTTGTATTTAATTCCGATGTAATTTCTGTGTTTTATCGTCAATAAGAAGGTCAGAGGGATACAGTAAACATGAAGTGAAGCATCGGAATCTATAACTAGTGTCACAGGAATGGTTCAAAACATAGTCAGTAAGAAGAGTCAGTCTTCTTGTACTTAAGTCGGCATTGTGCCTTTTGTATTTATTTCCGATGCAATTTCTGTGTTTCATCGTCAATATGAAGGTCTAAGGGATACAGTAAACCTGTAGTGAAGCATCGGATCCTATAACTAGTGTGACAGGAATGGTTCAAAACATAGACAGTAAAATGAGTCAGTCTTCTTGTACTTAAGTCGGCATTGTGCTTTTTGTATCTAATTCCGATGCAATTTCTGTGTTTCATCGCCAATAAGAAGCTCCAAGGGATACAGTAAACCTGAAGTGAAGCATTAGAATCTATAACTAGTGTCACAGGAATGGTTCAAAACATAGTCAGTAAGAAGAGTCAGTCTTCTTGTACCTAAGTCATCATTGTGCATTTTCTATTTATTTCTGATGCTTTTTCTGTGTTTCATCGTCAATAAGAAGGTCCAAGGGATACTGTAAACCTGGAGTGAAGCATCGGAATCTATAACTAGTGTCACAGGAATGGTTCAAAACACAGACAGTAAGAAGAGTCAGACTTCCTTTACTTAAGTTTGTAACGCCGGAAATGCATATCCTCCTATTTCCATCTATTGTACTATTATTTTTTTCCTAGTTTTGTTACCTCAAGATATGACATTTCTGTCTCTTTATATATTGTAATTGCTTTACTGTTTGGATATATATATATTTATGCACTTATGTCGATGTATAATCGGTTTGTTTCGTAAATATTATTTGTATTTTTACGCTGGGTCTTGCCTAGGGAAAACTGCTATCGAACGATTACATCGATGGGTCGTGTGAAGAATCAAAGTGTGTAGGATCTTTGGTAGTGTTAACTCTGCCGCGTGGAGCGCGGGCAGGGCAGTGAGAGTCTGGCGGGAGTAGCGAGTGGAGCAGGTGTTGTGTGACGCTCCCGCGAGTTGCCGCGCTTTCGGGGTTTGGCAGCATGTAATTGCGCTCGACTCGCGATGATAGTTTCTGACATGGTGTCGCGGACGGGAAGCATTAGCTGGCGCACATCAAGAGCCCGTTTCGCCTGGTGACCGTGTCGAGAAGAAGGCGCGCCAACATCCAGCTTCTGCAGCAGCGACGGCCGACAATGAGTGACTGTCGCCTCCTCCTCGATCGACGGCTTCAAACCTTCAAACAACCAACAAGGAAGACTAAAAGCACGTAAAGTTTCAGAACTGTATGGCAGACCTCAGCTTTTCAAATTGTTCCATTTGCCTCGCAAAATTACAGCAACTTAGCATGAACCTTTGTTGCTCATTGTCCCAATTGCATTGCCATGCAGGGTCCCTTCCTTTTCCGAAATGAACCCGAGTGTCGTTGAAATTCAAACGCCAGCATAATTCCATTTCACTGCTTTAATTTCAAAGTTCAATTCAAGTATTAGCTGGCTACAATAGTTAGATTACACAAGCACAAATTAAGAGTGCGAGTTTTGTTACCGTATTTTAGCTTACCTGTGACTGCAGCTCAGCTTGGTACGTACTAAATTTTACTATTGTTAATTATTCAGAATCGTTTAATTCAAGTTCAAAGTTAAATCTCTTCTTTCTAAATTGCGTAGATTCAAGTAGCGTTAGAAATGATTGTTGAGGTAGTCCAAGACTAACTGTATTTCGATGTGCTTCAGAAAGAAAGTTCACTATTAACTTCAATCACTAAATTTACTTTCGATTTTCCGGTTTCATTAATTCTTTTGCTAAATTAAGTATGGCGAAATTTATTACTTCTGACAAACTTTCAGTTTTCACACTACACGTGTCAACCTTCAGTTGCCACGCTTCTAGTGCTAATTATATGTGTAATAACCTTTCTTTTTCAGTTATTATAGTAATTGTCCATAGGACTGGCGACCGTAATTTCCCCCAAATCTCAAATATCTAATTACCGCTAGTTAATTGTTAACGTAACGGCCGCACATTTATTTTCTTTATTTACTTTACCCCTTTTCAAAATTAATTTCCACCAGTTTCATTTGCATTTTTCCTTTCATTTAGATGTAACCCTTCCCTCCCTCTTTACCGATAGATTAACTTCGGTGACGATTGCTTTTCCCAAATTTCCATTAGGTACACGCGGTTTAATTTTTCACTGTCTTTAAGGTCGATAAGTGAGGGGGGAGGTTACAAGTTGGCATTGTGCCTTTTGTATTTAATTCCGATGCAATTTCTGTGTTTCATCGTCAATAAGAAGGTCCAAGGGATACAGTAAACCTGAATTGAAGCATCGTAATCTATAACTAGTGTCACAGGAATGGTTCAAAACATAGTCAGTAAGAAGAGTCAGTCTTCCTGTACGTAAGTCGGCATTGTGAATTTTGTGTTTAATTCCGATACAATTTCTGTGTTTCATCGTCAATAAGAATGTCAGAGGGATACAGTAATCCTGAAGTAAAGCATCGGAATCTATGACTAGTGTCACAGGAATGGTTCAAAACATATACAGTAAGAAGAGTCAGTCTTCTTGTACTTAAGTCGGTATTGTGCTTTTTGTATTTAATTCCGATGCAATTGCTGTGTTTCATCGTCAATAAGAAGGTCCAAGGGATACAGTAAACCTGAAGTGAAGCATCGAAATCTATGACTAGTGTCACAGGAATGGTTCAAAACATAGCCAGTAGGGAGAGTCAGTCTTCTTGTACTTAAGTCGGCATTGTGCTTTTTTTATTTAATTCCGATGCAATTTCTGTGTTTCATCGTCAATAAGAAGGTCCAAGGGATACAGTAAACCTGGAGTCAAGCATCGGAATCTATAACTAGTGTCAGAGGGACGGTTCAAAACATAGACAGTAACATGAGTCAGTATTCTTGTACTTTAGTCGGCATTGTGCTTTTTGTATTTAATTCCGATGCAAATTTCTGTGTTTCATCGTCACTAAGAAGGTCAGTGGGATACAGTAAACCTGAAGTGAAGCATTGGAAACTATAAGTAGAGTCACAGGAATGGTTCAAAACATAGACAGTAAGAAAGAGTAAGTCTTCTTGTACTTAAGTCAATATTGTGACTTTTCTATTTAATTCCGATGCAATTTCTGTGTTTCATCGTCAATATGAAGGTCAAAGGGATACAGTAAACCTGAAGTGAAGCATCGGAATCTATAACTAGTGTCACAGGAATGGTTCAAAACATAGAGAGTTGGAAGATTCAGTCTTCTTGTACTTAAGTCGGCATTGTGCCTTTTGTATTTCATTCCGATGCAATATCTGTGTTTCATCGTCCATAAGAAGGTCCGAGGGATACAGTAAACCTCAAGTGAAGCATCGGAATAAAAAACTAGTGTCACAGGAATGGTTCAAAACATAGAGAGTAGGAAGAGTCAGTCTTCTTGTACTTAAGTCGGCATTGTGCTTTTTCTATTTAATTCCGATGCGATTTCTGTGTCTCATCGTCAATAGGAACGTCCAAGGGATACAGTAAACCTGAAGTGAAGCATCGGATTCTATATCTAGTGTCACAGGAATGGTTCAAAACATAGTCAGTAAGAAGAGTCAGTCTTCTTGTACTTAAGACGGCATTGTGCCTTTTGTATTTAATTCCGATGCAATTTCTGTGTTTCATCGTCAATATGAAGGTCTAAGGGATACTGTAAACATGGAGTGAAGCATTAGAATCTATAACTAGTGTCACAGGAATGGTTCAAAACATAGACAGTAAAATGAGTCAGGCTTCTTGTACTTATGTCGGCATTGTGCCTTTTGTATTTAATTCCGATGCAATTTCTGTGTTTCATCGTCACTAAGAAGGTCAGTGGGATGTAGTAATCAAAAAAATGCGTCAAATGGCTCTGAGCACTATGGGACTCAACTGCTGAGGTCATTAGTCCCTAGAACTTAGAACTAGTTAAACCTAACTAACCTAAGGACATCACACACATCCATGCCCGAGGCAGGAATCGAACCTGCGACATTAGCGGTCTCGCGGTTCCACACTGCAGCGCCAGAACCGCGCGGCCACTTCGGCCGGCTATAGTAATCCTGAAGTTATGCATCGGAATTTATTACTGGTGTCACAGGAATGGTTCAAAACATAGTCAGTAAGAAGAGTCAGTCTTCCTGTACGTAAGTTGGCATTGTGAATTTTGTGTTTAATTCTGATACAATTTCTGTGTTTCATCGTCATTAAGAATGTCAGAGGGATACAGTAATCTGGAAGTAAAGCATCGGAATCTATGACTGGTGTCACAGGAATGGTTCAAAACATAGTCAGTATGAAGAGTCAGTCTTCTTGTACTTAAGTCGGTATTGTGCCTTTTATATTTAATTCCGATGCAATTTCTGTGTTTCATCGTCAATAAGAAGGTCCAAGGGATACAGTAAACCTGGAGTGAAGCATCGGAATCTACAACTAGTGTCACAGGGACGGTTCAAACCATAGACAGTAAGATGAGTCAGTATTCTTGTACTTAATTCGGCATTGTGCATTTTCTATTTAATTCTGATGCAGTTTCTGAGTTTGATCGTCAATAAGAATTCCAAGGGATACAGTATACCCGAAGTGAAGCATCGGAATTTATAACTAGTGTCACAGGAATGGATCAAAACATAGTCAGTAAGAAGAGTCAGTCTTCTTGTACTTAAGTCATCATTGTGCGTTTTCTATTTAATTCTGATGCTTTTTCTGTGTTTCATCGTCAATAAGAAGGTCCAAGGGATACTGTAATCCTGGAGTGAGGCATCGGAATCTATAACTAGTGTCACAGGAATGGTTCAAAACACAGACAGTAAGAAGAGTCAGACTTCTTTTACTTAAGTTGGCATTGTGCCTTTTGTATTTAATTCCGATGCAATTTCTGTGTTTCATCGTCAATAAGAAGGTCAGAGGGATACAGTAAACATGAAGTGAAGCATCGGAATCTATAACTAGTGTCACAGGAATGGTTCAAAACATAGTCAGTAAGAAGAGTCAGTCTTCTTGTACTTAAGTCGGCATTGTGCCTTTTGTATTTATTTCCGATGCAATTTCTGTGTTTCATCGTCAATATGAAGGTCTAAGTGATACAGTAAACCTGTAGTGAAGCATCGGATCCTATAACTAGTGTGACAGGAATGGTTCAAAACATAGACAGTAAAATGAGTCAGTCTTCTTGTACTTAAGTCGGCATTGTGCTTTTTGTATCTAATTCCAATGCAATTTCTGTGTTTCATCGCCAATAAGAAGGTCCAAGGGATACAGTAAACCTGAAGGGAAGCATTAGAATCTATAACTAGTGTCACAGGAATGGTTCAAAACATAGTCAGTAAGAAGAGTCAGTCTTCTTGTACCTAAGTCATCATTGTGCATTTTCTATTTATTTCTGATGCTTTTTCTGTGTCTCATCGTCAATAAGAAGGTCCAAGGGATACTGTAAACCTGGAGTGAAGCATCGGAATCTATAACTAGTGTCACAGGAATGGTTCAAAACACAGACAGTATGAAGAGTCAGACTTCCTTTACTTAAGTTTGTAACGCCGGAAATGCATATCCTCCTATTTCCATCTATTGTACTATTATTTTTTTCCTAGTTTTGTTACCTCAAGATATGACATTTCTGTATCTTTATATATTGTAATTGCTTTACTGTTTGGATATATATATATTTATGCACTTATGTCGATGTATAATTGGTTTGTTTCGTAAATATTATTTGTATTTTTACGCTGGGTCTTGCCTAGGGAAAACTGCTATCGAACGATTACATCGATGGGTCGTGTGAAGAATCAAAGTGTGTAGGATCTTTGGTAGTGTTAACTCTGCCGCGTGGAGCGCGGGCAGGGCAGTGAGAGTCTGGCGGGAGTAGCGAGTGTAGCAGGTGTTGTGTGACGCTCCCGCGAGTTGCCGCGCTTTCGGGGTTTGGCAGCATGTAATTGCGCTCGACTCGCGATGATAGTTTCTGACATGGTGTCGCGGACGGGAAGCATTAGCTGGCGCACATCAAGAGCCCGTTTCGCCTGGTGACCGTGTCGAGAAGAAGGCGCGCCAACATCCAGCTTCTGCAGCAGCGACGGCCGACAATGAGTGACTGTCGCCACCTCCTCGATCGACGGCTTCAAACCTTCAAACAACCAACAAGGAAGACTAAAAGCACGTAAAGTTTCAGAACTGTATGGCAGACCTCAGCTTTTCAAATTGTTCCATTTGCCTCGCAAAATTACAGCAACTTAGCATGAACCTTTGTTGCTCATTGTCCCAATTGCATTGCCAAGCAGGGTCCCTTCCTTTTCCGAAATGAACCCGATTGTCGTTGAAATTCAAACGCCAGCATAATTCCATTTCACTGCTTTAATTTCAAAGTTCAATTCAAGTATTAGCTGGCTACAATAGTTAGATTACACAAGCACAAATTAAGAGTGCGAGTTTTGTTACCGTATTTTAGCTTACCTGTGACTGCAGCTCAGCTTGGTACGTACTAAATTTTACTATTGTTAATTATTCAGAATCGTTTAATTCAAGTTCAAAGTTAAATCTCTTCTTTCTAAATTGCGTAGATTCAAGTAGCGTTAGAAATGATTGTTGAGGTAGTCCAAGACTAACTGTATTTCGATGTGCTTCAGAAAGAAAGTTCACTATTAACTTCAATCACTAAATTTACTTTCGATTTTCCGGTTTCATTAATTCTTTTGCTAAATTAAGTATAGCGAAATTTATTACTTCTGACAAACTTTCAGTTTTCACACTACACGTGTCAACCTTCAGTTGCCACGCTTCTAGTGCTAATTATATGTGTAATAACCTTTCTTTTTCAGTTATTATAGTAATTGTCCATAGGACTGGCGACCGTAATTTCCCCCAAATCTCAAATATCTAATTACCGCTAGTTAATTGTTAACGTAACGGCCGCACATTTATTTTCTTTATTTACTTTACCCCTTTTCAAAATTAATTTCCACCAGTTTCATTTGCATTTTTCCTTTCATTTAGATGTAACCCTTCCCTCCCTCTTTACCGATAGATTAACTTCGGTGACGATTGCTTTTCCCAAATTTCCATTAGGTACACGCGGTTTAATTTTTCACTGTCTTTAAGGTCGATAAGTGAGGGGGGAGGTTACAAGTTGGCATTGTGCCTTTTGTATTTAATTCCGATGCAATTTCTGTGTTTCATCGTCAATAAGAAGGTCCAAGGGATACAGTAAACCTGAATTGAAGCATCGTAATCTATAACTAGTGTCACAGGAATGGTTCAAAACATAGTCAGTAAGAAGAGTCAGTCTTCCTGTACGTAAGTCGGCATTGTGAATTTTGTGTTTAATTCCGATACAATTTCTGTGTTTCATCGTCAATAAGAATGTCAGAGGGATACAGTAATCCTGAAGTAAAGCATCGGAATCTATGACTAGTGTCACAGGAATGGTTCAAAACATATACAGTAAGAAGAGTCAGTCTTCTTGTACTTAAGTCGGTATTGTGCTTTTTGTATTTAATTCCGATGCAATTGCTGTGTTTCATCGTCAATAAGAAGGTCCAAGGGATACAGTAAACCTGAAGTGAAGCATCGAAATCTATGACTAGTGTCACAGGAATGGTTCAAAACATAGCCAGTAGGGAGAGTCAGTCTTCTTGTACTTAAGTCGGCATTGTGCTTTTTTTATTTAATTCCGATGCAATTTCTGTGTTTCATCGTCAATAAGAAGGTCCAAGGGATACAGTAAACCTGGAGTGAAGCATCGGAATCTATAACTAGTGTCAGAGGGACGGTTCAAAACATAGACAGTAACATGAGTCAGTATTCTTGTACTTTAGTCGGCATTGTGCTTTTTGTATTTAATTCCGATGCAAATTTCTGTGATTCATCGTCACTAAGAAGGTCAGTGGGATACAGTAAACCTGAAGTGAAGCATTGGAATCTATAAGTAGAGTCACAGGAATGGTTCAAAACATAGACAGTAAGAAAGAGTAAGTCTTCTTGTACTTAAGTCAATATTGTGACTTTTCTATTTAATTCCGATGCAATTTCTGTGTTTCATCGTCAATATGAAGGTCAAAGGGATACAGTAAACCTGAAGTGAAGCATCGGAATCTATAACTAGTGTCACAGGAATGGTTCAAAACATAGAGAGTTGGAAGATTCAGTCTTCTTGTACTTAAGTCGGCATTGTGCCTTTTGTATTTCATTCCGATGCAATATCTGTGTTTCATCGTCCATAAGAAGGTCCGAGGGATACAGTAAACCTCAAGTGAAGCATCGGAATAAAAAACTAGTGTCACAGGAATGGTTCAAAACATAGAGAGTAGGAAGAGTCTGTCTTCTTGTACTTAAGTCGGCATTGTGCTTTTTCTATTTAATTCCGATGCGATTTCTGTGTCTCATCGTCAATAGGAACGTCCAAGGGATACAGTAAACCTGAAGTGAAGCATCGGAATCTATAGCTAGTGTCACAGGAATGGTTCAAAGCATAGTCAGTAAGAAGAGTCAGTCTTCTTGTACTTAAGTCGGCATTGTGCCTTTTCTATTTAATTACGATGCAATTTCTATGTTTCATCGTCAGTAAGAAGGTCCAAGGGATACAGTAAACCTGAAGTGAAGCATTACAATCTATAACTAGTGTCACAGGAATGGTTCAAATCATAGTCAGTAAGAAGAGTCAGTCTTCTTGTACTTAAGTCGGGATTGTGCCTTTTGTATTTAATTCCGATGCAATTTCTGTGTTTCATTGTCACTAAGAAGGTCAGTGGGATATAGTAATCCTGAAGTTATGCATCGGAATGTATTACTAGTGTCACAGGAATGGTTCAAAACATAGTCAGTAAGAAGAGTCAGTCTTCTTGTACGTAAGTCGGCATTGTGAATTTTGTGTTTAATTCCGATGCAATTTCTGTGTTTCATCGTCAATAAGAATGTCAGAGGGATACAGTAATCATGAATTCAAGCATCGGAATCTATGACTAGTGTCACAGGAATGGTTCAGAACATAGTCAGTAAGAAGAGTCAGTCTTCTTGTACTTAAGTCGGTATTGTGCCTTTTGTATTTAATTCCGATGCAATTTCTGTGTTTCATCGTCAATAAGAAGGTCCAAGTTATACAGTAAACCTGAGGTGAAGCATCCGAATCTATGACTAGTGTCACAGGAATGGTTCAAAACATAGACAGTAGGAAGAGTCAGTCTTCTTGTACTTAAGTCGGCATTGTGCTTTTTGTATTTAATTCCGATGCAATTTCTGTGTTTCATCGTCAATAAGAAGGTCCAAGGGATGCAGTAAACCTGGAGTGAAGCATCGGAATCTATAACTAGTGTCACAGGGACGGTTCAAACCATAGACAGTAAGATGAGTCAGTATTCTTGTACTTAATTCGGCATTGTGCATTTTCTATTTAATTCCGATGCAATTTCTGTGTTTCATCGTCAATAAGGAGGTCCAAAGTATACAGTAAACCTGGAGTGAAGTTCGGAATCTATAACTAGTATCACAGGAATGGTTCAAAACATAGACAGTAAGATGAGTCAGTCTTCTTGTACTTAAGTCGGCATTGCGGCTTTTGTATTTAATTCCGATGCAATTTCTGTGTTTCATCGTCAATAAGAAGGTCCAAGGGATACAGTAATCCTGAAGAAAGCATCGAAATCTAAAACTAGTATCACAGGAATTGTTCAAAACATAGACAGTAAGCAGATTCAGTCTTCTCATACTTAAGTCGGCATTGTGATTTTTATTTAATTCGGAAGCAATGTCTGTGTTTCATCGTCAATAAGGAGGTCCAAGGGACACAGTAAACCTAGAGTGAAGCATCGGATTCTATATCTAGTGTCACAGGAATGGTTCAAAACATAGTCAGTAAGAAGAGTCAGTCTTCTTGTACTTAAGACGGCATTGTGCCTTTTGTATTTAATTCCGATGCAATTTCTGTGTTTCATCGTCAATATGAAGGTCTAAGGGATACTGTAAACATGGAGTGAAGCATTAGAATCTATAACTAGTGTCACAGGAATGGTTCAAAACATAGACAGTAAAATGAGTCAGGCTTCTTGTACTTATGTCGGCATTGTGCCTTTTGTATTTAATTCCGATGCAATTTCTGTGTTTCATCGTCACTAAGAGGTCAGTGGGATGTGGTAATCAAAAAAATGGGTCAAATGGATCTGAGCACTATGGGACTCAACTGCTGAGGTCATTAGTCCCTAGATCTCAGAACTAGTTAAACCTAACTAACCTAAGGACATCACACACATCCATGCCCGAGGCAGGATTCGAACCTGCGACATTAGCGGTCTCGCGGTTCCACACTGCAGCGCCAGAACCGCGCGGCCACTTCGGCCGGCTATAGTAATCCTGAAGTTATGCATCGGAATTTATTACTGGTGTCACAGGAATGGTTCAAAACATAGTCAGTAAGAAGAGTCAGTCTTCCTGTACGTAAGTTGGCATTGTGAATTTTGTGTTTAATTCTGATACAATTTCTGTGTTTCATCGTCAATAAGAATGTCAGAGGGATACAGTAATCTTGAAGTAAAGCATCGGAATCTATGACTGGTGTCACAGGAATGGTTCAAAACATAGTCAGTAAGAAGAGTCAGTCTTCTTGTACTTAAGTCGGTATTGTGCCTTTTGTATTTAATTCCGATTCAAATTCTGTGTTTCATCGTCAATAAGAAGGCCCAAGGGATACAGTAAACCTGGAGTGAAGCATCGGAATCTACAACTAGTGTCACAGGGACGGTTCAAACCATAGACAGTAAGATGAGTCAGTATTCTTGTACTTAATTCGGCATTGTGCATTTTCTATTTAATTCCGATGCAGTTTCTGAGTTTCATCGTCAATAAGAATTCCTAGGGATACAGTAAACCCGAAGTGAAGCATCGGAATTTATAACTAGTGTCACAGGAATGGATCAAAACATAGTCAGTAAGAAGAGTCAGTCTTCTTGTACTTAAGTCATCATTGTGCGTTTTCTATTTAATTCTGATGCTTTTTCTGTGTTTCATCGTCAATAAGAAGGTCCAAGGGATACTGTAATCCTGGAGTGAGGCATCGGAATCTATAACTAGTGTCACAGGAATGGTTCAAAACACAGACAGTAAGAAGAGTCAGACTTCTTTTACTTAAGTTGGCATTGTGCCTTTTGTATTTAATTCCCATGCAATTTCTGTGTTTCATCGTCAATAAGAAGGTCCAAGGGATACAGTAAACTTGGAGTGAAGCATCAGAGTGTATAACTAGTGTCACAGGAATGGTTCAAAACATAGACAGTAAGAAGAGTCAGTTTTCTTGTACTTAATTCGGCATTGTGCCTTTAGTATTTATTTCCGATGCAATTTCTGTCTTCCATCGTCAATAAGAAGGTCAGAGGGATACAGTAAACCTGATATGAAGCATCGTAATCTAAAACTAGTGTCACAGGAATGGTTCAAAACATAGTCAGTAAGAAGAGTCAGTCTTCTTGTACTTAAGTCGGTATTGTGCTTTTTGTATTTAATTCCGATGCAATTTCTGTGTTTCATCGTCAATAAGGAGGTCCAAAGTATACAGTAAACCTGGAGTGAAGTTCGGAATCTATAACTAGTATCACAGGAATGGTTCAAAACATAGACAGTAAGATGAGTCAGTCTTCTTGTACTTAAGTCGGCATTGTGCCTTTTGTATTTAATTCCGATGCAATTTCTGTGTTTCATCGTCAATAAGAAGGTCCAAGGGATACAGTAATCCTGAGGTGAAGCATCGAAATCTAAAAATAGAATCACAGGAATTGTTCAAAACATAGACAGTAAGCAGAGTCAGTCTTCTTGTACTTAAGTCGGCATTGTGATTTTTATTTAATTCGGAAGCAATGTCTGTGCTTCATCGTCAATACGAAGGTCCAAGGGATACAGTAAACCTAGAGTGAAGCATCGGATTCTATGTCTAGTGTCACAGGAATGGTTCAAAACATAGACAGTAAAAAGAGTCGGTCATTTTGTACTTACCTCGGCATTGTGCCTTTTGTATTTAATTCCGATGCAATTTCTGTTTTTCATCGTCAATAAGAACGTCAGAGGGATACAGAAAATCTGAAGTGAAGCATCGGAATCTATAACTAGTGTCACAGGAATGGTTCAAAACATAGACAGTAAGAAGAGTCAGTCTTCTTGTACTTAAGTCGGCATTGTGCCTTTTGTATTTAATTCCGATGTAATTTCTGTGTTTTATCGTCAATAAGAAGGTCAGAGGGATACAGTAAACATGAAGTGAAGCATCCGAAACCATAACTAGTGTCACAGGAATGGTTCAAAACATTGTCAGTAAGAAGAGTCAGTCGTCTTGTACTTAAGACGGCATTGTGCCTTTTGTATTTAATTCCGATGCAATTTCTGTGTTTCATCGTCAATACGAAGGTCTAAGGGAGACAGTAAACAAGGAGTGAAGCATCGCAATCTATAACTAGTGTCACAGGAATGGTTCAAAACATAGACAGTAAAATGAGTCAGTCTTCTTGTACTTAAGTCGGAATTGTGCCTTTTGTATTTAATTGCGATGCAATTTCTGTCTTTCATCGTCAATAAGAAGGTCAGAGGGATACCGTAAACCTGATATGCAGCATCGTAATCTAACACTAGTGTCACAGGAATGGTTCAAAACATAGTCAGTAAGAAGAGACAGTCTTCTTGTACTTAAGTCGGTATTGTGCCTTTTGTATTTAATTCTGATGCAATGTCTGTGCTTCATCGTCAATAAGAAGGTCCAAGGGATACAGTAAACCTAGACTGAAGCATCGGATTCTATGTCTAGAGTCACAGGAATGGTTCAAAACATAGACAGTAAGAAGAGTCGGTCTTTTTGTACTTACTTCGGCATTGTGCCTTTTGTATTTAATTCCGATGCAATTTCTGTGTTTCATCGTCAATAAGAACGTCAGAGGCATACAGAAAATCTGAAGTGAAGCATCGGAATCTATAACTAGTGTCACAGGAATGGTTCAAAACATAGACAGTAAGAAGAGTCAGTCTTCCTGTACGTAAGTTGGCATTGTGAATTTTGTGTTTAATTCTGATACAATTTCTGTGTTTCATCGTCAATAAGAATGTCAGAGGGATACAGTAATCTTGAAGTAAAGCATCGGAATCTATGACTGGTGTCACAGGAATGGTTCAAAACATAGTCAGTAAGAAGAGTCAGTCTTCTTGTACTTAAGTCGGTATTGTGCCTTTTGTATTTAATTCCGATTCAAATTCTGTGTTTCATCGTCAATAAGAAGGCCCAAGGGATACAGTAAACCTGGAGTGAAGCATCGGAATCTACAACTAGTGTCACAGGGACGGTTCAAACCATAGACAGTAAGATGAGTCAGTATTCTTGTACTTAATTCGGCATTGTGCATTTTCTATTTAATTCCGATGCAGTTTCTGAGTTTCAACGTTAATAAGAATTCCAAGGGATACAGTAAACCCGAAGTGAAGCATTGGAATTTATAACTAGTGTCACAGGAATGGATCAAAACATAGTCAGTAAGAAGAGTCAGTCTTCTTGTACTTAAGTCATCATTGTGCGTTTTCTATTTAATTCTGATGCTTTTTCTGTGTTTCATCGTCAATAAGAAGGTCCAAGGGATACTGTAATCCTGGAGTGAGGCATCGGAATCTATAACTAGTGTCACAGGAATGGTTCAAAACACAGACAGTAAGAAGAGTCAGACTTCTTTTACTTAAGTTGGCATTGTGCCTTTTGTATTTAATTCCGATGCAATTTCTGTGTTTCATCGTCAATAAGAAGGTCCAAGGGATACAGTAAACTTGGAGTGAAGCATCAGAGTGTATAACTAGTGTCACAGGAATGGTTCAAAACATAGACAGTAAGAAGAGTCAGTCTTCTTGTACTTAATTCGGCATTGTGCCTTTAGTATTTATTTCCGATGCAATTTCTGTCTTTCATCGTCAATAAGAAGGTCAGAGGGATACAGTAAACCTGATATGAAGCATCGTAATCTAAAACTAGTGTCACAGGAATGGTTCAAAACATAGTCAGTAAGAAGAGTCAGTCTTCTTGTACTTAAGTCGGTATTGTGCTTTTTGTATTTAATTCCGATGCAATTTCTGTGTTTCATCGTCAATAAGGAGGTCCAAAGTATACAGTAAACCTGGAGTGAAGTTCGGAATCTATAACTAGTATCACAGGAATGGTTCAAAACATAGACAGTAAGATGAGTCAGTCTTCTTGTACTTAAGTCGGCATTGTGCCTTTTGTATTTAATTCCGATGCAATTTCTGTGTTTCATCGTCAATAAGAAGGTCCAAGGGATACAGTAATCCTGAGGTGAAGCATCGAAATCTAAAACTAGAATCACAGGAATTGTTCAAAACATAGACAGTAAGCAGAGTCAGTCTTCTTGTACTTAAGTCGGCATTGTGATTTTTATTTAATTCGGAAGCAATGTCTGTGCTTCATCGTCAATACGAAGGTCCAAGGGATACCGTAAACCTAGAGTGAAGCATCGGATTCTATGTCTAGTGTCACAGGAATGGTTCAAAACATAGACAGTAAGAAGAGTCGGTCATTTTGTACTTACCTCGGCATTGTGCCTTTTGTATTTAATTCCGATGCAATTTCTGTTTTTCATCGTCAATAAGAACGTCAGAGGGATACAGAAAATCTGAAGTGAAGCATCGGAATCTATAACTAGTGTCACAGGAATGGTTCAAAACATAGACAGTAAGAAGAGTCAGTCTTCTTGTACTTAAGTCGGCATTGTGCCTTTTGTATTTAATTCCGATGTAATTTCTGTGTTTTATCGTCAATAAGAAGGTCAGAGGGATACAGTAAACATGAAGTGAAGCATCGGAAACCATAGCTAGTGTCACAGGAATGGTTCAAAACATTGTCAGTAAGAAGAGTCAGTCGTCTTGTACTTAAGACGGCATTGTGCCTTTTGTATTTAATTCCGATGCAATTTCTGTGTTTCATCGTCAATACGAAGGTCTAAGGGAGACAGTAAACAAGGAGTGAAGCATCGCAATCTATAACTAGTGTCACAGGAATGGTTCAAAACATAGACAGTAAAATGAGTCAGTCTTCTTGTACTTAAGTCGGAATTGTGCCTTTTGTATTTAATTCCGATGCAATTTCTGTCTTTCATCGTCAATAAGAAGGTCAGAGGGATACCGTAAACCTGATATGCACCATCGTAATCTAACACTAGTGTCACAGGAATGGTTCAAAACATAGTCAGTAAGAAGAGTCAGTCTTCTTGTACTTAAGTCGGTATTGTGCCTTTTGTATTTAATTCCGATGCAATGTCTGTGCTTCATCGTCAATAAGAAGGTCCAAGGGATACAGTAAACCTAGACTGAAGCATCGGATTCTATGTCTAGAGTCACAGGAATGGTTCAAAACATAGACAGTAAGAAGAGTCGGTCTTTTTGTACTTACTTCGGCATTGTGCCTTTTGTATTTAATTCCGATGCAATTTCTGTGTTTCATCGTCAATAAGAACGTCAGAGGCATACAGAAAATCTGAAGTGAAGCATCGGAATCTATAACTAGTGTCACAGGAATGGTTCAAAACATAGACAGTAAGAAGAGTCAGTCTTCTTGTACTTAAGTCGGCATTGTGCCTTTTGTATTTAATTCCGATGTAATTTCTGTGTTTTATCGTCAATAAGAAGGTCAGAGGGATACAGTAAACATGAAGTGAAGCATCGGAAACTATAACTAGCGTCACAGGAATGGTTCAAAACATAGTCAGTAAGAAGAGTCAGTCTTCTTGTACTTAAGACGGCATTGCGCCTTTTGTATTTAATTCCGATGCAATTTCTGTGTTTCATCGTCAATATGAAGGTCTAAGGGATACAGTAAACAAAGAGTGAAGCATCGCAATCTATAACTAGTGTCACAGGAATGGTTCAAAACATAGACAGTAAAATGAGTCAGTCTTCTTGTACTTAAGTCGGCATTGTGCCTTTTGTATTTAATTCCGATGCAATTTCTGTCTTTCATCGTCAATAAGAAGGTCAGAGGGATACCGTAAACCTGATATGAAGCATCGTAATCTAACACTAGTGTCACAGGAATGGTTCAAATCATAGTCAGTAAGAAGAGTCAGTCTTCTTGTACTTAAGTCGGTATTGTGCCTTTTGTATTTAATTCCGATGCAATTTCTGTGTTTCATCGTCAATAACGAGGTCCAACGTATACAGTAAACTTGGAGTGAAGTTCGGAATCTATAACTAGTATCACAGGAATGGATCAAAACATAGACAGTAAGATGAGTCAGTCTTCTTGTACTTAAGTCGGCATTGTGCCTTTTGTATTTAATTCCGATGCAATTTCTGTGTTTCATCGTCAATAAGAAGGTCCAAGGGATACAGTAATCCTGAAGTGAAGCATCTAAATCTAAAACTAGTATCACAGGAATTGTTCAAAACATAGACAGTAAGCAGAGTCAGTCTTCTCGTACTTAAGTCGGCATTGTGATTTTTATTTAATTCGGAAGCAATGTCTGTGCTTCATCGTCAATAAGAAGGTCCAAGGGATACAGTAAACCTAGACTGAAGCATCGGATTCTATGTCTAGTGTCACAGGAATGGTTCAAAACATAGACAGTAAGAAGAGTCGGTCTTTTTGTACTTACTTCGGCATTGTGCCTTTTGTATTTAATTCCGATGCAATTTCTGTGTTTCATCGTCAATAAGAACGTCAGAGGGACACAGAAAATCTGAAGTGAAGCATCGGATTCTACAACTAGTGTCACAGGAATGGTTCAAAGCATAGACAGTAAGAAGAGTCAGTCTTCTTGTACTTAAGTCGGCATTGTGCCTTTTGTATTTAATTTCGATGTAATTTCTGTGTTTTATCGTCAATAAGAAGGTCAGAGGGATACAGTAAACATGAAGTGAAGCATCGGAAACTAAAATTAGTGTCACAGGAATGGTTCAAAACATAGTCAGTAAGAAGAGTCAGTCTTCTTGTACTTAAGTCGGCATTGTGCCTTTTGTATTTAATTCCGATGTAATTTCTGTGTTTCATCGTCAATATGAAGGTCTAAGGGATACAGTAAACAAGCAGTGAAGCATCGGAATCTATGACTAGTGTCACAGGAATGGTTCAAAACATAGACAGTAGGAAGAGTCAGTCTTCTTGTACTTAAGTCGGCGTTGTGCTTATTGTATTTAATTCCGATGCAATTTCTGTGCTTCATCGTCAATTAGAAGGTCCAAGGGATACAGTAAAACTGGAGTCAAGCATCGGAATCTATAACTAGTGTCACAGGGACGGTTCAAACCATAGACAGTAAGATTAGTCAGTATTCTTGTACTTAATTCGGCATTGTGCATTTTCTATTTAATTCCGATGCAGTTTCTGAGTTTCATCGTCAATAAGAATTCCAAGGGATGCAGTAAACCCGAAGTGAAGCATCGGAATTTATAACTAGTGTCACAGGAATGGTTCAAAACATAGTCAGTTAGAAGAGTCAGTCTTCTTGTACTTAAGTCATCATTGTGCATTTTTTATTTAATTCTGATGCTTTTTCTTGTTTCATCGTCAATAAGAAGGTCCAAGGGATATTGTAAACCTGGAGTGAGGCATCGGAATCTATAACTAGTGTCACAGGAATGGTTCAAAACACAGACAGTAAGAAGAGTCAGACTTCTTTTACTTAAGTTGGCATTGTGCCTTTTGTATTTAATTCCGATGCAATTTCTGTGTTTCATCGTCAATAAGAAGGTCCAAGGGATACAGTTAACCTGGAGTGAAGCATCAGAGTGTATAACTAGTGTCACAGGAATGGTTCAAAACATAGACAGTAAGAAAGAGTCAGTCTTCTTGTACTTAAGTCAATATTGTGACTTTTCTATTTAATTCCGATGCAATTTCTGTGTTTCATCGTCAATATGAAGGTCAAAGGGATACAGTAAACCTGAAGTGAAGCATCGGAATCTATAACTAGTGTCACAGGAATGGTTCAAAACATAGAGAGTTGGAAGATTCAGTCTTCTTGTACTTAAGTCGGCATTGTGCCTTTTGTATTTCATTCCGATGCAATATCTGTGTTTCATCGTCCATAAGAAGGTCCGAGGGATACAGTAAACCTCAAGTGAAGCATCGGAATAAAAAACTAGTGTCACAGGAATGGTTCAAAACATAGAGAGTAGGAAGAGTCAGTCTTCTTGTACTTAAGTCGGCATTGTGCTTTTTCTATTTAATTCCGATGCGATTTCTGTGTCTCATCGTCAATAGGAACGTCCAAGGGATACAGTAAACCTGAAGTGAAGCATCGGAATCTATAGCTAGTGTCACAGGAATGGTTCAAAGCATAGTCAGTAAGAAGAGTCAGTCTTCTTGTACTTAAGTCGGCATTGTGCCTTTTCTATTTAATTACGATGCAATTTCTATGTTTCGTCGTCAGTAAGAAGGTCCAAGGGATACAGTAAACCTGAAGTGAAGCATTAGAATCTATAACTAGTGTCACAGGAATGGTTCAAATCATAGTCAGTAAGAAGAGTCAGTCTTCTTGTACTTAAGTCGGCATTGTGCCTTTTGTATTTAATTCCGATGCAATTTCTGTGTTTCATTGTCACTAAGAAGGTCAGTGGGATATAGTAATCCTGAAGTTATGCATCGGAATGTATTACTAGTGTCACAGGAATGGTTCAAAACATAGTCAGTAAGAAGAGTCAGTCTTCTTGTACGTAAGTCGGCATTGTGAATTTTGTGTTTAATTCCGATGCAATTTCTGTGTTTCATCGTCAATAAGAATGTCAGAGGGATACAGTAATCATGAAGTAAAGCATCGGAATCTATGACTAGTGTCACAGGAATGGTTCAGAACATAGTCAGTAAGAAGAGTCAGTCTTCTTGTACTTATGTCGGTATTGTGCCTTTTGTATTTAATTCCGATGCAATTTCTGTGTTTCATCGTCAATAAGAAGGTCCAAGGGATACAGTAAACCTGAGGTGAAGCATCCGAATCTATGACTAGTGTCACAGGAATGGTTCAAAACATAGACAGTAGGAAGAGTCAGTCTTCTTGTACTTATGTCGGCATTGTGCTTTTTGTATTTAATTCCGATGCAATTTCTGTGTTTCATCGTCAATAAGAAGGTCCAAGGGATGCAGTAAACCTGGAGTGAAGCATCGGAATCTATAACTAGTGTCACAGGGACGGTTCAAACCATAGACAGTAAGATGAGTCAGTATTCTTGTACTTAATTCGGCATTGTGCATTTTCTATTTAATTCCGATGCAATTTCTGTGTTTCATCGTCAATAAGGAGGTCCAAAGTATACAGTAAACCTGGAGTGAAGTTCGGAATCTATAACTAGTTTCACAGGAATGGTTCAAAACATAGTCAGTAAGATGAGTCAGTCTTCTTGTACTTAAGTCGGCATTGCGCCTTTTGTATTTAATTCCGATGCAATTTCTGTGTTTCATCGTCAATAAGAAGGTCCAAGGGATACAGTAATCCTGAAGTGAAGCATCGAAATCTAAAACTAGTATCACAGGAATTGTTCAAAACATAGACAGTAAGCAGAGTCAGTCTTCTCATACTTAAGTCGGCATTGTGATTTTTATTTAATTCGGAAGCAATGTCTGTGTTTCATCGTCAATAAGGAGGTCCAAGGGACACAGTAAACCTAGAGTGAAGCATCGGATTCTATATCTAGTGTCACAGGAATGGTTCAAAACATAGTCAGTAAGAAGAGTCAGTCTTCTTGTACTTAAGACGGCATTGTGCCTTTTGTATTTAATTCCGATGCAATTTCTGTGTTTCATCGTCAATATGAAGGTCTAAGGGATACTGTAAACATGGAGTGAAGCATTAGAATCTATAACTAGTGTCACAGGAATGGTTCAAAACATAGACAGTAAAATGAGTCTGGCTTCTTGTACTTATGTCGGCATTGGGCCTTTTGTATTTAATTCCGATGCAATTTCTGTGTTTCATCGTCACTAAGAAGGTCAGTGGGATGTAGTAATCAAAAAAATGGGTCAAATGGCTCTGAGCACTATGGGACTCAACTGCTGAGGTCATTAGTCCCTAGAACTTAGAACTAGTTAAACCTAACTAACCTAAGGACATCACACACATCCAAGCCCGAGGCAGGATTCGAACCTGCGACCGTAGCGGTCTCGCGGTTCCACACTGCAGCGCCAAAACCGCGCGGCCACTTCGGCCGGCTATAGTAATCCTGAAGTTATGCATCGGAATTTATTACTGGTGTCACAGGAATGGTTCAAAACATAGTCAGTAAGAAGAGTCAGTCTTCCTGTAAGTAAGTTGGCATTGTGAATTTTGTGTTTAATTCTGATACAATTTCTGTGTTTCATCGTCAATAAGAATGTCAGAGGGATACAGTAATCTTGAAGTAAAGCATCGGAATCTATGACTGGTGTCACAGGAATGGTTCAAAACATAGTCAGTAAGAAGAGTCAGTCTTCTTGTACTTAAGTCGGTATTGTCCCTTTTGTATTTAATTCCGATGCAATTTCTGTGTTTCATCGTCAATAAGAAGGTCCAAGGGATACAGTAAACCTGGAGTGAAGCATCGGAATCTACAACTAGTGTCACAGGGACGGTTCAAACCATAGACAGTAAGATGAGTCAGTATTCTTGTACTTAATTCGGTATTGTGCATTTTCTGTTTAATTCCGATGCAGTTTCTGAGTTTCATCGTCAATTAGAATTTAAAGGGATACAGTAAACCCGAAGTGAAGCATCGGAATTTATAACTAGTGTCACAGGAATGGTTCAAAACATAGTCAGTAGGAAGAGTCAGTCTTCTTGTACTTAAGTCATCATTGTGCGTATTCTATTTAATTCTGATGCTTTTTCTGTGTTTCATCGTCAATAAGAAGGTCCAAGGGATACTGTAATCCTGGAGTGAGGCATCGGAATCTATAACTAGTGTCACAGGAATGGTTCAAAACACAGACAGTAAGAAGAGTCAGACTTCTTTTACTTAAGTTGGCATTGCGCCTTTTGTATTTAATTCCGATGCAATTTCTGTGTTTCATCGTCAATAAGAAGGTCCAAGGGATACAGTAAACTTGGAGTGAAGCATCAGAGTGTATAACTAGTGTCACAGGAATGGTTCAAAACATAGACAGTAAGAAGAGTCAGTCTTCTAGTACTTAATTCGGCATTGTGCCTTTAGTATTTATTTCCGATGCAATTTCTGTCTTTCATCGTCAATAAGAAGGTCAGAGGGATACAGTAAACCTGATATGAAGCATCGTAATCTAAAACTAGTGTCACAGGAATGGTTCAAAACATAGTCAGTAAGAAGAGTCAGTCTTCTTGTACTTAAGTCGGTATTGTGCTTTTTGTATTTAATTCCGATGCAATTTCTGTGTTTCATCGTCAATAAGGAGGTCCAAAGTATACAGTAAACCTGGAGTGAAGTTCGGAATCTATAACTAGTATCACAGGAATGGTTCAAAACATAGACAGTAAGATGAGTCAGTCTTCTTGTACTTAAGTCGGCATTGTGCCTTTTGTATCTAATTCCGATGCAATTTCTGTGTTTCATCGTCAATAAGAAGGTCCAAGGGATACAGTAATCCTGAAGTGAAGCATCGTAATCTAAAACTAGTATCACAGGAATTGTTCAAAACATAGACAGTAAGCAGAGTCAGTCTTCTTGTACTTAAGTCGGCATTGTGATTTTTATTTAATTCGGAAGCAATGTCTGTGCTTCATCGTCAATACGAAGGTCCAAGGGATACAGTAAACCTAGAGTGAAGCATCGGATTCTATGTCTAGTGTCACAGGAATGGTTCAAAACATAGACAGTAAGAAGAGTCGGTCTTTTTGTACTTACTTCGGCATTGTGCCTTTTGTATTTAATTCCGATGCAATTTCTGTGTTTCATCGTCAATAAGAACGTCAGAGGGATACAGAAAATCTGAAGTGAAGCATCGGAATCTATAACTAGTGTCACAGGAATGGTTCAAAACATAGACAGTAAGAAGAGTCAGTCTTCTTGTACTTAAGTCGGAATTGTGCCTTTTGTATTTAATTCCGATGTAATTTCTGTGTTTTATCGTCAATAAGAAGGTCAGAGGGACACAGTAAACATGAAGTGAAGCATCGGAAACCATAACTAGTGTCACAGGAATGGTTCAAAACATTGTCAGTAAGAAGAGTCAGTCGTCTTGTACTTAAGACGGCATTGTGCCTTTTGTATTTAATTCCGATGCAATTTCTGTGTTTCATCGTCAATATGAAGGTCTAAGGGAGACAGTAAACAAGGAGTGAAGCATCGCAATCTATAACTAGTGTCACAGGAATGGTTCAAAACATAGACAGTAAAATGAGTCAGTCTTCTTGTACTTAAGTCGGCATTGTGCCTTTTGTATTTAATTCCGATGCAATTTCTGTCTTTCATCGTCAATAAGAAGGTCAGAGGGATACCGTAAACCTGATATGAAGCATCGTAATCTAACACTAGTGTCACAGGAATGGTTCAAAACATAGTCAGTAAGAAGAGTCAGTCTTCTTGTACTTAAGTCGGTATTGTGCCTTTTGTATTTAATTCTGATGCAATGTCTGTGCTTCATCGTCAATAAGAAGGTCCAAGGGATACAGTAAACCTAGACTGAAGCATCGGATTCTATGTCTAGTGTCACAGGAATGGTTCAAAACATAGACAGTAAGAAGAGTCGTTCTTTTTGTACTTACTTCGGCATTGTGCCTTTTGTATTTAATTCCGATGCAATTTCTGTGTTTCATCATCAATAAGAACGTCAGAGGCACACAGAAAATCTGAAGTGAAGCATCGGAATCTATAACTAGTGTCACAGGAATGGTTCAAAACATAGACAGTAAGAAGAGTCAGTCTTCTTGTACTTAAGTCGGCATTGTGCCTTTTGTATATAATTCCGATGTAATTTCTGTGTTTTATCGTCAATAAGAAGGTCAGAGGGATACAGTAAACATGAGGTGAAGCATCGGAAACTATAACTAGCGTCACAGGAATGGTTCAAAACAAAGTCAGTAAGAAGAGTCAGTCTTCTTGTACTTAAGACGCCATTGTGCCTTTTGTATTTAATTCCGATGCAATTTCTGTGTTTCATCGTCAATATGAAGGTCTAAGGGATACAGTAAACAAAGAGTGAAGCATCGCAATCTATAACTAGTGTCACAGGAATGGTTCAAAACATAGACAGTAAAATGAGTCAGTCTTCTTGTACTTAAGTCGGCATTGTGCCTTTTGTATTTAATTCCGATGCAATTTCTGTCTTTCATCGTCAATAAGAAGGTCAGAGGGATACCGTAAACCTGATATGAAGCATCGTAATCTAACACTAGTGTCACAGGAATGGTTCTAATCATAGTCAGTAAGAAGAGTCAGTCTTCTTGTACTTAAGTCGGTATTGTGCCTTTTGTATTTAATTCCGATGCAATTTCTGTGTTTCATCGTCAATAAGGAGGTCCAAAGTATACAGTAAACCTGGAGTGAAGTTCGGAATCTATAACTAGTGTCACAGGAATGGATCAAAACATAGACAGTAAGATGAGTCAGTCTTCTTGTACTTAGGTCGGCATTGTGCCTTTTGTATTTAATTCCGATGCAATTTCTGTGTTTCATCGTCAATAAGAAGGTCCAAGGGATACAGTAATCCTGAAGTGAAGCATCGAAATCTAAAACTAGTATCACAGGAATTGTTCAAAACATAGACAGTAAGCAGAGTCAGTCTTCTCGTACTTAAGTCGGCATTGTGATTTTTATTTAATTCGGAAGCAATGTCTGTGCTTCATCGTCAATAAGAAGGTCCAAGGGATGCAGTAAACCTAGACTGAAGCATCGGATTCTATGTCTAGTGTCACAGGAATGGTTCAAAACATAGACAGTAAGGAGAGTCGGTCTTTTTGTACTTACTTCGGCATTGTGCCTTTTGTATTTAATTCCGATGCAATTTCTGTGTTTCATCGTCAATAAGAACGTCAGAGGGACACAGAAAATCTGAAGTGAAGCATCGGAATCTATAACTAGTGTCACAGGAATGGTTCAAAACATAGACAGTAAGAAGAGTCAGTCTTCTTGTACTTAAGTCGGCATTGTGCCTTTTGTATTTAATTCCGATGTAATTTCTGTGTTTTATCGTCAATAAGAAGGTCAGAGGGATACAGTAATTATGAAGTGAAGCATCGGAAACTATAATTAGTGTCACAGGAATGGTTCAAAACATAGTCAGTAAGAAGAGTCAGTCTTCTTGTACTTAAGACGGCATTGTGCCTTTTGTATTTAATTCCGATGCAATTTCTGTGTTTCATCGTCAATATGAAGGTCTAAGGGATACAGTAAACAAGCAGTGAAGCATCGCAACCTATAACTAGTGTCACAGGAATGGTTCAAAACATAGACAGTAAAATGAGTCACTCTTCTTGTACTTAAGTCGTCATTGTGCCTTTTGTATTTAATTCCGATGCAATTTCTGTGTTTCATCGTCAATCAGAAGGTCCAAGGGATACAGTAAACCTGAAGTGAAGCATCGGAATCTATGACTAGTGTCACAGGAATGGTTCAAAACATAGACAGTAGGAAGAGTCAGTCTTCTTGTACTTAAGTCGGCGTTGTGCTTATTGTATTTAATTCCGATGCAATTTCTGTGCTTCATCGTCAATAAGAAGGTCCAAGGGATACAGTAAAACTGGAGTCAAGCATCGGAATCTATAACTAGTGTCACAGGGACGGTTCAAACCATAGACAGTAAGATTAGTCAGTATTCTTGTACTTAATTCGGCATTGTGCATTTTCTATTTAATTCCGATGCAGTTTCTGAGTTTCATCGTCAATAAGAATTCCAAGATATACAGTAAACCCGAAGTGAAGCATCGGAATTTATAGCTAGTGTCACAGGAATGGTTCAAAACATAGTCAGTTAGAAGAGTCAGTCTTCTTGTACTTAAGTCATCATTGTGCATTTTTTATTTAATTCTGGTGCTTTTTCTGTGTTTCATCGTCAATAAGAAGGTCCAAGGGATATTGTAAACCTGGAGTGAGGCATCGGAATCTATAACTAGTGTCACAGGAATGGTTCAAAACACAGACAGTAAGAAGAGTCAGACTTCTTTTACTTAAGTTGGCATTGTGCCTTTTGTATTTAATTCTGATGCATTTTCTGTGTTTCATCGTCAATAAGAAGGTCCAAGGGATACAGTTAACCTCGAGTGAAGCATCAGAGTGTATAACTAGTGTCACAGGAATGGTTCAAAACATAGACAGTAAGAAGAGTCAGTCTTCTTGTACTTAATTCGGCATTGTGCCTTTTGTATTTATTTCCGATGCAATTTCTGTCTTTCATCGTCAATAAGAAGGTCAGAGGGATACAGTAAACCTGATATGAAGCATCGTAATCTAAAACTAGTCTCACAGGAATGGTTCAAAACATAGTCAGTAAGAAGAGTCAGTCTTCTTGTACTTAAGTCGGCATTGTGATTTTTATTTAATTCGGAAGCAATGTCTGTGCTTCATCGTCAATAAGAAGGTCCAAGGGATACAGTAAACCTTGAGTGAAGCATCAGAGTCTATAACTAGTGTCACAGGATTGGTTCAAAACATAGACAGTAAGAAGAGTCAGTCTACTTGCACTTAATTCGGCATTGTGCCTTTTGTATTTAATTCTGATGCAATTTCTGTGTTTCATCGTCAATAAGAAGGTCCAAGGGATACAGTTAACCTGGAGTGAAGCATCAGAGTGTATAACTAGTGTCACAGGATTGGTTCAAAACATAGACAGTAAGAAGAGTCAGTCTACTTGCACTTAATTCGACATTGTGCCTTTTGTATTTAATTCCGATGTAATTTCTGTGTTTTATCGTCAATAAGAAGGTCAGAGGGATACAGTAAACATGAAGTGAAGCATCGGAAACCATAACTAGTGTCACAGGAATGGTTCAGAACATAGTCAGTAAGAAGAGTCAGTCTTCTTGTACTTAAGACGGCATTGTGCCTTTTGTATTTAATTCCGATGCAATTTCTGTGTTTCATCGTCAATATGAAGGTCTAAGGGATACAGTAAAAAAGGAGTGAAGCATCGCAATCTATAACTAGTGTCACAGGAATGGTTCAAAACATAGACAGTAAAATGAGTCAGTCTTCTTGTACTTAAGTCAGCATTGTGCCTTTTGTATTCAATTCCGATGCGATTTCTGTCGTTCATCGTCAATAAGAAGGTCAGAGGGATACAGTAAACCTGATATGAAGCATCGTAATCTAAAACTAGTGTTACAGGAATGGTTCAAAACATAGTCAGTAAGAAGAGTCAGTCTTCTTGTACTTAAGTCGGTATTGTGCCTTTTGTATTTAATTCCGATGCAATTTCTGTGTTTCATCGTCAATAAGGAGGACCAAAGTATACAGTAAACCTGGAGTGAAGTTCGGAATCTATAACTAGTATCACAGGAATGGTTCAAAACATAGACAGTAAGATGAGTCAGTCTCCTTGTACTTAAGTCGGCATTGTGCCTTTTGTATTTAATTCCGATGCAATTTCTGTGTTTCATCGTCAATAAGAAGGTCCAAGGGATACAGTAAACCTGGAGTGAAGCATCGGAATCTATAACTAGTGTCAGAGGGACGGTTCAAAACATAGACAGTAACAAGAGTCAGTATTCTTGTACTTTTGTCGGCACTGTGCATTTTGTATTTAATTCTGATGCAAATTTCTGTGTTTCATCGTCACTAAGAAGGTCAGTGGGATACAGTAAACCTGAAGTGAAGCATTTGAATCTATAACTAGTTTCACAGGAATGGTTCAAAACATAGAGAGTTTGAAGATTCAGTCTTCTTGTACTGAAGTCGGCATTGTGCCTTTTGTATTTCATTCCGATGCAATTTCTGTGTTTCATCGTCCATAAGAAGGTCCGAGGGATACAGTAAACCTCAAGTGAAGCATCGGAATAAAAAACTAGTGTCACAGGAATGATTCAAATCGTGGAGAGTAGGAAGAGTCAGTCTTCTTGTACTTAAGTCGGCATTGTGCTTTTTCTATTTAATTCCGATGCGATTTCTGTGTCTCATCGTCAATAGGAAGGTCCAAGGGATACAGTAAACCTGAACTGAAGCATCGGAATCTATAACTAGTTTCACAGGAATGGTTCAAAACATAGTCAGTAAGGAGGGTCAGTCTTCTTGTACTTAAGTCGGCATTGTGCTTTTTCTATTTAATTACGATGCAATTTCTATGTTTCATCGTCAGTAAAAAGGTCCAAGGGATACAGTAAACCTGAAGTGAAGCATCGGAATCTATAACTTGTTTCACAGGAATGGTTCACAACATAGTCAGTAAGAAGAGTCAGTCTTCTTGTACTTAAGTCGGCATTGTGCTTTTGTATTTAATTCCGATGCAATTTCTGTGTTTCATCGTCAATAAGAGGGTCCATGGTACACAGTAAACCTGGAGTGAAGGATCGGAATCTATAACTAGTGGCACAGGAATGGTTCAAACCATAGATAGTAAGATGAGTCAGTCTTCTTGTACTTAAGTCGGCATTGTGCTTTTGTATTTAATTCCGATGCAATTTCTGTGTTTCATCGTCAATAAGAAGGTCCAAGGGATACAGTAAACCTGAAGTGAAGCATCGAAATCTATAACTAGTATCACAGGAATTGTTCAAAACATAGACAGTAAGCAGAGTCAGTCTTCTTGTACTTAAGTCGGCATTGTTTTTTTTTATTTAATTTGGATGCAATTTCTGAGTTTCATCGTCAATAAGAAGGTCCAAGGGATACAGTAAACCTAGAATGAAGCATCGGAATCTATATCTAGTGTCACAGGAATGGTTCAAAACATAGACTGTAAGAAGAGTCAGTCTTTTTGTACATAATTCGGCATTGTGCCTTTTGTTTTTAATTCCGATGCAATTTCTGTGTCTCAGTTTCAATAAGAACGTCAGAGGGATACAGAAAATTTTGAAGTCAAGCATCGCAATCTATAACTAGTGTCACAGGAATGGTTCAAAACATAGACAGTAAGATGAGTCAGTCTTCTTGTACTTAAGTCGGCATTGTGCTTTTTCTATTTAATTACGATGCAATTTCTATGTTTCATCGTCAGTAAAAAGGTCCAAGGGATACAGTAAACCTGAAGTGAAGCATCGGAATCTATAACTAGTTTCACAGGAATGGTTCAAAACATAGACAGTAAGAAGAGTCAGTCTTCTTGTACTTAAGTCGGCATTGTGGTTTTGTATTTAATTCCGATGCAATTTCTGTGTTTCATCGTCAATAAGAGGGTCCATGGTACACAGTAAACCTGGTGTGAAGGATCGGAATCTATAACTAGTGGCACAGGAATGGTTCAAACCATAGATAGTAAGATGAGTCAGTCTTCTTGTACTTAAGTCGGCATTGTGGTTTTGTATTTAATTCCGATGCAATTTCTGTGTTTCATCGTCAATAAGAAGGTCCAAGGGATAGAGTAAACCTGAAGTGAAGCATCGAAATCTATAACTAGTATCACAGGAATTGTTCAAAACATAGACAGTAAGCAGAGTCAGTCTTCTTGTACGTAAGTCGGCATTGTGAATTTTGTATTTAATTCCGATACAATTTCTGTGTTTCATCGTCTATAGGAAGGTCCAAGGGATACAGTAAATCTGGAGTGAAGCATCGGAATCTATAACTAGTGTCACAGGGATGGTTCAAAACATAGACAGTAAGAAAAGTCAGTCTTCTTGTACTTAAGTCGGCATTGTGCCTTTTGTATTTCATTCCGATGCAATTTCTGTGTTTAATCGTCAATAAGAAGGTCAGAGGGATACAGTAATCCTGAAGCAAAGCATCGGAATCTATGACTAGTGTCACAGGAATGGTCCAAAGCATAGTCAGTGTGAAGAGTCAGTCTTCTTGTACTTAAGTCGGTATGTGCCTTTTGTATTTAATTCCGATGCAATTTCTGTGTTTCATCGTCAATAACAAGGTCCAAGAGATACAGTAAACCTAAAGTGAAGCATCGGAATCTATGACTAGTGCCAAAGGAATGGTTCAAAACATAGACAGTAAGAAGAGTCAGTCTTCTTTTACTTAAGTCGGCATTGTGAATTTTGTATTTAATTTCGATGCAATTTCTGTGTTACATCGTCAATAAGAATGTCCAAGGGATACAGTAAATCTGGAGTGATGCATCGGAATCTGTAACTAGTGTCAGAGGGACGGTTCAAAACTTAGACAGTAACAAGAGTCAGTATTCTTGTACTTTAGTCGGCATTGTGCCCTTTGTATTTAATTCCGATGCAAATTTCTGTGTTTCATCGTCACTAAGAAGGTCAGTGGGATACAGTAAACCTGAAGTGAAGCATTGGAATCTATAACTAGAGTCACAGGAATGGTTCAAAACATAGACAGTAGGAAGAGCCAGTCTTCTTGTACTTAAGTCGGCATTGTGCTTTTTCTATTTAATTCCGATGCGATTTCTGTGTCTCATCGCCAATAGGAAGGTCCAAGGGATACAGTAAACCTGAAGTGAAGCATTAGAATCTATAACTAGTGTCACAGGAATGGTTCAAAACATAGTCAGTAAGAAGAGTCAGTCTTCTTGTACCTAAGTCGGCATTGTGCCTTTTCTATTTAATTACGGTGCAATTTCTGTGTTTCATCGTCAGCACGAACGTCCAAGGGATACAATAAACCAGGAGTGAAACATCGGAATGTATAACTAGTGTCACAGCAATGGTTCAAAACATAGACAGTAAGAAGAGTCAGTCTTCTTGTACTTAAGTCGGCATTGTGCTTTTGTATTTAATTCCGATGCAATTTCTGTGTTTCATCGTCAATAAGAGGGTCCAAGGCATACAGTAAACCTGGAGTGAAGGATCGGAATCTATAACTAGTGTCACAGGAATGGTTCAAAACATAGTCAGTAAGAAGAGTCAGTCTTCTTGTACGTAAGTCGGCATTGTGAAATTTGTATTTAATTCCGATACAATTTCTGTGTTTCATCGTCAATAGGAAGGTCCAAGGGATACAGTAAATCTGGAGTGAAGCATCGGAATCTATAACTAGTGTCACAGGGACGGTTCAATACATAGACAGTAAGATGAGTCAGTATTTTTGTACTTAATTCGGCATTGTGCATTTTCTATTTAATTCCGATGCAGTTTCTGAGTTTCATCGTCAATAAGAATTCCTAGGAATACAGTAAATCCGAAGTGAAGCATCGGAATTTATAACTAGTGTCACATTATTGGTTCAAAACATAGTCAGTTAGAAGAGTCAGTCTTCTTGTACTTAAGTCATCATTGTTTATTTTTTATTTAATTCTGATGCTTTTTCTGTGTTTCATCGTCAATAAGAAGGTCCAAGGGATACTGTAAACCTGGAGTGAGGCATCGGAATCTATAACTAGTGTCACAGGAATGGTTCAGAACATAGACAGTAAGAAGAGTCAGTCTTCTTGTACTTAAATCGGCATTGTGCCTTTTGTATTTAATTCCGATGTAATTTCTGTGTTTTATCGTCGATAAGAAGGTCAGAGGGATACAGTAAACATGAAGTGAAGCATCAGAAACCATAACTAGTGTCACAGGAATGGTTCAAAACATAGTCAGTAAGAAGAGTCAGTCTTCTTGTACCTAAGACGGCATTGTGCCTTTTGTATTTAATTCCGATGCAATTTTTGTGTTTCATCGTCAATATGAAGGTCTAAGGGATACAGTAAACAAGGAGTGAAGCATCGCAATCTATAACTAGTGTCACAGGAATGGTTCAAAACATAAACAGTAAGAAGAGTCAGTCTTCTTGTACTTAAGTCGGCATTGTGCCTTTTC
Organism: Schistocerca serialis cubense; assembly: GCF_023864345.2. Taxonomy (NCBI): domain Eukaryota; kingdom Metazoa; phylum Arthropoda; class Insecta; order Orthoptera; family Acrididae; genus Schistocerca; species Schistocerca serialis. The sequence goes on from NW_026047583.1 coordinate 53,775,107, forward strand.
TATTTAATTCCAATGCTATATCTGTGTTGCATCGTCAATAAGCAGGTCCAAGGGACACAGTAAACCTGAAAAGAAGAATCGTAATCTAAAACTAGTGTCACAGGAATGGTTCAAAACATAGTCAGTAAGAAGAGTCAGTCTTTTTGTACTTAAGTCGGTATTGTGCCTTTTGTATTTAATTCCGATGCAATTTCTGTGTTTCATCGTCATTAAGGAGGTCCAAAGTATACAGCAAACCTGGAGCGAAGTTCGGAATCGATAACTACTATCACAGGAATGGTTCAAAACATAGACAGTAAGATGAGTCAGTCTTCTTGTACTTAAGTCGGCATTGTGCCTTTTGTATTTAATTCCGATGCAATTTCTGTGTTTCATCGTCAATAAGGAGGTCAAAAGTATACAGTAAACCTGGAGTGAAGTTCGGAATCTATAACTAGTATCACAGGAATGGTACAAAATATAGACAGTAAGATGAGTCAGTCTTCTTGTACTTAAGTCGGCATTGTGAATTTTGTATTTAATTCCGATACTATTTCTGTGTTTTATCGTCAATAGGAATGTCCAAGGGATACAGTAAATCTGGAGTGAAGCATCGGAATCTATAACTAGTGTCACAGGGATGGTTCAAATCTTAGACAGTAAGAAGAGTCAGACTTTTTTAATTCCGATGCTATTTCTGTGTTTCATCGTCAATAAGAAGGTCAGAGGGATACAGTAATCCTGAAGTAAGGCATCGGAATCTATGACTAGTGTCACAGGAATGGTTCAAAGCATAGTCAGTATGAAGAGTCAGGCTTCTTGTTCTTAAGTCGGTATTGTCAATTTGTATTTAATTCCGATGCAATTTCTGTGTTTCATCGTCAAAAAGAAGGTCCAAGGGATACAGTAAACCTGAAGTGAAGCATCGGAATCTATGACTAGTGCCACAGGAATGGTTCAAAACATAGACAGTAAGAAGAGTAAGTCTTATTGTACTTAAGTCGGCATTGTGCCTTTTGTATTTAATTCCGATGCAATTTCTGTGTTTCATCGTCAATAAGAAGGTCCAAGGGATACAGTAAACCTGGAGTGAAGCATCGGAATCTATAACTAGTGTCAGAGGGACGGTTCAAAACATAGACAGTAACAAGAGTCAGTATTCTTGTTCTTTAGTCGGCACTGTGCATTTTGTATTTAATTCCGATGCAAATTTCTGAGTTTCATCGTCACTAAGAAGGTCAGTGGGATACAGTAAACCTGAAGTGAAGCATTTGAATCTATAACTAGAGTCACAGGAATGGTTCTAAACATAGACAGTAAGGAAGAGTCAGTCTTCTTTTACTTAAGTCGGTATTGTGCCTTTTCTATTTAATTCCGATGCAATATCTGTGTTTCATCGTCAATATGAAGGTCAAAAGCATACAGTAAACCTGACGTGAAGCATCGGAATCCATAACTAGTGTCACAGGAATGGTTCAAAGCATAGAGAGTTTGAAGATTCAGTCTTCTTGTACTGAAGTCGGCATTGTGGCTTTTGTATTTCATTCCGATGCAATTTCTGTGTTTCATCGTCCATAAGAAGGTCCGAGGGATACAGTAAACCTCAAGTGAAGCATCGGAATAAAAAACTAGTGTCACAGGAATGATTAAAATCGTAGAGAGTAGGAAGGGTCAGTCTTCTTGTACTTAAGTCGGTATTGTCCTTTTTCTACTTAATTCCGATGCGATTTCTGTGTCTCATCGTCAATAGGAAGGTCCAAGGGATACAGTAAACCTGAAGCGAAGCATCGGAATCTATAACTAGTTTCACAGGATTGGTTCAAAACATAGTCAGTAAGGAGGGTCAGTCTTCTTGTACTTAAGTCGGCATTGTTCTTATTCTATTTAATTACGATGCAATTTCTGTGTTTCATCGTCAGTAAAAAGATCCAAGGGATACAGTAAACCTGAAGTGAAGCATCGGAATCTATAACTAGTTTCACAGGAATGGTTCAAAACATAGTCAGTAAGAAGAGTCAGTGTTCTTGTACTTAAGTCGGCATTGTGCTTTTGTATTTAATTCCGATGCAATTTCTGTGTTTCATCGTCAATAAGAAGGTCCAAGGGATACAGTAAACCTGAAGTGAAGCATCGAAATCTATAACTAGTGTCACAGGAATGGTTCAAACCATAGATAGTAAGATGAGTCAGTCTTCTTGTACTTAAGTCGGCATTGTGCCTTTTGTATTTAATTCCGATGCAATTTCTGTGTTTCATCGTCAATAAGAAGGTCCAAGGGATACAGTAAACCTGAAGTGAAGCATCGAAATCTATAACTAGTATCACAGGAATTGTTCAAAACATAGGCAGTAAGCAGAGTCAGTCTTCTTGTACTTAAGTGGCATTGTGCTTTTTTTATTTAATTCGGATGCAATTTCTGTGTTTCATCGTCAATAAGAAGGTCCAAGGGATACAGTAAACCTAGAATGAAGCTTAGGAATCTATATCTAGTGTCACAGGAATGGTTCAAAACATAGACTGTAAGAAGAGTCAGTCTTTTTGTACATAATTCGGCATTGTGCCTTTTGTTTTTAATTCCGATGCAATTTCTGTGTCTCAGTTTCAATAAGAACGTCAGAGGGATACAGAAAATCTGAAGTCAAGCATCGGAATCTATAACTAGTGTCACAGGAATGGTTCAAAACATAGACAGTAAGATGAGTCAGTCTTCTTGTACTTAAGTCGGCATTGTGCCTTTTGTATTTAATTCCGATGAATTTCTGTGTTTCTTCGACACTAAGAAGGTCAGTGGGATATAGTAATCCTGAAGTAAAGCATCGGAATCTATGACTAGTGTTACAGGAATGGTCAAAACATAGTCAGTAAGAAGAGTCAGTCTTCTTGTACTTAAGTCGGTATTGTGCCTTTTGCATTTAATTCCGATGCAATTTCTGTGTTTCATCGTCAATAAGAAGGTCCAAGGGATACAGTAAACCTGAAGTGAAGCATCGGAATCTATGACTAGTGTCAAAGGAATGGTTCAAATTTTAGACAGTAGACAGAGTCAGTCTTCTTGTACTTAAGATCGGCATTGTGCTTTTTGTATTTAATGCCGATGCAATTTCTGTGTTTCATCGTCAAGAAGAAGGTCCAAGGGATACAGTAAACCTGGAGTGAAGCATCGGAATCTATGACTAGTGTCACAGGAATGGTTCAAAACTTAGACAGTAGGAAGAGTCAGTCTTCTTGTAGTTAAGTCGGCATTGTGCTTTTTGTATTTAATGCCGATGCAATTTCTGTGTTTCATCGTCAATAAGAAGGTCCAAGGGATACAGTAAACCCGAAGTGAAGCATCGGAATATATAACTAGTGTCACAGGAATGGTTCTATACATAGTCAGTAAGAAGAGTCAGTCTTCTTGTACTTAAGTCTTCATTGTGCATTTTCTATTTAATTCTGATGCTTTTTCTGTGTTTCATCGTCAATAAGAAGGTCCAAGGGATACTGTAAATCTGGAGCGAAGCATCGGAATCTATAACTAGTGTCACAGGAATGGCACAATGCACAGACAGTGGGAAGAGTCAGACTTCTTTTACTTAAGTTGGCATTGTGCCTTTTGTATTTAATTCCGATGCAATTTTTGTGTTTCATCGTCAATATGAAGGTCTAAGGGATACAGTAAACAAGGAGTGAAGCATCGCAATCTATAACTAGTGTCACAGGAATGGTTCAAAACATAAACAGTAAGAAGAGTCAGTCTTCTTGTACTTAAGTCGGCATTGTGCCTTTTCTATTTAATTCCAATGCTATATCTGTGTTGCATCGTCAATAAGCAGGTCCAAGGGACACAGTAAACCTGAAAAGAAGAATCGTAATCTAAAACTAGTGTCACAGGAATGGTTCAAAACATAGTCAGTAAGAAGAGTCAGTCTTTTTGTACTTAAGTCGGTATTGTGCCTTTTGTATTTAATTCCGATGCAATTTCTGTGTTTCATCGTCATTAAGGAGGTCCAAAGTATACAGCAAACCTGGAGCGAAGTTCGGAATCGATAACTACTATCACAGGAATGGTTCAAAACATAGACAGTAAGATGAGTCAGTCTTCTTGTACTTAAGTCGGCATTGTGCCTTTTGTATTTAATTCCGATGCAATTTCTGTGTTTCATCGTCAATAAGGAGGTCAAAAGTATACAGTAAACCTGGAGTGAAGTTCGGAATCTATAACTAGTATCACAGGAATGGTACAAAATATAGACAGTAAGATGAGTCAGCCTTCTTGTACTTAAGTCGGCATTGTGAATTTTGTATTTAATTCCGATACTATTTCTGTGTTTTATCGTCAATAGGAATGTCCAAGGGATACAGTAAATCTGGAGTGAAGCATCGGAATCTATAACTAGTGTCACAGGGATGGTTCAAATCATAGACAGTAAGAAGAGTCAGACTTTTTTTAATTCCGATGCTATTTCTGTGTTTCATCGTCAATAAGAAGGTCAGAGGGATACAGTAATCCTGAAGTAAGGCATCGGAATCTATGACTAGTGTCACAGGAATGGTTCAAAGCATAGTCAGTATGAAGAGTCAGGCTTCTTCTTCTTAAGTCGGTATTGTGAATTTGTATTTAATTCCGATGCAATTTCTGTGTTTCATCGTCAAAAAGAAGGTCCAAGGGATACAGTAAACCTGAAGTGAAGCATCGGAATCTATGACTAGTGCCACAGGAATGGTTCAAAACATAGACAGTAAGAAGAGTAAGTCTTATTGTACTTAAGTCGGCATTGTGCCTTTTGTATTTAATTCCGATGCAATTTCTGTGTTTCATCGTCAATAAGAAGGTCCAAGGGATACAGTAAACCTGGAGTGAAGCATCGGAATCTATAACTAGTGTCAGAGGGACGGTTCAAAACATAGACAGTAACAAGAGTCAGTATTCTTGTTCTTTAGTCGGCACTGTGCATTTTGTATTTAATTCCGATGCAAATTTCTGAGTTTCATCGTCACTAAGAAGGTCAGTGGGATACAGTAAACCTGAAGTGAAGCATTTGAATCTATAACTAGAGTCACAGGAATGGTTCTAAACATAGACAGTAAGGAAGAGTCAGTCTTCTTTTACTTAAGTCGGTATTGTGCCTTTTCTATTTAATTCCGATGCAATATCTGTGTTTCATCGTCAATATGAAGGTCAAAAGCATACAGTAAACCTGACGTGAAGCATCGGAATCCATAACTAGTGTCACAGGAATGGTTCAAAACATAGAGAGTTTGAAGATTCAGTCTTCTTGTACTGAAGTCGGCATTGTGCCTTTTGTATTTCATTCCGATGCAATTTCTGTGTTTCATCGTCCATAAGAAGGTCCGAGGGATACAGTAAACCTCAAGTGAAGCATCGGAATAAAAAACTAGTGTCACAGGAATGATTAAAATCGTAGAGAGTAGGAAGGGTCAGTCTTCTTGTACTTAAGTCGGTATTGTCCTTTTTCTACTTAATTCCGATGCGATTTCTGTGTCTCATCGTCAATAGGAAGGTCCAAGGGATACAGTAAACCTGAAGCGAAGCATCGGAATCTATAACTAGTTTCACAGGATTGGTTCAAAACATAGTCAGTAAGGAGGGTCAGTCTTCTTGTACTTAAGTCGGCATTGTTCTTATTCTATTTAATTACGATGCAATTTCTGTGTTTCATCGTCAGTAAAAAGATCCAAGGGATACAGTAAACCTGAAGTGAAGCATCGGAATCTATAACTAGTTTCACAGGAATGGTTCAAAACATAGTCAGTAAGAAGAGTCAGTCTTCTTGTACTTAAGTCGGCATTGTGCTTTTGTATTTAATTCCGATGCAATTTCTGTGTTTCATCGTCAATAAGAAGGTCCAAGGGATACAGTAAACCTGAAGTGAAGCATCGAAATCTATAACTAGTGTCACAGGAATGGTTCAAACCATAGATAGTAAGATGAGTCAGTCTTCTTGTACTTAAGTCGGCATTGTGCCTTTTGTATTTAATTCCGATGCAATTTCTGTGTTTCATCGTCAATAAGAAGGTCCAAGGGATACAGTAAACCTGAAGTGAAGCATCGAAATCTATAACTAGTATCACAGGAATTGTTCAAAACATAGACAGTAAGCAGAGTCAGTCTTCTTGTACTTAAGTCGGCATTGTGCTTTTTTTATTTAATTCGGATGCAATTTCTGTGTTTCATCGTCAATAAGAAGGTCCAAGGGATACAGTAAACCTAGAATGAAGCTTAGGAATCTATATCTAGTGTCACAGGAATGGTTCAAAACATAGACTGTAAGAAGAGTCAGTCTTTTTGTACATAATTCGGCATTGTGCCTTTTGTTTTTAATTCCGATGCAATTTCTGTGTCTCAGTTTCAATAAGAACGTCAGAGGGATACAGAAAATCTGAAGTCAAGCATCGGAATCTATAACTAGTGTCACAGGAATGGTTCAAAACATAGACAGTAAGATGAGTCAGTCTTCTTGTACTTAAGTCGGCATTGTGCCTTTTGTATTTAATTCCGATGAATTTCTGTGTTTCTTCGACACTAAGAAGGTCAGTGGGATATAGTAATCCTGAAGTAAAGCATCGGAATCTATGACTAGTGTTACAGGAATGGTCAAAACATAGTCAGTAAGAAGAGTCAGTCTTCTTGTACTTAAGTCTTCATTGTGCATTTTCTATTTAATTCTGATGCTTTTTCTGTGTTTCATCGTCAATAAGAAGGTCCAAGGGATACTGTAAATCTGGAGCGAAGCATCGGAATCTATAACTAGTGTCACAGGAATGGCACAATGCACAGACTGTGGGAAGAGTCAGACTTCTTTTACTTAAGTTGGCATTGTGCCTTTTGTATTTAATTCCGATGAAATTTCTGTGTTTCATCGTCAATAAGAAGGTACAAGGGATACTGTAAACCTTGAGTGAAGCATCAGAGTCTATAACTAGTGTCACAGGATTGGTTCAAAACATAGACAGTAAGAAGAGTCAGTCTTCTTGTACTTAATTCGGCATTGTGCCTTTTGTATTTAATTCCGATGCAATTTCTGTGTTTCATCGTCAATAAGAAGGTCCGAGGGATACAGTAAACCTCAAGTGAAGCATGCTAATACAAAACTAGTGTCACAGGAATGGTTCAAAACATAGAGAGTAGGAAGAGTCAGTCTTCTTGTACTTAAATCGGCATTGTGCTTTTTCTATTTAATTCCGATGCAATTTCTGTATCTCATTGTCAATAGGAAGGTCCAAGGGATCCAGTAAACCTGAAGTGAAGCATCGGAATCTATAACTAGTGTCACAGGAATGGTTCAAAGCATAGTCAGTAAGAGGAGTCAGTCTTCTTGTACGTAAGTCGGCATTGTGAATTTTGTATTTAATTCCGATACAATTTCTGTGTTTCATCGTCAATGGGAAGGTCCAAGGGATACAGTAAATCTGGAGTGAAGCATCGGAATCTATAACTAGTGTCACAGGGATGGTTCAAAACATAGACAGTAAGAAGAGTCAGTCTTCTTGTACTTAAGTCGGCATTGTGCCTTTTGTATTTAATTCCGATGCAATTTCTGTGTTTAATCGTGAATAAGAAGGTCAGAGGGATACAGTAATCCTGAAGCAAAGCACCGGAAACTGTGACTTGTGTCACAGGAATGGTTCAAAACATAGTCAGTGTGAAGAGTCAGTCTTCTTGTACTTAAGTCGGCATTGTGCCTTTTGTATTTCATTCCGATGCAATTTCTGTGTTTCATCGTCCATAAGAAGGTCCGAGGGATACAGTAAACCTCAAGTGAAGCATCGGAATAAAAAACTAGTGTCACAGGAATGATTAAAATCGTAGAGAGTAGGAAGAGTCAGTCTTCTTGTACTTAAGTCGGTATTGTGCTTTTTCTACTTAATTCCGATGCGATTTCTGTGTCTCATCGTCAATAGGAAGGTCCAAGGGATACAGTAAACCTGAAGCGAAGCATCGGAATCTATAACTAGTTTCACAGGGTTGGTTCAAAACATAGTCAGTAAGGAGGGTCAGTCTTCTTGTACTTAAGTCGGCATTGTGCTTTTTTTATTTAATTCGAATGCAATTTCTGTGTTTCATCGTCAATAAGAAGGTCCAAGGGATACAGTAAACCTAGAATGAAGCATCGGAATCTATATCTAGTGTCACAGGAATGGTTCAAAACATAGACTGTAAGAAGAGTCAGTCTTTTTGTACATAATTCGGCATTGTGCATTTTGTTTTTAATTCCGATGCAATTTCTGTGTCTCAGTTTCAATAAGAACGTCAGAGGGATACAGAAAATCTGAAGTCAAGCATCGGAATCTATAACTAGTGTCACAGGAATGGTTCAAAACTTAGACAGTAGGAAGAGTCAGTCTTCTTGTAGTTAAGTCGGCATTGTGCTTTTTGTATTTAATGCCGATGCAATTTCTGTGTTTCATCGTCAATAAGAAGGTCCAAGGGATACTGTAAATCTGGAGTGAAGCATCGGAATCTATAACTAGTGTCACAGGAATGGTTCAATGCACAGACAGTGGGAAGAGTCAGACTTCTTTTACTTAAGTTGGCATTGTGCCTTTTGTATTTAATTCCGATGCAATTTCTGTGTTTCATCGTCAATAAGAAGGTCCAAGGGATACAGTAAACCTTGAGTGAAGCATCAGAGTCTATAACTAGTGTCACAGGATTGGTTCAAAACATAGACAGTAAGAAGAGTCAGTCTTCTTGTACTTAATTCGGCATTGTGCCTTTTGTATTTAATTCCGATGCAATTTCTGTGTTTCATCGTCAATAAGAAGGTCCGAGGGATACAGTAAACCTGATATGAAGCATCGTAAACTATAACTAGTGTCACAGGAATGGTTCAAAACATAGTCAGTAAGAAGAGTCAGTTACCTTGTACTTAAGTCGGTATTGTGCCTTTTGTATTTAATTCCGATGCAATTTCTGTGTTTCATCGTCCATAAGAAGGTCCGAGGGTTACAGTAAACCTCAAGTGAAGCATCCTCATACAAAACTAGTGTCACAGGAATGGTTCAAAACATAGAGAGTAGGAAGAGTCAGTCTTCTTGTACTTAAATCGGCATTGTGAATTTTGTATTTAATTCCGATACAATTTCTGTGTTTCATCGTCAATAGGAAGGTCCAAGGGATACAGTAAATCTGGAGTGAAGCATCGGAATCTATAACTAGTGTCACAGGGATGGTTCAAAACATAGACAGTAAGAAGAGTCAGTCTTCTTGTACTTAAGTCGGCATTGTGCCTTTTGTATTTAATTCCGATGCAATTTCTGTGTTTAATCGTGAATAAGAAGGTCAGAGGGATAGAGTAATCCTGAAGCAAAGCACCGGAATCTATGACTTGTGTCACAGGAATGGTTCAAAACATAGTCAGTGTGAAGAGTCAGTCTTCTTGTACTTAAGTCGGTATGTGCCTTTTGTATTTAATTCCGATGCAATTTCTGTGTTTCATCGTCAATAAGAAGGTCCAAGGGATACAGTAAACCTAAAGTGAAGCATCGGAATCTATGACTAGTGCCACAGGAATGGTTCAAAACATAGACAGTAAGAAGTGTCAGTCTTCTTTTACTTAAGTCGGCATTGTGAATTTTGTATTTAATTCCGATGCAATTTCTGTGTTTCATCGTCAATAAGAATGTCCAAGGGATACAGTAAACCTGGAGTGATGCATCGGAATCTGTAACTAGTGTCAGTGGGACGGTTCAAAACATAGACAGTAACAAGAGTCAGTATTCTTGTACTTTAGTCGGCATTGTGCTTTTTGTATTTAATTCCGATGCAAATTTCTGTGTTTCATCGTCACTAAGAAGGTCAGTGGGATACAGTAAACCTGAAGTGAAGCATTGGAATCTATAACTAGTGTCACAGGAATGGTTCAAAACATAGTCAGTAAGAAGAGTCAGTCTTCTTGTACTTAAGCCGGTATTGTGCCTTTTGTATTTAATTCCGATGTAATTTATGTGTTTTATCGTCAACAGGAAGGTCAGAGGGAGACAGTAAACTTGAAGTGAAGCATCGGAATCTATAACTAGTGTCACAGGAATGGTTCAAAACTTAGTCAGTAAGAAGAGTCAGTCTTCTTGTACTTAAGTCGGCATTCTGCCTTTTGTATTGAATTCCGATGCAATTTCTGTGTGTCATCGCCAATAAGAAGGTCCAAGGGATACAGTAAACCTGAAGTGATGCATTAGAATCTATAACTATGGTCACAGGAATGTTCAAATCATAGTCAGTACGAAGCGTCAGTCTTCTTGTACTTAAGGAGGCATTGTGCCTTTTGTATTTAATTCCGATGCAATTTCTGTGTTTCATCGTCACTATGAAGGTCAGTTGGATATAGTAATCCTGAAGTTAAGCATCGGAATCTATAACTAGTGTCATAGGAATGGTTCAAAACATAGTCAGTAAGAAGAGTCAGTCTTCTTGTAGTTAAGTCGGTATTGTGCATTTTCTATTTCATTCTCATGCAATTTCTGTGTTTCATCGTCAATAAGACGGTCCAAGGGATACAGTATACTTGGAGTGAAGCATCGGAATCCATAACTAGTGTCACAGGGACGGCTCAAACCATAGATAGTAAGATGAGTCAGTTATCTTGTTCTTAAGTCGGCATTGTGCATTTTCTATTTAAGTCCGATGCAATTTCTGTGTTTCATCGTCAATAAGATGGTCCAAGGGATACAGTAAACCCGAAGTGAAGCATCGGAATCTATAACTAGTGTCACAGGAATGGTTCAAATCATAGTCAGTAAGAAGAGTCAGTCTTAATGTACTTAAGTCATCATTGTGCATTTTCTTTTTAATTCTGATGCAATTTCTGTGTTTCATCGTCAATAAGAAGGTCCAAGGGATACAGTAAACCTGGAGTGAAGCATCGGAATCAATAACTAGTGTCACAGGAATGGTTCAAAACACAGACAGTAAGAAGAGTCAGACTTCCTTTACTTAAGTCGGCATTGTGCATTTTGTATTTAATTCCGATGCAATTTCTGTGTTACATCGTCAATAAGAAAGTCCAAGGGATACAGTAAACCTGGAGTGAAGCATCAGAGTTTATAACTAGTGTCACAGGAATGGTTCAAAACATAGTCAGTAAGAAGAGTCAGTCTTCTTGTACTTTATTCGGCATTGTGCCTTTAGTAATTAATTCCAATGCAATTTCTGTGTTTCATCGTCAATAAGAAGGTCAGAGGGATACAGTAAACCTGATATAAAGCATCGCAATCAATAACTAGTGTCACAGGAATGGTTCAAAACATAGTCAGTAAGAAGAGTCAGTCTTCTTGTAGTTAAGTCGGCATGGTGCCTTTTCTATTTAATTCCCATGCAATTTCTGTGTTTCATCATCAATAAGAAGGTCCAAGGGATGCAGTAAACCTGGAGTGAAGCATCGGAATCTATAACTAGTGTCAGAGGGACGGTCCAAAACATAGACAGTAAGATGAGTCAGTATTCATGTACTTTAGTCGGCATTGTGCTTTTTGCATTTATTTCCGATGCAATTTCTGTGTTTCATCGTCACTAAGAAGGTGAGTGGGGTACAGTAACCCTGAAGTGAAGCATCGGAATCTATAACTAGAGTCACAGGAATGGTTCAAAACATAGACAGTAGGAAGAGTCAGTCTTCTTGTACTAACGTCAGTATTGTGCCTTTTCTATTTAATTCCGATGCAACTTCTGTGTTTCATCGTCAATATGAATGTCAAATGGATACAGTAAACCTGAAGTGAAGCATCGGAATCTATAACTAGAGTCACAGGAATGGTTCAAAACATAGTCAGTAAGAAGAGTCAGTCTTCTTGTACTTAAGTCGGCATTGTGCCTTTTGTATTTAATTGCGATGCAATTTCTGTGTTTCATCGTCAATAAGAAGGTCAGAGGGATAAAGTAATCCTGAAGTAAAGCATCGGAATCTATGACTAGTGTCACAGGAATGGTTCAAAACATAGTCAGTGTGAAGAGTCAGTCTTCTTGTACTTAAGTCGGTATTGTGCCTTTTGTATTTAATTCCGATGCAATTTCTGTGTTTCATCGTCAATAAGAAGGTCCAAGGGATACAGTAAACCTAAAATGAAGCATCGGAATCTATGATTAGTGCCACAGGAATGGTTCAAAACATAGACAGTAAGAAGAGTCAGTCTTTTTGTACATAATTCGGCATTGTGCCTTTTGTTTTTAATTCCGATGCAATTTCTGTGTCTCAGTTTCAATAAGAACGTCAGAGGGATACAGAAAATCTGAAGTCAAGCATCGGAATCTATAACTAGTGTCACAGGAATGGTTCAAAACATAGACAGTAAGATGAGTCAGTCTTCTTGTACTTAAGTCGGCATTGTGCCTTTTGTATTTAATTCCGATGAATTTCTGTGTTTCTTCGACACTAAGAAGGTCAGTGGGATATAGTAATCCTGAAGTAAAGCATCGGAATCTATGACTAGTGTTACAGGAATGGTCAAAACATAGTCAGTAAGAAGAGTCAGTCTTCTTGTACTTAAGTCTTCATTGTGCATTTTCTATTTAATTCTGATGCTTTTTCTGTGTTTCATCGTCAATAAGAAGGTCCAAGGGATACTGTAAATCTGGAGCGAAGCATCGGAATCTATAACTAGTGTCACAGGAATGGCACAATGCACAGACTGTGGGAAGAGTCAGACTTCTTTTACTTAAGTTGGCATTGTGCCTTTTGTATTTAATTCCGATGAAATTTCTGTGTTTCATCGTCAATAAGAAGGTACAAGGGATACTGTAAACCTTGAGTGAAGCATCAGAGTCTATAACTAGTGTCACAGGATTGGTTCAAAACATAGACAGTAAGAAGAGTCAGTCTTCTTGTACTTAATTCGGCATTGTGCCTTTTGTATTTAATTCCGATGCAATTTCTGTGTTTCATCGTCAATAAGAAGGTCCGAGGGATACAGTAAACCTCAAGTGAAGCATGCTAATACAAAACTAGTGTCACAGGAATGGTTCAAAACATAGAGAGTAGGAAGAGTCAGTCTTCTTGTACTTAAATCGGCATTGTGCTTTTTCTATTTAATTCCGATGCAATTTCTGTATCTCATTGTCAATAGGAAGGTCCAAGGGATCCAGTAAACCTGAAGTGAAGCATCGGAATCTATAACTAGTGTCACAGGAATGGTTCAAAGCATAGTCAGTAAGAGGAGTCAGTCTTCTTGTACGTAAGTCGGCATTGTGAATTTTGTATTTAATTCCGATACAATTTCTGTGTTTCATCGTCAATGGGAAGGTCCAAGGGATACAGTAAATCTGGAGTGAAGCATCGGAATCTATAACTAGTGTCACAGGGATGGTTCAAAACATAGACAGTAAGAAGAGTCAGTCTTCTTGTACTTAAGTCGGCATTGTGCCTTTTGTATTTAATTCCGATGCAATTTCTGTGTTTAATCGTGAATAAGAAGGTCAGAGGGATACAGTAATCCTGAAGCAAAGCACCGGAAACTGTGACTTGTGTCACAGGAATGGTTCAAAACATAGTCAGTGTGAAGAGTCAGTCTTCTTGTACTTAAGTCGGCATTGTGCCTTTTGTATTTCATTCCGATGCAATTTCTGTGTTTCATCGTCCATAAGAAGGTCCGAGGGATACAGTAAACCTCAAGTGAAGCATCGGAATAAAAAACTAGTGTCACAGGAATGATTAAAATCGTAGAGAGTAGGAAGAGTCAGTCTTCTTGTACTTAAGTCGGTATTGTGCTTTTTCTACTTAATTCCGATGCGATTTCTGTGTCTCATCGTCAATAGGAAGGTCCAAGGGATACAGTAAACCTGAAGCGAAGCATCGGAATCTATAACTAGTTTCACAGGGTTGGTTCAAAACATAGTCAGTAAGGAGGGTCAGTCTTCTTGTACTTAAGTCGGCATTGTGCTTTTTTTATTTAATTCGAATGCAATTTCTGTGTTTCATCGTCAATAAGAAGGTCCAAGGGATACAGTAAACCTAGAATGAAGCATCGGAATCTATATCTAGTGTCACAGGAATGGTTCAAAACATAGACTGTAAGAAGAGTCAGTCTTTTTGTACATAATTCGGCATTGTGCATTTTGTTTTTAATTCCGATGCAATTTCTGTGTCTCAGTTTCAATAAGAACGTCAGAGGGATACAGAAAATCTGAAGTCAAGCATCGGAATCTATAACTAGTGTCACAGGAATGGTTCAAAACTTAGACAGTAGGAAGAGTCAGTCTTCTTGTAGTTAAGTCGGCATTGTGCTTTTTGTATTTAATGCCGATGCAATTTCTGTGTTTCATCGTCAATAAGAAGGTCCAAGGGATACTGTAAATCTGGAGTGAAGCATCGGAATCTATAACTAGTGTCACAGGAATGGTTCAATGCACAGACAGTGGGAAGAGTCAGACTTCTTTTACTTAAGTTGGCATTGTGCCTTTTGTATTTAATTCCGATGCAATTTCTGTGTTTCATCGTCAATAAGAAGGTCCAAGGGATACAGTAAACCTTGAGTGAAGCATCAGAGTCTATAACTAGTGTCACAGGATTGGTTCAAAACATAGACAGTAAGAAGAGTCAGTCTTCTTGTACTTAATTCGGCATTGTGCCTTTTGTATTTAATTCCGATGCAATTTCTGTGTTTCATCGTCAATAAGAAGGTCCGAGGGATACAGTAAACCTGATATGAAGCATCGTAAACTATAACTAGTGTCACAGGAATGGTTCAAAACATAGTCAGTAAGAAGAGTCAGTTACCTTGTACTTAAGTCGGTATTGTGCCTTTTGTATTTAATTCCGATGCAATTTCTGTGTTTCATCGTCCATAAGAAGGTCCGAGGGTTACAGTAAACCTCAAGTGAAGCATCCTCATACAAAACTAGTGTCACAGGAATGGTTCAAAACATAGAGAGTAGGAAGAGTCAGTCTTCTTGTACTTAAATCGGCATTGTGAATTTTGTATTTAATTCCGATACAATTTCTGTGTTTCATCGTCAATAGGAAGGTCCAAGGGATACAGTAAATCTGGAGTGAAGCATCGGAATCTATAACTAGTGTCACAGGGATGGTTCAAAACATAGACAGTAAGAAGAGTCAGTCTTCTTGTACTTAAGTCGGCATTGTGCCTTTTGTATTTAATTCCGATGCAATTTCTGTGTTTAATCGTGAATAAGAAGGTCAGAGGGATAGAGTAATCCTGAAGCAAAGCACCGGAATCTATGACTTGTGTCACAGGAATGGTTCAAAACATAGTCAGTGTGAAGAGTCAGTCTTCTTGTACTTAAGTCGGTATGTGCCTTTTGTATTTAATTCCGATGCAATTTCTGTGTTTCATCGTCAATAAGAAGGTCCAAGGGATACAGTAAACCTAAAGTGAAGCATCGGAATCTATGACTAGTGCCACAGGAATGGTTCAAAACATAGACAGTAAGAAGTGTCAGTCTTCTTTTACTTAAGTCGGCATTGTGAATTTTGTATTTAATTCCGATGCAATTTCTGTGTTTCATCGTCAATAAGAATGTCCAAGGGATACAGTAAACCTGGAGTGATGCATCGGAATCTGTAACTAGTGTCAGTGGGACGGTTCAAAACATAGACAGTAACAAGAGTCAGTATTCTTGTACTTTAGTCGGCATTGTGCTTTTTGTATTTAATTCCGATGCAAATTTCTGTGTTTCATCGTCACTAAGAAGGTCAGTGGGATACAGTAAACCTGAAGTGAAGCATTGGAATCTATAACTAGTGTCACAGGAATGGTTCAAAACATAGTCAGTAAGAAGAGTCAGTCTTCTTGTACTTAAGCCGGTATTGTGCCTTTTGTATTTAATTCCGATGTAATTTATGTGTTTTATCGTCAACAGGAAGGTCAGAGGGAGACAGTAAACTTGAAGTGAAGCATCGGAATCTATAACTAGTGTCACAGGAATGGTTCAAAACTTAGTCAGTAAGAAGAGTCAGTCTTCTTGTACTTAAGTCGGCATTCTGCCTTTTGTATTGAATTCCGATGCAATTTCTGTGTGTCATCGCCAATAAGAAGGTCCAAGGGATACAGTAAACCTGAAGTGATGCATTAGAATCTATAACTATGGTCACAGGAATGTTCAAATCATAGTCAGTACGAAGCGTCAGTCTTCTTGTACTTAAGGAGGCATTGTGCCTTTTGTATTTAATTCCGATGCAATTTCTGTGTTTCATCGTCACTATGAAGGTCAGTTGGATATAGTAATCCTGAAGTTAAGCATCGGAATCTATAACTAGTGTCATAGGAATGGTTCAAAACATAGTCAGTAAGAAGAGTCAGTCTTCTTGTAGTTAAGTCGGTATTGTGCATTTTCTATTTCATTCTCATGCAATTTCTGTGTTTCATCGTCAATAAGACGGTCCAAGGGATACAGTATACTTGGAGTGAAGCATCGGAATCCATAACTAGTGTCACAGGGACGGCTCAAACCATAGATAGTAAGATGAGTCAGTTATCTTGTTCTTAAGTCGGCATTGTGCATTTTCTATTTAAGTCCGATGCAATTTCTGTGTTTCATCGTCAATAAGATGGTCCAAGGGATACAGTAAACCCGAAGTGAAGCATCGGAATCTATAACTAGTGTCACAGGAATGGTTCAAATCATAGTCAGTAAGAAGAGTCAGTCTTAATGTACTTAAGTCATCATTGTGCATTTTCTTTTTAATTCTGATGCAATTTCTGTGTTTCATCGTCAATAAGAAGGTCCAAGGGATACAGTAAACCTGGAGTGAAGCATCGGAATCAATAACTAGTGTCACAGGAATGGTTCAAAACACAGACAGTAAGAAGAGTCAGACTTCCTTTACTTAAGTCGGCATTGTGCATTTTGTATTTAATTCCGATGCAATTTCTGTGTTACATCGTCAATAAGAAAGTCCAAGGGATACAGTAAACCTGGAGTGAAGCATCAGAGTTTATAACTAGTGTCACAGGAATGGTTCAAAACATAGTCAGTAAGAAGAGTCAGTCTTCTTGTACTTTATTCGGCATTGTGCCTTTAGTAATTAATTCCAATGCAATTTCTGTGTTTCATCGTCAATAAGAAGGTCAGAGGGATACAGTAAACCTGATATAAAGCATCGCAATCAATAACTAGTGTCACAGGAATGGTTCAAAACATAGTCAGTAAGAAGAGTCAGTCTTCTTGTAGTTAAGTCGGCATGGTGCCTTTTCTATTTAATTCCCATGCAATTTCTGTGTTTCATCATCAATAAGAAGGTCCAAGGGATGCAGTAAACCTGGAGTGAAGCATCGGAATCTATAACTAGTGTCAGAGGGACGGTCCAAAACATAGACAGTAAGATGAGTCAGTATTCATGTACTTTAGTCGGCATTGTGCTTTTTGCATTTATTTCCGATGCAATTTCTGTGTTTCATCGTCACTAAGAAGGTGAGTGGGGTACAGTAACCCTGAAGTGAAGCATCGGAATCTATAACTAGAGTCACAGGAATGGTTCAAAACATAGACAGTAGGAAGAGTCAGTCTTCTTGTACTAACGTCAGTATTGTGCCTTTTCTATTTAATTCCGATGCAACTTCTGTGTTTCATCGTCAATATGAATGTCAAATGGATACAGTAAACCTGAAGTGAAGCATCGGAATCTATAACTAGAGTCACAGGAATGGTTCAAAACATAGTCAGTAAGAAGAGTCAGTCTTCTTGTACTTAAGTCGGCATTGTGCCTTTTGTATTTAATTGCGATGCAATTTCTGTGTTTCATCGTCAATAAGAAGGTCAGAGGGATAAAGTAATCCTGAAGTAAAGCATCGGAATCTATGACTAGTGTCACAGGAATGGTTCAAAACATAGTCAGTGTGAAGAGTCAGTCTTCTTGTACTTAAGTCGGTATTGTGCCTTTTGTATTTAATTCCGATGCAATTTCTGTGTTTCATCGTCAATAAGAAGGTCCAAGGGATACAGTAAACCTAAAATGAAGCATCGGAATCTATGATTAGTGCCACAGGAATGGTTCAAAACATAGACAGTAAGAAGAGTCAGTCTTCTTGTACTTAAGTCGGCATTGTGCCTTTTGTATTTAATTCCGATGCAATTTCTGTGTTCCATCGTCAATAAGAGGGTCCAAGGTATACAGTAAACCTGGAGTGAAGGATCGGAATCAATAACTAGTGTCAGAGGGACGGTTCAAAACGTAGACAGTAACATGAGTCAGTATTCTTGTACTTTAGTCGGCATTGTGCATTTGTATTTAAATCCGATGCAAATATCTGTGTTTCATCGTCACTAAGAAGGTCGGTGGCATACAGTAAACCTGAAGTGAAGCATTGGAAACTATAACTAGAGTCACAGGAATGGTTCAAAACATAGACAGTAGGAAGAGTCAGTCTTCTTGTACTTAAGTTGGCATTGTGCTTCTTCTATTTAATTCCGATGCGATTTCTATGTCTCATCGTCAATAGGAAGGTCCAAGGGATACAGTAAACCTGAAGTGAAGCATCGGAATCTATAACTAGTGTCACAGGAATGGTTCAAAACATAGACAGTAAGAAGAGTCAGTCTTCTTGTACTTAAGTCAGCATTGTGCCTCTTGTATTTGATTCCGATGAATTTCTGTGTTTTATCGTCAATAAGAAGGTCAGAGGGATACAGTAAACCTGAAGTGAAGCATCGGAATCTATAACTAGTGTCACAGGAATGGTTCAAACGTAGTCAGTAAGACGAGTCCGTCTTCTTGTACTTAAGTCGCCATTGTGCTTTTGTATTCAATTCCGATGCAATTTCTGTGTTTCATCGTCAATAAGAGGGTCCTAGGTATACAGTAAACCTGGAGTGAAGGATCGGAATCTATAACTAGTCACAGGAATGGTTCAAACCATAGATAGTAAGATGAGTCAGTCTTCTTGTACTTAAGTCGGCATTGTGCCTTTGTATTTAATTCCGATGTAATTTATGTGTTTTATCGTCAATAGGAAGGTCAGAGGGATACAGTAAACCTGATATGAAGCATCGAAATGTATAACTAGTGTCACAGGAATGGTTCAAAACATAGTCAGTAAGAAGAGTCAGTCTTCTTGTACTTAAGCCGGTATTGTGCCTTTTGTATTTAATTCCGATGTAATTTATCAGTTTTATCGTCAATAGGAAGGTCAGAGGGTACAGTAAACATGACGTGAAGCAGCGGAATCTATAACTAGTGTCACAGGAATGGTTCAAAACATAGTCAGTAAGAAGAGTCAGTCTTCTTGTACTTAAGTCGGCATTGTGCATTTTGTATTTAATTCCGATGCAATTTCTGTGTTTCATCGCCAATAAGAAGGTCCAAGGGATACAGTAAACCTGAAGTGATGCATTAGAATCTATAACTAGTGTCACAGGAATGTTCAATACATAGTCAGTACGAAGAGTCAGTCTTCTTGTACTCAAGTAGGCATTGTGCCTTTTGTATTTAATTCCGATGCAATTTCTGTGTTTCATCGTCACTATGAAGGTCAGTTGGATATAGTAATCCTGAAGTTAAGCATCGGAATCTATAGCTAGTGTCACAGGAATGGTTCAAAATGTAGTCAGTAAGAAGTGTCAGTCTTCTTGTAGTTAAGTCGGTATTGTGCCTTTTCTATTTAACTCTGATGCAATTTCTGTGTTTCATCGTAAATAAGAAGGTCCAAGGGATACAGTATACTTGGAGTGAAGCATCGGAATCCATAACTAGTGTCACAGGGACGGTTCAAACAATAGACAGTAAGATGGGTCAGTATTCGTGTACTTAAGTCGGCATTGTGCCTTTTGTATTTAATTCCGATGCAATTTCTGTGTTTCATTGTCAATAAGAAGGTCCAAGGGATACAGTAAACATGGAGTGAAGCATCGGAGTCTATAACTAGTGTCACAGGAATGGTTCAAAGCATAGACAGTAAGAAGAGTCAAACTTCTTGTACTTAATTCGCCATTGTGCGTTTTGTATTTCATTCTGATGCAATTTCTGTGTTTCATCGTCAATAAGAAGGTCAGAGGGATGCAGTAAACCTGAAGTGAAGCATCGGAATCTATAACTAGTGTCACAGGAATGGTTCAAACATAGACAGTAAGAAGAGTCAGACTTCTTTTACTTAAGTCGGCATTGTGCCATTTGTATTTAATTCCGATGCAATTTCTGGGTTTCTTCGTCAATAAGAAGGTCCAAGGGATACAGTAAACCTGGAGTGAAGCATCGGAGTCTATAACTAGTGTCACGGGAATGGTTCAAAACCTAGACAGTAAGAAGAGCCAGACTTCTTGTACTTAATTCGGCATTGTGCGTTTTGTATTTAATTCTGATGCAATTTCTGTGTTTCATCGTCAATATAAAGGTCAGAGGGATTCAGTAAACCCGAAGTGAAGTATCGGAATCTATAACTAGTGTCACAGGAATGGTTCAAATCATAGTCAGTAAGAAGAGTCAGTCTTCCTGTACTTAAGTCATCATTGTGCATTTTCATTTTAATTCTGATGCAATTTCTGTGTTTCATCGTCAATAAGAAGGTCCAAGGGATACAGTAAACCTGAAGTGAAGCATCGGAATCTATAACTTGTGTCACACGAATGGTTCAAAACATAGACAGTTGGAAGAGTCAGTCTTCTTGTACTTAAGTCACCATTGTGCCTTTTGTATTTAATTCCGATGCAATTTCTGTGTGTCATTGTCAATAAGAAGGTCCAAGGGATACAGTAAAACTGAAATGAACCATCGGAATCTATAACTAGTGTCACAGGAATGGTTGAAAACATAGACAGTAGGCAAAGTCAGTCTACATGTACTTAAGTCGGCATTGTGCCTTTTGTATTTAATTCCGATGCAATTTCCGTGTTTCATCCTCAATAACAAGGTCAGAGGGATACGGAAAACCTGAAGTGAAGCATCGGAATCTATAACTAGTGTCACGGGAATGGTTCAATACATAGTCAGTGAGAAGAGTCGGTCTTCTTGTACTTAAGTCGGCATTGTGCTTTTTCTATTTAATTCCGATGCGATTTCTGTGTCTCATCGTCAATAGGAAGGTCCAAGGGATACGGTGAACCTGAAGTAAAGCATCGGAATGTATAACAAGTGTCACAGGAATGGTTCAAACATTGTCAGCAAGAAGAGTCAGTCTTCTTGTACTTAAGTCGGCATTGTGCCTTTTCTATGTAATTACGATGCAATTTCTGTGTTTCATCGTCAGTAAGAAGGTCCAAGTAATACAGTAAACCTGGAGTGAAGGATCGGAATCTATAACTAGTGTCACAGGAATGGTTCAAAGCATAGACAGTAAGAAGATTCAGTATTCTTGTACTTAAGTCGGCATTGTGCCTTTTGTATTCAATTCCGATGAATTTCTGTGTTTTATCGTCAATACGAAAGTCAGAGGGATACAGTAAACCTGAAGTGAAGCATCGAAATCAATAACTAGTATCACAGGAATTGTTCAAAACATAGACAGTAAGCAGAGTCAGTCTTCTTGTACTTAAGTCGGCATTGTGCGTTTTTTATTTACTTTGGATGCAACTTCTGTGTTTCATCGTCAATAAGAAGTTCCAAAGGATACAAAAAACCTAGAGTGAAGAATCGGAATCTATAACTAGTGTAACAGGAATGGTTCAAAACATAGACAGTAAGAAGAGTCAATCTTTTTGTACTTAATTCGGCATTGTGCCTTTTGTATTTAATTCCGATGCAATTTCTGTGTTTCATCGTCAATAAGAACGTCAGAGGGATACAGTAAATCTGAAGTGAAGCATCGGAATCTATAACTAGTGTCACAGGAATGGTTCAAAACAGAGACATTAAGAAGAGTCAGTCTTCTTGTACTTAAGTCGGCATTGTGCCTTTTGTATTTAATTCCGATGTAATTTCTGTGTTTTATCGTCAATAAGAAGGTCAGAGGGATACAGTAAACATGAAGTGAAGCATCGGAATCTATAACTAGTGTCACAGGAATGGTTCAAAACATAGTCAGTAAGAAGAGTCAGTCATCTTGTAATTAAGTCGGCATTGTACCTTTTGTATTTAATTCCGATGCAATTTCTGTGTTACATCGTCAATATGAAGGTCTAAGGGATACAATAAACCTGGAGTGAAGCATTGGAATCTATAACTAGTGTCACAGGAATGGTTCAAAACATAGACAGTAAGATGAGTCAGTCTTTTTGTACTTAAGTCGGCATTGTGGCTTTTGTATTTAATTCCGATGCAATTTCTGTGTTTCATCGTTAATAAGATGGTCCAAGGGATACAGTAAACCCGAAGTGAAGCATCGGAATCTATGACTAGTGTCACAGGAATGGTTCAAATCATAGAGACTTGGAAGATTCAGTCTTCTTGTACTTAAGTCGGCATTGTGCCTTTTGTGTTTCATTCCGATGCAATTTCTGTGTTTCACCGTATATAAGAAGGTCCGAAGGATACAGTAAACCTCAAGTGAAGCATCGGAATAAAAAACTAGTGTCACAGGAATGCTTAAAAGCATAGGGAGTAGGAAGAGTCAGTCTTCTTGTACTTAAGTCGGCATTGTGCCTAATGTATTTAATTCCGATGCAACTTCTGTGCTTCATCGTCAATAAGAAGGTCCAAGGGATACAGTAAACCTGGAGTGAAGCATCGGAATCTATAACTAGTGTCACAGGAATGGTTCAAAACATAGTCAGTAAGAAGAGTCAGTCATCTTGTACTTAAGTCGGTATTGTGCCTTTTCTATTTAATTCCGATGCAATTTCTGTGTTTCACCGTCAATAAGAAGGCCAGAGGGATACAGTAAACCTGAAGTGAAGCATCGGAATCTATAACTAGTGTCACAGGAATGGTTCAAATCATAGAGACTTGGAAGATTCAGTCTTCTTGTACTTAAGTCGGCATTGTGCCTTTTGTGTTTCATTCCGATGCAATTTCTGTGTTTCACCGTATATAAGAAGGTCCGAAGGATACAGTAAACCTCAAGTGAAGCATCGGAATAAAAAACTAGTGTCACAGGAATGGTTAAAAACATAGAGAGTAGGAAGAGTCAGTCTTCTTGTACTTAAGTCGGCATTGTGCTTTTTCTATTTAATTCCGATGCGATTTCTGTGTCTCATCGTCAATAGGAAGGTCCAAGGGATACGGTAAACCTGAAGTAAAGCATCGGAATGTATAACTAGTGTCACAGGAATGGTTCAAACATTGTCAGCAAGAAGAGACAGTCTTCTTGTACTTAAGTCGGCATTGTGCCTTTTCTATTTAATTACTATGCAATTTCTGTGTTTCATCGTCAGTAAGAAGGTCCAAGTAATACAGTAAACCTTGAGTGAAGGATCGGAATCTATAACTAGTGTCACAGGACTGGTTCAAAGCATAGACAGTAAGAAGATTCAGTCTTCTTGTACTTAAGTCACCATTGTGCCTTTTGTATTTAATTCCGATGCAATTTCTGTGTGTCATTGTCAATAAGAAGGTCCAAGGGATACAGTAAAACTGAAATGAACCATCGTAATCTATAACTAGTGTCACAGGAATGGTTGAAAACATAGACAGTAGGCAAAGTCAGTCTACATGTACTTAAGTCGGCATTGTGCCTTTTGTATTTAATTCCGATGCAATTTCCGTGTTTCATCCTCAATAACAAGGTCAGAGGGATACGGGAAACCTGAAGTGAAGCATCGGAATCTATAACTAGTGTCACGGGAATGGTTCAATACATAGTCAGTGAGAAGAGTCGGTCTTCTTGTACTTAAGTCGGCATTGTGCTTTTTCTATTTAATTCCGATGCGATTTCTGTGTCTCATCGTCAATAGGAAGGTCCAAGGGATACGGTGAACCTGAAGTAAAGCATCGGAATGTATAACAAGTGTCACAGGAATGGTTCAAACATTGTCAGCAAGAAGAGTCAGTCTTCTTGTACTTAAGTCGGCATTGTGCCTTTTCTATGTAATTACGATGCAATTTCTGTGTTTCATCGTCAGTAAGAAGGTCCAAGTAATACAGTAAACCTGGAGTGAAGGATCGGAATCTATAACTAGTGTCACAGGAATGGTTCAAAGCATAGACAGTAAGAAGATTCAGTATTCTTGTACTTAAGTCGGCATTGTGCCTTTTGTATTCAATTCCGATGAATTTCTGTGGTTTATCGTCAATACGAAAGTCAGAGGGATACAGTAAACCTGAAGTGAAGCATCGAAATCAGTAACTAGTATCACAGGAATTGTTCAAAACATAGACAGTAAGCAGAGTCAGTCTTCTTGTACTGAAGTCGGCATTGTGCGTTTTTTATTTACTTTGGATGCAACTTCTGTGTTTCATCGTCAATAAGAAGTTCCAAAGGATACAAAAAACCTAGAGTGAAGAATCGGAATCTATAACTAGTGTAACAGGAATGGTTCAAAACATAGACAGTAAGAAGAGTCAATCTTTTTGTACTTAATTCGGCATTGTGCCTTTTCTATTTAATTCCGATGCAATTTCTGTGTTTCATCGTCAATAAGAACGTCAGAGGGATACAGTAAATCTGAAGTGAAGCATCGGAATCTATAACTAGTGTCACAGGAATGGTTCAAAACAGAGACATTAAGAAGAGTTAGTCTTCTTGTACTTAAGTCGGCATTGTGCCTTTTGTATTTAATTCCGATGTAATTTCTGTGTTTTATCGTCAATAAGAAGGTCAGAGGGATACAGTAAACATGAAGTGAAGCATCGGAATCTATAACTAGTGTCACAGGAGTGGTTGAAAACATAGTCAGTAAGAAGAGTCAGTCTTCTTGTAATTAAGTCGGCATTGTACCTTTTGTATTTAATTCCGATGCAATTTCTGTGTTACATCGTCAATATGAAGGTCTAAGGGATACAGTAAACCTGGAGTGAAGCATTGGAATCTATAACTAGTGTCACAGGAATGGTTCAAAACATAGACAGTAAGATGAGTCAGTCTTTTTGTACTTAAGTCGGCATTGTGGCTTTTGTATTAAATTCCGATGCAATTTCTGTGTTTCACCGTCAATAAGAAGGTCAGAGGGATACAGTAAACCTGAAGTGAAGCATCGGAATCTATAACTAGTGTCACAGGAATGGTTCAAATCATAGAGACTTGAAAGATTCAGTCTTCTTGTACTTAAGTCGGCATTGTGCCTTTTGTATTTCATTCCGATGCAATTTCTGTGTTTCATCGTATATAAGAAGGTCCGAAGGATACAGTAAACCTCAAGTGAAGCATCGGAATAAAAAACTAGTGTCACAGGAATGGTTAAAAACATAGAGAGTAGGAAGAGTCAGTCTTCTTGTACTTAAGTCGGCATTGTGCTTCTTCTATTTAATTCCGATGCGATTTCTGTGTCTCATCGTCAATAGGAAGGTCCAAGGGATACGGTAAACCTGAAGTAAAGCATCGGAATGTATAACTAGTGTCACAGGAATGGTTCAAACATTGTCAGCAAGAAGAGTCAGTCTTCTTGTACTTAAGTCGGCATTGTGCCTTTTCTATTTAATTACTATGCAATTTCTGTGTTTCATCGTCTGTAAGAAGGTCCAAGTAATACAGTAAACCTGGAGTGAAGGATCGGAATCTATAACTAGTGTCACAGGACTGGTTCAAAGCATAGACAGTAAGAAGATTCAGTCTTCTTGTACTTAAGTCGGCATTGTGCCTTTTGTATTTAATTCCGATGAATTTCTGTGTTTTATCGTCAATACGAAAGTCAGAGGGATACAGTAAACCTGAAGTGAAGCATCGAAATCAATAACTAGTATCACAGGAATTGTTCAAATCATAGACAGTAAGCAGAGTCAGTCTTCTTGTACTTAAGTCGGCATTGTGCGTGTTTTATTTACTTCGGATGCAATTTCTGTGTTTCATCGTCAATAAGAAGTTCCAAAGGATACAAAAAACCTAGAGTGAAGAATCGGAATCTATAACTAGTGTAACAGGAATGGTTCAACACATAGTCAGTAAGAAGAGTCAGTCTTCATGTACGTAAGTCGGTATTGTGCCTTTTGTATTTAATTCCGATGCAATTTCTGTGTTTCATCGTTAATAAGATGGTCCAAGGGATACAGTAAACCCGAAGTGAAGCATCGGAATCTATGACTAGTGTCACAGGAATGGATCAAAACATAGACAGTAGGAAGAGTCAGTCCTCTTGCACTAAAGTCGGCATTGTGCCTAATGTATTTAATTCCGATGCAACTTCTTTGCTTCATCGTCAATAAGAAGGTCCAAGGGATACGGTAAACCTGGAGTCAAGCATCGGAATCTATAAATAGTGTCACAGGAATGGTTCAAACATTGTCAGCAAGAAGAGTCAGTCTTCTTGTACTTAAGTCGGCATTGTGCCTTTTCTATTTAATTACTATGCAATTTCTGTGTTTCATCGTCTGTAAGAAGGTCCAAGTAATACAGTAAACCTTGAGTGAAGGATCGGAATCTATAACTAGTGTCACAGGACTGGTTCAAAGCATAGACAGTAAGAAGATTCAGTCTTCTTGTACTTAAGTCACCATTGTGCCTTTTGTATTTAATTCCGATGCAATTTCTGTGTGTCATTGTCAATAAGAAGGTCCAAGGGATACAGTAAAACTGAAATGAACCATCGGAATCTATAACTAGTGTCACAGGAATGGTTGAAAACATAGACAGTAGGCAAAGTCAGTCTACATGTACTTAAGTCGGCATTGTGCCTTTTGTATTTAATTCCGATGCAATTTCCGTGTTTCATCCTCAATAACAAGGTCAGAGGGATACGGAAAACCTGAAGTGAAGCATCGGAATCTATAACTAGTGTCACGGGAATGGTTCAATACATAGTCAGTGAGAAGAGTCGGTCTTCTTGTACTTACGTCGGCATTGTGCTTTTTCTATTTAATTCCGATGCGATTTCTGTGTCTCATCGTCAATAGGAAGGTCCAAGGGATACGGTGAACCTGAAGTAAAGCATCGGAATGTATAACAAGTGTCACAGGAATGGTTCAAACATTGTCAGCAAGAAGAGTCAGTCTTCTTGTACTTAAGTCAGCATTGTGCCTTTTCTATGTAATTACGATGCAATTTCTGTGTTTCATCGTCAGTAAGAAGGTCCAAGTAATACAGTAAACCTAGAGTGAAGGATCGGAATCTATAACTAGTGTCACAGGAATGGTTCAAAGCATAGACAGTAAGAAGATTCAGTCTTCTTGTACTTAAGTCGGCATTGTGCCTTTTGTATTCAATTCCGATGAATTTCTGTGTTTTATCGTCAATACGAAAGTCAGAGGGATACAGTAAACCTGAAGTGAAGCATCGAAATCAATAACTAGTATCACAGGAATTGTTCAAATCATAGACAGTAAGCAGAGTCAGTCATCTTGTACTTAAGTCGGCATTGTGCGTTTTTTATTTACTTTGGATGCAACTTCTGTGTTTCATCGTCAATAAGAAGTTCCAAAGGATACAAAAAACCTAGAGTGAAGAATCGGAATCTATAACTAGTGTAACAGGAATGGTTCAAAACATAGACAGTAAGAAGAGTCAATCTTTTTGTACTTAATTCGGCATTGTGCCTTTTGTATTTAATTCCGATGCAATTTCTGTGTTTGATCGTCAATAAGAACGTCAGAGGGATACAGTAAATCTGAAGTGAAGCATCGGAATCTATAACTAGTGTCACAGGAATGGTTCAAAACAGAGACATTAAGAAGAGTCAGTCTTCTTGTACTTAAGTCGGCATTGTGCCTTTTGTATTTAATTCCGATGTAATTTCTGTGTTTTATCGTCAATAAGAAGGTCAGAGGGATACAGTAAACATGAAGTGAAGCATCGGAATCTATAACTAGTGTCACAGGAGTGGTTGAAAACATAGTCAGTAAGAAGAGTCAGTCTTCTTGTAATTAAGTCGGCATTGTACCTTTTGTATTTAATTCCGATGCAATTTCTGTGTTACATCGTCAATATGAAGGTCTAAGGGATACAGTAAACCTGGAGTGAAGCATTGGAATCTATAACTAGTGTCACAGGAATGGTTCAAAACATAGACAGTAAGATGAGTCAGTCTTTTTGTACTTAAGTCGGCATTGTGGCTTTTGTATTAAATTCCGATGCAATTTCTGTGTTTCACCGTCAATAAGAAGGTCAGAGGGATACAGTAAACCTGAAGTGAAGCATCGGAATCTATAACTAGTGTCACAGGAATGGTTCAAATCATAGAGACTTGAAAGATTCAGTCTTCTTGTACTTAAGTCGGCATTGTGCCTTTTGTATTTCATTCCGATCCAATTTCTGTGTTTCATCGTATATAAGAAGGTCCGAAGGATACAGTAAACCTCAAGTGAAGCATCGGAATAAAAAACTAGTGTCACAGGAATGGTTAAAAACATAGAGAGTAGGAAGAGTCAGTCTTCTTGTACTTAAGTCGGCATTGTGCTTCTTCTATTTAATTCCGATGCGATTTCTGTGTCTCATCGTCAATAGGAAGGTCCAAGGGATACGGTAAACCTGAAGTAAAGCATCGGAATGTATAACTAGTGTCACAGGAATGGTTCAAACATTGTCAGCAAGAAGAGTCAGTCTTCTTGTACTTAAGTCGGCATTGTGCCTTTTCTATTTAATTACTATGCAATTTCTGTGTTTCATCGTCTGTAAGAAGGTCCAAGTAATACAGTAAACCTGGAGTGAAGGATCGGAATCTATAACTAGTGTCACAGGACTGGTTCAAAGCATAGACAGTAAGAAGATTCAGTCTTCTTGTACTTAAGTCGGCATTGTGCCTTTTGTATTTAATTCCGATGAATTTCTGTGTTTTATCGTCAATACGAAAGTCAGAGGGATACAGTAAACCTGAAGTGAAGCATCGAAATCAATAACTAGTATCACAGGAATTGTTCAAATCATAGACAGTAAGCAGAGTCAGTCTTCTTGTACTTAAGTCGGCATTGTGCGTGTTTTATTTACTTCGGATGCAATTTCTGTGTTTCATCGTCAATAAGAAGTTCCAAAGGATACAAAAAACCTAGAGTGAAGAATCGGAATCTATAACTAGTGTAACAGGAATGGTTCAAAACATAGTCAGTAAGAAGAGTCAGTCTTCATGTACGTAAGTCGGTATTGTGCCTTTTGTATTTAATTCCGATGCAATTTCTGTGTTTCATCGTTAATAAGATGGTCCAAGGGATACAGTAAACCCGAAGTGAAGCATCGGAATCTATGACTAGTGTCACAGGAATGGATCAAAACATAGACAGTAGGAAGAGTCAGTCCTCTTGCACTAAAGTCGGCATTGTGCCTAATGTATTTAATTCCGATGCAACTTCTTTGCTTCATCGTCAATAAGAAGGTCCAAGGGATACGGTAAACCTGGAGTCAAGCATCGGAATCTATAAATAGTGTCACAGGAATGGTTCAAAACATAGTCAGTAAGAAGAGTCAGTCTTCTTGTACTTAAGTCGGTATTGTGCCTTTTCTATTTAATTCCGATGCAATTTCTGTGTTTCACCGTCAATAAGAAGGTCAGAGGGATACAGTAAACCTGAAGTGAAGCATCGGAATCTATAACTAGTGTCACAGGAATGGTTCAAATCATAGAGACTTGGAAGATTCAGTCTTCTTGTACTTAAGTCGGCATTGTGCCTTTTGTATTTCATTCCGATGCAATTTCTGTGTTTCATCGTATATAAGAAGGTCCGAAGGATACAGTAAACCTCAAGTGAAGCATCGGAATAAAAAACTAGTGTCACAGGAATGGTTAAAAACATAGAGAGTGGGAAGAGTCAGTCTTCTTGTACTTAACCCGGCATTGTGCTTTTTCTATTCAATACCGATGCGACTTCTTTGTCTCTTCGTCAATAGGAAGGTCCAAGGGATACAGTAAACCTGAAGTGAAGCATCGGAATCTATAACAAGTGTCACAGGAATGGTTCAAAACATAGTCAGTAAGAAGAGTCAGTCTTCTTGTACTTACGTCGGCATTGTGCCTTTTCTATTTAATTCCGATGCAATTTCTGTGTTTCATCGTCAATAAGAAGGTCCAAGGGATACAGTAAACCTGAAGTAAAGCATCGGAATCTATAACTAGTGTCACAGGAATGGTTCAAAGCATAGACAGTAGGAAGAGTCAGTCTTCATGTACTTAAGTCGGTATTGTGCCTTTTGTATTTAATTCCGATGCAATTTCTGTGGTTCATCGTCAATAAGATGGTCCAAGGGACACAGTAAACCCGAAGTGAAGCATCGGCATCTATGACTAGTGTCACAGGAATGGATCAAAACATAGACAGTAGGTAGAGTCAGTCCTCTTGTACTTAAGTCGGCATTGTGCCTAATGTATTTAATTCCGATGCAACTTCTGTGCTTCATCGTCAATAAGAAGGTCCAAGGGATACAGTAAACGTGGAGTGAAGCATCGGAATCTATAACTAGTGTTACAGGAATGGTTCAAAACATAGAGCGATGGAAGAGTCAGTCTTCTTGTACTTATGTCGGCATTGTGCCTTTTGTATTTAATTCCGACGCAATTTCTGTGTTTCATCGTCAATAAGAAGGTCCACGGGATACAGTAAACCTGGAGTGAAGCATCGGAATCTATAACTCGTGTCACATGAATGGTTCAAAACATAGACAGTAAGAAGAGTCAGTCATCTTGTACTTAATCCGGCATTGTGCCTTTTCTATTTAATTCCGATGAAATTTCTGTGTTTCATCATCAATAAGAAGGTCAGAGGGATACAGTAAAATTGAACTGAAGCATCGGAATCTATAACTAGTGTCACAGGAATGGTTCAAAACATAGTCTGTAAGAAGAGTCAGTCTTCTTGTCCTTAAGTCGGCATTGTGCCTTTTGTATTTAATTCCGATGCAATTTCTGTGTTTCAACGTCAATAAGAAGGTCAGTGGGATACAGTAAACCTGAAGTGAAGCATCGGAATCTATAACTAGTGTCACAGGAATGGTTCAAAACATAGTCAGTAAGAAGAGTCAGTCTTCTTGTTCTTAAGTCGGCATTGTGCCTTTTGTATTTAATTCCGATGCAATTTCTGTGTTTCATCGTCAATAAGAACGCCCAAGGGATTCAGTAAACCTGGAGTGAAGCATCGGAATCTGTAACTAGTGTCACAGGAGTGGTTCAAGCATAGTCAGTAAGAAGAGTCAGTCTTCTTGTACTTACGTCGGCATTGTGCCTCTTGTATTTAATTCCGATGCAATTTCTGTGTTTCATCGTCAATAAGAAGGTCCAAGGGATACAGAAACCCAAAGTGAAGCATCGAAATCTATAACTAGTATCACAGAAATGGTTCAAAACATAGACAGTAAGCAGAGTCAGTCTTCTTGTACTTAAGTATGCATTGTGCCTTTTGTATTTAATTCCGATGCAATTTCTGTGTTTCATCGTCAATAAGAATTTCAGAGGGATAGAGTAAACCTGAAGTGAAGCAACGGAATTTATAACTAGTGTCTCAGGAATTGTTCAAAACATAGACAGTAGGAAGAGTCAGGCTTCTTGTACTTAAGTCGGCATTGTGCATTTTCTATTTAATTCCGAAGCAATTTCTGTGTTTCATCGTCAATAAGAAGGTCCAAGGGATACAGTGAACCTGAAGTGAAGCCTCGGAATCTATAACTAGTGTCACAGGGATGGTTCAAGGCATAGTCAGTAAGAAGAGCCAGTCTTCT
Organism: Schistocerca serialis cubense; assembly: GCF_023864345.2. NCBI lineage: Eukaryota > Metazoa > Arthropoda > Insecta > Orthoptera > Acrididae > Schistocerca > Schistocerca serialis. Next base: position 53,806,631 of record NW_026047583.1, read on the forward strand.
TGTACTTAAGTCGGCATTGTGCCTTTTGGATGTAATTCCGGTGCAATTTCTGTGTTTCATCGTCAATAAGAACGTCCAAGGGATTCAGTAATTCTGGAGTGAAGCATCGGAATCTGTAACTAGTGTCACAGGAGTGGTTCAAAACATAGTCAGTAAGAAGAGTCAGTCTTCTTGTGCTTAAGTCGGCATTGTGCCTTTTGTACTCAATTCCAATGCAGTTTCTGTGTTTCATCGTCAATAAGAAGGTCAGTGGGATATAGTAAACCTGAAGTGAAGCATCGGAATCTATAACTAGTGTCACAGGAATGGTTCAAAACATAGTCACTAAGAAGAGTCAGTCTTCTTGTTCTAAAGTCGGCATTGTGCCTTTTGTATTTAATTCCGATGCAATTTCTGTTTTTCATCTTCAATATGAAGGTCCTAGGTATACAGTAAACCTGATGTGAAGCATCAGAGTCTATAACTAGTGTCACAGGAATGGTTCAAAACATATTCGGTAAGAAGAGTCAGTCTTCTTGTACTTAAGCCGGCATTGTGTCTTTTGTATTTAATTCCGATGCAATTTCTGTGTTTCATCGTCAATAAGAAGGTCCAAGGGATACAGTAAACCTGAAGTGAAGCATCGGAATCCATAACTAGTGTCACAGGAATGGTTCAAAACATAAACAGTAGGAAGAGTCAGTCTTCTTGTACTTAAGTCGGTACTGTGCATTTTCTATTTAATTCCGATGCAATATCTGTGTTTCATCGTCAATAAGAAGGTCCGATGTATATAGTAAATCTGAAGTGAAGCATAGGAATCTATAGCTTTAGTCACAGGAATGGTTCAAAACATAGAGAGATGGAAGAGTGAGTCTTCCTGTACTTAATTCGGCATTGTGCCATTTGTATTTAATTCCGACGCAATTTCTGTGTTTCATCGTCAATTAGAACTTCAGAGGGATACAGTAAATCTGAAGTGAAGCATCAGAGTCTATAACTAGTGTCACAGGAATGGTTCAAAACATAGTCAGTAAGAAGAGTCAGTCTTCTTGTACTAAAGTCGGCATTGTGCCTTTTGTATTTAATTCCGATGCAATTTCTGTATTTCATTGTCAATAAGAAGGTCCAAAGGATACAGTAAACCTGGAGTGAAGCATTGGAATCTATAAGTAGTGTCACAGGAATGGTTCAAAACGTAGTCAGTAAGAAGAGCCAGTCTTCTTGTACTTAAATCGACATTGTGCCTTTTGTATTTAATTCCGATGCAATTTCTGTGTTTCATCGTCAATAAGAACGTCCAAGGGATTCAGTAAACCAGGAGTGAAGCATCGGAATCTGTAACTAGTGTCACAGCATTGGTTCAAAACATAGTCAGTTAGAAGAGTCAGTCTTCTTGTCCTTAAGTCGCAATTGTGCCTTTTGTATTTAATTCCGATGCAATTTTGTGTTTCATCGTCAATAAGAAGGTATAAGGGATACAGTAAACCTGAAGTGAAGCATCAGAATCTATAACTAGTGTCACAGGAATGGTTCAAAACATAGTCAGTAAGAAGAGCCATTCTTCTTGTACTTAAGACGGCATTGTGCCTTTTGTATTTAATTCCGATGCAATGTCTGTGTTTCATAGCAATAAGAAGGTCAGAGGGGTACAGTAAACTTGAACTGAAGCATCGGAATCGATAACTAGTGTCACAGGAATGGTTCAAAACATAGTCAGTAAGAAGAGTCAGTTTTCGCGTACTTAAGTCGGCATTGTGCCTTTTGTATTTAATTCCGATGCAATTTCTGTGTTTCATCGTCAATAAGAAGGTCAGTGGGATACAGTAAACGTGAAGTAATCATCGGAAGCTATAACTAGTGTCACAGGAATGGTTCAAAGCATAGTCAGTAAGAAGAGTCAGTCTTCTTGTCCTTAAGTAGGCATTGTGCATTTTGTATTTAATTCCGATGCAATTTCTGTGTTTCATCGTCAATAAGAAGGTCCCAGAGATACAGTAAACCTAGAGTGAAGCATCGGAATCCATAACTAGTGTCAAAGGAATAGTTCAAAACATAGACAGTAAGAGGAGTCAGTCTTCTTGTTTTTAATTCGGCATTGTGCCATTTGTATTTAATTCCGATGCAATTTCTTTGTTTCATCGTCAATAAGAAGGTCAGTGGGATACAGTAAACCTGAAGTGAAGCATCGGAAGCTATAACTAGTGTCACAGGAATGGTTCAAAGCATAGTCAGTAAGAAGAGTCAGTCTTCTTGTACTAAAGTCGGCATTGTGCCTTTTGTATTTAATTCCTATGCAATTTCTGTGTTTCATCGTCAATAAGAAGGTCCATGGGATACAGAAAACCTGGAGTGAAGGATCGGAATCTGTAACTAGTGTCACAGGAATGGTTCAAATCATAGACAGTTAGATGAGTCAGTCTTCTTGTACTTAAGTCGACATTGTTCCTTTTTTATTTAATTCCGATGCAATTTCTGTGTTTCATCGTCAATAAGAAGGTCCAAGGGATACAGTAAACCTACAGTGAAGCATCGGAATCTATAACTAGTGTCAAAGGAATGGTTCAAAACATAGACAGTAAGAAAAGTCAGCCTTCTTGTACTTAATTCGGCATTGTGCCATTTGTATTTAATTCCGACGCAATTTCTGTGTTTCATCGTCAATAAGAACGTCAAATGGATACAGTAAATCTGAAGTGAAGCATCAGACTCTATAACTAGTGTCACAGGAATGGTTCAAAACATAGTCAGTAAGAAGAGTCAGTCTTCTTGTACTAAAGTCGGCATTGTGCCTTTTGTATTTAATTGCTATGCAATTTCTGTGTTTCATCGTCAATAAGAAGGTCCAAAAGATATAGTAAACCTGGAGTGAAGCATCGGAATCTATAACTAGTGTCACAGGGATGGTTCAAAACATAGACAGTAAGAAGAGTCAGTCTTCTTGTGCTTAAGTCGGCATTGTGCCTTTTGTATTTAATTCCGATGCAATTTCTGTGTCTCATCGTCAATAGGAAGGTCCAAGGGATACAGTAAACCTGAAGTGAAGCATCGAAATCTATAACTAGTGTCACATGAATGGTTCAAAACATAGACAGTAAGAAGAGTCAGTCTTCTTGTACTTAATTCGGCATTGTGCCTTTTGTATTTAATTCCGATGCAATTTCTGTGTTTCATCGTCAATAGGAAGATCAGAGGGATACAGTAAACCTCAAGTGAAGCATCGGAATCTATAACTATTGTCACAGGAATGGTTCAAAACATAGTCAGTAAGAAGAGTCAGTCTTCTTGTACTTAAGTCGTCATTGTGCCTTTTGTATTTAATTCCGATGCAATTTCTGTGTTTCATCGTCAATACGAAGGTCCAAGGGATACAGTAAACCTGGAGTGAAGCATCGGAATCTATAACTAGTGTCACAGGGATGGTTCAAAACATAGACAGTAAGAAGAGTCAATCTTCGTGTACCTAAGTCGGCATTGTGCCTTTTGTATTTAATTCCGATGCAATTTCTGTGTTTCATCGTCAATACGAAAGTCCAAGGGATACAGAAAACCTGAAGTGAAGCATAGAAATCTATAACTAGTATCACAGAAATGGTTCAAATCATAGACAGTAAGCAGAGTCAGTCTTCCTGTACTTAAGTCGGCATTGTGCCATTTGTATTTAATTCCAAAGTAATTTCTGTGTTTCATCGTCAATAAGAAGGGCAGAGGGATACAGTAAACCTGAAGTGAAGCATCGGAATCTATACCTAGTGTCACAGGAATGTTTCAAAACATAGACGGTAGGAAGAGTCAGTCTTCTTGTACTTAAGTCGGCATTGTGCATTTTCTATTTAATTCCGATGCAATTTCTGTGTTTCATCGTCAATAAGAAGGTCCAAGGGATACAGTGAACCTGAAGGGAAGCCTCGGAATCTATAACTAGTGTCACAGGAATAGTTCATACATAGTCAGTAGGAAGAGCCAGTCCTCTTGTACTTAAATCGGCATTGTGCCTTTTGTATTTAATTCCGATGCAATTTCTGTGTTTCATCGTCAATAAGAAGGTCCACGGGATACAGTAAACCTGGAGTGAAGCATCGGAATCTATAACTCGTGTCACATGAATGGTTCAAAACATAGTAAGAAAAGTCAGTCATCTTGTACTTAATCCGGCATTGTGCCTTTTCTATTGAATTCCGATCAAATTTCTGTGTTTCATCGTCAATAAGAAGGTCAGAGGGATACAGTAAAATTGAACTGAAGCATCGGAATCTATAACTAGTGTCACAGGAATGGTTCAAAACATAGTCTGTAAGAAGAGTCAGTCTTCTTGTCCTTAAGTCGGCATTGTGCCTTTTGTATTTAATTCCGATGCAATTTCTGTGTTTCAACGTCAATAAGAAGGTCAGTGGGATACAGTAAACCTGAAGTGAAGCATCGGAATCTATAACTAGTGTCACAGGAATGGTTCAAAACATGGTCAGTAAGAAGAGTCAGTCTTCTTGTTCTTAAGTCGGCATTGTGCCTTTTGTATTTAATTCCGATGCAATTTCTGTGTTTCATCGTCAATAAGAACGCCCAAGGGATTCAGTAGACCTGGAGTGAAGCATCGGAATCTGTAACTAGTGTCACAGGAGTGGTTCAAACATAGTCAGTAAGAAGAGTCAGTCTTCTTGTACTTACGTCGGCATTTAGCCTCTTTTATTTAATTCCGATCCAATTTCTGTGTTTCATCGTCAATAAGAAGGTCCAAGGGATACAGAAACCCAAAGTGAAGCATCGAAATCTATAACTAGTATCACAGAAATGGTTCAAAACATAGACAGTAAGCAGAGCCAGTCTTCTTGTACTTAAATCGACATTGTGCCTTTTGTATTTAATTCCGATGCAATTTCTGTGTTTCATCGTCAATAAGAACGTCCAAGGGATTCAGTAAACCAGGAGTGAAGCATCGGAATCTGTAACTAGTGTCACAGCATTGGTTCAAAACATAGTCAGTTAGAAGAGTCAGTCTTCTTGTCCTTAAGTCGCAATTGTGCCTTTTGTATTTAATTCCGATGCAATTTTGTGTTTCATCGTCAATAAGAAGGTATAAGGGATACAGTAAACCTGAAGTAAAGCATCAGAATCTATAACTAGTGTCACAGGAATGGTTCAAAACATAGTCAGTAAGAAGAGCCATTCTTCTTGTACTTAAGACGGCATTGTGCCTTTTGTATTTAATTCCGATGCAATGTCTGTGTTTCATAGCAATAAGAAGGTCAGAGGGGTACAGTAAACTTGAACTGAAGCATCGGAATCGATAACTAGTGTCACAGGAATGGTTCAAAACATAGGCAGTAAGAAGAGTCAGTTTTCGCGTACTTAAGTCGGCATTGTGCCTTTTGTATTTAATTCCGATGCAATTTCTGTGTTTCATCGTCAATAAGAAGGTCAGTGGGATACAGTAAACCTGAAGTAATCATCGGAAGCTATAACTAGTGTCACAGGAATGGTTCAAAGCATAGTCAGTAAGAAGAGTCAGTCTTTTTGTCCTTAAGTAGGCATTGTGCATTTTGTATTTAATTCCGATGCAATTTCTGTGTTTCATCGTCAATAAGAAGGTCCCAGAGATACAGTAAACCTAGAGTGAAGCATCGGAATCCATAACTAGTGTCAAAGGAATAGTTCAAAACATAGACCGTAAGAGGAGTCAGTCTTCTTGTTTTTAATTCGGCATTGTGCCATTTGTATTTAATTCCGATGCAATTTCTTTGTTTCATCGTCAATAAGAAGGTCAGTGGGATACAGTAAACCTGAACTGAAGCATCGGAATCGATAACTAGTGTCACAGGAATGGTTCAAAACATAGTCAGTAAGAAGAGTCAGTTTTCGCGTACTTAAGTCGGCATTGTGCCTTTTGTATTTAATTCCGATGCAATTTCTGTGTTTCATCGTCAATAAGAAGGTCAGTGGGATACAGTAAACCTGAAGTAATCATCGGAAGCTATAACTAGTGTCACAGGAATGGTTCAAAGCATAGTCAGTAAGAAGAGTCAGTCTTCTTGTCCTTAAGTAGGCATTGTGCATTTTGTATTTAATTCCGATGCAATTTCTGTGTTTCATCGTCAATAAGAAGGTCCCAGAGATACAGTAAACCTAGAGTGAAGCATCGGAATCCATAACTAGTGTCAAAGGAATAGTTCAAAACATAGACAGTAAGAGGAGTCAGTCTTCTTGTTTTTAATTCGGCATTGTGCCATTTGTATTTAATTCCGATGCAATTTCTTTGTTTCATCGACAATAAGAAGGTCAGTGGGATACAGTAAACCTGAAGTGAAGCATCGGAAGCTATAACTAGTGTCACAGGAATGGTTCAAAGCATAGTCAGTAAGAAGAGTCAGTCTTCTTGTCCTTAAGTCGGCATTGTGCCTTTTGTATTTAATTCCGATGCAATTTCTGTGTTTCAACGTCAATAAGAAGGTCAGTGGGATACAGTAAACCTGAAGTGAAGCATCGGAATCTATAACTAGTGTCACAGGAATGGTTCAAAACATGGTCAGTAAGAAGAGTCAGTCTTCTTGTTCTTAAGTCGGCATTGTGCCTTTTGTATTTAATTCCGATGCAATTTCTGTGTTTCATCGTCAATAAGAACGCCCAAGGGATTCAGTAGACCTGGAGTGAAGCATCGGAATCTGTAACTAGTGTCACAGGAGTGGTTCAAACATAGTCAGTAAGAAGAGTCAGTCTTCTTGTACTTACGTCGGCATTGTGCCTCTTTTATTTAGTTCCGATGCAATTTCTGTGTTTCATCGTCAATAAGAAGGTCCAAGGGATACAGAAACCCAAAGTGAAGCATCGAAATCTATAACTAGTATCACAGAAATGGTTCAAAACATAGACAGTAAGCAGAGCCAGTCTTCTTGTACTTAAATCGACATTGTGCCTTTTGTATTTAATTCCGATGCAATTTCTGTGTTTCATCGTCAATAAGAACGTCCAAGGGATTCAGTAAACCAGGAGTGAAGCATCGGAATCTGTAACTAGTGTCACAGCATTGGTTCAAAACATAGTCAGTTAGAAGAGTCAGTCTTCTTGTCCTTAAGTCGCAATTGTGCCTTTTGTATTTAATTCCGATGCAATTTTGTGTTTCATCGTCAATAAGAAGGTATAAGGGATACAGTAAACCTGAAGTGAAGCATCAGAATCTATAACTAGTGTCACAGGAATGGTTCAAAACATAGTCAGTAAGAAGAGCCATTCTTCTTGTACTTAAGACGGCATTGTGCCTTTTGTATTTAATTCCGATGCAATGTCTGTGTTTCATAGCAATAAGAAGGTCAGAGGGGTACAGTAAACTTGAACTGAAGCATCGGAATCGATAACTAGTGTCACAGGAATGGTTCCAAACATAGTCAGTAAGAAGAGTCAGTTTTCGCGTACTTAAGTCGGCATTGTGCCTTTTGTATTTAATTCCGATGCAATTTCTGTGTTTCATCGTCAATAAGAAGGTCAGTGGGATACAGTAAACCTGAAGTAATCATCGGAAGCTATAACTAGTGTCACTGGAATGGTTCAAAGCATAGTCAGTAAGAAGAGTCAGTCTTCTTGTCCTTAAGTCGGCATTGTGCCTTTTGTATTTAATTCCGATGCAATTTCTGTGTTTCAACGTCAATAAGAAGGTCAGTGGGATACAGTAAACCTGAAGTGAAGCATCGGAAGCTATAACTAGTGTCAAAGGAATGGTTCAAAACATAGACAGTAAGAAAAGTCAGCCTTCTTGTACTTAATTCGGCATTGTGCCATTTGTATTTAATTCCGACGCAATTTCTGTGTTTCATCGTCAATAAGAAGGTCCAAGGGATACAGTAAACCTACAGTGAAGCATCGGAATCTATAACTAGTGTCAAAGGAATGGTTCAAAACATAGACAGTAAGAAAAGTCAGCCTTCTTGTACTTAATTCGGCATTGTGCCATTTGTATTTAATTCCGACGCAATTTCTGTGTTTCATCGTCAATAAGAACGTCAAATGGATACAGTAAATCTGAAGTGAAGCATCAGAGTCTATAACTAGTGTCACAGGAATGGTTCAAAACATAGTCAGTAAGAAGAGTCAGTCTTCTTGTACTAAAGTCGGCATTGTGCCTTTTGTATTTAATTGCTATGCAATTTCTGTGTTTCATCGTCAATAAGAAGGTCCAAGAGATATAGTAAACCTGGAGTGAAGCATCGGAATCTATAACTAGTGTCACAGGGATGGTTCAAAACATAGACAGTAAGAAGAGTCAGGCTTCTTGTGCTTAAGTCGGCATTGTGCCTTTTGTATTTAATTCCGATGCAATTTCTGTGTCTCATCGTCAATAGGAAGGTCCAAGGGATACAGTAAACCTGAAGTGAAGCATCGAAATCTATAACTAGTGTCACATGAATGGTTCAAAACATAGACAGTAAGAAGAGTCAGTCTTCTTGTACTTAATTCGGCATTGTGCCTTTTGTATTTAATTCCGATGCAATTTCTGTGTTTCATCGTCAATAGGAAGGTCAGAGGGATACAGTAAACCTCACGTGAAGCATCGGAATCTATAACTATTGTCACAGGAATGGTTCAAAACATAGTCAGTAAGAAGAGTCAGTCTTCTTGTACTTAAGTCGTCATTGTGCCTTTTGTATTTAATTCCGATGCAATTTCTGTGTTTCATCGTCAATACGAAGGTCCAAGGGATACAGTAAACCTGGAGTGAAGCATCGGAATCTATAACTAGTGTCACAGGGATGGTTCAAAACATAGACAGTAAGAAGAGTCAATCTTCGTGTACCTAAGTCGGCATTGTGCCTTTTGTATTTAATTCCGATGCAATTTCTGTGTTTCATCGTCAATAAGAAAGTCCAAGGGATACAGAAAACCTGAAGTGAAGCATAGAAATCTATAACTAGTATCACAGAAATGGTTCAAATCATAGACAGTAAGCAGAGTCAGTCTTCCTGTACTTAAGTCGGCATTGTGCCATTTGTATTTAATTCCAAAGTAATTTCTGTGTTTCATCGTCAATAAGAAGGGCAGAGGGATACAGTAAACCTGAAGTGAAGCATCGGAATCTATACCTAGTGTCACAGGAATGTTTCAAAACATAGACGGTAGGAAGAGTCAGTCTTCTTGTACTTAAGTCGGCATTGTGCATTTTCTATTTAATTCCGATGCAATTTCTGTGTTTCATCGTCAATAAGAAGGTCCAAGGGATACAGTGAACCTGAAGTGAAGCCTCGGAATCTATAACTAGTGTCACAGGAATAGTTCAAAACATAGTCAGTAGGAAGAGCCAGTCCTCTTGTACTTAAATCGGCATTGTGCCTTTTGTATTTAATTCCGATGCAATTTCTGTGTTTCATCGTCAATAAGAAGGTCCACGGGATACAGTAAACCTGGAGTGAAGCATCGGAATCTATAACTCGTGTCACATGAATGGTTCAAAACATAGTAAGAAGAGTCAGTCATCTTGTACTTAATCCGGCATTGTGCCTTTTCTATTGAATTCCGATGAAATTTCTGTGTTTCATCGTCAATAAGAAGGTCAGAGGGATACAGTAAAATTGAACTGAAGCATCGGAATCTATAACTAGTGTCACAGGAATGGTTCAAAACATAGTCTGTAAGAAGAGTCAGTCTTCTTGTCCTTAAGTCGGCATTGTGCCTTTTGTATTTAATTCCGATGCAATTTCTGTGTTTCAACGTCAATAAGAAGGTCAGTGGGATACAGTAAACCTGAAGTGAAGCATCGGAATCTATAACTAGTGTCACAGGAATGGTTCAAATCATGGTCAGAAAGAAGAGTCAGTCTTCTTGTTCTTAAGTCGGCATTGTGCCTTTTGTATTTAATTCCGATGCAATTTCTGTGTTTCATCGTCAATAAGAACGCCCAAGGGATTCAGTAGACCTGGAGTGAAGCATCGGAATCTGTAACTAGTGTCACAGGAGTGGTTCAAACATAGTCAGTAAGAAGAGTCAGTCTTCTTGTACTTACGTCGGCATTGTGCCTCTTTTATTTAATTCCGATGCAATTTCTGTGTTTCATCGTCAATAAGAAGGTCCAAGGGATCCAGAAACCCAAAGTGAAGCATCGAAATCTATAACTAGTATCACAGAAATGGTTCAAAACATAGACAGTAAGCAGAGTCAGTCTTCTTGTACTTAAGTATGCATTGTGCCTTTTGTATTTAATTCCGATGCAATTTCTGTGTTTCATCGTCAATAAGAATTTCAGAGGGATAGAGTAAACCTGAAGTGAAGCAACGGAATTTATAACTAGTGTCGCAGGAGTTGTTCAAAACATAGACAGTAGGAAGAGTCAGGCTTCTTGTACTTAAGTCGGCATTGTGCATTTTCTATTTAATTCCGAAGCAATTTCTGTGTTTCATCGTCAATAAGAAGGTCCAAGGGATTCAGTGAACCTGAAGTGAAGCCTCGGAATCTATAACTAGTGTCACAGGGATGGTTCAAAGCATAGTCAGTAAGAAGAGCCAGTCTTCTTGTACTTAAGTCGGCATTGTGCCTTTTGTATTTAATTCCGATGCAATTTCTGTTTTTCATCTTCAATATGAAGGTCCTAGGTATACAGTAAACCTGATGTGAAGCATCAGAGTCTATAACTAGTGTCACAGGAATGGTTCAAAACTTATTCGGTAAGAAGAGTCAGTCTTCTTGTACTTAAGCCGGCATTGTGCCTTTTGTATTTAATTCCGATGCAATTTCTGTGTTTCATCGTCAATAAGAAGGTCCAAGGGATACAGTAAACCTGAAGTGAAGCATCGGAATCCATAACTAGTGTAACAGGAATGGTTCAAAACATAAACAGTAGGAAGAGTCAGTCTTCTTGTACTTAAGTCGGTACTGTGCCTTTTCGATTTAATTCCGATGCAATATCTGTGTTTCATCGTCAATAAGAAGGTCCGATGTATACAGTAAATCTGAAGTGAAGCATAGGAATCTATAGCTAGATTCACAGGAATGGTTCAAAACATAGAGAGATGGAAGAGTGAGGCTTCCTGTACTTAATTCGGCATTGTGCCATTTGTATTTAATTCCGACGCAATTTCTGTGTTTCATCGTCAATTAGAACGTCAGAGGGATACAGTAAATCTGAAGTGAAGCATCAGAGTCTATAACTAGTGTCACAGGAATGGTTCAAAACATAGTCAGTAAGAAGAGTCAGTCTTCTTGTACTAAAGTCGGCATTGTGCCTTTTGTATTTAATTCCGATGCAATTTCTGTGTTTCATCGTCAATAAGAAGGTCCAAGGGATACAGTAAACCTGGAGTGAAGCATTGGAATCTATAACTAGTGTCACAGGAATGGTTCAAAACATAGTCAGTAAGAAGAGCCAGTCATCTTGTACTTAAATCGGCATTGTGCCTTTTGTATTTAATTCCGATGCAATTTCTGTGTTTCATCGTCAATAAGAACGTCCAAGGGATTCAGTAAACCTGGAGTGAAGCATCGGAATCTGTAACTAGTGCCACAGCATTGGTTCAAAACATAGTCAGTAAGAAGAGTCAGTCTTCTTGTCCTTAAGTCGCAATTGTGCCTTTTGTATTTAATTCCGATGCAATTTTGTGTTTCATCGTCAATAAGAAGGTATAAGGGATACAGTAAACCTGAAGTGAAGCATCAGAATCTATAACTAGTGTCACAGGAATGGTTCAAAACATAGTCAGTAAGAAGAGCCAGTCTTCTTGTACTTAAGACGGCATTGTGCCTTTTGTATTTAATTCCGATGCAATGTCTGTGTTTCATAGCAATAAGAAGGTCAGAGGGATACAGTAAACTTGAACTGAAGCATCGGAATCGATAACTAGTGTCACAGGAATGGTTCAAAACATAGTCAGTAAGAAGAGTCAGTTTTCGCGTACTTAAGTCGGCATTGTGCCTTTTGTATTTAATTCCGATGCAATTTCTGTGTTTCATCGTCAATAAGAAGGTCAGTGGGATACAGTAAACCTGAAGTAATCATCGGAAGCTATAACTAGTGTCACAGGAATGGTTCAAAGCATAGTCAGTAAGAAGAGTCAGTCTTCTTTTTCTTAAGTAGGCATTCTGAATTTTGTATTTAATTCCGATGCAATTTCTGTGTTTCATCGTCAATAAGAAGGTCCCAGAGATACAGTAAACCTAGAGTGAAGCATCGGAATCCATAACTAGTGTCAAAGGAATAGTTCAAAACATAGACAGTAAGAGGAGTCAGTCTTCTTGTTTTTAATTCGGCATTGTGCCATTTGTATTTAATTCCGATGCAATTTCTTTGTTTCATCGTCAATAAGAAGGTCAGTGGGATACAGTAAACCTGAAGTGAAGCATCGGAAGCTATAACTAGTGTCACAGGAATGGTTCAAAGCATAGTCAGTAAGAAGAGTCAGTCTTCTTGTACTAAAGTCGGCATTGTGCCTTTTGTCTTTAATTCCTATGCAATTTCTGTGTTTCATCGTCAATAAGGAGGTCCATGGGATACAGAAAACCTGGAGTGAAGCATCGGAATCTGTAACTAGTGTCACAGGAATGGTTCAAATCATAGACAGTTAGATGAATCAGTCTTCTTGTACTTAAGTCGACATTGTTCCTTTTTTATTTAATTCCGATGCAATTTCTGTGTTTCATCGTCAATAAGAAGGTCCAAGGGATACAGTAAACCTAGAGTGAAGCATCGGAATCTATAACTAGTGTCAAAGGAATGGTTCAAAACATAGACAGTAAGAAGAGTCAGTCTTCTTGTACTTAATTCGGCATTGTGCCATTTGTATTTAATTCCGACGCAATTTCTGTGTTTCATCGTCAATAAGAACGTCAAATGGATACAGTAAATCTGAAGTGAAGCATCAGAGTCTATAACTAGTGTCACAGGAATGGTTCAAAACATAGTCAGTAAGAAGAGTCAGTCTTCTTGTACTAAAGTCGGCATTGTGCCTTTTGTATTTAATTGCTATGCAATTTCTGTGTTTCATCGTCAATAAGAAGGTCCAAGAGATATAGTAAACCTGGAGTGAAGCATCGGAATCTATAACTAGTGTCACACGGATGGTTCAAAACATAGACTGTAAGAAGAGTCAGTCTTCTTGTGCTTAAGTCGGCATTGTGCCTTTTGTATTTAATTCCGATGCAATTTCTGTGTCTCATCGTCAATAGGAAGGTCCAAGGGATACAGTAAACCTGAAGTGAAGCATCGAAATCTATAACTAGTGTCACATGAATGGTTCAAAACATAGACAGTAAGAAGAGTCAGTCTTCTTGTACTTAATTTGGCATTGTGCCTTTTGTATTTAATTCCGATGCAATTTCTGTGTTTCATCGTCAATAAGAAGGTCAGAGGGATACAGTAAACCTCAAGTGAAGCATCGGAATCTATAACTATTGTCACAGGAATGGTTCAAAACATAGTCAGTAAGAAGAGTCAGTCTTCTTGTACTTAAGTCGTCATTGTGCCTTTTGTATTTAATTCCGATGCAATTTCTGTGTTTCATCGTCAATACGAACGTCCAAGGGATACAGTAAACCTGGATTGAAGCATCGGAATCTATAACTAGTGTCACAGGGATGGTTCAAAACATAGACAGTAAGAAGAGTCAGTCTTCGTGTACCTAAGTCATCACTGTGCCTTTTGTATTTAATTCCGATGCAATTTCTGTGTTTCATCGTCAATAAGAAAGTCCAAGGGATACAGAAAACCTGAAGTGAAGCATCGAAATCTATAACTAGTATCACAGAAATGGTTCAAATCATAGACAGTAAGCAGAGTCAGTCTTCCTGTACTTTAGTCGGCATTGTGCCATTTGTATGTAATTCCAAAGTAATTTCTGTGTTTCATCGTCAATAAGAAGGGCAGAGGGATACAGTAAACCTGAAGTGAAGCATCGGAATCTATACCTAGTGTCACAGGAATGTTTCAAAACATAGACGGTAGGAAGAGTCAGTCTTCTTGTACTTAAGTCGGCATTGTGCATTTTCTATTTAATTCCGATACAATTTCTGTGTTTCATCGTCAATAAGAAGGTCCAGGGATACAGTGAACCTGAAGTGAAGCCTCGGAATCTGTAACTAGTGTCACAGGAATAGTTCAAAACATAGTCAGTAGGAAGAGCCAGTCCTCTTGTACTTAAATCGGCATTGTGCCTTTTGTATTTAATTCCGATGCAATTTCTGTGTTTCATCGTCAATAAGAAGGTCCAAGGGATACAGTAAACCTGGAGTGAAGCATCGGAATCTGTAACTAGTGTCACAGGAGTGGTTCAAAACATAGACAGTAAGAGGAGTCAGTCTTCTTGTACTTAAGTCCTCATTGTGCCTTTTTTATTTAATTCCGATGCAATTTCTCTGTTTTATCGTCAATAAGAAGGTCAGAGGGATACAGTAAATCTGAAGTGAAGCATCGGAATCTATAACTAGTGTCATAGGAATGGTTCAAAACATAGTAAGAAGACTCAGTCTTCTTGTACTTGAGTCCACATTGTGCCTTTTGTATTTAATTCCGATGCAATTTCTGTGTTTCGTCGTTAATGTGAAGGTCCAAGGGATACAGTAAACCTGGAGTGAAGCATCGGAATCTATAACTAGTGTCTCAGGGAGGGTTCAAAACATAGACAGTAAGGAGAGTCAGTCTTCTTGTACTTAAGTCGGCATTGTGCCTTTTGTATTAAATTCCGATGCAATTTCTGTGTTTCATCGTCCATAAGAAGGTCCGAGGGATGCAGTAAACATCAAGTGAAGCATCGGAAAAAAAAATTGTGTCACAGGAATGGTTCAAAACATAGAGAGTAGGAAAAGTCAGTCTTCTTGTACTTAAGTCGGCATTGTGCTTTTTCTATTTAATACCGATGCGATTTCTGTGTCTCATCGGCAATAGGAAGGTCCAAGGGATACAGTAAACCTGGAATGAGGCATCGGAATCTATAACTAGTGTCATATGAATAGTTCAAAACATAGACAGTAAGAAGAGTCAGTCCTCTTGTACTTAATTCAGCATTGTGCCTTTTGTATTTAATTCCGATGGAATTTCTGTGTTTCATCGTCAATAGGAAGGTCCAAGGGATACAGTAAACCTGGAGTGAAGCATAGGAAACTGTAACTAGTGTCACAGGAATGGTTCAAAACAAAGTCAGTAAGAAGAGTCAGTCTTCTTGTACATAAGTCGGCATTGTGCCTTTTGTATTTACTTCCGATGCAATTTCTGTGTTTCATCGCCAATACGAAGGTCCAAGGGATACAGTAAACCTGGAGTGAAGCATCGGAATCTATAAGTAGTGTCACAGGGAGGGTTCAAAACATAGACTGTAAGGAGAGTCAGTCTTCTTGTACTTAAGTCGGCATTGTGCCTTTTGTATTTAATTCCGATGCAATTTCTGTGTTTCATCGTCAATAAGAAGGTATAAGGGATACAGAAAACCTGAAGTGAAGCATCGAAATCTATAACTAGTACCACAGAAATGGTTCAAAAAATAGACAGTAAGCAGAGTCAGTCTTTTTGTACTTAAGTATGCATTGTGCCTTTTGTATTTAATTCCGATGCAATTTCTGTGTTTCATCGTCAATAAGAAGGGCAGAGGGATACAGTAAACCTGGAATAAAGCTTCGGAATCTGTAACTAGTGTCACAGGAGTGGTTCAAAACATAGTCAGTAAGAAGAGTCAGTCTTCTTGTACTTAAGTCGGCATTGTGCATTTTCTATTTAATTCCGAAGCAATTTCTGTGTTTCATCGTCAATAAGAAGGTCCAAGGGATACTGTGAACCTGAAGTGAAGCCTTGGAATCTATAACTAGTGTCACAGGAATGGTTTAAAGCATAGTCAGTAAGAAGAGCCAGTCTTCTTGTACTTAAGTCGACATTGTGCCTTTTGTATTTAATTCCGATGCAATTTCTGTGTTTCATCGTCAATAAGAACGTCCAAGGGATTCAGTAGACCTGGAGTGAAGCATCTGAATCTGTAACTAGTGTCACAGGAGTGGTTGAAATCATAGTCAGTAAGAAGAGTCAGTCTTCTTGTACTTATGTCGGCATTGTGCCTTTTGTATTTAATTCAGATGCAATTTCTGTGTTTCATCGTCAATAAGAAGGTCCACGGGATACAGTAAACCTGGAGTGAAGCATCGGAATCTATAACTCGTGTCACATGAATGGTTCAAAACATAGACAGTAAGAAGAGTCAGTCTTCTTGAACTTAATCCGGCATTGTGCCTTTTCTATTTAATTCCGATGAAATTTCTGTGTTTCATCGTCAATAAGAAGGTCAGAGGGATACAGTAAAATTGAACTGAAGCATCGGAATCTATAACTAGTGTCACAGGAATGGTTCAAAACATAGTCTGTAAGAAGAGTCAGTCTTCTTGTCCTTAAGTCGGCATTGTGCCTTTTGTATTTAATTCCGATGCAATTTCTGTGTTTCATCGTCATCAAGAAGGTCAGTGGGATACAGTAAACCTGAAGTGAAGCATTGGAATCTATAACTAGTGTCACAGGAATGGTTCAAAGCATAGTCAGTAAGTAGAGTCAGTCTTCTTGTTCTTAAGTCGGCATTGTGCCTTTTGTATTTAATTCCGATGCAATTTCTGTGTTTTATCGTCAATAAGAACGTCCAAGGGATTCAGTAAACCTGGAGTGAAGCATCGGAATCTGTAACTAGTGTCACAGGAGTGGTTCAAAACATAGTCAGTAAGAAGAGTCAGTCTTCTTGTACTTTAGTCGGCATTGTGCCTTTTGTATTTAATTCCGATGCAATTTCTGTGTTTCATCGTCAATAAGAAGGTCCAAGGGATACAGAAACCCTGAAGTGAAGCATCGAAATCTATAACTAGTATTACAGAAATGGTTCAAAACATAGACAGTAAGCAGGGTCAGTCTTCTTGTACTTAAGTATGCATTGTGCCTTTTGTATTTCATTCCGATGCAATTTCTGTGTTTCATCGTCAATAGGAATTTCAAAGGGATAGAGTAAACCTGAAGTGAAGCAACGGAATTTATAACTAGTGTCGCAGGAATTGTTCAAAACATAGACAGTAGGAAGAGTCAGGCTTCTTGTACTTAAGTCGGCATTGTGCATTTTCTATTTAATTCCGAAGCAATTTCTGTGTTTCATTGTCAATAAGAAGGTCCAAGGGATACAGGGAACCTGAAGTGAAGCCTCGGAATCTATAACTAGTGTAACAGGAATGGTTCAAAGCATAGTCAGTAAGAAGAGCCAGTCTTCTTGTACTTAAGTCGGCATTGTGCCTTTTGGATGTAATTCCGGTGCAATTTCTGTGTTTCATCGTCAATAAGAACGTCCATGGGATTCAGTAAACCTGGAGTGAAGCATCGGAATCTGTAACTAGTGTCACAGGAGTGGTTCAAAACATAGTCAGTAAGAAGAGTCAGTCTTCTTGTGCTTAAGTCGGCATTGTGCCTTTTGTATTTAATTCCGATGCAGTTTCTGTGTTTCATCGTCAATAAGAAGGTCAGTGGGATATAGTAAACCTGAAGTGAAGCATCGGAATCTATAACTAGTGTCACGGGAATGGTTCAGAACATAGTCAGTAAGAAGAGTCAGTCTTCTTGTTCTTAAGTCGGCATTGTGCCTTTTGTATTTAATTCCGATGCAGTTTCAGTGATTCATCGTCAATATGAAGGTTCAAGGGATACAGTCAACCTGAGGTGAAGCATCGAAATCTATAACTAGTGTCACAGGAATGGTTCAAAACATAGACTGAAGAAGAGTCAGTCTTCTTGTACTTAAGTCGGCATTGTGCCATTTGTATTAATTTCCGTTGCAATTTCTGTGTATCATCGTCAATAAGATGGGCTGAGGGATACAGTTAACCTGAAGTGAAGCATCGGAATCTATAACTAGTGTCACAGGATTGGTTCAAAACATAGACAGTAGGAAGAGAAAGTCTTCTTGTACTTAAGACGGCATTGTGCCTTTCCTATTTAATTCCGATGCAATTTCTGTGTTTCATCGTCAATAAGAAGGTCCATGGGATACAGTAAACCTGGAGTGAAGCATCGGAACCTGTATCTAGTGTCACAGGAATGGTTCAAATCATAGACAGTAAGATGAGTCAGTCTTCTTGTACTTAAGTCGACATTGTTCCTTTTTTATTTAATTCCGATGCAATTTCTGTGTTTCATCGTCTATACGAAGGTCCAAGGGATACAGTAAACCTAGAGTGAAGCATCGGAATCTATAACTAGTGTCAAAGGAATGGTTCAAAACATAGACAGTAAGAAGAGTCAGTCTTCTTGTACTTAATTCGGCATTGTGCCATTTGTATTTAATTCCGACGCAATTTCTGTGTTTCATCGTCAATAAGAACGTCAAATGGATACAGTAAATCTGAAGTGAAGCATCAGAGTCTATAACTAGTGTCACAGGAATGGTTCAAAACATATTCTGTAAGAAGAGTCAGTCTTTTTGTACTTAAGCCGGCATTGTGCCTTTTGTATTTAATTCCGATGCAATTTCTGTGTTTCATCGTCAATAAGAAGGTCCAAGGGATACAGTAAACCTGAAGTGAAGCATCGGAATCCATAACTAGTGTCACAGGAATTGTTCAAAACATAAACAGTAGGAAGAGTCAGCCTTCTTGTACTTAAGTCGGTACTGTGCCTTTTCTATTTAATTCCGATGCAATATCTGTGTTTCATCGTCAATAAGAAGGTCAGATGGATACAGTAAATCTGAAGTGAAGCATCGGAATCTATAACTAGAGTCACAGGAATGGTTCAAAACATAGAGAGATGGAAGAGTGAATCTCCCTGTACTTAAGTCGGCATTGTGCCTTTTGTATTTAATTCCGATGCAATTTCTGTGTTTCATCGTCCATACGAAGGTCCGAGGGATTCAGTAAACCCCAAGTGAAGCATCGGAATAAAAAACCAGTGTCACAGGAATGGTTCAAACATAGAGAGTAGGAAGAGTCAGTCTTCTTGAACTTAAGTCGGCATTGTGCCTTTTGTATTTAATTCCGATGCAATTTCTGTGTTTCATCGTCAATAAGAACGTCCAAGGGATTCAGTAAACCTGGAGTGAAGCATCGGAATCTGTAACTAGTGTCACAGCATTGGTTCAAAAGATAGTCAGTAAGAAGAGTCAGTATTCTTGTCCTTAAGTCGCCATTGTGCCTTTTGTATTTAATTCCGATGCAATTTCTGTGTTTCATCGTCAATAAGAAGGTCAGATGGATACAGTAAATCTGAAGTGAAGCATCTGAATCTATAACTAGTATCAAAGGAATGGTTCAATACATAGACATTAAGAAGAGTCAGTCTTCTTGTACTTAATTCGGCATTGTGCCATTTGTATTTAATTCCGACGCAATTTCTGTGTTTCATCGTCAATTAGAACGTCAGAGGGATACAGTAAGTCTGAAGTGAAGCATCAGAGTCTATAACTAGTGTCACAGGAATGGTTCAAATCATAGTCAGTAAGAAGAGTCAGTCTTCTTGTACTAAAGTCGGCATTGTGCCTTTTGTATTTAATTCCGATGCAATTTCTGTGTTTCATCGTCAATAAGAAGGTCCAAGGGATACAGTAAACCTGGAGTGAAGCATCGGAATCTATAACTAGTGTCACAGGAATGGTTCAAAACATAGTCAGTAAGAAGAGCCAGTCTTCTTGTACTTAAGTCGGCATTGTGCCTTTTGTATTTAATTCCGATGCAATTTCTGTGTTTCATCGTCAATAAGAACGTCCAAGGGATTCAGTAAACCTGGAGTGAAGCATCGGAATCTGTAACTAGTGTCACAGCATTGGTTCAAAACATAGTCAGTAAGAAGAGTCAGTCTTCTTGTCCTTAAGTCGCCATTGTGCCTTTTGTATTTAATTCCGATGCAATTTTGTGTTTCATCGTCAATAAGAAGATATAAGGGATACAGTAAACCTGAAGTGAAGCATCAGAATCTATAACTAGTGTCACAGGAATGGTTCAAAACATAGTCAGTAAGAAGAGCCAGTCTACTTGTACTTAAGACGGCATTGTGAATTTTGTATTTAATTCCGATGCAATTTCTGTGTTTCATCGTCAATACGAAGGTCCAAGGGATACAGTAAACCTGAAGTGAAGCACCGGAATTTATAACTAGTGTCACATGAATGGTTCAAAACATAGTCAGTAAGAAGAGTCAGTCTTCTTGTACTTATTCCGGCATTGTGCCTTTTGTATTTAATTCCGATGCAATGTCTGTGTTTCATAGCAATAAGAAGGTCAGAGGGATACAGTAAACTTGAACTGAAGCATCGGAATCGATAACTAGTGTCACAGGAATGGTTCAAAACATAGTCAGTAAGAAGAGTCAGTTTTCTCGTACTTAAGTCGGCATTGTGCCTTTTGTATTTAATTCCGATGCAATTTCTGTGTTTCATCGTCAATAAGAAGGTCAGTGGGATACAGTAAACCTGAAGTGAAGCATCGGAAGCTATAACTAGTGTCACAGGAATGGTTCAATGCATAGTCAGTAAGAAGAGTCAGTCTTCTTGTTCTTAAGTAGGCATTGTGCCTTTTGTATTGAATTCCGATGCAATTTCTGTGTTTCATCGTTAATAAGAAGGTCTCAGAGATACAGTAAACCTAGAGTGAAGCATCGGAATCTATAACTAGTGTCAAAGGAATAGTTCAAAACATAGACAGTAAGAGGAGTCAGTCTTCTTGTCTTTAATTTGGCATTGTGCCATTTGTATTTAATTCCGATGCAATTTCTTTGTTTCATCGTCAATAAGAAGGTCAGTGGGATACAGTAAACCTGAAGTGAAGCATCGGAAGCTATAACTAGTGTCACAGGAATGGTTCAAAGCATAGTCAGTAAGAAGAGTCAGTCTTCTTGTACTAAAGTCGGCATTGTGCCTTTTGTATTTAATTCCTATGCAATTTCAGTGTTTCATCGTCAATAAGAAGGTCCATGGGATACAGGAAACCTGGAGTGAAGCATCGGAATCTGTAACTAGTGTCACAGGAATGGTTCAAATCGTAGACAGTAAGATGAGTCAGTCTTCTTGTACTTAAGTCGACATTGTTCCTTTTTTATTTAATTGCGATGCAATTTCTGTGTTTCATCGTCAATAAGAAGGTCCAAGGGATACAGTAAACCTAGAGTGAAGCATCGGAATCTATAACTAGTGTCAAAGGAATGGTTAAAAACATAGACAGTAAGAAGAGTCAGTCTTCTTGTACTTAATTCGGCATTGTGCCATTTGTATTTAATTCCGACGCAATTTCTGTGTTTCATCGTCAATAAGAACGTCAAAAGGATACAGTAAATCTGAAGTGAGGCATCAGAGTCTATAACTAGTGTCACAGGAATGGTTCAAATCATAGTCAGTAAGAAGAGTCAGTCTTCTTGTACTAAAGTCGGCATTGTGCCTTTTGTATTGAACTGCTATGCAATTTCTGTGTTTCATCGTCAATAAGAAGGTCCAAGAGATACAGTAAATCTGGAGTGAGGCATCGGAATCTATAACTAGTGTCACAGGAATGGTTCAAAACATAGACAGTAAGAAGAGTCAGCATTCTTGTACTTAAGTCGGGATTGTGCCTTTTGTATTTAATTCCGATGCAATTTCTGTTTTTCATCTTCAATAAGAAGGTCCTAGGGATACAGTAAACCTGATGTGAAGCATCAGAGTCTATAACTAGTGTCACAGGAATGGTTCAAAACATATTCGGTAAGAAGAGTCAGTCTTCTTGTACTTAAGCCGGCGTTGTGCCTTTTGTATTTAATTCCGATGCAATGTCTGTGTTTCATCGTCAATAAGAAGGTCCAAGGGATACAGTAAACCTGAAGTGAAGCATCGGAATCTATAACTAGAGTCACAGGAATGGTTCAAAACATAGAGAGATGGAAGAGTGAGTCTTCCTGTACTTAAGTCGGCATTGTGCCTTTTGTATTTAATTGCTATGCAATTTCTGTGTTTCATCGTCAATAAGAAGGTAAAAGAGATACAGTAAACCTGGAGTGAAGCATCGGAATCTATAACTAGTGTCACAGGGATGGTTCAAAACATAGACAGTAAGCAGAGTCAGTATTCTTGTACTTAAGTCGGGATTGTGCCTTATGTATTTAATTCCGATGCAATCTCTGTTTTTCATCTTCAATAAGAAGGTCCTAGGCATACAGTAAACCTGATGTGAAGCAGCAGAGTCTATAACTAGTGTCACAGGAATGGTTCAAAACATATTCGGTAAGAAGAGTCAGTCTTCTTGTACTTAAGCCGGCATTGTGCCTTTTGTATTTAATTCCGATGCAATGTCTGTGTTTCATCGTCAATAAGAAGGTCCAAGGGATACAGTAAACCCGAAGTGAAGCATCGGAATCCATAACTAGTGTCACAGGAATGGTTCAAAACATAAACAGTAGGAAGAGTCAGTCTTCTCGTACTTAAGTCGGTACTGTGCCTTTTCTATTTAATTCCGATGCAATATCTGTGTTTCATCGTGAATAAGAAGGTCAGTTGGATACAGTAAATCTGATTGAAGCATCGGAATCTATAAGTAGTGTCACAGGAATGGTTCAAAACATAGGGAGATGGAAGAAGGAGTCTTCCTGTACTTAAGTCGGCATTGTGCCTTTTGTATTTAATTCCGATGCAATTTCTGTGTTTCATCGACCATAAGAAGGTCCGAGGGATTCAGTAAACCCCAAGTGAAGCATCGGAATAAAAAACTAGTGTCACAGGAATGGTTCAAACATAGAGAGTTACTAAGAGTCAGTCTTCTTGAACTTAAGTCGGCATTGTGCTTTTTCAATTTAATTCCGATGCGATTTCTGTGTCTCATCGTCAATAGGAAGGTCCAAGGGATACAGTAAACCTGAAATGAAGCATCGGAATCTATAACTAGTGTCATATGAATAGTTCAAAGCACAGTCAGTAAGAAGAGTCAGTCTTCTTGTACATTAGTCGGCATTGTGCCTTTTGTATTTAATTCCGATGCAATTTCTGATCTTCATCGTCAATAAGAAGGTCCAAGGGATACAGTAAACCTGGAGTGAAGCATCGGAATCTATAACTAGTGTCTCAGGGATGGTTCAAAACATAGACTGTAAGAGGAGTCAGTCTTCTTGTACTTAAGTCGGCATTGTGCCTTTTGTATTTAATTGCGATGCAATTTCTGTGTTTCATCGTCAATAAGAAGGTCCAAGGGATACAGTAAACCTGGAGTGAAGAATCGTAATCTATAACTAGTGTCACAGGAATGGTTCAAAACATAGTCAGTAAGAAGAGCCAGTCTTCTTGTACTTAAGTCGGCATTGTGCCTTTTGTATTTAATTCCGATGCAATTTCTGTGTTTCATCGTCAATAAGAACGTCCAAGGGATTCACTAAACCTGGAGTGAATCATCGGAATCTGTAACTAGTGTCACAGCAGTGGTTCAAAACATAGTCAGTAAGAAGAGTCAGTCTTCTTGTCCTTAAGTCGCCATTGTGCCTTTTGTATTTAATTCCGATGCAATGTCTGTGTTTCATAGCAATAAGAAGGTCAGAGGGATACAGTAAACTTGAACTGAAGCATCGGAATCGATAACTAGTGCCACAGGATTGGTTCAAAAGATAGACAGTAGGAAGAGTCAGTCTTCTTGTACTAAAGTCGGCATTGTGCCTTTTGTATTTAATTCCTATGCAATTTCTGTGTTTCATCGTCAATAAGAAGGTCCATGGGATACAGTAAACCTGGAGTGAAGCATCGGAATCTGTAACTAGTGTCACAGGAATGGTTCAAATCGTAGACAGTAAGATGAGTCAGTATTCTTGTACTTAAGTCGACATTGTTCCTTTTTTATTTAATTCCGATGCAATTTCCGTGTTTCATCGTCAATAAGAAGGTCCAAGAGATACAGTAAACCTGGAGTGAAGCATCGGAATCTATAACTAGTGTCATATGAATAGTTCAAAACACAGTCAGTAAGAAGAGTCAGTCTTCTTGTACATAAGTCGGCATTGTGCATTTTGTATTTACTTCCGATGCAATTTCTGTTTTTCATCTTCAATAAGAAGGTCCTAGGGATACAGTAAACCTGATGTGAAGCATCAGAGTCTATTACTAGTGTCACAGGAATGGTTCGAAACATATTCGGTAAGAAGAGTCAGTTTTCTAGTACTTAAGCCGGCCTTGTGCCTTTTGTATTTAATTCCGATGCAATTTCTGTGTTTCATCGTCAATAAGAAGGTTCAAGGGATACAGTAAACCTGAAGTGAAGCATCGGAATCCATAACTAGTGTCACAGGAATGGTTCAAAACATGAAAAGTAGGAAGAGTCAGTCTTCTTGTACTTAAGTCGGTACTGTGCCTTTTCTATTTAATTCCGATGCAATATCTGTGTTTCATCGTCAATAAGAAGGTCAGATGGATACAGTAAATCTGAAGTGAAGCATTGGAATCTATAACTAGTGTCACAGCAATGGTTCAAAACATAGAGAGATGGAAGAGTGAGTCTTCCTGTACTTAAGTCGGCATTGTGCCTTTTGTATTTAATTCCGATGCAATTTCTGTGTTTCATCGTCCATAAGAAGGTCCGAGGGATTCAGCAAACCCCAAATGAAGCATCGGAATAAAAAACTAGTGTCACAGGAATGGTTCAAACATAGAGAGTAGGAAGAGTCAGTCTTCTTGAACTTAAGTCGGCATTGTGCTTTTTCAATTTAATTCCGATGCGATTTCTGTGTCTCATCGTCAATAGGAAGGTCCAAGGGATACAGTAAACCTGAAATGAAGCATCGGAATCTATAACTAGTGTCATATGAATAGTTCAAAACACAGTCAGTAAGAAGAGTCAGTCTTCTTGTACATAAGTCGGCATTGTGCCTTTTGTATTTAATTCCGATGCAATTTCTGATTTTCATCGTCAATAAGAAGGTCCAAGGGATACAGTAAACCTGGAATGAAGCATCGGAATCTATAACTAGTGTCTCAGGGATGGTTCATAACATAGACTGTAAGAAGAGTCAGTCTTCTTGTACTTAAGTCGGCATTGTGCTTTTTGTATTTAATTCCGATGCAATTTCTGTGTTTCATCGTCAATAAGAAGGTCAGATGGATACAGTAAATCTGAAGTGAAGCATCTAAATCTATAACTAGTATCAAAGGAATGTTTCAAAACATAGGCATTAAGAAGAGTCAGTCTTCTTGTACTTAATTCGGCATTGTGCCATTTGTATTTAATTCCGACGCAATTTCTGTGTTTCATCGTCAATAAGAACGTCAGAGGGATACAGTAAATCTGAAGTGAAGCATCAGAGTCTATAACTAGTGTCACAGGAATGGTTCAAAACATAGTCAGTAAGAAGAGCCAGTCTTCTTGTACTTAAGACGGCCTTGTGCCTTTTGCATTTAATTCCGATGCATATTCTGTGTTTCATCGTCAATACGAAGGTCCAAGGGATACAGTAAACCCGAAGTGAAGCATCGGAAGCTATAACTAGTGTCACAGGAATGGTTCAAAACATAGTCAGTAAGAAGAGCCAGTCTTCTTGTACTTATGTCGGCATTGTGCCTTTTGTATTTAATTCCGAAGCAATTTCTGTGTTTCATCGTCAATAAGAACGTCCAAGGGATTCAGTAAACCTGGAGTGAAGCATCGGAATCTGTAACTAGTGTCACAGCAGTGGTTCAAAACATAGTCAGTAAGAAGAGTCAGTCTTCTTGTCCTTAAGTCGCCATTGTGCCTTTTGTATTTAATTCCGATGCAATTTTGTGTTTCATCGTCAATACGAAAGGTATAAGGGATACAGTAAACCTGAAGTGAAGCATCAGAATCTATAACTAGTGTCACAGGAATGGTTCAAAACATAGTCAGTAAGAAGAGTCAGTCTTCTTGTACTTAATCCGGCATTGTGCCTTTTGCATTTAATTCCGATGCAATGTCTGTGTTTCATAGCAATAAGAAGTTTAGAGGGATACAGTAAATTTGAACTGAAGCATCGGAATCGATAACTAGTGTCACAGGAATGGTTCAAAACATAGTCAGTAAGAGGAGTCAGTCTTCTTGTCTTTAATTCGTCATTGTGCCATTTGTATTTAATTCCGATGCAATTTCTGTGTTTCATCGTCAATAAGAAGGTCAGTGGGATACAGTACACCTGAAGTGAAGCATCGGAAGCTATAACTAGTGTCACAGGAATGGTTCAAAGCATAGTCAGTAAGAAGAGTCAGTCTTCTTGTACTAAAGTCGGCATTGTGCCTTTTGTATTTAATTCCTATGCAATTTCTGTGTTTCATCGTCAATAAGAAGGTCCAAGGGATACAGTAAACCTGAAGTGAAGCATCGAAATCCATAACTAGTATCACAGAAGTGGTTCAAAACATAGACAGTAAGCAGAGTCAGTCCTCATGGACTTAAGTGTGCATTGTGCCTTTTGTATTTAATTGCGATGCAATTTCTGTGTTTCTTCGTCAATAAGATGGGCAGAGGGATACAGTAAACCTGAAGTGAAGCATCGGAATTTATAACTAGTGTCTCAGGAATGGTTCAAAACATAGACATTAGGAAGAGTCATTCTTCTTGTACTTAAGTCGGCATTGTGCATTTTCTATTTAATTCCGAAGCAATCTCTGTGTTTCATCGTCAATTAGAAGGTCCAAGGGATACAGTGAACCTGAAGTGAAGCCCCGGAATCTATAACTAGTGTCACAGAAATGGTTCAAAGCATAGTCAGTAAGAAGAGTCAGTCTTCTTGTACTTAAGTCGGCATTGTGCCTTTTGTGTTTAATTCCGATGCAATTTCTGTGTTTCATCGTCAATAGGAACGTCCAAGAGATTCAGTATACCTGGAGTGAAGCATCGGAATCTGTAACTAGTGTCACAGGAGTGGTTCAAAACATAGTCAGTAAGAAGAGTCAGTCTTCTTGTACTTAAGTCGCCATTGTGCCTTTCGTATTTAATTCCGATGCAATTTTGTGTTTCATCGTCAATAAGAAGGTATAAGGGATACAGTAAACCTGAAGTGAAGCATCAGAATCTATAACTAGTGTCACAGGAATAATTCAAAACATAGTCAGTAAGAAGAGCCAGTCTTCTTGTACTTAAGACGGCATTGTGCCTTTTGTATTAAATTCCGATGCAATTTCTGTGTTTCATCGTCAATACGAAGGTCCAAGGGATACAGTAAACCTGAAGTGAAGCACCGGAATTATAACTAGTGTCACATGAATGGTTCAAAACATAGTCAGTAAGAAGAGTCAGTCTTCTTGTACTTAAGTCGCCATTGTGCCTTTTGTATTTAATTCCGATGCAATTTCTGTGTTTCATCGTCAATACGAAGGTCCACGGGATACAGTAAACCAGGAGTGAAGCATCGGAATCTATAACTCGTGTCACATGAATGGTTCAAAACATAGACAGTAAGAAGAGTCAGTCTTCTTGTACTAAAGTCGGCATTGTGCCTTTTGTATTTAATTCCTATGCAATTTCTGTGTTTCATCGTCAATAAGAAGGTCCAAGAGATACAGTAAACCTGGAGTGAAGCATTGGAATCTATAACTAGTGTCAAAGGGATGGTTCAAAACATAGACAGTAAGAAGAGTCAGTATTCTTGTACTTAAGTCGGCATTGTGCCTTTTGTATTTAATTCCGATGCAATTTCTGTGTCTCATCTTCAATAAGAAGGTCCTAGGGATACAGTAAACCTGAAGTGAAGCATCAGAGTATATAACTAATGTCACAGGAATGGTTCAAAACATAGTCGGTTAGAAGAGTCAGTCTTCTTGTACTTAAGTCGGCATTGTGCCTTTTGTATTTAATTCCGATGCAATTTCTGTGTTTCATCGTCAATAAGAAGGTCCAAGGGATTCAGTAAACCTGAAGTGAAGCACGGAATCTATAACTAGTGTCACAGGAATGGTTCAAAACATAAACAGTAGGAAGAGTCAGCCTTCTTGTACATAAGTCGGTATTGTGCCTTTTCTATTTAATTGCGATGCAATTTCTGTGTTTTATCGTCAATAAGAAGGTCAGATGGATACAGCAAAACTTAAGTGAAGCATCGGAATCTATAACTAGTGACACAGGAATGGTTCAGAACATAGAGAGATGGAAGAGTAAGTCTTCTTGTACTTAAGTCGGCATTGTGCCTTTTGTATTTCATGCCGATGCAATTTCTGTGTTTCATCGTCAATAAGAACGTCGAAGGGATCCAGTAAACCTGGAGTGAAGCATCGGAATCTGTAACTAGTGTCACAGGTGCGGTACAAAACATAGTCAGTAAGAACAGTCAGTCTTCTTGTACTTAATTCGGCATTGTGCCTTTTGTGTTTAATTCCGATGCAATTTCTGTGCTTCATCGTCAATAAGAAGGTCTAAGGGATACAGTAAACCTGAAGTGAAGCATCAGAATCTATAACTAGTGTCACAGGAATGGTTCAAAACACAGTCAGTAAGAAGAGCCAGTCTTCTTGTACTTAAGACGGCATTGTGCCTTTTGTATTTAATTCCGATGCAATTTCTATGTTTCATCGTTAATAAGAAGGTCAGTGGGATACAGTAAACCTAAAGTGAAGAATCGGAAGCTATAACTAGTGTCACAGGAATGGTTTAAAACATAGTCAGTAAGAAGAGACAGTCTTCTTGTTCTTAAGTCGGCATTGTGCCTTTTGTATTTAATTCCGATGCAATGTCTGTGTTTCATCGTCAATAAGAAGGTCCAAGACATACAGTAAACCTAGAGTGAAGCATCGGAATCTATAACTAGTGTCAAAGGAATGGTTCAAAACATAGACAGTAAGAAGAGTCAGTCTTCTTGTCTTTAATTCGGCATTGTGCCATTTGTATTTAATTCCGAAGCAATTTCTGTGTTTCATCGTCAATAAGAACGTCAGAGGGATACAGTAAATCTGAAGTGAAGCATCGGAGTCTATAACTAGTGTCACAGGAATGGTTCAAAGCATTGTCAGTAAGAAGAGTCAGTCTTCTTGTACTAAAGACAGCATTGTGCCTTTTGTATTTATTTCCTATGCAATTTCTGTGTTTCATCGTCAATAAGAAGGTCCAAGAGATACAGTAAACCTGGAGTGAAGCATTGGAATCTATAACTAGTGTCAAAGGGATGCTTCAAATCATAGACAGTAAGAAAAGTCAGTATTCTTGTACTTAAGTCGGCATTGTGCCTTTTGTATTTAATTCCGATGCAATTTCTGTGTCTCATCTTCAATAAGAAGGTCCTAGGGATACAGTAAACATGAAGTGAAGCATCAGAGTCTATAACTAGTGTCACAGGAATGGTTCAAAACATAGTCGGTAAGAATAGTCAGTCTTCTTGTACTTAAGTCGGCATTGCGCCTTTTGTATTTAATTCCGATGCAATTTCTGTGTTTTATCGTCAATAAGAAGGTCAGATGGATACAGCAAAACTGAAGTGAAGCATGGAATTTATGACTAGTGTCACAGGTATGGTTCAAAACATAGACAGTAGGAAGAGTCAGTCTTCTTGTACTTAAGTCGGCATTGTGCATTTTGTATTTAATTTCGAAGCAATTTCTGTGTTTCATCGTCAGTAAGAAGGTCCAAAGGATACAGTGAATCTGAAGTGAAGCCTCGGAATCTATAAGTAGTGTCACAGGAATGGTTCAAAGCATAGTCAGTATGAAGAGCCAGTCTTCTTGTACTTAAGTCGGCATTGTGCCTTTTGTAATTAATTCCGATGCAATTTCTGTGTTTCATCGTCAATACGAAGGTCCAAGGGATACAGTAAACCTGAAGTGAAGCACCGGAATTTATAACTAGTGTCACATGAAAGGTTCAAAACATAGTCAGTAAGAAGAGCCAGTCTTCTTGTACTTAAGACCCCATTGTGCCTTTTGTATTTAATTCCGATGCAATTTCTGTGTTTCATCGTCAAAACGAAGGTCAAAGGGATACAGTAAACCTGAAGTGAAGCACCGGAATTTATAACTAGTGTCACATGAATGGTTCAAAACATAGTCTGTAAGAAGAGTCAGTCTTCTTGTACTTAAGTCGCCATTGTGCCTTTTGTATTTAATTCCGATCCAATTTCTGTGTTTCGTCGTCAATAAGAAGGTCCACGGGAGACAGTAAACCTGGAGTGAAGCATCGGAATCTGTAACTCGTGTCACATGAATGGTTCAAAACATAGGCAGTAAGAAGAGTCAGTCTTCTTGTGCTTAATCCGGCATTGTGCCTTTCGTATTTAATTCCGATGCAATTTCTGTGTTTCATAGCAATAAGAAGGTCAGAGGGATACAGTAAACTTGAACTGAAGCATCGGAATCTATAACTAGTGTCACAGGAATGGTTCAAAACATAGTCAGTAAGAAGAGACAGTCTTCTTGTTCTTAAGTCGGCATTGTGCCTTTTGTATTTGATTCCGATGCAATGTCTGTGCTTCATCGTCATTAGGAAGGTCCAAGACATACAGTAAACCTAGAGTGAAGCATCGTAATCTATAACTAGTGTCAAAGGAATGGTTCAAAACATAGACAGTAAGAAGAGTCAGTCTTCTTGTCTTTAATTCGGCATTGTGCCATTTGTATTTTATTCCGAAGCAATTTCTGTGTTTCATCGTCAATAAGAACGTCAGAGGGATACAGTAAATCTGAAGTGAAGCATCAGAGTCTATAACTAGTGTCACAGGAATGGTTCAAAGCATAGTCAGTAAGAAGAGTCAGTCTTCTTGTACTAAATTCGGCATTGTGCCTTTTGTATTTAATTGCGATGCAATTTCTGTGTCTCATCTTCAATAAGAAGGTCCTAGGGATACAGTAAAACTGAAGTGAAGCATCGGAATCTATAACTAGTGTCCCAGGAGTGGTTCAAATCATAGACAGTGGCAAGAGTCAGTATTCTTGTACTTAAGTCGGCATTGTGCCTTTTGTATTTAATTCCGATGCGATATCTGTGTTTCATCGTCAATAAGAACGTCCAAGGGATACAGAAAACCTGAAGTGAAGCATCGAAATCTATAACTAGTATCACAGAAATGGTTCAAATCATAGAGAGTAAGCAGAGTCAGTCTTCTTCGACTTAAGTCGGCATTGTGCCATTTGTATTTAATTCCGATGCAATTTCTGTGTTTCATCATCAATAAGAAGGGCAGAGGGATACAGTAAACCTGAAGTGAAGCATCGGAATCTATAACTAGTGTCACAGGAATGGTTCAAAACATAGACAGTAGGAAGGGTCAGTCTTCTTGTACTTAAGTCGGCATTGTGCATTTTCTATTTAATTCCGATGCAATTTCTGTGTTTCATCGTCAATGAGATGGTCCAAGGGATTCAGTGAACCTGAAGTGAAGCCTCGGAGTCTATAACTAGTGTCACAGGAATGGTTCAAAGCATAGTCAGTAAGAAGAGCCTGTCTTCTTGTACTTAAGTCGGCATTGTGCCTTTTGTAATTAATTCCGATGCAATTTCTGTGTTTCATCGTCAATACGAAGGTCCAAGGGATACAGTAAACCTGAAGTGAAGCACCGGAATTTATAACTAGTGTCACATGAAAGGTTCAAAACATAGTCAGTAAGAAGAGCCAGTCTTCTTGTACTTAAGACCCCATTGTGCCTTTTGTATTTAATTCCGATGCAATTTCTGTGTTTCATCGTCAAAACGAAGGTCAAAGGGATACAGTAAACCTGAAGTGAAGCACCGGAATTTATAACTAGTGTCACATGAATGGTTCAAAACATAGTCTGTAAGAAGAGTCAGTCTTCTTGTACTTAAGTCGCCATTGTGCCTTTTGTATTTAATTCCGATCCAATTTCTGTGTTTCGTCGTCAATAAGAAGGTCCACGGGAGACAGTAAACCTGGAGTGAAGCATCGGAATCTGTAACTCGTGTCACATGAATGGTTCAAAACATAGGCAGTAAGAAGAGTCAGTCTTCTTGTGCTTAATCCGGCATTGTGCCTTTCGTATTTAATTCCGATGCAATTTCTGTGTTTCATAGCAATAAGAAGGTCAGAGGGATACAGTAAACTTGAACTGAAGCATCGGAATCTATAACTAGTGTCACAGGAATGGTTCAAAACATAGTCAGTAAGAAGAGACAGTCTTCTTGTTCTTAAGTCGGCATTGTGCCTTTTGTATTTAATTCCGATGCAATGTCTGTGCTTCATCGTCAATAGGAAGGTCCAAGACATACAGTAAACCTAGAGTGAAGCATCGTAATCTATAACTAGTGTCAAAGGAATGGTTCAAAACATAGACAGTAAGAAGAGTCAGTCTTCTTGTCTTTAATTCGGCATTGTGCCATTTGTATTTTATTCCGAAGCAATTTCTGTGTTTCATCGTCAATAAGAATGTCAGAGGGATACAGTAAATCTGAAGTGAAGCATCAGAGTCTATAACTAGTGTCACAGGAATGGTTCAAAGCATAGTCAGTAAGAAGAGTCAGTCTTCTTGTACTAAATTCGGCATTGTGCCTTTTGTATTTAATTCCTATGCAATTTCTGTGTTTCATCGTCAATAAGAAGGTCCAAGAGATACAGTAAACCTGGAGTGAAGCATTGGAATCTGTAACTAGTGTCAAAGGGATGGTTCAAAACATAGACGGTAAGAAGAGTCAGTATTCTTGTACTTAAGTCGGCATTGAGCCTTTTGTATTTAATTCCGATGCAATTTCTGTGTCTCATCTTCAATAAGAAGGTCCTAGGGATACAGTAAACCTGAAGTGAAGCATCAGAGTCTATAACTAGTGTCACAGGAATGGTTCAAAACATAGTCGGTAAGAAGAGTCAGTCTTCTTGTACTTAAGTCGGCATTGTGCCTTTTGTATTTAATTGCGATGCAATTTCTGTGTCTCATCTTCAATAAGAAGGTCCTAGGGATACAGTAAACCTGAAGTGAAGCATCAGAGTCTATAACTAGTGTCGCAGGAATTGTTCAAAACATAAACAGTAGGAAGAGTCAGTCTTCTTGTACATAAGTCGGAATTGTGCCTTTTCTATTTAATTGCGATGCAATTTCTGTGTTTTAACGTCAATAAGAAGGTCAGATGGATACAGCAAAACTGAAGTGAAGCATCGGAATTTATGACTAGTGTCACAGGAATGGTTCAAAGCATAGTCAGTAAGAAGAGCCAGTCTTCTTGTACTTAAGTCGGCATTGTGCCTTTTGTATTTAATTCCGATGCAATTTCTGTGTTTCATCGTCAATAAGAACGTCCAAGGGATTCAGTAAACCTGGAGTGAAGCATCGGAATCTGTAACTAGTGTCACAGGAGTGGTTCAAAACATAGTCAGTAAGAACAGTCGGTCTTCTTGTACATAACTCGCCATTGTGCCTTTTGTATTTAATTCCGATGCAATTTCTGTGTTTCATCGTCAACACGAAGGTCCAAGGGATACAGTAAACCTGACGTGAAGCACCGGAATTTATAACTAGTGTCACATGAATGGTTCAAAACATAGTCAGTAAGAAGAGTCAGTCTTCTTGTACTCAAGTCGCCATTGTGCCTTTTGTATTTAATTCCGATGCAATTTCTGTGTTTCGTC
The DNA here is from genome assembly GCF_023864345.2 of Schistocerca serialis cubense. NCBI lineage: Eukaryota > Metazoa > Arthropoda > Insecta > Orthoptera > Acrididae > Schistocerca > Schistocerca serialis. The sequence goes on from NW_026047583.1 coordinate 53,840,012, forward strand.
ATCAATAAGAAGGTCCACGGGATACAGTAAACCTGGAGTGAAGCATCGGAATCTGTAACTCGTGTCACGTGAATGGTTCAAAACATAGACAGTAAGAAGAGTCAGTCTTCTTGTACTTAATCCGGCATTGTTCCTTTTGTATTTAATTCCGATGCAATTTCTGTGCTTCATCGTCAATAAGAAGGTCAGAGGGATACAGTAAACTTGAACTGAAGCATCGGAATCTATAACTAATGTCACAGGAGTGGTTCAAAGCATAGTCGGTAAGAAGAGTCAGTCTTCTTGTACTTAAGTCGGCATTGTGCCTTTTGTATTTAATTCCTATGCAATTTCTGTGTTCCATCGTCAATTAGAAGGTCCAAAAGATACAGTAAACCTGGAGTGAAGCATCGTAATCTATAATTAGTGTCACAGGGATGGTTCAAAGCATAGACAGTAAGAAGAGTCAGTATTCTTGTACTTAAGTCGGCATTGTGCCTTTTGTATTTAATTCCGATGCAATTTCTATGTTTCATCTTCAATAAGAAGGTCCTAGGGATACAGTAAAACTGAAGTGAAGCATCGGAATCTATAACTAGTGTCCCAGGAGTGGTTCAAATCATAGACAGTGGCAAGAGTCAGTATTCTTGTACTTAAGTCGGCATTGTGCCTTTTGTATTTAATTCCGATGCGATATCTGTGTTTCATCGTCAATAAGAACGTCCAAGGGATACAGAAAACCTGAAGTGAAGCATCGAAATCTATAACTAGTATCACAGAAATGGTTCAAATCATAGAGAGTAAGCAGAGTCAGTCTTCTTCGACTTAAGTCGGCATTGTGCCATTTGTATTTAATTCCGATGCAATTTCTGTGTTTCATCATCAATAAGAAGGGCAGAGGGATACAGTAAACCTGAAGTGAAGCATCGGAATCTATAACTAGTGTCACAGGAATGGTTCAAAACATAGACAGTAGGAAGGGTCAGTCTTCTTGTACTTAAGTCGGCATTGTGCATTTTCTATTTAATTCCGATGCAATTTCTGTGTTTCATCGTCAATGAGATGGTCCAAGGGATTCAGTGAACCTGAAGTGAAGCCTCGGAGTCTATAACTAGTGTCACAGGAATGGTTCAAAGCATAGTCAGTAAGAAGAGCCTGTCTTCTTGTACTTAAGTCGGCATTGTGCCTTTTGTGAATGGTTCAAAACATAGACAGTAAGAAGAGTCAGTCTTCTTGTACTTAATCCGGCATTGTGCCTTTTGTATTTAATTCCGATGCAATTTATGTGTTTCATCGTCAATAAGAAGGTCAGAGGGATACAGTAAACTTGAAGTGAAGCATCGGAATCTATAACTAGTGTCACAGGATTGGTTCAAAACATAGTCAGTACGAAGAGTCAGTCTTCTTGTACATAAGTCAGCATTGTGCCTTTTGTATTTAATTCCGACACGATTTCTGTGTTTCATCGTCAATAAGAAGGTCTGTGGGATACAGTAAACCTGAAGTGAAGCATCGAAATCTATAACTAGTGTCACAGGAATGGTTCAAAACATAGACAGAAGAAGAGTCAGTCTTCTTGTACTTAAGTCGGCATTGTGCCATTTGTATTTATTTCCGTTGCAATTTCTGTGTTTCAGCGTCAATAAGAATGGCAGAGGGATACAGTAAACCTGAGGTGAAGCATCGGAATCTATAAGTAGTGTCACAGGAATGGTTCAAAAAATAGACAGTAGGAAGAGTCAGTCTTCTTGTACTTAAGTCGGCATTGTGCCTTTTCTATTTAATTCCGATGCAATTTCTGTGTTTCATCGTCAATAAGAAGGTCCAAGGGATACAGTAAACCTGGAGTGAAGCATCGGAATCTGTAACTAGTGTCACAGGAATTGTTCAAATCACAGACAGTAAGATGAGTCAGTCTTCTTGTACTTAATTCGACTTTCTTCCTTTTTTATTTAAATCCGATGCAATTTCTGTGTTTCATCGTCAATAAGAAGGTCCAAGGGATACAGTAAACCTAGAGTGAAGTATCGGAATCTATAACTAGTGTCAAAGGAATGGTTCAAAACATAGACACTAAGACGAGTCAGTCTTCTTGTACTTAATTCGGCATTGTGCCATTTGTATTTAATTCCGACGCAATTTCTGTGTTTCATCGTCAATAAGAACGTCAGAGGGATACAGTAAACCTGAAGTGAAGCATCAGAGTCTATAACTAGTGTCACAGGAATGGTTCAAATCATAGACAGTGGCAAGAGTCAGTGTTCTAGCAACAATGCAGGAAGAATGGGCGTTACTGAGTCAATATGAGACTGATCACATCATTCACCACATGCCCCGACGTTGTCAGACCTGTAATGCTGCCATAGTTGTTCACGCCGTATACTGAGCACATTAACCAGTTGTCAGAATGTTTGTGCAAATCCGTTAAGCTGGAAAAAACGAAGAACATTTTTGTTTACCGTTGTGCATGCTGCAGTTGTTTATGTTATGTATTATTCACACTGTTTCTACTTTAATATCGACTATTTTATGATAAAATAAGTGCATCCTTGAAAAATTTCCGTTGTTGCTTTAATCTTGGACACACACACACACACACACACACACACACACACACATGCACAAATTACCTACATTACATGTTCATTTGGGCACCATACAGAAATTTGAAGTAAATCAGACATTACTTTTAGAGATTTTTTGTAACAACTGTTGCCATGTACGTATTGCATACATATATATGTTTCAAGTAACATAACAAAATCTTATGTAAACAGTGATCTTCTTCTTGTATTGAAGGTAAAGTGTGCAAAACTTCATCAAGATCGAATAAAACTGAAAATTTGTATGACCTGGAAACAAAGAAACAAAACAAATAAACAGACAATGACATGCTTCAAAATCAGGATTGATAGACTAAAATGACTGAAGGATTACTATGAAATTAAATTAATGATTTTCAATTCACACTTTAATTATGCCAACCACGTTGAAGAACAGCATATGTTCTGCAACTGCACTTCACTTTCAACAGTGCCATCTTTAAAATCCAATCAAGATAACACGCAATACCGACATTAATGACTGAATAGTGCCGCGCTACTTCTTTAATGACACATCCATTCGTTTCATTCATTTACATAACATTTATGACTTCCAATATAAGAATGTTCAAAGAAAAGATATCTCTTCCACCAGCTGCAGGTCACAAACTGCACACTTCGACACTACGAATAAAGCATTTTACCAACGTCAAAACAGTATTTTACAAATCTTTTACACACTCTTTTACACACGCTTTTACGCACAGGGATCATGAGAATAAAATTAGAGTTATTGCTGCATGCAAAGAGGCATTCAAAAAATCATTCTTCCTGTACTCCATACATGAATGGAACAGGAGGAAACCCTAAAACCGGTACAATGGGCTGTACCCTCTGCCATGCATCTCATGATGGTTTGCTAAGTATAGATGCAGATGTAGATGTAGACTTCCAACACTAAAAGGGAAGCACAATAAATCGAAGTCTACTACCCACTGAAACCATGTCTCAGCCTATGTGATCATTCCATTTCGTATATAAATGAGCCCCTCACTTTCAGACAAAAGCTTAAAACCTTTTTAGTAAGTAAAAGTTGTTATACTGTAAAAGAATATTTAACATAGATGTAGATTATCAGCAACATATGACATTATCACCAAAATATTATGTAATTATAAATATGTGTATAACTAGTTATAAAAACTACACAAAATATGAGAAACCTGTTTAATTGTAAATGTAAATGTGTGCTCATGTGTTGTAATCTGACGACATACATACAATATTTATTGTTCCACGGATGAATAAATAAACAAATAAACAAAATAAAAAAAAAATTAAGTCGGCATTGTGCATTTTCTATTTAATTCCGAAGCAATTTCTGTGTTTCAACGTCAATAAGAAGGTCCAAGGGATACAGTGAACCTGAAGTGAAGCCTCGGAATCTATAACTAGTGTCACAGGAATGGTTCAAAGCATAGTCAGTAAGATGAGCCAGTCTTCTTGTACTTAAGTCGGCATGTGCCTTTTGTATTTAATTCCGATGCAATTTCTGTGTTTCATCGTCAACAAGAAGAGCCAAGGGATACAGTAAACCTGGAGTGAAGCATCGGAATCTTTAACTAGTGTCACAGCAATGGTTCAAATCATAGACAGTAAGATGAGTCAGTCTTCTTGTACTTAAGTCGACATTGTTCCTTTTTTATTTAATTCCAATGCAATTTCTGTGTTTCATCGTCAATAAGAAGGTCCAAGGGATACAGTAAACCTAGAGTGAAGCATCGGAATCTATAACTAGTGTCAAAGGAATGGTTCAAAACATAGATAGTAAGATGAGTCAGTCTTCTTGTACTTAATTCGGCATTGTGCCATTTGTATTTAATTCCGACGCAATTTCTGTGTTTCATCGCCAATAAGAAGGTCCTAGGGATACAGTAAAACTGAAGTGAAGCATCGGAATCTATAACTAGTGTCCCAGGAGTGGTTCAAACCATAGACAGTGGCAAGAGTCAGTATTCTTGTACTTAAGTCGGCATTGTGCCTTTTGTATTTAATTCCGATGCAATTTCTGTGTTTCATCTTCAATAAGAAGGGCAGAGGGATACAGTAAACCTGAAGTGAAGCATCGGAATCTATAACTGGTGTCACAGGAATGGTTCAAAACATAGACAGTAGGAAGAGTCAGTCTTCTTGTACTAAAGTCGGCATTGTGCATTTTCTATTTAATTCCGATGCAATTTCTGTGTTTCATCGTCAATAGGAAGGTCCAAGGGATTCAGTGAACCTGAAGTGAAGCCTCGGAATCTATAACTAGTGTCACAGGAATGGTTCAAAGCATAGTCAGTAAGAAGAGCCTGTCTTCTTGTACTTAAGTCGGCATTGTGCCTTTTGTGAATGGTTCAAAACATAGACAGATAGAAGAGTCAGTCTTCTTGTACTTAATCCGGCATTGTGAATTTTGTATTTAATGCCGATGCAATTTATGTGTTTCATCGTCAATAAGAAGGTCAGAGGGATACAGTAAACTTGAAGTGAACCATCGGAATCTATAACTAGTGTCACAGGATTGGTTCAAAACATAGTCAGTACGAAGAGTCAGTCTTCTTGTACATAAGTCAGCATTGTGCCATTTGTATTTAATTCCGATGCGTTTTCTGTGTTTCATCGTCAATAAGAAGGTCTGTGGGATACAGTAAACCTGAAGTGAAGCATCGAAATCTATAACTAGTGTCACAGGAATGGTTCAAAACATAGACAGAAGAAGAGTCAGTCCTCTTGTACTTAAGTCGGCATTGTGCCATTTGTATTTATTTCCGTTGCAATTTCTGTGTTTCAGCGTCAACAAGAATGGCAGAGGGATACAGTAAACCTGAAGTGAAGCATCGGAATCTATAACTAGTGTCACAGGAATGGTTCAAAACATAGACAGTAGGAAGAGTCAGTCTTCTTGTACTTAAGTCGGCATTGTGAATTTTCTATTTAATTCCGATGCAATTTTTGTGTTTCATCGTCAATATGAAGGTCCAAGGGATACAGTAAACCTGGAGTCAAGCATCGGAATCTGTAACTAGTGTCACAGGAATTGTTCAAATCACAGACAGTAAGATGAGTCAGTCTTCTTGTACTTAAGTCGACATTCTTCCTTTTTTATTTAAATCCGATGCAATTTCTGTGTTTCATCGTCAATGAGAAGGTCCAAGGGATACAGTAAACCTAGAGTGATGCATCGGAATCTATAACTAGTGTCAAAGGAATGGTTCAAAACATAGACACTAAGACGAGTCAGTCTTCTTGTACTTAATTCGGCATTGTGCCATTTGTATTTAATTCCGACGCAATTTCTGTGTTTCATCGTCAATAAGAACGTCAGAGGGATACAGTAAACCTGAAGTGAAGCATCAGAGTCTATAACTAGTGTCACAGGAATGGTTCAAAGCATAGTCAGTAAGATGAGCCAGTCTTCTTGTACTTAAGTCGGCATGTGCCTTTTGTATTTAATTCCGATGCAATTTCTGTGTTTCATCTTCAATAAGAAAGTCCAAGGGATTCAGTAAACCTGGAGTGAAGCATCGGAATCTGTAACTAGTGTAACAGGAGTGGTTCAAAGCATAGTCAGTAAGAAGAGTCAACCTTCTTGTACTTAAGTCGCCATTGTGCCTTTTGTATTTAATTCCGATGCAATTTCTGTGTTCATCGTCAATAAGAAGGTCTATGGGATACAGTATACCTGAAGTGAAGCATCAGAATCTATAACTAGTGTCACAGGAATGGTTCAAAACATAGTCAGTAAGAAGAGCCAGTCCTCTTGTACTTAAGACGGCATTGTGCCTTTTGTATTTAATTCCCATGCAATTTCTGTGTTTCATCGTCAATACGAATGTCCACGGGATACAGTAAACCTGAAGTGAAGCACCGGAATTAATAACTAGTGTCACATGAATGGTTCAAAACATAGTCAGTAAGAAGAGTGAGTCATCTTGTACTTAAGTCGCCATTGTGCCTTTTGTATTTAATTCCGATCCAATTTCTGTGTTTCATCGTCAATAAGAAGGTCCACGGGATACAGTAAACCTGGAGTGAAGCATCGGAATCTATAACTCGTGTCACATGAGTGGTTCCAAACATAGACAGTAAGAAGGGTCAGTCTTCTTGTACTTAATCCGGCGTGGGCGTTTTGTATTTAATTCCGATGCAATCTTTGTGTTTCATCGTCAATAAGAAGGTCAGAGGGTTACAGTAAACTTGAACTGAAGCATCGGAATCTATAACTAGTGTCACAGGAATGGTTCAAAACATAGTCAGTAAGAAGAGTCAGTCTTCTTGTACTTAAGCCGGCATTGTGCCTTTTGTACTTAATTCAGATGCAATTTCTGTGTTACATCGTCAATAAGAAGGTCAGTGGGATACAGTAAACCTGAAGTGAAGCATCGGAATCTATAACTAGTGTCACAGGAATGGTTCAAACATAGTCAGTAAGAAGAGTCAGTCTTCTTGTACTTAAGTCGCCATTGTGCCTTTTGTATTTAATTCCGATGCAATTTCAGTGATTTATCGTCAATATGAAGGTTCAAGGGATACAGTAAACCTGAAGTGATGCATCGAAATCTATAACTAGTGTCACAGGAATGGTTCAAAACATAGACAGAAGAAGAGTCAGTCTTCTTGTACTTAAGTCGGCATTGTGCCATTTGTATTTAATTCCGTTGCAATGTCTGTGTTTCATCGTCAATAAGAAGGGCAGAAGGATACAGTAAAACCTGAATTGAAGCATCGGAATCTATAACTAGTGTCACAGGATTGGTTCAAAACATAGACAGTAGGAAGAGTCAGTCTTCTTGTACTTAAGTCGGCATTGTGCCTTTTCTATTTAATTCCGATGCAATTTCTGTGTTTCATCGTCAACAAGAAGGTCCAAGGGATACAGTAAACCTGGAGTGAAGCATCGAAATCTTTAACTAGTGTCACAGCAATGGTTCAAAGCGTAGTCAGTAAAAAGTGTCGGTCTTCATGTACTTAATTCGGCATTGTGCCATTTGTATCTAATTCCGACGCAATTTCTGTGTTTCATCGCCAATAAGAACGTCAGAGGTATACAGTAAATCTGAAGTGAAGCATCAGAGTCTATAACTAGTGTCACAGGAATGGTTCAAAACATAGTCAGTAAGAAGAGTCAGTCTTCTTGTACTAAATTCGGCATTGTGCCTTTTGTATTTAATTCCTATGCAATTTCTGTGTTCCATCGTCAATTAGAAGGTCCAAGAGATACTGTAAACCTGGAGTGAAGCATCGGAATCTATAACTAGTGTCACAGGGATGGTTCAAAACATAGACAGTAAGAAGAGTCAGTATTCTTGTACTTAAGTCGGCATTGTGCCTTTTGTATTTATTTCCGACGCAATTTCTGTGTTTCATCGTCAATAAGAACGTCAGAGGGATCCAGTAAACCTGAAGTGAAGCATCAGAGTCTATAACTAGTGTCACAGGAATGGTTCAAATCATAGACAGTGTTAAGAGTCAGTGTTCTTGTACTTAAGTCGGCATTGTGCATTTTCTATTTAATTCCGATGCAATTTCTGTGTTTCAACGTCAATAAGAAGGTCCAAGGGATACAGTGAACCTGAAGTGAAGCCTCGGAATCTATAACTAGTGTCACAGGAATGGTTCAAAGCATAGTCAGTAAGATGAGCCAGTCTTCTTGTACTTAAGTCGGCATGTGCCTTTTGTATTTAATTCCGATGGAATTTCTGTGTTTCATCTTCAATAAGAAAGTCCAAGGGATTCAGTAAACCTGGAGGGAAGCATCGGAATCTGTAACTAGTGTCACAGGAGTGGTTCAAAGCATAGTCAGTAAGAAGAGTCAACCTTCTTGTACTTAAGTCGCCATTGTGCCTTTTGTATTTAATTCCGATGCAATTTCTGTGTTCATCGTCAATACGAATGTCCACGGGATACAGTAAACCTGAAGTGAAGCACCGGAATTAATAACTAGTGTCACATGAATGGTTCAAAACATAGTCAGTAAGAAGAGTGAGTCATCTTGTACTTAAGTCGCCATTGTGCCATTTGTATTTAATTCCGATGCAATTTCTGTGTTTCATCGTCAATAAGAAGGTCCACGGGATACAGTAAACCTGGAGTGAAGCATCGGAATCTATAACTCGTGTCACATGAATGGTTCAAAACATAGACAGTAAGAAGAGTCAGTCTTCTTGTACTTAATCCGGCGTGGGCGTTTTGTATTTAATTCCGATGCAATCTTTGTGTTTCATCGTCAATAAGAAGGTCAGAGGGTTACAGTAAACTTGAACTGAAGCATCGGAATCTATAACTAGTGTCACAGGAATGGTTCAAAACATAGTCAGTAAGAAGAGTCAGTCTTCTTGTACTTAAGCCGGCATTGTGCCTTTTGTACTTAATTCAGATGCAATTTCTGTGTTTCATCGTCAATAAGAAGGGCAGAAGGATACAGTAAACCTGAATTGAAGCATCGGAATTTATAACTAGTGTCACAGGATTGGTTCAAAACACAGACAGTAGGAAGAGTCAGTCTTCTTGTACTTAAGTCGGCATTGTGCCTTTTCTATTTAATTCCGATGCAATTTCTGTGTTTCATCGTCAACAAGAAGGTCCAAGGGATACAGTATACCTGAAGTGAAGCATCGGAATCTATAACTAGTGTCACAGGAATGGTTCAAACATAGTCAGTAAGAAGAATCAGTCTTCTTGTACTTAAGTCGCCATTGTGCCTTTTGTATTTAATTCCGATGCAATTTCAGTGATTTATCGTCAATATGAAGGTTCAAGGGATACAGTAAACCTGAAGTGATGCATCGAAATCTATAACTAGTGTCACAGGAATGGATCAGAACATAGACAGAAGAAGAGTCAGTCTTCTTGTACTTAAGTCGGCATTGTGCCATTTGTATTTAATTCCGTTGCAATTTCTGTGTTTCATCGTCAATAAGAAGGGCAGAAGGATACAGTAAACCTGAATTGAAGCATCGGAATTTATAACTAGTGTCACAGGATTGGTTCAAAACACAGACAGTAGGAAGAGTCAGTCTTCTTGTACTTAAGTCGGCATTGTGCCTTTTCTATTTAATTCCGATGCAATTTCTGTGTTTCATCGTCAACAAGAAGGTCCAAGGGATACAGTAAACCTGGAGTGAAGCATCGAAATCTTTAACTAGTGTCACAGCAATGGTTCAAATAATAGACAGTAAGATGAGTGAGTCCTCTTGTACTTAAGTCGACATTGTTCCTTTTTTATTTAATTCCGATGCAATTTCTGTGTTTCATCGTCAATAAGAAGGTCCAGGGGATACAGAAAACCTAGAGTGAAGCATCGGAATCTATAACTAGTGTCAAAGGAATGGTTCAAAACATAGATAGTAAGATGAGTCAGTCTTCTTGTACTTAATTCGGCATTGTGCCATTTGTATCTAATTCCGACGCAATTTCTGTGTTTCATCGCCAATAAGAACGTCAGAGGTATACAGTAAATCTGAAGTGAAGCATCAGAGTCTATAACTAGTGTCACAGGAATGGTTCAAAACATTGTCAGTAAGAAGAGTCAGTCTTCTTGTACTAAATTCGGCATTGTGCCTTTTGTATTTAATTCCTATGCAATTTCTGTGTTCCATCGTCAATTAGAAGGTCCAAGAGATACTGTAAACCTGGAGTGAAGCATCGGAATCTATAACTAGTGTCACAGGGATGGTTCAAAACATAGACAGTAAGAAGAGTCAGTATTCTTGTACTTAAGTCGGCATTGTGCCTTTTGTATTTAATTCCGATGCAATTTCTGTGTTTCATCTTCAATAAGAAGGTCCTAGGGATACAGTAAAACTGAAGTGAAGCATCGGAATCTATAACTAGTGTCCCAGGAGTGGTTCAAATCATAGACAGTGGCAAGAGTCAGTATTCTTGTACTTACGTCGGCATTGTGCCTTTTGTATTTAATTCCGATGCAATTTCTGTGTTTCATCGTCAATAAGAACGTCCAAGGGATACAGAAAACCTGAAGTGAAGCATCGAAATCTATAACTAGTGTCACAGAAATGGTTCAAATCATAGACAGTAAGCAGAGTCAGTCTTCTTCTACTTAAGTCGGCATTGTGCCATTTGTATTTAATTCCGATGCAATTTCTGTGTTTCATCTAAAATAAGAAGGGCAGAGGGATACAGTAAACCTGAAGTGAAGCATCGGAATCTATAACTAGTGTAACAGGAATGGTTCAAAACATAGACAGTAGGAAGAGTCAGTCTTCTTGTACTTAAGTCGGCATTGTGCATTTTCTATTTAATTGCGATGCAATTTCTGTGTTTCATCGTCAATAAGAAGGTCCAAGGGATTCAGTGAACCTGAAGTGAAGCCTCGGAATCTATAACTAGTGTCACAGGAATGGTTCAAAGCATAGTCAGTAAGAAGAGCCTGTCTTCTTGTACTTAAGTCGGCATTGTGCCTTTTGTGAATGGTTCAAAACATAGACAGTAAGAAGAGTCAGTCTTCTTGTACTTAATCCGGCATTGTGCCTTTTGTATTTAATTGCGATGCAATTTATGTGTTTCATCGTCAATAAGAATGTCAGAGGGATACAGTAAACTTGAAGTGAAGCATCGGAATCTATAACTGGTGTCACAGGATTGGTTCAAAACATAGTCAGTAAGAAGAGTCAGTCTTCTTGTACATAAGTCAGCATTGTGCCTTTTGTATTTAATTCCGATGCAATTTCTGTGTTTCATCGTCAATAAGAAGGTCTGTGGGATACAGTAAACCTGAAGTGAAACATCGAGATCTATAACTAGTCTCACAGGAATGGTTCAAAACATAGACAGAAGAAGAGTCAGTCTTCTTGTACTTAAGTCGGCATTGTGCCATTTGTACTTATTTCCGTTGCAATTTCTGTGTTTCAGCGTCAATAAGAATGGCAGAGGGATACAGTAAACCTGAAGTGAAGCATCGGAATCTATAACTAGTGTCACAGGAATGGTTCAAAACATAGACAGTAGGAAGAGTCAGTCTACTTGTACTTAAGTCGGCATTGTGCCTTTTCTATTTAATTCCGTTGCAATTTCTGTGTTTCATCGTCAATAAGAAGGTCCAAGGGATACAGTAAACCTGGAGTGAAGCATCGGAATCTGTAACTAGTGTCACAGGAATTGTTCAAATCACAGACAGTAAGATGAGTCAGTCTTCTTGTACTTAAGTCGACTTTGTTCCTTTTTTATTTAAATCCGATGCAATTTCTGTGTTTCATCGTCAATAAGAACGTCCAAGGGATACAGTAAACCTAGAGTGAAGCATCGGAATCTATAACTAGTGTCAAAGGAATGGTTCAAAACATAGACACTAAGACGAGTCAGTCTTCTTGTACTTAATTCGGCATTGTGCTATTAGTATTTAATTCCGACGCAATTTCTGTGTTCCATCGTCAATAAGAACGTCAGAGGGATACAGTAAACCTGAAGTATAGCATCAGAGTCTATAACTAGTGTCACAGGAATGGTTCAAATCATAGACAGTGGCAAGAGTCAGTGTTCTTGTACTTAAGTCGGCATTGTGCATTTTCTATTTAATTCCGAAGCAATTTCTGTGTTTCATCGTCAATAAGAAGGTCAAAGGGATACAGTGAACCTGAAGTGAAGCCTCGTAATATATAACTAGTGTCACAGGAATGGTTCAAAGCGTAGTCAGTAAGAAGAGCCAGTCTTCTTGTACTTAAGTCGGCATTGTGCCTTTTGTATTTAATTCCGATGCAATTTCTGTGTTTCATCGTCAATAAGATGATCCAAGGGATACAGTAAACCTGGAGTGAAGCATCGGAATCTGTAACTAGTGCCACAGGAGTGGTTCAAAACATAGTCAGTAAGAAGGGTCAGTCTTCTTGTACTTAAGTCCACATTGTGAGTTTTGTATTTAATTCCGATGCAATTTCTGTGTTTCATCGTCAATAAGAAGATCCAAGGGATACAGTAAACCTGGAGTGAAGCATCGGAATCTGTAACTAGTGTCACAAGAGTGGGTCAAAACATAGTCAGTAAGAAGAGTCAGTATCCTTGTACTTAAGTCGGCATTGTGCTTTTTGTATTTAATTCCGATGCAATTTCTGTGTTTCATCTTCAATAAGAAGGTCCTATAATACAGTACACCTGAAGTGAAGCATCAGAGTCTATAACTAGTGTCACAGGAATGGTTCAAAAATAGTCAGTAAGAAGAGTCAGTCTTCTTGTACTTAAGTCGGCATTGTGCATTTTGTATTTAATTCCGATGCAATTTCTGTGTTTCATCGTCAATAAGAAGGTCCAAGAGACACAGTAAACCTGAAGTGAAGCATCGGAATCTATAACTAGTGTCACATGAATGGTTCAAATCATAGACAGTGGCAAGAGTCAGTGTACTTGTACTTAAGTCGGCATTGTGCGTTTTGTATTTAATTCCGATGCAATTTCTGTGTTTCATCGTCAATAAGAAGGTCCAAGGGATACAGAAAACCTGAAGTGAAGCATTGAAATCTATAACTAGTATCACAGAAATGGTTCAAATCATAGACAGTGAGCAGAGTCAGTCTTCTTGTACTTAAGTTGGCATTTGCATTTTCTATTTAATTCCGATGCAATGTCAGTGTTTCATCGTCAATAAGAAGGTCCAAGGGATACAATGAACCTGAAGTGAAGCCTCGGAATCTGTAACTAGTGTCACAGGAGTGGTTCAAAGCATAGTCAGTAACAAGAGCCAGTCTTCGTGTACTTAAGTCGGCATTGTGCCTTTTGTATGTAATTCCGATGCAATTTCTGTGGTTCATCGTCAGTAAGAAGGTCCAAGGGATACAGTGAACCTGGAGTGAAGCATCAGATCTATAACTCGTGTCACATGAATGGTTCAAAACATAGACAGTAAGAAGAGTCAGTTTCTTGAACTTAATCCGGCATTGTGCCTTTTGTATTTAATTCCGATGCAATTTCTGAGTTTCATCGTCAATAAGAAGGTCACAGGGATACAGTAAACTGGAAGTGAAGCATCGGAATCTATAACTAGTGTCACAGGAATGGTTCAAAACATAGTAAGAAGAGTCAGTCTTCTTGTACATAAGTCGGCATTGTGACTTTTGTATTTAATTCCGATGCAATTTCTGTGTTTAATCGTCAATAAGAAGGTCTGTGGGATACAGTAAACCTGAAGTGAGGCATCGAAATCTATAAGTAGTGTCACAGGAATGGTTCAAAACATAGACAGAAGAAGAGTCATCCTTCTTGTACTGATGTCGGCATTGTACCATTTGGATTTAATTCCGTTGCAATTTCTGTGTTTCAGCGTCAATAAGAAGGGCAGAGGGATACAGTAAACCTGAAGTGAAGCATCGGAATCTATAACTAGTGTCACAGGAATGGTTCAAAACATAGACAGTAGGAAGAGTCAGTCTTCTTGTTCTTAAGTCGGCATTGTGCCTTTTCTATTTAATTCCGATGCCATTTCTGTGTTTCATCGTCAATAAGAAGGTCCAAGGGATACAGTAAACTTGGAGTGAAGCATCGGAATCTGTAACTAGTCTCACAGGAATGGTTCAAATCAAAGACAGTAAGATGAGACAGTCTTCTTGTACTTAAGTCGACATTGTTCCTTTTTTATTTAAATCCGATGCAATTTCTGTGTTTCATCGTCAATAAGATGGTCCAAGGGATACAGTAAACCTAGAGTGAAGCATCAGAGTCTATAACTAGTGTCACAGGAATGGTTCAAATCATAGACAGTAAGATGAGTCAGTCTTTTTCTACTTAAGTCGACAGTTTTCCTTTTTTATTTAAATCCGAAGCAATTTCTGTGTTCATCGTCAACAAGAAGGTCCAAGGGATACAGTAAACCTAGAGTGAAGCATCGGAATCTATAACTAGTGTCAAAGGAATGGTTCAAAACATAGACAGTAAGAGGAGTCAGTCTTCTTGTACTTAATTCGGCATTGTGCCATTTGTATTTAATTCCGACGCAATTTCTGTGTTTCAGTGTCAATAAGAAGATCCAAGGGATACAGTAAACCTGGAGTGAAGCATCGGAATCTGTAACTAGTGTCACAGGAGTATTTCAAAACATAGTCAGTAAAAAAAGTCAGTATCCTTGTACTTAAGTCGGCATTGTGCCTTTTGTATTTAATTCCGATGCAATTTCTGTGTTTCATCTTCAATAGGAAGGTCCTACGGATACAGTACACCTGAAGTGAAGCATCAGAGTCTATAACTAGTGTCACAGGAATGGTTCAAAACATAGTCAGTAAGAAGAGTCAGCCTTCTTGTACTTAAGTCGGCATTGTGCCTTTTGTATTTAATTCCGATGCAATTTCTAGGTTACATCATCAATAAGAAGGTCCAAGGGATACAGTAAACTTGAAGTGAAGCATCGGAATCTATAACTAGTGTCACATGAATGGTTCAAATCATAGACAGTGGCAAGAGACAGTGTTCTTGTACTTAAGTTGGCATTGTGTCTTTTGTATTTAATTCCGATGCAATTTCTGTGTTTCATCGTCAATAAGAAGATCCGAGGGATACAGTAAACCTGGGGTGAAGCATCGGAATCTGTAACTAGTGTCACAGGAGTGGTTCAAAACAAAGTCAGTAAGAAGAGTCAGTCTTCTTGTACTTAAGTCCGCATTGTGCCTTTTGTATTTAATTCCGATGCAATTACTGTGTTTCATCGTCAATAAGAAGATCCAAGGGATACAGTAAACCTGGAGTGAAGCATCGGAATCTGTTACTAGTGTCACAGGAGTGGTTCAAATCATAGTCAGTAAGAAGAGTCAGTATCCTTGTACTTAAGTCGGAATTGTGCATTTTCTATTTAATTCCGATGCAATTTCAGTGTCTCATCGTCAATAAGAAGGTCCAAGGGATACAGTGAACCTGAAGTGAAGCCTCGGAATCTATAACTAGTGTCACAGGAATGGTTCAAAGCGTAGTCAGTAAGAAGAGCCAGTCTTATTGTACTTAAGTCGGCATTGTGCCTTTTGTATTTAATTCCGATGCAATTTCTGTGTTTCATCGTTAATAAGAAGATCCAAGGGATACAGTAACCCTGGAGTGAAGCATCGGAATCTGTAACTAGTGTCGCAGGAGTGGTTCAAAACATAGTCAGTAAGAAGAGTCAGTCTTCTTGTACTTAAGTCCGCATTGTGCCTTTTGTATTTAATTCCGATGCAATTTCTGTGTTTCATTGTCAATAAGAAGATCCAAGGGATACAGTAAACCTGGAGTGAAGCATCGGAATCTGTAACTAGTGTCACAGGAGTGGTTCAAATCATAGACAGTGGCAAGAGTCAGTGTTCTTGTACTTAAGTCGGCATTGTGCCTTTTGTATTTAATTCCGATGCAATTTCTGTGTTTCATCGTCAATAAGAAGGACCAAGGGATCCAGAAAACCTGAAGTGAAGCATCGAAATCTATAACTAGTATCACAGAAATGGTTCAAATCATAGACAGTAAGCAGAGTCAGTCTTCTTGTACTTAAGTCGGCATTGTGCAATTTGTATTTAATTCCGATGCAATTTCTGTGTTTCATCGTCAATAAGAGGGGCAGAGGGATACAGTAAACCTGAAGTGAAGCATCGGAATCTATAACTAGTGTCACAGGAATGGTTCAAAACATAGACATTAAGAAGAGTCAGTCTTCTTGTACTTAAGTCGGCATTGTGCCTTTTGTATTTAATTCCGATGCGATTTCAGTGTTTCATCGTCAATAAGAAGGTCCAAGGGATACAGTAAACCTGAAGTGAAGCATCAGATCTATAATTTGTGTCACATGAATGATTCAAAACATAGACAGTAAGAAGAGTCAGTCTTCTTGTACTTAATCCGGCATTGTGCCTTTTGTATTTAAATCCGATGCAATTTCTGTGTTTCATCGTCAATAAGAAGGTCCAAGGGATACAGTAAACCTAGAGTGAAGCATCGGAATCTATAACTAGTGTCAAAGGAATGGTTCTAAACATAGACAGTAATACGAGTCAGTCTTCTTGTACTTAATTCGGCATTGTGCCATTTGTATTTAATTCCGACGCAATTTCTGTGTTTCATCGTCAATAAGAACGTCAGAGGGATACAGTAAACCTGAAGTGAAGCATCAGAGACTGTAACCAGTGTCACAGGAATGGTTCAAATCATAGACAGTGACAAGAGTCAGTGTTCTTGTACTTAAGTCGGCATTGTGCATTTTCTATTTAATTCCGAAGCAATTTCTGTGTTTCATCGTCAATAAGAAGGTCAAAGGGATACAGTGAACCTGAAGTGAAGCCTCGGAATCTATAACTAGTGTCACAGGAATGGTTCAAAGCATAGTCAGTAAGAAGAGCCAGTCTTCTTGTACTTAAGTCGGCATTGTGCCTTTTGTATCTAATTCCTATGCAATTTCTGTGTTTCATCGTCAATAAGAAGATCCAAGGGATACAGTAACCCTGGAGTGAAGCATCGGAATCTGTAACTAGTATCACAGGAGTGGTTCAAAACATAGTCAGTAAGAAGAGTCAGTCTTCTTGTACTTAGGTCCGCATTGTGCCTTTTGTATTTAATTCCGATGCAATTTCTGTGTTTCATCTTCAATAAGAAGGTCAGAGGGATACAGTAAACTTGAACTGAAGCATCGGAATCTATAACTAGTGTCACAGGAATAGTTCAAAGCATAGTCAGTAAGAAGAGTCAGTCTTCTTGTACTTAATTTGGCATTGTGCCTTTTGTATTTAATTCCGATGCAATTTCTGTGTTTCATCGTCAATAAGAAGGTCAGTGGGATACAGTAAACCTGAAGTGAAGCATCGGAATTTATAACTTGTGTCTCAGGAATGGTTCAAAACATAGACAGTAGGAAGAGTCAGTCCTCTTGTACTTAAGTCGGCATTGTGCATTTTCTATTTAATTCCGAAGCAATTTCTGTGTTTCAACGTCAATAAGAAGGTCCAAGGGATACAGTGAACCTGAAGTGAAGCCTCGGAATCTATAACTAGTGTCACAGGAATGGTTCAAAGCATAGTCAGTAAGATGAGCCAGTCTTCTTGTACTTAAGTCGGCATTGTGCCTCTTGTATTTAATTCCGATGCAATTTCAGTGATTCATCGTCAATATGAAGGTTCAAGGGATACAGTAAACCTGAAGTGATGCATCGAAATCTATAACTAGTGTCACAGGAATGGTTCAGAACATAGACAGAAGAAGAGTCAGTCTTCTTGTACTTAAGTCGGCATTGTGCCATTTGTATTTAATTCCTTTGCAATTTCTGTGTTTCATCGCCAATAAGAAGGGCAGAAGGATACAGTAAACCTGAATTGAAGCATCGGAATCTATAACTAGTGTCACAGGATTGGTTCAAAACATAGACAGTAGGAAGAGTCAGTCTTCTTGTACTTAAGTCGGCATTGTGTCTTTTCTATTTAATTCCGATGCAATTTCTGTGTTTCATCGTCAACAAGAAGGTCCAAGGGATACAGTAAACCTGCAGTGAAGCATCGGAATCCTTAACTAGTGTCACAGCAATGGTTCAAATCATAGACAGTAAGATGAGTCAGTCTTCTTGTACTTAAGTCGACATAGTTCCTTTTTTATTTAATTCCGATGCAATTTCTGTGTTTCATCGTCAATAAGAAGGTCCAAGGGATACAGTAAACCTAGAGTGAAGCATCGGAATCTATAACTAGTGTCAAAGGAATGGTTCAAAACATAGATAGTAAGATGAGTCAGTCTGCTTGTACTTAATTCGGCGTTGTGCCATTTGTATTTAATTCCGACGCAATTTCTGTGTTTCATCGCCAATAAGAACGTCAGAGGGATACAGTAAATCTGAAGTGAAGCAACAGAGTCAATAACTAGTGTCACAGGAATGGTTCAAAACATAGTCAGTAAGAAGAGTCAGTCTTCTTGTACTAAAGTCGGCATTGTGCCTTTTGTATTTAATTCCTATGCAATATCTGTGTTCCATCGTCAATTAGAAGGTCCAAGAGATACAGTAAACCTGGAGTGAAGCATCGGAATCTATAACTAGTGTCACAGGGATGCTTCAAAACATAGACAGTAAGAAGAGTCAGTATTCTTGTACTTAAGTCGGCATTGTGCCTTTTGTATTTAATTCCGATGCAATTTCTGAGTTTCATCTTCAATAAGAAGGTCCTAGGGATACAGTAAAACTGAAGTGAAGCATCGGAATCTATAACTAGTGTCCCAGGAGTGGTTCAAATCATAGACAGTGGCAAGAGTCAGTATTCTTGTACTTAAGTCGGCATTGTGCCTTTTGTATTTAATTCCGATGCAATTTCTGTGTTTCATCGTCAATAAGAACGTCCAAGGGATACAGAAAACCTGAAGTGAAGCATCGAAATTTATAACTAGTATCACAGAAATGGTTCAAATCATAGACAGTAAGCAGAGTCAGTCTTCTTCTACTTAAGTCGGCATTGCGCCATTTGTATTTAATTCCGATGCAATTTCTGTGTTTCACCTTTAATAAGAAGGGCAGAGGGATACAGTAAACCTGAAGTGAAGCATCGGAATCTATAACTAGTGTCACAGGAATGGTTCAAAACATAGACAGTAGGAAGAGTCAGTCTTCTTGAACTTAAGTCGGCATTGTGTATTTTCTATTTAATTCCGATGCAATTTCTGTGTTCCATCGTCAATAAGAAGGTCCATGGGATTCAGTGAACCTGAAGCGAAGCCTCGGAATCTATAACTAGTGTCACAGGAATGGTTCAAAGCATAGTCAGTAAGAAGAGCCTGTCTTCTTGTACTTAAGTCGGCATTGTGCCTTTTGTGAATGGTTCAAAACATAGACAGTAAGAAAAGTCAGTCTTCCTGTACTTAAGTCGGCATTGTGCCATTTGTATTTATTTCCGTTGCAATTTCTGTGTTTCAGCGTCAATGTGAATGGCAGAGGGATACAGTAAACCTGAAGTGAAGCATCAAAGTCTATAACTAGTGTCACAGAAATGGTTCAAATCATAGACAGTGGCAAGAGTCAGTGTTCTTGTACTTAAGTCGGCATTGTGCATTTTCTATTTAATTCCGAAGCAATTTCTGTGTTTCATCGTCAATAAGAAGGTTAAAGGGATACAGTGAACCTGAAGTGAAGCCTCGGAATCTATTACTAGTGTCACAGGAATGGTTCAAAGCAAAGTCAGTAAGAAGAGCCAGTCTTCTTGTACTTAAGTCGGCATTGTGCCTTTTGTATTTAATTCCGATGCAATTTCTGTGTTTCATCGTCAATTAGAAGATTCAAGGGATACAGTAAACCTGGAGTGAAGCATCGGAATCTGTAACTAGTGTCAGAGGAGTGGTTCAAAACATAGTCAGTAAGAGGGGTCAGTCTTCTTGTACTTAAGTCCGCATTGTGCCTTTTGTATTTAATACCGATGCAATTTCTGTGTTTCATCGTCAATAAGAAGGTCCAAGGGATACAGAAAACCTGAAGTGAAGCATCGAAATCTATAACTAGTATCACAGAAATGGTTCAAATCATAGACAGTGAGCAGAGTCAGTGTTCTTGTACTTAAGTTGGCATTGTGCATTTTCTATTTAATTCCGATGCAATGTCAGTGTTTCATCGTCAATAAGAAGGTCCAAGGGATACAGTGAACCTGAAGTGAAGCCTCGGAATCTATAACTAGTGTCACAGGAATAGTTCAAAGCATAGTCAGTAAGAAGAGCCAGTCTTCTAGTACTTAAGTCGGCATTGTGCCTTTTGTATTTAATTTCGATGCAATTTCTGTTTTTCATCGTCAATAAGAAGATCCAGGGGTTTTAGTAAACCTGGAGTGAAGCATCGGAATCTGTAACTAGTGTCACAGGAGTGGTTCAAAGCATAGTCAGTAAGAAGAGCCAGTCTTCTTGTACTTAAGTCGGTATTGTGCCTTTTGTATTTAATTCCGATGCAATTTCTATGTTTCATCGTCAATAAGAAGGTCCAAGGGATACAGTGAACCTGGAGTGAAGCATCAGATCTATAACTCGTGTCACATGAATGGTTCAAAACATAGACAGTAAGAAGAGTCAGTCTTCTTGTAGTTAATCCGGCATTGTGCGTTTTCTATTTAATTCCGATGCAATGTCAGTGTTTCATCGTCAATAAGAAGGTCCAAGGGATACAGTGAACCTGAAGTGAAGCCTCGGAATCTATAACTAGTGTCACAGGAATAGTTCAAAACATAGTTAGTAAGAAGAGTCAGTCTTCTTGTACATAAGCCGGCATTGTGCATTTTGTATTTAATTCCGATGCAATTTCTGTGTTTAATCGTCAATAAGAAGGTCTGTGGGATACAGT
Organism: Schistocerca serialis cubense; assembly: GCF_023864345.2. Taxonomy (NCBI): domain Eukaryota; kingdom Metazoa; phylum Arthropoda; class Insecta; order Orthoptera; family Acrididae; genus Schistocerca; species Schistocerca serialis. Next base: position 53,860,823 of record NW_026047583.1, read on the forward strand.
AAACCTGAAGTGAGGCATCCAAATCTATAAGTAGTGTCACAGGTATGGTTCAAAACATAGACAGAAGAAGAGTCATCCTTCTTGTACTGAAGTCGGCATTGTACCATTTGTATTTAATTCCGTTACAATTTCTGTGTTTCAGCGTCAATAAGAAGGGCAAAGGGATACAGTAAACCTGAAGTGAAGCATCGGAATCTATAACTAGTGTCACAGGAGTGGTTCAAAACATAGACAGTAGGAAGAGTCAGTCTTCTTGTACTTAAGTCGGCATTGTGCCTTTTCTATTTAATTCCGATGCCATTTCTGTGTTTCATCGTCAATAAGAAGGTCCAAGGGATACAGTAAACTTGGAGTGAAGCATCGGAATCTGTAACTAGTGTCACAGGAATGGTTCAAATCAAAGACAGTAAGATGAGTCAGTCTTCTTGTACTTAAGTCGACATTGTTCCTTTTTTATTTAAATCCGATGCAATTTCTGTGTTTCATCGTCAATAAGATGGTCCAAAGGATACAGTAAACCTAGAGTGAAGCATCAGAGTCTATAACTAGTGTGACAGGAATGGTTCAAATCATAGACAGTGACAAGAGTCAGTGATCTTGTACTTAAGTCGGCATTGTGCATTTTCTATTTAATTCCGAAGCAATTTCTGTGTTTCATCGTCAATAAGAAGGTCAAAGGGATACAGTGAACCTGAAGTGTGGCCTCGGAATCTATAAGTAGTGTCACAGGAATGGTTCAAAGCATAGTCAGTAAGAAGAGCCAGTCTTCTTGTACTTAAGTCGGCATTGTGCCATTTGTATTTAATTCCGACGCAATTTCTGTGTTTCATTGTCAATAAGAAGATCCAAGGGATACAGTAAACCAGGAGTGAAGCATCGGAATCTGTAACTGGTGTCACAGGAGTGGTTCAAAACATAGTCAGTAAAAAGAGTCAGTATCCTTGTACTTAAGTCGGCATTGTGCATTTTGTATTTAATTCCGATGCAATTTCTGTGTTTCATCTTCAATAAGAAGATCCTAAGGATACAGTACACCTGAAGTGAAGCATCAGAGTCTATAACTAGTGTCACAGGAATGGTTCAAAACATAGTCAGTAAGAAGAGTCAGCCTTCTTGTACTTAAGTCGGCATTGTGCCTTTTGTATTTAATTCCGATGCAATTTCTAGGTTACATCGTCAATAAGAAGGGCCAAGAGATACAGTAAACTTGAAGTGAAGCATCGGAATCTATAACTAGTGTCACATGAATGGTTCAAATCATAGACAGTGGCAAGAGTCAGTGTTCTTGTACGTAAGTCGGCATTGTGAATTTTGTATTTAATTCCGATGCAATTTCTGTGTTTCATCGTCAATAAGAAGATCCAAGGGATACAGTAAACCTGGAGTGAAGCATCGGAATCTGTAACTAGTGTCACAGGAGTGGTTCAAAACAAAGTCAGTAAGAAGAGTCAGTCTTCTTGTACTTAAGGTCGTATTGTGCCTTTTGTATTTAATTCCGATGCAATTTCTGTGTTTCATCGTCAATAAGAAGATCCAAGGGATACAGTAAACCTGGAGTGAAGCATCGGAATCCGTAACTAGTGTCACAGGAGTGGTTCAAAACATAGTCAGTAAGAAGAGTCAGTATCCTTGTACTTAAGTCGGAATTGTGCCATTTGTATTGAATTCCGATGCAATTTCTGTGTTTCGTCTTCAATAAGAAGGTCCTAAGAATACAGTGCACCTGAAGTGAAGCATCAGAGTCTATAACTAGTGTCACAGGAATGGTTCAAAACATAGTCAGTAAGAAGAGTCAGTCTTCTTGTACTTAAGTCGGCATTGTGCCTTTTGTATTTAATTCCGATGCAATTTCGGTGTATCATCGTCAATAAGAAGGTCCAAGGGATACAGTAAACCTGGAGTGAAGCATCAGATCTATAACTTGTGTCACATGAATGGTTCAAAACATAGACAGTAAGAAGAGTCAGTCTTCTTGTACTTAATTCGGCATTGTGCCATTTGTATTTAATTCCGACGCAATTTCTGTGTTTCATCGTCAATAAGAACGTCAGAGGGATACAGTAAACCTGAAGTGAAGCATCAGAGTCTATAACCAGTGTCACAGGAATGGTTCAAATCATAGACAGTGACAAGAGTCAGTGTTCTAGTACTTAAGTCGGCATTGTGCATTTTCTATTTAATTCCGAAGCAATTTCTGTGTTTCATCGTCAATAAGAAGGTCAAAGGGATACAGTGAACCTGAAGTGAAGCCTCGGAATCTATAACTAGTGTCACAGGAATGGTTCAAAGCATAGTCAGTAAGAAGAGCCAGTCTTCTTGTACTTAAGTCGGCATTGTGCTTTTTGTATTTAATTCCGATGCAATTTCTGTGTTTCATCGTCAATAAGAAGATCCAAGGGATACGGTAAACCTGGAGTGAAGCATCGGAATCTGTAACTAGTGTCACAGGAGTGGTTCAAAACATAGTCAGTAAGAAGAGTCAGTCTTCTTGTACTTAAGTCCGCATTGTGCCTTTTGTATTTAATTCCGATGCAATTTCTGTGTTTCATCGTCAATAAGAGGATCCAAGGGATACAGTAAACCTGGAGTGAAGCATCGGAATCTGTAACTAGTGTCACTGGAATGGTTCAAAACTTAGACATTAAGAAGAGTCAGTCTTCTTGTACTTAAGACGGCATTGTGCCTTTTGTATTTAATTCCGATGCGATTTCTGTGTTTCATCGTCAATAAGAAGGTCCAAGGGATACAGTAAACCTGGAGTGAAGCATCAGATCTATAACTTGTGTCAACTGAATGGTTCAAAACATAGACAGTAAGAAGAGTCGGTCTTCTTGTACTTAATCCGGCATTGTGCCTTTTGTATTTAATTCCGATGCAATTTCTGTGTTTCATCGTCAATAAGAAGGTCTGTGGGATACAGTAAACCTGAAGTGAAGCATCGAAATCTATAACTAGTGTCACAGGAATGGTTCAAATCATAGACAGAAGAAGAGTCAGTCTTCCTGTACTTAAGTCGGCATTGTGCCATTTGTATTTATTTCCGTTGCAATTTCTGTGTTTCAGCGTCAATGTGAATGGCAGAGGGATACAGTAAACCTGAAGTGAAGTATCGGAATTTATAACTAGTGTCACAGGAATGGTTTAAAACATAGACAGTGGGAAGAGTCAGTCTTCTTGTACTTAAGTCGGCATTGTGCCTTTTATATTTAATTCCGATGCGATTTCTGTGTTTCATCGTCAATAAGAAGGTCCAAGGGATACAGTAAACCTGGAGTGAAGCATCGGAATCTGTAACTAGTGTCACAGGAATTGTTCAAATCACAGACAGTAAGATGAGTCACTCTTCTTGTACTTAAGTCGACATTGTTCCTTTTTTATTTAAATCCGATGCAATTTCTGTGTTTCATCGTCAATAAGAAGGTCCAAGGGATACAGTAAACCTAGAGTGAAGCATCGGAATCTATAACTAGTGTCAAAGGAATGGTTCAAAACATAGACACTAAGACGAGTCAGTCTTCTTGTACTTAATTCGGCATTGTGCCATTTGTATTTAATTCCGACACCATTTCTGTGTTTCATCGTCAATAAGAACGTCAGAGGGATACAGAAAACCTGAAGTGAAGCATCAGAGTCTATAACTAGTGTCACAGAAATGGTTCAAATCATAGACAGTGGCAAGAGTCAGTGTTCTTGTACTTAAGTCGGCATTGTGCATTTTCTATTTAATTCCGAAGCAATTTCTGTGTTTCATTGTCAATAAGAAGGTTAAAGGGATACAGTGAACCTGAAGTGAAGCCTCGGAATCTATAACTAGTGTCACAGGAATGGTTCAAAGCATAGTCAGTAAGAAGAGCCAGTCTTCTTGTACTTAAGTCGGCATTGTGCTTCTTGTATTTAATTCCGATGCAATTTCTGTGTTTCATCGTCAATAAGAAGATCCAAGGGATACAGTAAACCTGGAGTAAAGCATCGGAATCTGTAACTAGTGTCACAGGAGTGGTTCAAAACATAGTCAGTAAGAAGGGTCAGTCTTCTTGTACTTAAGTCCGCATTGTGCCTTTTGTATTTAATTCCGATGCAATTTCTGTGTTTCATCGTCAATAAGAAGGTCCAAGGGATACAGTGAACGTGGAGTGAAGCATCAGATCTATAACTCGTGTCACATGAATGGTTCAAAACATTGACAGTAAGAAGAGTCAGTCTTCTTGTACATAAGTCCGCATTGTGCCTTTTGTATTTAATTCCGATGCAATTTCTGTGTTTCATCGTCAATAAGAAGGTCCAAGGGATACAGAAAACCTGAAGTGAAGCATCGAAATCTATAACTAGTATCACAGAAATGGTTCAAATCATAGACAGTGAGCAGAGTCAGACTACTTGTACTTAAGTTGGCATTGTGCATTTTCTAATTAATTCCGATGCAATGTCAGTGTTTCATCGTCAATAAGAAGGTCCAAGGGATACAGTGAACCAGGAGTGAAGCCACGGAATCTATAACTAGTGTCACAGGAATGGTTCAAAGCATAGTCAGTAAGAAGAGCCAGTCTTCTAGTACTTAAGTCGGCATTGTGCCTTTTGTATTTAATTTCGATGCAATTTCTGTGTTTCATCGTCAATAAGAAGATCCAAGGGTTTTAGTAAACCTGGAGTGAAGCATCGGAATCTGTAACTAGTGTCACAGGAGTGGTTCAAAGCATAGTCAGTAAGAAGAGCCAGTCTTCTTGTACTTAAGTCGGCATTGTGCCTTTTGTATTTAATTCCGATGCAATTTCTATGTTTCATCGTCAATAAGAAGGTCCAAGGGATACAGTGAACCTGGAGTGAAGCATCATATCTATAACTCGTGTCACATGAATGGTTCACGACATAGACAGTAAGAAGAGTCAGTCTTCTTGTAGTTAATCCGGCATTGTGCCTTTTGTATTTAATTCCGATGCAATTTCTCTGTTTCATCGTCAATAAGAAGGTCAGAGGGATACTGTAAACTTGAAGTGAAGCATCGGAATCTATAACTAGTGTCACAGGAATGGTTCAAAACATAGTTAGTAAGAAGAGTCAGTCTTCTTGTACATAAGCCGGCATTGTGCCTTTTGTATTTAATTCCGATGCAATTTCTGTGTTTAATCGTCAATAAGAAGGTCTGTGGGATACAGTAAACCTGAAGTGAGGCATCCAAATCTATAAGTAGTGTCACAGGTATGGTTCAAAACATAGACAGAAGAAGAGTCATCCTTCTTGTACTGAAGTCGGCATTGTACCATTTGTATTTAATTCCGTTGCAATTTCTGCGTTTCAGCGTCAATAAGAAGGGCAAAGGGATACAGCAAACCTGAAGTGAAGCATCGGAATCTATAACTAGTGTCACAGGAGTGGTTCAAAACATAGACAGTAGGAAGAGTCAGTCTTCTTGTACTTAAGTCGGCATTGTGCCTTTTCTATTTAATTCCGATGCCATTTCTGTGTTTCATCGTCAATAAGAAGGTCCAAGGGATACAGTAAACTTGGAGTGAAGCATTGGAATCTGTAACTAGTGTCACAGGAATGGTTCAAATCAAAGACAGTAAGATGAGTCAGTCTTCTTGTACTTAAGTCGACATTGTTCCTTTTTTATTTAAATCCGATGCAATTTCTGTGTTTCTTCGTCAATAAGATGGTCCAAAGGATACAGTAAACCTAGAGTGGAGCATCAGAGTCTATAACTAGTGTCACAGGAATGGTTCAAAACATAGACAGTAAGAGGAGTCAGTCTTCTTGTACTTAATTCGGCATTGTGCCATTTGTATTTAATTCCGACGCAATTTCTGTGTTTCATTGTCAATAAGAAGATCCAAGGGATACAGTAAACCAGGAGTGAAGCATCGGAATCTGTAACTGGTGTCACAGGAGTGGTTCAAAACATAGTCAGTAAAAAGAGTCAGTATCCTTGTACTTAAGTCGGCATTGTGCATTTTGTATTTAATTCCGATGCAATTTCTGTGTTTCATCTTCAATAAGAAGGTCCTAAGGATACAGTACACCTGAAGTGAAGCATCAGAGTCTATAACTAGTGTCACAGGAATGGTTCAAAACATAGTCAGTAAGAAGAGTCAGCCTTCTTGTACTTAAGTCCGTATTGTGCCTTTTGTATTTAATTCCGATGCAATTTCTGTGTTTCATCGTCAATAAGAAGATCCAAGGGATACAGTAAACCTGGAGTGAATCATCGGAATCCGTAACTAGTGTCACAGGAGTGGTTCAAAACATAGTCAGTAAGAAGAGTCAGTATCCTTGTACTTAAGTCGGAATTGTGCCTTTTGTATTTAATTCCGATGCAATTTCTGTGTTTCATCTTCAATAAGAAGGTCCTAAGAATACAGTGCACCTGAAGTGAAGCATCAGAGTCTATAACTAGTGTCACAGGAATGGTTCAAAACATAGTCAGTAAGAAGAGTCAGTCTTCTTGTACTTAAGTCGGCATTGTGCCTTTTGTATTTAATTCCGATGCAATTTCTGTGTTTCATCGTCAATAAGAAGGTCCAAGAGATACAGTAAACCTGAAGTGAAGCATCGGAATCTATAACTAGTGTCACATGAATGGTTCAAATCGTAGACAGTGGCAAGAGTCAGTGTTCTTGTACTTGAGTCGGCATTGTGCGTTTTGTATTTAATTCCGATGCAGTTTCTGTGTTTCATCGTCAATAAGAAGGTCCAAGGGATACAGAAAACCTGAAGTGAAGCGTCGAAATCTATAACTAGTATCACAGAATTGGTTCAAATGATAGACAGTGAGCAGAGTCAGTCTTCTAGTACTTAAGTCGGCATTGTGCAATTTGTATTTAATTCCGATGCAATTTCTGTGTTTCATCGACAATAAGAGGGGCAGAGGGATACAGCAAACCTGAAGTGAAGCGTCGGAATCTATAACTAGTGTCACAGAAATGGTTCAAAATATAGACAGTAGGAAGAGTCAGTCTTCTTGTACTTAAGACGGCATTGTGCATTATCTATTTAATTCCGATGCAATTTCAGTGTTTCATCGTCAATAAGCAGGTCCCAGGGATACAGTGAACCTGAAGTTAAGCCTCGGAATCTATAACTAGTGTCACAGGAATGGTTCAAGGCATAGTCAGTAAGAAGAGCCAGTCTTCTTGTACTTAAGTCGGCATTGGGCCTTTTGTATTTAATTCCGATGCAATTTCTGTGTTTCATCGTCAATAAGAACGTCAGAGGGATACAGTAAATCTGAAGTGAAGCATCGGAATCCATAACTAGTGTCACTGGAATGATTCAAAACTTAGACATTAAGAAGAGTCAGTCTTCTTGTACTTAAGACGGCATTGTGCCTTTTGTATTTAATTCCGATGCGATTTCTGTGTTTCATCGTCAATAAGAAGGTCCAAGGGATACAGTAAACCTGGAGTGAAGCATCAGATCTATAACTTGTGTCACATGAATGGTTCAAAACATAGACAGTAAGAAGAGTCAGTCTTCTTGTACTTAAGTCCGCATTGTGCCTTTTGTATTTAATTCCGATGCAATTTCTGTGTTTCATCGTCAATAAGAGGATCCAAGGGATACAGTAAACCTGGAGTGAAGCATCGGAATCTGTAACTAGTATCACAGAAATGGTTCAAATCATAGACAGTGACAAGAGTCAGTGTTCTTGTACTTAAGTCGGCATTGTGCATTTTCTATTTAATTCCGAAGCAATTTCTGTGTTTCATCGTCAATAAGAAGGTCCAAGGGTTACAGTAAACTTGGAGTGAAGCATCGGAATGTGTAACTAGTGTCACAGGAGTGGTTCAAAGCATAGTCAGTAAGAAGAGCCAGTCTTCTTGTACTTAAGTCGGCATTGTGCCTTTTGTATTTAATTCCGATGCAATTTCTGTGTTTCATCGTCAATAAGAAGGTCCAAGGGATACAGTAAACCTGGAGTGAAGCATCAGATCTATAACTTGTGTCACATGAATGGTTCAAAACATAGACAGTAAGAAGAGTCAGTCTTCTTGTACTTAAGTCGGCATTGTGCCGTTTCTATTTAATTACGATGCAATTTCTGTGTTGCATCGTCAATAAGAAGGTCCACGAGATTCAGTAAACCTGAAGTGAGGTAATCGAAATCTATAACTAGTGTCACAGGAATGGTTCAAAACATAGACAGAAGAGGGGTCATCCTTCTTGTACTGAAGACGTCATTGTGCCATTTGTATTTAATTCCGTTGCAATTTCTGTGTTTCAGCGTCAATAAGAAGGGCAGAGGGATACAGTAAACCTGAAGTGAAGCATCAGAGTCTATAACCAGTGTCACAGGAATGGTTCAAATCATAGACAGTGACAAGAGTCAGTGTTCTTGTACTTAAGTCGGCATTGTGCATTTTCTATTTAATTCCGAAGCAATTTCTGTGTTTCATCGTCAATAAGAAGGTCAAAGGGATACAGTGAACCTGAAGTGAAGCCTCGGAATCTATAACTAGTGTCACAGGAATGGTTCAAAGCATAGTCAGTAAGAAGAGCCAGTCTTCTTGTACTTAAGTCGGCATTGTGCCTTTTGTATTTAATTCCGATGCAATTTCTGTGTTTCATCGTCAATAAGAAGATCCCAGGGATACAGTAAACCTGGAGTGAAGCATCAGAATCTGTAACTAGTGTCACAGGAGTGGTTCAAAACATAGTCAGTAAGAAGAGTCAGTCTTCTTGTACTTAAGTCCGCATTGTGCCTTTTGTATTTAATTCCGATGCAATTTCTGTGTTTCATCGTCAATAAGAGGATCCAAGGGATACAGTAAACCTGGAGTGAAGCATCGGAATCTGTAACTAGTGTCACAGGAGTGGTTCAAAACATAGTCAGTAAGAAGAGTCAGTATCCTTGCACTTAAGTCATCATTGTGCCTTTTGTATTTAATTCCGATGCAATTTCTGTGTTTCATCTTCAATAAGAAGGTCCTAAGAATACAGTACACCTGAAGTGAAGCATCAGAGTCTATAACTAGTGTCACAGGAATGGTTCAAATCATAGTCAGTAAGAAGAGTGAGTCTTCTTGTACTTAAGTCGGCATTGTGCCTTTTGTATTTAATTCCGATGCAATTTCTGTGTTTCATCGTCAATAAGAAGGTCCAAGGGTTACAGTAAACTTGGAGTGAAGCATCGGAATCTGTAACTAGCGTCACAGGAGTGGTTCAAAGCATAGTCAGTAAGAAGAGCCAGTCTTCTTGTACTTAAGTCGGCATTGTGCCTTTTGCATTTAATTCCGATGCAATTTCTGTGTTTCATCGTCAATAAGAAGGTCCAAGGGATACAGTAAACCTGGATGAAGCATCAGATCTATAACTTGTGTCACATGAATGGTTCAAAACATAGACAGTAAGAAGAGTCAGTCTTCTTGTACTTAAGTCGGCACTGTGCCGTTTCTATTTAATTCCGATGCAATTTCTGTGTTGCATCGTCAATAAGAAGGTCAACGAGATTCAGTAAACCTGAAGTGAGGTAATCGAAATCTATAACTAGTGTCACAGGAATGGTTCAAAACATAGACAGAAGAGGGGTCGTCCTTCTTGTACTGAAGACGTCATTGTGCCATTTGTATTTCATTCCGTTGCAATTTCTGTGTTTCAGCGTCAATAAGAAGGGCAGAGGGATACAGTAAACCTGAAGTGAAGCATCGGAATCTATAACTAGTGTCACAGGAATGGTTGAATACATAGACAGTAGGAAGAGTCAGTCTTCTTGTACTTAAGTCGGCATTGTGCCTTTTCTATTTAATTCCGATGCAATTTCTGTGTTGCATCGTCAATAAGAAGGTCCAAGGGATACAGTAAACTAGGAGTGAAGCATCGGAATCTGTAACTAGTGTCATAGGAATGGTTCAAATCATAGACAGTAAGATGAGTCAGTGTTCTTGTACTTAAGTCGGCATTGTTCCTTTTTTATTTAAATACGATGCAATTTCTGTGTTTCATCGTCAATAAGAAGGTCCAAGGCATACAGCAAACCTAGAGTGAAGCATCGGAATCTATAACTAGTGTCAAGGGAATGGTTCAAAACATCGACAGCAAGACGAGTCAGTCTTCTTGTACTTAATTCGGCCTTGTGCCATTTGTATTTAATTCCGACGCAATTTCTGTGTTTCATCGTCAATAAGAACCTCAGAGGGATACAGTAAACCTGAAGTGAAGCATCAGAGTCTATAACTAGTGTCACAGGAATGGTTCAAATCATAGACAGTAAGATGAGTCAGTCTTCTTGTACTTAAGTCGACATTGTTCCTTTCTTATTTAAATCCGAAACAATTTCTGTGTTCATCGTCAATAAGAACGTCAGAGGGATACAGTAAACGTGAAGTGAATCATCGGAATCTATAACTAGTGTCACAGGAATGGTTCAAAACTTAGTCAGCAAGAAGAGTCAATCTTCTTGTACTTAAGTCGGCATTGTGCATTTTGTATTTAATTACGGTGGAAGTTCTGTGTTTCATCGTCACTAAGAAGGGCCAAGGGATACAGTAAACCTGGAGTGAAGCATCGGAATCTATAACTAGTGACACAGGGATGGTTCAAAACATAGACTGTAAGAAGAGTCAGTTTCCTTGTACTTAAGTCGGCATTGTGCCTTTTGTATTTAATTCCGATGCAATTTCTTTGTTTCATCGTCAATAAGAAGGTCACAGGGATACAGTAAACCTGAAGTGAAGCATCGGAATCTATAACTAGTGTCACAGGAATGGTTCAAATCATAGACAGTAATAAGAGTCAGTCTTCTTGTACTTAAGTCGTCTTTGTGCCTTTTGTATTTAGTTCCGATGCAATTTCTGTGTGTCATCGTCAATAAGTAGGACCAAGGGATCCAGTAAACCTGAAGTGAAGCACCGGAATATATAACTAGTGTCACAGGAATGGTTCAAATCATAGTCAGGAAGAAGAGTCAGTCTTCTTGTACTTAAGTCGCCATTGTGCCTTTTGTATTAATTTCCGATGCAGTTTCTGTGTTTCACGTAAATAAGAAAGTCCAAGGGATACAGTAAACCTGGAGTGAAGCATCGGAATCAATAACTAGTGTCACAGGAATGGTTCAAATCATAGACAGTGTGAAGAGTCAGTCTTCTTGTACTTAATTCGGCAATGTGCCCTTTGGATTTAATTCCGATGCAATTTCTGTGTTTCATCGTCAATAAGACGGTCAGAGGGATACAGTAAACCTGAAGTTAAGCATCGGCATCTATAACTAGTGTCACAGGAATGGTTCAAAACATAGCCAGTAAGAAGAGTCAGTCTTCTTGTACTGAAGTCGGCATTGTGCCTTTTGTACTTAATTCCGATGCAATTTCTGTGTTTCATCGTCAATAAGAAGTTCCAAGGGATACAGTAAAACTGAAGTGAAGCACCGGAATCTATAAATAGTGTCACAGGAATGGTTCACAACATAGTCAGTAAGAACAGTCAGTCCTCTTGTACTTAAGCCGGCATTGTACCTTTTGTATTTAATTCCGATGCAATTTTGTGTTTCATCGTCAATAAGAAGGTCAGAGGGATACAGTAAACCTGTAGCGAAGCATCTGAATCTATAACTAGTGTCACAGGAATGGTTCAAAACATAGACAGTAGGAAGAGTCAGTGTTCTTGTACTTAAGTAGGCATTGTGCCTTTTGTATATAATTCCAATGCAATTTCTGTGCTTCATCGTCAATAAGAAAGTCCAAGGGATACAGTAAACCTGAAGTGAAGCATCGGAAGCTATAAATAGTGTCACAGGAATGGTTCAAATTATAGTCAGTAAGAAGGGTCAGTCTTCTTGTACTTAAGTCGGCATTGTGCCTTTTCCTTTTAATTCCGATGCAATTTCTGTGTTTCATCGTCAATAAGAAGGTCGGAGGAATACAGTAAATCTGAAGTGAAGCATCGGAACCTATAACTAGTGCCACAGGAATGGTTTAAAACATAGTCAGTAGGAAGGGTTAGTCTTCTTGTACTTAAGTCGGCATTGTGCCTTTTGTATTTAATTCCGATGCAATTTCTATGTTTCATCGTCAATAAGAAGGTCCAAGGGATACAGTAAACCTGAAGTGAAGCATCAGAATCTATAACTAGTGTCACAGGAATGGTTCAAAACATAGTCAGTAAAAGGAGTCAGTCTTCATGTACTTAAGTCGGCATTGTGCCTTTTGTATTTATTTACGATGCAATATCTGTGTTTCATCATCAATAAGAAGGTCCAAGGGCTACAGTAAACCTGGAGTGATTCATCGGAATCTATAACTAGTGACACAGGGATGGTTCAAAATATAGACAGTAAGAAGAGTCAGTATTCTTGTACTTAAGTCGGCATTGTGCCTTTTGTATTTAGTTCCGATGCAATTTCAGTGTTTCATCGTCAATAAGAAGGACCAAGGGATACAGTAAATCTGAAGTGAAGCACCTGAATCTATAACTAGTATTACAGGAATGGTTCAAATAATAGTCAGTAAGAAGAGTCAGTCATCTTGTACTTAAGTCGACAATGTGCCTTTTGTATTTATTTCCGATGCAATTTCTGTGTTTCATTGTCAATAAGGAGGTCCAAGGGATACAGTAAACCTGGAGTGAATCATCGGAATCTATAACTAGTGTCACAGGAATCGTTCAAAACATAGTCGGTAAGAAGAGTCAGTCTTCTTGTACTTAAGTCGGCATTGTGCCTTTTGTATATAATTCCGATGCAATTTTTGTGTTTCATCTTCAATACGAAGGTCCAAGGGATACAGTGAACCGGGAGTGAAGCATCGGAATCTATAACTAGTGTCACAGGAATTGTTCAAAACATAGTCAGTAAGAAGAGTCAGTCTTCTTGTACTTAACTCGGCATTGTGCCTTTTGTATTTAATTCCGATGCAATTTCTGTGTTTCATCGTCAATAAGAAGGTCCAAGGGATACAGTAAACCTGGAGTGCAGCATCAGAATCTATAACTAGTGTCACAGGAATGAATGAAAACAGAGTCAGTAAGAAGAGTCAGTCTTCTTGTACTTAAGTCGGCATTGTGCCATTTGTATTTCATACCGATGCAATTTCTGTGTTTCATCGTCAACAAGAAGGTCCAAGGGATACAGTTAAACTGAAGTGAAGCATCGGAATCCATAACTAGTGTCACAGGAATGGTTCAAAACATAGACAGTAGGAAGAGTAAGTCTTCTTGTACTTAAGTCTGCATTGTGCATTTTCTACTTAATTCCGATGGAATCTATAACTAGTGTCACAGGAATGGTTGAATACATAGACAGTAGGAAGAGTCAGTCTTCTTGTACTTAAGTCGGCATTGTGCCTTTTCTATTTAATTCCGATGCAATTTCTGTGTTGCATCGTCAATAAGAAGGTCCAAGGGATACAGTAAACTAGGAGTGAAGCATCGGAATCTGTAACTAGTGTCATAGGAATGGTTCAAATCATAGACAGTAAGATGAGTCAGTGTTCTTGTACTTAAGTCGGCATTGTTCCTTTTTTATTTAAATACGATGCAATTTCTGTGTTTCATCGTCAATAAGAAGGTCCAAGGCATACAGCAAACCTAGAGTGAAGCATCGGAATCTATAACTAGTGTCAAGGGAATGGTTCAAAACATCGACAGCAAGACGAGTCAGTCTTCTTGTACTTAATTCGGCCTTGTGCCATTTGTATTTAATTCCGACGCAATTTCTGTGTTTCATCGTCAATAAGAACCTCAGAGGGATACAGTAAACCTGAAGTGAAGCATCAGAGTCTATAACTAGTGTCACAGGAATGGTTCAAATCATAGACAGTAAGATGAGTCAGTCTTCTTGTACTTAAGTCGACATTGTTCCTTTCTTATTTAAATCCGAAACAATTTCTGTGTTCATCGTCAATAAGAACGTCAGAGGGATACGGTAAACCTGAAGTGAATCATCGGAATCTATAACTAGTGTCACAGGAATGGTTCAAAACTTAGTCAGCAAGAAGAGTCAATCTTCTTGTACTTAAGTCGGCATTGTGCACTTTGTATTTAATTACGGTGGAATTTCTGTGTTTCATCGTCACTAAGAAGGGCCAAGGGATACAGTAAACCTGGAGTGAAGCATCGGAATCTATAACTAGTGACACAGGGATGGTTCAAAACATAGACTGTAAGAAGAGTCAGTTTCCTTGTACTTAAGTCGGCATTGTGCCTTTTGTATTTAATTCCGATGCAATTTCTTTGTTTCATCGTCAATAAGAAGGTCACAGGGATACAGTAAACCTGAAGTGAAGCATCGGAATCTATAACTAGTGTCACAGGAATGGTTCAAATCATAGACAGTAATAAGAGTCAGTCTTCTTGTACTTAAGTCGGCTTTGTGCCTTTTGTATTTAGTTCCGATGCAATTTCTGTGTGTCATCGTCAATAAGTAGGACCAAGGGATCCAGTAAACCTGAAGTGAAGCACCGGAATATATAACTAGTGTCACAGGAATGGTTCAAATCATAGTCAGGAAGAAGAGTCAGTCTTCTTGTACTTAAGTCGCCATTGTGCCTTTTGTATTAATTTCCGATGCAGTTTCTGTGTTTCACGTAAATAAGAAAGTCCAAGGGATACAGTAAACCTGGAGTGAAGCATCGGAATCAATAACTAGTGTCACAGGAATGGTTCAAATCATAGACAGTGTGAAGAGTCAGTCTTCTTGTACTTAATTCGGCAATGTGCCCTTTGGATTTAATTCCGATGCAATTTCTGTGTTTCATCGTCAATAAGACGGTCAGAGGGATACAGTAAACCTGAAGTTAAGCATCGGCATCTATAACTAGTGTCACAGGAATGGTTCAAAACATAGCCAGTAAGAAGAGTTAGTCTTCTTGTACTGAAGTCGGCATTGTGCCATTTGTACTTAATTCCGATGCAATTTCTGTGTTTCATCGTCAATAAGAAGTTCCAAGGGATACAGTAAAACTGAAGTGAAGCACCGGAATCTATAAATAGTGTCACAGGAATGGTTCACAACATAGTCAGTAAGAACAGTCAGTCCTCTTGTACTTAAGCCGGCATTGTACCTTTTGTATTTAATTCCGATGCAATTTTGTGTTTCATCGTCAATAAGAAGGTCAGAGGGATACAGTAAACCTGTAGCGAAGCATCTGAATCTATAACTAGTGTCACAGGAATGGTTCAAAACATAGACAGTAGGAAGAGTCAGTGTTCTTGTACTTAAGTAGGCATTGTGCCTTTTGTATATAATTCCAATGCAATTTCTGTGCTTCATCGTCAATAAGAAAGTCCAAGGGATACAGTAAACCTGAAGTGAAGCATCGGAAGCTATAAATAGTGTCACAGGAATGGTTCAAATTATAGTCAGTAAGAAGGGTCAGTCTTCTTGTACTTAAGTCGGCATTGTGCCTTTTCCTTTTAATTCCGATGCAATTTCTGTGTTTCATCGTCAATAAGAAGGTCAGAGGAATACAGTAAATCTGAAGTGAAGCATCGGAACCTATAACTAGTGCCACAGGAATGGTTTAAAACATAGTCAGTAGGAAGGGTTAGTCTTCTTGTACTTAAGTCGGCATTGTGCCTTTTGTATTTAATTCCGATGCAATTTCTATGTTTCATCGTCAATAAGAAGGTCCAAGGGATACAGTAAACCTGAAGTGAAGCATCAGAATCTATAACTAGTGTCACAGGAATGGTTCAAAACATAGTCAGTAAAAGGAGTCAGTCTTCATGTACTTAAGTCGGCATTGTGCCTTTTGTATTTATTTACGATGCAATATCTGTGTTTCATCATCAATAAGAAGGTCCAAGGGCTACAGTAAACCTGGAGTGATTCATCGGAATCTATAACTAGTGACACAGGGATGGTTCAAAATATAGACAGTAAGAAGAGTCAGTATTCTTGTACTTAAGTCGGCATTGTGCCTTTTGTATT
This sequence comes from Schistocerca serialis cubense, assembly GCF_023864345.2. Taxonomy (NCBI): domain Eukaryota; kingdom Metazoa; phylum Arthropoda; class Insecta; order Orthoptera; family Acrididae; genus Schistocerca; species Schistocerca serialis. The sequence goes on from NW_026047583.1 coordinate 53,876,679, forward strand.
TAGTTCCGATGCAATTTCAGTGTTTCATCGTCAATAAGAAGGACCAAGGGATACAGTAAACCTGAAGTGAAGCACCTGAATCTATAACTAGTATTACAGGAATGGTTCAAATAATAGTCAGTAAGAAGAGTCAGTCATCTTGTACTTAAGTCGACAATGTGCCTTTTGTATTTATTTCCGATGCAATTTCTGTGTTTCATTGTCAATAAGGAGGTCCAAGGGATACAGTAAACCTTGAGTGAATCATCGGAATCTATAACTAGTGTCACAGGAATCGTTCAAAACATAGTCGGTAAGAAGAGTCAGTCTTCTTGTACTTAAGTCGGCATTGTGCCTTTTGTATATAATTCCGATGCAATTTTTGTGTTTCATCTTCAATACGAAGGTCCAAGGGATACAGTGAACCGGGAGTGAAGCATCGGAATCTATAACTAGTGTCACAGGAATTGTTCAAAACATAGTCAGTAAGAAGAGTCAGTCTTCTTGTACTTAACTCGGCATTGTGCCTTTTGTATTTAATTCCGATGCAATTTCTGTGTTTCATCGTCAATAAGAAGGTCCAAGGGATACAGTAAACCTGGAGTGCAGCATCAGAATCTATAACTAGTGTCACAGGAATGAATGAAAACAGAGTAGGTGAGAAGAGTCAGTCTTCTTGTACTTAAGTCGGCATTGTGCCATTTGTATTTCATACCGATGCAATTTCTGTGTTTCATCGTCAACAAGAAGGTCCAAGGGATACAGTTAAACTGAAGTGAAGCATCGGAATCCATAACTAGTGTCACAGGAATGGTTCAAAACATAGACAGTAGGAAGAGTAAGTCTTCTTGTACTTAAGTCTGCATTGTGCATTTTCTACTTAATTCCGATGGAAGTTCTGTGTTTCGTCGTCAATAAGAAGGTCCAAGGCATTCAGTAAACCGGGAGTGAAGCTGCGGATTCTATAACTAGTGTCACTGGAATGGTTCAAACACAGACAGTAGGAAGAGTCGGTCTTCTTGTACTTAAGTCGGCATTGTGCCATTTGTATTTAATTCCGATGCAATTTCTGTGTTTCATCGTCAATAAGAAGGTCAGAGGGATACAGTAAACCTGAAGTGAAGCATCGGAACCTATAACTAGTGTCACAGGAGTGCTAAAATCATAGAAAGTAGGAAGAGTCAGTCATCTTGTACATAAGTCGGCATTGTGCCTTCTCTATTTAAATCCGATGCAATTGCTGTGTCTCATCGTCAATAAGAAGGCCCAAGGGATACAGTAAACCTGAATTGAAGCATCGGATTCTATAACTAGTGTCACAGGATTGGTTCAAAGCATAGTCAGTAAGAAGAGACAGTGTTACTGTACTTAAGTCGGCATTATGCCTTTTGTATTTAATTCCGATGCAATTTCTGTGTTTCATCGACAATAAGGTCAGAGGGATACAGTAAACCTCAAGTGAAGCATCGGAATCTGTAACTAGTGTCAAAGGAATGGTTCAAAACATAGACACTAAGATGAGTCAATCTTCTTGTACTTAAGTCGACATTGTGCCTTTTTATTTAATTCCGATGCAATTTCTGTGTTTCATCGTCAATAAGAGGGTCCAAGGGATACAGTAAACCTGGGGTGAAGCATCGGAATCTATAACTAGTGTCACAGGAATGGTTCAAACATAGACAGTAGGAAGAGTCAGTCTTCTTGTATTTAAGTCGGCATTGTGCCTTTTCTATTTAATTCCGATGCAATTTCTGTATTTCATCGTCAATAAGAAGGTCCAATGTATATAGTAAACCTGGATTGAAGCATCGGAATCTATAACTAGTGTCACAGGAATGGTTCAAGACATAGACAGTAAGAAGAGTCAGTCTTCTTGTACTTAAGGCGGCATTGTGCCTTTTTTATTTAATTCCGATGCAATTTCTGTGTTTCATCGTCAATAAGAAGGTCCAAGGGATACAGTAAACCTGGAGTGAAGCATCGGAATCTATAACTAGTGTCACAGGAATGGTTCAAAACATCGACAGTAAGAAGAGTCAGTCTTCTTGTACTTAATTCGGCATTGTGCATTTAGTATTTAATTCCAATACAATATCTGTGTTTGATCGTCAATAGGAAGGTCAGAGGGATACAGTAAATCTGATGTGAATCATCGGAATCTATAACTAGTGTCTTAGGAATGGTTCAAAACATAGTCAGTAAGGAGAGTCAGTCTTCTTGTACTTAAGTCAACATTGTGCCTTTTGTATTTAATTCCGATGCAATTTCTGTGTTTCATCGTCAATACGGAGGTCAGAGGGATACAGTAGACCTGAAGTGAAGCATCGGAATCTAAAACTAGTGTAACAGGAATGATTCAAATCATAGACAGTAGGAAGAGTCAGTCTTCTTCTACTTAAGTCAGCATTGTGCCAATTGTATTTAATTCCGATGCAATTTCAGTGTTCCATCGTCAATAAGTAGGTCCAAGGAATCCAGTAAACCTGCAGTGAAGCATCGGAATCTATTACTAGTGTCACAGGAATGGTTCAAAACATAGACAGTAAGAAGCGTCAGTCTTCTTGCACATAATTCGGCATTGTGCATTTTGTATTTAATTCCGACGCAATTTCTGTGTTTCATCGTCAATAAGAACGTCAGCGGGATACAGTAAATCTGAAGTGAAGCATCGGAATCTATAACTAGTGTCACAGGAATGGTTCAAAACATAGTCAGTAAGAAGAGTCAGTCATCTTGTACTAAAGTCGGCATTGTGCCTTTTGTATTTAATTCCGATGCAATTTCTGTATTTCATCGTCAATAAGAAGGTCCAAGGTATATAGTAAACCTGGAGTGAAGCATCGGAATCTATAACTAGTGTCACAGGAATGGATCAAAACATAGACAGTAAGAACAGTCAGTCTTCTTGTACTTAAGTCTTCATTGTGCCTTTTTTATTTAATTCCGATGCATTTTCTGTGTTTCATCGTCAATAAGAAGGTCCAAGGGATACAGTAAACCTGGAGTGAAGCATCGGAATCTATAACTAGCGTCGCAGGAATGGTTCAAACATCGACAGTAAGAAGAGTCAGTCTTCTTGTACTTAATTCGGCATTGTGCATTTAGTATTTAATTCCAATGCAATTTCTGTGTTTGTTCGTCAATAGGAAGGTCAGAGGGATACAGTAAATCTGAAGTGAAGCATCGGAAAACATAACTAGTGTCGCAGGAATGGTTCAAAACATAGTCAGTAAGAAGAGTCAGTCTTCTTGTACTTAAGTCGGCATTACGCCTTTTGTATTTAATTCCGATGCATTTTCTGTGTTTCATCTTCCATAAGAAGGTCCAAGGGATACAGTAAACCTGCAGTGAAGCATAGGAATCTATAACTAGTGTCACATGAATGGTTCAAAACATAGACAGTAATAAGAGCCAGTCTTCTTCTACTCAATTCGGCATTGTGCCTATTGTATTTAATTCCGATGCAATTTCTGTGTTTCATCGTCAATAGGTAGGTCAGAGGGATACAGTAAATCTGAAGTGAAGCATCGGAACCTATAACTACTGTCACAGGAAAGGTTCAAATCATAGTCAGTAAGAAGAGTCAGTCTTCTAGTACTTAAGTCGGCATTGTGCCTTCTGTATTTAATTCCGATTCAATTTCTATGTTTCATCGTCAATAAGAAGGTCAAAGGGATACAGTAAACGTGAAGTGAAGCATCAGAATCTATAACTAGTGTCACATGAATGGTTCAAAACATAGTCAGTAAGAAGAGTCAGTCTTCTTGTACTTAAGTCGGCATTACGCCTTTTGTATTTATTTCCGATGCAATTTCTGTGTTTCATCGTCAATAAGAAGGTCCAAGGGATACAGTAAACCTGGAGTGATGCATCGGAATCAATAACTAGTGACACAGGGATGGTTCAAAGCATAGACACTAAGAAGAGTCAGCGTTCTTGTGCTTAAGTCGGCATTGTGCCTTTTGTATTTAATTCCGATGCAATTTCTGTGTTTCATCGTCAATGAGAAGGTCCAAGGGATACAGTAAACCTGAAGTGAAGCACCGGAATCTATAACTGGTGTTACAGGAAAGGTTCATATCATAGTCAGTAAGAAGAGTCCGTCTTCTTGTACTTAAGTCGGCATTGTGCCTTTTGTATTTAATTCCGATGCAATTTCTGTGTTTCATTGTCAATAAGGAGGACCAAGGGATACAGTAAACCTGGAGTGAAGCATCGGAATCTATAACTAGTGTCACAGGAATGGTTCAAAACATAGTCAGTAAGATGAGGCAGTCTTGTTGTACTTAAGTCGGCATTGTGCCTTTTGTATTTCATTCCGATGCCATTTTTGTGTTTCATCCTCAATGTGAAGGTCCAAGGGATACAGAAAAACCGGGAGTGAAGCATCGGAATCTATATCTAGTGTCACAGGAATGGTTCAAAACATAGTCAGGAAAAAGATTCAGTCTTCTTGTACTTCAGTCGGCATTGTGCCTTTTGTATTTAATTCCGAAGCAATTTCTGTGTTTCATCGTCAACAAGAAGGTCCAAGGTATACAGTAAACCCGGAGTGAAGCATCGGAATCTATAACTAGCGTCGTAGGAATGGTTCAAAACATCGACAGTAAGAAGAGTCAGTCTTCTTGTACTTAATTCGGCATTGTGCCTTTTGCATTTAATTCCGATGTAATTTCTGTGTTTCATCGTCAATAAGAAGGTCCTAGGGATACAGTAAACCTGAAGTGAAGCACCGGAATCTATAACTAGTGTCACACGAATGGCTCAAAACATAGTCAGTAAGAAGAGTCAGTCTTCTTGTACTTAAGTCGGCAGTATGCCTTTTGTATTTAATTCCGATGCAATTTCTGTGTTTCATCGTCAATAAGAAGGTCCAAGGGATACAGTAAACCTGCAGTGAAGCATAGGAATCTATAACTAGTGTCACATGAATGGTTCAAAACATTGACAGTAATAAGAGCCTGTCTTCTTCTACTTAATTCGGCATTGTGCCTTTTGTATTTAATTCCCATACAATTTCTGTGTTTCAACGTCAATAAGAAGGTCAGAGGGACACAGTAAACCTCAAGTGAAGCAACGGAATCTATAACTAGTGTCACAGGAATGGTTCAAAACATAGTCAGTAAGAAGAGTCAGTCTTCTTGTACTTAGGTCGGCATTGTGCCTTTTGTAATTAATTCCGATGCAATTTCTGTGTTTCATCGTCAATAAGAAGGTCCAAAGGATACAGTAAACCTGAAGTGAAGCATCGGAATCTATAACTAGTGTCACAGGAATGGTACAAAACATAGACAGTAGGAAGAGTCAGTCTTGTTGTAATTAGGTCAGCATTGTGCCTTTTTATTTAATTCCGATGCAATTTCTGTGTTTCATCGTCAATAAGAGGGTCAGAGGGAAACAGTGAACCTGTAGTGAAGCATCGGAACCTATAAATACTGTCAGAGGAATGGTTCAAATCATAGTCAGTAAGAAGAGTCAGTCTTCTTGTACTCAAGTCGGCATTGTGCCTTTTGTATTTAATTCCGATGCAATTACTATGTTTCATCGTGAATAAGAAGATCAAAGGGATCCAGCAAACCTGAAGTGAAGCATCAGAATCTATAAATAGTGTCACAGCAATGGTTCAAAACATAGTCAGTAAGAAGAGTCAGTCGTCTTGTACTTAAGTCGGCATTGTGCCTTTTGTATTTATTTCCGATGCAATCTCTGTGTTTCATAGTCAATAAGAAGGTCCAAGGGATACAGTAAACCTGGAGTGATGCATCGGAATCTATAACTAGTGACACAGGGATGGTTCAAAACATAGACAGTAAGAAGAGTCAGTATTCTTGTACTTAAGTCGGCATTGTGCCTTTTGTATTTAATTCCGATGCAATTTCTATGTTTCATCGTCAATAAGAAGGTCCAAGGGATACAGTAAACCTGAAGTGAAGCACCGGAATCTATAACTAGTGTTACAGGAATGGTTCAAAACATAGTCAGTAAGAAGAGTCAGTGTTCTTGTACTTAAGTCGGCATTGTGCTTTTGTATTTAATTCCGATGCAATTTCTGTGTTTTATTGTCAATAAGGAGGTCCAAGGGATACAGTAAACCTGGAGTGAAGCATCGGAATGTATTACTAGTGTCACAGGAATGGTTCGATACATAGTCAGTAAGAAGAGTAAGTCTTCTTGTACTTAAGTCGGCATTGTGCCTTTTGTATTTCATTCCGATGCCATTTTTGTTTTTCATCCTCAATACGTAGGTCCAAGGGATACAGTAAACCGGGAGTGAAGCATGGGAATATATATGTAGTGTCACAGGAATGGCTCAAAACATAGTCAGTAAGAAGATTCAGTCTTCTTGTACTTAAGTCGGCATTGTGCCTTTTGTATTTAATTCCGATGCAATTTCTGTGTTTCATCGTCAATAAGAAGGTCCAAGGGATACAGTAAACCTGGAGTGAAGCATCAGAATCTATAACTAGTGTCACAGGAATGAATCAAAACATAGTCAGTAGGAAGGGTCAGTCTTCTTGTACTTAATTCGGCACTGTGCCCTTCGGATTTGATTCCGATGCAATTTCTGTGATTCATCGTCAATAAGAAGGTCAGAGGGATACAGTAAACCTGGAGAGAAACATCGGAATCAATAACTAGTGTCACAGGGATGGTTCAAATCATAGACAGTAAGAAGAGTCAGTCTTCTTGTACATATTTCGGCACTGTGCTCTTTGGATGCGATTCCTATGCAATTTCTGTGATTCATCGTCAATAAGAAGGTCAGAGGGATACAGTAAACCTGCAGTGAAGCATCGGAATCTGTAACTAGTGTCACAGGAATGGTTCAAAACATAGTCGGTAAGAAGAGTCAGTCTTCTTGTACTTAAGTCGGCATTGTGCCTTCTGTATTTAATTACAATGCAATTTCTGTGTTTCATCGTTAATAAGAAGGTCCAAGGGATACAGTAAACCTGAAGTAAAGCATCGAAATCTATAACTAGTGTCACAGGGATGGTTCAAAACATAGACAGAAGAAGAGTCAGTCTTCTTGTACTTAAGTCGGCATTGTCCCCTATGTATTTAATTCCGATGCAATTTCTATGTTTAATCGTCAATAAGAAGGTCCAAGGGATACAGTAAACCTGAAGTGAAGCACCGGAATCTATAACTAGTGTTACAGGAATGGTTCAAAACATAGACAGTGAGATGAGTCAGTCTTCTTGTACTTAAGTCGGCATTGTGCCTTTTTTATTTAATTCCGATGCAAATTCTGTGTTTCATCGTCAATTAGAAGGTCCAAGGGATACAGTAAACCTAGAGTGAAGCATCGGAATCTATTACTAGTGTCACAGGAATGGTTCAAACATAGACAGTAAGAAGAGTCAGTCTTCTTGTAATTCATTCGGCATTGTGCATTTTGTATTTAATTCCGGCGCAATTACTGTGTTTCATCGTCAATAAGAACGTCAGAAGGATACAGTAAATCTGAAGTGAAGCATCGTAATCTATAACTAGTGTCACAGGAATGGTTCAAAACATAGTCAGTAAGAAGGGTCAGTCATCCTGTAGTAAAGTCGGCATTGTGCCTTTTGTATTTAATTCCGATGTAATTTCTGTATTTCATCGTCAATAAGAAGGACCAAGGTATACAGTAAACCTAAAGTGAAGCATCGGAATCTATAAATAGTGTCACAGGAATGGTTCAAAACATAGATAGTGGGAAGAGTCAGTCTTCTTGTACTTAAGTTGGCATTGTGCCTTTTGTATTTAATTCCGATGCAATTTCTGTGTTTCATCGTCAATAAGAAGGTCAGAGGGATTCAGTAAACCTGAAGTGAAGCATCGGAATCTATAACTAGTGTCACAGGATTGGTTCAAAACATAGACAGTAGGAAGAGTCAGTCTTCTTGTACTTAAGTCGGCATTGTGCCTTTTCCATTTAATTCCGATGTAATTTCTATATTTCATCGTCAATAAGAAGGTCCAAGGTATATAGTAACCCTGGAGTGAAGCATCGGAATCTATAACTAGTGCCACAGGAATGGTTCAAAACATAGACAGTAAGAAGAGGCAGTCCTCTTGTACTAAAGTCTGCATTGTGCCCATTTTATTTAATTCCGATGCAATTTCTGTGTTTCATCGTCAATAAGAAAGTCCACGGGATACAGTAAACCTGCAGTGAAGCATCGGAATCTGTAACTAGTGTCACAGGAATGGTTCAAAACATAGTCAGTAAGAAGAGTCAGTCTTCTTGTACTTAAGTCGGCATTGTCCCTTTTGTATTTCATTCCATTTCAATTTCTGTGTTTCATCGTCAATATGAGGGACAGAGGGATACAGTAAACCTAATGTGAAGCATCGGCATCTATAACTAGTGTCACAGGAATGGTTCAAAGCATAGTCAGTAGGAAGAGTCAGTATTCTTGTACTTAAGTCGGCATTGTGCCATTTGTATTTAATTCCGATGCAATTTCTGTGTTTCATCGTCAATAAGAAGTTCCAAGGGATACAGTAAACCTGCAGTGAAGCATCGGAATCTGTAACCAGTGTCACAGGAATGGTTCAGAACATGGACAGTAAGAAGAGTCAGACTTCTTATAATTAATTAGGCATTGTGCATTTTGTATTTAATTCCGGCGCAATTACTGTGTTTCATCGTCAATAAGAACGTCAGAGGGATACAGTAAATCTGAAGTGAAGCATCGTAATCTATAACTAGTGTCACAGGAATGGTTCAAAGCATAGTCAGTAAGATGAGTCAGTCATCCTGTATTAAAGTAGGCATTGTGACTTTTGTATTTAATACCGATGCAATTTCTGTATTTCATCGTCAATAAGAAGGTCCAAGGGATACAGTAAACCTGAAGTGAAGAATCGGAATCTATAACTAGTGTCACAGGAATGGTTCAAAACATAGACAGTGGGAAGAGTCAGTATTCTTGGACTTAAGTTTCCATTGTGCCTTTTGTATTTAACTCCGATGCAATTTCTGTGTTTCATCGTCAATAAGAAGGTCAGAGGGATTCAGTAAACCTGAAGTGAAGCATCGGAATCTATAACTAGTGTCAAAGGAATGGTTCAAAACATAGACAGTAGGAAGAGTCAGTCTTCTTGAACTTAAGTCGGCATTGTGACTTTTGTATTTAATTCCGTTGCAATTGCTGTGTTTCATCGTCAATAAGAGGGTCAGAGGGAAACAGAAAACCTGCAGTGAAGCATCGGAATCTGTAACTAGTGTCACAGGAATGGTTCAAAACATAGACAGTAAGATGAGTCAGTCTTCTTGTACTTAAGTCGGCATTGTGCCTTTTTTATTTAATTCCGATGCAAATTCTGTGTTTCATCGTCAATTAGAAGGTCCAAGGGATACAGTAAACCTAGAGTGAAGCATCTGAATCTATTACTAGTGTCACAGGAATGGTTCAAACATAGACAGTAAGAAGAGTCAGTCTTCTTGTAATTCATTCGGCATTGTGCATTTTGTATTTAATTCCGGCGCAATTACTGTGTTTCATCGTCAATAAGAACGTCAGAAGGATACAGTAAATCTGAAGTGAAGCATCGTAATCTATAACTAGTGTCACAGGAATGGTTCAAAACATAGTCAGTAAGAAGGGTCAGTCATCCTGTAGTAAAGTCGTCATTGTGCCTCATGTATTTAATTCCGATGTAATTTCTGTATTTCATCGTCAATAAGAAGGACCAAGGTATACAGTAAACCTAAAGTGAAGCATCGGAATCTATAAATAGTATCACAGGAATGGTTCAAAACATAGATAGTGGGAAGAGTCAGTCTTCTTGTACTTAAGTTGGCATTGTGCCTTTTGTATTTAATTCCGATGCAATTTCTGTGTTTCATCGTCAATAAGAAGGTCAGAGGGATTCAGTAAACCTGAAGTGAAGCATCGGAATCTATAACTAGTGTCACAGGATTGGTTCAAAACATAGACAGTAGGAAGAGTCAGCCTTCTTGTACTTAAGTCGGCATTGTGCCTTTTCCATTTAATTCCGATGTAATTTCTATATTTCATCGTCAATAAGAAGGTCCAAGGTATATAGTAAACTTGGAGTGAAGCATCGGAATCTATAACTAGTGCCACAGGAATGGTTCAAAACATAGACAGTAAGAAGAGGCAGTCCTCTTGTACTAAAGTCTGCATTTTGCCTTTTTTATTTAATTCCGATGCAATTTCTGTGTTTCATCGTCAATAAGAAAGTCCACGGGATACAGTAAACCTGGAGTGAAGCATCGGAATCTATAACTAGTGTCACAGGAATGGTTGAAAACATCGACAGTAAGAAGAGTCAGTCTTCTTGTACTTAAGTCAGCATTGCGCCTTTTGTATTTAAATCCGATGCAATTTCTGTACTTCGTCGCCAATAAGAAGGTCCAAAGGATACAGTAAACCTGAAGTGAAGCATCGGAATCTAAAACTAGTGTCACAGGAATGGTTAAAATCATAGACAGTAGGAAGAGTCAGTCTTGTACTTAAGTCGCCATTGTTCCCTTTGTATTAAATTCCGATGCAATTTCTGTGTTTCATCGTAAATAAGAAGGACCAAGGGATACAGTAAACCTGGAGTGAAGCATCGGAATCAATAACTAGTGTCACAGGAATGGTTCAAATCATAGACAGTAAGAAGAGTCAGTCTTCCTGTACTTAATTCGGCACTGTGCCCTTTGGATTTGATTCCGATGCAATTTCTGTGATTCATCGTCAATTAGAAGGTCAGAGGGATACAGTGAACCTGCAGTGAAGCATCGGAATCTGTAACTAGTGTCACAGGAATGTTTCAAAACATAGTCAGGAAGAAGAGTCAGTCTTCTTGTACTTAAGTCGGCATTGTCCCTTTTGTATTTCATTCCCTTTCAATTTCTGTGTTTCATCGTCAATAAGAGGGACAGAGGGATACAGTAAACCTGAAGTGAAGCATCGGAATCTATAACTAGTGTCACAGAAATGGTAAAAACAGAGAAAGTAGGAAGAGTCAGTCTTCTTGTACTTAAGTATGCATTGTGCCTTCTCTATTTAATTCCGATGCAATTGCTCTGTTACATCGTCAATAAGAAGGTCCAAGGGATACAGTAAACCTAATGTGAAGCATCGGCATCTATAACTAGTGTCACAGGAATGGTTCAAAGCATAGTCAGTAAGAAGAGTCAGTATTCTTGTACTTAAGTCGGCATTGTGCCGTTTGTATTTAATTCCGATGCAATTTCTGTGTTTCATCGTCAATAAGAAGTTCCAAGGGATACAGTAAACCTGCAGTGAAGCATCGGAATCTGTAACCAGTGTCACAGGAATGGTTCAGAACATGGACAGTAAGAAGAGTCAGTCTCCTTATAATTAATTAGGCATTGTGCATTTTGTATTTAATTCCGGCGCAATTACTGTGTTTCATCGTCAATAAGAACGTCAGAGGGATACAGTAAATCTGAAGTGAAGCATCGTAATCTGTAACTAGTGTCACAGGAATGGTTCAAAGCATAGTCAGTAAGATGAGTCAGTCATCCTGTAGTAAAGTCGGCATTGTGACTTTTGTATTTAATACCGATGCAATTTCTGTATTTCATCGTCAATAAGAAGGTCCAAGGGATACAGTAAACCTGAAGTGAAGAATCGGAATCTATAACTAGTGTCACAGGAATGGTTCAAAACATAGACAGTGGGAAGAGTCAGTATTCTTGTACTTAAGTTTCCATTGTGCCTTTTGTATTTAATTCCGATGCAATTTCTGTGTTTCATCGTCAATAAGAAGGTCAGAGAGATTCAGTAAACCTGAAGTGAAGCATCGGAATCTATAACTAGTGTCAAAGGAATGGTTCAAAACATAGACAGTAGGAAGAGTCAGTCTTCTTGTACTAAAGTCGGCATTGTGCCTTTTTTATTTAATTCCGATGCAATTTCTGTGTTTCATCGTCAATACGAAGTTCCACGGGATACAGTAAACCTGGAGTGAAGCATCGGAATCTGTAACCAGTGTCACAGGAATGGTTCAGAACATAGAGAGTAAGAAGAGTCAGTCTTCTTGTAATTTATTCGGCATTGTGCATTTTGTATTTAATTCCGGCGCACTTACTGTGTTTCATCGTCAATAAGAACGTCAGAGGGATACAGTATATCTGAAGTGAAGTATCGGAATCTATAACTAGTGTCACAGGAATGGTTAAAATCATAGGCAGTAGGAAGAGTCAGTCTTCTTGTACTTAAGTCGGCATTGTGATTTTTGCTTTTAATTCCGATGCAATTTCTGTGTTTCATCGTCAATACGTAGGTCCAAGGGATCCAGTAAACCCGAAGTGAAGCACCGGAATATATAACTAGTGTCACAGGAATGGTTAAAATCATAGGCAGTAGGAAGAGTCAGTCTTCTTGTACTTAAGTCGGCATTGTGATTTTTGCTTTTAATTCCGATGCAATTTCTGTGTTTCATCGTCAATACGTAGGTCCAAGGGATCCAGTAAACCCGAAGTGAAGCACCGGAATATATAACTAGTGTCACAGGAATGGTTCAAAACATAGTCAGAAAGAAGAGTCCGTCTTCTTGTACTTAAGTCGCCATTGTGCCCTTTGTATTAAATTCCGATGCGATTTCTGTGTTTCATCGTAAATAAGAAGGTCCAAGGGATACAGTAAACCTGGAGTGAAGCATCGGAATCTATAACTAGTGTCACAGGAATGGTTCAAAGCATAGTCAGTAAGAAGAGTCAGTGTTCTTGTACTGAAGTCGGCGTTGTGCCTTTCCCATTTAATTCCGATGTAATTTCTATATTTCATCGTCAATAAGAAGGTCCAAGGTATATAGTAAACCTGGAGCGAAGCATCGGAATCTATAACTAGTGTCACAGGAATGGTTCAAAACATAGTCAGTGAGATGAGTCAGTCTTCTTGTACTTAAGTCGGCAATGCGCCTTTTGTATTTAAATCCGATGCAATGTCTGTGTTTCATCGTCAATATGAAGGTCAGAGGGATACAGTAAACCTGAAGTGAAGCATCGGAATCTAAAACTAGTGTCACAGGAATGGTTAAAATCATAGACAATAGGAAGAGTCAGTCTTCTTGTACTTAAGTCGGCATTGTGCCTTTTGCATTTAATTCCGATGCAATTTCTGTGTTTCATTGTCAATAAGTAGGTCCAAGGGATCCAGTAAACCTGAAGTGAAGCACCGGAGTATATAACTAGTGTCACAGGAATTGTTCAAAACATAGTCAGTAAGAAGAGTCAGTCCTCTTGTACTTAAGTCGCCAGAGTGCCCTTTGTATTAAATTCCGATGCAATTTCTGTGTTTCATCGTAAATAAGAAGGTCCAAGGGATGCAGTAGACTTGGAGTGAAGCATCGGAATATATCACTAGTGCCACAGGAATGGTTCAAATCATAGACAGTAAGAAGAGTCAGTCTTCTTGTACTTAATTCAGCACTGTGCCCTTTGGATTTAATTCCGATGCAATTTCTGTGTTTCATCGTCAATAAGAAGGTCCAAGGGATACAGTAAACCTGGAGTGAAGCATCGGAATCTATAACTAGTGTCACAGGAATGGTTCAAAGCATAGTCAGTAAGAAGAGTCAGTCTTCTTGTACTTAAGTCGGCATTGTGCCTTTTGTATTTAATTCCGATGCAATTTGTGTGTTTCATCCTCAATACGATGGTCCAAGGGATACAGTAAACCGGGAGTGAAGCCTCGGAATCTATAACAAGTGTCACAGGAATGGTTCAAAACATAGTCAGTAAGAAGAGTCAGTCTTCTTGTACTTAAGTCGGCATTGTGCCTTTTATATTTAATTCCGATGCAATTTCTGTGTTTCATCGTCAATAAGAAGGTCCAAGGGATACAGTAAACCTGAAGTGAAGCATAGGAATCTATAACTAGTGTCACAGGAATGGTTCAAAACATAGGCTGTAGGAAGAGGCAGTCCTCTTGTACTTAAGTCTGCATTGTGCCTTTTCTATTTAAATCCGATGCAATTTCTGTGTTTCATCGTCAATAAAAAGGACCAAGGGATACAGTAAACCTGAGGTGGAGCATCGGAATCTATAACTAGTGTCACAGGAATGGTTCAAAACATAGACAGTGGGAAGAGTCAGTCTTCTTGTACTTAAGTTGGCATTGTGCCTTTTGTATTTAATTCCGATGCAATTTCTGTGTTTCATCGTCAATAAGAAGGTCAGAGGGATTCAGAAAACCTGAAGTGAAGCATCGGAATCTATAACTAGTGTCACAGGAATGTTTCAAACATAGTCAGTAAGAAGAGTCAGTCATCTTGTACTAAAGTCGGCATTGTGCCTTTTGTATTTAATTCCGATGCAATTTCTGTATTTCATCGTCAATAAGAAGGTCCAAGGGATACAGTAAACCTAGAGTGAAGCAACGGAATCTATAACAAGTGTCACAGGAATGGTTCAAAACACAGACAGTGGGAAGAGTCAGTCTTCTTGCTCTTAAGTCGGCATTGTGCCATTTGTATTTAGTTCCGATGCAATTTCTGTGTTTCATCGTCAATAAAAAGGTCCAAGGCATACAGTAAACCGGGAGTGAAGCATCGGAATCTATAACTAGTGTCACAGGAATGGTTCAAACACAGACAGTAGGAAGATTCAGTCTTTTTGTACTTAAGTCAGCATTGTGCCTTTTGTATTTAATTCCGATGCAATTTCTGTGTTTCATCGTCAATAAAAAGGTCAGAGGGATACAGTAAATCTGAAGTGAAGCATCGGAATCTATAACTAGTGTCACAGGAATGGTTCAAAGCATAGTCAGTAAGAAGAGTCAGTCTTCTTGTGCTTAAGTCGGCATTGTGCCTTTTATATTTAATTCCGATGCAAATTCTGTGTTTCATCGTCAATAAGAAGGTCCAAGGGATACAGTAAACCTGAAGTGAAGCATCGGAATCTATAACTAGTGTCACAGGAATGGTTCAAAACATAGGCAGTAGGAAGAGGCAGTCTTCTTGTACTTAAGTCGGCATTGTGCCATTTCTATTTAAATCCGATGCAATTTCTGTGTTTCATCGTCAATAAGAAGGTCCAAGGGATACAGTAAACCTGAAGTGAAGCATCGGAATCTATAACTAGTGTCACAGGAATGGTTCAAAACATAGACAGTGGGAAGAGTCAGTCTTCTTGTACTTAAGTTGGCATTGTGCCTTTTGTATTTAATTCCGATGCAATTTCTGTGTTTCATCGTCAATAAGAAGGTCAGAGGGATTCAGAAAACCTGAAGTGAAGCATCGGATTCTATAACTAGTGTCACAGGAATGGTACAAAACATAGTCAGTAAGAAGAGTCAGTCTTCTTGTACTTAAGTCGGCATTGTGCCTTTTGTATTTTATTCCGATGCAATTTCTGTGTTTCATCGTCTATAAGAAGGTCAGAGGGATACAGTATACGTGAAGTGAAGCATCGGAATCTATAACTAGTGTCACAGGATTGGTTCAAATCATAGACAGTAAGAAGAGTCAGTCTTCTTGTACTTAATTCGACACTGTGCCCTTTGGATTTAATTCCGATGCAATTTCTGTATATCATCGTCAATTAGAAGGTCCAAGGAATACAGCAAACCTGAAGTGAAGCATCGAAATCTATAACTAGTGTCACAGGAATGGTTCAAAACATAGACAGACGAAGAGTCAGTCTTCTTGTACTTAAGTCGGCATTGTGCATTTTGTATTTAATTCCGGCGCAATTACTGTGTTTCATCGTCAATAAGAACGTCAGAGGGATACAGTAAATCTGAAGTGAAGCATCGTAATCTATAACTAGTGTCACAGGAATGGTTCAAAGCATAGTCAGTAAGATGAGTCAGTCATCCTGTAGTAAAGTCGGCATTGTGACTTTTGTATTTAATACCGATGCAATTTCTGTATTTCATCGTCAATAAGAAGGTCCAAGGGATACAGTAAACCTGAAGTGAAGAATCGGAATCTATAACTAGTGTCACAGGAATGGTTCAAAACATAGACAGTGGGAAGAGTCAGTATTCTTGTACTTAAGTTTCCATTGTGCCTTTTGTATTTAATTCCGATGCAATTTCTGTGTTTCATCGTCAATAAGAAGGTCAGAGGGATTCAGTAAACCTGAAGTGAAGCATCGGAATCTATAACTAGTGTCAAAGGAATGGTTCAAAACATAGACAGTAGGAAGAGTCAGTCTTCTTGAACTTAAGTCGGCATTGTGCCTTTTTCATTTAATTCCGATGTAATTTCTATATTTCATCGTTAATAAGAAGGTCCAAGGTATATAGTAAACCTGGAGTGAAGCATCGGAATCTATAACTAGTGCCACAGGAATGGTTCAAAACATACACAGTAAGGAGAGTCAGTCTTCTTGTACTAAAGTCGGCATTGTGCCTTTTTTATTTAATTCCGATGCAATTTCTGTGTTTCATCGTCAATACGATGTTCCACGGGATACAGTAAACCTGGAGTGAAGCATCGGAATCTGTAACCAGTGTCACAGGAATGGTTCAGAACATAGAGAGTAAGAAGAGTCAGTCTTCTTGTAATTTATTCGGCATTGTGCATTTTGTATTTAATTCCGGCGCAATTACTGTGTTTCATCGTCAATAAGAACGTCAGAGGGATACAGTATATCTGAAGTGAAGTATCGGAATCTATAACTAGTGTCACAGGAATGGTTAAAATCATAGGCAGTAGGAAGAGTCAGTCTTCTTGTACTTAAGTCGGCATTGTGATTTTTGCTTTTAATTCCGATGCAATTTCTGTGTTTCATCGTCAATACGTAGGTCCAAGGGATCCAGTAAACCCGAAGTGAAGCACCGGAATATATAACTAGTGTCACAGGAATGGTTCAAAACGTAGTCAGTAAGAAGAGTCCGTCTTCTTGTACTTAAGTCGCCATTGTGCCCTTTGTATTAAATTCCGATGCGATTTCTGTGTTTCATCGTAAATAAGAAGGTCCAAGGGATACAGTAAACCTGGAGTGAAGCATCGGAATCTATAACTAGTGTCACAGGAATGGTTCAAAGCATAGTCAGTAAGAAGAGTCAGTGTTCTTGTACTGAAGTCGGCGTTGTGCCTTTCCCATTTAATTCCGATGTAATTTCTATATTTCATCGTCAATAAGAAGGTCCAAGGTATATAGTAAACCTGGAGCGAAGCATCGGAATCTATAACTAGTGTCACAGGAATGGTTCAAAACATAGTCAGTGAGATGAGTCAGTCTTCTTGTACTTAATTCGGCATTGTGCCTTTAGTATTTAATTCCAATGCAATTTCTCTGTTTGATCGACAATAGGAAGGTCAGAGGGATACAGTATATCTGAAGTGAAGTATCGGAATCTATAACTAGTGTCACAGGAATGGTTCAAAACATAGTCAGTAAGAGGAGTCAGTCTTCTTGTACTTAAGTCGGCAATGCGCCTTTTGTATTTAAATCCGATGCAATGTCTGTGTTTCATCGTCAATAAGAAGGTCAGAGGGATACAGTAAACCTGAAGTGAAGCATCGGAATCTAAAACTAGTGTCACAGGAATGGTTAAAATCATAGACAATAGGAAGAGTCAGTCTTCTTGTACTTAAGTCGGCATTGTGCCTTTTGCATTTAATTCCGATGCAATTTCTGTGTTTCATTGTCAATAAGTAGGTCCAAGGGATCCAGTAAACCTGAAGTGAAGCACCGGAGTATATAACTAGTGTCACAGGAATTGTTCAAAACATAGTCAGTAAGAAGAGTCAGTCCTCTTGTACTTAAGTCGCCAGAGTACCCTTTGTATTAAATTCCGATGCAATTTCTGTGTTTCATCGTAAATAAGAAGGTCCAAGGGATGCAGTAAACTTGGAGTGAAGCATCGGAATATATCACTAGTGCCACAGGAATGGTTCAAATCATAGACAGTAAGAAGAGTCAGTCTTCTTGTACTTAATTCAGCACTGTGCCCTTTGGATTTAATTCCGATGCAATTTCTGTGTTTCATCGTCAATAAGAAGGTCCAAGGGATACAGTAAACCAGAAGTGAAGCACCGGAATCAATAACTAGTGTTACAGGAATGGGTCAAATCATAGTCAGTAAGAAGAGTCAGTCTTCTTGTACTTAAGTCGGCAATGTGCCTTATGTATTTAATTCCGATGCAATTTCTGTGTTTCATTGTCAATAAGGAGGCCAAGGGATACAGTAAACCTGGAGTGAAGCATCGGAATCTATAACTAGTGTCACAGGAATGGTTCAAAGCATAGTCAGTAAGAAGAGTCAGTCTTCTTGTACTTAAGTCGGCATTGTGCCTTTTGTATTTAATTCCGACGCAATTTAGGTGTTTCATCCTCAATACGATGGTCCAAGGGATACAGTAAACCGGGAGTGAAGCCTCGGAATCTATAACTAGTGTCACAGGAATGGTTCAAAACATAGTCAGTAAGAAGAGTCAGTCTTCTTGTACTTAAGTCGGCATTGTGCCTTTTATATTTAATTCCGATGCAATTTCTGTGTTTCATCGTCAATAAGAAGGTCCAAGGGATACAGTAAACCTGAAGTGAAGCATAGGAATCTATAACTAGTGTCACAGGAATGGTTCAAAACATAGGCTGTAGGAAGAGGCAGTCCTCTTGTACTTAAGTCTGCATTGTGCCTTTTCTATTTAAATCCGATGCAATTTCTGTGTTTCATCGTCAATAAAAAGGACCAAGGGATACAGTAAACCTGAGGTGTAGCATCGGAACCTATAACTAGTGTCACAGGAATGGTTCAAAACATAGACAGTGGGAAGAGTCAGTCTTCTTGTACTTAAGTTGGCATTGTGCCTTTTGTATTTAATTCCGATGCAATTTCTGTGTTTCATCGTCAATAAGAAGGTCAGAGGGATTCAGAAAACCTGAAGTGAAGCATCGGAATCTATAACTAGTGTCACAGGAATGTTTCAAACATAGTCAGTAAGAAGAGTCAGTCATCTTGTACTAAAGTCGGCATTGTGCCTTTTGTATATAATTCCGATGCAATTTCTGTATTTCATCGTCAATAAGAAGGTCCAAGGGATACAGTAAACCTAGAGTGAAGCAACGGAATCTATAACAAGTGTCACAGGAATGGTTCAAAACACAGACAGTGGGAAGAGTCAGTCTTCTTGCTCTTAAGTCGGCATTGTGCCATTTGTATTTAGTTCCGATGCAATTTCTGTGTTTCATCGTCAATAAAAAGGTCCAAGGCATACAGTAAACCGGGAGTGAAGCATCGGAATCTATAACTAGTGTCACAGGAATGGTTCAAACACAGACAGTAGGAAGATTCAGTCTTCTTGTACTTAAGTCAGCATTGTGCCTTTTGTATTTAATTCCGATGCAATTTCTGTGTTTCATCGTCAATAAAAAGGTCAGAGGGATACAGTAAATCTGAAGTGAAGCATCGGAATCTATAAGTAGTGTCACAGGAATGGTTCAAAACATAGTCAGTAAGAAGAGTCAGTCTTCTTGTGCTTAAGTCGGCATTGTGCCTTTTATATTTAATTCCGATGCAAATTCTGTGTTTCATCGTCAATAAGAAGGTCCAAGGGATACAGTAAACCTGAAGTGAAGCATCGGAATCTATAACTAGTGTCACAGGAATGGTTCAAAACATAGGCAGTAAGAAGAGTCAGTCTTCTTGTACTTAATTCGGCATTGTGCCTTTAGTATTTAATTCCAATGCAATTTCTGTGTTTGATCGTCAATAGGAAGGTGAGAGGGATGCAGTAAATCTGAAGTGAAGCATCGGAATCTATAACTAATGTCACAGGAATGGTTCAAATCATAGTCAGTAAGAAGAGTCAGTCCTCTTGTACTTAAGTCGGCATTGTGCCTTTTGTATTTAATTCCGATGCAATTTCTGTGTTTCATTGTCAATAATAAGGTCAGAGGGATACAGTAAACCTATGTGAAGTATCGGAATGTAAAACTAGTGTCACAGGAATGGTTCAAATCATTGACAGTAGGAAGAGTCAGTCTTCTTGTACTTAAGTCGGCATTGTGCCTTTTGTATTAAATTCCGATGCAATTTCTGTGTTTCATCGTAAATAAGAAGGTCCAAGGGATACAGTAAACCTCGAGTGAAGCATCGGAATCTATAACTAGTGTCACAGGAATGGTTCAAATCATAGACAGTAAGAAGAGTGATTTTCTAGTACCTAATTTGGCACTGTGCCCTTTGGATTTAATTCCGATGTAGTTTCTGTGTTTCATCGTCAATAAGAAGGTCAGAGGGATACAGTAAACCTGAAGTGAAGCATCGGAATCTATAACTAGTGTCACAGGAATGGTTCAAAACATAGGCAGTAAGAAGAGTCAGTCTTCTTGTACTGAGTCGGCATTGTGCCTTTTGTATTTAATTCCGATGCAATTTCTGAGTTTTATCGTCAATAAGAAGGTCCAAGGGATGCAGTAAACCTGAAGTGAAGCATCGAAATCTATAACTAGTGTCACAGGAATGTTTCAAAACATAGACAGACGAAGAGTCAGTCTTCTTGTACTTAAGTCAGCATTGTGCCTTTTGTATTTAATTCCGATGCAATTTCTGTGTTTCATCGTCAAAAAGAAGGTCCAAGGGATACAGTAAACCTGTAGTGAAGCATCGGAATCTGTAACTAGTGTCACTGGAATGGTTCAAAACATAGACAGTAAGATGAGTCAGTCTTCTTGTACTTAAGTCGGCATGTGCCTTTTTTATTTAATTCCGATGCAATTTCTGTGTTTCATCGTCAATAAGAAGGTCCAAGGGATACAGTAAAACTAGAGTGAAGCATCGGAATCTGTAACTAGTGTCACAGGAATGGTTCAAATCACAGACAGTGGGAAGAGTCAGTCTTCTTGTACTTAAGTCGGCATTGTGACACTTGTATTTAATTCCGAAGCAATTTCTGTGTTTCATCGTCAATAAGAAGGTCAGAGGGATACATTGAACCTGGAGTGAAGCATCGGAATCTATAACTAGTGTCACAGGAATGGTTCAAATCATACAGAGTAGGAAGAGTCAGTCTTCATGTACTTACGTCGGCATTGTGCCTTTTCCACTTAATTCCGATGCAATTTCTGTATTTCATCGACAATAAGAAGGTCCAAGGTATATAGTAAATCTGGGGTAAAGCATCGGAATCTATAACTTGTGCCACAGGAAAAGTTCAAAACATAGACCGTAAGAAGAGTCAGTCTTCTTGTACTAAAGTCGGCATTGTGCCTTATTTTTTTAATTCCGATGCAATTTCTGTGTTTCATCGTCAATAAGAAGGTCAAAGAGATCCAGTAAACCTGAAGTGAAGCATCGAAATCTATAACTAGTGTCACAGGAATGGTTCAAAACATCGACAGTAAGAGGAATCAGTCTTCTTGTACTTCATTCGGCATTGTGCCTTTAGTATTTAATTCCAATGCAATTTCTGTGTTTGATCGTCAATAGGAAGGTCAGTGGGATACAGTAAACCTGAAGTGAAGCATCGGAATCTATAACTAGTGTCACAGGAATGGTTCAAATCATAGTCAGTAAGAAGAGTCAGTGTTCTTGTACTTAAGTCGGCATTGTGCCTTTTGTATTTAATTCCGATGCAATTTCTGTGTTTCATCGTCAATAAGAAGGTCCAAGGGATACAGTAAACCTAGAGTGAAGCATCGGAATCTATTACTAGTGTCACAGGAATGGTTCAAAATATAGACAGTAAGAAGAGTCAGTCATCTTGTACTTAATTCGGCATTGTGCATTTTGTATTTAATTCCGATGCATTTTCTGTGTTTCATCGTCAATAAGAACGTCAGAGGGATACAGTAAATCTGAAGTGAAGCATCGGAATCTATAACTAGTGTCACAGGAATGGTTCATAAAATAGTCAGTAAGAAGAGTCAGTCATCTTGTACTAAAGTCGGCATTGTGCATTTGTATTTAATTCCGATGCAATTTCTGTATTTCATCGTCAATATAAAGGTCCTAGGGATACAGTAAACCTAGAGTGAAGCATCGGTATCTATAACTAGTGTCACAGGAATGGTTCAAATCACAGACAGTGGCAAGAGTCAGTCTTCTTGTACTTAAGTCGGCATTGTGACATTTGTATTTTATTCCGACGCAATTTCTGTGTTTCATCGTCAATAAGAAGGTCAGAAGGATACAGTTAACCTGAAGTGAAGCATCGGAATCTATAACTAGTGTCCCAGGTATGGTTCAAAACATAGACAGTACGAAGAGTCAGTCTTCTTGTACTTAAGTCGGCATTGTGCCTTTTCCATTTAATTCCGATGCAATTTCTGTATTTCATCGTCAATAAGAAGGTCCAAGGTATATAGTAAACCTGGAGTAAAGCATCGGAATCTATAACTAGTGCCACAGCAATGGTTCAAAACATAGACCGTAAGAAGAGTCAGTGTTCTTGTACTAAAGTCGGCATTGTGCCTTTTTCATTTAATTCCGATGCAATATCTGTGTTTCATCGTCAATAAGAAGGTCCAAGAGATCCAGTAAACCTGGAGTGAAGCATCGGAATCTATAACTAGTGTCACAGGAATGGTTCAAAACATCGACAGCAAGAAGAGTCAGTCTTCTTGTACTTATTTCGGCATTGTGCCTTTAGTATTTAATTCCAATGCAATTTCTGTGTCTGATCTTCAATAGGAAGGTCAGAGGGATACAGTAAATCTGAAGTGAAGCATCGGAATCTATAACTAGTGTCACAGGAATGGTTCAAACCATCGACAGTAAGAAGAGTCAGTCTTCTTGTACTTAATTCGGCATTGTGCCCTTAGTATTTAATTCCAATGCAATTTCTGTGTTTGATCGTCAATAGGAAGGTCACAGGGATACAGTAAATCTGAAGTGAAGCATCGGAATCGATAACTAGTGTCACAGGAATGGTTCAAATCATAGTCAGTAAGAAGAGTCAATCTTCTTGTACTTAAGTCGGCATTGTGCTTTTTGTATTTAATTCCGATACAATTTCTGTGTTTCATTGTCAATAATAAGGTCAGAGGGATACAGCAAACCTAAGTGAAGTATCGGAATCTAAAACTAGTGTCACAGGAATGGTTCAAATCATAGACAGTAGGAAGAGTCAGTCTTCTTGTACTTAAGTCGGCATTGTGCCTTTTGTATTTAATTCCGATGCAATTTCTGTGTTTCATCGTCAATAAGAAGGTCAGAGGGAGACAGTAAACCTGAAGTGAGGCATCGGAATCTATAACTAGTGTCACAGGAATGGTTCAAAACATAGGCAGTAAGATGAGTCAGTCTTCTTGTACTAAGTCGGCATTGTGTCTTTTGTATTTAATTCCGATGCAATTTCTGAGTTTCATGGTCAATAAGAAGGTCCAAGGGATACAGTAACCTGAAGTGAAGCATCGGAATCTATAACTAGTGTCACAGGAATTTTTCAAAACATAGACAGACGAAGAGTCAGTCTTCTTGTACTTAAGTCGGCATTGTCCCTTTTGTATTTAATTCCGTTGCAATTTCTGTGTTTCATCGTCAATAAGAGGGTCAGAGGGATACAGTAAACCTGAAGTGAAGCATCGGAATCTATAACTAGTGTCACAGGAATGGTAAAAACATAGAAAGTAGGAAGAGTCAGTATTCTTGTACTTAAGTCGACATTGTGCCTTCTCTATTTAATTCCGACACAATTGCTGTGTTTCATCGTCAATAAGAAGGTCCAAGGGATACAGTAAACCTGAAGTGAAGCATCGGAATCTATAACTAGTGTCACAGGAATGGTTCAAAGTATAGTCAGTAAGAAGAGTCAGTGTTCTTGTTCTTAAGTCGGCATTGTGCCTTTTGTATTTAATTCCGATGCAATTTCTGTGTTTCATCGTCAATAAGAAGGTCCAAGGGAAACAGTAAACCTAGAGTGAAGCATCGGAATCAGTAACTAGTGTCGCAGGAATGGTTCAAATCACAGACAGTGGGAAGAGTCACTCTTCTTGTACTTAAGTTGGCATTGTGACATTTGTATTTAATTCCGATGCAATTTCTGTGTTTCATCGTCAATAAGAAGGTCAGAGGGCTACAGTAAACCTGAAGTGAAGCATCGGAATCGATAACTAGTGTCACAGGAATGGTTCAAAGCATAGACAGTAGGAAGACACAGTCTTCTTGTACTTAAGTCGGCATTGTGTCTTTTCCATTTAATTCAGATGCAATTTCTGTATTTCATCGTCAACAAGCAGGTCCAAGGTATATAGTAAACCTGGAGTAAAGCATCGGAATCTATAACTAGTGCCACAGGAAAAATTCAAAACATAGACCGTAAGAAGAGTCAGTCTTCTTGTACTGAAGTCGGCATTGTGCCTTTTTTATTTAATTCCGATGCAATTTCTGTGTTTCATCGTCAATAAAAAGGTCCAAGAGATCCAGTAAACCTGGAGTGAAGCATCGGAATCTATAACTAGTGTCACAGGAATGGTTCAAAACATCGACAGTAAAAGGAGTCAGTCTTCTTGTACTTAATTCGGCATTGTGCCTTTAGTATTTAATTCCGATGCAATTTCTGTGTTTCATCGTCAATAAGAAGGTCCATGGGATACAGTAAACTTGGAGTGAAGCATAGGAATCTGTAACTAGTGTCACATGAATGGTTTAAAACATAGACAGTAATAAGAGTCAGTCTTCTTCTACTTAATTCGGCATTGTGCCTTTTGTATTTAATTCCGATGCAATTTCTGTGTTTCATCGTCAATACGAAGGTCAGAAGGATACAGTAAACCTGGAGTGAAGCATCGGAGTCTATAACTAGTGTCGCAGGAATGGTTCAGACATAGAGTGTAAGAAGAGTCAATCTTCTTGAACTTGAGTCGGCATTGTGCCTTTTGTATTTAATTCCGATGCAATTTCTGTGTTTCATCGTCAATAGGAAGGTCCAAGGGATACAGTAAACCTGGAGTGAAGCATCGGAATCTGTAACTAGTGTCACAGGAATGGTTCAAAACATAGACAGTAAGATGAGTCAGTCTTCTTGTACTTAAGTCGGCATTGTGCCTTTTTTATTTAATTCCGATGCAAATTCTGTGTTTCATCGTCAATTAGAAGGTCCAAGGGATACAGTAAACCTAGAGTGAAGCATCGGAATCTATTACTAGTGTCACAGGAATGGTTGAAAACATCGACAGTAAGAAGAGTCAGTCTTCTTGTAATTCATTCGGCATTGTGCATTTTGTATTTAATTCCGGCGCAATTACTGTGTTTCATCGTCAATAAGAACGTCAGAAGGATACAGTAAATCTGAAGTGAAGCATCGTAATCTATAACTAGTGTCACAGGAATGGTTCAAAACATAGTCAGTAAGAAGGGTCAGTCATCCTGTAGTAAAGTCGGCATTGTGCCTTTTGTATTTAATTCCGATGTAATTTCTGTATTTCATCGTCAATAAGAAGGACCAAGGTATACAGTAAACCTAAAGTGAAGCATCGGAATCTATAAATAGTGTCACAGGAATGGTTCAAAACATAGATAGTGGGAAGAGTCAGTCTTCTTGTACTTAAGTTGGCATTGTGCCTTTTGTATTTAATTCCGATGCAATTTCTGTGTTTCATCGTCAGTAAGAAGGTCAGAGGGATTCAGTAAACCTGAAGTGAAGCATCGGAATCTATAACTAGTGTCACAGGATTGGTTCAAAACATAGACAGTAGGAAGAGTCAGTCTTCTTGTACTTAAGACGGCATTGTGCCTTTTCCATTTAATTCCGATGTAATTTCTATATTTCATCGTCAATAAGAAGGTCCAAGGTATATAGTAAACCTGGAGTGAAGCATCGGAATCTATAACTAGTGCCACAGGAATGGTTCAAAACATAGACAGTAAGAAGAGGCAGTCCTCTTGTACTAAAGTCTGCATTGTGCCTTTTTTATTTAATTCCGATGCAATTTCTGTGTTTCATCGTCAATAAGAAAGTCCACGGGATACAGTAAACCTGAAGTGAAGCATCGGAATCTATAACTAGTGGCACAGGAATGGTTCAAAACATAGACAGTTGGAAGAGTCAGACTTGTTGTACTTAAGTCGGCATTGTGCCTTTTTATTTAATTCCGATGCAATTTCTGTGTTTCATCGTCAATAAGAAGGTCAGAGGGATACAGTAAACCTGTAGTGAAGCATCGGAATCTATAACTAGTGTCACACGAATGGTTCAAAACATAGACAGTAGGAAGAGTCAGTCTTCTTGTACTTAAGTCGGCATTGTGCCTTTTCTGTTTAATTCCGATGCAATTTCTGTGCTTCATCGTCAATAAGAATGTCCAAGGGATACAGTAAACCTGAAGTGAAGCATCGGAAGCTATAACTAGTGTCACAAGAATGGTTCAAAGCATAGTCAGTAAGAAGGGTCAGTCTTCTTGTACTTAAGTCGGCATTGTGCTTTTTCTATTTAATTCCTATGCAATTTCTGTGTTTCATCGTCAATAAGAAGGTCCAAGGTATACAGTAAACCTGGTGTGAAGCATCAGAGTCAATAACTAGTGCCACAGGAAAGGTTCAAAACAGACAGTATGGAAGAGTCAGTCTTCTTGTACTTAAGTCGGCATTGTGCCTTTTGTATTTAATTCCGATGCAATTTCTGTGTTTCATCGTCAATACGAAGGTCAGAAGGATACAGTAAACCTGGAGTGAAGCATCGGAGTGTATAACTAGTGTCGCAGGAATGGTTCAGACATAGAGTGTAAGAAGAGTCAATCTTCTTGAACTTGAGTCGGCATTGTGCCTTTTGTATTTAATTCCGATGCAATTTCTGTGTTTCATCGTCAATAGGAAGGTCCAAGGGATACAGTAAACCTGGAGTGAAGCATCGGAATCTGTAACTAGTGTCACAGGAATGGTTCAAAACATAGACAGTAAGATGAGTCAGTCTTCTTGTACTTAAGTCGGCATTGTGCCTTTTTTATTTAATTCCGATGCAAATTCTGTGTTTCATCGTCAATTAGAAGGTCCAAGGGATACAGTAAACCTAGAGTGAAACATCGGAATCTATTACTAGTGTCACAGGAATGGTTGAAAACATCGACAGTAAGAAGAGTCAGTCTTCTTGTAATTCATTCGGCATTGTGCATTTTGTATTTAATTCCGGCGCAATTACTGTGTTTCATCGTCAATAAGAACGTCAGAAGGATACAGTAAATCTGAAGTGAAGCATCGTAATCTATAACTAGTGTCACAGGAATGGTTCAAAACATAGTCAGTAAGAAGGGTCAGTCATCCTGTAGTAAAGTCGGCATTGTGCCTTTTGTATTTAATTCCGATGTAATTTCTGTATTTCATCGTCAATAAGAAGGACCAAGGTATACAGTAAACCTAAAGTGAAGCATCGGAATCTATAAATAGTGTCACAGGAATGGTTCAAAACATAGATAGTGGGAAGAGTCAGTCTTCTTGTACTTAAGTTGGCATTGTGCCTTTTGTATTTAATTCCGATGCAATTTCTGTGTTTCATCGTCAATAAGAAGGTCAGAGGGATTCAGTAAACCTGAAGTGAAGCATCGGAATCTATAACTAGTGTCACAGGATTGGTTCAAAACATAGACAGTAGGAAGAGTCAGTCTTCTTGTACTTAAGACGGCATTGTGCCTTTTCCATTTAATTCCGATGTAATTTCTATATTTCATCGTCAATAAGAAGGTCCAAGGTATATAGTAAACCTGGAGTGAAGCATCGGAATCTATAACTAGTGCCACAGGAATGGTTCAAAACATAGACAGTAAGAAGAGGCAGTCCTCTTGTACTAAAGTCTGCATTGTGCCTTTTTTATTTAATTCCGATGCAATTTCTGTGTTTCATCGTCAATAAGAAAGTCCACGGGATACAGTAAACCTGGAGTGAAGCATCGGAATCTATAACTAGTGTCACAGGAATGGTTGAAAACATCGACAGTAAGAAGAGTCAGTCTTCTTGTACTTAAGTCAGCATTGCGCCTTTTGTATTTAAATCCGATGCAATTTCTGTACTTCGTCGCCAATAAGAAGGTCCAAAGGATACAGTAAACCTGAAGTGAAGCATCGGAATCTAAAACTAGTGTCACAGGAATGGTTAAAATCATAGACAGTAGGAAGAGTCAGTCTTCTTGTACTTAAGTCGCCATTGTTCCCTTTGTATTAAATTCCGATGCAATTTCTGTGTTTCATCGTAAATAAGAAGGACCAAGGGATACA
The DNA here is from genome assembly GCF_023864345.2 of Schistocerca serialis cubense. Lineage (NCBI taxonomy): Eukaryota > Metazoa > Arthropoda > Insecta > Orthoptera > Acrididae > Schistocerca > Schistocerca serialis. Next base: position 53,904,733 of record NW_026047583.1, read on the forward strand.
GTAAACCTGGAGTGAAGCATCGGAATCAATAACTAGTGTCACAGGAATGGTTCAAATCATAGACAGTAAGAAGAGTCAGTCTTCCTGTACTTAATTCGGCACTGTGCCCTTTGGATTTGATTCCGATGCAATTTCTGTGATTCATCGTCAATAAGAAGGTCAGAGGGATACAGTAAACCTGCAGTGAAGCATCGGAATCTGTAACTAGTGTCACAGGAATGGTTCAAAACATAGTCAGTAAGAAGAGTCAGTCTTCTTGTACTTAAGTCGGCATTGTCACTTTTGTATTTCATTCCCTTTCAATTTCTGTGTTTCATCGTCAATAAGAGGGACAGAGGGATACAGTAAACCTGAAGTGAAGCATCGGAATCTATAACTAGTGTCACAGAAATGGTAAAAACAGAGAAAGTAGGAAGAGTCAGTCTTCTTGTACTTAAGTATGCATTGTGCCTTCTCTATTTAATTCCGATGCAATTGCTGTGTTACATCGTCAATAAGAAGGTCCAAGGGATACAGTAAACCTAATGTGAAGCATCGGCATCTATAACTAGTGTCACAGGAATGGTTCAAAGCATAGTCAGTAAGAAGAGTCAGTATTCTTGTACTTAAGTCGGCATTGTGCCATTTGTATTTAAGTCCGATGCAATTTCTGTGTTTCATCGTCAATAAGAAGTTCCAAGGGATACAGTAAACCTGCAGTGAAGCATCGGAATCTGTAACCAGTGTCACAGGAATGGTTCAGAACATGGACAGTAAGAAGAGTCAGTCTCCTTATAATTAATTAGGCATTGTGCATTTTGTATTTAATTCCGGCGCAATTACTGTGTTTCATCGTCAATAAGAACGTCAGAGGGATACAGTAAATCTGAAGTGAAGCATCGTAATCTATAACTAGTGTCACAGGAACGGTTCAAAGCATAGTCAGTAAGATGAGTCAGTCATCCTGTAGTAAAGTCGGCATTGTGACTTTTGTATTTAATACCGATGCAATTTCTGTATTTCATCGTCAATAAGAAGGTCCAAGGGATACAGTGAACCTGAAGTGAAGAATCGGAATCTATAACTAGTGTCACAGGAATGGTTCAAAACATAGACAGTGGGAAGAGTCAGTATTCTTGTACTTAAGTTTCCATTGTGCCTTTTGTATTTAATTCCGATGCAATTTCTGTGTTTCATCGTCAATAAGAAGGTCAGAGGGATTCAGTAAACCTGAAGTGAAGCATCGGAATCTATAACTAGTGTCAAAGGAATGGTTCAAAACATAGACAGTAGGAAGAGTCAGTCTTCTTGAACTTAAGTCGGCATTGTGCTTTTTCCATTTAATTCCGATGTAATTTCTATATTTCATCGTCAATAAGAAGGTCCAAGGTATATAGTAAACCTGGAGTGAAGCATCGGAATCTATAACTAGTGCCACAGGAATGGTTCAAAACATACACAGTAAGGAGAGTCAGTCTTCTTGTACTAAAGTCGGCATTGTGCCTTTTTTATTTAATTCCGATGCAATTTCTGTGTTTCATCGTCAATACGAAGTTCCACGGGATACAGTAAACCTGGAGTGAAGCATCGGAATCTGTAACCAGTGTCACAGGAATGGTTCAGAACATAGAGAGTAAGAAGAGTCAGTCTTCTTGTAATTTATTCGGCGTTGTGCATTTTGTATTTAATTCCGGCGCAATTACTGTGTTTCATCGTCAATAAGAACGTCAGAGGGATACAGTATATCTGAAGTGAAGTATCGGAATCTATAACTAGTGTCACAGGAATGGTTAAAATCATAGGCAGTAGGAAGAGTCAGTCTTCTTGTACTTAAGTCGGCATTGTGATTTTTGCTTTTAATTCCGATGCAATTTCTGTGTTTCATCGTCAATACGTAGGTCCAAGGGATCCAGTAAACCCGAAGTGAAGCACCGGAATATATAACTAGTGTCACAGGAATGGTTTAAATCATAGGCAGTAGGAAGAGTCAGTCTTCTTGTACTTAAGTCGGCATTGTGATTTTTGCTTTTAATTCCGATGCAATTTCTGTGTTTCATCGTCAATACGTAGGTCCAAGGGATCCAGTAAACCCGAAGTGAAGCACCGGAATATATAACTAGTGTCACAGGAATGGTTCAAAACATAGTCAGTAAGAAGAGTCCGTCTTCTTGTACTTAAGTCGCCATTGTGCCCTTTGTATTAAATTCCGATGCGATTTCTGTGTTTCATCGTAAATAAGAAGGTCCAAGGGATACAGTAAACCTGGAGTGAAGCATCGGAATCTATAACTAGTGTCACAGGAATGGTTCAAAGCATAGTCAGTAAGAAGAGTCAGTGTTCTTGTACTGAAGTCGGCGTTGTGCCTTTCCCATTTAATTCCGATGTAATTTCTATATTTCATCGTCAATAAGAAGGTCCAAGGTATATAGTAAACCTGGAGCGAAGCATCGGAATCTATAACTAGTGTCACAGGAATGGTTCAAAACATAGTCAGTGAGATGAGTCAGTCTTCTTGTACTTAATTCGGCATTGTGCCTTTAGTATTTAATTCCAATGCAATTTCTCTGTTTGATCGACAATAGGAAGGTCAGAGGGATACAGTATATCTGAAGTGAAGTATCGGAATCTATAACTAGTGTCACAGGAATGGTTCAAAACATAGTCAGTAAGAGGAGTCAGTCTTCTTGTACTTAAGTCGGCAATGCGCCTTTTGTATTTAAATCCGATGCAATGTCTGTGTTTCATCGTCAATAAGAAGGTCAGAGGGATACAGTAAACCTGAAGTGAAGCATCGGAATCTAAAACTAGTGTCACAGGAATGGTTAAAATCATAGACAATAGGAAGAGTCAGTCTTATGTACTTAAGTCGGCATTGTGCCTTTTGCATTTAATTCCGATGCAATTTCTGTGTTTCATTGTCAATAAGTAGGTCCAAGGGATCCAGTAAACCTGAAGTGAAGCACCGGAGTACATAACTAGTGTCACAGGAATTGTTCAAAACATAGTCAGTAAGAAGAGTCAGTCCTCTTGTACTTAAGTCGCCAGAGTGCCCTCTGTATTAAATTCCGATGCAATTTCTGTGTTTCATCGTAAATAAGAAGGTCCAAGGGATGCAGTAAACTTGGAGTGAAGCATCGGAATATATCACTAGTGCCACAGGAATGGTTCAAAGCATAGTCAGTAAGAAGAGTCAGTCTTCTTGTACTTAAGTCGGCATTGTGCCTTTTGTATTTAATTCCGATGCAATTTGTGTGTTTCATCCTCAATACGATGGTCCAAGGGATACAGTAAACCGGGAGTGAAGCCTCGGAATCTATAACTAGTGTCACAGGAATGGTTCAAAACATAGTCAGTAAGAAGAGTCAGTCTTCTTGTACTTAAGTCGGCATTGTGCCTTTTATATTTAATTCCGATGCAATTTCTGTGTTTCATCGTCAATAAGAAGGTCCAAGGGATACAGTAAACCTGAAGTGAAGCATAGGAATCTATAACTAGTGTCACAGGAATGGTTCAAAACATAGGCTGTAGGAAGAGGCAGTCCTCTTGTACTTAAGTCTGCATTGTGCCTTTTCTATTTAAATCCGATGCAATTTCCGTGTTTCATCGTCAATAAAAAGGACCAAGGGATACAGTAAACCTGAAGTGGAGCATCGGAATCTATAACTAGTGTCACAGGAATGGTTCAAAACACAGACAGTGGGAAGAGTCAGTCTTCTTGCTCTTAAGTCGGCATTGTGCCATTTGTATTTAGTTCCGATGCAATTTCTGTGTTTCATCGTCAATAAAAAGGTCCAAGGCATACAGTAAACCGGGAGTGAAGCATCGGAATCTATAACTAGTGTCACAGGAATGGTTCAAACACAGACAGTAGGAAGATTCAGTCTTCTTGTACTTAAGTCAGCATTGTGCCTTTTGTATTTAATTCCGATGCAATTTCTGTGTTTCATCGTCAATAAAAAGGTCAGAGGGATACAGTAAATCTGAAGTGAAGCATCGGAATCTATAACTAGTGTCACAGGAATGGTTCAAAACATAGTCAGTAAGAAGAGTCAGTCTTCTTGTGCTTAAGTCGGCATTGTGCCTTTTATATTTAATTCCGATGCAAATTCTGTGTTTCATCGTCAATAAGAAGGTCCAAGGGATACAGTAAACCTGAAGTGAAGCATCGGAATCTATAACTAGTGTCACAGGAATGGTTCAAAACATAGGCAGTAGGAAGAGGCAGTCTTCTTGTACTTAAGGCGGCATTGTGCCACTTCTATTTAAATCCGATGCAATTTCTGTGTTTCATCGTCAATAAGAAGGTCCAAGGGATACAGTAAACCTGAAGTGAAGCATCGGAATCTATAACTAGTGTCACAGGAATGGTTCAAAACATAGACAGTGGGAAGAGTCAGTCTTCTTGTACTTAAGTTGGCATTGTGCCTTTTGTATTTAATTCCGATGCAATTTCTGTGTTTCATCGCCAATAAGAAGGTCAGAGGGATTCAGAAAACCTGAAGTGAAGCATCGGATTCTATAACTAGTGTCACAGGAATGGTACAAAACATAGTCAGTAAGAAGAGTCAGACTTCTTGTACTTAAGTCGGCATTGTGCCTTTTGTATTTTATTCCGATGCAATTTCTGTGTTTCATCGTCTATAAGAAGGTCAGAGGGATTCAGTATACGTGAAGTGAAGCATCGGAATCTATAACTAGTGTCACAGGAATGGTTCAAATCATAGACAGTAAGAAGAGTCAGTCTTCTTGTACTTAATTCGGCACTGTGCCCTTTGGATTTAATTCCGATGCAATTTCTGTATTTCATCGTCAATTAGAAGGTCCAAGGAATACAGCAAACCTGAAGTGAAGCATCGAAATCTATAACTAGTGTCACAGGAATGGTTCAAAACATAGCCAGACGAAGAGTCAGTCTTCTTGTACTTAAGTCGGCATTGTCCCTTTTGTATTTAATTCCGTTGCAATTTCTGTGTTTCATCGTCAATAAGAGGGTCAGAGGGTACAGTAATCCTGAAGTGAAGCATCGGAATCTAAAACTAGTGTCACAGGAATGGTAAAAACATAGAAAGTAGGATGAGGTAGTCGTCTTGTACTTAAGTCGACATTGTGCCTTCTCTATTTAATTCCGACGCAATTGCTGTGTTTCATCGTCAATAAGAAGGTCCAAGGGGTACAGTAAACCTGAAGCGAAGCATCGGAATCCATAACTAGTGTCACAGGAATGGTTCAAAGCATAGTCAGTAAGAAGAGTCAGTGTTCATGTACTTAAGTCAGCATTGTGCCTTTTGTATTTAATTACGATGCAATTTCTGTGTTTCATCGTCAATAAGAATGTCCAAGGGATACAGTAAACCTGTAGTGAAGCATCGGAATCTGTAACTAGTGTCACAGGAATGGTTCAAACATAGACAGTAAGATGAGTCAGTCTTCTTGTACTTTAGTCGGCATTGTGCCTTATTTATTAACTTCCGATGCAATTTCTGTGTTTCATCGTCAATAAGAAGGTCCAAGGGATACAGTAAACCTATAGTGAAGCATCGGAATCTATAACTAGTGTCAATGGAATGGTTCAAAACAACGACAGTAAGAAGAGTCAGTCTTCTTGTACATAATTCGGCATTGTGCCTTTAGTATTTAATTCCAATGCAATTTCTGTGTTTGATCGTCAATAGGAAGGTGAGAGGGATGCAGTAAATCTGAAGTGAAGCATCGGAATCTATAACTAATGTCACAGGAATGGTTCAAATCATAGTCAGTAAGAAGAGTCAGTCCTCTTGTACTTAAGTCGGCATTGTGCCTTTTGTATTTAATTCCGATGCAATTTCTGTGTTTCATTGTCAATAATAAGGTCAGAGGGATACAGTAAACCTATGTGAAGTATCGGAATGTAAAACTAGTGTCACAGGAATGGTTCAAATCATTGACAGTAGGAAGAGTCAGTCTTCTTGTACTTAAGTCGGCATTGTGCCTTTTGTATTAAATTCCGATGCAATTTCTGTGTTTCATCGTAAATAAGAAGGTAAAAGGGATACAGTAAACCTCGAGTGAAGCATCGGAATCTATAACTAGTGTCACAGGAATGGTTCAAATCATAGACAGTAAGAAGAGTGAGTTTTCTAGTACCTAATTTGGCGCTGTGCCCTTTGGATTTAATTCCGATGTAATTTCTGTGTTTCATCGTCAATAAGAAGGTCAGAGGGATACAGTAAACCTGAAGTGAAGCATCGGAATCTATAACTAGTGTCACAGGAATGGTTCAAAACATAGGCAGTAAGAAGAGTCAGTCTTCTTGTACTGAGTCGGCATTGTGCCTTTTGTATTTAATTCCGATGCAATTTCTGAGTTTTATCGTCAATAAGAAGGTCCAAGGGATGCAGTAAACCTGAAGTGAAGCATCGAAATCTATAACTAGTGTCACAGGAATGTTTCAAAACATAGACAGACGAAGAGTCAGTCTTCTTGTACTTAAGTCGGCATTGTGCCTTTTGTATTTAATTCCGATGCAATTTCTGTGTTTCATCGTCAAAAAGAAGGTCCAAGGGATACAGTAAACCTGTAGTGAAGCATCGGAATCTGTAACTAGTGTCACTGGAATGGTTCAAAACATAGACAGTAAGATGAGTCAGTCTTCTTGTACTTAAGTCGGCATGTGCCTTTTTTATTTAATTCCGATGCAATTTCTGTGTTTCATCGTCAATAAGAAGGTCCAAGGGATACAGTAAAACTAGAGTGAAGCATCGGAATCTGTAACTAGTGTCACAGGAATGGTTCAAATCACAGACAGTGGGAAGAGTCAGTCTTCTTGTACTTAAGTCGGCATTGTGACACTTGTATTTAATTCCGATGCAATTTCTGTGTTTCATCGTCAATAAGAAGGTCAGAGGGATACATTAAACCTGGAGTGAAGCATCGGAATCTATAACTAGTGTCACAGGAATGGTTCAAATCATACAGAGTAGGAAGAGTCAGTCTTCTTGTACTTACGTCGGCATTCTGCCTTTTCCACTTAATTCCGATGCAATTTCTGTATTTCATCGACAATAAGAAGGTCCAAGGTATATAGTAAATCTGGGGTAAAGCATCGGAATCTATAACTAGTGCCACAGGAAAAGTTCAAAACATAGACCGTAAGAAGAGTCAGTCTTCTTGTACTAAAGTCGGCATTGTGCCTTATTTATTTAATTCCGATGCAATTTCTGTGTTTCATCGTCAATAAGAAGGTCAAAGATATCCAGTAAACCTGAAGTGAAGCATCGAAATCTATAACTAGTGTCACAGGAATGGTTCAAAACATCGACAGTGAGAGGAATCAGTCTTCTTGTACTTCATTCGGCATTGTGCCTTTAGTATTTAATTCCAATGCAATTTCTGTGTTTGATCGTCAATAGGAGGGTCAGTGGGATACAGTAAACCTGAAGTGAAGCATCGGAATCTATAACTAGTGTCACAGGAATGGTTCAAATCATAGTCAGTAAGAAGAGTCAGTGTTCTTGTACTTAAGTCGGCATTGTGCCTTTTGTATTTAATTCCGATGCAATTTCTGTGTTTCATCGTCAATAAGAAGGTCCAAGGGATACAGTAAACCTAGAGTGAAGCATCGGAATCTATTACTAGTGTCACAGGAATGGTTCAAAACATAGACAGTAAGAAGAGTCAGTCATCTTGTACTTAATTCGGCATTGTGCATTTTGTATTTAATTCCCATGCATTTTCTGTGTTTCATCGTCAATAAGAACGTCAGAGGGATACAGTAAATCTGAAGTGAAGCATCGGAATCTATAACTAGTGTCACAGGAATGGTTCATAACATAGTCAGTAAGAAGAGTCAGTCATCTTGTACTAAAGTCGGCATTGTGCATTTGTATTTAATTCCGATGCAATTTCTGTATTTCATCGTCAATAAGAAGGTCCTAGGGATACAGTAAACCTAGAGTGAAGCATCGGTATCTATAACTAGTGTCACAGGAATGGTTCAAATCACAGACAGTGGGAAGAGTCAGTCTTCTTGTACTTAAGTCGGCATTGTGACATTTGTATTTTATTCCGACGCAATTTCTGTGTTTCATCGTCAATAAGAAGGTCAGAAGGATACAGTTAACCTGAAGTGAAGCATCGGAATCTATAACTAGTGTCCCAGGTATGGTTCAAATCATAGACAGTACGAAGAGTCAGTCTTCTTGTACTTAAGTCGGCATTGTGCCTTTTCCATTTAATTCCGATGCAATTTCTGTATTTCATCGTCAATAAGAAGGTCCAAGGTATATAGTAAACCTGGAGTAAAGCATCGGAATCTATAACTAGTGCCACAGCAAAGGTTCAAAACATAGACCGTAAGAAGAGTCAGTGTTCTTGTACTAAAGTCGGCATTGTGCCATTTTCATTTAATTCCGATGCAATATCTGTGTTTCATCGTCAATAAGAAGGTCCAAGAGATCCAGTAAACCTGGAGTGAAGCATCGGAATCTATAACTAGTGTCACAGGAATGGTTCAAAACATCGACAGCAAGAAGAGTCAGTCTTCTTGTACTTATTTCGGCATTGTGCCTTTAGTATTTAATTCCAATGCAATTTCTGTGTCTGATCGTCAATAGGAAGGTCAGAGGGATACAGTAAATCTGAAGTGAAGCATCGGAATCTATAACTAGTGTCACAGGAATGGTTCAAACCATCGACAGTAAGAAGAGTCAGTCTTCTTGTACTTAATTCGGCATTGTGCCCTTAGTATTTAATTCCAATGCAATTTCTGTGTTTGATCGTCAATAGGAAGGTCAGAGGGATACAGTAAATCTGAAGTGAAGCATCGGAATCGATAACTAGTGTCACAGGAATGGTTCAAATCATAGTCAGTAAGAAGAGTCAGTCTTCTTGTACTTAAGTCGGCATTGTGCTTTTTGTATTTAATTCCGATACAATTTCTGTGTTTCATTGTCAATAATAAGGTCAGAGGGATACAGCAAACCTAAGTGAAGTATCGGAATCTAAAACTAGTGTCACAGGAATGGTTCAAATCATAGACAGTAGGAAGAGTCAGTCTTCTTGTACTTAAGTCGGCATTGTGCCTTTTGTATTTAATTCCGATGCAATTTCTGTGTTTCATCGTAAATAAGAAGGTCCAAGGGATACAGCAAACCTGGAGTGAAGCATCGGAATCTATAACTAGTGTCACAGGAATGGTTCAAATCATAGACAGTAAGAAGAGTGAGTTTTCTTGTACCTAATTCGGCACTGTGCCCTTTGGATTTAATTCCGATGCAATTTCTGTGTTTCATCGTCAATAAGAAGGTCAGAGGGATACAGTAAACCTGAAGTGAAGCATCGGAATCTATAACTAGTGTCACAGGAATGGTTCAAAACATAGGCAGTAAGATGAGTCAGTCTTCTTGTACTAAGTCGGCATTGTGTCTTTTGTATTTAATTCCGATGCAATTTCTGAGTTTCATGGTCAATAAGAAGGTCCAAGGGATACAGTAACCTGAAGTGAAGCATCGGAATCTATAACTAGTGTCACAGGAATGGTTCAAAACATAGACAGACGAAGAGTCAGTCTTCTTGTACTTAAGTCGGCATTGTCCCTTTTGTATTTAATTCCGTTGCAATTTCTGTGTTTCATCGTCAATAAGAGGGTCAGAGGGATACAGTAAACCTGAAGTGAAGCATCGGAATCTATAACTAGTGTCACAGGAATGGTAAAAACATAGAAAGTAGGAAGAGTCAGTATTCTTGTACTTAAGTCGACATTGTGCCTTCTCTATTTAATTCCGACACAATTGCTGTGTTTCATCGTCAATAAGAAGGTCCAAGGGATACAGTAAACCTGAAGTGAAGCATCGGAATCTATAACTAGTGTCACAGGAATGGTTCAAAGTATAGTCAGTAAGAAGAGTCAGTGTTCTTGTTCTTAAGTCGGCATTGTGCCTTTTGTATTTAATTCCGATGCAATTTCTGTGTTTCTTCGTCAATAAGAAGGTCCAAGGGAAACAGTAAACCTAGAGTGAAGCATCGGAATCAGTAACTAGTGTCACAGGAATGGTTCAAATCACAGACAGTGGGAAGAGTCACTCTTCTTGTACTTAAGTTGGCATTGTGACATTTGTATTGAATTCCGATGCAATTTCTGTGTTTCATCGTCAATAAGAAGGTCAGAGGGCTACAGTAAACCTGAAGTGAAGCATCGGAATCGATAACTAGTGTCACAGGAATGGTTCAAAGCATAGACAGTAGGAAGACACAGTCTTCTTGTACTTAAGTCGGCATTGTGTCTTTTCCATTTAATTCAGATGCAATTTCTGTATTTCATCGTCAACAAGCAGGTCCAAGGTATATAGTAAACCTGGAGTAAAGCATCGGAATCTATAAATAGTGCCACAGGAAAAATTCAAAACATAGACCGTAAGAAGAGTCAGTCTTCTTGTACTGAAGTCGGCATTGTGCCTTTTTTATTTAATTCCGATGCAATTTCTGTGTTTCATCGTCAATAAGAAGGTCCAAGAGATCCAGTAAACCTGGAGTGAAGCATCGGAATCTATAACTAGTGTCACAGGAATGGTTCAAAACATCGACAGTAAGAGGAGTCAGTCTTCTTGTACTTAATTCGGCATTGTGCCTTTAGTATTTAATTCCGATGCAATTTCTGTGTTTCATCGTCAATAAGAAGGTCCATGGGATACAGTAAACTTGGAGTGAAGCATAGGAATCTATAACTAGTGTCACATGAATGGTTTAAAACATAGACAGTAATAAGAGTCAGTCTTCTTCTACTTAATTCGGCATTGTGCCTTTTGTATTTAATTCCGATGCAATTTCTGTGTTTCATCGTCAATAAGAAGGTCCATGGGATACAGTATACCTGGAGTGAAGCATCGGAATCTATAACTAGTGTCACAGGGATGGTTCAAAACATAGACAGTAAGAAGAGTCAGTATTCTTGTACTTAGGTCGGTATTGTGCCTTTTGTATTTAATTCCGATGCAATTTCTGTGTTTCATCGCCAGAAGAAGTTCCAAGGGATACAGTAAACCTGATGTGAAGCACCAGAATCTATAACTAGTGTCACAGGTATGGTTCAAAACATAGTCAGTAAGAACAGTCAGTCTTCTCGTACTTAGGTCGGCATTGTGCCTTTTGTATTTCAATCCGATGCAATATCTGTGTTTCATCGTCAATAAGTAGGTCCATGGGATACAGTAAACCTGTTGTGAAGCATCGGAATCTATAACTAGTGGCACAGGAATGGTTCAAAACATAGACAGTTGGAAGTGTCAGACTTGTTGTACTTAAGTCGGCATTGTGCCTTTTTATTTAATTCCGATGCAATTTCTGTGTTTCATCGTCAATAAGAAGGTCAGAGGGATACAGTAAACCTGTAGTGAAGCATCGGAATCTATAACTAGTGTCACACGAATGGTTCAAAACATAGACAGTAGGAAGAGTCAGTCTTCTTGTACTTAAGTCGGCATTGTGCCTTTTCTGTTTAATTCCGATGCAATTTCTGTGCTTCATCGTCAATAAGAATGTCCAAGGGATACAGTAAACCTGAAGTGAAGCATCGGAAGCTATAACTAGTGTCACAAGAATGGTTCAAAGCATAGTCAGTAAGAAGGGTCAGTCTTCTTGTACTTAAGTCGGCATTGTGCCTTTTCTATTTAATTCCTATGCAATTTCTGTGTTTCATCGTCAATAAGAAGGTCCAAGGTATACAGTAAACCTGGTGTGAAGCATCAGAGTCAATAACTAGTGCCACAGGAATGGTTCAAAACATAGACAGTATGGAAGAGTCAGTCTTCTTGTACTTAAGTCGGCATTGTGCCTTTTGTATTTAATTCCGATGCAATTTCTGTGTTTCATCGTCAATACGAAGGTCAGAAGGATACAGTAAACCTGGAGTGAAGCATCGGAGTCTATAACTAGTGTCGCAGGAATGGTTCAGACATAGAGTGTAAGAAGAGTCAATCTTCTTGAACTTGAGTCGCCATTGTGCCTTTTGTATTTAATTCCGATGCAATTTCTGTGTTTCATCGTCAATAGGAAGGTCCAAGGGACACAGTAAACCTGGAGTGAAGCATCGGAATCTGTAACTAGTGGCACAGTAATGGTTAAAACATAGACAGTAAGATGAGTCAGTCTTCTTGTACTTAAGTCGGCATTGTGATTTTTTTATTTAATTCCGTTGCAATTTCTGTGTTTCATCGTCAATAAGAAGGTCTAAGGGATACAGTAAACCTAGAGTGAAGCATCGGAATCTATTACTAGTGTCACAGGAATGGTTCAAATCATAGACAGTAAGAAGAGTCAGTCTTCTTGTACTTAATTCGGCATTGTGCCTTTTGTATTTACTTCCGACGCAATATCTGTGTTTCATCGTCAATAAGAACGTCAGAGGGATACAGTAAATCTGAAGTGAAGCATCGGAATCTATAACTAGTCTCACAGGAATGGTTCAAAACATAGTCAGTAAGAAGAGTCAGTCTTCTTGTACTAAAGTCGGCATTGTGCCTTTTGTATTTGATTCCGATGCAATTTCTGTGATTCATCGTCAATAAGAAGGTCCAAGGGATACAGTAAATCTGAAGTGAAGCATCGGAATCTATAACTAGTCTCACAGGAATGGTTCAAAACATAGTCAGTAAGAAGAGTCAGTCTTCTTGTACTAAAGTCGGCATTGTGCCTTTTGTATTTGATTCCGATGCAATTTCTGTGTTTCATCGTCAATAAGAACGACCAAGGGATACAGTAACATGAAGTGAAGCACCGGAATCTATAACTAGTGTCACAGGAATGGTTCAAAAGATAGTCAGTAAGAACAGTCAGTCTTCTTGTACTTAAGTCGGCATTGTGCTGTTTGTATTTCATTCCGATGCAATTTCTGTGTTTCATCGTCAATAAGAAAGTCCAAGGGATACAGTAAACGGGAAGTGAAGCATCGGAATCTATAACTAGTGTCACAGGAATGGTTCAAAACATAGACAGTAGGAAGAGTCAGTCTTGTTGTACTTAAGTCGGCATTGTGCCTTTTGTATTTAATTCCGATGCAATTTCTGTGTTTCATCGTCAATAAGAAGGTCCAAGGGATACAGTAAACCGGGAGTGAAGCATCGGAATCTATAACTAGTGTCACAGTAATGGTTCGTAACATAGTCAGTAAGAAGAGTCAGTCTTCTTGTACTTAAGTCGGCATTGTGCCTTTTGTATAAAATTCCGATGCAATTTCTGTGTTTCATAGTCAGTAAGAAGGTCCAAGGGATACAGTAAACCTGGAGTGAAGCATCGGAATCTATAACTAGTGTCACAGGAATGGTTCAAAACAAAGACAGAAAGAAGAGTCAGTCATCTTGTATAGAAGTCGGAATTGTGCCTTGTGTATTTAATTCCGATGCATTACCTGTGTTTCATCGTCAATAAGAAGGTCAGAGGGATACAGTAAACGTGAAGTGAAGCATCGTAATCTATAACTAGTGTCACAGGAATGGTTCAAAACATAGTCAGTAAGAAGAGTCAGTCTTCTTGTACTTAAGTCAGCATTGTGCCTTTTTTATTTAATTCCGACCCAATTTCTGTGTTTCATCGTCATTAAGAAGGTCCAAGGGATACAGTAAACCTGAAGTGAAGCATCGGAATCTATAACTAGTGTCACAGGAATGGTTCAAAACATAGACAGTAACAAGAGTCAGTCTTGTTGTGCTTAAGTCGGCATTGTGCCTTTTGTATTTAATTCCGGTGCAATTTCTGTGTTCCATCGTCGTTAAGATGGTCCAAGGGATACAGTAAACCTGGAGTGAAGCATCGGAATCTATAACTAGTGTCACAGGAATGGTTCAAACATAGACAGTAACAAGAGTCATTCTTCTTGTACTTAAGCCGGCATTGTGGCTTTTCTATTTAATTCCGATGCAATTTCTGTGTTTCATCGTCAATAAGAAGGTCCAAGGGATACAGTAAACCGGAAGTGAAGCATCGCAATCTATAACTAGTGTCACAGGAATGGTTCAAAACATAGACAGTAGGAAGAGTCAGTCTTGTTGTACTTAAGTCGGCATTGTGCCTTTTGTATTTAATTCCGATGCAATTTTTTGCGTTTCATCGTCAATAAGAAGGTCCAAGGGATACGATTAACCTGGAGTGAAGCATCGCAATCTATAACTAGTGTCACAGGAATGGTTCAACACATAGTCAGTAAGAAGAGTCAGTCTTCTTGTACTTAAGTCGGCATTGTGCCTTTTGTATTTAATTCCGATGCAATTTCTGTGTTTCATCGTCAATAAGGAGGTCCAAGGGATACAGTAAACTTGGAGTGAAGCATCGGAATCTATAACCAGTGTCACAGGAATGGTTCAAAACATAGTCAGTAAGAAGAAACAGTCTTCCCTTACTTAAGTCGGCATTGTGTCTTTTGTATTTAATTCCGGTGCAATTTCTGTGTTTCATCGTCAATAAGAAGGTCCAAGGGATACAGTAAACCGGGAGTGAAGCAACGGAATCTATAACAAGTGTCACAGGGATGGTTCAAAACATAGACAGTAAGAAGAGTCAGTATTCTCGTACTTAAGTCGGCATTGTGCCTTTTGTATTTAATTCCGATGCAATTTCTGTGTATCATCTTCAATAAGAAGGTCCAGGGGATACAGAAACCTGAAGTGAAGCATCAGAGTCTATAACTAGTGTCACAGGAATGGTTCAAAACATAGTCAGTAAGAAGAGTCAGTCTTCTTGTACTAAAGTCGGCATTGAGCATTTTGTATTTGATTCCGATGCAATTTCTGTGATTCATCGTCAATAAGAACGTCCAAGGCATACAGTAAACCTGGAGTGAAGCATCGGAATCTATAACAAGTGTCACAGGGATGGTTCAAAGCATAGACACTAAGTAGAGTCAGTATTCTTGTACTTTTGTCGGCATTGAGCCTTTTGTATTTAATTCCGATGCAATATCTGTGTTTCATCGTCAATAAGAACGACCAAGGGATACAATAAACCTGAAGTGAAGCACCGGAATCTATAACTAGTGTCACAGGAGTGGTTCAAAAGATAGTCAGTAAGAACAGTCAGTCTTCTTGTACTTAAGTCGGCAATGTGCTGTTTGTATTTCATTCCGATGCAATTTCTGTGTTTCATCGTCAATAAGAAAGTCCAAGGGATACAGTAAACTGGAAGTGAAGCATCGGAATCTATAACTAGTGTCACAGGAATGGTTCAAAACATAGACAGTAGGAAGAGTCAGTCTTGTTGTACTTAAGTCGGCATTGTGCCTTTTGTATTTAATTCCGATGCAATTCCTGTGTTTCATCGTCAATAAGAAGGTCCAAGGGATACAGTAAACCGGGAGTGAAGCATCGGAATCTATAACTAGTGTCACAGTAATGGTTCGTAACATAGTCAGTAAGAAGAGTCAGTCTTCTTGTACTTAAGTCTGCATTGTGCCTTTTGTATAAAATTCCGATGCAATTTCTGTGTTTCATCGTCAGTAAGAAGGTCCAAGGGATACAGTAAACCTGGAGTGAAGCATCGGAATCTATATGTAGTGTCACAGGAGTCGTTCAAAACATAGTCAGTAAGAAGGCTCAGCCTTCTTGTACTTAAGTCGGCATTGTGCCTTTTATATTTTATTCCGGTACAATATCTGTGTCTCATCGTCAATAAGAAGGGCAAGTGATACAGCAAACCTGGAGTGAAGCATCGGTATCTATAACTAGTGTCACAGGAATGGTTCAAAACAAAGACAGAAAGAAGAGTCAGTCATCTTGTATAGAAGTCGGAATTGTGCCTTGTGTATTTAATTCCGATGCATTATCTGTGTTTCATCGACAATAAGAAGGTCAGAGGGATACAGTAAACGTGAAGTGAAGCATCGGAATCTATAACTAGTGTCACAGGAATGGTTCAAAACATAGTCAGTAAGAAGAGTCAGTCTTCTTGTACTTAAGTCAGCATTGTGCCTTTTTTATTTAATTCCGACCCAATTTCTGTGTTTCATCGTCATTAAGAAGGACCAAGGGATACAGTAAACCTGAAGTGAAGCATCGGAATCTATAACTAGTGTCACAGGAATGGTTCAAAACATAGACAGTAACAAGAGTCAGTCTTGTTGTACTTAAGTCGGCATTGTGCCTTTTGTATTTAATTCCGATGCAATTTCTGTATTTAATCGTCAATAAGAAGGTCCAAGGGATACAGTAAACCGGGAGTGAAGCATCGGAATCTATAACTAGTGTCACAGTAATGGTTCGTAACATAGTCAGCAAGAAGAGTCAGTCTTCTTGTACTTATGTCGGCATTGTGCCTTTTGTATAAAATTCCGATGCAATTTCTGTGTTCCATCGTCGTTAAGAAGGTCCAAGGGATACAGTAAACCTGAAGTGAAGCATCGGAATCTATGACTAGTGTCACAGGGATGAATCAAACGTAGTCAGTAAGAAGGGTCAGTCTTCTTGTACTTAAGCCGGCATTGTGCCTTTTCTATTCAATTCCGATGCAATTTCTGTGCTTCATCGTCAATAAGAAGGTCCAAGGGATACAGTAAACCGGAAGTGAAGCATCGCAATCTATAACTAGTGTCACAGGAATGGTTCAAAACATAGTCAGTAAGAAGAGTCAGTCTTCTTGTACTAAAGTCGGCATTGAGCCTTTTGTATTTGATTCCGATGCAATTTCTGTGATTCATCGTCAATAAGAAGGTCCAAAGGATACAGTAAACCGGAAGTGAAGCATCGGAATCTATAACTAGTGTCACAGGAATGGTTCAAAACATAGACAGTAGGAAGAGTCAGTCTTGTTGTACTTAAGTCGGCATTGTGCCTTTTGTATTTAATTCCGATGCAATTTCTGTGTTTCACCGTCAATAAGAAGGTCCAAGGGGTACAGTAAACCGGGAGTGAAGCATTGGGATCTATAACTAGTGTCACAGTAATGGTTCGTAACATAGTCAGTATGAAGAGTCAGTCTTCTTGTACTAAAGTCGGCATTGAGCCTTTTGTATTTAATTCCGATGCAATTTCTGTGTTTCATCGTCAATAAGAAGGTCCAAGGGATACAGTAAACCGGAAGTGAAGCATCGGAATCTATAACTAGTGTCACAGGAATGGTTCAAACATAGACAGTAACAAGAGTCATTCTTCTTGTACTTAAGCCGGCATTGTGGCTTTTCTATTTAATTCCGATGCAATTTCTGTGTTTCATCGTCAATAAGAAGGTCCAAGGGATACAGTAAACCGGAAGTGAAGCATCGCAATCTATAACTAGTGTCACAGGAATGGTTCAAAACATAGACAGTAGGAAGAGTCAGTCTTGTTGTACTTAAGTCGGCATTGTGCCTTTTGTATTTAATTCCGATGCAATTTTTTGCGTTTCATCGTCAATAAGAAGGTCCAAGGGATACGATTAACCTGGAGTGAAGCATCGCAATCTATAACTAGTGTCACAGGAATGGTTCAACACATAGTCAGTAAGAAGAGTCAGTCTTCTTGTACTTAAGTCGGCATTGTGCCTTTTGTATTTAATTCCGATGCAATTTCTGTGTTTCATCGTCAATAAGGAGGTCCAAGGGATACAGTAAACTTGGAGTGAAGCATCGGAATCTATAACCAGTGTCACAGGAATGGTTCAAAACATAGTCAGTAAGAAGAAACAGTCTTCCCTTACTTAAGTCGGCATTGTGTCTTTTGTATTTAATTCCGGTGCAATTTCTGTGTTTCATCGTCAATAAGAAGGTCCAAGGGATACAGTAAACCGGGAGTGAAGCAACGGAATCTATAACAAGTGTCACAGGGATGGTTCAAAACATAGACAGTAAGAAGAGTCAGTATTCTCGTACTTAAGTCGGCATTGTGCCTTTTGTATTTAATTCCGATGCAATTTCTGTGTATCATCTTCAATAAGAAGGTCCAGGGGATACAGAAACCTGAAGTGAAGCATCAGAGTCTATAACTAGTGTCACAGGAATGGTTCAAAACATAGTCAGTAAGAAGAGTCAGTCTTCTTGTACTAAAGTCGGCATTGAGCATTTTGTATTTGATTCCGATGCAATTTCTGTGATTCATCGTCAATAAGAACGTCCAAGGCATACAGTAAACCTGGAGTGAAGCATCGGAATCTATAACAAGTGTCACAGGGATGGTTCAAAGCATAGACACTAAGTAGAGTCAGTATTCTTGTACTTTTGTCGGCATTGAGCCTTTTGTATTTAATTCCGATGCAATATCTGTGTTTCATCGTCAATAAGAACGACCAAGGGATACAATAAACCTGAAGTGAAGCACCGGAATCTATAACTAGTGTCACAGGAGTGGTTCAAAAGATAGTCAGTAAGAACAGTCAGTCTTCTTGTACTTAAGTCGGCAATGTGCTGTTTGTATTTCATTCCGATGCAATTTCTGTGTTTCATCGTCAATAAGAAAGTCCAAGGGATACAGTAAACTGGAAGTGAAGCATCGGAATCTATAACTAGTGTCACAGGAATGGTTCAAAACATAGACAGTAGGAAGAGTCAGTCTTGTTGTACTTAAGTCGGCATTGAGCCTTTTGTATTTAATTCCGATGCAATTCCTGTGTTTCATCGTCAATAAGAAGGTCCAAGGGATACAGTAAACCGGGAGTGAAGCATCGGAATCTATAATTAGTGTCACAGTAATGGTTCGTAACATAGTCAGTAAGAAGAGTCAGTCTTCTTGTACTTAAGTCGGCATTGTGCCTTTTATATTTTATTCCGGTACAATATCTGTGTCTCATCGTCAATAAGAAGGGCAAGTGATACAGCAAACCTGGAGTGAAGCATCGGAATCTATAACTAGTGTCACAGGAATGGTTCAAAACAAAGACAGAAAGAAGAGTCAGTCATCTTGTATAGAAGTCGGAATTGTGCCTCGTGTATTTAATTCCGATGCATTATCTGTGTTTCATCGTCAATAAGAAGGTCAGAGGGATACAGTAAACGTGAAGTGAAGCATCGGAATCTATAACTAGTGTCACAGGAATGGTTCAAAACATAGTCAGTAAGAAGAGTCAGTCTTCTTGTACTTAAGTCAGCATTGTGCCTTTTTTATTTAATTCCGACCCAATTTCTGTGTTTCATCGTCATTAAGAAGGTCCAAGGTATACAGTAAACCTGGTGTGAAGCATCAGAGTCAATAACTAGTGCCACAGGAATGGTTCAAAACATAGACAGTATGGAAGAGTCAGTCTTCTTGTACTTAAGTCGGCATTGTGCCTTTTGTATTTAATTCCGATGCAATTTCTGTGTTTCATCGTCAATACGAAGGTCAGAAGGATACAGTAAACCTGGAGTGAAGCATCGGAGTCTATAACTAGTGTCGCAGGAATGGTTCAGACATAGAGTGTAAGAAGAGTCAATCTTCTTGAACTTGAGTCGCCATTGTGCCTTTTGTATTTAATTCCGATGCAATTTCTGTGTTTCATCGTCAATAGGAAGGTCCAAGGGATACAGTAAACCTGGAGTGAAGCATCGGAATCTGTAACTAGTGGCACAGTAATGGTTAAAACATAGACAGTAAGATGAGTCAGTCTTCTTGTACTTAAGTCGGCATTGTGATTTTTTTATTTAATTCCGTTGCAATTTCTGTGTTTCATCGTCAATAAGAAGGTCTAAGGGATACAGTAAACCTAGAGTGAAGCATCGGAATCTATTACTAGTGTCACAGGAATGGTTCAAATCATAGACAGTAAGAAGAGTCAGTCTTCTTGTACTTAATTCGGCATTGTGCCTTTTGTATTTACTTCCGACGCAATATCTGTGTTTCATCGTCAATAAGAACGTCAGAGGGATACAGTAAATCTGAAGTGAAGCATCGGAATCTATAACTAGTCTCACAGGAATGGTTCAAAACATAGTCAGCAAGAAGAGTCAGTCTTCTTGTACTAAAGTCGGCATTGTGCCTTTTGTATTTGATTCCGATGCAATTTCTGTGATTCATCGTCAATAAGAAGGTCCAAGGGATACAGTAAATCTGAAGTGAAGCATCGGAATCTATAACTAGTCTCACAGGAATGGTTCAAAACATAGTCAGTAAGTAGAGTCAGTCTTCTTGTACTAAAGTCGGCATTGTGCCTTTTGTATTTGATTCCGATGCAATTTCTGTGTTTCATCGTCAATAAGAACGACCAAGGGATACAGTAACATGAAGTGAAGCACCGGAATCTATAACTAGTGTCACAGGAATGGTTCAAAAGATAGTCAGTAAGAACAGTCAGTCTTCTTGTACTTAAGTCGGCATTGTGCTGTTTGTATTTCATTCCGATGCAATTTCTGTGTTTCATCGTCAATAAGAAAGTCCAAGGGATACAGTAAACGGGAAGTGAAGCATCGGAATCTATAACTAGTGTCACAGGAATGGTTCAAAACATAGACAGTAGGAAGAGTCAGTGTTGTTGTACTTAAGTCGGCATTGTGCCTTTTGTATTTAATTCCGATGCAATTTCTGTGTTTCATCGTCAATAAGAAGGTCCAAGGGATACAGTAAACCGGGAGAGAAGCATCGGAATCTATAACTAGTGTCACAGTAATGGTTCGTAACATAGTCAGTAAGAAGAGTCAGTCTTCTTGTACTTAAGTCGGCATTGTGCCTTTTGTATAAAATTCCGATGCAATTTCTGTGTTTCATAGTCAGTAAGAAGGTCCAAGGGATACAGTAAACCTGGAGTGAAGCATCGGAATCTATAACTAGTGTCACAGGAATGGTTCAAAACAAAGACAGAAAGAAGAGTCAGTCATCTTGTATAGAAGTCGGAATTGTGCCTTGTGTATTTAATTCCGATGCATTACCTGTGTTTCATCGTCAATAAGAAGGTCAGAGGGATACAGTAAACGTGAAGTGAAGCATCGTAATCTATAACTAGTGTCACAGGAATGGTTCAAAACATAGTCAGTAAGAAGAGTCAGTCTTCTTGTACTTAAGTCAGCATTGTGCCTTTTTTATTTAATTCCGACCCAATTTCTGTGTTTCATCGTCATTAAGAAGGTCCAAGGGATACAGTAAACCTGAAGTGAAGCATCGGAATCTATAACTAGTGTCACAGGAATGGTTCAAAACATAGACAGTAACAAGAGTCAGTCTTGTTGTGCTTAAGTCGGCATTGTGCCTTTTGTATTTAATTCCGGTGCAATTTCTGTGTTCCATCGTCGTTAAGATGGTCCAAGGGATACAGTAAACCTGGAGTGAAGCATCGGAATCTATAACTAGTGTCACAGGAATGGTTCAAACATAGACAGTAACAAGAGTCATTCTTCTTGTACTTAAGCCGGCATTGTGGCTTTTCTATTTAATTCCGATGCAATTTCTGTGTTTCATCGTCAATAAGAAGGTCCAAGGGATACAGTAAACCGGAAGTGAAGCATCGCAATCTATAACTAGTGTCACAGGAATGGTTCAAAACATAGACAGTAGGAAGAGTCAGTCTTGTTGTACTTAAGTCGGCATTGTGCCTTTTGTATTTAATTCCGATGCAATTTTTTGCGTTTCATCGTCAATAAGAAGGTCCAAGGGATACGGTTAACCTGGAGTGAAGCATCGCAATCTATAACTAGTGTCACAGGAATGGTTCAACACATAGTCAGTAAGAAGAGTCAGTCTTCTTGTACTTAAGTCGGCATTGTGCCTTTTGTATTTAATTCCGATGCAATTTCTGTGTTTCATCGTCAATAAGGAGGTCCAAGGGATACAGTAAACTTGGAGTGAAGTATCGGAATCTATAACCAGTGTCACAGGAATGGTTCAAAACATAGTCAGTAAGAAGAGTCAGTCTTCCCTTACTTAAGTCGGCATTGTGTCTTTTGTATTTAATTCCGGTGCAATTTCTGTGTTTCATCGTCAATAAGAAGGTCCAAGGGATACAGTAAACCGGGAGTGAAGCAACGGAATCTATAACAAGTGTCACAGGGATGGTTCAAAACATAGACAGTAAGAAGAGTCAGTATTCTCGTACTTAAGTCGGCATTGTGCCTTTTGTATTTAATTCCGATGCAATTTCTGTGTATCATCTTCAATAAGAAGGTCCAGGGGATACAGAAACCTGAAGTGAAGCATCAGAGTCTATAACTAGTGTCACAGGAATGGTTCAAAACATAGTCAGTAAGAAGAGTCAGTCTTCTTGTACTAAAGTCGGCATTGAGCATTTTGTATTTGATTCCGATGCAATTTCTGTGATTCATCGTCAATAAGAACGTCCAAGGCATACAGTAAACCTGGAGTGAAGCATCGGAATCTATAACAAGTGTCACAGGGATGGTTCAAAACATAGACACTAAGTAGAGTCAGTATTCTTGTACTTTTGTCGGCATTGAGCCTTTTGTATTTAATTCCGATGCAATTTCTGTGTTTCATCGTCAATAAGAACGACCAAGGGATACAATAAACCTGAAGTGAAGCACCGGAATCTATAACTAGTGTCACAGGAGTGGTTCAAAAGATAGTCAGTAAGAACAGTCAGTCTTCTTGTACTTAAGTCGGCAATGTGCTGTTTGTATTTATTCCGATGCAATTTCTGTGTTTCATCGTCAATAAGAAAGTCCAAGGGATACAGTAAACTGGAAGTGAAGCATCGGAATCTATAACTAGTGTCACAGGAATGGTTCAAAACATAGACAGTAGGAAGAGTCAGTCTTGTTGTACTTAAGTCGGCATTGTGCCTTTTGTATTTAATTCCGATGCAATTCCTGTGTTTCATCGTCAATAAGAAGGTCCAAGGGATACAGTAAACCGGGAGTGAAGCATCGGAATCTATAACTAGTGTCACAGTAATGGTTCGTAACATAGTCAGTAAGAAGAGTCAGTCTTCTTGTACTTAAGTCTGCATTGTGCCTTTTGTATAAAATTCCGATGCAATTTCTGTGTTTCATCGTCAGTAAGAAGGTCCAAGGGATACAGTAAACCTGGAGTGAAGCATCGGAATCTATATGTAGTGTCACAGGAGTCGTTCAAAACATAGTCAGTAAGAAGGCTCAGCCTTCTTGTACTTAAGTCGGCATTGTGCCTTTTATATTTTATTCCGATACAATATCTGTGTCTCATCGTCAATAAGAAGGGCAAGTGATACAGCAAACCTGGAGTGAAGCATCGGTATCTATAACTAGTGTCACAGGAATGGTTCAAAACAAAGACAGAAAGAAGAGTCAGTCATCTTGTATAGAAGTCAGAATTGTGCCTTGTGTATTTAATTCCGATGCATTATCTGTGTTTCATCGACAATAAGAAGGTCAGAGGGATACAGTAAACGTGAAGTGAAGCATCGGAATCTATAACTAGTGTCACAGGAATGGTTCAAAACATAGTCAGTAAGAAGAGTCAGTCTTCTTGTACTTAAGTCAGCATTGTGCCTTTTTTATTTAATTCCGACCCAATTTCTGTGTTTCATCGTCATTAAGAAGGACCAAGGGATACAGTAAACCTGAAGTGAAGCATCGGAATCTATAACTAGTGTCACAGGAATGGTTCAAAACATAGACAGTAACAAGAGTCAGTCTTGTTGTACTTAAGTCGGCATTGTGCCTTTTGTATTTAATTCCGATGCAATTTCTGTATTTAATCGTCAATAAGAAGGTCCAAGGGATACAGTAAACCGGGAGTGAAGCATCGGAATCTATAACTAGTGTCACAGTAATGGTTCGTAACATAGTCAGTAAGAAGAGTCAGTCTTCTTGTACTTATGTCGGCATTGTGCCTTTTGTATAAAATTCCGATGCAATTTCTGTGTTCCATCGTCGTTAAGAAGGTCCAAGGGATACAGTAAACCTGAAGTGAAGCATCGGAATCTATAACTAGTGTCACAGGGATGAATCAAACATAGTCAGTAAGAAGGGTCAGTCTTCTTGTACTTAAGCCGGCATTGTGCCTTTTCTATTCAATTCCGATGCAATTTCTGTGCTTCATCGTCAATAAGAAGGTCCAAGGGATACAGTAAACCGGAAGTGAAGCATCGCAATCTATAACTAGTGTCACAGGAATGGTTCAAAACATAGTCAGTAAGAAGAGTCAGTCTTCTTGTACTAAAGTCGGCATTGAGCCTTTTGTATTTGATTCCGATGCAATTTCTGTGATTCATCGTCAATAAGAAGGTCCAAGGGATACAGTAAACCGGAAGTGAAGCATCGGAATCTATAACTAGTGTCACAGGAATGGTTCAAAACATAGACAGTAGGAAGAGTCAGTCTTGTTGTACTTAAGTCGGCATTGTGCCTTTTGTATTTAATTCCGATGCAATTTCCGTGTTTCACCGTCAATAAGAAGGTCCAAGGGGTACAGTGAACCGGGAGTGAAGCATCGGAATCTATAACTAGTGTCACAGTAATGGTTCGTAACATAGTCAGTAAGAAGAGTCAGTCTTCTTGTACTAAAGTCGGCATTGAGCCTTTTGTATTTGATTCCGATGCAATTTCTGTGATTCATCGTCAATAAGAAGGTCCAAGGGATACAGTAAACCTGGAGTGAAGCATCGGAATCAATAACAAGTGTCACAGGGATGGTTCAAAACATAGACAGTAAGTAGAGTCAGTATTCTTGTACTTTTGTCGGCATTGAGCCTTTTGTATTTAATTCCGATGCAATTTCTGTGTTTCATCGTCAATAAGAACGACCAAGGGATACAGTAAACCTGAAGTAAAGCACCGGAATCTATAACTAGTGTCACAGGAATGGTTCAAAAGATAGTCAGTAAGAACAGTCAGTCTTCTTGTACTTAAGTCGGCAATGTGCTGTTTGTATTTCATTCCGATTCAATTTCTGTGTTTCATCGTCAATAAGAAAGTCCAAGGGATACAGTAAACCGGAAGTGAAGCATCGGAATCTATAACTAGTGTCACAGGAATGGTTCAAAACATAGATAGTAGGAAGAGTCAGTCTTGTTGTACTGAAGTCGGCATTGTGCCTCTTGTATTTAATTCCGATGCAATTTCTGTGTTTCATCGTCAATAAGAAGGTCCAAGGGGTACAGTAAACCGGGAGTGAAGCATCGGAATCTATAACTAGTGTCACAGTAATGTTTCGTAACATAGTCAGTAAGAAGAGTCAGTCTTCTCGTACTTAAGTCGGCATTGTGCCTTTTGTATAAAATTCCGATGCAATTTCTGTGTTTCATCGTCAGTAAGAAGGTCCAAGGGTTACAGTAAACCTGGAGTGAAGCATCGGAATCTATATGTAGTGTCACAGGCGTCGTTCAAAACATAGTCAGTAAGAAGGCTCAGCCTTCTTGTATTTAAGTCGGCATTGTGCCTTTTGTATTTCATTCCGATACGATATCTGTGTTTCATCGTCAATAAGAAGGGCAAGTGATACACTAAACCTGGAGTGAAGCATCGGAATCTATAACTAGTGTCACAGGAATGGTTCAAAACAAAGACAGAAAGAAGAGTCAGTCATCTTGTATAGAAGTCGGAATTGTGCCTTGTGTATTTAATTCCGATGCATTATCTGTGTTTCATCGTCAATAAGAAGGTCAGAGTGATACAGTAAACGTGAAGTGAAGCATCGGAATCTATAACTAGTGTCACAGGAATGGTTCAAAACATAGTCAGTAAGAAGAGTCAGTCTTCTTGTACTTAAGTCAGCATTGTGCCTTTTTTATTTAATTCCGACCCAATTTCTGTGTTTCATCGTCATTAAGAAGGTCCAAGGGATACAGTAAACCTGAAGTGAAGCATCGGAATCTATAACTAGTGTCACAGGAATGGTTCAAAACATAGACAGTAACAAGAGTCAGTCTTGTTGTACTTAAGTCGGCATTGAGCCTTTTGTATTTAATTCCGATGCAATTTCTGTGTTCCATCGTCGTTAAGAAGGTCCAAGGGATACAGTAAACCTGGAGTGAAGCATCGGAATCTATAACTAGTGTCACAGGAATGGTTCAAACATAGACAGTAACAAGAGTCAGTCTTCTTGTACTTAAGTCGGCATTGTGCCTTTTCTATTTAATTCCGATGCAATTTCTGTGCTTCATCGTCAATACGAAAGTCCAAGGGATACAGTAAACCTGAAGTGAAGCATCGGAATCTATAACTAGTGTCACAGGGATGAATCAGACATAGTCAGTAAGAAGGGTCAGTCTTCTTGTACTTATGCCGGCATTGTGCCTTTTCTATTTAATTCCGATGCAATTTCTGTGTTTCATCGTCAATAAGAAAGTCCAAGGGATACAGTAAAGCGGAAGTGAAGCATCGCAATCTATAACTAGTGTCACAGGAATGGTTCAAATCATAGACAGTAGGAAGAGTCAGTCTTGTTGTACTTAAGTCGGCATTGTGCCTTTTGTATTTAATTCCGATGCAATTTCTGCGTTTCATCGTCAATAAGGAGGTCCAAGGGATACGGTAAACCTGGAATGAAGCATCGCAATCTATAACTAGTGTCACAGGAATGGTTCAACACATAGTCAGTAAGAAGAGTCAGTCTTCTTGTACTTAAGTCGGCATTGTGCCTTTTGTATTTAATTCCGATGCAATTTCTGTGTTTCATCGTCAATAAGGAGGTCCAAGGGATACAGTAAACCTGGAGTGAAGCATCGGAATCTATAACCAGTGTCACAGGAATGGTTCAAAACATAGTCAGCAAGAAGAGTCAGTCTTCCCTTACTTAAGTCGGCATTGTGTCTTTTGTATTTAATTCCGGTGCAATTTCTGTGTTTCATCGTCAATAAGAAGGTCCAAGGTATACAGTAAACCTGGAGTGAAGCAACGGAATCTATAACAAGTGTCACAGGGATGGTTCAAAACATAGACAGTAAGAAGAGTCAGTATTCTTGTACTTAAGTCGGCATTGTGCCTTTTGTATTTAATTCCGATGCAATTTCTGTGATTCATCTTCAATAAGAAGGTCCAAGGGATACAGTAAACCTGAAGTGAAGCATCAGAGTCTATAACTAGTGTCACAGGAATGGTTCAAAACTTAGTCAGTAAGAAGAGTCAGTCTTCTTGTACAAATGTCGGCATTGAGCCTTTTGTATTTGATTCCGATGCAATTTCTGTGATTCATCGTCAATAAGAAGGTCCAAGGGATACAGTAAACCTGGAGTGAAGCATCGGAATCCATAACAAGTGTCACAGGGATGGTTCAAAACATAGACAGTAAGTAGAGTCAGTATTCTTGTACTTTTGTCGGCATTGAGCCTTTTGTATTTAATTCCGATTCAATTTCTGTGTTTCATCGTCAATAAGAACGACCAAGGGATACAGTAAACCTGAAGTGAAGCACCGGAATCTATAACTAGTGTCACAGGAATGGTTCAAAAGATAGTCAGTAAGAACAGTCAGTCTTCTTGTACTTAAGTCGGCATTGTGCTTTTGTATTTAATTCCGATGCAATTTCTGTGTTTCATCGTCAATAAGAAGGTCCAAGGGATACAGTAAACCGGAAGTGAAGCATCGGAATCTATAACTAGTGTCACAGGAATGGTTCAAAACATAGACAGTAGGAAGAGTCAGTCTTGTTGTACTTAAGTCGGCATTGTGCCTTTTTATTTAATTACTATGCAATTTCTGTGTTTCATCGTCAATAAGAAGGTCCAAGGGATACAGTAAACCTGGAGTGAAGCAACGGAATCTATAACAAGTGTCACAGGGATGGTTCAAAACATAGACAGTAAGAAGAGTCAGTATTCTTGTACTTAAGTCGGCATTGTGCCTTTTGTATTTAATTCCGATGCAATTTCTGTCTTTCATCTTCAATAAGAAGGTCCAAGGGATACAGTAAACCTGAAGTGAAGCATCAGTGTCTATAACTAGTGTCACAGGAATGGTTCAAAAGATAGTCAGTAAGAAGAGTCAGTCTTCTTGTACTTAAGTCGGCATTGTGCCTTTTGTATTTAATTCCGATGCAATTTCTGTCTTTCATCGTCAATAAGAAAGTCCAAGGGATAGAGTAAACCTGAAGTTAAGCACCGAAATCTATAACTAGTGTCACATGAATGGTTCAAAACATAGTCAGTAAGAAGAGTCAGTCTTCTTGTACCTATGTCGGCATTGTGCCTTTTGTATTTAATTCCGATGAAATTTCTGCGTTTCATGGCCAATAAGAAGGTCCAAGGGATACAGTAAACCTGGAGTGAAGCATCGGAATCTATAACTAGTGTCACATGAATGGTTAACAACATAGACAGTAAAAAGTCAGCCTTCTTGTACTTAAGTCGGCAATGTGCCTTTTGTATTTAATTCGGATGCAATTACTGTGTTTCATCGTCAGTAAGGAGGTCCAAGGGATACAGTAAACCGGGAGTGAAGCATCGGAAACTATAACTAGTGTCACAGGAATGAATCAAAACATAGTCGGCAAGAAGAATCAGTCTTCTTGTACTTAAGTCGGCATTGTGCCTTTTGTATTTTATTTCCGATGCAATGTCTGTGATTCATCGTCAACAAGTAGGTCCAAGGGATACATTAAAGCAGAAGTGAAGCATCGGAATCTATAACTAGTGTCGCAGGAATGGTTCAAAACATAGACAGTAGGAAGAGTCAGTCTTCTTGTACTTAAGTCGGCATTGTGCCTTTTCTATTTAATTCCAATGCAATTTCTGTGTTTCATCGTCAATAAGAAGGTCCAAGGGATACGGTAAACCTGGAGTGAAGCATCGCAATCTATAACTAGTGTCACAGGAATGGTTCAAATCATAGTCAGTAAGAAGAGTCAGTCTTCTTGTACTTAAGTCGGCATTGTGCCTTTTGTATAAAATTCCGATGCATTTTCTGTGTTTCATCGTCAGTAAGAAGGTAAAAGGGATACAGCAAACCTGGAGTGAAGCATCGGAATCTATAAGTAGTGTCACAGGGATGGTTCAAAACATAGACAGTAAGAAGAGTCAGTATTCTTGTACTTATGTCGGCATTGTGCCTTTTGTATTTAATTCCGACGCAATTTCTGCGTTTCATCGTCAATAAGAAGGTCCAAGGGATACAGTAAACCTGGAGTGAAGCACCGGAATCTATAACTAGTGTCACAGGAATGGTTCAAAACATAGTCAGTGAGAACAGTCAGTCTTCTTGTACTTAAGTCGGCATTGTGCCTTTAGTATTTAATTCCGATGCAATATCTGTGTTTCATCGTCAATAAGAAGGTCAAAGGGATACAGTAAACCTGAAGTGAAGCATCGGAATCTATAACTAGTGCCACAGGAATGGTTCAAAACATAGACAGTAAGAAGAGTCACTCTTCTTGTACCTAAGTCGGCATTGTGCCTTTTCTATTTAATTCCGAAGCAATTTCCGTATTTCATCGTCAATAAGAAGGTCCAAGGTATGTAGTAAACCTGGAGTGAAGCATCGGAATCTATAACTAGTGTCACAGGAAAGGTTCAAAACATAGTCAGTAAGAAGAGTCAGTGTTCTTGTACTTTAGTCGGCATTGTGCCTTTTGTATTTAATTCCGATGCAATATCTGTGTTTCATCGTCAACAAGAAAGTCCAAGGGATACAGTGAACCTGAAGTGAAGCATCAGAATCTACAACTAGTGGTACAGGAATGGTTCAAACATAGTCAGTAAGAAGAGTCAGTCTTCTTGTACTTATGTCGGCATTGTGCCTTTTCTATTTAATTCCGATGCAATTTCTGTGCTTCATCGTCAATACGAAAGTCCAAGGGATACAGTAAGCCTGGGGGGAAGCATCGGAATCTATTACTAGTGTCACAGGAGTCGTTCAAAACATAGTCAGTAAGAAGGCTCAGTCTTCTTGTACCTAAGTCGGCATTGTGCCTTTTGTATTTTATTCCGATACAATATCTGTGTTTCATCGTCAATAAGAAGGGCAGGTGATACAGTAAACCTGGAGTGAAGCATCGGAATCTATAACTAGTGTCACAGGAATGGTTCAAAACGAAGACAATAAGAAGAGTCAGTATTCTTGTACTTCAGTCGGCATTGTGCCTTTTGTATTTAATTCCGATGCAAATTCTGTGTTTCATCGTCAATAAGAACGTCCAAGGGATACAGTAAACCATGAGTGAAGCATCGGAATCTATAACTAGTGTCACAGGAATGGTTCAAAACATAGACATTAAGAAGAGTCAGTCTTCTTGTACTTAAGTCGGCATTGTGCCTTTTGTATTTAATTCCGATGCAATTTGTGTGTTTCATCGTCAATAAGGAGGTCCAAGGGATACAGTAAACCTGGAGTGAAGCATCGGAATCTATAACCAGTGTCACAGGAATGGTTCAAAACATAGTCAGTAAGAAGAGTCAGTCTTCGTTTACTTAAGTCGGCATTGTGTCTTTTGTATTTAATTCCGGTGCAATTTCTATGTTTCATCGTCAATAAGAAGGTCCAAGGGATACAGTAAAATGGGAGTGAAGCATCGGAATCTATAACTAGTGTCACAGGAATGGTTTAAAACATAGTCAGTAAGAAGAGTCAGTCTTATTCTACTTAAGTCGGCATTGTGCCTTTTGTATTTAATTCCGATGCAATATCTTTGTTTCATCGTCAATAAGAAGGTCCAAGGGATACAGTAAACCTGAAGTGAAGCAACAGAATCTATAACTAATGGTACAGGAATGGTTCAAACATAGTCAGTAAGAAGAGTCAGTCTTCTTGTACTTATGTCGGCATTGTGCCTTTTCTATTTAATTCCGATGCAATTTCTGTGCTTCATCGTCAATACGAAAGTCCAAGGGATCAGTAAGCCTGAAGGGAAGCATCGGAATCTCTAACTAGTGTCACAGGAGTCGTCCAAAACATAGTCAGTAAGAAGGCTCAGTCTTCTTGTACCTAAGTCGGCATTGTGCCTTTTGTATTTTATTCCGATACAATATCTGTGTTTCATCGTCAATAAGAAGGGCAAGTGATACAGTAAACCTGGAGTGAAGCATCGGAATGTATGACTAGTGTCGCAGGAATTGTTCAAAACATAGTCAGTAAGATGAGTCAGTTTTCTTGTACTTAAGTCGGCAATGTACCTTTTGTATTTAATTACGATGCAATGTCTGTGTTTCATTGTCAATAAGAAGGTCCAAGGGTTACAGTAAACCTGGAGTGAAGCATCGGAATCTATAACGAGTGTCACAGGGATGGTTCAAAACATAGACAGTAAGAAGGGTCAGTATTCTTGTACTTCAGTCGGCATTGTGCCTTTTGTATTTAATTCCGATGCCATTTCTGTGTTTCATCGTCAATAAGAAGGTCCAAGGGATACAGTAAACCTGGAGTGAAGCATCGGAATCTATATCTAGTGTCTCAGCGATGGTAAAAACGTAGACAGTAAGAAGAGTCAGTATTCTTGTACGTAAGTCGGCATTGTGCCTTTTGTATTTAATTCCGATGCAATTTCTGTGTTTCATCATCAATAAGAAGGTCCAAGGGATACAGTAAACCATGAGTGAAGCATCGGAATCTATAACTAGTGTCACACTAATGGTTCAAAACATAGACAGTAAGAAAAGTCAGTCTTCTTGTACTTAAGTCGGCATGGTCCTTTTGTATTTAATTGCGATGCAATTTCTGTGTTCATCGTCAATAAATAGGTCCAAGGGATACAGTAAACCTGAAGTGAAGCATCGGAAACCGTAACTAACGTCACAGGAATGGTTCAAAGCATAGACACTAAGAAGAGTCAGTCTGCTTGTACTTAAGACGGCATAGTGCCTTTTGTATTTAATTCCGATGCAATTTCTGTGTTTCATCTTCAATAAGAAGGTCACAGGGATACAGTGAACCTGAGGTGAAGCATCGGAATCTATAACTAGTGTCGCAGGAATGGTTCAAAACATAGACTGTAGGAAGAGTCAGTCTTCTTTTACTTAAGTCGGCATTGTGCCTTTTGTATTTAATTCCGATGCAATATCTTTGTTTCATCGTCAATAAGAAGGTCCAAGGGATACAGTAAACCTGGAGTTAGGCATCGGAATCTATAACTAGTGTCACAGGAATGGTTCAAAACATAGACAGTAAGAAGAGTCAGTCTTCTTGTACTTAAATAGGCATTGTGCCTTTTGTATTTAATTCCGATGCAATTTCTGTGTTTCATCGTAAATAAGAAGGTCCAAGGGATACAGTAAACAATGAGTGAAGCATCGGAATCTATAACTAGTGTCACAGGAATTGTTCAAATGATAGACAGTAGGAAGAGTCAGTCTTCTTGTACTTATGTCAGCATTGTGCCTTTTCTATTTAATTCCGATGCAAGTTCTGTGTTTCATCGTCAATAAGAAGGTCCAAGGGATACAGTATACCTGAAGTGAAGCATCGGAATCTATAACTAGTGTCACAGGAATGGTTCAAAACATAATCAGTAAGAAGAGTCAATCTTCTTGTACTTAAGTCGGCATTGTGCTTTTTGTATTTTATTCTGATACAATTTCTGTGTTTCATCGTCAATAAGAAGGTCCAAGTGATACAGTAAATCTGGAGTGAAGCATCGGAATCTATAACTAGTGTCACAGGAATGGTTCAAAACAAAGACAGTAAGAAGAGTCAGTCATCTTGTACTTAAGTCGGAATTGTGCATTTTGTCTTTAATTCCGATGCAATTTCTGTGTTTCATCGTCAATAAGTAGGTCAGAGGGATACAGTAAACCTGAAGTGAAGCATCGGAATCTATAACTAGTGTCACAGGAATGGTTCAAAACATAGACAGTAAAAAGAGTCAGTCTTCTTGTACTTAAGTCGGTATTGTACCTTTTGTATTTAATTCCGATGCAATGTCTGTGTTTCATCGTCAATTAGAAGGTCCAAGGGTTACAGTAAACCTGGAGTGCAGCATCGGAATCTATAACTAGTGCCACAGGGATGGTTCAAAACATAGACAGTAAGAAGAGTCAGTATTTTCGTACATATGTCGGCATTGTGCCTTTAGTATTTAATTCCGATGCAATTTCTGTGTTTCATCGTCAATAAGAAGGTCCAAGGGATACAGTGAACCTGGAGTGAAGCACAGGAATCTATAACTAGTGTCTCAGCGATGGTTCAAAACATAGACAGTAAGAAGAGTCAATACTCTTGTACTTAAGTCGGCATTGTGCCTTTTGTATTTAATTCCGGTGCAATTTCTGTGTTTCATCGTCAATAAGAAGGTCCAAGGGATACAGTGAACCTGGAGTGATGCATCGGAATCTGTAACTAGTGTCACAGGAATGGTTCAAAACAAAGACAGTAAGAAGAGCCAGTATTTTCGTACATAAGTCGGCATTGTGCCTTTAGTATTTAATTCCGGTGCAATTTCTGTGTTTCATCGTCAATAAGAAGGTCCAAGGCATACAGTAAACCATGAGTGAAGCATCGGAATCTATAACTAGTGTCACAGGAATGGTTCAAAACATAGACAGTAAGAAGAGTCAGTCTTCTTGTACTTAAGTCGGCATTGTGCCTTTTGTATTTAATTCCGATGCAATATCTTTCTTTCATCGTCAATAAGAAGGTCTAAGGGATACAGTAAACCTGGAATGATGCATCGGAATCTATAACTAATATCACAGGAATGAATCAAAACCTAGTCAGAAAGAAGAGCCAGTCTTCTTGTACTTAAGTCGGCATTGTGACTTTTGTATTTAATTCCGATGCAATTTCTGTGTTTCATCGTCAATAAGAATGTCAGAGGGATACAGTAAACCTGAAGTGAAGCATCGGAATCAAGAACTAGTGTCACAGGAATTGTTCAAAAGATAGACAGTAGGAAGAAACAGTCTTCTTGTACTTAAGTCGTCATTGTGCCTTTTCTATTTAATTCCGATGCAATTTCTGTGTTTCATCGTCAATAAGAAGGTCCAAGGGATTCAGTATACCTGAAGCGAAGCATCGGAATCTATAACTAGTGTCACAGGAAAGGTTTAAAACATAATCAGTAAGAAGAGTCAATCTTCTTGTACTTAAGTCGGCATTGTGCCTTTTGTATTTTATTCCGATACAATTTCTGTGTTTCATCATCAATAAGAAGGTCCAAGTGCTACAGTAAATCTGGAGTGAAGCATCGGAATCTATAACTAGTGTCACAGGAATGGTTCAAAACAAAGACAGTAAGAAGAGTCAGTCATCTTGTACTTAAGTCGGAATTGTGCATTTTGTCTTTAATTCCGATGCAATTTCTGTGTTTCATCGTCAATAAGTAGGTCAGAGGGATACAGTAAACCTGAAGTGAAGCATCGGAATCTATAACTAGTGTCACAGGAATGGTTCAAAACATAGACAGTAAAAAGAGTCAGTCTTCTAGTACTTGAGTCGGTATTGTACCTTTTGTATTTAATTCCGATGCAATGTCTGTGTTTCATCGTCAATTAGAAGGTCCAAGGGTTACAGTAAACCTGGAGTGCAGCATCGCAATCTATAACTAGTGCCACAGGGATGGTTCAAAACATAGACAGTAAGAAGAGTCAGTATTTTCGTACATATGTCGGCATTGTGCCTTTAGTATTTAATTCCGATGCAATTTCTGTGTTTCACCGTCAATAAGAAGGTCCAAGGGATACAGTAAACCTTGAGTGAAGCATCGGAATCTATAACTAGTGTCTCAGCGATGGTTCAAAACATAGACAGTAAGAAGAGTCAGTACTCTTGTACTTAAGTGGCATTGTGCCTTTTGTATTTAATTCCGATGCAGTTTCTGTGTTTCATCGTCAATAAGAAGGTCCAAGGGATACAGTGAACCTGGAGTGATGCATCGGAATCTGTAACTAGTGTCACAGGAATGGTTCAAAACAAAGACAGTAAGAACAGTCAGTATTTTCGTACATAAGTCGGCATTGTGCCTTTAGTATTTAATTCCGGTGCAATTTCTGTGTTTCATCGTCAATAAGAAGGTCCGAGGCATACAGTAAACCATGAGTGAAGCATCGGAATCTATAACTAGTGTCACAGGAATGGTTCAAAACATAGACAGTAAGAAGAGTCAGTCTTCTTGTACTTAAGTCGGCATTGTGCCTTTTGCATTTAATTCCGACGCAATTTCTGTGTATCATCGTCAATAAGGAGGTCCAAGGGATACAGTAAACCTGGAGTGAAGCATCGGAATCTATAACCAGTGTCACAAGAATGGTTCAAAACATAGTCAGTAAGAAGAGTCAGTCTTCGTTTAGTTAGGTCGGCATTGTGTCTTTTGTATTTAATTCCGGTGCAATTTCTGTGTTTCATCGTCAATAAGAAGGTCCAAGGGATACAGTAAAATGGGAGTGAAGCATCGGAATCTATAAATAGTGTCACGGGAATGGTTTAAAACATAGTCAGTAAGAAGAGTCAGTCTTCTTCTACTTAAGTCGGCATTGTGCCTTTTGTATTTAATTCCGATGCAATATCTTTCTTTCATCGTCAATAAGAAGGTCTAAGGGATACAGTAAACCTGGAGTGATTAATCGGAATCTATAACTAATATCACAGGAATGTATCAAAACATAGTCAGAAAGAAGAGCCAGTCTTCTTGTACTTAAGTCGGCATTGTGACTTTTGTATTTAATTCCGATGCAATTTCTGTGTTTCATCGTGAATAAGAATGTCAGAGGGATACAGTAAACCTGAAGTGAAGCATCGGAATCAAGAACTAGTGTCACAGGAATAGTTCAAATGATAGACAGTAGGAAGAGTCAGTCTTCTTGTACTTATGTCGTCATTGTGCCTTTTCTATTTAATTCCGATGCAATATCTGTGTTTCATCGTCAATTAGAAGGTCCAAGGGATTCAGTATACCTGAAGTGAAGCATCGGAATCTATAACTAGTGTCACAGGAATGGTTCAAAACATAATCAGTAAGAAGAGTCAATCTTATTGTACTTAAGTCGGCATTGTGCCTTTTGTATTTTATTCCGATACAATTTCTGTGTTTCATCGTCAATAAGAAGGTCCAAGTGCTACAGTTAACCTGGAGTGAAGCATCGGAATCTATAACTAGTGTCACAGGAATGGTTCAAAACAAAGACAGTAAGAAGAGTCAGTCATCTTGTACTTAAGTTGGAATTGTGCATTTTGTCTTTAATTCCGACGCAATTTCTGTGTTTCATCGTCAATAAGTAGGTCAGAGGGATACAGTATACCTAAAGTGAAGCATCGGAATCAATAACTAGTGTCTCAGCGATGGTTCAAAACATAGACAGTAAGAAGAGTCACTACTCTTGTACTTAAGTCGGCATTGTGCCTTTTGTAATTAATTCCGATGCAATTTCTGTGTTTCGTCGTCAATAAGAAGGTCCAAGGGATACAGTAAACCTGGAGTGATGCATCGGAATTTGTAACTAGTGTCACAGGAATGGTTCAAAACAAAGACAGTAAGAAGAGTCAATCAACTTGTACTTAAAACATCATTGTGCCTTTTTTATTTAATTCCGAGGCAATTTCTGTGTTTCATCGTCACTTAGAAGGTCCAAGGGATACAGTAAACCTGGAGTGAAGCATCGGTATCGATAACTAGTGTCACAGGAATGGTTCAAAACATAGAGTGTAAGAAGAGGCAGTCTTCTTGTACTAAAGTCGGCATTGTGCCTTTTGTATTTAATTCCGCAGCAATTTCTGTGTTTCATCGTCAATAGGAAGGTCCAAGGCATACAGTAATCGTGGAGTGAATCATCGGAATCTATAACTAGTGTCACAGGAATGGTTCAAAACATAGACAGTAACAAGAGTCATTCATCTTGTACTTGAGTCGGCATTGTGCCTTTTGTATTTAATTCCGAGGCAATTTCTGTGTTTCATCGTCAATTAGAAGGTCCAAGGGATACAGTAAAACTGCAGTGAAGCATCGCAATCTATAACTAGTGTCACAGGAATGGTTCAAAACATAGTCAGTAAGAACAGTCAGTTTTCCTTGTACTTAAGTCGGCATTGTACCTATCGTATTTAATTCCGATGCAATGTCTGTGTTTCATCGTCAATAAGAAGGTCCAAGGGTTACAGTAAACCTGGAGTGAAGCATCGGAATCTATAACTAGTGTCACAGGGATGGTTCAAATAACAGACAGTAAGAAGAGTCAGTATTTTTTTACTTAAATCGGCATTGTGCCATTTGTATTTAATTCCGGGGCAATTTCAGTGTTTCATCGTCAATAAGAAGGTCCAAGGGATACAGTTAACCGGGAGTGAAGCATCGGAATCTATAACTAGTGTCACAGGAATGGTTCAAAACATAGACAGTAAGAAGAGTCAGTATTTTCGTACTTAAGTCGGCATTGTGCCTTTTGTAATTAATTCCGATGCAATTTCTGTGTTTCACCGTCAATAAGAAGGTCCAAGGGATACAGTAAACCTGGAGTGAAGCATCGGAATCTATAACTAGTGTCTCAGCGATGGTTCAAAACATAGACAGTAAGAAGAATCAGTATTCTTGTACATAAGTCGGCATTGTGCCTTTTGTATTTATCTCCGATGCAATTTCTGTGTTTCATCATCAATAGGAAGGTCCAAGGCATACAGTAATCGTGGAGTGAATCATCGGTATCTATAACTAGTGTCACAGGAATGGTTCAAAACATAGACAGTAAGAAGAGTCATTCTTCTTGTACTTAAGTCGGCATTGTGCCTTTTGTATTTAATTCCGATGCAATTTCTGTGTTTCATCGTCAATAAGATGGTCCAAGGGATACAGTAAGCTTGAAGTGAAGCTTCGGAGTCTATAACTAGATTCACAGGAATGGTTCAAAGCATAGACAGTAAGAAGAGTCAGTACTCTTGTACTTAAGTCGGCATTGTTCCTTTTGCATTTAATTCCGATGCAATTTTTGTGTTTCATCGTCAATAAGAAGGTCAGAGGGACACAGTAAACCTGAAGTGAAGCATCGGAATCTATAACTAGTGTCACAGGAATGGTTCAAATCATTGTCAGTATGAAGAGTCAGTTTTCTTGTACTTAAGTCTTCATTGCACCTTTTGTACTTAATTCCGACGCAATGTCTGTGTTTCATCGTCAATAAGAAGGTGCAAGGGTTACAGTAAACCTGGAGTGAAGCATCGGAATCTGTAACTAGTGTCACAGGGATGGTCAAAACATAGACAGTAAGAAGAGTCAGTATTTTTGTACTTAAGTCTGCATTGTGCCTTTTGTATTTTATTCCAATACATTTTCTGTGTTTCATCGTCAATACGAAGGTCCAAGTGATACAGTAAACCTGGAGTGAAGCATCGGAATCTATAACTAGTGTCACAGGAATGGTTCAAAACAAAGACAGTATGAAGAGTCAGTCATCTTGTACTTAAGTCGGTATTGTGCATTTTGTATTTAATTCCGATGCAATTTCTGTGTTTCATTGTCAATAAGAAGGTCAGAGGGATACAGTAAACCTGAAGTGAAGCATCGGAATCTATAACTAGTGTCACAGGAATGATTCAAAACATAGTCAGTAAGAAGAGTCAGTCTTCTTGTACTTAGGTCGGCATTGTGCCTTTTGTATTTAATTCCGAGGCAAATTCTGTGTTTCATCGTCATTAAGAAGGTCCAAGGGATACAGTAAACCTGTAGTGAAGCATCGGAATCTGTAACTAGTGTCACAGGGATGG
This sequence comes from Schistocerca serialis cubense, assembly GCF_023864345.2. Lineage (NCBI taxonomy): Eukaryota > Metazoa > Arthropoda > Insecta > Orthoptera > Acrididae > Schistocerca > Schistocerca serialis. Next base: position 53,943,092 of record NW_026047583.1, read on the forward strand.
TCAAAACATAGACAGTAAGAAGAGTCAGTATTTTTGTACTTAAGTCTGCATTGTGCCTTTTGTATTTTATTCCAATACATTTTCTGTGTTTCATCGTCAATACGAAGGTCCAAGTGATACAGTAAACCTGGAGTGAAGCATCGGAATCTATAACTAGTGTCTCAGCGATGGTTCAAAACATAGACAGAAAGAAGAGTCAGTATTCTTGTACTTAAGTCGGCATTGTGCCTTTTGTATTTAATTCCGAGGCAATTTCTGTGTTTCATCGTCACTAAGAAGGTCCAAGGGATTCAGTAAACCTGGAGTGAAGCATCGGAATCTGTAACTAGTGTCACAGGAATGGTTCAAACCATAGACAGTAAGAAGAGTCAGTCTTCTTGTACTTAAGTCAGCATTGTGCCTTTTGTATTTAATTCCGGTGCAATTTCTGTGTTTCATCGTCAATAGGAAGGTCCAAGGTATACAGTAATCGTGGAGTGAATCATCGGAATCTATACCTAGTGTCACAGGAATGGTTCAAAACATAGACAGTAAGAAGAGTCATTCTTCTTGTACTAAAGTCGGCATTGTGCCTTTTGTATTTAATTCCGATGCAATTTCTGTGTTTCTTCGTCAATAAGATTGTCCAAGGGATACAGTAAGCCTGAAGTGAAGCATCGGAGTCTATAACTAGTGTCACAGGAATGGTTCAAAACATAGACAGTAAGAAGAGTCAGTACTCTTGTACTTAAGTCGGCATTGTGCCTTTTGCATTTAATTCCGATGCAATTTTTGTGTTTCATCGTCAATAAGAAGGTCAGAGGGACACAGTAAACCTGAAGTTAAGCATCGGAATCTATAACTAGTGTCACAGGAATGGTTCAAAACACTGTCAGTAAGAAGAGTCAGTTTTCTTGTACTTAAGTCGGCATTGTACCTTTTGTATTTAATTCCGATGCAATGTCTGTGTTTCATCGTCAATAAGAAGGTGCAAGGGTTACAGTAAACCTGGAGTGAAGCTTCGGAATCTGTAACTAGTGTCACAGGGATGGTCAAAACATAGACAGTAAGAAGAGTCAGTATTTTTGTACTTAAGTCTGCATTGTGCCTTTTGTATTTTATTCCGATACAATTTCTGTGTTTCATCGTCAATAAGAAGGTCCAAGTGATACAGTAAACCTGGATTGAAGCATCGGAATCTATAACTAGTGTCACAGGAATGGTTCAAAACGAAGACAATAAGAAGAGTCAGTCATCTCGTACTTATGTCGGAATTGTGCCTTTTGTATTTAATTCCGATGCAATTTCTGTGTTTCATTGTCAATAAGAAGGTCAGAGGGATACAGTAAACCTGAAGTGAAGCATCGGAATCTATAACTAGTGTCACAGGAATGATTCAAAAAATAGTCAGTAAGAAGAGTCAGTCTTCTTGTACTTAAGTCGGCATTGTGCCTTTTGTATTTAATTCCGAGGCAAATTCTGTGTTTCATCGTCATTAAGAAGGTCCAAGGGATACAGCCAACCTGGAGTGAAGCATCTGAATCTATAACTAGTGTCACAGGAATGGTTCAAAACATAGACAGTAAGAAGAGTCAGTCTTCTTGTACTTAAGTTGGCATTGTGACTTTTGTATTTAATTCCGATGCAATTTCTGTGTTTCATCGTCAATTAGAAGGTCCAAGGGATACAGTAAACCTGGAGTGAAGCATTAGAATCTATATCTAGTGTCTCAGCGATGGTAAAAACATAGACAGTAAGAAGAGTCAGTATTCTTGTACTTAAGTCGGCATTGTGCCCTTTGTATTTAATTCCGATGCAACTTCTGTGTTTCATCGTCAATAAGAAGGTCAGAGGGATACAGTAAACCTGAAGTGAAGCATCGGAATCTATAACTAGTGTCACAGGAATGGTTCAAACCATAGACTGTATTGAGTCAGTATTCTTGTACTTAAGTCGGCATTGTGCCTTTTCTATTTAATTCCGATGCAATTTCTGTGTTTTATCGTCAATAAGAAGGTCCAAGGGATACAGTAAATCATGAGTGAAGCATCGGAATCTATAACTAGTGTCACAGGAATGGTTCAAAAAATAGACAGTAAGAAGAGTCATTCTTCTTTACTTAAGTCGGCATTGTGCCTTTTGTATTTAATTCCGATGCAATTTCTGTGTTTCATCGTCAATAAGGAGGTCCAAGGGATACAGTAAACCTGGAGTGAAGCATCGAAATCTATAACCAGTGTCACAGGAATGGTTCAAATATAGTCAGTAAGAAGACTCAGTCTTCTCTTACTTAAGTCGGCATTGTGTCTTTTGTATTTAATTCCGGTGCAATTTCTGTGTTTCATCGTCAATAAGATGGTCCAAGGGTAACGGTAAACCGGGAGTGAAGCATCGGAATCTGTAACTAGTGTCACAGGAATGGTTCAAAACATAGTCAGTAAGAAGAGTCAGTCTTCTTCTACTTAAGTCGGCATTGTGCCGTTTGTATTTAATTCCGATGCAATATCTTTGTTTCATCGTCAATAAGAAGGTCCAAGAGATACAGTAAACCTGAAGTGAAGCATCGGAATCTATAACTAGTGTCACAGGAATGGTTCAAAACATAATCAGTAAGAAGAGTCAATCTTCTTGTACTTAAGTCGGCATTGGGCCTTTCGTATTTTATTCCGATACAATTTCTGTGTTTCGTCGTCAACAAGAAGGTCCAAGTGATACAGTAAACCTGGAGTGAAGCATCGGAATCTATAACTAGTGTCACAGGTATGGTTCAAAACAAAGACAGTAAGAAGAGTCAGTCATCTTGTACTTAAGTCGGAATTGTGCATTTTGTCTTTAATTCCGGTGCAGTTTCTGTGTTTCATCGTCAATAGGAAGGTCCAAGGCATACAGTAATCGTGGAGGGAATCATCGGAATCTATAACTCGTGTCACAGGAATGGTTCAAAACATAGACAGTAAGAAGAGTCATTCTTCTTGTACTTAAGTCGGCATTGTGCCTTTTGTATTTAGTTCCGATGCAATTTCTGTGTTTCATCGTCAATAAGATGGTCCAAGGGATACATTAAGCCTGAAGTGAAGCATCGGAGTCTATAAGTAGTGTCACAGGAATGGTTCAAAACATAGACAGTAAGATGAGTCAGTACTCTTGTACTTAAGTCGGCATTGTGCCTTTTGCATTTAATTCCGATGCAATTTTTGTGTTTCATCGTCAATACGAAGGTCAGAGGGATACAGTAAACCTGAAGTTAAGCATCGGAATCTATAACTAGTGTCACAGGAATGGTTCAAAACATTGTCAGTAAGAAGAGTCAGTTTTCTTGTACATAAGTCGGCATTGCACCTTTTGTATTTAATTCCGATGCAATGTCTGTGTTTCATCGTCAATAAGAAGGTCCAAGGGTTACAGTAAACCTGGAGTGAAGCATCAGAATCTGTAACTAGTGTCACAGGGATGGTAAAAACATAGACAGTAAGAAGAGTCAGTATTTTTGTACTTAAGTCTGCATTGTGCCTTTTGTATTTTATTCCGATACAATTTCTGTGTTTCATCGTCAATAAGAAGGTCCAAGTGATACAGTAAACCTGGAGTGAAGCATCGGAATCTATAACTAGTGTCACAGGAATGGTTCAAAACAAAGACAGTAAGAAGAGTCAGTCATCTTGAACTTAAGTCGGAATTGTGCCTTTTGTATTTAATTCCGATGCAATTTCTGTGTTTCATTGTGAATAAGAAGGTCAGAGGGATACAGTAAACCTGGAGTGAAGCATCGGAATCTATAACTAGTGTCTCAGCGATGGTTCAAAACATAGACAGTAAAAAGAGTCAGTCTTCTTGTCCTTAAGTCGGCATTGTACCTTTTGTATTTAATTCCGATGCAATGTCTGTGTTTCATCGGCAATAAGAAGGTCCAAAGGCCACAGTAAACCCGGAGTGAAGCATCAGAATCTATAACTAGTGCCACAGGGATGGTTCAAAACATAGACAGTAAGAAGAGTCAGTATTTTCGTACTTAAGTCGGCAATGTGCCTTTTGTATTTAATTCCAATGCAATTTCTGTGTTTCACCGTCAATAAGAAGGTCCAAGGGATACAGTAAACCTGGAGTGAAGCATCGGAATCTATAACTAGTGTCTCAGCGATGGTTCAAAGCATAGACAGTAAGAAGAGTCAGTATTCTTGTACTTAAGTCGGCATTGTGCCTTTTGCATTTAATTCCGATGCAATTTCTGTGTTTCATCGCCAATAAGAAGGTCCAAGGGATACAGTAAACCTGGAGTGAAGCATCGGAATCTGTAACTAGTGTCACAGGAATGGTTCAAAACAAAGACAGTAAGAAGAGTCAATCATCTTGTACTTAAGTCATCATTGTGCCTTTTGTATTTAATTCCGAGGCAATTTCTGTGTTTCATCGTCACTAAGGAGGTTCAAGGGATACAGTAAACCTGGAGTGAAGCATCGGAATCTGTAACTAGTGTCACAAGAATGGTTCAAAGCATAGACAGTAAGAAGAGTCAGTCTTCTTGTACTAAAGGAAAAATTGTGCCTTATGTATTTAATTCCGCTGCAATTTCTGTTTTTCATCGTCAATAGGAAGGTCCAAGGCATACAGTAATCGTGGAGTGAATCATCGGAATCTATAACTAGTGTCACAGGAATGGTTCAAAACATAGGCAGTAAGAAGTGTCATTCTTCTTTACTTAAGTCGGCATTGTGCCTTTTGTATTTAATTCCGATGCAATTTCTGTGTTTCATCGTCAATAAGATGGTCCAAGGGATACAGTAAGCCTGAAATGAAGCATCGGAGTCTATAACTAGTGTCACAGGAATGGTTCAAAACATAGACAGTAATAAGAGTCAGTACTCTTGTACTTAAGTCGGCATTGTGCCTTTTGCATTTAATTCCGATGCAATTTTTGTGTTTAATCGTCAATAAGTAGGTCAGAGGGATACAGTAAACCTGAAGTTAAGCATCGGAATCTATAACTAGTGTCACAGGAATGGTTCAAAACATTGTCAGTAAGAGGAGTCAGTTTTCTTGTACTTAAGTCGGCATTGTACCTTTTGTATTTAATTCCGATGCAATGTCTGTGTTTCATCGTCAATAAGAAGGTCCAAGGGTTACAGTATACCTGGAGTGAAGCATCGGAATCTATAACTAGTGCCACAGTGATGGTTCAAAACATAGACAGTAAGAAGAGTCAGTATTTTCGTACTTAAGTCGGCATTGTGCCTTTTGTATTTAATTCCGATGCAATTTCTGTGTTTCACTGTCAATAAGAAGGTCCAAGGGATACAGTAAACCTGGAGTGAAGCACGTAATCTATAACTAGTGTCTCAGCGATGGTTCAAAACATAGACTGTAAGAAGAGTCAGTACTCTTGTACTTAAGTCGGCATTGTGCCTTTTGCATTTAATTCCGATGCAATTTTTGTGTTTCATCGTCAATAAGAAGGTCAGAGGGATACAGTAAACCTGAAGTTAAGCATCGGAATCTATAACTAGTGTCACAGGAATGGTTCAAAACATTGTCAGTAAGAAGAGTCAGTTTTCTTGTACATAAGTCGGCATTGCACCTTTTGTATTTAATTCCGATGCAATGTCTGTGTTTCATCGTCAATAAGAAGGTCCAAGGGTTACAGTAAACCGGGAGTGAAGCATCGGAATCTGTAACTAGTGTCACAGGGATGGTCAAAACATAGACAGTAAGAAGAGTCAGTATTTTTGTACTTAAGTCTGCATTGTGCCTTTTGTATTTTATTCCGATACAATTTCTGTGTTTCATCGTCAATAAGAAGGTCCAAGTGATACAGTAAACCTGGAGTGAAGCATCGGAATCTATAACTAGTGTCACAGGAATGGTTCAAAACAAAGACAGTAAGAAGAGACAGTCATCTTGTACTTAAGTCGGAATTGTGCCTTTTGTATTTAATTCCGATGCAATTTCTGTGTTTCATTGTGAATAAGAAGGTCAGAGGGATACAGTAAACATGGAGTGAAGCATCGGAATCTATAACTAGTGTCTCAGCGATGGTTCAAAACATAGACAGTAAAAAGAGTCAGTCTTCTTGTACTTAAGTCGGCATTGTACCTTTTGTATTTAATTCCGATGCAATGTCTGTGTTTCATCGTCAATAAGAAGGTCCAAAGGCTACAGTAAACCCGGAGAGAAGCATCGGAATCTATAACTAGTGCCACAGGGATGGTTCAAAACATAGACAGTAAGAAGAGTCAGTATTCTTGTACTTAAGTCGGCATTGTGCCTTTTGTATTTAATTCCGATGCAATTTCTGTGTTTCATCGCCAATAAGAAGGTCCAAGGGATACAGTAAACCTGGAGTGAAGCAGCGGAATCTGTAACTAGTGTCACAGGAATGGTTCAAAACAAAGACAGTACGAAGAGTTAATCATCTTGTACTTAAGTCATCATTGTGCCTTTTGTATTTAATTCCGAGGCAATTTCTGTGTTTCATCGTCACTAAGAAGGTCCGAGGGATACAGTAAACCTGGAGTGAAGCATCGGAATCTGTAACTAGTGTCACAGGAATAGTTCAAATCATAGACAGTAAGAAGAGTCAGTCTTCTTGTACTTAAGTCAGCATTGTGCCTTATGTATTTAATTCCGGTGCAATTTCTGTTTTTCATCGTCAATAGGAAGGTCCAAGGCATACAGTAATTGTGGAGTGAATCATCGGAATCTATAACTAGTGTCACAGGAATGGTTCAAAACATAGACAGTAAGAAGTGTCATTCTTCTTTACTTAAGTCGGCATTGTGCCTTTTGTATTTAATTCCGATGCAATATCTGTGTTTCATCGTCAATAAGATGGTCCAAGGGATACAGTAAGCCTGAAGTGAAGCATCGGAGTCTATAACTAGTGTCACAGGAATGGTTCAAAACATAGACAGTAATAAGAGCCAGTACTCTTGTACTTAAGTCGGCATTGTGCCTTTTGCATTTAATTCCGATGCAATTTTTGTGTTTCATCGTCAATAAGAAGGTCAGAGGGATACAGTAAACCTGAAGTTAAGCATCGGAATCTATAACTAGTGTCATAGGAATGGTTCAAAACATTGTCAGTAAGAGGAGTCAGTTTTCTTGTACTTATAACGGAATTGTGCATTTTGTCTTTAATTCCGATGCAATTTCTGTGTTTCATCGTCAATAAGAAGTTCAGAGGGATACAGTAAACATGAAGTGAAGCATCGGAATCTATAACTAGTGTCACAGGAATGGTTCAAAACATAGACAGTAAAAAGAGTCAGTCTTCTTGTAGTTAAGTCGGCATTGTACCTTTTGTATATAATTCCGTACAATGTCTGTGTTTCATCGTCAGTAAGAAGGTCCAAGGGCTACAGTAAACCCGGAGTGAAGCATCGGAATCTATAACTAGTGCCACAGGGATGGTTCAAAACATAGACAGTTAGAAGAGTCAGTATTTTCGTACTTAAGTCGGCATTGTGCCTTTTGTATTTAATTCCGTGCAATTTCTGTGTTTCACTGTCAATAAGAAGGTCCAAGGGATACAGTAAACCTGAAGTGAAGCATCGGAATCTATAACTAGTGTCACAGGAATGGTTCAAAACATAGACAGTAAAAAGAGTCAGTCTTCTTGTACTTAAGTCGGCATTGTACCTTTTGTATATAATTCCGTACAATGTCTGTGTTTCATCGTCAATAAGAAGGTCCAAGGGCTACAGTAAACCCGGAGTGAAGCATCGGAATCTATAACTAGTGCCACAGGGATGGTTCAAAACATAGACAGTAAGAAGAGTCAGTCATCTTGTACTTAAGTCGGAATTGTGCCTTTTGTATTTAATTCCGATGCAATTTCTGTGTTTCATTGTGAATAAGAAGGTCAGAGGGATACAGTAAACCTGGAGTGAAGCATCGGAATCTATAACTAGTGTCTCAGCGATGGTTCAAAACATAGACAGTAAAAAGAGTCAGTCTTCTTGTACTTAAGTCGGCATTGTACCTTTTGTATTTAATTCCGATGCAATGTCTGTGTTTTATCGTCAATAAGAAGGTCCAAAGGCTACAGTAAACCCGGAGTGAAGCATCGGAATCTATAACTTGTGCCACAGGGATGGTTCAAAACGTAGACAGTAAGAAGAGTCAGTATTTTCGTACTTAAAACGGCAATGTGCCTTTTGTATTTAATTCCGATTCAATTTCTGTGTTTCACCGTCAATAAGAAGGTCCAAGGGATACAGTAAACCTGGAGTGAAGCATCGGAATCTATAACTAGTGTCGCAGCGATGGTTCAAAACATAGACAGTAAGAAGAGTCAGTATTCATGTACTTAAGTCGGCATTGTGCCTTTTGTATTTAATTCCGATGCAATTTCTGTGTTTCATCGCCAATAAGAAGGTCCAAGGGATACAGTAAACCTGGAGTGAAGCATCGGAATCTGTAACTAGTGTCACAGGAATGGTTCAAAACAAAGACAGTAAGAAGAGTCAATCATCTTGTACTTAAGTCATCATTGTGCCTTTTGTATTTAGTTCCGAGGCAATTTCTGTGCTTCATCGTCACTAAGAAGGTCCAAGGGATACAGTAAACCTGGAGTGAAGCATCGGAATCTGTAACTAGTGTCACAGGAATGGTTCAAAACATTGTCAGTAGGAAGAGTCAGTTTTCTTGTACTTAAGTCGGCATTGTACCTTTTGTATTTAATTCCGATGCAATGTCTGTGTTTCATCGTTAATAAGATGGTCCAAGGGATACAGTAAGCCTGAAGTGAAGCATCGGAGCCTATAAGTAGTGTCACAGGAATGGTTCAAAACATAGACAGTAAGAAGAGTCAGTACTCTTGTACTTAAGTCGGCATTGTGCCTTTTGCATTTAATTCCGATGAGATTTTTGTGTTTCATCGTCAATAAGAAGGTAAGAGGGATACAGTAAACCTGAAGTTAAGCATCGGAATCTATAACTAGTGTCACAGGAATGGTTCAAAACAGAGACAGTAAGAAGAGTCATTCTTCTTTACTTAAGTCAGCATTGTGCCTTTTGTATTTAATTCCAATGCAATTTCTGTGTTTCATCGTCAATAAGATGGTCCAAGGGATACAGTAAGCCTGAAGTGAAGCATCGGAGTCAATAACTAGTGTCACAGGATTGGTTCAAAACAAAGACAATAAGAAGAGTCAGTCATCTTGTACATAAGTCGGAATTGTGCATTTTGTCTTTAATTCCGATGCAATTTCTGTGTTTCATCGTCAATAAGAAGTTCAGAGGGATACAGTAAACCTGAAGTGAAGCATCGGAATCTATAACTAGTGTCACAGGAATGGTTCAAAACATAGACAGTAAAAAGAGTCAGTCTTCTTGTACTTAAGTCGGCATTGTACCTTTTGTATATAATTCCGTACAATGTCTGTGTTTCATCGTCAATAAGATGGTCCAAGGGCTACAGTAAACCTGGAGTGAAGCATCGGAATCTATAACTAGTGCCACAGGGATGGTTCAACACATAGACAGTAAGAAGAGTCAGTATTTTCACACTTAAGTCGGCATTGTGCCTTTTGTATTTAATTCCGAGGCAATTTCTGTGTTTCATCGTCACTAAGAAGGTCCAAGGGATTCAGTAAACCTGGAGTGAAGCATCGGAATCTGTAACTACTGTCACAGGAATGGTTCAAAACATAGACAGTAAGAAGAGTCAGTCTTCTTGTACTTAAGTCAGCATTGTGCCTTTTGTATTTAATTCCGGTGCAATTTCTGTGTTTCATCGTCAATAGGAAGGTCCAAGGCATACAGTAATCGTGGAGTGAATCATCGGAATCTATAACTAGTGTCACAGGAATGGTTCAAAACATAGACAGTAAGAAGAGTCATTCTTCTTGTACTTAAGTCGGCATTGTGCCTTTTGTATTTAATTCCGATGCAATTTCAGTGTTTCATCGTCAATACGATGGTCCAAGGGATACAGTAAGCCTGAAGTGAAGCATCGGAGTCTATAACTAGTGTCACAGGAATGGTTCAAAATATAGACAGTAAGAAGAGTCATTCTTCTTGTACTTAAGTCGGCATTGTGCCTTTTGTATTTAATTCCGATGCAATTTCAGTGTTTCATCGTCAATACGATGGTCCAAGGGATACAGTAAGCCTGAAGTGAAGCATCGGAATCTATAACTATTGTCACAGGAATGCTTCAAACCATAGACTGTATTCAGTCAGTATTCTTGTACTTAAGTCGGCATTGTGCCTTTTCTATTTAATTCCGATGCAATTTCTGTGCTTCATCGTCAATACGAAAGTCCAAGGGATACAGTAAACCTGAAGTGAAGCATCGGAATCTATAACTAGTGTCACAGGAATAATTCAAACATAGTCAGTAAGAAGGGTCAGTCTTCTTGTACTTAAGCCGGCATTGTGCCTTTTCTATTTAATTCCGATGCAGTTTCTGTGTTTTATCGTCAAGAAGAAGGTCCAAGGGATACAGTAAACCATGAGTGAAGCATCGGAATCTATAACTAGAGTCACAGGAATGGTTCAAAATATAGACAGTAAGAAGAGTCAGTCTTCATGTACTTAAGTCGGCATTGTGCCTTTTGTATTTAATTCCGATGCAATTTCTGTGTTTCATCGTCAATAAGAAGGTCCAAGGGCTACAGTAAACCTTGAGTGAAGCATGGGAATCTATAACTAGTGCCACAGGGATGGTTCAAAACATAGACAGTAAAAAGAGTCAGTATTTTCGTACTTAAGTCGGCATTGTGCCTTTTGTATTTAATTCCGATGCAATTTATGTGATTCACCGTCAATAAGAAGGTCCAAGGGATTCAGTAATCGTGGAGTGAATCATCGGAATCTATAACTAGTGTCACAGGAATGGTTCAAAACATAGACAGTAAGAAGAGTCATACTTCTGGTACTTAAGTCGGCATTGTGAATTTTGTATTTAATTCCGATGCAATTTCTGTGTTTCATCGTCACTAAGAAGGTCCAAGGGATACAGTAAACCTGGAGTGAAGCATCGGAATCTGTAACTAGTGTCACAGGAATGGTTCAAAACATAGACAGTAAGAAGAGTCAGTCTTCTTGTACTTAAGTCAGCATTGTGCCTTTTGTATTTAATTCCGGTGCAATTTCTGTGTTTCATCGTCAATAGGAAGGTCCAAGGCATACAGTAATCGTGGAGTGAATCATCGGAATCTATAACTAGTGTCACAGGAATGGTTCAAAACATAGACAGTAAGAAGAGTCATTCTTCTGGTACTTAAGTCGGCATTGTGCCTTTTGTATTTAATTCCGATGCAATTTCTGTGTTTCATCGTTAATAAGATGGTCCAAGGGATAAAGTAAGCCTGAAGTGAAGCATCGGAGCCTATAAGTAGTGTCACAGGAATGGTTCAAAACATAGACAGTAAGAAGAGTCAGTACTCTTGTACTTAAGTCGGCAATGTGCCTTTTGCATTTAATTCCGATGCAATTTTTGTGTTTCATCGTCAATAAGAAGGTAAGAGGGATACAGTAAACCTGAAGTTAAGCATCGGTATCTATAACTAGTGTCACAGGAATGGTTCAAAATATTGTCAGTAAGAAGAGTAAGTTTTCTTGTACTTAAGTCGGCATTGTACCTTTTGTATTTAATTCCGATGCAATGTCTGTGTTTCATCGTCAATAAGAAGGTCCAAGGGTTACAGTTAACCTGGAGTGAAGCATCGGAATCTGTAACTAGTGTCTCAGGGATGGTCAAAACATAGACAGTAAGAAGAGTCAGTATTTTTGTACTTAAGTCTGCACTGTGCCTTTTGTATTTTATTCCGATACAATTTCAGTGTTTCATCGTCAATAAAAGGTCCAAGTGATACAGTAAACCTGGAGTGAAGCATCGGAATCTATAACTAGTGTCACAGGAATGGTTCAAAACAAAGACAGTAAGAAGAGTCAGTCATCTTGTACTTAAGTCGGAATTATGCCTTTTGTATTGAATTCCGATGCAATTTCTGTGTTTCATTGTGAATAAGAAGGTCAGAGGGATACAGTAAACCTGGAGTGAAGCATCGGAATCTATAACTAGTGTCTCAGCGATGGTTCAAAACATAGACAGTAAAAAGAGTCAGTCTTCTTGTACTTAAGTCGGCATTGTACCTTTTGTATTTAATTCCGATGCAATGTCTGTGTTTCATCGTCAATAAGAAGGTCCAAGGGCTACAGTAAACCCGGAGTGAAGCATCGGAATCTATAACTAGTGCCACAGGGATGGTTCAAAACATAGACAGTAAGAAGAGTCAGTATTTTCGTACTTAAGTCGGCAATGTGCCTTTTGTATTTAATTCCGTTGCGATTTCTGTGTTTCACCGTCAATAAGAAGGTCCAAGGGATACAGTAAACCTGGAGTGAAGCATCGGAATCTATAACTAGTGTCTCAGCGATGGTTCAAAACATAGACAGTAAGAAGAGTCAGTATTCTTGTACTTAAGTCGGCATTGTGCCTTTTGTATTTAATTCCGATGCAATTTCTGTGATTCATCGCCAATAAGAAGGTCCGAGGGATACAGTAAACCTGGAGTGAAGCATCGGAATCTGTAACTAGTGTCACAGGAATGGTTCAAAACAAAGACAGTAAGAAAGGTCAATCATCTTGTATTTAAGTCATCATTGTGCCTTTTGTATTTAATTCCGAGGCAATTTCTGTGTTTCATCGTCACTAAGAAGGTCCAAGGGATACAGTAAACCTGGAGTGAAGCAGCGGAATCTGTAACTAGTGTTACAGGATTGGTTCAAAACATAGACAGTAAAAAGAGTCAGTCTTCTTGTACTTAAGTCAGCATTGTGCCTTTTGTATTTAATTCCGGTGCAATTTCTGTTTTTCATCGTCAATGGGAAGGTCCAAGGCATACAGTAATCGTGGAGTGAATCATCGGAATCTATAACTAGTGTCACAGGAATGGTTCAGAACATAGACAGTAAGAAGAGTCATTCTTCTTTACTTAAGTCGGCATTGTGCCTTTTGTATTTAATTCCGATGCAATTTCTGTGTTTCATCGTCAATAAGATGGTCCAAGGGATACAGTAAGCATGAAGTGAAGCATCGGAGTCTATAACTAGTGTCACAGGAATGGTTCAAAACATAGACAATAAGAAGAGTCAGTACTCTTGTACTTAAGTCGGCATTGTGCCTTTTGCATTTAATTCCGATGCAATTTTTGTGTTTCATCGTCAATAAGAAGGTCAGAGGGATACAGTAAACCTGAAGTTAAGCATCGGAATCTATAACTAGTGTCACAGGAATGGTTCAAAACATTGTCAGTAAGAAGAGTCAGTTTTCTTGTACTTAAGTCGGCATTGTACCTTCTGTATTTAATTCCGATGCAATGTCTAAGTTTCATCGTCAATAAGAAGGTCCAAGGGTTACAGTAAACCTGCAGTGAAGCATCGGAATCTGTCACTAGTTTCACAGGGATAGTAAAACAAAGACAGTAAGAAGAGTCAGTCATCTTGTACTTAAGTCGCAATTGTGCCTTTTGTATTTAATTCCGATGCAATTTCTGAGTTTAATTGTCAATAAGAAGGTCAGAGGGATACAGTAAACCTGAAGTGAAGCATCGGAATCTAAAACTAGCGTCAGAGGAATGATTCAAAACATAGTCTGTAAGAAGAGTCAGTACTCTTGTACTTAAGTCGGCATTGTGCCTTTTGTATTTAATTCCGAGTCAATTTCTGTGTTTCATCGTCATTAAGAAGGTCCAAGGGATACAGTAAAGCTGGAGTGAAGCATCGTAATCTATAACTAGTGTCACAGGAATGGTTCAAAACATAGACAGTAAGAAGAGTCAGTCTTCTTGTACTTAAGTTGGCATTGTGCCTTTTGTATTTAATTCCGATGCAATTTCTGTGTTTCATCGTCAATAAGAAGGTCCAAGGGATACAGTAAACCTGGAGTGAATCATCGGAATCTATATCTAGTGTCTCAGCGATGGTAAAAACGTAGACAGTAAGAAGAGACAGTATTCTTGTACTTAAGTCGGCATTGTGCCTTTTGTATTTAATTCCGATGCAATTTCTGTGTTTCATCGTCAATAAGAAGGTCAGAGGGACACAGTAAACCTGAAGTGAAGCATCGGAATCTATAACTAGTGTCACAGGAATTATTCAAACATAGTCAGTAAGAAGGGTCAGTCTTCTTGTACTTAAGCCGGCATTGTGCCTTTTCCATTTAATTCCGATGCAATTTCTGTGTTTTATCGTCAATAAGTAGGTCCAAGGGATACAGTAAACCATGAGTGAAGCATCGGAATCTATAACTAGTGTCACAGGAATGGTTCAGAACATAGACAGTAAGAAGAGTCATTCTTCTTTACTTAAGTCGGCATTGTGCCTTTTGTATTTAATTCCGATGCAATTTCTGTGTTTCATCGTCAATAAGATGGTCCAAGGGATACAGTAAGCCTGAAGTGAAGCATCGGAGTCTATAACTAGTGTCACAGGAATGGTTCAAAACATAGACAGTAAGAAGAGTCAGTACTCTTGTACTTAAGTCGGCATTGTGCCTTTTGCATTTAATTCCGATGCAATTTTTGTGTTTCATCGTCAATAAGAAGGTCAGAGGGATACAGTAAACCTGAAGTTAAGCATCGGAATCTATAACTAGTGTCACAGGAATGGTTCAAAACATTGTCAGTAAGAAGAGTCAGTTTTCTTGTACTTAAGTCGGCATTGTACCTTCTGTATTTAATTCCGATGCAATGTTTAATTTCATCGGCAATAAGAAGGTCCAAGGGTTACAGTAAACCTGCAGTGAAGCATCGGAATCTGTCACTAGTTTCACAGGGATAGTAAAACAAAGACAGTAAGAAGAGTCAGTCATCTTGTACTTAAGTCGCAATTGTGCCTTTTGTATTTAATTCCGATGCAATTTCTGAGTTTAATTGTCAATAAGAAGGTCAGAGGGATACAGTAAACCTGAAGTGAAGCATCGGAATCTAAAACTAGCGTCAGAGGAATGATTCAAAACATAGTCAGTAAGAAGAGTCAGTACTCTTGTACTTAAGTCGGCATTGTGCCTTTTGTATTTAATTCCGAGTCAATTTCTGTGTTTCATCGTCATTAAGAAGGTCCAAGGGATACAGTAAAGCTGGAGTGAAGCATCGTAATCTATAACTAGTGTCACAGGAATGGTTCAAAACATAGACAGTAAGAAGAGTCAGTCTTCTTGTACTTAAGTTGGCATTGTGCCTTTTGTATTTAATTCCGATGCAATTTCTGTGTTTCATCGTCAATAAGAAGGTCCAAGGGATACAGTAAACCTGGAGTGAATCATCGGAATCTATATCTAGTGTCTCAGCGATGGTAAAAACGTAGACAGTAAGAAGAGACAGTATTCTTGTACTTAAGTCGGCATTGTGCCTTTTGTATTTAATTCCGATGCAATTTCTGTGTTTCATCGTCAATAAGAAGGTCAGAGGGACACAGTAAACCTGAAGTGAAGCATCGGAATCTATAACTAGTGTCACAGGAATTATTCAAACATAGTCAGTAAGAAGGGTCAGTCTTCTTGTACTTAAGCCGGCATTGTGCCTTTTCCATTTAATTCCGATGCAATTTCTGTGTTTTATCGTCAATAAGTAGGTCCAAGGGATACAGTAAACCATGAGTGAAGCATCGGAATCTATAACTAGTGTCACAGGATTGGTTCAAAACATAGACAGTAAGAAGAGTCAGTCTTCTTGTACTTAAGTCGGCATTGTGCCATTTGTATTTATTTCCGATGCAATATCTTTGTTTCATCGTCAATAAGAAGGTCCAAGGGATACAGTAAACCTGAAGTGAAGCATCGGAATCGATAACTAGTGTCACAGGAATGGTTCAAAACATAATCAGTAAGAAGAGTCAATCTTCTTGCACTTAAGTCGGCATTGTGCCTTTTGTATTTTATTCCGATACAATTTCTGCGTTTCGTCGTCAAAAAGACGGTCCAAGTGATACAGTAAACCTGGAGTGAAGCATCGGAATCTATAACTAGTGTCACAGGAATGGTTCAAAACAAAGACAGTAAGAAGAGTCAGTCATCTTGTACTTAAGTCGGAATTGTGCATTTTGTCTTTAATTCCGATGCAATTTCTGTGTTTCATCGTCAATAAGAAGTTCAGAGGGATACAGTAAACCTGAAGTGAAGCATCGGAATCTATAACTAGTGTCACAGGAATGGTTCAAAACATAGACAGTAAAAAGAGTCAGTCTTCTTGTACTTAAGTCGGCATTGTACCTTTTGTATTTAATTCCGATGCAATGTCTGTGTTTCGTCGTCAATAAGAAGGTCCAAGGGCTACAGTAAACCTGGAGTGAAGCATCGGAATCTATAACTAGTGCCACAGGGATGGTTCAAAACATAGACAGTAAGAAGAGTCAGTATTTTCGTACTTAAGTCGGCATTGTGCCTTTTGTATTTAATTCCGATGCAATTTCTGTGTTTCACCGTCAATAAGAAGGTCCAAGGGATACAGTAAACCTGGAGTGAAGCATCGGAATCTATAACTAGTGTCTCAGCGATGGTTCAAGACATAGACAGTAAGAAGAGTCAGTATTCTTGTACTTAAGTCGGCATTGTGCCTTTTGTATTTAATTGCGATGCAATTTCTGTGTTTCATCGTCATTAAGAAGGTCCAAGGGATACAGTAAAGCTGGAGTGAAGCATCGTAATCTGTAACTAGTGTCACAGGAATGGTTCAAAACATAGACAGTAAGAAGAGTCAGTCTTCTTGTACTTAAGTCAGCATTGTGCCTTTTGTATTTAATTCCGGTGCAATTTCTGTGTTTCATCGTCAATAGGAAAGTCCAAGGCATACAGTAATCGTGTAGTGAATCATAGGAATCTATAACTAGTGTCACAGGAACGGTTCAAAACATAGACAGTAAGAAGAGTCATTCTTCTTGTACTTAAGACGGCATTGTGCCTTTTGTATTTAATTCCGATGCAATTTCTGTGTTTCATCGTCATTAAGAAGGTCCAATGATACAGTAAACCTGGAGTGAAGCATCGGAATCTATAACTAGTGTCACAGGAATGGTTCAAAACATAGACAGTAAGAAGAGTCAGTATTCTTGTACTTAAGTCGGCATTGTGCTTTTTGTATTTAATTCCGATGCAATTTCTGTGTTTCATCGTCAATAAGAAGGTCAGAGGGATACAGTAAACCTGAAGTGAAGCATCGGAATCTGTAACTAGTGTCACAGGAATGGTTCAAACCAAAGACAGTAGGTAGAGTCAGTATTCTTGTACTGAAGTCGGCATTGTGCCTTTTCTATTTAATTCCGATGCAATTTCTGTGCTTCATCGTCAATACGAAAGTCCAAGGGATACAGTAAACCTGAAGTGAAGCATCGGAATCTATAACTAGTGTCACAGGAATGATTCAAACATGGTCAGTAAGATGGGTCAGTCTTCTTGTACTGAAGCCGGCATTGTGCCTTTTCTATTTAATTCCGATGCAATTTCTGTGTTTTATCGTCAATAAGAAGGTCCAAGGGATACAGTAAACCATGAGCGAAGCATCGGAATCTATAACTAGTGTCACAGGAATGGTTCAAAACATAGACAGTAAGAAGAGTCTGTCTTCTTGTACTTAAGTCGGCATTGTGCCTTTTGTATTTAATTCCGATGCAATTTCTGTGTTTCATCGTCAATAAGGAGGTCCAAGCGATACAGTAAACCTGGAGTGAAGCATCGGAATCTATTACCAGTGTCACAGGATTGGTTCAAAACATAGTCAGTAAGAAGAGTCAGTCTTCCCTTACTTAAGTCGGCATTGTGTCTTTTGTATTTAATTCCGGTGCAATTTCTGTGTTTCATCGTCAATAAGAAGGTCTAAGGGATACAGTGAACCGCGAGTGAAGCATCGGTATCTATAACTAGTGTCACAGGAATGGTTCAAATCATAGTCAGTAAGAAGAGTCAGTCTTCTTCTACTTAAGTCGGCATTGTGCCTTTTGTATTTAATTCCGATGCAATATCTTTGTTTCATCGTCAATAAGAAGGTCCAAGGGATACAGTAAACCTGAAGTGAAGCATCGGAATCTATAACTAATATCACAGGAATGAATCAAAACATAGTCAGAAAGAAGAGCCAGTCTCCTTGTACTTAAGTCGGCATTGTGACTTTTGTATTTAATTCCGATGCAATCTCTGTGTTTCATCGTCAATAAGATGGTCAGAGGGATACAGTAAACCTGAAGTGAAGCATCGGAATCTATAACTAGTGTCACAGGAATGGTTCAAAACAGACAGTAAGAAGAGTCAGTCTTCTTGTACTTAAGTCAGCATTGTGCCCTTTGTATTTAATTCCGAAGCAATTTCTGTGTTTCATCGTCAATAAGAAGGTCCAAGGGATACAGTAAACCTGAAGTGAACATCGGAATCTAGAACTAGTGTCACATGAATGGTTCAAAACGTAGCCAGTAAGAAACGTCAGTCTTCTTGTACTTACGTCGACATTGTGCCTTTTCTATTTAATTCCGATGCAATTTCTGTATTTCGTCGCCAATAAGAAGGTCCAAAGGATGCAGTAAACCTGACGTGAAGCATCGGAATCTATAACTAATGTCACGGGAATCGTTCAAAACATAGACAGTAGGAAGAGGCAGTCTTCTTGTACTTAAGTCGGCATTGTGCCTTTTGTATTTAGATCCGATGAAATTTCTGTGTTTCAACGTCATTAAGAAGGTCCTAGGGATAGAGTATACCTGATGTGAAGCATCGGAATCTATAACTAGTGTCACAGGAGTGGTTCAAAACATAGTCAGTAAGAAGAGTCAGTCTTCTTGTACTTAAGTCGGCATTGCGCCTTATGTATTTAATTCCGAAGCAATTTCTGTGTTTCATCGTCAGTAAGAAGGTCCAAGGGATACAGGAAACCTGAAGTGAAGCATCGGAATCTATAACTAGTGTCACAGGAATGGTTTAAGGCATAGACAGTAAGAAGAGTCAGTCTTCTTGTACTTAAGTCAGCATTGTGCCTTTTGTATTTAATTCCGGTGCAATTTCTGTGTTTCATCGTCAATAGGAAAGTCCAAGGCATACAGTAATCGTGTAGTGAATCATAGGAATCTATAACTAGTGTCACAGGAACGGTTCAAAACATAGACAGTAAGAAGAGTCATTCTTCTTGTACTTAAGACGGCATTGTGCCTTTTGTATTTAATTCCGATGCAATTTCTGTGTTTCATCGTCAATGAGATGGTCCAAGGGATACAGTAAGCCTAAAGTGAAGCATCGGAGTCTATAACTAGAGTCACAGGAATGGTTCAAAACATAGACAGTAAGAAGAGTCAGTACTCTAGTACTTAAGTCGGCATTGTGCCTTTTGCATTTAATTCTGATGCAATTTTTGTGTTTCATCGTCAATAAGAAGGTCAGAGGGATACAGTAAACCTGAAGTTAAGCATCGGAATCTGTAACTAGTGTCACAGGAATGGTTCAAACATTGTCAGTAAGAAGAGTCAGTTTTCTTGTACTTAAGTCGGCATTGTACCTTTTGTATTTAATTCCGATGCAATGTCTGTGTTTCATCGTCAATAAGAAGGTCCAAGGGTTACAGTAAACCTGGAGTGAAGCATCGGAATCTGTAACTAGTGTCACAGGGATGGTCAAAACATAGACAGTATGAAGAGTCAGTATTTTTGTACTTAAGTCTGCATTGTGCCTTTTGTATTTTATTCCGATACAATTTCTGTGTTTCATCGTCAATAAGAAGGTCCAAGTGATACAGTAAGCCTGGAGTGAAGCATCGGAATCTATAACTAGTGTCACAGGAATGGTTCAAAACATAGACAGTAAGGAGAGTCAGTCTTCTTGTACTGAAGTTGGCATTAAGCCTTTTGTATTTAATTCCGATGCAATTTCTGTGTTTCATCGTCAATAATAAAGTCCAAGGGATACAGTAAACCTGGAGTGAAGCATCGGAATCAATATATAGTGTCTCAGCGATGGTAAAAACATAGACAGTGAGAAGAGTCAGTATTCTTGTACTTAAGTCGGCATTGTGCTTTTTGTATTTAATTCGGATGCAATTTCTGTGTTTCATCGTCAATAAGAAGGTCAGAGGGATACAGTAAACCTGAAGTGAAGCATCGGAATCTGTAACTAGTGTCACAGGAATGGTTCAAACCAAAGACAGTAGGTAGAGTCAGTATTCTTGTACTGAAGTCGGCATTGTGCCTTTTCTATTTAATTCCGATGCAATTTCTGTGCTTCATCGTCAATACGAAAGTCCAAGGGATACAGTAAACCTGAAGTGAAGCATCGGAATCTATAACTAGTGTCACAGGAATGATTCAAACATGGTCAGTAAGATGGGTCAGTCTTCTTGTACTTAAGCCGGCATTGTGCCTTTTCTATTTAATTCCGATGCAATTTCTGTGTTTTATCGTCAATAAGAAGGTCCAAGGGATACAGTAAACCATGAGCGAAGCATCGGAATCTATAACTAGTGTCACAGGAATGGTTCAAAACATAGACAGTAAGAAGAGTCTGTCTACTTGTACTTAAGTCGGCATTGTGCCTTTTGTATTTAATTCCGATGCAATTTCTGTGTTTCATCGTCAATAAGGAGGTCCAAGGGATACAGTAAACCTGGAGTGAAGCGTCGGAATCTACAACCAGTGTCACAGGATTGGTTCAAAACATAGTCAGTAAGAAGAGTCAGTCTTCCCTTACTTAAGTCGGCATTGTGTCTTTTGTATTTAATTCCGGTGCAATTTCTGTGTTTCATCGTCAATAAGAAGGTCTAAGGGATACAGTGAACCGCGAGTGAAGCATCGGTATCTATAACTAGTGTCACAGGAATGGTTCAAATCATAGTCAGTAAGAAGAGTCAGTCTTCTTCTACTTAAGTCGGCATTGTGCCTTTTGTATTTAATTCCGATGCAATATCTTTGTTTCATCGTCAATAAGAAGGTCCAAGGGATACAGTAAACCTGAAGTGAAGCATCGGAATCTATAACTAATATCACAGGAATGAATCAAAACATAGTCAGAAAGAAGAGCCAGTCTCCTTGTACTTAAGTCGGCATTGTGACTTTTGTATTTAATTCCGATGCAATCTCTGTGTTTCATCGTCAATAAGAAGGTCAGAGGGATACAGTAAACCTGAAGTGAAGCATCGGAATCTATAACTAGTGTCACAGGAATGGTTCAAAACAGACAGTAAGAAGAGTCAGTCTTCTTGTACTTAAGTCAGCATTGTGCCCTTTGTATTTAATTCCGAAGCAATTTCTGTGTTTCATCGTCAATAAGAAGGTCCAAGGGATACAGTAAACCTGAAGTGAACATCGGAATCTAGAACTAGTGTCACATGAATGGTTCAAAACGTAGCCAGTAAGAAATGTCAGTCTTCTTGTACTTAAGTCGACATTGTGCCTTTTCTATTTAATTCCGATGCAATTTCTGTATTTCGTCGCCAATAAGAAGGTCCAAAGGATGCAGTAAACCTGAAGTGAAGCATCGGAATCTATAACTAATGTCACGGGAATCGTTCAAAACATAGACAGTAGGAAGAGGCAGTCTTCTTGTACTTAAGTCGGCATTGTGCCTTTTGTATTTAGATCCGATGAAATTTCTGTGTTTCAACGTCATTAAGAAGGTCCTAGGGATAGAGTATACCTGATGTGAAGCATCGGAATCTATAACTAGTGTCACAGGAGTGGTTCAAAACATAGTCAGTAAGAAGAGTCAGTCTTCTTGTACTTAAGTCGGCATTGCGCCTTATGTATTTAATTCCGAAGCAATTTCTGTGTTTCATCGTCAGTAAGAAGGTCCAAGGGATACAGGAAACCTGAAGTGAAGCATCGGAATCTATAACTAGTGTCACAGGAATGGTTTAAGGCATAGACAGTAAGAAGAGTCAGTCTTCTTGTACTTAAGTCGGCATTGTGCCATTTCTATTGAATTCCGATGCAATTTCTGTATTTCGTCGCCAATACGAAGGTCCAATGGATACAGTAAACCTGAAGTGAGGCTTCGGAATAATTAACTAATGTCACAGGTATCGTTCAAAACATAGACAGTAGGAAGATTCAGTCTACATGTACTTAAGTCGGCATCGTGAATTTTGTATTTATTTCCGATGCAATTTCTGTGTTTCATCGTCAATAAGAAGGTCAGAGGGATACAGTAAACCTGAAGGGAAGCATCGGAACCTCCAACTAGTGTCACAGGAATGGTTCAAAACATAGTCAGTAAGAAGAGTCAGTCCTCTTGTACTTAAATCGGCATTGTGCCTTTTGTATTTCATTCCGATGCAAGTAATGTGTTTCATCGTCAATAAGAAGGTCCAAGGGATACAGTAAACCTGAAGTGAAGCATCGGAATCTGTAACTAGCGTCGCAGGAATGGTTCAAAACATAGACGCTAAGATGAATCAGTCTGCTCGTACTTAAGACGGCATTGTGCCTTTTCTGTTTAATTCCGTTGCAATTTCTGTGTTTCATCGTCAATAAGAAGGTCAGAGGGATACAGTGAACCTGAGGTGAAGCATCGGAATCTATAACTAGTGTCACAGGAATGGTTCAAAACATAGACAGTAGGAAGAGTCAGTCTTCTTGTACTTAAGTCGGCATTGTGCCATTTCTATTTAATTCCGATGCAATCTCCGTGTTTCATCGTCAATAAGAAGGTCAGAGGGATACAGTAACCCTGAAGTGAAGCATCAGCATCTGTAACTGGCGTCACAGGAATGGTTCAAAACATAGCCAGTAAGAAGGGTCAGTCTTCTTGTACATAAGTCGGCATTGTGCCTTTTGTATTTATTTCCGACGCAATTTCTGTGTTTCATCGTCAATAAGAAGGACATAGGGATTGAGTAAACCTGAAGTGAAGCATCGGAATCTATAACTAATGTCACTGGAATCGTTCAAAACATAGACAGTAGGAAGAGTCAGTCTTCCTGTACTTAAAACGGCATTGTGCGTTTTGTATTTAATTCCGATGCAATTTCTGTGTTTCATCGTCAATAAGAAGGTCCTAGAGATAGAGTAAACCTGAAGTGAAGCATCGGAATCTATAACTAGTGTCACAGGAATGGTTCAAAACACAGTCAGTAAGAAGAGTCAGTCTTCTTGTGCTTACGTCGGCATTGTGCCTTTTGTATTTAAATCCGATGCAATTAATGTGTTTCATCGTCAATAAGAAGGTCCAAGGGATACAGTAAACCTGAAGTATCGGAATCTATAACTAATGTCACTGGAATCGTTCAAAACATAGACAGTAGGAAGAGTCAGTCTTCCTGTACTTAAGTCGGCGTTGTGCCTTTTGTATTTCGTTCCGATGCAATTTCTGTGTTTCATCGTCAATAAGAAGGTCCTAGGAATAGAGTTAACCTGAAGTGAAGCATCGGAATCTATAACTAGTGTCACAGGAATGGTTCAAAACATAGTCAGTAAGAAGAGTCAGTCTTCTTGTACTTAAGTCGGCATGGTGCTTTTTGTATTTCATTCCGAAGCAATTTCTGTGTTTCATCGTCTATAAGAAGGTCAGAGAGATACAGTAAACCAGAAGTGAAGCATCGGTATCTATAACTAGTGTCACAGGAACGGTTCAAAACATAGACAGTAAGAAGAGTCATTCTTCTTGTACTTAAGACGGCATTGTGCCTTTTGTATTTAATTCCGATGCAATTTCTGTGTTTCATCGTCAATGAGATGGTCCAAGGGATACAGTAAGCCTAAAGTGAAGCATCGGAGTCTATAACTAGAGTCACAGGAAAGGTTCAAAACATAGACAGTAAGAAGAGTCAGTACTCTAGTACTTAAGTCGGCATTGTGCCTTTTGCATTTAATTCTGATGCAACTTTTGTGTTTCATCGTCAATAAGAATTTCAGAGGGATACAGTAAACCTGAAGTTAAGCATCGGAATCTGTAACGAGTGTCACAGGAATGGTTCAAACATTGTCAGTAAGAAGAGTCAGTTTTCTTGTACTTAAGTCGGAATTGTACCTTTTGTATTTAATTCCGATGCAATGTCTGTGTTTCATCGTCAATAAGAAGGTCCAAGGGTTACAGTAAACCTGGAGTGAAGCATCGGAATCTGTAACTAGTGTCACAGGGATGGTCAAAACATAGACAGTAAGAAGAGTCAGTATTTTTGTACTTAAGTCTGCATTGTGCCTTTTGTATTTTATTCCGATGCAATTTCTGTGTTTCATCGTCAATAAGAAGGTCCAAGTGATACAGAAAGCCTGGAGTGAAGCATCGGAATCTATAACTAGTGTCACAGGAATGGTTCAAAACAAAGACAGTAAGAAGAGTCAGTCATCTTGTACTTAAGTCGGAATTGTGCCTTTTGTATTTAATTCCGATGCATTTTCTGTGTTTCATTGTCAATAAGAAGGTCAGAGGGATACAGTAAACCTGAAGTGAAGCATCGGAATCTATAACTAGTGTCACAGGAATGATTCAAAACATAGTCAGTAAGAAGAGTCAATCTTCTTGTACTTAAGTCGGCATTGTGCCTTTTGTATTTAATTCCGAGGCAATTTCTTTGTTTCATCGTCATTAAGAAGGTCCAAGGGATACAGTAAACCTGGAGTGAAGCATCGGAATCTATAACTAGTGTCACAGGAATGGTTCAAAACATAGACAGTAAGAAGAGTCAGTCTTCTTGTACTGAAGTTGGCATTAAGCCTTTTGTACTTAATTCCGATGCAATTTCTGTGTTTCATCGTCAATAATAAAGTCCAAGGGATACAGTAAACCTGGAGTGAAGCATCGGAATCAATATCTAGTGTCTCAGCGATGGTAAAAACATAGACAGTGAGAAGAGTCAGTATTCTTGTACTTAAGTCGGCATTGTGCCTTTTGTATTTAATTCCGATGCAATTTCTGTGTTTCATCGTCAATAAGAAGGTCAGAGGGATACAGTAAACCTGAAGTGAAGCATCGGAATCTGTAACTAGTGTCACAGGAATGGTTCAAACCATAGACAGTAGGAAGAGTCAGTATTCTTGTACTGAAGTCGGCATTGTGCCTTTTCTATTTAATTCCGATGCAGTTTCTGTGCTTCATCGTCAATACGAAAGTCCAAGGGATACAGTAAACCTGAAGTGAAGCATCGGAATCTATAACTAGTGTCACAGGAATGATTCAAACATAGTCAGCAAGATGGGTCAGTCTTCTTGTACTTAAGCCGGCATTGTGCCTTTTCTATTTAATTCCGATGCACTTTCTGTGTTTTATCGTCAATAAGAAGGTCCAAGGGATACAGTAAACCATGAGCGAAGCATCGGAATCTATAACTAGTGTCACAGGAATGGTTCAAAACATAGACAGTAAGAAGAGTCAGTCTTCTTGTACTTAAGTCGGCATTGTGCCTTTTGCATTTAATTCCGATGCAATTTCTGTGTTTCATCGTCAATAAGGAGGTCCAAGGGATACAGTAAACCTGGAGTGAAGCATCGGAATCTATAACCAGTGTCACAGGATTGGTTCAAAACATAGTCAGTAAGAAGAGTCAGTCTTCCCTTACTTAAGTCGGCATTGTGTCTTTTGTATTTAATTCCGGTGCAATTTCTGTGTTTCATCGTCAATAAGAAGGTCCAAGGGATACAGTAAACCGCGAGTGAAGCATCGGTATCTATAACTAGTGTCACAGGAATGGTTCAAATCATAGTCAGTAAGAAGAGTCAGTCTTCTTCTACTTAAGTCGGCATTGTGCCTTTTGTATTTAATTCCGATGCAATATCATTGTTTCATCGTCAATAAGAAGGTCCAAGGGATACAGTAAACCTGGAGTGAAGCATCGGAATCCATAACTAATATCACAGGAATGAATCAAAACATAGTCAGAAAGAAGAGCCAGTCTCCTTGTACTTAAGTCGGCATTGTGACTTTTGTATTTAATTCCGATGCAATTTCTGTGTTTCATCGTCCATAAGAAGGTCAGAGGGATGCAGTAAACCTGAAGTGAAGCATCGGAATCTATAACTCTTGTCACGGGAATCGTTCAAAACATAGACAGTAGGAAGAGGCAGTCTTCTTGTACTTAAGTCGGCATTGTGCCTTTTGTATTTAGATCCGATGAAATTTCTGTGTTTCAACGTCATTAAGAAGGTCCTAGGGATAGAGTATACCTGATGTGAAGCATCGGAATCTATAACTAGTGTCACAGGAGTGGTTCAAAACATAGTCAGTAAGAAGAGTCAGTCTTCTTGTACTTAAGTCGGCATTGCGCCTTTTGTATTTAATTCCAATGCAATTTCTGTGTTTCATCGTCAATAAGAAGGTCAGAGGGATACAGTAAACCTGAAGTGAAGCAACGGAATTTATAACTAGTGTCACAGGAATGCTTCAAAACAGTCAGTAAGAAGAGTCAGTCTTCTTGTACTTAAGTCGGCATTGTGCCTTATGTATTTAATTCCGAAGCAATTTCTGTGTTTCATCGTCAATAAGAAGGTCCAAGGGATACAGGAAACCTGAAGTGAAGCATCGGAATCTATAACTAGTGTCACAGGAATGGTTTAAGGCATAGACAGTAAGAAGAGTCAGTCTTCTAGTACTTAAGTCGGCATTGTGCCATTTCTATTGAATTCCGATGCAATTTCTGTATTTCGTCGCCAATACGAAGGTCCAATGGATACAGTAAACCTGAAGTGAAGCTTCGGAATAATTAACTAATGTCACAGGTATCGTTCAAAACATAGACAGTAGGATGAGTCAGTCTTCCTGTACTTAAGTCGGCATTGTGCCTTTTGTATTTAGTTCCGATGCAATTTCTGTGTTTTATCGTCAGTAAGAGGGTCCTAGGGACAGAGTAAACCTGAAGTGAAGCATCGGAATCTATAACTAGTGTCACAGGAATGGTTCAAAACATAGTCAGTAAGAAGGGTCAGTCTACTTGTACTTAAGTCGGCATTGCGCCTTTTGTATTAAATTACGATGCAATTTCTGTGTTTCATCGTCAAAAAGAAGGTCAGAGGGATACAGTAAACCTGAAGTGAAGCATCGGAATCTATAACTAGTGTCACAGGAATTGTTCAAAACATAGTCAATAAGAAGAGTCAGTCTTCTTGTGCTTAAGTTGGCATTGTGCCATTTGTATTTAATTCCGATGCAATTTCTGTGTTTCATCGTCAATAAGAAGGTCAGAGGGATACAGTAAACCTGAAGTGAACCATCGGAATCTATAACTAGTGGCACAGGAATGGTTCAAAACATAGACAGTAGGAAGAGTCAATCCTCTTGTATTTATGTCGGTATTGTGCCTATTGTATTTAACTCCGATTCACTATCTGCGTTTCATCGACAATAAGATGATCCAGGGGATACAGTAAACCTGAAATGAAGCATCGGAATCTATAACTAGTGTCACAGGAATGGTTCAAAACATAGACAGTAGGAAGATTCAGTCTACATGTACTTAAGTAGGCATCGTGAATTTTGTATTTATTTCCGATGCAATTTCTGTGTTTCATCGTCAATAAGAAGGTCAGAGGGATACAGTAAACCTGAAGGGAAGCATCGGAACCTCCAACTAGTGTCACAGGAATGGTTCAAAACATAGTCAGTAAGAAGAGTCAGTCCTCTTGTACTTAAATCGGCATTGTGCCTTTTGTATTTAATTCCGATGCAATTAATGTGTTTCATCGTCAATAAGAAGGTCCAAGGGATACAGTAAACCTGAAGTGAAGCATCGGAATCTGTAACTAGCGTCGCAGGAATGGTTCAAAACATAGACACTAAGATGAATCAGTCTGCTCGTACTTAAGACGGCATTGTGCCTTTTCTGTTTAATTCCGTTGCAATTTCTGTGTTTCATCGTCAATAAGAAGGTCAGAGGGATACAGTGAACCTGAGGTGAAGCATCGGAATCTATAACTAGTGTCACAGGAATGGTTCAAAACATAGACAGTAGGAAGAGTCAGTCTTCTTGTACTTAAGTCGGCATTGTGCCATTTCTATTTAATTCCGATGCAATCTCCGTGTTTCATCGTCAATAAGAAGGTCAGAGGGATACAGTAACCCTGAAGTGAAGCATCAGCATCTGTAACTAGCGTCACAGGAATGGTTCAAAACATAGCCAGTAAGAAGGGTCAGTCTTCTTGTACATAAGTAGGCATTGTGCCTTTTGTATTTATTTCCGATGCAATTTCTGTGTTTCATCGTCAATAAGAAGGTCATAGGGATAGAGTAAACCTGAAGTGAAGCATCGGAATCTATAACTAGTGTCACAGGAATGGTTCAAAACACAGTCAGTAAGAAGAGTCAGTCTTCTTGTGCTTACGTCGGCATTGTGCCTTTTGTATTTAAATCCGATGCAATTAATGTGTTTCATCGTCAATAAGAAGGTCCAAGGGATACAGTAAACCTGAAGTATCGGAATCTATAACTAATGTCACTGGAATCGTTCAAAACATAGACAGTAGGAAGAGTCAGTCTTCCTGTACTTAAGTCGGCATTGTGCCTTTTGTATTTCGTTCCGATGCAATTTCTGTGTTTCATCGTCAATAAGAAGGTCCTAGGGATAGAGTAAACCTGAAGTGAAGCATCGGAATCTATAACTAGTGTCACTGGAATGGTTTAAAACATAGTCAGTAAGAAGAGTCAGTCTTCTTGTACTTAAGTCGGCATGGTGCTTTTTGTATTTAATTCCGATGCAATTTCTGTGTTTCATCGTCTATAAGAAGGTCAGAGAGATACAGTAAACCAGAAGTGAAGCATCGGTATCTATAACTAGTGTCACAGGAATGGTTCAAAACATAGACAGTAAGAAGGGTCAGTCTTCATGTACTTAAGTCGGCATTGTGCCATTTGTATTTAATTCCGATCCAATTTCTGTGTTTCATCGTCAATAAGAAGGTCAGAGAGATACAGTAAACCTGAAGTGAGGCAACGGAATCTATAACTAGTGTCACAGGAATGGTTCAAAACAGACAGTAAGAAGAGTCAGTCTTCTTGTACTTAAGTCGGCATTGTGCCTTTTGTATTTAATTCCGAAGCAATTTTTGTGTTTCATCCACAATAAGAAGGTCCAAGGGATACAGTAAACCTGAAGTGAAGCATCGGAATCTATAACTAATGTCATAGGAATGGTTCAAACCATAGTCAGTAGGAAGAGTCAGTCTTCCTGTACTTAAGTCGGCATTGTGCCTTTTGTATTTAGTTCCGATGCAATTTCTGTGTTTCATCGTCAATAAGAAGGTCATAGGGATAGAGTAAACCTGAAGTGAAGCATCGGAATCTATAACTAGTTTCACAGGAATGGTTCAAAACATAGTCAGTAAGAAGAGTCAGTCTTCTTGTGCTTACGTCGGCATTGTGCCTTTTGTATTTAATTCCGATGCAATTTCTGCGTTTCATCGTCAATACGAAGGTCCAAGGGATACAGTAAACCTGAAGTGAAGCATCGGAATTTATAACTAGTGTCACAGGAATTGGTCAAAACATAGTCAGTAAGAAGAGTCAGTCTTCTTGTACTTAAGTTGGCTTTGTGCCTTTTCTATTTAATTCCGATGCAATTTCTGTATTCCATCGTCAATAAGAAGGTCCAAGGGGTACAGTAAACCTGAAGTGAAGCATCAGAATCTATCACTAGTGTCACAGGAATGGTTCAAAACATAGACAGTAAGAAGAGTCAGTCTTCTTGTACTTAAGTCGGCATTGTGCATTTTGTATTTAGTTCCGATGCAATTTCTATGTTTCATCGTCAATAAGAAGGTCCAAGGGATACAGTAAACCTGAAGTGAAGCATCGGAATCTATAACTAGTGTCACAGGAATGGTTCGAAACAGTCAGTAAGAAGAGTCAGTCTTCTTGCACTTAAGTCGGCACTGAGCCCTTTGTGTTTAATTCCGATGCAATTTCTGTGTTTCATCGTCAATAAGAAGGTCCAAGGGATGCAGTAAACGTGAAGTGAAGCATCGGAATATATAACAAGTGTCACAGGAATTGTTCAAAACATAGACAGTAGGAAGAGTCGGTCTTCTTGTACTTACGTCGGCATTGTGCCTTTCGTATTTATTTCCGATGCAATTTCTGTGTTTCTTCGTCAATAAGAGGGTGCAAGGGATACAGTAAACATGAAGTGAAGCATCGGAATCTATAACTAGTGTCACAGGAATGGTTCAAAACAATCAGTAAGAATAGTCAGTCTTATTGTACTTAAGTCGGCATTGTGCCTTTTTTATTTCATTCCGACGCAATTTCTGTGTTTCATCGTCAATAAGAAGGTCCAAGGGATACAGTAAACCTGAAGTGAACATCGGGATCTATAACTAGTGTCACAGGAATGGTTCAAAACATAAATAGTAAGATGAGTTAGTCTTCTTGTACTTAAGTCGGCATTGTGCCTTTTCAATTTAATTCCGATGCACTTTCTGTATTTCGTCGCAAATAAGAAGCTCCAAAGGATACAGTAAACCTGAAGTGAAGCATCGGAATCTATAACTAATGTCACAGGAATCGTTCAAATCATTGACAGTAGGAAGGGTCAGTCTTCTTGTACTTAAGTCGACATTGTGCCTTTTGTATTTAGTTACGATGCAATTTCTGTGTTTCATCGTCAATAAGAAGGTCCTAGGGATGGAGTAAACCTGAAGTGAAGCATCGGAATCTATAACTAGTGTCACAGGAATGGTTCAAAACATAGTCAGTAAGAAGAGTCAGTCTTCTTGTACTTATGTCGGCATTGTGCCATTTGTATTTAATTCCGAAGCAGTTTCTGTGTTTCATCGTCAATAAGAAAGTCCAAGGGATACAGGAAACCTGAAGTGAAGCATCGGAATCTATAACTAGTGTCACAGGAATGGTTTAAGGCATAGACAGTTAGAAGAGTCAGTCTTCTTGTACTTAAGTCGGCATTGTGCCATTTCTATTGAATTCCGATGCAATTTCTGTATTTCGTCGCCAATACGAAGGTCCAATGGATACAGTAAACCTGAAGTGAAGCTTCGAAATAATTAACTAATGTCACAGGAAGCGTTCAAAACATAGACAGTAGGATGAGTCAGTCTTCCTGTACTTAAGTCGGCATTGTGCCTTTTGTATTTAGTTCCGATGCAATTTCTGTGTTTTATCGTCAGTAAGAAGGTCCTAGGGACAGAGTAAACCTGAAGTGAAGCATCGGAATCTGTAACTAGTGTCACAGGAATGGTTCAAAACATAGTCAGTAAGAAGGGTCAGTCTACTTGTACTTAAGTCGGCATTGCGCCTTCTGTATTAAATTACGATGCAATTTCTGTGTTTCATCGTCAAAAAGAAGGTCAGAGGGATACAGTAAACCTGAAGTGAAGCATCGGAATCTATAACTAGTGTCACAGGAATTGTTCAAAACATAGTCAATAAGAAGAGTCAGTCTTCTTGTGCTTAAGTTGGCATTGTGCCATTTGTATTTAATTCCGATGCAATTTCTGTGTTTCATCGTCAATAAGAAGGTCAGAGAGATACAGTAAACCTGAAGTGAAGCATCGGAATCTATAACTCGTGTCACAGGAATGGTTCAAAACATAGACAGTAGGAAGAGTCAGTCTTCTTGTATTTATGTCGGTATTGTGCCTATTGTATTTAACTCCGATGCACTATCTGCGTTTCATCTACAATAAGATGATCCAGGGGATACAGTAAACCTGAAATGAAGCATCGGAATCTATTACTAGTGTCACAGGAATGGTTCAAAACATAGACAGTAGGAAGATTCAGTCTACATGTACTTAAGTCGGCATCGTGAATTTTGTATTTATTTCCGATGCAATTTCTGTGTTTCATCGTCAATAAGAAGGTCAGAGGGATACAGTAAACCTGAAGGGAAGCATCGGAACTTCCAACTAGTGTCACAGGAATGGTTCAAAACATAGTCAGTAAGAAGAGTCAGTCCTCTTGTACTTAAATCGGCATTGTGCCTTTTGTATTTAATTCCGATGCAATTAATGTGTTTCATCGTCAATAAGAAGGTCCAAGGGATACAGTAAACCTGAAGTGAAGCATCGGAATCTGTAACTAGCGTCGCAGGAATGGTTCAAAACATAGACACTAAGATGAATCAGTCTGCTCGTACTTAAGACGGCATTGTGCCTTTTCTGTTTAATTCCGTTGCAATTTCTGTGTTTCATCGTCAATAAGAAGGTCAGAGGGATACAGTGAACCTGAGGTGAAGCATCGGAATCTATAACTAGTGTCACAGGAATGGTTCAAAACATAGACAGTAGGAAGAGTCAGTCTTCTTGTACTTAAGTCGGCATTGTGCCATTTCTATTTAATTCCGATGCAATCTCCGTGTTTCATCGTCAATAAGAAGGTCAGAGGGATACAGTAACCCTGAAGTGAAGCATCAGCATCTGTAACTAGCGTCACAGGAATGGTTCAAAACATAGCCAGTAAGAAGGGTCAGTCTTCTTGTACATAAGTCGGCATTGTGCCTTTTGTATTTATTTCCGATGCAATTTCTGTGTTTTATCGTCAATAAGAAGGTCATAGGCATAGAGTAAACCTGAAGTGAAGCATCGGAATCTATAACTAATGTCACTGGAATCGTTCAAAACATAGCCAGTAGGAAGAGTCAGTCTTCCTGTACTTAAGTCGGCATTGTGCGTTTTGTATTTAATTCCGATGCAATTTCTGTGTTTCATCGTCAATAAGAAGGTCCTAGAGATAGAGTAAACCTGAAGTGAAGCATCGGAATCTATAACTAGTGTCACAGGAATGGTTCAAAACACAGTCAGTAAGAAGAGTCAGTCTTCTTGTGCTTACGTCGGCATTGTGCCTTTTGTATTTAAATCCGATGCAATTAATGTGTTTCATCGTCAATAAGAAGGTCCAAGGGATACAGTAAACCTGAAGTATCGGAATCTATAACTAATGTCACTGGAATCGTTCAAAACATAGACAGTAGGAAGAGTCAGTCTTCCTGTACTTAAGTCGTCATTGTGCCTTTTGTATTTCGTTCCGATGCAATTTCTGTGTTTCATCGTCAATAAGAAGGTCCTAGGGATAGAGTAAACCTGAAGTGAAGCATCGGAATCTATAACTAGTGTCACAGGAATGGTTCAAAACAGACAGTAAGAAGAGTCAGTCTTCTTGTACTTAAGTCGGCATTGTGCCTTTTGTATTTCATTCCGAAGCAATTTTTGTGTTTCATCCACAATAAGAAGGTCCAAGGGATACAGTAAACCTGAAGTGAAGCATCGGAATCTATAACTAATGTCACAGGAATGGTTCAAACCATAGTCAGTAGGAAGAGTCAGTCTTCCTGTACTTAAGTCGGCATTGTGCCTTTTGTATTTAGTTCCGATGCAATTTCTGTGTTTCATCGTCAATAAGAAGGTCTTAGGGATCGAGTAAACCTGAAGTGAAGCATCGGAATCTATAACTAGTTTCACAGGAATGGTTCAAAACATAGTCAGTAAGAAGAGTCAGTCTTCTTGTGCTTACGTCGGCATTGTGCCTTTTGTATTTAATTCCGATGCAATTTCTGCGTTTCATCGTCAATACGAA
This sequence comes from Schistocerca serialis cubense, assembly GCF_023864345.2. Taxonomy (NCBI): domain Eukaryota; kingdom Metazoa; phylum Arthropoda; class Insecta; order Orthoptera; family Acrididae; genus Schistocerca; species Schistocerca serialis. The sequence continues at coordinate 53,976,492 of NW_026047583.1, forward strand.
GGTCCAAGGGATACAGTAAACCTGAAGTGAAGCATCGGAATTTATAACTAGTGTCACAGGAATTGGTCAAAACATAGTCAGTAAGAAGAGTCAGTCTTCTTGTACTTAAGTTGGCATTGTGCCTTTTCTATATAATTCCGATGCAATTTCTGTATTTCATCGTCAATACGAAGGTCCAAGGGGTACAGTAAACCTGAAGTGAAGCATCAGAATCTATCACTAGTGTCACAGGAATGGTTCAAAACATAGACAGTAAGAAGAGTCAGTCTTCTTGTACTTAAGTCGGCATTGTGCATTTTGTATTTATTTCCGATGCAATTTCTATGTTTCATCGTCAATAAGAAGGTCCAAGGGATACAGTAAACTTGAAGTGAAGCATCGGAATCTATAACTAGTGTCACAGGAATGGTTCAAAACAGTCAGTAAGAAGAGTCAGTCTTCTTGCACTTAAGTCGGCATTGAGCCCTTTGTGTTTAATTCCGATGCAATTTCTGTGTTTCATCGTCAATAAGAAGGTCCAAGGGATACAGTAAACGTGAAGTGAAGCATCGGAATCTATAACAAGTGTCACAGGAATTGTTCAAAGCATAGACAGTAGGAAGAGTCGGTCTTCTTGTACTTACGTCGGCATTGTGCCTTTCGTATTTATTTCCGATGCAATTTCTGTGTTTCATCGTCAATAAGAGGGTGCAAGGGATACAGTAAACATGAAGTGAAGCATCGGAATCTATAACTAGTGTCACAGGAATGGTTCAAAACAATCAGTAAGAATAGTCAGTCTTATTGTACTTAAGTCGGCATTGTGCCTTTTTTATTTCATTCCGACGCAATTTCTGTGTTTCATCGTCAATAAGAGGGTCCAAGGGATACAGTAAACCTGAAGTGAACATCGGGATCTATAACTAGTGTCACAGGAATGGTTCAAAACATAAATAGTAAAAAGAGTTAGTCTTCTTGTATTTAAGTCGGCATTGTGCCTTTTCAATTTAATTCCGATGCACTTTCTGTATTTCGTCGCAAATAAGAAGCTCCAAAGGATACAGTGAACCTGAAGTGAAGCATCGGAATCTATAACTAATGTCACAGGAATCGTTCAAATCATAGACAGTAGGAAGGGTCAGTCTTCTTGTACTTAAGTCGACATTGTGCCTTTTGTATTTAGTTCCGATGCAATTTCTGTGTTTCATCGTCAATAAGAAGGTCCTAGGGATGGAGTAAACCTGAAGTGAAGCATCGGAATCTATAACTAGTGTCACAGGAATGGTTCAAAACATAGTCAGTAAGAAGAGTCAGTCTTCTTGTACTTAAGTCGGCATTGTGCCTTTTGTATTTAATTCCGATGCAATTTCTGTGTTTCATCGTCAATACGAAGGTCCAAGGGATACAGTAAACCTGAAGTGAAGCATCGGAATCTATAACTAATGTCACAGGAATGGTTCAAAGCATAGACTGTAAGAAGGGTCGGTCTTCTTGTACTTAAGTCGGCATTATGCCTTTTGTATTTAATTCAGAAGCAATTTCTGTGTTTCATCGTCAATACGAAGGTCAGAGGGATACAGTAAACCTGAAGTGAAGCATCGGAGTCTATAACTAGTGTCACAGGAATGGTTCAAAACATAGACAGTAAGAAGAGTCAGTCTTCTTGTACTTAAGATGGCATTGTGCCTTTTGTATTTAATTCCGATGCAATTTCTGTGTTTCATCGTCAATAAGAAGGTCAGAGGGGTACAGTAAACCTGAAGTGAAGCATCGGAATCCATAACTAGTCTTACAGGAATGGTTCAAAACAGTCAGCAAGAAGAGTCAGTCTTCTTGTACTTAAGTCGGCATTTTGCATTTTATATTTAATTCCGATGCAATTTCTGTGTTTCATCGTCAATAAGAAGGTCCAAGGGATGCAGTAAACCTGAAGTGTAGCATCGGAATCTAAACTAGTGTCACAGGAATGGTTCAAAACATAGACAGTAGGAAGAGTCAGTCTTCTTGTACTTAAGTCGGCATTGTGCCATTTCTATTTAATTCCGATGCAATCTCCGTGTTTCATCGTCAATAAGAAGGTCAGAGGGATACAGTAACCCTGAAGTGAAGCATCAGCATCTGTAACTAGCGTCACAGGAATGGTTCAAATCATAGCCAGTAAGAAGAGTCAGTCTTCTTGTACATAAGTCGGCATTGTGCCTTTTGTATTTATTTCCGATGCAATTTCTGTGTTTCATCGTCAATAAGAAGGTCATAGGGATAGAGTAAACCTGAAGTGAAGCATCGGAATCTATAACTAATGTCACTGGAATCGTTCAAAACATAGACAGTAGGAAGAGTCAGTCTTCCTGTACTTAAAACGGCATTGTGCGTTTTGTATTTAATTTCGATGCAATTTCTGTGTTTCATCATCAATAAGAAGGTCCTAGAGATAGAGTAAACCTGAAGTGAAGCATCGGAATCTATAACTAGTGTCACAGGAATGGTTCAAAACACAGTCAGTAAGAAGAGTCAGTCTTCTTGTGCTTACGTCGGCATTGTGCCTTTTGTATTTAAATCCGATGAAATTAATGTGTTTCATCGTCAATAAGAAGGTCCAAGGGATACAGTAAACCTGAAGTATCGGAATCTATAACTAATGTCACTGGAATCGTTCAAAACATAGACAGTAGGAAGAGTCAGTCTTCTTGTACTTAAGTCGGCATGGTGCTTCTTGTATTTAATTCCGATGCAATTTCTGTGTTTCATCGTCTATAAGAAGGTCAGAGAGATACAGTAAACCAGAAGTGAAGCATCGGTATCTATAACTAGTGTCACAGGAATGGTTCAAAACATAGACAGTAAGAAGGGTCAGTCTTCATGTACTTAAGTCGGCATTGTGCCATTTGTATTTAATTCCGATCCAATTTCTGTGTTTCATCGTCAATAAGAAGGTCAGAGAGATACAGTAAACCTGAAGTGAGGCAACGGAATCTATAACTAGTGTCACAGGAATGGTTCAAAACAGACAGTAAGAAGAGTCAGTCTTCTTGTACTTAAGTCGGCATTGTGCCTTTTGTATTTAATTCCGAAGCAATTTTTGTGTTTCATCCACAATAAGAAGGTCCAAGGGATACAGTAAACCTGAAGTGAAGCATCGGAATCTATAACTAATGTCACAGGAATGGTTCAAACCATAGTCAGTAGGAAGAGTCAGTCTTCCTGTACTTAAGTCGGCATTGTGCCTTTTGTATTTAGTTCCGATGCAATTTCTGTGTTTCATCGTCAATAAGAAGGTCATAGGGATAGAGTAAACCTGAAGTGAAGCATCGGAATCTATAACTAGTTTCACAGGAATGGTTCAAAACATAGTCAGTAAGAAGAGTCAGTCTTCTTGTGCTTACGTCGGCATTGTGCCTTTTGTATTTAATTCCGATGCAATTTCTGCGTTTCATCGTCAATACGAAGGTCCAAGGGATACAGTAAACCTGAAGTGAAGCATCGGAATTTATAACTAGTGTCACAGGATTTGGTCAAAACATAGTCAGTAAGAAGAGTCAGTCTTCTTGTACTTAAGTTGGCATTGTGCCTTTTCTATTTAATTCCGATGCAATATCTGTATTCCATCGTCAATAAGAAGGTCCAAGGGGTACAGTAAACCTGAAGTGAAGCATCAGAATCTATCACTAGTGTCACAGGAATGGTTCAAAACATAGACAGTAAGAAGAGTCAGTCTTCTTGTACTTAAGTCGGCATTGTGCATTTTGTATTTAGTTCCGATGCAATTTCTATGTTTCATCGTCAATAAGAATGTCCAAGGGATACAGTAAACCTGAAGTGAAGCATCGGAATCTATAAGTAGTGTCACAGGAATGGTTCAAAACAGTCAGTAAGAAGAGTCAGTCTTCTTGCACTTAAGTCGGCATTGAGCCCTTTGTGTTTAATTCCGATGCAATTTCTGTGTTTCATCGTCGATAAGAAGGTTCAAGGGATACAGTAAACGTGAAGTGAAGCATCGGAATATATAACAAGTGTCACAGGAATTGTTCAAAGCATAGACAGTAGGAAGAGTCGGTCTTCTTGTACTTACGTCGGCATTGTGCCTTTCGTATTTATTTCCGATGCAATTTCTGTGTTTCTTCGTCAATAAGAGGGTGCAAGGGATACAGTAAACATGAAGTGAAGCATCGGAATCTATAACTAGTGTCACAGGAATGGTTCAAAACAATCAGTAAGAATAGTCAGTCTTATTGTACTTAAGTCGGCATTGTGCCTTTTTTATTTCATTCCGACGCAATTTCTGTGTTTCATCGTCAATAAGAAGGTCCAAGGGATACAGTAAACCTGAAGTGAACATCGGGATCTATAACTAGTGTCACAGGAATGGTTCAAAACATAAATAGTAAGATGAGTTAGTCTTCTTGTACTTAAGTCGGCATTGTGCATTTTCAATTTAATTCCGATGCACTTTCTGTATTTCGTCGCAAATAAGAAGCACCAAAGGATACAGTAAACCTGAAGTGAAGCATCGGAATCTATAACTAATGTCACAGGAATCGTTCAAATCATAGACAGTAGGAAGGGTCAGTCTTCTTGTACTTAAGTCGACATTGTGCCTTTTGTATTTAGTTCCGATGCAATTTCTGTGTTTCATCGTCAATAAGAAGGTCCTAGGGATGGAGTAAACCTGAAGTGAAGCATCGGAATCTATAACTAGTGTCACAGGAATGGATCAAAACATAGTCAGTAAGAAGAGTCAGTCTTCTTGTACTTAAGTCGGCATTGTGCCTTTTGTATTTACTTCCGAAGCAGTTTCTGTGTTTCATCGTCAATAAGAATGTCCAAGGGATACAGGAAACCTGAAGTGAAGCATCGGAATCTATAACTAGTGTCACAGGAATGGTTTAAGGCATAGACAGTTAGAAGAGTCAGTCTTCTTGTACTTAAGTCGGCATTGTGCCATTTCTATTGAATTCCGATGCAATTTCTGTATTTCGTCGCCAATACGAAGGTCCAATGGATACAGTAAACCTGAAGTGAAGCTTCGGAATAATTAACTAATGTCACAGGAAGCGTTCAAAACATAGACAGTAGGATGAGTCAGTCTTCCTGTACTTAAGTCGGCATTGTGCCTTTTGTATTTAGTTCCGATGCAATTTCTGTGTTTTATCGTCAGTAAGAAGGTCCTAGAGACAGAGTAAACCTGAAGTGAAGCATCGGAATCTATAACTAGTGTCACAGGAATGGTTCAAAACATGGTCAGTAAGAAGGGTCAGTCTACTTGTACTTAAGTCGGCATTGCGCCTTCTGTATTAAATTACGATGCAATTTCTGTGTTTCATCGTCAAAAAGAAGGTCAGAGGGATACAGTAAACCTGAAGTGAAGCATCGGAATCTATAACTAGTGTCACAGGAATTGTTCAAAACATAGTCAATAAGAAGAGTCAGTCTTCTTGTGCTTAAGTTGGCATTGTGCCATTTGTATTTAATTCCGATGCAATTTCTGTGTTTCATCGTCAATAAGAAGGTCAGAGGGATACAGTAAACCTGAAGTGAAGCATCGGAATTTATAACTCGTGTCACAGGAATGGTTCAAAACATAGACAGTAGGAAGAGTCAGTCTTCTTGTATTTATGTCGGTATTGTGCCTATTGTATTTAACTCCGATGCACTATCTGCGTTTCATCGACAATAAGATGATCCAGGGGATACAGTAAACCTGAAATGAAGCATCGGAATCTATAACTAGTGTCACAGGAATGGTTCAAAACATAGACAGTAGGAAGATTCAGTCTACATGTACTTAAGTCGGCATCGTGAATTTTGTATTTATTTCCGATGCAATTTCTGTGTTTCATCGTCAATAAGAAGGTCAGAGGGATACAGTAAACCTGAAGGGAAGCATCGGAACTTCCAACTAGTGTCACAGGAATGGTTCAAAACATAGTTAGTAAGAAGAGTCAGTCCTCTTGTACTTAAATCGGCATTGTGCCTTTTGTATTTAATTCCGATGCAATTAATGTGTTTCATCGTCAATAAGAAGGTCCAAGGGATACAGTAAACCTGAAGTGAAGCATCGGAATCTGTAACTAGCGTCGCAGGAATGGTTCAAAACATAGACACTAAGATGAATCAGTCTGCTCGTACTTAAGACGGCATTGTGCCTTTTCTGTTTAATTCCGTTGCAATTTCTGTGTTTCATCGTCAATAAGAAGGTCAGAGGGATACAGTGAACCTGAGGTGAAGCATCGGAATCTATAACTAGTGTCACAGGAATGGTTCAAAACATAGACAGTAGGAAGAGTCAGTCTTCTTGTACTTAAGTCGGCATTGTGCCATTTCTATTTAATTCCGATGCAATCTCCGTGTTTCATCGTCAATAAGAAGGTCAGAGGGATACAGTAACCCTGAAGTGAAGCATCAGCATCTGTAACTAGCGTCACAGGAATGGTTCAAAACATAGCCAGTAAGAAGGGTCAGTCTTCTTGTACATAAGTCGGCATTGTGCCTTTTGTATTTATTTCCGATGCAATTTCTGTGTTTCATCGTCAATAAGAAGGTCATAGGGATAGAGTAAACCTGAAGTGAAGCATCGGAATCTATAACTAATGTCACTGGAATCGTTCAAACATAGACAGTAGGAAGAGTCAGTCTTCCTGTACTTAAGTCGGCATTGTGCGTTTTGTATTTAATTCCGATGCAATTTCTGTGTTTCATCGTCAATAAGAAGGTCCTAGAGATAGAGTAAACCTGAAGTGAAGCATCGGAATCTATAACTAGTGTCACAGGAATGGTTCAAAACACAGTCAGTAAGAAGAGTCAGTCTTCTTGTGCTTACGTCGGCATTGTGCCTTTTGTATTTAAATCCGATGCAATTAATGTGTTTCATCGTCAATAAGAAGGTCCAAGGGATACAGTAAACCTGAAGTATCGGAATCTATAACTAATGTCACTGGAATCGTTCAAAACATAGACAGTAGGAAGAGTCAGTCTTCCTGTACTTAAGTCGGCATTGTGCCTTTTGTATTTCGTTCCGATGCAATTTCTGTGTTTCATCGTCAATAAGAAGGTCCTAGGGATAGAGTAAACCTGAAGTGAAGCATCGGAATCTATAACTAGTGTCACAGGACTGGTTCAAAACATAGTCAGTAAGAAGAGTCAGTCTTCTTGTACTTAAGTCGGCATGGTGCTTTTTGTATTTAATTCCGATGCAATTTCTGTGTTTCATCGTCTATAAGAAGGTCAGAGGGATACAGTAAACCAGAAGTGAAGCATCGGTATCTATAACTAGTGTCACAGGAATGGTTCAAAACATAGACAGTAAGAAGGGTCAGTCTTCATGTACTTAAGTCGGCATTGTGCCGTTTGTATTTAATTCCGATCCAATTTCTGTGTTTCATCGTCAATAAGAAGGTAAGAGAGATACAGTAAACCTGAAGTGAAGCAACGGAATCTATAACTAGTGTCACAGGAATGGTTCAAAACAGACAGTAAGAAGAGTCAGTCTTCTTGTACTTAAGTCGGCATTGTGCCTTTTGTATTTAATTCCGAAGCAATTTTTGTGTTTCATCCACAATAAGAAGGTCCAAGGAATACAGTAAACCTGAAGTGAAGCATCGGAATCTATAACTATAGTCACAGGAATGGTTCAAACCATAGTCAGTAGGAAGAGTCAGTCTTCCTGTACTTAAGTCGGCATTGTGCCTTTTGTATTTAGTTCCGATGCAATTTCTGTGTTCCATCGTCAATAAGAAGGTCATAGGGATAGAGTAAACCTGAAGTGAAGCATCGGAATCTATAACTAGTTTCACAGGAATGGTTCAAAACATAGTCAGTAAGAAGAGTCAGTCTTCTTGTGCTTACGTCGGCATTGTGCCTTTTGTATTTAATTCCGATGCAATTTCTGCGTTTCATCGTCAATACGAAGGTCCAAGGGATACAGTAAACCTGAAGTGAAGCATCGGAATTTATAACTAGTGTCACAGGAATTGGTCAAAACATAGTCAGTAAGAAGAGTCAGTCTTCTTGTACTTAAGTTGGCATTGTGCCTTTTCTATTTAATTCCGATGCAATTTCTGTATTTCATCGTCAATACGAAGGTCCAAGGGGTACAGTAAACCTGAAGTGAAGCATCAGAATCTATCACTAGTGTCACAGGAATGGTTCAAAACATAGACAGTAAGAAGAGTCAGTCTTCTTGTACTTAAGTCGGCATTGTGCATTTTGTATTTATTTCCGATGCAATTTCTATGTTTCATCGTCAATAGGAAGGTCCAAGGGATACAGTAAACTTGAAGTGAAGCATCGGAATCTATAACTAGTGTCACAGGAATGGTTTAAAACATTCAGTAAGAAGAGTCAGTCTTCTTGCACTTAAGTCGGCATTGAGCCCTTTGTGTTTAATTCCGATGCAATTTCTGTGTTTCATCGTCAATAAGAAGGTCCAAGGGATACAGTAAACGTGAAGTGAAGCATCGGAATCCATAACAAGTGTCACAGGAATTGTTCAAAGCATAGACAGTAGGAAGAGTCGGTCTTCTTGTACTTACGTCGGCATTGTGCCTTTCGTATTTATTTCCGATGCAATTTCTGTGTTTCATCGTCAATAAGAGGGTGCAAGGGATACAGTAAACATGAAGTGAAGCATCGGAATCTATAACTAGTGTCACAGGAATGGTTCAAAACAATCAGTAAGAATAGTCAGTCTTATTGTACTTAAGTCGGCATTGTGCCTTTTTTATTTCATTCCGACGCAATATCTGTGTTTCATCGTCAATAAGAAGGTCCAAGGGATACAGTAAACCTGAAGTGAACATCGGGATCTATAACTAGTGTCAACGGAATGGTTCAAAACATAAATAGTAAAAAGAGTTAGTCTTCTTGTACTTAAGTCGGCATTGTGCCTTTTCAATTTAATTCCGATGCACTTTCTGTATTTCGTCGCAAATAAGAAGCTCCAAAGGATACAGTGAACCTGAAGTGAAGCATCGGAATCTATAACTAATGTCACAGGAATCGTTCAAATCATAGACAGTAGGAAGGGTCAGTCTTCTTGTACTTAAGTCGACATTGTGCCTTTTGTATTTAGTTCCGATGCAATTTCTGTGTTTCATCGTCAATAAGAAGGTCCTAGGGATGGAGTAAACCTGAAGTGAAGCATCGGAATCTATAACTAGTGTCACAGGAATGGTTCAAATCATAGTCAGTAAGAAGAGTCAGTCCTCTTGTACTTAAGTCGGCATTGTGCCTTTTGTATTTAATTCCGATGCAATTTCTGTGTTTCATCGTCAATACGAAAGTCCAAGGGATACAGTAAACCTGAAGTGAAGCATCGGAATCTATAACTAATGTCACAGGAATGGTTCAAAGCATAGACTGTAAGAAGGGTCGGTCTTCTTGTACTTAAGTCGGCATTATGCCTTTTGTATTGAATTCAGAAGCAATTTCTGTGTTTCATCGTCAATACGAAGGTCAGAGGGATACAGTAAACCTGAAGTGAAGCATAGGAGTCTATAACTAGTGTCACAGGAATGGTTCAAAACATAGACAGTAAGAAGAGTCAGTCTTCTTGTACTTAAGATGGCATTGTGCCTTTTGTATTTAATTCCGATGCAATTTCTGTGTTGCATCGTCAATAAGAAGGTCAGAGGGATACAGTAAACCTGAAGTGAAGCATCGGAATCCATAACTAGTCTTACAGGAATGGTTCAAAACAGTCAGCAAGAAAAGTCAGTCTTCTTGTACTTAAGTCGGCATTTTGCATTTTATATTTAATTCCGATGCAATTTCTGTGTTTCATCGTCAATAAGAAGGTCCAAGGGATGCAGTAAACCTGAAGTGTAGCATCGGAATCTATAACTAGTGTCACAGGAATGGTTCAAAACATAGTCAGTAAGAAGAGTCAGTCTTCTTGTACTTAAGTCGGCATTTTGCATTTTATATTTAATTCCGATGCAATTTCTGTGTTTCATCGTCAATAAGAAGGTCCAAGGGATACAGTAAACCTGAAGTGAAGCAACGGAATCTATAACTAGTGTCACAGGAATGGTTCAAAACAGACAGTAAGAAGAGTCAGTCTTCTTGTACTTAAGTCGGCATTGTGCCTTTTGTATTTAATTCCGAAGCAATTTTTTTGTTTCATCCACAATAAGAAGGTCCAAGGGATACAGTAAACCTGAAGTGAAGCATCGGAATCTATATCTAATGTCACAGGAATGGTTCAAACCATAGTCAGTAGGAAGAGTCAGTCTTCCTGTACTTAAGTCGGCATTGTGCCTTTTGTATTTAGTTCCGATGCAATTTCTGTGTTTCATCGTCAATAAGAAGGTCATAGGGATAGAGTAAACCTGAAGTGAAGCATCGGAATCTATAACTAGTTTCACAGGAATGGTTCAAAACATAGTCAGTAAGAAGAGTCAGTCTTCTTGTGCTTACGTCGGCATTGTGCCTTTTGTATTTAATTCCGATGCAATTTCTGCGTTTCATCGTCAATACGAAGGTCCAAGGGATACAGTAAACCTGAAGTGAAGCATCGGAATTTATAACTAGTGTCACAGGAATTGGTCAAAACGTAGTCAGTAAGAAGAGTCAGTCTTCTTGTACTTAAGTTGGCATTGTGCCTTTTCTATTTAATTCCGATGCAATTTCTGTGTTTCATCGTCAATACGAAGGTCCAAGGGATACAGTAAACCTGAAGTGAAGCATCGGAATTTATAACTAGTGTCACAGGAATTGGTCAAAACATAGTCAGTAAGAAGGGTCGGTCTTCTTGTACTTAAGTCGGCATTATGCCTTTTGTATTTAATTCAGAAGCAATTTCTGTGTTTCATCGTCAATACGAAGGTCAGAGGGATACAGTAAACCTGAAGTGAAGCATCGGAGTCTATAACTAGTGTCACAGGAATGGTTCAAAACATAGACTGTAAGAAGAGTCAGTCTTCTTGTACTTAAGATGGCATTGTGCCTTTTGTATTTAATTCCGATGCAATTTCTGTGTTTCATCGTCAATAAGAAGGTCAGAGGGATACAGTAAACCTGAAGTGAAGCATCGGAATCCATAACTAGTCTTACAGGAATGGTTCAAAACAGTCAGCAAGAAGAGTCAGTCTTCTTGTACTTAAGTCGGCATTTTGCATTTTATATTTAATTCCGATGCAATTTCTGTGTTTCATCGTCAATAAGAAGGTCCAAGGGATGCAGTAAACCTGAAGTGTAGCATCGGAATCTATAACTAGTGTCACAGGAATGGTTCAAAACATAGACAGTAGGAAGAGTCAGTCTTCTTGTACTTTAGTCGGCATTGTGCCTTTTCTATTTAATACCGATGCAATATCTGTGTTTCATAGTCAATAAGAAGGTCCAAAGGGTACAGTAAACCTGAAGTTAAGCATCGGAATCTATCACTAGTGTCACAGGAATGGTTCAAAGCATAGACAGTAAGATGAGTCAGTCTTCTTGTACTTAAGTTGGCGTTGTGCCTATTGTATTTAGTTCCGATGCTATTTCTGTGTTTCATCGTCAATAAGAAGGTCAGAGGGATACAGTAACCCTGAAGTGAAGCCTCAGCATCTGTAACTAGCGTCACAGGAATGGTTCAAAACATAGCCTGTCAGAAGGGTCAGTCTGCTTGTACTTAAGTCGGCATTGTGCTTTTGTATTTATTTCCGATGCAATTTCTGTGTTTCATCGTCAATAAGAAGGTGCAAGGGATACAGTAAACCTGAAGTGAAGCATCGGAATCTATAACTAGTGTCACAGGAATGGTTCAAACCATAGACAGTAAGAAGAGTCAGTCTTCTTGTACTTAAGTCGGCATTGTGCCTTTTGTATTTAGTTCCGATGCAATTTCTGTGTTTCATCGTCAATAAGAAAGTCCTAGGGATAGAGTAAACCTGAAGTGAACCATCGGAATCTATAACTAATGTCACTGGAATCGTTCAAAACATAGACAGTAGGAAGAGTCAGTCTTCCTGTACTTAAGTCGGCATTGTGCGTTTTGTATTTAATTCCGATGCAATTTCTGTGTTTCATCGTCAATAGGAAGGTCCTAGAGATAGAGTAAACCTGAAGTGAAGCATCGGAATCTATTACTAGTGTCACAGGAATGGTTCAAAACACAGTCAGTAAGAAGAGTCAGTCTTCTTGTGCTTACGTCGGCATTGTGCCTTTTGTATTTAAATCCGATGCAATTAATGTGTTTCACCGTCAATAAGAAGGTCCAAGGGATACAGTAAACCTGAAGTATCGTAATCTATAACTAATGTCACTGGAATCGTTCAAAACATAGACAGTAGGAAGAGTCAGTCTTCCTGTACTTAAGTCGGCATTGTGCCTTTTGTATTTCGTTCCGATGCAATTTCTGTGTTTCATCGTCAATAAGAAGGTCCTAGGGATAGAGTAAACCTGAAGTGAAGCATCGGAATCTATAACTAGTGTCACAGGAATGGTTCAAAACGTAGTCAGTAAGAAGAGTCAGTCTTCTTGTACTTAAGTCGGCATGGTGCTTTTTGTATTTAATTCCGATGCAATTTCTGTGTTTCATTGTCTATAAGAAGGTCAGAGGGATACAGTAAACCAGAAGTGAAGCATCGGTATCTATAACTAGTGTCACAGGAATGGTTCAAAACATAGACAGTAAGAAGGGTCAGTCTTCATGTACTTAAGTCGGCATTGTGCCATTTGTATTTAATTCCGATCCAATTTCTGTGTTATATCGTCAATAAGAAGGTCAGAGAGATACAGTAAACCTGAAGTGAAGCAACGGAATCTATAACTAGTGTCACAGGAATGGTTCAAAACAGACAGTAAGAAGAGTCAGTCTTCTTGTACTTAAGTCGACATTGTGCCTTTTGTATTTAGTTCCGATGCAATTTCTGTGTTTCATCGTCAATAAGAAGGTCCTAGGGATAGAGTAAACCTGAAGTGAAGCATCGGAATCTATAACTAGTGTCACAGGAATGGTTCAAAACATAGTCAGTAAGAAGAGTCAGTCTTCTTGTACCTAAGTCGGCATTGTGCCTTTTGTATTTAATTCCGATGCAATTTCTGTGTTTCATCGTCAATACGAAGGTCCAAGGGATACAGTAAACCTGAAGTGAAGCATCGGAATCTATAACTAGTGTCACAGGAATGGTTCAAAACATAGACTGTAAGAAGAGTCAGTCTTCTTGTACTTAAGATGGCATTGTGCCATTTGTATTTAATTCCGATGCAATTTCTGTGTTTCATCGTCAATAAGAAGGTCAGAGGGATACAGTAAACCTGAAGTGAAGCATCAGAATCCATAACTAGTCTTACAGGAATGGTTCAAAACAGTCAGCAAGAAGAGTCAGTCTTCTTGTACTTAAGTCGGCATTTTGCATTTTATATTTAATTCCGATGCAATTTCTGTGTTTCATCGTCAATAAGAAGGTCCAAGGGATGCAGTAAACCTGAAGTGTAGCATCGGAATCTATAACTAGTGTCACAGGAATGGTTCAAAACATAGACAGTAGGAAGAGTCAGTCTTCTTGTACTTTAGTCGGCATTGTGCCTTTTCTATTTAATACCGATGCAATATCTGTGTTTCATCGTCAATAAGAAGGTCCAAAGGGTACAGTAAACCTGAAGTGAAGCATCGGAATCTATCACTAGTGTCACAGGAATGGTTCAAAGTATAGACAGTAAGATGAGTCAGTCTTCTTGTACTTAAGTTGGCGTTGTGCCTATTGTATTTAGTTCCGATGCAATTTCTGTGTTTCATCGTCAATAAGAAGGTCAGAGGGATACAGTAACCCTGAAGTGAAGCATCAGCATCTGTAACTAGCGTCACAGGAATGGTTCAAAACATAGCCTGTCAGAAGGGTCAGTCTGCTTGTACTTAAGTCGGCATTGTGCCTTTTGTATTTATTTCCGATGCAATTTCTGTGTTTCATCGTCAATAAGAAGGTGCAAGGGATACAGTAAACCTGAAGTGAAGCATCGGAATCTATAACTAGTGTCACAGGAATGGTTCAAACCATAGACAGTAAGAAGAGTCAGTCTTCTTGTACTTAAGTCGGCATTGTGCCTTTTGTATTTAGTTCCGATGCAACTTCTGTGTTTCATCGTCAATAAGAAGGTCCTAGGGATAGAGTAAACCTGAAGTGAACCATCGGAATCTATAACTAATGTCACTGGAATCGTTCAAAACATAGACAGTAGGAAGAGTCAGTCTTCCTGTACTTAAGTCGGCATTGTGCGTTTTGTATTTAATTCCGATGCAATTTCTGTGTTTCATCGTCAATAGGAAGGTCCTAGAGATAGAGTAAACCTGAAGTGAAGCATCGGAATCTATTACTAGTGTCACAGGAATGGTTCAAAACACAGTCAGTAAGAAGAGTCAGTCTTCTTGTGCTTACGTCGGCATTGTGCCTTTTGTATTTAAATCCGATGCAATTAATGTGTTTCATCGTCAATAAGAGGGTCCAAGGGATACAGTAAACCTGAAGTATCGTAATCTATAACTAATGTCACTGGAATCGTTCAAAACATAGACAGTAGGAAGAGTCAGTCTTCCTGTACTTAAGTCGGCATTGTGCCTTTTGTATTTCGTTCCGATGCAATTTCTGTGTTTCATCGTCAATAAGAAGGTCCTAGGGATAGAGTAAACCTGAAGTGAAGCATCGGAATCTATAACTAGTGTCACAGGAATGGTTCAAAACATAGTCAGTAAGAAGAGTCAGTCTTCTTGTACTTAAGTCGGCATGGTGCTTTTTGTATTTAATTCCGATGCAATTTCTTTGTTTCATTGTCTATAAGAAGGTCAGAGGGATACAGTAAACCAGAAGTGAAGCATCGGTATCTATAACTAGTGTCACAGGAATGGTTCAAAACATAGACAGTAAGAAGGGTCAGTCTTCATGTACTTAAGTCGGCATTGTGCCAACTGTATTTAATTCCGATCCAATTTCTGTCTTTCATCGTCAATAAGAAGGTCAGAGAGATACAGTAAACCTGAAGTGAAGCAACGGAATCTATAACTAGTGTCACAGGAATGGTTCAAAACAGACAGTAAGAAGAGTCAGTCTTCTTGTACTTAAGTCGACATTGTGCCTTTTGTATTTAGTTCCGATGCAATTTCTGTGTTTCATCGTCAATAAGAAGGTCCTAGGGATAGAGTAAACCTGAAGTGAAGCATCGGAATCTATAACTAGTGTCACAGGAATGGTTCAAAACATAGTCAGTAAGAAGAGTCAGTCTTCTTGTACTTAAGTCGGCATTGTGCCTTTTGTATTTAATTCCGATGCAATTTCTGTGTTTCATCGTCAATACGAAGGTCCAAGGGATACAGTAAACCTGAAGTGAAGCATCGGAATCTACAACTAGTGTCACAGGAATGGTTCAAAACATAGACTGTAAGAAGAGTCAGTCTTCTTGTACTTAAGATGGCATTGTGCCATTTGTATTTAATTCCGATGCAATTTCTGTGTTTCATCGTCAATAAGAAGGTCAGAGGGATACAGTAAACCTGAAGTGAAGCATCAGAATCCATAACTAGTCTTACAGGAATGGTTCAAAACAGTCAGCAAGAAGAGTCAGTCTTCTTGTACTTAAGTCGGCATTTTGCATTTTATATTTAATTCCGATGCAATTTCTGTGTTTCATCGTCAATAAGAAGGTCCAAGGGATGCAGTAAACCTGAAGTGTAGCATCGGAATCTATAACTAGTGTCACAGGAATGGTTCAAAACATAGACAGTAGGAAGAGTCAGTCTTCTTGTACTTTAGTCGGCATTGTGCCTTTTCTATTTAATACCGATGCAATATCTGTGTTTCATCGTCAATAAGAAGGTCCAAAGGGTACAGTAAACCTGAAGTGAAGCATCGGAATCTATCACTAGTGTCACAGGAATGGTTCAAAGCATAGACAGTAAGATGAGTCAGTCTTCTTGTACTTAAGTTGGCGTTGTGCCTATTGTATTTAGTTCCGATGCAATTTCTGTGTTTCATCGTCAATAAGAAGGTCAGAGGGATACAGTAACCCTGAAGTGAAGCATCAGCATCTGTAACTAGCGTCACAGGAATGGTTCAAAACATAGCCTGTCAGAAGGGTCAGTCTGCTTGTACTTAAGTCGGCATTGTGCCTTTTGTATTTATTTCCGATGCAATTTCTGTGTTTCATCGTCAATAAGAAGGTGCAAGGGATACAGTAAACCTGAAGTGATGCATCGGAATCTATAACTAGTGTCACAGGAATGGTTCAAACCATAGACAGTAAGAAGAGTCAGTCTTCTTGTACTTAAGTCGGCATTGTGCGTTTTGTATTTAATTCCGATGCAATTTCTGTGTTTCATCGTCAATAAGAAGGTCCTAGAGATAGAGTAAACCTGAAGTGAAGCATCGGAATCTATTACTAGTGTCACAGGAATGGTTCAAAACACAGTCAGTAAGAAGAGTCAGTCTTCTTGTGCTTACGTCGGCATTGTGCCTTTTGTATTTAAATCCGATGCAATTAATGTGTTTCATCGTCAATAAGAAGGTCCAAGGGATACAGTAAACCTGAAGTATCGTAATCTATAACTAATGTCACTGGAATCGTTCAAAACATAGACAGTAGGAAGAGTCAGTCTTCCTGTACTTAAGTCGGCATTGTGCCTTTTGTATTTCGTTCCGATGCAATTTCTGTGTTTCATCGTCAATAAGAAGGTCCTAGGGATAGAGTAAACCTGAAGTGAAGCATCGGAATCTATAACTAGTGTCACAGGAATGGTTCAAAACATAGTCAGTAAGAAGAGTCAGTCTTCTTGTACTTAAGTCGGCATGGTGCTTTTTGTATTTAATTCCGATGCAATTTCTGTGTTTCATTGTCTATAAGAAGGTCAGAGGGATACAGTAAACCAGAAGTGAAGCATCGGTATCTATAACTAGTGTCACAGGAATGGTTCAAAGCATAGACAGTAAGAAGGGTCAGGCTTCATGTACTTAAGTCGGCATTGTGCCATTTGTATTTAATTCCGATCCAATTTCTGTGTTTCATCGTCAATAAGAAGGTCAGAGAGATACAGTAAACCTGAAGTGAAGCAACGGAATCTATAACTAGTGTCACAGGAATGGTTCAAAACAGACAGTAAGAAGAGTCAGTCTTCTTGTACTTAAGTCGGCATTGTGCCTTTTGTATTTAATTCCGAAGCAATTTTTGTGTTTCATCCACAATAAGAAGGTCCAAGGGATACAGTAAACCTGAAGTGAAGCATCGGAATCTATAACTAATGTCACAGGAATGGTTCAAACCATAGACAGTAGGAAGAGTCAGTCTTCCTGTACTTAAGTCGGCATTGTGCCATTTGTATTTAGTTCCGATGCAATTTCTGTGTTTCATCGTCAATAAGAAGGTCATAGGGATAGAGTAAACCTGAAGTGAAGCATCGGAATCTATAACTAGTTTCACAGGAATGGTTCAAAACATAGTCAGTAAGAAGAGTCAGTCTTCTTGTGCTTACGTCGGCATTGTGCCTTTTGTATTTAATTCCGATGCAATTTCAGCGTTTCATCGTCAATACGAAGGTCCAAGGGATACAGTAAACCTGAAGTGAACATCGGGATCTATAACTAGTGTCACAGGAATGGTTCAAAACATAAACAGTAAGATGAGTTAGGCTTCTTGTACTTAAGTCGGCATTGTGCCTTGTAATTTAATTCCGATGCACTTTCTGTATTTCGTCGCAAATAAGAAGCTCCAAAGGATACAGTAAACCTGAAGTGAAGCATCGGAATCTATAACTAATGTCTCAGGAATCGTTCAAATCATAGACAGTAGGAAGGGTCAGTCTTCTTGTACTTAAGTCGACATTGTGCCTTTTGTATTTAGTTCCGATGCAATTTCTGTGTTTCATCGTCAATAAGAAGGTCCTAGGGATAGAGTAAACCTGAAGTGAAGCATCGGAATCTATAACTAGTGTCACAGGAATGGTTCAAAACATAGTCAGTTAGAAGAGTCAGTCTTCTTGTACTTAAGTCGGCATTGTGCCTTTTGTATTTAATTCCGATGCAATTTCTGTGTTTCATCGTCAACACGAAGGTCCAAGGGATACAGTAAACCTGAAGTGGAGCATCGGAATCTATAACTAGTGTCACAGGAATGGTTCAAAACATAGACTGTAAGAAGGGTCGGTCTTCTTGTACTTAAGTCGGCATTATGCCTTTTGTATTTAATTCAGAAGCAATTTCTGTGTTTCATCGTCAATACGAAGGTCAGAGGGATACAGTAAACCTGAAGTGAAGCATCGGAGTCTATAACTAGTGTCACAGGAATGGTTCAAAACATAAACAGTAAGAAGAGTCAGTCTTCTTGAACTTAAGATGGCATTGTGCCTTTTGTATTTGATTCCGATGCAATTTCTGTGTTTCATCGTCAATAAGAAGGTCAGAGGGATACAGTAAACCTGATGTGAAGCATCGGAATCCATAACTAGTCTTACAGGAATGGTTCAAAACAGTCAGCAAGAAGAGTCTGTCTTCTTGTACTTAAGTCGGCATTTTGCATTTTATATTTAATTCCGATGCAATTTCTGTGTTTCATCGTCAATAAGAAGGTCCAAGGGATGCAGTAAACCTGAAGCGTAGCATCGGAATCTATAACTAGTGTCACAGGAATGGTTCAAAACATAGACAGTAGGAAGAGTCAGTCTTCTTGTACTTTAGTCGGCATTGTGCCTTTTCTATTTAATACCGATGCAATAACTGTGTTTCATCGTCAACAAGAAGGTCCAAGGGGTACAGTAAACCTGAAGTGAAGCATCAGAATCTGTCACTAGTGTCACAGGAATGGTTCAAAACATAGACAGTAAGATGAGTCAGTCTTCTTGTACTTAAGTTGGCTATGTGCCTATTGTATTTAGTTCCGATGCAATTTCTGTGTTTCATCGTCAATAAGAAGGTCAGAGGGATACAGTAACCCTGAAGTGAAGCATCAGCATCTGTAACTAGCGTCACAGGAATGGTTCAAAACATAGCCAGTCAGAAGGGTCAGTCTGCTTGTACTTAAGACGGCATTGTGCCTTTTGTATTTATTTCCGATGCAATTTCTGTGTTTCATCGTCAATAAGAAGGTCCTAGGGATAGAGTAAACCTGAAGTGAACAATCGGAATCTATAACTAGTGTCACAGGAATGGTTCAAAACATAGTCAGTAAGAAGAGTCAGTCTTCTTGTGCTTACGTCGGGATTGTGCCTTTTGTATTTAATTCCGATGCAATTAATGTGTTTCAGCGTCAATAAGAAGGTCCAAGGGATACAGTAAACCCGAAGTGAAGTATCGGAATCTATAACTAGCGTCACAGTAATGGTTCAAAACATAGCCAGTAAGAAGGGTCACTCTTCTTGTACTTAAGTCGGCATTGTGCCATTTGTATTTAATTCCGATCCAATTTCTGTGTTTCATCGTCAATAAGGAGGTCAGAGAGATACAGTAAACCAGAAGTGAAGCATCGGAATCTATAACTAGTGTCACAGGAACGGTTCAAAACATAGACGATAAGAAGGGTCAGTCTTCTTGTACTTAAGTCGGCATTGTGCCATTTGTATTTAATTCCGATCCAATTTCTGTGTTTCATCGTCAATAAGAAGGTCCGAGAGATGCAGTAAACCTGAAGTGAAGCAACGGAATCCATAACTAGTGTCACAGGAATGGTTCAAAACAATCAGTAAGAACAGTCAGTCTTCTTGTACTTAAGTCGGCATTGTGCCTTTTGTATTTAATTAAGAAGCAATTTTTGTGTTTCATCGTCTATAAAAAGGTCCAAGGGATACAGTAAACCTGAAGTGAAGCATCGGAACCAATAACTAGTGTCACAGGAATGGTTCAAACCATAGACGGTAAGAAGAGTCAGTCTTCTTGTACTTAAGTCGGCATTGTGCCTTTTCTATTTAATTCCGATGCAATTTTTGTATTTCATCGCCAATATGAAGGTCCAAAGGATACAGCAAACCTGAAGTGAAGCATCGGAATCTATAACTAATGTCACAGGAATCGTTCAAAACATTGTAAGTAAGAAGAGTCAGTCTTCCTGTACTTAAGTCGGTATTGTGCCTTTTGTATTTAGTTCCGATGCAAATTCTGTGTTTCATCGTCAATAAGAAGGTCCAAGGGATACAGTAAACTTGAAGTGAAGCATCGGAATTTATAACTAGTGTCACAGGAATTGTTGAAAACATAGTCAGTAAGAAGAGTCAGTCTTCTTGTACTTAAGTTGGCAATGTGCCTTTTGCATTTAATTCCGATGCAATTTCTGTGTTTCATCGTCAATAAGCAGGTCAGAGGGATACAGTAAACCTGAAGTGAAGCATCGGAATCTATAACTAGTGTTACAGGAATGGTTCAAAACAGTCAGCAAGAAGAGTCAGTCTTCTTGTACTTAAGTCGGCATTGTGCATTTTGTATTTATTTCCGATGCAATTTCTGTGTTTCATCGTCAATAAGAAGTTCCAAGGGATGCAGTAAACCTGAAGTGAAGCATCGGAATCTATAACTAGTGTCACAGGAATGGTTTAAAACATAGACAGTAGGAAGAGTCAGTCTTCTTGTACTTAAGTCGGCATTATGCCTTTTCTATTTAATTCCGATGCAATTACTGTGTTTCATCGTCAATAAGAAGGTCCAAGGGGTACAGTAAACCTGAAGTGAAGCATCGGAATCTATCACTAGTGTCACAGGAATGGTACAAAACGTAGACAGTAAGAAGAGTCAGTCTTCTTGTACTTAAGTCGGCATTGTGCATTTTGTATTTAATTCCGATGCTATTTCTATGTTTCATCGTCAATAAGAAGGTCCAAGGGATACTGTAAACCTGAAGTGAAGCATCGGAATCTATAACTAGTGTCACAGGAATGGTTCAAAACAGTCAGTAAGAAGAGTCAGTCTTCTTGCACTTAAGTCGGCATTGAGCCTTTTGTATTTAATTCCGATGCAATTTCTGTAATTCAACGTCAATAAGAAAGTACAAGGGATACAGCAAACGTGAAGTGAAGCATCGGAAGCTATAACTAGTGTCACAGGAATGGTTCAAAACCTAGTCAGTAAGAAGAGTCAGTCTTCTTGTACTTAAGTCGGCATTGTGCCTTTTCAATTTAATTCCGATGCAATTTCTGTATTTCGTCGCCAATAAGAAGCTCCAAACGATACAGTAAACCTGAAGTGAAGCATCGGAATCTATAACTAATTTCACAGGAATCGTTCAAATCACAGACAGTAGGAAGAGTCAGTCTTCTTGTACTTAAGTCGGAACTGTGCCTTTTGTATTTAATTCCGATGCAATTTCTGTGTTTCATCGTCAATAAGAAGGTCCTAGGGATAGAGTAAACCTGAAGTGAAGCATCGGAATCTATAACTAGTGTCACAGGAATGGTTCAAAACACAGTCAGTAAGAAGAGTCAGTCTTCTTGTGCTTACGTCGGCATTGTGCCTTTTGTATTTAATTCCGATGCAATTTCTGCGTTTCATCGTCAATACGAAGGTCCAAGGGATACAGTAAACCTGAAGTGAAGCATCGGAATTTATAACTAGTGTCACAGGAATTGTTCAAAACATAGTCAGTAAGAAGAGTCAGTCTTCTTGTACTTAAGTTGGCATTGTGCCTTTTCTATTTAATTCCGATGCAATTTCTGTATTTCATCGTCAATAAGAAGGTCCAAGGGGTACAGTAAACTTGAAGTGAAGCATCAGAATCTTTCACTAGTGTCACAGGAATGGTTCAAAACATAGACAGTAAGAAGAGTCAGTCTTCTTGTACTTAAGTCGGCATTGTGCATTTTGTATTTAGTTCCGATGCAATTTCTATGTTTCATCGTCAATAAGAAGGTCCAAGAGATACAGTAAACCTGATGTGAACATCGGGATCTATAACTAATGTCACAGGAATGGTTCAAAACATAAACAGTAAGATGAGTTAGTCTTCTTGTACTTAAGTCGGCATTGTGCCTTTACAATTTAATACCGATGCACTTTCTGTATTTCGTCGCAAATAAGAAGCTCCAAAGGATACAGTAAACCTGAAGTGAAGCATCGGAATCTATAACTAATGTCACAGGAATCGTTCAAATCATAGCCTGCAAGAAGGGTTAGTCTTCTTGTACTTAACTCGACATTGTGCCTTTTGTATTTAGTTCCGATGCAATTTCTGTGTTTCATCGTCAATAAGAAGGTCCTAGGGATAGAGTAAACCTGAAGTGAAGCATCGGAATCTATAACTAGTGTCACAGGAATGGTTCAAAACATAGTCAGTAAGAAGAGTCAGTCTTCTTGTACTTAAGTCGGCATTGTGCCTTTTGTATTTCATTCCGATGCAATTTCTGTGTTTCATCGTCAATACGAAGGTACAAGGGATACCGTAAACCTGAAGTGAAGCACCGGAATCTATAACTAGTGTCACAGGAATGGTTCAAAACATAGACTGTAAGAAGGGTCGGTCTTCTTGTACTTAAGTCGGCATTATGCATTTTGTATTTAATTCCGAAGCAATTTCTGTGTTTCATCGTCAATACGAAGGTCAGAGGGATACAGTAAACCTGAAGTGAAGCATCGGAGTCTATAACTAGTGTCACAGGAATGGTTCAAAACATAGACAGTAAGGAGAGTCAGTCTTCTTGTACTTAAGATGGCATTGTGCCTTTTGTATTTAATTCCGATGCAATTTCTGTGTTTCATCGTCAATAAGAAGGTCAGAGGGATACAGTAAACCTGAAGTGAAGCATCGTAATCCATAACTAGTCTTACAGGAATGGTTCAAACAGTCAGCAAGAAGAGTCAGTCTTCTTGTACTTAGGTCGGCATTTTGCATTTTATATTTAATTCCGATGCAATTTCTGTGTTTCATCGTCAATAAGAAGGCCAAGGGATGCAGTAAACCTGAAGTGTAGCATCGGAACCTATAACTAGTGTCACAGGAATGGTTCAAAACATAGACAGTAGGAAGAGTCAGTCTTCTTGTACTTTAGTCGGCATTGTGCCTTTTCTATTAATTACCGATGCAATTTCTGTGTTTCATCGTCAATAAGAAGGTCCAAGGGGTACAGTAAACCTGAAGTGAAGCATCGGAACCTATCACTAGTGTCACAGGAATGGTTCAAAACATAGACAGTAAGATGAGTCAGTCTTCTTGTACTTAAGTTGGCATTGTGCCTTTTGTATTTAGTTCCGATGCAATTTCTGTGTTTCATCGTCAATAAGAAGGTCAGAGGGATACAGTAACCCTGAAGTGAAGCATCAGCATCTGTAACTAGCGTCACAGGAATGGTTCAAAACATAGCCAGTCAGAAGGGTCAGTCTGCTTGTACTTAAGTCGGCATTGTGCCTTTTGTATTTATTTCCGATGCAATTTCTGTGTTTCATCGTCAATAAGAAGGTGCAAGGGATACAGCAAACCTGAAGTGAAGCATCGGAACCTATAACTAATGTCTCAGGAATCGTTCAAAACATAGACAGTAGGAAGAGTCAGTCTTCCTGTACTTAAGTTGGCATTGTGCCTTTTGTATTTAGTTCCGATGCAATTTCTGTGTTTCATCGTCAATAAGAAGGTCCTAGGGATAGAGTAAACCTGAAGTGAAGCAACGGAATCTATAACTAGTGTCACAGGAATGGTTCAAAACATAGTCAGTAAGAAGAGTCAGTCTTCTTGTGCTTACGTCGGGATTGTGCCTTTTGTATTTAATTCCGATGCAATTAATGTGTTTCATCGTCAATAAGAAGGTCCAAGGGATACAGTAAACCCGAAGTGAAGTATCGGAATCTATAACTAGCGTCACAGTAATGGTTCAAAACATAGCCAGTAAGAAGGGTCAGTCTTCTTGTACTTAAGTCGGCATTGTGCCATTTGTATTTAATTCCGATCGAATTTCTGTGTTTCATCGTCAATAAGAAGGTCAGAGAGATACAGTAAAACCAGAAGTGAAACATCGGAATCTATAACTAGTGTCACAGGAATGGTTCAAAACATAGACGATAAGAAGGGACAGTCTTCTTGTACTTAAGTCGGCATTGTGCCATTTGTATTTAATTCCGATCCAATTTCTGTGTTTCATCGTCAATAAGAAGGTCAGAGAGATACAGTAAACCTGAAGTGAAGCAACGGAATCCATAACTAGTGTCACAGCAATGGTTCAAAACAATCAGTAAGAAAAGTCAGTCTTCTTGTACTTAAGTCGGCATTGTGCCTTTTGTATTTAATTCCGAAGCAATTTTTGTGTTTCATCGTCTATAAGAAGGTCCAAGGGATACAGTAAACCAGAAGTGAAGCATCGGAATCAATAACTAGTGTCACAGGAATGGTTCAAACCATAGACGGTAAGAAGAGTCAGTCTTCTTGTACTTAAGTCGGCATTGTGCCTTTTCTATTTAATTCCGATGCAATTTCTGATTTCGTCGCCAATATGAAGGTCCAAAGGATACAGCAAACCTGAAGTGAAGCATCGGAATCTATAACTAATGTCACAGGAATCGTTCAAAACATTGTAAAGAAAGAGTCAGTCTTCTTGTACTTAAGTCGGCATTGTGCCTTTTGTATTTAGTTCCGAGGCAAATTCTGTGTTTCATCGTCAATAAGAACGTCCAAGGGATACAGTAAACCTGAAGTGAAGCATCGGAATCTATAACTAGTGTCACAGGAATGGTTCAAAACATAGACAGTAGGAAGAGTCAGTCTTCTTGTACTTAAGTCGGCATTATGCCTTTTCTATTTAATTCCGATGCAATTTCTGTGTTTCATCGTCAATAAGAAGGTCCAAGGGGTACAGTAAACCTGAAGTGAAGCATCGGAATCTATCACTAGTGTCACAGGAATGGTTCAAAACGTAGACAGTAAGAAGAGTCAGTCTTCTTGTACTTAAGTCGGCATTGTGCATTTTGTATTTAATTCCGATGCAATTTCTATGTTTCGTCGTCAATAAGAAGGTCCAAGGGATACTGTAAAACTGAAGTGAAGCATCGGAATCTATAACTAGTGTCACAGGAATGGTTCAAAACAGTCAGTAAGAAGAGTCAGTCTTCTTGCACTTAAGTCGGCATTGAGCCTTTTGTATTTAATTCCGATGTAATTTCTGTGTTTCAACGTCAATAAGAAGGTCCAAGGGATACAGTAAACGTGAAGTGAAGCATCGGAATATATAACTAGTGTCACAGGAATGGTTCAAAACCTAGTCAGTAAGAAGAGTCAGTCTTCTTGTACTTAAGTCGGCATTGTGCCTTTTCAATTTAATTCCGATGCAATTTCTGTATTTCGTCGCCAATACGAAGCTACAAACGATACAGTAAACCTGAAGTGAAGCATCGGAATCCATAACTAGTGTCACAGGAATGGTTCAAAACACAGTCAGTAAGAAGAGTCAGTCTTCTTGTACTTAAGTCGGCATTGTGCAATTTGTATTTAATTCCGATGCAATTTCTGTGTTTCATCGTCAATACGAAGGTCAGAGGGATACAGTAAACCTGAAATGAAACATCGGAATCTATAACTAGTGTCACAGGAATGGTTCAAAACATAGACTGTAAGAAGGGTCAGTCTTCTTGTACTTAAGTCGGCAAAATGCCTTTTGTATTTAATTCCGATGCAATTTCTGTGTTTCATCGTCAATACGAAGGTCAGAGGGATACAGTAAACCTGAAGTAAAGCATCGGAATCCATAACTAGTGTCACAGGAATGGTTCAAAACATAGACAGTAAGAGGAGTCAGTCTTCTTGTACTGAAGATGGCATTGTGCCTTTTGTATTTAATTCCGATGCAATTTCTGTGTTTCATCGTCAATAAGAAGGTCCAAGGGGAACAGTAAACCTGAAGTGAATCATCGTAATCTATAACTAGTGTCACAGGAATGGTTCAAAACATAGTCAGTACGAAGAGTCAGTGTTCTTGTTCTTAAGTCGGCATTGTGCCTTTTGTATTTAATTACGACGCAATTTCTGTGTTTCTTCGTCAATAAGAAGGTCAGAGGGATACAGTAAACCTGAAGTGAAGCATCGGAATCTATAACTAGTGTCACAGGAATGGTTCAAAACATAGACAGTAAGAAGGGTCAGTCTTCTTGTACTTATGTCGGCATTGTGCCTTTCGTATTTAATTCCGATGCAATATCTGTGTTTCATTGTCAATAAGAATATGCAATGGATACAGTAAACCCGAAGTGAAGCATCGGAATCTATAACTTGTGTCACAGGAATGTTTTAAAACATAGACAGCAAGAAGAGTCAGTCTTCTTGTACTTAAGTCGGCAATGTGCCTTTTTTATTTAATTCCGATGCAATTTCTGTATTTCGTCGCCAATAAGAAGGTCCAATGGATACAGTAAACCTGAAGTGAAGCATCAAAGTCTATAACTAGTGTCACAGGAACGGTTCAAACATAGACAGTAAGAAGAGTCAGTCTTCTTGTACTTAAGTCGGCATTTTGCCTTTTGTATTTCATTCCGATGCAATATCTGTGTTTCATCGTCAATAAGAAGGTCCAAGGGATACATTAAACCTGAAGTGAAGCATCGGAATCTATAACTAGTGTCACAGGGATGGTTCAAAACATAGACAGTAGGAAGAGTCAGTCTTCTTGTACTTAAGTCGGCATTGTGCCGTTTCTATTTAATTCCGATGCAATAACGGTGTTTCATCGTCAAAAAGAAGGTCAGAGGGATACAGTAAACCTGAAGTGAAGCATCGGAATCTATAACTAGTGTCACAGGAATGGCTCAAAACATAGACAGTAGGAAGAGTCAGTCTTCTTGTACACAAGTCGGCATTGTGCCTTTTCTATTTAATTCCGATGCAATTTCTGTTTCACCGTCAATAAGAATTTCCAAGGGATACAGTAAGCCTGAAGTGAAGCATCGGAATCTATAACTAGTGTCACAGGAATGGTTCAAAACATAGACAGTAGGAAGAGTCAGTCTTCTTGTACTTAAGTCGGCATTGTGCCTTTTTTTTTTAATTCCGATGCAATTTCTGTGTTTCATCGTCAATAAGAAGGTCCAAGCGGTACAGTAAACCTGAAGTGAAGCATCGGAATCTATAACTAGTGTCACAGGAATGGTTCAAACATAGACGGTAAGAAGAGTCAGTCTTCTTGTACTTAAGTCGGCATTGTGCCTTTTGTATTTAATTCCGATCTAATTTCTGTGTTTCATCGTCAATAAGAAGGTCAGAGGGATACAGTAAACCTAAAGTGAAGTATTGGAACCTATAACTAGTGCCACAGGAATGTTTCAAAGCATAGACAGTAAGAGGAGACAGTCTTCTTGTACTGAAGTCGGCATTGTGCCTTTTGTATTTCATTCCGATGCAATTTCTATGTTTCATCGTCAATAAGAAGGTCCAAGGGATACTGTAAACCTGAAGTGAAGCATCAGAATCTATAACTAGTGTCACAGGAATGGTTCAAAACAGTAAGTAAGAAGAGTCAGTCTTCTTGCACTTAAGTCGGCATTGAGCCTTTTGTATTTAATTCCGATGCAATTTCTGTGTTTCAACGTCAATAAGAAGGTCCAAGGGATACAGTAAACGTGAAGTGAAGCGTCGTAATCTATAACTAGTGTCACAGGAATCGTTCAAAACATAGACAGTAGGAAGAGTCAGTCTTCTTGTACTTAAGTCGGCACTGTGCCTTTTGTATTTAGTTCCGATGCAATTTCTGTGTTTCATCGTCAATAAGAAGGTCCTAGGGATAGAATAAACCTGAAGTGAAGCATCGGAATCTATAACTAGTGTCACAGGAATGGTTCAAAACACAGTCAGTAAGAAGAGTCAGTCTTCTTGTACTTAAGTCGGCATTGTGCAATTTGTATTTAATTCCGATGCAATTTCTGTGTTTCATCGTCAATACGAAGGTCAGAGGGATACAGCAAACCTGAAATGAAGCATCGGAATCTATAACTAGTGTCACAGGAATGGTTCAAAACATAGACTGTAAGAAGGGTCAGTCTTCTTGTACTTAAGTCGGCATTATGCCTTTTGTATTTAATTCCGATGCAATTTCTGTGTTTCATCGTCAATACGAAGGTCAGAGGGATACAGTAATCCTGAAGTAAAGCATTGGAATCTATAACTAGTGTCACAGGCATGGTTCAAAACATAGACAGTAAGAGGAGTCAGTCTTCTTGTACTGAAGATGGCATTGTGCTTTTTGTATTTAATTCCGATGCAATTTCTGTGTTTCATCGTCAATAAGAAGGTCCAAGGGGTACAGTAAACCTGAAGTGAATCATCGTAATCTATAACTAGTGTCACAGGAATGGTTCAAAACATAGTCAGTACAAAGAGTCAGTGTTCCTGTTCTTAAGTCAGCATTGTGCCTTTTGTATTTAATTACGACGCAATTTCTGTGTTTCTTCGTCAATAAGAAGGTCAGAGGGATACAGTAAACCTGAAGTGAAGCATCGGAATCTATAACTAGTGTCACAGGAGTGGTTCAAAACATAGCCAGTAAGAAGGGTCAGTCTTCTTGTACTTATGTCGGCATTGTGCCTTTTGTATTTAATTCCGATGCAATATCTGTGTTTCATTGTCAATAAGAAGGTGCAATGGATACAGTAAACCCGAAGTGAAGCATCGGAATCTATAACTAGTGTCACAGGAATGGTTTAAAACATAGACAGCACGTAGAGTCAGTCTTCTTGTACTTAAGTCGGCAATGTGCCTTTTTTATTTAATTCCGATGCAATTTCTGTATTTCGTCGCCAATAAGAAGGTCCAATGGATACAGTAAACTTGAAGTGAAGCATCGGAAGCTATAACTAATGTCACGGGAATCGTTCAAAGCATAGACAGTAGGAAGAGTCATTCTCCTTGTACTTAAGTCGGCATTGTGCCTTTTGTATTTAGTTACGATGCAATTTCTGTGATTCATCGTCAATAAGAAGGTCAGAGGGATACAGTGAACCTGAAGTGAAGCATCGGAATCTATAACTAGTGTCACAGGAATGGTTCAAAACAGTCAGTAAGAATAGTCAGTCCTCTTGTACTTAAGTCGGCATTGTGCATTTTGTATTTAATTCCGATGCAATTTCTGTGTTTCTTCGCCAATAAGAAGGTCCAAGGGATACAGTAAACCTGAAGTGAAGCATCAAAGTCTATAACTAGTGTCACAGGAATGGTTCAAACATAGACAGTAAGAAGAGTCAGTCTTCTTGTACTTAAGTCGGCATTGTGCCTTTTGTATTTCATTCCGATGCAATATCTGTGTTTCATCGTCAATAAGAAGGTCCAAGGGATACATTAAACCTGAAGTGAAGCATCGGAATCTATAACTAGTGTCACAGGAATGGTTCAAAACATAGACAGTAGCAAGAGTCAGTCTTCTTGTACTTAAGTCGGCATTGCGCCTTTTCTATTTAATTCCGATGCAATAACGGTGTTTCATCGTCAAAAGGAAGGTCAGAGGGATACAGTAAACCAGAAGTGAAGCATCGGAATCTATAACTAGTATCACAGGAATGGTTCAAAACATAGACAGTAGGAAGAGTCAGTCTTCTTGTACTTAAGTCGGCATTGTGCCTTTTGTATTTCATTCCGATGCAATTTCTATGTTTCATCGTCAATAAGAAGGTCCAAGGGATACTGTTAACCTGAAGTGAAGAATCGGAATCTATAACTAGTGTCACAGGAATGGTTCAAAACACAGTCAGTAAGAAGAGTCAGTCTTCTTGTACTTAAGTCGGCATTGTGCAATTTGTATTTAATTCCGATGCAATTTCTGTGTTTCATCGTCAATACGAAGGTCAGGGGGATACAGTAAACCTGAAATGAAGCATCGGAATCTATAACTAGTGTCACAGGAATGGTTCAAAACATAGACTGTAAGAAGGGTCAGTCTTCTTGTACTTAAGTCGGCATTATGCCTTTTGTATTTAATTCCGATGCAATTTCTGTGTTTCATCGTCAATACGAAGGTCAGAGGGATACAGTAAACCTGAAGTCAAGCATCGGAATCTATAACTAGTGTCACAGGAATGGTTCAAAACATAGACAGTAGGAAGAGTCAGTCTTCTTGTACTTAAGTCGGCATTGTGCCTTTTGTATTTCATTCCGATGCAATTTCTATGTTTCATCGTCAATAAGAAGGTCCAAGGGATACTGTAAACATGAAGTGAAGCATCGGAAGCTATAACTAGTGTCACAGGAATGGTTCAAAACAGTCAGTAAGAAGAGTCAGTCTTCTTGCACTTAAGTCGGCATTGAGCCTTTTGTATTTAATTCCGATGCAATTTCTGTGTTTCAACGTCAATAAGAAGGTCCAAGGGATACAGTAAACGTGAAGTGAAGCGTCGGAATCTATAACTAGTGTCACAGGAATGGTTCAAAACCTAGTCAGTAAGAAGAGTCAGTCTTCTTGTACTTAAGTCGGCATTGTGCTTTTTCAATTTAATTCCGATGCAATTTCTGTATTTCGTCGCCAATAAGAAGCTCCAAACGATACAGTAAACCTGAAGTGAAGCATCGGAATCTATAACTAATTTCACAGGAATCGTTCAAAACATAGACAGTAGGAAGAGTCAGTCTTCTTGTACTTAAGTCGGCAATGTGCCTTTTTTATTTAATTCCGATGCAATTTCTGTATTTCGTCGCCAATAAGAAGGTCCAATGGATACAGTAAACCTGAAGTGAAGCATCGGAAGCTATAACTAATGTCATGGGAATCGTTCAAACATAGACAGTAGGAAGAGTCAGTCTCCTTGTACTTAAGTCGGCATTGTGCCTTTTGTATTTAGTTACGATGCAATTTCTGTGATTCATCGTCAATAAGAAGGTCAGAGGGATACAGTAAACCTGAAGTGAAGCATCGGAATCTATAACTAGTGTCACAGGAATGGTTCAAAACAGTCAGTAAGAATAGTCAGTCTTCTTGTACTTAAGTCGGCATTGTGCATTTTGTATTTAATTCCGATGCAATTTCTGTGTTTCTTCGTCAATAAGAAGGTCAGAGGGATACAGTAAACCAGAAGTGAAGCATCAAAGTCTATAACTAGTGTCACAGGAATGGTTCAAACATAGACAGTAAGAAGAGTCAGTCTTCTTGTACTTAAGTCGGCATTGTGCCTTTTGTATTTCATTCCGATGCAATATCTGTGTTTCATCGTCAATAAGAAGGTCCAAGGGATACATTAAACCTGAAGCGAAGCATCGGAATCTATAACTAGTGTCACAGGAATGGTTCAAAACTTAGACAGTAGGAAGAGTCAGTCTTCTTGTACTTAAGTTGGCATTGTGCCTTTTCTATTTAACTCCGATGCAATAACGGTGTTTCATCGTCAAAAAGAAGGTCAGAGGGATACAGTAAACCTGAAGTGAAGCATCGGAATCTATAACTAGTGTCACAGGAATGATTCAAAACATAGTCAGTAAGAAGAGTCAGTCTTCTTGTGCTTACGTCGGGATTGTGCCTTTTGTATTTAATTCCGATGCAATTAATGTGTTTCATCGTCAATAAGAAGGTCCAAGGGATACAGTAAACCCGAAGTGAAGTATCGGAATCTATAACTAGCGTCACAGTAATGGTTCAAAACATAGCCAGTAAGAAGGGTCAGTCTTCTTGTACATAAGTCGGCATTGTGCCATTTGTATTTAATTCCGATCGAATTTCTGTGTTTCATCGTCAATAAGAAGGTCAGAGAGATACAGTAAACCAGAAGTGAAACATCGGAATCTATAACTAGTGTCACAGGAATGGTTCAAAACATAGACGATAAGAAGGGACAGTCTTCGTGTACTTAAGTCGGCATTGTGCCATTTGAATTTAATTCCGATCCAATTTCTGTGTTTCATCGTCAATAAGAAGGTCAGAGAGATACAGTAAACCTGAAGTGAAGCAACGGAATCCATAACTAGTGTCACAGCAATGGTTCAAAACAACCAGTAAGAAAAGTCAGTCTTCTTGTACTTAAGTCGGCATTGTGCCTTTTGTATTTAATTCCGAAGCAATTTTTGTGTTTCATCGTCTATAAGAAGGTCCAAGGGATACAGTAAACCTGAAGTGAAGCATCGGAATCAATAACTAGTGTCACAGGAATGGTTCAAACCACAGACGGTAAGAAGAGTCAGTCTTCTTGTACTTAAGTCGGCATTGTGACCTTTCTATTTAATTCCGATGCAATTTCTGATTTCGTCGCCAATATGAAGGTCCAAAGGATACAGCAAACCTGAAGTGAAGCATCGGAATATATAAGTAATGTCACAGGAATCGTTCAAAACATTGTAAAGAAAGAGTCAGTCTTCTTGTACTTAAGTCGGCATTGTGCCTTTTGTATTTAGTTCCGAGGCAAATTCTGTGTTTCATCGTCAATAAGAACTTCCAAGGGATACAGTAAACCTGAAGTGAAGCATCGGAATCTATAACTAGTGTCACAGGAATGGTTCAAAACATAGACAGTAGGAAGAGTCAGTCTTCTTGTACTTAAGTCGGCATTACGCCTTTTCTATTTAATTCCGATGCAATTTCTGTGTTTCATCGTCAATAAGAAGGTCCAAGGGGTACAGTAAACCTGAAGTGAAGCATCGGAATCTATCACTAGTGTCACAGGAATGGTTCAAAACGTAGACAGTAAGAAGAGTCAGTCTTCTTGTACTTAAGTCGGCATTGTGCATTTTGTATTTAATTCCGATGCAATTTCTATGTTTCATCGTCAATAAGAAGGTCCAAGGGATACTGTAAACCTGAAGTGAAGCATCGGAATCTATAACTAGTGTCACAGGAATGGTTCAAAACAGGCAGTAAGAAGAGTCAGTCTTCTTGCACTTAAGTCGGCATTGAGCCTTTTGTATTTAATTCCGATGCAATTTCTGTGTTTCAACGTCAATAAGAAGGTCCAAGGGATACAGTAAACGTGAAGTGAAGCATCGGAATATATAACTAGTGTCACAGGAATGGTTCAAATCCTAGTCAGTAAGAAGAGTCAGTCTTCTTGTACTTAAGTCGGCATTGTGCCTTTTCAATTTAATTCCGATGCAATTTCTGTATTTCGTCGCCAATAAGAAGCTCCAAACGATACAGTAAACCTGAAGTGAAGCATCGGAATCTATAACTAGTGTCACAGGAATGGTTCAAAACACAGTCAGTAAGAAGAGTCAGTCTTCTTGTACTTAAGTCGGCATTGTGCAATTTGTATTTCATTCCGATGCAATTTCTGTGTTTCATCGTCAATACGAAGGTCAGAGGGATACAGTAAACCTGAAATGAAGCATCGGAATCTATAACTAGTGTCACAGGAATGGTTCAAAACATAGACTGTAAGAAGGGTCAGTCTTCTTGTACTTAAGTCGGCAATATGCCTTTTGTACTTAATTCCGATGCAATTTCTGTGTTTCATCGTCAATACGAAGGTCAGAGGGATACAGTAAACCTGAAGTAAAGCATCGGAATCCATAACTAGTGTCACAGGAATGGTTCAAAACATAGACAGTAAGAGGAGTCAGTCTTCTTGTACTGAAGATGGCATTGTGCCTTTTGTATTTAATTCCGATGCAATTTCTGTGTTTCATCGTCAATAAGAAGGTCCAAGGGGTACAGTAAACCTGAAGTGAATCATCGTAATCTATAACTAGTGTCACAGGAATGGTTCAAAACATAGTCAGTACGAAGAGTCAGTGTTCTTGTTCTTAAGTCGGCATTGTGCCTTTTGTATTTAATTACGACGCAATTTCTGTGTTTCTTCGTCAATAAGAAGGTCAGAGGGATACAGTAAACCTGAAGTGAAGCATCGGAATCTATAACTAGTGTCACAGGAATGGTTCAAAACATAGACAGTAAGAAGGGTCAGTCTTCTTGTACTTATGTCGGCATTGTGCCTTTCGTATTTAATTCCGATGCAATATCTGTGTTTCATTGTCAATAAGAACATGCAATGGATACAGTAAACCCGAAGTGAAGCATCGGAATCTATAACTAGTGTCACAGGAATGTTTTAAAACATAGACAGCAAGAAGAGTCAGTCTTCTTGTACTTAAGTCGGCAATGTGCCTTTTTCATTTAATTCCGATGCAATTTCTGTATTTCGTCGCCAATAAGAAGGTCCAATGGATACAGTAAACCTGAAGTGAAGCATCAAAGTCTATAACTAGTGTCACAGGAACGGTTCAAACATAGACAGTAAGAAGAGTCAGTCTTCTTGTACTTACGTCGGCATTGTGCCTTTTGTATTTCATTCCGATGCAATATCTGTGTTTCATCGTCAATAAGAAGGTCCAAGGGATACATTAAACCTGAAGTGAAGCATCGGAATCTATAACTAGTGTCACAGGGATGGTTCAAAACATAGACAGTAGGAAGGGTCAGTCTTCTTGTACTTAAGTCGGCATTGTGCCGTTTCTATTTAATTCCGATGCAATAACGGTGTTTCATCGTCAAAAAGAAGGTCAGAGGGATACAGTAAACCAGAAGTGAAGCATCGGAATCTATAACTAGTGTCACAGGAATGGCTCAAAACATAGACAGTAGGAAGAGTCAGTCTTCTTGTACACAAGTCGGCATTGTGCCTTTTCTATTTAATTCCGATGCAATTTCTGTTTCACCGTCAATAAGAAGGTCCAAGGGATACAGCAAGCCTGAAGTGAAGCATCGGAATCTATAACTAGTGTCACAGGAATGGTTCAAAACATAGACAGTAGGAAGAGTCAGTCTTCTTGTACTTAAGTCGGCATTGTGCCTTTTTTTTTTTAATTCCGATGCAATTTCTGTGTTTCATCGTCAATAAGAAGGTCCAAGGGATACTGTAAACCTGAAGTGAAGCATCGGAATCTATAACTAGTGTCACAGGAATGGTTCAAAGCAGTCAGTAAGAAGAGTCAGTCTTCTTGCACTTAAGTCGGCATTGAGCCTTTTGTATTTAATTCCGATGCAATTTCTGTGTTTCAACGTCAATAAGAAGGTCCAAGGGATACAGTAAACGTGAAGTAAAGCGTCGTAATCTATAACTAGTGTCACAGGAATCGTTCAAAACATAGACAGTAGGAAGAGTCAGTCCTCTTGTACTTAAGTCGGCACTGTGCCTTTTGTATTTAGTTCCGATGCAATTTCTGTGTTTCATCGTCAATAAGAAGGTCCTAGGGATAGAAAAAACCTGAAGTGAAGCATCGGAATCTATAACTAGTGTCACAGGAATGGTTCAAAACACAGTCAGTAAGAAGAGTCAGTCTTCTTGTACTTAAGTCGGCATTGTGCAATTTGTATTTAATTCCGATGCAATTTCTGTGTTTCATCGTCAATACGAAGGTCAGAGGGATACAGCAAACCTGAAATGAAGCATCGGAATCTATAACTAGTGTCACAGGAATGGTTCAAAACATAGACTGTAAGAAGGGTCAGTCTTCTTGTACTTAAGTCGGCATTATGCCTTTTGTATTTAATTCTGATGCAATTTCTGTGTTTCATCGTCAATACGAAGGTCAGAGGGATACAGTAATCCTGAAGTAAAGCATTGGAATCTATAACTAGTGTCACAGGCATGGTTCAAAACATAGACAGTAAGAGGAGTCAGTCTTCTTGTACTGAAGATGGCATTGTGCCTTTTGTATTTAATTCCGATGCAATTTCTGTGTTTCATCGCCAATACGAAGGTCCAAGGGGTACAGTAAACCTGAAGTGAATCATCGTAATCTATAACTAGTGTCACAGGAATGGTTCAAAACAAAGTCAGTACGAAGAGTCAGTGTTCCTGTTCTTAAGTCAGCATTGTGCCTTTTGTATTTAATTACGACGCAATTTCTGTGTTTCTTCGTCAATAAGAAGGTCAGAGGGATACAGTAAACCTGAAGTGAAGCATCGGAATCTATAACTAGTGTCACAGGAGTGGTTCAAAACATAGACAGTAAGAAGGGTCAGTCTTCTTGTACTTATGTCGGCATTGTGCCTTTTGTATTTAATTCCGATGCAATATCTGTGTTTCATTGTCAATAAGAAGGTGCAATGGATACAGTAAACCCGAAGTGAAGCATCGGAATCTATAACTAGTGTCACAGGAATGGTTTAAAACATAGACAGCAAGAAGAGTCAGTCTTCTTGTACTTAAGTCGGCAATGTGCCTTTTTTATTTAATTCCGATGCAATTTCTGTATTTCGTCGCCATTAAGAAGGTCCAATGGATACAGTAAACCTGAAGTGAAGCATCGGAAGCTATAACTAATGTCACGGGAATCGTTCAAAGCATAGACAGTAGGAAGAGTCAGTCTCCTTGTACTTAAGTCGGCATTGTGCCTTTTGTATTTAGTTACGATGCAATTTCTGTGATTCATCGTCAATAAGAAGGTCAGAGGGATACAGTAAACCTGAAGTGAAGCATCGGAATCTATAACTAGTGTCACAGGAATGGTTCAAAACAGTCAGTAAGAATAGTCAGTCTTCTTGTACTTAAGTCGGCATTGTGCATTTTGTATTTAATTCCGATGCAATTTCTGTGTTTCTTCGCCAATAAGAAGGTCCAAGGGATACAGTAAACCTGAAGTGAAGCATCAAAGTCTATAACTAGTGTCACAGGAATGGTTCAAACATAGACAGTAAGAAGAGTCAGTCTTCTTGTACTTAAGTCGGCATTGTGCCTTTTGTATTTCATTCCGATGCAATATCTGTGTTTCATCGCAATAAGAAGGTCCAAGGGATACATTAAACCTGAAGTGAAGCATCGGAATCTATAACTAGTGTCACAGGAATGGTTCAAAACATAGACAGTAGGAAGAGTCAGTCTTCTTGTACTTAAGTCGGCATTGTGCCTTTTCTATTTAATTCCGATGCAATAACGGTGTTTCATCGTCAAAAGGAAGGTCAGAGGGATACAGTAAACCTGAAGTGAAGCATCGGAATCTATAACTAGTATCACAGGAATGGTTCAAAACATAGACAGTAGGAAGAGTCAGTCTTCTTGTACTTAAGTCGGCATTGTGCCTTTTGTATTTCATTCCGATGCAATTTCTATGTTTCATCGTCAATAAGAAGGTCCAAGGGATACTGTTAACCTGAAGTGAAGCATCGGAATCTATAACTAGTGTCACAGGAATGGTTCAAAACACAGTCAGTAAGAAGAGTCAGTCTTCTTGTACTTAAGTCGGCATTGTGCAATTTGTATTTAATTCCGATGCAATTTCTGTGTTTCATCGTCAACACGAAGGTCAGGGGGATACAGTAAACCTGAAATGAAGCATCGGAATCTATAACTAGTGTCACAGGAATGGTTCAAAACATAGACAGTAGGAAGAGTCAGTCTTCTTGTACTTAAGTCGGCATTGTGCCTTTTGTATTTCATTCCGATGCAATTTCTATGTTTCATCGTCAATAAGAAGGTCCAAGGGATACTGTAAACATGAAGTGAAACATCGGAAGCTATAACTAGTGTCACAGGAATGGTTCAAAACAGTCAGTAAGAAGAGTCAGTCTTCTTGCACTTAAGTCGGCATTGAGCCTTTTGTATTTAATTCCGATGCAATTTCTGTGTTTCAACGTCAATAAGAAGGTCCAAGGGATACAGTAAACGTGAAGTGAAGCGTCGGAATCTATAACTAGTGTCACAGGAATGGTTCAAAACCTAGTCAGTAAGAAGAGTCAGTCTTCTTGTACTTAAGTCGGCATTGTGCTTTTTCAATTTAATTCCGAGTCAATTTCTGTATTTCGTCGCCAATAAGAAGCTCCAAACGATACAGTAAACCTGAAGTGAAGCATCGGAATCTATAACTAATTTCACAGGTATCGTTCAAAACATAGACAGTAGGAAGAGTCAGTCTTCTTGTACATAAGTCGGCACTGTGCCTTTTGTATTTAGTTCCGATGCAATTTCTGTTTTTCATCGTCAATTAGAAGGTCAGAGGGATACAGTAAACCTGAAGTGAAGCATCGGAATCTATAACTAGTGTCACAAGAATGGTTCAAAACACAGTCAGTAAGAAGAGTCAGTCTTCTTGTACTTAAGTCGGCATTGTGCAATTTGTATTTAATTCCGATGCAATTTCTGTGTTACATCGTCAATACGAAGGTCAGAGGGATACAGTAAACCTGAAATGAAGCATCGGAATCTATAACTAGTGTCACAGGAATGGTTCAAAACATAGACAGTAAGAAGGGTCAGTCTTCTTGTACTTATGTCGGCATTGTGCCTTTTGTATTTAATTCCGATGCAATATCTGTGTTTCATTGGCAATAAGAAGGTGCAATGGATACAGTAAACCCGAAGTGATGCATCAGAATCTATAACTAGTGTCACAGGAATGGTTTAAAACATAGACAGCAAGAAGAGTCAGTCTTCTTGTACTTAAGTCGGCAATGTGCCTTTTTTATTTAATTCCGATGCAATTTCTGTATTTCGTCGCCAATAAGAAGGTCCAATGGATACAGTAAACCTGAAGTGAAGCATCGGAAGCTATAACTAATGTCATGGGAATCGTTCAAACATAGACAGTAGGAAGAGTCAGTCTCCTTGTACTTAAGTCGGCATTGTGCCTTTTGTATTTAGTTACGATGCAATTTCTGTGATTCATCGTCAATAAGAAGGTCAAAGGGATACAGTAAACCTGAAGTGAAGCATCGGAATCTATAACTAGCGTCACAGGAATGGTTCAAAACAGTCAGTAAGAATAGTCAGTCTTCTTGTACTTAAGTCGGCATTGTTCATTTTGTATTTAATTCCGATGCAATTTCTGTGTTTCTTCGTCAATAAGAAGGTCCAAGGGATACAGTAAACCTGAAGTGAAGCATCAAAGTCTATAACTAGTGTCACAGGAATGGTTCAAACATAGACAGTAAGAAGAGTCAGTCTTCTTGTACTTAAGTCGGCATTGTGCCTTTTGTATTTCATTCCGATGCAATATCTGTGTTTCATCGTCAATAAGAAGGTCCAAGGGATACATTAAACCTGAAGTGAAGCATCGGAATCTATAACTAGTGTCACAGGAATGGTTCAAAACTTAGACAGTAGGAAGAGTCAGTCTTCTTGTACTTAAGTTGGCATTGTGCCTTTTCTATTTAATTCCGATGCAAAAACGGTGTTTCATCGTCAAAAAGAAGGTCAGAGGGATACAGTAAACCTGAAGAGAAGCATCGGAATCTATAACTAGTGTCACAGGAATGGCTCAAAACATAGACAGTAGGAAGAGTCAGTCTTCTTGTACACAAGTCGGCATTGTGCCTTTTCTATTTAATTCCGATGCAATTTCTGTTTCACCGTCGATAAGAAGGTCCAAGGGATACAATAAGCCTGAAGTGAAGCATCGGAATCTATAACTAGTGTCACAGGTATGGTTCAAAACATAGACAGTAGGAAGAGTCAGTCTTCTTGTACTTAAGTCGGCATTTTGCCTTTTTTTTAAATTCCTATGCAATTTCTATGTTTCATCGTCAATAAGAAGGTCCAAGGGGTACAGTAAACCTGAAGTGAAGCATCGGAATCTATAACTAGTGTCACAGGAATGGTTCAAAACATAGACGGTAAGAAGAGTCAGTCTTCTTGTACTTAAGTCGGCATTGTGCCTTTTGTATTTAATTCCGATCTAATTTCTCTGTTTCATCGTCAATAAGAAGGTCAGAGGGATACAGTAAACCTGAAGTGAAGTATTGGAATCTATAACTAGTGCCACAGGAATGGTTCAAAGCATAGACAGTAAGAGGAGACAGTCTTCTTGTACTTTTGCCGGCATTGTGCCTTTTGAATTTATTTCCGATGCAATTTCTGTGTTTCATCGTCAATAAGAAGGTGCAAGGGAGCCAGTAAACCAGAAGTGAAGCATCGGAATCAATAACTAGTGTCACAGGAATTTTTCAAAACATAGACAGTAAGAAGAGTCAGTCTTCCTGTACTTAAGTCGGCATTGTGCCTTTTGTATTTCATTCCGATGCAATTTCTGTGTTTCATCGTCAATAAGAAGGTCAGAGGGATACAGTAAACCTGAAGTGGTGCAACGGAATCTATAACTAGTGTCACAGGAATGGTTCAAAACAGTCAGAAAGAAGAGTCAGTATTCTTGTACTTAAGTCAGCATTGTGCCTTTTGTCTTTAATTGCGAAGCAATTTCTGTGTTTCATCGTCAATAAGAAGGTCCAAGGGAAACAGTAAACCTGGTGTGAAGCATCGGAATCTATAATTAGTGTCTCAGGAATGGTTCAAAACATAGACAGTAGGAAGAGTCAGTCTTGTTGTACTTAAGTCGGCATTGTGCCTTTTTATTTAATTACTATGCAATTTCTGTGTTTCATCGTCAATAAGAAGGTCCAAGGGATACAGTAAACCTGAAGTGAAGCATCGGAATCTCTAACTAATGTCACAGGAATCGTTCAAAACATAGACAGTGGGAAGAGTCAGTCTTCTTGTACTGAAGTCGGCATTGTGCCTTTTGTATTTAGTTCCGATGCAATTTCTGTGTTTCATCGTCAATAAGAAGGTCCTAGGGATAGAGTAAACCTGAAGTGAAGCATCGGAATCTATAACTAGTGTCACAGGAATGGTTCAAAACATTGTCAGTAAGAAAAGTCAGTCTTCTTGTACTTAAGTCGGCATTGTGCCTTTTGTATTTAATTCCGATGCAATTTCTGTGTTTCATCGTCAATACGAAGGTCCAAGGGAGACAGTAAACCTGAAGTGAAGCATCGGAACCTATAACTAGTGTCACAGGAACTGTTCAAAACATAGTCAGTAAGAAGAGTCAGTCATCTTGTACTTAAGTTGGCATTGTGCCTTTTGTATTTAATTCCGATGCAATTTCTGTGTTTCATCGTCAATAAGAAGGTCAGAGGGATGCAGTAAAC
Source organism: Schistocerca serialis cubense (assembly GCF_023864345.2). Taxonomy (NCBI): domain Eukaryota; kingdom Metazoa; phylum Arthropoda; class Insecta; order Orthoptera; family Acrididae; genus Schistocerca; species Schistocerca serialis. Next base: position 54,017,149 of record NW_026047583.1, read on the forward strand.
CTGAAGTGAAGCATCGGAATCTATAACTAGTGTCACAGGAATGGTTCAAAACATAGACAGTAGGAAGAGTCAGTTTTCTTGTACTTAAGTCGGCATTGTGCCATTTTAATTTTATTCCGATGCAATTTCTGTGTTTCATCGTCAAAAATAAGGTCAGAGGGATACAGTAAACCTGAAGTGAAGCATCGGAATCTATAACTAGTGTCACAGGAATGGTTCAAAACATATACAGTAGGAAGAGTCAGTCTTCTTGTACACAAGTCGGCATTGTGCCTTTTCTATTTATTTCCGATGCAATATCTGTGTCCTCGTCAGTAAGAAGGTCCAAGGGATATAGTCAAGCTGAAGAGAAGCATCGGAATCTATAACTAGTGTCACAGGAATGGTTCAAAACATAGACAGTAGGAAGAGTCAGTCTTCTTGTACTTAAGTCGGCAATGTGCCTTTTTTATTTAATTCCGATGCAATTTCTGTATTTCGTCGCCATTAAGAAGGTCCAATGGATACAGTAAACCTGAAGTGAAGCATCGGAAGCTATAACTAATGTCACGGGAATCGTTCAAAGCATAGACAGTAGGAAGAGTCAGTCTCCTTGTACTTAAGTCGGCATTGTGCCTTTTGTATTTAGTTACGATGCAATTTCTGTGATTCATCGTCAATAAGAAGGTCAGAGGGATACAGTAAACCGGAAGTGAAGCATCGGAATCTATAACTAGTGTCACAGGAATGGTTCAAAACAGTCAGTAAGAATAGTCAGTCTTCTTGTACTTAAGTCGGCATTGTGCATTTTGTATTTAATTCCGATGCAATTTCTGTGTTTCTTCGCCAATAAGAAGGTCCAAGGGATACAGTAAACCTGAAGTGAAGCATCAAAGTCTATAACTAGTATCACAGGAATGGTTCAAACATAGACAGTAAGAAGAGTCAGTCTTCTTGTACTTAAGTCGGCATTGTGCCTTTTGTATTTCATTCCGATGCAATATCTGTGTTTCATCGCAATAAGAAGGTCCAAGGGATACATTAAACCTGAAGTGAAGCATCGGAATCTATAACTAGTGTCACAGGAATGGTTCAAAACATAGACAGTAGGAAGAGTCAGTCTTCTTGTACTTAAGTCGGCATTGTGCCTTTTCTATTTAATTCCGATGCAATAACGGTGTTTCATCGTCAAAAGGAAGGTCAGAGGGATACAGTAAACCTGAAGTGAAGCATCGGAATCTATAACTAGTATCACAGGAATGGTTCAAAACATAGACAGTAGGAAGAGTCAGTCTTCTTGTACTTAAGTCGGCATTGTGCCTTTTGTATTTCATTCCGATGCAATTTCTATGTTTCATCGTCAATAAGAAGGTCCAAGGGATACTGTTAACCTGAAGTGAAGCATCGGAATCTATAACTAGTGTCACAGGAATGGTTCAAAACACAGTCAGTAAGAAGAGTCAGTCTTCTTGTACTTAAGTCGGCATTGTGCAATTTGTATTTAATTCCGATGCAATTTCTGTGTTTCATCGTCAACACGAAGGTCAGGGGGATACAGTAAACCTGAAATGAAGCATCGGAATCTATAACTAGTGTCACAGGAATGGTTCAAAACATAGACAGTAGGAAGAGTCAGTCTTCTTGTACTTAAGTCGGCATTGTGCCTTTTGTATTTCATTCCGATGCAATTTCTATGTTTCATCGTCAATAAGAAGGTCCAAGGGATACTGTAAACATGAAGTGAAGCATCGGAAGCTATAACTAGTGTCACAGGAATGGTTCAAAACAGTCAGTAAGAAGAGTCAGTCTTCTTGCACTTAAGTCGGCATTGAGCCTTTTGTATTTAATTCCGATGCAATTTCTGTGTTTCAACGTCAATAAGAAGGTCCAAGGGATACAGTAAACGTGAAGTGAAGCGTCGGAATCTATAACTAGTGTCACAGGAATGGTTCAAAACCTAGTCAGTAAGAAGAGTCAGTCTTCTTGTACTTAAGTCGGCATTGTGCTTTTTCAATTTAATTCCGAGTCAATTTCTGTATTTCGTCGCCAATAAGAAGCTCCAAACGATACAGTAAACCTGAAGTGAAGCATCGGAATCTATAACTAATTTCACAGGTATCGTTCAAAACATAGACAGTAGGAAGAGTCAGTCTTCTTGTACTTAAGTCGGCACTGTGCCTTTTGTATTTAGTTCCGATGCAATTTCTGTTTTTCATCGTCAATTAGAAGGTCAGAGGGATACAGTAAACCTGAAGTGAAGCATCGGAATCTATAACTAGTGTCACAAGAATGGTTCAAAACACAGTCAGTAAGAAGAGTCAGTCTTCTTGTACTTAAGTCGGCATTGTGCAATTTGTATTTAATTCCGATGCAATTTCTGTGTTACATCGTCAATACGAAGGTCAGAGGGTTACAGTAAACCTGAAATGAAGCATCGGAATCTATAACTAGTGTCACAGGAATGGTTCAAAACATAGACAGTAAGAAGGGTCAGTCTTCTTGTACTTATGTCGGCATTGTGCCTTTTGTATTTAATTCCGATGCAATATCTGTGTTTCACTGGCAATAAGAAGGTGCAATGGATACAGTAAACCCGAAGTGATGCATCAGAATCTATAACTAGTGTCACAGGAATGGTTTAAAACATAGACAGCAAGAAGAGTCAGTCTTCTTGTACTTAAGTCGGCAATGTGCCTTTTTTATTTAATTCCGATGCAATTTCTGTATTTCGTCGCCAATAAGAAGGTCCAATGGATACAGTAAACCTGAAGTGAAGCATCGGAAGCTATAACTAATGTCATGGGAATCGTTCAAACATAGACAGTAGGAAGAGTCAGTCTCCTTGTACTTAAGTCGGCATTGTGCCTTTTGTATTTAGTTACGATGCAATTTCTGTGATTCATCGTCAATAAGAAGGTCAAAGGGATACAGTAAACCTGAAGTGAAGCATCGGAATCTATAACTAGTGTCACAGGAATGGTTCAAAACAGTCAGTAAGAATAGTCAGTCTTCTTGTACTTAAGTCGGCATTGTTCATTTTGTATTTAATTCCGATGCAATTTCTGTGTTTCTTCGTCAATAAGAAGGTCCAAGGGATACAGTAAACCTGAAGTGAAGCATCAAAGTCTATAACTAGTGTCACAGGAATGGTTCAAACATAGACAGTAAGAAGAGTCAGTCTTCTTGTACTTAAGTCGGCATTGTGCCTTTTGTATTTCATTGCGATGCAATATCTGTGTTTCATCGTCAATAAGAAGGTCCAAGGGATACATTAAACCTGAAGTGAAGCATCGGAATCTATAACTAGTGTCACAGGAATGGTTCAAAACTTAGACAGTAGGAAGAGTCAGTCTTCTTGTACTTAAGTTGGCATTGTGCCTTTTCTATTTAATTCCGATGCAAAAACGGTGTTTCATCGTCAAAAAGAAGGTCAGAGGGATACAGTAAACCTGAAGAGAAGCATCGGAATCTATAACTAGTGTCACAGGAATGGCTCAAAACATAGACAGTAGGAAGAGTCAGTCTTCTTGTACACAAGTCGGCATTGTGCCTTTTCTATTTAATTCCGATGCAATTTCTGTTTCACCGTCGATAAGAAGGTCCAAGGGATACAATAAGCCTGAAGTGAAGCATCGGAATCTATAACTAGTGTCACAGGTATGGTTCAAAACATAGACAGTAGGAAGAGTCAGTCTTCTTGTACTTAAGTCGGCATTTTGCCTTTTTTTTAAATTCCTATGCAATTTCTATGTTTCATCGTCAATAAGAAGGTCCAAGGGGTACAGTAAACCTGAAGTGAAGCATCGGAATCTATAACTAGTGTCACAGGAATGGTTCAAAACATAGACGGTAAGAAGAGTCAGTCTTCTTGTACTTAAGTCGGCATTGTGCCTTTTGTATTTAATTCCGATCTAATTTCTCTGTTTCATCGTCAATAAGAAGGTCAGAGGGATACAGTAAACCTGAAGTGAAGTATTGGAATCTATAACTAGTGCCACAGGAATGGTTCAAAGCATAGACAGTAAGAGGAGACAGTCTTCTTGTACTTTTGCCGGCATTGTGCCTTTTGAATTTATTTCCGATGCAATTTCTGTGTTTCATCGTCAATAAGAAGGTGCAAGGGAGCCAGTAAACCAGAAGTGAAGCATCGGAATCAATAACTAGTGTCACAGGAATTTTTCAAAACATAGACAGTAAGAAGAGTCAGTCTTCCTGTACTTAAGTCGGCATTGTGCCTTTTGTATTTCATTCCGATGCAATTTCTGTGTTTCATCGTCAATAAGAAGGTCAGAGGGATACAGTAAACCTGAAGTGGTGCAACGGAATCTATAACTAGTGTCACAGGAATGGTTCAAAACAGTCAGAAAGAAGAGTCAGTATTCTTGTACTTAAGTCAGCATTGTGCCTTTTGTCTTTAATTGCGAAGCAATTTCTGTGTTTCATCGTCAATAAGAAGGTCCAAGGGAAACAGTAAACCTGGTGTGAAGCATCGGAATCTATAATTAGTGTCACAGGAATGGTTCAAAACATAGACAGTAGGAAGAGTCAGTCTTGTTGTACTTAAGTCGGCATTGTGCCTTTTTATTTAATTACTATGCAATTTCTGTGTTTCATCGTCAATAAGAAGGTCCAAGGGATACAGAAAACCTGAAGTGAAGCATCGGAATCTCTAACTAATGTCACAGGAATCGTTCAAAACATAGACAGTGGGAAGAGTCAGTCTTCTTGTACTGAAGTCGGCATTGTGCCTTTTGTATTTAGTTCCGATGAATTTTCTGTGTTCCATCGTCAATAAGAAGGTCCAAGGGGTACAGTAACGTGAAGTGAAGCATCGTAATCTATAACTAGTGTCACAGGAATGGTTCAAAGCATAGACAGTAAGAGGAGGCAGTCTTCTTGTACTTAAGTCGGCATTGTGCCTTTTGTATTTAATTCCGATCGAATTGCTGTGTTTCATCGTCAATAGGAAGGTCAGAGGGATACAGTAAACCTGAAGTGAAGCATCGGAATCTATAACTAGTGTCACAGTAATGGTTCAAAACATAGACAGTTGGAAGAGTCAGTCTTCTTGTACTTAAGTCGGCATTGTGCCTTTTCTATTTAATTCCGATGCAATTTCTGTATTTCGTCGCCAATAAGAAGGTCCAAAGGATACAGTAAACCTGAAGTGAAGCATCGGAATCTATAACTAGTGTCACAGGAATCGTTCAAACATAGACCGTCGGAAGAGTCAGTCATCTTGTACTTAAGTCGGCATTGTGCCTTTTGAATGTAATTCCGATGCAATTTCTGTGTTTCATCGTCAATTAGAAGGTCCAAGGGATACAGAAAACCTGAAGTGAATCACCGTGATCTATAACTAGTGTCACAGGAATGGTTCAAAACATAGTCAGTGCGAAGAGTCAGTCTTCTCGTACTTAAGTCAGCATTGTGCCTATTATAATTAATTCCAATGCAATATCTGTGTTTCATCGTCAATAAGAAGGTCCAAGGGGTACAGCAAACCAGAAGTGAAGCATCGGAATCTGTAACTAGTGTCACAAGAATGGTTCAAAACATAGACAGTAAGAAAAGTCAGTCTTCTTGTACTTATGTCGGCATTGTGCATTTTGTATTTAATTCCGATCCAATTTCTGTGTTTCATCGTCAATACGAAAGTCAGAGGGATACAGTAAACCTGAAGTGAGGTATCGGAATCTATAACTAGTGTCACAGGAAAGGTTCAAAACATAGACAGTAAGAAAAGCCAGTCTTCTTGTACTTAAGTCGGCATTTTGCCTATTCTATTTAATTCCGATGCAATTTCTGTATTTTGTCGCCAATAAGAAAGTCCAAAGGATACAGTAAACCTGAAGTGAAGCATCGGAATCTATAACTAGTGTCACAGGAATGGTTCAAAACATAGACAGTCAGAAGGGTCAGTCTTCTTGTACTTAAGTCGGCATTGTGCCTTTTCTATTTAATTCCGATGCATTTTCTGTGTTCCATCGTCAATAAGAAGGTCCAAGGGGTACAGTAACGTGAAGTGAAGCATCGGAATCTATAACTAGTGTCACAGGAATGGTTCAAAGCATAGACAGTAAGAGGAGACAGTCTTCTTGTACTTAAGTCGGCATTGTGCCTTTTGTATTTAATTCCGATCTAATTTCTGTGTTTCATCGTCAATAAGAAGGTCAGAGGTATACAGTAAACCTGAAGTGAAGTATTGGAATCTATAACTAGTGTCACAGGAATGGTTCAAAACATAGACAGTAGGAAGAGTCAGTCTTCTTGTACTTAAGTCGGCATTGTGCCTTTTCTATTTAATTCCGATGCATTTTCTGTGTTCCATCGTCAATAAGAAGGTCCAAGGGGTACAGTAACGTGAAGTGAAGCATCGGAATCTATAACTAGTGTCACAGGAATGGTTCAAAGCATAGACAGTAAGAGGAGACAGTCTTCTTGTACTTAAGTCGGCATTGTGCCTTTTGTATTTAATTCCGGTGCAATTTCTGTATTTCGTCGCCAATAAGAAGGTCCAAAGGATACAGTAAACCTGAAGTGAAGCATCGGAATCTATAACTAGAGTCACAGGAATCGTTCAAAACATAGACAGTGGGAAGAGTCAGTCTTCTTGTACTTAAGTCGGCATTGTGCCTTTTCTATTTAATTCCGATGCAATTTCTGTGTTTCATCGTCAATAAGAAGGTCCAAGGGGTACAGTAAACCTGAAGTGAAGCATCGGAATCTATAACTAGTGTCACAGGAATGGTTCAAAACATAGACAGTCAGAAGGGTCAGTCTTCTTGTACTTAAGTCGGCATTGTGCCTTTTGTATTTAATTCCGATCCAATTTCTGTGTTTCATCGTCAATAAGAAGGTCAGAGGGATACAGTAAACCTAAAGTGAAGCATCGGAATCTATAACTGGTGTCACAGGAATGGTTCAAAACAGTCAGTAAGAGGAGTCAGTCTTCTTGTACTTAAGTCGGCATTGTTCCTTTTCTATTTAATTCCGATGCAATTTCTGTATTTCGTCGCCAATTGGATGGTCCAAAGGATACAGTAAACTTGAAGTGAAGGATCGGAATCTATAACTAGCGTCACAGGAATCGTTCAAAACATAGACAGTAGGAAGAGTCAGTCTTCTTGTACTTAAGTCGGCATTGTGCCTTTTCTATTTAATTCTGATGCAATTTCTGTTTCATCGTGAATGAGAAGGTCCAAGGGATACAGTAAACCTGAAGTGAAGCATTGGAATCTATACCTAGTGTCACTGGAATGGTTCAAAACATAGACAGTAGGAAGAGTCAGTCTTCTTGTACTTAAGTCGGCATTGTGCCTTTTCTATTTAATTCCATTGCAATTTCTGTGTTTCATCGTCAATAAGAAGGTCCAAGGGGTACAGGAAACCAAAAGTGAAGCATCGGAATCTATAACTAGGGTCACAAGAATGGTTCAAAACATAGACAGTAAGAAAAGTCAGTCCGCTTGTACTTAAGTCGGCATTGTGCATTTTGTACTTAATTCCGATCCAATTTCTGTGTTTCATCGTCAATACGAAGGTCAGAGGGATACAGTAAATCTGAAGTGAGGTATCGGAATCTATAACTAGTGTCACAGGAATGGTTCAAAGCATAGACAGTAAGAGAAGTCAGTCTTCTTGTACTTAAGTCGGCATTGTGCCTTTTGTATTTAATTCCGATGCAATTTCTGTGTTTCATCGTCAATAAGAAGGTCCAAGGGATACAGAAAACCTGAAGTGAATCATCGTAATCTATAACTAGTATCAGAGGAATGGTTCAAAACATAGTCAGTGCGAAGTGTCAGTCTTCTCGTACTTAAGACAGCATTGTGCCTTTTCTATTTAATTCCAATGCAATTTCTGTGTTTCATCGTCAATAAGAAGGTCCAAGGGGTACAGCAAACCAGAAGTGAAGCATCGGAATCTGTAACTAGTGTCACAAGAATGGTTCAAAACATAGACAGTAAGAAAAGTCAGTCTTCTTGTACTTAAGTCGGCATTCTGCATTTTGTATTTAATTCCGATCCAATTTCTGTGTTTCATCGTCAATACGAAGGTCAGAGGGATACAGTAAACCTGAAGTGAGGTATCGGAATCTATAACTAGTGTCACAGGAATGGTTCAAAACATAGACAGTAAGAAAAGCCAGTCTTCTTGTACCTAAATCGGCATTGTGCCTTTTCTATTTAATTCCGATGCAATTTCTGTATTTTGTCGCCAATAAGAAAGTCCAAAGGATACAGTAAACCTGAAGTGAAGCATCGGAATCTCTAACTAATGTCACAGGAATCGTTCAAAACATAGACAGTGGGAAGAGTCTGTCTTCTTGTACTTAAGTCGGCATTGTGCCTTTTTTATTTACTTCCGATGCAATTTCTGTGTTTCATCGTCAATAAGAAGGTCCAAGGGGTACAGTAAACCTAAAGTGATGCATCGGAATCTATAACTAGTGTCACAGGAATGGTTCAAAACATAGACGGTAAGAAGAGTCAGTCTTCATGTACTTAAGTCGGCATTGTGCCTTTTGTATTTAATTCCGATCTAATTTCTGTGTTTCATCGTCAATAAGAAGGTCAGAGGGATACAGTAAACCTGAAGTGAAGTATTGGAATCTATAACTAGTGTCACAGGAATGGTTCAAAGCATAGACTGTAAGAGGAGACAGTCTTCTTGTACTTAAGTCGGCATTGTGGCTTTTGAATTTATTTCCGATTCAATTACTGTGTTTCATCGTCAATAAGAAGGTGCAAGGGATACAGTAAACCAGAAGTGAAGCATCGGAACCTATAACTAGTGTCACAGGAACTGTTCAAAACATAGTCAGTAAGAAGAGTCAGTCTTCTTGTACTTAAGTTGGCATTGTGCCTTTTGTATTTAATTCCGATGCAATTTCTGTGTTTCATCGTCAATAAGAAGGTCAGAGGGATACAGTAAACCTGAAGTGAAGCATCGGAATCTATAACTAGTGTCACAGGAATGGTTCAAAACATAGACAGTAGGAAGAGTCAGTCTTCTTGTACACAAGTCGGCATTGTGCCTTTTCTATTTATTTCCTATGCAATTTCTGTGTCCTCGTCAGTAAGAAGGTCCAAGGGATACAGTCAAGCTGAAGTGAAGCATCGGAATCTATAACTAGTGTCACAGGAATGGTTCAAAACATAGACAGTAGGAAGAGTCAGTCTTCTTGTACTTAAGTCGGCATTGTGCCTTTTCTATTTAATTCCGATGATTTTTCTGTTTTCCATCGTCAATAAGAAGGTCCAAGGGGTACAGTAACGTGAAGTGAAGCATCGTAATCTATAACTAGTGTCACAGGAATGGTTCAAAGCATAGACAGTAAGAAGAGACAGTCTTCTTGTACTTAAGTCGGCATTGTGCCTTTTGTATTTAATTCCAATGCAATTTCTGTGTTTCATCGTCAATAAGAAGGTCCAAGGGATACAGAAAACCTGAAGTGAATCACCGTGATCTATAACTAGTGTCACAGGAATGGTTCAAAACATAGTCAGTGCGAAGAGTCAGTCTTCTCGTACTTAAGTCAGCATTGTGCCTTTTATAATTAATTCCAATGCAATATCTGTGTTTCATCGTCAATAAGAAGGTCCAAGGGGTACAGCAAACCAGAAGTGAAGCATCGGAATCTGTAACTAGTGTCACAAGAATGGTTCAAAACATAGACAGTAAGAAAAGTCAGTTTTCTTGTACTTAAGTCGGCATTGTGCATTTTGTATTTAATTCCGATCCAATTTCTGTGTTTCATCGTCAATACGAAGGTCAGAGGGATACAGTAAACCTGAAGTGAGGTATCGGAATCTATAACTAGTGTCACAGGAAAGGTTCAAACATAGACAGTAAGAAAAGCCAGTCTTCTTGTACTTAAGTCGGCATTTTGCCTTTTCTATTTAATTCCGATGCAATTTCTGTATTTTGTCGCCAATAAGAAAGTCCAAAGGATACAGTAAACCTGAAGTGAAGCATCGGAATCTCTAACTAATGTCACAGGAATCGTTCCAAACATAGACAGTGGGAAGAGTCAGTCTTCTTGTACTTAAGTCGCCATTGTGCTTTTTTTATTTAATTCCGATGCAATTTCTGTGTTTCGTCGTCAATAAGAAGGTCCAAGGGGTACAGTAAACCTGAAGTGAAGCATCGGAATCTATAACTAGTGTCACAGGAATGGTTCAAAACATAGACGGTAAGAAGAGTCAGTCTTCATGTACTTAGGTCGGCATTGGGCCTTTTGTGTTTAATTCCGACCTAATTTCTGTGTTTCATCGTCAATAAGAAGGTCAGAGGTATACAGTAAACCTGAAGTGAAGTATTGGAATCTATAACTAGTGTCACAGGAATGGTTCAAAACATAGACAGTAGGAAGAGTCAGTCTTCTTGTACTTAAGTCGGCATTGTGCCTTTTCTATTTAATTCCGATGCATTTTCTGTGTTCCATCGTCAATAAGAAGGTCCAAGGGGTACAGTAACGTGAAGTGAAGCATCGGAATCTATAACTAGTGTCACAGGAATGGTTCAAAGCATAAACAGTAAGAGGAGACAGTCTTCTTGTACTTAAGTCGGCATTGTGCCTTTTGTATTTAATTCCGATGCAATTTCTGTATTTCCTCGCCAATAAGAAGGTCCAAAGGATACAGTAAACCTGAAGTGAAGCATCGGAATCTATAACTAGTGTCACAGGAATCGTTCAAAACATAGACAGTGGGAAGAGTCAGTCTTCTTGTACTTAAGTCGGCATTGTGCCTTTTCTATTTAATTCCGATGCAATTTCTGTGTTTCATCGTCAATAAGAAGGTCCAAGGGGTACAGTAAACCTGAAGTGAAGCATCGGAATCTATAACTAGTGTCACAAGAATGGTTCAAAACATAGACAGTCAGAAGGGTCAGTCTTCTTGTACTTAAGTCGGCATTGTGCCTTTTGTATTTAATTCCGATCCAATTTCTGTGTTTCATCGTCAATAAGAAGGTCAGAGGGATACAGTAAACCTAAAGTGAAGCATCGGAATCTATAACTAGTGTCACAGGAATGGTTCAAAACAGTCAGTAAGAGGAGTCAGTCTTCTTGTACTTAAGTCGGCATTGTTCCTTTTCTATTTAATTCCGATGCAATTTCTGTATTTCGTCGCCAATTAGATGGTCCAAAGGATACAGTAAACTTGAAGTGAAGGATCGGAATCTATAACTAGTGACACAGGAATCGTTCAAAACATAGACAGTAGGAAGAGTCAGTCTTCTTGTACTTAAGTCGGCATTGTGCTTTTTCTATTTAATTCTGATGCAATTTCTGTTTCATCGTGAATAAGAAGGTCCAAGGGATACAGTAAACCTGAAGTGAGCATCGGAATCTATACCTAGTGTCACAGGAATGGTTCAAAACATAGACAGTAGGAAGAGTCAGTCTTCTTGTACTTAAGTCGGCATTGTGCCTTTTCTATTTAATTCCAATGCAATTTCTGTGTTTCATCGTCAATAAGAAGGTCCGAGGGGTACAGCAAACCAGAAGTATAGCATCGGAATCTGTAACTAGTGTCACAAGAATGGTTCAAAACATAGACAGTAAGAAAAGTCAGTCTTCTTGTACTTAATTCGGCATTGTGCATTTTGTATTTAATTCCGATCCAATTTCTGTGTTTCATCGTCAATACGAAGGTCAGAGGGATACAGTAAACCTGAAGTGAGGTATCGGAATCTATAACTAGTGTCACAGGAATGGTTCAAAACATAGACAGTAAGAAAAGCCAGTCTTCTTGTACTTAAGTCAGCATTGTGCCTTTTCTATTTAATTCCGATGCAATTTCTGTATTTTGTCGCCAATAAGAAAGTCCAAAGGATACAGTAAACCTGAAGTGAAGCATCGGAATCTCTAACTAATGTCACAGGAATCGTTCAAATCATAGACAGTGGGAAGAGTCTGTCTTCTTGTACTTAAGTCGGCATTGTGCCTTTTTTATTTACTTCCGATGCAATTTCTGTGTTTCATCGTCAATAAGAAGGTCCAAGGGGTACAGTAAACCTAAAGTGAAGCATCGGAATCTATAACTAGTGTCACAGGAATGGTTCAAAACATAGACGGTAACAAGAGTCAGTCTTCATGTACTTAAGTCGGCATTGTGCCTTTTGTATTTAATTCCGATCTAATTTCTGTGTTTCATCGTCAATAAGAAGGTCAGAGGGATACAGTAAACCTGAAGTGAAGTATTGGAATCTATAACTAGTGTCACAGGAATGGTTCAAAGCATAGACTGTAAGAGGGGACAGTCTTCTTGTACTTAAGTCGGCATTGTGCCTTTTGTATTTCATTCCGATGCAATTTCTGTGTTTCATCGTCAATAAGAAGGTCAGAGGGATACAGTAAACCTGAAGTGAAGCAACGGAATCTATAACTAGTGTCACAGGAATGGTTCAAAACAGTCAGAAAGAAGAGTCAGTATTCTTGTACTTAAGTCAGCATTGTGCCTTTTGTCTTTAATTGCAAACAATTTCTGTGTTTCATCGTCAATAAGAAGGTCCAAGGGACACAGTAAACCTGGTGTGAAGCATCGGAATCTATAACTAGTGTCACAGGAATGGTTCAAAACATAGACAGTAAGAAGAGTCAGTCTCCTTGTACTTAAGTCGGCATTGTGCCTTTTCTATTTAATTCCGATGCAATTTCTGTATTTTGTCGCCAATATGAAAGTCCAAAGGATACAGTAAACCTGAAGTGAAGCATCGGAATCTCTAACTAATGTCACAGGAATCGTTCAAAACATAGACAGTGGGAAGAGTCAGTCTTCTTGTACTTAAGTCGGCATTGTGCCTTTTGTATTTAGTTCCGATGCAATTTCTGTGTTTCATCGTCAATAAGAAGGTCCTAGGGATAGAGTAAACCTGAAGTGAAGCATCGGAATCTATAACTAGTGTCACAGGAATGGTTCAAAACATTGTCAGTAAGAAAAGTCAGTCTTCTTGTACTTATGTCGGCATTGTGCCTTTTCTATTTAATTCCGATGCAATTTCTGTGTTTCATCGTCAATACGAAGGTCCAAGGGAGACAGTAAACCTGAAGTCAATCATCGCAACCTATAACTAGTGTCACAGGAACTGTTCAAAACATAGTCAGTAAGAAGAGTCAGTCTTCTTGTACTTAAGTTGGCATTGTGCCTTTTGTATTTAATTCCGGTGCAATTTCTGTGTTTCATCGTCAATAAGAAGGTCAGAGGGATACAGTAAACCTGAAGGAAGCATCGGAATCTATAACTAGTGTCACAGGAATGGTTCAAAACATAGACAGTAGGAAGAGTCAGTCTTCTTGTACTTAAGTCGGCATTGTGCCTTTTCAATTTTATACCGATGTAATTTCTGTGTTTCATCGTCAAAAATAAGGTCAGAGGGATACAGCAAACCTGAAGTGAAGCATCGGAATCTATAACTAGTGTCACAGGAATGGTTCAAAGCATAGACAGTGGGAAGAGTCAGTCTTCTTGTACACAAGTCGGCATTGTGCCTTTTCTATTTATTTCCGATGCAATTTCTGTTTCCTCGTCAGTAGGAAGGTCCAAGGGATACAGTCAACCTGAAGTGAAGCATCGGAATCTATAACTAGTGTCACAGGAATGGTTCAAAACATAGACAGTAGGAAGAGTCAGTCTTCTTGTACTTAAGTCGGCATTGTGCCTTTTCTATTTAATTCCGATGCATTTTCTGTGTTCCATCGCCAATAAGAAGGTCCAAGGGGTACAGTAACGTGAAGTGAAGCATCGGAATCTATAACTAGTGTCACAGGAGTGGTTCAAAGCATAGACAGTAAGAAGAGACAGTCCTCTTGTACTTAAGTCGGCATTGTGCCTTTTGTATTTAATTCCGATCGAATTTCTGTGTTTCATCGTCAATAAGAAGGTCAGAGGGATACAGTAAACCTGAAGTGAAGCATCGGAATCTCTAGCTAGTGTCACAGGAATGGTTCAAAACATAGACAGTTGGAAGAGTCAGTCTTCTTGTACTTAAGTCGGCATTCTGCCTTTTCTAATTAATTCCGATGCAATTTCTGTACTTCGTCGACAACAAGAAGGTCCAAAGGATACAGTAAACCTGAAGTGAAGCATCGGAATCTATAACTAGTGTCACAGGAATCATTCAAAACATAGACAGTATGAAGGGTCAGTCTTCTTGTACTAAAGTCGGCATTGTGCCTTTTTTATTTACTTCCGATGCAATTTCTGTGTTTCATCGTCAATAAGAAGGTCCAAGGGGTACAGTAAACCTAAAGTGAAGCATCGGAATCTATAACTAGTGTCACAGGAATGTTTCAAAACATAGACGGTAAGAAGAGTCAGTCTTCATGTACTTAAGTCGGCATTGTGCCTTTTGTATTTAATTCCGATGCAATTTCTGTGTTTCATCGTCAATAAGAAGGGCAGAGGGATACAGTAAACCTGAAGTAAAGCAACGGAATCTATAACTAGTGTCACAGGAATGGTTCAAAACAGTCAGAAAGAAGAGTCAGTATTCTTGTACTTAAGTCAGCATTGTGCCTTTTGTCTTTAATTGCAAAGCAATTTCTGTGTTTCATCGTCAATAAGAAGGTCCAAGGGACACAGTAAACCTGGTGTGAAGCATCGGAATCTATAACTAGTGTCACAGGAATGGTTCAAAACATAGACAGTAAGAAGAGTCAGTCTTCTTGTACTTAAGTCGGCATTGTGCCTTTTCTATTTAATTCCGATGCAATTTCTGTATTTTGTCGCCAATAAGATAGTCCAAAGGATACAGTAAACCTGAAGTGAAGCATCGGAATCTCTAACTAATGTCACAGGAATCGTTCAAAACATAGACAGTGGGAAGAGTCAGTCTTCTTGTACTTAAGTCGGCATTGTGCCTTTTGTATTTAGTTCCGATGCAATTTCTGTGTTGCATCGTCAATAAGAAGGTCCTAGGGATAGAGTAAACCTGAAGTGAAGCATCGGAATCTATAACTAGTGTCACAGGAATGGTTCAAAACATTGTCAGTAAGAAAAGTCAGTCTTCTTGTACTTATGTCGGCATTGTGCCTTTTCTATTTAATTCCGATGCAATTTCTGTGTTTCATCGTCAATACGAAGGTCCAAGGGAGACAGTAAACCTGAAGTCAATCATCGGAACCTATAACTAGTGTCACAGGAACTGTTCAAAACATAGTCAGTAAGAAGAGTCAGTCTTCTTGTACTTAAGTTGGCATTGTGCCTTTTGTATTTAATTCCGATGCAATTTCTGTGTTTCATCGTCAATAAGTAGGTCAGAGGGATACAGTAAACCTGATGTGAAGCATCGGAATCTATAACTAGTGTCACAGGAATGGTTCAAAACATAGACAGTAGGAAGAGTCAGTCTTCTTGTACTTAAGTCGGCATTGTGCCTTTTCAATTTTATACCGATGCAATTTCTGTGTTTCATCGTCAAAAATAAGGTCAGAGGGATACAGTAAATCAGAAGTGAAGCATCGGAATCTATAACTAGTGTCACAGGAATGGTTCAAAACATAGACAGTTGGAAGAGTCAGTCTTCTTGTACTTAAGTCGGCATTCTGCCTTTTCTAATTAATTCCGATGCAATGTCTGTACTTCGTCGCCAATAAGAAGGTCCAAAGGATACAGTAAACCTGAAGTGAAGCATCGGAATCTATAACTAGTGTCACAGGAATCATTCAAAACATAGAAAGTAGGAAGGGTCAGTCTTCTTGTACTTAAGTCGGCATTGTGCCTTTTCTATTTAATTCCGATGCAATTTCTGTGTTTCATCGTCAATAAGAAGGTCCAAGGGGTACAGTAAACCTGAAGTGAAGCATCGGAAATTATAACTAGTGTCACAGGAATGGTTCAAAACATAGACAGTAAGAAGGGTCAGTCTTCTTGTACTTAAGTCGGCATTGTGCCTTTTGTATTTAATTCCGATCCAATTTCTGTGTTTCATCGTCAATAAGAAGGTCAGAGGGATACAGTAAACCTGAAGTGAAGCATCGGAATCTATAACTAGTGTCACAGGAATGGTTCAAAGCAGTCAGTAAGAGGAGTCAGTCTTCTTGTACTTTAGTCAGCATTGTGCCTTTTCTATTTAATTCCGATGCAATTTCTGTATTTCGTCGCCAATACGAAGGTCCTAAGGATACAGTAAACCAGAAGTGAAGCATCGGAATCTATAACTAATGTCACAGGAATGGTTCAAAACATAGACAGTATGAAGAGTTAGTCTTCTTGTACTTAAGTCGTCATTGTGCCTTTTTTATTTAATTTCGATGCAATATCTGTGTTTCATCGTCAATAAGAAGGTGCAAGGGATACCGTAAACCTGATGTGAAGCATCGGAATCTATAACTAGTGTCGCAGGAATGGTTCAAAACATAGACAGTAAGAAGAGTCAGTCTTTTTGTACTTAAGTCGGCAACGTGCCTTTTCTATTTAATTCCGATGCAATATCTGTATTTCGTCGCCAATAAGAAGGTCCTAAGGATACAGTAAACCAGAAGTGAAGCGTCGGAATCTATAACTAATGTCACAGGAATCGTTCAAAACATAGACATTAGGAAGAGTCAGTCTTCTTGTACTTAAGTCGGCATTGTGCCTTTTGTAATTAGTTCCGATGCAATTTCTGTGTTTCATCGTCAATAAGAAGGTCAGAGGGACACAGTAAACCTGAAGTGAAGCATCGGAATCTATAACTAGTGTCACAGGAATGGTTCAAAACATAGACAGTAAGAAGAGTCAGTCTTGTTGTACTTAAGTTGGATTGTGCCTTTTGTATTTAATTCCGATGCAATTACTGTCTTTCATCATCAAAAAGAAGGTCAGAGGGATACAGTAAACCTGAAGTGAAGCATCGGAATCTATAACTAGTGTCACAGGACTGGTTCAAAACATAGACAGTGGCAAGAGTGAGTCTTCTTGTACTTAAGTCGGCATTGTGCCATTTCTATTTAATTCCGATGCGATATCTGTGTTTCATCGGCAATAAGAAGGTCAGAGGGATACAGTAAACCTGAAGTGAAGCATCGGATTTTATAACTAGTGTCACAGGAATGGTTCAAACTTAGACAGTAAGAAGGGTCAGTCTTCTTGTACTTAAGTTGGCGTTGTGCCTTTTGTATTTAATTCCGATGCACATTCTGTATTTCATCGTCAATAAGAAGGCCCAAGGGATACAGTAAACCTGAAGTGAGTCATCCGAATCTATAACTAGTGTCACAGAAATGGTTCAAAACATAGTCAGTGTGAAGAGTCAGTCTTCTTGTACTTAAGTCGGCATTGGGCCTTTTGTGTTTAATTCCGATGCAGTTTCTGTGTCTCATCGTCAATATGAAGGTCCAAGGGATACTGTAAACCTGAAGTGAAGCATCGGAATCAATAACTTGTGTCACAGGAATGGTTCAAAACATTTACAGTAAGAAGAGTCAGTCTTCTTCTACTTAAGTCGGCATTGCTCCTTTTGTATTTAATTCCGATCCAATTTCTGTGTTTCATCGTCAATAAGAGGGTCAGAGGGATACAGTAAACCTGAAGTGAAGCATCGGAATCTATAACTAGCGTCACAGGAATGGTTCAAAACATAGACAGTAAGAAGAATCAGTCTTCTTGTACTTAAGGCGGCATTGCGCCTTTTGTGTTTAATTCCGATGCAATTTCAGTGTTTCATTGTCAAAAAGATGGTCAGAGGGATACAGTAAACTTGAAGTGAAGCATCGGAATCTATAACGAGTGTAACAGGAATGGTTCAAAACATAGACAGTAGGAAGAGTCAGTCTTCATGTACTTAAGTCGGCATTGTGCCATTTCTATTTAATTCCAATGCAATTTCTGTGTTTCATCGTCAAAAAGAAGGTCAGAGGGATACAGTAAACCTGAAGTGAAGCATCGGAATCTATAACTAGTGTCACAGGAATGGTTCAAAACATGGACAGTAGGAGGAGTCAGTCTTCTTGTACTTAAGTCGGCATTGTGCCGTTTCTATTTAATTCAGACGCAATTTCTGTGTTTCATCGTCAATAAGAAGGTCCAAGGGATACAGTAAACCTGAAGTGAAGCATCGGAATCTATAACTAGTGTCACAGGAATGATTCAAAACATAGACATTAGGAAGAGTCAGTCTTCTTGTACTTAAGACGGCATTGTGCCTTTTCTATTAAATTCCGATGCAATTTCTGTGTTTCATCGTCAATAAGAAGGTCACAGGGATGCAGTAAACCTGAAGTGAAGCATCGGAATCTATAACTAGTGTCACAGGAATGGTTCAAATCATAGACAGTAAGAAGAGTCAGTCTTCCTGTACTTAAGTCGGCATTGTGTCTTTTGTATTTAATTCCAATCCAATTTCAGTATTTAAATGTCAATAAGACGGTCAGAGGGATACAGTAAACCTGAAGTGAAGCATCGGAATCTATAAGTAGTGTCACTGGAATGGTTCAAAACATGGACAGTAGGAAGAGTCAGTCTTCTTGTACTTAAGTCGGCATTGTGCCTTTTCTATTTAATTCAGATGCAATTCCTGTGTTTCATCGTCAATACGAAGGTCCAAGGGATACAGTAAACCTGAAGCGAAGCATCGGAATCTATAACTAGTGTCACAGGAATGGTTCAAAGCATAGACTGTAGGAAGAGTTAGTTTTCTTGTACTTAAGTCGGCATTGTGCCTTTTGTATTTAATTCCGATGCAATTTCTGTGTTTCATCGTCAATAAGAAGGTCAGAGGGATTCAGTAAACCTGAAGTGAAGCATCGGAATCTATAACTAGCGTCACAGAAATGGTTCATTACATAGTCAGTAAGAAGAGTCAGTCTTCTTGTACTTAAGTCGGCATTGGGCCTTTTGTATTTAATTCCGATGCAATTTCTGTGTCTCATCGTCAATAAGGAGCTCCACGGGATACATTAAACCTGAAGTGGAGCATCGGAATCTATAACTAGTGTCACCGGAATGGTTCAAAACATAGACAGTAGGAAGAGTCAGTCTTCTTGTACTTAAGTCGGCATTGTGCCCTTTGTATTTATTTCCGATGCAATTTCTGTGTTTCATCGTATATAAGAAGGTCAGAGGGATTCAGTAAACCTGAAGTGAAGCATCGGAATCTATAACTAGTGTCACAGAAATGGTTCAAAACATAGTCAGTAAGAAGAGTCAGTCTTCTTGTACTTAAGTCGGCATTGGGCCTTTTGTATTTAATTCCGATGCAATTTCTGTGTCTCATCGCCAATAAGGAGTTCTACGGGATACATTAAACCTGAAGTGGAGCATCGGAATCTATAACTAGTGTCACAGGAATGGTTAAAAACATAGACAGTAAGAAGAGTCAGTCTTTTTGTACTTAAGTCGGCAATGTGCCATTTTCAATTTATTTCCGATGCATTTAGTGTGTTTCATCGTCAATACGAAGGTCAGAGGGATACAGTAAACCTGAAGTGAAGCATCGGAATCTCTAACTAGTGTCACAGGTATGGTTCAAAACATGGTCAGTAAGAAGAGTCAGTCTTCTTGTACTTAAGTCGGCATTGTGCCTTTTGTATTTAATTCCGATGCAATTTCTGTGTTTCATCGTCAATAAGAAGGTCAGAGGGATTCAGTAAACCTGAAGTGAAGCATCGGAATCTATAACTAGTGTCACAGAAATGGTTCAAAACTTAGACAGTAGGAAGAGTCAGTCTTCTTTTACTTAAGTCGGCATTGTGCCTTTTGTATTTAATTCCGATGCAATTTCTGTGATTCATCGTCAAAAGGAAGGTCAGAGGGATACAGTAAACGTGAAGTGAAGCAACGAAATCTATAACTAGTGTCACAGGAATGGTTCAAAACATAGACACAAATAAGAGTCAGTCTTCTTGTACTTAAGTCGGCATTGTGCCTTTTGTATTTAATTCCGATGCAATTTCTGTGTTTCATCCTAAATAAGAAGGTCCAAGGGATACAGTAAACCTGAAGTGAAGCATCGGAACCTATAACTAGTGTCGCAGAAATGGTTCTAAACATAGGCAGTAGGAAGAGTCAGTCTGCTTGTACTTAAGTCGGCAATGTGCCTCTTGTATTTAGTTCCGATGCAATTTCTGTGTTTCATCGTCAATAAGAAGGTCTTAGGGATAGAGTAAACCTGAAGTGAAGCATCGGAATCTATAACTAGTGTCACAGGAATGCTTCAAAACATAGTCAGTAAGAAGAGTCAGTCTTCTTGTACTTAAGTCGGCATTGTGCTTTTTGTATTTAATTCCGATGCAGTTACTGTGTTTCACCGTCAATACGAAGGTCAGAGGGATACAGTAAACCTGAAGTGAAGCATCGGAATCTATAACTAGTGTCACAGGAATTGTTCAAAAATTAGTCAGTAAGAAGAGTCAGTCTTCTTGTACTTAAGTCGGCATTGTGCCTTTTGTTTTTGATTCCGATGCATTTTCTGTGTTTCATCGTCAATAAGAAGGTCAGAGGGATACAGTAAAAATGAAGTGAAGCATCGGAATCTATAACTAGTGTTTCAGGAATGGTTCAAAACAGTCAGTAAGAAGAGTAAGTCATCTTGTACTTAAATCGGCATTGTGCTTTTTGTATTTAATTCCGATGCAATTTCTGTGTTTCATCCTAAATAAGTAGGTCCAAGGGATACAGTAAACCTGAAGTGAAGCATCGGAACCTATAACTAGTGTCGCAGAAATGGTTCTAAACATAGGCAGTAGGAAGAGTCAGTCTTCCTGTACTTAAGTCCGCATTGTGCTTTTCTACTTAATTCCGATGCAATTTCTGTGTTTCATCGTCAATAAGAAGGTCAGAGGGATACAGTAGACCTGAAGTGAAGCATCGGAATCTATAACTAGTGTCCAAGGAATGGTTCAAAACATAGACAGTAGCAAGAGTCAGTCATCTTGTACACAGGTAGGCATTGTGCCTTTTCTATTCAATTCCGATGCAATTTCTGTTTCATCGTTAATAAGAAGGTCCAAGGGATACAGTAAACCAGAAGTGAAGCATCGGAATCTATAACTAGTGTTACAGGAATGGTTCAAAACAGTCAGTAAGAAGAGTAAGTCTTCTTGTACTTAAGTCGGCATTGTGCATTTTGTATTTAATTCCGATCCAATTTCTGTGTTTCATCCTCAATAAGAAGGTCCAAGGGATACAGTAAACCTGAAGTGAAGCATCGGAATCTTAACCTTGTGTCACAGGAATGGTTCATAACATAGACAGTAAGAAGAGTCAGTCTTCTTGTACTTAAGTCGGCATTGTGCCTTTTGTATTTAATTCCGATGCAATTTCTGTGTTTCATCGTCAAAAAGAGGGTCAGAGGGGTACAGTAAACCTGAAGTGGAGCATCGGAATCTATAAATAGTGTCACAGGAATGTTTCTAAACATAGACAGTAGGAAGAGTCAGTCTTCTTGTACTTGAGTCGGCACTGTGCCTCTTCTATTTAATTCCGATGCAATTTCTGTGTTTCATCGTCAAAAGAAGGTCAGAGGGGTACAGTAAACCTGAAGTGGAGCATCGGAATCTATAAATAGTGTCACAGGAATGTTTCTAAACATAGACAGTAGGAAGAGTCAGTCTTCTTGTACTTGAGTCGGCACTGTGCCTCTTCTATTTAATTCCGATGCAATTTCTGTGTTTCATCGTCAAAAGAAGGTCAGAGGGATACAGTAAAAATGAAGGGAAGCATCGGATTCTATAACTAGTGTCCAAGGAATGGTTCAAAACATAGACAATAAGAAGAGTCAGTCTTCTTGTACTTAAGTCGGCATTGTGCCTTTTGTATTTAATTCCGATGCAATTTCTGTGTTTCATCGTCAATAAGAAGGACCAAGGGATACAGTAAACCTGAAGTGAATCATCGTAATCTATAACTAGTGTCACAGGAATGGGTCAAAACATAGTCAGTACGAAGAGTCAGTCTTCTTGTACTTAAGTCGGCATTGTGCCTTTTGTAATTAGTTCCGATGCAACTTCTGTGTTTCATCGTCAAGAAGAAGGTCAGAGGGATACAGTAAACCTGAAGTGAAGTAACGGAATTTATAATTAGTGTCACAGGAATAGTTCAAAACAGTCAGTAAAAAGAGTCAGTCTTCTTGTACTTAAGTCAGCATTGTGCCTTTTCTATTTAATTCCAATGCAATTTCTGTGTTTCATCGTCAATAAGAAGGACCAAGGGATACAGTAAACCTGAAGTGAATCATCGTAATCTATAACTAGTGTCACAGGAATGGGTCAAAACATAGTCAGTACGAAGAGTCAGTCTTCTTGTACTTAAGTCGGCATTGTGCCTTTTGTATTTAGTTCCGACGCAATTTCTAGTTTCATCGTCAATAATACGGTCAGAGGGATACAGTAAACCTGAAGTGAAGCATCGGAATCTATAACTAGTGTCACAGGAATGGTTCAAAACATAGACAGTATGAAGGGTCAGTCTTCTTGTACTTAAGTCGGCATTGTGCCTTTTGTATTTAATTAAGACGCAACTTCTGTGTTTCATCGTCAATAATACGGTCAGAGGGACACCGTAAACCCGAAGTGAAGCAACGGAATCTATAACTAGTGTCACAGGAATGGTTCAAAACATAGACAGTATGATGGGTCTGTCTTCTTCTACTTAAGTCGGCATTGTGCCTTTTCTATTTCATTCCGATGCAATATCTGTGTTTCATCGTCAATAAGAAGGTGCAAGGGATACAGTAAACCTGAAGTGAAACATCGGAATCTATAACTAGTGTCACAGGAATAGTTCAAATCATAGACAGTAAGAAGAGTTAGTCTTCTTGTACTTAAGTCGGCAATGTGCCTTTTCTATTTAATTCCGATGCAATTTCTGTATTTCGTCGCCAATAGGAAGGTCCGAAGGATACAGTGAACCAGAAGTGAAGCATCGGAATCTATACCTAATATCACGGGAATCGTTCAAAACATAGACAGTAGGAAGAGACAGTCTTCTTGTACTTAAGTTGGCATTGTGCCTTTTGTAATTAGTTCCGATGCAACTTCTGTGTTTCATCGTCAAGAAGAAGGTCAGAGGGATACAGTAAACCTGAAGTGAAGCATCGGAATCTATAATTAGTGTCACAGGGATAGTTTAAAACAGTCAGTAAGAAGAGTCAGTCTTCTTGTACTTAAGTCGGCATTGTGCCTTTTGTATTTAATTCCGATGCAATTTCTGTGTTTCATCGTCAATAAGAAGGTCAGAGGGATTCAGTAAACCTGAAGTGAAGCATCGGAATCTATAACTAGTGTCACAGAAATGGTTCAAAACTTAGACAGTAGGAAGAGTCAGTCTTCTTTTACTTAAGTCGGCATTGTGCCTTTTGTATTTAATTCCGATGCAATTTCTGTGATTCATCGTCAAAAGGAAGGTCAGAGGGATACAGTAAACGTGAAGTGAAGCAACGAAATCTATAACTAGTGTCACAGGAATGGTTCAAAACATAGACACAAATAAGAGTCAGTCTTCTTGTACTTAAGTCGGCATTGTGCCTTTGCTATTTAATTCAGATGCAATTTCTGTGTTTTATCGTCAATAAGATGGTCCAAGGGATACAGTAAACCTGAAGTGAAGCATCGGAATCTATAACTAGTGTCACAGGAATGGTTCGAAACACAGACATTAGGAAGAGTCAGTCTTCTTGTACTTAAGTCGGCATTGTGCCTTTTGTATTTAATTCCGATGCAATTTCTGTGTTTCATCCTAAATAAGAAGGTCCAAGGGATACAGTAAACCTGAAGTGAAGCATCGGAACCTATAACTAGTGTCGCAGAAATGGTTCTAAACATAGGCAGTAGGAAGAGTCAGTCTGCTTGTACTTAAGTCGGCAATGTGCCTCTTGTATTTAGTTCCGATGCAATTTCTGTGTTTCATCGTCAATAAGAAGGTCTTAGGGATAGAGTAAACCTGAAGTGAAGCATCGGAATCTATAACTAGTGTCACAGGAATGCTTCAAAACATAGTCAGTAAGAAGAGTCAGTCTTCTTGTACTTAAGTCGGCATTGTGCTTTTTGTATTTAATTCCGATGCAGTTACTGTGTTTCATCGTCAATACGAAGGTCAGAGGGATACAGTAAACCTGAAGTGAAGCATCGGAATCTATAACTAGTGTCACAGGAATTGTTCAAAAATTAGTCAGTAAGAAGAGTCAGTCTTCTTGTACTTAAGTCGGCATTGTGCCTTTTGTTTTTGATTCCGATGCATTTTCTGTGTTTCATCGTCAATAAGAAGGTCAGAGGGATACAGTAAAAATGAAGTGAAGCATCGGAATCTATAACTAGTGTTTCAGGAATGGTTCAAAACAGTCAGTAAGAAGAGTAAGTCATCTTGTACTTAAATCGGCATTGTGCTTTTTGTATTTAATTCCGATGCAATTTCTGTGTTTCATCCTAAATAAGTAGGTCCAAGGGATACAGTAAACCTGAAGTGAAGCATCGGAACCTATAACTAGTGTCGCAGAAATGGTTCTAAACATAGGCAGTAGGAAGAGTCAGTCTTCCTGTACTTAAGTCCGCATTGTGCTTTTCTACTTAATTCCGATGCAATTTCTGTGTTTCATCGTCAATAAGAAGGTCAGAGGGATACAGTAGACCTGAAGTGAAGCATCGGAATCTATAACTAGTGTCCAAGGAATGGTTCAAAACATAGACAGTAGCAAGAGTCAGTCATCTTGTACACAGGTAGGCATTGTGCCTTTTCTATTCAATTCCGATGCAATTTCTGTTTCATCGTTAATAAGAAGGTCCAAGGGATACAGTAAACCAGAAGTGAAGCATCGGAATCTATAACTAGTGTTACAGGAATGGTTCAAAACAGTCAGTAAGAAGAGTAAGTCTTCTTGTACTTAAGTCGGCATTGTGCATTTTGTATTTAATTCCGATCCAATTTCTGTGTTTCATCCTCAATAAGAAGGTCCAAGGGATACAGTAAACCTGAAGTGAAGCATCGGAATCTCAACCTTGTGTCACAGGAATGGTTCATAACATAGACAGTAAGAAGAGTCAGTCTTCTTGTACTTAAGTCGGCATTGTGCCTTTTGTATTTAATTCCGATGCAATTTCTGTGTTTCATCGTCAAAAAGAGGGTCAGAGGGGTACAGTAAACCTGAAGTGGAGCATCGGAATCTATAAATAGTGTCACAGGAATGTTTCTAAACATAGACAGTAGGAAGAGTCAGTCTTCTTGTACTTGAGTCGGCACTGTGCCTCTTCTATTTAATTCCGATGCAATTTCTGTGTTTCATCGTCAAAAGAAGGTCAGAGGGGTACAGTAAACCTGAAGTGGAGCATCGGAATCTATAAATAGTGTCACAGGAATGTTTCTAAACATAGACAGTAGGAAGAGTCAGTCTTCTTGTACTTGAGTCGGCACTGTGCCTCTTCTATTTAATTCCGATGCAATTTCTGTGTTTCATCGTCAAAAGAAGGTCAGAGGGATACAGTAAAAATGAAGGGAAGCATCGGATTCTATAACTAGTGTCCAAGGAATGGTTCAAAACATAGACAATAAGAAGAGTCAGTCTTCTTGTACTTAAGTCGGCATTGTGCCTTTTGTATTTAATTCCGATGCAATTTCTGTGTTTCATCGTCAATAAGAAGGTCCAATGGATACAGTTTACGTGAAGTGAAGCATCGGAATCTGTAACTAGTGTCACAGGAATCGTTCAAAACATAGACAGTAGGAAGAGACAGTCTTCTTGTACTTAAGTCGGCATTGTGCCTTTTGTAATTAGTTCCGATGCAACTTCTGTGTTTCATCGTCAAGAAGAAGGTCAGAGGGATACAGTAAACCTGAAGTGAAGAAACGGAATTTATAATTAGTGTCACAGGAATAGTTCAAAACAGTCAGTAAAAAGAGTCAGTCTCCTTGTACTTAAGTCAGCATTGTGCGTTTTCTATTTAATTCCGATGCAATTTCTGTGTTTCATCGTCAATAAGAAGGACCAAGGGATACAGTAAACCTGAAGTGAATCATCGTAATCTATAACTAGTGTCACAGGAATGGGTCAAAACATAGTCAGTACGAAGAGTCAGTCTTCTTGTACTTAAGTCGGCATTGTGCCTTTTGTATTTAGTTCCGACGCAATTTCTAGTTTCATCGTCAATAATACGGTCAGAGGGATACAGTAAACCTGAAGTGAAGCATCGGAATCTATAACTAGTGTCACAGGAATGGTTCAAAACATAGACAGTATGAAGGGTCAGTCTTCTTGTACTTAAGTCGGCATTGTGCCTTTTGTATTTAATTCCGACGCAACTTCTGTGTTTCATCGTCAATAATACGGTCAGAGGGACACCGTAAACCCGAAGTGAAGCAACGGAATCTATAACTAGTGTCACAGGAATGGTTCAAAACATAGACAGTATGATGGGTCTGTCTTCTTCTACTTAAGTCGGCATTGTGCCTTTTCTATTTCATTCCGATGCAATATCTGTGTTTCATCGTCAATAAGAAGGTGCAAGGGATACAGTAAACCTGAAGTGAAACATCGGAATCTATAATTAGTGTCACAGGGATAGTTTACAACAGTCAGTAAGAAGAGTCAGTCTTCTTGTACTTAAGTCAGCATTGTGCCTTTTCTATTTAATTCCGATGCAATTTCTGTGTTTCATCGTCAATAAGAAGGTCCAAGGGATGCAGTAAACCTGAAGTGAATCATCGTAATCTATAACTAGTGTCACACGAATGGTTCAAAACATAGTCAGTACGAAGAGTCAGTCTTCTTGTACTTAAGTCGGCATTGTGCCTTCTGTATTTAGTTCCGACGCAATTTCTGTGTTTCATCGTCAATAATACGGTCAGAGGGATACAGTAAACCTGAAGTGAAGCATCGGAATCTATAACTAGTGTCACAGGAATGGGTCAAAACATAGACAGTATGAAGGGTCAGTCTCCTTGTACTTAAGTCGGCATTCTGCATTTTTTATTTAATTTCGATGCTATTTCTGTGTTTCATCGTCAAGAAGAAGGTCAAATGGAAACAGTAAACCTGAAGTGAAGCATCGGAATCTATAACTAGTGTCACAGGACTGGTTCAAAACATAGACAGTAGGAAGAGTGTGTCTTCTTGTACTTAAGTCGGCATTGTGCCATTTCTATTTAATTCCGATGCAATTTCTGTGTTTCATCGTCAAAAAGTAGGTCAGAGGGATACAGTAAACCTGAAGTGAAGCATCGGAATCTGTAACTAGCGTCACAGGAATCGTTCAAAACATAGTCAGTAAGATGACTCAGTCTTCTTGTACTTAAGTCGGCAATATGCCTTTTCAATTTAATTCCGATGCAATTTCTGTGTTTCATCGTCAATAGGAACGTCCAAGGGATACAGTAAACTTGAAGTGCAGCATCGGAATCCATAACTAGTGTCACAGGAATGGTTCAAAGCATAGACAGAACGAAGAGTTAGTTTTCTTGTACTTAAGTCGGCATTGTGCCTTTTGTATTTAATTCCGATGCAATTTCTGTGTTTCATCGTCAATAAGAAGGTCAGAGGGATTCAGTAAACCTGAAGTGAAGCATCGGAATCTATAACTAGTGTCACAGGAATGATTCAAAACATTGACAGTAGGAAGAGTCGGTGTTCTTTTACTTAAGTCGGCATCGTGCCTTTTGTATTTAATTCCGATGCAATTTCTGTGTTTCATCGTCAGAAATAGGTCAGAGGGATACAGTAAACCTGATGTGAAGCATCGGAATCTATAACTAGTGTCACAGGAATGGTTCAAACATAGACAGTAGGAAGAGTCAGTCTTCTTGTACTTAGGTGGGCATTGTGTCTTTTGTATTTAATTCAGATGCAATATCTGTGTTTCATCGTCAATAAGAAGGTCCGAGGGACACAGTAAACCTGAAGTGAAGCATCGGATTCTGTAACTAGCGTCACAGGAATGGTTCAAAAACATAGTCGGTAAGAAGAGTAAGTCTCCTTGTACTTAAGTCGGCATTGTGCCTTTTCTATTTAATACCGATGCAATTTCTGTGTTTCATCGCCAATAAGCACGTCCAAGGGATACAGTAAACCTGAAGTGATGCATCGGAATCCATAACTAGTGTCACAGGAATGGTTCAAACATAGACAGTAAGAAGAGTCAGTCTTCTTGTACTTAAGTCGGCATTGTGCCTTTTGTATTTAATTCCGATGCAATTTCAGTGTTTCATCGTCAAAAAGAAGGTCAGAGGGACACAGTAAACCTGAAGTGAAGCACCGGAATCTATAACTAGTGTCACAGGAATGGTTCAAAACATAGACAGTAGGAAGAGTCAGTCTTCTTGTACTTAAGTCGGCATTGTGCCATTTCTATTTAATTCCAATGCAATTTCTGTGTTTCATCGTCAAAAAGAAGGTCAGAGGGATACAGTAAACCTGAAGTGAAGCATCGGAATCTATAACTAGTGTCACAGGAATGGTTCAAAACATGGACAGTAGGAAGAGTCAGTCTTCTTGTACCTAAGTCGGCATTGTGCCTTTTCTATATATTTCAGATGCAATTTCTGTGTTTCATCGTCATTAAGAAGGTCCAAGGGATACAGTAAACCTGAAGTGAAGCATCGGAATCTCTAACTAATGTCACAGGAATGGTTCAAATCATAGACAGTAAGAAGAGTCAGTCTTCTTGTACTTAAGTCGGCATTGTGCCTTTTGTATTTAATTCCGATCCAATTTCAGTGTTTCAACGTCAATAAGACGGTCAGAGGAATACAGTAAACCTGAAGTGAAGCATCGGAATCTATAAGTAGTGTCACAGGAATGGTTCAAAACAGTCAGTAAGAAGAGTCAGTCTTTTTGTACTTAAGTCGGCATTGTGCCTTTTGTATTTAATTCCGATGCAATTTCTGTGTTTCATCGTCAATAAATAGGTTCAAGGGATACAGTTAACCTGAAGTGAAGTATCGGAAACTGTAACTAACGTCACAGGAATGGTTCAAAGCATAGACACTAAGAAGAGTCAGTCTGCTTGTACTTAAGACGGCATTGTGCCTTTTGTATTTAATTCCGATGCAATTTCTGTGTTTCATCTTCAATAAGAAGGTCACAGGGGTACAGTGAACCTGAGGTGAAGCATCGGGATCTATAACTAGTGTCACAGGAATGGTTCAAAACATAGACTGTAGGAAGAGTCAGTCTTCTTTTACTTAAGTCGGCATTGTGCCTTTTGTATTTATTTCCGATGCAATTTCTGTGATTCATCGTCAAAAAGAAGGTCAGAGGGATACAGTAAACTTGAAGTGAAGCAACGGAATCTATAACTAGTGTCACAGGAATAGTTCAAAACGTAGACTCAAGGAAGAGTCAGTCTTCTTGTACTTAAGTCGGCAATGTGCCTTTTCTATTTAATTCCGATGCAATTTCTGTATTTCGTCGCCAATAAGAAGGTCCTAAGGATACAGTAAACAAGAAGTGAAGCATCGGAATCTATAACTAATGTCACAGGACTCGTTCAAAACATAGACAGTAAGAAGAGTCAGTCTTCTTGTACTTAAGTCGGCATTGTGCTTTTTGTATTTAATTCCGATGCAATTTCTGTGTTTCATCGTCAAAAAGAAGGTCAGAGGGACACAGTAAACCTGAAGTGAAGCATCGGAATCTATAACTAGTGTCACAGGACTGGTTCAAAACATAGACAGTAGGAAGAGTGAGTCTTCTTGTACGTAAGTCGGCATTGTGCCTTTTGTATTTAATTCCGATGCAATTTCTGTGTTTCATCGTCAATAAGATGGTCAGAGGGATACAGTAAACCTGAAGTGAAGCATCGGATTCTGTAACTAGCGTCACAGGAATGGTTCAAAGCATAGACACTAAGAAGAGTCAGTCTGCTTGTACTTAAGACGGCATTGTGCCTTTTCTATTTAATTCCGATGCAATTTCTGTGTTTCATCTTCAATAAGAAGGTCAGAGGGATACAGTGAACCTGAGGTGAAGCATCGGAATCTATATCTAGTGTCACAGGAATGGTTCAAAACATTGACAGTTGGAAGAGTCGGTGTTCTTTTACTTAAGTCTGCATTGTGCATTTTGTATTTAATTCCGATGCAATTTCTGTGTTTCATCGTCAAAAAGAAGGTCTGAGGGACACAGTAAACCTGAAGTCAAGCATCGGAATCTATAAATAGTGTCACAGGACTGGTTCAAAACATAGACAGTAGGAAGAGTGAGTCATCTTGTACTTAAGTCGGCATTGTGCCTTTTGTATTTAATTCCGCAGCAATTTCTGTGTTTCATCGTCAAAGAGAGGTCACAGGGATACAGTAAACCTGATGTGAAGCATCAGGATCTATAACTAGTGACACAGGAATGGTTCAAAACATAGACAGTAAAAAGAGTCAGTCTTCTTGTACTTAAGTCGGCATTGTGCCTTTTGTATTTAATTCCGATGCAATTTCCGTGTTTCATCGTCAAAAAGAAGGTCAGAGGGATACAGTAAACCTGATGTGAAGCATCGGAATCTATAACTAGTGTCACAGGAATGGTTCAAAACATAGACAGTAGGAAGAGTCAGTCTTCTTGTACTTAAGTCGGCATTGTGCCATTTCCATTTAATTCCAATGCAATTTCTGTGTTTCATCGTCAGAAAGAAGGTCAGAGGGATACAGTAAACCTGAAGTGAAGCATCGGAATCTATAACTAGTGTCACATTAATGGTTCAAAACATGGACAGTAGGAGGAGTCAGTCTTCTTGTACTTAAGTCGGCATTGTACCCTTTCTATTTAATTCAGATGTAATTTCTGTGTTTCATCGTCAATAAGTAGGTCCAAGGGATACAGTAAACCTGAAGTGAAGCATCGGAATCTATAACAAGTGTCACAGGAATGATTCAAAACATAGACATTAGGAAGAGTCAGTCCTCTTGTACATAAGTCGGCATTGTGCCTTTCGTATTTATTTCCGATGCAATTTCTGTATTTCATCGTCAATAAGAAGGTCAGAGGAATGCAGTAAACCTGAAGTGAAACATCGGAATCTATAACTAGTGTCACAGGAATGGTTCAAACTTAGACAGTAAGAAGGGTCAGTCCTCTTGTACTTAAGTTGGCGTTGTGCCTTTTGTATTTAAATCCGATGCAATTTCTGTGTCCCATCGCCAATAAGAAGCTCCACGGGATACATTAAACCTTAAAATGGAGCGTCGGAATCTATAACTAGTGTCACAGGAATGGTTAAAAACATAGACAGTAAGAAGAGTCAGTCTTTTAGTACTTAAGTCGGCAATGTGCAATTTTCAATTTAATTCCGATGCATTTAGTGTGTTTCTTTGTCAATAAGAAGGTCAGAGGGATACAGAAAACCTAAAGTGAAGCATCGGAATCTATAACTAGTGTCACAGGAATGGTTCAAACTTAGACAGTAAGAAGGGTCAGTCTTCTTGTACTTAAGTTGGCGTTGTGCCTTTTCTATTTAATTCAGATGTAATTTCTGTGTTTCATCGCCAATAAGAACGTCCGAGGGATACAGTAAATCTAAAGTGAAGCATCGGAATCTATAACTAGTGTTACAGGAATGGTTCAATGCACGGACAGTAGGAAGAGTCAGTCTCCATGTCCTTAAGTCGGGATTGTACTTTTCTATTTAATTCCGATGCAACTTCTGTGTTTCATCTTCAATAGGATGGTCAGAGGGATACAGTGAACCTGAGGTGAATCATCGGAATCTATAACTAGTGTCACAGGAACGGTTCAAAACATAGACAGTAGGAAGAGTCAGTCTTCTTTTACTTAAGTCGGCATTGTGCTTTTTCTATTTAATTCCAATGCAATTTCTGTGTTTCATCTTCAATGAGAAGGTCAGAGGGATACAGTGAACTAGAGGTGTAGCATCGGAATCAATAACTAGTGTCACAGGAATGGTTCAAAACATAGACAGTAGGAAGAGTCAGTCTTCTTTTACTTAAGTCTTACTTTCTATTTAATTCCGATGCAATTTCTGTGTTTCGTCGCCAATAAGAAGGTCCAAAGGATACAGTAAATCTGAAGTAAAGCATCGGAAACCATAACTAATGTCACAGGAATCGTTCAAAACATATACTGTAGGAAGAGTCAGTCTTCTTGTACTTTAGTCGGCATTGTGCCTTTTGTATTTGTTCCGATGCAATTTCTGAGTTTCATCGCAATAAGAAGGTCCTAGGGATACACTAAACCTCAAGTGAAGCATCGGAATCTACAACTAGTGTCACAGGATTGGTTCAAAACATAGTCAGTAAGAAGAGTCAGTCTTCTTGTACTTAAGTCGGCATTGTGCCTTTTGTATTTAATTCCGATGCAATTTCTGTGTTTCATCGTCAATAAGAAGGTCGAAGGGATACAGTAAACCTGAAGTGAAGAATCGGAATCTATTACTAGTGTCACAGGAATGGTTCAAAACATAGACTGTAGGAATAGTCAGTCGTCTTGTACTTAAGTTGGCATTGTGCCTTTTCTATTTAATTCCGATGCACTATCTGTGTTTCACCGTCAATAAGAAGGTCCAAGGGATACAGTAAACCTGAAATGAAGCATCGGAATCTGTAACTAGTGTCACTGGAATGGTTCAAAACATAGACAGTAGGAAGATTCAGTTTTCATGTACTTAAGTCGGCATTGCGCCATTTGTATTTATTTCCGATGCAATTTCTGTGTTTCATCGTCAATAAGAAGGTCAGAGGGATACAGTAAACCTGAAGTGAAGCATCGAAATCTATAACTAGTGTCACAGGAATGGTTCAAAACATAGTCATTAAGAAGAGTCAGTCTTCTTGTACTTAAGTCGTTATTGTGCCATTTGTATTTAATTGCGATGCAATTTCTGTGTTTCATCGTCAATAAGATGGTCCAAGGGATACAGTAAATCTGAAGTGGAGCATCGGAATCTATAAATAGTGTTACATAATTGGTTCATAAGTTAGACAGTAAGAAGAGTTTGTCTTCTTGTACTTCAGTCGGCATTGTGCCCTTTTCAATTTAATTCCGATGCAATTACTGTGTTTCATCGTCAATAAGAAGGTCCAAGGGATACAGTAAACCTGAAGTGAAGCATCGGAATCTGTAACTAGCGTCACAGGAATGGTTCAAAACATAGACACTAAGAAGAGTCAGTCTGCTTGTACTTAAGACGGCATTGTGCCTTTTCTATTTAATTCCGATGCAATTTTGTGTGTTTCATCTTCAATGAGAAGGTGAGAGGGGTACAGTGAACCTGAGGTGAGGCATCGGAATCAATAACTAGTGTCACAGGAATGGTTCAGAACATAGACAGTAGGAAGAGTCAGTCTTCTTTTACTTAAGTCTTACTTTCTATTTAATTCCGATGCAATTTCTGTGTTTCGTCGCCAATAAGAAGGTCCAAAGGATACAGTAAACCTGAAGTAACGCATCGGAATCCATAACTAATGTCACAGGAATCGTTCAAAACATAGACTGTAGGAAGAGTCAGTCTTCTTGTACTTTAGTCGGCATTGTGCCTTTTTTATTTGTTCCGATGCAATTTCTGTGTTTCATCGTCAATAAGACGGTCCTAGGGATACAGTAAACCTCACGTGAAGCATCGGAATCTACAACTAGTGTCTCAGGAATGGTTCAAAACATAGTCAGTAAGAAGACTCAGTCTTCTTGTACTTAAGTCGGCATTGTGCCTTTTGTATTTAATTCCGATGCAATTTCTGTGTTTCATCGTCAATAAGAAGGTCCAAGGGATACAGTAAACCTGAAGTGAAGAATCGGAATCCATAATTAGTGTCACAGGAATGGTTCAAAACATAGACAGTAGGAATAGTCAGTCGTCTTGTACTTAAGTTGGCATTGTGCCTTTTGTATTTAATTCCGATGCAATTTCTGTGTCACATCGTCAATAAGAAGGTCCAAGGGATACAGTAAACCTGAAGTGAAGAATCGGAATCTGTAATTAGTGTCACAGGAATGGTTCAAAACATAGACAGTAGGAATAGTCAGTCGTCTTGTACTTAAGTTGGCATTGTGCCTTTTGTATTTAATTCCGATGCAATTTCTGTGTCACATCGTCAATAAGAAGGTCCAAGGGATACAGTAAACCTGAGGTGAATCATCGGAATCTATAACTAGTGTCACAGGAACGGTTCAAAACATAGACAGTAGGAAGAGTCAGTCTTCTTTTACTTAAGTCGGCATTGTGCCTTTTGTATTTAATTCCGATGCAATTTCTGTGTTTCATCGTCAATAAGAAGGTCCAAGGGATACAGTAAACCTGAAGTGAAGCATCGGAATCTGTAACTAGCGTCAAAGGAATGGTTCAATACATAGACACTAAGAAGAGTCAGTCTGCTTGTACTTAAGACGGCATTGTGCCTTTTCTATTTAATTCCAATGCAATTTCTGTGTTTCATCTTCAATGAGAAGGTCAGAGGGATACAGTGAACCTGAGGTGTAGCATCGGAATCAATAACTAGTGTCACAGGAATGGTTCAAAACATAGACAGTAGGAAGAGTCAGTCTTCTTTTACTTAAGTCTTACTTTCCATTTAATTCCGATGCAATTTCTGTGTTTCGTCGCCAATAAGAAGGTCCAAAGCATACAGTAAATCTGAAGTAAAGCATCGGAAACCTTAACTAATGTCACAGGAATCGTTCAAAACATAGACTGTAGGAAGAGTCAGTCTTCTTGTACTTTAGTCGGCATTGTGCCTTTTGTATTTGTTCCGATGCAATTTCTGTGTTTCATCGTCAATAAGAAGGTCCTAGGGATACAGTAAACCTCAAGTGAAGCATCGGAATCTACAACTAGTGTCACAGAATTGGTTCAAAACATAGTCAGTAAGAAGAGTCAGTCTTCTTGTACTTAAGTCGGCATTGTGCCTTTTGTATTTAATTCCGATGCAATTTCTGTGTTTCATCGTCAACAAGAAGGTCGAAGGGATACAGTAAACCTGATGTGAAGAATCGGAATCTATTACTAGTGTCACAGGAATGGTTCAGAACATAGACTGTAGGAATAGTCAGTCGTCTTGTACTTAAGTTGGCATTGTGCCTTTCCTATTTAATTCCGATGCACTATCTGTGTTTCACAGTCAATAAGAAGGTCCAATTGATACAGTAAACCTGAAATGAAGCATCAGAATCTGTAACTAGTGTCACTGGAATGGTTCAAAACATAGACAGTAGGAAGATTCAGTTTTCATGTACTTAAGTCGGCATTGCGCCATTTGCATTTATATCCGATGCAATTTCTGTGTTTCATCGTCAATAAGAAGGTCAGAGGGATACAGTCAACCTGAAGTGAAGCATCGGAATCTATAACTAGTGTCACAGGAATGGTTCAAAACATAGTCATTGAGAAGAGTCAGTCTTCTTGTACTTAAGTCGTTATTGTGCCATTTGTATTTAATTCCGATGCAATTTCTGTGTTTCATCGTCAATAAGATGGTCCAAGGGATACAGTAAATCTGAAGTGGAGCATCGGAATCTATAAATAGTGTCACATAAATGGTTCAAAAGTTAGACAGTAAGAAGAGTTTGTCTTCTTGTACTTCAGTCGGCATTGTGCCCTTCTCAATTTAATTCCGATGCAATTACTGTGTTTCATCGTCAATAAGAACGTCCAAGGGATACAGTAAACCTGAAGTGAAGCATCGGAATCTGTAACTAGCGTCACAGGAATGGTTCAAAACATAGACACTAAGAAGAGTCAGTCTGCTTGTACTTAAGACGGCATTGTGCCTTTTCTATTTAATTCCGATGCAATTTCTGTGTTTCATCTTCAATGAGAAGGTGAGAGGGGTACAGTGAACCTGAGGTGAGGCATCGGAATCAATAACTAGTGTCACAGGAATGGTTCAGAACATAGACAGTAGGAAGAGTCAGTCTTCTTTTACTTAAGTCTAACTTTCTATTTAATTCCGATGCAATTTCTGTGTTTCGTCGCCAATAAGAAGGTCCAAAGGATACAGTAAACCTGAAGTAACGCATCGGAATCCAAAACTAATGTCACTGGAATCGTTCAAAACATAGACAGTAGGAAGAGTCAGTCTTCTTGTACTTTAGTCGGCATTGTGCCTTTTGTATTTGTTCCGATGCAATTTCTGTGCTTCATCGTCAATAAGACGGTCCTAGGGATACAGTAAACCTCACGTGAAGCATCGGAATCTACAACTAGTGTCACAGGAATGGTTCAAATCATAGTCAGTAAGAAGACTCAGTCTTCTTGTACTTAAGTCGGCATTGTGCCTTTTGTATTTAATTCCGATGCAATTTCTGTGTTTCATCGTCAATAAGAAGGTCCAAGGGATACAGTAAACCTGAAGTGAAGAATCGGAATCTATAATTAGTGTCACAGGAATGGTTCAAAACATAGACAGTAGGAATAGTCAGTCGTCTTGTACTTAAGTCGGCATTGTCCCTTTTGTGTTTAATTCCGATGCAATTTCTGTGTCACATCGTCAATAAGAAGGTCCAAGGGATACAGTAAACCTGAAGTGGAGCATCGGAATCTATAACTAGTGTCACAGGAATGGTTCAAAACATAGTCAATAAGAAGAGTCAGTCTTCTTGTACTTAAGACGTTATTGTGCCAATTGTATTTAATTCCGATGTAATTTCTGTGTTTCATCGTCAATAAGATGGTCCAAGGGATACAGTAAACCTGAAGTGGAGCATCGGAATCTATAAATAGTGTCACATAAATGGTTCAGAAGTTAGACAGTAAGAAGAGTCTGTCTTCTTGTACTTCAGTCGGCATTGTGCCCTTTTCAATTTAATTCCGATGCAATTACTGTGTATCATCGTCAATAAGAAGGTCAGAGGCATACAGTAAACCTGAAGTGAAGCATCGGTATCTCTAACTAGTGTCACAGGAATGGTTCAACACATAGTCAGTAAGAGGAGATAGTCTTCTTGTACTTAAGTCGAGATTGTGCCTTTTGTATTTAATTCCGATGCAATTTCTGTGTTTCATCGTCAATAAGAAGGTCCAAGGGATACAGTAAACCTGAAGTGAGGCATCGGAATCTGTAACTAGCGTCACAGGAATGGTTCAAAACATAGACAGTCGGAAGAGTCAGTCTTCTTGTAATTAAGTCGGCATTGTGCCTTTTCTATTTAATTCCGATGCAATTTCTGTGTTTCATTGTCAATAAGAAGGTCCAAGATATACAGTAAACCTGAAATGTAGCTTCGGAATCTATAACTAGTGTCACAGGAATGGTTCAAAACACAGACAGTTGGAAGATTCACTCTACATGTACTTATGTCGGCATTCAGCGTTTTGTATTTCTTTCCGATGCAATTTCTGTGTTTCATCGTCAATAAGAAGGTCAGAGGGATACAGTAAACCTGAAGTGAAGCATCGGAATCTCTAACTAGTGTCACAGGAATGGTTCAAAGCATTGTCAGTAAGAAGAGTCAGTCTCCTTGTACTTAAGTCGGCATTGTGCCTTTTGTATTTAATTCCGATGCAATTTCTGTGTTTCATCGTCAATAAGAAGGTCCAAGGGATACTGTAAACCTGAAGTGAGGCATCGGACTCTGTAACTAGCGTCACAGGAATGGTTCAAAACATAGACAGTAGGAAGAGTCAGTCTTCTTGTACTTAAGTCGGCATTGTGCCTTTTCTATTTAATTCCGATGCAATGTCTGTGTTTCATTGTCAATAAGAAGGTCCAAGGGATACAGTTAACCTGAAGTGAAGCATCGGAATCTGTAACTAGTGTCACAGGAATGGTTCAAAAAATAGACAGTGGGAAGATTCGCTCTACATGTACTTAAGTCGGCATTGTGCCATTTGTATTTATTTCCGATGCAATTTCTGTGTTTCATCGTCAATAAGAAGGTCATGGGGATACAGTAAACCTGAAGTGAAGCATCGGGATCTATAACTAGTGTCACAGGAATGGTTCAAAACATAGTCAGTAAGAAGAGTCAGTCTTCTTGTACTTAAGTCGGCATTGTGCCTTTTGTATTTAATTCCGATGCAATTTCTGTGTCTCATCGTCAATAAGAAGGTCCTAGGGATACAGTAAACCTGAAGTGGAGCATCGGAAACTATAACTAGTGTCACAGGAATGGTTCAAATCATAGACAGTAAGAAGAGCCAGTCTTTTTGTACTTAAGTCGGCCTTGTGCCATTTTCAATTTAATTCCGATGCAATTAGTGTGTTTCATCGTCAATATGAAGGTCAGATGGATACAGTAAACCTGAAGTGAAGCATCGGAATCTCTAACTAGTGTCACAGGAATGGTTCAAATCATAGTCAGTAAGAAGAGTCAGTCTTCTTGTACTTAAGTCGGCACTGTGCCTTTTGTATTTAATTCCGATGCAATTTCTGTGTTTCATCGTCAATAAGATGGTCCAAGGGATACAGTAAACCTGAAGTGAAGCATCGGAATCTGTAACTAGCGTCACAGGAATGTTTCAAAAACATAGACACTAAGAAGAGTCAGTCTGCTTGTACTTAAGACGGCATTGAGCCTTTACTGTTCAATTCCGATGCAATTTCTGTGTTTCATCTTCAATGAGAAGGTCAGAGGGATACAGTGAACCTGAGGTGTAGCATCGGAATCAATAACTGGTGTCACAGGAATGGTTCAAAACATGGACAGTAGGAAGAGTCAGTCTTCTTTTACTAAAGTCTTACTTTCTATTTAATTCCGATGCACTTTCTGTGTTTCGTCGCCAATAAGAAGGTCCAAAGGATACAGTAAATCTGAAGTAAAGCATCGGAAACCATAACTAATGTCACAGGTATCGTTCAAATCATAGACTGTAGGAAGAGTCAGTCTTCTTGTACTTTAGTCGTCATTGTGCCTTTTGAATTTGTTCCGATGCATTTTTTGTGTTTCATCGTCAATAATAAGGTCCTAGGGATACAGTAAACCTCAAGTGAAGCATCGGAATCTACAACTAGTGTCACAGGATTGGTTCAAAGCATAGTCAGTAAGAAGAGTCAGTCTTCTTGTACTTAAGTCGGCATTGTGCCTTTTGTATTCAATTACGATGCACTATCTGTGTTTCACCGTCAATAAGAAGGTCCAAGGGATACAGTAAACCTGAAATGAAGCATCGGAATCTGTAACTAGTATCACTGGAATGGTTCAAAACATAGACAGTAGGAAGATTCAGTCTTCATGTCCTTAAGTCGGCATTGCGCCATTTGTATTTATATCCGATGCAATTTCTGTGTTTCATCGTCAATAAGAAGGTCAGAGGGATACAGTATACCTGAAGTGAAGCATCGGAATCTATAACTAGTGTCACAGGAATGGTTCAAAACATAGTCAATAAGAAGAGTCAGTCTTCTTGTACTTAAGTCGTTATTGTGCCATTTGTATTTAATTCCGATGCAATTTCTGTGTTTGATCGTCAATAAGATGGTCCAAGGGATACAGTAAACCTGAAGTGGAGCATCGGAATCTATAAATAGTGTCACATAAATGGTTCAAAAATTAGACAGTAAGAAGGGTCTGTCATCTTGTACTTCAGTCGGCATTGTGCCCTTTTCAATTTAATTCCGATGCAATTACTGTGTATCATCGTCAATAAGAAGGTCAGAGGGATACAGGAAACCAGAAGTGAAGCATCGGAATCTCTAACTAGTGTCACAGGAATGGTTCAACACACAGTCAGTAAGAAGAGTTAGTCTTCTTGTACTTATGTCGGCATTGTGCCTTTGGTATTTAATTCCGACGCAATTTCAGTGTTTCATCGTGAAAAAGAAGGTCTGAGGCATACAGTAAACCTGAATGAAGCATCTGAATCTATAACTAGTGTCACAGGAATGGTTCAAAACATAGACAGTAGGAAGAGTCAGTCTTCTTGTACTTAAGTCGGCATTGTGCCTTTTGTATTTAATTCCGATGAAGTTTCTGTGTCTCATCGTCAATAAGAAGGTCCAAGGGATACAGTAAACCGGAAGTGGAGCATCGGAATCTATAACTAGTGTCACAGGAATGGTTCAAATCATAGACAGTAAGAAGAGCCAGTCTTTTTGTACTTAAGTCGGCATTGTGTCATTTTTAATTTAATTCCGATGCTATTAGTGTGTTTCATCGTCAATAAGAAGGTCAGATGGATACAGTAAACCTGAAGTGAAGCATCGGAATCTCTAACTAGTGTCACAGGAATGGTTCAAATCATAGTCAGTAAGAAGAATCAGTCTTCTTGTACTTAAGTCGGCATTGTGCCTTTTGTATTTAATTCCGATGCACTATCTGTGTTTCACCATCAATAAGAAGGTCCAAGGGATACAGTAACCCTGTAATGAAGCATCGGAATCTGTAACTAGTGTCACTGGAATGGTTCAAATCATAGACAGTAGGAAGATTCAGTCTTCATGTACTTAAGTCGGCATTGTGCCATTTGTATTTATATCCGATGTAATTTCTGTGTTTCATCGTCAATAAGAAGGTCAGAGGGATACAGTAAACCTGAAGTGAAGCATCGGAATTTTATAACTAGTGTCATAGGAATGTTTCAAAACATAGTCAATAAGAAGAGTCAGTCTTCTTGTACTTAAGTCGTTATAGTGCCATTTGTATTTAATTCCGATGCAATTTCTGTGTTTCATCGTCAATAAGATGGTCCAAGGGATACAGTAAACCTGAAGTGTAGCATCGGAATCTATAAATAGTGTCACATAAATGGTTCAAAAGTTAGACAGTAAGAAGAGTCAGCCTTCTTGTACTTCAGTCGGCATTGTGCACTTTTCAATTTAATTCCGATGCAATTACTGTGTTTCATCTTCAATGAGAAGGTCAGAGGGGTACAGTGAACCTGAGGTGAAGCATCGGAATCAATAACTAGTCTCACAGGAATGGTTCAGAACATAGACAGTAGGAAGAGTCAGTCTTCTTTTACTTAAGTCTTACTTTCTATTTAATTCCAATGCAATTTCTGTGTTTCGTCGCCAATAAGAAGGTCCAAAGGCTACAGTAAACCTGAAGTAAAGCATCGGAATCCATAACTAATGTCACAGGAATCGTTCAAAACATAGACTGTAGGAAGAGTCAGTCTTCTTGTACTTAAGTCGGCATTGTGCCTTTTGTATTTAATTCCGATAAAATTTCTGTGTTTCATCGTCAATAAGAGGGTCCAAGGGATACAGTAAACCTGAAGTGAAGAATCGGAATCTATAATTAGTGTCACAGGAATGGTTCAAAACTTAGACAGTAGGAATAGTCAGTCGTCTTGTACTTAAGTTGGAATTGTGCCTTTTGTACTTAATTCCGATGCACTATCTGTGTTTCACCTTCAATAAGAAGGTCAGAGGGATACAGTAAACCTGAAGTGAAGCATCGGAATCTCTAACTAGTGTGACAGGAATGGTTCAAAACATAGTCAGTAAGAAGAGTCAGGCTTCTTGTACTTAAGTCGGCATTGTGCCTTTTGTATTTAATTCCGATGCAATTTCTGTGTTTCATCGTCAATAAGTAGGTCCAAGGGATACAGTAAACCTGAAGTGAAGCATCGGAATCTGTAACTAACGTCACAGGAATGGTTCAAAGCATATCCACTAAGAAGAGTCAGTCTGCTTGTACTTAAGACGGCATTGTGCCTTTTCTATTTAATTCCGATGCAATTTCTGTGTTTCATCTTCAATAAGAAGGTCAGAGGGATACAGTGAACCTGAGGTGAAGCACCGGAATCTATAACTAGTGTCACAGGAATGGTTCAAAGCATAGACAGTAGGAAGAGTCAGACTTCTTCTACTTATGTCGGCATTGTGCCTTTTGTATTTAATTCCGATGCAATTTCTGTGATTCATCGTCAAAAAGATGGTCAGAGGGGTACAGTAAACTTGAAGTGAAGCATCGGATTCTATAACTAGTGTCACAGGAATGGTTCAAAACATAGACACAAGGAAGAGTCAGTCTTCTTGTACTTAAGTCGGCAATGTGCATTTTCTATTTAATTCAGATGCAATTTCTGTGTATCATCATCAATAAGAAGGTCCAAGGGATACAGTAAACCTGAAGTGAGGCATCGGAATCTATAACTAGTGTCACAGGAATGGTTCGAAACACGGACATTAGAAGAGTCAGTCTTCTTGTACTTAAGTCGGCATTGTGCCTTTTGTATTTAATTCCGATGCAGTTTCTGTGTTTCATCGTCAATAAGAAAGTCAGAGGGATACAGAAAACCTGAAGTGAAGCATCGGAATCTATAACTAGTGTCACAGGAATGGTTCAAACTTAGACAGTAAGAAGGGGCAGTCTTCTTGTACTTAAGTTGGCGTTGTGCCTTCTGTATTTAGTTCCGATGCACTTTATGTGTTACATCGCCAATAAGAACGTCCAAGGGATACAATAAATCTGAAGTGAAGCATCGGAATCTATAACTACTGTTACAGGAATGGTTCAATACACGGACAGTAGGAAGAGTCAGTCTCCATGTCCATAAGTCGGCATTGTGCCTTTTCTATTTAATTCCAATGCAATTTCTGTGTTTCATCGTCAAAAAGAAGGTCAGAGGGATACAGTAAACCTGAAGTGAAGCATCGGAATCTATAACTAGTGTCACAGGAATGGTTCAAAACATAGACAGTAAGAAGAGTCAGTCTTTTTGTACTTAAGTCGCAACGTGCCATTTTCAATTAAATTCCAATGCATTAAGTGTATTTCATCGTCAATAAGAAGGTCAGAGGGATACAGTAAACCTGAAGTGAAGCATCGGAATCTGTAACTAGCGTCACTGGAATGGTTCAAAGCATAGACACTAAGAAGAGTCAGTCTGCTTGTACGTAAGACGGCATTGTGCCTTTTCTATATAATTCCGATGCAATTTCTGTGTTTCATCTTCAATAGGATGGTCAGAGGGATACAGTGAACCTGAGGTGAATCATCGGAATCTATAACTAGTGTCACAGGAATGGTTCAAAACATAGACAGTAGGAAGAGTCAGTCTTCTTTTACTTAAGTCGGCATTGTGCCTTTTGTATTTATTTCCGATGCAATTTCTGTGTTTCATCGTCAAAAAGAAGGTCAGAGGGATACAGTAAACCTGATGTGAAGCATCGGAATCTATAACTAGTGTCACAGGAATGGTTCAAATCATAGACAGTAGGAAGAGTCAGTCTAATTGTACTTAAGTCGGCATTGTGCCTTTTGTATTTAATTCAGATGCAATATCTGTGTTTCATCGTCAATAAGAAGGTCCAAGGGATACAGTAAACCTGAAGTGAAGTATCGGAATCTGTAACTAGCGTCACAGGAATGTTTCAAAACATAGTCAGTAAGAAGAGCCAGGCTTCTTGTACTTAAGTCGGCATTGTGCCTTTTCTATTTCATTTCGATGCAATTTCTGTGTTTCATCGCCAATAAGAACGTCCAAGGGATACAGTAAACCTGAAGTGGAACATCGGAATCTATAACTAGTGATACAGGAATGGTTCAATACATGGACAGTAGGAAAACTCAGTCTCCTTGTACTTAAGTCGGCATTGTGCCTTTTCTATTCAATTCCCATGCAATTTCTGAGTTTCATCGTCAATAAGAATGTCAGAGGGATACAGTAACCCTGAAGTGAAGCATCGGAATCTGTAACTAG
Organism: Schistocerca serialis cubense; assembly: GCF_023864345.2. Taxonomy (NCBI): domain Eukaryota; kingdom Metazoa; phylum Arthropoda; class Insecta; order Orthoptera; family Acrididae; genus Schistocerca; species Schistocerca serialis. The sequence goes on from NW_026047583.1 coordinate 54,060,566, forward strand.
CGTCACAGGAATGGTTCAAAACCTAGACAGTAAGAATAGTCAGTCTTCTTGTGCTTAGGTCGGCATTGTGCCTTTTCTATTTAATTCCGATGCAATTTCTGTGTTTCATCGTCAATAACAAGGTCAGAGGGATACAGTAAACCTGAAGTGAAGCATCGGAATGTATAACTAGTGTCACAGGAATGGTTCAAACATAGTCAGTAAGAAGAGGCTGTCTTCTTGTACTTAAGTCGGCATTGTGCCTTTTCTATTTAATTCCGATGCAATATCTGTGTTTCATCGTCAATAAGAAGGTCAGAGGGATACAGTAAACCTGAAGTGAAGCATCGGAATCTATAACTAGTGTCACGGGAATGGTTCAAAACATAGACAGTAGGAAGAGTCAGTCTTCTTGTACTTCAGTCGGCATTGTGATTTTTGTATCTAATTCCGATGCAATTTCTGTGTTTCTTCGTCAATAAGAAGGTCCAACGGATACAGCAAACCTGAAGTGAAGCATCGGAATTCATAACTAGTGTCACAGGAATGGTTCAAAACATACACAGCAAGAAGAGTCAGTCTTCTTGTACTTAAGTCGGCATTGTGCCTTTTTTATTTTATTCCGATGCAATTTCTGTGTTTCATCGTAAATAAGAAGGTCAGAGGGATACAATAAACATATAGTGAAGCATCGGAATCTAAAACTGGTCTTACAGGAAAGGTTCAAAACATAGAGAGTAAGAAGAGCCAGTCATCTTGTATTTGAGTCGGCATTGTTATTTTTCTATTTAATTCCGATGCAATTTCTGTGTTTCATCGTCAATACGAAAGCCCTAGGGATACAGTAAACCTGAAGTGAAGCATCGGAATCTATAAGTAGTGTCACAGGAATGGTTCAAAACATATACAGTAAGATGAGTCAGTCTTCTTGTACGTAAGTCGGCATTGTGCCTTTTGAATTTATTTCCGATGCAATTTCTGTGTTTCGTCGTCAATAAGAAGGTCCAAGGGATACATTAAACCTGAAGTGAAGCATCGGAATCTATATCTAGTGTCACAGGAAAGGTTCAAAGCATAGACAGTAAGTAGAGTCAGTCTTCTTGTACTTAAGTCGGCATTGTGCCTTTTGCATTTAATTCCGATGCAATTTCTGTGTTTCATCGTGAATGAGAAGGTCAGAGGGATACAGTAAAACTGAAGTGAAGCATCGGAATCTATAACTTGCGTTACAGGAATGGTTCAAAAAAAACTGTAAGAAGTGTCAGTCTTCTTGTACTTAAGTCGGCATTGTGCCTTTTGTATTTAATTCCGATGCAACTTCTGTGTTTCATCGTCAATAAGAAGGTCAGAGGGGTCCAGCAAATCTGAAGTGATGGATCGGAATCTATAACTAGTGTCACAGGAATGGTTAAAACATAGATAGTAGGAAGAGTCAGTCTTCTTGTACTTAAGCCGTCATTGTGCCTCTTGTATTTAATTCCGATGCAATTTCTGTGTTTCATCGTCAATAAGAAGGTCCAATGGATACAGTAAGCATATAGTGTAGCATCGGAATCTAAAACTGGTCTCACAGGAAATGTTCACAACATAGTCAGTAAGAAGAGTCAGTCTTCTTGTACTTAAGTCGGCATTGTGCATTTTGTATTTAATTCCGATGCAATTTCTGTGTTTCATCGTCTATAAGAAGGTCAGAGGGATACAGTAAACCTGAAGTGAAGCATCGGAATCTATAACTAGTGTCACAGGAATGGTTCAAAACATAGACAGTAGGAAGAGACAGTCTTCTTGTACTTGAGTCGGCATTGTTCCTTTTCTATTTAATTCAAATGCAATTTCTGTGTTTCGTCGTCAATAAGAAGGTCCAAGGGAAACAGTTAACCTGAAATGAAGCATCGGAACCTATAACTAGTGTCACAGGAATGGTTCAAAACATAGACAGTAAGAAGAGTCAGTCTTCTTGTACATAAGTCGGCATTGTGCCTTTTGTATTTAATTCCGATGCAAACTCTGTGTTTCATTGTCGATAAGACGTTCCAAGGGATGCAGTAAACCTGAAGTGAAGCATCGGAATCTATAACTAGTGTCACAGGAATTGTTCAAAACATACACAGTAAGAAGTGTCAGTCTTCTTGTACTATAGTCGGCATTGTGCCTTTTCTATTTAATTCCGATGTAATTTCCGTGTTTCATCGTCAATAAGAAGGTCAGAGGGATACAGTAAACCTGAAGTGAAGCATCGGAATGTATAACTAGTGTCACAGGAATGGTTCAAAACATAGACAGTAGGAAGAATCAGTCTTCTTGTACTTAAATCGGCATTGTGCCTTTTCTATTTAATTCCGATGCAAATTCTGTGTTTCGTCGTCAATAAGAAGGTCCAAGGGATACAATACACCTGAAGTGAAGCATCGGAATCTAAAACTAGTGTCACAGGAATGGTTCAAAACATAGACAGTAAGAAGAGTCAGTCTTATTGTACTATAGTCGGCATTGTGCCTTTTCTATTTAATTCCGATGCAATTTCCGTGTTTCATCGTCAATAAGAAGGTCAGAGGGATACAGTAAACCTGAAGTGAAGCATCGGAATGTATAACTAGTGTCACAGGAATGGTTCAAAACATAGACAGTAGGAAGAATCAGTCTTCTTGTACTTAAATCGGCATTGTGCCTTTTCTATTTATTTCCGATGCAAATTCTGTGTTTCGTCGTCAATAAGAAGCTCCAAGGGATACAGTAAACCTGAAGTGAAGCATCGGAATCTATAACTAGTGTCACAGGAAAGGTTCAAATCATAGACAGTAAGAATAGTCAGTCCTCTTGTACTTAAGTCGGCAATGTGCCTTTTGTATTTAATTCCGATGCGATTTCTGTGTTTCATCGTCAATAAGAATGTCAGAGGGATAAAGTAAACCTGAAGTGAAGCATCGGAATCTATAACTAGTGTCACAGGAATGGTTCAAAACATAGACACTAGGAAGAGTCAGTCTTCTTGTACTTAAGTCAGCATTGTGCCTTTTGTATGTAATTCCGATGCAATATCTGTGTTTCATCGTCAATACGAAGGTCCTAGGGATACAGTAAACCTGAAGTGAAGCATCGGAATCTATAAATAGTGGCACAGGAATGGTTCAAAACATAGACAGTAAGGTGAGTCAGTCGTCTTGTACGTAAATCGGCATTGTGGCTTTTGTATTTATATCCGATGCAATTTCTGTGTTTCGTCGTCAATAAGAAGGTCCAAGGGATACATTAATCCTGAAGTGAAGCATCGGAATATATATATCTAGTGTCACAGGAAACTTTCAAAACATAGACAATAAGAACAGTCAGTCTTCTTGTACTTAAGTCGGCATTGTGCCTTTTGTATGTAATTCCGATGCAATTACTGTGTTTCAACGTCAATAAGAAGGTCAGAGGGATACAGTAAACCTGAAGTGAAGCACCGGAATCTATAACTAGTGTTACAGGAATGGTTCAAAACATAGACTGTAGGAAGAGTCAGTCTTCTTGTACTTAAGTCGGCATTTTGCCTTTTCTATTTAATTCCGATGCAATTTCTGTGTTTCATCGTCAATAAGAATGTCAGAGGGATAAAGTAAACCTGAAGTGAAGCATCGGAATCTATAACTAGTGTCACAGGAATGGTTCAAAACATAGACACTAGGAAGAGTCAGTCTTCTTGTACTTAAGTCAGCATTGTGCCTTTTCTATTTAATTCCGATGCAATTTCTGTGTTTCGTCGTCAATAAGAAGGTTCAAGGGATACAGTAAATCTGAAGTGAAGCATCGGAATCTATATCTAGTGTCAGAGGAAAGGTTCAAAACATAGACAGTAAGAAGAGTCAGTCTTCTTGCACATTTGTCAACATTGTGCCTTCTGTATTAAATTCCGATGCAATTTCTGTGTTTCATCGTCAATAAGAAGGTCAGAGGGATACAGTAAATCTGAAGTGAAGCATAGGAATCTATAACTAGTGTCACAGGAATGGTTCAAAGCATAGGCAGTAGGAAGAGTTAGTCTTCTTGTACTTAAGTCGGCATTGTGCCTATTCTATTTAATTCCGATGCAATTTCTATGTTTCGTCGTCAATAAGAAGGTCAGAGACATACAGTAAACCTGAAGTGAAGCATCGGAATCTATATCTAGTGTCACAGGAATGGTTCAAAACATACACAGCAAGAAGAGTCAGTCTTCTTGTACTTAATTCGGAATTGTGCCTTTTGTATTTAACTCCGATGCAATTTCTGTGTTTCATCGCAAATAAGAAGGTCCAAGGGATACATGAAACCTGAAGCGATGCACCGGAATCTATAACTAGTGTCACAGGAATGGTTCACAACATAGACAGTAGGAAGAGTCAGTCATCTTGTACTTAAGTCGGCATTGTGCCTTTTGTATTTAATTCCGATGCAATTTCTGTGTTTCATCGTCAATGTGAAGGTCCAAGGGATACAGTAAACCTGAAGTGAAGCATCGGAATCTATAACTAGTGTCACAAGAATGGTTCAAAATATAGACAGTAAGAAGAGTCAGTCTTCTTGTACTTAAGTCGGCATTGTGCCATTTGTATTTAATTCCGATGCAATTTGTGTGTTTCATCGTCAATAAGAAGGTCCATGGGATACAGTAAACATATAGTGAAGCATCGGAATCTATAACTAGTGTCACAGGAATGGTTCAAAACTTAGACAGTAGGAAGAGTCAATCCTGTTGTACTTAAGTCGGCATTGTACCTTTTCTATTAAATTCCGTTGCAATTTCTGTGTTTCGTCGTCAATAAGAAGGTCCAAGGGATACAGTAAACCTGAAATGAACCATCGGGCTCTATAACTAGTGTCACAGGAACGGTTCAAAACATAGACGGTAAGAAGAGTCAGTCTTCTTGTACTTAAGTCGGCATTGTGCCTTTTGTATTGAATTCCGATGCAATTTCTGTGTTTCATCGTCAATAAGAAGGTCCAAGGGATACAGAAAACCTGGACTGATGCGTCGGAATCTATAACTAGTGTCACAGGAATGGTTCAAAACATAGACAGTAGGAAGAGTCAGTCTTCTTGTACTTAAGTCGGCATTGTGCCTTTTGTATTTAATTCCGATGCAATTTCTGTGTTTCATCGTCAATAAGAAGGTCCAAGGGACACAGTAAACCTGAGGTGAAGCATCGGAATCTATAACTAGTGTCACAGGAATGGTTCAAAACATATACAGTAAGATGAGTCAGTCTTCTTGTACGTAAGTCGGCATTGTGCCATTTGTATTTATTTCCGATGCAATTTCTGTGTTTCGTCGTCAATAAAAGGGTCCAAGGGATACATTAAACCTGAAGTGAAGCATCGGAATCTATATCTAGTGTCACAGGAAAGGTTCAAAACATAGACAGTAAATAGAGTCAGTCTTCTTGTACTTAAGTTGGCAATGTGCCTTTTGTATTTAATTCCGATCCAATTTCTGTAATTCATCGTCAATAAGAAGGTCAGAGGGATACAGTAAACCTGAAGTGAAGCATCGGAATCTATGACCAGTGTCACAGGAAAGGTTCAAAACATAGACAGTAGGAAGAATCAGTCTTCTTGTACTTAAGACGGCATTGTGCCTTTTCTATTTAATTCCGATGCAATATCTGTGTTTCATCGTCAATACGAAGGTCCTAGGGATACAGTAAACCTGAAGTGAAGCATCGGAATCTATAACTAGTGGCAAAGGAATGGTTCAAAACATATACAGTAAGATGAGTCAGTCTTCTTGTACGTAAGTCGGCATTGTGCCATTTGTATTTATTTCCGATGCAATTTCTGTGTTTCGTCGTCAATAAGAAGGTCCAAGGGATACATTATTCCTGAAATGAAGCATCGGAATATATATATCTAGTGTCACAGGAAAGGCTTAAAACATAGACAATAAGAACAGTCAGTCTTCTTGCACGTAAGTCGGCATTGTGCCTTTTGTACGTAATTCCGATGCAATTACTGTGTTTCATCGTCAATATGAAGGTCAGAGGGATACAGTAAACCTGAAGTGAAGCACCGGAATCTATAACTAGCGTTACAGGAATGGTTCAAAACATAGGCTGTTAGAAGAGTCAGTCTTCTTGTATTTAATTCGGCATTGTGCCTTTTCTATTTAATTCCGATGCAATTTCTGTGTTTCATCGTCAATAAGAATGTCAGAGGGATACAGTAACCCTAAAGTGAAGCATCGGAATCTATAACTAGTGTCACAGGAATGGTTCAAAACATAGACACTAGGAAGAGTCAGTCTTCTTGTACTTGAGTCAGCATTGTGCCTTTTCTATTTAATTCCGATGCAATTTCTGTGTTTCGTCGTCAATAAGAAGGTCCAAGGGATACAGTAAATCTGAAGTGAAGCATCGGAATCTATATCTAGTGTCACAGCAAAGGTTCAAAACATAGACAGTAAGAAGAGTCAGTCTTCTTGCACATATGTCAACATTGTGCCTTTTGTATTTAATTCCGAAGCAATTTCTGTGTTTCATCGTCAATAAGAAGGTCAGAGGGATACAGTAAATCTGAAGTGAAGCATAGGAATCTATAACTAGTGTCACAGGAATGGCTCAAAACATACACAGCAAGAAGAGTCAGTCTTCTTGTACTTAAGTCGGAATTGTGCCTTTTGTATTTAACTCCTATGCAATTTCTGTGTTTTATCGTCAATAAGAAGGTCCAAGGGATACAGGAAACCTGAAGTGATGCATCGGAATCTATAACTAGTGTCACAGGAATGGTTCAAAACGTAGACAGTAGGAAGAGTCAGTCATCTTGTACTTAAGTCGGCATTGTGCCTTTTGTATTTAATTCCGATGCAATTTCTGTGTTTCATCGTCAATATGAAGGTCCAAGGGATACAGTAAATCTGAAGTGAAGCATCGGAATCTATAACTAGTGTCACAAGAATGGTTCAAAATATAGACAGTAAGAAGAGTCAGTCTTCTTGTACTTAAGTCGGCATTGTGCCATTTGTATTTAATTCCGATGCAATTTGTGTGTTTCATCGTCAATAAGAAGGTCTATGGCATACAGTAAACATATAGTGAAACATCGGAATCTATAACTAGTGTCACAGGAATGGTTCAAAACTAGGACAGTAGGAAGAGTCAATCTTGTTGTACTTAAGTCGGCATTGTGCCTTTTCTATTTAATTCCGTAGCAATTTCTGTGTTTCGTCGTCAATAAGAAGGTCCAAGGGATACAGTAAACCTGAAATGAAGCATCGGAATCTATAACTAGGGCCACAGGAACGGTTCAAAACATAGACAGTAGGAAGAGTCAGTCATCTTGTACTTAAGCCGGCATTGTGCCTTTTGTATTTAATTCCGATGCAATTTCTGTGTTTCATCGTCAATAAGAAGGTCCAAGGGATACAGTAAACATATAGTGAAGCATCGGAATCTAAAACTGGTCTCACAGGAAAGGTTCAAAACATAGAGAGTAAGAAGAGCCAGTCATCTTGTATTTGAGTCGGCATTGTGCCTTTTGTATTTAATTCCGTTGCAATTTCTGTGGTTCATCGTCAATAAGAAGGTCAGAGGGAATCTGTAAACCTGAAGTGAAGCATCGGATTCTATATCTAGTGTCACAGGAAAGGTTCAAAACATAGACAGTGAGTAGAGTCAGTCTTCTTGTACTTAAGTCGGCTTTCTGCCTTTTCTATTTAATTCCGATGCAATTTCTGTGTTTCATCGTCAATAAGAAGATCAGAGGGATACAGTAAAACTGAAGTGAAGCATCGGAATCTATAACTTGTGTTACAGGAATGGTTCAAAAAAAACTGTAAGAAGAGTCAGTCTTCTTGTACTTAAGTCGGCATTGTGCCTTTTCTATTTAATTCCGATGCAATTTCTGTGTTTCATCGTCAATAAGAATGTCAGAGGGATTCACTAAACCTGAAGTGAAGCATCGGAATCTATAACTAGTGTCACAGGAATGGTTCAAAACATAGAAACTAGGAAGAGTCAGCCTTCTTGTACTTAAGTCGGCATTGTGCCTTTTCTATTTAATTCCGATGCAATTTCTGTGTTTCGTCGTCAATAAGAAGGTCCAAGGGATACAGTAAATCTGAAGTGAAGCATCGGAATCTATATCTAGTGTCACAGAAAAGGTTCAAAACATAGACAGTAAGAAGAGTCAGTCTTCTTGTACTTAAGTCGGCATTGTGCCTTTTGTATTTAATTCCGATGCAACTTCTGTGTTTCACCGTCAATAAGTAGGTCAGAGAGATACAGTAAACCTGAAGTGAACCATCGGAATCCTTAACTAGTGTCACTGGAATGGTTCAAAACACACACAGCAAGAAGTGTAAGTCTTCTTGTACGTAAGTCGGATTTATGCCTTTTGTATTTAATTCCGATGCAATTTCTGTGTTTCATCGTCAATAGGAAGGTCCAAGGGATACAGTAAACATATAGTGAAGCATCGGAATCTAAAACTGGTCACACAGGAATGGTTCAAAACATAGTTAGTAAGAAGAGACAGTAATCTTGTATTTGAGTCGGCATTGTGCCTTTTGTATTTAATTCCGATGCAATTTTTGTGTTTCATTGTCAATAAGAAAGTCAGAGGGAATCAGTAAGCCAGAAGTGAAGGATCGGAATCTATAACTAGTGTCACAGGAATGGTTAAAACATAGACAGTAGGAAGAGTCAGTCTTCTTGTACCTAAGCCGTCATTGTGCCTCTTGTATTTAATTCCGATGCAATTTCTGTGTTTCATCGTCAATAAGAAACTCCATGGGATACAGTAAACATATAGTGAAGCATCGGAATCTAAAACTGGTCCTACAGGAAAGGTTCAAAACATAGAGAGAAAGAAGAGCCAGTCATCTTGTATTTGAGTCGGCATTGTGCCTTTTGTATTTAATTCCGATGCAATTTGTGTGTTTCATCGTCAATAAGAAAGACCATGGGATACAGTAAACATATAGTGAAGCATCGGAATCTAAAACTGGTCTCACAGGAAGTGTTCACAACATAGTCAGTAAGAAGAGTCAGTCTTCTTGTACTTAAGTCGGCATTGTGCCTGTTGTATTTAATTCCGATGCAATTTCTGTGTTTCATCGTCAATAAGGAGGACAGAGGGATACTGTACACCTGAAGTGAAGCATCGGAATCTATAACTAGTGTCACAGGAATGGTTCAAAACATAGACAGTAAGAAGTGTCAGATTTCTTGTACTTAAGTCCGCATTCTGCCTTATGTATTTCATTCCGATGCAATTTCTGTGTATCATCGTGAATAAGAAGGTCAGAGGGATACAATAAACATATAGGGATGCATCGGAATCTAAAACTGGTCTCACAGGAAATGTTCACTACATAGTCAGAAAGAAGAGTCAGTCTTCTTGTGCTTAAGTCGGCATGGTGCCTTTTCTATATAATAATGATGCAATTACTGTGTTTCATCGTCAATAAGAGGGTCAGAGGGATACAGTAAACCTGAAGTGAAGCATCGGAATCTATAACTAGTGTTACAGGAATGGTTCAAATCATAGACTGTAAGAAGAGTCAGTCTTCTTGTACTTATGTCGGCATTGTGCCGTTTCCATTTAATTCCGATGCAATTTCTGTGTTTCATCGTCAATAAGAAGGTCAGAGGGATACAGAAAAACTGAAGCGAACCATAGGAATCTATAACTAGTGTCACTGGAATGGTTCAAAGCATAGACAGTAGGAAGAGTCAGTCTTCATGTACTTAAGTCGGCATTGTGCCTTTTCTATTTAATTCCGATGCAATTTCTTTAATTCGTCGTCAATAAGAAGGTCAGAGAGATACAGTTAAACTGAAGTGAAGCATCGGAATCTATAACTAGTGTCACAGGAATGGTTCAAAACATACACAGCAATAAGAGTCAGTCTTCTTGTACTTAAGTCGGAATTGTGCCTTTTGTATTTAATTCCGATGCAATTTCTGTTTCATCGTCAATAAGTAGTCCAAGGGATACAGTAAACCTGAAGCGATGCATCGGAATTTATAACTGGTGTCACAGGAATGGTTCAAAACTTAGACAGTAGGAAGAGTCAGTCTTCTTGTACTTAAGTCGGCCTTGTGCCTTTTGTATTTAATTCCGATGCAATTTCTGTGTTTCATCGTCAATAAGAAGGTCCATGGGATACAGTAAACCTGAAGTGAAGCATCGGAATCTATAACTAGTGTCACAGGAATGGTTCGAAACATAGACAGTAAGAAGAGTCAGTCTTCTTGTACTTAAGTCGGCATTGTGCCTTTTGTATTTAATTCCGAAGCAATTTCTGTGTTTCATCGCCAAGAAGGAGGTCCAAGGGATACAGTAAACATATAGTGAAGCATCGGAATCTAAAACTGGTCTCACAGGAAAGGTTCAAAACATAGAGAGTAAGAAGAGCCAGTCATCTTGTATTTGAGTCGGCATTGTGCTTTTTGTATTTAATTCCGATGCAATTTCTGTGTTTCATCGCCATGAAGAAGGTCAGAGGGAATCCGTGAACCTGAAGTGAAGCACCAGAATCTATAACTAGTGTCACAGGAATAGTTAAAACATAGACAGTAGGAAGAGTCAGTCTTCTTCAGCCTTCTTGTACTTAAGTCGGCATTGTGCCTCTTGTATTTAATTCCGATGCAATTTCTGTGTTTCATCGTCAATAAGAAGGTCCAAGGGATACAGTAAACATTTATGGAGTAGCATCAGAACCTAAAACTGGTCTCACAGGAAGTGTTCACAACATAGTCAGTAAGAAGAGTCAGTCCTCTTGTACTTAAGTCGGCATTGTGCATTTTGTATTTAATTCCGATGCAATTTCTGTGTTTCATCGTCAATAAGAAGGACTGAGGGATACAGGAAACCTGAAGTGAAGCATCGGAATCTAAAACTAGTGCCACAGGAATGGTTCAAAACATAGACAGTAGGAAGAGTCAGTCTTCTTGTACTTAAGTCGGCATTGTGCCTTTTCTATTTAATTCCGTTGCAATTTCGGTTTTTCGTCGTCAATAAGAAGGTCCAAGGGGTACAGTAAACCTGAAATGAAGCATCGGAATCTATAACTACTGTCACAGGAATGGTTCAAAACATAGACAGTAAGAAGAGTCAGTCTTCTTGTATTTAAGTCGGCATTGTGCCTTTTGTATTTAATTCGGATGCAATCTCTGTGTTTCATTGTCTATAAGAAAGTCCAAGGGAAACAGTAAACGTGAAGTGAAGCATCGGAATCTATAACTAGTGTCACAGGAATTGTTCAAAACATAGACAGTAAGAAGTATCAGTCTTCTTGTACTTAAGTCGGCATTGTGCCTTTTGTATTTAATTCCGATGGAATTTCTGTGTTTCATCGTCAATAAGAAGGTCCAAGTGATACAGTAAACCTGAAGTGAAGCACCGGAATCTATAACTAGTGTCACCGGAATAGTTCAAAACATAGACAGTAAGAAGAGTCAGTCTTCTTGTACTTAAGTCGGCATTCTGCCTTTTGTATTTAATTCCGATGCAATTTCTGTGTTTCATCGTAAATAAGAAGGTCAGAGGGATACAATAAACATATAGTGAAGCATCGGCATCTAAAACTGGTCTCACAGGAAATGTTCACAACATAGTCAGAAAGTAGAGTCAGTCTTCTTGTACTTAAGTCGGCATTGTTCGTTTTCTATTTAATTATGATGCAATTACTGTGTTTCATCGTCAATAAGAAGGTCAGAGGGATACAGTAAACGTGAAGTGAAGCATCGGAATCTATAACTAGTGTCACAGGAATTGTTCAAAACATAGACAGTAAGAAGTATCAGTCTTCTTGTACTTAAGTCGGCATTGTGCCTTTTGTATTTAGTTCCGATGGAATTTCTGTGTTTCATCGTCAATAAGAAGGTCCAAGTGATACAGTAAACCTGAAGTGAAGCACCGGAATCTATAACTAGTGTCACAGGAATGGTTCAAAGCATAGACAGTAGGAAGAGTCAGTCTTCTTGTACTTAAGTCGGCATTGTGCCTTTTGTATTTAATTCCGATGCAATTTCTGTGTTTCATCGTCAATAAGAAGGTCCATGGGATACTGTAAACCTGAAGTGAAGCATCGGAATCTATAACTAGTGTCACAGGAATGGTTCAAAACATAGACAGTAAGAAGTGTCAGTCTTCTTGTACTTAAGTCGGCATTGTGCCTTTTGTATTTAATTCCGATGCAATTTCTGTGTTTCATCGTCAACAAGAAGGTCCAAGGGATACAATAAACATATAGTGAAGCATCGGAATCTAAAACTGGTCTCACAGTAAAGGTTCAAAACATAGAGAGTTAGAAGTACCAGTCATTTTGTATTTGAGTATGCATTGTGCCTTTTGTATTTAATTCCGATGCAATTTCTGTGTTTCATCGTCAATAAGAAGGTCAGAGGGAATCAGTAAACCTGAAGTGAAGCACCGGAATCTATAACTAGAGTCACAGGAATGGTTAAAACATGGACAGTAGGAAGAGTCAGTCTTCTTGTACTTAAGTCGGCATTCTGCCTTTTGTATTTAATTCCGATGCAATTTCTGTGTTTCATCGTCAATAAGAAGGTCCAAGTTATACAGTAAACCTAAAGTGAAGCATCTGTCACCGGAATGGTTCAAAACATACACAGTAAGAAGAGTCAGTCTTCTTGTACATAAGTCGGCATTCTGCCTTTTGTATTTAATTCCGATGCAATTTCTGTGTTTCATCGTAAATAAGAAGGTCAGAGGGATACAATAAACATATAGTGAAGCATCGGAATCTAAAACTGGTCTCACAGGAAATGTTCACAACATAGTCAGAAAGAAGAGTCAGTCTTCTTGTACTTAAGTCGGCATTGTTCGTTTTCTATTTAATTATGATGCAATTACTGTGTTTCATCGTCAATAAGAAGGTCAGAGGGATACAGTAAACCTGAAGTGAAGCATCGGAATCTATAACTAGTGTTACAGGAATGGTTCAAAACATAGCCTGTAAGAAGAGTCAGTCTTCTTGTACTTAAGACGGCATTGTGCCTTTTCTATTTCATTCCGATGCAATTTCTGTGTTTCGTCGTCAATAAGAAGGTCCAAGGGATACAGTAAATCTGAAGTGAAGTATCGGAATCTATATCTAGTGTCACAGAAAAGGTTCAAAACATAGACAGTAAGAAGGGTCAGTCTTCTTGTACTTATGTCGGCATTGTGCCGTTTGTATTTAATTCCGATGCAATTTCTGTGTTTCATCGTCAATAAGAGGGTCCATGGTATAGAGTAAACTTGAAGTGAAGCATCGGAATCTATAACTAGTGTCACAGGATTGGTTCAAAACATAGACAGTAAGAAGTGTCAGTCTTCTTGTACGTAAGTCGGTATTGTGCCTTTTGTATTTAATTCCGATGCAATTTCTGTGTTTCATCGTCAATAAGAAGGTCCATGGGATACTGTAAACCTGAAGTGAAGCATCGGAATCTATAACTAGTGTCACAGGAATGGTTCAAAACATAGACAGTAAGAAGTGTCAGTCTTCTTGTACTTAAGTCGGCATTGTGCCTTTTGTATTTAATTCCGATGCAATTTCTGTGTTTCATCGTCAACAAGAAGGTCCAAGGGATACAATAAACATATAGTGAAGCATCGGAATCTAAAACTGGTCTCACAGTAAAGGTTCAAAACATAGAGAGTTAGAAGTACCAGTCATTTTGTATTTGAGTATGCATTGTGCCTTTTGTATTTAATTCCGATGCAATTTCTGTGTTTCATCGTCAATAAGAAGGTCAGAGGGAATCAGTAAACCTGAAGTGAAGCACCGGAATCTATAACTAGAGTCACAGGAATGGTTAAAACATGGACAGTAGGAAGAGTCAGTCTTCTTGTACTTAAGTCGGCATTCTGCCTTTTGTATTTAATTCCGATGCAATTTCTGTGTTTCATCGTCAATAAGAAGGTCCAAGTTATACAGTAAACCTAAAGTGAAGCATCGGAATCTATAACTAGTGTCACCGGAATGGTTCAAAACATACACAGTAAGAAGAGTCAGTCTTCTTGTACATAAGTCGGCATTCTGCCTTTTGTATTTAATTCCGATGCAATTTCTGTGTTTCATCGTAAATAAGAATGTCAGAGGGATACAATAAACATATAGTGAAGCATCGGAATCTAGAACTGATCTCACAGGAAAGGTTCAAAACATAGAGAGTAAGAAGAGCCAGTCATCTTGTATTTGAGTCGGCATTGTGCCTTTTGTATTTAATTTTGATGCAATTTCTGTGTTTCATCGTCAATAAGAAGGTCAGAGGGAATCAGTAAACCTGAAGTGAAGCATCCGAATCTATAACTAGTGACACAGGAATGGTTAAGACATAGACAGTAGGAAGAGTCACTCTTCTTGTACTTAAGTCGCCAATGTGTCTCTTGTATTTAATTCCGATGCAATTTCTGTGTTTCATCGTCAATAAGAAGGTCCAAGGGATACAGTAAACATATAGAGTAGCATCGGAATCTGAAACTGGTCTCACAGGAAGTGTTCACAACATAGTCAGTAAGAAGAGTCAGTCATCTTGTACTCAAAACGGCATTGGGCATTTTGTATTTAATTCCGATGCAATCTCAGTGTTTCATTGTCGATAAGAAGGTCCAAGGGAAACAGTAAACCTGAAGTGAAGCATCGGAATCTATAACTAGTGTCACAGGAATTGTTCCAAACATAGACAGTTAGAAGTGTCAGTCTTCTTGTAATTAAGTCGGCATTGAGCCTTTTGTATTTAATTCCGATGCAATTTCTGTGTTTTTTTCGTCAATAAGAAGGTGCAAGTGATACAGTAAACCTGAAGAGAAGCGTCGGAATCTATAACTAGTGTCACCGGAATGGTTTAAAACATAGACAGTAAGAAGAGTCAGTCTTCTTGTACTTAAGTCGGCATTCTGCCTTTTGTATCTAATTCCGATGCAATTTCTGTGTTTCATCGTAAATAAGAAGGTCAGAGGGATACAATAAACATATAGTGAAGCATCGGTATCTAAAACTGGTCTCACAGGAAATGTTCAGAACATTGTCAGAAAGAAGAGTCAGGCTTCTTGTACTTAAGTCGGCATTGTGCCTTTTCTATTTAATTATGATGCAATTACTGTGTTTCATCGTCAATAAGAAGATCAGAGGGATACAGTAAACCTGAAGTGAAGCATCGGAATCTATAACTAGTGTTACAGGAATGGTTCAAAACATAGACTGTAAGAAGAGTCAGTCTTCTTATACTTAAGTCGGCATTGTGCCTTTTCTATTTAATTCCGATGCAATTTCTGTGTTTCGTCGTCAATACGAAGGTCCAAGGGATACAGTAAATCTGAAGTGAAGCATCGGAATCTATATCTAGTGTCACAGAAAAGGTTCAAAACATAGACAGTAAGAAGAGTCAGTCTTCTTGTACCTATGTCGGCATTGGCTCGTTTGTATTTAATTCCGATGCAATTTCTGTGTTTCATCGTCATTAAGAAGGTCAGAGGGATACAGAAAATCTGAAGTGATGCATAGGAATCAATAAATAGGGTCACAGGAATTGTTCAAAGCATAGACAGTGGGAAGAGTCAGTCTTCTTGTACATAAATCGGCATTGTGCCTTTTCTATTTAATTCCGATGCAATTTCTGTAATTCGTCGTCAATAAGAGGGTCAGAGAGATACAGTTAACCTGAAGTGAAGCATCGGAATCTGTAACTAGTGTCACAAGAATGGTTCAAAACATACACAGTAAGAAGAGACAGTCTTCTTGTACGTAAGTCGGAATTGTGCCTTTTGTATTTATGTCGGATGCAATTTCTGTGTTTCATCGTCAATACGAAGGTCCAAGGGATACAGTAAACCTGAAGTGATGCATCGGAATCTATAACTAGTGTCACAGGTATGGTTCAAAACATTGACAGTACGAAGAGTCAGTCTTCTTGTACTTAAGACGGCATTGTGCCTTTTGTATTTAATTCCGATGCAATTTCTGTGTTTCATCGTCACTAAGAAGGTCCATGGGATACAGTAAACCTGAAGTGAAGCATCGGAATCTATAACTAGTGTCACAGGAATGGTTCAAAGCATAGACAGTAAGAAGAGTCAGTCTTCTTGTACTTAAGTCGGCATTGTGACTTTTGTATTTAATTCCGATGCAATTTCTGTGTTTCATCGTAAATAAGAAGGTCCAAGTGATACAGTAAATCTGAAGTGAAGTATCGGAATCTATATCTAGTGTCACAGAAAATGTTCAAAACATAGACAGTAAGAAGAGTCAGTCTTCTTGTACTTATGTTTGCATTGTGCCGTTCGTATCTAATTCCGATGCAATATCTGTGTTCATCGTCAATAAGAAGGTCAGAGGGATACAATAAACATATAGTGAAGCATCGGAATCTAAAACTGGTCTCACAGGAAATGTTCACAACATAGTCAGAAAGAAGAGTCAGACTTCTTGTACTTAAGTCGGCATTGTTCCTTTTCTATTTAATTATGATGCAATTACTGTGTTTCATCGTCAATAAGAAGGTCAGAGGGATACAGTAAACCTGAAGTGAGGCATCGGAATCTATAACTAGTGTTACAGGAATGGTTCAAAACATAGACTGTAAGAGGAGTCAGTCTTCTTGTACTTAAGACGGCATTGTGCCTTTTCTATTTATTTCCGATGCAATTTCTGTGTTTCGTCGTCAATAAGAAGGTCCAAGGGATACAGTAAATCTAAAGTGAAGTATCGGAATCTATATCTAGTGTCACAGAAAATGTTCAAAACATAGACAGTAAGAAGAGTCAGTCTTCTTGTACTTATGTTTGCATTGTGCCGTTTGTATTTAATTCCGATGCAATATCTGTGTTTCATCGTCTATAAGAAGGTCAGAGGGATACAGAAAATCTGAAGTGAAGCATAGGAATCTATAACTAGTGTCACATGAATGGTTCAAAGCATAGACAGTAGGAAGAGTCAGTCTTCTTGTACTTAAGTCGGCATTGTGCCTTTTCTATATTATTCCGATGCAATTTCTGTAAATCGTCGTCAATAAGAAGGTCAGAGAGATACAGTTAACCTGAAGTGAATCATCGGAATCTATAACTAGTGTCACAGGAATGGTTCAAAACATACACAGCAAGAAGAGTCAGTCTTCTTGTACTTAAGTCGGAATTGTGCCTTTTGGATTTAATTCCTATGCAATTTCTGTGATTCATCGTCAATAAGAAGGTCCAAGTGATACAGTAAACCTGAAGAGATGCATCGGAATCTATAACTAGTGTCACAGGAATGGTTCAAAACATAGACAGTAGGAAGAGTCAGTCTTCTTGTACATAAGTCGGCATTGTGCCTTTTGTATTTAATTCCGATGCAATTTCTGTGTTTCATCGTCAATAAGAAGGTCCATGGGATACAGTAAACCTGAAGTGAAGCATCGGAATCTATAACTAGTGTCACAGGAATGGTTCAAAACACAGACAGTAAGAAGTGTCAGTCTTCTTGTACTTAAGTCGGCATTGTGCCTTTTGTATTTAATTCCGATGCAATTTCTGTGATTCATCGTCAATAAGAAGGTCCAAGGTATACAGTAAACATATAGTGAAGCATCGGAATCTAAAACTGGACTCACAGGAAAGGTTCAAAACATAGAGAGTTAGAAGATCCAGTCATTTTGTATTTGAGTCTGCATTGTGCCTTTTGTATTTAATTCCGATGCAATTTCTGTGTTTCATCGTCAATAAGAAGGTTAGAGGGAATAAGTAAACCTGAAGTGAAGCACCGGAATCTATAACTAGAGTCACAGGAATGGTTATAACATAGACAGTAGGAAGAGTCAGTCTTCTTGTACTTAAGTCGGCATTGTGCCGTTTGTATTTAATTCCGATGCAATTTCTGTGTTTCATCGTCATTAAGAAGGTCAGAGGGATACAGAAAATCTGAAGTGATGCATAGGAATCTATAACTAGTGTCACAGGAATTGTTCAAAGCATAGACAGTAGGAAGATTCAGTCTTCTTGTACATAAATCGGCATTGTGCCTTTTCTACTTAATTCCGATGCAATTTATGTAATTCGTCGTCAATAAGAGGGTCATAGAGATACAGTTAACCTGAAGTGAAGCATCGGAATCTATAACTAGTGTCACAGGAATGGTTCAAATCATACACAGCAAGAAGAGTCAGTCTTCTTGTACTTAAGTCGGAATTGTGCCTTTTGTATTTAATTCCTATGCAATTTCTGTGCTTCATCGTCAATAAGAAGGCCCAAGTGATACAGTAAACCTGAAGAGATGCCTCGGAATCTATAACTAGTGTCACAGGAATGGTTCAAAACATAGACAGTAGGAAGAGTCAGTCTTCTTGTACATAAGTCGGCATTGTGCCTTTTGTATTTAATTCCGATGCAATTTCTGTGTTTCATCGTCACTAAGAAGGTCCATGTTATACAGTAAACCTGAAGTGAAGCATCGGAATCCATAACTAGTGTCACAGGAATGGTTCAAAACATAGACAGTAAGAAGAGTCAGTCTTCTTGTACTTAAGTCGGCATTGTGCCTTTTGTATTTAATTCCGATGCAATTTCTGTGTTTAATCGTCAATAAGAAGGTCCAAGGGATACAGTAAACATATAGTGAAGCATCGGAATCTAAAAATGGTCTCACAGGAAAGGTTCAAAACATAGACAGGAAGAAGAGCCAGTCATCTTGTATTTGAGTCGGCATTGTGCCTTTTGTATGTAATTCCGATGCAATTTCTGTGTTTCATCGTCAATAAGAAGGTCAGAGGGAATCAGTAAACCTGAAGTGAAGCACCGGAATCTATAACTAGTGTCACAGGAATGGTTAAAACATAGACAGTGGGAAGAGTCAGTCTTCTTGTTCTTAAGTCGGCATTGTGCTTCTTGTATTTAATTCCGATGCAATTTCTGTGTTTCATCGTCAATAATAAGGTTCAATGGATACAATAAACATATATGGAGTAGCATCGAAATCTACAACTGGTCTCACAGGAAGTGTTCACAACATAGTCAGTAAGAAGAGTCAGTCTTCTTGTACTTAAGTCGGCATTGTGCATTTTGTATTTAATTCCGATGCAATTTCTGTGTTTCATCGTCAATAAGAAGGACAGAGGGATACAGTAAACCTGAAGTCAGGCATCGGAATCTATAACTAGTGTCACAGGAATGGTTCAAAACATAGACAGTAGGAAGAGTCAGTCTTCTTGTACTTAACTCGGCATTGTGAATTTTGTATTTAATTCCGATGCAATTTCTGTGTTTCATCGTCAATAAGAAGGACCAAGGGATACAGTAAACCCGAGGTTAAGCATCGGAATCTATAACTAGTGTCACAGGAATGGTTTAAAAACATAGTTAGTAAGAAGAGTCAGTCTTCTTGTACATAAGTCGGCATTGTTCCTATTCTGTTTAATTCCAATGCATTTCCTGTGTTTCATTGTCAATATGAAGCTCAGAGGGATACAGTAAACCTGAAGTGAAGCTTCAGAATCTATAACTAGTGTCACAGGGACGGTTCAAAGCAAAGACAGTAGGAAGAGTCTGTCTTCTTGTACTTAAGTCGGTATTGTGCCTTTTGTATGTAATTCCGATGCAATTTCTGTGTTCCGTCATCAATACGAATGACAGAGGGATACAGTAAAACTGAAGTGAAGCATTAGAATCTGTAACTAGTGTCACAGGAATCGTTCAAAACATAGACAGTAAGAAGAGCCAGTCTACTATACTTAAGTCGGCATTGTGCCTTTTCTATTTTATTCCGATGCAATTTCTGTGTTTCGTTGTCAATAAGAAGGTCCAAGGGATACAGTAAATCTGAAGTGAAGCATCGGAATCTATATCTAGTGTCACAGAAGAGGTTCAAAACATAGACAGTAAGAAGAGTCAGTCTTCTTGTACTTATGTCGGCATTGATCCGTTTGTATTTAATTCCGAGGCAATTTCTGTGTTTCATTGTTATTAAGAAGGTCAGAGGGATACAGAAAATCTGAAGTGATGCATAGGAATCTATAACAAGTGTCACAGGAATGGTTCAAAGCATAAACAGTAGGAAGAGTCAGTATTCTTGTACATAAGTCGGCATTGTGCTTTTTCTATTTAATTCCGATGCAATTTCTGTAATTTGTCGTCAATAAGAGGGTCAGAGAGATACAGTTAACCTGAAGTGAAGCATCGGAATCTATAACTAGTGTCACAGGAATGGTTCAAAACATACACAGCAAGAAGAGTCAGTCTTCTTGTACTTATGTCGGAATTGTGCCTTTTGAATTTAATTCGGATGCAATTTCTGTGATTCATCGTCAATAAGAAGGTCCAAGGTATACAGTAAACCTGAAGTGATGCATCGGAATCTATAACTAGTGTCACGGGAATGGGTCAGAACATAGACAGTAGGAAGAGTCAGTCTTCTTGTACTTAAGACGGCATTGTGCCTTATGTATTTAATTCCGATGCAATTTCTGTGTTTCATCGTCAATAAGGAGGTCCATGGGATACAGTAAACCTGAAGTGAAGCATCGGAATCTATTACTAGTGTCACAGGAATGGTTCAAAACATAGTAAGAAGAGTCAGTCTTCTTGTACTTAAGTCGGCATTGTGCCTCTTGTATTTAATTCCGATGCAATTTCTGTGTTTCATCGTCAATACGAAGGCCAAGTGATACAGTAAACATATAGCGAAGCATCGGAATCTAAAACTGGTCTCACAGGAAAGGTTCAAAACATAGAGAGTAAGAAGAGCCAGTCATCTTGTATTTGAGTCGGCATTGTGCCTTTTGTATTTAATCCCGTTGTAATTTCTGTGTTTCATCGTCAATAAGAAGGTCAGAGGGAATCAGTAAACCTGAAGTGAAGCACCGGAATCTATAACTAGTGTCACAGGAATGGTTAAAACATAGTCAGTAGGAAGAGTCAGTCTTCTTGTACTTAAGTCGGCATTGTGCCTCTTGTATTTAATTCCGATGCAATTCCTGTGTTTCATCGTCAATAAGAAGGTCCAATGGATACAGTAAACATATATGGAGTAGCATCGGAATCTAAAACTGGTCTCACAGGAAATGTTCACAACGTAGTCAGTAAGAAGAGTCAGTCTTCTTGTACTTAAGTCGGCATTGTGCATTTTGTATTTAATTCCGATGCAATTTCTGTGTTTCATCGTCAATAAGAAGGACAGAGGGATACAGTAAACCTGAAGTGAAGCATCGGAATCTATAACTAATGTCACAGCAATGGTTCAAAACATAGACAGTAAGAAGAGTCAGTCTTCTTGTATTTAAGTCGGCATTGTGCCTTTTGTATGTAATTCCGATGCAATCTTTGTGTCTCACTGTCTATAAGAAAGTCCAAGGGAAACAGTAAACCTGAAGTGAAGCATCGGAAGCTATAACTAGTGTCACAGGAATGGTTCAAAACATAGACAGTAAGAAGTGTCAGTCTTCTTGTACTTAACTAGTGTCACCGGAATGGTTCAAAACATAGACAGTAAGAAGAGTCAGTCTTCTTGTACTTAAGTCGGCATTCTGCCTTTTGTATTTAATTCCGATGCAATTTCTGTGTTTCATCGTAAATAAGAAGGTCAGAGGGATACAATAAACATATAGTGAAGCATCGGAATCTAAAACTGGTCTCACAGGACATGTTCACAACACAGTCAGAAAGAAGAGTCAGTCTTCTTGTAGTTAAGTCGGCATTGTGCCTTTTCTATTTAATTATGATCCAATTACTGTGTTTCATCGTCAATAAGAAGGTCACAGGGATACAGTAAACCTGAAGTGAAGCATCGGAATCTCTATTTAGTGACACAGAAAAGGTTCAAAACATAGACAGTAAGGAGATTCAGTCTTCTTGTACTTATGTCGGCATTGTGCCGTTTGTATTTAATTCCGATGCAATTTCTGTGTTTCATCGTCAATAAGAAGGTCAGAGGGATATAATAAACATATAGTGAAGCATCGGAATCTAAAACTGGTCTCACAGGAAATGTTCACAACATAGTGAGAAAGACGAGCCAGTCTTCTTGTACTTAAGTCGGCATTGTGCCTTTTCTATTTAATTTAGACGCAATTTCTGTGTTTCATCGTCAATAAGAAGGTCAGAGGGATACAGTTAACGTCAAGTGAATCATCGGAATCTATAACTAGTGTCACAGGAATGGTTCAAAACATAGACAGTAGGAAGAGTCAGTCATCTTGCACTTAAGTCGGCATTGTGACATTTGTATATAATTCCGATGCAATTTCTGTGTTTCATCGTAAATAAGAAGGTCAGAGGGATACAATATACATATAGTGAAGCATCGGAATCTAAAACTGGACTCACTGGAAATGTTCACAACATAGTCAGAAAGAAGAGCCAGTCTTCTTGTACTTAAGTCGGCATTGTGCCTTTTCTATTAATTCCGACGCAATTTCTGTGTTTCATCGTCAATAAGAAGGTCAGAAGGATACAGTTAACACGAAGTGAATCATCGGAATCTATAACTAGTGTCACAGGAATGGTTCAAAACATAGACAGTAGGAAGAGTCATTCATCTTGTACTTAAGTCGGCATTGTGACTTTTGTATTTAATTCCGATGCAATTTCTGTGTTTCGTCGTCAATAAGAAGGAACAAGGGATACAGTAAACCTGAAGTTAAGCATCGGAATCTATAACTAGTGTCACAGGAATGGTTCAAATCATAAACAGTATGAAGAGTCAGTCTTCTTGTACGTAAGTCGGTATTGTGCCTTTTCTATTTAATTCCGATACAATTTCTGTTTTTCATCGCCAATAAGAAGATCATAGGGATACAGTAAACCTTAAGTGAAGCATCGGAATCTATAACTAGTGTCACAGGAATGGTTCAAAACATAGTTAGTAAGAAGAGTCAGTCTTTTTGTACTTAAGTCGGCATTGTGCCTATTCTATTTAATTCCAATGCAATTCCTGTGTTTCATCGTCAATAAGAAGGTCAGAGGTATACAGTAAACATGAAGTGAAGCATCAGAATCTATAACTAGTGTCACAGGGATGGTTCAAAACATAGACAGTAGGAGGAGTCTGTCTTCTTGTACTTAAGTCGGTATTGTGCCTTTTGTATGTAATTCCGATGCAATTTCTGTGTTCCATCGTCAATAAGAAGGTCAGAGGGATACAGTAAAACTGAAGTGAAGCATCAGAATCTGTAACTAGTGTCACAGGAATCATTCAAATCATAAACAGTATGAAGAGTCAGTCTTCTTGTACGTAGGTCGGTATTGTGCCTTTTCTATTTAAATCCGAGGCAGTTTCTGTGTTTCATCGTCAATAAGAAGATCATAGGGATACAGTAAACCTTAAGTGAAGCATCGGAATCTATAACTAGTGTCACAGGAAAGGTTCAAAACATAGACAGTAGGAAGAGTCAGTCTGCTAGATCCTGAGTCGACATTGTGCCTTTCGAATTTAATTCCGATGCAATTTCTGTGTTTCATCGTCAATAAGAAGGTCCAAGGGAAACAGTAAACCTGAAGTGAAGCATCGGAATCTATAACTAGTGTCACAGGAATTGTTTAAATCATAGTCAGTAAGATGTGTCGGTCTTCTTGTGCTTAAGTCGACATACTGCCTTTTGTATTTAATTCCGATGCAATTTCTGTGTTTCATCGTAAATAAGAAGATCAGAGGCATACAATAAACATATAGTGAAGCATCGGAATCTAAAACTGGTCTCACAGGAAATGTTCACAACATAGTCAGAAAGAAGAGTCAGTCTTCTTGTACTTAAGTCGGCATTGTGCCTTTTGTTTTTAATTATGATCCAATTACTGTGTTTCATCGTCAATAAGAAGGTCAGAGGGATACAATAAACCTGAAGTGAAGCATCGGAATCTGTAACTAGTGTTACAGGGATGGTTCAAAACATAGACTGTAAGAAGAGTCAGTTTTCTTGTACTTAAGTCGGCATTGTGAATTTTCTATTTAATTCCGATGCAATTTCTGTGTTTCGTCGTCAATAAGAAAGTCCAAGGGATACAGTAAATCTAAAGTGAAGCATCGGATTCTATATCTAGTGTCACAGAAAAGGTTAAAAACATAGACAGTAAGAAGAGTCAGTCTTTTTGTACTTATGTTGGCATTGTGCCGTTTGTATTTAATTCCGATGCAATTTCTGTGTTTCATCGTCAATAAGAAGGTCAGAGGGATACAGAAAATCTGAAGTGATGCATAGGAATCTATAACAAGTGTCACAGGAATGGTTCAAGGCATAAACAGTAGGAAGAGTCAGTATTCTTGTACATAAGTCGGCATTGTGCTTTTTCTATTTAATTCCGATGCAATTTCAGTAATTTGTCGTCAATAAGAGGGTCAGAGAGATACAGTTAACCTGAAGTGAAGCATCGGAATCTATAACTAGTGTCACAGGAATGGTTCGAAACATACACAGCAAGAAGAGTCAGTCTTCTTGTACTTATGTCGGAATTGTGCCTTTTGAATTTAATTCGGATGCAATTTCTGTGTTTCATCGTCAATAAGAAGGTCCAAGGTATACAGTAAACCTGAAGTGATGCATCGGAATCTATAACTAGTGTCACGGGAATGGGTCGGAACATAGACAGTAGGAAGAGTCAGTCTTCTTGTACTTAAGACGGCATTGTGCCTTATGTATTTAATTCCGATGCAATTTCTGTGTTTCATCGTCAATAAGAAGGTCCATGGGATACAGTAAACCTGAAGTGATGCATCGGAATCTATTACTAGTGTCACAGGAATGGTTCAAAACATAGTAAGAAGAGTCAGTCTTCTTGTACTTAAGTCGGCATTGTGCCTCTTGTATTTAATTCCGATGCAATTTCTGTGTTTCATCGTCAATACGAAGGCCAAGTGATACAGTAAACATATAGCGAAGCATCGGAATCTAAAACTGGTCTCACAGGAAAGGTTCAAAACATAAAGAGTAAGAAGAGCCAGTCATCTTGTATTTGAGTCGGCATTGTGCCTTTTGTATTTAATTCCGTTGCAATTTCTGTGTTTCATCGTCAATAAGAAGGTCAGAGGGAATCAGTAAACCTGAAGTGAAGCACCGGAATCTATAACTAGTGTCACAGGAATGGTTAAAACATAGTCAGTAGGAAGAGTCAGTCTTCTTGTATTTAAGTCGGCATTGTGCCTCTTGTATTTAATTCCGATGCAATTCCTGTGTTTCATCGTCAATAAGAAGGTCCAATGGATACAGTAAACATATATGGAGTAGCATCGGAATCTAAAACTGGTCTCACAGGAAGTGTTCACTACGTAGTCAGTAAGAAGAGTCAGTCTTCTTGTACTTAAGTCGGCATTGTGCGTTTTGTATTTAATTCCGATGCAATTTGTGTGTTTCATCGTCAATAAGAAGGACAGAGGGATACAGTAAACCTGAAGTGAAGCATCGGAATCTATAACTAGTGTCACAGGAATGGTTCAAAACATAGACAGTAAGAAGAGTCAGTCTTCTTGTATTTAAGTCGGCATTGTGCCTTTTGTATGTAATTCCGATGCAATCTTTGTGTCTCACTGTCTATAAGAAAGTCCAAGGGAAACAGTAAACCTGAAGTGAAGCATCGGAATCTATAACTAGTGTCTCAGGAATTGTTCAAAACATAGACAGTAAGAAGTGTCAGTCTTCTTGTACGTAACTAGTGTCACCGGAATGGTTCAAAACATAGACAGTAAGAAGAGTCAGTCTTCTTGTACTTAAGACGGCATTCTGCCTTTTGTATTTATTTCCGATGCAATTTCTGTGTTTCATCGTAAATAAGAAGGTCAGAGGGATACAATAAACATATAGTGAAGCATCGGAATCTAAAACTGGTCTCACAGGAAATGTTCACAACACAGTCAGAAAGAAGAGTCAGTCTTCTTGTAGTTAAGTCGGCATTGTGCCTTTTCTATTTAATTATGATCCAATTACTGTGTTTCATCGTCAATAAGAAGGTCACAGGGATACAGTAAACCTGAAGTGAAGCATCGGAATCTATAACTAGTGTTACAGGAATGGTTCAAAACATAGACTGTAAGAAGAGTCAGTGTTCTTGTACTTAAGTCGGCATTGTGCCTTTTCTATTTAATTCCGATGCAATTTCTGTGTTTCGTCGTCAATAAGAAAGTCCAAGGGGTACAGTAAATCTGAAGTGAAGCATCGGATTCTATATCTAGTGTCACAGAAAAGGTTCAAAGCATAGACAGTAAGAAGAGTCAGTCTTCTTGTACTTATGTCGGCATTGTGCCGTTTGTGTTTAATTCCGATGCAATTTCTGTGTTTCATCGTCAATAAGAAGGTCAGAGTGATACAGAAAATCAGAAGTGAAGCATAGGAATCTATAACTATTGTCACAGGAATGGTTCAAAGCATAGACAGTAGGAAGAGTCAGTCTTCTTGTTCTTAAGTCGGCATTGTGCCTTTTCTATTTAATTCCGATGCAATTTCTGTAATTCGTCGTCAATAAGAAGGTCAGAGGGATACATTAAACCTGAAGTGAAGCATCGGAATCTATAACTAGTGTTACAGGAATGGTTCAAAAATAGACTGTAAGAAGAGTCAGTCTTCTTGTACTTAAGTCAGCATTGTGCCTTTTCTATTTAATTCCGATGCAATCTCTGTGTTTCGTCGTCAATAAGAAGGTCCAAGGGATACAGTAAATCTGAAGTGAAGCATCGGTATCTCTATTTAGTGACACAGAAAAGGTTCAAAACATAGACAGTAAGGAGATTCAGTCATCTTGTACTTATGTCCGCATTGTGCCGTTTGTATTTAATTCCGATGCAATTTCTGTGTTTCATCGTCAATAAGAAGGTCAGAGGGATGTAATAAACATATAGTGAAGCGTCGGAATCTAAAACTGGTCTCACAGGAAATGTTCACAACATAGTGAGAAAGACGAGCCAGTCTTCTTGTACTTAAGTCGGCATTGTGCCTTTTCTATTTAATTCCGACGCAATTTCTGTGTTTCATCGTCAATAAGAAGGTCAAAGGGATACAGTTAACGTGAAGTGAATCATCGGAATCTATAACTAGTGTCACAGGAAAGGTTCAAAACATAGACAGTAGGAAGAGTCATTCATCATGTACTTAAGTCGGCATTGTGACTTTTGTATTTAATTCCGATGCAATTTCTGTGTTTCGTCGTCAATAAGAAGGAACAAGGGATACAGTAAACCTGAAGTTAAGCATCGGAATCTATAACTAGTGTCACAGGAATGGTTCAAATCATAAACAGTATGAAGAGTCAGTCTTCTTGTACGTAAGTCGGTATTGTGCCTTTTCTATTTAATTCCGATACAATTTCTGTGTTTCATCGTCAATAAGAAGATCATAGGGATACAGTAAACCTTAAGTGAAGCATCGGAATCTATAACTAGTGTCACAGGAATGGTTCAAAACATAGTTAGTAAGAAGAGTTAGTCTTTTTGTACTTAAGTCGGCATTGTGCCTATTCTATTTAATTCCAATGCAATTTCTGTGTTTCATCGTCAATAAGAAGGTCAGAGGGATACAGTAAGCCTGAAGTGAAGCATCAGAATCTATAACTAGTGTCACAGGGATGGTTCAAAACATAGACAGTAGGAGGAGTCTGTCTTCTTGTACTTAAGTCGGTATTGTGCCTTTTGTATGTAATTCCGATGCAATTTCTGTGTTCCATCGTCAATAAGAAGGTCAGAGGGATACAGTAAAACTGAAGTGAAGCATCAGAATCTGTAACTAGTGTCACAGGAATCGTTCAAATCATAAACAGTATCAAGAGTCAGTCTTCTTGTACGTAGGTCGGTATTGTGCCTTTTCTATTTAATTCCGAGGCAATTTCTGTGTTTCATCGTCAATAAGAAGATCATAGGGATACAGTAAACCTTAAGTGAAGCATCGGAATCTATAACTAGTGTCACAGGAAAGGTTCAAAACATAGACAGTAGGAAGAGTCAGTCTGCTAGATCCTGAGTCGGCATTGTGCCTTTCGAATTTAATTCCGATGCAATTTCTGTGTTTCATCGTCAATAAGAAGGTCCAAGGGAAACAGTAAACCTGAAGTGAAGCATCGGAATCTATAACTAGTGTCACAGGAATTGTTCAAATCATAGACAGTAAGATGTGTCGGTCTTCTCGTGCTTAAGTCGACATTCTGCCTTTTGTATTTAATTCCGATGCAATTTCTGTGTTTCATCGCAAATAAGAAGATCAGAGGCATACAATAAACATATAGTGAAGCATCGGAATCTAAAACTGGTCTCACAGGAAATGTTCACAACATAGTCAGAAAGAAGAGTCAGTCTTCTTGTACTTAAGTCGGCATTGTGCCTTTTCTATTTAATTGTGATCCAATTACTGTGTTTCATCGTCAATACGAAGGTCAGAGGGATACAATAAACCTGAAGTGAAGCATCGGAATCTGTAACTAGTGTTACAGGAATGGTTCAAAACATAGACTGTAAGAAGAGTCAGTCTTCTTGTACTTAAGTCGGCATTGTGCCTTTTCTATTTAATTCCGATGCAATTTCTGTGTTTCGTCGTCAATAAGAAAGTCCAAGGGATACAGTAAATCTAAAGTGAAGCATCGGATTCCATATCTAGTGTCACAGAAAAGGTTAAAAACATAGACAGTAAGAAGAGTCAGTCTTTTTGTACTTATGTTGGCATTGTGCCGTTTGTATTTAATTCCGATGCAATTTCTGTGTTTCATCGTCAATAAGAAGGTCAGAGGGATACAGAAAATCAGAAGTGAAGCATAGGAATCTATAACTATTGTCACAGGAATGGTTCAAAACATAGACAGTAGGAAGAGTCAGTCTTCTTGTACGTAAGTCGGCATTGTGCCTTTTCTATTTAATTCCGATGCAATTTCAGTAATTCGTCGTCAATAAGAAGGTCAGAGGGATACAGTAAACCTGAAGTGAAGCATCGGAATATATAACTAGTGTTACAGGAATGGTTCAAAACATAGACTGTAAGAAGAGTCAGTCTTCTTGTACTTAAGTCGGCATTGTGACTTTTGTATTTAATTCCGATGCAATTTCTGTGTTTCATCGTCAATAAGAAGGTCAGAGGGATACAATATACATTTAGTGGAGCATCGGAATCTATAACTAGTGTCACACAAATGGTTGAAAACATAGACAGTAGGAAGAGTCAGTCTTCTTGTACTTATGTCGGCATTGTGCCCTTTCTATTTAATTCTGATGTAATTTCTGTGTTTCATCATCAATACGAAGGTACAAGGGATACAGTAAAACTGAAGTGAGGCATCGGAATCTATAACTGGAGTCACAGGAATGGTTCAAAACATAGACAGTAGGAAGAGTCAGTCTTCTTGTACTTATGTCGGCATTGTGCCCTTTCTATTTAATTCTGATGTAATTTCTGTGTTTCATCATCAATACGAAGGTACAAGGGATACAGTAAAACTGAAGTGAGGCATCGGAATCTATAACTGGTGTCACAGGAATGGTTCAAAACATAGTCAGCAAGAAGAGTCAGTCTTCTTGTACTTAAGTCGGCATTGTGCCTCTTGTATTTAATTCCGATGCAATTTCTGTGTTACATCGTCAATAAGAAGGTCCAAGGGATACAGTAAACATATAGTGAAGCATCGGAATCTGAAAGTGGTCTCACAGGAAATGTTCAAACCATAGTCAGTAAGAGGAGTTAGTCTTCTTGTACTTAAGTCGGCATTGTGCATTTTGTATTTAATTCCGATGCAATTTCTGTGTTTCATCGTCAATAAGAAGGTCAGAGGGTATCAGTAAACCTGAAGTGAAACACCGGAATCTATAACTAACGTCACAGGAATGGTTTAAACATAGACAGTAGGAAGAGTCAGTCTTCTTGTACTTAAGTCGGCATTGTGCCTCTTGTATTTAATTCCGATGCAATTTCTGTGTTTCATCGTCAATAAGAAGGTCCAAGAGATACAGTAAACCTGAAATGAAGCATCGGAATCTATAACTACTGTCACAGCAATTGTTCAAAACATAGACAGTAAGAAGAGTCAGTCTTCTTGTATTTAAGTCGGCATTGTGCCTTTTGTATTTAATTCCGATGCAATCTCTGTGTTTCATTGTCTATACGAAAGTCCAAGGGAAACAGTAAACCTGAAGTGAAGCATCGGAATCTATAACTAGTGTCACAGGAATTATTCAAAACATAGACAGTAAGAAGTGTCAGTCTTCTTGTACTTAAGTCGGCATTGTGCCTTTTGTAATTAATTCCGATACAATTTCTGTGTTTCATCGTCAATAAGACGGTCGAAGTGATACAGTAAACCGGAAGTGAAGCATCGGAATCTATAACTAGTGTCACCGGAATGGTTCAAAACATAGACAGTAAGAAGAGTCAGTCTTCTTGTACTTAAGTCGGCATTCTGCCTTTTGTATTTAATTCCGATGCAATTTCCGTTTTTCATCGTCAATAAGAAGGACCAAGGGATACAGTAAACCTGAAGTTAAGCATCGGAATGTATAACTAGTGTCACAGGAATGGTTCAAAACATAGTTAGTAAGAATAGTCAGTCTTCTTGTACTTAAGTCGGCATTGTGCCTATTCTATTTAATTCCAATGCAATTTCTGTGTTTCATCGTCAATAAGAAGGTCAGAGGGACACAGTAAACCTGAAGTGAAGCATCAGAATCCATAACTAGTGTCACAGGGATGATTCAAAACATAGACATTAGGAAGAGTCTGTCTTCTTGAACTTAAGTCGGTATTGTGCCTTTTGTATGTAATTCCGATGCAATTTCTGTGTTTCATCGTCAATAAGAAGATCATAGGGATACAGAAAACCTTAAGTGAAGCATCGGAATCTATAACTAGTGTCGCAGGAATGGTTCAAAAGCATAGACAGTAGGAAGAGTCAGTCTTCTAGTTCTTGAGTCGGCATTACGCCTTCTGTATTTAATTCCGATGCAATTGCTGTGTTTCATCGTCAATAAGAAGGTCAGAGGGGGTACAGTAAAAATGAAGTGAATCATCGGAATCTATAACTAGTGTCACAGGAATGGTTCAAATCATAGTCAGTAAGAAGAGTCAGTCTTCTTGTACTTAAGTCGGCATTATGCCTCTTGTATTTAATTCCGATGCAATTTCTGTGTTTCATCGTCAATAAGAAGGTCCACGGGATACAGTAAACATATAGTGAAGCATCGAAATCTATAACTAGTGTCACAGGAATGGTTCAAAAGCATAGACAGTAAGAAGAGTCAGTCTTCTTGTACTTAAGTCGGCATTACGCCTTCTGTATTTAATTCCGATGCAATTTCTGTGTTTCATCGTCAATAAGAGGGTCAGAGGGAATCAGTAAACCTGACGTGAAGAACCGGAATCTATAACTAGCGTCACAGGAATGGTTGAAACATAGACACTAGGAAGAGTCAGTCTTCTTGTACTTAAGTCGGCATTGTGCCTCTTCTGTTTAATTCCGATGCAATTTCTGTGTTTCATCGTCAATAACATGGTTCAAGGGATACAGTAAACATATATGGAGTAGCATCGGAATCTAAAACTGGTCTCACAGGAAGTGTTCACAACATAGTCAGTAAGAAGAGTCAATCTTCTTGTACTTAAGTCGGCATTGTGCATTTTGTATTTAATTCCGATGCAATTTCTGTGTTTCATCATCAATAAGAAGGACAGAGGGATACAGTAAACCTGAAGTGAAGCATCGGAATCTATAACTAGTGTCACAGGATTGGTTCAAAACATAGACAGTAGGAAGAGTCAGTCTTCTTGTACTTAAGTCGGCATTGTGCATTTTCTATTTAATTCCGTTGCAATTTATGTGTTTCGTCGTCTATAAGAAGGTCCAAGGGATACAGTAAACCTGAAATGAAGCATCGGAATCTATAACTACTGTCACAGCAATTTTTCAAAACATAGACAGTAAGAAGAGTCAGTCTTTTTGTATTTAAGTCGGCATTATGCCTTTTGTATTTAATTCCGATGCAATCTCTGTGTTTCAATGTCTATACGAAAGTCCAAGGGAAACAGTAAATCTGAAGTGAAGCATCGGAATCTATAACTAGTGTCACAGGAATTGTTCAAAACATAGACAGTAAGAAGTGTCAGTCTTCTTGTACTTAAGTCAGCATTGTGCCTTTTGTATTTAATTCCGATACAATTTCTGTGTTTCATCGTCAATAAGACGGTCCAAGTGATACAGTAAACCTGAAGTGAAGCATCGGAATCTATAACTAGTGTCACCGGAATGGTTCAAAACATAGACAGTAAGAAGAGTCAGTCTTCTTGTACTTAAGTCGGCATTCTGCCTTTTGTATTTAATTCCGATGCAATTTCCGTTTTTCATCGTCAATAAGAAGGTCCAAGGGATACAGTAAACCTGAAGTTAAGCATCGGAATGTATAACTAGTGTCACAGGAATGGTTCAAAACATAGTTAGTAAGAAGAGTCAGTCTTCTTGTACTTAAGTCGGCATTGTGCCTATTCTATATAATTCCAATGCAATCTCTGTGTTTCATCGTCAATTAGAAGGTCAGAGGGACACAGTAAACCTGAAGTGAAGCATCAGAATCTATAACTAGTGTCACAGGGATGGTTCAAAACATAGACAGTAGGAAGAGTCTGTCCACTTGAACTTAAGTCGGTATTGTGCCTTTTGTATGTAATTCCGATGCAATTTCTGTGTTTCATCGTCAATAAGAAGATCATAGGGATACAGAAAACCTTAAGTGAAGCATCGGAATCTATAACTAGTGTCACAGGTATGGTTCAAAAGCATAGACAGTAGGAAGAGTCAGTCTTCTAGTTCTTGAGTCGGCATTAAGCCTTCTGTATTTAATTCCGATGCAATTTCTGTTTTTCATCGTCAATAAGAATGTCAGAGGGATACAGTTAACGTGAAGTGAATCATCGGAATCTATAACTAGTGTCACAGGAATGGTTCAAAGCATAGACAGTAGAAAGAATCAGTCATCTTGTACTTAAGTCGGCATTGTGACTTTTGTATTTAATTCCGATGCAATTTCTGTTTTTCATCGTCAATAAGAAGGACCAAGGGATACAGTAAACCTGAAGTTAAGCATCGGAATGTATAACTAGTGTTACAGGAATGGTTCAAAACATAGTTAGTAAGAAGAGTCAGTCTTCTTGTACTTAAGTCGGCATTGTGCCTATTCTATTTAATTCCAATGCA
This sequence comes from Schistocerca serialis cubense, assembly GCF_023864345.2. NCBI lineage: Eukaryota > Metazoa > Arthropoda > Insecta > Orthoptera > Acrididae > Schistocerca > Schistocerca serialis. The sequence goes on from NW_026047583.1 coordinate 54,093,617, forward strand.
ATTTCTGTGTTTCATCGTCAATAAGAAGGTCAGAGGGATACAGTAAACCTGAAGTGAAGCATCAGAATCTATAACTAGTGTCACAGGGATGGTTCAAAACATAGAAAGTAGGAAGAGTCAGTCGTCTTGTACTTAAGTCGGCATTGTGCCTTTTGTATTTAATTACGATGCAATTTCTGTGTTTGATCGTCAATAAGAAGGTCCAAGGGATACAGTAAACCTGAAGTGAGCCATCGGAATCTATAACTAGTGTCACAGGAATGGTTCAAAACATAGACAGTAGGAAGAGTCAGCCTTCTTGTACTTATGTCGGCATTGTGCCCTTTCTATTTAATTCCGATGTAATTTCTGTGTTTCATCATCAATACGAAGGTACAAGGGATACAGTAAAACTGAAGTGAGGCATCGGAATCTATAACTGGTGTCACAGGAATGGTTCAAAACATAGTCAGCAAGAAGAGTCAGTCTTCTTGTACTTAAGTCGGCATTGTGCCTTTTGTATTTAATTCCGATGCAATTTCTGTGTTACATCGTCAATAAGAAGGTCCAAGGGATACAGTAAACATATAGTGAAGCATCGGAATCTGAAAGTGGTCTCACAGGAAATGTTCAAACCATAGTCAGTAAGAGGAGTTAGTCTTCTTGTACTTAAGTCGGCATTGTGCATTTTGTATTTAATTCCGATGCAATTTCTGTGTTTCATCGTCAATAAGAAGGTCAGAGGGAATCAGTAAACCAGAAGTGAAACACCGGAATCTATAACTAACGTCACAGGAATGGTTAAAACATAGACAGTAGGGAGAGTCAGTCTTCTTGTACTTAAGTCGGCATTGTGCCTCTTGTATTTCATTCCGATGCAATTTCTGTGTTTCATCGTCAATAAGAAGGTCCAAGAGATACAGTAAACCTGAAATGAAGCATAGGAATCTACAACTACTGTCACAGCAATTATTCAAAACATAGACAGTAAGAAGAGTCAGTCTTCTTGTATTTAAGTCGGCATTGTGCCTTTTGTATTTAATTCCGATGCAATCTCTGTGTTTCATTGTCTATACGAAAGTCCAAGGGAAACAGTAAACCTGAAGTGAAGCATCGGAATCTATAACTAGTGTCACAGGATTTATTCAAAACATAGACAGTAAGAAGTGTCAGTCTTCTTGTACTAAAGTCGGCATTGTGCCTTTTGTATTTAATTCCGATTCAATTTCTGTGTTTCATCGTCAATAAGACGGTCGAAGTGATACAGTAAACCTGAAGTGAAGCATCGGAATCTATAACTAGTGTCACCGGAATGGTTCAAAACATAGACAGTAAGAAGAGTCAGTCTTCTTGTACTTAAGTCGGCATTCTGCCTTTTGTATTTAATTCCGATGCAATTTCCGTTTTTCATCGTCAATAAGAAGGACCAAGGGATACAGTTAACCTGAAGTTAAGCATCGGAATGTATAACTAGTGTCACAGGAATGTTCAAAACATTGGTAGTAAGAATAGTCAGTCTTCTTGTACTTAAGTCGGCATTGTGCCTATTATATTTAATTCCAATGCTATTTCTGTGTTTCATCGTCAATAAGAAGGTCAGAGGGACACAGTAAACCCGAAGTGAAGTTCTTGAGTCGGCATTACGCCTTCTGTATTTAATTCCGATGCAATATCTGTGTTTCATCGTCAATAAGAAGGTCAGAGGGGTACAGTAAAATTGAAGTGAAGCATCGGAATCTAAAACTGGTCTCACAGGAAATGTTCACAACATAGTCAGAAAGAAGAGCCAGTCTTCTTGTACTTAAGTCGGCATTGTGCCTTTTGTATTTAATTCCGATGCAATTTCTGTGTTTCATCGTCAATAAGAAGGTCCACGGGATACAGTAAACATATAGTGAAGCATCGGAATCTAAAAGTGGTCTCACAGGAAATGTTCAAACCATAGTCAGCAAGAGGAGTTAGTCTTCTTGTACCTAAGTTGGCATTGTGCATTTTGTATTAAATTCCGATGCAATTTCTGTGTTTCATCGTCAATAAGAGGGTCAGAGGGAATCAGTAAACCTGACGTGAAGCACCGGAATCTATAACTAGCGTCACAGGAATGGTTGAAACATAGACACTAGGAAGAGTCAGTCTTCTTGTACTTAAGTCGGCATTGTGCCTCTTCTGTTTAATTCCGATGCAATTTCTGTGTTTCATCGTCAATAACATGGTTCAAGGGATACAGTAAACAAATATGGAGTAGCATCGGAATCTAAAACTGGTCTCACGGGAAGTGTTCACAACATAGTCAGTAAGAAGAGTCAGTCTTCTTGTACTTAAGTCGGCATTGTGCATTTTGTATTTAATTCCGATGCAATTTCTGTGTTTCATCATCAATAAGAAGGACTGAGGGATACAGTAAACCTGAAGTGAAGCATCGGAATCTATAACTAGTGTCACCGGAATGGTTCAAAACATAGACAGTAAGAAGAGTCAGTCTTCTTGTACTTATGTCGGCATTCTGCCTTTTGTATTTAATTCCGATGCAATTTCCGGTTTTCATCGTCAATAAGAAGGACCAAGGGATACAGTAAACCTGAAGTTAAGCATCGGAATGTATAACTAGTGTCACAGGAATGGTTCAAAACATAGTTAGTAAGAAGAGTCAGTCTTCTTGTACTTAAGTCGGCATTGTGCCTATTCTATTTAATTCCAATGCAATCTCTGTGTTTCATCGTCAATAAGAAGGTCAGAGGGACACAGTAAATCTGAAGTGAAGCATCAGAATCTATAACTAGTGTCACAGGGATGGTTCAAAACATAGACAGTAGGAAGAGTCTGTCTTCTTGAACTTAAGTCGGTATTGTGCCTTTTGTATGTAATTCCGATGCAATTTCTGTGTTTCATCGTCAATAAGAAGATCATAGGGATACAGAAAACCTTAAGTGAAGCATCGGAATCTATAACTAGTGTCACAGGTATGTTTCAAAAGCATAGACAGTAGGAAGAGTCGGTCTTCTAGTTCTTGAGTCGGCATTAAGCCTTCTGCATTTAATTCCGATGCAATTTCTGTGTTTCATCGTCAATAAGACGGTCAGAGGGGTACAGTAAAAATGAAGTGAAGCATCGGAATCTAACATTGGTCTCACAGGAAATGTTCACAACATAGTCAGAAAGAAGAGCCAGTCTTCTTGTACTTAAATCGGCATTGTGCCTTTTCTATTTAATTCCGACGCAATTTCTGTGTTTCATCGTCAATAAGAAGGTCAGAGGGAGACAGTTAACGTGAAGTGAATCATCGGAATCTATAACTAGTGTCACAGGAATGGTTCAAAACATAGACAGTAGGAAGAATCAGTCATCTTGTACTTAAGTCGGCATTGTGACTTTTGTATTTAATTCCGATGCAATTTCTGTTTTTCATCGTCAATAAGAAGGACCAAGGGATACAGTAAACCTGAAGTTAATCATCGGAATGTATAACTAGTGTCACAGGAATGGTTCAAAACATAGTTAGTAAGAAGAGTCAGTCTTCTTGTACTTAAGTCGGCATTGTGCCTATTCTATTTAATTCCAATGCAATTTCTGTGTTTCATCGTCAATAAGAAGGTCAGAGGGATACAGTAAACCTGACGTGAAGCATCAGAATCTATAACTAGTGTCACAGGGATGGTTCAAAACATAGAAAGTAGGAAGAGTCAGTCGTCTTGTACTTAGGTCGGCATTGTGCCTTTTGTATTTAATTACGATGCAATTTCTGTGTTTCATCGTCAATAAGAAGGTCCAAGGGATACAGTAAACTTGAAGTGAGCCATCGGAATCTATAACTAGTGTCACAGGAATGGTTCAAAACATAGACAGTAGGAAGAGTCAGTCTTCTTGTACTTATGTCGGCATTGTGCCCTTTGTATTTAATTCCGATGTAATTTCTGTGTTTCATCATCAATACGAAGGTACAAGGGATACAGTAAAACTGAAGTGAGGCATCGGAATCTATAACTGGTGTCACAGGAATGGTTCAAATCATAGTCAGCAAGAAGAGTCAGTCTTCTTGTACTTAAGTCGGCATTGTGCCTCTTGTATTTAATTCCGATGCAATTTCTGTGTTTCATCGTCAATAAGAAGGTCCAAGGGATACAGTAAACATATAGTGAAGCATCGGAATCTGAAAGTGGTCTCACAGGAAATGTTCAAACCATAGTCAGTAAGAGGAGTTAGTCTTCTTGTACTTAAGTCGGCATTGTGTATTTTGTATGTAATTCCGATGCAATTTCTGTGTTTCATCGTCAATAAGAAGGTCAGAGGGAATCAGTAAACCTGAAGTGAAACACCGGAATCTATTACTAACGTCACAGGAATGGTTAAAACATAGACAGTAGGAAGAGTCAGTCTTTTTGTACTTAAGTCGGCATTGTGCCTCTTGTATTTAATTCCGATGCAATTTCTGTGTTTCATCGTCGATAAGAAGGTCCAAGAGATACAGTAAACCTGAAATGAAGCATCGGAATCTATAACTACTGTCACAGCAATTGTTCAAAACATAGACAGTAAGAAGAGTCAGTCTTCTTGTATTTAAGTCGGCATTGTGCCTTTTGTATTTAATTCCGATGCAATCTCTGTGTTTCATTGTCTATACGAAAGTCCAAGGGAAACAGTAAACCTGAAGTGAAGCATCGGAATCTATAACTAGTGTCACAGGATTTATTCAAAACATAGACAATAAGATGTGTCAGTCTTCTTGTACTTAAGTCGGCATTGTGCCTTTTGTATTTAATTCCGATACAATTTCTGTGTTTCATCGTCAATAAGACGGTCGAAGTGATACAGTAAACCTGAAGTGAAGCATCGGAATCTATAACTAGTGTCACCGGAATGGTTCAAAACATAGACAGTAAGAAGAGTCAGTCTTCTTGTACTTAAGTCGGCATTCTGCCTTTTGTATTTAATTCCGATGCAATTTCCGTTTTTCATCGTCAATAAGAAGGACCAAGGGATACAGTAAACCTGAAGTTAAGCATCGGAATGTATAACTAGTGTCACAGGAATGGTTCAAAACATAGTTAGTAAGAATAGTCAGTCTTCTTGTACTTAAGTCGGCATTGTGCCTTTTCAATTTAATTCCGACGCAATTTCTGTGTTTCATCGTCAATAAGAAGGTCAGAGGGAGACAGTTAACGTGAAGTGAATCAACGGAATCTATAACTAGTGTCACAGGAATGGTTCAAAACATAGACAGTAGGAAGAATCAGTCATCTTGTACTTAAGTCGGCATTGTGACTTTTGTATTTAATTCCGATGCAATTTCTGTTTTACATCGTCAATAAGAAGGACCAAGGGATACAGTAAACCTGAAGTTAATCATCGGAATGTATAACTAGTGTCACAGGAATGGTTCAAAACATAGTTAGTAAGAAGAGTCAGTCTTCTTGTACTTAAGTCGGCATTGTGCCTATTCTATTTAATTCCAATGCAATATCTGTGTTTCATCGTCAATAAGAAGGTCAGAGGGATACAGTAAACCTGAAGTGAAGCATCAGAATCTATAACTAGTGTCACAGGGATGGTTCAAAAAATAGAAAGTAGGAAGAGTCAGTCGTCTTGTACTTAAGTCGGCATTGTGCCTTTTCTATTTAATTCCGACGCAATTTCTGTGTTTCATCGTCCATAAGAAGGTCAGAGGGAGACAGTTAACGTGAAGTGAATCATCGGAATCTATAACTAGTGTCACAGGAATGGTTCAAAACATAGACAGTAGGAAGAATCAGTCATCTTGTACTTAAGTCGGCATTGTGACTTTTGTATTTAATTCCGATGCAATATCTGTTTTTCATCGTCAATAAGAAGGACCAAGGGATACAGTAAACCTGAAGTTAATCATCGGAATGTATAACTAGTGTCACAGGAATGGTTCAAAACATAGTTAGTAAGAAGAGTCAGTCTTCTTGTACTTAAGTCGGCATTGTGCCTATTCTATTTAATTCCAATGCAATTTCTGTGTTTCATCGTCAATAAGAAGGTCAGAGGGATACAGTAAACCTGAAGTGAAGCATCAGAATCTATAACTAGTGTCACAGGGATGGTTCAAAACATAGAAAGTAGGAAGAGTCAGTCGTCTTGTACTTAAGTCGGCATTGTGCCTTTTGTATTTAATTACGATGCAATTTCTGTGTTTCATCGTCAATAAGAAGGTCCGAGGGATACAGTAAACCTGAAGTGAGCCATCGGAATCTATAACTAGTGTCACAGGAATGGTTCAAAACATAGACAGTAGGAAGAGTCAGTCTTCTTGTACTTATGTCGGCATTGTGCCCTTTGTATTTAATTCCGATGTAATTTCTGTGTTTCATCATCAATACGAAGGTACAAGGGATACAGTAAAACTGAAGTGAGGCATCGGAATCTATAAGTGGTGTCACAGGAATGGTTCAAATCATAGTCAGCAAGAAGAGTCAGTCTTCTTGTACTTAAGTCGGCATTGTGCCTCTTGTATTTAATTCCGATGCAATTTCTGTGTTTCATCGTCAATAAGAAGGTCCAAGGGATACAGTAAACATATAGTGAAGCATCGGAATCTGAAAGTGGTCTCACAGGAAATGTTCAAACCATAGTCAGTAAGAGGAGTTAGTCTTCTTGTACTTAAGTCGGCATTGTGCATTTTGTATGTAATTCCGATGCAATTTCTGTGTTTCATCGTCAATAAGAAGGTCAGAGGGAATCAGTAAACCTGAAGTGAAACACCGGAATCTATTACTAACGTCACAGGAATGGTTAAAACATAGACAGTAGGAAGAGTCAGTCTTTTTGTACTTAAGTCGGCATTGTGCCTCTTGTATTTAATTCCGATGCAATTTCTGTGTTTCATCGTCAATAAGAAGGTCCAAGAGATACAGTAAACCTGAAATGAAGCATCGGAATCTATAACTACTGTCACAGCAATTGTTCAAAACATAGACAGTAAGAAGAGTCAGTCTTCTTGTTTTTAAGTCGGCATTGTGCCTTTTGTATTTAATTCCGATGCAATCTCTGTGTTTCATTGTCCATACGAAAGTCCAAGGGAAACTGTAAACCTGAAGTGAAGCATCGGAATCTATAACTAGTGTCACAGGATTTATTCAAAACATAGACAATAAGATGTGTCAGTCTTCTTGTACTTAAGTCGGCATTGTGCCTTTTGTATTTAATTCCGATACAATTTCTGTGTTTCATCGTCAATAAGACGGTCGAAGTGATACAGTAAACCTGAAGTGAAGCATCGGAATCTATAACTAGTGTCACCGGAATGGTTCAAAACATAGACAGTAAGAAGAGTCAGTTTTCTTGTACTTAAGTCGGCATTCTGCCTTTTGTATTTAATTCCGATGCAATTTCCGTTTTTCATCGTCAATAAGAAGGACCAAGGGATACAGTAAACCTGAAGTTAAGCATCGGAATGTATAACTAATGTCACAGGAATGGTTCAAAACATAGTTAGTAAGAATAGTCAGTCTTCTTGTACTTAAGTCGGCATTGTGCCTATTCTATTTAATTCCAATGCAATTTCTGTGTTTCACTGTCAATAAGAAGGTCAGAGGGACACCGTAAACCTGAAGTGAAGCATCAGAATCCATAACTAGTGTCACAGGGATGGTTCAAAACATAGACATTAGGAAGAGTCTGTCTTCTTGAACTTAAGTCGGTATTGTGCCTTTTGTATGTAATTCCGATGCAATTTCTGTGTTTCATCGTCAATAAGAAGATCATAGGGATACAGAAAACCTTAAGTGAAGCATCGGAATCTATAACTAGTGTCACAGGAATATTTCAAAAGCATAGACAGTAGGGAGAGTCAGTCTTCTAGTTCTTGAGTCGGCATTACGCCTTCTGTATTTAATTCCGATGCAATTTCTGTGTTTCATCGTCAATAAGAAGGTCAGAGGGGTACAGTAAAAATGAAGTGAAGCATCGGAATCTAAAACTGGTCTCACAGGAAATGTTCACAACATAGTCAGAAAGAAGAGCCAGGCTTCTTGTACTTAAGTCGGCATTGTGCTTTTGTATTTAATTCCGATGCAATTTCTGTGTTTCATGGTCAATAAGAAGGTCCAAGGGATACAGTAAACCTGAAGTGAATCATCGGAATCTATAACTAGTGTCACAGCAATTGTTCAAAACATAGACAGTAAGAAGAGTCAGTCTTCTTGTATTTAAGTCGGCATTGTGCCTTTTGTATTTAATTCCGATGCAATCTCTGTGTTTCATTGTCTATACGAAAGTCCAAGGGAAACAGTAAACCTGAAGTGAAGCATCGGAATCTATAACTAGTGTCACAGGATTTATTCAAAGCATAGACAATAAGATGTGTCAGTCTTCTTGTACTTAAGTCGGCATTGTGGCTTTTGTATTTAATTCCGATACAATTTCTGTGTTTCATCGTCAATAAGACGGTCGAAGTGATACAGTAAACCTGAAGTGAAGCATCGGAATCTATAACTAGTGTCACCGGAATGGTTCAAAACATAGACAGTAAGAAGAGTCAGTCTTCTTGTACTTAAGTCGGCATTCTGCCTTTTGTATTTAATTCCGATGCAATTTCCGTTTTTCATCGTCAATAAGAAGGACCAAGGGATACAGTAAACCTGAAGTTAAGCATCGGAATGTATAACTAGTGTCACAGGAATGGTTCAAAACATAGTTAGTAAGAATAGTCAGTCTTCTTGTACTTAAGTCGGCATTGTGCCTATTCTATTTAATTCCAATGCAATTTCTGTGTTTCATCGTCAATAAGAAGGTCAGAGGGACACAGTAAACCTGAAGTGAAGCATCAGAATCCATAACTAGTGTCACAGGGATGGTTCAAAACATAGACATTAGGAAGAGTCTGTCTTCTTGAACTTAAGTCGGTATTGTGCCTTTTGTATGTAATTCCGATGCAATTTCTGTGTTTCATCGTCAATAAGAAGATCATAGGGATACAGAAAACCTTAAGTGAAGCATCGGAATCTATAACTAGTGTCACAGGAATGGTTCAAAAGCATAGACAGTAGGAAGACTCAGTCTTCTAGTTCTTGAGTCGGCATTACGCCTTCTGTATTTAATTCCGATGCAATTTCTGTGTTTCATCGTCAATAAGAAGGTCAGAGGGGTACAGTAAAAATGAAGTGAAGCATCGGAATCTAAAACTGGTCTCACAGGAAATGTTCACAACATAGTCAGAAAGAAGAGCCAGTCTTCTTGTACTTAAGTCGGCATTGTGCTTTTGTATTTATTTCCGATGCAATTTCTGTGTTTCATCGTCAATAAGAAGGTCCAAGGGATACAGTAAACCTGAAGTGAATCATCGGAATCTATAACTAGTGTCACAGGAATGGTTCAAAACATAGACAGTAGGAAGAGTCAGTCTTCTTGAACTTATGTCGGCATTGTGCCCTTTGTATTTAATTCCGATGCAATTTCTGTGTTTCATCATCAATAAGCAGGTACAAGGGATACAGTAAACCTGAAGTGAGGCATCGGAATCTAGAACAAGTGTCACAGGAATGGTTCAAATCATAGTCAGTAAGAAGAGTCAGTCTTCTTGTACTTAAGTCGGCATTGTGCCTCTTGTAATTAATTCCGATGCAATTTCTGTGTTTCATCGTCAATAAGAAGGTCCACGGGATACAGTAAACATATAGTGAAGCATCGGAATCTAAAAGTGGTCTCACAGGAAATGTTCAAACCATAGTCAGTAAGAGGAGTTAGTCTTCTTGTACTTAAGTTGGCATTGTGCATATTGTATTTAATTCGGATGCAATTTCTGTGTTTCATCGTCAATAAGAGGGTCAGAGGGAATCAGTAAACCTGAAGTGAAGCATCGGAATCTATAACTAGTGTCACAGGATTGGTTCAAAACATAGACAGTAGGAAGAGTCAGTCTTCTTGTACTTAAGTCGGCATTGTGCCTTTTCTATTTAATTCCGTTGCAATTTATGTGTTTCGTCGTCTATAAGAAGGTCCAAGGGATACAGTAAACCTGAAATGAAGCATCGGAATCTATAACTACTGTCACAGCAATTGTTCAAAACATAGACAGTAAGAAGAGTCAGTCTTCTTGTATTTAAGTCGGCATTGTGCCTTTTGTATTTAATTCCGATGCAATCTCTGTGTTTCATTGTCTATACGAAAGTCCAAGGGAAACAGTAAATCTGAAGTGAAGCATCGGAATCTATAACTAGTGTCACAGGAATTGTTCAAAACATAGACAGTAAGAAGTGTCAGTCTTCTTGTACTTAAGTCGGCATTGTGCCTTTTGTATTTAATTCCGATACAATTTCTGGGTTTCATCGTCAATAAGACGGTCCAAGTGATACAGTAAACCTGAAGTGAAGCATCGGAATCTATAACTAGTGTCACCGGAATGGTTCAAAACATACACAGTAAGAAGAGTCAGTCTTCTTGTACTTAAGTCGGCATTCTGCCTATTTGTATTTAATTCCGATGCAATTTCCGGTTTTCATCGTCAATAAGAAGGACCAAGGGATACAGTAAACCTGAAGTTAAGCATCGGAATGTATAACTAGTGTCACAGGAACGGTTCAAAACATAGTTAGTAAGAAGAGTCAGTCTTCTTGTACTTAAATCGGCATTGTGCCCATTCTATTTAATTCCAATGCAATCTCTGTGTTTCATCGTCAATAAGAAGGTCAGAGGGACACAGTACACCTGAAGTGAAGCATCAGAATCTATAACTAGTGTCACAGGGATGGTTCAAAACATAGACAGTAGGAAGAGTCTGTCTTCTTGAACTTAAGTCGGTATTGTGCCTTTTATATGTAATTCCGATGCAATTTCTGTGTTTCATCGTCAATAAGAAGATCATTGGGATACAGAAAACTTTTAGTGAAGCATCGGAATCTATAACTAGTGTCACAGGTATGGTTCAAAAGCATAGACAGTAGGATGAGTCAGTCTTCTAGTTCTTGAGTCGGCATTAAGCCTTCTGTATTTAATTCCGATGCAATTTCTGTGTTTCATCGTCAATAAGAAGGTCAGAGGGGTACAGTAAAAATGAAGTGAAGCATCGGAATCTAACACTGGTCTCACAGGAAATGTTCACAACATAGTCAGAAAGAAGGGCCAGTCTTCTTGTACTTAAGTCGGCATTGTGCCTTTTCTATTTAATCTGACGCAATTTCTGTGTTTCATCGTCAATAAGAAGGTCAGAGGGATACAGTTAACGTGAAGTGAATCATCGGAATCTATAACTAGTGTCACAGGAACGGTTCAAAACATAGACAGTAGGAAGAATCAGTCATCTTGTACTTAAGTCGGCATTGTGACTTTTGTATTTAATTCCGATGCAATTTCTGTTTTTCATCGTCAATATGAAGGACCAAGGGATACAGTAAACCTGAAGTTAATCATCGGAATGTATAACTAGTGTCACAGGAATGGTTCAAAACATAGTTAGAAAGAAGAGTCAGTCTTCTTGTACTTAAGTCGGCATTGTGCCTATTCTATTTAATTCCAATGCAATTACTGTGTTTCATCGTCAATAAGAAGGTCAGAGGGATACAGTAAACCTGAAGTGAAGCATCAGAATCTATAACTAGTGTCACAGGGATGGTTCAAAACATAGAAAGTAGGAAGAGTCAGTCGTCTTGTACTTAAGTCGGCATTGTGCCTTTTGTATTTAATTACGATGCAATTTCTGTGTTTCATCGTCAATAAGAAGGTCCAAGGGATACAGTAAACCTGAAGTGAGCCATCGGAATCTATAACTAGTGTCACAGGAATGGTTCAAAACATAGACAGTAGGAAGAGTCAGTCTTCTTGTACTTATGTCGGCATTGTGCCCTTTGTATTTAATTCCGATGTAATTTCTGTGTTTCATCATCAATACGAAGGTACAAGGGATACAGTAAAACTGAAGTGAGGCATCGGAATCTATAACTGGTGTCACAGGAATGGTTCAAAACATAGTCAGCAAGAAGAGTCAGTCTTCTTGTACTTAAGTCGGCATTGTGCCTCTTGTATTTAATCCCGATGCAATTTCTGTGTTACATCGTCAATAAGAAGGTCCAAGGGATACAGTAAACATATAGTGAAGCATCGGAATCTGAAAGTGGTCTCACAGGAAATGTTCAAACCATAGTCAGTAAGAGGAGTTAGTCTTCTTGAACTTAAGTCGGCATTGTGCATTTTGTATTTAATTCCGATGCAATTTCTGTGTTTCATCGTCAATAAGAAGGTCAGAGGGAATCAGTAAAACTGAACTGAAACACCGGAATCTATAACTAACGTCACAGGAATGGTTAAAACATAGACAGTAGGAAGAGTCAGTCTTTTTGTACTTAAGTCGGCATTGTGCCTCTTGTATTTAATTCCGATGCAATTTCTGTCTTTCATCGTCAATAAGAAGGTCCAAGAGAACAGTAAACCTGAAATGAAGCATCGGAATCTATAACTACTGTCACAGCAATTGTTCAAAACATAGACAGTAAGAAGAGTCAGTCTTCTTGTATTTAAGTCGGCATTGTGCCTTTTGTATTTAATTCCGATGCAATCTCTGTGTTTCATTGTCTATACGAAAATCCAAGGGAAACAGTAAATCTGAAGTGAAGCATCGGAATCTATAACTAGTGTCACAGGAATTGTTCAAAACATAGACAGTAAGAAGAGTCAGTCTTCTTGTACTTAAGTTGGCATTGTGCCTTTTGTATTTAATTCCGATTCAATTTCTGGGTTTCATCGTCAATAAGACGGTCCAAGTGATACAGTAAACCTGAAGTGAAGCATCGGAATCTATAACTAGTGTCACCGGAATGGTTCAAAACATAGTTAGTAAGAAGAGTCAGTCTTCTTGTACTTAAGTCGGCATAGTGCCTATTCTATTTAATTCCAATGCAATCTCTGTGTTTCATCGTCAATAAGAAGGTCAGAGGGACACAGTAAACCTGAAGTGAAGCATCAGAATCTATAACTAGTGTCACAGGGATGGTTCAAAACATAGACAGTAGGAAGAGTCTGTCTTCTTGAACTTAAGTCGGTATTGTGCCTTTTGTATGTAATTCCGATGCAATTTCTGTGTTTCATCGTCAATAAGAAGATCATAGGGATACAGAAAACCTAAGGTGAAGCATCGGAATCTATAACTAGTGTCACAGGTATGGTTCAAAAGCATAGACAGTAGGAAGAGTCAGTCTTCTAGTTCTTGAGTCGGCATTAAGCCTTCTGTATTTAATTCCGATGCAATTTCTGTGTTTCATCGTCAATAAGAAGGTCAGAGGGGTACAGTAAAAATGAAGTGAAGCATCGGAATCTAACACTGGTCTCACAGGAAATGTTCACAACATAGTCAGAAAGAAGAGCCAGTCTTCTTGTACTTAAGTCGGCATTGTGCCTTTTCTATTTAATTCCGACGCAATTTCTGTGTTTCATCGTCAATAAGAAGGTCAGAGGGATACAGTTAACGTGAAGTGAATCATCGGAATCTGTAACTAGTGTCACAGGAATGGTCCAAAACATAGACAGTAGGAAGAATCAGTCATCTTGTACTTAATTCGGCATTGTGACTTTTGTATTTAATTCCGATGCAATTTCTGTTTTTCATCGTCAATAAGAAGGACCAAGGGATACAGTAAACCTAAAGTTAAGCATCGGAATGTATAACTAGTGTCACAGGAATGGTTCAAAACATAGTTAGTAAGAAGAGTCACTCTTCTTGTACTTAAGTCGGCATTGTGCCTATTCTAATTAATTCCAATGCAATTTCTGTGTTTCATCGTCAATAAGAAGGTCAGAGGGATACAGTAAACCTGAAGTGAAGCATCAGAATTTATAACTAGTGTCACAGGGATGGTTCAAAACATAGACAGTAGGAAAAGTCTGTCTTCTTGAACTTAAGTCGGTATTGTGCATTTTGTATGTAATTCCGATGCAATTTCTGTGTTTCATCGTCAATAAGAAGATCATAGGGATAGATAAAACCTTAAGTGAAGCATCGGACTCTATAACTAGTGTCACAGGAATGGTTCAAAAGCATAGACAGTAGGAAGAGTCAGTCTTCTAGTTCTTGAGTCGGTATTAAGCCTTCTGCATTTAATTCCGTTGCAATTTCTGTGTTTCATCGTCAATAAGAAGGTCAGAGGGATACAGTAAAAATGAAGTGAAGCATCGGAATCTATAACTAGTGTCACAGGAATCGTTCAAAACATAGACAGTAGGAAGAGTCAGTTGTCTTGTACTTAAGTCGGCATTGTGCCTTTTGTATATAATTCCGATGCAATTTCTGTGTTTCATCGTCAATAAGAAGGTCCAAAGGATACAGTAAACCTGAAGTGAGCCATCGGAATCTATTACTACTGTCACAGGAATGGTTCAAAACATAGACAGTAGGAAGAGTCAGTCTTCTTGAACTTATGTGGGCATTGTGCCCTTTGTATTTAATTCCGATGCAATTTCTGTGTTTCATCATCAATAAGCAGGTACAAGGGATACAGTAAACCTGAAGTGAGGCATTGGAATCTATAACTAGTGTCACAGCAATTGTTCAAATCATAGTCAGTAAGAAGAGTCAGTCTTCTTGTACTTAAGTCGGCATTGTGCCTCTTGTATTTAATTCCGATACAATTTCTGTGTTTCATCGTCATTAAGAAGGTCCAAGGGATACAGTAAACATATAGTGAAGCATCGGAATCTAAAAGTGGTCTCACAGGAAATGTTCAAACCATAGTCAGTAAGAGGAGTTAGTCTTCTTGTACTTAAGTCGGCATGGTGCCTTTTGTATTTTATTCCGATGCAATTTCTGTGTTTTGTCGTCAATAAGAAGGCCCTAGGGGTACAGTACACCTGAAGTGAAGCATCAGAATCTACAACTTGTGTCACAGGAATGGTTCAAAGCATAGACAGTAAGAAGAGTCAGTCTACTTGTACTTAAGTCGGCATTTTGCCTTTTGTATTTATTTCTGATGCAATTTCTGTGTTTCATCGTCAATAAGAAGGACCAAGGGATACAGTACATCTGAAGTGAAGCATCGAAAGCTATAACAAGTGTCACAGGAATGGTTCAAATGATAGACAGTAAGAAGAGAAAGTCTTCTTGTACTTAAGTCGGCATTGTGATTTTTCTATTTGATTAAAATTAAATCACTGTGTTTCATCGTCAATAAGAAGGTCAGAGGGATACAGTAAACCTGAAGTGAAGCATCGAAATCTATAGCTAGTGTCACAGGAATGTTCTAAACATAGTCAGTAAGAAGAGTGAGTCTTCTTGTACTTAAGTCGGCATCGTGCCTTTTCTATTTAATTCCGATGCAATTTCTGTGTTCATCGTCAATAAGAAGGTCAGAGGGATATAGTAAACCTGAAGTGAAGCATCGGAATGTATAACTAGTGTCACAGTAATGGTTCAAAGCATAGACAGTAGGAAGAGTCAGTCTTCTTGTACTTGAGTCGGCGTTGTGCCTTTTGTATATATTTCCGATGCAATTTCTGTGCTTCATCGTCAATAAGAAGGTCAGAGGGATACAGTAAACCTAAAGTGAAGCATCAGAATCCATAACTAGTGTCGCAATAAAGGTTCAAAACATTGACAGTAGGAAGAGTCATTTTTCTTGTACTTAAGTCGGCATTGTGCCTTTTGTATTTAATTCCGATGCAATATCTGTGTTTCACCGTCAATAAGAAGGTCCAAGGGATACAGTACACCTGAAGTGAAGCATCGCAATCTGTAACTAGTGTAACAGGAATCGTTCAAAATATAGACAGTAGGAAGAGTCAGTCTTCTTGTACTTGAGTCGGCTTTGTGACTTTTGTATTTAATTCCGATGCAATTTCTGTTTTTCATCGTCAATAAGAAGGTCAGAGGGATACAGTAAACCTGAAGTGAAGCATCGGAATCTATAACTAGTGTCACAGGAATGGTTCAAAACATAGACAGTGGGAAGAGTCAGTCTTCTTGTACTTCAGTCGGCATTGAGACTTTTCTATTTAATTCCGAAGCAATTTCTATGATTCATCGTCAATAAGAAGGTCAGAGGGATACAGTAAACCTGAGGTGTAGCATCGGAATCTATAACTAGTGTCACAGGAATGGTTCAAAACATAGATAGTAGGAAGAGTCAGTCTTTTAGTACTTAAGTCGGCATTGTGCCTTTTGTATTTAATTCCGATGCAATTTCTGTGTTTCATCGTCAATAAGAAGGTCCAAGGGATACAGTAAACCTGAAGTGAGGCATCGGAATCTATAACTAGTGTACCAGGAATGGTTCAAATCATAGACAGTAAGAAGAGTCAGTCTTCTTGTACTTAAGTCGGCATTGTGCCTTTTGTATACAATTCCGAAGCAATTTCTGTGTTTCATCGTCAATAAGACGGTCCAAGGGATACAGTAAACCTGAAGTGAGGCATCGGAAACTATAACTAGTGTCACAGGAATGGTTCAAAACATAGACTGTAGGAAGAGTCAGTCTTCTTGTACTTGAGTCGGCTCTGTGTCTTTTGTATTTATTTTCGATGCATTTTCTGTTTTCATCGTCAATAAGAAGGTCCAAGAGATACAGTAAACCTGAAGTGAGGCATCGGAATCTATATCTAGTGTCACAGGAATGGTTCAAAAGCATAGACAGTAGGAAGAGTAAGTCTTCTAGTTCTTGAGTCGGTATTAAGCCTTCTGTATATAATTCCGATGCAATTTCTGTGTTTCATCGTCAATAAGAAGGTCAGAGGGATACAGTAAAAATGAAGTGAAGCATCGGAATCTATAACTAGTGTCACAGGAATCGTTCAAAACATAGACAGTAGGAAGAGTCAGTCGTCTTGTACTTAAGTCGGCATTGTGCCCTTTGTATTTAATTCCGATGCAATTTCTGTGTTTCATCATCAATAAGCAGGTACAAGGGATACAGTAAACCTGAAGTGAGGCATCGGAATCTATAACTAGTGTCACAGGAATTGTTCAAATCATAGTCAGTAAGAAGAGTCAGTCTTCTTGTACTTAAGTCGGCATTGTGCCTCTTGTATTTAATTCCGATACAATTTCTGTGTTTCATCGTCATTAAGAAGGTCCAAGGGATACAGTAAACATATAGTGAAGCATCGGAATCTAAAAGTGGTCTCACAGGAAATGTTCATACCATAGTCAGTAAGAGGAGTTAGTCTTCTTGTACTTAAGTCGGCATGGTGCCTTTTGTATTTTATTCCGATGCAATTTCTGTGTTTCGTCGTCAATAAGAAGGTCCTAGGGCTACAGTACACCTAAGGTGTAGCATCGGAATCTAAAACCGGTCTCACAGGAAAGGTCCAAAACATAGAGAGTAAGAAGGGCCAGTCTTCTTGTATTTGAGTCGGCATTGTGCATTTGTATTTAATTCCGATGCAATTTCTGTGTTTTATCGTTAATAAGAAGGTCAGAGGGAGACAGTAAACCTGAAGTGAAGCATCAGAATCTATAACTTGTGTCACAGGAATGGTTTAAAGCATAGACAGTAAGAAGAGTCAGTCTACTTGTACTTAAGTCGGCATTTTGCCTTTTGTATTTATTTCTGATGCAATTTCTGTGTTTCATCGTCAATAAGAAGGACCAAGGGATACAGTACACCTGAAGTGAAGCATCGCAAGCTATAACTAGTGTCACAGGAATGGTTCAAATGATAGACAGTAAGAAGAGAAAGTCTTCTTGTACTTAAGTCGGCATTGTGATTTTTCTATTTTATTCCAATCCAATCACTGTGTTTCATCGTCAATAAGAAGGTCAGAGGGATACAGTAAACCTGTAGTGAAGCATCGGAATCTATAGCTAGTGTCACAGGAATGTTCTAAACATAGTCAGTAAGAAAAGTGAGTCTTCTTGTACTTAAGTCGGCATCGTGCCTTTTCTATTTAATTCCGATGCAATTTCTGTGTTTCATCGTCAATAAGATGGTCAGAGGGATATAGTAAACCTGAAGTGAAGCATCGGAATGTATAACTAGTGTCACAGTAATGGTTCAAAGCATAGACAGTAGGAAGAGTCAGTCTTCTTGTACTTGAGTCGGCGTTGTGCCTTTTGTATATATTTCCGAGCAATTTCTGTGCTTCATCGTCAATAAGAAGGTCAGAGGGATACAGTAAACCTAAAGTGAAGCATCAGAATCCATAACTAGTGTCGCAATAAAGGTTCAAAACATAGACAGTAGGAAGAGTCATTTTTCTTGTACTTAAGTCGGCATTGTGCCTTTTGTATTTAATTCCGATGCAATATCTGTGTTTCACCGTCAATAAGAAGGTCCAAGGGACACAGTACACCAGAAGTGAAGCATCGTAATCTGTAACTAGTGTAACAGGAATCGTTCAAAATATAGACAGTAGGAAGAGTCAGCCTTCTTGTACTTGAGTCGGCTTTGTGACTTTTGTTTTTAATTCCGATGCAATTTCTGTTTTTCATCGTCAATAAGAAGGTCAGAGGGATACAGTAAACCTGAAGTGAAGCATCGGAATCTATAACTAGTGTCACAGGAATGGTTCAAAACATAGACAGTGGGAAGAGTCAGTCTTCTTGTACTTCAGTCGGCATTGAGCCTTATCTATTTAATTCCGAAGCAATTTCTATGATTCATCGTCAATAAGAAGGTCAGAGGGATACAGTAAACCTGAGGTGTAGCATCGGAATCTATAACTAGTGTCACAGGAATGGTTCAAAACATAGACAGTAGGAAGAGTCAGTCTTTTAGTACTTAAGTCGGCATTGTGCCTTTTGTATTTAATTCCGATGCAACTTCTGTGTTTCATCGTCAATAAGAAGGTCCAAGGGATACAGTAAACCTGAAGTGAGGCATCGGAATCTATAACTAGTGTACCAGGAATGGTTCAAATCATAGACAGTAAGAAGAGTCAGTCTTCTTGTACTTAAGTCGGCATTGTGCCTTTTGTATACAATTCCGAAGCAATTTCTGTGTTTCATCGTCAATAAGACGGTCCAAGGGATACAGTAAACCTGAAGTGAGGCATCGGAAACTATAACTAGTGTCACAGGAATGGTTCAAACATAGACAGTAGGAAGAGTCAGTCTTCTTGTACTTTAGTCGGCTTTGTGACTTTTGTATTTATTTCCGATGCATTTTCTGTTTTCATCGTCAATAAGAAGGTCCAAGAGATACAGTAAACCTGAAGTGAGGCATCGGAATCTATAACTAGTGTCACAGGAATGGTTCAAAACATAGACAGTAGGAAGAGTCAGTCTTCTTGTACTTATGTCGGCATTGTGCCCTTTGTATTTAATTCCGATGCAATATCTGTGTCTCATCATCAATCAGAAGGTCCAAGGGATACAGTAAAACTGAAGTGAGGCATCGGAATCTAAAACTAGTGTCACAGGAATGGTTCAAAGCATAGTAGTAAGAAGAGTCAGTCTTCTTGTACGTAAGTCGGCATGGTGCCTTTTGTATTTAACTCCGATGCAATTTCTGTGTTTCATCGTCAATAAGAAGGTCCAAGGGATACTGTAAACATATAGTGAAGCATCGGAATCTAAAAGTGGTCTCACAGGAAATGTTTAAAACATAGTCAGTAAGAGGAGTAGGTCTTCTTGTACTTAAGTCGGCATTGTGTATTTTGTATTTAATTCCGATGCAATTTCTGTGTTTCATCGTCAATAAGAAGGTCAGAGGGAATCAGTAAACCTGAAGTGAAGCACCGGAATCTATAACTAGTGTCACAGGAATGGTTAAAACATAGACAGTAGGAAGAGTCAGTCTTCTTGTACTTAAGTCGGCATTGTGCCTCATGTATTTAATTCCGATGCAATTTCTGTGTTGCATCGTCAATAAGAGGGTCAGAGGGATACAGTGACCTGAAGAGACGCATTGGAATCTATAACTAGTGTCACAGGGATGGTTCAAAACGTAGACAGTAGGAAGAATCAGTCTTCTTGTACTTAAGTCGGCATTGTGCCTTATCTATTTAATTGCGATGCAATATCTGTGATTCATCGTCAATAAGAAGTTCCAACGAATACAGTAAACATATAGTGAAGCATCGGAATCTAAAACTGGTATCACAGCAAATGTTCAAAGCATAGTCCGTAAGAGGAGTTAGTCTTCTTGTACTTATGTCGGCATGGTTTATTTTTGTATTTTATTCCGATGCAATTTCTGTGTTTCGTCGTCAATAAGAAGGTCCTAGGGGTACAGTACACCTGAAGTGAAGCATCGGAATCTAAAACCGGTCTCACAGGAAAGGTTCAAAACATATGGAGTAAGAAGAGCCAGTCGTCTTGTATTTGAGTCGGCATTGTGCATTTGTATTTAATTCCGATGCAATTTCTGTGTGTTATCGTTTATAAGACGGTCAGAGGGATACAGTAAACCTGAAGTGAAGCATCAGAATCTAAAACTTGTGTCACAGGAACGGTTCAAACCATAGACAGTAAGAAGAGTCAGTCTACTTGTACTTAAGTCGGCATTTTGCCTTTTGTATTTAATTCTGATGCAATTTCTGTGTTTCATCGTCAATAAGAAGGTCCAAGGGATACAGTACACCTGAAGTGAAGCATCGCAATCTATAACTAGTGTCACAGGAATGGTTCAAATGATAGACAGTAAGAAGAGTCAGTCTTCTTGTACTTAAGTCGGCATTGTGATTTTTCTATTTAATTCCAATTCAATCTCTGTGTTTCATCGACAATAACAAGGTCAGATGGATACAGTAAACCTGAAGTGAAGCATCGGAATCGATAATTAGTGTCACAGGAATGGTTCGAAACATAGACAGTAGGAAGAATCGGTCTTCTTGTACTTGAGTCGGCATTGTGACTTTTGTATGTAATTCCGATACAATTTCCGGTTTTCATCGTCAATAAGAGGGTCAGAGGGATACAGTAAACCTGAAGTGAAGCATCGGAATCTATAACTAGTGTCACAGGAATGGTTCAAACATAGACAGTAGGGAGAGTCAGTCTTCTTGTACGTCAGTCGACATTGTGCCTTTTCTATTTGATTCCGATGCAATTTCTATGATTCATCGTCAATAAGAAGGTCAGAGGTATGCAGTAAACCTGAAGTGTAGCATCGGAATCTATAACTAGTGTCACAGGAATGGTTCAAAACATAGTCAGTAAGAAGCGTCAGTCTTCTTGTACTTAAGTCTGCATTGTGATTTTGTATTTTATTCTGATACAAATTCTGTGTTTCATCGTCAATAAGAAGGTCCAAGTGGTACAGTAAACCTGGAGTGAAGCATCGGAATCTATAACTAGTGTCACAGGAATGGTTCAAAACATAGACAGTAGGAAGAGTCAGTCTTCTTGTACTTGAGTCGGCGTTGTGCCTTTTGTATATATTTCCGATGCAATTTCTGTGCTTCATCGTCAATAAGAAGGTCAGAGGGATACAGTACACCTAAAGTGAAGCATCAGAAACCATAACTAGTGTCGCAATAAAAGTTCAAAACATAGACAGTAGGAAGAGTCATTCTTCTTGTACTTAAGTCGGCGTTGTGCATTTTGTATATATTTCCGATGAAATTTCTATGATTCATCGTCAATAAGAAGGTCAGAATTATACAGTAAACCTAAAGTGAAGCATCGGAATCTATAACTAGTGTCACAGGAATGGTTCAAAACATAGACTGTGGGAAGAGTCAGTCTTCTTGTACTTCAGTCGGCATTGAGCCTTTTCTATTTAATTCCTATGCAATTTCTATGATTCATCGTCAATAAGAAGGTCAGAGGTATGCAGTAAACCTGAAGTGTAGCATCGGAATCTATAACTAGTGTCACAGGAATGGTTCAAAACATAGTCAGTAAGAAGCGTCAGTCTTCTTGTACTTAAGTCTGCATTGTGATTTTGTATTTTATTCTGATACAAATTCTGTGTTTCATCGTCAATAAGAAGGTCCAAGTGGTACAGTAAACCTGGAGTGAAGCATCGGAATCTATAACTAGTGTCACAGGAATGGTTCAAAACATAGTCAGTAAGAAGAGTCAGTCTTCTTGTACTTAAGTCGGCATTGTGCCTTATCTATATACTTCCGATGCAATTTCTGTGTCTCATGGTCAATAAGAAGGTCCATGGGATGCAGTACACCTGAAGTGAAGCATCAGAATCAACAACTGGTGTCACAGGAATGGTTCAAAACATAGACAGTAAGAAGAGTCAGTCTTCTTGTACTTAAGTCGGCATTGTGCCTTTTGTATTTAATTCCGATGCATTTTCTGTGTTTCATCGTCAATAAGAAGGTCCAAGGGATACAGTAAACCTGAAGTGAGGTATCGGAATCTATAATCAGTGTAACGGGAATCGTTCAAATCATAGACAGTAAGAAGAGTCAGTCTTCTTGTACTTAAGTCGGCGCTGTGGCTTTTGTATACAATTCCGATGCAATTTCTGTGTCTCATGGTCAATAAGAAGGTCCATGGGATGCAGTACACCTGAAGTGAAGCATCAGAATCAACAACTGGTGTCACAGGAATGGTTCAAAACATAGTCACTTAGAAGAGTCAGTCTTCTTGTACTTAAGTCGGCATTGTCCTTTTTCTATTTAATTTCGATGCAATATCTGTGTCTCATCGTCAATAAGAAGGTCAGAGGGATACAGTAAACCTGAAGTGAAGCATCGGAATCGATAACTAGTGTCACAGGAATGGTTCAAAACATAGACAGTAGGAAGAGTCAGTCTTTTTGTACTTGAGTCGGCTTTGTGACTTTTGTATTTAATTCCGATGCAATTTCTGTTTTTCATCGTCAATAAGAAGGTCAGAGGGATACATTAAACCTGAAGTGAAGCATCGCAATCTATAACTAGTGTCACAGGAATGGTTTAAACATAGACAGTGGGAAGAGTCAGTCTTCTTTTACTTAAGTCGGCATTGAGCCTTTTCTATTTAATTCCGATGCAATTTCTATGATTCATCGTCAATAAGAAGGTCAGAGGGATACAGTAAACCTGAAGTGAAGCATCGGAATCTATAACTAGTGTTACAGGAATGGTTCAAAACATAGACAGTAGGAAGAGTCAGTCTTCTTGTACATAAAACGGCATTGTGCCTTCTGTATTTAATTCCGATGCAATTTCTGTGTTTAATCGTCAATAAGAAGGTCCAAGGGATACAGTAAACCTGAAGTGAAGCATCAGAATCTATAACTAGTGTCACAGGTTCGGTTGAAATCATAGACAGTAAGAAGAGTCAGTCTTCTTGTACTTAAAACGGCATTGTACCCTTTCTATTTAAATCCGATGCAATTTCTGTGTTTCATCATCAATAAGAACGTCAGAGGGATACAGTAATCCTGAAGTCAAGCGTCAGGGTCCATAACTAGTGTCACAGGAATGGTTCAAATCATAGTCAGTAAGAAGAGTCTGTCTTCTTGTACTTCAGTCGGCATTCTGCCTTTTCTATTTAATTCCGATGCAATATCTGTGTCTCATCGTCAATAAGGAGGTCAGAGGGATACAGTAAACCTGAAGTGAAGCATCGGAATCTATAACTAGTGTCACAGGGAAGGTTCAAAACATAGACAGTAGGAAAAGTCAGTCTTCTTGTACTTAAGTCGGCATTGTGCCTTTTGTATGTAATTCAGATGCTATTTCTGTGTTTCATCGTCAACAAGAAGGTCCAAGGGATACAGTAAACCTGGAGTGAAGCATCGAAATCTATAACTAGTGTCACAGGAATGGTTCAAAACATAGACAGTAAGACGAGTCAGTCTACTTGTACTTATGTCGACATTGTGCCTTTTGCATTTAATTCCGATGCAATTTCTGTGTTTCATCGTCAATAAGAAGGTCCAAGGGATACAGTACTCCTGAAGTGAAGCATCGGAATCTATAACTAGTGTCACAGGAATGGTTCAAATCATAGACAATAAGAGGAGTCAGTCTTCTAGTACTTAAGTCGTCATTGTGCATTTTCTATTTAATTCCGATGCAATTTTTGTGTTTCATTTTCATTAAGAAGGTCAGAGGGATACAATAAACCTGAAGTGAAGCATCGGAATCTATAAGTAGTGTCACAGGAATGGTTCAAAACAAAGACAGTAGGAAGAGTTAGTGTTCTTGTACTTAAGTCGGCATTTTGCCTTTTGTATTTAATTCAGATGCAATTTCTGTGTTTCATCATCAATAAGAAGGTCCAAGGGATACATTAAAAAGGAAGTGAGGCATCGGAATCTATAACTAGTGTCACAGGAATGGTTCAAAACATAGTCACTAAGAAGAGTCAGTCTTCTTGTACTTAAGTCGGCATTGTGCCTTTTCTATTTAATTTCGATGCAATATCTGTGTCTCATCGTCAATAAGAAGGTCAGAGGGATACAGTAAATTTGAAGTGAAGCATCGGAATCCATAACTAGTGTCACAGGAATGGTTCAAAACATAGACAGAAGGAAGAGTCAGTCTTCTTGTACTTGAGTCTGCATTGTGACTTTTGTATATAATTCCGATGCAATTTCCGTTTTTCTCCGTCAATAAAAGTGACAGAGGGATACAGTAAACCTGAAGTGAAGCATCGGAATCTATAACTAGTGTCACAGGAATGGTTCAAACATAGACAGTAGGAAGAGTCAGTCTTCTTGTACGTCAGTCGACATTGTGCCTTTTCTATTTGATTCCAATGCAATTTCTATGTTTCATCGTCAATAAGAAGGTCAGAGGGATACAGTGAACCTGAAGTGAAGCATCGGAATCTATAACTACTGTCACAGGAATGGTTCAAAACATAGACTGTAGGAAGAGTCAGTCTTCTTGTACTTAAGTCGCCATTGTGCCTTTTGTATTTAATTCCGATGCAATTTCTGTGTTTCACCGTCAATAAGAAGGTCCAAGAAATACAGTAATCAGGAAGTGAGGCATCGGAATCTATAACTAGTGTCACAGGAATGGTTCAAAGCATAGACAGTAAGAAGAGTCAGTCTTCTAGTACATAAGTCAGCATTGTGCCCTTTCTGTTTAATTCCGATGCAATTTCTGTGTTTCATCGACAATAAGATGGTCAGAGGGGCACAGTAAACCTGAAGTGAAGCATCGGAATTTATAGCTAGTGTCACAGGAATGTTCTAAACATAGTCAGTAAGAAAATTGAGTCTTCTTGTACTAAAGTCGGCATTGTACCTTTTCTATTTAATTCCGATGCGATTTCTGTGTTTCATCGTCAATAAGAGGGTCAGAGGGATATAGTAAACCTGAAGTGAAGCATCGGGATGTATAACTAGTGTCACAGTAATGGTTCAAAACATAGACAGTAGGAAGAGTCAGTCATCTTGTACTTGAGTCGGCGTTGTGCCTTTTGTATATATTTCCGATGCAATTTCTGTGCTTCATCGTCAATAAGAAGGTCTGAGGGATACAGTAAAACTAAAGCGAAGCATCAGAATCCATAACTAGTGTAACAATAAAGGTTCAAAACATAGACAGTAGGAAGTGTCATTCTTCTTGTACTTAAGTCGGCATTGTGCCTTTTGCATTTAATTCCGATGCAATTTCTGTGTTTCATCGTCAATAAGAGGGTCAGAGGGATACAGTTAACCAGAAGTGAAGGATCAGAATCTATAACTAGTGTGACAGGAGTGGTTCAAAACATAGACAGTAAGAAGAGTCAGTCTACTTGTACTTAAGTCGGCAATTTGCCTTTTGTATTTAATCCCGATGCAATATCTGTGCTTCATCGTCATTAAGAAGGTCCAAGGGATACAGTACACCTGAAGTGAAGCATCGGAATCTATATCTAGTGTCACAGGAATGGTTCAAATCATAGACAGTAAGAAGTGTCAGTCTTCTTGTACTTAAGTCGGCATTGTGCTTTTTCTATTTAATTCCGATGCAATTTCTGTGTTTCTTCGTCAATAAGAGGGTCAGAGGGATACAGTACACCAGAAGTGAAGCATCGGAATCTATAACTAGTGTCACAGGAATGGTTCAAAACATAGACAGTAGGAAGAGTCAGTCTTTTTGTACTTGAGTCGGCTTTGTGACTTTTGTTTTTAATTCCGATGCAATTTCTGTTTTTCATCGTCAATAAGAAGGTCAGAGGGATACATTAAACCTGAAGTGAAGCATCGGAATCTATAACTAGTGACACAGGAATGGTTCAAAACGTAGACAGTAGGAAGTGTCAGTCTTCTTGTACATAAGTCGGCATTGTGAATTTTGTATTTAATTCCGATGCAATTTCTGTGTTTCTTCGTCAATAAGAAGGTCCAAGGGATACAGTAAACCTGAAGTGAGGTATCGGAATTTATAACTAGTGTCACAGGAATGGTTCAAATCATAGACAGTAAGAAGAGTCAGTCTTCTTGTACTTAAGTCGGCATTGTGCCTTTTGTATACAATTCCGATGCAATTTCTGTATTTCATCGTCAATAAGAAGGTCCAAGGGATACAGTAAACCTGAAGTGAAGCATCGGAATCTATAACTAGTATCACAGGAATGGTTCAAAACATAGACAGTGGGAAGAGTCAGTCTTCTTGTACTTAAGTCGGCATTGAGCCTTTTCTATTTAATTCCGATGCAATATCTATGATTCATCGTCAATAAGAAGGTCAGAGGGATACAGTAAACCTGAAGTGAAGCATCGGAATCTATAACTAGTGTCACAGGAATGGTTCAAAACATAGACAGTAGGAAGAGTCAGTCCTCTTGTACTTAAGTCGGCATTGTGCCTTTTGTATTTAATTCCGATGCAATTTCTGTGTTTCATCGTCAGTAAGAAGGTCCAAGGGATACAGTAAACCTGAAGTGAGGCATCGGAATCTATAACTAGTATCACAGGAATGGGTCAAAACATAGTCAGTAAGAAGAGTCAGTCTTCTTGTACTTAAGTCGGCATTGTGCCCTATCTATTTAATTCCGATGCAATTTCTGTGTCACATGGTCAATAAGAAGGTCCATGGGATGCAGTACACCTGAAGTGAAGCATCGGAATCTATAACTAGTGTTACAGGAATGGTTCAAAACATAGACAGTAGGAAGAGTCAGTCTTCTTGTACATAAATCGGCATTGTGCCTTCTGTATTTAATTCCGATGCAATTTCTGTGTTTCATCGTCAATAAGAAGGTCCAAGGGATACAGTAAACCTGAAGTGAAGCATCAGAATCTATAACTAGTGTCACAGGTTCGGTTGAAATCATAGACAGTAAGAAGAGTCAGTCTTCTTGTACTTAAAACGGCATTGTGCCCTTTCTATTTAAATCCGATGCAATTTCTGTGTTTCATCATCAATAAGAACGTCAGAGGGATACAGTAATCCTGAAGTCAAGCGTCAGGGTCCATAACTAGTGTCACAGGAATGGTTCAAATCATAGTCAGTAAGAAGAGTCTGTCTTCCTGTACTTCAGTCGGCATTCTGCCTTTTCTATTTAATTCCGATGCAATATCTGTGTCTCATCGTCAATAAGGAGGTCAGAGGGATACAGTAAACCTGAAGTGAAGCATCGGAATCTATAACTAGTGTCACAGGGAAGGTTCAAAACATAGACAGTAGGAAAAGTCAGTCTTCTTGTACTTAAGTCGGCATTGTGCCTTTTGTATGTAATTCAGATGCTATTTCTGTGTTTCATCGTCAACAAGAAGGTCCAAGGGATACAGTAAACCTGGAGTGAAGCATCGAAATCTATAACTAGTGTCACAGGAATGGTTCAAAACATAGACAGTAAGACGAGTCAGTCTACTTGTACTCATGTCGACATTGTGATTTTTGCATTTAATTCCGATGCAATTTCTGTGTTTCATCGTCAATAAGAAGGTCCAAGGGATACAGTACTCCTGAAGTGAAGCATCGGAATCTATAACTAGTGTCACAGGAATGGTTCAAATCATAGACATTAAGAGGAGTCAGTCTTCTTGTACTTAAAACGGCATTGTGCCCTTTCTATTTAAATCCGATGCAATTTCTGTGTTTCATCATCAATAAGAACGTCAGAGGGATACAGTAATCCTGAAGTCAAGCGTCAGGGTCCATAACTAGTGTCACAGGAATGGTTCAAATCATAGTCAGTAAGAAGAGTCTGTCTTCTTGTACTTCAGTCGTCATTGTGCATTTTCTATTTAATTCCGATGCAATTTTTGTGTTTCATTGTCATTAAGAAGGTCAGAGGGATACAATAAACCTGAAGTGAAGCATCGGAATCTATAAGTAGTGTCACAGGAATGGTTCAAAACAAAGGCAGTAGGAAGAGTTAGTGTTCTTGTACTAAAGTCAGCATTTTGCCTTTTGTATTTAATTCAGATGCAATTTCTGTGTTTCATCATCAATAAGAAGGTCCAAGGGATACATTAAACCGGAAGTGAGGCATCGGAATCTATAACTAGTGTCACATGAATGGTTCAAAACATAGTCAGTAAGAAGAGTCAGTCTTCTTGTACTTAAGTCGGCATTGTGCCTTTTGTATTTAATTCCGATTCTATTTCTGTGTTTCATCTTCAATAAGAAGGTTCAATGGATACACTAAACATTAGTGAAGAAACGGAATCTAAAACTGGTCTCACAGGAAATGTTCAAAACATAGTCAGCAAGTAGAGTCAGTCTTCTTGTACTGAAGTCGGCATTGTACCTTTTCTATTTAAATCCGATGCAATTTCTGTGTTTCGGCGTCAATAAGAATGTCCAAGGGATACAGTAAACGTAAAGTGAAGGATCGGAATCTGTAACTAGTGTCACAGGAATGGTTCAAAACATAGTCAGTAAGAAGAGTCAGTCTACTTGTACTTCGGTCGGCATTGTGCCTTTCCTATTTACTTCCGATGCAATTTCTGTGTATTATCGTCAATAAGAAGGTCAGAGGGATACAGTAAACCTGAAGTAAAGCATCGGAATCTATAACTAGTGTCACAGGAATGGTTCAAAACGTAGTCACTAAGAAGAGTCAGTCTTCTTGTACTTAAGTCGGCATTGTGCCTTTTCTATTTAATTTCGATGCAATATCTGTGTCTCATCGTCAATAAGAAGGTCAGAGGGATACAGTAAATTTGAAGTGAAGCATCGGAATCCATAACTAGTGTCACAGGAATGGTTCAAAACATAGACAGAAGGAAGAGTCAGTCTTCTTGTACTTGAGTCTGCATTGTGACTTTTGTATATAATTCCGATGCAATTTCCGTTTTTCTCCGTCAATAAAAGTGACAGAGGGATACAGTAAACCTGAAGTGAAGCATCGGAATCTATAACTAGTGTCACAGGAATGGTTCAAACATAGACAGTAGGAAGAGTCAGTCTTCTTGTACGTCAGTCGACATTGTGCCTTTTCTATTTGATTCCAATGCAATTTCTATGTTTCATCGTCAATAAGAAGGTCAGAGGGATACAGTGAACCTGAAGTGAGGCATCGGAATCTATAACTACTGTCACAGGAATGGTTCAAAACGTAGACTGTAGGAAGAGTCAGTCTTCTTGTACTTAAGTCGCCATTGTGCCTTTTGTATTTAATTCCGATGCAATTTCTGTGTTTCACCGTCAATAAGAAGGTCCAAGAAATACAGTAAACAGGAAGTGAGGCATCGGAATCTATAACTAGTGTCACAGGAATGGTTCAAAGCATAGACAGTAAGAAGAGTCAGTCTTCTAGTACATAAGTCAGCATTGTGCCTTTTCTGTTTAATTCCGATGCAATTTCTGTGTTTCATCGACAATAAGAAGGTCAGAGGGGCACAGTAAACCTGAAGTGAAGCATCGGAATTAATAGCTAGTGTCACAGGAATGTTCTAAACATAGTCAGTAAGAAAAGTGAGTCTTCTTGTACTCAAGTCGGCATTGTGCCTCTTCTATTTAATTCCGATGCGATTTCTGTGTTTCATCGTCAATAAGAGGGTCAGAGGGATATAGTAAACCTGAAGTGAAGCATCGGGATGTATAACTAGTGTCACAGTAATGGTTCAAAACATAGACAGTAGGAAGAGTCAGTCATCTTGTACTTGAGTCGGCGTTGTGCCTTTTGTATATATTTCCGATGCAATTTCTGTGCTTCATCGTCAATAAGAAGGTCTGAGGGATACAGTAAAACTAAAGTGAAGCATCAGAATCCATAACTAGTGTAACAATAAAGGTTCAAAACATAGACAGTAGGAAGTGTCATTCTTCTTGTACTTAAGTCGGCATTGTGCCTTTTGCATTTAATTCCGATGCAATTTCTGTGTTTCATCGTCAATAAGAGGGTCAGAGGGATACAGTTAACCAGAAGTGAAGGATCAGAATCTATAACTAGTGTGACAGGAGTGGTTCAAAACATAGACAGTAAGAAGAGTCAGTCTACTTGTACTTAAGTCGGCAATTTGCCTTTTGTATTTAATCCCGATGCAATATCTGTGCTTCATCGTCATTAAGAAGGTCCAAGGGATACAGTACACCTGAAGTGAAGCATCGGAATCTATATCTAGTGTCACAGGAATGGTTCAAATCATAGACAGTAAGAAGTGTCAGTCTTCTTGTACTTAAGTCGGCATTGTGCTTTTTCTATTTAATTCCGATGCAATTAATGTGTTTCTTCGTCAATAAGAGGGTCAGAGGGATACAGTAAACCAGAAGTGAAGCATCGGAATCTATAACTAGTGTCACAGGAATGGTTCAAAACATAGACAGTAGGAAGAGTCAGTCTTTTTGTACTTGAGTCGGCTTTGTGACTTTTGTTTTTAATTCCGATGCAATTCCTGTTTTTCATCGTCAATAAGAAGGTCAGAGGGATACATTAAACCTGAAGTGAAGCATCGGAATCTATAACTAGTGACACAGGAATGGTTCAAAACGTAGACAGTAGGAAGTGTCAGTCTTCTTGTACATAAGTCGGCATTGTGAATTTTGTATTTAATTCCGATGCAATTTCTGTGTTTCATCGTCAATAAGAAGGTCCAAGGGATACAGTAAACCTGAAGTGAGGTATGGGAATCTATAACTAATGTCACAGGAATGGTTCAAATCATAGACAGTAAGAAGAGTCAGTCTTCTTGTACTTAAGTCGGCATTGTGCCTTTTGTATACAATTCCGATGCAATTTCTGTATTTCATCGTCAATAAGAAGGTCCAAGGGATACAGTAAACCTGAAGTGAGGCATCGGAATCTATAACTAGTGTCACAGGAATGGTTCAAAACATAGTCAGTAAGAAGAGTCAGTCTTCTTGTACTTAAGACGGCATTGTGCCTTATCTATTTAATTCCAATGCAATTTCTGTGTCTCATGGTCAATAAGAAGGTCCATGGGATGCAGTACACCTGAAGTGAAGCATCGGAATCTACAACTGGTGTCACAGGAATTGTTCAAAACATAGACAGTAAGCAGAGTCAGTCTACTTGTACTTGAGTCGGCTTTGTGACTTTTGTATTTAATTCCGATGCAATTTCTGTTTTTCATCGTCAATAAGAAGGTCAGACGGATACAGTAAACCTGAAGTGCAGCATCGGAATCTATAACTAGTATCACAGGAATGGTTCAAAACATAGACAGTGGGAAGAGTCAGTCTTCTTGTACTTAAGTCGGCATTGAGCCTTTTCTATTTAATTCCGATGCAATATCTATGATTCATCGTCAATAAGAAGGTCGGAGGGATACAGTAAACCTGAAGTGAAGCATCGGAATCTGTAACTAGTGTCACAGGAATGGTTCAAAACATAGTCAGTAAGAAGAGTCAGTCTTCTTGTACTTCGGTCGGCATTGTGCCTTTCCTATTTACTTCCGATGCAATTTCTGTGTATTATCGTCAATAAGAAGGTCAGAGGGATACAGTAAACCTGAAGTGATGCATCGGAGTCTATAACTAGTGTCACAGGAATTGTTCAAAACATAGTCACTATGAAGAGTCAGTCTTCTTGTACTTAAGTCGGCATTGTGCCTTTTCTATTTAATTCCGATGCAATATCTGTGTTTCATCGTCAGTAAGAAGGTCAGAGGGATATAGTAAACCTGTAGTGAAGCATCGGAATCTATAACTAGTGTCTCAGGAATGGTTGAAAACATAGACAGTAGGAAGAGTCATTCTTCATGTACTTAAGTCAGCATTGTGCCTTTTCTATTTATTTCCGATGCAATTTCAGTGTTTCATCATCAATAAGAATGTCCAAGGGATACAGTAAACCTAAAGTGAGGCATCGGAATCTATAACTAGTGTCACAGGAATGGTTCAAAACATAGTCAGGAAGAAGAGTCAGTCTTCTTGTACTTAAGTCGGCATTGTGCCTTTTGTAATTAATTCCGATGCAATATCTGTGGTTCATCTTCAATAAGAAGGTCAGAGGGATTCCGTAAACCTAAAGTGAAGCAACGGAAACTATAAATAGTGTCACAGGAACGGTTAAAACATAGACAGTAAGAAGAGTCAGTCTTCTTGTACTTAAGTCGGCATTGTGCCTTTTGTATTTAATTCCGATGCAATTTCTGTGTTTCATCGTCAATAAGAAGGTCCAAGGGATACAGTAAACCTAAAGTGAAGCATCGGAATCTATAACTAGTGTCACAGGAATGATTCAAAACATAGTCGGTAAGAAGAGTCAGTCTTCTTGTACCTAAGTCGGCATTGTGCCTTTTGTATTTAATTCCGATGCAATTTCTGTTTTTCATCGTCAATAAGAAGGTCCAAGGGATAAAGTAAACCTGACGTGAGGCATCGGAATCTATAACTAGTGTAACAGGAATGGTTCAAAACATAGACAGTAACAAGAGTCAGTCTTCTTGTACTCAAGTCGGCATTGTGCCTTTTCTATTTAAATCCGATGCAATTTCTGTGTTTCGTCGTCAATAAGAAGGTCCAAGGGATACAGTAAACCTAAAGTGGAGCATCGGAATCTGTAACTAGTGTAACAGGAATGGTTCAAAACTTAGTCAGTAAGAAGAGTCAGTCTTCTTGTACTTAAGTCGACTTTGTGCCTTTTCTATTTACTTCCGATGCAATTTCTCTGTTTTATCGTCAATAAGAAGGTCAGTGGGATACTGTAAACCTGAAGTGAAGCATCGGAGTCTATAACTAGTGTCACAGGAATGGTTCAAAACATAGTCAGTAAGAAGAGTCAGTCTTCTTGTACTTAAGTCGGCATTGTGCCTTTTCTATTTAATTCCGATGCAATTTCTGTGTTTTATCGTCAATACGAAGGTCTGAGAGATACAGTAAACCTGAAGTGAAGCATCGGAATCTATAACTAGTGTAACAGGAATGGTTCAAAACATAGACAGTAGGAAGAGTCAGTCTTCTCGTACTTAAGTCGGCATTGTGCCTTTTGTATTTAATTCCGATGCAATTTCTGTGTTTCATCATCAATAAGAAGCTCCAAGGGATACATTAAACCTGAAGTGAGGCATCGGAAACTATAACTAGATTCACAGGAATGGTTCAAAGCATAGTCAGTAAGAAGAGTCAGTCTTCTTGTACTTAAGTCGGCATTGTGCCTTTTGCATTTAATTCCGATGCAATTTCTGTGTATCATCGTCAATAAGAAGGTCCAAGGGATACACTAAACACATAGTGAAGAATCGGAATCTAAAACTGGTCTCACAGGGAATGTTCAAAACATAGTCAGCAAGTAGAGTCAGTCTTCTTGTACTTAAGTCGGCATTGTGCATTTTCTATTTAAATCCCATGCAATATTTGTGTTTCGCCGTCAATAAGAAGGTCCAAGGGATACAGTAAACCTAAAGTGAAGCATCGGAATCTGTAACTAGTGTCACAGGATTGGTTCAAAACTTAGTCAGTCAGAAGAGTCAGTGTTCTTGTACTTAAGTCGGCATTGTGCCTTTTCTATTTACTTCCGATGCAATTTCACTGTTTTATCGTCAATACGAAGGTACCAGAGGGATACTGTAAACCTGAAGTGAAGCATCGGAGTCTATAACTAGTGTCACAGGAATGGTTCAAAACATAGTCAGTAAGAAGAGTCAGTCTTCTTGTACTTAAGTCGGCAATGTGTCTTTTCCATTTAATTCCGAAGCAATATCTGTGTTTCATCGTCAATAAGAAGGTCAGAGGGATACAAAAATCCTGTAGTGAAGCATCGGAATCTATAACTAGTGTCACAGGAATGGTTCAAAACATAGACAGTAGGAAGAGTCAGTCTTCATGTACTTAAGTCAGCATTGTGCTTTTGCCATTTATTTCCGATGCAATTTCTGTGTTTCATCATCAATAAGAACGTCCAAGGGATACAGTAAACCTGAAGTGAGGCATGGGAATCTATAACTAGTGTCACAGGAATGGTTCAAACCATAGTCAGCAAGAAGAGCCAGTCCTCTTGTACTTAAGTCGGCATTGTGCCTTTTTTATTTAATTCCGATGCAATTTCTGTGTTTTATCGTCAATACGAAGGTCTGAGAGATACAGTAAACCTGAAGTGAAGCATCGGAATCTATAACTAGTGTCACAGGTATGGTTCAAAACATAGACAGTAGGAAGAGTCAGTCTTCTCGTACTTAAGTCGGCATTGTGCCTTTTGTATTCAATTCCGATGCAATTTCTGTCTTTCGTCGTCAATAAGAAGGTCCAAGGGATAAAGTAAACCTGAAGTGAGGCATCGGAATCTATAACTAGTGTGACAGGAATGGTTCAAAACATAGATAGTAAGAAGAGTCAGTCTTCTTGTGCTTAAGTCGGCATTGTTCCTTTTCTGTTTAATTCCGATTCAACTTCTGTGTTTCATCGTCAATAAGAACGTCAGAGGGATACAGTAAACCTGAAGTGAAGAATCGGTATCTATAACTAGTGTCACAGGAATGGTTCAAAACATAGACAGTAGGAAGAGTCCGTCTTCTTGTAGTTAAGGCGGCATTGTGCCTTTTGTATTTAATTCCGATGCAATTTCTGTGTTTTATCGTCAATAAGAAGGTCGGAGGGATACAGTAAACATGAGGTGAAGTATCAGAATCTATAACTTGTGTCACAAGAATGGTTCAAAACATAGACAGTAAGAAGAGTCAGTCTTCTTGTACTAAAAGACGGCATTGTGCATTTTGTATTTAGTTCCGATGCAATTTCTGTGTTTCATCGTCAATATGAAGGTCAAAGTGATACAGTAAACCTAAAGTGAAGCATCGGAATCTGTAAGTAGTGTCACAGGAATGGTTCAAAACATAGTCAATAAGAAGAGTCCGTCTTCTTGTACTTAAGTCGGCATTGTGCCTTTTCAAATTAATTCCGATGCAATTTCTGTGTTTTGTCGTCAATAAGAAGGTCAGAGGGGTACAGTAAACATAAAGTGAAGCATCGGAATCTATAACTAGTGTCACAGGGATGGTTCAGAACATAGACAGTAGGAAGAGTCCGTCTTCTTGTACTTAAGTCTGCATTGTGCCTTTTGTATTTAATCTGATGCAATTTCTGTGTTTCATCGTCAATAAGAAGGTCATGGGGATACAGTACACATGAAGTGAAGCATCGGAATCTATTACTAGTGTCACAGGAATGGTTCAAAACATAGACAGTAGGAAGAGTCAGTCTTCTCGTACTTAAGTCGGCATTGTGCCTTTTGTATTTAATTCCGATGCAATCTCTGTGTTTCATTGTCTATAAGAAAGTCCAAGGGAACAGTAAACCTGAAGTGAAGCATCGGAATCTATAACTAGTGTC
Source organism: Schistocerca serialis cubense (assembly GCF_023864345.2). Lineage (NCBI taxonomy): Eukaryota > Metazoa > Arthropoda > Insecta > Orthoptera > Acrididae > Schistocerca > Schistocerca serialis. The sequence continues at coordinate 54,129,041 of NW_026047583.1, forward strand.
ACAGGAATGGTTCAAAACATAGACAGTAGGAAGAGTCAGTGTTCTTGTACTTAAGTCGGCATTGTGCCTTTTGTATTTAATTCCGATGCAATTTCTGTGTATCATCATCAATAAGAACGTCCAAGGGATACATTAAACCTGAAGTGAGGCATCGGAATCTATAACTAGATTCACAGGAATGGTTCAAAGCATAGTCAGTAAGAAGAGTCAGTCATCTTGTACTTAAGTCGGCATTGTGCCTTTTGTATTTAATTCCGATGCAATTTCTGTGTTTCATCGTCAATAAGAAGGTCCAAGGGATACGCTAAACATATAGTGAAGAATCGGAATCTAAAACTGGTCTCACAGGAAATGTTCAAAACATAGTCAGCAAGTAGAGTCAGTCTTCTTGTACTTAAGTCGGCATTGTGCATTTTCTATTTAAATCCGATGCAATTTCTGTGTTTCGTCGTCAATAAGAAGGTCCAAGGGATACAGTAAACCTAAAGTGAAGCATCGGAATCTGTAACTACTGTCACAGGAATGGTTCAAAACTTAGTCAGTAATAAGAGTCAGTCTTCTTGTACTTAAGTCGGCATTGTGCCTTTTCTATTTACTTCCGATGCAATTTCTCTGTTTTATCGTCAATAAGAAGGTCAGAGGGATACTGTAAACCTGAAGTGAAGCATCGGAGTCTATAAGTAGTGTCACAGGAATGGTTCAAAACATAGTCAGTAAGAAGAGTCAGTCTTCTTGTACTTAAGTCGGCAATGTGTCTTTTCCATTTAATTCCGATGCAATATCTGTGTTTCATCGTCAATAAGAAGGTCAGAGGGATACAGAAAACCTGTAGTGAAGCATCGGAAACTATAACTAGTGTCACAGGAATGGTTCAAAACATAGACAGTAGGAAGAGTCAGTCTTCATGTACTTAAGTCAGCATTGTGCTTTTGCTATTTATTTCCGATGCAATTTCTGTGTTTCATCATCAATAAGAAGGTCCAAGGGATACAGTAAACCTGAAGTGAGGCATCGGAATCTATAACTAGTGTCACAGGAATGGTTCAAAACATAGTCAGGAAGAAGCGCCAGTCTTCTTGTACTTAAGTCGGCATTGTGCTTTTTTATTTAATTCCGATGCAATTTCTGTGTTTTATCGTCAATACGAAGGTCTGAGAGATACAGTAAACCTGAAGTGAAGCATCGGAATCTATAACTAGTGTAACAGGAATGGTTCAAAACATAGACAGTAAGAAGAGTCAGTCTTCTTGTACTTAAGACGGCATTGTGCATTTTGTATTTAGTTCCGATGCAATTTCTGTGTTTCATCGTCAATATGAAGGTCAAAGGGATAAAGTAAACCTGAAGTGAGGCATCGGAATCTATAACTAGTGTCACAGGAATGGTTCAAAACATAGACAGTAAGAAGAGTCAGTCTTCTTGTACTTAAGTCGACATTGTTCCTTTTGTGTTTAATTCCGATGCAACTTCTGTGTTTCATCGTCAATGAGAAGGTCAGAGTGATACAGTAAACCTGAAGTGAAGCATCGGTATCTGTAACTAGTGTCACAGGAATGGTTCAAAACATAGACAGTAGGAAGAGTCCGTCTTCTTGTACTTAAGTCGGCATTGTGCCTTTTGTATTTAATTCCGATGCAATTTCTGTGTTTTATCGTCAATAAGAAGGTCGGAGGGATATAGTAAACATGAAGTGAAGTATCAGAATCTATAACTAGTGTCACAAGAATGGTTCAAAACATAGACAGTAAGAAGAGTCAGTCTTCTTGTACTTAAGACGGCATTGTGCATTTTGTATTTAGTTCCGATGCAATTTCTGTGTTTCATCGTCAATATGAAGGTCAAAGGGATACAGTAAACCTAAAGTGAAGCATCGGAATCTGTAAGTATTGTCACAGGAATGGTTCAAAACATAGTCAATAAGAAGAGTCCGTCTTCTTGTACTTATGTCGGCATTGTGCCTTTTCAAATTATTTCCGATGCAATTTCTGGGTTTTGTCGTCAATACGAAGGTCAGAGGGATACAGTAAACCTAAAGTGAAGCATCGGAATCTATAACTAGTGTCACAGGGATGGTTCAGAACATAGACAGTAGGAAGAGTCAGTCTTCTCGTACTTAAGTCGGCATTGTGCCTTTTGTATTTAATTCCGATGCAATTTCTGTGTTTCATCGTCAATGAGAATGCCATGGGGATACAGTACACATGAAGTGCAGCATCGGAATCTGTTACTAGTGTCACAGGAATGGTTCAAAACATAGACAGTAGGAAGAGTCAGTCTTCTCGTACTTAAGTCGGCATTGTGCCTTTTGTATTTAATTCCGATGCAATCTCGGTGTTGCATTGTCTATAAGAAAGTCCAAGGGAAACAGTAAACCTGAAGTGATGCATCGGAATCTATAACTAGTGTCACAGGAATGGTTCAAAACATAGACAGTAGGAAGAGTCAGTGTTCTTGTACTTAAGTCGGCATTGTGCCTTTTGTATTTAATTCCGATGCAATTTCTGTGTTTCATCATCAATAAGAACGTCCAAGGGATACATTAAACCTGAAGTGAGGCATCGGAATCTATAACTAGATTCACAGGAATGGTTCAAAGCATAGTCAGTAAGAAGAGTCAGTCTTCTTGTACTTAAGTCGGCATTGTGCCTTTTGTATTTAATTCCGATGCAATTTCTGTGTTACATCGTCAATAAGAAGGTCCAAGGGATACACTAAACATATAGTGAAGAATCGGAATCTAAAACTGGTCTCACAGGAAATGTTCAAAACATAGTCTGAGAGTAGAGTCAGTCTTTTTGTACTTAAGTCGGCATTGTGCATTTTCTATTTAAATTCGATGCAATTTCTGTGTTTCGTCGCCAATAAGAAGGTCCCAGGGATACAGTAAACCTAAAGTGAAGCATCGGAATCTGTAACTAGTGTCACAGGAATGGTTCAAATCTTAGTCAGTAAGAAGAGTCAGTCTTCTTGTACTTAAGTCGGCATTGTGCCTTTTCTATTTACTTCCGATGCAATTTCTCTGTTTTATCGTCAATAAGAAGGTCAGAGTGATACTGTAAACCTGAAGTGAAGCATCGGAGTCTATAAGTAGTGTCACAGGAATGGTTCAAAACATAATCAGGAAGAAGAGCCAGTCTTCTTGTACTTAAGTCGGCATTGTGCCTTTTTTATTTAATTCCGATGCAATTTCTGTGTTTTATCGTCAATACGAAGGTCTGAGATATACAGTAAACCTGAAGTGAAGCATCGGAATCTGTAACTAGTGTCACAGGAATGGTTCAAAACTTAGTCAGTAAGAAGAGTCAGTCTTCTTGTACTTAAGTCGGCATTGTGCCTTTTCTATTTACTTCCGATGCAATATCTGTGTTTCATCGTCAATAAGAAGGTCAGAGGGATACAGAAAACCTGTAGTGAAGCATCGGAATCTATCATTAGTGTCACAGGAATGGTTCAATACATAGACAGTAGGAAGAGTCAGTCTTCATGTACTTAAGTCAGCATTGTGCTTTTGCTATTTATTTCCGATGCAATTTCTGTGTTTCATCATCAATACGAAGGTCCAAGGGATACAGTAAACCTGAAGTGAGGCATCGGAATCTATAACTAGTGTCACGGGAATGGTTCAAAACATAATCAGGAAGAAGAGCCAGTCTTCTTGTACTTACGTCGGCATTGTGCCTTTTTTATTTAATTCCGATGCAATTTCTGTGTTTTATCGTCAATACGAAGGTCTGAGAGATACAGTAAACCTGAAGTGAAGCATCGGAATCTATAACTAGTGTCACAGGAATGGTTCAAAACATAGACAGTAGGAAGAGTCAGTCTTCTCGTACTTAAGTCGGCATTGTGCCTTTTGTATTTAATTCCGATGCAATTTCTGTTTTTCATCGTCAATAAGAAGGTCCAAGGGATAAAGTAAACCTGAAGTGAGGCATCGGAATCTATAACTAGTGTTACAGGAATGGTTCAAATCATAGACAGTAAGAAGAGTCAGTCTTCTTGTACTTAAGTCGGCATTGTTCCTTTTGTGTTTAATTCCGATGCAACTTCTGTGTTTCATCGTCAATGAGAAGGTCAGAGTGATACAGTAAACCTGAAGTGAAGCATCGGTATCTGTAACTAGTGTCACAGGAATGGTTCAAAACTTAGACAGTAGGAAGAGTCCGTCTTCTTGTACTTAAGTCGGCATTGTGCCTTTTGTATTTAATTCCGATGCAATTTCTGTGTTTTATCGTCAATAAGAAGGTCGGAGGGATATAGTAAACATGAAGTGAAGTATCAGAATCTATAACTAGTGTCACAAGAATGGTTCAAAACATAGACAGTAAGAAGAGTCAGTCTTCTTGTACTTAAGACGGCATTGTGCATTTTGTATTTAGTTCCGATGCAATTTCTGTGTTTCATCGTCAATATGAAGGTCAAAGGGATACAGTAAACCTAAAGTGAAGCATCGGAATCTGTAACTAGTGTCACAGGAATGGTTCAAAACTTAGTCAGTAAGAAGAGTCAGTCTTCTTGTACTTAAGTCGGCATTGTGCCTTTTCTATTTACTTCCGATGCAATTTCTCTGCTTTATCGTCAATAAGAAGGTCAGAGTGATACTGTAAACCTGAAGTGAAACATCGGACTCTATAAGTAGTGTCACAGGAATGGTTCAAAACATAGTCAATAAGAAGAGTCCGTCTTCTTGTACTTAAGTCGGCATTGTGCCTTTTCAAATTAATTCCGATGCAATTTCTGTGTTTTGTCGTCAATAGGAAGGTCAGAGGGATACAGTAAACCTAAAGTGAAGCATCGGAATCTATAACTAGTGTCACAGGGATGGTTCAGAACATAAACAGTAGGAAGAGTCCGTCTTCTTGTACTTAAGTCGGCATTGTGCCTTTTGTATTTAATTCCGATGCAATTTCTGTGTTTCATCGTCAATAAGAAGGTCATGGGGATACAGTACACATGAAGTGAAGCATCGGAATCTGTAACTAGTGTCACAGGAATGGTTCAAAACATAGACAGTAGGAAGAGTCAGTCTTCTCGTACTTAAGTCGGCATTGTGCCTTTTGTATTTAATTCCGATGCAATTTCTGTGTTTCATCGTCAATGAGAAGGTCCAAGGGATAACGTAAACCTGAAGTGAAGCATCGGAATCTATAACTAGTGTCACAGGAATGGTTAAAAACATAGACAGTAAGAAGAGTCATTTCTCTTGTACTTAAGTCGGCATTGTGCCTTTTCTGTTTAATTCCGATGCAAATTCTGTGTTTTGTCGTCATTAAGAAGGTCAGAGGGATACAGTAAGCCTGAAGTGAAACATCGGAATCTATAACTAGTGTCACAGTAATGGATAAAACATAGACAGTAAGAAGAGTCAGTCTTCTTGTACTTAAGTCGGCATTGTGCCTTTTGTATTTAATTCCGATGCAATTTCTGTTTTTCATCGTCAATAAGAAGGTCCAAGGGATAAAGTAAACCTGAAGTGAGGCATCGGAATCTATAACTAGTGTCACAGGAATGGTTCAAATCATAGACAGTAAGAAGAGTCAGTCTTCTTGTACTTAAGTCGGCATTGTTCCTTTTGTGTTTAATTCCGATGCAACTTCTGTGTTTCATCGTCAATGAGAAGGTCAGAGTGATACAGCAAACCTGAAGTGAAGCATCGGTATCTGTAACTAGTGTCACAGGAATGGTTCAAAACATAGACAGTACGAAGAGTCCGTCTTCTTGTACTTAATTCGGCATTGTGCCTTTTGTATTTAATTCCGATGCAATTTCTGTGTTTTATCGTCAATAAGAAGGTCGGAGGGATATAGTAAACATGAAGTGAAGTATCAGAATCTATAACTAGTGTCACAAGAATGGTTCAAAACATAGACAGTAAGAAGAGTCAGTCTTCTTGTACTTAAGACGGCATTGTGCATTTTGTATTTAGTTCCGATGCAATTTCTGTGTTTCATCGTCAATATGAAGGTCAAAGGGATACAGTAAACCTAAAGTGAAGCATCGGAATCTGTAACTAGTGTCACAGGAATGGTTCAAAACTCAGTCAGTAAGAAGAGTCAGTCTTCTTGTACTTAAGTCGGCATTGTGCCTTTTCTATTTACTTCCGATGCAATTTCTCTGCTTTATCGTCAATAAGAAGGTCAGAGTGATACTGTAAACCTGAAGTGAAGCATCGGAGTCTATAAGTAGTGTCACAGGAATGGTTCAAAACATAGTCAATAAGAAGAGTCCGTCTTCATGTACTTAAGTCGGCATTGTGCCTTTTCAAATTAATTCCGATGCAATTTCTGTGTTTTGTCGTCAATAGGAAGGTCAGAGGGATACAGTAAACCTAAAGTGAAGCATCGGAATCTATAACTAGTGTCACAGGGATGGTTCAGAACATAAACAGTAGGAAGAGTCCGTCTTCTTGTACTTAAGTCGGCATTGTGCCTTTTGTATTTAATTCCGATGCAATTTCTGTGTTTCATCGTCAATAAGAAGGTCATGGGGATACAGTACACATGAAGTGAAGCATCGGAATCTGTAACTAGTGTCACAGGAATGGTTCAAAACATAGACAGTAGGAAGAGTCAGTCTTCTCGTACTTAAGTCGGCATTGTGCCTTTTGTATTTAATTCCGATGCAATTTCTGTGTTTCATCGTCAATGAGAAGGTCCAAGGGATAACGTAAACCTGAAGTGAAGCATCGGATTCTATAACTAGTGTCACAGGAATGGTTAAAAACATAGACAGTAAGAAGAGTCATTTCTCTTGTACTTAAGTCGGCATTGTGCCTTTTGTATTTAATTCCGATGCAATTTCTGTTTTTCATCGTCAATAAGAAGGTCCAAGGGATAAAGTAAACCTGAAGTGAGGCATCGGAATCTATAACTAGTGTCACAGGAATGGTTCAAATCATAGACAGTAAGAAGAGTCAGTCTTCTTGTACTTAAGTCGGCATTGTTCCTTTTGTGTTTAATTCCGATGCAACTTCTGTGTTTCATCGTCAATGAGAAGGTCAGAGTGATACAGTAAACCTGAAGTGAAGCATCGGTATCTGTAACTAGTGTCACAGGAATGGTTCAAAACATAGACAGTAGGAAGAGTCCGTCTTCTTGTACTTAAGTCGGCATTGTGCCTTTTGAATTTAATTCCGATGCAATTTCTGTGTTTTATCGTCAATAAGAAGGTCGGAGGGATATAGTGAACATGAAGTGAAGTATCAGAATCTATAACTAGTGTCACAAGAATGGTTCAAAACATAGACAGTAAGAAGAGTCAGTCTTCATGTACTTAAGACGGCATTGTGCATTTTGTATTTAGTTCCGATGCAATTTCTGTGTTTCATCGTCAATATGAAGGTCAAAGGGATACAGTAAACCTAAAGTGAAGCATCGGAATCTGTAACTAGTGTCACAGGAATGGTTCAAAGCTTAGTCAGTAAGAAGAGTCAGTCTTCTTGTACTTAAGTCGGCATTGTGCCTTTTCTATTTACTTCCGATGCAATTTCTCTGCTTTATCGTCAATAAGAAGGTCAGAGTGATACTGTAAACCTGAAGTGAAGCATCGGAGTCTATAAGTAGTGTCACAGGAATGGTTCAAAACATAGTCAATAAGAAGAGTCCGTCTTCTTGTACTTAAGTCGGCATTGTGCCTTTTCAAATTAATTCCGATGCAATTTCTGTGTTTTGTCGTCAATAGGAAGGTCAGAGGGATACAGTAAACCTAAAGTGAAGCATCGGAATCTATAACTAGTGTCACAGGGATGGTTCAGAACATAAACAGTAGGAAGAGTCCGTCTTCTTGTACTTAAGTCGGCATTGTGCCTTTTGTATTTAATTCCGATGCAATTTCTGTGTTTCATCGTCAATAAGAAGGTCATGGGGATACAGTACACATGAAGTGAAGCATCGGAATCTGTAACTAGTGTCACAGGAATGGTTCAAAACATAGACAGTAGGAAGAGTCAGTCTTCTCGTACTTAAGTCGGCATTGTGCCTTTTGTAGTTAATTCCGATGCAATCTCTGTGTTTCATTGTCTATAAGAAAGTCCAAGGGAAACAGTAAACCTGAAGTGATGCATCGGAATCTATAACTAGTGTCACAGGAATGGTTCAAAACATAGACAGTAGGAAGAGTCAGTGTTCTTGTACTTAAGTCGGCATTGTGCCTTTTGTATTTAATTCCGATGCAATTTCTGTGTTTCATCATCAATAAGAACGTCCAAGGGATACATTAAACCTGAAGTGAGGCATCGGAATCTATAACTAGATTCACAGGAATGGTTCAAAGCATAGTCAGTAAGAAGAGTCAGTCTTCTTGTACTTAAGTCGGCATTGTGCCTTTTGTATTTAATTCCGATGCAATTTCTGTGTTTCATCGTCAATAAGAAGGTCCAAGGGATACACTAAACATATAGTGAAGAATCGGAATCTAAAACTGGTCTCACAGGAAATGTTCAAAACATAGTCAGCAAGTAGAGTCAGTCTTCTTGTACTTAAGTCGGCATTGTGCATTTTCTATTTAAATCCGATGCAATTTCTGTGTTTCGTCGCCAATAAGAAGGTCCAAGGGATACTGTAAACCTAAAGTGAAGCATCGGAATCTGTAACTAGAGTCACAGGAATGGTTCAAAACTTAGTCAGTAAGAAGAGTCAGTCTTCTTGTACTTAAGTCGGCATTGTACCTTTTCTATTTACTTCCGATGCAATTTCTCTGTTTTATCGTCAATAAGAAGGTCAGAGTGATACTGTAAACCTGAAGTGAAGCATCGGAGTCTATAAGTAGTGTCACAGGAATGGTTCAAAACATAGTCAGTAAGAAGAGTCCGTCTTCTTGTACTTAAGTCGGCATTGTGTCTTTTCCATTTAATTCCGATGCAATATCTGTGTTTCATCGTCAATAAGAAGGTCAGAGGGATACAGAAAACCTGTAGTGAAGCATCGGAATCTATAACTAGTGTCACAGGAATGGTTCAAAACATAGACAGTAGGAAGAGTCAGTCTTCATGTACTTAAGTCAGCATTGTGCTTTTGCTATTTATTTCCGATGCAATTTCTGTGTTTCATCATCAATATGAAGGTCCAAGGGATACAGTAAACCTGAAGTGAGGCATCGGAATCTATAACTAGTGTCACAGGAATGGTTCAAAACATAGTCAGGAAGAAGAGCCAGTCTTCTTGTACTTAAGTCGGCATTGTGCCTTTTTTATTTAATTCCGATGCAATTTCTGTGTTTTATCGTCAATACGAAGGTGTGAGAGATACAGTAAACCTGAAGTGAAGCATCGGAATCTATAACTAGTGTCACAGGAATGGTTCAAAATATAGACAGTAGGAAGAGTCAGTCTTCTCGTACTTAAGTCGGCATTGTGCCTTTTGTATTTAATTCCGATGCAATTTCTGTTTTTCATCGTCAATAAGAAGGTCGGAGGGATACAGTAAACATGAAGTGAAGTATCAGAAACTATAACTAGTGTCACAAGAATGGTTCAAAACATAGACAGTAAGAAGAATCAGTCTAGTTGTACTTAAGTCGGCATTGTGCCTTTTGCATTTAATTCGGATGCAATTTCTGTGTTTCATCGCCAATAAAAAGGTCCAAGGGATACAGTACACCTGAAGTGAAGCGTCGGAATCTATAACTAGTGTCACAGGAATGGTTCAAATCATAGGCAGTAAGAAGAGTCAGTTTTCTTGTACTTAAGTCGGCATTGTGCCTTTTCTATTTATTTCCGATGCAATTTCTGTGTTTCATTGTCAATAAGAAGGTCAGAGGGATTCAGTAAACCTGAAGTGAAGCATCGGAATCTATAACTAGTGTCACAGGAATGGTTCAAATCATAGACAGTAGGAGAAAGTCAGTCTTCTTGTAATTGAGTCGGCATTGTGCCTTTTGTATTTAATTCCGATGCAATTTCTGTGTTTCATCGTCAATGAGAAGGTCCAAGGGATAACGTAAACCCGAAGTGAAGCATCGGAATCTATAACTAGTGTCACAGGAATGGTTAAAAACATAGACAGTAAGAAGAGTCATTTCTCTTGTACTTAAGTCGGCATTGTGCCTTTTCTGTTTAATTCCGATGCAAATTCTGTGTTTTGTCGTCATTAAGAAGGTCAGAGGGATACAGTAAGCCTGAAGTGAAACATCGGAATCTATAACTAGTGTCACAGTAATGGATAAAACATAGACAGTAAGAAGAGTCAGTCTTCTTGTACTTAAGACGGCATTGTGCATTTTGTATTTAGTTCCGATGCAATTTCTGTGTTTCATCGTCAATATGAAGGTCAAAGGGATACAGTAAACCTAAAGTGAAGCATCGGAATCTGTAAGTAGTGTCACAGGAATGGTTCAAAACATAGTCAATAAGAAGAGTCCGTCTTCTTGTACTTAAGTCGGCATTGTGCCTTTTCCAATTAATTCCGATGCAATTTCTGTGTTTTGTCGTCAATAAGTAGGTCAGAGGGATACAGTAAACCTAAAGTGAAGCATCGGAATCTATAACTAGTGTCACAGGGATGGTTCAGAACATAGACAGTAGGAAGAGTCCGTCTACTTGTACTTAAGTCGGCATTGTGCCTTTTGTATTTAATTCCGGTGCAATTTCTGTGTTTCAGCGTCAATAAGAAGGTCATGGGGATACAGTACACATGAAGTGAAGTAACAGAATTTATAACTAGTGTCTCAGGAATGGCTCAAAACACAGACAGTAAGAAGAGTCAGTCTACTTGTACTTATGTAGGCATTGTGCCTTTTGCATTTAATAACGATGCAATTTCTGTGTTTCACCGTCAATAAGAAGGTCCAAGGGATACAGTACACCTGAAGTGAAGCGTCGGAATCTATAACTAGTGTCACAGGAATGGTTCATATCATAGACAGTACGAAGGGTCAGTCTTCTTGTACTTGAGTCGGCATTGTGCCTTTTGTATTTAATTCCGATGCAATTTCTGTGTTTCATCGTCAATAAGAAGGTCAGAGGGTTACAGTAAACCTGAAGAGAAGCATCGGAATCTATAACTAGTGTCACAGGAATGGTTCAAAGCATAGACAGTAGGAAGAGTCAGTCTTCTTGTACTTAAGTCGGCATTGTGCCTTTTCTATTTAAATCCGATGCAATTTCTGTGTTTTATCGTCAATAAGAAGGTCAGAGGGATACAGTAAACCTGAAGTGATGCATCGGAATCTATTACTAGTGTCACAGGGACGGTTCAAAACATAGACCGTAGGAAGAGTCAGTCTTCTTGTACTTACCTCGGCATTGTCCTTTTGTATTTAATTCCGATGCAATTTCTGTGTTTAATCGTCAATAAGAAGGTCTGAGAGATACAGTAACCTGAGGTGAAGCATCGGAATGCATAACTAGTGTCACAGGAATGGTTGAAAACATAGACAGTAAGAAGAGTCAGTCATCTTGTACTTAAGTCGGCATTGTGCCTTTTCTATTCATTTCCGATGCAATTTCTGTGTTTCATCATCAATATGAAGGTCAGAGGGATACGGTAAACCTGAAGTGAAGCATCGGAGTCTATAACTAGTGACACAGGAATGGTTCAAAACATAATCAGTAAGAAGAGTCAGTCTTCTTCTACTTATGTCGGCATTGTGCATTTTCTATTTAATTCCGATGCAATATCTGTGTTTCATCGTCAATAAGAAGGTCCAAGGGATACAGTAGACATATAGTGAAGGATCGTAATCTAAAACTGGTCTCACAGGAAATGTTGAAAACATAAAGAGTAAGAAGAGCCAGTCATCTTGTATTGGAGTCGGCATGTACCTTTTGCATTTAATTCCGATGCAATTTCTGTGTTTCATCGTCAGTAAGAAGGTCAGAGGGATACAGTAAACCTGAAGTGAAGCTTCGGAATCTCTAACTAGTGTCACAGGAATGGTTAAAACATAGACAGTAAGAAGAGTCAGTCTTCTTGTACTCAAGTCGGCATTGTGCAGTTTGTATTTAATTCCGATGCAATTTCTGTGTTTCATCGTCAACAAGAAGGTCCAAGGGATACAGTAAACCTAAAGTGAAGCATCGGAATCTGTAACTAGTGCCACAGGAATGGTTCAAATCATAGTCAATAAGAAGAGTCAGCCTTCTTAAGCTTGAGTCGGCATTGTGCCTTTTCTATTTAATTCCAATGCGATTTCTGTGTTTTAATCGTCAATGAGATGGTCAGAGGGATACAGTAAACCTGAAGTGAAGCATCGGAATCTATAACTAGTGTCACAGGGATGGTTCAAAACATAGACAGTAGGAAGAGTCAGTCTTCTTGTACTTAAGTCGGCATTGTGCCTTTTGTATTTCATTCCGATGCAAATTCTGTGTTTCATCGTCAATAAGAAGGTCAGAGGGATATAGTAAACATAAAGTGAAGTATCAGAATCTATAACTAGTGTCACAGGAATGGTTTAAAACATAGACAGTAAGAAGAGTCAGTCTACTTGTACTTAAGTCGGCATTGTGCCTTTTGTATTTAATTCCGATGCAATTTCTGTGTTTCATTGTCAATAAGAAGGTCAGAGGGATTCAGTAAACCTGAAGTGAAGCATCGGAATCTATAACTAGTGTCACAGGAATGGTTCAAATCATAGACAGTAGGAGAAAGTCAGTCTTCTTGTAATTGAGTCGGCATTGTGATTTTTGTATTTAATTCCGATGCAATTTCTGTGTTTCATCGTCAATGAGAAGGTCCAAGGGATAACGTAAACCCGAAGTGAAGCATCGGAATCTATAACTAGTGTTACAGGAATGGTTAAAAACATAGACAGTAAGAAGAGTCATTTCTCTTGTACTTAAGTCGGCATTGTGCCTTTTCTGTTTAATTCCGATGCAAATTCTGTGTTTTGTCGTCATTAAGAAGGTCAGAGGGATACAGTAAGCCTGAAGTGAAACATCGGAATCTATAACTAGTGTCACAGTAATGGATAAAACATAGACAGTAAGAAGAGTTAGTCTTCTTGTCCTTAAGACGGCATTGTGCATTTTGTATTTAGTTCCGATGCAATTTCTGTGTTTCATCGTCAATATGAAGGTCAAAGGGATACAGTAAACCTAAGGTGAAGCATCGGAATCTGTAAGTAGTGTCACAGGAATGGTTCAAAACATAGTCAATAAGAAGAGTCCGTCTTCTTGTACTTAAGTCGGCATTGTGCCTTTTCCAATTAATTCCGATGCAATTTCTGTGTTTTGTCGTCAATAAGTAGGTCAGAGGGATACAGTAAACCTAAAGTGAAGCATCGGAATCTATAACTAGTGTCACAGGGATGGTTCAGAACATAGACAGTAGGAAGAGTCCGTCTACTTGTACTTAAGTCGGCATTGTGCCTTTTGTATTTAATTCCGGTGCAATTTCTGTGTTTCAGCGTCAATAAGAAGGTCATGGGGATACAGTACACATGAAGTGAAGTAACAGAATTTATAACTAGTGTCTCAGGAATGGCTCAAAACACAGACAGTAAGAAGAGTCAGTCTACTTGTACTTATGTAGGCATTGTGCCTTTTGCATTTAATAACGATGCAATTTCTGTGTTTCACCGTCAATAAGAAGGTCCAAGGGATACAGTACACCTGAAGTGAAGCGTCGGAATCTATAACTAGTGTCACAGGAATGGTTCATATCATAGACAGTACGAAGGGTCAGTCTTCTTGTACTTGAGTCGGCATTGTGCCTTTTGTATTTAATTCCGATGCAATTTCTGTGTTTCATCGTCAATAAGAAGGTCAGAGGGTTACAGTAAACCTGAAGAGAAGCATCGGAATCTATAACTAGTGTCACAGGAATGGTTCAAAGCATAGACAGTAGGAAGAGTCAGTCTTCTTGTACTTAAGTCGGCATTGTGCCTTTTCTATTTAAATCCGATGCAATTTCTGTGTTTTATCGTCAATAAGAAGGTCAGAGGGATACAGTAAACCTGAAGTGATGCATCGGAATCTATTACTAGTGTCACAGGGACGGTTCAAAACATAGACCGTAGGAAGAGTCAGTCTTCTTGTACTTACCTCGGCATTGTCCTTTTGTATTTAATTCCGATGCAATTTCTGTGTTTAATCGTCAATAAGAAGGTCTGAGAGATACAGTAACCTGAGGTGAAGCATCGGAATGCATAACTAGTGTCACAGGAATGGTTGAAAACATAGACAGTAAGAAGAGTCAGTCATCTTGTACATAAGTCGGCATTGTGCCTTTTCTATTCATTTCCGATGCAATTTCTGTGTTTCATCATCAATATGAAGGTCAGAGGGATACGGTTAACCTGAAGTGAAGCATCGGAGTCTATAACTAGTGACACAGGAATGGTTCAAAACATAATCAGTAAGAAGAGTCAGTCTTCTTCTACTTATGTCGGCATTGTGCATTTTCTATTTAATTCCGATGCAATATCTGTGTTTCATCGTCAATAAGAAGGTCCAAGGGATACAGTAGACATATAGTGAAGGATCGTAATCTAAAACTGGTCTCACAGGAAATGTTGAAAACATAAAGAGTAAGAAGAGCCAGTCATCTTGTATTGGAGTCGGCATGTACCTTTTGCATTTAATTCCGATGCAATTTCTGTGTTTCATCGTCAGTAAGAAGGTCAGAGGGATACAGTAAACCTGAAGTGAAGCTTCGGAATCTATAACTAGTGTCACAGGAATGGTTAAAACATAGACAGTAAGAAGAGTCAGTCTTCTTGTACTCAAGTCGGCATTGTGCAGTTTGTATTTAATTCCGATGCAATTTCTGTGTTTCATCGTCAACAAGAAGGTCCAAGGGATACAGTAAACCTAAAGTGAAGCATCGGAATCTGTAACTAGTGCCACAGGAATGGTTCAAATCATAGTCAATAAGAAGAGTCAGCCTTCTTAAGCTTAAGTCGGCATTGTGCCTTTTCTATTTAATTCCAATGCGATTTCTGTGTTTTAATCGTCAATGAGAAGGTCAGAGGGATACAGTAAACCTGAAGTGAAGCATCGGAATCTATAACTAGTGTCACAGGGATGGTTCAAAACATAGACAGTAGGAAGAGTCAGTCTTCTTGTACTTAAGTCGGCATTGTGCCTTTTGTATTTCATTCCGATGCAAATTCTGTGTTTCATCGTCAATAAGAAGGTCAGAGGGATATAGTAAACATAAAGTGAAGTATCAGAATCTATAACTAGTGTCACAGGAATGGTTTAAAACATAGACAGTAAGAAGAGTCAGTCTACTTGTACTTAAGTCGGCATTGTGCCTTTTGTATTTAATTCCGATGCAATTTCTGTGTTTCATCGTCAATAAGAAGGTCCAAGGGATACAGTACACCTGAAGTGAAGCATCGGAATCTATAACTAGTGTCACAGGAATGGTTCAAATCATAGACAGTAAGAAGAGTCAGTCTTCTTGTACTTAAGTCGGCATTGTGACCTTTCTATATAATATCGATGCAATTTCTGTGTTTCATTGTCAATGAGAAGGTCAGACGGATACAGTAAACCTGAAGTGAAGCATCGGAATCTATAACTGGTGTCACAGGGATGGTTCAAAGCATTGACAGTAGGAAGAGTCAGTCTTCTTGTACTTAAGTCGGCATTGTGCCTTTTGTATTTCATTCCGATGCAATTTCTGTGTTTCATCGACAATAAGATAGTCCAAGGGATACAGTACACCTGAAGTGAAGCATCGGAATCTGTAACTGGTGTCACAGGAATGGTTCAAATAATTGACAGTAAGAAGAGACAGTCGTCTTGTACTTAAGTCGGCATTGTGCCTTTTGTATTTAATTCCGATGCAATTTCTGTGCTTCATTGTCAATAAGAAGGTAAGAGGGATACAGTAAACCTGAAGTGAAGCATGGGAATCTATAACTAGTGTCACAGGAATGGTTAAAACATAGACAGTAAGACGAGTCAGTCTTCTTGTACTTAAATCGGAATTGAGCATTTTATATTTAATTCCGATGCAATTTCTGTGTTTCATCGAAAATAAGAAGGTACAAAGGATACAGTAAACCTAAAGTGAAGCATCGGAATCTGTAAGTAGTGTCACTGGAATGGTACAAAACATAGTCAAAAAGAAGATTCAGTCTTCTTGCGCTTAAGTCGGCATTGTGCCTCTTCTATTTAATTCCGATGCAATTTCCGTGTTTTATCGTCAATACGAATGTCAGAGGGATACAGTAAACCTGAAGTGAAGCATCGGAATCTATAACTAGTGTCACAGGGATGGATCAAAACATAGACAGTTGGAAGAGTCCGTCTTCTTGTACTTAAGTCGGCAATGTGCCTTTCGTATTTAATTTATATGCAATTTCTGTGTTTCATCGTCAATAAGAAGGTCAGAGGGATACAGTAAACATGAAGTGAAGTATCAGAATCTATAACTAGTGTCACAGGAATGGTTCAAACATAGACAGTAAGAAGAGTCAGTCTACTTGTACTTAAGTCGGCATTGTGCCTTTTGCATTTAATTCCGATGCAATTTCTGTGTTTCATCATCTATAAGAAGGTCCAAGGGATACAGTACACCTGAAGTGAAGCATCGGAATCTGTAACTAGTGTCACACTAATGGTTCAAATCATAGTCAGTAAGAAGAGTCAGTCTTCTTGTACTTAAGTCGGCATTGTGCCCTTTCTATTTAATTCCGATGCAATATCTGTGTTTCATCGACAATAACTAGGTCCAAGGGATACAGTAAACATATAGTGAAGCATCGGAATCTGAAACTGGTCTCACAGGAAATGTTGACAACATAGTCAGTAAGAAGAGTCAGTCTTCTTTTACTTAAGTCTGCATTGTGCCTTTTCCATTTAACCCCGATGCAATTTCTGAGTTTCGTCGTCACTAAGAAGGTCCAAGCGATACAGTAAACCTGAAGTGAAGCATCGGAGTCTAAAACCGGTCTCACAGGATAGGTTCAAAACATAGAGATTAATAAGAGCCAGTCATCTTGTATTTGAGTCGGCATTGTATCTTTGTATTTAATTCCGATGCAATTTCTGTGTTTCATCGTCAATAAGAAGGTGAGAGGGATACAGTAAACCTGAAGTGAAGCATCGGAATCTATAACTAGTGTCACAGGAATGGTTAAAACATAGACAGTAAGAAGAGTCAGTCTTCTTGTACTTAAGTCGGCATTGTGTATTTTGAATTTAATTCCGAAGCAATTTCTGTGTTTCATCGTCAATATGAAGGTCAAAGGGATACAGTAAACCTATAGTGAAGCATCGGAATCTGTAACTAGTGTCACAGGACGGGTTCAAAACATAGTCAGTAAGAAGAGTCAGTCTTCTTGTACTTAAGTCGGCATTGTGCCTTTTCTATTTAATTCCGGTGCGATTTCTGTGTTTTAATCGTCAATGAGAAGGTCAGAGGGATACAGTAAACCTGAAGTGAAGCATCGGAATCTATAACTAGTGTCATAGGGATGGTTCAAAACATAGACAGTAGGAAGAGTCAGTCTTCTTGTACTTAAGTCGGCATTGTGCCTTTTATATTTCATTCCGATGCAGTTTCTGTGTTTCATAGTCAATAAGAAAGTCAGAGGGATATAGTAAACCTAAAGTGAAGTATCAGAATCTATAACTAGTGTCACAGGAATGGTTTAAAACATAGACAGTAAGAAGAGTCAGTCTACTTGTACTTAAGTCGGCATTATGCCTTTTGTATTTAATTCCGATGCAATTTCTGTGTTTCATCGTCAATAAGAAGGTCGAAGGCATACAGTACGCCTGAAGTGAAGCATCGTAATCTATAACTAGTGTCACAGGAGTGGTTCAAATTTTAGACAGTAAGAAGAGTCAGTCTTCTTGTACTTAAGTCGGCATTGTGACTTTTCTATATAATTCCGATGCAATTTCTGTATTTCATTGTCTATAAGAAGGTCAGAGGGATACAGTAAACCAGAAGTGAAGCATCGGAAACTATAACTAGTGTCACAGGGATGGTTCAAAACATTGACAGTAGGAAGAGTCAGTCTTTTTGTACTTAAGTCGGCATTGCGCCTTTTGTGTTTCATTCCGATGCAATTTCTGTGTTTCATCGTCAATAAGATAGTCCAAGGGATACAGTACACCTGAAGTGAAGCATTGGAATCTATAACTAGTGTCACAGGAATGGTTCAAATAATAGACAGTAAGAAGAGTCAGTCGTCTTGTACTTAAGTCGGCATTGTGCCTTTTGTATTTAATTCCGATGCTAATTCTGTGTTTCAACGTCAATAAGAAGGTAAGAGGGATACAGTAAACCTGAAGTGAAGCACCGGAATCTGTAACTAGTGTCACAGGAATGGTTAAAACATAGACAGTAGGACGAGTCAGTCTTCTTGTACTTAAATCGGCATTGTGCATTTTGTATTTAATTCCGATGCAATTTCTGTGTTTCATCGAAAATAAGAAGGTCCAAGGGATACAGTAATCCAAAAGTGAAGCATCGGAATCTGTAAGTAGTGTCACTGGAATGGTACAAAACATAGTCAAAAAGAAGATTCAGTCTTCTTGCGCTTAAGTCGGCATTGTGCCTCTTCTATTTAATTCCGATGCAATTTCCGTGTTTTATCGTCAATAAGAAGGTCAGAGGGATACAGTAAACCTGAAGTGAAGCATCGGAATCTATAACTAGTGTCACAGGGATGGATCAAAAAATAGACAGTATGAAGAGTCCGTCTTCTTGTACTTAAGTCGGCAATGTGCCTTTCGTATTTAATTCCTATGCAATTTCTGTGATTCATCGTCAATAAGAAGGTCAGAGGGATACAGTAAACATGAAGTGAAGTATCAGAATCTACAACTAGTGTCACAGGAACGGTTCAAAACATAGACAGTAAGAAGAGTCAGTCTACTTGTACTTAAGTCGGCATTGTGGCTTTTGCATTTAATTCCGATGCAATTTCTGTGTTTCATCATCAATAAGAAGGTCCAAGGGATACAGTACACCTGAAGTGAAGCATCGGAATCTCTAACTAGTGTCACAGGAATGGTTCAAATCATAGACAGTAAGAGGAGTCAGTCTTCATGTACTTAAGTCGGCATTGTGCCTTTTCTATTTAATTCCGATGCAATATCTGTGTTTCATCGACAATAAGGAGGTCCAAGGGATACAGTAAACATATAGTGAAGCATCGGAATCTAAAACTGGTCTCACAGGAAATGTTGACAACATAGTCAGTAAGGAGAGTCAGTCTTCTTTTACTTAAGGCTGCATTGTGCCTTTTCCATTTAACTCCGATTCAATTTCTGTGTTTCGTCGTCAATAAGAAGGTCCAAGCGATACAGTAAACCTGAAGTGAAGCATCGGAGTCTCAAACCAGTCTCACAGGATAGGTTAAAAACATAGAGATTAATAAGAGCCAGTCATCTTGTATTTGAGTCGGCATTGTACCTTTGTATTTAATTCCGATGCAATTTCTGTGTTTCATCGTCAGTATGAAGGTCAGAGGGATATAGTAAACCTGAAGTGAGGCATCGGAATCTATAACTAGTGTCACAGGAATGGTTAAAACATAGACAGTAAGAAGAGTCAGTCTTCTTGTACTTAAGTCGGCATTGGGTATTTTGAATTTTATTCCGATGCAATTTCTGTGTTTCATCGTCAATAAGAAGGTCCAAGGGATACAGTAAACCTAAAGTGAAGCATCGGAATCTGTAACTAGTGTCACAGGAATGGTTCAAAACATAGTCAGTAATAAGAGTCAGTCTTCTTGTACTTAAGTCGGCATTGTGCCTTTTCTATTTAATTCCGATGCAATTTCTGTGTTTTATCGTCAATAAGAAGGTCTGAGATACACATTAAACCTTAAGTGAAGCATCGGAATCAGTAACTAGTGTCACAGGAATGGTTCAAAAGCATAGACAGTAGGAAGAGTCAGTCTTCTTGTACTTAAGTCGGCATTGTGCCATTGTATTTAAGTCCGATGCAATTTCTGTGTTTCATCGTCAATAAGAAGGTCCAAGGGATAAAGTAAACCTAAGTGAGGCATCGGAATCTATAACTAGTGTCACAGGAATGGTTCAAAACATAGACAGTAAGAAGAGTGAGTCTTCTTGTACTAAAGTCGGCATTGTGCCTTTTCTGTTTAATTCGGATGCAATTTCTGTGTTTCATCGTCAATAAGATAGTCAGAGGGATACAGTAAACCTGATGTGAAGCATCGGAATCTATAACTAGTGTCACAGGAATAGTTCAATACATAGGCAGTTGGTAGAATCAGTCATCTTGTACTTAAGTGGGCATCGTGCCTTTTCTATTTAATTTCGATGCAATTTCTGTGTTTCAACAACAATAAGAAGGTCAGAGGGATACAGTAAACAAGAAGTGAAGTATCAGAATCCATAACTAGTGTCACAGGAATGGTTCAAAACATAGACAGTAAGAAGAGTCAGTCTACTTGTACTTAAGTCGGCATTGTGCATTTCGTATTTAATTCCGATGCAATTTCTGTGTTTCATCGTCAATAAGAAGGTCCAAGGAATACAGAACACCTGAAGTGAAGCATCGGAATCTATAACTAGTGTCACAGGAATAGTTCAAATCATAGACAGTAAGAAGAGTCAGTCATCTTGTACTTAAGTCGGCATTATGCCTTATCTATTTAATTCCGATGCAATTTCTGAGTTTAATCGTCAATAAGAAGGTCTGAGCGATACAGTAAACCCGAAGTGAAGCATCGGAATCCATAACTAGTGTCACACGAATGGTTCAAACATAGATAGTACGAAGAGTTAGTCATCTTGTACTTAAGTCGGCATTGTGCCTTTTGAATTTAATTCCGATGCTATTTCTGTGTTTCATCCTCAATAAGAATGTCCAAGGGATAAAGTAAACGTGAAGTCAAGCATCGGAATCTATAACTAGTGTCACAGGAATGGTTCAAAGCAAAGACAGTAAGAAGAGTGAGTCTTCTTGTACTTCAGTTGGCATTGTGCCGTTTCTGTTTAATTCCGATGCAATTTCTGTGTTTCATCGTTATTAAGAAGGTAAGAGGGATACAGTAAACCTGAAGTGAAGCATCGGAAACTATAACTAGTGTCACAGGAATGGTTCAAAACATAGTCAGTAAGAAGACTCAGTCTTCTTGTACTTAAGACGGCATTGTGCATTTTGTATTTAATTCCGATGCAATTTCTGTGTTTCATCGTCAATAAGAAGGTCCAAGCGATACAGTAAACCTAAAGTGAAGTATCGGAATTTGTAAGTAGTGTCACGGGAATGGTTCAAATCATAGTCAATAAGAAGAGTCAGTCTTCTTGCACTTAAGTCGGCATTGTGCCTTTTTTATTTAATTCCGGTGCAATTTCTGTGTTTTATCGTCAATAAGATGGTCAGAGGGATAAAGTAAACCGGAAGTGAAGCATCGGAATCTATAACTAGTGTCACAGGGATGGTTCAAAACATAGACAGTTGGAAGAGTCAGTCTTCTTGTACTTAAGTCGGCATTGTGACTTTTCTATTTAATTGCGATGCAATTTCTGTGTTTCATCGTCAATAAGAAGGTCAGAGGTATACAGTAAACATCAAGTGAAGTATCAGAATCTATAACTAGTGTCACAGAAATGGTTCAAAACATAGACAGTAAGAAGAGTCAGTCTACTTGTATTTAAGTCGGCATTTTGCCTTTTCTATTTAATTCCGATGCAATTTCTGTGTTTCATCGTCAATAAGAAGGTAAGAGGGAATCAGTAAACCTGAAGTGAAGCATCGGAATCTATAACTAGTGTCACAGGAATGGTTAAAACGTAGACAATAAGAAGAGTCAGTCTTCTTGTGCTTAAGTCGGCATTGTACCTTTTCTATTTAATTCCGATGCAATTTCTGTGTTTCAGCGTCAAGAAGAAGGTCCAAGGGATACAGCAAACATAAAGTGAAGCATCGGAATAATTAACTAGTGTCATAGGAATGGTTCAAATCACAGTCAATAAGAAGAGTCAGTGTTCTTGTACCTAAGTCGTCATTGTGCCTTTTCAATTTAATTCAGATGCAATTTCTGTGTTTCATCGACAATAAGATAGTCAGAGGGATACAGCAAACCTGATGTGAAGCATCGGAATCTATAACTAGTGTCACAGGAATAGTTCAAAACATAGACAGTTGGAAGAGTCAGTCATCTTGTACTTAAGTGGGAATCGTGCCTTTTCTATTTAATTTCGATGCAATTTCTGTGTTTCAACAACAATAAGAAGGTCAGAGGGATACAGTAAACATGAAGTGAAGTATCAGAATCTATAACTAGTGTCACAGGAATGGTTCAAAACATAGACAGTAAGAAGAGTCAGTCTACTTGTACTTAAGTCGGCATTGTGTTCGTATTTAATTCCGATGCAATTTCTGTGTTTCAACGTCAATAAGAAGGTCCAAGGAATACAGAACTCCTGAAGTGAAGCATCGGAATCTATAACTAGTGTCACAGGAATGGATAAAACATAGACAATAAGATGGGTCAGTCTTCTTGTACTTAAGTCAGCATTGTGCATTTTGTATTTAATTCCGATGCAATTTCTGTGTTTCATCGTCCATAAGAAGGTCAGAGGGATACAGTAAACCTGATGTGAAGCATCGGAATCTATAACTAGAGTCACAGGAATAGTTCAAATCATAGACAGTAAGAAGAGTCAGTTTTCTTGTACTTAAATCGGCATTGTACCTTTTATATTTAATTCCGATGCAATTTTTGTGTTTCATCGTCAATAACAAGGTCCAAGGGATACAGTAAACATGGAGTGAAGCATCGGAATCTATAACTAGTGTCACAGGGATGGTTCAAAACATAGACAGTAGGAAGAGTCAGTCTTCTTGTACGTAAGTCGGCATTGTGCCTTTTCTATTTAATTCCGATGCAATTTCTGAGTTTAATCGTCAATAAGAAGATCTGAGCGATACAGTAAACCTGAAGTGAAGCATCGGAATCCATAACTAGTGTCACACGAATGGTTCAAACATAGGCAGTACGAAGAGTGAGTCATCTTGTACTTAGGTCGGGATTGTGCCTTTTGAATTTAATTCCGATGCTATTTCTGTGTTTCATCCTCAATAAGAAGGTTCAAGGGATAAAGTAGACCTGAAGTGAAGCATCGGAATCTATAACTAGTGTCACAGGAATGGTTCAAAGCATAGACAGTAAGAAGAGTCAGTCTTCTTGTACTTCAGTTGGCATTGTGCCTTTTCTGTTTAATTCCGATGCAATTTCTCTGTTTCATCGTTATTAAGAAGGTAAGAGGAATACAGTAAACCTGAAGTGAAGCATCGGAAACTATACCTAGTGTCATAGGAATGGTTCAAAACATAGACAGTAGGAAGCGTCAGTCTTCTTGTACTTAAGTCGGCATTGTGCCTTTAATATTTAATTCCGATGCAATTTCTGTGTTTCATCGTCAATAAGAAGGTCCAAGGGATACAGTAAACCTGAAGTGAGGCATCGGAATCTATAACTAGTGTCACAGGAATGGTTCAAAACATAGGCAGTAAGAAGAGTCAGTCTTATGGTACTTAAGACGCCATTGTGCCTTTTCTATTTAATTCCGATGCAATATCTGTGTTTCATCGTCAATGAGAAGGTCCAAGGGATACAGTAAACGTATAGTGAAGGATCCGATTCTAAAAATGGTCTCACAGGAGATGTTCAAACATAGAGGGTAAGAAGAGCCAGTCATCTTGTATTTGAGTCGGCATGTACCTTTTGTATTTAATTCCGATGCAATTTCTGTGTTTCATCGTCAATAAGAATGTCCAAGGGATGCAGTAAACCTGATGTGAAGCATCGGAAACTATAACTAGAGTCACAGGAATAGTTCAAAACATAGACAGTAAGCAGAGCCAGTCATCTTGAATTTAGTCGGCATGAACCTTTTGTATTTATCCGATGCAATTTCTGTGTTTCATCATCAATAAGAAGGTAAGCGGGATACAGTAAACCTGAAGTGAAGCATCGGAATCTATAACTAGTGTCACAGGAATGGTTAAAACATAGACAGTAAGAAGAGTCAGTCTTCTTGTACGTAAGTCGGCATTGTGCATTTTGTATTTATTTCCGATGCAATTTCTGTGTTTCATCGTCAATAAGAAGGTCCAAGGGATACAGTAAACCTAAAGTGAAGCATCGGAATTTGTAAGTAGTGTCACAGGAATGGTTCAAATCATAGTCAATAAGAAGAGTCAGTCTTCTAGCACTTAAGTCGGCATTGTTCCTTTTTTATTCAATTCCGGTGCAATTTCTGTGTTTTATAGTCAATAAGAAGGTCAGAGGGATAGAGTAAACCGGAAGTGAAGCATCGGAATCTATAACTAGTGTCACAGGGATGGTTCAAAACATAGACAGTGGGAAGAGTCAGTTTTCTTGTACTTAAGTCGGCATTGTGCCTTTTGTATTTAATTCCGATGCAATTTCTGTGTTTCATCGTCAATAGGAGGGTCAGAGGGATACGGTAAACCTGAAGGGAAGCATCCGAATCTATAACTAGTGTCACAGGAATGGATAAAACATAGACAATAAGATGGGTCAGTCTTCTTGTACTTAAGTCAGCATTGTGCATTTTCTATTTAATTCCGATGCAATTTCTGTGTTTTATCGTCAATATGAAGGTCCAAGGGATACAGTACAGCTGATGGGAAGCGTCGGAATCTATAACTAGTGTCACAGGAATGGTTCAAATCATAGACAGTAAGAAGAGTCAGTCTTCTTGTACTTAAGTCGGCATTGTGCCTTTTGTATTTAATTCCGATGCAATTTCTGTGTTTCATCGTCCATAAGAAGGACAGAGGGATACAGTAAACCTGATGTGAAGCATCGGAATCTATAACTAGAGTCACAGGAATAGTTCAAATCATAGACAGTAAGAGGAGGCAGTCTACTTGTACTTAAGTCGGCCTTGTGAGTTTTGCATTTAATTCCGATGCAATTTCTGTGTTTCATCGTCAATAAGAAGGTCCAAGGGATACAGTACAGCTGATGGGAAGCGTCGGAATCTATAACTAGTGTCACAGGAATGGTTCAAATCATAGACAGTAAGAAGAGTCAGTCTTCTTGTACTTAAGTCGGCATTGTGCCTTTTGTATTTAATTCCGATGCAATTTCTGTGTTTCATCGTCCATAAGAAGGACAGAGGGATACAGTAAACCTGATGTGAAGCATCGGAATCTATAACTAGAGTCACAGGAATAGTTCAAATCATAGACAGTAAGAAGAGTCAGTTTTCTTGTACTTAAGGCGGCATTGTACCTTTTACATTTAATTCCGATGCAATTTCTGTGTTTCATCGTCAATAAAAAGGTCCAAGGGATACAGTAAACATGGAATGAAGCATCGGAATCTATAGCTAGTGTCACAGGGATGGTTCAAAACATAGACAGTAGGAAGAGTCAGTCTTCTTGTACGTAAGTCGGCATTGTGCCTTTTCTATTTAATTCCGATGCAATTTCTGAGTTTAATCGTCAATAAGAAGATCTGAGCGATACAGTAAACGTGAAGTGAAGCATCGGAATCCATAACTACTGTCACACGAATTGTTCAAACATAGACAGTACGAAGAGTCAGTCATCTAGTTTTTAGGTCGGGATTGTGCCTTTTGAATTTAATTCCGATGCTATTTCTGTGTTTCATCCTCAATAAGAAGGTTCAAGGGATAAAGTAAACCTGAAGTGAAGCATCGGAATCTATAACTAGTGTCACAGAAATGGTTCAAAACATAGGCAGTAAGAAGAGTCATTCTTATTGTACTTAAGACGCCATTGTGCCTTTTCTATTTAATTCCGATGCAATATCTGTGTTTCATCGTCAATGAGAAGGTCCAAGGGATACAGTAAACGTATAGTGAAGGATCCGATTCTAAAACTGGTCTCACAGGAAATGTTCAAACATAGAGGGTAAGAAGAGCCAGTCATCTTGTATTTGAGTCGGCATGTACCTTTTGTATTTAATTCCGATGCAATTTCTGTGTTTCATCGTCAATAAGAAGGTCCAAGGGATGCAGTAAACCTGATGTGAAGCATCGGTAACTATAACTAGAGTCACAGGAATAGTTCAAAACATAGACAGTAAGCAGAGCCAGTCATCTTGAATTTAGTCGGCATGAAACTTTTGTATTTTTCCGATGCAATTTCTGTGTTTCATCGTGAATAAGAAGGTAAGCGGGATACAGTAAACCTGAAGTGAAGCATCGGAATCTATAACTAGTGTCACAGGAATGGTTAAAACATAGACAGTAAGAAGAGTCATTCTTCTTGTACTTAAGTCGGCATTGTGCATTTTCAATTTAATTCCGATGCAATTTCTGTGTTTCATCGTCAATAAGAAGGACCAAGGGATACAGTAAACCTAAAGTGAAGCATCGGATTTTGTAAGTAGTGTCACAGGAATTTTTCAAATCATAGTCAATAAGAAGAGTCAGTCTTCTAGCACTTAAGTCGGCATTGTGCCTTTTTTATTCAATTCCGATGCAATTTCTGTGTTTCATAGTCAATAAGAAGGTCAGAGGGATAAAGTAAACCGGAAGTGAAGCATCGGAATCTAAAACTAGTGTCACAGGGATGGTTCAAAACATAGACAGTTGGAAGAGTCAGTCTTCTTGTACTTAAGTCGGCATTGTGACTTTTCTATTTAATTCCGATGCAATATCTGTGTTCCATCGTCAATAAGAAGGTCAGAGGTATACAGTAAACATGAAGTGAAGTATCAGAATCTATAACTAGTGTCACAGAAATGGTTCAAAACATAGACAGTAAGAAGAGTCAATCTACTTGTACTTAAGTCGGCATTGTGCCTTTTGTATTTAATTCCGATGCAATATCTGTGTTTCATCGTCAATAAGAAGGTAAGAGGGAATCAGTAAACCTGAAGTGAAGCATCGGAATCTATAACTAGTGACACAGGAATGGTTCAAAACATAGACAGTAAGAAGAGTCTGTCTTCTTGTACTTAAGTCGGCATTGTGCATTTTGTATTTAATTCCGATGCAATTTCTGTGTTTCATCGTCAATAAGAAGGTCCAAGGGATACAGTAAACCTAAAGTGAAGCATCGGAATTTGTAAGTAGTGTCACAGGAATGGTTCAAATCATAGTCAATAAGAAGAGTCAGTCTTCTAGCACTTAAGTCGGCATTGTGCCTTTTTTATTCAATTTCGATGCAATTTCTGTGCTTTATAGTCAATAAGAAGGTCAGAGGGATAGAGTAAACCGGAAGTGAAGCATCGGAATCAATAACTAGTGTCACAGGGATGGTTCAAAACATAGACAGTGGGAAGAGTCAGTTTTCTTGTACTTAAGTCGGCATTGTGCCTTTTGTATTTAATTCCGATGCAATTTCTGTGTTTCATCGTCAATAGGAGGGTCAGAGGGATACGGTAAACCTGAAGGGAAGCATCCGAATCTATAACTAGTGTCACAGGAATGGATAAAACATAGACAATAAGATGGGTCAGTCTTCTTGTACTTAAGTCAGCATTGTGCATTTTGTATTTAATTCCGATGCAATTTCTGTATTTTATCGTCAATATGAAGGTCCAAGGGATACAGTAAACCTAAAGTGAAGCATCGGAATCCATAACTAGTGTCACAGGGATGGTTCAAAACATAGGCAGTTGGAAGAGTCCGTCTTCATGTACTTAAGTCGGCATTGTGCCTTTTGTATTTAATTCCGATGCAATTTCTGTGTTTCATTGTCATTAAGAAGGTCAGAGGGATACAGTAAACATGAAGTGAAGTATCAGAATCTATAACTAGAGTCACAGGAATGGTTCAAAACATAGACAGTAAGAAGAGGCAGTCTACTTGTACTTAAGTCGGCATTGTGAGTTTTGCATTTAATTCCGATGCAATTTCTGTGTTTCATCGTCAATAAGAAGGTCCAAGGGATACAGTACAGCTGATGGGAAGCGTCGGAATCTATAACTAGTGTCACAGGAATGGTTCAAATCATAGACAGTAAGAAGAGTCAGTCTTCTTGTACTTAAGTCGGCATTGTGCCTTTTGTATTTAATTCCGATGCAATTTCTGTGTTTCATCGTCCATAAGAAGGACAGAGGGATACAGTAAACCTGATGTGAAGCATCGGAACCATTAACTAGTGTCATAGGAATGGTTCAAATCATAGTCAATAAGAAGAGTCAGTCTTCTTGTACTTAAGTCGGCATTGTGCCTTTTCAATTTAATTCAGATGCAATTTCTGTATTTTATCGTCAATAAGAAGGTCAGAGGGATACAGTAAACCTGAAGTGAAGCATCGGAATCTATAACTAGTGTCACAGGGATGGTTCAAAACATAGACAGTAGGAAGAGTCAGTCATCATGTACTTAAGTCGGCATTGTGCCTTTTGTATTTAATTTCTTTGCAATTTTTGTGTTTCATCGTCAATAAGAAGGTCAGAGGGATACAGTACAATTAACGTAAAGCATCGGAATCTATAACTAGTGTCACAGGAATGGTTCAAATCATAGACAGTAAGAAGAGTCAGTTTTCCTGTACTTAAGTCGGCATTGTGCCTTTTGTATTTAATTCCGATGCGATTTCTGCGTTTCATCGTCAATAAGAAGGTCAGAGGGATACAGTATACATGAAGGGAAGTATCGGAATCTATAAGTAGTGTCACAGAAATGGTTCAAAACATAGACAGTAAGAAGAGTCAGGCTACTTGTACTAAAGTCGGCATTGTGCCTTTTGTATTTAATTCCGATGCAATTTCTGTGTTTCATCGTCAATAAGAAGGTAAGCGGGATACAGTAAACCTGACGCGAAGCATCGGAATCTATACCTAGTGTCACAGGGATGGTTCAAAGCATAGACAGTAGGAAGAGTCCTTCTTCTTGTACTTAGGTCGGCATTGTGCCTTTTTTATTTAATTCCGATGCAATTTCTGTGTTTTATCGTCAATAAGAAGGTCAGAGGGATCCAGTAAACCTGAAGTGAAGCATCTTAATCTATAACTAGTGTTACAGGGGTGGTTCAAAGCATAGACAGTAGGAAGAGTCCGTCTTCTTGTACTTAAGTCGGCATTGTGCCTTTTGTATTTAATTCCGATGCAATTTCTGTGTTTCATCGTCAATAAGAAGGTCAGAGGGACACAGTAAACATGAAGTGAAGTAGCAGAATCTATAACTAGTGTCACAGGAATGGTTCAAAACATAGACAGTAAGAAGAGTCAGTCTACTTGTACTTAAGTCGGCATTGCGCTTTTTGTATTTAATTCCGATGCAATTTCTGTGTTTCATCGTCAATAAGAAGGTCAGAGGGATACAGTACACCTAACGTAAAGCATCGGAATCTATAACTAGTGTCACAGGAATGGTTCAAATCATAGACAGTAAGAAGAGTCAGTTTTCCTGTACTTAAGTCGGCATTGTGCCTTTTGTATTAAATTCCGATGCATTTTCTGCGTTTCATCGTCAATAAGAAGGTCAGAGGGATACAGAATACATAAAGGGAAGTATCAGAATCTATAAGTAGTGTCACAGAAATGGTGCAAAGCATAGACAGTAAGAACAGTCAGTCTACTTGTACTTAAGTCGGCATTGTGCCTTTTGTATTTAATTCCGGTGCAATTTCTGTGTTTCATCGTCAATAAGAAGGTAAGAGGGAATCAGTAAACCTGAAGTGAAGCATCGGAATCTATTACTAGTTTCACAGGAATGGTTAAAACGTAGACAGTAAGAAGAGTCAGTCTTCTTGTACTTAAGTGTGCATTGTACCTTTTCTATTTAATTCCGATGCAATATCTGTGTTTCATCGTCAAGAAGAAGGTCCAAGGGATACAGTAAACATAAAGTGAAGCATCGGAATCATTAACTAGTGTCATAGGAATGGTTCAAATCATAGTCAATAAGAAGAGTCAGTCTTCTTGTACTTAAGTCGTCATTGTGCCTTTTCAATTTAATTCAGATGCAATTTCTGTGTTTTATCGTCAATAAGAAGGTCAGAGGGATACAGTAAACCTGAAGTGAAGCATCGGAATCTATAACCAGTGTCACAGGGATGGTTCAAAACATAGACAGTTGGAAGAGTCAGTCTTCTTGTACTTAAGTCGGCATTGTGCCTTTTGTATTTAATTCCGTTGCAATTTCTGTGTTTCAT
Organism: Schistocerca serialis cubense; assembly: GCF_023864345.2. Lineage (NCBI taxonomy): Eukaryota > Metazoa > Arthropoda > Insecta > Orthoptera > Acrididae > Schistocerca > Schistocerca serialis. The sequence continues at coordinate 54,159,034 of NW_026047583.1, forward strand.
CGTCAATAAAAAGGTCATAGGGATACAGTAAACATGAAGTGAAGTATCAGAATCTATAACTAGTGTCACAAGAATGGTTCAAAACATAGACAGTAGGAAGAGTAAGTCTACTTGTACTTAAGTCGGCATTGTGCCTTTTGTATTTAATTCCGATGCAATTTCTGTGTTTCATCGTCAATAAGAAGGTCAGAGGGATACAGTAATCCTGAAGAGAAGCATCAGAATCTATAACTATTGTCACAGGGATGGTTCAAAGCATAGACAGTAGGAAGAGTCAGTTTTTGTGTACTTAAGTCGGCATTGTGCCTTTTGTATTTAATTCCGATGCAATTTCTGTGTTTCATCGTCAATAAGAAGGTCAGAGGGATACAGTATACATGAAGTGAAGTATCAGAATCTATAAGTAGTGTCACAGAAATGGTTCAAAACATAGACAGTAAGAAGAGTCAGCCTACTTGTACTTAAGTCGGCATTGTGCCTTTTGTATTTAATTCCGATGCAATTTCTGTGTTTCATCATCAATACGAAGGTAAGCGGGATACAGTAAACCTGAAGTGAAGCATCGGAATCTATAACTAGTGTCACAGGAATGGTTAAAACATAGACAGTAAGAAGAGTCAGTCTTCTTGTACTTAAGTCGGAATTGTACATTTTGTATGTAATTCCGATGCAATTTCTGTGTTTCATCGTCAATAAGAAGGTCCAAGGGATACAGTAAACCTAAAGTGAATCATCGGAATTTGTAAGTAGTGTCACAGGAATGGTTGAAATCATAGTCAATAAGAAGAGTCAGTCTTCTTGCACTTAAATCGGCATTGTGCCTTTTCTATTTATTTCCGATGCAATTTCTGTGTTTTAATCGTCAATAACAAGGTCAGAGGCATACAGTAAACCTGTTGTGAAGCATCGGGATCTATAACTAGTGTCACAGGGAAGGTTCAAAACATAGACAGTAGGAAGAGTCAGTCTTCTTGTACTTAAGTCGGCATTGTGCCTTTTGCATTTAATTCCGATGCAATTTCTGTGTTTCATCGTCAATAAGAAGGTCCATGGGTTACAGTACACCTGAAGTAAGCATCGGAATCTATAACTAGTGTCACAGGAATGGTTCAAAATATAGTCAAGAAGAAGAGTCAGTCTTCCTGCACTTAAGTCGGCATTGTGCCTTTTCTATTTAATTCCGATGCAATTTCTGTGTTTTATCGTCAATAAGAAGTTCAGAGGGATACAGTACACCTGAAGTGAAGCATCCGAGTCTATAACTAGTGTCACAGGAATGGTTCATAACATAGACAGTAAGAAGAGACAGTCTTCCTGTTCTTAAGTTGGCATTGTGACTTTTTTATTTAATTCCGATGCAATTTCAATGTTTCATTGTCAATAAGAAGGTCAGAGGGATACAGTAAACCTGAAGTGAAGCATCGGAATCTATAACTAGTGTCACAGGGATGGTTCAAATCATAGACAGTAGGAAGAGTCAGTCTTCTTGTACTTAAGTCGGCATTGTGCCTTTTGTATGTAATTCCGATGCAATTTCTGTGTTTCGTCGTCAACAGGAAGGTCCAAGGGATACAGTAAACCTGGAGTGAAGCATCGAAATCTATAACTTCTGTCACAGGAATGGTTCAAAACATAGACAGTAAGAAGAGTCAGTCTACTTGTACTTAAGTCGGCATTGTGTTTTTTGCGTTTAATTCCGATGCAATTTCTGTGTTTCATCGTCAATAAGAAGGTCAGAGGGATACAGTAAACCTGAAGTGAAGCATCCGAATCTATAACTAGTGTCACAGGGAAGGTTCAAAACATAGACAGTAGGAAGAGTCAGTCTTCTTGTACTTAAGTCGGCATTGTGCCTTTTGTATGTAATTCCGATGCAATTTCTGTGTTTCATCGTCAACAAGAAGGTCCAAGGGATACAGTAAACCTGGAGTGAAGCATCGATATCCATAACTAGTGTCACAGGAATGGTTCAAAACATAGACAGTAAGACGAGTCAGTCTAATTGTACTTATGTGGACATTGTGTCTTTTGTATTTAATTCCGATGCAATTTCTGTGTTTCATCGTCAATAAGAAGGTCAGAGGGATACAGTATACATGAAGTGAAGTATCAGAATCTATAAGTAGTGTCACAGAAATGGTTCAAAACATAGACAGTAAGAAGAGTCAGCCTACTTGTACTTAAGTCGGCATTGTGCCTTTTGTATTTAATTCCGATGCAATTTCTGTGTTTCATCGTCAATAAGAAGGTAAGCGGGATACAGTAAACCTGAAGTGAAGCATCGGAATCTATAACTAGTGTCACAGGAATGGTTAAAACATAGACAGTAAGAAGAGTCAGTCTTCTTGTACGTAAGTTGGCATTGTGCTTTTTGTATTTAATTCCGATGCAATTTCTGTGTTTCATCGTCAATAAGAAGGTCCAAGGGATACAGTACACCTGAAGTGAAGCATCGGAATCTATAACTAGTGTCACAGGAATGGTTCAAATTATAGTCAAGAAGAAGGGTCAGTCTTCTTGCACTTAAGTCGGCATTGTGCCTTTTCTATTTAATTCCGATGCAATTTCTGTGTTTTATCGTCAATAAGAAGTTCAGAGGGATACAGTACACCTGAAGTGAAGCATCCGAGTCTATAACTGGTGTCACAGGAATGGTTCAAATCATAGACAGTAAGAAGGGACAGTCTTCCTGTACTTAAGTCGGCATTGTGACTTTTTTATTTAATTCCGATGCAATTTCTGTGTTTCATTGTCAATAAGAAGGTCAGAGGGATACAGTAAACCTGAAGTGAAGCATCGGAATCAATAACTAGTGTCACAGGGATGGTTCAAAACATAGACAGTAGGAAGAGTCAGTCTTCTTGTACTTAAGTCGGCATTGTGCCTTTTGTATTTAATTCCGTTGCAATTTCTGTGTTTCATCGTCAATAAAAAGGTCATAGGGATACAGTAAACATGAAGTGAAGTATCAGAATCTATAACTAGTGTCACAAGAATGGTTCAAAACATAGACAGTAGGAAGAGTAAGTCTACTTGTACTTAAGTCGGCATTGTGCCTTTTGTATTTAATTCCGATGCAATTTCTGTGTTTCATCGTCAATAAGAAGGTCAGAGGGATACAGTAATCCTGAAGTGAAGCATCGGAATCTATAACTAGTGTCACAGGGATGGTTCAAAGCATAGACAGTAGGAAGAGTCAGTCTTCTTGTACTTAAGTCGCCATTGTGCCTTTTGTATTTAATTCCGATGCAATTTCTGTGTTTCATCGTCAATAAGAAGGTCAGAGGGATACAGTACACCTATAGTGAAGCATCGGATTCTATAACTAGTGTCACAGGAATGGTTCAAATCATAGACAGTAGGAAGACTCAGTTTTTGTGTACTTAAGTCGGCATTGTGCCTTTTGTATTTAATTCCGATGCAATTTCTGTGTTTCATAGTCAATAAGAAGGTCAGAGGGATACAGTATACATGAAGTGAAGTATCAGAATCTATAAGTAGTGTCACAGAAATGGTTCAAAACATAGACAGTAAGAAGAGTCAGCCTACTTGTACTTAAGTCGGCATTGTGCCTTTTGTATTTAATTCCGATGCAATTTCTGTGTTTCATCATCAATACGAAGGTAAGCGGGATACAGTAAACCTGAAGTGAAGCATCGGAATCTATAACTAGTGTCACAGGAATGGTTCAAAACATAGTCATTAAGAAGAGTCAGTCTTCTTGTAATTAAGTCGGCATTGTGCATTTTGTATTTAATTCCGATGGAATTTCTGTGTTTCATCGTCAATAAGAAGGTCCAAGGGATACAGTAAACCTAAAGTGAATCATCGGAATTTGTAAGTAGTGTCACAGGAATGGTTCTAATCATAGTCAATAAGAAGAGTCAGTCTTCTTGCACTTAAATCGGCATTGTGCCTTTTCTATTTATTTCCGATGCAATTTCTGTGTTTTAATCGTCAATAACAAGGTCAGAGGCATACAGTAAACCTGTTGTGAAGCATCGGGATCTATAACTAGTGTCACAGGGATGGTTCAAAGCATAGACAGTAGGAAGAGTTCTTCTTCTTGTACTTAAGTCTGCATTGTGCCTTTTGTATTTAATTCCTATGCAATTTCTGTGTTTCATCGTCAATAAGAAGGTAAGAGGGATACAGTAAACATGAAGTGAAGTATCAGAATGTATAACTAGTGTCACAGGAATGGTTCAAAACATAGACAGTAAGAAGAGTCAGTCTACTTGTACTTAAGTCGGCATTGTGCCTTTTGCATTTAATTCCGATGCAATTTCTGTGTTTCATCGTCAATAAGAAGGTCCATGGGATACAGTACACCTGAAGTAAGCATCGGAATCTATAACTAGTGTCACAGGAATGGTTCAAAATATAGTCAAGAAGAAGAGTCAGTCTTCTTGCACTTAAGTCGGCATTGTGCCTTTTCTATTTAATTCCGATGCATTTTCTGTGTTTTATCGTCAATAAGAAGTTCAGAGGGATACAGTACACCTGAAGTGAAGCATCCGAATCTATAACTAGTGTCACAGGAATGGTTCAAATCATAGACAGTAAGATGAGACAGTCTTCCTGTACTTATGTCGGCATTGTGACTTTTTTATTTAATTCCGATGCAATTTCTGTGTTTCATTGTCAATAAGAAGGTCAGAGGGATACAGTAAACCTGAAGTGAAGCATCGGAATCTATAACTAGTGTCACAGGGAAGGTTCAAAACATAGACAGTAGGAAGAGTCAGTCTTCTTGTACTTAAGTCGGCATTGTGCCTTTTGTATGTAATTCCGATGCAATTTCTGTGTTTCATCGTCAACAAGAAGGTCCAAGGGATACAGTAAACCTGGAGTGAAGCATCGATATCTATAACTAGTGTCACAGGAATGGTTCAAAACATAGACAGTAAGACGAGTCTATCTACTTGTACTTATGTCGACATTGTGCCTTTTGTATTTTATTCCGATGCAATTTCTGTGTTTCATCGTCAATAAGAAGGTCAGAGGGATACAGTATACATGAAGTGAAGTATCAGAATCTATAAGTAGTGTCACAGAAATGGTTCAAAACATAGACAGTAAGAAGAGTCAGCCTACTTGTACTTAAGTCGGCATTGTGCCTTTTGTATTTAATTCCGATGCAATTTCTGTGTTTCATCGTCAATAAGAAGGTAAGCGGGATACAGTAAACCTGAAGTGAAGCATCGGAATCTATAACTAGTGTCACAGGAATGGTTAAAACATAGACAGTAAGAAGAGTCAGTCTTCTTGTACGTAAGTTGGCATTGTGCTTTTTGTATTTAATTCCGATGCAATTTCTATGTTTCATCGTCAATAAGAAGGTCCAAGGGATACAGTAAACCTAAAGAGAAGCATCGGATGTTGTAAGTAGTGTCACAGGAATGGTTCAAATCATAGTCAATAAGAAGAGTCAGTCTTCTTGCACTTAAGTCGGCATTGTGCACTTTTATTTAATTCCGATGCAATTTCTGTGTTTTATCGTCAATAAGAAGGTCAGAGGGATAGAGTAAACCGGAAGTGAAGCATCGGAATCTATAACTAGTGTCACAGGGATGGTTCAAAACATAGACAGTTGGAAGATTCAGTCTTCTTGTACTTAAGCCGGCATTGTGACTTTTCTATTTAATTCCGATGCAATTTCTGTGTTTCATCGTCAATAAGAAGGTCAGACGTATACAGTAAACATGAAGTGAAGTATCAGAATCTATAACTAGTGTCACAGAAATGGTTCAAAGCATAGACAGTAAGAAGAGTCAGTCTACTTGTACTTAAGTCGGCATTGTGCCTTTTGTATTTAATTCCGGTGCAATTTCTGTGTTTCATCGTCAATAAGAAGGTAAGAGGAAATCAGTAAACCTGAAGTGAAGCATCGGAATCTATTACTAGTGTCACAGGAATGGTTAAAACGTAGACAGTAAGAAGAGTCAGTCTTCTTCTACTTAAGTCGGCATTGTACCTTTTGTATTTAATTCCGATGCAATTTCTGTGTTTCATCGTCAATAAGACGGTCATAGGGATACAGTAAACCTGAAGTGAAGCATCGGAATCTATAACTAGTGTCACAGGGATGGTTCAAAACATAGACAGTAGGAAGAGTCAGTCTTCTTGTACTTAAGTCGCCATTGTGCCTTTTGTATTTAATTCCGAAGCAATTTCTGTGTTTCATCGTCAATAAGAAGGTCAGAGGGATACAGTACAACTAAAGTGAAGCATCGGATTCTATAACTAGTGTCACAGGAATGGTTCAAATCATAGACAGTAAGAAGAGTCAGTTTTTGTGTACTTAAGTCGGCATTGTGCCTTTTGTATTTAATTCCTATGCAATTTCTGTGTTTCATCGTCAATAAGAAGGCAAGAGGGATACAGTAAACATGAAGTGAGGTATCAGAAACTATAACTAGTGTCACAGGAATGGTTCAAAACATAGACAGTAAGAAGAGTCAGTCTACTTGTACTTAAGTCGGTATTGTGCCTTTTGCATTTAATTCCGATGCAATTTCTGTGTTTCATCGTCAATAAGAAGGTCCAAGGGATACAGTACACCTGAAGTGAAGCATCGGAATCTATAACTAGTGTCACAGGAATGGTTCAATTTATAGTCAAGAAGAAGAGTCAGTCTTCTTGCACTTAAGTCGCCATTGTGCCTTTTCTATTTAATTCCGATGCAATTTCTGTGTTTTATCGCCAATAAGAAGTTCAGAGGGATACAGTACACCTGAAGTGAAGCATCCGAGTCTATAACTGGTGTCACAGGAATGGTTCAAATCATAGACAGTAAGAAGAGACAGTCTTCCTGTACTTAAGTCGGCATTGTGACTTTTTTATTTAATTCCGATGCAATTTCTGTGTTTCATTGTCAATAAGAAGGTCAGAGGGATACAGTAAACCTGAAGCGAAGCATCGGAATCTATAACTAGTGTCACAGGGATGGTTCAAAACATAGACAGTAGGAAGAGTCAGTCTTCTGGTAAATAAGTCGGCATTGTGCCTTTTGTATGTAATTCCGACGCAATTTCTGTGTTTCATCGTCAACAAGAAGGTCCAAGGGATACAGTAAACCTGGAGTGAAGCATCGAAATCTATAACTAGTGTCACAGGAATGGTTCAAAACATAGACAGTAAGAAGAGTCAGTCTACTTGTACTTAAGTCGTCATTGTGCCTTTTGCATTTAATTCCGATGCAATTTCTGTGTTTCATCGTCAATAAGAAGGTCAGAGGGAAACAGTAAAAATGAAGTGAAGTATCAGAATCTATAACTAGTGTCACAGGAATGGTTCAAAACATGGACAGTAAGAAGAGTCAGTCTACTTGTACTTAAATCGGCATTGTGCCATTTGCATTTAATTCCAAAGCAATTTCTGTGTTTCATCGTCAATAAGATGGTCAGAGGGATACAGTAAACATGAAGTGAAGTATCAGAATCTATAACTAGTGTCACAGGAATGGTTCAAAACATAGACAGTAAGAAGAGTCAGTCTACTTGTACTTAAGTCGGCATTGTGCATTTTGCATTTAATTCCGATGCAATTTCTGTGTTTCATCGTCAATAAGAAGGTCGGAGGGATACAGTAAACATGAAGTGAAGTATCAGAATCTATAACTAGCGTCACAGGAAGGTTCAAAACATAGACAGTAAGAAGAGTCAGTCTACTTGTACTTAAGTCGGCATTGTGCTTTTTGTATTTAATTCCGATGCAATTTTAGTATTTCATCGTCAATAAGAAGGTCAGAGGGATACAGTACACCTGAAGTGAAGCATCCGAATCTATAACTAGTGTCACAGGAATGGTTCAAATCATAGACAGTAAGAAGAGACAGTCTTCCTGTACTTAAGTCGGCATTGTGACTTATTTATTTAATTCCGATGCAATTTCTGTGTTTCATTGTCAATAAGAATGTCAGAGGGATACAGTAAACCTGAAGTGGAGCATCGGAATCTATGACTAGTGTCACAGGGAAGGTTCAAAACATAGACAGTAGGAAGAGTCAGTATTCTTCTACTTAAGTCGGCATTGTGCCTTTTGTATGTAATTCCGATGCAATTTCTGTGTTTCATCGTCAACAAGAAGGTCCAAGGGATACAGTACACCTGAAGTGAAGCATCCGAATCTATAACTAGTGTCACAGGAATGGTTCAAATCATAGACAGTAAGAAGAGACAGTCTTCCTGTACTTAAGTCGGCATTGTGACTTATTTATTTAATTCCGATGCAATTTCTGTGTTTCATTGTCAATAAGAATGTCAGAGGGATACAGTAAACCTGAAGTGAAGCATCGGAATCTATAACTAGTGTCACAGGAATGGTTAAAACATAGACAGTAAGAAGAGTCAGTCTTCTTGTACGTAAGTTGGCATTGTGCTTTTTGTATTTAATTCCGATGCAATTTCTATGTTTCATCGTCAATAAGAAGGTCCAAGGGATACAGTAAACCTAAAGAGAAGCATCGGATGTTGTAAGTAGTGTCACAGGAATGGTTCAAATCATAGTCAATAAGAAGAGTCAGTCTTCTTGCACTTAAGTCGGCATTGTGCACTTTTATTTAATTCCGATGCAATTTCTGTGTTTTATCGTCAATAAGAAGGTCAGAGGGATAGAGTAAACCGGAAGTGAAGCATCGGAATCTATAACTAGTGTCACAGGGATGGTTCAAAACATAGACAGTTGGAAGATTCAGTCTTCTTGTACTTAAGCCGGCATTGTGACTTTTCTATTTAATTCCGATGCAATTTCTGTGTTTCATCGTCAATAAGAAGGTCAGACGTATACAGTAAACATGAAGTGAAGTATCAGAATCTATAACTAGTGTCACAGAAATGGTTCAAAGCATAGACAGTAAGAAGAGTCAGTCTACTTGTACTTAAGTCGGCATTGTGCCTTTTGTATTTAATTCCGGTGCAATTTCTGTGTTTCATCGTCAATAAGAAGGTAAGAGGAAATCAGTAAACCTGAAGTGAAGCATCGGAATCTATTACTAGTGTCACAGGAATGGTTAAAACGTAGACAGTAAGAAGAGTCAGTCTTCTTCTACTTAAGTCGGCATTGTACCTTTTGTATTTAATTCCGATGCAATTTCTGTGTTTCATCGTCAATAAGACGGTCATAGGGATACAGTAAACCTGAAGTGAAGCATCGGAATCTATAACTAGTGTCACAGGGATGGTTCAAAACATAGACAGTAGGAAGAGTCAGTCTTCTTGTACTTAAGTCGCCATTGTGCCTTTTGTATTTAATTCCGAAGCAATTTCTGTGTTTCATCGTCAATAAGAAGGTCAGAGGGATACAGTACAACTAAAGTGAAGCATCGGATTCTATAACTAGTGTCACAGGAATGGTTCAAATCATAGACAGTAAGAAGAGTCAGTTTTTGTGTACTTAAGTCGGCATTGTGCCTTTTGTATTTAATTCCTATGCAATTTCTGTGTTTCATCGTCAATAAGAAGGCAAGAGGGATACAGTAAACATGAAGTGAGGTATCAGAAACTATAACTAGTGTCACAGGAATGGTTCAAAACATAGACAGTAAGAAGAGTCAGTCTACTTGTACTTAAGTCGGTATTGTGCCTTTTGCATTTAATTCCGATGCAATTTCTGTGTTTCATCGTCAATTAGAAGGTCCAAGGGATACAGTACACCTGAAGTGAAGCATCGGAATCTATAACTAGTGTCACAGGAATGGTTCAATTTATAGTCAAGAAGAAGAGTCAGTCTTCTTGCACTTAAGTCGCCATTGTGCCTTTTCTATTTAATTCCGATGCAATTTCTGTGTTTTATCGCCAATAAGAAGTTCAGAGGGATACAGTACACCTGAAGTGAAGCATCCGAGTCTATAACTGGTGTCACAGGAATGGTTCAAATCATAGACAGTAAGAAGAGACAGTCTTCCTGTACTTAAGTCGGCATTGTGACTTTTTTATTTAATTCCGATGCAATTTCTGTGTTTCATTGTCAATAAGAAGGTCAGAGGGATACAGTAAACCTGAAGCGAAGCATCGGAATCTATAACTAGTGTCACAGGGATGGTTCAAAACATAGACAGTAGGAAGAGTCAGTCTTCTGGTAAATAAGTCGGCATTGTGCCTTTTGTATGTAATTCCGACGCAATTTCTGTGTTTCATCGTCAACAAGAAGGTCCAAGGGATACAGTAAACCTGGAGTGAAGCATCGAAATCTATAACTAGTGTCACAGGAATGGTTCAAAACATAGACAGTAAGAAGAGTCAGTCTACTTGTACTTAAGTCGTCATTGTGCCTTTTGCATTTAATTCCGATGCAATTTCTGTGTTTCATCGTCAATAAGAAGGTCAGAGGGAAACAGTAAAAATGAAGTGAAGTATCAGAATCTATAACTAGTGTCACAGGAATGGTTCAAAACATGGACAGTAAGAAGAGTCAGTCTACTTGTACTTAAATCGGCATTGTGCCATTTGCATTTAATTCCAAAGCAATTTCTGTGTTTCATCGTCAATAAGATGGTCAGAGGGATACAGTAAACATGAAGTGAAGTATCAGAATCTATAACTAGTGTCACAGGAATGGTTCAAAACATAGACAGTAAGAAGAGTCAGTCTACTTGTACTTAAGTCGGCATTGTGCATTTTGCATTTAATTCCGATGCAATTTCTGTGTTTCATCGTCAATAAGAAGGTCGGAGGGATACAGTAAACATGAAGTGAAGTATCAGAATCTATAACTAGCGTCACAGGAAGGTTCAAAACATAGACAGTAAGAAGAGTCAGTCTACTTGTACTTAAGTCGGCATTGTGCTTTTTGTATTTAATTCCGATGTAATTTTAGTATTTCATCGTCAATAAGAAGGTCAGAGGGATACAGTACACCTGAAGTGAAGCATCCGAATCTATAACTAGTGTCACAGGAATGGTTCAAATCATAGACAGTAAGAAGAGACAGTCTTCCTGTACTTAAGTCGGCATTGTGACTTATTTATTTAATTCCGATGCAATTTCTGTGTTTCATTGTCAATAAGAATGTCAGAGGGATACAGTAAACCTGAAGTGGAGCATCGGAATCTATGACTAGTGTCACAGGGAAGGTTCAAAACATAGACAGTAGGAAGAGTCAGTATTCTTCTACTTAAGTCGGCATTGTGCCTTTTGTATGTAATTCCGATGCAATTTCTGTGTTTCATCGTCAACAAGAAGGTCCAAGGGATACAGTAAACCTGGAGTGAAGCATCGAAATCTATAACTAGTGTCACAGGAATGGTTCAAAACATAGACAGTAAGACGAGTCAGTCTACTTGTACTTATGTCGACATTGTGCCTTTTGTATTTAATTCCGATGCAATTTCTGTGTTTCATCGTCAGTAAGAAGGTCAGAGGGATACAGTATACATGAAGTGAAGTATCAGAATCTATAAGTAGTGACACAGAAATGGTTCAAAACATAGACAGTAAGAAGAGTCAGCCTACTTGTACTTAAGTCGGCATTGTGCCTTTTGTAATAAATTCCGATGCAATTTCTGTGTTTCATCGTCAATAAGAAGGTCCAAGGGATACAGTAAACCTAAAGTGAAGCATCGGAATTTGTAAGTAGTGTCACAGGAATGGTTCAAATAATAGTCAATAAGAAGAGTCAGTCTTCTTGCACTTAAATCGGCATTGTGCCTTTTCTATTTAATTCCGACGCAAATTCTGTGTTTTATCGTCAATAAGAAGGTCAGAGGGATACAGTAAACCTGTTGTGAAGCATCGGGATCTATAACTAGTGTCACAGGGATGGTTCAAAGCATAGACAGTAGGAAGAGTCCTTCTTCTTGTACTTAAGTCGGCATTGTGCCTTTTGTATTTAATTCCTATGCAATTTCTGTGTTTCATCGTCAATAAGAAGGTAAGAGGGATACAGTAAACATGAAGTGAAGTATCAGAATCTATAACTAGTGTCACAGGAATGGTTCAAAACGCAGACAGTAGGAAGAGTCAGTCTTCTTGTACTTAAGTCGGCATTGTGATTTTTGTATGTAATTCCGATGCAATTTCTGTGTGTCATCGTCAACAAGAAGGTCCAAGGGATACAGTAAACATGGAGTGAAGCATCGAAATCTATAACTAGAGTCACAGGAATGGTTCAAAACATAGACAGTAAGAAGAGTCAGTCTACTTGTACTTAAGTCGGCATTGTGCTTTTTGTATTTAATTCCGATGCAATTTCTGTGTTTCATCGTCAGTAAGAAGGTCAGAGGGATACAGTACACCCGAAGTGAAGCATCCAAATCTATAACTAGTGTCACAGGAATGGTTCAAATCATAGACAGTAAGAAGAGACAGTCTTCCTGTACTTAAGTCGGCATTATGACTTTTTTATTTAATTCCGATGCAATTTCTATGTTTCATTGTCAATAAGAAGGTCAGAGGGATACAGTAAACCAGAAGTGAAGCATCGGAATCTATAACTAGTGTCACAGGAATGGTTCAAATCATAGACATTAAGAGGAGTAAGTCTTCTAGTACTTAAGTCGTCATTGTGCCTTTTCTATTTACTTCCGATGCAATTTCTGTGTTTCATTGTCATTAAGAAGGACAGAGGGATACAATAAACCTGAAGTGAAGCATCGGAATCTATAAGTAGTGTCACAGGAATGGGTCAAAACACAGACAGTAAGAAGAGCCAGTCTTCTTGTACTTCAGTCGGCATTGTGCCTCTTGTATTTAATTCCGATGCAATTTCTGTGTTTTATAGTCAATAAGAAGGTCAGAGGGATACACTAAACCTGAAGTGAAGCATCGGAATCTATGACTAGTGTCACAGGGATGGTTCAAAATCAAAGATATTAGGAGGAGTCAGTCTTCTTGTGCTTAAGTCGGCATTGTGACTTTTGTATGTAATTCCGACGCAATTTCTGTGTTTCATCGTCAACAAGAAGGTCCAAGGGATACAGTAAACCTGGAGTGAAGCATCGAAATCTATAACTAGTGTCACAGGAATGGTTCAAAACATAGACAGCAAGAAGAGTCAGTCTACTTGTACTTAAGTTGGCATTGTGCCTTTTGCATTTAATTCCGATGCAATTTCTGTGTTCCATCGTCAATAAGAAGGTCAGAGGGAAACAGTAAACATGAAGTGAAGTATCAGAATCTATAACTAGTGTCACAGGAATGGTTCAAAACATAGACAGTAAGAAGAGTCAGTCTACTTGTACTTAAGTCGGCATTGTGCCTTTTGCATTTAATTCCAAAGCAATTTCGGTGTTTCATCGTCAATAAGATGGTCAGAGGGATACAGTAAACATGAAGTGAAGTATCTGAATCTATATCTAGTGTCACAGGAATGGTTCAAAACATAGACAGTAAGAAGAGTCAGTCTACTTGTACTTAAGTCGGCATTGTGCCTTTTGCATTTTATTCCGATGCAATTTCTGTGTTTCATCGTCAATAAGAAGGTCGGAGGGATACAGTACACCTGAAGTGAAGCATCCGAATCTATAACTAGTGTCACAGGAATGGTTCAAATCATGGACAGTAAGAAGAGACAGTTTTCCTGTACTTAAGTCGGCATTGTGACTTTTTTATTTCATTCCGATGCAATTTCTGTGTTTCATTGTCAATAAGAATGTGAGAGGGATACAGTAAACCTGAAGTGGAGCATCGGAATCAATGACTAGTGTCACAGGGAAGGTTCAAAACATAGACAGTAGGAAGAGTCAGTCTTCTTGTACTTAAGTCGGCATTGTGCCTTTTGTATGTAATTCCGATGCAATTTCTGTGTTTCATCGTCAACAAGAAGGTCCAAGGGATACAGTAAACCTGGAGTGAAGCATCGAAATCTATAACTAGTGTCACAGGAATGGTTCAAAACATAGACAGTAAGACGGGTCAGTCTACTTGTACTTATGTCGACATTGTGCCTTTTGTATTTAATTCCGATGCAATTTCTGTGTTTCATCGTCAATAAGAAGGTAGGCGGGATACAGTAAACCTGAAGTGAAGCATCGGAACCTATAACTAGTGTCACAGGAATGGTTAAAACATAGACAGTAAGAAGAGTCAGTCTTCTTGTACTTAAGTCGGCATTGTGCATTTTGTATTTAATTCCGATGCAATTTCTGTGTTTCATCGTCAATAAGAAGGTAGGCGGGATACAGTAAACCTGAAGTGAAGCATCGGAATCTATAACTAGTGTCATAGGAATGGTTCAAATCATAGACATTAAGAGGAGTCAGTCTTCTAGTACTTAAGTCGTCATTGTGCCTTTTCTATTTACTTCCGATGCAATTTCTGTGTTTCATTGTCATTAAGAAGAACAGAGGGATACAATAAACCTGAAGTGAAGCATCGGAATCTATAAGTAGTGTCACAGGAATGGGTCAAAACACAGACAGTAGGAAGAGTCAGTCTTCTTGTACTTCAGTCGGCATTGTGCCTCTTATATTTAATTCCAATGCAATTTCTGTGTTTCATCGTCAATACGAAGGTCAGAGGGTTACAGTAAAACTGAAGAGAAGCATCGCAATCTGTAACTAGTGTCACAGGAATGGTTCAAAACATAGACAGTCGAAGGAGTCAGTCTTCTTGTACTTATGTCGGCATTGTGCCTTTTCTATTTATTTCCGATGCAATTAATGTGTTTTATAGTCAATAAGAAGGTCAGAGGGATACACTAAACCTGAAGTGAAGCATCGGAATCTATGACTAGTGTCACAGGGATGGTTCAAAATCAAAGATATTAGGAGGAGTCAGTCTTCTTGTGCTTAAGTCGGCATTGTGACTTTTGTATTTAATTCCGATGCAATTTCTGTGTTTCATTGTCAATAAGAAGGTCCAACGGATACAGTACACCTGAAGTGAAGCATGGGGATCTATAACTAGTGTCACATTAATGGTTCAAATCATAGATAGCAAGAAGAGTCCGTCTGCTTGTACTTAAGTCGGCATTGTGCCTTTTCTAGTTAATTCCGATGTAATTTCTGTGTTTCATTGTCAATAAGAAGGTCAGAGGGGTACAGTAAACCTGAAGTGAAGAATCGGAATCTATAACTAGTGTCACAGGAATGGTTCAAAGCATAGACAGTATTAAAAGTCATACTTCTTGTACTTAAGTCGGCATTGTGCCTTTTCTATTTAATTCCGATGCTATTTCTGTGTTTCATTGTCAATAAGAAGGTCAGAGGGATACAGTAATCCTGAAGTGAAGCATCGGAATCTATAACTAGTGTCACAGGGATGTTTCAAAACATAGACAGTAGTAAGAGTCTGTTTTCTTGTACTTAAGTCGGCATTGTGCCTTTTGTATTTAATTCCGATGCAATTTCTGTGTTTCATCGTCAATAAGAAGGTCAGAGGTATACAGTAAACCGGAAGTGAAGCATCGGAATCTGTAACTAGTGTCACAGGAATGGTTCAAAACATAGAGAGTAGGAAGAGTCAGTCTTCTTGTACTTGGGTCGGCATTGTGCCTTTTGTATTTAATTTTGATGCAATTTCTGTGTTTCATCGTCAATAAGGTCAGAGGGATACAGTACACCTGAAGTGAAGCATCCGAATCTATAACTAGTGTCACAGGAATGGTTCAACTCATAGAGAGTAAGAAGAGTCAGTCTTCCTGTACTTACGTCGGCATTGTGACTTTTTTATTTAATTCCTATGCAATTACTGTATTTCATTGTCAATAAGAAGGTCAGAGGGATACAGTAAACCTGAAGTGAAGCGTCGGAATCTGTAACTAGTGTCACAGGGATGGTTCAAAACATAGACATTCGGAAGAGTCAATCTCCTTGTACTTAAGTCGTCATTGTGCTTTTTGTATGTAATTCCGATGCAATTTCTGTGTTTCATCGTCAACAAGAAGGTCCAAGGGATACAGTAAACCTGGAGTGAAGCATCGGAATCTATAACTAGTGTCACAGGAATGGTTCAAAACATAGACAGTAAGAAGAGTCAGTCTACTTGTACTTAAGTCGACATTGTGCTTTTGCATTTAATTCCGATGCAATTTCTGTGTTTCATCGTCAATAAGAAGGTCCAAGGGATACAGTACTCCTGTACTGAAGCATCGGAATCTATAACTAGTGTCACAGGAATGGTTCAAAACATAGACAGTAAGAAGAGTCAGTCTACTTGTACTTGGGTCGGCATTGTGCCTTTTGTATTTAATTTTGATGCAATTTCTGTGATTCATCGTCAACAAGAAGGTCAGAGGGATACAGTAAACCTGAAGTGAAGCATCATAATCTACAACTAGTGTCACAGGAATGGTCAAAATATAGACAGTAAACGAGTCACTCTTCTTCTACTTATGTCGGCATTGTGCCTTTTCTATTTAATTCCGATGCAATTTCTGTGTTTCATAGTCAATAAGAAGGTCAGAGGGATACACTAAACCTGAAGTGATGCATTGGAATCTATAACTAGTGTCACAGGGATGGTTCATAATCATAGATATTAGGAGGAGTCAGTCTTCCTGTACTTAAGTCGGCATTGTGCCTTTTGTATTTAATTCCGATTCAATTTCTGTGTTTCATCGTCAATAAGAAGGTCAGAGGGATACAGTAAACCTGAAGTGAAGCATCGGAATCTATAACTAGTGTCACAGGGATGGTTCAAAACATAGACAGTAGTAAGAGTCAGTTTTCTTTGACTTAAGTCGGCATTGTGCCTTTTGTATTTAATTCCGATGCAATTTCTGTGTTTCATAGTCAATAAGAAGGTCAGAGGTATACAGTAAACCGGACGTGAATCATCGGAATCTATAACTAGTGTCACAGGAATGGTTCGAAACATAGACAGTAGGAAGAGTCAGTCTTCTTGTACTTGGGTCTGCATTGTGCCTTTTGTATTTAATTTTGATGCAATTTCTGTGTTTCATCGTCAATAAG
The DNA here is from genome assembly GCF_023864345.2 of Schistocerca serialis cubense. Lineage (NCBI taxonomy): Eukaryota > Metazoa > Arthropoda > Insecta > Orthoptera > Acrididae > Schistocerca > Schistocerca serialis. The sequence continues at coordinate 54,175,886 of NW_026047583.1, forward strand.
AAAGTTAGAGAGATACAGTAAACCTGAAGTGAAGCATCGGAATCTATAACTAGTGTCACAGGAATGGTTAAAATATAGACAGTAAAGAAGAGCCACTCTTCTTGTATTTAGGTCGGCGTAGTGCATTTTGTATTTCATTCCGAAGCAATTTCTGTGTTTCATCGTCAATAGGAAGGTGCAAGAGATACAGTAAACCTAAAGTGAAGCATCGGAATCAGTAAGTAGTGTCACAGGACTTGTTCAAAACATAGACAGTAGGAAGAGTCCGTCTTCTTGTACTTAAGTCGGCATTGTGCCTTTTGTATTTAATTCCGATGCAGTATCTGTGTTTCATCGTCAATAAGAAGGTCAGAGGGATACAGTAAACATGAAGTGAATTATCAGAATCTATAACTAGTGTCACAGGAATGGTTCAAAGCATAGACAGTAAGAAGAGTCTGTCTACTTGTAGTTAAGTTGGCATTGTGCCTTTTGCATTTAATTCCGATGCAATTTCGCTGTTTCATCGTCAATAAGAAGGTCCAAGCGATACAGTACACCTGAAGTAAAGCATCGGAATCTATAACTAGTGTCACAGGAATGGTTCAAATCAATAGACAGTAAGAAGAGTCAGTCTTCTTGTACTTAAGTCGGCATCGTGCCTCTTTTATTTAATTCCGATGCAATTTCTGTGTTTCGTTGTCAATAAGAAGGTCAGAGGGATGCAGTAAACCTGAAGTGAAGCATCGGATTCTATAACTATTGTCATAGGAATTATTCAAAAGCATTGACGGTAGGAAGAGTCAATCTTCTTGTACTTGAGTCGGCATTGTTCATTTTGTATATAATTCCGATGCAATTTCTGTGTTTCATCGTCAATAAGAAGGTCAGAGGGTTACAGTAAACCTGAAGAGAAGCATAGAAATCTATAACTAGTGTCACAGGAATGGTTCAAAACATAGACAGTAGGAAGAGTCAGTCTTCGTGTACTTAAGTCGGCATTGTGCCTGTTCTATTTAATTCCGATGCAATTTCTGTGTTTTATCGTCAATAAGAAGGTCAGAGGGATACACTAAACGTGAAGTGAAGCATCGGAATCTATAACTAGTGTCACAGGAATGGTTCAAAGCATAGACAGTGTTAAGAGTCATACTTCTTGTACTTAAGTCGGCATTGTGCCTTTTCTATTTAATTCGGATGCAATTTCTGTGCTTCATCGTCAATAAGAAGGTCAGAGGGATAAAGTAAACCTGAAGTGAAGCATCGCAATCTAAATCTGGTCTCACAGGAAAGGTTCAAAACATAGAGAGTAAGAAGAGCCAGTCATCTTGTATTTGAGTCGGCATGTACCTTTTGTATTTAATTCCGATGCAAGTTCTGTGTTTCATCGTCAATAAGAAGGTCAGAGGGATACAGTAAACCTGTAGTGAAGCATCGGAATCTATAACTAGTGTCACAGGAATGGTTAAAACGTAGACAGTAAGAAGAGTTAGTCTTCTTGTACTTAAGTCGGCACTGTGCATTTTGTATTTAATTCCGATGCAATTTCTTTGTTTCATCGTCAATAAGGAGGTCCAAGGGATACAGTATACCAAAAGTGATGCATCGGAATCTGTAACTAGTGTCACAGGAATGCTTCAAATCATAGTCAATAAGAAGAGTCAGTCTTCTTGTATTTAAGTCGGCATTGTGCATTTTCTATTAATTCCGATGCAATTTCTGTGTTTTATCGACAATAAGAGGGTCAGAGGGATACAGAAACCCTGAAGTGAAGCATCGGAATCTATAACTAGTGTCACAGGGATGGTTCAAAACATAGACAGTAGGAAGAGTCAGTCTTCTTGTACTTAAGTCGGCATTGTGCCTTTTGTATTTAATTCCGATGCAATTTCTGTGTTTTATCGTCAATAAGAACGTCTGAGATACACATTAAACCTGAAGTGAAGCATCGGAATCAATAACTAGTGTCACAGGAATGGTTCAAAACATAGACAGTAGGAAGAGTCAGTCTTCTTGTACTTAAGTCGGCATTGTGACTTTTCTATTTAATTCCGATGCAATTTCTGTGTTTCATTGTCAATGAGAAGGTCAGAGGGATACAGTAAAGCTAAAGTGAAGCATCGGAATCTGTAAGTAGTGTCACAGGACTTGTTCAAAACATAGTCAATAAGAAGAGTCAGTCCTCTTGTACTTAAGTCTGCATTGTGCTTTTTCTATTTAATTCCGATGCAATTTCTGTGTTTTATCGACAATAAGAGGGTCAGAGGGATACAGAAACCCTGAAGTGAAGCATCGGAGTCTATAACTAGTGTCACAGGAATGGTTCAAACATAGTCAGTAAGAAGAGTCAGTCTTCTTGTACTTAAGTCGGCATTGTGCCTTTTCTATTTAATTCCGATGCAATATCTGTGTATCATCGTCAATAAGAAGGTCCAACGGATACAGTAAACATATAGTGAAGCATCGGAATCTAAATCTGGTCTCACAGGAGAGGTTCAAAACATAGAGAGTAAGAAGAGCCAGTCTTCTTGTACTTGAGCCGGCATTGTGCCTTTTGTATTTAATTCCGATGCAATATCTGTGTTTCATCGTGAATAAGAAGGTCAGAGGGTTACAGTAAACCTGAAGTGAAGCATCGGAATCTGTAACTAGTGTCACAGGAATGCTTCAAATCACAGTCAATAAGAAGAGTCAGTCTTCTTGTACTTAAGTCAACATTGTGCCTTTTGTATTTAATTCCGATGCAATTTCTGTGTTTTATAGTCAATATGAAGGTCAGAGGGATACAGAAAACCTGAAGTGAAGCATCGGAATCTGTAACTAGTGTCACAGGGATGGTTCAAGACATAGACAGTAGGAAGAGTCCATCCTCTTGTACTTAAGTCGGCATTGTGCCTTTTGTATTTAATTCCGATGCAATTTCTGTGTTTCATCGTCAATAAGAAGGTCAGAGGGATACAGTAAACATGAAGTGAAGTATCAGAATCTATAACTAGTGTCACAGTAACGGTTCAAAACATACACAGTAAGAGGAGTCAGTCTACTTGTGCTCAAGTCGGCATTGTGCCTTTTGCATTTAATTCCGATGCAATTTTTGTGTTTCATCGTCAATAAGAAGGTCCAAGGGATACAGTACACCTGAAGCGAAGCATCTGAATCTATAACTAGTGTCACAGGAATGGTTCAAATCATAGACAGTAAGAGGAGACTTTCTTCTTGTACGTAAGTCCGCATTGTGCCTTTTCTATTTAATTCCAATGCAATTTCTGTTTTTCAATGTCATTAAGAAGGTCAGAGGGACACAGTAAACCTGAAGTGAAGCATCGGAATCTATAACTAGTGTCACAGGAATGGTTCAAAACATAGACATTAGGGAGAGTCAGTCTTCTTGTACTTGAGTCGGCATTGTGCCTTTTGTATTTAATTCCGATGCAATTTCCGTGTTTCATCGTCAATACGAAGGTGAGAGGGATACAGTAAACATGAAGAGAAGTATCTGAATCTATAACTAGTGTCACAGGAATGGTTCAAAACATAGACAGTAAGGAGAGTCAGTCTACTTGTCCTTAAGTCGGCATTGTGCCTTTTGTATTTAATTCCGATGCAATTTCTGTGTTTCATCGTCAATAAGAAGGTAAGAGGGATACAGTAAACTTGAAGTGAAGCATCGGAACCTGTAACTAGTGTCACAGGAATGGTTAAAACATAGACAGTAAGATGAGTCAGTTTCTTGTACTTAAGTCGGCATTGTGCATTTTGTATTTAATTCCGATGTAATTTCTGTGTTACTACGTCAGTAAGAAGGTCCAAGGGATACAGTAAACCTGACTTGAAGTATCGGAATCTGTAAGTTGTGTCACAGGAATGGTTCAAAACATAGTCAATAAGAAGAGTCAGTCTTCTTGTACTTAAGTCGGCTTTCTGCCTTTCTATTTAATTCCGATGCAATTTCTGTGTTTTATCGTCAATAAGAAGGTCAGAGGGATACAGCAAACCTGAAGTGAAGCATCGGAATCTATAACTAGTGTCACAGGGATGGTTCAAACCATAGACAGTAGGAAGAGTCCATCTTCTTGTACTGAAGTCGGCATTGTGCCTTTTGTATTCATTTCCGATGCAATTTCTGTGTTTCATCGTCAATAAGAAGGTCAGAGGGATACAGTAAACCTGAAGTGAAGCATCGGAGTCTATAACTAGTGTCACAGGAATGGTTCAAACATAGTCAGTAAGAAGAGTCAGTCTTCGTGTGCTTAAGTCGGCATTGTGCCTTTTCTATTTAATTCCGATGCAATATCTGTGTATCATCGTCAATAAGAGTGTCCAACGGATACAGTAAACATATAGTGAAGCATCGGAATCTAAATCTGGTCTCACAGGAAAGGTTCAAAACATAGAGAGTAAGAAGAGCCAGACTTCTTGTACTTGAGCCGGCATTGTGCCTTTTGTATTTAATTCCGATGCAATATCTGTGTTTCATCGTCAATAAGAAGGTCAGAGGGTTACAGTAAACCTGAAGTGAAGCATCGGAATCTGTAACTAGTGTCACAGGGATGCTTCAAATCATAGTCAATAAGAAGAGTCAGTCTTCTTGTACTTAAGTCAACATTGTGAATTTTGTATTTAATTCCGATGCAATTTCTGTGTTTTATAGTCAATATGAAGGTCAGAGGGATACAGACAACCTGATGTGAAGCATCGGAATCTATAACTAGTGTCACAGGGATGGTTCAAAACATAGACAGTAGGAAGAGTCCGTCTTCTTGTACTTAAGTCGGCATTGTGCCTTTTGTATTTATTTCCGAGGCAATTTCTGTGTTTCATTGTCAATAAGAAGGTCAGAGGGATACAGTAAACATGAAGTGAGGTATCAGAATCTATAACTAGTGTCACAGGTATTGTTCAAAGCATAGACCTTAAGAAGAATCAGTCTACTTGTACTTAAGTCGGCATTGTGCCTTTTGCATTTAATTCCGATGCAATTTCTGTGTTTCATTGTCAATACGAAGGTCAGAGGTATACAGTAAACCTGAAGTGAAGCATCGGAATCTATAACTAGTGTCACAGGAATGGTTCAAATCATAGACATAAGGAACAGTCAGTCTCCTTGTACTTGAGTCGGCATTGTGCCTTTTGTACTTAATTCCGATGCAGATTCTGTGTTTCATTGTCAATAAGAAGGTCAGAGGGTTACAGTAAACTTGAAGAGAAGCATCGGAATCTATAACTTGTGTCACAGGAATGGTTCAATGCATAGACAGTAAGAGGAGTCAGTCATTTTGTACTTAAGTCGACATTGTGCCTTTTCTATTTTATTCCGATGCAATTTCTGTGTTTCATTGTCAATAAAAAGGTCAGAGGGATACAGTAAACCTGAAGTGAAGCATCGTAATCTATAACTAGTGTCACAGGATTGGTTCAAAACATGGACAGTAGGAAGAGTAAGTCTTCTTGAACTTGAGTCGGGATTGTGCCTTTTGTATTTAATTCCGATGCAATTTCTGTGTTTCATTGTCAATAAGAAGGTCAGAGGGATACAGTAAACCTGAAGTGAAGCATCGGAATCTATAACTAGTGTCACAGGATTGGTTCAAAACGTAGACAGTAGGAAGAGTCAGTCTTCTTGTACTTGAGTCGGCATTGTGTCTTTTGTATTTAATTCCGATGCAATCTCTGTGTTTCATCGTCAATATGAAGGTCCAAGGGATACAGTGCTCTTGTAGTGAAGCATCGGAATCTATAACTAGTGTCACAGGAATGGTAAAAATCATAGACATTAAGAGGAGTCAGTCTTCTTGTACTAAAGTCGTCATTGTGCCTATTCTATTTAATTCCGATGCAATTTCTGTGTCTCATTGTCATTAAGAAGGTCAGAGGAATACAATAAACCTGAAGTGAAGCATCGGAATCTATAAGTAGTGTCACAGGAATGGTTCAAAACATAGGCAGTAGGAAGAGTCAGACTTCTTGTACTTGAGCCGGCATTGTGTCACTTGTATATAATTCCGATGCAATTTCTGTGTTTCATCGTCAATAAGAAGGTCAGAGGGTTACAGTAAACCTGAAGAGAAGCATCGGAATCTATAACTAGTGTCACAGGAATGGTTCAAAACATAGACAGTAGGAGGAGTCAGTCCTCTTGAACTTATGTCGGCACTGTGCCTTTTCTATTTAATTCCGATGCAATTTCTGTGTTTTATAGTCAATAAGAAGGTCAGAGGGATACACTAAACCTGAAGTGAAGCATCGGAATCTATAACTAGTGTCACAGGGATGGTTCAAAATCATAGATATTAGGAGGAGTCAGTCTTCTTGTACTTAAGTCGGCATTGTGCTTTTGTATTTACTTCCGATGCAATTTCTGTGTTTCATCGTCAATAAGAAGGTCCAAGGGATACAGTACACCTGATGTGAAGCATGGGAATATATAACTAGTGTCACATTAATGGTTCAAATCATAGACAGTAAGAAGAGTCAGTCTTCTTGTACTTAAGTCGGCATTGTGCCTTTTCTATTTAATTCCGATGTAATTTCTGTGTTTCATTGTCAATAAGAAGGTCAGAGGGATACAGTAAACCTGAAGTGAAGCATCGGAATCTATAACTAGTGTCACAGGAATGGTTCAAAGCATAGACAGTATTAAGAGTCATACTTCTTGTACTTAAGTCGGCATTGTGCCTTTTCTATTTAATTCCGATGCAATTTCTGTGTTTGATCGTCAACAAGAAGGTCCAAGGGATACAGTAAACCTGAAGTGAAGCATCGGAATCTGTAACTAGTGTCACAGGGATGGTTCAAAACATAGACAGTAGTAAGAGTCAGTTTTCTTGTACATAAGTCGGCATTGTGCCTTTTGTATTTAATTCCGATGCAATTTCTGTGTTTCATCGTCAATAAGAAGGTCAGAGGTATACAGTAAACCGGACGTGAATCATCGGAATCTATAACTAGTGTCACAGGAATGGTTCGAAACATAGACAGTAATAAGAGTCAGTCTTCTTGTACTTGGGTCGGCATTGTGCCTTTTGTATTTAATTTTGATGCAATTTCTGTGATTCATCGTCAATAAGAAGGTCAGAGGGATACAGTAAACCTGAAGTGAAGCATCGGAATCTATAACTAGTGTCACAGGAATGGTTAAAATATAGACAGTAAACGAGTCACTCTTCTTCTACTTATGTCGGCATTGTGCCTTTTCTATTTAATTCCGATGCAATTTCTGTGTTTTATAGTCAATGAGAAGGTCAGAGGGATACACTAAACCTGAAGTGAAGCATTGGAATCTATAACTAGTGTCACAGGGATGGTTCAAAATCTTAGATATTAGGAGGAGTCAGTCTTCCTGTACTTAAGTCGGCATTGTGCCTTTTGTATTTCATTCCGATGCAATTTCTCTGTTTCATCGTCAATAAGAAGGTCCAAGGGATACAGTACACCTGAAGTGAAGCATGGGAATCTATAACTAGTGTCACATTAATGGGTCAAATCGTAGACAGTAAGAAGAGTCAGTCTTCTTGTACTTAAGTCGGCATTGTGACTTTTCTATTTGATTCCGATGTAATTTCTGTGTTTCATTGTCAATAGGAAGGTCAGAGGGATACAGTAAACCTGAAGTGAAGCATCGGAATCTATAACTAGTGTCACAGGGATGGTTCAAAACATAGACAGTAGTAGGAGTTAGTTTTCTTGTACTTATGTCGGCATTGTGCCTTTTTTTATTTAATTCCGATGCAATTTATGTGTTTCATAGTCAATAAGAAGGTCAGAGGTATACAGTAACCCGGACGTGAATCATCGGAATCTATAACTAGTGTCACAGGAATGGTTCGAAACATAGACAGTAGGAAGAGTCAGTCTTCTTGTACTTGGGTCGGCATTGTGCCTTTTGTATTTAATTTTGATGCAATTTCTGTGTTTCATCGTCAATAAGAAAGTCAGAGGGATACAGTAAACATGAAGTGAAGCATCGGAATCTATAACTAGTGTCACAGGAATGGTTAAAATATAGACAGTAAAAAGAGTCACTCTTCTTGTATTTAGGTTGGCGTAGTGCATTTTGTATTTCATTCCGAAGCAATTTCTGTGTTTCATCGTCAATAAGAAGGTGCAAGGGATACAGTAAACCCAAAGTGAAGCATCGGAATCTGTAAGTAGTGTCACAGGAATGGTTAAAATCATAGTCAATAAGAAAAGTCAGTCTTCTTGTACTTAAGTAGGCATTGTGCCTTTTCTATTTAATTCCGATGCAATTTCTGTGTCTTATCGTCAATAAGAAGGTCAGAGGGATTCAGTAAACCTGAAGCGAAGCATCGGAAACTATGACTAGTGTCACAGGGATGGTTCAAAACATAGACAGTAGGAAGAGTCCGTCTTCCTGTACTTAAGTCGGCATTGTGACTTTTGTATTTAATTCCGATGCAGTATCTGTGTTTCATCGTCAATAAGAAGGTCAGAGGGATACAGTAAACATGAAGTGAATTATCAGAATCTATAACTAGTGTCACAGGAATGGTTCAAAGCATAGACAGTAAGAAGAGTCTGTCTACTTGTAGTTAAGTTGGCATTGTGCCTTTTGCATTTAATGCCGATGCAATTTCTGTGTTTCATCGTCAATAAGAAGGTCCAAGCGATACAGTACACCTGAAGTGAAGCATCGGAATCTATAACTAGTGTCACAGGAATGGTTCAAGTCAATAGACAGTAAGAAGAGTCAGTCTTCTTGTACTTAAGTCGGCATCGTGCCTCTTCTATTTAATTCCGATGCAATTTCTGTGTTTCGTTGTTAATAAGAAGGTCAGAGGGATGCAGTAAACCTGAAATGAAGCATCGGATTCTATAACTATTGTCATAGGAATGGTTCAAAAGCATTGACAGTAGGAAGAGTCAATCTTCTTGTACTTGAGTCGGCATTGTGCATTTTGTATATAATTCCGATGCAATTTCTGTGTTTCACCGTCAATAAGAAGGTCAGAGGGTTACAGTAAACCTGAAGAGAAGCATCGGAATCTATAACTAGTGTCACAGGAATGGTTCAAACATAGACAGTAGGATGAGTCAGTCTTCGTGTACTTAAGTCGGCATTGTGCCTTTTCTACTTAATTCCGATGCAATTCCTGTGTTTTATCGTCAATAAGAAGGTCAGAGGGAAACACTGAACCTGAAGTGAAGAATCGGAATCTAAAACTAGTGTCACAGGGATGATTCAAAACATAGACAGTAGGAAGAGTCAGTCTACTTGAACTTAAGTCGGCATTGTGCCTTTTGTATTTAATTCCGATGCAATTTCTGTGTTTAATCGTCAATAAAAAGGTCTGAGAGATACAGTAAACCTGAAGTGAAGCATCGGAATCTATAACTAGTGTCACAGGAATGGTTCAAAACATAGCCAGTAAGAAGAGTCAGTGTTCTTGTACTTTAATCGGCTTTGTGCCTTTTCTATTTAATTCCGATGCAATTTCTGTGTTTTATCCTCAATACGAAGGTCAGAGGGATACACTAAACGTGAAGTGAAGCATCGGAATCTATAACTAGTGTCACAGGAATGGTTCAAAGCATAGACAGTGTTAAGAGTCATACTTCTTGTACTTAAGTCGGCATTGTGCCTTTTCTATTTAATTCCGATGCAATTTCTGTGTTTCATCGTCAATAAGAAGGTCAGAGGGATAAAGTAAACCTGAAGTGAAGCATCGGAGCCTATAACTAGTGTCACAGGAATGGTTCAAAACATAGTCAGTAAGAAGAGTCAGTCTTCTTGTACTTAAGTCGGCATTGTGCCTTTTCTATTTAATTCCGATGCAATATCTGTGTTTCACCGTCAATAAGAAGGTCCAAGGGATACAGTAAACATATAGTGAAGCATCGGAATCTAAAACTGGTCTCACAGGAAAGGTTCAAAACATAGAGGGTAAGAAGAGCCAGTCATCTTGTATTTGAGTCGGCATGTACCTTTTGTATTTAATTCCGATGCAAGTTCTGTGTTTCATCGTCAGTAAGAAGGTCAGAGGGATACAGTAAACCTGAAGTGAAGCATCGGAATCTATAACTAGTGGCACAGGAATGGTTAAAACGTAGACAGTAAGAAGAGTTAGTCTTCTTGTACTTAGTCGGCATTGTGCATTTTGTATTTAATTCCGATGCAATTTCTTTGTTTCATCGTCAATAAGGAGGTCCAAGGGATACAGTATACCTAAAGTAATGCATCGGAATCTGTAACTAGTGTCACAGGAATGCTTCAAATCATAGTCAATAAGAAGAGTCAGTCTTCTTGTACTTAAGTCGGCATTGTGCATTTTCTATTAATTCCGATGCAATTTCTGTGTTTTATCGACAATAAGAGGGTCAGAGGGATACAGAAACCCTGAAGTGAAGCATCGGAATCTATAACTAGTGTCACAGGGATGGTTCAAAACATAGACAGTAGGAAGAGTCAGTCTTCTTGTACTTAAGTCGGCATTGTGCCTTTTGTATTTAATTCCGATGCAGTTTCTGTGTTACATCGTCAATAAGAAGGTCAAAGCGATACAGTAAACATGAAGTGAAGTATCAGAATCTATAACTAGTGTCACAGAATTGGTTCGTAACATAGACAGTAAGAAGAGTCAGTCTACTTGTACTTAAGTCGGCATTGTGCCTTTTGTATTTAATTCCGATGCAATTTCTGTGTTTTATCGTCAATAAGAAGGTCTGAGATACACATTAAACCTGAAGTGAAGCATCGGAATCAATAACTAGTGTCACAGGAATGGTTCAAAACGTAGACAGTAGGAAGAGTCAGTCTTCTTGCACATAAGTCGGCATTGTGACTTTTCTATTTAATTCCGATGCAATTTCTGTGTTTCGTTGTCAATGAGAAGGTCAGAGGGATACAGTAAAGCTAAAGTGAAGCATCGGAATCTGTAAGTAGTGTCACAGGACTTGTTCGAAACATAGTCAATAAGAAGAGTCAGTCCTCTTGTACTTAAGTCGGCATTGTGCTTTTTCTATTTAATTCCGATGCAATTTCTGTGTTTTATCGACAATAAGAAGGTCAGAGGGATACAGAAAACCTGAAGTGAAGCATCGGAATCTATAACTAGTGTCACAGGGATGGTTCAAAACATAGACAGTAGGAAGAGTCTGTCCTCTTGTACTTAAGTCGGTATTGTGCCTTTTGTATTTAATTCCGATGCATTTTCTGTGTTTCATCGTCAATAAGAAGGTCAGAGGGATACAGTAAACATGAAGTGAAGTATCAGAATCTATAACTAGTGTCACAGTAACGGTTCAAAACATACACAGTAAGAAGAGTCAGTCCCCTTGTGCTTAAGTCGGCATTGTGCCTTTTGCATTTAATTCCGATGCAATTTTTGTGTTTCATCGTCAATAAGAAGGTCCAAGGGATACAGTACACCTGAAGTGAAGCATCGGAATCTATAAATAGTGTCACAGGAATGGTTCAAATCATAGACAGTAAGAGGAGTCACTCTTCTTGTACGTAAGTCCGCATTGTGCCTTTTCTATTTAATTCCAATGCAATTTCTGTTTTTCATTGTCATTAAGAAGGTCAGAGGGATACAGTAAACCTGAAGTGAAGCATCGGAATCTATAACTAGTGTCACAGGAATGGTTCAAAACATAGACATTAGGGAGAGTCAGTCTTCTTGTACTTGAGTCGGCATTGTACCTTTTGTATTTAATTCCGATGCAATTTTTGTGTTTCATCGTCAATAAGAAGGTCAGAGGGAAACAGTAAACCTGAAGTGAAGAATCGGAATCTATAACTAGTGTCTCAGGGATGATTCAAAACATAGACAGTAGGAAGAGTCAGTCTACTTGAACTTAAGTCGGCATTGTGCCTTTTCTATTTAATTCCGATGCAATTTCTGTGTTTAATCGTCAATAAAAAGGTCTGACAGATACAGTAAACCTGAAGTGAAGCATCGGAAACTATAACTAGTGTCACAGGAATGGTTCAAAACATAGACATTAGGGAGAGTCAGTCTTCTTGTACTTGAGTCGGCATTGTGCCTTTTGCATTTAATTCCGATGCAATTTCCGTGTTTCATCGTCAATAAGAAGGTCAGAGTGTTACAGCAAACCTGAAGAGAAGCATCGGAATCTATAACTAGTGTCACAGGAATGGGTCAAAACATAGACAGTAGGAAGAGTCAGTCTTCTTGTACTTAAGTCGGCATTGTGCTTTTTGTGTTTAATTCCGATGCAATTTCTGAGTTTCATCGTCAATACGAAGGTCAGAGGGATACAGTAAACATCAAGTGAAGTATCTGAATCTATAACTAGTGTCACAGGAATGGTTCAAATCATAGACAGTAAGAAGAGTCAGTCTACTTTTACTTAAGTCTTCATTGTGCCTTTTGTATTTAATTCCGATGCAATTTCTGTGTTTCATCGTCAATAAGAAGTTAAGAGGGATACAGTAAACTTGAAGTGAAGCATCGGAATCTGTAACTAGTGTCACAGGAATGGTTAAAACATAGACAGTAAGATGAGTCAGTTTCTTGTACTTAAGTCGGCATTGTGCATTTTGTATTTAATTCCGATGCAATTTCAGTGTTTCTACGTCAGTAAGAAGGTCCAAGGGATACAGTAAACCTGACTTGAAGTATCGGAATCTGTAAGTTGTGTCACAGGAATGATTCAAACCATAGTCAATAAGAAGAGTCAGTCTACTTGTACTTAAGTTGGCTTTCTGCCTTTTCTATTTAATTCCGATGCAATTTCTGTGTTTTATCGTCAATAAGAAGCTCAGAGGGATACAGCAAACCTGAAGTGAAGCATCGGAATCTATAACTAGTGTCACAGGGATGGTTCAAACCATAGACAGTAGGAAGAGTCCATCTTCTTGTAGTGAAGTCGGCATTGTGCCTTTTATATTCATTTCCGATGCAATTTCTGTGTTTCATCGTCAATAAGAAGGTCAGAGGGATACAGTAAACCTGAAGTGAAGCATCGGAATCTATAACTAGTGTCACAGGTTCATTTCAAAACATAGACAGTAAGAAGAGTCAGTCTTCTTGTACTTAAGTTGGCATTGTGACTTTTCTATACATTTCCGATGCATTGTCTGTGTTTCATCATCAATAAGAATGTCAGAGGGATACAGTAAACCTGAAGTGAAGCATCGGAGTCTATAACTAGTGTCACAGGGATGGTTCAAACCATAGACAGTAAGAAGAGTCAGTCTTCTTGTACTAAAGTCGGCATTGTGCCTTTTCTATTTAATTCCGATGCAATATCTGTGTATCATCGTCAATAAGAAGGTCCAACGGATACAGTAAACATATAGTGAAGCATCGGAATCTAAATCCGGTCTCACAGGAAAGGTTCAAAACATAGAGAGTAAGAAGAGCCAGACTTCTTGTACTTGAGCCGGCATTGTGCCTTTTGTATTTAATGCCGATGCAATATCTGTGTTACATCGTCAATAAGAAGGTCAGAGGGTTACAGTAAACCTGAATTGAAGAATCGAAATCTGTAACTAGTGTCACAGGAATGCTTTAAATCATAGTCAAAAAGAAGAGTCAGTCTTCTTGTACTTAAGTCAACATTGTGCCTTTTGTATTTAATTCCGATGCAATTTCTGTGTTTTATAGTTAATATGAAGGTCAGAGGGATACAGACAACCTGATGTGAAGCATCGGAATCTATAACTAGTGTCACAGGGATGGTTCAAAACATAGACAGTAGGAAGAGTCCGTCTTCTTGTACTTAAGTCGGCATTATGCATTTTGTATTTATTTCCGAGGCAATTTCTGTGTTTCATCGTCAATAAGAAGGTCAGAGGGATACAGTAAACATGAAGTGTAGTATCAGAATCTATAACTAGTGTCACAGGTATTGTTCAAAGCATAGACAGTAAGAAGAGTCAGTCTACTTGTACTTAAGTCGGCATTGTGCCTTTTGCATTTAATTCCGATGCGATTTCTTTGTTTCATCGTCAATAAGAAGGTCCAAGGGATACAGTACACCTGAAGTGAAGCATCGGAATCTATAACTAGTGTCACAGAATGGTTCAAATCATAGACAGTAAAAGGAGTCAGTCTTCTTGTACTTAAATCCGCGTTGTGCCTTTTCTATTTAATTCCGATGCAATTTCTGTGTTTCATTGTCAATACGAAGGTCAGAGGTATACAGTAAACCTGAAGTGAAGCATCGGAATCTATAACTAGTGTCATAGGAATGGTTCAAAACATAGACATTAGGAAGAGTCAGTCTTCTTGTACTTGAGTCGGCATTGTGCCTTTTGTATTTAATTCCGATGCAGATTCTGTGTTTCATTGTCAATAAGAAGGTCAGAGGGTTACAGTAAACTTGAAGAGAAGCATCGGAATATACAGGGCGTTTCAAAAAGAAAGAGCAGATTTCAAACATTTATTTCTCAAAAACTACAAATGATAGAAACACAATTCCAACGGTCCTTCACTCAATATGAGTACCAAATGTTACACAACAAATATCAAAACTGTACCTCAATATGAGCACCATTTGTTACACGACAAATATCAAACCGGTATCTCATTTCTTGCCACACACGACGCAACTGGTCTTTAGTTACCGAATTCACGGCCGCAACAATTCGATGTCGTACCTCTTGAAGAGTAGCGGGCATAGGTGGGACATAAACACAGTCCTTTATGTACCCCCACAAATAAAAATCGCAGGGAGTAAGGTCTGGTGACCTGGGAGGCCACAGACGATGACATTGATCTTGTGCTCCTGCTCTTCCAATCCACCGTCCTGGAATGGTGTTATTTAGGTACCGTCGTACAGGTTCAGAGAAGTGTGGTGGGGCGCCATCTTGCATGAAGATGAAGTGATTTGAATCTTCCTGAAGTTGAGGAAATAGCCAGTTTTCTAACATGTCCAGGTAAATGGTTCCTGTGATAGTTTTCTCCATGAAAAAGAAAGGTCCATAAACTTTGTTTACCGAAATTGCACAAAAGACGTTAACCTTTGGTGAGTCTCTTTCATGTTGAATAACGTCCCTCGGAGTTTCACTCGCCCAAATTCGTACGTTATGCCGATTAACTTTACCAGAAATGTGAAACGTTGATTCATCTGAAAAAATTAATCGTTCGGCAAAATTGTCCTCTTCCATGTCCTGTAGAATTGCAGTTGAAAATTCGAACCTTTTGTTGTGGTCGTCAGGACGCAATGCTTGCAATAACTGCAGTTTGTACGGCTTCATGTGCAGACGCTTACTCAGAACGCGCCATACCGTTGTTTTAGACATGTTTAGTTCGTGACTTGCCCGTGTCGTGGATTTTCTAGGGCTCCTTTCGTAAGCTGCACGGACACGCTCGACATTTTCATCCGATGTGCGTGGACGACCCGTGCTTTTTCGCTTGCAGATGCAACCATCTTCTACGAATCTGTGATGCCACTCATAAATTTGCTTATGACGAGGCGGCTGTTTGTTGAATTGACGGCGGAATGCACGTTGCACACCAACAATGGACTCTAACTTTGCAAATTGCAGCACACAAAATGATCGTTCCTGTGGTGTCGTCGCCATTTTCCTACAAACAAACGCCAGCGCCACTGCGGATTTGCATGGAACTTCTGCGCGGACCATTGAAAAACTTTGAACCTTTCTCTGACAAGAAACGTTTGAATTGTGTTTCTATCATTTGTAGTTTTTGAGAAATAAATGTTTGAAATCTGCTCTTTCTTTTTGAAACGCCCTGTATAACTAGTGTCACAGGAATGGTTCAAAACATAGACAATACGAAGAGTCAGTCTTCTTGTACTTAAGTCAGCATTGTGCCTTTCCTATTTAATTCCGATGCAATTTCTGTGTTTCATCGTCAATAAGAAGGTCCAAGGGATAGAGTACACCTAAAGTGAAGCATCGGAATCTATAACTAGTGTCACAGGAATGGTTCAAAACATAGAGAGTAGGAAGAGTCTGTCTCCTTGTACTTGAGTCGGCATTGTGCCTTTTATATTTAATTCGGATGCAATTTCTGTGTTTCATCGTCAATAAGAAGGTCAGAGGGTTACAGTAATCCTGATGAGAAGCATCGGAATCTATAACTAGTGTCACAGGAATGGTTCAAACATAGACAGTAGGAAGAGTCAGTCTTCTTGTACTTAAGTCGGCATTGTGCAATTTCTATTTAATTCCGATGCAATTTCTGTGTTTCATCATCAATAAGCAGATCTGAGGGATACAGTATACCTGAAGTGAAGCATCGGAGTCTATAACTAGTGTCACATGAATGGTTCAAAACATAGTCAGTAAGAAGAATCAGTCTTCTTGTACTTAAGTCGGCATTGTGCCTTTTGTATTTAATTCCGATGCAATTTCTGTGTTTCATCGTCATTAAGAAGGTCCAAGGGATACAGTACACCTATAGTGAAGCATCGGAATCTATAACTCGTGTCACAGGAATGGTTCAAATCATAGACAGTAAGAAGAGTCAGTCTTCTTGTACTTAAGTCGGCTTTGTGCCTTTTCTATTTAATTCCGATGCAATTTCTGTGTTTCATTGTCAATAAGATGGTCAGAGGGATACAGTAAACCTGAAGTGAAGCATCGGAATCTATAACTAGTGTCAAAGGAATGGTTGAAAACATAGACAGTAGGAAGAGTCAGTCTTCTTGTACTTGAGCCGGCATTGTGCCTTTTGTATTTAATTCCGATGCAATATCTGTGTTTCATCGTCAATAGGAAGGTCAGAGGGTTACAGTAAACCTGAAGAGAAGCATCGGAATCTATAACTAGTGTCTCTGGAATGGTTCAAAACATAGACAGTAGGAAGAGTCAGTCTTCTGGTACTTAAGTCGGCATAGTGAGTTTTCTATTTAATTCCGATGCAATTTCTGTGTTTTATCGTCAATAAGAAGGTCAGAGGGATACAGTAAACCTGAAGTGAAGCATCGGAATCTATAACTAGTGTCACAATGATGGTTCAAAACATAGACAGTGGGAAGAGTCAGTCTTCTTGTACTCAAGTCGGCATTGTGCCTATTGTATTTAATTCCGATGCAATTTCTGTGTTTCATCGTCACAAAGAAGGTCAAAGGGATACAGTACACCTAAAGTAAAGCATCGGAATCCATAATTAGTGTCACAGGAATGGTTTAAAACATAGAGAGTAGGAAGAGTCTGTCACCTTGTACTTGAGCCGGCATTGTGCCTTTTGTATTTAATTCCGATGCAATATCTGTGTTTCATCGTCAATAGGAAGGTCAGAGGGTTACAGTAAACCTGAAGAGAAGCATCGGAATCTATAACTAGTGTCTCTGGAATGGTTCAAAACATAGACAGTAGGAAGAGTCAGTCTTCTGGTACTTAAGTCGGCATAGTGAGTTTTCTATTTAATTCCGATGCAATATCTGTGTTTTATCGTCAATAAGAAGGTCAGAGCGATACAGTAAACCTGAAGTGAAGCATCGGAATCTATAACTAGTGTCACAATGATGGTTCAAAACATAGACAGTGGGAAGAGTCAGTCTTCTTGTACTCAAGTCGGCATTGTGCCTTTTCTATTTAATTCCGATGCAATATCTGTGTATCATCGTCAATAAGAATGTTAGAGGGTTACAGTAAACCTGATGAGAAGCATCGGAATCTATAACTAGTGTCACAGGAATGGTTCAAACATAGACAGTAGGAAGAGTCCGTCTTCTTGTACTTAAGTCGGCATTGTGCAATTTCTATTTAATTCCGATGCAATTTCTGTGTTTCATCATCAATAAGCAGATCTGAGGGATACAGTATACCTGAAGTGAAGCATCGGAGTCTATAACTAGTGTCACAAGAATGGTTCAAAACATAGTCAGTAAGAAGAATCAGTCCTCTTGTACTTAAGTCGGCATTGTGCCTTTTGTATTTAATTCCGATGCAATTTCTGTGTTTCATCGTCAATAAGAAGGTCCAAGGGATACAGTACACCTATAGTTAAGCATCGGAATCTATAACTCGTGTCACAGGAATGGTTCAAATCATAGACAGTAAGAAGTGTCAGTCTTCTTGTACTTAAGTCGGCTTTGTGCCTTTTCTATTTAATTCCGATGCAATTTCTGTGTTTCACTGTCAATAAGATGGTCAGAGGGATACAGTAAACCTGAAGTGAAGCATCGGAATCTATAACTAGTGTCACAGGAATGGTTGAAAACATAGACAGTAGGAAGAGTCAGTCTTCTTGTACTTGAGCCGGCATTGTGCCTTTTGTATTTAATTCCGATGCAATACCTGTGTTTCATCGTCAATAAGAAGGTCAGAGGGTTACAGTGAACCTGAAGAGAAGCATCGGAATCTATAACTAGTGTCTCTGGAATGGTTCAAAACATAGACAGTAGGAAGAGTCAGTCTTCTGGTACTTAAGTCGGCTTAGTGAGTTTTGTATTTAATTCCGATGCAATTTCTGTGTTTTATCGTCAATAAGAGGGTCAGAGGTATACAGTAAACCTGAAGTGAAGCATCGGAATCTATAACTAGTGTCACAATGATGGTTCAAAACATAGACAGTGGGAAGAGTCAGTCTTCTTGTACTCAAGTCGGCATTGTGCCTATTGTATTTAATTCCGATGCAATTTCTGTGTTTCATCGTCACAAAGAAGGTCAAAGGGAAACAGTACACCTAAAGTAAAGCATCGGAATCTATAATTAGTGTCACAGGAATGGTTTAAAACATAGAGAGTAGGAAGAGTCTGTCACCTTGTACTTGAGTCGGCATTGTGCCTTTTCTATTTAATTCCGATGCAATTTCTGTGTTTCATTGTCAATGAGAAGGTCAGAGGGATCCAGTACAGCTAAAGTGAAGCATCGGAATCTGTAAGTAGTGTCACAGGAATGGTTCAAAACATAGTCAATAAGAAGAGTCAGTCCTCTTGTACTTAAGTCGGCATCGTGCTTTTTGTATTTAATTCCGATGTAAATTCTGTGTTTTATCGTCAATAAGAAGGTCAGAGGGATACAGTAAACCTGAAGAGAAGCATCGGAATCTATAACTAGTGTCACAAAGATGGTTCAAAACATAGACAGTAGGAAGAGTCCGTCCTCTTGTACTTAAGTCGGCATTGTGCCTTTTGTATTTAATTCCGATGCAATTTCTGTGTTTCATCGTCAATAAGAAGGTCACAGGGATACAGTAAACATGAAGTGAAGTATCAGAATCTATAACTAGTGTCACATTAACTGTTCAAAACATACACAGTAAGAAGAGTCAGTCTACTTGTGCTTAAGTCGGCATTGTTCCTTTTGCATTTAATTCCGATGCAATTTCTGTGTTTCATCGTCAGTAAGAAGGTCCAAGGGATACAGTACACCTGAAGTGAAGCATCGGAATCTATAACTAGTGTCACAGGAATGGTTCAAATCATAGACAGTAAGAGGAGTCACTCTTCTTGTACGAAAGTCCGCATTGTGCCTTCTCTATTTAATTCCAATGCAATTTCTGTTTTTCATTGTCAATAAGAAGGTCAGAGGGATACAGTAAACCTGAAGTGAAACATCGGAATCTATAACTAGTGTCACAGGAATGGTTGAAAACATAGACATTAGGCAGAGACAGCCTTCTTGTACTTGAGTCGGCATTGTGCCTTTTGTATTTAATTCCGATGCAATTTCCGTGTTTCATCGTCAATAAGAAAGTCAGAGTGTTACAGTAAACCTGAAGAGACGCATCGGAATCTATAACTAGTGTCACAGGAATGGTTCAAAACGTAGGCAGTAGGAAGAGTCAGTCTTCTTGTACTTAAGTCGGCATTGTGCCTTTTGTGTTTAATTCCGATGCAATTTCTGAGTTTCATCGTCAATACGAAGGTCAGAGGGATACAGTAAACATCAAGTGAAGTATCTGAATCTATAACTAGTGTCACAAGAATGGTTGAAAACATAGACAGTAAGAAGCGTCAGTCTACTTGTACTTAAGTCGGCATTGTGCCTTTTGTATTTAATTCCGTTGGCAATTTCTGTGTTTCATCGTCAATAAGAAGGTAAGAGGGATACAGTAAACTTGAAGTGAAGCATCGGAATCTATAACTAGTGTCACAGGAATGGTTAAAACATAGACAGTAAGATGAGTCAGTTTCTTGTACTTAAGTCGGCATTGTGCATTTTGTATTTAATTCCGATGCAATTTCTGTGTTTCTACGTCAGTAAGAATGTCCAACGGATACAGTAAACCTGACTTGATGTATCAGAATCTGTAAGTAGTGTTACAGGAATGGTTCAAAGCATAGTCAATAAGAAAAGTCAGTCTTCTTGTACTTAAGTCGGCTTTCTGCCTTTTCTATTTAATTCCGATGCAATTTCTGTGTTTTATCGTCAATAAGAAGGTCGGAGGGATACAGCAAACCTGAAGTGAAGCATCGGAATCTATAACTAGTGTCACAGGTTCAGTTCAAAACATAGACAGTAAGAAGAGTCCGTCTTCTTGTACTTAAGTCGGCAGTGTGCCTTTTGTATTCACTTCCGATGCAATTTCTGTGTTTCATCGTCAATAACAAGGTCAGAGGGATACAGTAAACCTGAAGTGAAGCATCGGAGTCTATAACTAGTGTCACAGGGTTGGTTCAAACATAGGCAGTAGGAAGAGTCAGTCTTCTTGTACTTGAGTCGGCATTGTGCCTTTTGTATTTAATTCCGATGCAGATTCTGTGTTTCATCGTCAATAAGAAGGTCAGAGGGATACAGAAAACCTGATGTGAAGCATCGGAATCTATAACTAGTGTCACTGGAATGGTTCAAAACATAGACAGTAGGAAGAGTCAGTCTTCTGGTACTTAAGTCGGCATTGTGATTTTCTATGTAATTCCGATGCAATTTCTGTGTTTTATCGTCAATAAGAAGGTCAGAGGGATACAGAAAACCTGATGTGAAGCATCGGAATCTATAACTAGTGTCACAGGGTTGGTTCAAAACATAGACAGTAGGAAGAGTCAGTCTTCTTGTACTTGAGTCGGCATTGTGCCTTTTGTATTTAATTCCGATGCAGATTCTGTGTTTCATCGTCAATAAGAAGGTCAGAGGGTTACAGTAAACTTGAAGAGAAGCATCGGAATCTATAACTTGTGTCACAGGAATGGTTCAAAGCATAGACAGTAAGAGGAGTCAGTCTTCTTGTACTTAAGTCGGCATTGTGCCTTTTCTATTTTATTCCGATGCAATTTCTGTGTATCATTGTCAATAAGAAGGTCAGAGGGATACTGTAAACCTGAAGTGAAGCATCGGAATCTATAACTAGTGTCACAGGATTGGTTCAAATCATTTACAGTAGGAAGAGTCAGTCTTCTTGAACTTTGGTCGGGATTGTGCCTTTTGTATTTAATTCCGATGCAATTTCTGTGTTTCATTGTCAATAAGAAGGTCACAGGGATACAGTAAACCTGAAGTGAAGCATCGGAATCTATAACTAGTGTCACAGGAATGGTTCAAAACATAGACAGTAGGAAGAGTCAGTCTTCTTGTACTTGAGTCGGCATTGTGCCTTTTGTATTTAATTCCGATGCAATTTCTGTGTTTCATCGTCAATAAGAAAGTCAGAGGGTTACAGTAAACCTGAAGAGAAGCATCGGAATCTATAACTAGTGTCACAGGAATGGTTCAAAACATAGACAATAGGAAAAGTCAGTCTTCTTGTACTTAAGTCGGCATTGTGCCTTTTCTATTTAATTCCGATGCAATTTCTGTGTTTCATCGTCAATAAGAAGGTCCAAGGGATACAGTACACCTAAAGTGAAGCATCGGAATCTATAACTAGTGTCACAGGAATGGTTCAAAACATAGGGAGTAGGAAGAGTCTGTCTCCTTGTACTTGAGTCGGCATTGTGCCTTTTATATTTAATTCCGATGCAATTTCTGTGTTTCATCGTCAACAAGAAGGTCAGAGGGTTACAGTAAACCTGATGAGAAGCATCGGAATCTATAACTAGTGTCACAGGAATGGTTCAAACATAGACAGTAGGAAGAGTCAGTCTTCTTGTACTTAAGTCGGCATTGTGCAATTTCGATTTAATTCCGATGCAATTTCTGTGTTTCATCATCAATAAGCAGATCAGAGGGATACAGTATACCTGAAGTGAAGCATCGGAGTCT
Organism: Schistocerca serialis cubense; assembly: GCF_023864345.2. Taxonomy (NCBI): domain Eukaryota; kingdom Metazoa; phylum Arthropoda; class Insecta; order Orthoptera; family Acrididae; genus Schistocerca; species Schistocerca serialis. The sequence goes on from NW_026047583.1 coordinate 54,197,907, forward strand.
ATAACTAGTGTCACACGAATGGTGCAAAACATAGTCAGTAAGAAGAATCAGTCTTCTTGTACTTAAGTCGGCATTGTGCCTTTTGTATTTAATTCCGATGCAATTTCTGTGTTTCATCGTCAATAAGAAGGTCGAAGGGATACAGTACTCCTAAAGTGAAGCATCGGAATCTATAACTTGTGTCACAGGAATGGTTCAAATCATAGACAGTAAGAAGAGTCAGTCTTCTTGTACTTAAGTAGGCTTTGTGCCTTTTCTATTTAATTCCGATGCAATTTCTGTGTTTCTTTGTCAACAAGATGGTCAGAGGGATACAGTAAACCTGAAGTAAAGCATCGGAATCTATAACTAGTGTCACAGGAATGGTTGAAAACATAGACAGTAGGAAGAGTCAATCTTCTTGTACTTGAGCCGGTATTGTGCCTTTTGTATTTAATTCCGATGCAATATCTGTGTTTCATCGTCAATAAGAAGGTCAGAGGGTTACAGTAAACATGAAGAGAAGCATCGGAATCTATAACTAGTGTCACTGGAATGGTTCAAAACATAGACAGTAGGAAGAGTCAGTCTTCTGGTACTTAAAGCGGCATAGTGCATTTTCTATTTAATTCCGATGCAATTTCTGTGTTTTATCGTCAATAAGAAGGTCAGAGGGATACAGTAAACCTGAAGTGAAGCATCGGAATCTATAACTAGTGTCACAATGATGGTTCAAAACATAGACAGTGGGAAGAGTCAGTCTTCTTGTACTCAAGTCGGCATTGTGCCTATTGTATTTAATTCCGATGCAATTTCTGTGTTTCATCGTCAATAAGAGGGCCAGAGGGATACAGTAAACCTGAAGTGAAGTATCAGAATCTATAACTAGTGTCACAGGAATGCTTCAAAACATAGACAGTAAGAAGGGTCAGTCTACATGTACTTAAGTCGGCATTGTGCCTTTTGTATTTAATTCCGATGCAATTTCTGTGTTTCATCGTCACAAAGAAGGTCAAAGGGATACAGTACACCTAAAGTGAAGCATCGGAATCTATAATTAGTGTCACAGGAATGGTTCAAAACATAGAGAGTAGGAAGAGTCTGGCCCCGTGTACTTGAGTCGGCATTTTGCCTTTTGTATTTAATTCCGATGCAATTTCTGTGTTTCATCGTCAATAAGAAGGTCAGAGTGTTACAGTAAACCTGAAGAGAAGCATCGGAATCTATAACTAGTGTCACAGGAATGGTTCAAAACATAGACAGTAGGAAGAGTCAGTCTTCTTGTACTTAAGTCGGCATTGTGCCTTTTCTATTTAATTCCGATGCAATATCTGTGTTTCATCATCAATAAGAAGGTCAGAGGGATACAGTATACTTGAAGTGAAGCATCGGAGTCTATAACTAGTGTCACATGAATGGTTCAAAACATAGTCAGTTAGAAGAGACAGTCTTATTGTACTTAAGTCGGCATTGTGCCTTTTGTATTTAATTCCGATGCAATTTCTGTGTTTCATCGTAAATAAGAAGGTCAGAGGGATACAGTAAACATGAAGTGAAGTATCAGAATCTATAACTACTGTCACAGGAATGGTTCAAAACATATACAGTAAGAAGAGTCAGTCTTCTTGTACTTAAGTCGGCATTGTGCCTTTTTTATTTAATTCCGATGCAATATCTGTGTTTCATCGTCAATAAGAAGGTCGGAGGGATACAGTATAACTGAAGTGAAGCATCCGAGTCTATAACTAGTGTCACAGGAATGGTTAAAAGCATAGACAGTAAGAAGAGTCCGTCTTCTTGTACTTAAGCCGGCATCGTGCCTTTTGTATTTAATTCCGACGCAATTTCTGTGTTTCATCGTCAATAAGAAGGTCAGAGGGATACAGTAAACATGAAGTGAAATATCAGAATCCATAACTAGTGTCACAGGAATGGTTCAAAACATAGACAGTAGGAAGAGTGAGTCTACTTGTACTTATGTCGGCATAGTGCCTTTTCTATTTAATTCCGATGCAATTTCTGTGTTTTATCGTCAATAAGGAGGTCAGAGGGATACAGTATACCTGAAGTGAAGCATCGGAATCTATAACTAGTGAAACAGGAATGCTTCAAAACATAGACAGTAAGAAGGGTCAGTCTACTTGTATTTAAGTCGGCATTGTGCCTTTTCTATTTAATTCCGATGCAATTTCTGTGTTTCATCGTCAATAAGAAGGTCCAAGGGATACATTACACCTAAAGTGAAGCATCGGAATCTATAACTAGTGTCACAGGAATGGTCCTAAACATAGAGAGTAGGAAGAGTCTGTCTCCTTGTACTTGAGTCGGCATTGTCCCTTTTGTATTTAATTCCGATGCAATTTCCGTGTTTCATCGTCAATAACAAGGTCAGAGTGTTACAGTAAACCTGAAGAGTCGCATCGGAATCTATAACTAGTGTCACAGGAATGGTTCAAAACATAGACAGTAGGAAGAGTCAAACTTCTTGTACTTAAGTCGGCATTGTGCCTTTTGTGTTTAATTCCGATGCAATTTCTGAGTTTCATCGTCAATACGAAGGTAAGAGGGATACAGTGAACTTGAAGTGAAGCATCGGAATCTATAACTATTGTCACAGGAATGTTTAAAACATAGACAGTAAGATGAGTCAGTTTCTTGTACTTAAGTTGGCATTGTGCATTCTGTATTTAATTCCGATGCAATTACTGTGTTTCTACGTCAGTAAGAATGTCCAAGGGATACAGTAAACCTGACTTGATGTATCGGAATCTGTAAGTAGTGTTACAGGAATGGTTCAAAACATAGTGAATAAGAAGAGTCAGTCTTCTTGTACTTAAGTCGGCTTTCTGCCTTTTCTATTTAATTCCGATGCAATATCTGTGTTTTATCGTCAATAAGAAGGTCAGAGGGATACAACAAACCTGAAGTGAAGCATCGGAATCTATAACTAGTGTCACAGGGATGGTTCAAACCATAGACAGTAGGAAGAGTCCGTCTTCTTGTACTTAAGTCGGCATTGTGCCTTTTGTATTCACTTCCGATGCAATTTCTGTGTTTCATCGTCAATAAGAAGGTCAGAGGGATACAGTAAACCTGAAGTGAAGCATCGGAATCTATAACTAGTGTCGCAGGTTCAGTTCTAAACATAGACAGTAAGAAGAGTCCGTCTTCTTTAACTTAAGTCGGCATTGTGCCTTTTGTATTCACTTCCGATGCAATTTCTGTGTTTCATCGTCAATAAGAAGGTCAGAGGGATACAGTAAACCTGAAGTGAAGCATCGGAGTCTATAACTAGTGTCACAGGAATGGTTCAAAGCATAGACAGTAAGAGGAGTCAGTCTTCTTGTACTTAATTCGGCGTTGTGCCTTTTCTATTTTATTCCGATGCAATTTCTGTGTTTTATCGACAATAAGAAGGTCAGAGGGATACAGTAAACCTGAAGTGAAGTATCAGAATCTATAACTAGTGTCACAGGAATGCTTCAAAACATAGACAGTAAGAAGGGTCAGTCTACATGTATTTAAGTCGGCATTGTGCCTTTTGTATTTAATTCCGATGCAATTTCTGTGTTTCATCGTCACAAAGAAGGTCAAAGGGGTACAGTACACCTAAAGTGAAGCATCGGAATCTATAATTAGTGTCACAGGAATGGTTCAAAACATAGAGAGTAGGAAGAGTGTGTCCCCGTGTACTTGAGTCGGCATTGTGCCTTTTGTATTTAATTCCGATGCAATTTCTGTGTTTCATCGTCAATAAGAAGGTCAGAGGGTTACAGTAAACCTGAAGAGAAGCATCGGAATCTATAACTAGTGTCACAGGAATGGTTCAAAACATAGACAGTAGGAAGAGTCAGTCTTCTTGTACTTAAGTCGGCATTGTGCCTTTTCTATTTAATTCCGATGCAATATCTGTGTTTCATCATCAATAAGAAGGTCAGAGGGATACAGTATACCTGAAGTGAAGCATCCGAGTCTATAACTAGTGTCACAGGAATGGTTAAAGGCATAGACAGTAAGAAGAGTCAGTCTTCTTGTACTCAAGTCGGCATTGTGCCCATTGCATTTAATTCCGATGCAATTTCTGTGTTTCATCGTCAATAAGAGGGCCAGTAGGATACAGTAAACCTGAAGTGAAGTATAAGAATCTGTAACTAGTGTCACAGGAATGCTTCAAAACATAGTCAATAAGAAGAGTCAGTCTTCTTGTGCTTAAGACGGCATTGGGCCTTTTCTATTTAATTCCGATGCAATTTCTGTGTTTTATGGTCCATAAGAAGGTCAGAGGGATACAGTAAACCTGAAGTGAAGTATCGGAATCTATAACTAGTGTCACAGGGATGGTTCAAATCATAGACAGTAGGAATAGTCCGTCTTCTTGTACTTAAGCCGGCATCGTGCCTTTTGTATCTAATTCCGACGCAATTTCTGTGTTTCATCGTCAATAAGAAGGTCAGAGGGATACAGTAAACATGAAGTGAAATATCAGAATCCATAACTAGTGTCACAGGAATGGTTCAAAACATAGACAGTAGGAAGAGTGAGTCTACTTGTACTTAAGTCGGCATAGTGCCTTTTCTATTTAATTCCGATGCAATTTCTGTGTTTTATCGTCAATAAGGAGGTCAGAGGGATACAGTAAACCTGAAGTGAAGCATCGGAATCTATAACTAGTGTCACAGGAATGCTTCAAAACATAGACAGTAAGAAGGGTCAGTCTACTTGTATTTAAGTCGGCATTGTGCCTTTTCTATTTAATTCCGATGCAATTTCTGTGTTTCATCGTCAATAAGAAGGTCCAAGGGATACATTACACCTAAAGTGAAGCATCGGAATCTATAACTAGTGTCACAGGAATGGTCCAAAACATAGAGAGTAGGAAGAGTCTGTCTCCTTGTACTTGAGTCGGCATTGTCCCTTTTGTATTTAATTCCGATGCAATTTCCGTGTTTCATCGTCAATAACAAGGTCAGAGTGTTACAGTAAACCTGAAGAGTCGCATCGGAATCTATAACTAGTGTCACAGGAATGGTTCAAAACATAGACAGTAGGAAGAGTCAAACTTCTTGTACTTAAGTCGGCATTGTGCCTTTTGTGTTTAATTCCGATGCAATTTCTGAGTTTCATCGTCAATACGAAGGTAAGAGGGATACAGTAAACTTGAAGTGAAGCATCGGAATCTATAACTATTGTCACAGGAATGGTTAAAACATAGACAGTAAGATGAGTCAGTTTCTTGTACTTAAGTTGGCATTGTGCATTCTGTATTTAATTCCGATGCAATTACTGTGTTTCTACGTCAGTAAGAATGTCCAAGGGATACAGTAAACCTGACTTGATGTATCGGAATCTGTAAGTAGTGTTACAGGAATGGTTCAAAACATAGTGAATAAGAAGAGTCAGTCTTCTTGTACTTAAGTCGGCTTTCTGCCTTTTCTATTTAATTCCGATGCAATATCTGTGTTTTATCGTCAATAAGAAGGTCAGAGGGATACAACAAACCTGAAGTGAAGCATCGGAATCTATAACTAGTGTCACAGGGATGGTTCAAACATAGACAGTAGGAAGAGTCCGTCTTCTTGTACTTAAGTCGGCATTGTGCCTTTTGTATTCACTTCCGATGCAATTTCTGTGTTTCATCGTCAATAAGAAGGTCAGAGGGATACAGTAAACCTGAAGTGAAGCATCGGAATCTATAACTAGTGTCGCAGGTTCAGTTCTAAACATAGACAGTAAGAAGAGTCCGTCTTCTTTAACTTAAGTCGGCATTGTGCCTTTTGTATTCACTTCCGATGCAATTTCTGTGTTTCATCGTCAATAAGAAGGTCAGAGGGATACAGTAAACCTGAAGTGAAGCATCGGAGTCTATAACTAGTGTCACAGGAATGGTTCAAAGCATAGACAGTAAGAGGAGTCAGTCTTCTTGTACTTAAGTCGGCGTTGTGCCTTTTCTATTTTATTCCGATGCAATTTCTGTGTTTTATCGACAATAAGAAGGTCAGAGGGATACAGTAAACCTGAAGTGAAGTATCAGAATCTATAACTAGTGTCACAGGAATGCTTCAAAACATAGACAGTAAGAAGGGTCAGTCTACATGTATTTAAGTCGGCATTGTGCCTTTTGTATTTAATTCCGATGCAATTTCTGTGTTTCATCGTCACAAAGAAGGTCAAAGGGGTACAGTACACCTAAAGTGAAGCATCGGAATCTATAATTAGTGTCACAGGAATGGTTCAAAACATAGAGAGTAGGAAGAGTGTGTCCCCGTGTACTTGAGTCGGCATTGTGCCTTTTGTATTTAATTCCGATGCAATTTCTGTGTTTCATCGTCAATAAGAAGGTCAGAGGGTTACAGTAAACCTGAAGAGAAGCATCGGAATCTATAACTAGTGTCACAGGAATGGTTCAAAACATAGACAGTAGGAAGAGTCAGTCTTCTTGTACTTAAGTCGGCATTGTGCCTTTTCTATTTAATTCCGATGCAATATCTGTGTTTCATCATCAATAAGAAGGTCAGAGGGATACAGTATACCTGAAGTGAAGCATCCGAGCCTATAACTAGTGTCACAGGAATGGTTAAAAGCATAGACAGTAAGAAGAGTCAGTCTTCTTGTACTCAAGTCGGCATTGTGCCCATTGCATTTAATTCCGATGCAATTTCTGTGTTTCATCGTCAATAAGAGGGCCAGTAGGATACAGTAAACCTGAAGTGAAGTATCAGAATCTGTAACTAGTGTCACAGGAATGCTTCAAAACATAGTCAACAAGAAGAGTCAGTCTTCTTGTGCTTAAGACGGCATTGTGCCTTTTCTATTTAATTCCGATGCAATTTCTGTGTTTTATGGTCCATAAGAAGGTCAGAGGGATACAGTAAACCTGAAGTGAAGTATCGGAATCTATAACTAGTGTCACAGGGATGGTTCAAATCATAGACAGTAGGAATAGTCCGTCTTCTTGTACTTAAGCCGGCATCGTGCCTTTTGTATTTAATTCCGACGCAATTTCTGTGTTTCATCGTCAATAAGAAGGTCAGAGGGATACAGTAAACATGAAGTGAAATATCAGAATCCATAACTAGTGTCACAGGAATGGTTCAAAACATAGACAGTAGGAAGAGTGAGTCTACTTGTACTTAAGTCGGCATAGTGCCTTTTCTATTTAATTCCGATGCAATTTCTGTGTTTTATCGTCAATAAGGAGGTCAGAGGGATACAGTAAACCTGAAGTGAAGCATCGGAATCTATAACTAGTGTCACAGGAATGCTTCAAAACATAGACAGTAAGAAGGGTCAGTCTACTTGTATTTAAGTCGGCATTGTGCCTTTTCTATTTAATTCCGATGCAATTTCTGTGTTTCATCGTCAATAAGAAGGTCCAAGGGATACATTACACCTAAAGTGAAGCATCGGAATCTATAACTAGTGTCACAGGAATGGTCCAAAACATAGAGAGTAGGAAGAGTCTGTCTCCTTGTACTTGAGTCGGCATTGTCCCTTTTGTATTTAATTCCGATGCAATTTCCGTGTTTCATCGTCAATAACAAGGTCAGAGTGTTACAGTAAACCTGAAGAGTCGCATCGGAATCTATAACTAGTGTCACAGGAATGGTTCAAAACATAGACAGTAGGAAGAGTCAAACTTCTTGTACTTAAGTCGGCATTGTGCCTTTTGTGTTTAATTCCGATGCAATTTCTGAGTTTCATCGTCAATACGAAGGTAAGAGGGATACAGTAAACTTGAAGTGAAGCATCGGAATCTATAACTATTGTCACAGGAATGGTTAAAACATAGACAGTAAGATGAGTCAGTTTCTTGTACTTAAGTTGGCATTGTGCATTTTGTATTTAATTCCGATGCAAATACTGTGTTTCTACGTCAGTAAGAATGTCCAAGGGATACAGTAAACCTGACTTGATGTATCGGAATCTGTAAGTAGTGTTACAGGAATGGTTCAAAACATAGTGAATAAGAAGAGTCAGTCTTCTTGTACTTAAGTCGGCTTTCTGCCTTTTCTATTTAATTCCGATGCAATATCTGTGTTTTATCGTCAATAAGAAGGTCAGAGGGATACAACAAACCTGAAGTGAAGCATCGGAATCTATAACTAGTGTCACAGGGATGGTTCAAACCATAGACAGTAGGAAGAGTCCGTCTTCTTGTACTTAAGTCGGCATTGTGCCTTTTGTATTCACTTCCGATGCAATTTCTGTGTTTCATCGTCAATAAGAAGGTCAGAGGGATACAGTGAACCTGAAGTGAAGCATCGGAATCTATAACTAGTGTCGCAGGTTCAGTTCTAAACATAGACAGTAAGAAGAGTCCGTCTTCTTTTACTTAAGTCGGCATTGTGCCTTTTGTATTCACTTCCGATGCAATTTCTGTGTTTCATCGTCAATAAGAAGGTCGGAGGGATACAGTAAACCTAAAGTGAAGCATCGGAGTCTATAACTAGTGTCACAGGAATGGTTCAAAGCATAGACAGTAAGAGGAGTCAGTCTTCTTGTACTTAAGTCGGCGTTGTGCCTTTTCTATTTTATTCCGATGCAATTTCTGTGTTTTATCGTCAATAAGAAGGTCAGAGGGATACAGAAAACCAGATGTGAAGCATCGGAAACTATAACTAGTGTCACAGGAATGGTTCAAAACATAGACAGTAGGAAGAGTCAGTCTTCTTGTACTTAAGTCGGCATTGTGCCTTTTGTGTTTAATTCCGATGCAATTTCTGAGTTTCATCGTCAATACGAAGGTCAGAGGGATACAGTAAACATCAAGTGAAGTAACTGAATCTATAACTAGTGTCACAAGAATGGTTGAAAACATAGACAGTAAGAAGCGTCAGTCTACTTGTACTTAAGTCGGCATTGTGCCTTTTGTATTTAATTCCGTTGGCAATTTCTGTGTTTCATCGTCAATAAGAAGGTAAGAGGGATACAGTAAACTTGAAGTGAAGCATCGGAATCTATAACTAGTGTCACAGGAATGGTTAAAACATAGACAGTAAGATGAGTCAGTTTCTTGTACTTAAGTCGGCATTGTGCATTTTGTATTTAATTACGATGCAATTTCTGTGTTTCTACGTCAGTAAGAATGTCCAAGGGATACAGTAAACCTGACTTGATGTATCGGAATCTGTAAGTAGTGTCACAGGAATGGTTCAAAACATAGTCAATAAGAAGAGTCAGTCTTCTTGTACTTAAGTCGGCTTTCTGCCTTTTCTATTTAATTCCGATGCAATTTCTGTGTTTTATCGTCAATAAGAAGGTCAGAGGGATACAGCAAACCTGAAGTGAAGCATCGGAATCTATAACTAGTGTCACAGGGATGGTGCAAACCATAGACAGTAGGAAGAGTCCGTCTTCTTGTACTTAAGCCGGCATTGTGCCTTTTGTATTCACTTCCGATGCAATTTCTGTGTTTCATCGTCAATAAGAAGGTCAGAGGGATACAGTAAACCTGAAGTGAAGCTTCGGAATCTATAACTAGTGTCACAGGTTCAGTTCAAAACATAGACAGTAAGAAGAGTCCGTCTTCTTGTACTTAAGTCGGCAGTGTGCCTTTTGTATTCACTTCCGATGCACATTTCTGTGTTTCATCGTCAATAACAAGGTCAGAGGGATACAGTAAACCTGAAGTGAAGAATCGGAGTCTATAACTAGTGTCACAGGAATGGTTCAAAGCATAGACAGTAAGAGGAGTCAGTCTTCTTGTACTTAAGTCGGCATTGTGCCTTTTCTATTTTATTCCGATGCAATTTCTGTGTTTTATCGTCAATACGAAGGTCAGAGGGATAGAGAAAACCTGATGTGAAGCATCGGAATCTATAACTAGTGTCACAGGGTTGGTTCAAACATAGGCAGTAGGAAGAGTCAGTCTTCTTGTACTTGAGTCGGCATTGTGCCTTTTGTATTTAATTCCGATGCAGATTTTGTGTTTCATCGTCAATAAAAAGGTCAGAGGGATACAGAAAACCTGATGTGAAGCATCGGAATCTATAACTAGTGTCACTGGAATGGTTCAAAACATAGACAGTAGGAAGAGTCAGTCTTCTGGTACTAAAGTCGGCATTGCGCCTTATCTATGTAATTCCGATGCAATTTCTGTGTTTTATCGTCAATAAGAAGGTCAGAGGGATACAGAAAACCTGATGTGAAGCATCGGAATCTATAACTAGTGTCACAGGGTTGGTTCAAAACATAGACAGTAGGAAGAGTCAGTCTTCTTGTACTTGGGTCGGCATTGTGCCTTTTGTATTTAATTCCGATGCAGATTCTGTGTTTCATCGTCAATAAGAAGGTCAGAGGGTTACAGTAAACTTGAAGAGAAGCATCGGAATCTATAACTTGTGTCACAGGAATGGTTCAAAGCATAGACAGTAAGAGGAGTCAGTCTTCTTGTACTTAAGTCGGCATTGTGCCTTTTCTATTTTATTCCGATGCAATTTCTGTGTTTCATTGTCAATAAGAAGGTCAGAGGGATACTGTAAACCTGAAGTGAAGCATCGGATTCTATAACTAGTGTCACAGGATTGGTTCAAATCATGGACAGTAGGAAGAGTCAGTCTTCTTGAACTTGAGTCGGGATTGTGCCTTTTGTATTTAATTCCGATGCAATTTCTGTGTTTCACTGTCAATAAGAAGGTCAGAGGGATACAGTAAACCTGAAGTGAAGCATCGGAATCTATAATTAGTGTCACAGGTAAGGTTCAAAGCGTAGTCAGTAAGAAGAGTCAGTCTACTTGTACTTAAGTCGGCATTGTGCCTTTTGCATTTAATTCCGATGCGATTTCTGTGTTTCATCGTCAATAAGAAGGTCCAAGTGATACAGTACACCTGAAGTGAAGCATCGGAATCTGTAACTAGTGTCACAGAATGGTTCAAATCATAGACAGTAAGAGGAGTCAGTCTTCTTGTACTTAACTCCTGCGTTGTGCTTTTTCTATTTAATTTCGATGCAATTTCTGTGTTTCATTGTCAATACGAAGGTCAGAGGTATACAGTAAACCTGAAGTGAAGCATCGGAATCTATAACTAGTGTCACAGGAATGGTTCAAATCATAGACATTAGGAAGAGTCAGTCTTCTTGTACTTGAGTCGGCATTGTGCCTTTTGTATTTAATTCCGATGCAGATTCTGTGTTTCATCGACAATAAGAAGGTCAGAGGGTTACAGTAAACTTGAAGATAAGCATCGGAATCTATAACTTGTGTCACAGGAATGGTTCAAAGCATAGACAGTTAGAGGAATCAGTCTTCTTGTACTTAAGTCGGCATTGTGCCTTTTCTATTTTATTCCGATGCAATTTCTGTGTTTCATTGTCAATAAGAAGGTCAGAGGGATACAGTAAACCTGAAGTGAAGCATCGGAATCTATAACTAGTGTCACAGGATTGGTTCAAAACATGGACAGTAGGAAGAGTCAGTCTTCTTGAACTTTGGTCGGGATTGTGCCTTTTGTATTTAATTCCGATGCAATTTCTGTGTTCCATTGTCAATAAGAAGGTCAGAGGGATACAGTAAACCTGAAGTGAAGCATCGGAGGCTATAACTAGTGTCACACGAATGGTGCAAAACATAGTCAGTAAGAAGAATCAGTTTTCTTGTACTTAAGTCGGCATTGTGCCTTTTGTATTTAATTCCGATGCAATTTCTGTGTTTCATCGTCAATAAGAAGGTCGAAGGTATACAGTACTCCTAAAGTGAAGCATCGGAATCTATAACTTGTGTCACAGGAATGGTTCAAATCATAGACAGTAAGAAGAGTCAGTCTTCTTGTACTTAAGTAGGCTTTGTGCCTTTTCTATTTAATTCCGATGCAATTTCTGTGTTTCATTGTCAACAAGATGGTCAGAGGGATACAGTAAACCTGAAGTAAAGCATCGGAATCTATAACTAGTGTCACAGGAATGGTTGAAAACATAGACAGTAGGAAGAGTCAATCTTCTTGTACTTGAGCCGGTATTGTGCCTTTTGTATTTAATTCCGATGCAATATCTGTGTTTCATCGTCAATAAGAAGGTCAGAGGGTTACAGTAAACCTGAAGAGAAGCATCGGAATCTATAACTAGTGTCACTGGAATGGTTCAAAACATAGACAGTAGGAAGAGTCAGTCTTCTGGTACTTAAAGCGGCATAGTGCATTTTCTATTTAATTCCGATGCAATTTCTGTGTTTTATCGTCAATAAGAAGGTCAGAGGGATACAGTAAACCTGAAGTGAAGCTTCGGAATCTATAACTAGTGTCACAATGATGGTTCAAAACATAGACAGTGGGAAGAGTCAGTCTTCTTGTACTCAAGTCGGCATTGTGCCTATTGTATTTAATTCCGATGCAATTTCTGTGTTTCATCGTCAATAAGAGGGCCAGAGGGATACAGTAAACCTGAAGTGAAGTATCAGAATCTATAACTAGTGTCACAGGAATGCTTCAAAACATAGACAGTAAGAAGGGTCAGTCTACATGTATTTAAGTCATCATTGTGCCTTTTGTATTTAATTCCGATGCAATTTCTGTGTTTCATCGTCACAAAGAAGGTCAAAGGGATACAGTACACCTAAAGTGAAGCATCGGAATCTATAATTAGTGTCACAGGAATGGTTCAAAACATAGAGAGTAGGAAGAGTCTGTCCCCGTGTACTTGAGTCGGCATTGTGCCTTTTGTATTTAATTCCGATGCAATTTCTGTGTTTCATCGTCAATAAGACGGTCAGAGGGTTACAGTAAACCTGAAGAGAAGCATCGGAATCTATAACTAGTGTCACAGGAATGGTTCAAAACATAGAGAGTAGGAAGAGTCAGTCTTCTTGTACTTAAGTCGGCATTGTGCCTTTTCTATTTAATTCCGATGCAATATCTGTGTTTCATCATCAATAAGAAGGTCAGAGGGATACAGTATACCTGAAGTGAAGCATCGGAGTCTATAACTAGTGTCACATGAATGGTTCAAAACATAGTCAGTTAGAAGAGACAGTCTTATTGTACTTAAGTCGGCATTGTGCCTTTTGTATTTAATTCCGATGCAATTTCTGTGTTTCATCGCAAATAAGAAGGTCAGAGGGATACAGTAAACATGAAGTGAAGTATCAGAATCTATAACTACTGTCACAATAATGGTTCAAAACATATACAGTAAGAAGAGTCAGTGTTCTTGTACTTAAGTCGGCATTGTGCCTTTTTTATTTAATTCCGATGCAATATCTGTGTTTCATCGTCAATAAGCAGGTCGGAGGGATACAGTATACCTGAAGTGAAGCATCCGAGTCTATAAGTAGTGTCACAGGAATGGTTAAAAGCATAGACAGTAAGAAGAGTCAGACTTCTTGTACTCAAGTCGGCATTGTGCCTATTGCATTTAATTCCGATGCAATTTCTGTGTTTCATCGTCAATAAGAGGGCCAGAGGGAGACAGTAAACCTGAAGTGAAGTATCAGAATCTATAACTAGTGTCACAGGAATGCTTCAAAACATAGTCAATAAGAAGAGTCAGTCTTCTTGTGCTTAAGACGGCATTGTGCCTTTTCTATTTAATTCCGATGCAATTTCTGTGTTTTATGGTCCATAAGAAGGTCAGAGGGATACAGTAAACCTGAAGTGAAGTATCGGAATCTATAACTAGTGTCACAGGGATGGTTCAAATCATAGACAGTAGGAAGAGTCCGTCTTCTTGTACTTAAGCCGGCATCGTGACTTTTGTATTTAATTCCGACGCAATTTCTGTGTTTCATCGTCAATAAGAGGGTCAGAAGGATACAGTTAACATGAAGTGAAATATCAGAATCCATAACTAGTGTCACAGGAATGGTTCAAAACATAGACAGTAGGAAGAGTGAGTCTACTTGTACTTAAGTCGGCATAGTGCCTTTTCTATTTAATTCCGATGCAATTTCTGTGTTTTATCGTCAATAAGGAGGTCAGAGGGATACAGTAAACCTGAAGTGAAGCATCGGAATCTATAACTAGTGTCACAGGAATGCTTCAAAACATAGACAGTAAGAAGGGTCAGTCTACTTGTATTTAAGTCGGCATTGTGCCTTTTCTATTTAATTCCGATGCAATTTCTGTGTTTCATCGTCAATAAGAAGGTCCAAGGGATACATTACACCTAAAGTGAAGCATCGGAATCTATAACTAGTGTCACAGGAATGGTCCAAAACATAGAGAGTAGGAAGAGTCTGTCTCCTTGTACTTGAGTCAGCATTGTCCCTTTTGTATTTAATTCCGATGCAATTTCCGTGTTTCATCGTCAATAACAAGGTCAGAGTGTTACAGTAAACCTGAAGAGTCGCATCGGAATCTATAACTAGTGTCACAGGAATGGTTCAAAACATAGACAGTAGGAAGAGTCAAACTTCTTGTACTTAAGTCGGCATTGTGCCTTTTGTGTTTAATTCCGATGCAATTTCTGAGTCTCATCGTCAATACGAAGGTAAGAGGGATACAGTAAACTTGAAGTGAAGCATCGGAATCTATAACTATTGTCACAGGAATGGTTAAAACATAGACAGTAAGATGAGTCAGTTTCTTGTACTTAAGTCGGCATTGTGCATTTTGTATTTAATTCCGATGCAATTACTGTGTTTCTACGTCAGTAAGAATGTCCAAGGGATACAGTAAACCTGACTTGATGTATCGGAATCTGTAAGTAGTGTTACAGGAATGGTTCAAAACATAGTGAATAAGAAGAGTCAGTCTTCTTGTACTTAAGTCGGCTTTCTGCCTTTTCTATTTAATTCCGATGCAATTTCTGTGTTTTATCGTCAATAAGAAGGTCAGAGGGATACAACAAACCTGAAGTGAAGCATCGGAATCTATAACTAGTGTCACAGGGATGGTTCAAACCATAGACAGTAGGAAGAGTCCGTCTTCTTGTACTTAAGTCGGCATTGTGCCTTTTGTATTCACTTCCGATGCAATTTCTGTGTTTCATCGTCAATTAGAAGGTCAGAGGGATACAGTAAACCTGAAGTGAAGCATCGGAATCTATAACTAGTGTCGCAGGTTCAGTTCTAAACATAGACAGTAAGAAGAGTCCGTCTTCTTGTACTTAAGTCGGCATTGTGCCTTTTGTATTCACTTCCGATGCAATTTCTGTGTTTCATCGTCAATAAGAAGGTCAGAGGGATACAGAAAACCTGATGTGAAGCATCGGAATTCATAACTAGTGTCACTGGTATGGTTCAAAACATAGACAGTAGGAAGAGTCAGTCTTCTGGTACTTAAGTCAGCATTGTGCCTTTTCTATTTAATTACGATGCAATTTCTGTGTTTTATCGTCAATAAGAAGGTCAGAGGGATACAGAAAACCTGATGTGAAGCATCGGAATCTATAACTAGTGTCACAGGGTTTGTTCAAAACATAGACAGTAGGAAGAGTCAGTCTTCTTGTACTTGAGTCGGCATTGTGCCTTTTGTATTTAATTCCGATGCAGATACTGTGTTTCATCGTCAATAAGAAGGTCAGAGGGTTACAGTAAACTTGAAGTGAAGCATCGGAATGTATAACTTGTGTCACAGGAATGGTTCAAAGCATAGACAGTAAGAGGAGTCAGTCTTCTTGTACTTAAGTCGGCATTGTGCCTTTTCTATTTTATTCCGATGCAATTTCTGTGTTTCATTGTCAATAAGAAGGTCAGAGGGATACAGTAAAGCTGAAGTGAAGCATCGGAATCTATAACTATTGTCACAGGATTGGTTCAAAACATGGACAGTAGGAAGAGTCAGTCTTCTTGAACTTGAGTCGGGATTGTGCATTTTGTATTTAATTCCGATGCAATTTCTGTGTTTCATTGTCAATAAGAAGGTCAGAGGGATACAGTACACCTGAAGTGAAGCATCGGAATCTATAACTAGTCTCACAGAATGGTTCAAATCACAGACATTAGGAAGAGTCAGTCTTCTTGTACTTGCGTCGGCATTGTGCCTTTTGTATTTAATTCCGATGCAGATTCTGTGTTTCATCGACAATAAGAAGGTCAGAGGGTTACAGTAAACGTGAAGAGAAGCATCGGAATCTATAACTTGTGTCACAGGAAAGGTTCAAAGCATAGACAGTAAGAAGAGTCAGTCTTCTTGTACTTAAGTCGGCATTGTGCCTTTCTATTTTATTCCGATGCAATTTCTGTGTTTCATTGTCAATAAGAAGGTCAGAGGGATACAGTAAACCTGAAGTGAAGCATCGGAATCTATAACTAGTGTCACAGGATTGGTTCAAAACATGGACAGTAGGAAGAGTCAGTCTTCTTGAACTTTAGTCGGGATTGTGCCTTTTGTATTTAATTCCGAAGCAATTTCTGTGTTTCATTGTTAATAAGAAGGTCAGAGGGATAGAGTAAACCTGAAGTGAAGCATCGGAATCTATAACTAGTGCCACAGGAATGGTTCAAAACATAGACAGTAGGAAGAGTCAGTCTTCTTGTACTTGAGTCGGCATTGTGCCTTTTGTATTTAATTCCGATGCAATTTCTGTGTTCATCGTCAATAAGAAAGTCAGAGGGTTACAGTAAACCTGAAGAGAAGCATCGGAATCTATAACTAGTGTCACAGGAATGGTTCAAAACATAGACAATAGGAAGAGTCAGTCTTCTTGTACTTAAGTCGGCATTGTGCAATTTCTGTTTAATTCCGATGCAATTTCTGTGTTTCATCATCAATAAGCAGATCAGAGGGATACAGTATACCTGAAGTGAAGCATCGGAGTCTATAACTAGTGTCACACGAATTGTGCAAAACATAGTCAGCAAGAAGAATCAGTCTTCTTGTACTTAAGTCGGCATTGTGCCTCTTGTATTTAATTCCGATCCAATTTTTGTGTTTCATCGTCAATAAGAAGGTCGAAGGGATACAGTACTCCTAAAGTGAAGCATCGGAATCTAAAACTCGTGTCACAGGAATGGTTCAAATCATAGACAGTAAGAAGAGTCAGTCTTCTTGTACTTAAGTAGGCTTTGTGCCTTTTCTATTTAATTCCGATGCAATTTCTGTGTTTCATTGTCAACAAGATGGTCAGAGGGATACAGTAAACCTGAAGTAAAGCATCGGAATCTATAACTAGTGTCACAGGAATGGTTGAAAACATAGACAGTAGGAAGAGTCAATCTTCTTGTACTTGAGCCGGCATTGTGCCTTTTGTATTTAATTCCGATGCAATATCTGTGTTTCATCGTCAATAAGAAGGTCAGAGGGTTACAGTAAACCTGAAGAGAAGCATCGGCATCTATAACTAGTGTCACTGGAATGGTTCAAAACATAGTCAGTAGGAAGAGTCAGTCTTCTGGTACTTAAACCGGCATAGTGCCTTTTCTATTTAATTCCGATGCAATTTCTGTGTTTTATCGTCAATAAGAAGGTCAGAGGGATACAGTAAACCTGAAGTGAAGCATCGGAATCTATAACTAGTGTCTCAATGATGGTTCAAAACATAGACAGTGGGAAGAGTCAGTCTTCTTGTACTCAAGTCGGCATTGTGCCTATTGTATTTAATTTCGATGCAATTTCTGTGTTTCATCGTCAATAAGAGGGCCAGAGGGATACAGTAAACCTGAAGTGAAGTATCAGAATCTATAACTAGTGTCACAGGAATGCTTCAAAACATAGACAGTAAGAAGGGTCAGTCTACTTGTATTTAAGTCTGCATTGTGCCTTTTGTATTTAATTCCGATGCAATTTATGTGTTTCATCGTCACAAAGAAGGTCAAAGGGATACAGTACACCTAAAGTGAAGCATCGGAATCTATAATTAGTGTCACAGGAATGGTTCAAAACATAGAGAGTAGGAAGAGTCTGTCCCCGTGTACTTGAGTCGGCATTGTGCCTTTTGTATTTAATTCCGATGCAATTTCTGTGATTCATCGTCAATAAGAAGGTCAGAGGGTTACAGTAAACCTGAAGAGAAGCATCGGAATCTATAACTAGTGTCACAAGAATGGTTCAAAACATAGACAGTAGGAAGAGTTAGTCTTCTTGTACTTAAGTCGGCATTGTGCCGTTTCTATTTAATTCCGATGCAATATCTGTGTTTCATCATCAATAAGAAGGTCAGAGGGATACAGTATACCTGAAGTGAAGCATCGGAGTCTATAACTAGTGTCACATGAATGGTTCAAAACATAGTCAGTAAGAAGAGTCAGTCTTCTTGTACTTAAGTCGGCATTGTGCCTTTTGTATTTAATTCCGATGCAATTTCTGTGTTTCATCGTAAATAAGAAGGTCAGAGGGATACAGTACACATGAAGTGAAGTATCAGAATCTATAACTACTGTCACAGGAATGGTTCAAAACATATACAGTAAGAAGAGTCAGTCTTCTTGTACTTAAGTCGGCATTGTGCCTTTTCTATTTAATTCCGATGCAATTTCTACGTTTCATCATCAATAAGAAGGTCAGAGGGATACAGTATACCTGAAGTGAAGCATCGGAGTCTATAACTAGTGTCACAGGAATGGTTCAAAACATAGTCAGTAAGAAGAGTCAGTCTTCTTGTAGTTAAGTCGGCATTGTGCCTTTTTTATTTAATTCCGATGCAATATCTGTGTTTCATCGTCAATAAGGAGGTCAGAGGGATACAGTATACCTGAAGTGAAGCATCCGAGTCTATAACTAGTGTCACAGGAATGGTTTAAAGCATAGACAGTAAGGAGAGTCAGTCTTCTTGTACTTAAGTCGGCATTGTGCCTTTTATATTTAATTCCGATGCAATTTATGTGTTTTATCGTCCATAAGAAGGTCAGATGGATACAGTAAACGTGAAGTGAAGTATCGGAATCTATAACTAGTGTCACAGGGATGGTTCAAATCATAGACAGTAGGAAGAGTCCGTCTTCTTGTACTTAAGCCGGCATCGTGCCTTTTGTATTTAATTTCGATGCAATTTCTGTGTTTCATCGTCAACAAGATGGTCCAAGGCCTACAGTACACATGAAGTGAAGCATCGGAATCTATAACTAGTGACACAGGAATGGTTTAAAGCATAGACAGTAAGGAGAGTCAGTCTTCTTGTACTTAAGTCGGCATTGTGCCTTTTGTATTTAATTCCGACGCAATTTCTGTGTTTCATCGTCAATAACGAGGTCAGAGGGATACAGTAAACATGAAGCGAAATATCAGAATCCATAACTAGTGTCACAGGAATGGTTCAAAACATAGACAGTAGGAAGAGTGAGTCTACTTGTACTTAAGTCGGCATTGTGCCTTTTGTATTTAATTTCGATGCAATTTCTGTGTTTCATCGTCAACAAGATGGTCCAAGGCCTACAGTACACATGAAGTGAAGCATCGGAATCTATAACTAGTGACACAGGAATGGTTCAAATCATAGGCAGTAAGAAGAGTCAGTCTTCTTGTACTTAAGTCGGCTTTGTGCATTTTCTATTTAATTCCGATGCAATTTCTGTGTTTCATTGTCAATAAGATGGTCAGAGGGATACAGAAAAACCTGAAGTGAAGCATCGGAATCTATAACTAGTGTCACAGGAATGGTTCAAAACATAGACAGTAGGAAGAGTCAGCCTTCTTGTACTTGGGTCGGCATTGTGCCTTTTGTATTTAATTCCGTTGCAATTTCTGTGTTTCATCGTCAATAAGAGGGTCAGAGGTATACAGAAAACCTGAAGTGAAGCATCGGAATCTATAACTAGTGTCACAGGAATGGTTCAAAAACATAGAGAGTAGGAAGAGTCTGTCTCCTTGTACTTGAGTCGGCATTGTGCCTTTTATATTTCATTCCGATGCAATTTCTGTGTTTCATCGTCAATAAGAAGGTCAGAGGGTTACAGTAAACCTGATGAGAAGCATCGGAATCTATAACTAGTGTCACAGGAATGGTTCAAACATAGACAGTAGGAAGAGTCAGTTTTCTTGTACTTAAGTCGGCATTGTGCAATTTCTATTTAATTCCGATGCAATTTCTGTGTTTCATCATCAATAAGCAGATCAGAGGGATACAGTATACCTGAAGTGAAGCATCGGAGTCTATAACTAGTGTCACATGAATGGTTCAAATCATAGTCAGTAAGAAGAATCGGTCTTCTTGTACTTATGTCGGCATTGTGCCTTTTGTATTTAATTCCGATGCAATTTCTGTGTTTCATCGTCAATAAGAAGGTCCAAGGGATACAGTACACGTAAAGTGAAGCATCGGGATCTATAACTCGTGTCACAGGAATGGTTCAAATCATAGACAGTAAGAAGAGTCAGTCTTCTTGTACTTAAGTCGGCTCTGAGCCTTTTCTATTTAACTCCGATGCAATTTCTGTGTTTCATTGTCAATAAGATGGTCAGAGGGATACAGTAAACATGAAGTGAAGCATCGGAATCTATAACTAGTGTCACTGGAATGGTTCAAAACATAGACAGTAGGAAGAGTCAGTCTTCTGGTACTTAAACCGGCATAGTGCCTTTTCTATTTAATTCCGATGCAATTTCTGTGTTTTATCGTCAATAAGAAGGTCCAAGGGATACAGTACACGTAAAGTGAAGCATCGGGATCTATAACTCGTGTCACAGGAATGGTTCAAATCATAGACAGTAAGAAGAGTCAGTCTTCTTGTACTTAAGTAGGCTTTGTGCCTTTTCTATTTAATTCCGATGCAATTTCTGTGTTTCATTGTCAACAAGATGGTCAGAGGGATACAGTAAACCTGAAGTAAAGCATCGGAATCTATAACTAGTGTCACAGGAATGGTTGAAAACATAGACAGTAGGAAGAGTCAATCTTCTTGTACTTGAGCCGGCATTGTGCCTTTTGTATTTAATTCCGATGCAATATCTGTGTTTCATCGTCAATAAGAAGGTCAGAGGGTTACAGTAAACCTGACGAGAAGCATCGGCATCTATAACTAGTGTCACTGGAATGGTTCAAAACATAGACAGTAGGAAGAGTCAGTCTTCTGGTACTTAAACCGGCATAGTGCCTTTTCTATTTAATTCCGATGCAATTTCTGTGTTTTATCGTCAATAAGAAGGTCAGAGGGATACAGTAAACCTGAAGTGAAGCATCGGAATCTATAACTAGTGTCTCAATGATGGTTCAAAACATAGACAGTGGGAAGAGTCAGTCTTCTTGTACTCAAGTCGGCATTGTGCCTATTGTATTTAATTTCGATGCAATTTCTGTGTTTCATCGTCAATAAGAGGGCCAGAGGGATACAGTAAACCTGAAGTGAAGTATCAGAATCTATAACTAGTGTCACAGGAATGCTTCAAAACATAGACAGTAAGAAGGGTCAGTCTACTTGTATTTAAGTCTGCATTGTGCCTTTTGTATTTAATTCCGATGCAATTTCTGTGTTTCATCGTCACAAAGAAGGCCAAAGGGATACAGTACACCTAAAGTGAAGCATCGGAATCTATAATTAGTGTCACAGGAATGGTTCAAAACATAGAGAGTAGGAAGAGTCTGTCCCCGTGTACTTGAGTCGGCATTGTGCCTTTTGTATTTAATTCCGATGCAATTTCTGTGATTCATCGTCAATAAGAAGGTCAGAGGGTTACAGTAAACCTGAAGAGAAGCATCGGAATCTATAACTAGTGTCACAAGAATGGTTCAAAACATAGACAGTAGGAAGAGTTAGTCTTCTTGTACTTAAGTCGGCATTGTGCCGTTTCTATTTAATTCCGATGCAATATCTGTGTTTCATCATCAATAAGAAGGTCAGAGGGATACAGTATACCTGAAGTGAAGCATCGGAGTCTATAACTAGTGTCACATGAATGGTTCAAAACGTAGTCAGTAAGAAGAGTCAGTCTTCTTGTACTTAAGTCGGCATTGTGCCTTTTGTATTTAATTCCGATGCAATTTCTGTGTTTCATCGTAAATAAGAAGGTCAGAGGGATACAGTACACATGAAGTGAAGTATCAGAATCTATAACTACTGTCACAGGAATGGTTCAAAACATATACAGTAAGAAGAGTCAGTCTTCTTGTACTTAAGTCGGCATTGTGCCTTTTCTATTTAATTCCGATGCAATTTCTACGTTTCATCATCAATAAGAAGGTCAGAGGGATACAGTATACCTGAAGTGAAGCATCGGAGTCTATAACTAGTGTCACAGGAATGGTTCAAAACATAGTCAGTAAGAAGAGTCAGTCTTCTTGTAGTTAAGTCGGCATTGTGCCTTTTTTATTTAATTCCGATGCAATATCTGTGTTTCATCGTCAATAAGGAGGTCAGAGGGATACAGTATACCTGAAGTGAAGCATCCGAGTCTATAACTAGTGTCACAGGAATGGTTTAAAGCATAGACAGTAAGGAGAGTCAGTCTTCTTGTACTTAAGTCGGCATTGTGCCTTTTATATTTAATTCCGATGCAATTTATGTGTTTTATCGTCCATAAGAAGGTCAGATGGATACAGTAAACGTGAAGTGAAGTATCGGAATCTATAACTAGTGTCACAGGGATGGTTCAAATCATAGACAGTAGGAAGAGACCGTCTTCTTGTACTTAAGCCGGCATCGTGCCTTTTGTATTTAATTCCGACGCAATTTCTGTGTTTCATCGTCAATAAGGAGGTCAGAGGGATACAGTAAACATGAAGCGAAATATCAGAATCCATAACTAGTGTCACAGGAATGGTTCAAAACATAGACAGTAGGAAGAGAGAGTCTACTTGTACTTAAGTCGGCATTGTGCCTTTTGTATTTAATTTCGATGCAATTTCTGTGTTTCATCGTCAACAAGATGGTCCAAGGCCTACAGTACACATGAAGTGAAGCATCGGAATCTATAACTAGTGACACAGGAATGGTTTAAATCATAGGCAGTAAGAAGAGTCAGTCTTCTTGTACTTAAGTCGGCTTTGTGCATTTTCTATTTAATTCCGATGCAATTTCTGTGTTTCATTGTCAATAAGATGGTCAGAGGGATACAGAAAAACCTGAAGTGAAGCATCGGAATCTATAACTAGTGTCACAGGAATGGTTCAAAACATAGACAGTAGGAAGAGTCAGCCTTCTTGTACTTGGGTCGGCATTGTGCCTTTTGTATTTAATTCCGTTGCAATTTCTGTGTTTCATCGTCAATAAGAAGGGCAGAGGGTGACAGTAAACCTGAAGAGAAGCATCGGAATCTATAACTAGTGTCACAGGAATGGTTCAAAACATAGATAGTAGTAAGAGTCAGTCTTCTTGTACTTAAGTCGGCATTCTGCCTTTTCTATTTAATTCCGATGCCATTTCTTTGTTTTATCGTCAATAAGAAGGTCAGAGGGATACAGTAAACCTGAAGTGAAGCATCGGAATATATAACTAGTGTCACAGGTATGGTTTAAAACATAGACAGTAGGAAGAGTCAGTCTTCTTGTACTTAGGTCGGCATTTAGCCTTTTGTATTTAATTCCGATGCAATTTCTGTGTTTCATCAGCAATAAGAGGGTCAGAGGTATACAGAAAACCTGAAGTGAAGCATCGGAATCTATAACTAGTGTCACAGGAATTTTTCAAAAACATAGAGAGTAGGAAGAGTCTGTCTCCTTGTACTTGAGTCGGCATTGTGCCTTTTATATTTCATTCCGATGCAATTTCTGTGTTTCATCGTCAATAAGAAGGTCAGAGGGTTACAGTAAACCTGATGAGAAGCATCGGAATCTATAACTAGTGTCACAGGAATGGTTCAAACATAGACAGTAGGAAGAGTCAGTTTTCGTGTACTTAAGTCGGCATTGTGCAATTTCTATTTAATTCCGATGCAATTTCTGTGTTTCATCATCAATAAGCAGATCAGAGGGATACAGTATACCTGAAGTGAAGCATCGGAGTCTATAACTAGTGTCACATGAATGGTTCAAAACATAGTCAGTAAGAAGAATCGGTCTTCTTGTACTTAAGTCGGCATTGTGCCTTTTGTATTTATTTCCGATGCAATTTCTGTGTTTCATCGTCAATAAGAAGGTCCAAGGGATACAGTACACGTAAAGTGAAGCATCGGGATCTATAACTCGTGTCACAGGAATGGTTCAAATCATAGACAGTAAGAAGAGTCAGTCTTCTTGTACTTAAGTCGGCTCTGAGCCTTTTCTATTTAACTCCGATGCAATTTCTGTGTTTCATTGTCAATAAGATGGTCAGAGGGATACAGTAAACATGAAGTGAAGCATCGGAATCTATAACTAGTGTCACAGAAATGGTTGAAAACATAGACAGTAGGAAGAGTCAGTCTACTTGTACTTGAGCCGGCATTGTGCCTTTTGTATTTAATTCCGATGCAATATCTGTGTTTCATCGTCAATAAGAAGGTCAGAGGGTTACAGTAAACCAGAAGAGAAGCATCGGAATCTATAACTAGTGTCACTGGAATGGTTCAAAACATAGACAGTAGGAAGAGTCAGTCTTCTGGTACTTAAGTCGGCATAGTGCCTTTTCTATTTAGTTCCGATGCAATTTCTGTGTTTTATCGTCAATAAGAAGGTCAGAGGGATACAGTAAACCTGAAGTGAAGCATCGGAATCTATAACTAGTGTCACAATGATGGTTCAAAACATAGACAGTGGGAAGAGTCAGTCTTCTTGTACTCAAGTCGGCATTGTGCCTATTGTATCTAATTCAGATGCAATTTCTGTGTTTCATCGTCAATATGAGGGTCAGAGGGATACAGTAAACCTGAAGTGAAGTATCAGAATCTATAACTAGTGTCACAGGAATGTTTCTAAACATAGACAGTAAGAAGGGTCAGTCTACTTGTAATTAAGTCGGCATTGTGCCTTTTGTATTTAATTCCGATGCAATTTCTGTGTTTCATCGTCACAAAGAAGGTCAAAGGGATACAGTACACCTAAAGTGAAGCATCGGAATCTATAATTAGTGTCACAGGAATGGTTCAAAACATAGAGAGTAGGAAGAGTCTGTCTCCTTGTACTTGAGTCGGCATTGTGCCTTTTGTATTTAATTCCGATGCAATTTCTGTGTTTCATCGTCAATAAGAAGGTCAGAGGGTTACAGTAAACGTGAAGAGAAGCATCGGAATCTATAACTAGTGACACAGGAATGGTTCAAAACATAGACAGTAGGAAGAGTCAGTCTTCTTGTACTTAAGTCGGCATTGTGCCTTTTCTATTTAATTCCGATGCAATTTCAGTGTTTCATCATCAATAAGAAGGTCCGAGGGATACAGTATACCTGAAGTGAAGCATCGGAGTCTATAACTAGTGTCACATGAATGTTTCAAAACATCGTCAGTAAGAAGAGTCAGTCTTCTTGTACTTAAGTCGGCATTGTGCCTTTTGTATTTATTTCCGATGCAATTTCTGTGTTTCATCGTCAATAAGAAAGTCAGAGGGATACAGCAAACCTGAAGTGAAGTATCGGAATCTATAACTAGTGTCACAGGGATGGTTCAAATCATAGACAGTAGGAAGAGTCCGTCTTCTTGTACTTAAGCCGGCGTCGTGCCTTTTGTATTTAATTCCGACGCAATTTCTGTGTTTCATCGTCAATAAGAAGGTCAGAGGGATACAGTAAACATGAAGTGAAATATCAGAATCCATAACTAGTGTCACAGGAATGGTTCAAAACATAGACAGTAGGAAGAGTGAATCTACTTGTACTTAAGTCGGCATTGTGCCTTTTGCATTTAATTTCGATGCAATTTCTGTGTTTCATCAACAACAAGATGGTCCAAGGCCTACAGTACACATGAAGTGAAGCATCGGAAACTATAACTAGTGTCACAGGAATGGTTCAAAACATAGACAGTAGGAAGAGTCAGCCTTCTTGTACTTGGGTCGGCATTGTGCCTTTTGTATTTAATTCCGTTGCAATTACTGTGTTTCATCGTCAATAAGAAGGTCAGAGGGTTACAGTAAACCTGAAGAGAAGCATCGGAATCTATAACTAGTGTCACAGGAATGGTTCTAAACATAGACAGTAGTAAGAGTCAGTCTTCTTGTACTTAAGTCGGCATTCTGATTTTTCTATTTAATTCCGATGCAATTTCTTTGTTTTATCGTCAATAAGAAGGTCAGAGGGATACAGTAAACCTGAAGTGAAGCATCGGAATATATAACTAGTGTCACAGGGATGGTTCAAAACATAGACAGTAGGAAGAGTCAGTCTTCTTGTACTTAGGTCGGCATTTTGCCTTTTGTATTTAATTCCGATGCAATTTCTGTGTTTCATCAGCAATAAGAGGGTCAGAGGTATACAGAAAACCTGAAGTGAAGCATCGGAATCTATAACTAGTGTCACAGGAATGGTTCAAACATAGACAGTAGGAAGAGTCAGTCTTCTTGTACTTAAGTCGGCATTGTGCAATTTCTATTTAATTCCGATGCAATTTCTGTGTTTCATCATCAATAAGCAGATCAGAGGGATACAGTATACCTGAAGTGAAATATCAGAATCTATAACTAGTGTCACAGGAATGGTTCAAAACATAGACAGTAAGAAGAGTCAGTCTACTTGTACTTAAGTCGGCATTGTGCCTTTTGTATTTAATTTCGATGCAATTTCTGTGTTTCATCGTCGATAAGAGGGTCAGAGGGATACAGTAAACCTGAAGTGAAGCATCGGAATCTATAACTAGTGTCACAATGATAGTTCAAAACATAGACAGTGGGAAGAGTCAGTCTTCTTGTACTCAAGTCGGCATTGTGCCTATTGTATCTAATTCCGATGCAATTTCTGTGTTTCATCGTCGATAAGAGGGTCAGAGGGATACAGTAAACCTGAAGTGAAGTATCAGAATCTATAACTAGTGTCACAGGAATGTTTCTAAACATAGACAGTAAGAAGAGTCAGTCTTCTGGTACTTAACTCGGCATAGTGCCTTTTCTATTTAGTTCCGATGCAATTTCTGTGTTTTATCGTCAATAAGAAGGTCAGAGGGATACAGTAAACCTGAAGTGAAGCATCGGAATCTATAACTAGTGTCACAATGATAGTTCAAAACATAGACAGTGGGAAGAGTCAGTCTTCTTGTACTCAAGTCGGCATTGTGCCTATTGTATCTAATTCCGATGCAATTTCTGTGTTTCATCGTCGATAAGAGTGTCAGAGGGATACAGTAAACCTGAAGTGAAGTATCAGAATCTATAACTAGTGTCACAGGAATGTTTCTAAACATAGACAGTAAGAAGGGTCAGTCTACTTGTAATTAAGTCGGCATTGTGCCTTTTGTATTTAATTCCAATGCAATTTCTGTGTTTCATCGTCACAAAGAAGGTCAAAGGGATACAGTACACCTAAAGTGAAGCATCGGAATCTATAATTAGTGTCACAGGAATGGTTCAAAACATAGAGAGTAGGAAGAGTCTGTCTCCTTGTACTTGAGTCGGTATTGTGCCTTTTGTATTTAATTCCGATGCAATTTCTGTGTTTCATCGTCAATAAGAAGGTCAGAGGGTTACAGTAAACTTGAAGAGAAGCATCGGAATCTATAACTAGTGTCATAGGAATGGTTCAAAACATAGACAGTAGGAAGAGTCAGTCTTCTTGTACTTAAGTCGGCATTGTGCCTTTTCTATTTAATTCCGATGCAATTTCAGTGTTTCATCATCAATAAGAAGGTCAGAGGGATACAGTATACCTGAAGTGAAGCATCGGAGTCTATAACTAGTGTCACATGAATGTTTCAAAACATCGTCAGTAAGAAGAGTCAGTCTTCTTGTACTTAAGTCGGCATTGTGCCTTTTGTATTTAATTCCGATGCAATTTCTGTGTTTCATCGTCAATAAGAAGGTCAGAGGGATACAGTAAACATGAAGTGAAGTATCAGAATCTATAACTACTGCCACAGGAATGGTTCAAAACATATACAGTACGAAGAGTCAGTCTTCTTGCACTTAAGTCGGCATTGTGCCTTTTCTATTTAATTCCGATGCAATTTCTACGTTTCATCATCAATAAGAAGGTCAGACTGATACAGTATACCTGAAGTGAAGCATCGGAGTCTATAACTAGTGGCACAGGAATGGTTCAAATCATAGTCAGTAAGATGGGTCAGTCTTCTAGTAGTTAAGTCGGCATTGTGCCATTTTTATTTAATTCCGATGCAATATGTGTTTCATCGTCAATAAGAAGGTCAGAGGGATACAGTATACCTGAAGTGAAGCATCGGAGTCTATAACTAGTGTCACAGGAATGGTTAAAAGCATAGACAGTAAGAAGAGTCAGTCTTCTTGTACTTAAGTCGGCATTGTGCCTTTTGTATTTAATTCCGATGCAATTTCTGTGTTTCATCGTCAATGTGAAGGTCCAAGGGATACAGTAAACCTAAAGTGAAGCATCGGAATCTGTAAGTAGTGTCACAGGAATGGTTCAAAACATAGTCAATAAGAAGAGTCAGTCTTCTTGTACTTAAGACGGCATTGTGCCTTTTCTATTTAATT
Source organism: Schistocerca serialis cubense (assembly GCF_023864345.2). Classification (NCBI taxonomy): domain Eukaryota; kingdom Metazoa; phylum Arthropoda; class Insecta; order Orthoptera; family Acrididae; genus Schistocerca; species Schistocerca serialis. The sequence goes on from NW_026047583.1 coordinate 54,226,195, forward strand.
CCGATGCACTTTCTATGTTTTATCGCACATTAGAAGGTCAGATGGATACAGTAAACCTGAGGTGAAGCATCGGAATCTATAACTAGTGTCACAGGGATGGTTCAAATCATAGACAGTAGGAAGAGTCCGTCTTCTTGTACTTAAGTCGGCATCGTGCCTTTTGTATTTAATTCCGATGCAATTTCTTTGTTTTATCGTCAATAAAAAGGTCAGAGGGATACAGTAAACCTGAAGTGAAGCACCGGAATATATAACTAGTGTTACAGGAATGTTTCTAAACATAGACAGTAAGAAGAGTCAGTCTTCTGGTACTTAACTCGGCATAGTGCCTTTTCTATTTAGTTCCGATGCAATTTCTGTGTTTTATCGTCAATAAGAAGGTCAGAGGGATACAGTAAACCTGAAGTGAAGCATCGGAATCTATAACTAGTGACACAATGATAGTTCAAAACATAGACAGTGGGAAGAGTCAGTCTTCTTGTACTCAAGTCGGCATTGTGCCTATTGTATCTAATTCCGATGCAATTTCTGTGTTTCATCGTCGATAAGAGTGTCAGAGGGATACAGTAAACCTGAAGTGAAGTATCAGAATCTATAACTAGTGTCACAGGAATGTTTCTAAACATAGACAGTAAGAGGGTCAGTCTACTTGTAATTAAGTCGGCATTGTGCCTTTTGTATTTAATTCCAATGCAATTTCTGTGTTTCATCGTCACAAAGAAGGTCAAAGGGATACAGTACACCTAAAGTGAAGCATCGGAATCTATAATTAGTGTCACAGGAATGGTTCAAAACATAGAGAGTAGGAAGAGTCTGTCTCCTTGTACTTGAGTCGGTATTGTGCCTTTTGTATTTAATTCCGATGCAATTTCTGTGTTTCATCGTCAATAAGAAGGTCAGAGGGTTACAGTAAACTTGAAGAGAAGCATCGGAATCTATAACTAGTGTCATAGGAATGGTTCAAAACATAGACAGTAGGAAGTGTCAGTCTTCTTGTACTTAAGTCGGCATTGTGCCTTTTCTATTTAATTCCGATGCAATTTCAGTGTTTCATCATCAATAAGAAGGTCAGAGGGATACAGTATACCTGAAGTGAAGCATCGGAGTCTATAACTAGTGTCACATGAATGTTTCAGAACATCGTCAGTAAGAAGAGTCAGTCTTCTTGTACTTAAGTCGGCATTGTGCCTTTTGTATTTAATTCCGATGCAATTTCTGTGTTTCATCGTCAATAAGAAGGTCAGAGGGATACAGTAAACATGAAGTGAAGTATCAGAATCTATAACTACTGCCACAGGAATGGTTCAAAACATATACAGTACGAAGAGTCAGTCTTCTTGCACTTAAGTCGGCATTGTGCCTTTTCTATTTAATTCCGATGCAATTTCTACGTTTCATCATCAATAAGAAGGTCAGACTGATACAGTATACCTGAATTGAAGCATCGGAGTCTATAACTAGTGTCACAGGAATGGTTCAAAACATAGTCAGTAAGATGGGTCAGTCTTCTAGTAGTTAAGTCGGCATTGTGCCTTTTTTATTTAATTCCGATGCAATATGTGTTTCATCGTCAATAAGAAGGTCAGAGGGATACAGTATACCTGAAGTGAAGCATCGGAGTCTATAACTAGTGTCACAGGAATGGTTAAAAGCATAGACAGTAAGAAGAGTCAGTCTTCTTGTACTTAAGTCGGCATTGTGCCTTTTGTATTTAATTCCGATGCAATTTCTGTGTTTCATCGTCAATGTGAAGGTCCAAGGGATACAGTAAACCTAAAGTGAAGCATCGGAATCTGTAAGTAGTGTCACAGGAATGGTTCAAAACATAGTCAATAAGAAGAGTCAGTCTTCTTGTACTTAAGACGGCATTGTGCCTTTTCTATTTAATTCCGATGCACTTTCTATGTTTTATCGCACATAAGAAGGTCAGATGGATACAGTAAACCTGAGGTGAAGCATCGGAATCTATAACTAGTGTCACAGGGATGGTTCAAATCATAGACAGTAGGAAGAGTCCGTCTTCTTGTACTTAAGTCGGCATCGTGCCTTTTGTATTAAATTCCGATGCAATTTCTTTGTTTTATCGTCAATAAAAAGGTCAGAGGGATACAGTAAACCTGAAGTGAAGCACCGGAATATATAACTAGTGTTACAGGAATGGTTCAAAACTTAGACAGTAGGAAGAGTGAGGCTTCTTGTACTTAAGTCGGCATTGTGAATTTTCTATTTAATTCCGCAGCAATTTCTGTGTTTCATCATCAATAAGTAGGTCCAAGGGTTACAGTAAACCTGAAAAGAG